>NC_060123.1:726360095-728860095 GCF_021461395.2 Schistocerca americana | reverse complement strand
ATGTGAAGGTCCAAGGAATACATTGAACCTGTAGTGGTGTATCGGAAACCAATACTGGTCTCACAGGGAATGCTCAAAGCACCGACTGTAAGAAGAGTGTCTATTCTTGTACTTAAGGCGGCATTGTGCCCTTTGTATTTAATTCCGATGCCATTTCTGTGTTTCATCGTCGATGTGAAAGTCCAAGGAATACACTGAACCTGCGGTGGTGTATCGGAAACTAATACTGGTCTCACAGGGAATGCTCAAAGCACCGACTGTAAGAAGAGTGTCTATTCTTGTACTTAAGGCGGCATTTTGCCTTTTGTATTTAATTCCGATGCGATTTCTGTGTTTCATCGTCAATGTGAAGGTCCAAGGGATACATTGAACCTGCAGTGGTGTATCGGAAACTAATACGGGTCGCACAGGAAAGGATCAAAACACAGACTCTTAAGAAGTCTCACTCTGCTTGTACTTAAGACGTCATTGTGCCCTTTGTATTTAAATCCGATTTAATTTCAGTGTTTCATCGTCAATGCTTATTTCCAAGGAATACATTGAACCAGCAGTGGTGTATCGGAAACTAATACTGGTCCCACAGGGAATGCTCAAAGCACCGACAGTATGAAGAGTCTCTATTCTTGTACTTTAGGCGTCATTGTTCCTTTTGTTTTTAATTCCGATGTAATTTCAGTATTTCATCGTCAATGTGTATGTCCAAGGAATACATTGAATCTGCAGTGGTGTATCGGATACTAATACTGGTTTCACAGGGAATGATCAAAGCACAGACTGTAAGAAGGGTTTCTATTCTTGTACTTATGGCAGCATTGTGCCTTTTGTGTGTAATTCCAGTGCGATTTCTGTGTTTCATCGTCAATGTGAAGGTCCAAGGAATACATTGAACCTGTAGTGGTGTATCGGAAACCAATACTGGTCTCACAGGGAATGCTCAAAGCACCGACTGTAAGAAGAGTGTCTATTCTTGTACTTAAGGCGGCATTGTGCCCTTTGTATTTAATTCCGATGCCATTTCTGTGTTTCATCGTCGATGTGAAAGTCCAAGGAATACACTGAACCTGCGGTGGTGTATCGGAAACTAATACTGGTCTCACAGGGAATGCTCAAAGCACCGACTGTAAGAAGAGTCTCTATTCTTGTACTTAAGGCGGCATTGTGCCTTTTGTATGTAATTCCGATGCGATTTCTGTGTATAATCGTCAATGTGAAGGTCCAAGGTATACATTGAACCTGCAGTGGTGAATCGGAAACTAATACTGGTCTCACAGGGAATGCTCAAAGCACCGACTGTAAGAAGAGTCTCTATTCCTGTACTTAAAGCGGCATTGTGCCTTCTGTATTTAATTCCGATGCGATTTCTGTGTTTCATCGTCAATTTGAAGGTCCAAGAAAAACATTGGACCTGCAGTGGTGTATCGGAAACTAATACTGGTCTCAGAGGGAATGCTCAAAACACCAACAGTGAGAAGAGTCTCTATTCTTGTACTTAAGGCGACACTGTTCCTTTTGTATTTAATTCCGATGTTATTTCAGTGTTTCATCGTCAATGTGTATGTCCAAGGAATTCATTGAACCTGCAGTAGTGTATCGGACACTAATACTGGTCTCACAGGGAATGCACAAAGCACCGACTGTTAGAAGAGTCTCTATTCTTGTACTTAAGGCGGAATTGTGACTTTTTGTATTTAATTCCAATGCGATTTCTGTGTTTCATCGTCAATGTGAAGGTCCAAGGAATACATTGAACCTGTAGTGGCGTATCGGAAACCAATACTTGTCTCACAGGGAATGCTCAAAGCACCGACTGTGAGAAGAGTGTCTATTCTTGTACTTAACGCGGCATTGTGCCCTTTGTATTTAATTCCGATGCCATTTCTGTGTTTCATCGTCGATGTGAAAGTCCAAGGAATACACTAACCCTGCGGTGGTGTATCGGAAACTAATACTGGTCTCACAGGGAATGCTCAAAGCACCGACTGTACGAAGAGTCTCTATTCTTGTACTTAAGGCGGCATTGTGCCTTTTGTATTTAATTCCGATGCGATTTCTGTGTTTCATCGTCAATGTGAAGGTCCAAGGAATACATTGAACCTGCAGTGGTGTATCGGAAACTAATACTGGTCTCACACGGAATGCTCAAATCACCGACTGTAAGAAGAGTGTCTATTCTTGTACTTAAGGCGGCATTGTGCCCTTTGTATTTAATTCCGATGCCATTTCTGTGTTTCATCGTCGATGTGTATGTTTAAGGAATACATTGAACCTGAAGTGGTGTACCGGATACTAATACTGGTCTCACAAGGAATGCTCAAAGCACCGACTGTAAGAAGAGTCTCTATTCTTGTACTTAAGGCGGCATTCTGCCTTTTGTATTTCATTCCGATGCGATTTCTGTGTTTCATCGTCAATGTGAAGATCCAAGGGATACATTGAACCTGCTGTGGCATATCGGAAACTAATACGGGTGGCACAGGAAAGGATCAAAACACAGAATCTAAGAAGTCTCACTCTGCTTGTACTTAAGGCGTCATTGTGCCCTTTGTATTTAATTCCGATGTAATTTCAGTGTTTCATCGTCAATGCTTATTTCCAAGGAATACATTGAACCAGCAGTGGTGTATCGGAAACTAATACTGGTCTAACAGGGAATGCTCAAAGCACCGACAGTAAGAAGAGTCTCCATTTCTGTACTTTAGGCGGCATTGTGCCTTTTGTGTTTAATTCCAATGCGATTTCTGTGTTTCATCGTCAATGTGAAGGTCCAAGGAATACATTGAACCTGTAGTGGTGTATCGGAAACCAATACTGGTCTCACAGGGAATGCTCAAAGCACCGACTGTAAGAAGAGTGTCTATTCTTGTACTTAAGGCGGCATTGTGCCCTTTGTATTTAATTCCGATGCCATTTCTGTGTTTCATCGTCGATGTGAAAGTCCAAGGAATACACTGAACCTGCGGTGGTGTATCGGAAACTAATACTGGTCTCACAGGGAATGCTCAAAGCACCGACTGTAAGAAGAGTCTCTATTCTTGTACTTAAGGCGGCATTGTGCCTTTTGTATGTAATTCCGATGCGATTTCTGTGTATAATCGTCAATGTGAAGGTCCAAGGTATACATTGAACCTGCAGTGGTGAATCGGAAACTAATACTGGTCTCACAGGGAATGCTCAAAGCACCGACTGTAAGAAGAGTCTCTATTCCTGTACTTAAAGCGGCATTGTGCCTTCTGTATTTAATTCCGATGCGATTTCTGTGTTTCATCGTCAATGTGAAGGTCCAAGGAAAACATTGGACCTGCAGTGGTGTATCGGAAACTAATACTGGTCTCAGAGGGAATGCTCAAAACACCAACAGTGAGAAGAGTCTCTATTCTTGTACTTAAGGCGACACTGTTCCTTTTGTATTTAATTCCGATGTTATTTCAGTGTTTCATCGTCAATGTGTATGTCCAAGGAATTCATTGAACCTGCAGTAGTGTATCGGACACTAATACTGGTCTCACAGGGAATGCACAAAGCACCGACTGTTAGAAGAGTCTCTATTCTTGTACTTAAGGCGGAATTGTGACTTTTTGTATTTAATTCCAATGCGATTTCTGTGTTTCATCGTCAATGTGAAGGTCCAAGGAATACATTGAACCTGTAGTGGCGTATCGGAAACCAATACTGGTCTCACAGGGAATGCTCAAAGCACCGACTGTGAGAAGAGTGTCTATTCTTGTACTTAACGCGGCATTGTGCCCTTTGTATTTAATTCCGATGCCATTTCTGTGTTTCATCGTCGATGTGAAAGTCCAAGGAATACACTAACCCTGCGGTGGTGTATCGGAAACTAATACTGGTCTCACAGGGAATGCTCAAAGCACCGACTGTACGAAGAGTCTCTATTCTTGTACTTAAGGCGGCATTGTGCCTTTTGTATTTAATTCCGATGCGATTTCTGTGTTTCATCGTCAATGTGAAGGTCCAAGGAATACATTGAACCTGCAGTGGTGTATCGGAAACTAATACTGGTCTCACACGGAATGCTCAAATCACCGACTGTAAGAAGAGTGTCTATTCTTGTACTTAAGGCGGCATTGTGCCCTTTGTATTTAATTCCGATGCCATTTCTGTGTTTCATCGTCGATGTGTATGTTTAAGGAATACATTGAACCTGAAGTGGTGTACCGGATACTAATACTGGTCTCACAAGGAATGCTCAAAGCACCGACTGTAAGAAGAGTCTCTATTCTTGTACTTAAGGCGGCATTCTGCCTTTTGTATTTCATTCCGATGCGATTTCTGTGTTTCATCGTCAATGTGAAGATCCAAGGGATACATTGAACCTGCTGTGGCATATCGGAAACTAATACGGGTGGCACAGGAAAGGATCAAAACACAGAATCTAAGAAGTCTCACTCTGCTTGTACTTAAGGCGTCATTGTGCCCTTTGTATTTAATTCCGATGTAATTTCAGTGTTTCATCGTCAATGCTTATTTCCAAGGAATACATTGAACCAGCAGTGGTGTATCGGAAACTAATACTGGTCTAACAGGGAATGCTCAAAGCACCGACAGTAAGAAGAGTCTCCATTTCTGTACTTTAGGCGGCATTGTGCCTTTTGTGTTTAATTCCAATGCGATTTCTGTGTTTCATCGTCAATGTGAAGGTCCAAGAAATACATTGAACCTGCAGTGGTGTATCGGAAACTAATACTGGTCACACAGGGAATGCTCAAAGCAACGACTGTAAGTAGAGTCTGTATTCTTGTACTTAAGGCGGCATTGTGCCTTTTGTATTTAATTCCAATGCGATTTCTGTGTTTCATCGTCAATGTGAAGGTCCAAGGAATACATTGAACCTGCAGTGGTGTATCGGAAACTAATACTGGTCTCACAGGGAATGCTCAAAGCACCGACTGTAAGAGGAGTCCCTATTCTTGTACTTAAGGCGGCATTGTGCCTTTTGTATTTAATTCCGATGCCATTTCTGTGTTTCATCGTCGATGTGAAAGTCCAAGGAATACACTGAACCTGCGGTGGTGTATCGGAACCTAATACTGGTCTCACAGGGTATGCTCAAAGCACCGACTGTAAGAAGAGTCTCTATTGTTGTACTTAAGGCGGCATTGTGCCTTTTGTATTTTATTCCGATGCGATTTCTGTGTATAATCGTCAATGTGAAGGTCCAAGGTATACATTGAACCTGCAGTGGTGAATCGGAAACTAATACTGGTCTCACAGGGAATGCTCCAAGCACCGACTGTAAGAAGAGTCCCTATTCTTGTACTTAAGGCGGCATTGTGACTTTTGTATTTAATTCCGATGCCATTTCTGTGTTTCATCGTCAATGTGAAGGTCCAAGGAATACATTGGACCTGCAGTGGTGTATCGGAAACTAATACTGGTCTCAGAGGGAATGCTCAAAAAACCGACAGTAAGAAGAGTCTCTATTCTTGTATTTAAGGCGACATTGTTCCTTTTGTATTTAATTCCGATGTAATTTCAGTGTTTCATCGCCAATGTGTATGTCCAAGGAATACATTGAACCTGCAGTGGTGTATCGAATACTAATACTGGTCTCACAGGATTTGCTCAAATCACCGACTGTAAGAAGAGTCTCTATTCTTGTCCTTACGGCGGAATTGTGCCTTTTCTTATTTAATTCCGATGCGATTTCTGTGTTTCATCGTCAATGTGCTGGTCCAAGGAATACATTGAACCTGCAGTGGTGTATCGGATACTAATACTGGTCTCACAGGGAATGCTCAAAGCACCGACTGTTAGAAGAGTCTCTATTCTTGTACTTAAGGCGGAATTGTGACTTTTTGTATTTAATTCCGATGCGATTTCTGTGTTTCATCGTCAATGTGAAGGTCCAAGGAATACATTTAACCTGTAGTGGTGTATCGGAAACCAATACTGGTCTCACAGGGAATGCTCAAAGCACCGACTGTAAGTAGAGTGTTTATTCTTGTACTTAAGGCGGCATTGTGCCCTTTGTATTTAATTCCGATGCCATTTCAGTGTTTCATCGTCGATGTGAAAGTCCAAGTAATACACTGAAACTGCGGTGGTGTATCGGAAACTAATACTGGTCTCACAGGGAATGCTCAAAGCACCGACTGTAAGAAGAGTCTCTATTCTTGTACTTCAGGCGGCATTGTGCCTTTCGTATTTAATTCCGATGCGATTTCTGTGTTTCATCGTCAATGTGAAGGTCCAAGGAATACATTGAACCTTCAGTGGTGTATCGGAAACTAATACTGGTCTCACAGGGAATGCTCAAATCACCGACTGTAAGAAGAGTGTCTATTCTTGTACTTAAGGCGGCATTGTGCACTTTGTATTTAATTCCGATGCCATTTCTGTGTTTCATCGTCGATGTGTATGTCCAAGGAATACATTGAACCTGAAGTGGTGTATTGGATACTAATACAGGTCTCACAGGATTTGCTCAAATCACCGACTGTAAGAAGAGTCTCTATTCTTGTACTAAAGGCGACATTGTTCCTTTTCAATTTTAATTCCGATGTAATTTCAGTGTTTCATCGCCAATGTGTATGTCCAAGGAATACATTGAACCTGCAGTGGTGTATCGGATACTAATACTGGTCTCACAGGGAATGCTCAAATCACCGAATGTAAGAAGAGTCTCTATTCTTGTCCTTACGGCGGAATTGTGCCTTTTCTTATTTAATTCCGATGCGATTTCTGGGTTTCATCGTCAATGTGCAGGTCCAAGGAATACATTGAACCTGCAGTGGTGTATCGGAAACTAATACTGGTCTCACAGGGAATGCTCAAAGCACCGACTGTAAGTAGAGTCTGTATTCTTGTACTTAAGGCGGCATTGTGCCTTTTGTATTTAATTCCGATGCGATTTCTGTGTTTCATAGTCAATGTGAAGGTCCAAGGAATACATTGAACCTGCAGTGGTGTATCGGAAATTAATACTGGTCACACAGGGAATGCTCAAGGCACCGACTGTAAGAAGAGTCTCTATTCTTGTACTTAAGGCGGCATTGTGCCGTTTGTATTTAATTCCGATGCCATTTCTTTGTTTCATCGTCAATGTGAAGGTCCAAGGGATACATTGAATTTGCAGTGGCGTATCGGAAACTAATAAGGGTCGCACAGGAAAGGATCAAAAGACAGACTCTAAGAAGTCTCACCCTGCTTGTACTTAAGGCGTCATTGTGCCCTTTGTATTTAATTCCGATGTAATTTCAGTGTTTCATCGTCAATGCTTATTTCCAAGGAATACATTGAACCAGCAGTGGTGTATCGGAAACTAATACTGGTCTCACAGGGAATGCTCAAAGCACCGACAGTAAGAACAGTCTCCATTTCTGTACTTTAGGCGGCATTGTGCCTTTTGCGTTTAATTCCAATGCGATTTCTGTGTTTCATCGTCAATGTGAAGGTCCAAGGAATACATTGAACCTGCAGTGGTGTATCGGAAACTAATACTGGTCACACAGGGAATGCTCAAAGCAACGACTGTAAGTAGAGTCTGTATTCTTGTACTTAAGGCGGCATTGTGCCTTTTGTATTTAATTCCGATGCGATTTCTGTGTATAATCGTCAATGTGAAGGTCCAAGGTATACATTGAACCTGCAGTGGTGAATCGGAAACTAATACTGGTCTCACAGGTAATGCTCAAAGCACCGACTGTAAGAAGAGTCTCAATTCTTGTACTTATGGCGGCATTGTGCCTTTTGTATTTAATTCCGATGCGACTTCTGTGTTTCATCGTCAATGTGAATGTCCAAGGAATACATTGGACCTGAAGTGGTGTATCGGAAACTAATACTGGTCTCAGAGGGAATGCTCAAAACACCGACAGTAAGAACAGTCTCTATTCTTGTACTTAGGGCGACATTGTTCCTTTTGTATTAAATTTCGATGTAATTTCAGTGTTTCATCGTCAATGTGTATGTCCAAGGAATACATTGAATCTGCAGTGGTGTATCGGATACTAATACTGGTCTCACAGGGAATGCTCAAAGCACCGACTGTAAGAAGAGTCTCTCTTCTTTTACTTAACGCGGGATTGTGCCTTTTTGTATTTAATTCCGATGCGATTTCTGTGTTTCATCGTCAATGTGAAGGTCCAAGGAATGCAATGAACCTGCAGTGGTGTATCGGATACTAATACTGGTCTCAAGGGAATGCTCAAAGCACAGACTGTAAGAAGAGTCTCTATTCTTGTACTTAAGTCGGCATTGTGACTTTTGTATTTAATTCCAATGCGATTTCTGTGTTTCATCGTCAATGTAAAGGTCCAAGGAATACATTGAACCTGCAGTGCTGTATCGGAAACTAATACTGGTCTCACAGGGAATGCTCAAAGCACCGACTGTAAGTAGTGTCTGTATTCTTGGACTTAATTCGGCATCGTGCTTTTTGTATTTAATTCCGATGCGATTTCTGTGTTTCATCGTCAATGTGAAGGTCCAAGGAACACATTGAACCTTCAGTGGTGTATCGGAAATTAATACTGGTCTCACAGGGCATGCTCAAAGCACCGACTGTATGAAGAGTCTCCATTCTTGTACTTAAGGCGGCATTGTGCCGTTTGTATTTAATTCCGATGCGATTTCTGTGTTTCATCGTCAATGTGAAGGTCCAAGGGATACATTGAACCTGCAGTGGCGTATCGGAAACTAATACGGGTTGCACAGGAAAGGATCAAAACACAGACTCTAAGAAGTCTCACTATGCTTGTACTTAAGGCGTCATTGTGTCCTTTGATATTTAATTCAGCTGTAATTTCAGTGTTTCATCGTCAATGCTTATTTCCAGGGAATACATTGAACCAGCAGTGGTGTATCGGAAACTAATATTGGTCTCACAGGGAACGCTCAAAGCACCGGCTGTAAGAAGAGTCTCTATTCTTGTACTTAAGGCGGCATTTGGCAGTTTGTATTTAATTCCGATGCGATTTCTGTCTTTCATCGTCAATGTGAAGGTCCAAGGTATACATTGAACCTGCAGTGGTGAATCGGAAACTAATACTGGTCTCACAGGGAATGCTCAAAGCACCGACTGTAAGAAGAGTCGCTATTCTTGTACTTAAGGCGGCATTGTGCCTTTTGTATTTAATTCCGATGCGATTTCTGTGTCATCGTCAATGTGAAGGTCCAAGGAATACATTGGACCTGCAGTGGTGTATCGGAAACTAATACTGGCGTCAGAGAGGATGCTCAAACCACCGACAGTAAGAAGAGTCTCTATTCTTGTACTTAAGGCGACATTGTTCCTTTTGTATTTCATTCCGATGTAATTTCAGTGTTTCATCGTCAATGTGTATGTCCAAGGAATACATTGAACCTGCAGTGGTGTATCGGATACTAATACTGGTCTCACAGGGAATGCTCAAAGAACCGACTGTAAGAAGAGTCTCTATTCTTGTACTTACGGCGGAATTTTGCCTCTTCTTATTTAATTCCGATGCGATTTCTGTGTTTCATCGTCAATGTGCAGGTCCAAGGAATACATTGAACCTGCAGTGGTGTATCGGAAACTAATACTGGTCTCACAGGGAATGCTCAAAGCACCGACTGGAAGTAGAGTCTGTATTCTTGTACTTAAGACGGCATTGTGCCTTTTGAATTTAATTCCGATGCGATTTCTGTGTTTCATAGTCAATGTGAAGGTCCAAGGAATACATTGAACCTGCAGTGGTGTATCGGAAACTAATACTGGTCACACAGGGTATGCTCAAAGCACCGACTGTAAGAAGAGTGTCTATTCTTGCATTGTGCCCTTTGTATTTAATTCCGATGCCATTTCTGTGTTTCATCGTCAATGTGAAGGTCCAAGGGATACATAGAATTTGCAGTGGCGTACCGGAAACAAATACGGGTCGCACAGGAAAGGATCAAAACACAGACTCTAAGAAGTCTCACTCTGCTTGTACTTAAGGCGTCATTGTGCCCGTTGTTTTTAAATCCGATGTAATTTCAGTGTTTCATCGTCAATGCTTATTTCCAAGGAATACATTGAACCAGCAGTGGTGTATCAGAAACTAATGCTGGTCTCACAGGGAATGCTCAAAGCACCGACAGTAAGAAGAGTCTCTATTTTTGTACTTTAGGCGGCATTGTGTCTTTTGTGTTTAATTCCAATCCGATTTCTGTGTTTCATCGTCAATGTGAAGGTCCAAGGGATACATAGAATTTGCAGTGGCGTACCGTAAACAAATACGGGTCGCACAGGAAAGGATCAAAACACAGACTCTAAGAAGTCTCACTCTGCTTGTACTTAAGGCGTCATTGTGCCCGTTGTATTTAATTCCGATGTAATTTCAGTGTTTCATCGTCAATGCTTATTTCCAAAGAATACATTGAACCAGCAGTGGTGTATCAGAAACTAATGCTGGTCTCACAGGGAATGCTCAAAGCACCGACAGTAAGAAGAGTCTCTATTTTTGTACTTTAGGCGGCATTGTGTCTTTTGTGTTTAATTCCAATCCGATTTCTGTGTTTCATCGTCAATGTTAAGGTCCAAGGAATACATTGGACCTGCAGTGGTGTATCGGAAACTAATACTGGTCTCAGAGGGAATGCTTAAAACACCGACAGTAAAAACAGTCTCTATTCTTGTACTGAAGGCGACATTGTTCCTTTTGTATTTAATTTCGATGTAATTTCAGTGTTTTATCGTCAATGTGTATGTCCAAGGAATACATTGAACCTACAGTGGTGTATCGGAAACTAATACTGGTCTCACAGGGAATGCTCAAAGCACCGACTGTAAGTAGAGTCTGTATACTTGTACTTAAGGCGGCATTGTGCCTTTTGTATTTAATTCCGATGTGATTCCTTTGTTTCATAGTCAATGTGAAGGTCCAAGGAGTACATTGAACCTGCAGTGGTGTATCGGAAACTAATACTGGTCTCACAGGGAATGCTCAAACCACCGACTGTAAGAAGAGTGTCTATTCTTGTACTTAAGGCGGCATTGTGCTATTTGTATTTAATTCCGATGCCATTTTTGTGTTTCATCGTCAATGTGAAGGTCCAAGGGATACATTGAATTTGCAGTGGCGTATCGGAAACTAATACGGGTCGCAGAGGATAGGATCAAAACACAGACTCTAAGAAGTCTCACTCTGCTTGTACTTAAGGCGTCATTGTGCCCTTTGTATTTAATTCCGATGTAATTTCAGTGTTTCATCGTCAATGCTTCTTTCCAAGGAATACATTGAATCTGCAGTTGTGTATCGGGTACTAATACTGATCTCACAGGGAATGCTCAAAGCACCGACTGTAAGAAGAGTCTCTCTTCTTTTACTTAACGCGGAATTGTGCCTTTTTTATATTTAATTCGCATGCGATTTCCGTCTTTCATCGTCAATGTGAAGGTCCAAGGAATGCAATGAACCTGCAGTGGTGTATCGGATACTAATACTGGTCTCACAGGGAATGCTCAAAGCACAGACTGTAAGAAGAGTCCCTATTCTTGTACTTAAGGCGGCATTGTGCCTTTTGTATTTAATTCCGAAGCGATTTCTGTGTTTCATCGTCAATGTGAAGGTCCAAGGGATACATTGAACCTGCAGTGGCGTATCGGAAACTATTACGGGTCGCACAGGAAAGGATCAAAACACAAACTCTAAGAAGTGTCACTCTGCTTGTACTTAAGGCGTCATTGTGCCCCTAGTATTTAATTCCGATGTAATTTCAGTGTTTCATCGTCAATGCTTATTTCCAAGGAATACATTGAACCAGCAAGGGTGTATCGGAAACTAATACTGGTCTCACAGGGAACGCTCAAAGCACCGGCTGTATGAAGAGTCTCTATTCTTGTACTTAAGGTGGCATTGGGCCGTTTGTATTTAATTCCGATGCGATTTCTGGCTTTCATCGTCAATGTGAAGGTCCAAGGACTACATTGAACTTGCAGTGGTGTATCGGAAACTAATACTGGTCTCACAGGGAATGCTCAAAGCACCAACAGTAAGAAGAGTCTCTATTCTTGTACTCAAGGCGGCATTGTTCCTTTTGTATTTAATTCCGATGTAATTTCAGTGTTTCACCGTCAATGTGTATGTCCAAGGAATACACTTAATCTGCAGTGGTGTACCGGATACTAATACTGGTCTCACAGGGAATGCTCAAAGCACCGACTGTAAGTAGAGTCTGTATTCTTGTACTTAAGGCGGCATCGTGCTTTTTGTATTTAATTCCGATGCGATTTCTGTGTTTCATCGTCAATGTGAAGGTCCAAGGAATACATTGAACCTGCAGTGGTGTATCGGAAACTAATACTGGTCTCACGGGGAATGCTCAAATCTCCGACTGTAAGAAGAGTGTCTATTCTTGTATTTACGGCGGCATTGTGCCTTTTGTATTTCATTCCGATGCGATTTCTGTGTTTCATCGTCAATGTGAAGGTCCAGGGGATGCATTGAACCTGCAGTGGCATATCGGAAACTAATACGGGTCGCACAGGAAGGATCAAAACACAGACTCTAAGAAGTCTCACTGTGCTTGTACTTAAGGCGTCATTGTGACCTTTGTATTTAATTCCGATGTAATTTCAGTGTTTTATGGTCAATGCTTATTTCCAAGGAATACATTGAACCAGCAGGGGTGTATCGGAAACTAATACTGTTCTCACAGGGAACGCTCAAAGCACCGGCTGTAAGAAGAGTCCCTATTCTTGTACTTAAGGCGGCATTGTGCCTTTTGTATTTAATTCCGATGCGATTTCTGTGTTTCATCGTCAATGTGAAGGTCCAAGGAATACATTGGACCTCCAGTGGTGTATCGGAAACTAATACTGGTCTCACAGGGAATGCTCAAAACACAGACTGTAAGAAGAGTCTGTATTCTTGTACTTAAGGCGGCATTGTGCCTTTTGTATTTAATTCCGATGCGATTTCCTTGAATAATCGTCAATGTGAAGGTCCAAGGTATACAATGAACCTGCAGTGGTGAATCGGAAACTAATACTGGTCTCACAGGGAATGATCAAAGCACCGACTGTAAGAAGAGTCCCTATTCTTGTACTTGAGGCGGCATTGTGCCTTTTGTATTTTATTCCGATGCGATTTCTGTGTTTCATCGTCAATGTGAACGTCCAAGGAATACATTGGACCTGCAGTGGTGTATCGGAAACTAATACTGGTCCCAGAGGGAATGCTCAAAACACCGACAGTAAGAAGAGTCTCTATTCTTGTACTTAAGGCGACTTTGTTCCTTTTGTATTTAATTCCGATGTAATTTCAGTGTTTCATCGCCAATGTGTATGTCCAAGGAATACATTGAACCTGCAGTGGTGTATCGGATACTAATACTGGTCTCACAGGGAATGCTCAATGCACCGACTGTAAGAAGAGTCTCTATTCTTGTACTTACTGCGGAATTGTGCATTTTTGTATTTAATTCCGATGCGATTTCTGTGTTTCATCGTCAATGTGCAGGTCCAAGGAATACATTGAACCTGCAGTGGTGTATCGGAAACTAATACTGGTCTCACAGGGAATGCTCAAAGCACCGACTGTAAGTAGAGTCTGTATTCTTGTACTTAAGGCGGCATTGTGCCTTTTGTATTTAATTCCGATGCGATTTCCGTGTTTCATAGTCAATGTGAAGGTCCAAGGAATACATTGAACCTGCAGTGGTGTATCGGATACTAATACTGGTCTCACAGGGAATGATCAGAGCACCGACTGTAAGAAGAGTCTCTATTCTTGTACTTAAGGCGGCATTGTGCACTTTGTATTTAATTCCGATGCCATTTCTGTGTTTCATCGTCAATGTGAAGGTCCAAGGCATACATTGAATTTGCAGTGGCGTATCGGAAACTAATACTGGTCGCACAGGAAAGGATCAAAACACAGACTCTAAAAAGTCTCACTCTGCTTGTACTTAAGGCGTCATTGTGCCCTTTGTATTTAATTCCGATGTAATTTCAGTGTTTCATTGTCAATGCTTATTTCCAAGGAATACATTGAATCTGCAGTGGTGTATCGGATACTAATACTGGTCTCACAGGGAATGCTCAAAGCACCGACTGTAAGAAGAGTCTCTCATCTCGTACTTAACGCGGAATTGTGCCTTTTTTGTATTT
Organism: Schistocerca americana; assembly: GCF_021461395.2. Lineage (NCBI taxonomy): Eukaryota > Metazoa > Arthropoda > Insecta > Orthoptera > Acrididae > Schistocerca > Schistocerca americana. The sequence continues at coordinate 728,846,024 of NC_060123.1, read as the reverse complement.
AATTCCGATGCGATTTCTGTGTTTCATCGTCAACGTGAAGGTCCAAGGAATGCAATGAACCTGCAGTGGTGTATCGGATACTAATACTGGTCTCACAGGGAATGCTCAAAGCACAGACTGTAAGAAGAGTCTCTATTCTTGTACTTAAGGCGGCATTGTGCCTTTTGTATTTAATTCCAATGCGATTTCTGTGTTTCATCGTCAATGTGAAGGTCCAAGGAATACATTGAACCTGCAGTGGTGTATCGGAAACTAATACTGGTCTCACAGGGAATGCTCAAAGCACCGACTGTAAGTAGAGTCTGTATTCTTGGACTTAAGGCGGCATCGTGCTTTTTGTATTTAATTCCGATGCGATTTCTGTGTTTCATCGTCAATGTCAAGGTCCAAGGAATACATTGAACCTGCAGTGGTGTATCGGAAACTAATACTGGTCTCACAGGGAACGCTCAAAGCACCGACTGTATGAAGAGTCTCTATTCTTGGACTTAAGGCGGCATTGTGCCTTTTGTATTTAATTCCGATGCGATTTTTGTGTTTCATCGTCAATGTGAAGGTCCAAGGGATACATTGAACCTGCAGTGGCGTATCGGAAACTATTACGGGTCGCACAGGAAAGGATCAAAACACAAACTCTAAGAAGTGTCACTCTGCTTGTACTTAATGCGTCATTGTGCCCTTTGTATTTAATTCCGATGTAATTTCAGTGTTTCATCGTCAATGCTTATTTCCAACTAATACATTGAACCAGCAGTGGTGTATGGGAAACTAATACTGGTCTCACAGGGAACGCTCAAAGCTCCGGCTGTAAGAAGAGTCTCTATTCTTGTACTTAAGGTGGCATTGGGCCGTTTGTATTTAATTCCGATGCGATTTCTGTCTTTCATCGTCAATGTGAAGGTCCAAGGAATACATTGAACCTGCAGTGGTGTATCGGAAACAAATACTGGTCTCAGAGGGAATGCTCAAAGCACCGACTGTAAGAAGTGTGTCTATTCTTGTACTTAAGGCGGCATTGTGCCCTTTGTATTTAATTCCGATGCCATTTCTGTGTTTCATCGTCGATGTGAAAGTCCAAGGAATACACTGAACCTGCGGTGGTGTATCGGAAACTAATACTGGTCTCACAGGGAATGCTCAAAGCACCGACTGTAAGAAGAGTCTCTATTCTTGTACTTAAGGCGGCATTGTGCCTTTTGTATTTAATTCCGATGCGATTTCTGTGTATAATCGTCAATGAGAAGGTCCAAGGTATACATTGAACCTGCAGTGGTGAATCGGAAATTAATACTGGTCTCACAGGGATTGCACAAAGCACCGACTGTAAGAAGAGTCCCTATTCTTGTACTTAAGGCGGCATTGTGCCTTTTGTATTTAATTCCGATGCGATTTCTGTGTCATCGTCAATGTGAAGGTCCAAGGAATACATTGGACCTGCAGTGGTGTATCGGAAACTAATACTGGTCTCAGAGAGAATGCTCAAAACACCGACAGTAAAAAGATTCTCTATTCTTGTACTTAAGGCGACATTGTTATTTTTGTATTTAATTCCGATGTAATTTCAGTGTTTCATCGTCAATGTGTATGTCCAAGGAATACATTGAACCTGCAGTGGTGTATCGGATACTATTACTGGTCTCACACGAAATGCTCAAAGCACCGACTGTTAGAAGTCTCTATTCTTGTACTTACGGCGGAATTGTGCCTTTTTGTATTTAAATCCGATGCGATTTCTGTGTTTCATCGTCAATGTGCAGGTCCAAGGAATACATTGAACCTGCAGTGGTGTATCGGAAACTAATACAGGTTTCACAGGGAATGCTCAAAGCACCGACTGTAAGTAGAGTCTGTATTCTTGTACATAAGGCGGCATTGTGCCTTTGGTATTTAATTCCGATGCGATTTCTGTGTTTCATCGTCAATGTGAAGGTCCAAGGAATACACTGAACCTAAAGTGGTGTATCGGATACTAATACTGGTCTCACAGGGAATGCTCAAAGCACCGACTGTAAGAAGAGTGTCTATTCTTGTACTTATGGCGGCATTGTGCCCTTTATATTTAATTCCGATGCCATTTCTGTGTTTCATCGTCGATGTGTATGTCCTAGGAATACATTGAGCCTGAAGTGGTGTACCGGATACTAATACTGGTCTCACAAGGAATGCTCAAAGCACCGACTGTAAGAAGAGTCTCTATTCTTGTACTTAAGGCGGCATTCTGCCTTTTGTAATTAATTCCGATTCGATTTCTGTGTTTCATCGTCAATGTGAAGGTCCAAGGGATACTTTGAACCTGCAGTGGCGTATCGGAAGCTAATACGGGTCGCACAGGAAAGGATCAAAACACAGACTCTAAGAAGTCTCACTCTGCTTGTACTTAAGGCGTCATTGTGCCCTTTGTATTTAATTCCATGTAATTTCAGTGTTTCATCATCAATGCTTATTTCCAAGGAATACATTGAACCAGCAGTGGTGTATCGGAAACTAATACCGGTCTCACAGGGAATGCTCAAAGCACCAACAGTAAGAAGAGTCTCTATTCTTGTACTTAAGGCGGCATTGTTCCTTTTTTATTTAATTCCGATGTCATTTCAGTGTTTCATCGTCAATGTGTATGTCCAAGGAATACACTGAATCTGCAGTGGTGTACCGGATACTAATACTGGTCTCACAGGGAATGCTCAAAAACACAGATTGTAAGAAGAGTCTCTATTCTTGTACTTAAGGCGGGATTGTGCCTTTTGTATTTAATTCCAATGCGATTTCTGTGTGTCATCGTCAATGTGAAGATCCAAGGAATACATTGAACCTGCAGTGGTGTATCGGAAACTAATACTGGTCTCACAGGGAATGCTCAAAGCACCGACTGTAAGTAGAGTCTGTATTCTTGTACTTAAGGCGGCATCGTGCTTTTTGAATTTAATACCGATGCGATTTCTGTGTTCCATCATCAATGTGAAGGTCCAAGGAATACATTGAACCTGCAGTGGTGTATCGGAATCTAATACTGGTCTCACAGGGAATGCTCAAAGCACCGACTGTATGAAGAGTCTCTATTCTTGTACTTAAGGCGGTATTGTGCATTTTGTATTTAATTCCGAGGCGATTTCTGTGTATAATTGTCAATGTGAAGGTCCAAGGAATACATTGAACCTGCAGTGGTGTATCGGAAACTAATACTGGTCTCACAGGGATTGCTCAAAGTACCGACTGTAACAAGAGTCTCTATTCTAATACTTAAGGCGGCATTGGGCCTTTTGTATTTAATTCCAATGCGATATCTGTCTTTCATCGTCAATGTGAAGGTCCAAGGAATACATTGAACCTGCAGTGGTGTATCGGAAAGTAATACTGGTCTCACAGGGAATCCTCAAAGCACCGACTGTAAGAAGAGTGTCTATTCTTGTACTTAAGGCTGTATTGTGCACTTTGTATTTAATTCCGATGCCATTTCTGTGTTTCATCGTCGATGTGTATGTCCAAGGAATACATTGAACCTGAAGTGGTGTACCGGATACTAATACTGGTCTCACAAGGAATGCTCAAAGCACCGACTGTAAGAAGAGTGTCTATTCTTGTACTTAAGGCGGCATTGTGCCTTTTTGTATTTAATTCCGTTGCGATTTCTGTGTTTCATCGTCGATGTGAAGGTCCAAGGAATACATTGAACCTGCAGTGGTGTATCGGAAAGTAATACTGGTCTCACAGGGAATGCTCAAATCACCGACTGTAAGTAGAGTCTGTATTCTTGTACTTAAGGCGGCATTGTGCCTTTTGTATTTAATTCCGATGCGATTTCAGTGTTTCATCGTCAATGTGAAGGTCCAAGGAATACATTGAACCTGCAGTGGTGTATCGGAAACTAATACTGGTCTCACAGGGAATGCTCAAAGCACCGATTTTAAGAAGAGTGTCTATTCTTGTACTTAAGGCGGCATTGTGCCCTTTGTATTTATTTCCGATGCCATTTCTGTGTTTCATCGTCGATGTGAATGTCCAAGGAATGCACTGAACCTGCAGTGGTGTATCGGAAACTAATACTGGTCTCACAGGGATTGCTCAAAGCACCGACTGTAAGAAGAGTCTCAATTCTTGTACTTAAGGCCGCATTGTGCCTTTTGTATTTAATTCCGATGCGATTTCTGTGTGTAATCGTCAATGTGAATGTCCAAGGAATACATTGAAACTGCAGTGGCGTATCGGAAACAAATACGGGTCACACAGGAAAGGATCAAACACAGACTCTAAGAAGTCTCACTCTGCTTGTACTTAGGGCGTCATTGTGCCCTTTGTATTTAATTCCGATGTAATTTCAGTGTTTCATCGTCAATGTGTATTTCCTAGGAATACATTGAACCTGCAGTGGTGTATCGGAAACTAATACTGGTCTCACAGGGAATGCTCAAAGCACCGACTGTAAGAAGAGTCTCTATTCTTGTACATCAGGCGGCATTGTGCCCTTTGTATTTAATTATGATGCCATTTCTGCGTTTCATCGTCGATGTGAAAGTCGAAGGAATACACTGAACCTGCAGGGGTGTATCGGAAACTAATACTGGTCTCACAGGGAATGCTCAAAGCACCGACTGTAAGAAGAATCTCTATTCTTGTACTTAAGGCGGCATTGTGCCTTTTGTATTTAATTCCGATGCTATTTCTGTGTATAATCGTCAATGTGAAGGTCCAAGGAATACATTGAACCTGCAGTGGTGTATCGGAAACTAATACTGGTCTCACAGGGAATGCTCAAACCACCGACTGCAAGAAGAGTTTCTATTCTTGTACTTATGGCGGCATTGGGCCTTTTGTATTTAATTCCGATGCGATTTCTGTGTTTCATAGTCAATGTGAGGGTCCGAGGAATACATTGAACCTGCAGTGGTGTATCGAAAACTAATGCTGGTCTCACAGCGAATGCTCAAATCACCGACTGTAAGTAGAGTCTTTATTCTTGTACTTAAGGCGGCATTGTGCCTTTTGTATTTAATTCCGATGCGATTTGTGTGTTTCACCGTCAATGTGAAGCTCCAAGGAATACATTCAACCTGCAGTGGTGTATCGGAAACTAATAATGGTCTCACAAGGAATGCTCAAAGCACCGACTGTAAGAAGAGTCTCCATTCTTGTACGTAAGGCGGCATTGTGCCTTTTGTATTAAATTCCGATGGTATTTCTGTGTATAATCGTCAATGTGAAGGTCCAAGGAATACATTGAACCTGCAGTGGTGTATCGGAAACTAATACTGGTCTCACTGGGAATGCTCAAAGCACCGACTGTATGAAGAGTCTCTATTCTTGTACTTAAGGCGGCATTCTGCCTTTTGTATTTAATTCCGATGCGATTTCTGTGTTTCATCGTCAATATGAAGGTCCGAGGAATACATTGAACATGCAGTGGTGTATCGGAAACTAATACTGGTCTCACAGGGAATGCTCAAAGCACCGACAGTAAGAAGAGTCTCTATTCTTGTACTTAAGGCGGCATTCTTCCTTTTGTATTTAATTCCGATGTAATTTCAGTGTTTCATCGTCAACGTGTATATCCAAAGAATACATTGTATCTGCAGTGGTGTATCGGATACTAAAACTGGTCTCACAGGGAATGGACAAAGCACAGACTGTAGGAAGAGTCTCTATTCTTGTACTTAAGGCGGCATTGTGCCTTTTGTATTTAATTCTAATGGGATTTCTGTGTTTCATCGTCAATGCGATGGTCCAAGGAACACATTGTACCTGCAGTGGTGTATCGGACACTAATACTGGTCTCACAGGGAATGCTCAAAATACCGACTGTAAGAAGAGTCTGTATTCTTGTACATAAGGCGGCATTGTGCCTTTTGTATTTATTCCGATGCGATATCTGTGTTTCATCGTCAATGTGAAGGTCCAAGGAATACATTGGACCTGCAGTGGTGTATCGGAAACTAATACTGGTCTCACAGGGAATGCTCAAAGCACCGACTGTAAGAAGAGTCTCTATTCTTGTACATAAGGCGGCATTGTGCCTTTTGTATTTATTTCCGATGCAATTTCTGTGTATAATCGTCAATGTGAAGGTCCAAGGAACACATTGATCCTGCAGTGGTGTATCGGAAACAAATACTTGTCTCACAGGGAATGCTCAAAGCAACGACTGTAAGAAGAGTCTCTATTCTTGTATTTAAGGCGGCACTGGGAATTTTGTATTTAATTCCGATGCGATTTCTGTCTTTCATCGTCAATGTGAAGGTTCAAGGAATACATTGAACCTTCAGTGGTGTATCGGAAACTAATACTGGTCTCACAGGGAATGCTCAAAGCACCGACTGTAAGAAGAGTGCCTATTATTGTACTTAAGGCGGCATTGTGCCTTTGTATTTAATTCCGATGCCATTTCTATGTTTCATCGTCGATGTGAAAGTCCAAGTAATACACTGAACCTGCAGTGGTGTATCGGAAACTAATACTGGTCTCACAGGGAATGCTCAAAGCACCGAATGCAAAAAGAGTCTCTATTCTTGTACTTAAGGTGACATTGTGCCATTTTGTATTTAATTCTGATGCGATTTCTGTGTGTAATCGTCAATGTGATGGTCCAAGTAATACATTGAACCTGTAGTGGCGTATCAAAAACTAACACTGGTCGCACAGGAAAGGATCAAAGCAAAGACTCTAAGAAGTCTCACTCTGCTTGTATTTAAGGCGTCATTGTGCCCTTTGTTTTTAATTCCGTTGTAATTTCAGTGTTTCATCGTCAGTGTGTATATCCAAGGAATACATTGAACCTGCAGTGGTGTATCGGAAACTAATACTGGTCTCACAGGGAATGCTCAAAGCACCGACAGTAAGAAGAGTCTCTATTCTTGTACTTAAGGCGGCATTGTTCCTTTTGTATTTAATTGCGATGTAATTTCAGTGTTTCATCGTCAATGTGTATGTCCATGGAATACATTGAATCTGCAGTGGTGTATCGGATACTAATACTGGTCTCACAGGGAATGCTGAAAGCACAGACTGTAAGAAGGGTCTCTATTCTTGCACTTAAGGCGGCATTGTGCCTTTTGTGTTTAATTCCAATGCGATTTCTGTGTTTCATCGTCAATGTGAAGTTCCAAGGAATACATTGAACCTGCAGAGGTGTATCGGAAACTAATACTGGTCTCACAGGAAATGCTCAAAGAACCGACAGTAAGAAGAGTCTCTATTCTAGTACTTAAGGCGGCATTGTCCCTTTTGTATTTAATTCCGATGTAATTTCAGTGTTTCATCCTCAATGTGTATGTCCAAGGAATACATTGAATCTGCAGTGGTGTATCGGATACTAATACTGGTCTCACAGGGAATGCTGAAAGCCCAGACTGCAAGAAGAGTCTCTATTCTTGTACTTAAGGCGGCATTGTGCCTTTTGTGTTTAATTTCAATGCGATTTCTGTGTTTCATCGTCAATGTGAAGTTCCAAGGAATACATTGAACCTGCAGTGGTGTATCGGAAGCTAATACTGGTCTCACAGGGAATGCTCAAATCACCGACTGTAAGTAGAGTCTGTATTCTTGTACTTAATGCGGCATTGTTCCTTTTGTATTATATTCCGATGCGATTTCTGTGCTTCATTGTCAATGTGAAGGTCCAAGGAATACATTGAACCTGCAGTGGTGTATCGGAAACTAATACTGGTCTCACAGGGAATGCTCAAAGCACCGACTGTAAGAAGAATCTCTATTCTTGTACTTACGGCGGCATTGTGCCTTTTGTATTTAATTCCGATGCTATTTCTGTGTATAATCGTCAATGTGAAGGTCCAAGGAATGCATTGAACCAGCAGTGGTGTATCGGAAACTAATACTGGTCTCACAGGGAATGCTCAAACCACCGACTGTAAGAAGAGTTCCTATTCTTGTACTTATGGCGGCATTGGGCCTTTTGTATTTAATTCCGATGCGATTTCTGTGTTTCATAGTCAATGTGAAGGTCCGAGGAATACATTGAACCTGCAGTGGTGTATCGGAAACTAATACTGGTCTCACAGCGAATGCTCAAATCACCGACTGTAAGTAGAGTCTGTATTCTTGTACTTAAGGCGGCATTGTGCCTTTTGTATTTAATTCCGATGCGATTTGTGTGTTTCATCGTCAATGTGAAGCTCCAAGGAATACATTCAACCTGCAGTGGTGTATCGGAAACTAATGCTGGCCTCACAAGGAATGCTCAAAGCACCGACTGTAAGAAGAGTCTCCATTCTTGTACGTAAGGCGGCATTGTGCCTTTTGTATTAAATTCCGATGGTATTTCTGTGTATAATCGTCAATGTGAAGGTCCAAGGAATACATTGAACCTGCAGTGGTGTATCGGAAACTAATACTGGTCTCACTGGGAATGCTCAAAGCACCGACTGTATGAAGAGTCTCTATTCTTGTAGTTATGGCGGCAATGGGCCTTTTGTATTTAATTCCGATGCGATTTCTGTGTTTCATCGTCAATGTGAAGGTCCGAGGAATACATTGAACCTGCAGTGGTGTATCGGATACTAAAACTGGTCTCACAGGGAATGGACAAAGCACAGACTGTAAGAAGAGTCTCTATTCTTGTACTTAAGGCGGCATTGAGCCGGTTGTATTAAATTCCGATGCAATTTCTGTGTTTCATCGTCAATGTGAAGGTCGAAGGAATACATTGAACCTAAAGTGGTGTATCGGAAACTAATACTGGTCTCAGAGGCAATGCTCAAAACACCGACTGTAAGAAGAGTTTCTACTCTTGTAGTTGAGGAGGCATTGTGGCTTTTGTATTTAATTCCGATGTAATTTCAGTGTTTCATCGTCAATGTGTATGTCCAAGGAATACATTGAACATGCAGTGGTGTATCGGAAACTAATACTGGTCTCACAGGGAATGCTCAAAGCACCGACAGTAAGAAGAGTCTCTATTCTTGTACTTAAGGCGGCATTGTTCCTTTTGTATTTAATTGCGATGTAATTTCAGTGTTTCATCGTCAATGTGTATGTCCATGGAATACATTGAATCTGCAGTGGTGTATCGGATACTAATACTGGTCTCACAGGGAATGCTGAAAGCACAGACTGTAAGAAGGGTCTCTATTCTTGCACTTAAGGCGGCATTGTGCCTTTTGTGTTTAATTCCAATGCGATTTCTGTGTTTCATCGTCAATGTGAAGTTCCAAGGAATACATTGAACCTGCAGTGGTGTATCGAAACTAATACTGGTCTCACAGGAAATGCTCAAAGAACCGACAGTAAGAAGAGTCTCTATTCTAGTACTTAAGGCGGCATTGTTCCTTTTGTATTTAATTCCGATGTAATTTCAGTGTTTCATCCTCAATGTGTATGTCCAAGGAATACATTGAATCTGCAGTGGTGTATCGGAAACTAATACTGGTCTCACAGGGAATGCTCAAAGCACCGACTGTAAGAAGAATCTCTATTCTTGTACTTACGGCGGCATTGTGCCTTTTGTATTAAATTCCGATGGTATTTCTGTGTATGATCGTCAATGTGAAGGTCCAAGGAATACATTGAACCTGCAGTGGTGTATCGGAAACTAATACTGGTCTCACAGCGAATGCTCAAATCACCGACTGTAAGTAGAGTCTGTATTCTTGTACTTAAGGCGGCATTGTGCCTTTTGTATTTAATTCCGATGCGATTTGTGTGTTTCATCGTCAATGTGAAGCTCCAAGGAATACATTCAACCTGCAGTGGTGTATCGGAAACTAATGCTGGTCTCACAAGGAATGCTCAAAGCACCGACTGTAAGAAGAGTCTCCATTCTTGTACGTAAGGCGGCATTGTGCCTTTTGTATTAAATTCCGATGGTATTTCTGTGTATAATCGTCAATGTGAAGGTCCAAGGAATACATTGAACCTGCAGTGGTGTATCGGAAACTAATGCTGGTCTCACTGGGAATGCTCAAAGCACCGACTGTATGAAGAGTCTCTATTCTTGTACTTATGGCGGCAGTGGGCCTTTTGTATTTAATTCCGATGCGATTTCTGTGTTTCATCGTCAATGTGAAGGTCCGAGGAATACATTGAACCTGCAGTGGTGTATCGGATACTAAAACTGGTCTCACAGGGAATGGACAAAGCACAGACTGTAAGAAGAGTCTCTATTCTTGTACTTAAGGCGGCATTGAGCCGGTTGTATTAAATTCCGATGCAATTTCTGTGTTTCATCGTCAATGTGAAGGTCGAAGGAATACATTGAACCTAAAGTGGTGTATCGGAAACTAATACTGGTCTCACAGGCAATGCTCAAAACACCGACTGTAAGAAGAGTTTCTATTCTTGTAGTTGAGGAGGCATTGTGGCTTTTGTATTTAATTCCGATGTAATTTCAGTGTTTCATCGTCAATGTGTATGTCCAAGGAATACATTGAACATGCAGTGGTGTATCGGAAACTAATACTGGTCTCACAGGAAAGGATCAAAGCACAGACTCTAAGAAGTCTAACTCTTCTTGCACTTAAGGCGGCATTGTCCCTTTTGTATTTAATTTCGATGTAATTTCAGTGTTTCATCGTCAATGTGTATGTCCAAGGAATACATTGAACATGCAGTGGTGTATCGGACACTAATACTGGTCTCACAGGGAATGCTCATAGTACCGACTGTGAGAAGAGTCTGTATTCTTGTACATAAGGCGGCATTGTGCCTTTTGTATTTATTCCGATGCGATATCTGTGTTTCATCGTCAATGTGAAGGTCCAAAGAATACATTGGTCCTGCAGTGGTGTATCGGAAACTAATACTGGTCTCACAGGGAAAGCTCAAAGCACCGACAGTAAGAAGAGTCTCTATTCTTGTACATAAGGCGGCATTGTGCCTTTTGTATTTATTTCCGATGCAATTTCTGTGTATAATCGTCAATGTGAAGGTCCAAGGAATACATTGATCCTGCAGTGGTGTATCGGAAACTAATACTGGTCTCACAGGGAATGCTCAAAGCACCGACTGTAGGAAGAGTGTCTATTCTTGTACTTAAGGCGGCATTGTGCCCTTTGTATTTAATTCCGATGCCATGTCTGTGTTTCATCGTCGATGTGTATGTCCTAGGAATACATTGAACCTGAAGTGGTGTACCGGATTGTAATACTGATCTCACAGGGAATGCTCAAAGCACCGAATGCAAAAAGAGTCTCTATTCTTGTACTTAAGGTGACATTGTGCCTTTTTGTATTTAATTCTGATGCGATTTCTGTGTGTAATCGTCAATGTGATGGTCCAAGTAATACATTGAACCTGTAGTGGCGTATCAAAAACTAACACTGGTCGCACAGGAAAGGATCAAAGCAAAGACTCTAAGAAGTCTCACTCTGCTTGTATTTAAGGCGTCATTGTGCCCTTTGTTTTTAATTCCGTTGTAATTTCAGTGTTTCATCGTCAGTGTGTATTTCCAAGGAATACATTGAACCTGCAGTGGTGTATCGGAAACTAATACTGGTCTCACAGGGAATGCTCAAAGCACCGACAGTAAGAAGAGGCTCTATTCTTGTACTTAAGGCGGCATTGTTCCTTTTGTATTTAATTCCGATGTAATTTCAGTGTTTCATCGTCAATGTGTATGTCCAAGGAATACATTGAGTCTGCAGTGGTGTATCGGATACTAATACTGGTCTCACAGGGAATGCTCAAAGAACCGACAGTAAGAAGAGTCTCTATTCTAGTACTTAAGGCGGCATTGTTCCTTTTGTATTTAATTCCGATGTAATTTCAGTGTTTCATCCTCAATGTGTATGTCCAAGGAATACATTGAATCTGCAGTGGTGTATCGGATACTAATACTGGTCTCACAGGGAATGCTGAAAGCACAGACTGCAAGAAGAGGCTCTATTCTTGTACTTAAGGTGGCATTGTGCCTTTTGTGTTTAATTCCAATGCGATTTCTGTGTTTCATCGTCAATGTGAAGTTCCAAGGAATACATTGAACCTGCAGTGGTGTATCGGAAACTAATACTGGTCTCACAGGGAGTGCTCAAATCACCGACTGTAAGTAGAGTCTGTATTCTTGTACTTATGGCGGCATTGTCCCTTTTGTATTATATTCCGATGCGATTTCTGTGCTTCATTGTCAATGTGAAGGTCCAAGGAATACATTGAACCTGCAGTGGTGTATCGGAAACTAATACTGGTCTCACAGGGAATGCTCAAAGCAACGACTGTAAGAAGAGTCTCTATTCTTGTACTTAAGGCGGCATTGTGCCTTTTGTATTTAATTCCGATGAGATTTCTGTGTATAATCGTCAATGTGAAGTTCCAAAGATTACATTGAACTTGCACTGGTGTATCGGATCCTAATACTGGTCTCACAGGGAATGCCCAAAGCACCGACTGTAAGAAGAGTCTCTTTTCTTGAACTTAAGGCGGCATTGTGCCTTTGGTATTTAATTCCGATGCGATTTATGTGTTTCTTCGTCAATGTGAAGGTCCAAGGAATGCATTGAACCTGCAGTGGTATATCGGAAACAAATACTGGTCTCACAGGAAAGGATCAAAGCACAGACTCTAAGAAGTCCCACTCTGCTTGTACTTAAGGCATCATTGTGCCCTTTGTATTTAGTTCCGATGTAATTTCAGTTTTTCATCGTCAATGTGTATGTCCAAGGAATACATTGAACCTGCAGTATTGTATCGGAAAATAATACTGGTCTCACAGGGAGTGCTCAAAACACCGACAGTAAGAAGAGCCTCTATTCTTGTACTTAAGGCGATATTGTTCCGTTAGTATTTAATTGCGATGTAATTTCCTTGTTTCATCGTCAATGTGTATGTCCAAGGAATACATTGAATCTGCAGTGGTGTATCGGATACTAATACTGGTCTCACACGGTATGCTCAAAGCACAGACTGTACAAAGAGACTCTATTCTTGTCCTTGAGGCGGCATTGTGCCTTTTGTATTTAATTCCAATGCGATTTCTGTGTTTCATCGTCAATGTGAAAGTCCAAGGAATACATTGAACATGCAGTGGTGTATCGGATACTAATACTGGTCTCACAGGGAATGCTCAAAGCACCGACAGTAAGTGGAGTCTCTATTCTTGTACTTAAGGCGGCATTGTTCCTTTTGTATTTAATTCCGATGTAATTGCAGTGTTTCATCGTCAATGTGTATGATCAAGGAATATATTGAATCTGCAGTGGTGTATCGGATACTAATGCTGGTCTCACAGGGAACGCTCAAATCACAGACTGTAAGAATAGTCTCTATTCTTGTACTTAAAGCGGCATTGTGCCTTTTGTATTTAACTCCGGTGCATTTCCTGTGTTTCATCGTCAATGAGAAGGTCCAAGGATACATTGAACCTGCAGTGGCGTATCGGAAACTAATACGGGTCGCACAGGTAAGGATCAAAACACAGACTTTAAGAAGTCTCACTCTTCTTGCACTTATGGCGGCATTGTGCCTTTTGTTTTTAATTCCGATGTAATTTCAGTGTTTCATCGTCAATGTGAAGATCCAAGGAATACATTGAATCCGCAGTGGTGTATCGGATACTAATACTGGTCTCACACGGAATGCTCAAAGCACCGACAGTAAGAGGAGTCTCTATTCTTGTACTTAAGGCGGCATTGTTCCTTTTGTATTTAATTCCGATGCAATTTCTGTGTTTCATCGTCAATGTGAAGGTCCAAGGAGTACATTGAACCTGCAGTGGTGTATCGGAAACTAATACTAGTCTCACAGGGAATGCTCAAACACCGTCTGTAAGAAGAGTGTCTATTCTTGTACTTAAGGCGGCATTGTGCCCTTTGTATTTAATTCCGTTGCCGTCTCTGTGTTTCATCGTCAATGTGAAGGTCCAAGGAATGCACTGATCCTGCAGTGGTGTATCGGAAACTAATACTGGTCTCACAGGGAATACTCAAAGCACCGACTGTAAGAAGAGTCTCTATTCTTGTACTTAAGGAGGCATTGTTCTTTTTGTATTTAATTCCGATGTGATTTCTGTGTTTAATCGTCAAAGTGAAGCCTCAAGGAATACATTGAACCTGCAGTGATGTATCGGAAACTAATACTGGTCTCACAGTTAATGCTCAAAGCACCGACTGAAAGAAGAGTCTCTGTTCTTGTACTTAAGGCGGCATTGTGCCTTTTGTATTTAATTCCGATGCGATTTCTGTGTTTCATCGTCAATTTGGAGGGCCAAGGAATACATTTAACCGGCAGTGGCGTATCGAAAACTAATACGGGTCGCACAGGAAAGGATCAAAACAGAGACTATAAGAAGTCTCACTGTTCTTCCACTTATGGCGGCATTGTGCCTTTTGTATTTAATTCCGATGTAATTTCAGTGTTTCATCGTCAATGTGTATGTCCAAGGAATTCATTGAACCTGCAGTGGTGTATCGGAAACTAATACTGGTCTCACAGGGAATGCTCAAAGCACCGACTGTAAGAAGAGTCTCTATTCTTGTACTAAAGGCGGCATTGTTTCTTTTGTATATAATTACGATGCAATTTCTGTGTGTCATCGTCAATGTGAAGGTCCAAGGAATACATTGAAACTCCAGTGGTGTATCGGAAGCTAATACTGGTCTCACAGGGAATGCTCAAAGCACTGACTGTAAGAAGAGTCTCTAACCTTGTACTGAAGGCGGCATTGTGCCTTTTGTGTTTATTTCCGAAGCGATTTCTGTGTTTCATCGTCAATGTGAAAGTCCAAGGAATACATTGAACTTGCAGTGGTGTATCGGAAACTAATACTGGTCTCACAGGGAATGCTGAAAGCACTGACTGTAAGAAGAGTGTCTATTCCTGTACTTAAGGCGGCATTGTGCCTTTTGTATTTAATTCCGTGGCGATTTCTGTGTTTCATCGTCAATGTGAATGTCTGAGGAATACATTGAACCTGCAGTGGTGTATCAAAAATTAATACCTGTGTCTCAGGGAATGCTCAAAGCTCAGACTGTAAGAAGAGTCTCTATTGTTGTACTTAGGACGGCATTGAGCCTCTTGTATTTAATTCCGATGCGATTTCTGTGTTTCATCGTCAATGTGAAGCTCCAAGGGATACATTGGACCTGCAGTGGTGTATCGGAAACTAATACTGGTCTCACAGGGAATGCTCAAAACACCGACAGTATGAAGAGTCTCTATTCTTGTACTTAAGGCGGCATTGTGCCTTTTGTATTTAATTCCAATGCGATTTCTGTGTTTCATCGTTAATGTGTAAGTCCAAGGAACACATTGAACATGCAGTGGTGTATCGGAAACTAATACTGGTCTCACAGGGAATGCTAAAACACCGTCTGTAAGAAGAGTGTCTATTCTTGTACTTAAGGCGGCATTGTGCCTTTTGTATTTAATTCCGTTGCCATTTCTGTGTTTCATCGACAATGTGAAGGTCCAAGGAATGCACTGAACCTGCAGTGGTGTATCGGAAACTAATACTGGTCTCACAGGGAAAACTCAAAGCACCGACTGTAAGAAGAGTCTCTATTCTTGTACTTAAGGCGGCATTCTTCTTTTTGTATTTAATTCCGATGTGATTTCTGTGTTTAATCGTCAATTTGAAGCTCCAAGGAATACATTGAACCTGCAGTGGTGTATCGGAAACTAATACTTGTCTCACAGGGAATGCTCAAAGCACCGACTGAAAGAAGAGTCTCTGTTCTTGTACTGAAGGCGGCAATGTGCCGTTTGTGTTTAATTCCGATGCGATTTCTGTGTGTCATCGTCAATGTGAAAGTCCAAGGAATACATTGAACTTGCAGTGGTGTATCGTAAAGTAATACTGGTCTCACAGGGAATGCTCAAAGCACTGACTGTAATAAGAGTGACTATTCCTGTACTTAAGGCGGCATTGTGCCCTTTGTATTTAATTCCGATGCCATATCTGTGTTTCATCGTCGATGTGTATGTCCTAGGAATACATTGAACCTGAAGTGGTGTACCGGATACTAATTCTGGTCTCACAGGGAATGCTCAAAGCACCGAATGCTAGGAGAGTCTCTATTCTTGTACTTAAGGCGACATTGTGCCTTTTTGTATTTAATTCCCATGCGATTTCTGTGAGTAATCGTCAATGTGAAGATCCAAGGAATACATTGAACCTGCAGTGGCGTATCGGAAACTAATACGGGTCGCACAGGAAAGGATCAAATTACAGACTCTAAGAAGTCTCACTCTTCTTGCACTTATGGCGGCATTGGGCCTTTTGTATTTAATTCCGATGTAATTTCAGTTTTTCGTCGTCAATGTGTATGTTCAAGGAATACATTGAACCTTCAGTGGTGTATCGGAAACTAATACTGCTCGCACAGGGAATACTCGAAGCACCGACTGTGAGAAGAGTCTCTATTCTTGTACTTAATGCGGCATTGTGCCTTTGGTATTTAATTCCGATGCGATTTCTGTGTTTCATCGTCAATGTGAAGGTCCAAGGAATACATTGAACCTGCAGTGGTCTATGGGAAACTAATACTGGTCTCACAGGAAAGGATCAAAGCACAGACTCTAAGAAGTCTCACTCTGCTTGTACTTAAAGCGTCATTGTGCCCTTTGTATTTAATTCCGATGTAATTTCAGTGTTTCATCGTCAATGTGTATTTCCAAGGAATACATTGAACCTGCAGTGGTGTATCGGAAACTAATACTGGTCTCACAGGGAATGCTCAAAGCACCGACAGTAAGAAGAGTCTCTATTCTTGTACTTAAGGCGGCATTGTTCCTTTTGTATTTAATTCCGATGTAATTTCAGTGTTTCATCGTCAATGTGTATGTCCAAGGAATACATTGAACCTGCAGTGGCGTATCGGAAACTAATACGGGTCGCACAGGAAAGGATCAAATTACCGACTCTAAGAAGTCTCACTCTTCTTGCACTTATGGCGGCATTGTTCCTTTTGTATTTAATTCCGATGTAATTGCAGTGTTTCATCGTCAATGTATATGATCAAGGAATACATTGAATCTGCAGTGGTGTATCGGATACTAATACTGGTCTCACAGGGAACGCTCAAAGCTCAGACTGTAAGAATAGTCTCTATTCTTGTACTTAATGCGGCATTGTGCCTTTGGTATTTAATTCCGATGCGATTTCTGTGTTTCATCGTCAATGTGAAGGTCCAAGGAATACATTGAACCTGCAGTGGTATATCGGAAACTAATACTGGTCTCACAGGAAAGGATCACAGCACAGACTCTAAGAAGTCTCACTCTGCTTGTACTTAAAGCGTCATTGAGCCCTTTGTATTTAATTCCGATGTAATTTCAGTGTTTCTTCGTCAATGTGTATTTCCAAGGAATACATTGAACCTGCAGTGGTGTATCGGAAACTAATACTGGTCTCACAGGGAATCCTCAAAGCACCTACTGTAAGAAGAGTGTCTATTCTTGTACTTAAGGCGGCATTGTGCCTTTGGTATTTAATTCCGATGCGATTTATGTGTTTCTTCGGTAATGTGAAGGTCCAAGGAAAACATTGGACCTGCAGTGGCGTTTCGGAAACTAATACAGGTCGAACAGGTAAGGATCAAAACACAGACTTTAAGAAGTCTCACTCGTCTTGCACATATGGCGGCATTGTGCCTTTTGTATTTAATTCCCATGTAATTTCAGTTTTTCATCGTCAATGTGTATGTCCAAGGAATACATTGAACTTCCAGTGGTGTATCGGAAACTAATACTGTTCTCACAGGGAATGCTCAAAGCACCGACTGTAAGAAGAGTCTCTATTCTTGTACTTATGGCGGCATTGTGCCTTTTGTATTTCATTCCGATGCGATTTCTGTGTTTCATCGTCAATGTGAAACTCCAGGGAATACATTGAACTTGCAGTGGTGTATCGGAAACTAACACAGGTCTCACAGGGAATGCTCAAACTCTGACTGTAAGAAGAGTGTCTTTTCGTGTACTTAATGCGGCATTGTGCCTTTTGTATTTAATTCCGATGCCATTTCTGTGTTTCATCGTCAATGTGAAGGTCCAAGGAATACACTGAACCTGCAGTGGTGTATCGGAAACTAATACTGGTCTCACAGGGAATGCTCAAAGAACCGACTGTAAGAAGAGTCTCTATTCTTGTACTTAAGGTGGCATTGTTCTTTTTGTATTTAATTCCGATGTGATTTCTGTTATAAATCGTCAATGTGAAGGTCCAAGGAATACATTGAACCTGCAGTGGTGTATCGGAAACTAATACTGGACTCACAGGAAATGCTCAAAGCACCGACAGTAAGAAGTGTCTCTATTCTTGTACTTAAGGCGGCATTGTGGCTTTTGTATTTAATTCCGATGCAATTTCTGTGTTTCATCGTCAATGTGAAGGTCCAAGGAATACATTGATCCTGCTGTGGTGTATCGGAAACTGATACTGGTCTTACAGGGAATCCTCAAAGCACCGACTGTTAGAAGATTCTCTATTCTTGTACTTAAGGCATCATTGTGCCTTTTATATTTAATTCCGATGTAATTTCAGTGTTTCATCGTCAATATGTATGTCCAAGGAATACATTGAACCTGCAGTGGTGTATCGGATACTAATATTGGTCTCACAGGGAATGCTCAAAGCACAGACTGTAAGAAGAGTCTCTATTCTTGTACTTAAGGCGGCATTGTGCCTTTGGTATTTAATTCCGATGCGATTTATTTGTTTCTTCGTCAATGTGAAGGTCCAAGGAATACATTGAACCTGCAGTGGTATTTCGGAAACCAATACTGGTCTCACAGGAAAGGATCATAGCACAGACTCTAAGAAGTCTCACTCTGATTGTACTTAAGGCGTCATTGTGCCCTTTGTATTTAATTCCGATGTAATTTCAGTCTTTCATCGTCAATGTGTATGTCCACGGAATACATTGAACCTGCAGTATTGTATCGGAAAATAATACTGGTCTCACAGGGAATGCTCAAAACACCGACAGTTAGAAGAGTCTCTATTCCTGTACTTAAGGCGATATTGTTCCTTTTGTATTTAATTCCGATGTAATTTCAGTGTTTCATCGTCAATGTGTATGTCCAAGGAATACATTGAACCTGGTGTTGTGTATCGGATACTAATATTGGTCACACAGGGAATGCTCAAAGCACCGACTATAAGAAGAATCTATATTCTTGTACATAAGGCGGCATTGTGCCTTTTGTATTTAATTCCGATGCGATTTCTGTGTTTCATCGTCAATGTGAAGGTCCAAGGAATACATCGAACCTGCAGTGGCGTATCGGAAACTATTACGGGTCGCACAGGAAAGGATCAAAACACAGACTCTAAGAAGTCTCACTCAGCTTGTACTTAAGGCGTCATTGTGCCCTTTGTATTTAATTCCGATGTAATTTCAGTGTTTCATCGTCAATGCTTATTTCCAAGGAATACATTGAACCACCAGTGGTGTATCGGAAACTAATACTGGTCTCACAGGGAATGCTCAAAGCACCGACAGTAAGACGAGTATCTATTCTTGTACTTAAGGCTGCATTGTTCCTTTTGTATTTAATTCCGATGAAATTTCAGTGTTTCATCGTCAATGTGTATGTCCAAGGAATACATTGAATCTGCAGTGGTGTATCGGATACTAATACTGGTCTCACAGGGAATGCTCAAAGCAAAGACTGTAAGAAGAGTCTCTATTCTTGTACTTAAGGCGGCATTGTGCCTTTTATATTTAATTCCAATGCGATTTCTGTGTCTCATCGTCAATGTGTAGGTCCAAGGAATACATTGAACCTGCAGTGGTGTATCGGAAACTAATACTGGTCTCACAGGGAATGCTCAAAGCACTGACTGTAAGTAGAGTCTGTATTCTTGTACTTAAGGCGGCATCGTGCTTTTTGTATTTAATTCCGATGCGATTTCTGTGTTTCATCGTCAATGTGAAGGTCCAAGGAATACATAGAACCTGCAGTGGTGTATCGGAAACTAATACTGGTCTCACAGGGAATGCTCAAAGCACCGACTGTATGAAGAGTCTCAATTCTTGTACTTAAGGCGGCATTGTGCCTTTTCTATTTAATTTCGATGCGATTTCTGTGTATAATTGTCAATGTGAAGGTCCAAGGAATACATTGAACCTGCAGTGGTGTATCGGAAGCTAATACTGGTCTCACAGGGAAAGCTCAAAGCACCGACTGTAAGTAGAGTCTGTATTCTTGTACTTAAGGCGGCATCGTGCTTTTTGTATTTAATTCCGATGCGATTTCTGTGTTTCATCGTCAATGTGAAGGTCCAAGGAATACATTGAACCTGCAGTGGTGTATCGGAAACTAATACTGGTCTCACAGGGAATGCTCAAAGCACCGACTGTAAGAAGAGTCTCTATTCTTGTACTTAAGGCGGCATTGTGCCTTTTGTATTTAATTCCGAAGCCATTTCTGTGTTTCATCGTCGATGTGAAAGTCCAAGGAATATACTGAACCTGCAGTGGTGTATCGGAAACTAATACTGGTCTCACAGGGAAAGCTCAAAGCACCGACTGTAAGAAGAGTCTCTATTCTTGTACTTAAGGCGGCATTGTGCCTTTTATATTTAATTCCAATGCGATTTCTGTGTCTCATCGTCAATGTGTAGGTCCAAGGAATACATTGAACCTGCAGTGGTGTATCGGAAACTAATACTGGTCTCACAGGGAATGCTCAAAGCACTGACTGTAAGTAGAGTCTGTATTCTTGTACTTAAGGCGGCATCGTGCTTTTTGTATTTAATTCCGATGCGATTTCTGTGTTTCATCGTCAATGTGAAGGTCCAAGGAATACATAGAACCTGCAGTGGTGTATCGGAAACTAATACTGGTCTCACAGGGAATGCTCAAAGCACCGACTGTATGAAGAGTCTCAATTCTTGTACTTAAGGCGGCATTGTGCCTTTTCTATTTAATTTCGATGCGATTTCTGTGTATAATTGTCAATGTGAAGGTCCAAGGAATACATTGAACCTGCAGTGGTGTATCGGAAGCTAATACTGGTCTCACAGGGAAAGCTCAAAGCACCGACTGTAAGTAGAGTCTGTATTCTTGTACTTAAGGCGGCATCGTGCTTTTTGTATTTAATTCCGATGCGATTTCTGTGTATAATCGTCAATGTGAAGGTCCAAGGTATACATTGAACCTGCAGTGGTGAATCGGATACTAATACTGGTCTCACAGGGAATGCTCATAGCACCGACTGAAAGAAGTGTCTCCAATCTTGTACTTAAGGCGGAATTGTGCATTTTTGTATTTAATTCCGATGCGATTTCTGTGTTTCATCGTCAATGTGAAGGTCCAAGGAATACACTGAACCTGCAGTGGTGTATCGGAAACTAATACTGGTCTCGCAGGGAATGCTCAAAGCACCGACTGTAAGTAGAGTCTGTATTCTTGTACTTAAGGCGGCATTGTGCCTTTTGTATTTAATTCCGATGCGATATCTGTGTTTCTTCGTCAATGTGAAGGTCCAAGGAATACATTGAACCTGAAGCGGTGTACCGGATACTAATACTGGTCTCACAAGGAATGCTCAAAGCACCGACTGTAAGAAGAGTCTCTGTTCTTGTACTAAAGGCCGCATTTTGCCTTTTGTATTTAATTCCGATGCGATTTCTGTGTTTCATCGTCAATGTGAAGGTCCTAGGGATTCATTGAACCTGCAGTGGCGTATCGGAAACTAATACGGGTCGCACAGGACAGGATCAAAACACAGACTCTTAAGAAGTCTCACTCTGCTTGTACTTAAGACGTCATTGCGCCCTTTGTATTTAATTCCGATTTAATTTCAGTGTTTCATCGTCAATGCTTATTTCCAAGGAATACATTGAACCAGCAGTGGTGTATCGGAAACTAATACTGGTCCCACAGGGAATGCTCAAAGCACCGACAGTGTGAAGAGTCTCTATTCTTGTACTTTAGGCGTCATTGTTCCTTTTGTATTTAATTCCGATGTAATTTCAGTATTTCATCGTCAATGTGTATGTCCAAGGAATACATTGAATCTGCAGTGGTGTATCGGATACTAATACTGGTTTCACAGGGAATGATCAAAGCACAGACTGTAAGAAGGGTTTCTATTCTTGTACTTATGGCAGCATTATGCCTTTTGAGTGTAATTCCAATGCGATTTCTGTGTTTCATCGTCAATGTGAAGGTCCAAGGAATACATTGAACCTGCAGTGGTGTATCGGAAACTAGTACTGGTCTCACAGGGAATGCCCAAAGCAACGACTGTGATAAGAGTCTCTATTCTTATACTTAAGGCGGCATTGTGCCTTTTGTATTTAATTCCGATGCGATTTCTGTGTATAATCGTCAATGTGTAGGTCCAAGGAATACATTGGGCCTGCAGTGGTGTATCGGAAACTAATACTGGTCTCACAGGGAATGCTCAAAGCACCGACTGTAAGAAGAGTCTCTATTATTGTACTTAAGGCGGCATTGGGCCGTTTGTATTTAATTGCGATGCGATTTATGTGTTTCATCGTCAATGTGAAGGTCCAAGGAATACATTGAACCTGTAGTGGTGTATTGGAAACTAATACTGGTCTCACAGGGAATGCTCAAAGCACCGATTGTAAGGAGAGTGTCTATTCTTGTACTTAAGGCGGCATTGTGCCCTTTGTATTTAATTCCGATGCCATTTCTGTGTTTCATCGTCGATGTGAAAGTCCAAGGAATACACTGAACCTGCGGTGGTGTATCGGAAACTAATACTGGTCACACAGGGAATGCTCAAAGCACCGACTGTCAGAAGAGTCTCTATTCTTGTACTTAAGGCGGCATTGTGCCTTTTGTATTTAATTCCGATGCAATTTCTGTGTATAATCGTCAATGTGAAGGTCCAAGGTATACATTGAACCTGCAGTGGTGAATCGGCAACTAATACTGGTCTCACAGGGAATGCTCAAACACCGACTGTAAGAAGAGTGTCTATTCTTGTACTTAAGGCGGCATTGTGCCTTTTGTATTTAATTCCGATGCGATTTCTGTGTTTGATCGTCAATGTGAAGGTCCAAGGAATACATTGGACCTGCAGTGGTGTATCGGAAACTAATTCTGGTCTCAGAGGGAATGCTCAAAACACCGACAGTAAGAAGAGTCTCTATTCTTGTACTTAAGGCGACACTGTTCCTTTTGTATTTAATTCCGATGTAATTTCAGTGTTTCATCGTCAATGTGTATGTCCAAGGAATACATTGAACCTGCAGTGGTGTATCGGATACTACTACTGGTCTCACAGGGAATGCTCAAAGCACCGACTGTTAGAAGAGTCTCTATTCTTGTACTTAAGGCGGAATTGTGCCTTTTTGTATTTAATTCCGATGCGATTTCTGTGTTTCATCGTCAATGTGAAGGTCCAAGGTATACATTGAACCTGCAGTGTGTATCGGAAACTAATGCTGGTCTCACGGGGAATGCTCAAAGCACCGACTGTAAGTAGAGTCTGTATTCTTGTACTTAAGGCGGCATTGTGCCTTTCGTATTTAATTCCGATGCGATTTCTGTGTTTCAT
This sequence comes from Schistocerca americana, assembly GCF_021461395.2. Classification (NCBI taxonomy): domain Eukaryota; kingdom Metazoa; phylum Arthropoda; class Insecta; order Orthoptera; family Acrididae; genus Schistocerca; species Schistocerca americana. Next base: position 728,822,612 of record NC_060123.1, on the reverse strand, counting down.
CGTCAGTGTGAAGGTCCAAGGAATACATTGGACCTGCAGTGGTGTATCGGAAACTAATACTGCTCTCAGAGGGAATGCTCAAAACACCGACAGTAAGAAGAGTCTCTGTTCTTGTACTTAAGGCGACATTGTTCCTTTTGTATTTAATTCCGATGTAATTTCAGTGTTTCATCGTCCAAGTGTATGTCCAATAAATACATTGAACCTGCAGTGGTGTATCGGATACTAATACTGGTCTCACAGGGAATGCTCATAGCACCGACTGAAAGAAGTGTCTCCATTCTTGTACTTAAGGCGGAATTGTGCCTTTTTGTATTTAATTCCGATGCGATTTCTGTGTTTCATCGTCAATGTGAAGGTCCAAGGAATACACTGAACCTGCAGTGGTGTATCGGAAACTAATACTGGTCTCGCAGGGAATGCTCAAAGCACCGACTGTAAGTAGAGTCTGTATTCTTGTACTTAAGGCGGCATTGTGCCTTTTGTATTTAATTCCGATGCGATATCTGTGTTTCTTCGTCAATGTGAAGGTCCAAGGAATACATTGAACCTGCAGTGGTGTATCGTAAGCTAATACTGGTCTCACAGGGAATGCTCAAAACACCGACTGTAACAAGAGTGTCTATTCTTGTACTTAACGCGGCATTGTGCCCTTTGTATTTAATTCCGATTTAATTTCAGTGTTTCATCGTCAATGCTTATTTCCAAGGAATTCATTGAACCAGCAGTGGTGTATCGGAAACTAATACTGGTCCCACAGGGAATGCTCAAAGCACCGACAGTATGAAGAGTCTCTATTCTTGTACTTTAGGCGTCATTGTTCCTTTTGTATTTAATTCCGATGTAATTTCAGTATTTCATCGTCAATGTGTATGTCCAAGGAATACATTGAATCTGCAGTGGTGTATCGGATACTAATACTGGTTTCACAGGGAATGATCAAAGCACAGACTGTAAGAAGGGTTTCTATTCTTGTACTTATGGCAGCATTATGCCTTTTGAGTGTAATTCCAATGCGATTTCTGTGTTTCATCGTCAATGTGAAGGTCCAAGGAATACATTGAACCTGCAGTGGTGTATCGGAAACTAGTACTGGTCTCACAGGGAATGCCCAAAGCAACGACTGTAATAAGAGTCTCTATTCTTATACTTAAGGCGGCATTGTGCCTTTTGTATTTAATTCCGATGCGATTTCTGTGTATAATCGTCAATGTGTAGGTCCAAGGAATACATTGGGCCTGCAGTGGTGTATCGGAAGCTAATACTGGTCTCACAGGGAATGCTCAAAGCACCGACTGTAAGAAGAGTCTCTATTATTGTACTTAAGGCGGCATTGGGCCGTTTGTATTTAATTGCGATGCGATTTATGTGTTTCATCGTCAATGTGAAGGTCCAAGGAATACATTGAACCTGTAGTGGTGTATCGGAAACTAATACTGGTCTCACAGGGAATGCTCAAAGCACCGACTCTAAGAAGAGTGTCTATTCTTGTACTTAAGGCGGCATTGTGCCCTTTGTATTTAATTCCGATGCCATTTCTGTGTTTCATCGTCGATGTGAAAGTCCAAGGAATACACTGAACCTGCGGTGGTGTATCGGAAACTAATACTGGTCTCACAGGGAATGCTCAAAGCACCGACTGTAAGAAGAGTCTCTATTCTTGTACTTAAGGCGGCATTGTGCCTTTTGTATTTAATTCCGATGCAATTTCTGTGTATAATCGTCAATGTGAAGGTCCAAGGTATACATTGAACCTGCAGTGGTGAATCGGCAACTAATACTGGTCTCACAGGGAATGCTCAAACACCGACTGTAAGAAGAGTGTCTATTCTTGTACTTAAGGCGGCATTGTGCCTTTTGTATTTAATTCCGATGCGATTTCTGTGTTTGATCGTCAATGTGAAGGTCCAAGGAATACATTGGACCTGCAGTGGTGTATCGGAAACTAATTCTGGTCTCAGAGGGAATGCTCAAAACACCGACAGTAAGAAGAGTCTCTATTCTTGTACTTAAGGCGACACTGTTCCTTTTGTATTTAATTCCGATGTAATTTCAGTGTTTCATCGTCAATGTGTATGTCCAAGGAATACATTGAACCTGCAGTGGTGTATCGGATACTAATACTGGTCTCACAGGGAATGCTCAAAGCACCGACTGTTAGAAGAGTATCAATTCTTGTACTTAAGGCGGAATTGTGCCTTTTTGTATTTAATTCCGATGCGATTTCTGTGTTTCATCGTCAATGTGAGGGTCCAAGGTATACATTGAACCTGCAGTGTGTATCGGAAACTAATGCTGGACTCACGGGGAATGCTCAAAGCACCGACTGTAAGTAGAGTCTGTATTCTTGTACTTAAGGCGGCATTGTGCCTTTCGTATTTAATTCCGATGCGATTTCTGTGTTTCATCGTCAGTGTGAAGGTCCAAGGAATACATTGGACCTGCAGTGGTGTATCGGAAACTAATACTGGTCTCAGAGGGAATGCTCAAAACACCGACAGTAAGAAGAGTCTCTGTTCTTGTACTTAAGGCGACATTGTTCCTTTTGTATTTAATTCCGATGTAATTTCAGTGTTTCATCGTCAAAGTGTATGTCCAAGGAATACATTGAACCTGCAGTGGTGTATCGGATACTGATACTGGTCTCACAGGGAATGCCCATAGCACCGACTGAAAGAAGTGTCTGCATTCTTGTACTTAAGGCGGAATTGTGCCTTTTTGTATTTAATTCCGATGCGATTTCTGTGTTTCATCGTCAATGTGAAGGTCCAAGGAATACACTGAACCTGCAGTGGTGTATCGGAAACTAATACTGGTCTCGCAGGGAATGCTCAAAGCACCGACTGTAAGTAGAGTCTGTATTCTTGTACTTAAGGCGGCATTGTGCCTTTTGTATTTAATTCCGATGCGATATCTGTGTTTCTTCGTCAATGTGAAGGTCCAAGGAATACATTGAACCTGCAGTGGTGTATCGTAAGCTAATACTGGTCTCACAGGGAATGCTCAAAACACCGACTGTAACAAGAGTGTCTATTCTTGTACTTAACGCGGCATTGTGCCCTTTGTATTTAATTCCGATGCCATTTCTGTGTTTCATCGTCGATGTGCATGTCAAAGGAATACATTGAACCTGAAGCGGTGTACCGGATACTCATACTGGTCTCACAAGGAATGCTCAAAGCACCGACTGTAAGAAGGGTCTCTATTCTTGTACTTAAGGCGGCATTTTGCCTTTTGTATTTAATTCCGATGCGATTTCTGTGTTTCATCGTCAATGTGAAGGTCCAAGGGATTCACTGAACCTGCAGTGGCGTATCGGAAACTAATACGGGTCGCACAGGAAAGGATCAAAACACAGACTCTTAAGAAGTCTCACTCTGCTTGTACTTAAGACGTCATTGTCCCCTTTGCATTTAATTCCGATTTAATTTCAGTGTTTCATCGTCAATGCTTATTTCCAAGGAATACATTGAACCAGCAGTGGTGTATCAGAAACTAATACTGGTCCCACAGGGAATGCTCAAAGCACCGACAGTATGAAGAGTCTCTATTCTTGTACTTTAGGCGTCATTGTTCCTTTTGTATTTAATTCCGATGTAATTTCAGTATTTCATCGTCAATGTGTATGTCCAAGGAATACATTGAATCTGCAGTGGTGTATCGGATACTAATACTGGTTTCACAGGGAATGATCAAAGCACAGACTGTAAGAAGGGTTTCTATTCTTGTACTTATGGCAGCATTGTGCCTTTTGTGTGTAATTCCAATGCGATTTCTGTGTTTCATCGTCAATGTGAAGGTCCAAGGAATACATTGAGCCTGCAGTGGTGTATCGGAAACTAGTACTGGTGTCACAGGGAATGCCCAAAGCAACGACTGTAATAAGAGTCTCTATTCTTATACTTAAGGCGGCATTGTGCCTTTTGTATTTAATTCCGATGCGATTTCTGTGTATAATCGTCAATGTGTAGGTCCAAGGAATACATTGAACCTGCAGTGGTGTATCGGAAACTAATACTGGTCTCACAGGGAATGCTCAAAGCACCGACTGTAAGAAGAGTCTCTATTATTGTACTTAAGGCGGCATTGGGCCGTTTGTATTCAATTCCGATGCGATTTATGTGTTTCATCGTCAATGTGAAGGTCCAAGGAATACATTGAATCTGTAGTGGTGTATCGGAAACCAATACTGGTCTCACAGGGAATGCTCAAAGCACCGACTGTAAGAAGAGTGTCTATTCTTGTACTTAAGGCGGCATTGTGCCCTTTGTATTTAATTCCGATGCCATTTCTGTGTTTCATCGTCGATGTGAAAGTCCAAGGATAACACTGAACCTGCGGTGGTGTATCGGAAACTAATACTGGTCTCACAGGGAATGCTCAAAGCACCGACTGTAAGAAGTGTCTCTATTCTTGTACTTAAGGCGGCATTGTGCCTTTTGTATTTAATTCCGATGCGATTTCTGTGTATAATCGTCAATGTGAAGGTCCAAGGTATACATTGAACCTGCAGTGGTGAATCGGAAACTAATACTGGTCTCACAGGGAATGCTCAAAGCACCGACTGTAAGAAGAGTCTCTATTCCTGTACTTAAGGCGGCATTGTGCCTTCTGTATTTAATTCCGATGCGATTTCTGTGTTTCATCGTCAATGTGAAGGTCCAAAGAATACATTGGACCTGCAGTGGTGTATCGGATACCAATACTGGTCTCACAGGGATTAAATACAAAGGTCTCACAAGGAATGCTCAAAGCACCGACAGTAAGAAGAGTCTCTATTCTTGTACTTAAGGCGGCATTCTGCCTTTTGTATTTCTGGTCTCAGAGGGAATGCTCAAAACACCGACAGTGAGAAGAGTCTCTATTCTTGTACTTAAGGCGACACTGTTCCTTTTGTATTTAATTCCGATGTAATTTCAGTGTTTCATCGTCAATGTGTATGTCCAAGGAATTCATTGAACCTGCGGTGGTGTATCGGACACTAATACTGGTCTCACAGGGAATGCTCAAAGCACCGACTGTTAGAAGAGTCTCTATTCTTGTACTTAAGGCGGAATTGTGACTTTTTGTATTTAATTCCGATGCGATTTCTGTGTTTCATCGTCAATGTGAAGGTCCAAGGAATACATTGAACCTGTAGTGGTGTATCGGAAACCAATACTGGTCTCACAGGGAATGCTCAAAGCACCGACTGTAAGAAGAGTGTCTATTCTTGTACTTAACGCGGCATTGTGCCCTTTGTATTTAATTCCGATGCCATTTCTGTGTTTCATCGTCGATGTGTATGTTTAAGGAATACATTGAACCTTAAGTGGTGTACCGGATACTAATACTGGTCTCACAAGGAATGCTCAAAGCACCGACAGTAAGAAGAGTCTCTATTCTTGTACTTAAGGCGGCATTCTGCCTTTTGTATTTCATTCCGATGCGATTTCTGTGTTTCATCGTCAATGTGAAGATCCAAGGGATACATTGAACCTGCAGTGGCGTATCGGAAACTAATACGGGTGGCACAGGAAAGGATCAAAACACAGAATCTAAGAAGTCTCACTCTGCTTGTACTTAAGGCGTCATAGTGACCTTTGCATTTAATTCCGATGTAATTTCAGTGTTTTATCGTCAATGCTTATTTCCAAGGAATACATTGAACCAGCAGTGGTGTATCAGAAACTAATACTGGTCCCACAGGGAATGCTTAAAACACCGACAGTATGAAGAGTCTCTATTCTTGTACTTTAGGCGTCATTGTTCCTTTTGTATTTAATTCCGATGTAATTTCAGTATTTCATCGTCAATGTGTATGTCCAAGGAATACATTGAATCTGCAGTGGTGTATCGGATACTAATACTGGTTTCACAGGGAATGATCAAAGCACAGACTGTAAGAAGGGTTTCTATTCTTGTACTTATGGCAGCATTGTGCCTTTTGTGTGTAATTCCAATGCGATTTCTGTGTTTCATCGTCAATGTAAAGGTCCAAGGAATACATTGAACCTGCAGTGGTGTATCGGAAACTAATACTGGTCTCACAGGCAATGCTCAAAGCACCGACTGTAAGAAGAGTCCCTATTCTTGTACTTAAGGCGGCATTGTGCCCTTTGTATTTAATTCCGATGCCATTTCTGTGTTTTATCGTCGATGTGAAAGTCCAAGGAATACACTGAACCTGCGGTGGTGTATCGGAAACTAATACTGGTCTCTCAGGGAATGCTCAAAGCACCGACTGTTAGAAGAGTCTCTATTCTTGTCCTTACGGCGGAATTGTGCCTTTTCTTATTTAATTCCGATGCGATTTCTGTGTTTCATCGTCAATGTGCAGGTCCAAGGAATACATCGAACCTGCAGTGGTGTATCGGATACTAATACTGGTCTCACAGGGAATGCTCAAAGCACCGACTGTTAGAAGAGTCTCTATTCTTGTACTTAAGGCGGAATTGTGACTTTTTGTATTTAATTCCGATGCGATTTCTGTGTTTCATCGTCAATGTGAAGGTCCAAGGAATAAATTGAACCTGTAGTGGTTATCGGAAACCAATACTGGTCTCACAGGGAATGCTCAAAGCACCGACTGTAAGAAGAGTGTCTATTCTTGTACTTAAGGCGGCATTGTGCCCTTTGTATTTAATTCCGATGCCATTTCAGTGTTTCATCGTCGATGTGAAAGTCCAAGTAATACACTGAACCTGCGGTGGTGTATCGGAAGCTAATACTGGTCTCACAGGGAATGCTCAAAGCACCGACTGTTAGAACAGTCTCTATTCTTGTACTTAAGGCGGCATTGTGCCTTTTGTATTTAATTCCGATGCGATTTCTGTGTTTCATCGTCAATGGAAGGCCCAAGGAATACATTGAACCTGCAGTGGTGGATCGGAAACTAATACTGGTCTCACAGGGAATGCTCAAATCACCGACTGTAAGAAGAGTGTCTATTCTTGTACTTAAGGAGGCATTGTGCCCTTTGTATTTAATTCCGATGCCATTTCTGTGTTTCATCGTCGATGTGTATGTCCAAGGAATAAATTGAACCTGAAGTGGTGTATCGGATACTAATACTGGTCTCACAGGATTTGCTCAAATCACCGACTGTAAGAAGAGTCTCTATTCTTGTCTTTACGGCGGAATTATGCCTTTTCTTATTTAATTCCGATGCGATTTCTGTGTTTCATCGTCAATGTGCAGGTCCAAGGAATACATTGAACCTGCAGTGGTGTATCGGATACTAATACTGGTCTCACAGGGAATGCTCAAAGCACCGACAGTAAGAAGAGTCTCTATTCTTGTACTTAAGGCGACATTGTTCCTTTTGTATTTAATTCTGATGTAATTTCAGTGTTTCATCGCCAATGTGTATGTCCAAGGAATACATTGAACCTGCAGTGGTGTATCAGATACTAATACTGGTCTCACAGGATTTGCTCAAATCACCGACTGTAAGAAGAGTCTCTATTCTTGTCCTTACGGCGGAATTGTGCCTGATCTTATTTAATTCCGATGCGATTTCTGTGTTTCGTCGTCAATGTGAAGGTCCAAGGGATACATTGAACCTGCAGTGGCGTATCGGAAACTAATACGGGTTGCACAGGAAAGGATCAAAACACAGACTCTAAGAAGTCTCACTATGCTTGTACTTAAGGCGTCATTGTGTCCTTTAAATTTAATTCAGCTGTAATTTCAGTGTTTCATCGTCAATGCTTATTTCCAGGGAATACATTGAACCAGCAGTGGTGTATCGGAAACTAATATTGGTCTCACAGGGAACGCTCAAATCACCGACTGTAAGAAGAGTCCCTATTCTTGTACTTAAGGCGGCATTGTGCCTTTTGTATTTAATTCCGATGCGATTTCTGTGTCATCGTCAATGTGAAGGTCCAAGGAATACATTGGACCTGCAGTGGTGTATCGGAAACTAATACTGGTGTCAGAGAGAATGCTCAAAACACCGACAGTAAGAAGAGTCTCTATTCTTGTACTTAAGGCGACATTGTTCCTTTTGTATTTCATTCCGATGTAATTTCAGTGTTTCATCGTCAATGTGTATGTCCAAGGAATACATTGAACCTGCAGTGGTTTATCGGATACTAATACTGGTCTCACAGGGAATGCTCAAAGAACCGACTGTAAGAAAAGTCTCTATTCTTGTACTTACGGCGGAATTGTGCCTTTTCTTATTTAATTCCGATGCGATTTCTGTGTTTCATCGTCAATGTGCTGGTCCAAGGAATACATTGAACCTGCAGTGGTGTATCGGAAACTAATACTGGTCTCACAGGGAATGCTCAAAGCACCGACTGGAAATAGAGTCTGTATTCTTGTACTTAAGGCGGCATTGTGCCTTTTGTATTTAATTCCGATGCGATTTCTGTGTTTCATAGTCAATGTGAAGGTCCAAGGAATACATTGAACCTGCAGTGGTGTATCGGAAACTAATACTGGTCACACAGGGAATGCTCAAAGCACCGACTGTAAGAAGAGTGTCTATTCTTGCATTGTGCCCTTTGTATTTAATTCCGATGCCATTTCTGTGTTTCATCGTCCATGTGAAGGTCCAAGGGATACATAGAATTTGCAGTGGCGTATCGGAAACTAATACGGGTCGCACAGGAAAGGATCAAAACACAGACTCTAAGAAGTCTCACTCTGCTTGTACTTAAGGCGTCATTGTGCCCGTTGTATTTAATTCCGAAGTAATTTCAGTGTTTCATCGTCAATGCTTATTTCCAAGGAATACATTGAACCAGCAGTGGTGTATCAGAAACTAATGCTGGTCTCACAGGGAATGCTCAAAGCACCGACAGTAAGAAGAGTCTCTATTTTTGTACTTTAGGCGGCATTGTGCCTTTTGTGTTTAATTCCAATGCGATTTCTGTGTATAATCGTCAATGTGAAGGTCCAAGGTATTCATTGAACCTGCAGTGGTGAATCGGAAACTAATACTGGTCTCACAGGGAATGCTCAAAGCACCGACTGTAAGAAGAGTCACTATTCTTGTACTTATGGCGGCATTGTGCCTTTTGTATTTAATTATGATGCGATTTCTGTGTTTCATCGTCAATGTTAAGGTCCAAGGAATACATTGGCCCTGCAGTGGTGTATCGGAAACTAATACTGGTCTCAGAGGGAATGCTCAAAACACCGACAGTAAGAACAGTCTCTATTCTTGTACTGAAGGCGACATTGTTCCTTTTGTATTTAATGTCGATGTAATGTCAGTGTTTCATCGTCAATGTGTATGTCCAAGGAATACATTGAACCTACAGTGGTGTATCGGAAACTAATACTGGTCTCACAGGGAATGCTCAAAGCACCGACTGTAAGTAGAGTCTGTATACTTGTACTTAAGGCGGCATTGTGCCTTTTGTATTTAATTCCGATGCGATTTCTGTGTTTCATAGTCAATGTGAAGGTCCAAGGAATACATTTAACCTGCAGTGGTGTATCGGAAACTAATACTGGTCTCACAGGGAATGCTCAAAGCACCGACTGTAAGAAGAGTGTCTATTCTTGTACTTAAGGCGGCATTGTGCCCTTTGTATTTAATTCCGATGCCATTTCTGTGTTTCATCGTCAATGTGAAGGTCCAAGGGATACATTGAATTTGCAGTGGCGTATCGGAAACTAATAAGGGTCGCACAGGATAGGATCAAAACACAGACTCTAAGAAGTCTCACTCTGCTTGTACTTAAGGCGTCATTGTGCCCTTTGTATTTAATTCCGATGTAATTTCAGTGTTTCATCGTCAATGCTTCTTTCCAAAGAATACATTGAATCTGCAGTGGTGTATCGGATACTAATACTGATCTCACAGGGAATGCTCAAAGCACCGACTGTAAGAAGAGTCACTATTCTTGTACTTATGGCGGCATTGTGCCTTTTGAATTTAATTATGATGCGATTTCTGTGTTTCATCGTCAGTGTTAAGGTCCAAGGAATACATTGGACCTGCAGTGGTGTATCGGAAACTAATACTGGTCTCAGAGGGAATGCTCAAAACACCGACAGTAAGAACAGTCTCTATTCTTGTACTGAAGGCGACATTGTTCCTTTTGTATTTAATTTCGATGTAATTTCAGTGTTTCATCGTCAATGTGTATGTCCAAGGAATACATTGAACCTGCAGTGGTGTATCGGATACTAATACTGGTCTCACAGGGAATGCTCATAGCACCGACTGAAAGAAGTGTCTCCATTCTTGTACTTAAGGCGGAATTGTGCCTTTTTGTATTTAATTCCGATGCGATTTCTGTGTTTCATCGTCAATGTGAAGGTCCAAGGAATACACTGAACCTGCAGTGGTGTATCGGAAACTAATACTGGTCTCGCAGGGAATGCTCAAGGCACCGACTGTAAGTAGAGTCTGTATTCTTGTACTTAAGGCGGCATTGTGCCTTTTGTATTTAATTCCGATGCGATATCTGTGTTTCTTCGTCAATGTGAAGGTCCAAGGAATACATTGAACCTGCAGTGGTGTATCGTAAGCTAATACTGGTCTCACAGGGAATGCTTAAAACACCGACTGTAACAAGAGTGTCTATTCTTGTACTTAACGCGGCATTGTGCCCTTTGTATTTAATTCCGATGCCATTTCTGTGTTTCATCGTCGATGTGCATGTCCAAGGAATACATTGAACCTGAAGCGGTGTACCGGATACTCATACTGGTCTCACAAGGAATGCTCAAAGCACCGACTGTAAGAAGGGTCTCTATTCTTGTACTTAAGGCGGCATTTTTCCTTTTGTATTTAATTCCGATGCGATTTCTGTGTTTCATCGTCAATGTGAAGGTCCAAGGGATTCACTGAACCTGCAGTGGCGTATCGGAAACTAATACGGGTCGCACAGGAAAGGATCAAAACACAGACTCTTAAGAAGTCTCACTCTGCTTGTACTTAAGACGTCATTGTGCCCTTTGCATTTAATTCCGATTTAATTTCAGTGTTTCATCGTCAATGCTTATTTCCAAGGAATACATTGAACCAGCAGTGGTGTATCAGAAACTAATACTGGTCCCACAGGGAATGCTCAAAGCACCGACAGTATGAAGAGTCTCTATTCTTGTACTTTAGGCGTCATTGTTCCTTTTGTATTTAATTCCGATGTAATTTCAGTATTTCATCGTCAATGTGTATGTCCAAGGAATACATTGAATCTGCAGTGGTGTATCGGATACTAATACTGGTTTCACAGGGTATGATCAAAGCACAGACTGTAAGAAGGGTTTCTATTCTTGTACTTATGGCAGCATTGTGCCTTTTGTGTGTAATTCCAATGCGATTTCTGTGTTTCATCGTCAATGTGAAGGTCCAGGGAATACATTGAACCTGCAGTGGTGTATCGGAAACTAGTACTGGTGTCACAGGGAATGCCCAAAGCAACGACTGTAATAAGAGTCTCTATTCTTATACTTAAGGCGGCATTGTGCCTTTTGTATTTAATTCCGATGCGATTTCTGTGTATAATCGTCAATGTGTAGGTCCAAGGAATACATTGAACCTGCAGTGGTGTATCGGAAACTAATACTGGTCTCACAGGGAATGCTCAAAGCACCGACTGTAAGAAGAGTCTCTATTATTGTACTTAAGGCGGCATTGGGCCGTTTGTATTCAATTCCGATGCGATTTATGTGTTTCATCGTCAATGTGAAGGTCCAAGGAATACATTGAATCTGTAGTGGTGTATCGGAAACCAATACTGGTCTCACAGGGAATGCTCAAAGCACCGACTGTAAGAAGAGTGTCTATTCTTGTACTTAAGGCGGCATTGTGCCCTTTGTATTTAATTCCGATGCCATTTCTGTGTTTCATCGTCGATGTGAAAGTCCAAGGATAACACTGAACCTGCGGTGGTGTATCGGAAACTAATACTGGTCTCACAGGGAATGCTCAAAGCACCGACTGTAAGAAGTGTCTCTATTCTTGTACTTAAGGCGGCATTGTGCCTTTTGTATTTAATTCCGATGCGATTTCTGTGTATAATCGTCAATGTGAAGGTCCAAGGTATACATTGAACCTGCAGTGGTGAATCGGAAACTAATACTGGTCTCACAGGGAATGCTCAAAGCACCGACTGTAAGAAGAGTCTCTATTCCTGTACTTAAGGCGGCATTGTGCCTTCTGTATTTAATTCCGATGCGATTTCTGTGTTTCATCGTCAATGTGAAGGTCCAAAGAATACATTGGACCTGCAGTGGTGTATCGGATACCAATACTGGTCTCACAGGGATTAAATACAAAGGTCTCACAAGGAATGCTCAAAGCACCGACAGTAAGAAGAGTCTCTATTCTTGTACTTAAGGCGGCATTCTGCCTTTTGTATTTCTGGTCTCACAGGGAATGCTCAAAGCACCAACAGTAAGAAGAGTCTCAATTCTTGTACTTAAGGCGGCATTGTTCCTTTTGTATTTAATTCCGATGTAATTTCAGTGTTTCACCGTCAATGTGTATGTCCAAGAAATACACTTAATCTGCAGTGGTGTACCGGATACTAATACTGGTCTCACAGGGAATGCTCAAAGCACAGACTGTAAGAAGAGTCTTTATTCTTGTACTTAAGGCGGCATTGTGCCTTTTGTATTTAATTCCAATGCGATTTCTGTGTGTCATCGTCAATGTGAAGGTCCAAGGAATACATTGAACCTGCAGTGGTGTATCGGAAACTAATACTGGTCTCACAGGGAATGCTCAAAGCACCGACTGTAAGTAGAGTCTGTATTCTTGTACTTAAGGCGGCATCGTGCTTTTTGTATTTAATTCCGATGCGATTTCTGTGTTTCATTGTCAATGTGAAGGTCCAAGGAATACATGGAACCTGCAACGGTGTATCGGAAACTAATACTGGTCTCACAGGGAATGCTCAAATCTCCGACTGTAAGAAGAGTGTCTATTCTTGTATTTACGGCGGCATTGTGCCCTTTGTATTTAATTCCGATGCAATTTCTGTGTTTCATCGTCGAGGTGTATGTCCAAGGGATACATTGAACCTGAAGTGGTTTACCGGATACTAATACTGGTCTCACAAGGAATGCTCAAAGCACCGACTGTAAGAAGAGTCTCTATTCTTGAACTTAAGGAGGCATTCTGCCTTTTGTATTTCATTCCGATGCGATTTCTGTGTTTCATCGTCAATGTGAAGGTCCAAGGGATACATTGAACCTGCAGTGGCGTATCGGAAACAAATACGGGTCGCAAAGGAAGGATCAAAACACAGACTCTAAGAAGTCTCACTTTGCTTGTACTTAAGGCGTCATTGTGCCCTTTGTATTTAATTCCGATGTAATTTCAGTGTTTTATGGTCAATGCTTATTTCAAAGGAATACATTGAACCAGCAGTGGTGTATCGGAAACTAATACTGTTCTCACAGGGAACGCTCAAAGCACCGGCTGTAAGAAGAGTCCCTATTCTTGTACTTAAGGCGGCATTGTGCCTTTTGTATTTAATTCCGATGCGATTTCTGTGTATAATCGTCAATGTGAAGGTCCAAGGAATACATTGGACCTGCAGTGGTGTATCAGAAACTAATACTGGTCTCACAGCGAATGCTCAAAGCACCGACTGTAAGAAGAGTGTCTATTCTTGTACTTAAGGAGGCATTGTGCCCTTTTTATTTAATTCCGATGCCATTTCTGTGTTTCATCGTCGATGTGAATGTCCAAGGAATACACTGAACCAGCGGTGGTGTATCGGAAACTAATACTGGTCTCACAGGGAATGCTCAAAGCACCGACTGTAAGAAGAGGCTCTATTGTTGTACTTAAGGCGGCATTGCGCCTTTTGTATTTTATTCCGATGCGATTTCTGTGTATAATCGTCAATGTGAAGGTCCAAGGTATACATTGAACCTGCAGTGGTGAATCGGAAACTAATACTGGTCTCACAGGGAATGATCAAAGCACCGACTGTAAGAAGAGTCCCTATTCTTGTACTTAAGGCGGCATTGTGCCTTTTGTATTTAATTCCGATGCGATTTCTGTGTTTCATCGTCAATGTGAAGGTCCAAGGAATACATTGGACCTGCAGTGGTGTATCGGAAACTAATACTGGTCTCAGAGGGAATGCTCAAAACACCGACAGTAAGAAGAGTCTCTATTCTTGTACTTAAGGCGACATTGTTCCTTTTGTATTTAATTCCGATGTAATTTCAATGTTTCATCGCCAATGTGTATGTCCAAGGAATACATTGAACCTGCAGTGGTGTATCGGATACTAATACTGGTCTCACAGGGAATGCTCAAAGCACCGACTGTAATTAGAGTCTCTGTTCTTGTACTTAACGCGGAATTGTGCCTTTTTTGTATTTAATTCCGATGCGATTTCTGTGTTTCATCGTCAATGTGAAGGTCCAAGGAATGGAATGAACCTGCAGTGGTGTATCGGATACTAATACTGGTCTCACAGGGAATGCTCAAAGCACAGACTGTAAGAAGAGTCTCTATTCTTGTACTTAAGGTGGCATTGTGCCTTTTGTATTTAATTCCAATGCGATTTCTGTGTTTCATCGTCAATGTGAAGGTCGAAGGAATACATTGAACCTGCAGTGGTGTATCGGAAACTAATGCTGGTCTCACAGGGAATGCTCAAAGCACCGACTGTAAGTAGAGTCTGTATTCTTGGACTTAAGGCGGCATCGTGCTTTTTGTATTTAATTCCGATGCGATTTCTGTGTATAATCGTCAATGTGAAGGTCCAAGGTATACATTGAACCTGCAGTGGTGAATCGGAAACTAATACTGGTCTCACAGGGAATGCACAAAGCACCGACTGTAAGAAGAGTGTCTATTCTTGTACTTAAGGCGGCATTGTGCCCTTTATATTTAATTCCGATGCCATTTCTGTCTTTCATCGTCAATGTGAAGGTCCAAGGAATACATTGAACCTGCAGTGGTGTATCGGAAACTAATACTGGTCTCACAGGGAATGCTCAAAGCACCGACTGTAAGAAGAGTGTCTATTCTTGTACTTAAGGCGGCATTGTGCCCTTTATATTTAATTCCGATGCCATTTCTGTGTTTCATCGTCGATGTGAAAGTCCAAGGAATACACTGAACCTGCGGTGGTGTATCGGAAACTAATACTGGTCTCACAGGGAATGCTCAAAGCACCGACTGTAAGAAGAGTCTCTATTCTTGTACTTAAGGCGGCATTGTGCCTTTTGTATTTAATTCCGATGCGATTTCTGTGTATAATCGTCAATGTGAAGGTCCAAGGTATACATTGAACCTGCAGTGGTGAATCGGAAACTAATACTGGTCTCACAGGGAATGCACAAAGCACCGACTGTAAGAAGAGTCCCTATTCTTGTACTTAAGGCGGCATTCTGCCTTTTGTATTTAATTCCGATGCGATTTCTGTGTCATCGTCAATGTGAAGGTCCAAGCAATACATTGGACCTGCAGTGGTGTATCGGAAACTAATACTGGTCTCAGAGAGAATGCTCAAAACACCGACAGTAAAAAGATTCTCTATTCTTGTACTTAAGGCGACATTGTTATTTTTGTATTTCATTCCGATGTAATTTCAGTGTTTCATCGTCAATGTGTATGTCCAAGGAATACATTGAACCTGCAGTGGTGTATCGGATACTATTACTGGTCTCACAGGGAATGCTCAAAGCACCGACTGTTAGAAGTCTCTATTCTTGTACTTACGGCGGAATTGTGCCTTTTTGTATTTAATTCCGATGCGATTTCTGTGTTTCATCGTCAATGTGCAGGTCCAAGGAATACATTGAACCTGCAGTGGTGTATCGGAAACTAATACAGGTCTCACAGGGAATGCTCAGAGCACCGACTGTAAGTAGAGCCTGTATTCTTGCACATAAGGCGGCATTGTGCCTTTTGTATTTAATTCCGATGCGATTTCTGTGTTTCATCGTCAATGTGAAGGTCCAAGGAATACACTGAACCTAAAGTGGTGTATCGGAAACTAATACTGGTCTCACAGGGAATGCTCAAAGCACCGACTGTAAGAAGAGTGTCTATTCTTGTACTTATGGCGGCATTGTGCCCTTTATATTTAATTCCGATGCCATTTCTGTGTTTCATCGTCGATGTGTATGTTCTAGGAATACATTGAACCTGAAGTGGTGTACCGGATACTAATACTGGTCTCACAAGGAATGCTCAAACACCGACTGTAAGAAGAGTCTCTATTCCTGTACTTAAGGCGGCATTTTGCCTTTTGTAATTAATTCCGATTCGATCTCTGTGTTTCATCGTCAATGTGAAGGTCCAAGGGATACTTTGAACCTGCAGTGGCGTATCGGAAGCTAATACGGGTCGCACAGGAAAGGATCAAAACACAGACTCTAAGAAGTCTCACTCTGCTTGTACTTAAGGCGTCATTGTGCCCTTTGTATTTAATTCCAAGTAATTTCAGTGTTTCATCATCAATGCTTATTTCCAAGGAATACATTGAACCAGCAGTGGTGTATCGGAAACTAATACTGGTCTCACAGGGAATGCTCAAAGCACCAACAGTAAGAAGAGTCTCTATTCTTGTACTTAAGGCGGCATTGTTCCTTTTGTATTTAATTCCGATGCCATTTCAGTGTTTCATCGTCAATGTGTATGTCCAAGGAATACACTGAACCTGCAGTGGTGTACCGGATACTAATATTGGTCTCACAGGGAATGCTCAAAAACACAGACTGTAAGAAGAGTCTCTATTCTTGTACTTAAGGCGGGATTGTGCCTTTTGTATTTAATTCCAATGCGATTTCTGTGTCATCGTCAATGTGAAGGTCCAAGGAATACATTGAACCTGCAGTGGTGTATCGGAAACTAATACTGGTCTCACAGGGAATGCTCAAAGCACCGACTGTAAGTAGAGTCTGTATTCTTGTACTTAAGGCGGCATCGTGCTTTTTGTATTTAATACCGATGCGATTTCTGTGTTTCATCGTCAATGTGAAGGTCCAAGGAATACATTGAACCTGCAGTGGTGTATCGGAATCTAATACTGGTCTCACAGGGAATGCTCAAAGCACCGACTGTATGAAGAGTCTCTATTCTTGTACTTAAGGCGGTATTGTGCCTTTTGTATTTAATTCCAAAGCGATTTCTGTGTATAATCGTCAATGTGAAGGTCCAAGGAATACATTGAACCTGCAATGGTGTATCGGAAACTAATACTGGTCTCACAGGGAATGCTCAAAGTACCGACTGTAACAAGAGTCTCTATTCTTATACTTAAGGCGGCATTGGGCCTTTTGTATTTAATTCCAATGCGATATCTGTCTTTCATCGTCAATGTGAAGGTCCAAGGAATACATTGAACCTGCAGTGGTGTATCGGAAAGTAATACTGGTCTCACAGGGAATCCTCAAAGCACCGACTGTAAGAAGAGTGTCTATTCTTGTACTTAAGGCTGTATTGTGCACTTTGTATTTAATTCCGATTCCATTTCTGTGTTTCATCGTCGATGTGTATGTCCAAGGAATACATTGAACCTGAAGTGGTGTACCGGATACTAATACTGGTCTCACAAGGAATGCTCAAAGCACCGACTGTAAGAAGAGTGTCTATTCTTGTACTTAAGGCGGCATTGTGCCTTTTTGTACTTAATTCCGATGCGATTTCTGTGTTTCATCGTCGATGTGAAGGTCCAAGGAATACATTGAACCTGCAGTGGTGTATCGGAAAGTAATACTGGTCTCACAGGGAATGCTCAAATCACCGACTGTAAGTAGAGTCTGTATTCTTGTACTTAAGGCGGCATTGTGCCTTTTGTATTTAATTCCGATGCGATTTCAGTGTTTCATCGTCAATGTGAAGGTCCAAGGAATACATTGAACCTGCAGTGGTGTATCGGAAACTAATACTGGTCTCACAGGGAATGCTCAAAGCACCGACTTTAAGAAGAGTGTCTATTCTTGTACTTAAGGCGGCATTGTGCCCTTTGTATTTATTTCCGATGCCATTTCTGTGTTTCATCGTCGATGTGAAAGTCCAAGGAATACATTGAAACTGCAGTGGCGTATCGGAAACTAATACGGGTCACACAGGAAAGGATCAAACACAGACTCTAAGAAGTCTCACTCTGCTTGTACTTAGGGCGTCATTGTGCCCTTTGTATTTAATTCCGATGTAATTTCAGTGTTTCATCGTCAATGTGTATATCCTAGGAATACATTGAACCTGCAGTGGTGTATCGGAAACTAATACTGGTCTCACAGGGAATGCTCAAAGCACCGACTGTAAGAAGAGTCTGTATTCTTGTACTTAAGGCGGCATTGTGCCCTTTGTATTTAATTCCGATGCCATTTCTGTGTTTCATCGTCGATGTGAAAGTCGAAGGAATACACTGAACCTGCAGGGGTGTATCGGAAACTAATACTGGTCTCACAGGGAATGCTCAAAGCACCGACTGTAAGAAGAATCTTTATTCTTGTACTTAAGGCGGCATTGTGCATTTTGTATTTAATTCCGATGCGATTTGTGTGTTTCATCGTCAATGTGAAGCTCCAAGGAATACATTCAACCTGCAGCGGTGTATCGGAAACTAATACTGGTCTCACAAGGAATGCTCAAAGCACCGACTGTAAGAAGAGTCTCCATTCTTGTACGTAAGGCGGCATTGTGCCTTTTGTATTAAATTCCGATGGTATTTCTGTGTATAATCGTCAATGTGAAGGTCCAAGGAATACATTGAACCTGCAGTGGTGTATCGGAAACTAATACTGGTCTCACTGGGAATGCTCAAAGCACCGACTGTATGAAGAGTCTCTATTCTTGTACTTAAGGCGGCATTCTGCCTTTTGTATTTAATTCCGATGCGATTTCTGTGTTTCATCGTCAATGTGAAGGTCCGAGGAATATATTGAACCTGCAGTGGTGTATCGGATACTAAAACTGGTCTCACAGGGAATGGACCAAGCACAGACTGTAAGAAGAGTCTCTATTCTTGTACTTAAGGCGGCATTGAGCCTGTTGTATTAAATTCCGATGCAATTTCTGTGTTTCATCGTCAATGTGAAGGTAGAAGGAATACATTGAACCTAAAGTGGTGTATCGGAAATTATTACTGGTCTCACAGGCAATGCTCAAAGCACCGACTGTAAGAAGAGTTTCTATTCTTGTAGTTAAGGAGGCATTGTTGCTTTTGTATTTAATTCCGATGAAATTTCAGTGTTTCATCGTCAATGTGTATGTCCAAGGAATACATTGAACATGCAGTGGTGTATCGGAAACTAATACTGGTCTCACAGGGAATGCTCAAAGCACCGACAGTATGAAGAGTCTCTATTCTTGTACTTAAGGCGGGATTCTTCCTTTTGTATTTAATTCCGATGTAATTTCAGTGTTTCATCGTCAATATGTATATCCTAGGAATACATTGAACCTGCAGTGGTGTATCGGAAACTAATACTGGTCTCACAGGGAATGCTCAAAGTACCGACTGTAAGAAGAGTCTGTATTCTTGTACATAAGGCGGCATTGTGCCTTTTGTATTTATTCCGATGCGATATCTGTGTTTCATCGTCAATCTGAAGGTCCAAGGAATACATTGGACCTGCAGTGGTGTATCGGAAACTAATACTGGTCTCACAGGGAATGCTCAAAGCACCGACTGTAAGAAGTGTCTCTATTCTTGTACATAAGGCGGCATTGTGCCTCTTGTATTTATTTCCGACGCAATTTCTGTGTATAATCGTCAATGTGAAGGTCCAAGGAATACATTGATCCTGCAGTGGTGTATCGGAAACTAATACTTGTCTCACAGGGAATGCTCAAAGCAACGACTGTAAGAAGAGTCTCTATTCTTGTATTTAAGGCGGCACTGGGAATTTTGTATTTCATTCCGATGCGATTTCTGTCTTTCATCGTCAATGTGAAGGTCCAAGGAATACATTGAACCTGCAGTGGTGTATCGGAAACTAATACTGGTATCACAGGGAATGCTCAAAGCACCGACTGTAAGAAGAGTGCCTATTATTGTACTTAAGGCGGCATTGTGCCTTTGTATTTAATTCCGATGCCATTTCTGTGTTTCATCGTCGATGTGAAAGTCCAAGGAAAACACTGAACTTGCAGTGCTGTATCGGAAACTAATACTGGTCTCACAGGGAATGCTCAAAGCACCGACTGTAGGAAGAGTGTCTATTCTTGTACTTAAGGCGGCATTGTGCCCTTTGTATTTAATTCCGATGCCATGTCTGTGTTTCATCGTCAATGTGTGTGTCCAAGGAATACATTGAATCTGCAGTGGTGTATCGGATACTAATACTGGTCTCACAGGGAATGCTGAAAGCACAGACTGTAAGAAGGGTCTCTATTCTTGTACTTAAGGCGGCATTGTGCCTTTTGTGTTAAATTCCAATGCGATTTCTGTGTTTCATCGTCAATGCGAAGTTCCAAGGAATACATTGAACCTGCAGTGGTGTATCGGAAACTAATACTGGTCTCACAGGAAATGCTCAAAGAACCGACAGTAACAAGAGTCTCTATTCTAGTACTTAAGGCGGCATTGTTCCTTTTGTATTTAATTCCGATGTAATTTCAGTGTTTCATCCTCAATGTGTATGTCCAAGGAATACATTGAATCTGCAGTGGTGTATCGGATACTAATACTGGTCTCACAGGGAATGCTGAAAGCACAGACTGCAAGAAGAGTCTCTATTCTTGTACTTAAGGCGGCATTGTGCCTTTTGTGTTTTTTTCCAATGCGATTTCTGTGTTTCATCGTCAATGTGAAGTTCCAAGGAATACATTGAACCTGCAGTGGTGTATCGGATACTAATACTGGTCTCACAGGGAATGCTCATATCACCGACTGTAAGTAGAGTCTGTATTCTTGTACTTAAGGCGGCATTGTTCCTTTTGTATTATATTCCGATGCGATTTCTGTGCTTCATTGTCAATGTGAAGGTCCAAGGAATACATTGAACCTGCAGTGGTGTATCGGAAACTAATACTGGTCTCACAGGGAATGCTCAAAGCACCGACTGTAAGAAGAATCTCTATTCTTGTACTTAAGGCGGCATTGTGCCTTTTGTATTTAATTCCGATGCTATTTCTGTGTATAATCGTCAATGTGAAGGTCCAAGGAATACATTGAACCTGCAGTGGTGTATCGGAAACTAATACTGGTCTCACAGGGAATGCTCAAACCACCGACTGTAAGAAGAGTTCCTATTCTTGTACTTATGGCGGCATTGGGCCTTTTGTATTTAATTCCGATGCGATTTCTGTGTTTCATAGTCAATGTGAAAGTCCGAGGAATACATTGAACCTGCAGTGGTGTATCGGAAACTAATACTGGTCTCACAGCGAATGGACAAATCACCGACTGTAAGTAGAGTCTGTATTCTTGTACTTAAGGCGGCATTGTGCCTTTTGTATTTAATTCCGATGCGATTTGTGTGTTTCATCGTCAATGTGAAGCTCCAAGGAATACATTCAACCTGCAGTGGTGTATCGGAATCTAATGCTGGTCTCACAAGGAATGCTCAAAGCACCGACTGTAAGAAGAGTCTCCATTCTTGTACGTAAGGCGGCATTGTGCCTTTTGTATTAAATTCCGATGGTATTTCTGTGTATAATCGTCAATGTGAAGGTCCAAGGAAAACATTGAACCTGCAGTGGTGTATCGGAAACTAATACTGGTCTCACTGGGAATGCTCAAAGCACCGACTGTGTGAAGAGTCTGTATTCTTGTACTTATGGCGGCAATGGGCCTTTTGTATTTAATTCCCATGCGATTTCTGTGTTTCATCGTCAATGTGAAGGTCCGAGGAATACATTGAACCTGCAGTGGTGTATGGATACTAAAACTGGTCTCACAGGGAATGGACAAAGCACAGACTGTAAGAAGAGTCTCTATTCTTGTACTTAAGGCGGCATTGAGCCGGTTGTATTAAATTCCGATGCAATTTCTGTGTTTCATCGTCAATGTGAAGGTCGAAGGAATACATTGAACCTAAAGTGGTGTATCGGAAACTAATACTGGTCTCACAGGCAATGCTCAAAACACCGACTGTAAGAAGAGTTTCTATTCTTGTAGTTGAGGAGGCATTGTGGCTTTTGTATTTAATTCCGATGTAATTTCAGTGTTTCATCGTCAATGTGTATGTCCAAGGAATACATTGAACATGCAGTGGTGTATCGGAAACTAATACTGGTCTCACAGGGAATGCTCAAAGTACCGACAGTAAGAAGAGTCTCTATTCTTGTACTTAAGGCGGCATTCTTCCTTTTGTATTTAATTCCGATGTAATTTCAGTGTTTCATCGTCAATGTGTATATCCAAAGAATACATTGTATCTGCTGTGGTGTATCGGATACTAAAACTGGTCTCACAGGGAATGGACAAAGCACAGACTGTAGGAAGAGTCTCTATTATTGTACTTAAGGCGGCATTGTGCCTTTTGTATTTAATTCTAATGCGATTTCTGTGTTTCATCGTCAAAGCAATGGTCCAAGGATCACATTGAACCCGCAGTGGTGTATCGGACACTAATACTGGTCTCACAGGGAATGCTCAAAGTACCGACTGTGAGAAGTGTCTGTATTCTTGTACATAAGGCGGCATTGTGCCTTTTGTATTTATTCCGATGCGATATCTGTGTTTCATCGTCAATGTGAAGGTCCAAGGAATACATTGGACCTGTAGTGGTGTATCGGAAACTAATACTGGTCTCACAGGGAATGCTCAAAGCACCGACTGTAAGAAGAGTCTCTATTCTTGTACATAAGGCGGCATTGTGCCTTTTGTATTTATTTCCGATGCAATTTCTGTGTATAATCGTCAATGTGAAGGTCCAAGGAATACATTGATCCTGCAGTGGTGTATCGGAAACTAATACTTGTCTCACAGGGAATGCTCAAAGCAACGACTGTAAGAAGAGTCTCTATTCTTGTACTTAAGGCGGCACTGGGCCTTTTGTATTTAATTCCGATGCGATTTCTGTCTTTCATCGACAATGTGAAGGTCCAAGGAATACATTGAACCTGCAGTGGTGCATCGGAAACAAATACTGGTCTCACAGGGAATGCTCAAAGCACCGACTGTAAGAAGAGTGTCTATACTTGTACTTAAGGCGGCATTGTGCCTTTGTATTTAATTCCGATGCCATTTCTGTGTTTCATCGTCGATGTGAAAGTCCAAGGAATACACTGAACCTGCAGTGGTGTATCGAAAACTAATACTGGTCTCACAGGGAATGCTCAAAGCACCGACTGTAGGAAGAGTGTCTATTCTTGTACTTAAGGCGGCATTGTGCTCTTTGTATTTAATTCCGATGCCATGTCTGTGTTTCATCGTCGATGTGTATGTCCTAGGAATACATTGAACCTGAAGTGGTGTACCGGATAGTAATACTGATCTACATCTACATCTACATCTATACTCCGCGAGCCACCTTACGGTGTGTGGCGGAGGGTACTTATTGTACCACTATCTGATCCCCCCTTCCCTGTTCCATTCACGAATTGTGCGTGGGAAGAACGACTGCTTGTAAGTCTCCGTATTTGCTCTAATTTCTCGGATCTTTTCGTTGTGATCATTACGCGAGATATATGTGGGCGGTAGTAATATGTTGCCCATCTCTTCCCGGAATGTGCTCTCTCGTAATTTCGATAATAAACCTCTCCGCATTGCGTAACGCCTTTCTTGAAGTGTCCGCCACTGGAGCTTGTTCAGCATCTCCGTAACGCTCTCGCGCTGACTAAATGTCCCCATGACGAATCGCGCTGCTTTTCGCTGGATCATGTCTATCTCTTCTATTAATCCAACCTGGTAAGGGTCCCATACTGATGAGCAATACTCAAGAATCGGACGAACAAGCGTTTTGTAAGCTACTTCTTTCGTCGATGAGTCACATTTTCTTAGAATTCTTCCTATGAATCTCAACCTGGCGCCTGCTTTTCCCACTATTTGTTTTATGTGATCATTCCACTTCAGATCGCTCCGGATAGTAACTCCTAAGTATTTTACGGTCGTTACCGCTTCCAATGATTTACCACCTATGGCATAGTCGTACTGGAATGGATTTCTGCCCCTATGTATGCGCATTATATTACATTTATCTACGTTTAGGGAAAGCTGCCAGCTGTCGCACCATGCATTAATCCTCTGCAGGTCCTCCTGGAGTACGTACGAGTCTTCTGATGTTGCTACTTTCTTGTAGACAACCGTGTCATCTGCAAATAGCCTCACGGAGCTACCGATGTTGTCAACTAAGTCATTTATGTATATTGTAAACAATATAGGTCCTATCACGCTTCCCTGCGGTACTCCCGAAATTACCTCTACATCTGCAGATTTTGAACCGTTAAGAATGACATGTTGTGTTCTTTCTTCTAGGAAAACCTGAATCCAATCACAAACCTGGTCCGATATTCCGTAAGCTCGTATTTTTTTCACTAAACGTAAGTGCGGAACCGTATCAAATGCCTTCCTGAAGTCCAGGAATACGGCATCAATCTGCTCGCCAGTGTCTACGGCACTGTGAATTTCTTGGGCACATAGGGCGAGCTGAGTTTCACATGATCTCTGTTTGCGGAATCCATGTTGGTTATGATGAAGGAGATTTGTATTATCTGAGAACGTCATAATACGAGAACACAAAACATGTTCCATTATTCTACAACAGATTGACGTAAGCGAAATAGGCCTATAATTATTCGCATCTGATTTACGACCCTTCTCACAGGGAATGCTCAAAGCACCGAATGCAAAAAGAGTCTCTATTCTTGTACTTAAGGTGACATTGTGCCTTTTTGTATTTAATTCTGATGCGATTTCTGTCTGTAATCGTCAATGTGATGGTCCAAGTAATACATTGAACCTGTAGTGGCGTATCAAAAACTAACACTGGTCGCACAGGAAAGGATCAAAGCAAAGACTCTAAGAAGTCTCACTCTGCTTGTATTTAAGGCGTCATTGTGCCCTTTGTTTTTAATTCCGTTGTAATTTCAGTGTTTCATCGTCAGTGTGTATTTCCAAGGAATACATTGATCCTGCAGTGGTGTATCGGAAACTAATACTGGTCTCACAGGGAATGCTCAAAGCACCGACAGTAAGAAGAGTCTCTATTCTTGTACCTAAGGCGGCATTGTTCCGTTTGTATTTAATTCCGATGTAATTTCAGTGTTTCATCGTCAATGTGTATGTCCAAGGAATACATTGAATCTGCAGTGGTGTATCGGATACTAATACTGGTCTCACAGGGAATGCTGAAAGCACAGACTGTAAGAAGGGTCTCTATTCTTGTACTTAAGGCGGCATTGTGCCTTTTGTGTTTAATTCCAATGCGATTTCTGTGTTTCATCGTCAATGTGAAGTTCCAAGGAATACATTGAACCTGCAGTGGTGTATCGGAAACTAATACTGGTCTCACAGGAAATGCTCAAAGAACCGACAGTAGGAAGAGTCTCTATTCTAGTACTTAAGGCGGCATTGTTCCTTTTGTATTTAATTCCGATGTAATTTCAGTGTTTCATCCTCAATGTGTATGTCCAAGGAATACATTGAATCTGCAGTGGTGTATCGGATACTAATACTGGTCTCACAGGGAATGCTGAAAGCACAGACTGCAAGAAGAGTCTCTATTCTTGTACTTAAGGTGGCATTGTGCCTTTTCTGTTTAATTCCAATGCGATTTCTGTGTTTCATCGTCAATGTGAAATTCCAAGGAATACATTGAACCTGCAGTGGTGTATCGGAAACTAATACTGGTCTCACAGAGAATGCTCAAATCACCGACTGTAAGTAGAGTCTGTATTCTTCTACTTAAGGCGGCATTGTTCCTTTTGTATTATATTCCGATGCCATTTCTGTGTTTCATCGTCGATGTGAAAGTCCAAGGAAAACACTGAACCTGCAGTGCTGTATCGGAAACTAATACTGGTCTCACAGGGAATGCTCAAAGCACCGACTGTAGGAAGAGTGTCTATTCTTGTACTTAAGGCGGCATTGTGCCCTTTGTATTTAATTCCGATGCCATGTCTGTGTTTCATCGTCAATGTGTGTGTCCAAGGAATACATTGAATCTGCAGTGGTGTATCGGAAACTAATACTTGTCTCACAGGGAATGCTCAAAGCAACGACTGTAAGAAGAGTCTCTATTCTTGTATTTAAGGCGGCACTGGGCCTTTTGTATTTCATTCCGATGCGAATTCTGTCTTTCATCGTCAATGTGAAGGTCCAAGGAATACATTGAACCTGCAGTGGTGTATCGGAAACTAATACTGGTCTCACAGGGAATGCTCAAAGCACCGACTGTAAGAAGAGTGCCTATTATTGTACTTAAGGCGGCATTGTGCCTTTGTATTTAATTCCGATGCCATTTCTGTGTTTCATCGTCGATGTGAAAGTCCAAGGAAAACACTGAACCTGCAGTGCTGTATCGGAAACTAATACTGGTCTCACAGGGAATGCTCAAAGCACCGACTGTAGGAAGAGTGTCTATTCTTGTACTTAAGGCGGCATTGTGCCCTTTGTATTTAATTCCGATGCCATGTCTGTGTTTCATCGTCAATGTGTGTGTCCAAGGAATACATTGAATCTGCAGTGGTGTATCGGATACTAATACTGGTCTCACAGGGAATGCTGAAAGCACAGACTGCAAGAAGAGTCTCTATTCTTGTACTTAAGGCGGCATTGTGCCTTTTGTGTTTTTTTTCAATGCGATTTCTGTGTTTCATCGTCAATGTGAAGTTCCAAGGAATACATTGAACCTGCAGTGGTGTATCGGATACTAATACTGGTCTCACAGGGAATGCTCATATCACCGACTGTAAGTAGAGTCTGTATTCTTGTACTTAAGGCGGCATTGTTCCTTTTGTATTATATTCCGATGCGATTCCTGTGCTTCATTGTCAATGTGAAGGTCCAAGGAATACATTGAACCTGCAGTGGTGTATCGGAAACTAATACTGGTCTCACAGGGAATGCTCAAAGCACCGACTGTAAGAAGAATCTCTATTCTTGTACTTAAGGCGGCATTGTGCCTTTTGTATTTAATTCCGATGCTATTTCTGTGTATAATCGTCAATGTGAAGGTCCAAGGAATACATTGAACCTGCAGTGGTGTATCGGAAACTAATACTGGTCTCACAGGGAATGCTCAAACCACCGACTGTAAGAAGATTTCCTATTCTTGTACTTATGGCGGCATTGGGCCTTTTGTATTTAATTCCGATGCGATTTCTGTGTTTCATAGTCAATGTGAAAGTCCGAGGAATACATTGAACCTGCAGTGGTGTATCGGAAACTAATACTGGTCTCACAGCGAATGGACAAATCACCGACTGTAAGTAGAGTCTGTATTCTTGTACTTAAGGCGGCATTGTGCCTTTTGTATTTAATTCCGATGCGATTTGTGTGTTTCATCGTCAATGTGAAGCTCCAAGGAATACATTCAACCTGCAGTGGTGTATCGGAATCTAATGCTGGTCTCACAAGGAATGCTCAAAGCACCGACTGTAAGAAGAGTCTCCATTCTTGTACGTAAGGCGGCATTGTGCCTTTTGTATTAAATTCCGATGGTATTTCTGTGTATAATCGTCAATGTGAAGGTCCAAGGAAAACATTGAACCTGCAGTGGTGTATCGGAAACTAATACTGGTCTCACTGGGAATGCTCAAAGCACCGACTGTGTGAAGAGTCTGTATTCTTGTACTTATGGCGGCAATGGGCCTTTTGTATTTAATTCCGATGCGATTTCTGTGTTTCATCGTCAATGTGAAGGTCCGAGGAATACATTGAACCTGCAGTGGTGTATGGATACTAAAACTGGTCTCACAGGGAATGGACAAAGCACAGACTGTAAGAAGAGTCTCTATTCTTGTACTTAAGGCGGCATTGAGCCGGTTGTATTAAATTCCGATGCAATTTCTGTGTTTCATCGTCAATGTGAAGGTCGAAGGAATACATTGAACCTAAAGTGGTGTATCGGAAACTAATACTGGTCTCACAGGGAATGCTCAAAGTACCGACTGTGAGAAGTGTCTGTATTCTTGTACATAAGGCGGCATTGTGCCTTTTGTATTTATTCCGATGCGATATCTGTGTTTCATCGTCAATGTGAAGGTCCAAGGAATACATTGGACCTGTAGTGGTGTATCGGAAACTAATACTGGTCTCACAGGGAATGCTCAAAGCACCGACTGTAAGAAGAGTCTCTATTCTTGTACATAAGGCGGCATTGTGCCTTTTGTATTTATTTCCGATGCAATTTCTGTGTATAATCGTCAATGTGAAGGTCCAAGGAATACATTGATCCTGCAGTGGTGTATCGGAAACTAATACTTGTCTCACAGGGAATGCTCAAAGCAACGACTGTAAGAAGAGTCTCTATTCTTGTACTTAAGGCGGCACTGGGCCTTTTGTATTTAATTCCGATGCGATTTCTGTCTTTCATCGACAATGTGAAGGTCCAAGGAATACATTGAACCTGCAGTGGTGCATCGGAAACAAATACTGGTCTCACAGGGAATGCTCAAAGCACCGACTGTAAGAAGAGTGTCTATACTTGTACTTAAGGCGGCATTGTGCCTTTGTATTTAATTCCGATGCCATTTCTGTGTTTCATCGTCGATGTGAAAGTCCAAGGAATACACTGAACCTGCAGTGGTGTATCGAAAACTAATACTGGTCTCACAGGGAATGCTCAAAGCACCGACTGTAGGAAGAGTGTCTATTCTTGTACTTAAGGCGGCATTGTGCTCTTTGTATTTAATTCCGATGCCATGTCTGTGTTTCATCGTCGATGTGTATGTCCTAGGAATACATTGAACCTGAAGTGGTGTACCGGATAGTAATACTGATCTACATCTACATCTACATCTATACTCCGCGAGCCACCTTACGGTGTGTGGCGGAGGGTACTTATTGTACCACTATCTGATCCCCCCTTCCCTGTTCCATTCACGAATTGTGCGTGGGAAGAACGACTGCTTGTAAGTCTCCGTATTTGCTCTAATTTCTCGGATCTTTTCGTTGTGATCATTACGCGAGATATATGTGGGCGGTAGTAATATGTTGCCCATCTCTTCCCGGAATGTGCTCTCTCGTAATTTCGATAATAAACCTCTCCGCATTGCGTAACGCCTTTCTTGAAGTGTCCGCCACTGGAGCTTGTTCAGCATCTCCGTAACGCTCTCGCGCTGACTAAATGTCCCCATGACGAATCGCGCTGCTTTTCGCTGGATCATGTCTATCTCTTCTATTAATCCAACCTGGTAAGGGTCCCATACTGATGAGCAATACTCAAGAATCGGACGAACAAGCGTTTTGTAAGCTACTTCTTTCGTCGATGAGTCACATTTTCTTAGAATTCTTCCTATGAATCTCAACCTGGCGCCTGCTTTTCCCACTATTTGTTTTATGTGATCATTCCACTTCAGATCGCTCCGGATAGTAACTCCTAAGTATTTTACGGTCGTTACCGCTTCCAATGATTTACCACCTATGGCATAGTCGTACTGGAATGGATTTCTGCCCCTATGTATGCGCATTATATTACATTTATCTACGTTTAGGGAAAGCTGCCAGCTGTCGCACCATGCATTAATCCTCTGCAGGTCCTCCTGGAGTACGTACGAGTCTTCTGATGTTGCTACTTTCTTGTAGACAACCGTGTCATCTGCAAATAGCCTCACGGAGCTACCGATGTTGTCAACTAAGTCATTTGTGTATATTGTAAACAATAAAGGTCCTATCACGCTTCCCTGCGGTACTCCCGAAATTACCTCTACATCTGCAGATTTTGAACCGTTAAGAATGACATGTTGTGTTCTTTCTTCTAGGAAAACCTGAATCCAATCACAAACCTGGTCCGATATTCCGTAAGCTCGTATTTTTTTCACTAAACGTAAGTGCGGAACCGTATCAAATGCCTTCCTGAAGTCCAGGAATACGGCATCAATCTGCTCGCCAGTGTCTACGGCACTGTGAATTTCTTGGGCAAATAGGGCGAGCTGAGTTTCACATGATCTCTGTTTGCGGAATCCATGTTGGTTATGATGAAGAAGATTTGTATTATCTAAGAACGTCATAATACGAGAACACAAAACATGTTCCATTATTCTACAACAGATTGACGTAAGCGAAATAGGCCTATAATTATTCGCATCTGATTTACGACCCTTCTCACAGGGAATGCTCAAAGCACCGAATGCAAAAAGAGTCTCTATTCTTGTACTTAAGGTGACATTGTGCCTTTTTGTATTTAATTCTGATGCGATTTCTGTGTGTAATCGTCAATGTGATGGTCCAAGTAATACATTGAACCTGTAGTGGCGTATCAAAAACTAACACTGGTCGCACAGGAAAGGATCAAAGCAAAGACTCTAAGAAGTCTCACTCTGCTTGTATTTAAGGCGTCATTGTGCCCTTTGTTTTTAATTCCGTTGTAATTTCAGTGTTTCATCGTCAGTGTGTATTTCCAAGGAATACATTGATCCTGCAGTGGTGTATCGGAAACTAATACTGGTCTCACAGGGAATGCTCAAAGCACCGACAGTAAGAAGAGTCTCTATTCTTGTACCTAAGGCGGCATTGTTCCGTTTGTATTTAATTCCGATGTAATTTCAGTGTTTCATCGTCAATGTGTATGTCCAAGGAATACATTGAATCTGCAGTGGTGTATCGGATACTAATACTGGTCTCACAGGGAATGCTGAAAGCACAGACTGTAAGAAGGGTCTCTATTCTTGTACTTAAGGCGGCATTGTGCCTTTTGTGTTTAATTCCAATGCGATTTCTGTGTTTCATCGTCAATGTGAAGTTCCAAGGAATACATTGAACCTGCAGTGGTGTATCGGAAACTAATACTGGTCTCACAGGAAATGCTCAAAGAACCGACAGTAGGAAGAGTCTCTATTCTAGTACTTAAGGCGGCATTGTTCCTTTTGTATTTAATTCCGATGTAATTTCAGTGTTTCATCCTCAATGTGTATGTCCAAGGAATACATTGAATCTGCAGTGGTGTATCGGATACTAATACTGGTCTCACAGGGAATGCTGAAAGCACAGACTGCAAGAAGAGTCTCTATTCTTGTACTTAAGGTGGCATTGTGCCTTTTCTGTTTAATTCCAATGCGATTTCTGTGTTTCATCGTCAATGTGAAATTCCAAGGAATACATTGAACCTGCAGTGGTGTATCGGAAACTAATACTGGTCTCACAGAGAATGCTCAAATCACCGACTGTAAGTAGAGTCTGTATTCTTCTACTTAAGGCGGCATTGTTCCTTTTGTATTATATTCCGATGCGATTTCTGTGCTTCATTGTCAATGTGAAGGTCCAAGGAATACATTGAACCTGCAGTGGTGTATCGGAAACTAATACTGGTCTCACAGGGAATGCTCAAAGCAACGACTGTAAGAAGAGTCTCTATTCTTGTACTTAAGGCGGCATTGTGCCTTTTGTATTTAATTCCGATGCGATTTCTGAGTATAATCGTCAATGTGAAGTTCCAAAGATTACATTGAACTTGCACTGGTGTATCGGATCCTAATACTGGTCTCACAGAGAATGCTCAAAGCACCGTCTGTAAGAAGAGTCTCTTTTCTTGAACTTAAGGCGGCATTGTGCCTTTGGTATTTAATTCCGATGCGATTTATGTCTTTCTTCGTCAATGTGAAGGTCCAAGGAATGCATTGAACCTGCAGTGGTATATCGGAAACAAATACTGGTTTCACAGGAAAGGATCAAAGCACAGACTCTAAAAAGTCTCACTCTGCTTGTAATTAAGGCGTCATTGTGCCCTTTGTATTTAGTTCCGATGTAATTTCAGTTTTTCATCGTCAATGTGTATGTCCAAGGAATACATTGAACCTGCAGTATTGTATCGGAAAATAATACTGGTCTCACAGGGAATGCTCAAAAGACCGACAGTAAGAAGAGTCTCTATTCTTGTACTTAAGGCGATATTGTTCCTTTAGTATTTAATTGCGATGTAATTTCAGTGTTTCATCGTCAATGTGTATGTCCAAGGAATACATTGAATCTGCAGTGGTGTATCGGATACTAATACTGGTCTCACACGGTATGCTCAAAGCACAGACTGTAAAAAGAGTCTCTATTCTTGTACTTAAGGCGGCATTGTGCCTTTTGTATTTAATTCCAATGCGATTTCTGTGTTTCATCGTCAATGTGAAAGTCCAAGGAATACATTGAACATGCAGTGGTGTATCGGATACTAATACTGGTCTCACAGGGAATGCTCAAAGCACCGACAGTAAGTGGAGTCTCTATTCTTGTACTTAAGGCGGCATTGTTCCTTTTGTATTTAATTCCGATGTAATTGCAGTGTTTCATCGTCAATGTGTATGATCAATGAATATATTGAATCTGCAGTGGTGTATCGGATACTAATACTGGTCTCACAGGGAACGCTCAAAGCACAGACTGTAAGAATAGTCTCTATTCTTGTACTTAAAGCGGCATTGTGCCTTTTGTATTTAATTCCGTTGCATTTCCTGTGTTTCATCGTCAATTAGAAGGTCCAAGGATACATTGAACCTGCAGTGGCGTATCGGAAACTAATACTGGTCGCACAGGTAAGGATCAAAACACAGACTTTATGAAGTCTCACTCTTCTTGCACTTATGGCGGCATTGTGCCTTTTGTTTTTAATTCCGATGTAATTTCAGTGTTTCATCGTCAATGTGAAGGTCCAAGGAATACATTGAATCTGCAGTGGTGTATCGGATACTAATACTGGTCTCACACGGAATGCTCAAAGCACCGACAGTAAGAGGAGTCTCTATTCTTGTACTTAAGGCGGCATTGTTCCTTTTGTATTTAATTCCGATGCAATTTCTGTGTTTCATCGTCAATGTGAATGTCCAAGGAGTACATTGAACCTGCAGTGGTGTATCGGAAACCAATACTAGTCTCACAGGGAATGCTCAAACACCGTCTGTAAGAAGAGTGTCTATTCTTGTACTTAAGGCGGCATTGTGCCCTTTGTATTTAATTCCGTTGCCGTCTCTGTGTTTCATCGTCAATGTGAAGGTCCAAGGAATGCACTGATCCTGCAGTGGTGTATCGGAAACTAATACTGGTCTCACAGGGAATGCTCAAAACACCGACAGTAAGAAGAGTCTCTATTCTTGTACTTAAGGCGGCATTCTTCTTTTTGTATTTAATTCCGATGTGATTTCTGTGTTTAATCATCAATGTGAAGCTCCAAGGAATACATTGAACCTGCAGTGGTGTATCGGAAACTAATACTGGTCTCACAGGGAATGCTCAAAGCACCGACTGAAAGAAGAGTCTCTGTTCTTGTACTTAAGGCGGCATTGTGCCTTTTGTATTTAATTCCGATGCGATTTCTGTGTTTCATCGTCAATTTGAAGGTCCAAGGAATACATTTAACCTGCAGTGGTGTATCGAAAACTAATACGGGTCGCACAGGAAAGGATCAAAACACAGACTCTAAGAAGTCTCACTGTTCTTGCACTTATGGCGGCATTGTGTCTTTTGTATTTTATTCCGATGTAATTTCAGTGTTTCATCGTCAATGTGTATGTCCAAGGAATACATTGAACCTGCAGTGGTGTATCAGAAACTAATACTGGTCTCTCAGGGAATGCTCAAAGCACCGACTGTAAGAAGAGTCTCTATTCTTGTACTTAAGGCGGCATTGTGGCTATGGTATATAATTACGATGCAATTTCTGTGTGTCATCGTCAATGTGAAGGTCCAAGGAATACATTGAACCTCCAGTGGTGTATCGGAAACTAATACTGGTCTCACAGGGAATGCTCAAAGCACCGACTGTAAGAAGAGTCTCTATTCTTGTACTGAAGGCGGCAATGTGCCGTTTGTGTTTAATTCCGATGCGATTTCTGTGTGTCATCGTCAATGTGAAAGTCCAAAGAATACATTGAACTTGCAGTGGTGTATCGGAAAGTAATACTGGTCTCACAGGGAATGCTCAAAGCACTGACTGTAATAAGAGTGTCTATTCCTGTACTTAAGGCGGCATTGTGCTCTTTGTATTTAATTCCGATGCCATTTCTGTGTTTCATCGTCGATGTGTATGTCCAAGGAATACATTGAACCTGCAGTGGCGTATCGAAAACTAATACGGGTCGCACATGAAAGGATCAAAACACAGACTCTAAGAAGTCTCACTGTTCTTGCACTTATGGCGGCATTGTGCCTTTTGTATTTAATTCCGATGTAATTTCAGTGTTTCATCGTCAATGTGTATGCCCAAGGAATACAATGAACCTGCAGTGGTGTATCGGAAATTAATACTGGTCTCACAAGGAGTGCTCAAAGCACCGACTGTAAGAAGAGTGTCTATTCTTGTACTTAAGGCGGCATTGTGCATTTTGTATTTAATTCCGATGCCATTTCTGTGTTTCATCGTCGATATGAAAGTCCAAGGAATACACTGAACCTGCAGTGGTGTATCGGAAACTAATACTGGTCTCACAGGGAATGCTCAAAGCACCGACTTTAAGAAGAGTCTCCATTCTTGAACTTAAGGCGGCATTGTGCCTTTGGTATTTAATTCCGATGCGATTTATGTGTTTCCTCGTCAATGTGAAGGTCCAAGGAAACATTGGACCTGCAGTGGCGTTTCGGAAACTAATACGGGTCGCACAGGTAAGGATCAAAACACAGACTTTAAGAAGTCTCACTCTTCTTGCACTTATGGCGGCATTGTGCCTTTTGTATTTTATTCCGATGTCATTTCAGTGTTTCATCGTCAATGTGTATGTCCAAGGAATACATTGAACCTGCAATGGTGTAACGGAAACTAATACTGGTCTCACAGAGAATTCTCAAAGCACCGACTGTAAGTAGAGTCTGTATTCTTGTACTTAAGGTGGCATTGTGCCTTTTGTATTTAATTCCGATGCGATTTCTGTGTTTCATCGTCAATGTGAAGGTCCAAGGAATACATTGAACCTGCAGTGGTGTATTGGAAACTATTACTGGTCTAACAGGGAATGCTCAAACAACGTCTGTAAGAAGAGTGTCTATTCTTGTACTTATGGCGGCATTGTGCCTTTTGTATTTAATTCCGTTGCCATTTCTGTGTTTCATCGTCAATGTGAAGGTCCAAGGAATGCACTGAACCAGCAGTGGTGTATCGGGAACTAATACTGGTCTCACAGGGAATACTCAAAGCTCCGACTGTAAGAAGAGTCTCTATTATTGTACTTAAGCCGGCATTGTTCTTTTTGTATTTAATTCCGCTGTGATTTCTGTGTTTAATCGTCAAAGTGAAGGTCCAAAGAATACATTGAACCTGCAGTGGTGTATCGGAAACTAATACTGGTCTCACAAGGAATTCTCATAGCACCGACTGAAAGTAAAGTCTCTGTTCTTGTACTTAAGGCGGCATTGTGCCTTTGGTATTTATTTGCGATGCGATTTCTGTGTTTCATCGTCAATTTGAAGGTCCAAGGAATTCATTTAACCTGCAGTGGCGTATCGAAAACTAATACGGGTCGCACAGGAAAGGATCAAAACACAGACTCTAAGAAGTCTCACTGTTCTTGCACTTATGGCGGCATTCTGCCTTTTGTATTTAATTCCGATGTAATTTCAGTGTTTCATCGTCAATGTGTATGTCCAAGGAATACATTGAACCTGCAGTGGTGTATCGGAAACTAATACTGGTCTCACAGGGAATGCTCAAAGCACCGACTGTAAGAAGAGTCTCTATTCTTGTACTTAAGGCGGCATTGTGGCTTTTGTATATAATTACGATGCAATTTCTGTGTGTCATCGTCAATGTGAAGGTCCAAGAAATACATTGAACCTCCAGTGGTGTATTGGAAACTAATACTGTTCTCACAGGGAATGCTCAAAGCACCGACTGTAAGAAGAGTCTCTATTCTTGTACTTATGGCGGCATTGTGCCTTTTGTATTTAATTCCGATGCGATTTCTGTGTTTCATCGTCAATGTGAAACTCCAAGGAATACATTGAACTTGCAGTGGTGTATCGGAAACTAACACAGGTCTCACAGGGAATGCTCAAAGCACTGACTGTAAGAAGAGTGTCTATTCGTGTACTTAATGCGGCATTGTGCCTTTTGTATTTAATTCCGATGCCATTTCTGTGTTTCATCGTCAATGTGAAGGTCCAAGGAATACACTGAACCTGCAGTGGTGTATCGGAAACTAATACTGGTCTCACAGTGAATGCTCAAAGAACCGACTGTAAGAAGAGTCTCTATTCTTGTACTTAAGGCGGCATTGTGGCTATGGTATATAATTACGATGCAATTTCTGTGTGTCATCGTCAATGTGAAGGTCCAAGGAATACATTGAACCTCCAGTGGTGTATCGGAAACTAATACTGGTCTCACAGGGAATGCTCAAAGCACCGACTGTAAGAAGAGTCTCTATTCTTGTACTGAAGGCGGCAATGTGCCGTTTGTGTTTAATTCCGATGCGATTTCTGTGTGTCATCGTCAATGTGAAAGTCCAAAGAATACATTGAACTTGCAGTGGTGTATCGGAAAGTAATACTGGTCTCACAGGGAATGCTCAAAGCACTGACTGTAATAAGAGTGTCTATTCCTGTACTTAAGGCGGCATTGTGCTCTTTGTATTTAATTCCGATGCCATTTCTGTGTTTCATCGTCGATGTGTATGTCCAAGGAATACATTGAACCTGCAGTGGCGTATCGAAAACTAATACGGGTCGCACATGAAAGGATCAAAACACAGACTCTAAGAAGTCTCACTGTTCTTGCACTTATGGCGGCATTGTGCCTTTTGTATTTAATTCCGATGTAATTTCAGTGTTTCATCGTCAATGTGTATGCCCAAGGAATACAATGAACCTGCAGTGGTGTATCGGAAATTAATACTGGTCTCACAAGGAGTGCTCAAAGCACCGACTGTAAGAAGAGTGTCTATTCTTGTACTTAAGGCGGCATTGTGCATTTTGTATTTAATTCCGATGCCATTTCTGTGTTTCATCGTCGATATGAAAGTCCAAGGAATACACTGAACCTGCAGTGGTGTATCGGAAACTAATACTGGTCTCACAGGGAATGCTCAAAGCACCGACTTTAAGAAGAGTCTCCATTCTTGAACTTAAGGCGGCATTGTGCCTTTGGTATTTAATTCCGATGCGATTTATGTGTTTCCTCGTCAATGTGAAGGTCCAAGGAAACATTGGACCTGCAGTGGCGTTTCGGAAACTAATACGGGTCGCACAGGTAAGGATCAAAACACAGACTTTAAGAAGTCTCACTCTTCTTGCACTTATGGCGGCATTGTGCCTTTTGTATTTTATTCCGATGTCATTTCAGTGTTTCATCGTCAATGTGTATGTCCAAGGAATACATTGAACCTGCAATGGTGTAACGGAAACTAATACTGGTCTCACAGAGAATTCTCAAAGCACCGACTGTAAGTAGAGTCTGTATTCTTGTACTTAAGGTGGCATTGTGCCTTTTGTATTTAATTCCGATGCGATTTCTGTGTTTCATCGTCAATGTGAAGGTCCAAGGAATACATTGAACCTGCAGTGGTGTATTGGAAACTATTACTGGTCTAACAGGGAATGCTCAAACAACGTCTGTAAGAAGAGTGTCTATTCTTGTACTTATGGCGGCATTGTGCCTTTTGTATTTAATTCCGTTGCCATTTCTGTGTTTCATCGTCAATGTGAAGGTCCAAGGAATGCACTGAACCAGCAGTGGTGTATCGGGAACTAATACTGGTCTCACAGGGAATACTCAAAGCTCCGACTGTAAGAAGAGTCTCTATTATTGTACTTAAGCCGGCATTGTTCTTTTTGTATTTAATTCCGCTGTGATTTCTGTGTTTAATCGTCAAAGTGAAGGTCCAAAGAATACATTGAACCTGCAGTGGTGTATCGGAAACTAATACTGGTCTCACAAGGAATTCTCATAGCACCGACTGAAAGTAAAGTCTCTGTTCTTGTACTTAAGGCGGCATTGTGCCTTTGGTATTTATTTGCGATGCGATTTCTGTGTTTCATCGTCAATTTGAAGGTCCAAGGAATTCATTTAACCTGCAGTGGCGTATCGAAAACTAATACGGGTCGCACAGGAAAGGATCAAAACACAGACTCTAAGAAGTCTCACTGTTCTTGCACTTATGGCGGCATTCTGCCTTTTGTATTTAATTCCGATGTAATTTCAGTGTTTCATCGTCAATGTGTATGTCCAAGGAATACATTGAACCTGCAGTGGTGTATCGGAAACTAATACTGGTCTCACAGGGAATGCTCAAAGCACCGACTGTAAGAAGAGTCTCTATTCTTGTACTTAAGGCGGCATTGTGGCTTTTGTATATAATTACGATGCAATTTCTGTGTGTCATCGTCAATGTGAAGGTCCAAGAAATACATTGAACCTCCAGTGGTGTATTGGAAACTAATACTGTTCTCACAGGGAATGCTCAAAGCACCGACTGTAAGAAGAGTCTCTATTCTTGTACTTATGGCGGCATTGTGCCTTTTGTATTTAATTCCGATGCGATTTCTGTGTTTCATCGTCAATGTGAAACTCCAAGGAATACATTGAACTTGCAGTGGTGTATCGGAAACTAACACAGGTCTCACAGGGAATGCTCAAAGCACTGACTGTAAGAAGAGTGTCTATTCGTGTACTTAATGCGGCATTGTGCCTTTTGTATTTAATTCCGATGCCATTTCTGTGTTTCATCGTCAATGTGAAGGTCCAAGGAATACACTGAACCTGCAGTGGTGTATCGGAAACTAATACTGGTCTCACAGTGAATGCTCAAAGAACCGACTGTAAGAAGAGTCTCTATTCTTGTACTTAAGGCGGCATTGTTCTTTTTGTATTTAATTCCGATGTGATTTCTGTTATAAATCGTCAATGTGAAGGTTAAAGGAATACATTGAACCTGCAGTGGTGTATCGGAAACTAATACTGGACTCACAGGAAATGCTCAAAACACCGACAGTAAGAAGTGTCTCTATTCTTGTACTTCAGGCGGCATTGTGGCTTTTGTATTTAATTCCGATGCAATTTCTGTGTTTCATCGTCAATGTGAAGGTCCAAGGAATACATTGATCCTGCTGTGGTGTATCGGAAACTGATACTGGTCTTACAGGGAATCCTCAAAGCACCGACTGTTAGAAGATTCTCTATTCTTGTACTTAAGGCATCATTGTGCCTTTTATATTTAATTCCGATGTAATTTCAGTGTTTCATCGTCAATATGTATGCCCAAGGAATACATTGAACCTGCAGTGGTGTATCGTATACCAATATTGGTCTCACAGGGAATGCTCAAAGCACAGACTGCAAGAAGAGTCTCTATTCTTGTACTTAAGGCGGCATTGTGCCTTTGGTATTAGTTCCGATGCGATTTATTTGTTTCTTCGTCAATGTGAAGGTCCATGGAATACATTGAACCTGCAGTGGTATATCGGAAACTAATACTGGTCTCACAGGAAAGGATCAAAGCACAGACTCTAAGAAGTCTCACTCTGATTGTACTTAAGGCGTCATTGTGCCCTTTGTATTTAATTCCGATGTAATTTCAGTCTTTCATCGTCAATGTGTATGTCCACGGAATACATTGAACCTGCAGTATTGTATCGGAAAATAATACTGGTCTCACAGGGAATGCTCAAAACACCGACAGTTAGAAGAGTCTCTATTCTTGTACTTAAGGCGATATATTTCCTTTTGTATTTAATACCGATGTAATTTCAGTGTTTCATCGTCAATGTGTATGTCCAAGGAATACATTGAACCTGGTGTTGTGTATCGGATACTAATATTGGTCACACAGGGAATGCTCAAAGCACCGACTATAAGAAGAATCTCTATTCTTGTACATAAGGCAGCATTGTGCCTTTTGTATTTAATTACGATGCGATTTCTGTGTTTCATCGTCAATGTGAAGGTCCAAGGAATACATTGAACCTGCAGTGGCGTATCGGAAACTAATACGGGTCGCACAGGAAAGGATCAAAACACAGACTTTAAGAAGTCTCACTCTTCTTGCACTTATGGCGGCATTGTGCCTTTTGTATTTAATTCCGATGTAATTTCAGTGTTTCATCGTCAATGTGTATGTCCAAGGAATACATTGAATCTGCAGTGGTGAATCGGATACTAATACAGGTCTCATAGGGAATGCTCAAAGCACAGAGTGTAAGATGAGTCTCTATTCTTGTACTTAAGGCGGCATTGAGCCTTTTGTAATTAATTCCAATGCGATTTCTGTGTTTCATCGTCAATGTGAAAGTCCAAGGAATACATTGAAAATGCAGTGGTGTATCGGAAACTAATACTGGTCTCACACGGAATGCTCAAAGCACCGACAGTAAGAGGAGTCTCTATTCTTGTACTTAAGGTGGCATTGTTCCTTTTGTATTTAATTCCGATGTAATTGCAGTGTTTCATCGTCAATGTGTATGTCCAAGGAATACATTGAATCTGCAGCGGTGTATCGGAAACTAATACTGGTCTCACAGGGAATGCTCAAAGCACCGACTGTAAGTAGAGTCTGTATTCTTGTACTTAAGGCGGCATTGTGCCTTTTGTATTTAATTCCGATGCGATTTCAGTGTTTCATCGTCAATGTGAAGGTCCAAGGAATACATTGAACCTGCAGTGGTGTATCGGAAACTAATACTAGACTCACAGGGAATGCTCAAACACCGTGTGTAAGAAGAGTGTCTATTCTTGTACTTAAGGAGGCATTGTGCCTTTTGGAATTAATTCCGTTGCCATTTCTGTGTTTCATCGTCAATGTGAAAGTCCAAGGAATGCACTGAACCTGCAGCGGTGTATCGGAAACTAATACTGGTCTCACAGGGAATGCTCAAAGCACCGACTGAAAGAAGAGTCTCTGTTCTTGTACTTAAGGCGGCATTGTGCCTTTTGTATTTAATTCCGATGCGATTTCTGTGTTTCATCGTCAATTTGAAAGTCCAAGGCATACATTTAACCTGCAGTGGCGTATCGAAAACTAATACGGGTCGCACAGGAAAGGATCAAAACACAGACTCTAAGAAGTCTCACTGTTCTTGCACTTATGGCGGTATTGTGCCTTTTGTATTTAATTCCGATGTACTTTCAGTGTTTGATCGTCAATGTGTATGTCCAAGGAATACATTGAATCTGCAGTGGTGAATCGGATACTAATACTGGTCTCATAGGGAATGCTCAAAGCACAGAGTGTAAGAAGAGTCTCTATTCTTGTACTTTAGGCGGCATTGAGCCTTTTGTATTTAATTCCAATGCGATTTCTGTGTTTCATCGTCAATGTGAAAGTCCAAGGAATACATTGAAAATGCAGTGGTGTATCGGAAACTAATACTGGTCTCACAGGGAATGCTCAAAGCACCGACAGTAAGAGGAGTCTCTATTCTTGTACTTAAAGTGGCATTGTTCCTTTTGTATTTAATTCCGATGTGATTTCTGTGTTTAATCGTCAATGTGAAGGTCCAAGGAATACACTGAACCTGCAGTGGTGTATCGGAAACTAATACTGCTCTCACAGGAAATGCTCAAAGCACCGACTGTAAGAAGAGTCTCTATTCTTGCACTTAAGGCGGTATTGTGCCTTTTGTAGGTAACTCCGATGCGATTTCTGTGTTTCATCGTCAATTTGAAGGTCCAAGGAATACATTGATGCTGCAGTGGCGTATCGAAAACTAATATGGGTCGCACAGGAAAGGATCAAAGCACAGACTCTAAGAAGTCTCACTCTTCTTGCACTTATGGCGGCATTTTGCCTTTTGTATTTAATTCCGATGTAGTTTCAGTGTTTCATCGTCAATGTGTATGTCCGAGGAATACATTGAACCTGCAGTGGTGTATCGGAAACTAATACTGGTCTCACAGGGAATACTCGAAACACCGACTGTGAGAAGGGACTATATTCATGTACTTAGGGCGGCATTGTGCATTTTGTATTTAATTCCGCTGCGATTTCTGTGTTTTATCGTCAATGTGAAGGTCCAAGGAATACATTGAACCTGCAGTGGTGTATCGGAAACTAATACTGGTCTCACAGGGAATGCTCAAAGCACCGACTGTAAGAAGAGTCTCTATTCTTGTACTTGAGGCGGCATTATGGCTTTTGTATTTAATTCCGATGCAATTTCTGTGTTTCATCGTCAATGTGAAGGTCGAAGGAATACATTGAACCTCCAGTGGTGTATCGGAAACTAATACTGGTCTCACAGGGAATGCTCAAAGCACCAAATGTAAGAAGAGTCTCTATTCTTGTACTTAAGGCGGCATTGTGCCTTTTGTATTTAATTCCGATGCGATTTCTGTGTTTGATCGTCAATGTGAAGGTCCAAGGAATACATTGAACCTGCAGTGGCGTATCGGACCTAATACGGGTCGCACAGGAAAGGATCAAATCACAGACTCTAAGA
The DNA here is from genome assembly GCF_021461395.2 of Schistocerca americana. Classification (NCBI taxonomy): domain Eukaryota; kingdom Metazoa; phylum Arthropoda; class Insecta; order Orthoptera; family Acrididae; genus Schistocerca; species Schistocerca americana. Next base: position 728,780,289 of record NC_060123.1, on the reverse strand, counting down.
AATCTCACTCTTCTTGCACTTATGGCGGCATTGTGCCTTTTGTATTTAATTCGGATGTAATTTTAGTGTTTCATAGTCAATGTGTATGTCCAAGGAATACATTGAACCTGCAGTGGTGTATCGGAAACTAATACTGGTCTCACAGGGAATACTCGAAACACCGACTGTGAGAAGAGACTATATTCTTGTACTTAGGGCGGCATTGTGCCTTTTGTATTTAATTCCGATGCGATTTCTGAGTTTTATCGTCAATGTGAAGGTCCAAGGAATGCATTGAACCTGCAGTGGCGTATCGGAAACTAATATGGGTCGCACAGGAGAGGATCAAATCACAGACTCTAAGAAGCCTCACTCTTCTAGCACTTATGGGGGCATTGTGCCTTTTGTATTTAATTCCGACGTAATATCAGTGTTTCATCGTCAATGCGAATGTCCAAGGAATACATTGAACCTCCAGTGGTGTATCGGAAACTAATACTGGTCTCACAGGGAAAGCTCGAAGCACCGACTGTAAGAAGAGTCTCTATTCTTGTACTTAAGGCGACATTGTGGCTTTTGTATTTAATTCCGATGCAATTTCTGTGTTTCAATGTCAATGTGAAGGTCCAAGGAATACATTGAACCTGCTGTGGTGTATCGGAAACTAATACTGGTCTTACAGGGAATGCTCAAAGCACCGACTGTTAGAAGAGTCTCTATTCTTGTACTTAAGGCATCATTGTGCCTTTTGTATTTAATTCCGATGTAATTTCAGTGTTTCATCGTCAATGTGAATGTCCAGGGAATACATTGAACCTCCAGTGGTGTATCGGAAACTAATACTGGTCTCACAGGGAATGCTCAAAGCACCGACTGTAAGAAGAGTCTCTATTCTTGCACTTAAGGCGGTATTGTGCCTTTTTTAGGTAACTCCGATGCGATTTCTGTGTTTCATCGTCAATTTGAAGGTCCAAGGAATACATTGATGCTGCAGTGGCGTATCGAAAACTAATATGGGTCGCACAGGAAAGGATCAAAGCACAGACTCTAAGAAGTCTCACTCTTCTTGCACTTATGGCGGCATTTTGCCTTTTGTATTTAATTCCGATGTAGTTTCAGTGTTTCATCGTCAATGTGTATGTCCGAGGAATACATTGAACCTGCAGTGGTGTATCGGAAACTAATACTGGTCTCACAGGGAATACTCGAAACACCGACTGTGAGAAGGGACTATATTCATGTACTTAGGGCGGCATTGTGCATTTTGTATTTAATTCCGATGCGATTTCTGTGTTTTATCGTCAATGTGAAGGTCCAAGGAATGCATTGAACCTGCAGTGGCGTATCGGAAACTAATATGGGTCGCACAGGGAATGCTCAAAGCACTGATTGTAGGAAGAGTGTCTATTCCTCTACTTAATGCGTCATCGTGCCTTTTGTATTTAATTCCGATGCCATTTCTGTGTTTCATCGTCAATGTGAAGGTCCAAGGAATACACTGAACCTGCAGTGGTGTATCGGAAACTAATACTGGTCTCACAGGGAATGCTCAAAGCACCGACTGTAAGAAGAGTCTCTATTCTTGTACTTGAGGCGGCATTGTGGCTTTTGTATTTAATTCCGATGCAATTTCTGTGTTTCATCGTCAATGTGAAGGTCGAAGGAATACATTGAACCTGCTGTGGTGTATCGGAAACTAATACTGGTCTTACTGGGAATGCTCAAAGCACTGACTGTTAGAAGAGTCTCTATTCTTATACTTAAGGCATCATTGTGCCTTTTGTATTTAATTCCGATGTAATTTCAGTGTTTCATCGTCAATGTGAATGTCCAAGGAATACATTGAACCTCCAGTGGTGTATCGGAAACTAATACTGGTCTCACAGGGAATGCTCAAAGCACCAAATGTAAGAAGAGTCTCTATTCTTGTACTTAAGGCGGCATTGTGCCTTTTGTATTTAATTCCGATGCGATTTCTGTGTTTGATCGTCAGTGTGAAGGTCCAAGGAATACATTGAACCTGCAGTGGCGTATCGGACCTAATACGGGTCGCACAGGAAAGGATCAAATCACAGACTCTAAGAAATCTCACTCTTCTTGCACTTATGGCGGCATTGTGCCTTTTGTATTTAATTCGGATGTAATTTTAGTGTTTCATAGTCAATGTGTATGTCCAAGGAATACATTGAACCTGCAGTGGTGTATCGGAAACTAATACTGGTCTCACAGGGAATACTCGAAACACCGACTGTGAGAAGAGACTATATTCTTGTACTTAGGGCGGCATTGTGCCTTTTGTAATTAATTCCGATGCGATTTCTGTGTTTTATCGTCAACGTGAAGGTCCAAGGAATGCATTGAACCTGCAGTGGCGTATCGGAAACTAATATGGGTCGCACAGGAGAGGATCAAATCACAGACTCTAAGAAGTCTCACTCTTCTAACACTTATGTGGGCATTGTGCCTTTTGTATTTAATTCCGACGTAATATCAGTGTTTCATCGTCAATGTGAATGTCCAAGGAATACATTGAACCTCCAGTGGTGTATCGGAAACTAATACTGGTCTCACAGGGAAAGCTCGAAGCACCGACTGTAACAAGAGTCTCTATTCTTGTACTTAAGGCGACATTGTGGCTTTTGTATTTAATTCCGATGCAATTTCTGTGTTTCAATGTCAATGTGAAGGTCCAAGGAATACATTGAACCTGCTGTGGTGTATCGGAAACTAATACTGGTCTTACAGGGAATGCTCAAAGCACCGACTGTTAGAAGAGTCTCTATTCTTGTACTTAAGGCATCATTGTGCCTTTTGTATTGAATTCCGATGTATTTTCAGTGTTTCATCGTCAATGTGAATGTCCAAGGAATACATTGAACCTCCAGTGGTGTATCGGAAACTAATACTGGTCTCACAGGGAATGCTCAAAGCACCGACTGTAAGAAGAGTGTCTATTCTTGTGCTTAAGGGGGCATTGTGCCACTTGTATTCCATTCCGATGCCAATTTTGTGATTCATCGTCGATGTGAAAGTCCAAGGAATACACTGAACCTGCAGTGGCGTATCGGAAACTAATACTGGTCTCACAGGGAATGCTCAAAGCACCGACTGTAAGAAGAGTCTCTATTCTTGCACTTAAGGCGGTATTGTGCCTTTTGTACGTAACTCCGATGCGATTTCTGTGTTTCATCGTCTATTTGAAGGTCCAAGGAATACATTGATGCTGCAGTGGCGTATCGAAAACTAATACGGGTCGCACAGGAAAGGATCAAAGCACAGACTCTAAGAGGTCTCACTCTTCTTGCACTTATGGCGGCATTTTGCCTTTTGTATTTAATTCCGATGTAGTTTCAGTGTTTCATCGTCAATGTGTATGTCCGAGGAATACATTGAACCTGCAGTGGTGTATCGGAAACTAATACTGGTCTCACAGGGAATACTCGAAACACCGACTGTGAGAAGGTACTATATTCATGTACTTAGGGCGGCATTGTGCATTTTGTATTTAATTCCGATGCGATTTCTGTGTTTTATCGTCAATGTGAAGGTCCAAGGAATGCATTGAACCTGCAGTGGCGTATCGGAAACTAATATGGGTCGCACAGGGAATGCTCAAAGCACTGACTGTAGGAAGAGTGTCTATTCCTGTACTTAATGCGTCATTGTGCCTTTTGTATTTAATTCCGATGCCATTTCTGTGTTTCATCTTCAATGTGAAGGTCCAAGGAATACACTGAACCTGCAGTGGTGTATCGGAAACTAATACTGGTCTCACAGGGAATGCTCAAAGCACCGACTGTAAGAAGAGTCTCTATTCTTGTACTTGACGCGGCATTGTGGCTTTTGTATTTAATTCCGATGCAATTTCTGTGTTTCATCGTCAATGTGAAGGTCGAAGGAATACATTGAACCTCCAGTGGTGTATCGGAAACTAATACTGGTCTCACAGGGAATGCTCAAAGCACCAAATGTAAGAAGAGTCTCTATTCTTGTACTTAAGGCGGCATTGTGCCTTTTGTATTTAATTCCGATGCGATTTCTGTGTTTGATCGTCAATGTGAAGGTCCAAGGAATACATTGAACCTGCAGTGGCGTATCGGACCTAATACGGGTCGCACAGGAAAGGATCAAATCACAGACTCTAAGAAATCTCACTCTTCTTGCACTTATGGCGGCATTGTGCCTTTTGTATTTAATTCGGATGTAATTTTAGTGTTTCATAGTCAATGTGTATGTCCAAGGAATACATTGAACCTGCAGTGGTGTATCGGAAACTAATACTGGTCTCACAGGGAATACTCGAAACAACGACTGTGAGAAGAGACTATATTCTTGTACTTAGGGCGGCATTGTGCCTTTTGTATTTAATTCCGATGCGATTTCTGAGTTTTATCGTCAATGTGAAGGTCCAAGGAATGCATTGAACCTGCAGTGGCGTATCGGAAACTAATATGGGTCGCACAGGAGAGGATCAAATCACAGACTCTAAGAAGCCTCACTCTTCTAGCACTTATGGGGGCATTGTGCCTTTTGTATTTAATTCCGACGTAATATCAGTGTTTCATCGTCAATGCGAATGTCCAAGGAATACATTGAACCTCCAGTGGTGTATCGGAAGCTAATACTGGTCTCACAGGGAAAGCTCGAAGCACCGACTGTAAGAAGAGTCTCTATTCTTGTACTTAAGGCGACATTGTGGCTTTTGTATTTAATTCCGATGCAATTTCTGTGTTTCAATGTCAATGTGAAGGTCCAAGGAATACTTTGAACCTGCTGTGGTGTATCGGAAACTAATACTGGTCTTACAGGGAATGCTCAAAGCACCGACTGTTAGAAGAGTCTCTATTCTTGTACTTAAGGCATCATTGTGCCTTTTGTATTTAATTCCGATGTAATTTCAGTGTTTCATCGTCAATGTGAATGTCCAAGGAATACATTGAACCTCCAGTGGTGTATCGGAAACTAATACTGGTCTCACAGGGAATGCTCAAAGCACCGACTGTAAGAAGAGTGTCTATTCTTGTGCTTAAGGGGGCATTGTGCCACTTGTATTCAATTCCGATGCCAATTTTGTGATTCATCGTCGATGTGAAAGTCCAAGGAATACACTGAACCTGTAGTGGCGTATCGGAAACTAATACTGGTCTCACAGGGAATGCTCAAAGCACCGACTGTAAGAAGAGTCTCTATTCTTGCACTTAAGGCGGTATTGTGCCTTTTGTACGTAACTCCGATGCGATTTGTGTGTTTCATCGTCTATTTGAAGGTCCAAGGAATACATTGATGCTGCAGTGGCGTATCGAAAACTAATACGGGTCGCACAGGAAAGGATCAAAGCACAGACTCTAAGAAGTCTCACTCTTCTTGCACTTATGGCGGCATTTTGCCTATTGTATTTAATTCCGATGTAGTTTCAGTGTTTCATCGTCAATGTGTATGTCCGAGGAATACATTGAACCTGCAGTGGTGTATCGGAAACTAATACTGGTCTCACAGGGAATACTCGAAACACCGACTGTGAGAAGGGACTATATTCATGTACTTAGGGCGGCATTGTGCATTTTGTATTTAATTCCGATGCGATTTCTGTGTTTTATCGTCAATGTGAAGGTCCAAGGAATGCATTGAACCTGCAGTGGCGTATCGGAAACTAATATGGGTCGCACAGGGAATGCTCAAAGCACTGACTGTAGGAAGAGTGTCTATTCCTGTACTTAATGCGTCATTGTGCCTTTTGTATTTAATTCCGATGCCATTTCTGTGTTTCATCGTCAATGTGAAGGTCCAAGGAATACACTGAACCTGCAGTGGTGTATCGGAAACTAATACTGGTCTCACAGGGAATGCTCAAAGCACCGACTGTAAGAAGAGTCTCTATTCTTGTACTTGAGGCGGCATTGTGGCTTTTGTATTTAATTCCGATGCAATTTCTGTGTTTCATCGTCAATGTGAAGGTCGAAGGAATACATTGAACCTCCAGTGGTGTATCGGAAACTAATACTGGTCTCACAGGGAATGCTCAAAGCACCAAATGTAAGAAGAGTCTCTATTCTTGTACTTAAGGCGGCATTGTGCCTTTTGTATTTAATTCCGATGCTATTTCTGTGTTTGATCGTCAATGTGAAGGTCCAAGGAATACATTGAACCTGCAGTGGCGTATCGGACCTAATACGGGTTGCACAGGAAAGGATCAAATCACAGACTCTAAGAAATCTCACTCTTCTTGCACTTATGGCGGCATTGTGCCTTTTGTATTTAATTCGGATGTAATTTTAGTGTTTCATAGTCAATGTGTATGTCCAAGGAATACATTGAACCTGCAGTGGTGTATCGGAAACTAATACTGGTCTCACAGGGAATACTCGAAACACCGACTGTGAGAAGAGACTATATTCTTGTACTTAGGGCGGCATTGTGCCTTTTGTATTTAATTCCGATGCGATTTCTGAGTTTTATCGTCAATGTGAAGGTCCAAGGAATGCATTGAACCTGCAGTGGCGTATCGGAAACTAATATGGGTCGCACAGGAAAGGATCAAATCACAGACTCTAAGAAGCCTCACTCTTCTAGCACTTATGGGGGCATTGTGCCTTTTGTATTTAATTCCGTCGTAATATCAGTGTTTCATCGTCAATGCGAATGTCCAAGGAATACATTGAACCTCCAGTGGTGTATCGGAAACTAATACTGGTCTCACAGGGAAAGCTCGAAGCACCGACTGTAAGAAGAGTCTCTATTCTTGTACTGAAGGCGACATTGTGGCTTTTGTATTTAATTCCGATGCACTTTCTGTGTTTCAATGTCAATGTGAAGGTCCAAGGAATACATTGAACCTGCTGTGGTGTATCGGAAACTAATACTGGTCTTACAGGGAATGCTCAAAGCACCGACTGTTAGAAGAGTCTCTATTCTTGTACTTAAGGCATCATTGTGCCTTTTGTATTTAATTCCGATGTAATTTCAGTGTTTCATCGTCAATGTGAATGTCCAGGGAATACATTGAACCTCCAGTGGTGTATCGGAAACTAATACTGGTCTCACAGGGAATGCTCAAAGCACCGACTGTAAGAAGAGTCTCTATTCTTGCACTTAAGGCGGTATTGTGCCTTTTGTAGGTAACTCCGATGCGATTTCTGTGTTTCATCGTCAATTTGAAGGTCCAAGGAATACATTGATGCTGCAGTGGCGTATCGAAAACTAATATGGGTCGCACAGGAAAGGATCAAAGCACAGACTCTAAGAAGTCTCACTCTTCTTGCACTTATGGCGGCATTTTGCCTTTTGTATTTAATTCCGATGTAGTTTCAGTGTTTCATCGTCAATGTGTATGTCCGAGGAATACATTGAACCTGCAGTGGTGTATCGGAAACTAATACTGGTCTCACAGGGAATACTCGAAACACCGACTGTGAGAAGGGACTATATTCATGTACTTAGGGCGGCATTGTGCATTTTGTATTTAATTCCGATGCGATTTCTGTGTTTTATCGTCAATGTGAAGGTCCAAGGAATGCATTGAACCTGCAGTGGCGTATCGGAAACTAATATGGGTCGCACAGGGAATGCTCAAAGCACTGATTGTAGGAAGAGTGTCTATTCCTCTACTTAATGCGTCATTGTGCCTTTTGTATTTAATTCCGATGCCATTTCTGTGTTTCATCGTCAATGTGAAGGTCCAAGGAATACACTGAACCTGCAGTGGTGTATCGGAAACTAATACTGGTCTCACAGGGAATGCTCAAAGCACCGACTGTAAGAAGAGTCTCTATTCTTGTACTTGAGGCGGCATTGTGGCTTTTGTATTTAATTCCGATGCAATTTCTGTGTTTCATCGTCAATGTGAAGGTCGAAGGAATACATTGAACCTGCTGTGGTGTATCGGAAACTAATACTGGTCTTACTGGGAATGCTCAAAGCACTGACTGTTAGAAGAGTCTCTATTCTTATACTTAAGGCATCATTGTGCCTTTTGTATTTAATTCCGATGTAATTTCAGTGTTTCATCGTCAATGTGAATGTCCAAGGAATACATTGAACCTCCAGTGGTGTATCGGAAACTAATACTGGTCTCACAGGGAATGCTCAAAGCACCAAATGTAAGAAGAGTCTCTATTCTTGTACTTAAGGCGGCATTGTGCCTTTTGTATTTAATTCCGATGCGATTTCTGTGTTTGATCGTCAGTGTGAAGGTCCAAGGAATACATTGAACCTGCAGTGGCGTATCGGACCTAATACGGGTCGCACAGGAAAGGATCAAATCACAGACTCTAAGAAATCTCACTCTTCTTGCACTTATGGCGGCATTGTGCCTTTTGTATTTAATTCGGATGTAATTTTAGTGTTTCATAGTCAATGTGTATGTCCAAGGAATACATTGAACCTGCAGTGGTGTATCGGAAACTAATACTGGTCTCACAGGGAATACTCGAAACACCGACTGTGAGAAGAGACTATATTCTTGTACTTAGGGCGGCATTGTGCCTTTTGTATTTAATTCCGATGCGATTTCTGTGTTTTATCGTCAATGTGAAGGTCCAAGGAATGCATTGAACCTGCAGTGGCGTATCGGAAACTAATATGGGTCGCACAGGAGAGGATCAAATCACAGACTCTAAGAAGTCTCACTCTTCTAACACTTATGTGGGCATTGTGCCTTTTGTATTTAATTCCGACGTAATATCAGTGTTTCATCGTCAATGTGAATGTCCAAGGAATACATTGAACCTCCAGTGGTGTATCGGAAACTAATACTGGTCTCACAGGGAAAGCTCGAAGCACCGACTGTAACAAGAGTCTCTATTCTTGTACTTAAGGCGACATTGTGGCTTTTGTATTTAATTCCGATGCAATTTCTGTGTTTCAATGTCAATGTGAAGGTCCAAGGAATACATTGAACCTGCTGTGGTGTATCGGAAACTAATACTGGTCTTACAGGGAATGCTCAAAGCACCGACTGTTAGAAGAGTCTCTATTCTTGTACTTAAGGCATCATTGTGCCTTTTGTATTTAATTCCGATGTATTTTCAGTGTTTCATCGTCAATGTGAATGTCCAAGGAATACATTGAACCTCCAGTGGTGTATCGGAAACTAATACTGGTCTCACAGGGAATGCTCAAAGCACCGACTGTAAGAAGAGTGTCTATTCTTGTGCTTAAGGGGGCATTGTGCCACTTGTATTCCATTCCGATGCCAATTTTGTGATTCATCGTCGATGTGAAAGTCCAAGGAATACACTGAACCTGCAGTGGCGTATCGGAAACTAATACTGGTCTCACAGGTAATGCTCAAAGCACCGACTGTAAGAAGAGTCTCTATTCTTGCACTTAAGGCGGTATTGTGCCTTTTGTACGTAACTCCGATGCGATTTCTGTGTTTCATCGTCTATTTGAAGGTCCAAGGAATACATTGATGCTGCAGTGGCGTATCGAAAACTAATACGGGTCGCACAGGAAAGGATCAAAGCACAGACTCTAAGAAGTCTCACTCTTCTTGCACTTATGGCGGCATTTTGCCTTTTGTATTTAATTCCGATGTAGTTTCAGTGTTTCATCGTCAATGTGTATGTCCGAGGAATACATTGAACCTGCAGTGGTGTATCGGAAACTAATACTGGTCTCACAGGGAATACTCGAAACACCGACTGTGAGAAGGGACTATATTCATGTACTTAGGGCGGCATTGTGCATTTTGTATTTAATTCCGATGCGATTTCTGTGTTTTATCGTCAATGTGAAGGTCCAAGGAATGCATTGAACCTGCAGTGGCGTATCGGAAACTAATATGGGTCGCACAGGGAATGCTCAAAGCACTGACTGTAGGAAGAGTGTCTATTCCTGTACTTAATGCGTCATTGTGCCTTTTGTATTTAATTCCGATGCCATTTCTGTGTTTCATCGTCAATGTGAAGGTCCAAGGAATACACTGAACCTGCAGTGGTGTATCGGAAACTAATACTGGTCTCACAGGGAATGCTCAAAGCACCGACTGTAAGAAGAGTCTCTATTCTTGTACTTGAGGCGGCATTGTGGCTTTTGTATTTAATTCCGATGCAATTTCTGTGTTTCATCGTCAATGTGAAGGTCGAAGGAATACATTGAACCTCCAGTGGTGTATCGGAAACTAATACTGGTCTCACAGGGAATGCTCAAAGCACCAAATGTAAGAAGAGTCTCTATTCTTGTACTTAAGGCGGCATTGTGAATTTTGTATTTAATTCCGATGCGATTTCTGTGTTTGATCGTCAATGTGAAGGTCCAAGGAATACATTGAACCTGCAGTGGCGTATCGGACCTAATACGGGTCGCACAGGAAAGGATCAAATCACAGACTCTAAGAAATCTCACTCTTCTTGCACTTATGGCGGCATTGTGCCTTTTGTATTTAATTCGGATGTAATTTTAGTGTTTCATAGTCAATGTGTATGTCCAAGGAATACATTGAACCTGCAGTGGTGTATCGGAAACTAATACTGGTCTCACAGGGAATACTCGAAACAACGACTGTGAGAAGAGACTATATTCTTGTACTTAGGGCGGCATTGTGCCTTTTGTATTTAATTCCGATGCGATTTCTGAGTTTTATCGTCAATGTGAAGGTCCAAGGAATGCATTGAACCTGCAGTGGCGTATCGGAAACTAATATGGGTCGCACAGGAGAGGATCAAATCACAGACTCTAAGAAGCCTCACTCTTCTAGCACTTATGGGGGCATTGTGCTTTTTGTATTTAATTCCGACGTAATATCAGTGTTTCATCGTCAATGCGAATGTCCAAGGAATACATTGAACCTCCAGTGGTGTATCGGAAACTAATACTGGTCTCACAGGGAAAGCTCGAAGCACCGACTGTAAGAAGAGTCTCTATTCTTGTACTTAAGGCGACATTGTGGCTTTTGTATTTAATTCCGATGCAAATCTGTGTTTCAATGTCAATGTGAAGGTCCAAGGAATACTTTGAACCTGCTGTGGTGTATCGGAAACTAATACTGGTCTTACAGGGAATGCTCAAAGCACCGACTGTTAGAAGAGTCTCTATTCTTGTACTTAAGGCATCATTGTGCCTTTTGTATTTAATTCCGATGTAATTTCAGTGTTTCATCGTCAATGTGAATGTCCAGGGAATACATTGAACCTCCAGTGGTGTATCGGAAACTAATACTGGTCTCACAGGGAATGCTCAAAGCACCGACTGTAAGAAGAGTGTCTATTCTTGTGATTAAGCTGGCATTGTGCCACTTGTATTTAATTCCGATGCCAATTTTGTGATTCATCGTCGATGTGAAAGTCCAAGGAATACACTGAACCTGCAGTGGCGTATCGGAAACTAATACTGGTCTCACAGGGAATGCTCAAAGCACCGCCTGTAAGAAGAGCCTCGAATCTTGTACTTAAGGTGGCATTGTGCCTTTTGTATTTAAATCCGATGCGATTTCTGTGTATAATCGTCAATGTGAAGGTCCAAAGAATACATTGAATCTGCAGTGGTGTATCAGAAACTAATACTGGTCTCACAGTAAATGCTCAAAGCACCGACTGTAAGAAGAGTCTCTATTCTTGAACTTAAGGCGGCATTGAGCCTTTGGTATTTAATTCCGATGCGATTTATGTGTTTCTTCGTCAATGTGAATGTCAGAGGAATACATTGAACCTGCAGTGGTATATCGGAAACCAATACTGGTCTCACAGGAAAGGATCAAAGCACAGACTCTAAGAAGTCTCATTCTGCTTGTACTTAAGGCGTCATTGTGCCCTTTGTATTTAATTCCGATGTAATTTCAGTGTTTCATCGGCAATGTGTATGTCCAAGGAATTCATTGAACCTGCAGTATTGTATCGGAAAATAATACTGGTCTCACAGGGAATGCTCAAAACACCGACAGTAAGAAGAGTCTCTATTCTTGTACTTAAGGCGACATTGTTCCTTTTGTAATTAATTCCGATGCAATTTCTGTGTTTCATCGTCAATTTGAAGGTCCAAGGAATACATTGAACCTGCAGTGGTGTATCGGAAACTAATACTGGTCTCACAGGGAATGCTCAAAGCACCGACAGTAAGAAGTGTCTCTATTCTTGTACTTAAGGCGGCATTGTGGCTTTTGTATCTAATTCCGATGCAATTTCTGTGTTTCATCGTCAATGTGAAGGTCCAAGGAAAACATTGATCCTGCTGTGGTGTATCGGCAACTGATACTGGTCTTACAGGGAATCCTCAAAGCGCCGACTGTTAGAAGATTCTCTATTCTTGTACTTAAGGCATCATTGTGCCTTTTGTATTTAATTCCGATGTAATGTCAGTGTTTCATCGGCAATGTGTATGTCCACGGAATACAATGTACCTGCAGTATTGTATCGGAAAATAATACTGGTCTCACAGGGAATGCTCAAAACACCGACAGTAAGAAGAGTCTCTATTCTTGTACTTAAGGCGATATTGTTCCTTTTGTATTTAATTCCGATGTAATTTCAGTGTTTCATCGTAATGTGTATGTCCAAGGAATACATTGAAACTGCAGTGGTGTATCGGATACTAATATTTGTCTCACAGGGAATGCTCAAAGCACCGACTCTAAGAAGTGTCTCTATTCTTGTACGTAAGACGGCATTGTGCCTTTTGTATTTAATTCCGATGCGATTTCTGTGTTTCATCGTCAATGTGAAGGTCCAAGGAATACATTGAAACTGCAGTGGCGTATCGGAAACTAATACGGGTCGAACAGGAGAGGATCAAAACACAGACTTTAAGAAGTCTCACTCTTTTTGCACTTATGGCGGCATTGTGCCTTTTGTATTTAATTCCGATGTAATTTCAGTGTTTCATCGTCAATGTGTATGTCCAAGGAATACATTGAATCTGCAGTGGTGAATCGGATACTAATACTGGTCTCATAGCGAATGCTCAAAGCACAGACTGTAAGAAGAGTCTCTATTCTTGTACTTAAGGCGGCATTGAGCCTTTTGTATTTAATTCCAATGCGATTTCTGTGTTTCATCGTCAATGTGAAAGTCCAAGGAATACATTGAAAATGCAGTGGTGTATCGGAAACTAATACCGGTCTCACAGGGAATGCTCAAAACACCGACAGTAAGAGGAGTCTCTATTCTTGTACTTAAGGTGGCATTGTTCCTTTTGTATTTAATTCCGATGTAATTGCAGTGTTTCATCGTCAATGTGTATGTCCAAGGAATACATTGAATCTGCAGTGGTGTATCGGAAACTAATACTGGTCTCACAGGGAATGCTCAAAGCACCGACTGTAAGTAGAGTCTGCATTCTTGTACTTAAGGCGGCATTGTGCCTTTTGTATTTAATTCCAATGCGATTTCTGTGTTTCATCGTCAATGTGAAGGCCCAAGGAATACATTGAACCTGCAGTGGTGTATCGGAAACTAATACTAGTCTCACAGGGAATGCTCAAACACCGTCTGTAAGAAGAGTGTCTATTCTTTTACTTAATTAGGCATTGTGCCTTTTGTATTTAATTCCGTTGCCATTTCTGTGTTTCATCGTCAATGTGAAGGTCCAAGGAATGCACTATACCTTCAGTGGTGTATCGGAAACTAATACTGGTCTCACAGGGAATGCTCAAAGCACCGACTGAAAGAAGAGTCTCTGGTCTCGTACTTAAGGCGGCATTGTGCCTTTTGTATTTAATTCCGATGAGATTTCTGTGTTTCATCGTCAATTTGAAAGTCCAAGGAATACATTTAACCTGCAGTGGCGTATCGAAAACTAATACGGGTCGCACAGGAAAAGATCAAAACACAGACTCTAAGAAGTCTCACTGTTCTTGCACTTATGGCGGCATTGTGCCTTTTGTATTTAATTCCGATGTAATTTCAGTGTTTCATCGTCAATGTGTATGTCCAAGGGTTACATTGAACCTGCAGTGGTGTATCGGAAACTAATACTGGTCTCACAGGGAATACTCGAAACACCGACTGTGAGAAGAGACTATATTCGTGTACTTAGGGCGGCATTGTGCCTTTTGTATTTAATTCCGATGCGATTTCTGTGTTTTATCGTCAATGTGAAGGTCCAAGGAATGCATTGAACCTGCAGTGGCATATCGGAAACTAATACGGGTCGCAGAGGAGAGGATCAAATCACAGACGCTAAGAAGTCTCACTCCTCTAGCACTTATGGGGGCATTGTGCCTTTTGTATTTAATTCCGCCGTAATTTCAGTGTTTCATCGTCAATGTGAATGTCCAAGGAATACATTGAACCTCCAGTGGTGTATCGGAAACTAATACTGGTCTCACAGGGAAAGCTCAAAGCACCGACTGTAAGAAGAGTCTCTATTCTTGTACTTAAGGCGGCATTGTGGCTTTTGTATTTAATTCCGATGCAATTTCTGTGTTTCAATGTCAATGTGAATTTCCAAGGAATACATTGAACCTGCTGTGGTGTATCGGAAACTAATACTGGTCTTACAGGGAATGCTCAAAGCGCCGACTGTTAGAAGATTCTCTATTCTTGTACTTAAGGCATCATTGTGCCTTTTGTATTTAATTCCGATGTAATTTCAGTGTTTCATCGGCAATGTGTATGTCCACGGAATACATTGAACCTGCAGTATTGTATCGGAAAATAATACTGGTCTCACAGGGAATGCTCTAAACACCGACAGTAAGAAGAGTCTCTATTCTTGTACTTAAGGCGATATTGTTCCTTTTGTATTTAATTCCGATGTAATTTCAGTGTTTCATCGTCACTGTGTATGTCCAAGGAATACATTGAAACTGCAGTGGTGTATCGGATACTAATATTTGTCTCACAGGGAATGCTCAAAGCACCGACTCTAAGAAGAGTCTCTATTCTTGTACATAAGACGGCATTGTGCCTTTTGTATTTAATTCCGCTGCGATTTCTGTGTTTCATCGTCAATGTGAAGGTCCAAGGAATACATTGAACCTGCAGTGGCGTATCGGAAACTAATACGGGTCGAACAGGAAAGGATCAAAACACAGACTTTAAGAAGTCTCACTCTTCTTGCACTTATGGCGGCATTGTGCCTTTTGTATTTAATTCCGATGTAATTTCAGTGTTTCATCGTCAATGTGTATGTCCAAGGAATACATTGAATCTGCAGTGGTAAATCGGATACTAATACTGGTCTCATAGGGAATGCTCAAAGCACAGACTGTAAGAAGAGTCTCTATTCTTGTACTTAAGGCGGCATTGACCCTTTTGTATTTAATTCCAATGCGATTTCTGTGTTTCATCGTCAATGTGAAAGTCCAAGGAATACATTGAGAATGCAGTGGTGTATCGGAAACTAATACCGGTCTCACAGGGAATGCTCAAAGCACCGACAGTAAGAGGAGTCTCTATTCTTGTACTTAAGGTGGCATTGTTCCTCTTGTATTTAATTCCGATGTAATTGCAGTGTTTCATCGTCAATGTGTATGTCCAAGGAATACATTGAATCTGCAGTGGTGTATCGGAAACTAATACTGGTCTCACAGGGAATGCTCAAAGCACCGAATGTAAGTAGAGTCTGTATTCTTGTACTTAAGGCGGCATTGCGCCTTTTGTATTCAATTCCGATGCGATTTCTGTGTTTCATCGTCAATGTGAAGGCCCAAGGAATACATTGAACCTGCAGTGGTGTATCGGAAACTAATTCTAGTCTCACAGGGAATGCTCATACACCGTCTGTAAGAAGAGTGTCTATTCTTTTTACTTAAGGAGGCATTGTGCCTTTTGTATTTAATTCCGTTGCCATTTCTGTGTTTCATCGTCAATGTGAAGGTCCAAGGAATGCTCTGAACCTGCAGTGGTGTATCGGAAACTAATACTGGTCTCACAGGGAATGCTCAAAGCACCGACTGAAAGAAGAGTCTCTGTTCTTGTACTTAAGGCGGCATTGTGCCATTTGTATTTAATTCCGATGAGATTTCTGTGTTTCTTCGTCAATTTGAAAGTCCAAGGAATACATTTAACCTGCAGTGGCGTATCGAAAACTAATACGGGTCGCACAGGAAAAGATCAAAACACAGACTCGAAGAAGTCTCACTGTTCTTGCACTTATGGCGGCATTGTGCCTTTTGTATTTAATTCCGATGTAATTTCAGTGTTTCATCGTCAATGTGTATGTCCAAGGGTTACATTGAACCTGCAGTGGTGTATCGGAAACTAATACTGGTCTCACAGGGAATACTCGAAACACCGACTGTGAGAAGAGACTATATTCTTGTACTTAGGGCGGCATTGTGCCTTTTGTATTTAATTCCGATGCGATTTCTGTGTTTTATCGTCAATGTGAAGGTCCAAGGAATGCATTGAACCTGCAGTGGCATATCGGAAACTAATACGGGTCACAGAGGAGAGGATCAAATCACAGACGCTAAGAAGTCTCACTCTTCTAGCACTTATGGGGGCATTGTGCCTTTTGTATTTAACTCCGACGTAATTTCAGTGTTTCATCGTCAATGTGAATGTCCAAGGAATACATTGAACCTCCAGTGGTGTATCGGAAACTAATACTGGTCTCACAGGGAAAGCTCAAAGCACCGACTGTAAGAAGAGTCTCTATTCTTGCACTTATGGCGGCATTGTGGCTTTTGTATTTAATTCCGATGCAATTTCTGTGTTTCAATGTCAATGTGAATTTCCAAGGAATACATTGAACCTGCTGTGGTGTATCGGAAACTAATACTGGTCTTACAGGGAATGCTCAAAGCAGCGATTGTAAGAAGAGTCTCTATTCTTGTACTTAAGGCATCATTGTGCCTTTTGTATTTAATTCCGATGTAATATCAGTGTTTCATCGTCAATGTGAATGTCCAAGGAATACATTGAACCTCCAGTGGTGTATCGGAAACTAATACTAGTCTCACAGGGAATGCTCAAAGCACCGACCGTAAGAAGAGTCTCTAGTCTTGTACTTAAGGCGGCATTGTGCCTTTTGTATTATTATTCCGATACGATTTCTGTGCTTCATTGTCAATGTGAAGGTCCAAGGAATACATTGATCCAGCAGTGGTGTATCGGAAACTAATACTGGTCTCACAGGGATTGCTCAAAGCACCGACTGTAAGAAGAGTGTCTATACTTGTGCATAAGGGGGCATTGTGCCCCTTGTATTTAATTCCGATGCCATTTCTGTGTTTCATCGTCGATGTGAAAGTCCAAGGAATACACTGAACCTGCAGTGGCGTATCGGAAACTAATACTGGTCTCACAGGGAATGCTCAAAGCACCGACTGTAAGAAGAGTCTCGATTCTTGTACTTAAGGTGGCATTGTGCCTTTTGTATTTAACTCCGATGCGATTTCTGTGTATAATCGTCAATGTGAAGGTCCGAAGAATACATTGAACCTGCTGTGGTGTATCGGAAACTAATACTGGTCTCACAGGGAATGCTCAAAGCTCCGACTGTAAGAAGAGTCTCTATTCTTGAACTTAAGGCGGCATTGTGCCTTTGGTATTTAATTCCGATGCGATTAATGTGTTTCTTCGTCAATGTGAATGTCCGAGGAATACATTGAACCTGCAGTGGTATATCGGAAACCAATACTGGTCTCACAGGAAAGGATCAAAGCACAGACTCTAAGAAGTCTCACTCTGCTTGTACTTAAGGCGTCATTGTGCCCTTTGTATTTAATTCCGATGTAATTTCAGTGTTTCATCGGCAATGTGTATGTCCAAGGAATACATTGAACCTGCAGTATTGTATCGGAAAATAATACTGGTCTCACAGGAAATGCTCAAAACACCGACTGAAGAAGAGTCTCTATTCTTGTACTTAAGGCGATATTGTTCTTTTTGTATTTAATTCCGATGTAATTTCAGTGTTTCATCGTCAATGTGTAAGTCCAAGGAATACATTGAACCTGCAGTGGTGTACCGGATACTAATATTGGTCTCACAGCTAATGCTCAAAGCACCGACTTTAAGAAACTCTCTATTTGTGTTCTTAAGGCGGCATTGTGCCTTTTGTATATAATTCCGATGCGATTTCTGTGTTTCATCGTCAATGTGTTTGTCCAAGGAATACATTGAACCTGCAGTGGTGTATCGGATACTAATATTGGTCTCACAGGGAATGCTCAAAGCACCGACTGTAAGAAGAGTCTCTGTTCTTGTACTTAAGGCGGCATTGTGCCTTTTGTATTTAATTCCGATGAGATTTCTGTGTTTCATCGTCAATTTGAAAGTCCAAGGAATACATTTAACCTGCAGTGGCGTATCGAAAACCAATACTGGTCTCACAGGAAAGGATCAAAGCACAGACTCTAAGAAGTCTCACTCTTCTTGCACTTATGGCGGCATTGTGGCTTTTGTATTTAATTCCGATGTAATTTCAGTGTTTCATCGTCAATGTGTATGTCCAAGGAATACATTGAATCTGCTGTGGTGAATCGGATACTAATCCTGGCCTCACAGGGAATGCACAAAACACAGACTGTAAGAAGAGTCACTATTCTTGTACTTGAGGCGGCATTGAGCGTTTTGTATTTAATTCCAATACGATCTCTGTGTTTCATCGTCAATGTGAAAGTCCAAGGAATACATTGAACATGCGGTGGTGTATCGGAAACTAATACTGGTCTCACAACGAATGCTCAAAGCACCGACAGTAAGAGGAATCTCTATTCTTGTACTTAAGGTGGCATTGTTCCTTTTGTATTTATTTCCGATGTAATTGCAGTGTTTCATCGTCAATGAGTATGTCCAAGGAATACATTGAACCTCCAGTGGTGTATCGGAAACTAATACTGGTCTCACAGGGAATGCTCAAAGCACCGACTGTAAGAAGAGTCTCTATTCTTGTACTTAAGGTGGCATTGTGCCTATTGTATTTAATTCCGATGCGATTTCTGTGTTTAATCGTCAATGTGAAGGTCCAAGGAATACATTGAACCTGCAGTGGTGTATCGGAAACTAATACTGGTCTCACAGGGAATGCTCAAAGCAATGACTGTAAGTAGAGTCCGTATTCTTGTACTTAAGGCGGCATTGTTCCTTTTGTGTTTAATTCCGATGCGATTTCTGTGTTTCATCGTCAATGTGAACGTCCAAGGAATTCATTGAACTTGCAGTGGTGTACCGGAAACTAATACTGGTCTCACAGGGAATGCTCAAAGCACCGACTGTTAGAAGACTCTCTATTCTTGCACTTAAGGCGGCATTGTGCCTTTTGTATTTAATTCCGATGTGAATTCTGTGTTTAATCGTCAATGTGAAGGTCCAAGGAATACATTGAACCTGCAGTGGTGTATCGGAAACTAATACTCCTCTCACAGGGAATGCTCAAAGCACCGACTGTAGGAAGAGCCTCTATTCTTGTACTTAAGGCGGTATTGTGCCTTTTGTATTTAATTCCGATGCGATTTTTGTGTTTCATCGTCAATTTCAAGGTCGAAGGAATACATTGAGGCTACAGTGGCGTATTGAAAACTAATACGGGTCACACAGGAAAGGATCAAAACACAGACTCTAAGAAGTCTCACTCTTCTAGCACTTATGGCGGCATTTTGCCTTTTGTATTTAATTCCGAAGTAGTTTCTGTGTTTCATCGTCAATGTGTATGTCCAAGGAAAACATTGAACTTGCAGTGGTGTATCGGAAACTAATACTGGTCTCACAGGGAATGCTCAAAGCACCGACAGTAAGAAGAATCTCTAGTCTTGTACTTAAGGCGGCATTGTGGCTTTTGTATTTAATTCCGATGCAATTTCTGTGTTTCATCGTCAATGTGAAGCTCCAAGGAATACATTGAACCTGCTGTGGTGTATCGGAAACTAATACTGGTCTTACTGGGAATGCTCAAAGCACCGACTGTTTGAAGAGTCGCCATTCTTATACTTAAGGCATCATTGTGCCTTTTGTATTTAATTCCGATGTAATTTCAGTGTTTCATCGTCAATGTGAATGTCCAAGGAATACATAGAACCTCCAGTGGTGTATCGGAAATTAATACTGGTCTCACAGGGAATGCTCAAAGCACCGACTGTAAGAAGAGTCTCTATTCTTGTACTTAAGGCGGCATTGTGCCTTTTGTATTTAATTCCGATGCGATTTCTGTGTTTAATCGTCAATGTGGAGGTCCAAGGAATACATTGAACCTGCAGTGGCGTATCGGAAACTAATACGCGTCGTACAGGAAAGGATCAAATCACGGACTCTTAAGAAGTCTCACTCTGCTTGTACTTAAGACGTCATTGTCCCCTTTGCATTTAATTCCGATTTAATTTCAGTGTTTCATCGTCAATGCTTATTTCCAAGGAATACATTGAACCAGCAGTGGTGTATCAGAAACTAATACTGGTCCCACAGGGAATGCTCAAAGCACCGACAGTATGAAGAGTCTCTATTCTTGTACTTTAGGCGTCATTGTTCCTTTTGTATTTAATTCCGATGTAATTTCAGTATTTCATCGTCAATGTGTATGTCCAAGGAATACATTGAATCTGCAGTGGCGTATCGGAAACTAATACTGGTCTCACAGGGAATGCTCAAAGAACCGACCGTAAGAAGAGTCTCTATTCCTGTACTTAAGGCGACATTGTGCCTTTTGTATTTAATTCCGATGCGATTTCTGTGTTTCATCGTCAATGTGAAAGTCCAAGGAATACACTGAACCTGCAGTGGTGTATCAGAAACTAATACTGGTCCCACAGGGAATGCTCAAAGCACCGACAGTAAGAAGAGTCTCTATTCTTCTACTTAAGGCGGCGTTGTGCCTTTTATATTTAATTCCGATGCGATTTCTGTGTTTAATCGTCAATGTGAAGGTCCATGGAATACATTGGACCTGCAGAGGTGTATCGGAAACTAATACTGGTCTCACAGGGAAACCTCAAAGCACCGACTGTAAGAAGAGTCTCTATTCTTGTACTTAAGGCGGCATTGTGCCTTTTGTATTTAATTCCGTTGCGAATTCTGTGTATCATCGTCAATTTGAAGGTCCAAGGAATGCATTGAACCTGCAGTGGCGTATCGGTAATTAATACGGGTCGCACAGGAGAGGATCAAAACACAGACTCTAAGAAGTCTCACTCTTCTTGCACTTATGGCGGCATTGTGCCTTTTGTATTTAATTCCGATGTAATTTCAGTGTTTCATCGTCAATGTGAATGTCCAAGGAATACATTGAACCTCCAGTGGCGTATCGGAAACTAATACTGGTCTCACAGGGAATGCTCAAAGAACCGACCGTAAGAAGAGTCTCTATTCCTGTACTTAAGGCGACATTGTGCCTTTTGTATTTAATTCCGATGCGATTTCTGTGTTTCATCGTCAATGTGAAAGTCCAAGGAATACACTGAACCTGCAGTGGTGTATCAGAAACTAATACTGGTCCCACAGGGAATGCTCAAAGCACCGACAGTAAGAAGAGTCTCTATTCTTCTACTTAAGGCGGCATTGTGCCTTTTATATTTATTTCCGATGCGATTTCTGTGTTTAATCGTCAATGTGAAGGTCCATGGAATACATTGGACCTGCAGAGGTGTATCGGAAACTAATACTGGTCTCACAGGGAAACCTCAAAGCACCGACTGTAAGAAGAGTCTCTATTCTTGTACTTAAGGCGGCATTGTGCCTTTTGTATATAATTCCGTTGCGAATTCTGTGTATCATCGTCAATTTGAAGGTCCAAGGAATACATTGAACCTGCTGTGGCGTATCGAAAACTAATATGGGTCGCATAGGATAGGATCAAAACACAGACTCTAAGAAGTCTCACTCATCTTGCACTTATGGCGGCATTGTGCCTTTTGTATATAATTCCGATGTAATTTCAGTGTTTCATCTACAATGTGTGTGTCCAAGGAATACATTGAAAATCCAGTGGTGTATCGGAAACTAATACTGGTCTCACAGGGAATGCTCAAAGCACCGACGGTAAGATGAGTCTCTATTCTTGTACTTAAGGCGGCATTGTGCCTTTTGGTATTTAATTCCGATGCGATTTCTGTGTTTTATCGTCAATGTGAAGGTCCAAGGAATGCATTGAACCCGCAGTGGCGTATCGGAAACTAATACGGGTCGCAGAGGAGAGGATGAAATCACAGACTCTAAGAAGTCTCACTCTTCTAGCACTTATGGGGGCATTGTGCCTTTTGTATTTAATTCCGACGTAATTTCAGTGTTTCATCGTCAATGTGAATGTCCAAGGAATACATTGAAACTCCAGTGGTGTATCGGAAACTAATACTGGTCTCACAGGGAAAGCTCAAAGCACCGACTGTAAGTAGAGTCTCTATTCTTGTACTTAAGGCGGCATTGTGGCTTTTGTATTTAATTCCGATGCAATTTCTGTGTTTCAATGTCAATGTGAAGGTCCAAGGAATACATTGAACCTGCTGTGGTGTAATCGGAAACTAATACTGGTCTTACAGCGAATGCTCAAAGCACCGACTGTTAGAAGAGTCTCTATTCCTGTACTTAAGGCATCATTGTGCCTTTTGTATTTAATTCCGATGCCATTTCTGTGCTTCATCGTCAATGTGAAGGTCCAAGGAATACATTGATCCAGCAGTGGTGTATCGGAAACTAATACTGGTCTCACAGGGAGTGCTCAAAGCACCGACTGTAAGAAGAGTGTCTATTCTTGTGCTTAAGGGGGCATTGTGCCCTTTGTATTTAATTCCGATGCCATTTCCGTGTTTCATCGTCGATGTGAAAGTCCAAGGAATACACTGAACCTGCAGTGGCGTATCGGAAACTAATACTGGTCTCACAGGGATTGCTCAAAACACCGACTGTAAGAAGAGTCTCGATTCTTGTACTTAAGGTGGCATTGTGCCTTTTGTATTTAATTCCGATGCGATTTCTGTGTATAATCGTCAATGTGAAGGTCCAAAGAATACATTGAACCTGCAGTGATGTATCGGAAACTAATACTGGTCTCACAGGGAATGCTCAAAGCACCGACTATAAGAAGAGTCTCTATTCTTGTACTTAAGGCGATATAGTTCTTTTTGTATTTAATTCCGATGTAATTTCAGTGTTTCATCATCAATGTGTATGTCCAAGGAATACATTGATCCTGCAGTGGTGTATCGGATACTAATATTGGTCTCACAGGGAATGCTCAAAGCACAGACTCTAAGAGACTCTCTATTTGTGTCCTTAAGGCGGCATTGTGCCTTTTGTATTTAATTCCGATGCGATTTCTGTGTTTCATCGTCAATGTGAAGGTCCAAGGAATACATTGAAACTGCAGTGGCGTATCGGAAACTAATACGGGTCGCACAGGAAAGGATCAAAATACAGACTTTAAGAAGTCTCACTCTTCTTGCACTTATGGCGGCATTGTGGCTTTTGTATTTAATTCCGATGTAATTTCAGTGTTTCATCGTCAATGTGTATGTCCAAGGAATACATTGAATCTGCAGTGGTGAATCGGATACTAAACCTGGTCTCACAGGGAATGCTCAAAGCACAGACTGTAAGAAGAGTCACTATTCTTGTACTTAAGGCGGCATTGAGCGTTTTGTATTTAATTCCAATGCGATCTCTGTGTTTCACCGTCAATGTGAGAGTCCTAGGAATACATTGAACATGCAGTGGTGTATCGGAAACTAATACTGGTCTCACAGGGAATGCTCAAAGCACCGACAGTAAGAGGAATCTCTATTCTTGTACTTAAGGTGGCATTGTTCCTTTTGTATTTAATTCCGATGTAATTGCAGTGTTTCATCGTCAATGTGTATGTCCAAGGTATACATTGAACCTCCAGTGGTGTATCGGAAACTAATACTGGTCTCACAGGGAATGCTCAAGGCACCGACTGTAAGAAGAGTCTCTATTCTTGTACTTAAGGCGGCATTGTACCTTTTGTATTTAATTCCGATGCGATTTCTGTGTTTAATCGTTAATGTGAAGGTCCAAGGAATACATTGAACCTGCAGTGGTGTATCGGAAACTAATACTGGTCTCATAGGGAATGCCCAAAGCAACTACTGTAAGTAGAGTCCGTATTCTTGTACTTAAGGCGGCATTGTGCCTTTTGTGTTTAATTCCGATGCGATTTCTGTGTTTCATCGTCAATGTGAACGTCCAAGGAATACATTGAACTTGCAGTGGTGTACCGGAAACTAATACTGGTCTCACAGGGAATGCTCAAAGCACTGACTGTAAGAAGAGTGTCTATTCCTGTACTTAATGCGTCATTGTGCCTTTTGTATTTAATTCCGATGCCATTTCTGTGTTTCATCGTCAATGTGAAGGTCCAAGGAATACACTGAACCGGCATTGGTGAATCGGACACTAATACTGGTCTCACAGGGAATGCTCAAAGCACCGACTGTTAGAAGACTCTCTATTCTTGTACTTAAGGCGGTATTGTGCCTTTTGTATTTAATTCCGATGCGATTTCTGTGTTTCATCGTCAATTTGATGGTCCAAGGAATACATTGAAGCTACAGTGGCGTATCGAAAACTAATACGGGTCGCACAGGAAAGGATCAAAACACAGACTCTAAGAAGTCTCACTCTTCTAGCACTTATGGCGGCATTTTGCCTTTTGTATTTAATTCCGATGTAGTTTCAGTGTTTCATCGTCAATGTGTATGTCCAAGGAATACATTGAACCTTCAGTGGTGTATCGGAAACTAATACTGATCTCACAGGGAATGCTCAAAGCACCGACAGTAAGAAGAGTCACTATTCTTGTACTTAAGGCGGCATTGTGGCTTTTGTATTTAATTCCGATGCAATTTCTGTGTTTCATCGTCAATGTGAATGTCCAAGGAATACATTGAACCTCCAGTGGTGTATCGGAAACTAATACTGGTCTCACAGGGAATGCTCAAAGCACCGACTGTAAGAAGAGTCTCTATTCTTGTACTTAAGGCGGCATTGTGCCTTTTGTATTTAATTCCGATGCGATTTCTGTGTCTAATCGTCAATGTGAAGGTCCAAGGAATAAACTGAACCTACAGAGTTGTATCGGAAACTAATACTGGTCTCACAGGGAATGTTTAAAGCACCGACTCTAAGAAGAGTCCCTATTCTTGTACTTAAGGCGGCATTGTGCGTTTTCTATTTAATTCCGATGCCATTTCTGTATTTCATCGTCAATGTGGAGGTCCAAGGAATAAACTGAACCTGCAGAGGTGTAGCGGAAACTAATATTGGTATCACAGGGAATGCTCAAAGCACCGACTCTAAGAAGAGTCCCTATTCTTGTACTTAAGGCGGCATTGTGCGTGTTGTATTTAATTCCGATGCCATTTCTGTGTTTCATCGTCAATGTGAAGGTCCAAGGAATAAACTGAAACTGCAGAGGTGTATCGGAAACTAATACTGGTCTCACAGGGAATGCTCAAAGCACCGAGTGCAAGAAGAGTCTCTATTCTTGTACTTAAGGCGTCATTGTGCCTTTTGTATTTAATTCCGATGTCATTTCTGTGTTTCATCGTCAATGTGTATGTCCAAGGAATAGATTGAACCTGCAGTGGTGTATCGGATACTATTACTGGTCTCACAGGGAATGCTCAAAGCACCGACTGTAAGAAGAGTCTCTATTCTTGTACTTAAGGCGGCACTGTGCCTTTTGTATTTGATTCCGAAGCGATTTCTGTGTTTCATCGTCAATGTGAAGGTCCAAGGAATACATTGAACCTGCAGTGGTGTATCGGAAACTAATACTGGTCTCACATAGAATGCTCAAAGCACCGACTGTAAGTAGAGTCTGTATTCTTGTACTTAAAACGGCATTGTGCCTTTTGTAATTATCTCCGATGCCATTTCTGTGTTTCATCGTGAATGTGTATGTCCAAGGAATAGATTGAACCTGCAGTGATGTATCGGAAACTAATACTGCTCTCACAGGGAATGCTCAAAACACCGACTGTAAGAAGAGTCTCTACTCTTGTACTTAAGGCGGCATTGTGCCTTTTGTACTTAATTCCGATGTAATTTCAGTGTTTTATCGTCAATGTGTATGTCCAAGAAATTCTTTGAACCTCCAGTGGTGTATCGGAAACTAATACTGGTCTCACAGGGAATGCTCAAAGCACCGACTGTAAGAAGAGTCTCTATTCTTGTACTTAAGGCGGCATTGTGCGTTTTGGATTTAATTCCGATGCCATTTCTGTGTTTCATCGTCAATGTGAATGTCCAAGGAATACATTGAACCTGCAGTGGTGTATCAGAAACTAATACTGGTGTCACAGGGAATGCTCAAAGCACCGACTGTAAGAAGAGTCTCTATTCTTGTACTTAAGGCGGCATTGTGCCTTTTGTATTTAATTCCGATGCCATTTCTGTGTTTCATCTTCAATGTGAAGGTCCAAGGAATACATTGAACCCGCAGTGGTGTATCGGAATCTAATACTGGTCTCACAGGGAATGCTCAAAGCACCGACTGTAAGAAGAGTCTCTATTCTTGTACTTAAGGCGGTATTGTGCCTTTTGTATTTAATTCCGATGCCATTTCTGTTTTTCATCGTCAATGTGTATGTCCAAGGAATAGATTGAACCTGCAGTGGTGTATCGGATACTATTACTGGTCTCACAGGGAATGCTCAAATCACCGGCTGTAAGAAGAGTCTCTATTCTTGTACTTAAGGCGGCATTGTGCCTTTTGTATTTGATTCCGATGCGATTTCTGTGTTTCATCGTCAATGTGAAGGTCCAAGGAATACATTGTACCTGCAGTGGTGTATCGGAAACTAATACTGGTCTCACAGGGAATGCTCAAACCACCGACTGTAAGAAGAGTCTCTATTCTTGAACTTAAGGCGGCATTGTGCCTTTTGTATTTAATTCCGATGCCATTTCTGTGTTTCATCGTCAATGTGTATGTCCAGGGAATATATTGAACCTGTAGTGGTGTTTCGGATACTATTACTGGTCTCACAGGGAATGCTCAAAGCACCGACTGTAAGAAGAATCTCTGTTCTTGTACTTAAGGCGGCATTGTGCCTTTTGTATTTGATTCCGATGCGATTTCTGTGTTTCATCGTCAATGTGAAGGTCCAAGGAATACATTGAACCTGCAGTGGTGTATCGGAAACTAATACTGGTCGCACAGGGAATGCTGAAAGCACCGACTGTAAGAAGAGTCTCTATTCTTGTACTTATGGTATCATTGTGCCTTTTGTATTTAATTCCGATGTGAATTCTGTGTTTAATCGTCAATGTGAAGGTCCAAGGAATACATTGAACCTGCAGTGGTGTATCGGAAACTAATACTCCTCTCACAGGGAATGCTCAAAGCACCGACTGTAGGAAGAGCCTCTATTCTTGTACTTAAGGCGGTATTGTGCCTTTTGTATTTAATTCCGATGCGATTTTTGTGTTTCATCGTCAATTTCAAGGTCGAAGGAATACATTGAGGCTACAGTGGCGTATTGAAAACTAATACGGGTCACACAGGAAAGGATCAAAACACAGACTCTAAGAAGTCTCACTCTTCTAGCACTTATGGCGGCATTTTGCCTTTTGTATTTAATTCCGAAGTAGTTTCTGTGTTTCATCGTCAATGTGTATGTCCAAGGAAAACATTGAACTTGCAGTGGTGTATCGGAAACTAATACTGGTCTCACAGGGAATGCTCAAAGCACCGACAGTAAGAAGAATCTCTAGTCTTGTACTTAAGGCGGCATTGTGGCTTTTGTATTTAATTCCGATGCAATTTCTGTGTTTCATCGTCAATGTGAAGCTCCAAGGAATACATTGATACTGCTATGGTGTATCGGAAACTAATACTGGTCTTACTGGGAATGCTCAAAGCACCGACTGTTTGAAGAGTCGCCATTCTTATACTTAAGGCATCATTGTGCCTTTTGTATTTAATTCCGATGTAATTTCAGTGTTTCATCGTCAATGTGAATGTCCAAGGAATACATAGAACCTCCAGTGGTGTATCGGAAATTAATACTGGTCTCACAGGGAATGCTCAAAGCACCGACTGTAAGAAGAGTCTCTATTCTTGTACTTAAGGCGGCATTGTGCCTTTTGTATTTAATTCCGATGCGATTTCTGTGTTTAATCGTCAATGTGGAGGTCCAAGGAATACATTGAACCTGCAGTGGCGTATCGGAAACTAATACGCGTCGTACAGGAAAGGATCAAATCACGGACTCTTAAGAAGTCTCACTCTGCTTGTACTTAAGACGTCATTGTCCCCTTTGCATTTAATTCCGATTTAATTTCAGTGTTTCATCGTCAATGCTTATTTCCAAGGAATACATTGAACCAGCAGTGGTGTATCAGAAACTAATACTGGTCCCACAGGGAATGCTCAAAGCACCGACAGTATGAAGAGTCTCTATTCTTGTACTTTAGGCGTCATTGTTCCTTTTGTATTTAATTCCGATGTAATTTCAGTATTTCATCGTCAATGTGTATGTCCAAGGAATACATTGAATCTGCAGTGGCGTATCGGAAACTAATACTGGTCTCACAGGGAATGCTCAAAGAACCGACCGTAAGAAGAGTCTCTATTCCTGTACTTAAGGCGACATTGTGCCTTTTGTATTTAATTCCGATGCGATTTCTGTGTTTCATCGTCAATGTGAAAGTCCAAGGAATACACTGAACCTGCAGTGGTGTATCAGAAACTAATACTGGTCCCACAGGGAATGCTCAAAGCACCGACAGTAAGAAGAGTCTCTATTCTTCTACTTAAGGCGGCGTTGTGCCTTTTATATTTAATTCCGATGCGATTTCTGTGTTTAATCGTCAATGTGAAGGTCCATGGAATACATTGGACCTGCAGAGGTGTATCGGAAACTAATACTGGTCTCACAGGGAAACCTCAAAGCACCGACTGTAAGAAGAGTCTCTATTCTTGTACTTAAGGCGGCATTGTGCCTTTTGTATTTAATTCCGTTGCGAATTCTGTGTATCATCGTCAATTTGAAGGTCCAAGGAATGCATTGAACCTGCAGTGGCGTATCGGTAATTAATACGGGTCGCACAGGAGAGGATCAAAACACAGACTCTAAGAAGTCTCACTCTTCTTGCACTTATGGCGGCATTGTGCCTTTTGTATTTAATTCCGATGTAATTTCAGTGTTTCATCGTCAATGTGAATGTCCAAGGAATACATTGAACCTCCAGTGGCGTATCGGAAACTAATACTGGTCTCACAGGGAATGCTCAAAGAACCGACCGTAAGAAGAGTCTCTATTCCTGTACTTAAGGCGACATTGTGCCTTTTGTATTTAATTCCGATGCGATTTCTGTGTTTCATCGTCAATGTGAAAGTCCAAGGAATACACTGAACCTGCAGTGGTGTATCAGAAACTAATACTGGTCCCACAGGGAATGCTCAAAGCACCGACAGTAAGAAGAGTCTCTATTCTTCTACTTAAGGCGGCATTGTGCCTTTTATATTTATTTCCGATGCGATTTCTGTGTTTAATCGTCAATGTGAAGGTCCATGGAATACATTGGACCTGCAGAGGTGTATCGGAAACTAATACTGGTCTCACAGGGAAACCTCAAAGCACCGACTGTAAGAAGAGTCTCTATTCTTGTACTTAAGGCGGCATTGTGCCTTTTGTATTTAATTCCGTTGCGAATTCTGTGTATCATCGTCAATTTGAAGGTCCAAGGAATACATTGAACCTGCTGTGGCGTATCGAAAATTAATATGGGTCGCATAGGATAGGATCAAAACACAGACTCTAAGAAGTCTCACTCATCTTGCACTTATGGCGGCATTGTGCCTTTTGTATATAATTCCGATGTAATTTCAGTGTTTCATCTACAATGTGTGTGTCCAAGGAATACATTGAAAATCCAGTGGTGTATCGGAAACTAATACTGGTCTCACAGGGAATGCTCAAAGCACCGACGGTAAGATGAGTCTCTATTCTTGTACTTAAGGCGGCATTGTGCCTTTTGGTATTTAATTCCGATGCGATTTCTGTGTTTTATCGTCAATGTGAAGGTCCAAGGAATGCATTGAACCCGCAGTGGCGTATCGGAAACTAATACGGGTCGCAGAGGAGAGGATGAAATCACAGACTCTAAGAAGTCTCACTCTTCTAGCACTTATGGGGGCATTGTGCCTTTTGTATTTAATTCCGACGTAATTTCAGTGTTTCATCGTCAATGTGAATGTCCAAGGAATACATTGAAACTCCAGTGGTGTATCGGAAACTAATACTGGTCTCACAGGGAAAGCTCAAAGCACCGACTGTAAGTAGAGTCTCTATTCTTGTACTTAAGGCGGCATTGTGGCTTTTGTATTTAATTCCGATGCAATTTCTGTGTTTCAATGTCAATGTGAAGGTCCAAGGAATACATTGAACCTGCTGTGGTGTAATCGGAAACTAATACTGGTCTTACAGCGAATGCTCAAAGCACCGACTGTTAGAAGAGTCTCTATTCCTGTACTTAAGGCATCATTGTGCCTTTTGTATTTAATTCCGATGCCATTTCTGTGCTTCATCGTCAATGTGAAGGTCCAAGGAATACATTGATCCAGCAGTGGTGTATCGGAAACTAATACTGGTCTCACAGGGAGTGCTCAAAGCACCGACTGTAAGAAGAGTGTCTATTCTTGTGCTTAAGGGGGCATTGTGCCCTTTGTATTTAATTCCGATGCCATTTCCGTGTTTCATCGTCGATGTGAAAGTCCAAGGAATACACTGAACCTGCAGTGGCGTATCGGAAACTAATACTGGTCTCACAGGGATTGCTCAAAACACCGACTGTAAGAAGAGTCTCGATTCTTGTACTTAAGGTGGCATTGTGCCTTTTGTATTTAATTCCGATGCGATTTCTGTGTATAATCGTCAATGTGAAGGTCCAAAGAATACATTGAACCTGCAGTGATGTATCGGAAACTAATACTGGTCTCACAGGGAATGCTCAAAGCACCGACTATAAGAAGAGTCTCTATTCTTGTACTTAAGGCGATATAGTTCTTTTTGTATTTAATTCCGATGTAATTTCAGTGTTTCATCATCAATGTGTATGTCCAAGGAATACATTGATCCTGCAGTGGTGTATCGGATACTAATATTGGTCTCACAGGGAATGCTCAAAGCACAGACTCTAAGAGACTCTCTATTTGTGTCCTTAAGGCGGCATTGTGCCTTTTGTATTTAATTCCGATGCGATTTCTGTGTTTCATCGTCAATGTGAAGGTCCAAGGAATACATTGAAACTGCAGTGGCGTATCGGAAACTAATACGGGTCGCACAGGAAAGGATCAAAATACAGACTTTAAGAAGTCTCACTCTTCTTGCACTTATGGCGGCATTGTGGCTTTTGTATTTAATTCCGATGTAATTTCAGTGTTTCATCGTCAATGTGTATGTCCAAGGAATACATTGAATCTGCAGTGGTGAATCGGATACTAAACCTGGTCTCACAGGGAATGCTCAAAGCACAGACTGTAAGAAGAGTCACTATTCTTGTACTTAAGGCGGCATTGAGCGTTTTGTATTTAATTCCAATGCGATCTCTGTGTTTCACCGTCAATGTGAGAGTCCTAGGAATACATTGAACATGCAGTGGTGTATCGGAAACTAATACTGGTCTCACAGGGAATGCTCAAAGCACCGACAGTAAGAGGAATCTCTATTCTTGTACTTAAGGTGGCATTGTTCCTTTTGTATTTAATTCCGATGTAATTGCAGTGTTTCATCGTCAATGTGTATGTCCAAGGTATACATTGAACCTCCAGTGGTGTATCGGAAACTAATACTGGTCTCACAGGGAATGCTCAAGGCACCGACTGTAAGAAGAGTCTCTATTCTTGTACTTAAGGCGGCATTGTACCTTTTGTATTTAATTCCGATGCGATTTCTGTGTTTAATCGTTAATGTGAAGGTCCAAGGAATACATTGAACCTGCAGTGGTGTATCGGAAACTAATACTGGTCTCATAGGGAATGCCCAAAGCAACGACTGTAAGTAGAGTCCGTATTCTTGTACTTAAGGCGGCATTGTGCCTTTTGTGTTTAATTCCGATGCGATTTCTGTGTTTCATCGTCAATGTGAACGTCCAAGGAATACATTGAACTTGCAGTGGTGTACCGGAAACTAATACTGGTCTCACAGGGAATGCTCAAAGCACTGACTGTAAGAAGAGTGTCTATTCCTGTACTTAATGCGTCATTGTGCCTTTTGTATTTAATTCCGATGCCATTTCTGTGTTTCATCGTCAATGTGAAGGTCCAAGGAATACACTGAACCGGCATTGGTGAATCGGACACTAATACTGGTCTCACAGGGAATGCTCAAAGCACCGACTGTTAGAAGACTCTCTATTCTTGTACTTAAGGCGGTATTGTGCCTTTTGTACTTAATTCCGATGCGATTTCTGTGTTTCATCGTCAATTTGATGGTCCAAGGAATACATTGAAGCTACAGTGGCGTATCGAAAACTAATACGGGTCGCACAGGAAAGGATCAAAACACAGACTCTAAGAAGTCTCACTCTTCTAGCACTTATGGCGGCATTTTGCCTTTTGTATTTAATTCCGATGTAGTTTCAGTGTTTCATCGTCAATGTGTATGTCCAAGGAATACATTGAACCTTCAGTGGTGTATCGGAAACTAATACTGATCTCACAGGGAATGCTCAAAGCACCGACAGTAAGAAGAGTCACTATTCTTGTACTTAAGGCGGCATTGTGGCTTTTGTATTTAATTCCGATGCAATTTCTGTGTTTCATCGTCAATGTGAATGTCCAAGGAATACATTGAACCTCCAGTGGTGTATCGGAAACTAATACTGGTCTCACAGGGAATGCTCAAAGCACCGACTGTAAGAAGAGTCTCTATTCTTGTACTTAAGGCGGCATTGTGCCTTTTGTATTTAATTCCGATGCGATTTCTGTGTCTAATCGTCAATGTGAAGGTCCAAGGAATAAACTGAACCTACAGAGTTGTATCGGAAACTAATACTGGTCTCACAGGGAATGTTTAAAGCACCGACTCTAAGAAGAGTCCCTATTCTTGTACTTAAGGCGGCATTGTGCGTTTTGTATTTAATTCCGATGCCATTTCTGTATTTCATCGTCAATGTGGAGGTCCAAGGAATAAACTGAACCTGCAGAGGTGTAGCGGAAACTAATATTGGTATCACAGGGAATGCTCAAAGCACCGACTCTAAGAAGAGTCCCTATTCTTGTACTTAAGGCGGCATTGTGCGTGTTGTATTTAATTCCGATGCCATTTCTGTGTTTCATCGTCAATGTGAAGGTCCAAGGAATAAACTGAAACTGCAGAGGTGTATCGGAAACTAATACTGGTCTCACAGGGAATGCTCAAAGCACCGAGTGCAAGAAGAGTCTCTATTCTTGTACTTAAGGCGTCATTGTGCCTTTTGTATTTAATTCCGATGTCATTTCTGTGTTTCATCGTCAATGTGTATGTCCAAGGAATAGATTGAACCTGCAGTGGTGTATCGGATACTATTACTGGTCTCACAGGGAATGCTCAAAGCACCGACTGTAAGAAGAGTCTCTATTCTTGTACTTAAGGCGGCACTGTGCCTTTTGTATTTGATTCCGAAGCGATTTCTGTGTTTCATCGTCAATGTGAAGGTCCAAGGAATACATTGAACCTGCAGTGGTGTATCGGAAACTAATACTGGTCTCACATAGAATGCTCAAAGCACCGACTGTAAGTAGAGTCTGTATTCTTGTACTTAAAACGGCATTGTGCCTTTTGTAATTATCTCCGATGCCATTTCTGTGTTTCATCGAGAATGTGTATGTCCAAGGAATAGATTGAACCTGCAGTGATGTATCGGAAACTAATACTGCTCTCACAGGGAATGCTCAAAACACCGACTGTAAGAAGAGTCTCTACTCTTGTACTTAAGGCGGCATTGTGCCTTTTGTACTTAATTCCGATGTAATTTCAGTGTTTTATCGTCAATGTGTATGTCCAAGAAATTCTTTGAACCTCCAGTGGTGTATCGGAAACTAATACTGGTCTCACAGGGAATGCTCAAAGCACCGACTGTAAGAAGAGTCTCTATTCTTGTACTTAAGGCGGCATTGTGCGTTTTGGATTTAATTCCGATGCCATTTCTGTGTTTCATCGTCAATGTGAATGTCCAAGGAATACATTGAACCTGCAGTGGTGTATCAGAAACTAATACTGGTGTCACAGGGAATGCTCAAAGCACCGACTGTAAGAAGAGTCTCTATTCTTGTACTTATGGCGGCATTGTGCCTTTTGTATTTAATTCCGATGCCATTTCTGTGTTTCATCTTCAATGTGAAGGTCCAAGGAATACATTGAACCCGCAGTGGTGTATCGGAATCTAATACTGGTCTCACAGGGAATGCTCAAAGCACCGACTGTAAGAAGAGTCTCTATTCTTGTACTTAAGGCGGTATTGTGCCTTTTGTATTTAATTCCGATGCCATTTCTGTTTTTCATCGTCAATGTGTATGTCCAAGGAATAGATTGAACCTGCAGTGGTGTATCGGATACTATTACTGGTCTCACAGGGAATGCTCAAATCACCGGCTGTAAGAAGAGTCTCTATTCTTGTACTTAAGGCGGCATTGTGCCTTTTGTATTTGATTCCGATGCGATTTCTGTGTTTCATCGTCAATGTGAAGGTCCAAGGAATACATTGTACCTGCAGTGGTGTATCGGAAACTAATACTGGTCTCACAGGGAATGCTCAAACCACCGACTGTAAGAAGAGTCTCTATTCTTGAACTTAAGGCGGCATTGTGCCTTTTGTATTTAATTCCGATGTGATTTCTGTGTTTCATCGTCAATGTGTATGTCCAGGGAATATATTGAACCTGTAGTGGTGTTTCGGATACTATTACTGGTCTCACAGGGAATGCTCAAAGCACCGACTGTAAGAAGAATCTCTGTTCTTGTACTTAAGGCGGCATTGTGCCTTTTGTATTTGATTCCGATGCGATTTCTGTGTTTCATCGTCAATGTGAAGGTCCAAGGAATACATTGAACCTGCAGTGGTGTATCGGAAACTAATACTGGTCGCACAGGGAATGCTGAAAGCACCGACTGTAAGAAGAGTCTCTATTCTTGTACTTATGGTATCATTGTGCCTTTTGTATTTAATTCCGATGCCATTTCTGAGTTTCATCGTCAATGTGAAGGTCCAAGGAATAAACTGGACCTGCAGAGGTGTAGCGGAAACTAATTCTGGTGTCTCAGGGAACGCTCAAAGCACCGACTGTAAGAAGAGTCTCTATTCCTGTACTTAAGGCAGCATTGTGCGTTTTGGATTTAATTCCAATGCCATTTCTGTGTTTCATCGTCAATGTGAAGGTCCAAGGAATACATTGAACCTGCAGTGGTGTATCGGAAACTAATACTGGTCTCACAGGGAATGCTCAAAGCACCGACGGTAAGAAGAGTCTCTATTCTAGTACTTAAGGCGGCATTGTTCCTTTTGTATTTAATTCCGATGTAATTTCTGTGTTTCATCGTCAATATGTATGTCCAAGGAATAGATTGAACCTGCAGTTGTGTATCGGATACTATTACTCGTCTCACAGGGAATGCTCAAAGATCCGACTGTAAGAAGAGTCTCTATTCTTGTACTTAAAGCGGCATTGTGCCTTTTGTATTTAATTCCGATGTAATTTCAGTGTTTCATCGTCAAAGTGAATGTCCAAGGAATTCATTGAACCTCCAGTGGTGTATCGGAAACTAATACTGGTCTCACAGAGAATGCTCAAAGCACCGACGGTAAGAAGAGTCTCTATTCTTGTACTTAAGGCGGCATTGTTCCTTTTGCATTTAATTCCGATGTAATTTCTGTGTTTCATCGTCAATGTGTATGTCCAAGGAATAGATTAAACCTGCAGTGGTGTATCGGATACTATTACTAGTCACACACGGAATGCTCAAAGCACCGACTGTAAGAAGAGTCTCTATTCTTGTACTTAAGGCGGCATTGTGCCTTTTGCATTTAATTCCGATGTAATTTCTGTGTTTCATCGTCAATGTGTATGTCCAAGGAAATGATTGAACCTGCAGTGGTGTATCGGAT
The DNA here is from genome assembly GCF_021461395.2 of Schistocerca americana. Lineage (NCBI taxonomy): Eukaryota > Metazoa > Arthropoda > Insecta > Orthoptera > Acrididae > Schistocerca > Schistocerca americana. The sequence goes on along the minus strand of NC_060123.1, from coordinate 728,744,392 downwards.
ACTGCTACTGGTCTCACAGGGAATGCTCAAAGCACCGAATGTAAGTAGAGTCTCTATTCTTGTACTTAAGGCGGCATTGTTCCTTTTGTATTTAATTCCAATGTAATTTCTGTGTTTCATCGTCAATGTGTATGTCCAAGGAATAGATTAAACCTGCAGTGGTGTATCGGATACTATTACTGGTCTCACAGGGAATGCTCAAAGCACCGACTGTAAGAAGAGTCTCTATTCTTGTACTTAAGGCGGCATTGTGCCTTTTGTATATAATTTCGATGTAATTTCAGTGTTTCATGTTCAATGTGTATGTCCAAGGAATACATTGAACCTGCAGTGGTGTATCGGAAACTAATACTGGTCTCACAGGGAATGCTCGAGGCACCGAATGTAAGAAGAGTCTCTATTCTTGTACTTAAGGCGGCATTGTGCCCTTTGTATTTAATTCCGATGCCATTTCTGTGTTTCATCGTCAATGTGAAGGTCCAAGGAATAAACTGAACCTGCAGAGGTGTAGCGGAAACTACTACTGGTCTCACAGGGAATGCTGAAAGCACAGACTGTAAGAAGAGTCTCTATTCTTATACTTAAGGCGGCATTGTGCCTTTTGCATTTATTTCCGATGCCATTTCTGTGTTTCATCGTCAATGTGAAGGTCCTAGGAATAAACTGAACCTGCAGAGGTGTAGCGGAAACTAATACTGGTCTCACAATGAATGCTCAAAGCACCGACTGTAAGAAGAGTCTCTATTCTTGTACTTAAGGCGGCATTGTTCCTTTTGTATTTCATTCCGATGTAATTTCTGTGTTTCACGTCAATTTGAAGGTCCAAGGAATACATTGAACCTGCAGTGGTGTATCGGAAACTAATACTGGTCTCACAGGGAATGCTCAAAGCACCGACTGTATGAAGAGTCTCTATTCTTGTACTTAAGGCGGCATTGTGCATTTGTATTTAATTCCGATGTCATTTCTGTGTTTCATCGTCAATGTGTATGACCAAGGAATAGATTGATCCTGCAGTGGTGTAACGGATACAATTACTGGTCTCACAGGGAATGTTCAAAGCACCGACTGTAAGAACAGTTTCTATTCTTGTACATAAGGCGGCATTGTGCCTTTTGTATTTGATTCCGATGCGATTTCTATGATTCATCGTCAATTTGAAGGTCCAAGGAATACATTGAACCTACAGTTGTGAATCGGAAACTAATACTGGTCTCACAGGGAATGCTCAAAGCACCGACTGTAAGAAGAGTCTCTATTCTTGTACTTAAGGCGGCATTGTCCATTTGTATTTAATTCCGATGTCATTTCTGTGTTTCATCGTCAATGTGTATGACCAAGGAATAGATTGAACCTGCAGTGGTGTATCGGATACTATTACTGGTCTCACAGGGAATGTTCAAAGCACCCACTGTAAGAAGGGTCTCTATTCTTGTACTTAAGGCGGCATTGTGCCTTTTGTATTTGATTCCGATGCGATTTCTATGTTTCATCGTCAATGTGAAGGTCCAAGAAATACATTGAACCTGGAGTGGCGTATCGAAAACTAATACGGGTCGCACAGGAAAGGATCAAAACACAGACTCTAAGAAGTCTCACTCTTCTTGCACTTATGGCGGCATTTTGCCTTTTGTATATAATTCGGATGTAATTTCAGTGTTTCATCTTCAATGTGTATGTCCAAGGAATTCATTGAACTTGCAGTGGTGTATCGGAAACTAATACTGGTCTCACAGGGAATGCTCAAAGAACCGACTGTAAAAAGAGTCTCTATTCTTGTACTTAAGGCGGCATTGTGCCTTCTGTAATTAATTCCGATATAATTTCAGTGTTTCACCGTCAATGTGTATGTCCAAGGAATTCATTGAACCTCCAGTGGTGTATCGGAAACTAATACTGGTCTCACAGGGAATGCTCAAAGCACCGACGGTAAGAAGAGTCTCTATTCTTGTACTTGAGGCGGCATTGTGCCTTTTGATATTTAATTCCGATGCGATTTCTGTGTTTTATCGTCAATGTGAAAGTCCAAGGAATACATTGAACCTGCAGTGGTGAATTGGAAATTAATACTGGTCTCTCAGGGAATGCTCGAAGCACCTATTGTAAGATGAGTCTCCATTCTTGTACTTAGAGCGCCATTGTGCCTTTTGTATGTAATTCCGATGCCATTTCTGTGTTTCATCTGCAATGTGAAGGTCCATGGAATAAACTGAACCTGCAGAGGTGTATCGGAAACTAATACTGGTCTCGCAGGGAATGCTCAAAGCACCGAGTGCAAGAAGAGTCTCTATTCTTGTACTTAAGGCGTCATTGTGCCTTTTGTATTTAATTCCGATGCCATTTCTGTGTTTCATCGTCAATGTGTATGTCCAAGGAATAGATTGAACCTGCAGTGTTGTATCGTATACTATTACCGGTCTCACAGGGAATGCTCAAAGCACCGACTGTAAGAAGAGTCTCTATTCTTGTACATAACGCGGCGTTGTGCCTTTTGTATTTGATTCCGATGCGATTTCTGTGTTTCATCGTCAATGTGAAGGTCCAAGGAATACATTGAACCTGCAGTGGTGTATTGGAAACTAATACTGGTCTCACATAGAATGCTCAAAGCACCGACTGTAAGAAGAGTCTCTATTCTAGTACTTAAGGCGGCATTGTGCCTTTTGTATTTAATTCCGATGCCATTTCTGTGTTTCATCGTCAATGTGAAGGTCCAAGGAATACATTGAACCTGCAGTGGTGTATCGGAAACTAATACTGCTCTCACAGGGAATGCTCATAGCACCGACTGTTAGAAGAGTCTCTATTCTTGTACTTAAGGCGGTATTGTGCCTTTTGTATTTAATTCCGATGCCATTTCTGTGTTTCATCCTCAATGTGTATGTCCAAGGAATAGATTGAACGTGCAGTGGTGTATCGGATACTATTACTGGTCTCACAGGGAATGCTCAAATCACCGGCTGTAAGAAGAGTCTCTATTCTTGTACTTAAGGCGGCATTGTGCCTTTTGTATTTGATTCCGATGCGATTACTGTGTTTCATCGTCAATGTGAAGGTCCAAGGAATACATTGAACCTGCAGTGGTGTATCGGAAACTAATACTGGTCTCACAGGGAATGCTCAAACCACCGACTGTAAGAAGAGTCTCTATTCTTGTACTAGAGGCGGCATTGTGCCTTTTGTTTTTAATTCCGATGCCATTTCTGAGTTTCATCGTCAATGTGTATGTCCAAGGAATAGATTGAACCTGCAGTGGTGTTTCGGATACTATTACTGGTCTCACAGCGAATGCTCAAAGCACCGACTGTAAGAAGAGTCTCTATTCTTGTACTTAAGGCGGCATTGTGCCCTTTGTATTTGATTCCGATGCGATTTCTGTGTTTCATCGTCAATGTGAAGGTCCAAGGAATACATTGAACCTGCAGTGGTGTATCGGAAACTAATACTGGTCGCACAGGGAATGCTGAAAGCACCGACTGTAAGAAGGGTCTCTATTCTTGTACTTATGGCGGCATTGTGCCTTTTGTATTTCATTCCGATGCCATTACTGTATTTCATCGTCAATGTGAAGGTCCAAGGAATAAACTGGACCTGCAGAGGTGTAGCGGAAACTAATTCTGGTCTCTCAGGGAAAGCTCAAAGCACCGACTGTAAGAAGAGTCTCTATTCTTGTACTTAAGGCGGCATTGTGCGTTTTGGATTTAATTCCAATGCCATTTCTGTGTTTCATCGTCAATGTGAAGGTCCAAGGAATACATTGAACCTGCAGTGGTGTATCGGAAAGTGATACTGGTCTCACAGGGAATGCTCAAAGCACCGACGGTAAGAAGAGTCTCTATTCTTTTACTTAAGGCGGCATTGTTCCTTTTGCATTTAATTCCGATGTAATTTCTGTGCTTCATCGTCAATGTGTATGTCCAAGCAATAGATTGAACCTGCAGTGGTGTATCGGATACTGTTACTGGTCTCACAGGGAATGCTCAAAGCACCGACTGTAAGAAGAGTCTCTATTCTTGTACTTGAGGCGGCTTTGTTCCTTTTGTATTTAATTCCGATGTATTTTCTGCGTTTCATCGTCAATGTGTATGTCCAAGGAATAGATTAAACCTGCAGTGGTGTATCGGATACTATTACTGGTCTCACAGGGAATGCTCAAAGCACCGACTGTAAGAAGAGTCTCTATTCTTGTACTTAAGGCGGCATTGTGCCTTTTGTATTTGATTCCGATGCGATTTCTGTGTTTCATCGTCAATGTGCAGGTCCAAGGAATACATTGAACCTGCAGTGGTGTATCGGAAACTAATACTGGTCTCACAGGGAATGCTCAAAGCACCGACTGTAAGAAGAGTCTCTATTCTTTTACTTAAGGCGGCATTGTGACTTTTGTACTTAATTCCGATGTAATTTCAGTGTTTCATCGTCAATGTGTATGTCCAAGGAATTCATTGAACCTCCAGTGGTGTATCGGAAACTAATACTGGTCTCACAGGGAATGCTCAAAGCACCGACGGTATGAAGAGTCTCTATTCTTGTACTTAAGGCGGCATTGTGCCTTTAGTATTTAATTCCGATGCGATTTCTGTGTTTCATCGTCAATGTGAAGGTCCAAGGAATACATTGAACCTGCAGTGGTGTATCGGAAATTAATACTTGTCTCTCAGGGAATGCTCGAAGCACCGATTGTAAGATGAGTCTCCATTCTTGTACTTAGGGCGCCATTGTGCCTTTTGTATGTAATTCCGATGCGGTTTCTGTGCTTCATCGTCAATGTGAAGGATCATGGAATACATTTAACCTGCAGTGGTATATCGGAAACTAATACTGGTCTCACAGGAAAGGATCAAAGCACAGACTCTAAGAAGTCTCATTCTTCTTGTAGTTAAGGCGTCATTGTGCCCTTTGTATTTAATTCCGATGTAATTTCAGTGTTTCATCGTCAATGTGTATGTCCAAGGAATACATTCAACCTGCAGTGGTGATTCGGAAACTAATACTGGTCTCACAGGGAATGCTCAAAACACCGACTGTAAGAAGAGCCTCTATTCTTGTACTTAAGGTGGCATTGTGCCTTTTGTATTTGATTCCGATGCGATTTCTGTGGTTCATCGTCAATGTGAAGGTCCAAGGAATACATTGAACCTGCAGTGGTGTATCGGAAACTAATACTGGTCGCACAGGGAATGCTGAAAGCACCGACTGTAAGAAGAGTCTCTATTCTTGTACTTATGGCGGCCTTGTGCCTTTTGTATTTATATCCGATGCCATTACTGTGTTTCATCGTCAATGTGAAGGTCCAAGGAATAAACTGGACTTGCAGAGGTGTAGCGGAAACTAATTCCGGTGTCTCAGGGAACGCTCAAAGCACCGACTGTAAGAAGAGTCTCCATTCTTGTACTTAAGACGGCATTGTGCGTTTTGGATTTAATTCCAATGCCATTTCTGTGTTTCATCGTCAATGTGAAGGTCCAAGGAATACATTGAACCTGCAGTGGTGTATCGGAAAGTGATACTGGTCTCACAGGGAATGCTCAAAGCACCGACGGTAAGAAGAGTCTCAATTCTTGTACTTAAGGCGGCATTGTTCCTTTTGCATTTAATTCCGATGTAATTTCTGTGCTTCATCGTCAATGTGTATGTCCAAGCAATAGATTGAACCTGCAGTGGTGTAGCGGAAACTAATACTGGTCTCACAGGGAATGCTCAAAGCACCGACGGTATGAAGAGTCTCTATTCTTGTACTTAAGGCGGCATTGTGCCTTTGGTATTTAATTCCGATGCGATTTCTGTGTTTCATCGTCAATGTGAAGGTCCAAGGAATACATTGAACCTGCAGTGGTGTATCGGAAATTAATACTTGTCTCTCAGGGAATGCTCGAAGCACCGATTGTAAGATGAGTCTCCATTCTTGTACTTAGGGCGCCATTGTGCCTTTTGTATGTAATTCCGATGCGGTTTCTGTGTTTCATCGTCAATGTGAAGGACCATGGAATACATTTAACCTGCAGTGGTATATCGGAAACTAATACTGGTCTCACAGGAAAGGATCAAAGCACAGACTCTAAGAAGTCTCATTCTTCTTGTAGTTAAGGCGTCATTGTGCCCTTTGTATTTAATTCCGTTGTAATTTCAGTGTTTCATCGTCAATGTGTATGTCCAAGGAATACATTCAACCTGCAGTGGTGAATCGGAAACTAATACTGGTCTCACAGGGAATGCTCAAAACACCGACTGTAAGAAGAGCCTCTATTCTTGTACTTAAGGCGGCATTGTGCCTTTTGTATTTAATTCCGATGCCATTTCTGTGTTTCATCGTCAATGTGTATGTCCAAGGAACAGATTGAACCTGCAGTGGTGTGTCGGATACTATTACTGGTCTCACAGGGAATGCGCAATGCACCGACTGTAAGAAGAGTCTCTATTCTTGTACTTAAGGTGGCATTGTGCCTTTTGTATTTGATTCCGATGCGATTTCTGTGGTTCATCGTCAATGTGAAGGTCCAAGGAATACATTGAACCTGCAGTGGTGTATCGGAAACTATTACTGGTCGCACAGGGAATGCTGAAAGCACCGACTGTAAGAAGAGTCTCTATTCTTGTACTTATGGCGGCCTTGTGCCTTTTGTATTTATATCCGATGCCATTACTGTGTTTCATCGTCAATGTGAAGGTCCAAGGAATAAACTGGACTTGCAGAGGTGTAGCGGAAACTAATTCCGGTCTCTCAGGGAACGCTCAAAGCACCGACTGTAAGAAGAGTCTCAATTCTTGTACTTAAGGCGGCATTGTGCTTTTTGGATTTAATTCCAATGCCATTTCTGTGTTTCATCGTCAATGTGAAGGTCCAAGGAATACATTGAACCTGCAGTGGTGTATCGGAAACTAATACTGGTCTCACAGGGAATGCTCAAATATCCGACTGTAAGAAGAGTCTCTATTCTTGTACTTAAGGCGGCATTGTGCCTTTTGTATTTAATTCCGATGTAATTTCAGTGTTTCATCGTCAAAGTGAATGTCCAAGGAATTCATTGAACCTCCAGTGGTGTATCGGAAACTAATACTGGTCTCACAGAGAATGCTCAAAGCACCGACGGTAAGAACAGTCTCTATTCTTGTACTTAAGGCGGCATTGTTCCTTTTGCATTTAGTTCCGATGTAATTTCTGTGTTTCATCGTCAATGTGTATGTCCAAGGAATAGATTGAACCTGCAGTGGTGTATCGGATACTGTTACTGGTCTCACAGTTAATGCTCAAAGCACCGACTGTAAGAAGATTCTCTATTCTTGTACTTAAGGCGGCATTGTGCCTTTTGTTTTTAATTCCGATTTAATTTCAGTGTTTCATCGTCAATGTGAATGTCCAAGGAATTCATTGAACCTCAAGTGATGTATCGAAAACCAATACTGGTCTCACAGGGAATGCTCAAACCACCGACCGTAAGAAGAGTCTCTATTCTTGTACTTAAGGCGGCATTGTTCCTTTTGCATTTAATTCCGATGTAATTTCTGTGCTTCATCGTCAATGTGTATGTCCAAGCAATAGATTGAACCTGCAGTGGTGTATCGGATACTGTTACTGGTCTCACAGGGAATGCTCAAAGCACCGACTGTAAGAAGAGTCTCTATTCTTGTACTTGAGGCGGCATTGTTCCTTTTGTATTTAATTCCGATGTAATTTCTGCGTTTCATCGTCAATGTGTATGTCCAAGGAATAGATTAAACCTGCAGTGGTGTATCGGATACTATTACTGGTCTCACAGGGAATGCTCAAAGCACCGACTGTAAGAAGAGTCTCTATTCTTGTACTTAAGGCGGCATTGTGCCTTTTGTATTTGATTCCGATGCGATTTCTGTGTTTCATCGTCAATGTGCAGGTCCAAGGAATACATTGAACCTGCAGTGGTGTATCGGAAACTAATACTGGTCTCACAGGGAATGCTCAAAGCACCGACTGTAAGAAGAGTCTCTATTCTTTTACTTAAGGCGGCATTGTGACTTTTGTACTTAATTCCGATGTACTTTCAGTGTTTCATCGTCAATGTGTATGTCCAAGGAATTCATTGAACCTCCAGTGGTGTATCGGAAACTAATACTGGTCTCACAGGGAATGCTCAAAGCACCGACGGTATGAAGAGTCTCTATTCTTGTACTTAAGGCGGCATTGTGCCTTTAGTATTTAATTCCGATGCGATTTCTGTGTTTCATCGTCAATGTGAAGGTCCAAGGAATACATTGAACCTGCAGTGGTGTATCGGAAATTAATACTTGTCTCTCAGGGAATGCTCGAAGCACCGATTGTAAGATGAGTCTCCATTCTTGTACTTAGGGCGCCATTGTGCCTTTTGTATGTAATTCCGATGCGGTTTCTGTGCTTCATCGTCAATGTGAAGGATCATGGAATACATTTAACCTGCAGTGGTATATCGGAAACTAATACTGGTCTCACAGGAAAGGATCAAAGCACAGACTCTAAGAAGTCTCATTCTTCTTGTAGTTAAGGCGTCATTGTGCCCTTTGTATTTAATTCCGATGTAATTTCAGTGTTTCATCGTCAATGTGTATGTCCAAGGAATACATTCAACCTGCAGTGGTGATTCGGAAACTAATACTGGTCTCACAGGGAATGCTCAAAACACCGACTGTAAGAAGAGCCTCTATTCTTGTACTTAAGGTGGCATTGTGCCTTTTGTATTTGATTCCGATGCGATTTCTGTGGTTCATCGTCAATGTGAAGGTCCAAGGAATACATTGAACCTGCAGTGGTGTATCGGAAACTAATACTGGTCGCACAGGGAATGCTGAAAGCACCGACTGTAAGAAGAGTCTCTATTCTTGTACTTATGGCGGCCTTGTGCCTTTTGTATTTATATCCGATGCCATTACTGTGTTTCATCGTCAATGTGAAGGTCCAAGGAATAAACTGGACTTGCAGAGGTGTAGCGGAAACTAATTCCGGTGTCTCAGGGAACGCTCAAAGCACCGACTGTAAGAAGAGTCTCCATTCTTGTACTTAAGGCGGCATTGTGCGTTTTGGATTTAATTCCAATGCCATTTCTGTGTTTCATCGTCAATGTGAAGGTCCAAGGAATACATTGAACCTGCAGTGGTGTATCGGAAAGTGATACTGGTCTCACAGGGAATTTTCAAAGCACCGACGGTAAGAAGAGTCTCAATTCTTGTACTTAAGGCGGCATTGTTCCTTTTGCATTTAATTCCGATGTAATTTCTGTGCTTCATCGTCAATGTGTATGTCCAAGCAATAGATTGAACCTGCAGTGGTGTATCGGAAACTAATACTGGTCTCACAGGGAATGCTCAAAGCACCGACGGTATGAAGAGTCTCTATTCTTGTACTTAAGGCGGCATTGTGCCTTTGGTATTTAATTCCGATGCGATTTCTGTGTTTCATCGTCAATGTGAAGGTCCAAGGAATACATTGAACCTGCAGTGGTGTATCGGAAATTAATACTTGTCTCTCAGGGAATGCTCGAAGCACCGATTGTAAGATGAGTCTCCATTCTTGTACTTAGGGCGCCATTGTGCCTTTTGTATGTAATTCCGATGCGGTTTCTGTGTTTCATCGTCAATGTGAAGGACCATGGAATACATTTAACCTGCAGTGGTATATCGGAAACTAATACTGGTCTCACAGGAAAGGATCAAAGCACAGACTCTAAGAAGTCTCATTCTTCTTGTAGTTAAGGCGTCATTGTGCCCTTTGTATTTAATTCCGTTGTAATTTCAGTGTTTCATCGTCAATGTGTATGTCCAAGTAATACATTCAACCTGCAGTGGTGAATCGGAAACTAATACTGGTCTCACAGGGAATGCTCAAAACACCGACTGTAAGAAGAGCCTCTATTCTTGTACTTAAGGCGGCATTGTGCCTTTTGTATTTAATTCCGATGCCATTTCTGTGTTTCATCGTCAATATGTATGTCCAAGGAACAGATTGAACCTGCAGTGGTGTATCGGATACTATTACTGGTCTCACAGGGAATGCGCAATGCACCGACTGTAAGAAGAGTCTCTATTCTTGTACTTAAGGTGGCATTGTGCCTTTTGTATTTGATTCCGATGCGATTTCTGTGGTTCATCGTCAATGTGAAGGTCCAAGGAATACATTGAACCTGCAGTGGTGTATCGGAAACTATTACTGGTCGCACAGGGAATGCTGAAAGCACCGACTGTAAGAAGAGTCTCTATTCTTGTACTTATGGCGGCCTTGTGCCTTTTGTATTTATATCCGATGCCATTACTGTGTTTCATCGTCAATGTGAAGGTCCAAGGAATAAACTGGACTTGCAGAGGTGTAGCGGAAACTAATTCCGGTCTCTCAGGGAACGCTCAAAGCACCGACTGTAAGAAGAGTCTCAATTCTTGTACTTATGGCGGCATTGTGCGTTTTGGATTTAATTCCAATGCCATTTCTGTGTTTCATCGTCAATGTGAAGGTCCAAGGAATACATTGAACCTGCAGTGGTGTATCGGAAGCTAATACTGGTCTCACAGGGAATGCTCAAATATCCGACTGTAAGAAGAGTCTCTATTCTTGTACTTAAGGCGGCATTGTGCCTTTTGTATTTAATTCCGATGTAATTTCAGTGTTTCATCGTCAAAGTGAATGTCCAAGGAATTCATTGAACCTCCAGTGGTGTATCGGAAACTAATACTGGTCTCACAGAGAATGCTCAAAGCACCGACGGTAAGAACAGTCTCTATTCTTGTACTTAAGGCGGCATTGTTCCTTTTGCATTTAGTTCCGATGTAATTTCTGTGTTTCATCGTCAATGTGTATGTCCAAGGAATAGATTGAACCTGCAGTGGTGTATCGGATACTGTTACTGGTCTCACAGTTAATGCTCAAAGCACCGACTGTAAGAAGATTCTCTATTCTTGTACTTAAGGCGGCATTGTGCCTTTTGTTTTTAATTCCGATTTAATTTCAGTGTTTCATCGTCAATGTGAATGTCCAAGGAATTCATTGAACCTCAAGTGATGTATCGAAAACCAATACTGGTCTCACAGGGAATGCTCAAACCACCGACCGTAAGAAGAGTCTCTATTCTTGTACTTAAGGCGGCATTGTTCCTTTTGTATTTAATTCCGATGTAATTTCTGTGTTTCATCGTCAATGTGTATGTCCAAGGAGTATATTAAACCTGCAGTGGTGCATCGGATACTATTACTGGTCTCACAGGGAATGCTCAAAGCACCGACTGTAAGAAGAGTCTCCATTCTTGTACTTAAGGCGGCAGTGTGCCTTTTGTATTTAATTCCGATGCCATTTCTGTATTTCATCGTCAATGTGTATGTCCAAGGAATAGATTGAACCTGCAGTGGTGTATCGGAAACTAATACTGGTCTCACAGGGAATGCTCAAAGCACCGACGGTATGAAGAGTCTCTATTCTTCTACTTAAGGCGGCATTGTGCCTTTGGTATTTAATTCCGATGCGATTGCTGCGTTTCATCGTCAATGTGAAGGACCATGGAATACATTTAACCTGCAGTAGTATATCGGAAACTAATACTGGTCTCACAGGAAAGGATCAAAGCACAGACTCTAAGAAGTCTCATTCTTCTTGTAGTTAAGGCGTCATTGTGCCCTTTGTATTTAATTCCGATGTAATTTCAGTGTTTCATCGTCAATGTGTATGTCCAAGGAAAACATTCAACCTGCAGTGGTGTATCGGAAACTAATACTGGTCTCACAGGGAATGCTCAAAGCACCGACGGTAAGAAGAGTCGCTATTCTTGTATTTAAGGCGGCATTGTTCCTTTTGTATTTAATTCCGATGTAATTTCAGTGTTTCATCGTCAATGTGTATGTCCAAGGAATAGATTGAACCTGCAGTGGTGTATCGGATACTATTACTGGTCTCACAGGGAATGCTTAAAGCACCGACTGTAAGAAGAGTCTCTATTCTTGTACTTAAGGCGGCATTGTGCCTTTTGTATTTGATTCTGATGCGATATCTGTGTTTCATCGTCAATGTGAAGGTCCAAGGAATACATTGAACCAGCAGTGGTGTATCGGAAACTAATACTGGTCTCACAGGGAATGCTCAAAGCACCGACTGTAAGTAGAGTCTCCATTCTTGTACTTAAGACAGCATTGTGCGTTATGGATTTAGTTCCGATGCAATTTCTGTGTTTCATCGTCAATGTGAAGGTCCAAGGAATACATTGAACCTGCAGTGGTGTATCGGAAACTAATACTGTTCTCACAGGGAATGCTCAAAGCACCGACTGTAAGAAGAGTCTCTATTCTTGTACTTAAGGCGGCATTGTGCCTTTTGTATTTAATTCCGATGCCATTTCTGTGTTTCATCGTCAATGTGAGAGCCCAAGGAATAAACTGAACCTGCAGAGGTGTAGCGGAAACTAATACTGATCTCACAGGGAATGCTCAAAGCACCGACTGTAAGAAGAGTCTCTATTCTTGTACTTAAGGCAGCATTGTGCGTTTTGGATTTAATTCGGATGCCATTTCTGTGTTTCATCGTCAATGTGAAGGTCCAGGGAATATATTGAACCTGCAGTGGTGTATCGGAAACTAATACTTGTGTCACAGGGAATGCTCAAAGCACCGACTGTAAGAAGAGTCTCTATTCTTGTACTTAAGGCGGCATTGTGCCTTTTGTATTTAATTCCGATGCCATTTGTGTGTTTCATCGTCAATGTGAAGGTCCAAGGAATACATTGAATCTGCAGTGGTGTATCGGAAACTAATACTGGTCTCACAGGGAATGCTCAAAGCACCGACTGTAAGAAGAGTCTCTATTCTTGTACTTAAGGCGGCATTGTGCCTTTTGTATTTAATTCCGATGCCATTTCTGTGTTTCATCGTCAATGTGTATGTCCAAGGAATAGATTGAACCTGCAGTGGTGTATCGGATACTATTACTGGTCTCACAGGGAATGCTCAAAGCACCGACTGTAAGAAGAGTCTCTATTCTTGTACTAAAGGCGGCATTGTGCCTTTTGTATTTGATTCCGATGCGATTTCTGTGATTCATCGTCAATGTGAAGGTCCAAGGAATACATTGAAACTGCAGTGGTGTATCTTAAACTAATACTGGTCTCACAGGGAATGCTCAAAGCACCGACTGTAAGAAGAGTCTCTATTCTTGTACTTAAGGCGGCATTGTGCCTTTTGAAATTAATTCCGATGCCATTTCTGTGTTTCATCGTCAATGTGAAGGTCCATGGAATAAACTGTACCTGCAGAGGTGTAGCGGAAACTAATACTGGTCTCACACGGAATGCTCAAAGCACCGTCGGTAAGAAGAGTCTCTATTCTTGTACTTAAGGCAGCATTGTTCATTTTGTATTTAATTCCGGTGTAATTTCAGTGTTTCATCGTCAAAGTGAATGCCCAAGGAATTCATTGAACCTGGCGTGGTGTATCGGAAACTAACACTGGTCTCACAGGGAATGCTCGAGGCACCGACGGTAAGAAGAGTCTCTATTCTTGTACTTAAGGCGGCATTGTTCCTTTTGTATTTAATTCCGATGTAATTTCTGTGTTTCATCTTCAATGTGTATGTCCAAGGAATAGATTGAACCTGCAGTGGTGTATCGGATACTATTACTGGTCTCACAGGGAATACTCAAAGCACCGACTGTAAGAAGAGTCTCTATTCTTGTACTTAAGGCGGCATTGTGCCTTTTGTATTTAATTCCGATGTAATTTCAGTGTTTCATCGTCAATGTAAATGTCCAAGGAATTCATTGAACCTCCAGTGGTGTATCGGAAACTAATACTGGTCTCACAGGGAATGCTCAAAGCACCGACGGTAAGAAGAGTCTCTGTTCTTGTACTTAAGGCGGCATTGTTCCTTTTGTATTTAATTCCGATGTAATTTCTGTGTTTCATCGACAATGTGTATGTCCAAGGAATAGATTGAACCTGCAGTGGTGTATCGAATACTATTACTGGTCTCACAGGGAATGCTCAAAGCACCGACTGTAAGAAGAGTCTCTATTCTTGTACTTAAGTCGGCATTGTGCCTTTTGTACTTAATTCCGATGTAATTTCAGTGTTTCATCGTCAATGTGTATGTCCAAGAAATTCATTGAACCTCCAGTGGTGTATCGGAAACTAATACTGGTCTCACAGGGAATGCTCAAAGCACCGACTGTAAGAAGAGTCTCTATTCCTGTACGTAAGGCGGCATTGTGCGTTTTGGATTTAATTCCGATGCCATTTCTGTGTTTCATCGTCAATGTGAATGTCCAAGGAATACATTGAACCTGCAGTGGTGTATCAGAAACTAATACTGGTCTCACAGGGAATGCTCAAAGCACCGACGGTATGAAGAGTCTCTATTCTTGTACTTCAGGCGGCATTGGGCCTTTTGTATTTAATTCCGATGCCATTTCTGTGTTTCATCGTCAATGTGAAGGTCCAAGGAATAAACTGAACCTGCAGAGGTGTAGCGGAAACTAATACTGGACTCACAGGGAATGCTCAAAGTACCGACTGTAAGAAGAGCCTCTGTTGTTGTACTTAAGGCGGCATTGTGCCTTTTGTATTTAATTCCGATGCCATTTCTGTGTTTCATCGTCAATGTGAAGGTCCAAGTAATAAACTCAACCTGCAGAGGTGTAACGGAAACCAATACTGGTCTCACAGGGAATGCTCAAAGCACCGACTGTAAGAAGAGTCTTTATTCTTGTACTTAAGGCGGCATTGTGCCTTTTGTATTTAATTCCGATGCCATTTCTGTGTTTCGTCGTCAATGTGAAGGTCCTAGGAATACATTGAACCTGCAGTGGTGTATCGGAAACTAATACTGGTCTCATAGGGAATGCTCAAAGCACCGACTGTAAGAAGAGTCTGTATTCTTGTACTTAAGGCGGCATTGTGCCTTTTGTTTTTAATTCCGATGCCATTTCTGTGTTTCATCGTCAATGTGTATGTCCAAGGAATAGATTGAACCTGCAGTGGTGTATCGGATACTATTACTGATCTCACAGGGAATCCTCAAAGCACCACTGTAAGAAGAGTCTCTTTTCTTGTACTTAAGTCGGCATTGTGCCTTTTGTATTTAATTCCGATGTAATTTCAGTGTTTCATCGTCAATGTGAATGTCCAAGGAATTCATTGAACCTCCAGTGGTGTATCGGAAACTAATACTGGTCTCACATGGAATGCTCAAAGCACCGACGGTAAGAAGAGTCTCTATTGTTGTACTTAAGGCGGCATTGTTCCTTTTGTATTTAATTCCGATGTAATTTCTGTGTTTCATCGTCAATGTGTATGTCCAAGGAATAGATTGAACCTGCAGTGGTGTATCGAATACTATTACTGAACTCACAGGGAATGCTCAAAGCACCGACTGTAAGAAGAGTCTCTATTCTTGTACTTAAAGCGGTATTGTGCGTTTTGGATTTAATTCGGATGCCATTTCTGTGTTTCATCGTCAATGTGACGGTCCAAGGAATACATTGAATCTGCAGTGGTGTATCGGAAACTAATACTGGTCTCACAGGGAATGCTCAAAGCACCGACTGTAAGAAAAGTCTCTATTCTTGTACTTAAGGCGGCATTGTGCCTTTTGTATTTAATTCCGATGCCATTTCTGTGTTTCTTCGTTATGGTGAAGGTCCAAGGAATACATTGAACCTGCAGTGGTGTATCGGAAACTAATACTGGTCTCACAGGGAATGCTCAAAGCACCGACGGTATGAAGAGTCTCTATTCTTGTACTTAAGGCGGCATTGTGCCTTTGGTATTTAATTCCGATGCGATTGCTGCGTTTCATCGTCAATGTGAAGGACCATGGAATACATTTAACCTGCAGTGGTATATCGGAAACTAATACTGGTCTCACAGGAAAGGATCAAAGCACAGACTCTAAGAAGTCTCATTCTTCTTGTAGTTAAGGCGTCATTGTGCCCTTTGTATTTAATTACGATGTAATTTCAGTGTTTCATCGTCAATGTGTATGTCCAAGCAATACATTCAACCTGCAGTGGTGTATCGGAAACTAATACTGGTCTCACAGGGAATGCTCAAAGCACCGACGGTAAGAAGAGTCTCTATTCTTGTACTTAAGGCGGCATTGTTCATTTTGTATTTAATTCCGGTGTAATTTCAGTGTTTCATCGTCAAAGTGAATGCCCAAGGAATTCATTGAACCTCCAGTGGTGTATCGGAAACGGACACTGGTCTCACAGGGAATGCTCGAGGCACCGACGGTAAGAAGAGTCTCTATTCTTGTACTTAAGGCGGCATTGTGCCTTTTGTATTTAATTCCGATGCCATTTCTGTGTTTCATCGTCAATGTGAGAGCCCAAGGAATAAACTGAACCTGCAGAGGTGTAGCGGAAACTAATACTGATCTCACAGGGAATGCTCAAAGCACCGACTGTAAGAAGAGTCTCTATTCTTGTACTTAAGGCGGCATTGTGCCTTTTGCATTTAATTCCGATGTCATTTCTGTGTTTCATCGTCAATGTGTATGTCCAAGGAATAGATTGAACCTGCAGTGGTGTATCGGATACTATTACTGGTCTCCAAGGGAATGCTCAAAGCACCGACTGTAAGAAGAGTCTCTATTCTTGTACTTAAGGCGGCATTGTGCCTTTTGAATTTAATTCCGATGCCATTTCTGTGTTTCATCGTCAATGTGAAGGTCCAAGGAATAAACTGTACCTGCAGAGGTGTAGCGGAAACTAATACTGGTCTCACAGGGAATGCTCAAAGCATCGTCGGTAAGAAGAGTCTCCATTCTTGTACTTAAGGCGGCATTGTTCATTTTGTATTTAATTCCGGTGTAATTTCAGTGTTTCATCGTCAAAGTGAATGCCCAAGGAATTCATTGAACCTCCAGTGGTGTATCGGAAACGGACACTGGTCTCACAGGGAATGCTCGAGGCACCGACGGTAAGAAGAGTCTCTATTCTTGTACTTAAGGCGGCATTGTTCCTTTTGTATTTAATTCCGATGTAATTTCAGTGTTTCATCGTCAATGTGAATGTCCAAGGAATTCATTGAACCTCCAGTGGTGCATCGGAAACAAATACTGGTCTCACAGGGAATGCTCAAAGCACCGACTGTAAGAAGAGTCTCTATTCTTGTACTTAAGGCAGCAATGTGCGTTTTGGATTTAATTCCGATGCCATTTCTGTGTTTCATCGTCAATGTGAAGGTCCAAGGAATACATTCACCCTGCAGTGGTGTATCGGAAACTAATACTTGTGTCACAGGGAATGCTCAACGCACCGACTGTAAGAAGAGTCTTTATTCTTGTACTTAAGGCGGCATTGTGCCTTTTGTATTTAATTCCGATGCCATTTCTGTGTTTCATCGTCAATGTGTATGTCCAAGGAATAGATTGAACCTGCAGTGGTGTATCGGATACTATTACTGGTCTCACAGGGAATGCTCAAAGCACCACTGTAAGAAGAGTCTCTATTCTTGTACTTAAGTCGGCATTGTGCCTTTTGTATTTAATTCCGATGTAATTTCAGTGTTTCATCGTCAATGTGAATGTCCAAGGAATTCATTGAACCTCCAGTGGTGCATCGGAAACTAATACTGGTCTCACAGGGAATGCTCAAAGCACCGACGGTAAGAAGAGTCTCTATTCTTGTACTTAAGGCGGCATTGTTCCTTTTGTATTTAATTCCGATGTAATTTCTGTGTTTCATCGTCAATGTGAAGGTCCAAGGAATAAACTGAACCTGCAGAGGTGTAGCGGAAACTAATACTGGTCTCACAGGGAATGCTCAAAGCACCGACTGTAAGAAGAGTCTCTATTCTTGTACTTAAGGCAGCATTGTGCGTTTTGGATTTAATTCCGATGCCATTTCTGTGTTTCATCGTCAATGTGAAGGTCCAAGGAATATATTGAACCTGCAGTGGTGTATCGGAAACTAATACTTGTGTCACAGGGAATGCTCAAAGCACCGACTGTAAGAAGAGTCTCTATTCTTGTACTTAAGGCGGCATTGTGCCTTTTGTATTTAATTCCGATGCCATTTCTGTGTTTCATCGTCAATGTGAAGGTCCAAGGAATACATTGAATTTGCAGTGGTGTATGGGAAACTAATACTGGTCTCACAGTGAATGCTCAAAGCACCGACTGTAAGAAGAGTCTCTATTCTTGTACTTAAGGCGGCATTGTGCCTTTTGTATTTAATTCCGATGCCATTTCTGTGTTTCATCGTCAATGTGTGTGTCCAAGGAATAGATTAAACATGCAGTGGTGTATCGGATACTATTACTGGTCTCACAGGGAATGCTCAAAGCACCGACTGTAAGAAGAGTCTCTATTCTTGTACTTAAGGCGGCATTGTGCCTTTAGTATTTGATTCCGATGCGATTTCTGTGATTCATCGTCAATGTGAAGGTCCAAGAAATACATTGAACCTGCAGTGGTATATCGGAAACTAATACTGGTCTCACAGGGAATGCTCAAAGCACCGACTGTAAGAAGAGTCTCTATTCTTGTACCTAAGGCGGCATTGTGCCTTTTGTATTTAATTCCGATGTCATTTCTGTGTTTCATCGTCAATGTGTATGCCCAAGGAATAGATTGAACCTGCAGTGGTGTATCGGATACTTTTACTGGTCTCACAGGGAATGCTCAAAGCACCGACTGTAAGAAGAGTCTCTATTCTTGTACTTAAGGCGGCATTGTGCCTTTTGTATTTGATTCCGATGCGATTTCTGTGTTTCATCGTCAATGTGAAGGTCCAAGGAATACATTGAACCTGCAGTGGTGTAGCGGAAACTAATACTGGTCTCACAGGGAATGCTGAAAGCACCGACTGTAAGAAGAGTCTCTATTCTTGTACTTAAGGCGGCATTGTGCGTTTTGAATTTAATTCCGATGCCATTTCTGTGTTTATCGTCAATGTGAAGGTCCAAGGAATAAACTGTACCTGCAGAGGTGTAGCGGAAACTAATACTGGTCTCACAGGGATTGCTCAAGCACCGTCGGTAAGATGAGTCTCTATTCTTGTACTTAAGGCGGCATTGTTCATTTTGTATTTAATTCCGGTGTAATTTCAGTGTTTCATCGTCAAAGTGAATGTCAAAGGAATTCATTGAACCTCCAGTGATGTATCGGAAACTGACACTGGTCTCACAGGGAATGCTCAAGGCACTGCCGGTAAGAAGTGTCTCTATTCTTGTACTTAAGGCGGCATTGTGCCTTTTGTATTTAATTTCGATGTAATTTCAGTGTTTCATCGTCAATGTGTATATCCAAGGAATAGATTGAACCTGCAGTGGTGTATCGGACACTATTACTGGTCTCACAGGGAATGCTCAAAGCACCGACTTTGAGAAATGTCTCTATTCTTGTACTTAAGGCGGCTTTGTGCCTTTTGTATTTAATTCCGATGTAATTTCAGTGTTTCATCGTCAATGTGAATGTCAAAGGAATTCATTGAACCTCCAGTGGTGTATCGGAAACTAATACTGGTCTCACAGGGAATGCTCAAAGCACCGACGGTAAGAAGAGTCTCTATTCTTGTACTTAAGGCGGCATTGTTCCTTTTGTATTTAATTCCGATGTAATTTCTGTGTTTCATCGTCAATGTGTATGTCCAAGGAATAGATTGAACCTGCAGTGGTGTATCGAATACTATTACTGGTCTCACAGGGAATGCTCAAAGCACCGACTGTAAGAAGAGTTTCTATTCTTGTACTTAAGGCGGCATTGTGCCTTTTGTACTTAATTCCGATGTAATTTCAGTGTTTCATCGTCAATGTGTATGTCCAAGAAATTCATTGAACCTCCAGTGGTGTATCGGAAACAAATACTTGTCTCACAGGGAATGCTCAAAGCACCGACTGTAAGAAGAGTCTCTATTCTTGTACTTAAGGCGGCATTGTGCGTTTTGGATTTAATTCCGATGCCATTTCTGTGTTTCATCGTCAATGTGAATGTCCAAGGAATACATTGAACCTGCAGTGGTGTATCAGAAACTAATACTGGTGTCACAGGGAATGCTCAAAGCACCGACCGTAAGAAGAGTCTCTATTCTTGTACTTAAGGCGGCATTGTGCCTTTCGTATTTAATTCCGATGCCATTTCTGTGTTTCATCGTCAATGTGAAGGTCCTAGTAATACATTGACCCTGCAGTGATGTATCGGAAACTAATACTGGTCTCACAGGAAATGCTCAAAGCACCGACTGTAAGAAGCGTCTCTATTCTTGTACTTAAGGCGGCATTGTGCCTTTTGTATTTAATTCCGATGCCATTTCTGTGTTTCATCGTCAATGTGTATGTCCAAGGAATAGATTGAACCTGCAGTGGTGTATCGGATACTATTACTGGTCTCACAGGGAATGCTCAAAGCACCGACTGTAAGAAGAGTCTCTATTCTTGTACGTAAGGCGGCATTGTGCCTTTTGTATTTGATTCCGATGCGATTTCTGTGATTCATCGTCAATGTGAAGGTCCAAGGAATACATTGAACCTGCAGTGGTGTATCGGAAACTAATACTGGTCTCACAGGGAATGCTCAAAGCACCGACTGTAAGAAGAGGCTCTATTCTTGTACTTAAGGCGGCATTGTGCCTTTTGTATTTAATTCCGTTGTCATTTCTGTGTTTCATCGTCAATGTGTATGTCCAAGGAATAGATTGAACCTGCAGTGGTGTATCGGATACTATTACTGGTCTCACAGGGAATGCTCAAAGCACCGACTGTAAGAAGAGTCTCTATTCTTGTACTTAAGGCGGCATTGTGCCTTTTGTATTTGATTCCGATGCGATTTCTGTGTTTCATCGTCAATGTGAAGGTCCAAGGAATACATTGAACACGCAGTGGTGTATCGGAAACTAATACTGGTCGCACAGGGAATGCTGAAAGCACCGACTCTAAGAAGAGTCTCTATTCTTGTACTTAAGGCGGCATTGTGCGTTTTGTATTTAATTCCGATGCCATTTCTGTGTTTCATCGTCAATGTGAAGGTCCAATGAATAAACTGAACCTGCAGAGGTGTAGCGGAAACTAATACTGGTCTCACAGTGAATGCTCAAAGCACCGACTGTAAGAAGAGTCTCTATTCTTGTACTTAAGGCGGCATTGTGCCTTTTGTATTTAATTCCGATGCCATTTCTGTGTTTCATCGTCAATGTGAAGGTCCAAGGAATACATTGAACTTGCAGTGGTGTATCGGAAACTAATACTGGTCTCACAGGGAATGCTAAAAGCACCGACGGTATGAAGAGTCTCTATTCTTGTACTTCAGGCGGCATTGTGCCTTTTGTATTTAATTCCGATGCCATTTCTGTGTTTCATCGTCAATGTGAAGGTCCAAGGAATAAACTGAACCTGCAGAGGTGTAGCGGAAACTAATACTGGTCTCACAGGGAATGCTCAAAGCACCGACTGTAAGAAGAGTCTCTGTTGTTGTACTTAAGGCGGCATTGTGCCTTTTGTATTTGATTCCGATGCCATTTCTGTGTTTCATCGTCAATGTGAAGGGCCAAGTAATAAACTGACCCTGCAGAGGTGTAGCGGAAACTAATACTGGTCTCACAGGGAATGCTCAAAGCACCGACTGTAAGAAGAGTCTCTATTCTTGTACTTAAGGCAGCATTGTGCGTTTTGGATTTAATTCCGATGCCATTTCTGTGTTTCATCGTCAATGTGAAGGTCCAAGGAATACATTCACCCTGCAGTGGTGTATAGGAAACTAATACTTGTGTCACAGGGAATGCTCAAAGCACCGACTGTAAGAAGAGTCGCTATTCTTGTACTTAAGGCGGCATTGTGCCTTTTGTATTTAATTGCGATGCTATTTCTGTGTTTCATCGTCAATGTGAAGGTACTAGGAATACATTGAACCTGCAGTGGTGTATCGGAAACTAATACTGGTCTCACAGGGAATGCTCAAAGCACCGACTGTAAGAAGAGTCTCTATTCTTGTACTTAAGGCGGCATTGTGCCTTTTGTATTTAATTCCGATGTCATTTCTGTGTTTCATCGTCAATGTGTATGTCCAAGGAATAGATTGAACCTGCAGTGGCGTATCGGATACTATTACTGGTCTCACAGGGAATGCTCAAAGCACCGACTGTAAGAAGAGTCTCTATTCTTGTACTTAAGGCGGCATTGTGCCTTTTGTATTTGATTCCGATGCGATTTCTGTGATTCATCGTCAATGTGAAGGTCCAAGGAATACATTGAACCTGCAGTGGTGTATCGGAAACTAATACGGGTCTCACAGGGAATGCTCAAAGCACCGACTGTAAGAAGAGTCTCTATTCTAGTACTTAAGGCGGCATTGTGCCTTTTGTATTTAATTCCGATGCCATTTCTGTGTATCATCGTCAATGTGAAGGTCCAAGGAATAAACTGAACCTGCAGAGGTGTTGCGGAAACTAATACTGGTCTCACAGGGAATGCTCAAAGCAGCGACTGTAAGAAGAGTCTCTATTCTTGTACTTAAGGCGGCATTGTGCGTTTTGGATATAATTCCGATGCCATTTCTGTGTTTTATCGTCAATATGAAGGTCCTAGGAATACATTGAACCTGCAGTGCTGTATCGGAAACTAATACTGGTCTCGCAGGGAATGCTCAAAGCACCGACGGTAAGAAGAGTCTCTATTCTTGTACTTTAGGCGGCATTGTTCATTTTGTATTTAATTCCGATGTAATTTCTGTGTTTCATCGTCAATATGTATGTCCCAGGAATAGATTGAACCTGCAGTGGTGTATCGGATACTATTACAGGTCTCACAGGGAATGCTCAAAGGACCGACTGTAAGAAGAGCCTCTATTCGTGTACTTAAGGCGGCATGGTTCCTTTTGTATTTAATTCCGATGTAATTTCAGTGTTTCATCGTCAAAGTGAATGTCCAAGGAATTCATTGAACCTCCAGTGGTGTATCGGAAACTAACACTGGTCTCACAGGGAATGCTCAAGGCACCGACGGTAAGAAGAGTCTCTATTCTTATACTTAAGGCGGCGTTGTTCCTTTTGTATTTAATTCCGATGTAATTTCTGTGTTTCATCGTGAATGTGTATGTCCAAGGAATAGATTGAACCTGCAGTGGTGTATCGGATACTATTACTGGTCTCACAGGGAATGCTCAAAGCACCGACTGTAAGAAGAGTCCCTATTCTTGTACTTAAGGCGGCATTGTGCCTTTTGTATTTGATTCCGATGCGATTTCTGTGTTTCATCGTCAATGTGAAGGTCCAAGGAATACATTGAACACGCAGTGGTGTATCGGAAACTAATACTGGTCGCACAGGGAATGCTGAAAGCACCGACTCTAAGAAGAGTCTCTATTCTTGTACTTAAGGCGGCATTGTGCGTTTTGTATTTAATTCCGATGCCATTTCTGTGTTTCATCGTCAATGTGAAGGTCCAATGAGTAAACTGAACCTGCAGAGGTGTAGCGGAAACTAATACTGGTCTCACAGTGAATGCTCAAAGCACCGACTGTAAGAAGAGTCTCTATTCTTGTAATTAAGGCGGCATTGTGCCTTTTGTATTTAATTCCGATGCCATTTCTGTGTTTCATCGTCAATGTGAAGGTCCAAGGAATACGTTGAACCTGCAGTGGTGTATCGGAAACTAATACTGGTCTCACAGGGAATGCTAAAAGCACCGACAGTATGAAGAGTTTCTATTCTTGTACTTCAGGCGGCATTGTGCCTTTTGTATTTAATTCCGATGCCATTTCTGTGTTTCATCGTCAATGTGAAGGTCCAAGGAATAAACTGAACCTGCAGAGGTGTAGCGGAAACTAATACTGGTCTCACAGGGAATGCTCAAAGCACCGACTGTAAGAAGAGTCTCTGTTGTTGTACTTAAGGCGGCATTGTGCCTTTTGTATTTGATTCCGATGCCATTTCTGTGTTTCATCGTCAATGTGAAGGGCCAAGTAATAAACTGACCCTGCAGAGGTGTAGCGGAAACTAATACTGGTCTCACAGGGAATGCTCAAAGCACCGACTGTAAGAAGAGTCTCTATTCTTGTACTTAAGGCAGCATTGTGCGTTTTGGATTTAATTCCGATGCCATTTCTGTGTTTCATCGTCAATGTGAAGGTCCAAGGAATACATTCACCCTGCAGTGGTGTATAGGAAACTAATACTTGTGTCACAGGGAATGCTCAAAGCACCGACTGTAAGAAGAGTCGCTATTCTTGTACTTAAGGCGGCATTGTGCCTTTTGTATTTAATTGCGATGCTATTTCTGTGTTTCATCGTCAATGTGAAGGTCCTAGGAATACATTGAACCTGCAGTGGTGTATCGGAAACTAATACTGGTCTCACAGGGAATGCTCAAAGCACCGACTGTAAGAAGAGTCTCTATTCTTGTACTTAAGGCGGCATTGTGCCTTTTGTATTTAATTCCGATGCCATTTCTGTGTTTCATCGTCAATGTGAAGGTCCAAGGAATACATTGAACCTGCAGTGGTGTATCGGAAACTAATACTGGTCTCACAGGGAATGCTAAAAGCACCGACGGTATGAAGAGTCTCTATTCTTGTACTTCAGGCGGCATTGTGCCTTTTGTATTTAATTCCGATGCCATTTCTGTGTTTCATCGTCAATGTGATGGTCCAAGGAATAAACTGAACCTGCAGAGGTGTAGCGGAAACTAATACTGGTCTCACAGGGAATGCTCAAAGCACCGACTGTAAGAAGAGTCTCTGTTGTTGTACTTAAGGCGGCATTGTGCCTTTTGTATTTGATTCCGATGCCATTTCTGTGTTTCATCGTCAATGTGAAGGGCCAAGTAATAAACTGACCCTGCAGAGGTGTAGCGGAAACTAATACTGGTCTCACAGGGAATGCTCAAAGCACCGACTGTAAGAAGAGTCTCTATTCTTGTACTTAAGGCAGCATTGTGCGTTTTGGATTTAATTCCGATGCCATTTCTGTGTTTCATCGTCAATGTGAAGGTCCAAGGAATACATTCACCCTGCAGTGGTGTATAGGAAACTAATACTTGTGTCACAGGGAATGCTCAAAGCACCGACTGTAAGAAGAGTCGCTATTCTTGTACTTAAGGCGGCATTGTGCCTTTTGTATTTAATTCCGATGCCATTTCTGTGTTTCATCGTCAATGTGTATGTCCAAGGAATAGATTGAACCTGCAGTGGTGTATCGGATACTATTACTGGTCTCACAGGGAATGCTCAAAGCACCGACTGTAAGAAGAGTCTCTATTCTTGTACTTAAGGCGGCATTGTGCCTTTTGTATTTGATTCCGATGCGATTTCTGCGATTCATCGTCAATGTGAAGGTCCAAGGAATACATTGAACCTGCAGTGGTGTATCGGAAACTAATACGGGTCTCACAGGGAATGCTCAAAGCACCGACTGTAAGAAGAGTCTCTATTCTTGTACTTAAGGCGGCATTGTGCCTTTTGTATTTAATTCCGATGCCATTTCTGTGTTTCATCGTCAATGTGAAGGTCCAAGGAATAAACTGAACCTGCAGAGGTGGTTCGGAAACTAATACTGGCCTCACAGGGAATGCTCAAAGCAGCGACTGTAAGAAGATTCTCTATTCTTGTACTTAAGGCGGCATTGTGCGTTTTGGATTTAATTCCGATGCCATTTCTGTGTTTTATCGTCAATATGAAGGTCCAAGGAATACATTGAACCTGCAGTGGTGTATCGGAAACTAATACTGGTCACACAGGGAATGCTCAAAGCACCGACGGTAGGAAGAGTCTCTATTCTTGTACTTTAGGCGGCATTGTTCCTTTTGTATTTAATTCCGATGTAATTTCTGTGTTTCATCGTCAATGTGTATGTCCCGGGAATAGATTGAACCTGCAGTGGTGTATCGGATACTATTACAGGTCTCACAGGGAATGCTCAAAGCACCGACTGTAAGAAGAGCCTCTATTCGTGTACTTAAGGCGGCATTGTTCCTTTTGTATTTACTTCCGATGTAATTTCAGCGTTTCATCGTCAATGTGAATGTCCAAGGAATTCATTGAATCTCCAGTGGTGTATCGGAAACTAATACTGGTCTCACAGGGAATGCTCAAAGCACCGACGGTAAGAAGAGTCTCTATTCTTGTACTTAAGGCGGCATTGTTCCTTTTGTATTTAATTCCGATGTAATTTCTGTGTTTCATCGTCAATGTGTATGTCCAAGGAATAGATTGAACCTGCAGTGGTGTATCGAATACTATTACTGGTCTCACAGGGAATGCTCAAAGCACCGACTGTAAGAAGAGACTCTATTCTTGTACTTAAAGCGGCATTGTGCGTTTTGGATTTAATTCCGATGCCATTTCTGTGTTTCATCGTCAATGTGACGGTCCAAGGAATACATTGAACCTGCAGTGGTGTATCGGAAACTAATACTGGTCTCACAGGGAATGCTCAAAGCACCGACTGTAAGAAAAGTCTCTATTCTTGTACTTAAGGCGGCATTGTTCCTTTTGTATTTAATTCCGATGTAATTTCAGTGTTTCATCGTCAAAGTGAATGTCCAAGGAATAAACTGAACCTGCAGAGGTGTTGCGGAAACTAACACTCGTCTCACAGGGAATGCTCAAAGCACCGACTGTAAGAAGAGTCTCTATTCTTGTACTTAAGGCGGCATTGTGCGTTTTGGAATTAATTCCGATGCCATTTCTGTGTTTTATCGTCAATATGAAGGTCCAAGGAATACATTGAACCTACAGTGGTGTATCGGAAACTAATACTGGTCTCACAGGGAATGCTCAAAGCACCGACGGTAAGAAGAGTCTCTATTCTTGTACTTTAGGCGGCATTGTTCCTTTTGTATTTAATTCCGATGTAATTTCTGTGTTTCATCGTCAATGTGTATGTCCCAGGAATAGATTGAACCTGCAGTGGTGTATCGGATACTATTACAGGTCTCACAGGGAATGCTCAAAGCACCGACTGTAAGAAGAGCCTCTATTCGTGTACTTAAGGCGGCATTGTTCCTTTTGTATTTAATTCCGATGTAATTTCAGTGTTTCATCGTCAAAGTGAATGTCCAAGGAATTCATTGAACCTCCAGTGGTGTATCGGAAACTAACACTGGTCTCACAGGGAATGCCCAAGGCACCGACGGTAAGAAGAGTCTCTATTCTTGTACTTAAGGCGGCGTTGTTCCTTTTGTATTTAATTCCGATGTAATTTCTGTGTTTCATCGTCAATGTGTATGTCCAAGGAATAGATTGAACCTGCAGTGGTGTATCGGATACTATTACTGGTCTCACAGGGAATGCTCAAAGCACCGACTGTAAGAAGAGTCTCTATTCTTGTACTTAAGGCGGCATTGTGCCTTTTGTGTTTAATTCCGATGTAATTTCAGTGTTTCATCGTCAATGTGAATGTCCAAGGAATTCATTGAACCTCCAGTGGTGTATCGGAAACCAATACTGGTTTCACATGGAATGCTCAAACCACCGACCGTAAGAAGAGTCTCTATTCTTGTACTTAAGGCGGCATTGTTCCTTTTGTATTTAATTGCGATGCCATTTCTGTGTTTCATCGTCAATGTGAAGGGCCAAGTAATAAACTGACCCTGCAGAGGTGTAGCGGAAACTAATACTGGTCTCACAGGGAATGCTCAAAGCACCGACTGTAAGAAGAGTCTCTATTCTTGTACTTAAGGCAGCATTGTGCGTTTTGGATTTAATTCCGATGCCATTTCTGTGTTTCATCGTCAATGTGAACGTCCAAGGAATACATTCACCCTGCAGTGGTGTATAGGAAACTAATACTTGTGTCACAGGGAATGCTCAAAGCACCGACTGTAAGAAGAGTCGCTATTCTTGTACTTAAGGCGGCATTGTGCCTTTTGTATTTAATTGCGATGCTATTTCTGTGTTTCATCGTCAATGTGAAGGTCCTAGGAATACATTGAACCTGCAGTGGTGTATCGGAAACTAATACTGGTCTCACAGGGAATGCTCAAAGCACCGACTGTAAGAAGAGTCTCTATTCTTGTACTTAAGGTGGCATTGTGCCTTTTGTATTTAATTCCGATGCCATTTCTGTGTTTCATCGTCAATGTGTATGTCCAAGGAATAGATTGAACCTGCAGTGGTGTATCGGATACTATTACTGGTCTCACAGGGAATGCTCAAAGCACCGACTGTAAGAAGAGTCTCTATTCTTGTACTTAAGGCGGCATTGTGCCTTTTGTATTTGATTCCGATGCGATTTCTGTGATTCATCGTCAATGTGAAGGTCCAAGGAATACATTGAACCTGCAGTGGTGTATCGGAAACTAATACGGGTCTCACAGGGAATGCTCAAAGCACCGACTGTAAGAAGAGTCTCTATTCTTGTACTTAAGGCGGCATTGTGCCTTTTGTATTTAATTCCGATGCCATTTCTGTGTTTCATCGTCAATGTGAAGGTCCAAGGAATAAACTGAACCTGCAGAGGTGGTTCGTAAACTAATACTGGTCTCACAGGGAATGCTCAAAGCAGCGA
Organism: Schistocerca americana; assembly: GCF_021461395.2. Classification (NCBI taxonomy): domain Eukaryota; kingdom Metazoa; phylum Arthropoda; class Insecta; order Orthoptera; family Acrididae; genus Schistocerca; species Schistocerca americana. Next base: position 728,715,980 of record NC_060123.1, on the reverse strand, counting down.
CTGTAAGAAGAGTCTCTATTCTTGTACTTAAGGCGGCATTGTGCGTTTTGGATTTAATTCCGATGCCATTTCTGTGTTTTATCGTCAATATGAAGGTCCAATTAATACATTGAAATTGCAGTGGTGTATCGGAAACTAATACTGGTCACACAGGGAATGCTCAAAGCACCGACGGTAAGAAGAGTCTCTATTCTTGTACTTTAGGCGGCATTGTTCCTTTTGTATTTAATTCCGATGTAATTTCTGTGTTTCATCGTCAATGTGTATGTCCCGGGAATAGATTGAACCTGCAGTGGTGTATCGGATACTATTACAGGTCTCACAGGGAATGCTCAAAGCACCGACTGTAAGAAGAGCCTCTATTCGTGTACTTAAGGCGGCATTGTTCCTTTTGTATTTAATTCCGATGTAATTTCAGTGTTTCATCGGCACAGTGAAAGTCCAAGGAATTCATTGAACCTCCAGTGGTGTATCGGAAACTAACACTGGTCTCACAGGGATTGCTCAAGGCACCGACGGTAAGAAGAGTCTCTATTCTTGTACTTAAGGCGGCGTTGTTCCTTTTGTATTTAACTCCGATGTAATTTCTGTGTTTCATCGTCAATGTGTATGTCCAAGGAATAGATTGAACCTCCAGTGGTGTATCGGATACTATTACTGGTCTCACAGGGAATACTCAAAGCACCGACTGTAAGAAGAGTCTCTATTCTTGTACTTAAGGCGGCATTTTGCCTTTTGTGTTTAATTCCGATGTAATTTCAGTGTTTCATCGTCAATGTGAATGTCCAAGGAATTCATTGAACCTCCAGTGGTGTATCGGAAACCAATACTGGTTTCACATGGAATGCTCAAACCACCGACCGTAAGAAGAGTCTCTATTCTTGTACTTAAGGCGGCATTGTTCCTTTTGTATTTAATTCCGATGTAATTTCTGTGTTTCATCGTCAATGTGTATGTTCAAGGAATAGATTGAACCTGCAGTGGTGTATCGAATACTATTACTGGTCTCACAGGGAATGCTCAAAGCACCGACTGTAAGAAGAGACTCCATTCTTGTACTTAACGCGGCATTGTGCGTTTTGGATTTAATTCCGATGCCATTTCTGTGTTACATCGTCAATGTGACGGTCCAAGGAATACATTGAACCTCCAGTGGTGTATCGGAAACTAATACTGGTCTCACAGGGAATGCTCAAAGCACCGACTGTAAGAAAAGTCTCTATTCTTGTACTTAAGGCGGCATTGTTCCTTTTGTATTTAATTCCGATGTAATTTCAGTGTTTCATCGTCAAAGTGAATGTCCAAGGAATAAACTGAACCTGCAGAGGTGTTGCGGAAACTAATACTCGTCTCACAGGGAATGCTCAAAACACCGACTGTAAGAAGAGTCTCTATTCTTGTACTTAAGGCGGCATTGTGCGTTTTGGATTTAATTCCGATGCCATTTCTGTGTTTTATCGTCAATATGAAGGTCCAAGGAATACATTGAACCTGCAGTGGTGTATCGGAAACTAATACTGGTCTCACAGGGAATGCTCAAAGCACCGACTGTAAGAAGAGCCTCTATTCGTGTACTTAAGGCGGCATTGTTCCTTTTGTATTTAATTCCGATGTAATTTCAGTGTTTCATCGTCAAAGTGAATGTCCAAGGAATTCATTGAACCTCCAGTGGTGTATCGGAAACTAACACTGGTCTCACAGGGAATGCCCAAGGCACCGACGGTAAGAAGAGTCTCTATTCTTGTACTTAAGGCGGCGTTGTTCCTTTTGTATTTAATTCCGATGTAATTTCTGTGTTTCATCGTCAATGTGTATGTCCAAGGAATAGATTGAACCTGCAGTGGTGTATCGGATACTATTACTGGTCTCACAGGGAATGCTCAAAGCACCGACTGTAAGAAGAGTCTCTATTCTTGTACTTAAGGCGGCATTGTGCCTTTTGTGTTTAATTCCGATGTAATTTCAGTGTTTCATCGTCAATGTGAATGTCCAAGGAATTCATTGAACCTCCAGTGGTGTATCGGAAACCAATACTGGTTTCACATGGAATGCTCAAACCACCGACCGTAAGAAGAGTCTCTATTCTTGTACTTAAGGCGGCATTGTTCCTTTTGTATTTAATTCCGATGTAATTTCTGTGTTTCATCGTCAATGTGTATGTCCAAGGAATAGATTGAACCTGCAGTGGTGTATCGGATACTATTACTGATCTCACAGGGAATGTCAAAGCACCACTGTAAGAAGAGTCTCTATTCTTGTACTTAAGTCGGCATTGTGCCTTTTGTATTTACTTCCGATGTAATTTCAGTGTTTCATAGTCAATGTGAATGTCCAAGGAATTCATTGAACCTCCAGTGGTGTATCGGAAAATAATACTGGTCTCACAGGGAATGCTCAAAGCACCGACGGTAAGAAGAGTCTCTATTCTTGTACTTAAGGCGGCATTGTTCCTTTTGTATTTAATTCCGATGTAATTTCTGTGTTTCATCGTCAATGTGTATGTCCAAGGAATAGATTGAACCTGCAGTGGTGTATCGAATACTATTACTGGTCTCACAGGGAATGCTCAAAGCACCGACTGTAAGAAGAGACTCTATTCTTGTACTTAAAGCGGCATTGTGCGTTTTGGATTTAATTCCGATGCCATTTCTGTGTTTCATCGTCAATGTGACGGTCCAAGGAATACATTGAACCTGCAGTGGTGTATCGGAAACTAATACTGGTCTCACAGGGAATGCTCAAAGCACCGACTGTAAGAAAAGTCTCTATTCTTGTACTTAAGGCGGCATTGTGCCTTTTGAATTTATTCCGATGCCATTTCTGTGTTTCATCGTCAATATGAAGGTCCAAGGAATACATTGAACCTGCAGTGGTGTATCGGAAACTAATACTGGTCTCACAGGGAATGCTCAAAGCACCGACTGTAAGAAGAGTCTCTATTCTTGTACTTAAGGCGGCATTGTGCCTTTTGTATTTGATTCCGATGCGATTTCTGTGTTTCATCATCAATGTGAAGGTCCAAGGAATACATTGAACCTGCAGTGGTGTATCGGAAACTAATACTGGTCTCACAGGGAATGCTGAAAGCACCGACTGTAAGGAGATTCTCTATTCTTGTACTTAATGCGGCATTGTGCCATTTGTATTTAATTCCGATGCCATTTCTGTGTTTCATCGTCAATGTGAAGGTCCAAGGAATAAACCGTACCGGCAGAGGTGTAGCGGAAACTAATACTGGTCCCACAGGGAATGCTCAAAGCAGCGACGCTAAGAAGAGACTCTATTTTTTTATTTAAGGCGGCATTGTTCTTTTGTGTTTAATTCCGATGTAATTTCAGTGTTTCATCGTCAATGTGTATGTCCAAGGAATAGATTGAACCTGCAGTGGTGTATCGGATACTATTACTGGTCTCACAGGGAATGCTCAAAGCACCGACTGTAAGAAGAGATTCTATTCTTGTACTTAAGGCGGCATTGTGCCTTTTGTGTTTAATTCCGATGTAATTTCAGTGTTTCATCGTCAATGTGAATGTCCAAGGAATTCATTGAACCTCCAGTGGTGTATCGGAAACCAATACTGATTTCACAGGGAATGCTCAAACCACCGACCGTAAGAAGAGTCTCTATTCTTGTACTTAAGGCGGAATTGTTCCTTTTGTATTTAATTCCGATGTAATTTCTGTGTTTCATCGTCAATGTCTATGTCCAAGGAATAGATTGAACCTGCAGTGGTGTATCGGATACTATTACTGGTCTCACAGGGGACGCTCAAAGCACCGACTGTAAGAAGAGTCTCTATTCTTGTACTTATGGCGGCATTGTGCCTTTTGTATTTGATTCCGATGCGATTTCTGTGTTTCATCATCAATGTGAAGGTCCAAGGAATACATTGAACCTGCAGTGGTGTATCGGAAACTAATACTGATTTCACAGGGAATGCTGAAAGCACCGACTGTAAGAAGATTCTCTTTTCTTGTACTTAAGGCGGCATTGTGCCATTTGTATTTAATTCCGATGCCATTTCTGTGTTTCATCGTCAATGTGAAGGTCCAAGGAATAAACCGAACCGGCAGAGGTGTAGCGGAAACTAATACTGGTCCCACAGGGAATGCTCAAAGCACCGACGCTAAGAAGAGACTCTATTTTTTTATTTAAGGCGGCATTGTTCTTTTGTGTTTAATTCCGATGTAATTTCAGTGTTTCATCGTCAATGTGTATGTCCAAGGAATAGATTGAACCTGCAGTGGTGTATCGGATACTATTACTGGTCTCACAGGGAATGCTCAAAGCACCGACTGTAAGAAGAGTCTCTATTCTTGTACTTAAGGCGGCATTGTGCCTTTTGTGTTTAATTCCGATGTAATTTCAGTGTTTCATCGTGAATGTGAATGTCCAAGGAATTCATTGAACCTCCAGTGGTGTATCGGAAACTAATACTGGTCTCACAGGGAATGCTCAAAACACAAACTAAAAGAAGAGTCTCAATTCTTGTAGTTAAGGCGGCATTGTGCCTTTTGTATTTAATTCCGATGCCATTTCTGTGATTCATCGTCAATGTGAAGGTCCAAGGAATAAACCGAACCGGCAGAGGTGTAGCGGAAACTAATACTGGTCCCACAGGGAATGCTCAAAGCACCGACGGTAAGAAGAGTCTCTAATCTTGTACTTAAGGCGGCATTGTTCCTTATGTATTTAATTCCCAAGTAATTTCAGTGTTTCATCGTCAATGTGTATGTCCAAGGAATTCATTGAACCTCCGGTGGTGTATCGGAAACTAATACTGGTCTCACAGGGAATGTTAAAAACACAGACTGTAAGAAGAGTCTCTATACTTGTACTTAAGGCGGCATTGTGCCTTTTGTATTTAATTCCGATGTAATTTCAGTGTTTCGTCGTCAATGTGAATGTCCAAGGAATTGATTGAACCTCCAGTGGTGTATCGGAAACTAATACTGGTCTCACAGGGAATGCTCAAAACACAAACTAAAAGAAGAGTCTCTATTCTTGTACTTAAGGCGGCATTGTGCCTTTTGTATTTAATTCCGATGCCATTTCTGTGATTCATCGTCAATGTGAAGGTCCAAGGAATAAACCGAACCGGCAGAGGTGTAGCGGAAACTAATACTGGTCCCACAGGGAATGCTCAAAGCACCGACGGTAAGAAGAGACTCTATTTTTTTATTTAAGGCGGCATTGTTCTTTTGTGTTTAATTCCGATGTAATTTCAGTGTTTCATAGTCAATGTGTATGTCCAAGGAATAGATTGAACCTGCAGTGGTGTATCGGATACTATTACTGGTCTCACAGGGAATGCTCAAAGCACCGACTGTAAGAAGAGTCTCTATTCTTGTACTTAAGGCGGCATTGTGCCTTTTGTGTTTAATTCCGATGTAATTTCAGTGTTTCATCGTCAATGTGAATGTCCAAGGAATTCATTGAACCTCCAGTGGTGTATCGGAAACCAATACTGGTTTCACAGGGAATGCTCAAACCACCGACCGTAAGAAGAGTCTCTATTCTTGTACTTAAGGCGGAATTGTTCCTTTTGTATTTAATTCCGATGTAATTTCTGTGTTTCATCGTCAATGTGTATGTCCAAGGAATAGATTGAACCTGCAGTGGTGTATCGGATACTATTACTGGTCTCACAGGGAATGCTCAAAGCACCACTGTAAGAAGAGTCTCTATTCTTGTACTTAAGTCGGCATTGTGCCTTTTGTATTTACTTCCGATGTAATTTCAGTGTTTCATCGTCAATGTGAATGTCCAAGGAATTCATTGAACCTCCAGTGGTGTATCGGAAACTAATACTGGTCTCACAGGGAATGCTCGAAGCACCGACGGTAAGAAGAGTCTCTATTCTTGTACTTAAGGCGGCATTGTTCCTTTTGTATTTAATTCCGATGTAATTTCTGTGTTTCATCGTCAATGTGTATGTCCAAGGAATAGATTGAACCTGCAGTGGTGTATCGAATACTATTACTGGTCTCACAGGGAATGCTCAAAGCACCGACTGTAAGAAAAGTCTCTATTCTTGTACTTAAAGCGGCATTGTGCGTTTTGGATTTAATTCCGATGCCATTTCTGTGTTTCATCGTCAATGTGCCGGTCCAAAGAATACATTGAACCTGCAGTGGTGTATCGGAAACTAATACTGGTCTCACAGGGAATGCTCAAAGCACCGACTGTAAGAAAAGTCTCTATTCTTGTACTTAAGGCGGCATTGTGCCTTTTGTATTTAATTCCGATGCCATTTCTGTGTTTAATCGTCAATGTGACGGTCCAACTAATACATTGAACCTGCAGTGGTGTATCGGAAACTAATACTGGTCTCACAGGGAATGCTTAAAGCACCGACTGTAAGAAGAGTCTCTATTCTTGTACTTAAGGCGGCATTGTGCCTTTTGTGTTTAATTCCGATGTAATTTCAGTGTTTCATCGTCAATGTGAATTTCCAAGGAATTCATTGAACCTCCAGTGGTGTATCGGAAACCAATACAGGTTTTACATGGAATGCTCAAACCACCGACCGTAAGAAGAGTCTCTATTTATGTACTTAAGGCGGCATTGTTCCTTTTGTATTTAATTCCGATGTAATTTCTGTGTTTCATCGTCAATGTGTATGTCCAAGGAATAGATTGAACCTGCAGTGGTGTATCGGATACTATTACTGATCTCACAGGGAATGCTCAAAGCACCACTGTAAGAAGAGTCTCTATTCTTGTACTTAAGTAGGCATTGTGCCTTTTGTATTTACTTCCGATGTAATTTCAGTGTTTCATCGTCAATGTGAATGTCCAAGGAATTCATTGAACCTCCAGTGGTGTATCGGAAACTAATACTGGTCTCACAGGGAATGCTCAAAGCACCGACGGTAACAAGAGTCTCTATTCTTGTACTTAAGGCGGCATTGTTCCTTTTGTATTTAATTCCGATGTAATTTCTGTGTTTCATCGTCAATGTGTATGTCCAAGGAATAGATTGAACCTGCAGTGGTGTATCGAATACTATTACTGGTCTCACAGGGAATGCTCAAAGCACCGACTGTAAGAAGAGTCTCTATTCTTGTACTTAAAGCGGCATTGTGCGTTTTGGATTTAAGTCCGATGCCATTTCTGTGTTTCATCGTCAACGTGACGGTTCAAGGAATACATTGAACCTGCAGTTGTGTATCGGAAACTAATACTGGTCTCACAGGGAATGCTCAAAGCACCGACTGTAAGAAAAGTCTCTATTCTTGTACTTAAGGCGGCATTGTGCCTTTTGTATTTAATTCCGATGCCATTTCTGTGTTTCATCGTCAATATGAAGGTCCAAGGAATACATTGAACCTGCAGTGGTGTATCGGAAACTAATACTGGTCTCACAGGGAATGCTCAAAGCACCGACTGTAAGAAGAGTCTCTATTCTTGTACTTAAGGCGGCATTGTGCCTTTTGTATTTAATTCCGATGCCATTTCTGTGTTTCATCGTCAATGTGTATGTCCAAGGAATAGATTGAACCTGCAGTGGTGTATCGGATACTATTACAGGTCTCACAGGGAATGCTCAAAGCACCGACTGTAAGAAGAGTCTCTATTCTTGTACTTAAGGCGGCATTGTGCCTTTTGTATCTGATTCCGATGCGATTTCTGTGCTTCATCGTCAATGTGAAGGTCCAAGGAATACATTGAACCTTCAGTGGTGTATCGGAAACTAATACTGGTCTCACAGGGAATTCTCAAAGCACCGACTGTAAGAAGATTCTCTATTCATGTACTTAAGGCGGCATTGTGCCATTTGTATTTAATTCCGATGCCATTTCTGTGTTTCATCGTCAGTGTGAAGGTCCAAGGAATAAACCGAACCTGCAGAGGTGTAGCGGAAACTAATACTGGTCTCACAGGGAATGCTCAAAGCACCGACGGTAAGAAGAGTCTCTAATCTTGTACTTAAGGCGGCATTGTTCCTTTTGTATTTAATTCCGATGTAATTTCAGTGTTTCATCGTCAATGTGTATGTCCAAGGAATTCATTGAACCTCCAGTGGTGTATCGGAAACTAATACTGGTCTCACAGGGAATGCTCAAAACACAGACTGTAAGAAGAGTCTCTATACTTGTACTTAAGGCGGCATTGTGCCTTTTGTATTTAATTCCGATGTAATTTCAGTGTTTCATCGTCAATGTGAATGTCCAAGGAATTCATTGAACCTCCAGTGGTGTATCGGAAACTAATACTGGTCTCACAGGGAATGCTCAAAACACAAACTAAAAGAAGAGTCTCTATTCTTGTACTTAAGGCGGCAATTTGCTTTTGTATTTAATTCCGAAGCCATTTCTGTGATTCATCGTCAATGTGAAGGTCCAAGGAATAAACCGAACCGGCAGAGGTGTAGCGGAAACAAATACTGGTCCCACAGGGAATGCTCAAAGCCCCGACGGTAAGAAGAGACTCTATTTTTGTATTTAAGGCGGCATTGTTCTTTTGTATTTAATTCCGATGTAATTTCAGTGTTTCATCGTCAATGTGTATGTCCAAGGAATTCATTGAACCTCCAGTGGTGTATCGGAAACTAAAACTGGTCCCACAGGGAATGCTCAAGTCACCGACGGTAAGAAGAGTCTCTATTCTTGTACATAAGGCGGCGTTGTTCTTTTTGTATTTAATTCCGATGTAATTTCTGTGTTTCATCGTCAATGTGTATGTCCAAGGAATGGATTGAACCTGCAGTGGTGTATCGGATACTATTACTGGTCTCACAGGGAATGCTCAAAGCACCGACTGTAAGAAGAGTCTCTATTCTTGTTCTTAAGGCGGCATTGTGCCTTTTGTGTTTAATTCCGATGTAATTACAGTGTTTCATCGTCAATGTGAATGTCCAAGGAATTCATTGAACCTCCAGTGGTGTATCGGAAACCAACAATGGTTTCACAGGGAATGCTCAAACCACCGACCGTAAGAAGAGTCTCTATTCTTGTACTTAAGGCGGCATTGTTCCTTTTGTATTTACTTCCGATGTAATTTCAGTGTTTCATCGTCAATGTGTATGTCCAAGGAATTCAGTGAACCTCCAGTGGTGTATCGGAAACTAAAACTGGTCCCACAGGGAATGCTCAAGTCACCGACGGTAAGAAGAGTCTCTATTCTTGTACTTAAGGCGTCGTTGTTCTTTTTGTATTTAATTCCGATGTAATTTCTGTGTTTCATCGTCAATGTGTATGTCCAAGGAATGGATTGAACCTGCAGTGGTGTATCGGATACTATTACTGGTCTCACAGGGAATGCTCAAAGCACCGACTGTAAGAAGAGTCTCTATTCTTGTTCTTAAGGCGGCATTGTGCCTTTTGTGTTTAATTCCGATGTAATTACAGTGTTTCATCGTCAATGTGAATGTCCAAGGAATTCATTGAACCTCCAGTGGTGTATCGGAAACCAACAATGGTTTCACAGGGAATGCTCAAACCACCGACCGTAAGAAGAGTCTCTATTCTTGTACTTAAGGCGGCATTGTTCCTTTTGTATTTACTTCCGATGTAATTTCAGTGTTTCATCGTCAATGTGAATGTACAAGGAATTCATTGAACCTCCAGTGGTGTATCGGAAACTAATACTGGTCTCACAGGGAATGCTCGAAGCACCGATGGTAAGAAGAGTCTCTATTCTTGTACTTAAGGCGGCATTTTTCCTTTTGTATTTAATTCCGATGTAATTTCTGTGTTTCATCGTCAATGTGTATGTCCAAGGAATAGATTGAACCTGCAGTGGTGTATCGAATACTATTACTGGTCTCACAGGGAATGCTCAAAGCACCGACTGTAAGAAGAGTCTCTATTCTTGTACTTAAAGCGGCATTGTGCGTTTTGGATTTAATTCCGATGCCTTTTCTGCGTTTCATCGTCAATGTGCCGGTCCAAGGAATACATTGAACCTGCAGTGGTGTATCGGAAACTAATACTGGTCTCACAGGGAATGCTCAAAGCACCGACTGTAAGAAGAGTCTCTATTCTTGTACTTATGGCGGCATTGTGCCTTTTGTATTTGATTCCGATGCAATTTCTGTGTTTCATCGTCAATCTGAAGGTCCAAGGAATACATTGAACCTGCAGTGGTGTATCGGAAACTAATACTGGTCTCACAGGGAATGCTGAAAGCACCGACTGCAAGAAGAGTCTCTGTTCTTGTACTTAAGGCGGCATTGTGCCTTTTGTATTTAATTCTGGTGCCATTTCTGTGTTTCATCGTCAATGTGTATGTCCAAGGAATATATTGAACCTACAGTGGTGTATCGGATACTATTACAGGTCTCACAGGGAATGCTCAAAGCACCGACTGTAAGAAGAGTCTCTATTCTTGTACTTAAGGCGGCATTGTGCCTTTTGTATCTGAATCCGATGCGATTTCTGTGCTTCATCGTCAATGTGAAGGTCCAAGGAATACATTGAACCTGCAGTGGTGTATCGGAAACTAATACTGGTCTCACAGGGAATTCTCAAAGCACCGACTGTAAGAAGATTCTCTATTCATGTACTTAAGGCGGCATTGTGCCATTTGTATTTAATTCCGATGCCATTTCTGTGTTTCATCGTCAGTGTGAAGGTCCATGGAATAAACCGAACCTGCAGAGGTGTAGCGGAAACTAATACTGGTCTCACAGGGAATGCTCAAAGCACCGACGGTAAGAAGAGTCTCTAATCTTGTACTTAAGGCGGCATTGTTCCTTTTGTATTTAATTCCGATGTAATTTCAGTGTTTCATCGTCAATGTGTATGTCCAAGGAATTCATTGAACCTCAAGTGGTGTATCGGAAACTAATACTGGTCTCCCAGGGTATGCTCAAAACACAGACTGTAAGAAGAGTCTCTATACTTGTACTTAAGGCGGCATTGTGCCTTTTGTATTTAATGCCGATGTAATTTCAGTGTTTCATCGTCAATGTGAATGTCCAAGGAATTCATTGAACCTCCAGTGGTGTATCGGAAACTAATACTGATCTCACAGGAATGCTCAAAACACAAACTAAAAGAAGAGTCTCTGTTCTTGTACTTAAGGCGGCATTGTGCCTTTTGTATTTAATTCCGATGCCATTTCTGTGATGCATCGTCAATGTGTATGTCCAAGGAATAGATTGAACCTGCAGTAGTGTATCGGATACTATTACTGGTCTCACAGGGAATGCTCAAAGCACCGACTGTAAGAAGAGTCTCTATTCTTGTACTTAAGGCGGCATTGTGCCTTTTGTATTTGATTCCGATGCGATTTCTGTGTTTCATCGTCAATGTAAATGTCCAAGGAATACATTGAACCTGCAGTGGTGTATCGGAAACTAATACTGGTCGCACACGGAATGCTGAAAGCACCGACTGTAAGAAGTGTCTCTATTCTTGTACTTAAGGCGGCATTGTGCCTTTTGTATTTAATTCCGATGCCATTTCTGTGTTTCATCGTCAATGTGAAGGTCCAAGGAATACATTGAACCTGCAGTGGTGTATCGGAAACTGATACTGGTCTCACAGGGAATGCTCAAAGCACCGACGGTAAGATGAGTCTCTAATCTTGTACTTAAGGCGGCATTGTTCCTTTTGTATTTAATTCCGATGTAATTTCAGTGTTTCATCGTCAATGTGTATGTCCAAGGAATTCATTGAACCTCCAGTGGTGTATCGGAAACTAATACTGGTCTCACAGGGAATGCACAAAACACAGACTGTAAGAAGAGTCTCTATACTTGTACTTAAGGCGGCATTGTGCCCTTTGTATTTAATTCCGATGTAATTTCAGTGTTTCATCGTCAATGTGAATGTCCAAGGAATTCATTGAACCTCCAGTGGTGTATCGGAAACTAATACGGGTCTCACAGGGAATGCTCAAAACACAAACTAAAAGAAGAGTCTCTATTCTTGTACTTAAGGCGGCAATTGGCTTTTGTATTTAATTCCGATGCCATTTCTGTGATTCATCGTCAATGTGAAGGTCCAAGGAATAAACCGAACCGGCAGAGGTGTAGCGGAAACTAATACTGGTCCCACAGGGAATGCTCAAAGCACCGACGGTAAGAAGAGACTCTATTTTTGTATTTAAGGCGGCATTGTTCTTTTGTATTTAATTCCGATGTAATTTCAGTGTTTCATCGTCAATGTGTATGTCCAAGGAATTCATTGAACCTCCAGTGGCGTATCGGAAACCAATACTGGTTTCACAGGGAATGCTCAAACCACCGACCGTAAGAAGAGTCTCTATTCTTGTACTTAAGGCGGCATTGTTCCTTTTGTATTTAATTCCGATGTAATTTCTGTGTTTCATCGTCAATGTGTATGTCCAAGGAATAGATTGAACCTGCAGTGGTGTATCGGATACTATTACTGGTCTCACAGGGAATGCTCAAAGCACCACTGTAAGAAGAGTTTCTATTCTTGTACTTAAGTCGGCATTGTGCCTTTTGTATTTACTTCCGATGTAATTTCAGTGTTTCATCGTCAATGTGAAAGTCCAAGGAATTCATTGAACCTCCAGTGGTGTATCGGAAACTAAAACTGGTCTCACAGGGAATGCTCGAAGCACCGACGGTAAGAAGAGTCTCTATTCTTGTACTTAAGGCGGCATTGTTCCTTTTGTATTTAATTCCGATGTAATTTCTGTGTTTCATCGTCAATGTGTATGTCCAAGGAATAGATTGAACCTGCAGTGGTGTATCGAATACTATTACTGGTCTCACAGGGAATGCTCAAAGCACCAACTGTAAGAAGAGTCTCTATTCTTGTACTTAAAGCGGCATTGTGCGTTTTGGATTTAATTCCGATGCCATTTCTGTGTTTCATCGTCAATGTGCCGGTCCAAGGAATACATTGAACCTGCAGTGGTGTATCGGAAACTAATACTGGTCTCACAGGGAATGCTCAAAGCACCGACTGTAAGAAAAGTCTCTATTCTTGTACTAAAGGCGGCATTGTGCCTTTTGTATTTAATTCCGATGCCATTTCTGTGTTTCATCGTCAATGTGCCGGTCCAAGGAATACATTGAACCTGCAGTGGTGTATCGAAAACTAATACTGGTCTCACAGGGAATGCTCAAAGCACCGACTGTAAGAAGAGTCTCTATTCCTGTACTTAAGGCGGCATTGTGCCTTTTGTATTTAATTCTGGTGCCATTTCTGTGTTTCATCGTCAATGTATATGTCCAAGGAATAGATTGAACCTGCAGTGGTGTATCGGATACTATTACAGGTCTCACAGGGAATGCTCAAAGCACCGACTGTAAGAAGAGTCTCTATTCTTGTACTTAAGGCGGCATTGTGCCTTTTGTATCTGATTCCGATGCGATTTCTGTGCTTCATCGTCAATGTGAAGGTCCAAGGAATACATTGAACCTGCAGTGGTGTATCGGAAACTAATACTGGTCTCACAGGGAATGCTCAAATCACCGACTGTAAGAAGATTCTCTATTCATGTACTTAAGGCGGCATTGTGCCATTTGTATTTAATTCCGATGCCATTTCTGTGTTTCATCGTCAGTGTGAAGGTCCAAAGAATGAACCGAACCTGCAGAGGTGTAGCGGAAACTAATACTGGTCTCACAGGAAATGCTCAAAGCACCGACGGTAAGAGGAGTCTCTATTCTTGTACTTAAGGCGGCATTGTTCCTTTTGTATTTAATTCCGATGTAATTTCAGTGTTTCATCGTCAATGTGTATGTCCAAGGAATTCATTGAACCTCCAGTGGTGTATCGGAAACTAATACTGGTCTCACAGGGTATGCTCAAAACACAGACTGTAAGAAGAGTCCCTATACTTGTACTTAAGGCGGCATTGTGCCTTTTGTATTTAATGCCGATGTAATTTCAGTGTTTCATCGTCAATGTGAATGTCCAAGGAATTCATTGAACCTCCAGTGGTGTATCGGAAACTAATACTGGTCTCACAGGGAATGCTCAAAACACAAACTAAAAGAAGAGTCTCTATTCTTGTACTTAAGGCGGCATTGTGCCTTTTGTATTTAATTCCGATGCCATTTCTGTGATTCATCGTCAATGTGTATGTCCAAAGAATAGATTGAACCTGCAGTAGTGTATCGGATACTATTACTGGTCTCACAGGGAATGCTCAAAGCACCGACTGTAAGAAGAGTCTCTATTCTTGTACTTAAGGCGGCATTGTGCCTTTTGCATTTGATTCCGATGCGATTTCTGTGTTTCATCGTCAATGTAAAGGTCCAAGGAATACATTGAACCTGCAGTGGTGTATCGGAAACTAATACTGGTCGCACAGGGAATGCTGAAAGCACCGACTGTAAGAAGTGTCTCTATTCTTGTACTTAAGGCGGCATTGTGCCTTTTGTATTTAATTCCGATGCCATTTCTGTGTTTCATCGTCAATGTGAAGGTCCAAGGAATACATTGAACCTGCAGTGGTGTATCGGAAACTGATACTGGTCTCACAGGGAATGCTCAAAGCACCGACTGTAAGAAGAGTCTCTATTCTTGTTCATAAGGCGGCATTGTGGCTTTTGTATTTAATTCCGATGCCATTTCTGTGTTTCATCGTCAATGTGTATGTCCAAGGAATAGATTGAACCTGCAGTGGTGTATCGGATACTATTACTGGTCTCACAGGGAATGCTCAAAGCACCGACTGTAAGAAGAGTCTCTATTCTTGTACTTATGGCGGCATTGTGCCTTTGTATTTGATTCCGATGCGATTTCTGTGTTTCATCGTCAATGTGAAGGTCCAAGGAATACATTGAACCTGCAGTGGTGTATCGGAAACTAATACTGGTCTCACAGGGAATGCTGAAAGACCCGACTGTAAGAAGGGTCTCTGTTCTTGTACTTAAGGCGGCATTGTGCCTTTTGTATTTCATTCCGGTGCGATTTCTGTGTTTCATCGTCAATGTGTATGTCCAAGGAATAGATTTAACCTGCAGTGGTGTATCGGATACTATTACAGGTCTCACAGGGAATGCTAAAAGCACCGATTGTAAGAAGATTCTCTATTCTTGTACTTAGGGCGGCATTGTGCCATTTGTATTTCATTCCGATGCCATTTCTGTGTTTCATCGTCAATGTGAAGGTCCAAGGAATAAACCGTACCTGCAGAGGTAAAGCGGAAACTAATACTGGTCTCACAGGGAATGCTCAAAGCACCGACAGTAAGAAGAGTCTCTAGTCTTGTACTTAAGGCGGCATTGTTGCTTTTGTATTTAATTCCGATGTAATTTCAGTGTCTCATCGTCAATGTGTATGTCCAAGGAATACATTGAACCTGCAGTGGTGTATCGGAAACTAATACTGCTCTCACAGGGAATGCTCAAAACACAAACTAAAAGAAGAGTCTGCATTCTGGTACTTAAGGCGGCATTGTGCCTTTTGTATTTAATTCCGATGCCATTTCTGTGATTCATCGTCAATGTGAAGGTCCAAGGAATAAACTGAACCTGAAGAGGTGTAGCGGAAGCTAATACTGGTCCCACAGGGAATGCTCAAAGCACCGACGGTAAGAAGAGTCTCTGTTTTTGTATTTAAGGCGGCATTGTTCTTTTGTATTTAATTCCGATGTAATTTCAGTGTTTCATCGTCAATGTGTATGTCCAAGGAATTCATTGCACTTCCAGTGGTGTATCGGAAACTAATACTGGTCTCACAGGGAATGCTCAAAACACAGACTGTAAGAAGAGTCTCTATTCTTGTACTTATGGCGGCATTGTGCCTTTTGTATTTAATTCCGATGTAATTTCAGTGTTTCATCGTCAGTGTGAATGTCCAAGGAATTCATTGAACCTCCAGTGGTGTATCGGAAACTAATACTGGTCTCACAGGGAATGCTCAAAGCACCGACGGTAAGATGAGTCTCTATTCTTGTACTTAAGGCGGCATTGTGCCTTTTGTATTTAATTCCGATGTAATTTCAATGTTTCATCGTCAATGTGAATGTCCAAGGAATTAATTGAACCTCCAGTGGTGTATCGGAAACGAATACTGGTCTCACAGGGAATGCTCAAAGCACCGACGGAAAGAAGAGTCTCTATTCTTGTACTGAAGGCGGCATTGTGCCTTTTGTATTTAATTCCGATGCCATTTCTGTGTTTCATCGTCAATGTGAAGGTCCAAGGAATAAACCGAACCTGCAGAGGTGTAGCGGAAACTAATACTGGTCTCACAGCGAATGCTCAAAGCACCGACTGTAAGAAGAGTCTCTATTCTTGTACTTAAGACGGCATTGTGCCTTTTGTATTTGATTCCGATGCGATTTCTGTGTTTCATCGTCAATGTGAAGGTCCAAGGAATACATTGAACCTGCTGTGGTGTATCGGAAACTAGTACTGGTCTCACAGGGAATGCTCAAAGCACCGACTGTAAGAAGATTCTCTATTCTTGTACTTAAGGCGGCATTGTGCCTTTTGTATTTAATTCCGATGCCATTTCTGTGTTTCATCGTCAATGTGAAGGTCCATGGAATAAACCGAACCTGCAGAGGTGCAGCGGAAACTAATACTGGTCTCACAGGGAATGCTCAAAGCACCGACGGTGGGAGGAGTCTCTATTCATGTACTTAAGGCGGCATTGTGCCTTTTGTATTTAATTCCGATGCCATTTCTGTGTTTCATCGTCAATGTGTATGTCCAAGGAATAGATTGAACCTGCAGTGGTGTATCGGATACTATTACTGGTCTCACAGGGAATGCTCAAAGCACCGACTGTAAGAAGAGTCTCTATTCTTGTACTTATGGCGGTATCGTGCCTTTTGTATTTGATTCCGATGCCATTTATGTGTTTCATCGTCAATGTGAAGGTCCAAGGAATACATTGAACCTGCAGTGGTGTATCGGAAAATAATACTGGTCTCACAGGGAATGCTGAAAGCACCGACTGTAAGAAGAGTCTCTGTTCTTGTACTTAAGGCGGCATTGTGCCTTTTGTATTTAATTCCGGTGCCATTTCTGTGTTTCATCGTCAATGTGTATGTCCAAGGAATAGATTGAACCTGCAGTGGTGTATCGGATACTATTACAGGTCTCACAGGGAATGCTCAAAGCGCCGACTGTAAGAAGAGCCTCTATTCTTGTACTTAAGGCGGCATTGTGCCTTTTGTATTTGATTCCGATGCGATTTCTGTGCTTCATCGTCAATGTGAAGGTCCAAGGAATACATTGAACCTGCAGTGGTGTATCGGACACTAATACTGGTCTCACAGGGAATGCTACAAAGCACCGACTGTAAGAAGATTCTCTATTCTTGTACTTAAGGCGGCATTGTGCCATTTGTAGTTCATTCCGATGCCATTTCTGTGTTTCATCGTCAATGTGAAGGTCCAAGGAATAAACCGAACCTGCAGAGGTGTAGCGGAAACTAATACTGGTCTCACAGGGAATGCTCAAAGCACCGACGGTAAGACGAATCTCTAATCTTGTACTTAAGGCGGCATTGTTCCTTTTGTACTTAATTCCGATGTAATTTCAGTGTTTCATCGTCAATGTGTATGTCCAAGGAATTCATTGAACCTCCAGTGGTGTATCGGAAACTAATACTGGTCTCACAGGGAATGCTCAAAGCACCGACGGTGAGATGAGTCTCTATTCTTGTACTTAAGGCGGCATTGTGAATTTTGTATCTAATACCGATGTAATTTCAGTGTTTCATCGCCAATGTGAATGTCCAAGGAATTAATTGAACCTCCAGTGGTGTATCGGAAACTAATACTGGTCTCACAGGGAATGCTCAAAGCACCGACGGTAAGAAGTGTCTCTATTCTTGTTCTTAAGGCGGCATTGTGCCTTTTGTATTTAATTCCGATGCCATTTCTGTGTTTCATCGTCAATCTGAAGGTCCAAGGAATAAACCGAACCTGCAGAGGTGTAGCGGAAACTAATACTGGTCTCACAGCGAATGCTCAAAGCACCGACTGTAAGAAGAGTCTCTATTCTTGAACTTAAGGCGGCATTGTGCCTTTTGTATTTGATTACGATGCGATTTCTGTGTTTCATCGTCAATGTGAAGGTCCAAGGAATACATTGAACCTGCAGTGGTGTATCGGAAACTAGTACTGGTCTCACAAGGAATGCTCAAAGCACCGACTGTAAGAAGATTTTCTATTCTTGTACTTAAGGCGGCATTGTGCCTTTTGTATTTAATTCCGATGCCATTTCTGTGCTTCATCGTCCATGTGAAGGTCCATGGAATAAACCGAACCTGCAGAGGTGTAGCGGAAACTAATACTGGTCTCACAGGAATGCTCAAAGCACCAACGGAGAGAGGATTCTCTATTCTTGTACTAAAAGCGGCATTGTTCCTTTTGTATTTAATTCCGCTCTAATTTTAGTGTTTCATCGTCAATGTGTATGTCCAAGGAATTCATTGAATCTCCAGTGGTGTGTCGGAAACTAATACTGGTCTCACAGGGAAAGCTCAAAACGCAGACTGTAAGAAGAGTCTCTATTCTTGTACTTAAGGCGGCATTGTGCCTTTTGTATTTAATTCCGATGTAATTTCAGTGTTTCATCGTCAATGTGAATGTCCAAGGAATTCATTGAACTTCCAGTGGTGTATCGGAAACTAATACTGGTCTCACAGGGAAAGCTTAAAGCACCGACGGTAAGAAGAGTCTCTATTCTTGTACTTAAGGCGGCATTGTTCCTTTTGTATTTAATTCCGATGTAATTTCTGTGTTTCATCGTCAATGTGTATGTCCAAGGAATATTGAACCTGCAGTGGTGTATCGGATACTATTACTGGTCTCACAGGGAATGCTCAAAGCACCGACTGTAAAAAGTGTCTCTATTCTTGTACTTAAGGCGGCATAGTTCTTTTGTATTTAATTCCGATGTAATTTCTGTGTTTCATCGTCAATGTGAAGGTCCAAGGAATACATTGAACCTGCAGTGGTGTATCGGAAACTAGTACTGGTCTCACAGGGAATGCTCAAAGCACCGACTGTAAGCAGATTCTCTATTCTTGTACTTAAGGCGGCATTGTGCCTTTTGTATTTTATTCCGATGCCATTTCTGTGTTTCATCGTCAATGTGAAGGTACATGGAATAAACCGAACCTGCAGAGGTGTAGCGGAAACTAATACTGGTCTCACAGGAATGCTCAAAGCACCGACGGTGAGAGGAGTCTCTATTCTTGAACTTAAAGCGGCATTGTTCCTTTTGTATTTAATTCCGATGTAATTTTAGTGTTTCATCGTCAATGTGTATGTCCAAGGAATTCATTGAGTCTCCAGTGGTGTATCGGAAACTAATACTGGTCTCACAAAGAAAGCACAAAACGCAGACTGTAAGAAGAGTCTCTATTCTTGTACTTAAGGCGGCTCTGTGCCTTTTGTATTTAATTCCGATGTAATTTCAGTGTTTCATCGTCAATGTGAATGTCCAAGGAATTCATTGAACTTCCAGTGGTGTATCAGAAACTAATACTGGTCTCACAGGGAATGCTTAAAGCACCGACGGTAAGAAGAGTCTCTATTCTTGTACTTAAGGCGGCATTGTTCCTTTTGTATTTAATTCCGATGTAATTTCTGTGTTTCATCGTCAATGTGTATGTCCAAGGAATAGATTGAACCTGCAGTAGTGTATCGGATACTATTACTGGTCTCACAGGGAATGCTCAAAGCACCGACTGTAAAAAGTGTCTCTATTCTTGTACTTAAGGCGTCATTGTTCCTTTTGTATTTAATTCTGATGTAATTTCTGTGTTTCATCGTCAATGTGTATATCCAAGGAATAGATTGAACCTGCAGTGGTGTATCGGATAATGTTACTGGTCTCACAGGGAATGCTCAAAGCACCGTCTGTAAAAAGTGTCTCTATTCTTGTACTTAAGGCGGCATTGTGCGTTTTGGATTTAATTCCGATGCCATTTCTCTGTTTCATCGTCAATGTGTATGTCCAAGGAATAGATTGAACCTGCAGTGGTGTATCTTATACTATTACTGGTCTCACAGGGAATGCTCAAAGCACCGACTGTAAGAAGATTCTCTATTCTTGTACTTAAGGCGGCATTGTGCCTTTTGTATTTGATTCCGATGTGATTTCTGTGTTTCATTGTCAATGTGAGGGTCCAAGGAATACATCGAACCTGCAGTGGTGTATCGGAAACTAATACTGGTCTCACAGGGAATGCACAAAGCACCGACTGTATGAAGTGTCTCTATTCTTGTACTTAAGGCGGCATTGTGCCTTTTGTATTTATTCCGATGCCATTTCTGTGTTTCATCGTCAATGTGTATGTCCAAGGAATAGATTGAACCTGCAGTGGTGTATCGGATACTATTACTGGTCTCACAGGAAATGCTCAAAGCACCGACTGTAAGAAGAGTCTCTATTCTTGTACTTAAGGCGGCATTGTTCCTTTTGTATTTGATTCCGATGTGATTTTTGTGTTTCATCGTCAATGTGAAAGTCCAAGGAATACATTGAACCTGCAGTGGTGTCTCGGAAACTAATACCGGTCGCACAGGGAATGCTGAAAGCACCGACTGTAAGAAGAGTCTCTATTCTTGTACATAAGGCGGCATTGTGCTTTTGTATTTAATTCCGATGCCATATCTGTGTTTCATCGTCAATGTGAAGGTCCAAGGAATAAACTGAACCTGCAGAGGTGTAGCGGAAACTAATACTGGTCTCACAGGGAATGCCCAAAGCACCGACTGTAAGACGAGTCTGTAATCTTGTACTTAATGCGGTATTGTGTGTTTTGGATTTAATTCCGATGCCATTTCTGTGTTTCATCATCAATGTGAATGTCCAAGGAATACATTGAACCTGCAGTGGTGTATCGGAAACTAATACTGGTCTCACAGGGAATGCTCAAAGCACCGACGGTATGAAGAGTCTCTATTCTTGTACTTAAGGCGGCATTGTTCCTTTTGTACTTAATTCCGATGTAATTTCTGTGTTTCATCGTCAATGTGTATGTCCAAGGAATAGATAGAACCTGCAGTGGTGTATCGAATACTATTACTGGTCTCACAGGGAATGCTCAAAACACCGACTGTGAGAATAGTCTCTATTCTTGTACTTAAGGCGGCATTGTGCCTTTTGTATTTAATTCCGATGTAATTTCAGTGTTTCATCGTCAAAGTGAATGTCCAAGGAATTCATTGAACCTCCAGTGGTGTATCGGAAACTAATACTGGTCTCACAGGGAATGCTCAAAGCACCGACGGTAAGAAGAGTCCCTATTATTGTACTTAAGGCGGCATTGTTCCTTTTGTATTTAATTCCGATGTAATTTCTGTGTTTCATCGTCAATGTGTATGTCCAAGGTATACATTGAACCTGCAGTGGTGTATCGGATACTATTACTGGTCTCACAGGGAATGCTCAAAGCACCGACTGTAAGAAGAGTCTCTATTCTTGTACATAAGGCGGCATTGTGCCTTTTGTATTTAATTCCGATGTAATTTCAGTGTTTCATTGTTAATGTGAAGGTCCAAGGAATAAACCGAACCTGCAGAGGTGTAGCGGAAACTAATACTGGTCTCACAGGGAATGCTCAAATCACCGACGGTAAGAAGAGTCTCTATTCTTGTACTTAAGGCGGCATTGTTCCTTTTGTATTTAATTCCGATGTAATTTCAATGTTTCATCGTCAATGTGTATGTCCAAGGAATTCATTGAACCTCCAGTGGTGTATCGGAAACTAATACTGGTCTCACAGGGAATGCTCAAATCGCAGACTGTAAGAAGAGTCTCTATTCATGTACTTAAGGCGGCATTGTGCCTTTTGTATTTAATTCCAATGCCATTTCTGTTTTTCATTGTCAATGTGAAGGTCCAAGGAATAAACCGAACCTGCAGAGGTGTAGCGGAAAGTAATACTGTTCTCACAGGGAATGCTCAAAGCACCGACTGTAAGAAGAGTCTCTATTCTTGTACTTAAGGCGGCATTGTGCCTTTTGCATTTGATTCCGATGCGATTTCAGTGTTTCATCGTCAATGTGAAGGTCCAAGGAATATATTGAACCTGCAGTGGTGTATCGGAAACTACTACTGGTCTCACAGGGAATGCTCAAACACCGACTGTAAGAAGATTCTCTATTCTTGTACTTAAGGCGGCATTGTGCCTTTTGTATTTAATTCCGATGCCATTTCTGTGTTTCATCGTCAATGTGAAGGTCCAAGAAATAAACCGAACCTGCAGAGGTATAGCGGAAACTAATACTGGTCTCACAGGGAATGCTCAAAGCACCGACGGTGAGAGGAGTCTCTATTCTTGTACTTAAGGCGGCATTGTTCCTTTTGTATTTAATTCCGATGTAATTTCAGTGATTCATCGCCAATGTGTATGTCCAAGGAATTCATTGAACCTCCAGTGGTGTATCGGAAACTAATACTGGTCTCACAGGGAATGCTCAAAACGCAGACTGTAAGAAGAGTCTCTATTATTGTACTTAAGGCGGAATTGTGCCTTTTGTATTTAATTCCGATGTAATTACAGTGTTTCATCGTCAATGTGAATGTCCAAGGAATTTATTGAATCTCCAATGGTGTATCGGAAACTAATACTGGTCTCACAGGGATTGCTCAAAGCACCGACAGTAAGAGGAGTCTCTATTCTTGTACTTAAGGCGGCATTGTTCCTTTTGTATTTAATTCCGATGTAATTTCTGTGTTTCATCGTCAATGTGTATGTCCAAGGAATAGATTGAACCTGCAGTGGTGTATCGGATACTATTACTGGTCTCACAGGGAATGCTCAAAGCACCGACTGTAAGAAGTGGCTCTATTCTTGTACTTAAGGCGGCATTGTTCCTTTTGTAATTATTTCCGATGTAATTTCTGTGTTTCATCGTCAATGTGTATGTGCAAGGAATAGATTGAACCTGCAGTGGTGTATCGGAAACTAATACTGGTCTCACAGGGAATGCTCAAATCACCGACTGTAAGAAGAGTCTCTATTCTTGTACTTAAGGCGGCATTGTGCCTTTTGTATTTGATTCCGATGCGATTTCTGTCTTTCATCGTCAATGTAAAGGTCCAAGGAATACATTGAACCTGCAGTGGTGTATCGGAAACTAATACTGGTCACACAGGGAATGCTGAAAACACCGACTGTAGGAAGAGTCTCTATTCTTGTACTTAAGGCGGCATTGTGCCTTTTGTATTTAATTCCGATGCCATATCTGTGTTTCGTCGTCAATGTGAAAGTCCAAGGAATAAACTGAACCTGCAGAGGTGTAGCGGAACTAATACTGGTCTCACAGGGAATGCTCAAAGCACCGACTGCAAGAAGAGTCTCTATTCTTGTACTTAAGGCGGCATTGTGCGTTTTGGATTTAATTCCGATGCCATTTCTGTGTTTCATCGTCGATG
Organism: Schistocerca americana; assembly: GCF_021461395.2. Classification (NCBI taxonomy): domain Eukaryota; kingdom Metazoa; phylum Arthropoda; class Insecta; order Orthoptera; family Acrididae; genus Schistocerca; species Schistocerca americana. The sequence continues at coordinate 728,692,694 of NC_060123.1, read as the reverse complement.
TGAAGGTCCATGGAATACATTGAACCTGCAGTGGTGTATCGGAAACTAATACTGGTCGCACAGGGAATGCTCAAAGCACCGACTGTAAGAAGAGTCTCTATTCTTGTACTTAAGGCGGCATTGTGCTTTTGTATTTAATTCCGATGCCATTTCTTTGTTTCATCGTCAATGTGAAGGTCCAAGGAATAAACTGAACCTGCAGAGGTGTAGCGGAAACTAATACTGGTCTCACAGGGAAAGCTCAAAGCACCGACTGTAAGAAGAGTCTCTATTCTTGTACTTAAGGCGGCATTGTGCGTTTTGGATTTAATTCCGATGCCATTTCTGTGTTTCATCGTCAATGTGAATGTCCAAGGAATACATTGAACCTGCAGTGGTGTATCGGAAACTAATACTGGTCTCACAGGGAATGCTTAAAGCACCGACGGTGAGAAGAGTCTCTATTCTTGTACTTAAGGCGGCATTGTTCCTTTTGTATGTAATTCCGATGCCATTTCTGTGTTTCATCGTCAATGTGAAGGTCCAAGGAATAAACCGAACCTGCAGAGGAGTAGCGGAAACTAATACTGGTCTCATAGCGAATGCTCAAAGCACCGACTTTAAGAAGAGTCTCTATTCTTGTACTTAAGGCGGCATTGTGCCTTTTGTATTTTATTCCGATGCGATTTCTGTGTTTCATCGTCAATGTGAAGGTCCAAGGAATACATTGAACCTGCAGTGGTGTATAGGAAACTAGTACTGGTCTCACAGGGAATGCTCAAAGCACCGACTGTAAGTGGATTCTCTATTCTCGTACTTAAGGCGGCATTGTGCCTTTTGTATTTAATTCCGATGCCATTTCTGTGTTTCATCGTCAATGTGAAGGTCCATGGAATAAACCGAACCTGCAGAGGTGTAGCGGAAACTAATACTGGTCTCACAGGAATGCTCAAAGCACCGACGGTGAGAGGAGACTCTATTCTTGTACTTAAAGCGGCATTGTTCCTTTTGTATTTAATTCCGATGTAATTTTAGTGTTTCATCGTCAATGTGTATGTCCAAGGAATTCATTGAATCTCCAGTGGTGTATCGGAAACTAATACTGGTCTCACAGGGAATGCTCAAAACGCAGACTGTAAGAAGAGTCTCTATTCTTGTACTTAAGGCGGCATTGTGCCTTTTGTATTTAATTCCGATGTAATTTCAGTGTTTCATCGTCAATGTGAATGTCCAAGGAATTCATTGAACCTCCAGTGGTTTATCGGAAACTAATACTGGTCTCACTGTTAATGCTTAAAGCACCGACGGTAAGAAGAGTCTCTATTCTTGTACTTAAGGCGTCATTGTTCCTTTTGTATTTAATTCCGATGTAATTTCTGTGTTTCATCGTCAATGTGTATGTCCAAGGAATAGATTGAACCTGCAGTGGTCTATCGGATACTATTACTGGTCTCACAGGGAATGCTCAGAGCACCGACTGTAAGAAGAGTCTCTATTCTTGTACTTAAGGCGGCATTGTGCCTTTTGTATTTGATTCCGATGCGATTTCTGAGTTTCATCGTCAATGTAAAGGTCCAAGGAATACATTGAACCTGCAGTGGTGTATCGGAAACTAATACTGGTCGCACAGGGAATGCTGAAAGCACCGACTGTAAGACGAGTCACTATTCTTGTACTTAAGGCGGCATTGTGCCTTTTGTATTTAATTCCGATGCCATTTCTGTGTTTCATCACCAATGTGAAGGTCCAAGGAATAAACTGAACCTGCAGAGGTGTAGCGGAAACTAATACTGGTCACACAGGGAATGCTCAAAGCACTGACTGTAAGAAGAGTCTCTATTCTTGTACTTAAGGCGGCATTGTGCGTTTTGGATTTAATTCCGATGCCATTTCTGTGTTTCACCGTCAATGTGAATGTCCATGGAAAACATTGAACCTGCAGTGGTGTATCTGAAACTAATACTGGTTTCACAGGGAACGCTCAAAGCACCGACTGTAAGAAGAGTCTCTATTCTTGTACATAAGGCGGCATTGTGCCTTTTGTATTTAATTCCGATGCCATTTCTGTGTTTCATCGTCAATGTGTATGTCCAAGGAATAGATTGAACCTGCAGTGGTGTATCTTATACTATTACTGGTCTCACAGGGAATACTCAAAGCACCGACTGTAAGAAGAGTCTCTATTCTTGTACTTAAGGCGGCATTGTGCCTTTTGTATTTGATTCCGATGTGATTTCTGTGTTTCATCGTCAATGTGAAGGTCCAAGGAATACATCGGACCTGCAGTGGTGTGTCGGAAACTAATACTGGTCTCACAGGGAATGCACAAAGCACCGACTGTATGAAGAGTCTCTATTCTTGTACTTAAGGCGGCATTGTGCCTTTTGTATTTATTCCGATGCCATTTCTGTGTTTCATCGACAATGTGTATGTCCAAGGAATAGATTGAACCTGCAGTGGTGTATCGGATACTATTACTGGTCTCACAGGGAATGCTCAAAGCACCGACTGTAAGAAGAGTCTCTATTCTTGTACTTAAGGCGGCATTGTTCCTTTTGTATTTGATTCCGATGCGATTTTTGTGTTTCATCGTCAATGTGAAAGTCCAAGGAATACATTGAACCTGCAGTGGTGTCTCAGAAACTAATACCGGTCGCACAGGGAATGCTGAAAGCACCGACTGTAAGAAGAGTCACTATTCTTGTACATAAGGCGGCATTGTGCTTTTGTATTTAATTCCGAGCCATATCTGTGTTTCATCGTCAATGTGAAGGTCCAAGGAATAAACTGAACCTGCAGAGGTGTAGCGGAAACTAATACTGGTCTCAAAGGGAATGCTCAAAGCACCGACTGTAAGACGAGTCTCTATTCTTGTACTTAATGCGGTATTGTGTGTTTTGGATTTATTTCCGATGCCATGTCTGTGTTTCATCGTCAATGTGAATGTCCAAGGAATACATTGAACATGCAGTGGTGTATCGGAAACTAATACTGGTCTCACAGGGAATGCTCAAAGCACCGACGGTAGGAAGAGTCTCTATTCTTGTACTTAAGGCGGCATTGTTCCTTTTGTACTTAATTCCGATGTAATTTCTATGTTTCGTCGTCAATGTGTATGTCCAAGGAATAGATAGAACCTGCAGTGGTGTATCGAATACTATTGCTGGTCTCACAGGGAATGCTCAAAGCACCGACTGTAAGAAGAGTCTCTATTCTTGAACATAAGGCGGCATTGTGCCTTTTGTATTTAATTCCGATGTAATTTCAGTGTTTCATCGCCAAAGTGAATGTCCAAGGAATTCATTGAACCTCCAGTGGTGTATCGGAAACTAATACTGGTCTCACAGGGAATGCTCAAATCACCGACGGTAAGAAGTGTCTCTATTCTCGTACTTAAGGCGGCATTGTTCCTTTTGTATTTATTTCCGATGTAATTTCTTTGTTTCATCGTCAATGTGTATGTCCAAGGAATAGATTGAACCGGCAGTGGTGTATCGGATACTATTACTGGTCTCACAGGGACAGCTCAAATCACCGACTGTAAGAAGAGTCTCTATTCTTGTACTTAAGGCGGCATTGTGCCTTTTGTATTTAATTCCGAGGCCATTTCTGTGTTTCGTCGTCAGTGTGAAGGTCCAAGGAATAAACTGAACCTGCAGAGGGGTAGCGGAAACTAATACTGGTCTCACAGGGAATGCTCAAAGCACCGACTGTAAGAAGAGTCTCTATTCTTGTACTTAAGGCGGCATTGTGCGTTTTGGATTTAATTCCGATGCCATTTCTGTGTTTCATCGTCAATGTGAAGGTCCATGGAATACATTGAACCTGCAGTGGTGTATCGGAAACTAATACTGGTCGCACAGGGAATACTCAAAGCACCGACTGTAAGAAGAGTCTCTATTCTTGTACTTAAGGCGGCATTGTGCTTTTGTATTTAATTCCGATGCCATTTCTGTGTTTCATCGTCAATGTGAAGGTCCAAGGAATAAACTGAACCTGCAGAGGTGTAGCGGAAACTAATACTGGTTTCACAGGGAAAGCTCAAAGCACCGACTGTAAGAAGAGTCTCTATTCTTGTACTTAAGGCGGCATTGTGCGTTTTGGATTTAATTCCGATGCCATTTCTGTGTTTCATCGTCAATGTGAATGTCCAAGGAATACATTGAACCTGCAGTGGTGTATCGGAAACTAATACTGGTCTCACAGGGAATGCTTAAATCACCGACGGTAAGAAGAGTCTCTATTCTTGTACTTAAGGCGGCATTGTTCCTTTTGTACTTAATTCCGATGTAATTTCTGTGTTTCATCGTCAATGTGTATGTCCAAGGAATAGATTGAACCTGCCGTGGTGTATCGAATACTATTACTGGTCTCACAGGGAATGCTCAAAGCACCGACTATAAGAAGAGTCTCTATTCTTGTACTTAAGGCGGCATTGTGCCTTTTGTATTTAATTCCGATGTAATTTCAGTGTTTCATCGTCAAAGTGAATGTCCAAGGAATTCATTGAACCTCCAGTGGTGTATCGGAAACTAATACTGGTCTCACAGGGTATGCTCAAAGCACCGACGGTAAGAAGAGTATCTATTCTTGTACTTAAGGCGGCATTGTTCCTTTTGTATTTAATTCCGATGTAATTTCTGTGTTTCATCGTCAATGTGTATGTCCAAGGTATAGATTGAACCTGCAGTGGTGTATCGGATACTATTACTGGTCTCACAGGGAATGCTCAAAGCACCGACTGTAAGAAGAGTCTCTGTTCTTGTACTTAAGGCGGCATTGTGCCTTTTGTATTTAATTCCGATGTAATTTCAGTGTTTCATCGTCAATGTGAAGGTCCAAGGAGTAAACCGAACCTGCAGAGGTGCAGCGGAAATTCATACTGGTCTCACAGGGAATGCTCAAAACACAGACGGTAAGAAGAGTCTCTATTCTTGTACTTAAGGCGGCATTGTTCCTTTTGTATTTAATTCCGATGTAATTTCAGTGTTTCATCGTCAATGTGTATGTCCAAGGAATTCATTGAACCTCCAGTGGTGTATCGGAAACTAATACTGGTCTCACAGGGAATGCTCAAATCGCAGACTGTAAGAAGAGTCTCTATTCTTGTACTTAATGCGGCATTGTGCCTTTTGTATTTAATTCCAATGAGATTTCTGTGTTTCATCGTCAATGTGAAGGTCTAAGGAATAAACCGAACCTGCAGAGGTGTAGCGGAAACTAATACTGGTCTCACAGGGAATGCTCAAAGCACCGACTGTAAGAAGAGTCTCTATTCTTGTACTTAAGGCGTCATTGTGCCTTTTGTATTTGATTCCGATGCGATTTCTGTGTTTCATCGTCAATGTGAAGGTCCAAGGAATACATTGAACCTGCAGTGGTGTATCGGAAACTACTACTGGTCTCACAGGGAATGCTCAAACACCGACTGTAAGAAGATTCTCTATTCTTGTACTTAAGGCGGAATTGTGCCTTTTGTATTTAATTCCGATGCCATTTCTGTGTTTCATCGCCAATGTGAAGGTACAAGGAATAAACCGAACCTGCAGAGGTGTAGCGGAAACTAATACTGGTCTCACAGGGAATGCTCAAAGCACCGACAGTGAGAGGAGTCTCTATTCTTGTACTTAAGGCGGCATTGTTCCTTTTGTATTTAATTCCGATGTAATTTCAGTATTTCATCGTCAATGTGTATGTCCAAGGAATTCATTGAACCTCCAGTGGTGTATCGGAAACTAATACTGGTCTCACAGGGAATGCTCAAAATGCAGACTGTAAGAAGAGTCTCTATTCTTGTACTTAAGGCGGCATTGTGCCTTTTGTATTTAATTCTGATGTAATTTAAGTGTTTCATCGTCAATGTGAATGTCCAAGGAATTCATTGAACCTCCAGTGGTGTATCGGAAACTAATACTGGTCTCACAGGGAATGCTCAACGCATCGACGGTAAGAGGAGTTTCTATTCTTGTACTTAAGGCGGCATTGTTCCTTTTGTATTTAATTCCGATGTAATTTCTGTGTTTCATCGTCAATGTGTATGTCCAAGGAATAGATTGAACCAGCAGTGGTGTATCGGATACTATTACTGGTCTCACAGGGAATGCTCAAAGCACCGACTGTAAGAAGAGTCTCTATTCTTGTACTTAAGGCGGCATTGTTCCTTTTGTATTTAATTCCGATGTAATTTCTGTGTTCCATCGTCAATGTGTATGTCCAAGGAATAGATTGAACCTGCAGTGGTGTATCGGATACTATTACTGGTCTCACAGGGAATGCTCAAAGCACCGACTGTAAGAAGAGTCTCTATTCTTGTACTTAAGGCGGCATTGTGCCTTTTGTATTTAATTCCGATGCCATTTCTGTGTTTCATCGTCAATGTGAACATCCAAGGAATAAACTGAACCTGCAGAGGTGTAGCGGAAACTAATACTAGTCTCACAGGGAATGCTCAAAGCACCGACTGTAAGAAGAGTCTCTATTCTTGTACTTAAGGCGGCATTGTGCGTTTTGGATTTAATTCCGATGCCATTTCTGTGTTTCATCGTCAATGTGAAGGTCCATGGAATACATTGAACCTGCAGTGGTGTATCTGAAACTAATACTGGTCTCACAGGGAATGCTCAAATCACCGACTGTAAGAAGAGTCTCTATTCTTGTACTTAAGGCGGCATTGTGCCTTTTGTATTTAATTCCGATGCCATTTCTGTGTTTCATCGTCAATGTGTATGTAAAAGGAATAGATTTAACCTGCAGTGGTGTATCGGATACTATTACTGGTCTCACAGGGAATTCTCAAAGCACCGACTGTAAGAAGAGTCTCACTCTTCTTGCACTTAAGGCGGCATTGTGCCTTTTGTATTTGATTCCGATGCGATTTCTGTGTTTCATCGTCAATGTAAAGGTCCAAGGAATACATCGAACCTGCAGTGGTGTATCAGAAACTAATACTGGTCTCACAGGGAATGCTCAAAGTACCGACTGTATGAAGAGTCTCTGTTCTTGTACTTAAGGCGGCATTGTGCCTTTTGTATTTAATTCCGATGCCATTTCTGTGTTTCATAGTCAATGTGTATGTCCAAGAAATAGATTGAACCTGCAGTGGTGTATCGGATACTATTACTGGTCTCACAGGGAATGCTCAAAGCACCGACTGTAAGAAGAGTCTCTATTCTTGTACTTAAGGCGGCATTGAGCCTTTTGTATTTGATTCCGATGCGATTTCTGTCTTTCATCGTCAATGTGTAAGTCCAAGGAATACATTGAACCTCCAGTGGTGTATCGGAAACTAATACTGGTCGCACAGGGAATGCTGAAAGCACCGACTGTAAGAGGAGTCTCTATTCTTGTACTTAAGGGGGCATTGTGCTTTTGTTTTTAATTCCGATGCCATTTCTGTGTTTCATCGTCAATGTGAAGGTCCAAGGAATAAACTGAACCTGCAGAGGTGTAGCGGAAACTAATACTGGTCTCACAGGGAATGCTCAAAGCACCGACTGTAAGTAGAGTCTCTATTCTTGTACTTAAGGCTGCATTGTGCGTTTTGGATTTAATTCCGATGCCATTTCTGTGTTTCATCGTCAATGTGAAGGTCCAAGGAATACATTGAACCTGCAGTGGTGTATCGGAAACTAATACTGGTCTCACAGGGAATGCTCAAAGCACCGACGGTAAGAAGAGTCTCTATTCTTGTACTTAAGGCGGCATTGTTCCTTTTGTATTTAATTCCGATGTAATTTCAGCGTTTCATCGTCAATGTGAAGGTCCAAGGATTATACCGAACCTGCAGAGGTGTAGCGGAAATTATTACTGGTCTCACAGGGAATGCTCCAAGCACCGACTCTAAGAAGAGTCTCTATTCTTGTACTTAAGGCGGCATTGTTCATTTTGTATTTAATTCAGATGTAATTTCAGTGTTTCATCGTCAATGTGTATGTCCAAGGAATTCATTGAACCTCCAGTGGTGTATCGGAAACTAATACTGGTCTCACAGGGAATGCTCAAAACGCAGACTGTAAGAAGCGTCTTTATTCTTGTAATTAAGGCGGCATTGTGCCTTTTGTATTTAATTCCGATGCCATTTCTGTGTTTCATCGTCAATGTGAAGGTCCAAGGAATAAACTGAACCTGCAGAGGTGCAGCGGAAACTAATACTGGTCTCACAGGGAATGCTCAAAACACCGACTGTAAGTAGAGTCTCTATTCTTGTACTTAAGGCGGCATTGTGCGTTTTGGATTTAATTCCGATGCCAATTCTGTGTTTCATCGTCAATGTGAAGGTCCATGGAGTACATTGAACCTGCAGTGGTAAATCTGAAACTAATACTGGTCTCACAGGGAATGCTCATAGCACCGACTGTAAGAAGAGTCTCTATTCTTGTACTTAAGGCGGCATTGTGCCTTTTGTATTTAATTCCGATGCCATTTCTGTGTTTCATCGTCAATGTGTATGTCCAAGGAATAGATTGAATCTGCAGTGGTGTATCGGATACTATTACTGGTCTCACAGGGAATGCTCAAAGCACCGACTGTAAGAAGAGTCTCTATTCTTGTACTTAAGGCGGCATTGTGCCTTTTGTATTTGATTCCGATGCGATTTCCGTGTTTCATCGTCAATGTGAAGGTCCAAGTAATACATCGAACCTGCAGTGGTGTATCAGAAACTAATACTGGTCTCACAGGGAATGCTCAAAGCACCGACTGTATGAAGAGTCTCTATTCTTGTACTTAAGGCGGCATTGTGCCTTTTGTATTTAATTCCGATGCCATTTCTGTGTTTCATAGTCAATGTGTATGTCCAAGGAATAGATTGAACCTGCAGTGGTGTATCGGAAACTAATACTGGTCTCACAGGGAATGCTCAAAATGCAGACTGTAAGAAGAGTCTCTATTCTTGTACTTAAGGCGGCATTGTGCCTTTTGTATTTAATTCTGATGTAATTTAAGTGTTTCATCGTCAATGTGAATGTCCAAGGAATTCATTGAACCTCCAGTGGTGTATCGGAAACTAATACTGGTCTCACAGGGAATGCTCAACGCATCGACGGTAAGAGGAGTTTCTATTCTTGTACTTAAGGCGGCATTGTTCCTTTTGTATTTAATTCCGATGTAATTTCTGTGTTTCATCGTCAATGTGTATGTCCAAGGAATAGATTGAACCAGCAGTGGTGTATCGGATACTATTACTGGTCTCACAGGGAATGCTCAAAGCACCGACTGTAAGAAGAGTCTCTATTCTTGTACTTAAGGCGGCATTGTTCCTTTTGTATTTAATTCCGATGTAATTTCTGTGTTCCATCGTCAATGTGTATGTCCAAGGAATAGATTGAACCTGCAGTGGTGTATCGGATACTATTACTGGTCTCACAGGGAATGCTCAAAGCACCGACTGTAAGAAGAGTCTCTATTCTTGTACTTAAGGCGGCATTGTGCCTTTTGTATTTAATTCCGATGCCATTTCTGTGTTTCATCGTCAATGTGAAGGTCCAAGGAATAAACTGAACCTGCAGAGGTGTAGCGGAAACTAATACTAGTCTCACAGGGAATGCTCAAAGCACCGACTGTAAGAAGAGTCTCTATTCTTGTACTTAAGGCGGCATTGTGCGTTTTGGATTTAATTCCGATGCCATTTCTGTGTTTCATCGTCAATGTGAAGGTCCATGGAATACATTGAACCTGCAGTGGTGTATCTGAAACTAATACTGGTCTCACAGGGAATGCTCAAATCACCGACTGTAAGAAGAGTCTCTATTCTTGTACTTAAGGCGGCATTGTGCCTTTTGTATTTAATTCCGATGCCATTTCTGTGTTTCATCGTCAATGTGTATGTCCAAGGAATAGATTTAACCTGCAGTGGTGTATCGGATACTATTACTGGTCTCACAGGGAATTCTCAAAGCACCGACTGTAAGAAGAGTCTCACTCTTCTTGCACTTAAGGCGGCATTGTGCCTTTTGTATTTGATTCCGATGCGATTTCTGTGTTTCATCGTCAATGTGAAGGTCCAAGGAATACATCGAACCTGCAGTGGTGTATCAGAAACTAATACTGGTCTCACAGGGAATGCTCAAAGTACCGACTGTATGAAGAGTCTCTATTCTTGTACTTAAGGCGGCATTGTGCCTTTTGTATTTAATTCCGATGCCATTTCTGTGTTTCATAGTCAATGTGTATGTCCAAGAAATAGATTGAACCTGCAGTGGTGTATCGGATACTATTACTGGTCTCACAGGGAATGCTCAAAGCACCGACTGTAAGAAGAGTCTCTATTCTTGTACTTAAGGCGGCATTGAGCCTTTTGTATTTGATTCCGATGCGATTTCTGTCTTTCATCGTCAATGTGTAAGTCCAAGGAATACATTGAACCTCCAGTGGTGTATCGGAAACTAATACTGGTCGCACAGGGAATGCTGAAAGCACCGACTGTAAGAGGAGTCTCTATTCTTGTACTTAAGGGGGCATTGTGCTTTTGTTTTTAATTCCGATGCCATTTCTGTGTTTCATCGTCAATGTGAAGGTCCAAGGAATAAACTGAACCTGCAGAGGTGTAGCGGAAACTCATACTGGTCTCACAGGGAATGCTCAAAGCACCGACTGTAAGTAGAGTCTCTATTCTTGTACTTAAGGCTGCATTGTGCGTTTTGGATTTAATTCCGATGCCATTTCTGTGTTTCATCGTCAATGTGAAGGTCCAAGGAATACATTGAACCTGCAGTGGTGTATCGGAAACTAATACTGGTCTCACAGGGAATGCTCAAAGCACCGACGGTAAGAAGAGTCTCTATTCTTGTACTTAAGGCGGCATTGTTCCTTTTGTATTTAATTCCGATGTAATTTCAGCGTTTCATCGTCAATGTGAAGGTCCAAGGATTATACCGAACCTGCAGAGGTGTAGCGGAAACTATTACTGGTCTCACAGGGAATGCTCCAAGCACCGACTCTAAGAAGAGTCTCTATTCTTGTACTTAAGGCGGCATTGTTCATTTTGTATTTAATTCAGATGTAATTTCAGTGTTTCATCGTCAATGTGTATGTCCAAGGAATTCATTGAACCTCCAGTGGTGTATCGGAAACTAATACTGGTCTCACAGGGAATGCTCAAAACGCAGACTGTAAGAAGCGTCTTTATTCTTGTACTTAAGGCGGCATTGTGCCTTTTGTATTTAATTCCGATGCCATTTCTGTGTTTCATCGTCAATGTGAAGGTCCAAGGAATAAACTGAACCTGCAGAGGTGCAGCGGAAACTAATACTGGTCTCACAGGGAATGCTCAAAACACCGACTGTAAGTAGAGTCTCTATTCTTGTACTTAAGGCGGCATTGTGCGTTTTGGATTTAATTCCGATGCCAATTCTGTGTTTCATCGTCAATGTGAAGGTCCATGGAATACATTGAACCTGCAGTGGTAAATCTGAAACTAATACTGGTCTCACAGGGAATGCTCATAGCACCGACTGTAAGAAGAGTCTCTATTCTTGTACTTAAGGCGGCATTGTGCCTTTTGTATTTAATTCCGATGCCATTTCTGTGTTTCATCGTCAATGTGTATGTCCAAGGAATAGATTGAATCTGCAGTGGTGTATCGGATACTATTACTGGTCTCACAGGGAATGCTCAAAGCACCGACTGTAAGAAGAGTCTCTATTCTTGTACTTAAGGCGGCATTGTGCCTTTTGTATTTGATTCCGATGCGATTTCTGTGTTTCATCGTCAATGTGAAGGTCCAAGTAATACATCGAACCTGCAGTGGTGTATCAGAAACTAATACTGGTCTCACAGGGAATGCTCAAAGCACCGACTGTATGAAGAGTCTCTATTCTTGTACTTAAGGCGGCATTGTGCCTTTTGTATTTAATTCCGATGCCATTTCTGTGTTTCATAGTCAATGTGTATGTCCAAGGAATAGATTGAACCTGCAGTGGTGTATCGGATACTATTACTGGTCTCACAGGGAATGCTCAAAGCACCGACTGTAAGAAGATTCTCTATTCTTGTACTTAAGGCGGCATTGTGCCTTTTGTATTTGATTCCGATGCGATTTCTGTCTTTCATCGTCAATGTGTAAGTCCAAGGAATACATTGAACCTGCAGTGGTGTATCGGAAACTAATACTGGTCGCACAGGGAATGCTGAAAGCACCGACTGTAAGATGAGTCTCTATTCTTGTACTTAAGGGGGCATTGTGCTTTTGTATTTAATTCCGATGCCATTTCTGTGTTTCATCGTCAATGTGAAGGTCCAAGGAATAAACTGAACCTGCAGAGGTGTAGCGGAAACTAATACTGGTCTCACAGGGAATGCTCAAAGCGTCGACTGTAAGTAGAGTCTCTATTCTTGTACTTAAGGCGGCATTGTGCGTTTTGGATTTAATTCCGATGCCATTTCTGTGTTTCATCGTCAATGTGAAGGTCCAAGGAATACATTGAACCAGCAGTGGTGTATCGGAAACTAATACTGGTCTCACAGGGAATGCTCAAAGCACCGACGGTAAAAAGAGTCTCTATCCTTTTACTTAATTCGGCATTGTTCCTTTTGTATTTAATTCCGATGTAATTTTTGTGTTTCATCGTCAATGTGTACGTCCAAGGAATAGATTGAAACTGCAGTGGTGTATCGGATACTATTACTGGTCTCACAGGGAATGCTCAAAGCACCGACTGTAAGAAGAGTCTCTATTCTTGTACTTAAGGCGGCAGTGTGCCTTTTGTATTTAATTCCGATGTAATTTCAGTGTTCCATCGTCAATGTGAATGTCCTAGGAATTCATTGAACATCCAGTGGTGTATCGGAAACTAATACTGGTCTCACAGGCAATGCTCAAAACGCAGACTGTAAGAAGAGTCTTTATTCTTGTACTTAAGGCGGCATTGTGCCTTTTGTATTTAATTCCGATGTAATTTCAGTGTTTCATCGTCAATGTGAAGGTCCAAGGAATAAACCGAACCTGCAGAGGTGCAGCGGAAACTATTACTGGTCTCACAGGGAATGCTCAAAGCACCGACGGTAAGAAAAGTCTCTATTCTTGTACTTAAGGCGGCATTGTTCATTTTGTATTTAATTCCGATGTAATTTCAGTATTTCATCGTCAATGTGTATGTCCAAGGAATTCATTGAACCTCCAGTGGTGTATCGGAAACTAATACTGGTCTCACAGGGAATGCTCAAAACGCAGACTGTAAGAAGAGTCTTTATTCTTGTACTTAAGGCGGCATTGTGCCTTTTGTATTTAATTCCGATGTAATTTCAGTGTTCCATCGTCAATGTGAATGTCCTAGGAATTCATTGAACATCCAGTGGTGTATCGGAAACTAATACTGGTCTCACAGGCAATGCTCAAAGCACCGACGGTAAAAAGAATCTCTACTCTTGTACTTAAGGCGGCATTGTTCCTTTTGTATTTAATTACGATGTAATTTCTGTGTTTCATCGTCAGTGTGTATGTCCAAGGAATAGATTGAACCTGCAGTGGTGTATCAAATACTATTACTGGTCTCACAGGGAATGCTCAAAGCACCGACTGTAAGAAGTGTCTCTATTCTTGTACTTAAGGCGGCATTGTTCCTTTTGTATTTAATTCCGATGTAATTTCTGTGAATCATCGTCAATGTGTATGTCCAAGGAATAGATTGAACCTGCAGTGGTGTATCGCATACTATTACTGGTCTCACAGGGAATGCTCGAAGCACCGACTGTAAGATGAGTCTCTATTCTTGTACTTAAGGCGGCATTGTGCCTTTTGTATTTGATTCCGATGCGATTTCTGTGTTTCATCGTCAATGTGAAGGTCCAAGGAAAACATTGAACCTGCAGTGGTGTATCGGAGACTAATACTGGTCTCACAGGGAATACTCAAAGCACCGACTGTAAGAAGAGTCTCTGTTCTTGTACTTAAGGCGGCATTGTGCGTTTTGTATTTAATTCCGTTGCCATTTCTGTGTTTCATCGTCAATGTGTATGTCCAAGGAATAGATTGAACCTGCAGTGGTGTATCGGAAACTAATACTGGTCTCGCATGGAATGCTCAATGCACCGACTGTAAGAATAGTCTCTATTCTTGTACTTATTGCGGCATTATGCCTTTTGTATTTAATTCCGATGCGATTTATGTGTTTCTTCGTCAATGTGAAGGTGCAAGGAACACATTGAACCTACAGTGGTGTATCGGTAACTAATACAGGTCTCACAGGAAAGGATCAAAGCACAGACTCTAAGAAGTCTCACTCTTCTTGCACTTAAGGCGGCATTGTGCCTTTTGTATTTAATTCCGATGTAATTTCAGTGTTTCATCGTCAATGTGTATGTCCAAGGAATACATTGAACCTGCAGTGTTGTATCGGAAGCTAATACTGGTCTCACAGGTAATGCTCAAAGCACCGACTTAAGAAGAGTCTCTATTCTTGTACTTAAGGCGGCATTGTTCCTTTTGTATTTCATTCCGATGCGATTTCTGTGCTTCATCCTTATTGTGTAGGTCCAAGGAATACACTGAAATTGCAGTGGTGTATCGGAAACTAATACTGGTCTCACAGGGAATGCTCAAAGCCCCGACTGTAAGAAGGGTCTCTGTTCTTGTACTTATGGCGGCATTGTGCCTTTCGTATTTAATTCCGATGCGATTTCTGTGTTTCATCGTCAATGTGAAGGTGCAAGGAATACACTGAACCTGCACTAATGTATTGGAAACTAATACTGGTCTCACAGGGAATGCTCAAAGCACCGACTGTAAGAAGAGTCTCTATATTTGCACTTAAGGCGGTATTGTGGCTATTGTATTTAATTCCGATTCGATTTCTGTGTTTAATCGTCAATGTGAAGGTCCAAGGAATACATTGAACATGCAGTCGTGTATCGGAATCTAATACTGGTCTCACTAGGAATGCTCAAAGCATCGACAGTAAGAAGAGTCTCTATTCTTGTACTTAAGGCGGCATTGTGGTTTTTGTATTTAATTCCGATGCAATTTCTGTGTTTCATCGTCAATGGGAAGGTCCAAAGAAAACATTGAACCTGCAGTGGTGTATCGGAAACTAATACTGGTCTCACAGGGAATACTCAAAGCACCGACTATAAGAAGAGCCTCTATTCTTGTACTTAAGACGGCATTGTGCCTTTTGTGTTTAATTCCGATGTAATATCAGTGTTTCATCGTCAATGTGAATGTCAAAGGAATACATTGAACCTCCAGTGGTGTATCGGAAACTATTACTGGACTCACAGGGAATGCTCAAAGCACCGACTGTAAGAAGAGTCTCTATTCTTGTACTTAAGGCGGCATTGTGCCTTTTGTATTTAATTACGATGCGATTTCTGCGTTTCATTGTCAATGTGAAGGTCCAAGGAATACATTGAACCTGCAGTGGTGTATCGGAAACTAATACTGGTCTCACAGGCAATGCTCAAAACACCGACTGTTAGAACAGTCTCAATTCTTGTACTTACGGCGGCATTGTGCCGTTTGTATTTAATTCCGATGCGATTTCTGTGTTTCTTCGTCAATGTGAAGATGCAAGGAACACATTCAACCTGCAGTGGAGTATCGAAAAGTAATACTGGTGTCATAGGAATGGATCAAAACACAGACTCTAAGAAGTCTCACTCTTCTTGCACTTAAGGCGGCATTGTGCCTTTTGTATTTAATTCCGATTTGATTTCTGTGTTTCATCGTCAATGTGAATGTCGAAGGAATACATTGAGCCAGGTGTGATGTATCGGAGAACTAATACTGGTCTCACTGGAGAGCGTCAAAGCACATACTCTAAGAAGTCACACTTTTCTTGCACTTAAGGCGGAATTGTGCCTTTTTTATGTAATTCCGATGTAATTTCAGTGTTTCATCGTCAATGTGTAAGTCCAAGCAATACATTGAACCTGCAGTGGTGTATCGGAAACTAATACTGGTCTCACAGAAAATGCTCAAAGCACCGGCTGTAAGAAGACTTCCTATTCTTGTACTTAAGGCGGCATTGTGCCATTTGTATTTAATTCCGATGCCATTTCTGTGTTTCATCGTCAATGTGAACGCCCAAGGAATACATTGTACCTGCAGTGGTGTATCGGAAATTAATACTGGTCTCGCAGGGAATGCTCAAAGCACCGACTGGAAGAAGAGTCTCTATTCTTGCACTTATGGCGGCATTGTGCCTTTTGTATTTAATTCCGATGTAATTTCAGTGTTGCATCGTCAATGCGTATGTCTAAGGAATACATTGAACCTGCAGTGGTGTATCGGAAACTAATACTGGTCTCACAGGAAAGGATCAAAGCACAGACTCAAAGAAGTCTCACTCATCTTGCAGTTAATGCGGCATTGTTCCTTTTGTATTTAATTCCGATGTAATTTCAGTGTTTCATCGTCAATGAGGTTGTCCAAGGAATACATTAAACCTGGAGTGGTGTATCGGAAACTAATACCGGTCTCACAGGGAATGCTCAAAGCACCGTCTGTAAGAAGACTTCCTATTCTTGTACTTTAGGCGGCATTGTGCCATTTGTATTTAATTCCGATGCCATTTCTGTGTTTCATCGTCAATGTGAAGGTCCAAGGTATACATTTAACCTGCAGTGGAGTATCGGAAACTAATACTGGTCTCACAGGGAATGCTCAAAGCACCGACTGTAAGAAGACTCTCTATTCTTGTACTTAAGGCGGCATTGTGCCATTTGTATTTAATTCCGATGCCATTTCTGTGTTTCATCGTCAATGTGAAGGTCCAAGGAATACATTGTACCTGCAGTGGTGTTTCGGAAACTAATACAGGTCTCGCAGGGAAAGCTCAAAGCACCGACTGTAAGAAGAGGCTCCATTCTTGCACTTATGGCGGCATTGTGCCTTTTGTATTTAATTTCGATGTAATTTCAGTGTTTCATCGTCAATGT
This sequence comes from Schistocerca americana, assembly GCF_021461395.2. Classification (NCBI taxonomy): domain Eukaryota; kingdom Metazoa; phylum Arthropoda; class Insecta; order Orthoptera; family Acrididae; genus Schistocerca; species Schistocerca americana. The sequence goes on along the minus strand of NC_060123.1, from coordinate 728,675,843 downwards.
GTATGTCTAAGGAATACCTTGAACCTGCAGTGGTGTATCGGAAACTAATACTGGTCTCACAGGAAAGGTTCAAAGCACAGACTCAAAGAAGTCTCACTCATCTTGGAGTTAATGCGGCATTGTTCCTTTTGTATTTAATTCCGATGTAATTTCAGTGTTTCATCGTCAATGAGTATGTCCAAGGAATACATTAAACCTGGAGTGGTGTATCGGAAACTAATACCGGTATCACAGGGAATGCTCATAGCACTGTCTGTAAGCAGACTTCCTATTCTTGTACTTTAGGCGGCATTGTGCCATTTGTATTTAATTCCGATGCCATTTCTGTGTTTCATCGTCAATGTGAAGGTCCAAGGAATACATTGTACCTGCAGTGGTGTATCGGAAACTAATACAGGTCTCGCAGGGAATGCTCAACGCACCGACTGTAAGAAGAGTCTCCATTCTTGCACTTATGGCGGCATTGTGCCTTTTGAATTTAATTTCGATGTAATTTCAGTGTTTCATCGTCAATGTGTATGTCTAAGGAATACATTGAACCTGCAGTGGCGTATCGGAAACTAATACTGGTCTCACAGGGAATGCTCAAAGCACCGAATGTAAGAAGAATCTCTATTCTTGTACTTATTGCGGCATTGTGCCTTTTGTATTTTGTTCCGATGCGATTTCTGTGTTTCATCGTCAATGCGAAGGTCCAAGGAATACATTGAACCTGCAGTGGTGTATCGGATACTAATACTGGTCTCACAGGAAATGCTCAAAGCACCGACTGTAAGAAGAGACTCTATTCTTGTACTGAAGCGGCATTGTGCCTTTTGTATTTAATTCCGGTGCGATTTCTGTGTTTCATCGTCAATGTGAAGGTGCAAGGAATCCATTGTACCTGCAGTGGTGTATCGGAAACTAATACTGGTCTCACACGGAATGCTCAAAGCACCGACTGTAAGAGGAGTCCCTATTCTTGCACTTATGATGGCATTGTGCCTTTTGTATTTAATTCCTGTGTAATTTCAGTGTTTCTTCGTCAATGTGTATGTCTAAGGAATACATTGAACCTGCAGTGGTGTATCGGAAACTAATATTGGTCTCACAGGGAATGCTCAAAGCACCGACTGTAAGAAGAGTCTCCATTCTTGTACTTATTGCGGCATTGTGCCTTTTGTATTTAGATCCGATGCGATTTCTGTGTTTCTTCGTCAATGCGAAGGTCCAAGGAATACATTGAACCTGCAGTGGTGTATCGGAAACTAATACTGGTCTCACAGGAGAGGATCAAAACACAGACCCTAAGAAGTATCACTCATCTTGCAGTTAAGGCGGCATTGTTCCTTTTGTATTTAATAGCGTTGTAATTTCAGTGTTTCATCGTCAATGAGTATGTCCAAGGAATACATTGAACCTGCAGTGGTGTATCGGAAACTAATACTGGTCTCACAGGGAATGCTCAAAGCATCGACTGTAGGATGGGTCTCTATTGTTGTGCTTAAGGCGGCATTGTGCCTTTTGTATTTAATACCGATGTAATTTCAGTGTTTCATCGTCAATGTGTATATCTAAGGTATACATTGAACCTGCAGTGGTGTATCGGAAACTAATACTGGTCCCACAGGGAATGCTCAAAGCACCAACTGTAAGAAGAGTCTCAATTCTTGTACTTATTGCGCCATTGTGCTTTTGTATTTAGTTCCGATGTGATTTCTGTGTTTTAACGTCAATCCGAATGTCCAAGGAATACATTGAACCTGCAGTGGTGTATCGGAAACTGATACTGGTCTCACAGAAAAGGATCAAAGCACAGACTCTAAGAAGTCTCACTCATCTTGCAGTTAAGGCGGCATTGTTCCTTTTGTGGTGTCACCGCCAGACACCACACTTGCTAGGTGGTAGTTTAAATCGGCCGCGGTCCATTTAGTACATGTCGGAACCGTGTGTCGCCACTGTGTGATCACTGACCTAGCGCCACCACAAATCAGGTCTCGTGATACGAACAAGCACTTGCCCCAGTTGGACGGACGACCTAGCTAGCGACTAGATGTACGAAGCCTTTCACTCTCATTAGCCGAGAGACGGAATAGCCTTCAGCTAAGTTAATGGCTACGAACTAGCACGGTGCCATTAGCCTTACAGTGTTTGTAATTAAAGTCTCCTGTGTATTGTCAAGAGCGATGTACCACAATGATTGATTAAAGATAAGTATTAATCCAGCTACGTACTTTACTTCATAGCATTAATTACTTAGCGTGTTCCAGTACTTGACGCCCGTCGGCGTGTGTGTGTACGCGTGCCTTTCTTACGGTTACCCGTCACTGTGGACTGGCTGCCTTGTCAGTCCACTTCACCTTTCGTATTTAATTCCGATGTAATTTCAGTGGTTCATCGTCATTGAGTATGTCCAAGGAATACATTGAACCTGGAGTGGTGTATCGGAAACTAATACTGGTCTCACAGGTAATGCTCAAAGCACCGACTGTAAGAAGAGTCTCTATTCTTGTACGTAAGGCGGAATTGTGCCTTTTGTATTTAATTCCGATGTGATTTCTGTGTTTCATCGTCAATGTGAATGTCCAAGGAATACATTGAACCTGCAGTGGTGTATCGGAAACTAATACTGGTCTCACAGGGAATGCTCAAACACCGACTGTAAGAAGAGTCTCTATTCTTGTACTTAAGGCGGCATTGTGCCTTTTGTATTTCATTCCGATATTATTTCTGTGTTTCATCGTCAATGCGAAGGTCCAAGGAATACACTGAACCTGCAGTGGTGTATCGAAAACTTATACTGGTATCACAGGAAAGGATCAAAGCACAGACACTAACAAGTCTCACTCACCTTGCAGTTACGTCGGCATTGTTCCTTTTGTATTTAATTCCGATGTAATATCAGTGTTTTATCGTCAATGAGTATGTCCAAGGAATACATTGAACCTGGAGTGGTGTATCGGAAACTAATACTGGTCTCACAGGGAATGCTCAAAGCACCGACTGTACGAAGAGTCTCTATTCTTGTACGTAAGGCGGCATTGTGCCTTTTGTATTTAATTCCGATGCGATTTCTGTGTTTCATCGTCAATGTGTATTTCCAAGGAATGCATTGAACCTGCGGTGGTGTATCGGATACTAATACTGGTCTCACAGGGAATGCTCGAAGCTCCGACTGTAAGAAGAGTCTCTAATCTTGTACTTAAGGCGGCGTTGTGCCTTTTGTATTTAATTCCGATGCGATTTCTGTGTTTCATCGTCAATGTGAAGGTCCAAGGAATACATTGTACCTGCAGTGGTGTATGGGAAACTAATTCTGGTCTCACAGGGATGCTCAAAGCACCGAATGTAAGAAGAGACTCTATTCTTGCACTTATGGCGGCATTGTGACTTTTGTATTTAATTCCGATGTAATTTCAGTGTTTCATCGTCAATGTGTATGTCTAAGGAATTCATTGAACCTGCAGTGGTGTATCGGAAACTAATACTGGTCGCACAGCGAAAGCTCAAAGCTCCGACTGTAAGAAAAGGCTCTAATCTTGCACTTATGGCGGGATTGTGCCTTTTGTATTTAATTCCGATGTAATTTCAGTGTTTCATCGTCAATGTGTATGTCTAAGGAATTCATTGAACCTGCAGTGGTGTATTGGAAACTAATACCGGTCTCACAGGGAATGCTCAAAGCACCGACTGTAAGAAGAGTCTCTATTCTTGTACTTATTGCGGCATTGTGCATTTTGTATTTAGTTGCGAATCGATTTCTGTGTTTCATCGTCAATGCGAAGGTCCAAGGAATACATTGAACCTGCAGTGGTGTACCGGAAACTAATACTAGTCTCACAGGAAAGGATCAAACACAGACTCTAACAAGTCTCACTCATCTTGCAGTTGAGGCGGCATTGTTCCTTTTGTATTTAATTCCGATGCAATTTCAGTGTTTCATCGTCAAGGAGTATGTCCAAGGAATACATTGAACCTGGAGTGGTGTATCGGAAACTAATACTGGTCTCACAGGGAATGCTCAAAGCACCGCCTGTAATAAGGGTCTCTATTCTTGTACTTAAGGCGGCATTGTGCCTTTTGTATTTTATTACGATGCGATTTCTGCGTTTCATTGTCAATGTGAAAGTCCAAGGAATACATTGAACCTGCAGTGGTGTATCGGAAACTAATACTGGTCTCACAGGTAATGCTCAAAGCACCGACTGTAAGAACAGTCTCTATTCTTGTACTTACGGCGGCATTGTGCCGTTTGTATTTAGTTCCGATGCGATTTCTGTGTTTCTTCGTCAATGTGAAGATGCAAGGAACACATTTAACCTGCAGTGGTGTATCGAAAAGTAATACTGGTGTCATAGGAATGGATCAAAACACAGACTCTAAGAAGTCCCACTCTTCTTGCCCTTAAGGCGGCATTGTGCCTTTTGTAATTAATTCCGATGCGTTTTTGGTGTTTCATCATCAATGTGAAGTTCTAAAGAATACACTGAACCTGCAGTGGTGTAACGGAAACTAATACTAATCTCACAGGGAATGCTCAAAGCACCGACTGTAAGAACACTCTCTATTCTTGTACTTAAGTCGGCATTGTGCCTTTTGTATTTATTTTCGATTTATTTCTGTGTTTCATCGTCAATGTGAAGGTCTAAGGAATACATTGAACCAGGTGTGATGTATCGGAGAACTAATACTGGTCTCACTGGAGAGCGTCAATGCACATACTCTAAGAAGTCTCACTTTTATTGCACTTAAGGCGGAATTGTGCCTTTTTTATGTACTTCCGATGTAATTTCAGTGTTTCATCGTCAATGTGTATATCCAAGCAATACATTGAACCTGGAGTGGTGTATCGGAAACTAATACTGGTCTCACAGGGAATGCTCAAAGCACCGCCTGTAATAAGGGTCTCTATTCTTGTACTTAAGGCGGCATTGTGCCTTTTGTATTTAATTACGATGCGATTTCTGCGTTTCATTGTCAATGTGAAAGTCCAAGGAATACATTGAACCTGCAGTGGTGTATCGGAAACTAATACTGGTCTCACAGGTAATGCTCAAAGCACCGACTGTAAGAACAGTCTCTATTCTTGTACTTACGGCGGCATTGTGCCATTTGTATTTAATTCCGATGCCATTTCTGTGTTTCATCGTCAATGTGAAAGTCCAAAGAATACATTGTACCTGCAGTGGTGTATCGGAAACTAATACTGGTCTCACAGGGACTGCTCAAAGCACCGACTGTAAGAAAAGTCTCTATTCTTGTACGTAAGACGTCATTGTGCATTTTGTATTTAATTCGGATGCGATTTCTGTGTTTCATCGTCAATGTGTATGACCACGCAATACATTGAACCTGCAGTGGTGTATCGGAAACTAATACTGGTCTCACAGGAAATGCTCAAAGCACCGACTGTAAGAAGAGACTCTATTCTTGTACTGAAGCGGCATTGTGCCTTTTGTATTTAATTCCGATGCGATTTCTGTGTTTCATCGCCAATGTGAAGGTACAAGGAATACATTGTACCTGCAGTGGTGTATCGGAAACTAATACTGGTCTCACACGGAATGCTCAAAGCACCGACTGTAAGAGGAGTCTCTATTCTTGCACTTATGATGGCATTGTGCCTTTTGTACTTAATTCCTGTGTAATTTCAGTGTTTCTTCGTCAATGTGTATGTCTAAGGAATACATTGAACCTGCAGTGGTCTATACTTGTACTTATTGCGGCATTGTTCCTTTTGTATTTAATAGCGTTGTAATTTCAGTGTTTCATTGTCAATGAGTATGTCTAAGGAATACATTGAACCTGCAGTGGTGTATCTGAAACTAATACTGGTCTCACAGGGAATGCTCAATGTACCGACTGTAAGAAGAGTCTAGGTTCTTGCACTTATGGCGGCATTGTGAGTTTTGTATTTAATTCCGATGTAATTTCAGTGTTTCATTGTCAATGTGTATGTCTAAGGAATACATTGAATCTGCAGTGGTGTATCAGAAACTAATACTGCACTCACATGGAATGCTCAAAGCACCGACTGTAAGAAGAGTCTCTATGCTTATACGTAAGGCGGCATTGTGCATTTTGTATTTAATTCCGATGTAATTTCAGTGTTTCATCGTCAAGGAGTACGTAGAAGGAATACATTGTACCTGCAGTGGTGTACCGGAAACTTGTACTGGTCTCGCAGGGAATTCTCAAAGCACCGACTGTAAGAAGAGTCTAGGTTCTTGCACTTATGGCGGCATTGTGAGTTTTGTATTTAATTCCGATGTAATTTCAGTGTGTCATTGTCAATGTGTATGTCTAAGGAATACATTGAACCTGCAGTGGTGTATCAGAAACTAATACTGCACTCACATGGAATGCTCAAAGCACCGACTGTAAGAAGAGTCTCTATGCTTATACGTAAGGCGGCATTGTGCATTTTGTATTTAATTCCGATGCGATTTCTGTGTTTCATCGTCAATGTGTATGTCCAAGGAATACACTGGACCTGCAGTGGTGTATCGTAAACTAATACTGGTCTCACAGATATTGCTCAAAGCACCGACTGTATGAAGAGTCTCTATTCTTGTACTTAAGGCGGCATTGTGCCTTTTGTATTTAATTCCGATGCGATTTCTGTATTTCATCGTCAATGTGAGGGTCAAGGAATACATTGAACCTGCAGTGGTGTATCGGAAACTAATACTGGTCTCACAGGGAATGCTCAAAGCACCGACTGTAAGAGGAGTCTCTATTCTTGCACTTATGGCGTCATTGTGCCTTTTGTATTTAGTTCCGATTTGATTTCTGTGTTTCATCGTCAATGCGAAGGTCCAAGGAATACATTGAACCTGCAGTGGTGTATCGGAAACTAATACTGGTCTCACAGGAAAGGATCAAAGCACAGACTCTAAGAAGTCTCACTCATCTTGCAGTTAAGGCGGCATTGTTCCTTTTGTATTTAATTCCGATGTAATTTCAGTGTTTCATCGTCAATGAGAATGTCCAAGGAATGCATTGAACCTGGAGTGGTGTATCGGAAACTAATACTGGTCTCACAGGGAATGCTCAAAGCACCGACTGTAAGAAGAGTCTCTATTCTTGTTCGTAAGGCGGCATTGCCCTGTTTGTATTTTATTTCGATGCGATTTCTGTATTTCATCGTCAATGCGTATGTCCAAGGAATACATTAAACCTTCAGTGGTGTATCCGAATCTAATACTGGTCTGACAGGGAATGCTTAAAGCACCGACTGTAAGAAGAGTCTCTATTCTTGTACTTAAGGCGGCATTGTGCCTTTTGTATTTAATTCCGATGCCATTTCTGTGTTTCATCGTCAATGTGAAGGTACAAGGAATACATTGTACCTGCAGTGGTGTATCGGAAACTAATACTGGTCTCACAGGGAATGCTCAAAGCACCGACTGTCAGAGGAGTCTCTACTCTTGCACTTATGGCGCCATTGTGCCATTTGTATTTAATTCCAATGTAATTTCAGTGTTTCATCGTCAATGTGTATGTCTAAGGACTACATTGAACCTGCAGTGGTGTATCGGAAACTATTACTGGTCTCACAGGGAATGCTCAAAGCACCGACTGTAAGAAGAGTCTCTATTCTTGTACTTATTGCAACATTGTGCCTTTTGCATTTAGTTCCGATTCGATCCCTGTGTTTCATCGTCAATGCGATGGTCCAAGGAATACATTGAACCTGCAGTGGTGTATCGGAAACTAATACTGGTCTCACAGAAAAGGATCAAAGCACAGACTCTAAGAAGTCTCACTCATCTTGCCGTTAAGGCGGCATTGTTCCTTTTGTAATTAATTCCGATGTAATTTCAGTGTTTCATCGTCAAGGAGTATGTCCAAGGAATACATTGAACCTGGAGTGGTGTATCGGAAACTAATACTGGTCTCGCAGGGAATGCTCAAAGCACTGACTGTAAGAAGAGTCTCTATTCTTGGACGTAAGGCGGCATTGTGCCTTTTGTATTTAATTCCGATGCGATTTCTGTGTTTCATCGTCAATGTGTATGTCCAAGGAATACACTGAACCTGCAGTGGTGTATCGTAAACTAATACTGGTCTCACAGATAATTCTCAAAGCACCGACTGTATGAAGAGTCTTAATTCTTGTACTTAAGGCGGCATTGTGCCTTTTGCATTTATTTCCGATGCGATATCTGTGTTTCATCGTCAATGTGAAGTTACAAGGAATATATTGTACCTGCAGTGGTGTATCGGAAACTAATACTGGTCTCACAGGGAATGCTCAAAGCACCGACTGTAAGAGGAGTCTCTATTCTTGCACTAATGGTGGCATTGTGCCTTATGTATTTAATTCCAATGCGATTTCTGTGTTTCAACGTCAATGTGAAGGTCCAAGGAATACATAGGCCCTGCAGTGGTGTATGGGAAACTAATACTGGTCTCACAGGGAATGCTCAAAGTACCGACTGTAAGAAGACTCTCTATTCTTGTACTTAAGGCGGCACTGTGCCATTTGTATTTAATTCCGATGCCATTTCTGTGTTCCATCGTCAATGTGAAGTTCCAAGGAATACATTGTACCTGCAGTGGTGTATCGGAAACTAGTACTGGTCTCACAGGGAATGCTCAAAGCACCGACTGTAAGAGGAGTATCTATTCTTGCACTTATGGTGGCATTGTGCCTTTTGTATTTAATTCCAATGTAATTTCGTTGTCTCATCGTCAATGTGTATGTCTAAGGAATACATTGAACCTGCAGTGGTGTATCGGAAGCTAATACTGGTCTCACAGGGAATGCTCAAAGCACCGACTGTAAGAAGAGTCTCTATTCTTGTACTTAAGGCGGCATTGTGCCTTTTTTATTAAATTCCGATGCAATATCTGTGTTTCATCGTCAATGTGTATGGCCAAGGAATACATTGAACCTGCAGTGGTGTATCGGAAACTAATACTGGTCTCACAGGGAAAGCTCAAAGCACCGACTGTAAGAAGAGTCTCTATTCTGGTACTTAAGTTGGCATTGTGCCTTTTGTATTGAATTCCAATGCGATTTCTGTGTTTCATCGTCAATGTGAAGGTCCAAGTAATACATTGCACCTGTAGTGGTGTATCGGAAACTAATACTGGTCTCACAGGAAAGGATCAAAGCACAGACTGTAAGAAGTCTCATTCTTCTTGCACTTAAGTCGGCATTGTGCCTTTTGTATTTAATTCCGATGTAATTTCAGTGTTTCATCGTCAATGTGTATGTCCTAGGAATACATGGAATCTGCAGTGGTGTATGGGAAACTAATACTGGTCTCACAGGGAATGCTCAAAGTACCGACTGTAAGAAGACTCTCTATTCTTGTACATAAGGCGGCATTGTGCCATTTGTATTTAATTCCGATGCCAATTCTGTGTTCCATCGTCAATGTGAAGGTCCAAGGAATACATTGTACCTGCAGTGGTGTATCGGAAACTAGTACTGGTCTCGCAGGGAGTGCTCAAAGCACCGACTGTAAGAAGAGGCTATGTTCTTGCACTTATGGCGGCATTGTGACTTTTGTATTTAATTCCGATGTAATTTCAGTGTTTCATTGTCAATGTGTATGTCTAAGGAATACATTGAACCTGCAGTGGTGTATCAGAAACTAATACTGGTCTCACAGGGAATGCTCAAAGCACCGACTGTGAGAAGAGTCTCTATCCTTGTACTTAAGGCGGCGTTGTGCCTTTGGTATTTAATTCCGATGCGATTTCTGTGTTTCATCGTCAATGGGAAGTTCCAAGGAATACATGGTACCTGCTGTGGTGTATCGGAAACTAATACTGGTCTCACAGGGAATGCTCAAAGCACCGACTGTAAGAAGGGTCTCTATTCTCTCACTTATGGCGGCATTGTGCCTATTGTGGTTAATTCCGATGCGATTTCTGTGTTTCATTGTCAATGTGTATGTCCAAGGAATACATTGAACCTGCAGTGGTGTATCGGAAACCAATACTGGTCTCAAAGGGAATTCTCAAAGCACCGACTGTAAGAAGAGTCTCTATTCTTGTACTTAAGGCGGCATTGTGCCTTTTGTATTTAATTCCGATGTAATTTCAGTGTTTCATCGTCAATGTGTATGTCTAAGGAATACATTGAACCTGCAGTGGTGTATCGGAAACATATACTGGTCTCACAGGGAATGCTCAAAGCACCGACTGTAATAAGAGTCTCTATTCTTGTACGTAAGGGGGCATTGTGCCTTTTGTATATAATTCCGATGCGATTTCTGTATTTCATTGTCAATGCGTATGTCCAAGGAATACATTGAACCTGCAGTGGTATATCGGAAACTAATACTGGTCTCACAGGGAATGCTCAATGCACCGACTGTAAGAAGAGTCTCTATTCTTGTACTTAAGGCGGCATTGTGCTTTTGTATTTAATTCCGATGTGACTTCTGTGTTTCATCGTCAATGTGAAGGTCCAAGGAATACATTGAACCTGCAGTGGTGTATCGGAAACTAATACTGGTCTCACAGGAAAGGATCAAAGCACAGACTCTAAGAAGCCTCACTCTTCTTGCACTTTAGGCGACATTGTGCCTTTTGTATTTAATTCCGATGTAATTTCGGTGTTTCGTCTTCAATGTGTATGTCGAAGGAATACATTAAACCTGCAGTGGTGTATCGGAAACTAATACTGGTCTCACAGGGAATGCTCAAAGCACCGACTGTAAGAAGAGTCACTATTCTTGTACTGAAGGCGGCATTGTGCCTTTTGTATTAAATTCCGATGCGATTTCTGTATTTCATCGTCAATGTGATGGCTAAGGAATATATTGAATCTGCAGTGGTGTATCGGAAACTAATACTGGTCTCACAGGGAATGCTCAAATCACCGACTGTAAGAAGAGTCTCTAATCTTGTAATTAAGGCGGCATTGTGCCTTTTGTATTTAATTCAGATGCGATTTCTGTGTTTGATAGTCAATGAGAAGGTCGAAGGAATATATTCAACCTGCAGTGGTGAATCGGAAACTAATACTGGCCTCACAGGAAAGGATCAAAGCACAGACTCAAAGAAGTCTCACTTATCTTGCACTTAAGGCGGCATTGTGCATTTTGTATTTAATTCCGATGTAATTTCAGTGATTCATCGTCAATGCGTATGTCTAAGGAATACATTGAACCTGCAGTGGTGCAACAGAAACTAATACTGGTCTCACAGGGAATGGTAAAAGAACCGACTGTAAGAAGAGACTTTATTCTTGCACTGAAGGCGGCATTGTGCCTTTTGTTTTTAATTCCGATGCGTTTCTGTGTTTCATCGTCAATGTGAAGGACCAAGGAATATATTGAACCTGCTATGGTGTTACGGAAACTAATACTGGTCTCACAGGGTATGCTCAAACACCGACTGTAGGAAGAGTCTCTATTCTTGTACTTAAGGCGGCATTGTGCCTTTTGTATTTCATTCCGATGCGATTTCTGTGTTTCATCGTCAATGTGTATGTCCAAGGAATACATTGAACCTGCAGTGGTGTATCGGAAACTAATACTGGTCTCACAGGGAAAGCTCAAAGCACCGACTGTCAGAGGAGTCTCTACTCTTGCACTTATGGCGCCATTGTGCCATTTGTATTTAATTCCAATGTAATTTCAGTGTTTCATCGTCAATGTGTATGTCTAAGGACTACATTGAACCTGCAGTGGTGTATCGGAAACTATTACTGGTCTCACAGGGAATGCTCAAAGCACCGACTGTAAGAAGAGTCTCTATTCTTGTACTTATTGCAACATTGTGCCTTTTGCATTTAGTTCCGATTCGATCACTGTGTTTCATCGTCAATGCGATGGTCCAAGGAATACATTGAACCTGCAGTGGTGTATCGGAAACTAATACTGGTCTCACAGAAAAGGATCAAAGCACAGACTCTAAGAAGTCTCACTCATCTTGCCGTTAAGGCGGCATTGTTCCTTTTGTAATTAATTCCGATGTAATTTCAGTGTTTCATCGTCAAGGAGTATGTCCAAGGAATACATTGAACCTGGAGTGGTGTATCGGAAACTAATACTGGTCTCGCAGGGAATGCTCAAAGCACTGACTGTAAGAAGAGTCTCTATTCTTGGACGTAAGGCGGCATTGTGCCTTTTGTATTTAATTCCGATGCGATTTCTGTGTTTCATCGTCAATGTGTATGTCCAAGGAATACACTGAACCTGCAGTGGTGTATCGTAAACTAATACTGGTCTCACAGATAATTCTCAAAGCACCGACTGTATGAAGAGTCTTAATTCTTGTACTTAAGGCGGCATTGTGCCTTTTGCATTTATTTCCGATGCGATATCTGTGTTTCATCGTCAATGTGAAGTTACAAGGAATATATTGTACCTGCAGTGGTGTATCGGAAACTAATACTGGTCTCACAGGGAATGCTCAAAGCACCGACTGTAAGAGGAGTCTCTATTCTTGCACTAATGGTGGCATTGTGCCTTATGTATTTAATTCCAATGCGATTTCTGTGTTTCAACGTCAATGTGAAGGTCCAAGGAATACATAGGCCCTGCAGTGGTGTATGGGAAACTAATACTGGTCTCACAGGGAATGCTCAAAGTACCGACTGTAAGAAGACTCTCTATTCTTGTACTTAAGGCGGCACTGTGCCATTTGTATTTAATTCCGATGCCATTTCTGTGTTCCATCGTCAATGTGAAGTTCCAAGGAATACATTGTACCTGCAGTGGTGTATCGGAAACTAGTACTGGTCTCACAGGGAATGCTCAAAGCACCGACTGTAAGAGGAGTATCTATTCTTGCACTTATGGTGGCATTGTGCCTTTTGTATTTAATTCCAATGTAATTTCGTTGTCTCATCGTCAATGTGTATGTCTAAGGAATACATTGAACCTGCAGTGGTGTATCGGAAGCTAATACTGGTCTCACAGGGAATGCTCAAAGCACCGACTGTAAGAAGAGTCTCTATTCTTGTACTTAAGGCGGCATTGTGCCTTTTTTATTAAATTCCGATGCAATATCTGTGTTTCATCGTCAATGTGTATGGCCAAGGAATACATTGAACCTGCAGTGGTGTATCGGAAACTAATACTGGTCTCACAGGGAAAGCTCAAAGCACCGACTGTAAGAAGAGTCTCTATTCTGGTACTTAAGTTGGCATTGTGCCTTTTGTATTGAATTCCAATGCGATTTCTGTGTTTCATCGTCAATGTGAAGGTCCAAGTAATACATTGCACCTGTAGTGGTGTATCGGAAACTAATACTGGTCTCACAGGAAAGGATCAAAGCACAGACTGTAAGAAGTCTCATTCTTCTTGCACTTAAGTCGGCATTGTGCCTTTTGTATTTAATTCCGATGTAATTTCAGTGTTTCATCGTCAATGTGTATGTCCTAGGAATACATGGAATCTGCAGTGGTGTATGGGAAACTAATACTGGTCTCACAGGGAATGCTCAAAGTACCGACTGTAAGAAGACTCTCTATTCTTGTACATAAGGCGGCATTGTGCCATTTGTATTTAATTCCGATGCCAATTCTGTGTTCCATCGTCAATGTGAAGGTCCAAGGAATACATTGTACCTGCAGTGGTGTATCGGAAACTAGTACTGGTCTCGCAGGGAGTGCTCAAAGCACCGACTGTAAGAAGAGGCTATGTTCTTGCACTTATGGCGGCATTGTGACTTTTGTATTTAATTCCGATGTAATTTCAGTGTTTCATTGTCAATGTGTATGTCTAAGGAATACATTGAACCTGCAGTGGTGTATCAGAAACTAATACTGGTCTCACAGGGAATGCTCAAAGCACCGACTGTGAGAAGAGTCTCTATCCTTGTACTTAAGGCGGCGTTGTGCCTTTGGTATTTAATTCCGATGCGATTTCTGTGTTTCATCGTCAATGGGAAGTTCCAAGGAATACATGGTACCTGCTGTGGTGTATCGGAAACTAATACTGGTCTCACAGGGAATGCTCAAAGCACCGACTGTAAGAAGGGTCTCTATTCTCTCACTTATGGCGGCATTGTGCCTATTGTGGTTAATTCCGATGCGATTTCTGTGTTTCATTGTCAATGTGTATGTCCAAGGAATACATTGAACCTGCAGTGGTGTATCGGAAACCAATACTGGTCTCAAAGGGAATTCTCAAAGCACCGACTGTAAGAAGAGTCTCTATTCTTGTACTTAAGGCGGCATTGTGCCTTTTGTATTTAATTCCGATGTAATTTCAGTGTTTCATCGTCAATGTGTATGTCTAAGGAATACATTGAACCTGCAGTGGTGTATCGGAAACATATACTGGTCTCACAGGGAATGCTCAAAGCACCGACTGTAATAAGAGTCTCTATTCTTGTACGTAAGGGGGCATTGTGCCTTTTGTATATAATTCCGATGCGATTTCTGTATTTCATTGTCAATGCGTATGTCCAAGGAATACATTGAACCTGCAGTGGTATATCGGAAACTAATACTGGTCTCACAGGGAATGCTCAATGCACCGACTGTAAGAAGAGTCTCTATTCTTGTACTTAAGGCGGCATTGTGCTTTTGTATTTAATTCCGATGTGACTTCTGTGTTTCATCGTCAATGTGAAGGTCCAAGGAATACATTGAACCTGCAGTGGTGTATCGGAAACTAATACTGGTCTCACAGGAAAGGATCAAAGCACAGACTCTAAGAAGCCTCACTCTTCTTGCACTTTAGGCGACATTGTGCCTTTTGTATTTAATTCCGATGTAATTTCGGTGTTTCGTCTTCAATGTGTATGTCGAAGGAATACATTAAACCTGCAGTGGTGTATCGGAAACTAATACTGGTCTCACAGGGAATGCTCAAAGCACCGACTGTAAGAAGAGTCACTATTCTTGTACTGAAGGCGGCATTGTGCCTTTTGTATTAAATTCCGATGCGATTTCTGTATTTCATCGTCAATGTGATGGCTAAGGAATATATTGAATCTGCAGTGGTGTATCGGAAACTAATACTGGTCTCACAGGGAATGCTCAAATCACCGACTGTAAGAAGAGTCTCTAATCTTGTAATTAAGGCGGCATTGTGCCTTTTGTATTTAATTCAGATGCGATTTCTGTGTTTGATAGTCAATGAGAAGGTCGAAGGAATATATTCAACCTGCAGTGGTGAATCGGAAACTAATACTGGCCTCACAGGAAAGGATCAAAGCACAGACTCAAAGAAGTCTCACTTATCTTGCACTTAAGGCGGCATTGTGCATTTTGTATTTAATTCCGATGTAATTTCAGTGATTCATCGTCAATGCGTATGTCTAAGGAATACATTGAACCTGCAGTGGTGCAACAGAAACTAATACTGGTCTCACAGGGAATGGTAAAAGAACCGACTGTAAGAAGAGACTTTATTCTTGCACTGAAGGCGGCATTGTGCCTTTTGTTTTTAATTCCGATGCGTTTCTGTGTTTCATCGTCAATGTGAAGGACCAAGGAATATATTGAACCTGCTATGGTGTTACGGAAACTAATACTGGTCTCACAGGGTATGCTCAAACACCGACTGTAGGAAGAGTCTCTATTCTTGTACTTAAGGCGGCATTGTGCCTTTTGTATTTCATTCCGATGCGATTTCTGTGTTTCATCGTCAATGTGTATGTCCAAGGAATACATTGAACCTGCAGTGGTGTATCGGAAACTAATACTGGTCTCACAGGGAAAGCTCAAAGCACCGACTGTAAGAAGAGTCTCTATTCTGGTACTTAAGTTGGCATTGTGCCTTTTGTATTGAATTCCAATGCGATTTCTGTGTTTCATCGTCAATGTGAAGGTCCAAGTAATACATTGCACCTGTAGTGGTGTATCGGAAACTAATACTGGTCTCACAGGAAAGGATCAAAGCACAGACTCTAAGAAGTCTCATTCTTCTTGCACTTAAGTCGGCATTGTGCCTTTTGTATTTAATTCCGATGTAATTTCAGTGTTTCATCGTCAATGTGTATGTCCTAGGAATACATGGAATCTGCAGTGGTGTATGGGAAACTAATACTGGTCTCACAGGGAATGCTCAAAGTACCGACTGTAAGAAGACTCTCTATTCTTGTACTTAAGGCGGCATTGTGCCATTTGTATTTAATTCCGATGCCAATTCTGTGTTCCATCGTCAATGTGAAGGTCCAAGGAATACATTGTACCTGCAGTGGTGTATCGGAAACTAGTACTGGTCTCGCAGGGAGTGCTCAAAGCACCGACTGTAAGAAGAGGCTATGTTCTTGCACTTATGGCGGCATTGTGACTTTTGTATTTAATTCCGATGTAATTTCAGTGTTTCATTGTCAATGTGTATGTCTAAGGAATACATTGAACCTGCAGTGGTGTATCAGAAACTAATACTGGTCTCACAGGGAATGCTCAAAGCACCGACTGTGAGAAGAGTCTCTATCCTTGTACTTAAGGCGGCATTGTGCCTTTGGTATTTAATTCCGATGCGATTTCTGTGTTTCATCGTCAATGGGAAGTTCCAAGGAATACATGGTACCTGCTGTGGTGTATCGGAAACTAATACTGGTCTCACAGGGAATGCTCAAAGCACCGACTGTAAGAAGGGTCTCAATTCTCTCACTTATGGCGGCATTGTGCCTATTGTGGTTAATTCCGATGCGATTTCTGTGTTTCATTGTCAATGTGTATGTCCAAGGAATACATTGAACCTGCAGTGGTGTATCGGAAACCAATACTGGTCTCAAAGGGAATTCTCAAAGCACCGATTGTAAGAAGAGCCTCTACTCTTGCACTTAAGGCGGCATTGTGCCTTTTGTATTTAATTCCGATGCGATTTCTGTGTTTCATCGTCAATGTGAAGGTCCAGGGAATACACTGAACCTGCTATTGTGTATCGGAAACTAAAACTGGTCTCAAAGGGAATGCTCAAAGAACCGACTGTAACAAGAGTCTCTATTCTTATATTTAAGGCAGCATTGTGCCTTTTGTATTTAATTCCGATGCGATTTCTGTGTTTCATCGTCAATGTGAAGTTCCAAGGAATACATTGAACCTGCAGTGGTGTATCGTAAACTAATACTGGTATCACAGGGAATTCTCAAAGCACGACTCTAAGATGAGTCTCTATTCTTGTACTTAAGGCGGCATTGTGTCTTTTGTATTTAATTCCGATGCGATTTCTGTGTTTCATCGTCAATGTGAAGGTCCAAGGAATACACTCAACCTGCTATGGTGTATCGGTAACTAATACTGGTCTCAAAGGGAATGCTCAAAGAACCGACTGTAAGAAGAGTCTCTATTCTTATACTTAAGGCGGTATTGTGCCTTTTGTATTTAATTCCGATGCGATTTCTGTGTTTCATCGTCAATGTGAAGGTCCAAGGAATACATTGAACCTGCAGTGGCGTATCGGATACTAATACTGGTCGCACAGGAAATGATAAAAGCTCAGACTCTAAGAAGTCTCACTCTTCTTGCACTTAAGGCGGCATTGTACATTTTGTATTTAATTACGATGTAATTTCAGTGTTTCATCGTCAATGTGTAAGTCCAAGGAATACATTGAACTTGTAGTGTTGTATCGGAAACTAATACTGGTCCCGCAGGGAATGCTCAAAGCACCGACAGTAAGAAGAGTCTCTATTCTTGCACTTAAGGCGGCATTGTGCCTTTTGTATTTAATTCTGATGTAATTTCAGTGTTTCATCGTCAACGTGTATGTCCAAGTAATATATTGAACCTGCAGTGGTGTACCGGAAACTAATACTGGTCTCACAGGGAATGCTCAAAACACCGACTGTAAGAAAAGTCTCTATTCGTGTACTTAAGGCGGCATTGTGCCTTTTGTATTTAATTCCAATGCGATTTCTCTGTATCATCGTCAATGTGAAGGTCCAAGGAACACATTGAACCTGCAGTGATGTATCGGAAACTAATACTGGTCTCACAGGAAAGGATCATAGCACGGACTCTAAGAAGTCTCACACATCTTACACTTAAGGCGGCATTGTGACTTTTGTAATTAATTCCGATGTAATTTCAGTGTTTCATCGTCAATGTGTATGTCTAAGGAATAAATTGAACCTGCAGTGGTGTATCGCAAACTAATACTGGTCTCACAGGGAATGCTCAAAGCACCGACTGTAAGAAGAGTCTCTATTCTTGTACATACGGCGGCATTGGGCCTTTTTTGTTTAATTCCGACTTAATTTCTGTGTTTCATCATTAATGTGAAGGTCCAAGGAATACATTGAACCTGCAGTAATGTATCGGAAAATAATACTGGTCTAACAGAAAAGGATCAAAGGACAGACTTTAAGAAGTCTCACTCTTCTTGCACTTAAGACGGCATTGTGCCCTTTGTATTTAAATCCGATGTAATTTCAGTGTTTCATCGACAATGTGAATGTTCAAGGAATACATTGAACCTGCAGTGGCGTATCGGACACTAATACTGGTCTCACAGGAAAGGATCAAAGCACCGACTGTAAGAAGTCTCACTCATTTTGCACTTAAGGTAGCATTGAGCCTTTTGCATTTAATTCCGATGTAATTTCAGTATTTCATCGTCAATGTGTATGTAAAAGGAATACATTGAACCTGCAGTGGTGTATCGGAAACTAATACTGGTCTCATAGGAAAGGATCAAAGCACATACTCTAAGAAGTGTCACTCCTTTTGCACTTAAGGTGGCATTGTGCCTTTTGTATTTAATTCCGATGTAATTTCAGTGTTTCATCGTCAATGTTTATGTAAAAGGAATACATTGAACCTGCAGTGGTGTATCGGAAACTAATACTGGTCTCATAGGAAAGAATCAAAGCACAGACGCTACGAAGTCTCACTCATCTTCCATTTAAGGCGGCATTTTGCCTTTTGTATTTAATTCCGATGTAATTTCAGTGTTTCATCGTCAATGTGTATGTAAAATTAATACATTGAACATGATGTGGTGTATCGGTAACTAATACTTGTCTCACAGGAAAGGATCAAAGCACAGACTCGAAGAAGTCTCACTCTTCTTGCACTTAAGACGGCATTGTGCGTTTTGTATTTATTTCCGATGTAATTTCAGTGTTTCATCGTCAATGTGGATGTCCAAGGAATACAATGAACCTGCAGTGGCGTATCGGAAGCTAATACTGGTCTCACAGGAAAGGATCAAAGCATCGACTGTAAGAAGATTCTCTATTTTTGTTCTTAAGGCGGCATTGTGCTTTTGTATTTAATTCCGATGCGATTTCTGTGTTTGGTCGTCAATGTGAAGGTCCAAGGAATACATTGAACCTGCAGTGGTGTATCGGAAAATAATACTGGTCTCACAGAAAAGGATCAGAGCACAGACTCTAAGAAGTCTCACTCTTCTTGCACTTACGACGGCATTGTGCCTTTTGTATTTAATTCCGATGCGATATCTGTGATTTGTCGTCAATGTGAATGTCCAATTAATACATAGAACCTGCAGAGGTGTATCGGAAACTAATACTGGTCTCATAGGAAAGGATCGAAGCACAGACTCTAAGAAGTCTCACTCATTTTGCACTTAAGGTAGCATTGAGCATTTTGTATTTCATTCCGATGTAATTTTAGTGTTTCATCGTCAATGTGTATGTAAAAGGAATACATTGAACCTGCAGTGATGTATCGGAAACTAATACTGGTCTCATAGGACAGGATCAAAGCACATACTCTAAGAAGTCTCACTGCTTTTGCACTGAAGGTGGCATTGTGCCTTTTGTATTTAATTCCGATGTAATTACAGTGTTTCATCGTCAATGTGTATGTCAAATGAATACATTGAACCTGCAGTGGTGTATCGGAAACTAATACTGGTCTCACAGGAAAGGATCAAAGCACAACCTCTAAGAAGTCTCACTCTTCTTGCACTTAAGACGGCATTGTGCCTTTTGTATTTAAATCCGATGTAATTTCAGTGTTTCATCGACAATGTGAATGTCCAAGGAATACATTGAACCTGCAGTGGCGTATCGGAAAATAATACTGGTCTCACAGGAAAGGATCAAAGCACAGACTCTAAGAAGTCTCACTCTTCTTGCACTTAAGACGGCATTGTGCCTTTTGTATTTAAATCCGATGTAATTTCAGTGTTTCATCGACAATGTGAATGTCCAAGGAATACATTGAACCTGCAGTGGCGTATCGGACACTAATACTGGTCTCACAGGAAAGGATCAAAGCACCGACTGTAAGAAGTCTGACTCATTTTGCACTTAAGGTAGCATTGAGCCTTTTGTATTTAATTCCGATGTAATTTCAGTGTGTCATCGTCAATGTGTATGTAAAAGGAATACATTGAACCTGCAGTGGTGTATCGGAAACTAATAGTGGTCTCATAGGAAAGAATCAAAGCACAGAAGCTACGAAGTCTCACTCCTCTTGCATTTAAAGCGGCATTTTGCCTTTTGTATTTAATTCCGATGTAATTTCAGTGTTTCATAGTCAATGTGTATGTAAAAGGAATACATTGAACCTGCAGTGGTGTATCGAAAACTAATACTGGTCTCATAGGAAAGGATCAAAGCACATACTCTAAGAAGTCTCACTCCTTTTGCACGGAAGGTGGCATTGTGCCTTTTGTATTTAATTCCGATGTAATTTCAGTGTTTCATCGTCAATGTGTATGTGAAATGAATACATTGAACCTGCAGTGGTGAATCGGAAACTATTACTGGTCTCACAGGAAAGGTTCAAAGAACGGACTCTAAGAATTCTCACTCTTCTTGCACTTAAGGCGGCATTGTGCCTTTTGTATTTAATTCCTTTGTAATTTCAGTGTTTCATCGTCAATGTGTATGTAAAATGAATACACTGAACTTGCAGTGGTGTATCGGAAAATAATACTGGTCTCATAGGAAAGAATCAAAGCACAGACGCTAAGAAGTCTTACTCTTCTTGCATTTAAGGCGGCATTGTGCTTTTTGTATTTAATTCCGTTGCGATTTCTGTGTTTCATCGTCAATGTGTATGTAAAAGAAATACATTGAACATGCAGTGGTGTATCGGAAACTAATACTGGTCTCATAGGAAAGGATCAAAGCACATACTCTAAGAAGTCTCACTCTTCTTGCACTTATGGCGGCATTGTGCCTTTTGTATTTAATTCCGATGTAATTTCAGTGTTTCATCGTCAATGTGTATGTAAAAGGAATACATTGAACCTGCAGTGGTGTATCGGAAACTAATACTGTTCTCACAGGAAAGGATTAAAGGAACGACTGTAGGAAAGGTCTCTATTCTTGTAGTAAAGGCGGCATTGTGCCTTTTGTATTTTATTCCGAGGCGATTTCTGTGTATCATCGTTAATGTGAAGGTCCAAGGAATACATTGAACCTGCAGTGCTGAATCGGAAACTATAACTGGTCTCATAGGAAAGGTTCAAAGCAAAGACTCTAAGAAGTCTCACACTTCTTGCACTTAAGGCGGCATTGTGCCTTTTGTATTTAATTCCGATGTAATTTCAGTGTTTCATCGTCAATGTGTATGTAAAAGGAATACATTGAACCTGCAGTGGTGTATCGGAATCTAATACTGGTCTCATAGGAAAGGATCAAATTACATACTCTAAGAAGTCTCACTCCTTTTGCAGTTAAGGTGGCATTGTGCCTTTTGTATTTAATTCCGATGTAATTTCAGTATTTCATCGTCAATGTGTTTGTAAAAGGAATACATTGAACCTGCAGTGGTGTATCGCAAACTAATACTGGTCTCACAGGAAAGGATCAAAACACCGACTGTAAGAAGAGTCTCTATTCTTGTACTTAAGGCGGCATTGTGCCTTTTGTATTTCATTCCGGCTTGATTTCTGTGTTTCATCGTTAATGTGAAGGTCCAAGGAATACATTGAGCCTGCAGTGGTGTATCGGAAACTATATCTGGTCTCATAGGAAAGGATCAATGCAAAGACTCTAAGAAGTCTCACTCATCTTGCACTTAAGGCGGCATTGTGCCTTTTGTATTTATTTCCGATGTAATTTCAGTGTTTCATCGTCAATGTGTATGTAAAAGAAATACATTGAACATGCAGTGGTGTATCGGAAACTAATACTGGTCTCATAGGAAAGGATCAAAGCACATACTCTAAGAAGTCTCACTCTTCTTGCACTTATGGCGGCATTGTGCCTTTTGTATTTAATTCCGATGTAATTTCAGTGTTTCATCGTCAATGTGTATGTAAAAGGAATAC
Source organism: Schistocerca americana (assembly GCF_021461395.2). NCBI lineage: Eukaryota > Metazoa > Arthropoda > Insecta > Orthoptera > Acrididae > Schistocerca > Schistocerca americana. The sequence goes on along the minus strand of NC_060123.1, from coordinate 728,653,737 downwards.
ATTGAACCTGCAGTGGTGTATCGGAAACTATTACTGGTCTCATAGGAAAGGATCAAAGCACATTCTCTAAGAAGTCTCACTCTTCTTGCACTTAAGACGGCATTGTGCGTTTTGTATTTAATTCCGATGTAATTTCAGTGTTTCATCGTCAATGTGAATGTCCAAGGAATAAATTGAACCTGCAGTGGTGTATCGCAAACTAATACTGGTCTCACAGGGAATGCTCAAAGCACCGACTGTAAGAAGAGTCTCTATTCTTGTACATAAGGCGGCATTGGGCCTTATTTATTTAATTCCGACTTAATTTCTGTGTTTCATCGTTAATGTGAAGGTCCAAGGAATACATTGAACCTGCAGTGGTGTATCGGAAAATAATACTGGACTCACAGGAAAGGATCAAAGCACAGACTTTAAGAAGTCTCACTCTTCTTGCACATAAGACGGCATTGTGCCTTTTGTATTTAAATCCGATGTAATTTCAGTGTTTCATCGACAAAGTGAATGTTCAAGGAATACATTGAACCTGCAGTGGCGTATCGGACACTAATACTGGTCTCATAGGAAAGGATCAAAGCACCGACTGTAAGAAGTCTCACTCATTTTGCACTTAAGGTAGCATTGAGCCTCTTGCATTTAATTCCGATGTAATTTCAGTATTTCATCGTCAATGTGTATGTAAAAGGAATACATTGAACCTGCAGTGGTGTATCGGAAACTAATACTGGTCTCATAGGAAAGGATGAAAGCACATACTCTAAGAAGTGTCACTCCTTTTGCACTTAAGGTGGCATTGTGCCTTTTGTATTTAATTCCGATGTAATTTCAGTGTTTCATCGTCAATGTGTATGTAAAAGGAATACATTGAACCTGCAGTGGTGTATCGGAAACTAATACTGGTCTCATAGGAAAGAATCAAAGCACAGACGCTACGAAGTCTCACTCATCTTCCATTTAAGGCGGCATTTTGCCTTTTGTATTTAATTCCGATGTAATTTCAGTGTTTCATCGACAATGTGTATGTAAAATTAATACATTGAACATGATGTGGTGTATCGGTAACTAATACTTGTCTCACAGGAAAGGATCAAAGCACAGACTCTAAGAAGTCTCACTCTTCTTGCACTTAAGACGGCATTGTGCGCTTTGTATTTAAATCCGATGTAATTTCAATGTTTCATCGTCAATGTGAATGTCCAAGGAATACAATGAACCTGCAGTGGCGTATCGGAAGCTAATACTGGTCTCACAGGAAAGGATCAAAGCATCGACTGTAAGAAGAGTCTCTATTCTTGTTCTTAAGGCGGCATTGTGCCTTTTGTATTTAATTCCGATGCGATTTCTGAGTTTGGTCGTCAATGTGAAGGTCCAAGGAATACATTGAACCTGCAGTGGTGTACCGGAAAACAATACTGGTCTCACAGGAAAGGATCAAAGCACAGACTCTAAGAAGTCTCACTCTTCTTGCACTTAAGACGGCATTGTGCCTTTTGTATTTAGTTACGATGCGATATCTGTGATTTGTCGTCAATGTGAATGTCCAAGGAATACATAGAACCTGCAGAGGTGTATCGGAAACTAATACTGGTCTCATAGGAAAGGATCAAAGCACAGACTCTAAGAAGTCTCACTCATTTTGCACTTAAGGTAGCATTGAGCATTTTGTATTTCATTCCGATGTCATTTCAGTGTTTCATCGTCAATGTGCATGTAAAAGGAATACATTGAACATGCAGTGGTGTATCGGAAACTAATACTGGTCTCATAGGACAGGATCAAAGCACATACTCTAAGAAGTCTCACTCCTTTTGCACTGAAGGTGGCATTGTGCCTTTTGTATTTAATTCCGATGTAATTTCAGTGTTTCTTCGTCAATGTGTATGTCAAATGAATACATTGAACCTGCAGTGGTGTATCGGAAACTAATACTGGTCTCACAGGAATGGATCAAAGCACGGACTCTAAGAATTCTCACTCTTCTTGCACTTAAGGCGGCATTGTGCCTTTTGTATTTAATTACGATGTAATTTCAGTGTTTCATCGTCAATGAGTATGTCCAAGGAATACATTGAACTTGCAGTGGTGTATCGGAAACTAATACTGGTCCCGCAGGGAACGCTCAAAGCACCGACAGTAAGAAGAGTCTCTATTCTTGCACTTAAGGCGGCATTGTGCCTTTTGTATTTAATTCCAATGCGATTTCTGTGTATCATCGTCAATGTGAAGGTCCAAGGATCACATTGAACCTGCAGTGATGTATCGGAAACTAATACTGGTCTCACAGGAAAGGAACAAAGCACGGACTCTAAGAAGTCTCACACATCTTACACTTAAGGCGGCATTGTGCCTTTTGTATTTAATTCTGTTGTAATTTCAGTGTTTCATCGTCAATGTGTATGTAAAAGAAATACATTGAACATGCAGTGGTGTATCGGAAACTAATACTGGTCTCATAGGAAAGGATCAAAGCACATACTCTAAGAAGTCTCACTCTTCTTGCACTTAAGGCGGCATTGTGCCTTTTGTATTTAATTCCGATGTAATTTCAGTGTTTCATCGTCTATGTGTATGTAAAAGGAATACATTGAACCTGCAGTGGTGTATCGGAAACTAATACTGGTCTCATAGGAAAGGATCAAAGCACATACTCTAAGAAGTCTCACTCTTCTTGCACTTAAGACGGCATTGTGCGTTTTGTATTTAATTCCGATGTAATTTCAGTGTTTCATCGTCAATGTGAATGTCCAAGGAATACAATGAACCTGCAGTGGCGTATCGGAAGCTAATACTGGTCACACAGGAAGGATCAAAGCATCGACTCTAAGAAGTCTCACTTTTCTTGCACTTAAGACGGCATTGTGCCTTTTGTATTTAATTCCGATGCGATATCTGTGTTTTGACGTCAATGTGAATGTCCAAGGAATACATAGAACCTGCAGTGGTGTATCGGAAACTAATACTGGTCTCACAGGAAAGGATCAAAGCACGGACTCTAAGAATTCTCACTCTTCATGCACTTAAGGCAGCATTGTGCCTTTTGTATTTAATTCCGATGTAATTTCAGTGTTTCATCGTCAATGTGTATGTAAAGGAATACACTGAACCTGCAGTGGTGTATCGGAAACTAATACTGGTCTCATAGGAAAGAATCAAAGCACAGACGCTTAGAAGTCTCACTCTTGTTGCATTTAAGGCGGCATTGTGCCTTTTGTATTTAATTCTGTTGTAATTTCAGTGTTTCATCGTCAATGTGTATGTAAAAGAAATACATTGAACATGCAGTGGTGTATCGGAAACTAATACTGGTCTCATAGGAAAGGATCAAAGCACATACTCTAAGAAGTCTCACTCTTCTTGCACTTAAAGCGGCATTGTGCCTTTTGTATTTACTTCCGATGTAATTTCAGTGTTTCATCGTCAATGTGTATGTAAAAGGAATACATTGAACATGATGTGGTGTATCGGTAACTAATACTGGTCTCACAGGAATGGATCAAAGCACAGACTCTAAGAAGTCTCACTCTTCTTGCACTTAAGACGGCATTGTGCGTTTTGTATTTAATTCCGATATAATTTCAGTGTTTCATCGTCAATGTGAATGTCCAAGGAATACAATGAACCTGCAGTGGCGTATGGGAAGATAATACTGGTCTCACAGGAAAGGATCAAAGCATCGACTGTAAGAAGAGGCTCTATTCTTGTCCTTAAGGCGGCATTGTGCCTTTTGGATTTAATTCCGATGCGATTTCTGTGTTTTGTCGTCAATGTGAAGGTCCAAGGAATACATTGAACCTGCAGTGGCGTATCGGAAACTAATACTGGTCTCACAGGAAAGGATCAAAGCACGGACTCTAAGAATTCTCACTCTTCATGCACTTAAGGCAGCATTGTGCCATTTATATTTAATTCCGATGCGATATCTGTGTTTTGTCGTCAATGTGAATGTCCAAGGACTACATAAAACCTGCAGTGGTGTATCGGATACTAATACTGGTCTCATAGCAAAGGATCAAAGCACAGTCTCTAAGAAGTCTCACTCATTTTGCACTTAAGGTAGCATTGAGCCTTTTGTATTTCATTCCGATGTAATTTCAGTGTTTCATAGTCAATGTGTATGTAAAAGGACTACATTGAACCTGCAGTGGTGAATCGGAAACTAATACTGGTCTCATAGGAAAGGATCAAAGCACATACTCTAAGAAGTCTCACTCCTTTTGCACGGAAGGTGGCATTGTGCCTTTTGTATTTAATTCCGATGTAATTTCAGTGTTTCATCGTCAATGTGTATGTGAAATGAATACATTGAACCTGCAGTGGTGTATCGGAAACTATTTCTGGTCTCACAGGAAAGGTTCAAAGAGCGGACTCTAAGAATTCTCACTCTTCTTGCACTTAAGGCGGCATTGTGCCTTTTGTATTTAATTCGTTTGTAATTTCAGTGTTTCATCGTCAATGTGTATGTAAAAGGAATACACTGAACCTGCAGTGGTGTATCGGAAACTAATACTGGTCTCATAGGAAAGAATCAAAGCACAGACGCTAAGAAGTCTCACTCTTCTTGCATTTAAGGCGGCATTGTGCCTTTTGTATTTAATTCCGATGTAATTTCAGTGTTTCATCGTCAATGTGAATGTCCAAGGAATACATTGAACCTGCAGTGGCGTATCGGAAACTAATACTGGTCTCACAGGAAAGGATCAAAGCACCGACTGTAAGAAGGGTCTCTATTCTTGTACTTAAGGCGGCATTGTGCTTTTTGTATTTAATTCCGTTGCGATTTCTGTGTTTCATCGTCAATGTGAAGGTCCAAGGTATACATTGAACCTGCAGTGGTGTATCGGAAACTAATAATGGTCTCTCAGGAAAGGATCAAAACACAGACTCTAAGAAGTCCCACTCCTCTTGCAGTTAAGACGGCATTTTACCTTTTGTATTTAATTCCGATGCAATTTCAGTGTTTTATCGTCAATGTGTATGTAAAAGGAATACATTGAACCTGCAGTGGTGTATCGGAAACTAATACTGTTCTCACAGGAAAGGATCAAAGCACCGACTGTAGGAAGGGTCTCTATTCTTGTAGTAAAGGCGGCATTGTGCCTTTTGTATTTTATTCCAAAGCGATTTCTGTGTATCATCGTTAATGTGAAGGTCCAAGGAATACATTGAACCTGCGGTGCTGAATCGGAAACAATAACTGGTCTCATAGGAAAGGTTCAAAGCAAAGACTCTAAGAAGTCTCACACTTCTTGCACTTAAGGCGGCATTGTGCCTTTTGTATTTAATTCCGATGTAATTTCAGTGTTTCATCGTCAATGTGTATGTAAAAGGAATACATTGAACCTGCAGTGGTGTATCGGAATCTAATACTGGTCTCATAGGAAAGGATCAAATTACATACTCTAAGAAGTCTCACTCCTTTTGCAGTTAAGGTGGCATTGTGCCTTTTGTATTTAATTCCAATGTAATTTCAGTATTTCATCGTCAATGTGTTTGTAAAAGGAATACATTGAACCTGCAGTGGTGTATCGCAAACTAATACTGGTCTCACAGGAAAGGATCAAAACACCGACTGTAAGAAGAGTCTCTATTCTTGTACTTAAGGCGGCATTGTGCCTTTTGTATTTAATTCCGATGCGATTTCTGTGTTTTGTCGTGAATGTGAAGGTCCAAGGAATACATTGAACCTGCAGTGGTGTATCGGAAACTATTACTGGTCTCATAGGAAAGGATCAAAGCACATACTCTAAGAAGTCTCACTCTTCTTGCACTTAAGACGGCATTGTGCGTTTTGTATTTAATTCCGATGTAATTTCAGTGTTTCATCGTCAGTGTGAATGTCCAAGGAATAAATTGAACCTGCAGTGGTGTATCGCAAACTAATACTGGTCTCACAGGGAATGCTCAAAGCACCGACTGTAAGAAGAGTCTCTATTCTTGTACATAAGGCGGCATTGGGCCTTTTTTATTTAATTCCGACTTAATTTCTGTGTTTCATCGTTAATGTGAAGGTCCAAGGAATACATTGAACCTGCAGTGGTGTATCGGAAAATAATACTGGACTCACAGGAAAGGATCAAAGCACAGACTTTAAGAAGTCTCACTCTTCTTGCACTTAAGACGGCATTGTGCCTTTTGTATTTAAATCCGATGTAATTTCAGTGTTTCATCGACAATGTGAATGTTCAAGGAATACATTGAACCTGCAGTGGCGTATCGGACACTAATACTGGTCTCATAGGAAAGGATCAAAGCACCGACTGTAAGAAGTCTCACTCATTTTGCACTTAAGGTAGCATTGAGCCTCTTGCATTTAATTCCGAAGTAATTTCAGTATTTCATCGTCAATGTGTATGTAAAAGGAATACATTGAACCTGCAGTGGTGTATCGGAAACTAATACTGGTCTCATAGGAAAGGATCAAAGCACATACTCTAAGAAGTGTCACTCCTTTTGCACTTAAGGTGGCATTGTGCCTTTTGTATTTAATTCCGATGTAATTTCAGTGTTTCATCGTCAATGTGTATGTAAAAGGAATACATTGAACCTGCAGTGGTGTATCGGAAACTAATACTGGTCTCATAGGAAAGAATCAAAGCACAGACGCTATGAACTCTCACTCATCTTCCATTTAAGGCGGCATTTTGCCTTTTGTATTTAATTCCGATGTAATTTCAGTGTTTCATCGTCAATGTGTATGTAAAATTAATACATTGAACATGATGTGGTGTATCGGTAACTAATACTTGTCTCACAGGAAAGGATCAAAGCACAGACTCTAAGAAGTCTCACTCTTCTTGCACTTAAGACGGCATTGTGCCTTTTGTATTTAGTTACGTTGCGATATCTGTGATTTGTCGTCAATGTGAAAGTCCAAGGAATACATAGAGCCTGCAGAGGTGTATCGGAAACTAATACTGGTCTCATAGGAAAGGATCAAAGCATAGACTGTAAGAAGTCTCACTCATTTTGCACTTAAGGTAGCATTGAGCATTTTGTATTTCATTCCGATGTAATTTCAGTGTTTCATCGTCAATGTGCATGTAAAAGGAATACATTGAACATGCAGTGGTGTATCGGAAACTAATACTGGTCTCATAGGACAGGATCAAAGCACATACTCTAAGAAGTCTCACTCCTTTTGCACTGAAGGTGGCATTGTGCCTTTTGTATTTAATTCCGATGTAATTTCAGTGTTTCTTCTTCAATGTGTATGTCAAATGAATACATTGAACCTGCAGTGGTGTATCGGAAACTAATACTGGTCTCACAGGAATGGATCAAAGCACGGACTCTAAGAATTCTCACTCTTCTTGCACTTAAGGCGGCATTGTGCCTTTTGTATTTAATTACGATGTAATTTCAGTGTTTCATCGTCAATGTGTATGTCCAAGGAATACATTGAACTTGCAGTGGTGTATCGGAAACTAATACTGGTCCCGCAGGGAACGCTCAAAGCACCGACAGTAAGAAGAGTCTCTATTCTTGCACTTAAGGCGGCATTGTGCCTTTTGTATTTAATTCCAATGCGATTTCTGTTTATCATCGTCAATGTGAAGGTCCAAGGATCACATTGAACCTGCAGTGATGTATCGGAAACTAATACTGGTCTCACAGGAAAGGAACAAAGCACGGACTCTAAGAAGTCTCACACATCTTACACTTAAGGCGGCATTGTGCCTTTTGTATTTAATTCTGTTGTAATTTCAGTGTTTCATCGTCAATGTGTATGTAAAAGAAATACATTGAACATGCAGTGGTGTATCGGAAACTAATACTGGTCTCATAGGAAAGGATCAAAGCACATACTCTAAGAAGTCTCACTCTTCTTGCACTTAAGGCGGCATTGTGCCTTTTGTATTTAATTCCGATGTAATTTCAGTGTTTCATCGTCAATGTGTATGTAAGAGGAATACATTGGACCTGCAGTGGTGTATCGGAAACTAATACTGGTCTCATAGGAAAGGATCAAAGCACATACTCTAAGAAGTCTCACTCTTCTTGCACTTAAGACGGCATTGTGCGTTTTGTATTTAATTTCGATGTAATTTCAGTGTTTCATCGTCAATGTGAATGTCCAAGGAATACAATGAACCTGCAGTGGTGTATCGGAAACTATAACTGGTCTCATAGGAAAGGGTCAAAGCACATACTCTAAGAAGTCTCACTCTTCTTGCACTTAAGGCGGCATTGTGCCTTTTGTATTTAATTCCGATGTAATTTCAGTGTTTCATCGTCAATGTGTATGTAAAAGGAATACATTGAACCTGCAGTGGTGTATCGGAAACTTATACTGGTCTCATAGGAAAGGATCAAAGCACATACTCTAAGAAGTCAGACTCTACTTGCACTTAAGGCGGCATTGTGCCTTTTGTATTTAATTCCGATGTAATCTCAGTGTTTCATCGTCAATGTGTATGTAAACGGAATACATTGAACCTGCAGTGGTGTTTTGGAAACTAATACTGGTCTCATAGGAAAGGATCAAAGCACATACTCTAAGAAGTCTCACTTCTTTTGCAGTTAAGGTGGCATTGTGCCTTTTGTATTTCTTTCCGATGTAATTTCAGTGTTTCATCGTCAATGTGTATGTAAAAGGAATACATTAAACCTGCAATGGTGTGTCGCAAACTAATACTGGTCTCACAGGAAAGGATCAAAACACCGACTGTAAGAAGTGTCTCCATTCTTGTACTTACGGCGGCATTGTGCCTTTTGTATTTAATTCCGACTTGATTTCTGTGTTTCATCATTAATGTAAAGGTCCAAGGAATACATTGAAAATGCAGTGGTGTATCGGAAACTATAACTGGTCTCATAGGAAAGGATCAAAGCAAAGACTCTAAGAAGTCTCACTCTTCTTGCACTTAAGGCGGCATTGTGCCTTTTGTATTTAATTCCGACGTAATTTCAGTGTTTCATCGTCAATGTGCATGTAAAAGTAATACAGTGAACGTGCAGTGGTGTATCGGAAACTAATACTGGTCTCATAGGAAAGGATCAAAGCACATACTCTAAGAAGTCTCACTAATTTTGCAGTTTAGGTGGCATTGTGCCTTTTGTATTTAATTCCGATGTAATTTCAGGGTTTCATCGTCAATGTGTATGTAAATGGAATACATTGAACCTGCAGTGGTGTATCGAAAACTAATACTGGTCTCATAGCAAAGGATCAAAGCACATACTCTAAGAAGTCTCACTCCTTTTGCAGTTAAGGTGGCATTGTGCCTTTTGTATTTAATTTCGATGTAATTTCAGTGTTTAATCGTCAATGTGTATGTAAAAGGAATACATTGATCCTGCAGTGGTGAATCGCAAACTAATACTGGTCTCACAGGAAAGGATCAAAACACCGACTGTAAGAAGAGTCTCTATTCTTGTACTTAAGGCGGCATTGTGCCTTTTGTATTTAATTCCGACTTGATTTCTGTGTTTCATCATTAATGTGAAGGTCCATGGAATACATTGAACCTGCAGTGGTGTATCGGAAGCTATAACTGGTCTCATAGGAATCGATCAAAGCAAAGACTCTAAGAAGTCTCACTCTTCTTGCACTTATGGCGGCATTGTGCCTTTTGTATTTAATTCCGATGTAATTTCAGTGTTTCATCGTCAATGTGTATGTAAAAGAAATACATTGAACCTGCAGTGGTGTATCGGAAACTAATACTGGTCTCATAGGAAAGGATCAAAGCACATACTCTAAGAAGTCTCACTCCTTTTGCAGTTAAGGTGGCATTGTGCCTTTTGTATTTAATGCCGATGTAATTTCAGTGTTTCATCGTCAATGTGTATGTAAAAGGAATACATTGAACCTGCAGTGGTGTATCGCAAACTATTACTGGTCTTACAGGAAAGGATCAGAACACCGACTGTAAGAAGAGTCTCTATTCTTGTACTTAAGGCGGCATTGTGCCTTTTGTATTTAATTCCGTTGCGATTTCTGTGTTTCATCGTCAATGTGAAGGTACAAGGAATACATTGATCCTGCAGTGGTGTATCGGAAACTAGTACAGGTATCTCAGGAAAGGATCAAAGCACAGACTCTAAGAAGTCGCACTCCTCTTGCAGTTAAGACGGCATTTTGCATTTTGTATTTAATTCCGATGGAATTTCAGTGTTTCGTCGTCAATGTGTATGTAAAAGGAATACATTGAAACTGCAGTGGTGTATCGGAAACTAATACTGTTCTCACAGGAAAGGATCAAAGCACCGACTGTAAGAAGGGTCTCTATTCTTGTACTAAAGGCGGCATTGTGCCTATTGTATTTTATTTCTAGGCGATTTCTATGTATCATCGTTAATGTGAAGGTCCAAGGAATACATTGAACCTGCAGTGCTGTATCGGAAACTATAACTGGTCTCATAGGAAAGGTTCAAAGCAAAGACTCTAGGAAGTCTCACTCTTCTTGCACTTAAGGCGGCATTGTGCCTTTTGTATTTAATTCCGATGTAATTTCAGTGTTTCATCGTCAATGTGTATGTAAAAGAAATACATTGAACATGCAGTGGTGTATCGGAAACTAATACTGGTCTCATAGGAAAGGATCAAAGCACATACTCTAAGAAGTGTCACTCCTTTTGCAGTTAAGGTGGCATTGTGCCTTTTGTATTACATTCCGATGTAATTTCAGTGTTTCATCGTGACTGTGTATGTAAAAGGAATACATTTAACCTGCAGTGGTGTATCGCAAACTAATACTGGTCTCACAGGAAAAGATCATATCACCGACTGTAAGAAGAGTCTCTATTCTTGTACTTAAGGCGGCATTGTGCCTTTTGTATTTAATTCCGACTTGATTTCTGTGTTTCATCGTTAATGTGAAGGTCCAAGGAATACATTGAACCTGCAGTGGTGTATCGGAAACTATAGCTGGTCCCATAGGAAAGGATCAAAGCAAAGACTCTAAGAAGTCTCACTCTTCTTGCACTTAAGGCGGCATTGTGCCTTTTGTATTTAATTCCGATGTAATATCAGTGTTTCATCGTCAATGTGTATGTAAAAGGAATACATTGAACCTGCAGTGGTGTATCGGAAACTAATACTGGTCTCATAGGAAAGGATCAAAGCACATACTCTAAGAAGTCTCACTCCTTTTGCACTTATCGTGGCATTGTGCATTGTGTATTTAATTCCGATGTAATTTCAGTGTTTCATCGTCAATGTGTATGTAAAAGTAATACATTGAACCTGCAGTGGTGTATCTGAAACTAATACTGGTCTCATAGGAAACGATCAAAGCAAAGACTCTAAGAAGTTGTAACACCACAGCTCTTATGCTGTATGGATTCATTTTGCTTTATTTAATATTACATTGTTGATCGCCTGTGAATGTGTTCAAATCGATAGCATAAAATTGTGTATTCTTTTCTACATCAAACCTTTGATGTCGTGATTTGATTCTATGCAAAGTAGTGTATCTGCAATTAAATATCTTTGTCCCATTTGGAGGGAACAGAACTTTTTATATGTAATTGTAATTTTGTGTGAATAATGTTTTGTTGAAGTGTCAATATGTGAAAATGTTCTGTTTTATTTAATGTATTTGTTTGCTGTTATGTAAATTGCTGATCCTCACTTAGGGTTCTTAGTTAGTTTGTATGTAAATGGTGTAGTGGTTCCCCTCTGGAACGGAAATGCGTAGCACGCGCAAATTGTGGTTGGCATAGGTGGAAAAGGTGGAACTGATAGTCAGTCGGAGGCGAGCTACGAGTCCGAGACGAGCCACTAGTCGGAAAGGAGCTACCAGTCTGTGTACTGTCAATGTAAAGGTGCATATCATGCTGATTCAGAGAGAGGCTTTTACTGCTTCTTTCCAATGCCTCGGATGGGTGGATAAATAGCTGGATCTATTCTGGAATTTGTATGAATCATCGCCATGAAGATACGATAAAGTCCGGCAATTCTACCTGTAATTCCACCTACCAACATGCAGTTGCCACCACATTGCGCAATCACTGTAACGTAATACTATATTGATGTACAGTGAAGGATCAGCCTAATGGATGTGTTAGTGTGCTGAAATATAAGGTAATTCATATCGGAATTTATTTACCTACCTTGATTTTACTCCTCATCATAACACCTCTCAGGGTCCTCTCCGTTTGAAGTAAAGTGATTACCGAGTGTCCTTACTGAAAGTACGTTGAAGCCTAGAGCTTTGTTAAATAATGCCTCTTGAACTTATTAGAATGATAGTTAAACAGTGGTAACAGAGTGAGTTAAAGCAAATGTTATTTGTCCAATAATAATTTTCCTATTGAAACTGTTATTTAAAGTGCTGTTACCAACTTCTAACTTTAGGCTGAGTCTTATAAAGTAAATGATCACGTTGTTGTCTGTAGTAAATTCTAAAAAGGAGAGTCAGTTCCTTGCAATTTTGTCAACATTGTGTTTCGTTGTAGTAAAAGTGAGAAAGCTGCAGTTGTGAAACGTTACATTCTCATGTATGCCAAGTGTTTGTCTCTCTTGTGTGCATATTAACAGTATAAAGACCACTCAGTTGGTGTAAACCCTGAAAGTGATAGTGTTTTTCTGTACGTGTTATAATTTTGCAAATAGTTTTTTTTTTTTGTGCTGCTCCAGTTGTTAGCTTCAATCTTAAAACATATGTGTGTCAGAGATCATTGCACTCGAGAGTTGCTAAGTCTAGGTTGTGTTTGTAGTGTTGTCCATTATAGTTACTTATACCTACTTTCATAAACGAGAATGTTAATCTTTCTCTTGCCTAATTAGGCTGGCGACCGTTTCCCTTATTCTAGGAATAGTATAGATAGGCAAAATTTTGTTTGTCACTATTCCAATATTAACGTAATTCTGACTTTCATTTCCGATAAGCCACTTCCATTAGGAACAATACGGTCAACTTAACAAAATTCCTCTCAGAGGGTAACACTGCTCTGTTGCTTTGTGCCATAGTTACTTTTACAAAATTGTTTTATGTTACAACCTGCTTCTGGCATTGAGGTTATGGTACAATAGTTAGCAGAGAGGGAGTGTTATAAAGTCTCACTCTTCTTACACTTAAGGCGGCATTGTGCCTTTTGTATTTAATTCCGATGTAATTTCAGTGTTTCATCGTCAATGTGTATGTATAAGAAATACATTGAACATGCAGTGGTGTATCGGAAACTAATACTGGTCTCATTGGAAAGGATCAAAGAACATACTCTAAGAAGTCTCACTCTTCTTGCACTTAAGGCGGCATTGTGCCTTTTGTATTTAATTCCGACTTGATTTCTGTGTTTCATCGTTAATGTGAAGGTCCAAGGAATACATTGAACCTGCAGTGGTGTATCGGAAACTATAGCTGGTCTCATAGGAAAGGATCAAAGCAAAGACTCTAAGAAGTCTCGCTCCTCTTGCAGTTAAGGTGGCATTGTGCCTTTTGTATTTAATCCGATGTAATTTCAGTGTTTCATCGTCAATGTGTATGTAAAAGGAATACATTGTACCTGCAGTGGTGTATCGGAAACTAATACTGGTCTCATAGGAAAAGATAAAAGCACATACTCTAAGAAGTCTCACTCCTTTTGCAGTTAAGGTGGCATTGTGCCTTTTGAACTTAATTCCGATGTAATTTCAGTGTTTCATCGTCAATGTGTATGTAAAAGGAATACATTGAACCTGCAGTGGTGTATCGCAAACTAATACTGGTCTTACAGGAAAGGATCAAAACACCGACTGTAAGAAGAGTCTCTATTCTTGTACGTAAGGCGGCATTGAGCCTTTTGTATTTAATTCCGTTGCGATTTCAGTGTTTCATCGTTAATGTGAAGGTCCAAGGAATACATTGAACCTGCAGTGCTGTATCGGAAACTAATACTGGTCTCACAGGAAAGGATCAAATCACAGACTCTAAGAAGTCTCACTCTTCTTGCACTTAAGGCGGCATTGTGCCTTTTGTATTTTTTTCCGATGTAATTTCAGTGTTTCATCGTCAATGTGTATGTAAAAGGAATACATTGAACCTGCAGTGGTGTATCGAAAACTAATACTGGTCTCATAGGAAAGGATCAAAGCACAGTCTCTAAGAAGTCTCTCTCCTTTTGCACTTAAGGTGGCATTGTACCTTTTGTATTTAATTCCGATGTAATTTCAGTGTTTCATCGTCAATGTGTATGTAAAAGGAATACATTGAACCTGCAGTGGTGTATCGGAAACTAATACTGATCTCATAGGAAAGAATAAAAGCACAGACTCTAAGAAGTCTCACTCTTCTTGCATTTAAGGTGGCATTGTGCCTTTTGTATTTAATTCCGATGTAATTTCAGTGTTTCATCGTCAAAGTGAATGTCCAAGGAATACATTGAACCTGCAGTGGGGTATCGGAAACTAATACTGGTCTCAGAGGAAAGGATCAAAGCACCGACTCTAAGAGGAGTCTCTATTCTTGTACTTAAGGCGGCATTGTGCCTTTTGTATTTAATTACGATGCGATTTCTGTGTTTTGTCGTCAATGTGAAAGTCCAAGGAATACATTGAACCTGCAGTGGGGTATCGGAAACTAATACTGGTCTCACAGGAAAGGATCAAAGCATCGACTGTAAGAAGAGTCCCTATTGTTGTACTTAAGGCAGCATTGTGCCTTTTGTATTTAATTCCGATGCGATTTCTGTGTTTTGTCGTCAATGTGAATGTCCAAGGGACACATTGAACCTGCAGTGGTGTATCGGAAACTAATACTGGTCTCACAGGAGAGGATCAGATCTCCGACAGTAAGAAGAGTTTCTATTCTTGTATCTAAAGGCGGCATTGTGCCTTTTGTATTTAATTCCGATCCGATTTCTGTATTTCATCGTCAATTCGAAGATCCAAGGAATACATTCAACCTGCAGTGGTGTATTGGAAACTAATACTGGGCTGTCAGGAAAGGATCAAAGCACAGACTCTAAGAAGTCTCACTCTTCTTGCACTTAAGACGGCATTTTTCCTTTTGCATTATATCCGATGTAATATCAGTGTTTCATCGTCAATGTGTATCTAAAAGGAATACATTAAACCTGCAGTGGTGTTTCGGAAAATAATAGTGGTCTCACAGGAAAGGATCAAAGCACAGACTCTAAGCAGTCTTATTCTTCTTGAACTTAAGGCGGCATTACTCGTTATGTATTTAATTCCGATGTAATATCGGTGTTTCATCGTCAATGTGTATGTAAAAGGAATACATTGAACCTGCAGTGGTGTATCGGAAGCTAATATTGGTTTCACAGAAATGGATCAAAGCACCGACTGTAAGAAGAGTCCCTATTCTCGTACTTAAGGCGGCATTGTGCCTTTTGTATTTAATTCCGATGCGATTTCTGTGTTTCGTCGTCAATGTGAAGGTCCAAGGAATACATTGCACCTGCAGTGGTGTATCGGAACCTAATACTGGTCTCACAGGAAGGGATCAAAGCACAGACTCTAAGAAGTCTCACTCTTCTTGTACTTAAGGCGGCATAGTGCCTTTTGTATTTAATTCCGATGTAATTTCAGTGTTTCATCGTCAATGTGTATGTCTAAGGAATACATTGAACCTACAGTGGTGTATCGGAAACTAATACTGGTGTCATAGGAAAGGATCAAAGAACAGACTCTAAGAAACCTCACTCCTCTTGAACTTAAAGCGGCATTGTGCCTCTTATATTTAATTCCGATGCGATATCTGTGTTTCATCTTCAATGTGAAGGTCCAAGATATACATTGAACCAGCAGTGGTGTATCGCAATCGAATACTGGTCTCACAGGGAATGCTCAAAGCACCGACTGTAAGTAGAGTCTCTATTCTTGTACTTAAGGCGACATTGTCCCTTTTGTATTTAAGTCCGATGCGATATCTGTGTTTTGTCGTCAATGTGAAGGTCCTAGGAATACAGTGAACCTGCAGTGGTGTATCGGAAAACAATACTGGTCTCACAGGAAAGGATCAAAGCACAGACTCTAAGAAGTCTCACTCTTCTTGCACTTAAGACGGCATTGTTTTTTTTGCATTTAATTCCGATGTAATTTCAGTGTTTCATCGTCAAAGTGAATGTCCAAGGAATACATTGAACCTGCAGTGGGGTATCGGAAACTAATACTGGTCTCAGAGGAAAGGATCAAAGCACCGACTGTAAGAGGAGTCTCTATTCTTGTACTTAAGGCGGCATTGTGTATTTTCTATTTAATTACGATGCGATTTCTGTATTTTGTCGTCAATGTGAAAGTCCATGGAATGCATTGAAGCTGCAGTTGTGTATCGGAAAATAATACTGGTCTCTCAGGAAAGGATCAAAGCACAGACTCTAAGAAGTCTCACTCTTCTAGCACTAAAGGCGGCATCGTGCCCTTTGTATTGAATTCCGATGTAATTTCAGTGTTTCATAGTCAATGTGTATGTAAAAGGATTACATTGAACCTGCAGTGGTGTATCGGAAAGTAATACTGGTCTCATAGGAAAGATTCAAAGTACGGAGTCTAAGAAGTATCACTCTTCTTGCACTTAAGACGGCATTGTGCCTATTGTATTTAATTCCGATGTAATTTCAGTGTTTCATCGTCAAAGTGAATGTCCTAGGAATACATTGAACCTGCAATGGGGTATCGGAAACTAATACTGGTCTCACAGGAACGGATCAAAGCATCGACTGTAAGAAGAGTCTCTCATCTTGTACTTAAGGCGGCATTGTGCCTTTAGTATTTAATTCCGATGCGATTTCTGTGTTTTGTCGTCAATGTGAATGTCCAAGGGACACATTGAACCTGCAGTGGTGTATCGGAAACTAATACTGGTCTCACAGGAAAGGATCAAAACACCGACAGTATGAAGAGTTTCTATTCTTGTACTAACGGCGGCATTGTGCCTTTTGTATTTAATTCCGATGCGATATCTGTGTTTCATCTTCAATGTGAAGGTCCAAGATATACATTGAACCAACAGTGGTGTATCGCAATCGAATACTGGTCTCACAGGGAATGCTCAAAGCACCGACTGTAAGTAGAGTCTCTATTCTTGTACTTAAGGCGGCATTGTGCCTTTTGTACTTAATTCCGATGCGATTTCTGTTTTTCATCGTCAATGTGAAGGTCCAAGGAATACATTGAACCTGCAGTGGTGTATCGGAAACCAATACTGGCCTCACAGGAAAGGATCAATGCACAAACTCGAAGAACTCTCACTCTTCTTGCACTTAAGGCGGCGTTGTGCCTTTTGTTTTTAATTCCGATGTAATTTCAGTGTTTCATCGTCAATGTGAACGTCCAAGGAATACATTGAACTTGCAGTGGTGTATCGGAAACTAATACTTGCCTCACAGGAAAGGATCAAAGCACATACTCTAAGAAGTCTCACTCTTATTGTACTTATGGCGTCATTGTGCCTTTTGTATTTAATTCCGATGTAATTTCAGTGTTTCATCGTTAGTGTGAATGTCCAAGGAATACATTGAACCTGCAGTGGTCTATCGGAAACTAATACTGGTCTCACAGGAAAGGATCAAAGCACAGAGTCTAAGAAGTCTCACTCTTCTTGCACTTTAGGCGGCATTTTGCCTTTTGTATTTAATTCCGATGTAATTTCAGTGTTTTATCGTCAATGTGAAGGTCCAAGGATTACTTTGAACCTGCAGTGTTGTATCGGAAACTAATACTGGTCTCACATGAAAGGATCAAAGCACAGAGTCAAACAAAACTCACTCTTCTTTCACTTAAGGCAGCATTGTGCCTTTTGTATGCAATTCCTATGTAATTTCAGTGTTTCATCGTCAATGTGTATGTCCAAGGAATACATTGAACCTGCAGTGGTGTATCGGAAACTAATACTGGTCTCACAGGAAAGGATCAAAGCACAGACTCTAAGAAGTCTGACTCTTCTTGCACTTAAGGCGTCATTGTGCCTTTTGTATTTAATTTCGATGTAATTTCTGTGTTTCATCGTCAATGTGGAGGTCCAAGGAATACATTGAAACTGCAGTGGTGTATCGGAAATTAATACTGGTCTCATAGGAAAGACTCAAAGTACAGACTCTAAGAAGTATCACTCTTCTTGCACTTAAGACGGCATTGTGCCTATTGTATTTAATTCCGATGTAATTTCAGTGTTTCATCGTCAAAGTGAATGTCCAAGGAATACATTGAACCTGCAATGGGGTATCGGAAACTAATACTGGTCTCACAGGAACGGATCAAAGCATCGACTGTAAGAAGAGTCTCTCATCTTGTACTTAAGGCGGCATTGTGCCTTTAGTATTTAATTCCGATGCGATTTCTGTGTTTTGTCGTCAATGTGAATGTCCAAGGGACACATTGAACTTGCAGTGGTGTATCGGAAACTAATACTGGTCTCACAGGAAAGGATCAAAACACCGACAGTAAGAAGAGTTTCTATTCTTGTACTAAAGGCGGCATTGTGCCTTTTGTATTCAATTCCGATCCGATTTCTGTATTTCATCGTCAATGCGAAGGTCCAAGGAATACATTCAACCTGCAGTGGTGTATTGGAAACTAATACTGGTCTGTCAGGAGAGGATCAAAGCACAGACTCTAAGAAGTCTCACTCTTCTTGCACTTAAGACGGCATTTTTCCTTTTGCATTATTTCCGATGTACTAACAGTGTTTCATCGTCAATGTGTATGTAAAAGGAATACATTGAACCTGCAGTGGTGTATCGGAAAATAATACTGGTCTCACAGGAAAGGATCAAAGCACAGACTCTAAGAAGTCTCACTCCTCCTGCACTTAAGGCGGCATTACTCGTTTTGTATTTAATTCCGACGTAATATCAGTGTTTCATCGTCAATGTGTATGTAAAAGTAATACATTGAACCTGCAGTGGTGTATCGGAAACTAATATTGGTCTCACAGAAATGGATCAAAGCACCGACTGTAAGAAGAGTCTCTATTCTCGTACTTAAGGCGGCATTGTGCCTTTTGTATTTAATTCCGATGCGATTTCTGTGTTTCATCGTCAATGTGAAGGTCCAAGGAATACATTGCACCTGCAGTGGTGTATCGGAACCTAATACTGGTCTCACCGGAAAGGATCAAAGCACAGACTCTAAGAAGTCTCACTCTTCTTGTACTTAAGGTGGCATAGTGCCTTTTGTATTTAATTCCGATGTAATTTCAGTGTTTCATCGTCAATGTGTATGTCTAAGGAATACATTGAACCTACAGTGGTGTATCGGAAACTAATACTGGTGTCATAGGATTGGATCAAAGAACAGACCCTAAGAAGTCTCACTCCTCCTGAACTTAAGGCGGCATTGTGCCTTTTGTATTTAATTCCGATGCGATATCTGTGTTTCATCTTCAATGTGAAGGTCCAAGATATACATTGAACCAACAGTGGTGTATCGCAATCGAATACTGGTCTCACAGGGAATGCTCAAAGCACCGACTGTAAGTAGAGTCTCTATTCTTGTACTTAAGGCGGCATTGTGCCTTTTGTACTTAATTCCGATGCGATTTCTGTTTTTCATCGTCAATGTGAAGGTCCAAGGAATACACTGAACCTGCAGTGGTGTATCGGAAACCAATACTGGCCTCACAGGAAAGGATCAATGCACAAACTCGAAGAATTCTCACTCTTCTTGCACTTAAGGCGGCGTTGTGCCTTTTGTTTTTATTTCCGATGTAATTTCAGTGTTTCATCGTCAATGTGAACGTCCAAGGAATACATTGAACTTGCAGTGGTGTATCGGAAACTAATACTTGCCTCACAGGAAAGGATCAAAGCACATACTCTAAGAAGTCTCACTCTTATTGTACTTATGGCGTCATTGTGCCTTTTGTATTTAATTCCGATGTAATTTCAGTGTTTCATCGTCAGTGTGAATGTCCAAGGAATACATTGAACCTGCAGTGGTCTATTGGAAACTAATACTGGTCCCACAGGAAAGGATCAAAGCACAGACTCTAAGAAGTCTCACTCTTCTTGCACTTTAGGCGGCATTTTGCCTTTTGTATTTAATTCCGATGTAATTTCAGTGTTTTATCGTCAATGTGAAGGTCCAAGGATTACTTTGAACCTGCAGTGGTGTATCGGAAACTAATACTGGTCTCACATGAAAGGATCAAAGCACAGAGTCAAACAAGTCTCACTCTTCTTTCACTTAAGGCAGCATTGTGCCTTTTGTATGCAATTCCTATGTAATTTCAGTGTTTCATCGTCAATGTGTATGTCCAAGGAATACATTGAACCTGCAGTGGTGTATCGGAAACTAATACTGGTCTCACAGGAAAGGATCAAAGCACAGACTCTAAGAAGTCTGACTCTTCTTGCATTTAAGGCGCCATTGTGCCTTTTGTATTTAATTCCGATGCCATTTCTGTGTTTCATCGTCAATGTGTATGACCAAGGAATAGATTGAACCTGCAGTGTTGTATCGGATACTATTACCGGTCTCACAGGGAATGCTCAAAGCACCGACTGTAAGAAGAGTCTCTATTCTTGTACTTAACGCGGCGTTGTGCCTTTTGTATTTGATTCCGATGCGATTTCTGTGTTTCATCGTCAATGTGAAGGTCCAAGGAATACATTGAACCTGCAGTGGTGTATTGGAAACTAATACTGGTCTCACATAGAATGCTCAAAGCACCGACTGTAAGAAGAGTCTCTATTCTAGTACTTAAGGCGGCATTGTGCCTTTTGTATTTAATTCCGATGCCATTTCTGTGTTTCATCGTCAATGTGAAGGTCCAAGGAATACATTGAACCTGCAGTGGTGTATCGGAAACTAATACTGGTCTCACAGGGAATGCTCATAGCACCCACTGTTAGAAGAGTCTCTATTCTTGTACTTAAGGCGGTATTGTGCCTTTTGTATTTAATTCCGATGCCATTTCTGTGTTTCATCCTCAATGTGTATGTCCAAGGAATAGATTGAACGTGCAGTGGTGTATCGGATACTATTACTGGTCTCACAGGGAATGCTCAAATCACCGGCTGTGAGAAGAGTCTCTATTCTTGTACTTAAGGCGGCATTGTGCCTTTTGTATTTGATTCCGATGCGATTACTGTGTTTCATCGTCAATGTGAAGGTCCAAGGAATACATTGAACCTGCAGTGGTGTATCGGAAACTCATACTGGTCTCACAGGGAATGCTCAAACCACCGACTGTAAGAAGAGTCTCTATTCTTGTACTAGAGGCGGCATTGTGCCTTTTGTTTTTAATTCCGATGCCATTTCTGAGTTTCATCGTCAATGTGTATGTCCAAGGAATAGATTGAACCTGCAGTGGTGTTTCGGATACTATTACTGGTCTCACAGCGAATGCTCAAAGCACCGACTGTAAGAAGAGTCTCTATTCTTGTACTTAAGGCGACATTGTGCCTTTTGTATTTGATTCCGATGCGATTTCTGTGTTTCATCGTCAATGTGAAGGTCCAAGGAATACATTCAACCTGCAGTGGTGAATCGGAAACTAATACTGGTCTCACAGGGAATGCTCAAAACACCGACTGTAAGAAGAGCCTCTATTCTTGTACTTAAGGCGGCATTGTGAATTTTGTATTTAATTCCGATGCCATTTCTGTGTTTCATCGTCAATGTGTATGTCCAAGGAACAGATTGAACCTGCAGTGGTGTATCGGATACTATTACTGGTCTCACAGGGAATGCGCAATGCACCGACTGTAAGAAGAGTCTCTATTCTTGTACTTAAGGTGGCATTGTGCCTTTTGTATTTGATTCCGATGCGATTTCTGTGGTTCATCGTCAATGTGAAGGTCCAAGGAATACATTGAACCTGCAGTGGTGTATCGGAAACTAATACTGGTCGCACAGGGAATGCTGAAAGCACCGACTGTAAGAAGAGTCTCTATTCTTGTACTTATGGCGGCCTTGTGCCTTTTGTATTTATATCCGATGCCATTACTGTGTTTCATCGTCAATGTGAAGATCCAAGGAATAAACTGGACTTGCAGAGGTGTAGCGGAAACTAATTCCGGTCTCTCAGGGAACGCTCAAAGCACCGACTGTAAGAAGAGTCTCAATTCTTGTACTTAAGGCGGCATTGTGCGTTTTGGATTTAATTCCAATGCCATTTCTGTGTTTCATCGTCAATGTGAAGGTCCAAGGAATACATTGAAGCTGCAGTGGTGTATCGGAAAGTGATACTGGTCTCACGGGGAATGCTCAAATCACCGACGGTAAGAAGAGTCTCTATTCTTGAACTTAAGGCGGCATTGTTCCTTTTGCATTTAATTCCGATGTAATTTCTGTGCTTCATCGTCAATGTGTATGTCCAAGCAATAGATTGAACCTGCAGTGGTGTATCGGATACGGTTACTGGTCTTACAGGGAATTCTCAAAGCACAGACTGTAAGAAGAGTCCCTATTCTTGTACTTGAGGCGGCATTGTTCCTTTTGTATTTAATTCCGATGTAATTTCTGCGTTTCATCGTCAATGTGTATGTCCAAGGAATAGATTAAACCTGCAGTGGTGTATCGGATACTATTACTGGTCTCACAGGGAATGCTCAAAGCACCGACTGTAAGAAGAGTCTCTATTCTTGTACTTAAGGCGGCATTGTGCCTTTTGTATTTGATTCCGATGCGATATCTGTGTTTCATCGTCAATGTGCAGGTCCAAGGAATACATTGAACCTGCAGTGGTGTATCGGAAACTAATACTGGTCTCACAGGGAATGCTCAAAGCACCGACTGTAAGAAGAGTCTCTATTCTTTTACTTAAGGCGGCATTGTGCCTTTTGTACTTAATTCCGATGTAATTTCAGTGTTTCATCGTCAATGTGTATGTCCAAGGAATTCATTAAACCTCCAGTGGTGTATCGGAAACTAATACTGGTCTCACAGGGAATGCTCAAAGCACCGACGGTATGAAGAGTCTCTATTCTTGTACTTAAGGCGGCATTGTGCCTTTGGTATTTAATTCCGATGCGATTTCTGTGTTTCATCGTCAATGTGTAGGTCCAAGGAATACATTGAACCTGCAGTGGTGTATCGGAAATTAATACTTGTCTCTCAGGGAATGCTCGAAGCACCGATTGTAAGATGAGTCTCCATTCTTGTACTTAGGGCGCCATTGTGCCTTTTGTTTGTAATTCCGATGCGGTTTCTGTGTTTCATCGTCAATGTGAAGGACCATGGAATACATTTAACCTGCAGTGGTATATCGGAAACTAATACTGGTCTCACAGGAAAGGATCAAAGCACAGACTCTAAGAAGTCTCATTCTTCTTGTAGTTAAGGCGTCATTGTGCCCTTTGTATTTAATTCCGATGTAATTTCAGTGTTTCATCGTCAATGTGTATGTCCAAGGAATACATTCAACCTGCAGTGGTGAATCGGAAACTAATACTGGTCTCACAGGGAATGCTCAAAACACCGACTGTAAGAAGAGCCTCTATTCTTGTACTTAAGGCGGCATTGTGCATTTTGTATTTAATTCCGATGCCATTTCTGTGTTTCATCGTCAATGTGTATGTCCAAGGAACAGATTGAACCTGCAGTGGTGTATCGGATACTATTACTGGTCTCACAGGGAATGCGCAAAGCACCGACTGTAAGAAGAGTCTCTATTCTTGTACTTAAGGTGGCATTGTGCCTTTTGTATTTGATTCCGATGCGATTTCTGTGGTTCATCGTCAATGTGAAGGTCCAAGGAATACATTGAACCTGCAGTGGTGTATCGGAAACTAATACTGGTCGCACAGGGAATGCTGAAAGCACCGACTGAAAGAAGAGTCTCTATTCTTGTACTTATGGCGGCCTTGTGCCTTTTGTATTTATATCCGATGCCATTACTGTGTTTCATCGTCAATGTGAAGGTCCAAGGAATAAACTGGACTTGCAGAGGTGTAGCGGAAACTAATTCCGGTCTCTCAGGGAACGCTCAAAGCATCGACTGTAAGAAGAGTCTCAATTCTTGTACTTAAGGCGGCATTGTGCGTTTTGGATTTCATTCCAATGCCATTTCTGTGTTTCATCGTCAATGTGAAGGTCCAAGGAATACATTGAACCTGCAGTGGTGTATCGGAAACTAATACTGGTCCCACAGGGAATGCTCAAATATCCGACTGTAAGAAGAGTCTCTATTCTTGTACTTAAGGCGGCATTGTGCCTTTTGTATTTAATTCCGATGTAATTTCAGTGTTTCATCGTCAAAGTGAATGTCCAAGGAATTCATTGAACCTCCAGTGGTGTATCGGAAACTAATACTGGTCTCACAGAGAATGCTCAAAGCACCGACGGTAAGAACAGTCTCTATTCTTGTACTTAAGGCGGCATTGTTCCTTTTGCATTTAGTTCCGATGTAATTTCTGTGTTTCATCGTCAATGTGTATGTCCAAGGAATAGATTGAACCTGCAGTGGTGTATCGGATACTGTTACTGGTCTCACAGGGAATGCTCAAAGCACCGACTGTAAGAAGATTCTCTATTCTTGTACTTAAGGCGGCATTGTGCCTTTTGTTTTTAATTCCGATTTAATTTCAGTGTTTCATCGTCAATGTGAATGTCCAAGGAATTCATTGAACCTCAAGTGATGTATCGAAAACCAATACTGGTCTCACAGGGAATGCTCAAACCACCGACCGTAAGAAGAGTCTCTATTCTTGTACTTAAGGCGGCATTGTTCCTTTTGTATTTAATTCCGATGTAATTTCTGTGTTTCATCGTCAATGTGTATGTCCAAGGAGTATATTAAACCTGCAGTGGTGCATCGGATACTATTACTGGTCTCACAGGGAATGCTCAAAGCACCGACTGTAAGAAGAGTCTCTATTCTAGTTCTTAGGGCGGCAGTGTGCCTTTTGTATTTAATTCCGATGTCATTTCTGTATTTCATCGTCAATGTGTATGTCCAAGGAATAGATTGAACCTGCAGTGGTGTATCGGAAACTAATACTGGTCTCACAGGGACTGCTCAAAGCACCGACGGTATGAAGAGTCTCTATTCTTCTACTTAAGGCGGCATTGTGCCTTTGGTATTTAATTCCGATGCGATTGCTGCGTTTCATCGTCAATGTGAAGGACCATGGAATACATTTAACCTGCAGTAGTATATCGGAAACTAATACTGGTCTCACAGGAAAGGATCAAAGCACAGACTCTAAGAAGTCTCATTCTTCTTGTAGTTAAGGCGTCATTGTGCCCTTTGTATTTAATTCCGATGTAATTTCAGTGTTTCATCGTCAATGTGTATGTCCAAGGAATACATTCAACCTGCAGTGGTGTATCGGAAACTAATACTGGTCTCACAGGGAATGCTCAAAGCACCGACGGTAAGAAGAGTCTCTATTCTTGTATTTAAGGCGGCATTGTTCCTTTTGTATTTAATTCCGATGTAATTTCAGTGTTTCATCGTCAATGTGTATGTCCAAGGAATAGATTGAACCTGCAGTGGTGTATCGGATACTATTACTGGTCTCACAGGGAATGCTTAAAGCACCGACTGTAAGAAGAGTCTCTATTCTTGTACTTAAGGCGGCATTGTGCCTTTTGTATTTGATTCTGATGCGATATCTGTGTTTCATCGTCAATGTGAAGGTCCAAGGAATACATTGAACCTGCAGAGGTGTTTCGGAAACTAATACTGGTCTCACAGGGAATGCTCAAAGCACCGACTGTAAGTAGAGTCTCCATTCTTGTACTTAAGGCAGCATTGTGCGTTATGGATTTAGTTCCGATGCAATTTCTGTGTTTCATCGTCAATGTGAAGGTCCAAGGAATACATTGAACCTGCAGTGGTGTATCGGAAACTAATACTGTTCTCACAGGGAATGCTCAAAGCACCGACTGTAAGAAGAGTCTCTATTCTTGTACTTAAGGCGGCATTGTGCCTTTTGTATTTAATTCCGATGCCATTTCTGTGTTTCATCGTCAATGTGAGAGCCCAAGGAATAAACTGAACCTGCAGAGGTGTAGCGGAAACTAATACTGATCTCACAGGGAATGCTCAAAGCACCGACTGTAAGAAGAGTCTCTATTCTTGTACTTAAGGCGGCATTGTGCCTTTTGTATTTAATTCCGATGCCATTTCTGTGTTTCATCGTCAATGTGAAGGTCCAAGGAATAAACTGAACCTGCAGAGGTGCAGCGGAAAATAATACTGGTCTCACAGGGAATGCTCAAAGCACCGACTGTAAGAAGAGTCTCTATTCTTGTACTTAAGGCAGCATTGTGCGTTTTGGATTTAATTCCAATGCCATTTCTGTGTTTCATCGTCAATGTGAAGGTCCAGGGAATATATTGAACCTGCAGTGGTGTATCGGAAACTAATACTTGTGTCACAGGGAATGCTCAAAGCACCGACTGTAAGAAGATTCACTATTCTTGTACTTAAGGCGGCATTGTGCCTTTTGTATTTAATTCCGATGCCATTTGTGTGTTTCATCGTCAATGTGAAGGTCCAAGGAATACATTGAATCTGCAGTGGTGTATCGGAAACTAATACTGGTCTCACAGGGAATGCTCAAAGCACCGACTGTAAGAAGAGTCTCTATTCTTGTACTTAAGGCGGCATTGTGCCTTTTGTTTTTAATTCCGATTTAATTTCAGTGTTTCATCGTCAATGTGAATGTCCACGGAATTCATTGAACCTCAAGTGATGTATCGAAAACCAATACTGGTCTCACAGGGAATGCTCAAACCACCGACCGTAAGAAGAGTCTCTATTCTTGTACTTAAGGCGGCATTGTTCCTTTTGTATTTAATTCCGATGTAATTTCTGTGTTTCATCGTCAATGTGTATGTCCAAGGAGTATATTAAACCTGCAGTGGTGCATCGGATACTATTACTGGTCTCACAGGGAATGCTCAAAGCACCGACTGTAAGAAGAGTCTCTATTCTTGTACTTAAGGCGGCATTGTGCCTTTTGTACTTAATTCCGATGTAATTTCAGTGTTTCATCGTCAACGTGTATGTCCAAGAAATTCATTGAACCTCCAGTGGTGTATCGGAAACTAATACTGGTCTCACAGGGAATGCTCAAAGCACCGACTGTAAGAAGAGTCTCTATTCTTGTACGTAAGGCGGCATTGTGCGTTTTGGATTTAATTCCGATGCCATTTCTGTGTTTCATCGTCAATGTGAATGTCCAAGGAATACATTGAACCTGCAGTGGTGTATCAGAAACTAATACTGGTCTCACAGGGAATGCTCAAAACACCGACGGTATGAAGAGTCTCTATTCTTGTACTTCAGGCGGCATTGGGCCTTTTGTATTTAATTCCGATGCCATTTCTGTGTTTCATCGTCAATGTGAAGGTCCAAGGAATAAACTGAACCTGCAGAGGTGTAGCGGAAACTAATACTGGACTCACAGGGATTGCTCAAAGTACCGACTGTAAGAAGAGCCTCTGTTGTTGTACTTAAGGCGGCATTGTGCCTTTTGTATTTAATTCCGATGCCATTTCTGTGTTTCATCGTCAATGTGAAGGTCCAAGTAATAAACTCAACCTGCAGAGGTGTAACGGAAACCAATACTGGTCTCACAGGGAATGCTCAAAGCACCGACTGTAAGAAGAGTCTCTATTCTTGTACTTAAGGCAGCAATGTGCGTTTTGGACTTAATTCCGATGCCATTTCTGTGTTTCATCGTCAATGTGAAGGTCCAAAGAATACATTCACCCTGCAGTGGTGTATCGGAAACTAATACTTGTGTCACAGGGAATGCTCAACGCACCGACTGTAAGAAGAGTCTTTATTCTTGTACTTAAGGCGGCATTGTGCCTTTTGTATTTAATTCCGATGCCATTTCTGTGTTTCGTCGTCAATGTGAAGGTCCTAGGAATACATTGAACCTGCAGTGGTGTATCGGAAACTAATACTGGTCTCATAGGGAATGCTCAAAGCACCGACTGTAAGAAGAGTCTCTATTCTTGTACTTAAGGCGGCATTGTGCCTTTTGTATTTAAGTCCGATGCCATTTCTGTGTTTCATCGTCAATGTGTATGTCCAAGGAATAGATTGAACCTGCAGTGGTGTATCGGATACTATTACTGGTCTCACAGGGAATGCTCAAAGCACCACTGTAAGAAGAGTCTCTATTCTTGTACTTAAGTCGGCATTGTGCCTTTTGTATTTAATTCCGATGTAATTTCAGTGTTTCATCGTCAATGTGAATGTCCAAGGAATTCATTGAACCTCCAGTGGTGTATCGGAAACTAATACTGGTCTCACATGGAATGCTCAAAGCACCGACGGTAAGAAGAGTCTCTATTCTTGTACTTAAGGCGGCATTGTTCCTTTTGTATTTAATTCCGATGTAATTTCTGTGTTTCATCGTCAATGTGAATGTCCAAGGAATAGATTGAACCTGCAGTGGTGTATCGAATACTATTACTGGACTCACAGGGAATGCTCAAAGCACCGACTGTAAGAAGAGTCTCTATTCTTGTACTTAATGCGGTATTGTGCGTTTTGGATTTAATTCGGATGCCATTTCTGTGTTTCATCGTCAATGTGACGGTCCAAGGAATACATTGAATCTGCAGTGGTGTATCGGAAACTAATACTGGTCTCACAGGGAATGCTCAAAGCACCGACTGTAAGAAAAGTCTCTATTCTTGTACTTAAGGCGGCATTGTGCGTTTGTATTTAATTCCGATGCCATTTCTGTGTTTCTTCGTTATGGTGAAGGTCCAAGGAATACATTGAACCTGCAGTGGTGTATCGGAAACTAATACTGGTCTCACAGGGAATGCTCAAAGCACCGACGGTATGAAGAGTCTCTATTCTTGTACTTAAGGCGGCATTGTGCCTTTGGTATTTAATTCCGATGCGATTGCTGCGTTTCATCGTCAATGTGAAGGACCATGGAATACATTTAACCTGCAGTGGTATATCGGAAACTAATACTGGTCTCACAGGAAAGGATCAAAGCACAGACTCTAAGAAGTCTCATTCTTCTTGTAGTTAAGGCGTCATTGTGCCCTTTGTATTTAATTCTGATGTAATTTCAGTGTTTCATCGTCAATGTGTATGTCCAAGCAATACTTTCAACCTGCAGTGGTGTATCGGAAACTAATACTGGTCTCACAGGGAATGCTCAAAGCACCGACGGTAAGAAGAGTCTCTATTCTTGTACTTAAGGCGGCATTGTTCATTTTGTATTTAATTCCGGTGTAATTTCAGTGTTTCATCGTCAAAGTGAATGCCCAAGGAATTCATTGTACCTCCAGTGGTGTATCGGAAACGGACACTGGTCTCACAGGGAATGCTCGAGGCACCGACGGTAAGAAGAGTCTCTATTCTTGTACTTAAGGCGGCATTGTGCCTTTTGTATTTAATTCCGATGCCATTTCTGTGTTTCATCGTCAATGTGAGAGCCCAAGGAATAAACTGAACCTGCAGAGGTGTAGCGGAAACTAATACTGATCTCACAGGGAATGCTCAAAGCACCGACTGTAAGAAGAGTCTCTATTCTTGTACTTAAGGCGGCATTGTGCCTTTTGTATTTAATTCCGAAGCCATTTCTGTGTTTCATCGTCAATGTGTATGTCCAAGGAATAGATTGAACCTGCAGTGGTGTATCGGATACTATTACTGGTCTCACAGGGAATGCCCAAAGCACCGACTGTAAGAAGAGTCTCTATTCTAGTACTAAAGGCGGCATTGTGCCTTTTGTATTTGATTCCGATGCGATTTCTGTGATTCATCGTCAATGTGAAGGTCCAAGGAATACATTGAACCTGCAGTGGTGTATCGGAAACTAATACTGGTCTCACAGGGAATGCTCAAAGCACCGACTGTAAGAAGAGTCTCTATTCTTGTACTTAAAGCGGCATTGTGCCTTTTGCATTTAATTCCGATGTCATTTCTGTGTTTCATCGTCAATGTGTATGTCCAAGGAATAGATTGAACCTGCAGTGGTGTATCGGATACTATTACTGGTCTCAAAGGGAATGCTCAAAGCACCGACTGTAAGAAGAGTCTCTATTCTTGTACTTAAGGCGGCATTGTGCCTTTTGAATTTATTTCCGATGCCATTTCTGTGTTTCATCGTCAATGTGAAGGTCCTAGGAATAAACTGTACCTGCAGAGGTGTAGCGGAAACTAATACTGGTCTCACAGGGAATGCTCAAAGCACCGTCGGTAAGAAGAGTCTCCATTCTTGTACTTAAGGCGGCATTGTTCATTTTGTATTTAATTCCGGTGTAATTTCAGTGTTTCATCGTCAAAGTGAATGCCCAAGGAATTCATTGAACCTCCAGTGGTGTATCGGAAACGGACACTGGTCTCACAGGGAATGCTCGAGGCACCGACGGTAAGAAGAGTCTCTATTCTTGTACTTAAGGCGGCATTGTTCCTTTTGTATTTAATTCCGATGTAATTTCAGTGTTTCATCGTCAATGTGAATGTCCAAGGAATTCATTGAACCTCCAGTGGTGCATCGGAAACTAATACTGGTCTCACAGGGAATGCTCAAAGCACCGACTGTAAGAAGAGTCTCTATTCTTGTACTTAAGGCAGCAATGTGCGTTTTGGATTTAATTCCGATGCCATTTCTGTGTTTCATCGTCAATGTGAAGGTCCAAGGAATACATTCACCCTGCAGTGGTGTATCGGAAACTAATACTTGTGTCACAGGGAATGCTCAACGCACCGACTGTAAGAAGAGTCTTTATTCTTGTACTTAAGGCGGCATTGTGCCTTTTGTATTTAATTCCGATGCCATTTCTGTGTTTCATCGTCAATGTGTATGTCCAAGGAATAGATTGAACCTGCAGTGGTGTATCGGATACTATTACTGGTCTCACAGGGAATGCTCAAAGCACCACTGTAAGAAGAGTCTCTATTCTTGTACTTAAGTCGGCATTGTGCCTTTTGTATTTAATTCCGATGTAATTTCAGTGTTTCATCGTCAATGTGAATGTCCAAGGAATTCATTGAACCTCCAGTGGTGCATCGGAAACTAATACTGGTCTCACAGGGAATGCTCAAAGCACCGACGGTAAGAAGAGTCTCTATTCTTGTACTTAAATCGGCATTGTTCCTTTTGTATTTAATTCCGATGTAATTTCTGTGTTTCATCGTCAATGTGTATGTCCAAGGAATAGATTGAACCTGCAGTGGTGTATCGAATACCATTACTGGACTCACAGGGAATCCTCAAAGCACCGACTGTAAGAAGAGTCTCAAATCTGTGCGTTTTGGATTTAATTCGGATGCCATTTCTGTGTTTCATCGTCAATGTGACGGTCCAAGGAATACATTGAACCTGCAGTGGTGTATCGGAAACCAATACTGGTCTCACAGGGAATGCTCAAAGCACCGACTGTAAGAAAAGTATCTATTCTTGTACTTAAGGCGGCATTGTGCCTTTTGTATTTAATTCCGATGCCATTTCTGTGTTTCATCGTCAATGTGAAGGTCCAAGGAATAAACTGAACCTGCAGAGGTGTAGCGGAAACTAATACTGGTCTCACAGGGAATGCTCAAAGCACCGACTGTAAGAAGAGTCTCTATTCTTGTACTTAAGGCAGCATTGTGCGTTTTGGATTTAATTCCGATGCCATTTCTGTGTTTCATCGTCAATGTGAAGGTCCAAGGAATATATTGAACCTGCAGTGGTGTATCGGAAACTAATACTTGTGTCACAGGGAATGCTCAAAGCACCGACTGTAAGAAGAGTCTCTATTCTTGTACTTAAGGCGGCATTGTGCCTTTTGTATTCAATTCCGATGCCATTTCTGTGTTTCATCGTCAATGTGAAGGTCCAAGGAATACATTGAATCTGCAGTGGTGTATCGGAAACTAATACTGGTCTCACAGTGAATGCTCAAAGCACCGACTGTAAGAAGAGTCTCTATTCTTGTACTTAAGGCGGCATTGTGCCTTTTGTATTTAATTCCGATGCCATTTCTGTGTTTCATCGTCAATGTGTATGTCCAAGGAATAGATTAAACATTCAGTGGTGTATCGGATACTATTACTGGTCTCACAGGGAATGCTCAAAGCACCGACTGTAAGAAGAGTCTCTATTCTTGTACTTAAGGCGGCATTGTGCCTTTAGTATTTGATTCCGATGCGATTTCTGTGATTCATCGTCAATGTGAAGGTCCAAGGAATACATTGAACCTGCAGTGGTATATCGGAAACTAAGACTGGTCTCACAGGGAATGCTCAAAGCACCGACTGTAAGAAGAGTCTCTATTCTTGTACCTAAGGCGGCATTGTGCCGTTTGTATTTAATTCCGATGTCATTTCTGTGTTTCATCGTCAATGTGTATGCCCAAGGAATAGATTGAACCTGCAGTGGTGTATCGGATACTTTTACTGGTCTCACAGGGAATGCTCAAAGCACCGACTGTAAGAAGAGTCTCTATTCTTGTACTTAAGGCGGCATTGTGCCTTTTGTATTTGATTCCGATGCGATTTCTGTGTTTCATCGTCAATGTGAAGGTCCAAGGAATACATTGAACCTGCAGTGGTGTATCGGAAACTAATACTGGTCTCACAGGGAATGCTGAAAGCACCGACTGTAAGAAGAGTCTCTATTCTTGTACTTAAGGCGGCATTGTGCGTTTTGAATTTAATTCCGATGCCATTTCTGTGTTTATCGTCAATGTGAAGGTCCAAGGAATAAACTGTACCTGCAGAGGTGTAGCGGAAACTAATACTGGTCTCACAGGGAATGCTCATGCACCGTCGGTAAGAAGAGTCTCTATTCTTGTACTTAAGGCGGCATTGTTCATTTTGTATTTAATTCCGGTGTAATTTCAGTGTTTCATCGTCAAAGTGAATGTCAAAGGAATTCATTGAACCTCCAGTGATGTATCGGAAACTGACACTGGTCTCACAGGGAATGCTCAAGGCACTGACGGTAAGAAGTGTCTCTATTCTTGTACTTAAGGCGGCATTGTGCCTTTTGTATTTAATTTCGATGTAATTTCAGTGTTTCATCGTCAATGTGTATATCCAAGGAATAGATTGAACCTGCAGTGGTGTATCGGACACTATTACTGGTCTCACAGGGAATGCTCAAAGCACCGACTTTGAGAAAAGTCTCTATTCTTGTACTTAAGGCGGCTTTGTGCCTTTTGTATTTAATTCCGATGTAATTTCAGTGTTTCATCGTCACTGTGAATGTCAAAGGAATTCATTGAACTTCCAGTGGTGTATCGGAAACTAATACTGGTCTCACAGGGAATGCTCAAAGCACCGACGGTAAGAAGAGTCTCTATTCTTGTACTTAAGGCGGCATTGTTCCTTTTGTATTTAATTCCGATGTAATTTCTGTGTTTCATCGTCAATGTGTATGTCCAAGGAATAGATTGAACCTGCAGTGGTGTATCGAATACTATTACTGGTCTCACGGGGAATGCTCAAAGCACCGACTGTAAGAAGAGTTTCTATTCTTGTACTTAAGGCGGCATTGTGCCTTTTGTACTTAATTCCGATGTAATTTCAGTGTTTCATCGTCAATGTGTATGTCCAAGAAATTCATTGAACCTCCAGTGGTGTATCGGAAACAAATACTTGTCTCACAGGGAATGCTCAAAGCACCGACTGTAAGAAGAGTCTCTATTCTTGTACTTAAGGCGGCATTGTGCGTTTTGGATTTAATTCCGATGCCATTTCTGTGTTTCATCGTCAATGTGAATGTCCAAGGAATACATTGAACCTGCAGTGGTGTATCAGAAACTAATACTGGTGTCACAGGGAATGCTCAAAGCACCGACCGTAAGAAGAGTCTCTATTCTTGTACTTAAGGCGGCATTGTGCCTTTTGTATTTAATTCCGATGCCATTTCTGTGTTTCATCGTCAATGTGAAGGTCCTAGTAATACATTGAACCTGCAGTGATGTATCGGAAACTAATACTGGTCTCACAGAAAATGCTCAAAGCACCGACTGTAAGAAGCGTCTCTATTCTTGTACTTAAGGCGGCATTGTGCCTTTTGTATTTAATTCCGATGCCATTTCTGTGTTTCATCGTCAATGTGCATGTCCAAGGAATAGATTGAACCTGCAGTGGTGTATCGGATACTATTACTGGTCTCACAGGGAATGCTCAAAGCACCGACTGTAAGAAGAGTCTCTATTCTTGTACGTAAGGCGGCATTGTGCCTTTTGTATTTGATTCCGATGCGATTTCTGTGATTCATCGTCAATGTGAACGTCCAAGGAATACATTGAACCTGCAGTGGTGTATCGGAAACTAATACTGGTCTCACAGGGAATGCTCAAAGCACCGACTGTAAGGAGAGGCTCTATTGTTGTACTTAAGGCGGCATTGTGCCTTTTGTATTTAATTCCGTTGTCATTTCTGTGTTTCATCGTCAATGTGTATGTCCAAGGAATAGATTGAACCTGCAGTGGTGTATCGGATACTATTACTGGTCTCACAGGGAATGCTCAAAGCACCGACTGTAAGAAGAGTCTCTATTCTTGTACTTAAGGCGGCATTGAGCCTCTTGTATTTGATTCCGATGCGATTTCTGTGTTTCATCGTCAATGTGAAGGTCCAAGGAATACATTGAACACGCAGTGGTGTATCGGAAACTAATACTGGTCGCACAGGGAATGCTGAAAGCACCGACTCTAAGAAGAGTCTCTATTCTTGTACTTAAGGCGTCATTGTGCGTTTTGTATCTAATTCCGATGCCATTTCTGTGCTTCATCGTCAATGTGAAGGTCCAATGAATAAACTGAACCTGCAGAGGTGTAGCGGAAACTAATACTGGTCTCACAGTGAATGCTCAAAGCACCGACTGTAAGAAGAGTCTCTATTCTTGTACTTAAGGCGGCATTGTGCCTTATGTATTTAATTCCGATGCCATTTCTGTGTTTCATCATCAATGTGAAGGTCCAAGGAATACATTGAACCTGCAGTGGTGTATCGGAAACTAATACTGGTCTCACAGGGAATGCTAAAAGCACCGACGGTATGAAGAGTCTCTATTCTTGTACTTCAGGCGGCATTGTGCCTTTTGTATTTAATTCCGATGCCATTTCTGTGTTTCATCGTCAATGTGAAGGTCCAAGGAATAAACTGAACCTGCAGAGGTGTAGCGGAAACTAATACTGGTCTCACAGGGAATGCTCAAAGCACCGACTGTAAGAAGAGTCTGTGTTGTTGTACTTAAGGCGGCATTGTGCCTTTTGTATTTGATTCCGATGCCATTTCTGTGTTTCATCGTCAATGTGAAGGGCCAAGTAATAAACTGACCCTGCAGAGGTGTAGCGGAAACTAATACTGGTCTCACAGGGAATGCTCATAGCACCGACTGTAAGAAGAGTCTCTATTCTTGTACTTAAGGCAGCATTGTGCGTTTTGGATTTAATTCCGATGCCATTTCTGTGTTTCATCGTCAATGTGAAGGTCCAAGGAATACATTCACCCTGCAGTGGTGTATAGGAAACTAATACTTGTGTCACAGGGAATGCTCAAAGCACCGACTGTAAGAAGAGTCGCTATTCTTGTACTTAAGGCGGCATTGTGCCTTTTGTATTTAATTGCGATGCTATTTCTGTGTTTCATCGTCAATGTGAAGGTCCTATGAATACATTGAACCTGCAGTGGTGTATCGGAAACTAATACTGGTCTCACAGGGAATGCTCAAAGCACCGACTGTAAGAAGAGTCTCTGTTCTTGTACTTAAGGCGGCATTGTGCCTTTTGTATTTAATTCCGATGCCATTTCTGTGTTTCATCGTCAATGTGTATGTCCAAGGAATAGATTTAACCTGCAGTGGCGTATCGGATACTATTACTGGTCTGACAGGGAATGCTCAAAGCACCGACTGTAAGAAGAGTCTCTATTCTTGTACTTAAGGCGGCATTGTGCCTTTTGTATTTGATTCCGATGCGATTTCTGTGATTCATCGTCAATGTGAAGGTCCAAGGAATACATTGAACCTGCAGTGGTGTATCGGAAACTAATACGGGTCTCACAGGGAATGCTCAAAGCACCGACTGTAAGAAGAGTCTCTATTCTTGTACTTAAGGCGGCATTGTGCCTTTTGTATTTAATTCCGATGCCATTTCTGTGTATCATCGTCAATGTGAAGGTCCAAGGAATAAACTGAACCTGCAGAGGTGTTGCGGAAACTAATACTGGTCTCACAGGGAATGCTCAAAGCAGCGACTGTAAGAAGAGTCTCTATTCTTGTACTTAAGGCGGCATTGTGCCTTTTTTTATTTAATTCCGATGCCATTTCTGTGTTTTATCGTCAATATGAAGGTCCAAGGAATACATTGAACCTGCAGTGGTGTATCGGAAACTAATACTGGTCTCACAGGGAATGCTCAAAGCACCGACGGTAAGAAGAGTCTCTATTCTTGTACTTTAGGCGGCATTGTTCCTTTTGTATTTAATTCCGATGTAATTTCTGTATTTCATCGTCAATGTGTATGTCCCAGGAATAGATTGAACCTGCAGTGGTGTATCGGATACTATTACAGGTCTCACAGGGAATGCTCAAAGCACCGACTGTAAGAAGAGCCTCTATTCGTGTACTTAAGGCGGCATTGTTCCTTTTGTATTTAATTCCGATGTAATTTCAGTGTTTCATCGTCAAAGTGAATGTCCAAGGAATTCATTGAACCTCCAGTGGTGTATCGGAAACTAACACTGGTCTCACAGGGACTGCTCAAGGCACCGACGGTAAGAAGAGTCTCTATTCTTGTACTTAAGGCGGCGTTGTTCCTTTTGTATTTAATTCCGATGTAATTTCTGTGTTTCATCGTGAATGTGTATGTCAAGGAATAGATTGAACCTGCAGTGGTGTATCGGATACTATTACTGGTCTCACAGGGAATGCTCAAAGCACCGACTGTAAGAAGAGTCTCTATTCTTGTACTTAAGGCGGCATTGTGCCTTTTGTGTTTAATTCCGATGTAATTTCAGTGTTTCATCGTCAATGTGAATGTCCAAGGAATTCATTGAACCTCCAGTGGTGTATCGGAAACCAATACTGGTTTCACATGGAATGCTCAAACCACCGACCGTAAGAAGAGTCTCTATTCTTGTACTTAAGGCGGCATTGTTCCTTTTGTATTTAATTCCGATGTAATTTCTGTGTTTCATCGTCAATGTGTATGTCCAAGGAATAGATTGAACCTGCAGTGGTGTATCGGATACTATTACTGATCTGACAGGGAATGCTCAAACCACCACTGTAAGAAGAGTCTCTATTCTTGTACTTCAGACGGCATTGTGCCTTTTGTATTTACTTCCGATGTAATTTCAGTGTTTCATCGTCAATGTGAATGTCCAAGGAATTCATTGAACCTCCAATGGTGTATCGGAAACTAATACTGGTCTCACAGGTAATGCTCAAAGCACCGACAGTAAGAAGAGTCTCTATTCTTGTACTTAAGGCGGCATTGTTCCTTTTGTATTTAATTCCGATGTAATTTCTGTGTTTCATCGTCAATGTGTATGTCCAAGGAATAGATTGAACCTGCAGTGGTGTATCGAATACTATTTCTGGTCTCACAGGGAATGCTCAAAGCACCGACTGTAAGAAGAGACTCTATTCTTGTACTTAAAGCGGCATTGTGCGTTTTGGATTTAATTCCGATGCCATTTCTGTGTTTCATCGTCAATGTGACGGTCCAAGGAATACATTGAACCTGCAGTGGTGTATCGGAAACTAATACTGGTCTCACAGGGAATGCTCAAAGCACCGACTGTAAGAAAAGTCTCTATTCTTGTACTTAAGGCGGCATTGTTCCTTTTGTATTTAATTCCGATGTAATTTCTGTGTTTCATCGTCAATGTGTATGTCCAAGGAATAGATTGAACCTGCAGTGGTGTATCGGATACTATTACTGGTCTCACAGGGTTGCTCA
Organism: Schistocerca americana; assembly: GCF_021461395.2. NCBI lineage: Eukaryota > Metazoa > Arthropoda > Insecta > Orthoptera > Acrididae > Schistocerca > Schistocerca americana. The sequence continues at coordinate 728,616,014 of NC_060123.1, read as the reverse complement.
AAGCACCGACTGTAAGAAGTGTCTCTATTCTTGTACTTAAGGCGGCATTGTGCCTTTTGTATTTGATTCCGATGCGATTTCTGTGTTTCATCGTCAATGTGAAGGTCCAAGGAATACATTGAACACGCAGTGGTGTATCGGAAACTAATACTGGTCGCACAGGGAATGCTGAAAGCACCGACTCTAAGAAGAGTCTCTATTCTTGTACTTAAGGCGGCATTGTTCCTTTTGTATTTAATTCCGATGCCATTTCTGTGTTTCATCGTCAATGTGTATGTCCAAGGAATAGATTGAACCTGCAGTGGTGTATCGGATAGTATTACTGGTCTCACAGGGAATGCTCAAAGCACCGACTGTAAGAAGAGTCTCTATTCTTGTACTTAAGGCGGCATTGTGCCTTTTGTATTTAATTCCGATGCCATTTCTGTGTTTCATCGTCAATGTGAAGGTCCAAGGAATAAACTGAACCTGCAGAGGTGTTGCGGAAACTAATACTGGTCTCACAGGGAATGCTCAAAGCAGCGACTGTAAGAAGAGTCTCTATTCTTGTACTTAAGGCGGCATTGTGCGTTTTGGATTTAATTCCGATGCCATTTCTGTGTTTTATCGTCAATATGAAGGTCCAAGGAATACATTGAACCTGCAGTGGTGTATCGGAAACTAATACTGGTCTCACAGGGAATGCTCAAAGCACCGACGGTAAGAAGAGTCTCTATTCTTGTACTTTAGGCGGCATTGTTCCTTTTGTATTTAATTCCGATGTAATTTCTGTGTTTCATCGTCAATGTGTATGTCCCAGGAATAGATTGAACCTGCAGTGGTGTATCGGATACTATTACAGGTCTCACAGGGAATGCTCAAAGCACCGACTGTAAGAAGAGCCTCTATTCGTGTACTTAAGGCGGCATTGTTCCTTTTGTATTTAATTCCGATGTAATTTCAGTGTTTCATCGTCAAAGTGAATGTCCAAGGAATTCATTGAACCTCCAGTGGTGTATCGGAAACTAACACTGGTCTCACAGGGAATGCTCAAGGCACCGACGGTAAGAAGAGTCTCTATTCTTGTACTTAAGGCGGCGTTGTTCCTTTTGTATTTAATTCCGATGTAATTTCTGTGTTTCATCGTCAATGTGTATGTCCAAGGAATAGATTGAACCTGCAGTGGTGTATCGGATACTATTACTGGTCTCACAGGGAATGCTCAAAGCACCGACTGTAAGAAGAGTCTCTATTCTTGTACTTAAGGCGGCATTGTGCCTTTTGTGTTTAATTCCGATGTAATTTCAGTAATTCATCGTCAATGTGAATGACCAAGGAATTCATTGAACCTCCAGTGGTGTATCGGAAACCAATACTGGTTTCACATGGAATGCTCAAACCACCGACCGTAAGAAGAGTCTCTATTCTTGTACTTAAGGCGGCATTGTTCCTTTTGTATTTAATTCCGATGTAATTTCTGTGTTTCATCGTCAATGTGTATGTCCAAGGAATAGATTGAACCTGCAGTGGTGTATCGGATACTATTACTGATCTCACAGGGAATGCTCAAAGCACCACTGTAAGAAGAGTCTCTATTCTTGTACTTAAGTCGGCATTGTGCCTTTTGTATTTACTTCCGATGTAATTTCAGTGTTTCATCGTCAATGTGAATGTCCAAGGAATTCATTGAACCTCCAGTGGTGTATCGGAAACTAATACTGGTCTCACAGGGAATGCTCAAAGCACCGACGGTAAGAAGAGTCTCTATTCTTGTACTTAAGGCGGCATTGTTCCTTTTGTATTTAATTCCGATGTAATTTCTGTGTTTCATCGTCAATGTGTATGTCCAAGGAATAGATTGAACCTGCAGTGGTGTATCGAATACTTTTACTGGTCTCACAGGGAATGCTCAAAGCACCGACTGTAAGAAGAGACTCTATTCTTGTACTTAAAGCGGCATTGTGCGTTTTGGATTTAATTCCGATGCCATTTCTGTGTTTCATCGTCAATGTGACGGTCCAAGGAATACATTGAACCTGCGGTGGTGTATCGGAAACTAATACTGGTCTCACAGGGAATGCTCAAAGCACCGACTGTAAGAAGAGTCTCTATTCTTGTACTTAAGGCAGCATTGTGCGTTTTGGATTTAATTCCGATGCCATTTCTGTGTTTCATCGTCAATGTGAAGGTCCAAGGAATACATTCACCCTGCAGTGGTGTATAGGAAACTAATACTTGTGTCACAGGGAATGCTCAAAGCACCGACTGTAAGAAGAGTCGCAATTCTTGTACTTAAGGCGGCATTGTGCCTTTTGTATTTAATTGCGATGCTATTTCTGTGTTTCATCGTCAATGTGAAGGTCCTAGGAATACATTGAACCTGCAGTGGTGTATCGGAAACTAATACTGGTCTCACAGGGAATGCTCAAAGCACCGACTGTAAGAAGAGTCTCTATTCTTGTACTTAAGGCGGCATTGTGCCTTTTGTATTTAATTCCGATGCCATTTCTGTGTTTCATCGTCAATGTGAAGGTCCAAGGAATACATTGAACCTGCAGTGGTGTATCGGACACTAATACTGGTCTCACAGGGAATGCTAAAAGCACCGACGGTATGAAGAGTCTCTATTCTTGTACTTCAGGCGGCATTGTGCCTTTTGTATTTAATTCCGATGCCATTTCTGTGTTTCATCGTCAATGTGAAGGTCCAAGGAATAAACTGAACCTGCAGAGGTGTAGCGGAAACTAATACTGGTCTCACAGGGAATGCTCAAAGCACCGAATGTAAGAAGAGTCTCTATTCTTGTACTTAAGGCGGCATTGTGCCTTTTGTATTTGATTCCGATGCGATTTCTGTGATTCATCGTCAATGTGAAGGTCCAAGGAATACATTGAACCTGCAGTGGTGTATCGGAAACTAATACGGGTCTCACAGGGAATGCTCAAAGCACCGACTGTAAGAAGAGTCGCTATTCTTGTACTTAAGGCGGCATTGTGCCTTTTGTATTTAATTCCGATGCCATTTCTGTGTTTCATCGTCAATGTGAAGGTCCAAGGAATAAACTGAACCTGCAGAGGTGGTTCGGAAACTAATACTGGTCTCACAGGGAATGCTCAAAGCAGCGACTGTAAGAAGAGTCTCTATTCTTGTACTTAAGGCGGCATTGTGCGTTTTGGATTTAATTCCGATGCCATTTCTGTGTTTTATCGTCAATATGAAGGTCCAAGGAATACATTGAACCTGCAGTGGTGTATCGGAAACTAATACTGGTCACACAGGGAATGCTCAAAGCACCGACGGTAAGAAGAGTCTCTATTCTTGTACTTTAGGCGGCATTGTTACTTTTGTATTTAATTCCGATGTAATTTCTGTGTTTCATCGTCAATGTGTATGTCCCGGGAATAGATTGAACCTGCAGTGGTGTATCGGATACTATTACAGGTCTCACAGGGAATGCTCAAAGCACCGACTGTAAGAAGAGCCTCTATTCGTGTACTTAAGGTGGCATTGTTCCTTTTGTATTTAATTCCGATGTAATTTCAGTGTTTCATCGTCAAAGTGAATGTCCAAGGAATTCATTGAACCTCCAGTGGTGTATCGGAAACTAACACTGGTCTCACAGGGAATGCTCAAGGCACCGACGGTAAGAAGAGTCTCTATTCTTGTACTTAAGGCGGCGTTGTTCCTTTTGTATTTAATTCCGATGTAATTTCTGTGTTTCATCGTCAATGTGTATGTCCAAGGAATAGATTGAACCTGCAGTGGTGTATCGGATACTATTACTGGTCTCACAGGGAATGCTCAAAGCACCGACTGTAAGAAGAGTCTCTATTCTTGTACTTAAGGCGGCATTGTGCCTTTTGTGTTTAATTCCGATGTAATTTCAGTGTTTCATCGTCAATGTGAATGTCCAAGGAATTCATTGAACCTCCAGTGGTGTATCGGAAACCAATACTGGTTTCACATGGAATGCTCAAACCACCGACCGTAAGAAGAGTCTCTATTCTTGTACTTAAGGCGGCATTGTTCCTTTTGTATTTAATTCCGATGTAATTTCTGTGTTTCATCGTCAATGTGTATGTCCAAGGAATAGAGTGAACCTGCAGTGGTGTATCGGATACTATTACTGATCTCACAGGGAATGCTCAAAGCACCACTGTAAGAAGAGTCTCTATTCTTGTACTTAAGTCGGCATTGTGCCTTTTGTATTTACTTCCGATGTAATTTCAGTGTTTCATCGTCAATGTGAATGTCCACGGAATTCATTGAACCTCCAGTGGTGTATCGGAAACTAATACTGGTCTCACAGGGAATGCTCAAAGCAACGACGGTAAGAAGAGTCTCTATTCTTGTACTTAAGGCGGCATTGTTCCTTTTGTATTTAATTCCGATGTAATTTCTGTGTTTCATCGTCAATGTGTATGTCCAAGGAATAGATTGAACCTGCAGTGGTGTATCGAATACTATTACTGGTCTCACAGGGAATGCTCAAAGCACCGACTGTAAGAAGAGACTCTATTCTTGTACTTAAAGCGGCATTGTGCGTTTTGGATTTAATTCCGATGCCATTTCTGTGTTTCATCGTCAATGTGACGGTCCAAGGAATACATTGAACCTGCAGTGGTGTATCGGAAACTAATACTGGTCTCACAGGGAATGCTCAAAGCACCGACTGTAAGAAAAGTCTCTATTCTTGTACTTAAGGCGGCATTGTTCCTTTTGTATTTAATTCCGATGTAATTTCAGTGTTTCATCGTCAAAGTGAATGTCCAAGGAATAAACTGAACCTGCAGAGGTGTTGCGGAAACTAATACTCGTCTCACAGGGAATGCTCAAAGCACCGACTCTAAGAAGAGTCTCTATTCTTGTACTTAAGGCGGCATTGTGCGTTTTGGATTTAATTCCGATGCCATTTCTGTGTTTTATCGTCAATATGAAGGTCCAAGGAATACATTGAACCTGCAGTGGTGTATCGGAAACTAATACTGGTCTCACAGGGAATGCTCAAAGCACCGACGGTAAGAAGAGTCTCTATTCTTGTACTTTAGGCGGCATTGTTCCTTTTGTATTTAATTCCGATGAAATTTCTGTGTTTCATCGTCAATGTGTATGTCCCAGGAATAGATTGAACCTGCAGTGGTGTATCGGATACTATTACAGGTCTCACAGGGAATGCTCAAAGCACCGACTGTAAGAAGAGCCTCTATTCGTGTACTTAAGGCGGCATTGTTCCTTTTGTATTTAATTCCGATGTAATTTCAGTGTTTCATCGTCAAAGTGAATGTCCAAGGAATTCATTGAACCTCCAGTGGTGTATCGGAAACTAACACTGGTCTCACAGGGAATGCCCAAGGCACCGACGGTAAGAAGAGTCTCTATTCTTGTACTTTAGGCGGCATTGTTCCTTTTGTATTTAATTCCGATGTAATTTCAGTGTTTCATCGTCAATGTGAAGGGCCAAGTAATAAACAGACCCTGCAGAGGTGTAGCGGAAACTAATACTGGTCTCACAGGGAATGCTCAAAGCACCGACTGTAAGAAGAGTCTCTATTCTTGTACTTAAGGCAGCATTGTGCGTTTTGGATTTAATTCCGATGCCATTTCTGTGTTTCATCGTCAATGTGAAGGTCCAAGGAATACATTGAACCTGCAGTGGTGTATCGGAAACTAATACGGGTCTCACAGGGAATGCTCAAAGCACCGACTGTAAGAAGAGTCTCTATTCTTGTACTTAAGGCGGCATTGTGCCTTTTGTATTTAATTCCGATGCCATTTCTGTGTTTCATCGTCAATGTGAAGGTCCAAGGAATAAACTGAACCTGCAGAGGTGGTTCGGAAACTAATACTGGTCTCACAGGGAATGCTCAAAGCAGCGACTGTAAGAAGAGTCTCTATTCTTGTACTTAAGGCGGCATTGTGCGTTTTGGATTTAATTCCGATGCCATTTCTGTGTTTTATCGTCAATATGAAGGTCCAAGGAATACATTGAACCTGCAGTGGTGTATCGGAAACTAATACTGGTCACACAGGGAATGCTCAAAGCACCGACGGTAAGAAGAGTCTCTATTCTTGTACTTTAGGCGGCATTGTTCCTTTTGTATTTAATTCCGATGTAATTTCTGTGTTTCATCGTCAATGTGTATGTCCCGGGAATAGATTGAACCTGCAGTGGTGTATCGGATACTATTACAGGTCTCACAGGGAATGCTCAAAGCACCGACTGTAAGAAGAGCCTCTATTCGTGTACTTAAGGCGGCATTGCTCCTTTTGTATTTAATTCCGATGTAATTTCAGTGTTTCATCGTCAAAGTGAATGTCCAAGGAATTCATTGAACCTCCAGTGGTGTATCGGAAACTAACACTGGTCTCACAGGGAATGCTCAAGGCACCGACGGTAAGAAGAGTCTCTATTCTTGTACTTAAGGCGGCGTTGTTCCTTTTGTATTTAATTCCGATGTAATTTCTGTGATTCATCGTCAATGTGTATGTCCAAGGAATAGATTGAACCTGCAGTGGTGTATCGGAAACCAATACTGGTTTCACATGGAATGCTCAAACCACCGACCGTAAGAAGAGTCTCTATTCTTGTACTTAAGGCGGCATTGTGCCTTTTGTGTTTAATTCCGATGTAATTTCAGTGTTTCATCGTCAATGTGAATGTCCAAGGAATTCATTGAACCTCCAGTGGTGTATCGGAAACCAATACTGGTTTCACATGGAATGCTCAAACCACCGACCGTAAGAAGAGTCTCTATTCTTGTACTTAAGGCGGCATTGTTCCTTTTGTATTTAATTCCGATGTAATTTCTGTGTTTCATCGTCAATGTGTATGTCCAAGGAATAGATTGAACCTGCAGTGGTGTATCGGATACTATTACTGATGTCACAGGGAATGCTCAAAGCACCACTGTAAGAAGAGTCTCTATTCTTGTACTTAAGTCGGCATTGTGCCTTTTGTATTTACTTCCGATGTAATTTCAGTGTTTCATCGTCAATGTGAATGTCCAAGGAATTCATTGAACCTCCAGTGGTGTATCGGAAACTAATACTGGTCTCACAGGGAATGCTCAAAGCACCGACGGTAAGAAGAGTCTCTATTCTTGTACTTAAGGCGGCATTGTTCCTTTTGTATTTAATTCCGATGTAATTTCTGTGTTTCATCGTCAATGTGTATGTCCAAGGAATAGATTGAACCTGCAGTGGTGTATCGAATACTATTACTGGTCTCACAGGGAATGCTCAAAGCACCGACTGTAAGAAGAGACTCTATTCTTGTACTTAAAGCGGCATTGTGCGTTTTGGATTTAATTCCGATGCCATTTCTGTGTTTCATCGTCAATGTGACGGTCCAAGGAATACATTGAACCTGCAGTGGTGTATCGGAAACTAATACTGGTCTCACAGGGAATGCTCAAAGCACCGACTGTAAGAAAAGTCTCTATTCTTGTACTTAAGGCGGCATTGTTCCTTTTGTATTTAATTCCGATGTAATTTCAGTGTTTCATCGTCAAAGTGAATGTCCAAGGAATAAACGGAACCTGCAGAGGTGTTGCGGAAACTAATACTCGTCTCACAGGGAATGCTCAAAGCACCGACTGTAAGAAGAGTCTCTATTCTTGTACTTAAGGCGGCATTGTGCGTTTTGGATTTAATTCCGATGCCATTTCTGTGTTTTATCGTCAATATGAAGGTCCAAGGAATACATTGAACCTGCAGTGGTGTATCGGAAACTAATACTGGTCTCACAGGGAATGCTCAGAGCACCGACGGTAAGAAGAGTCTCTATTCTTGTACTTTAGGCGGCATTGTTCCTTTTGTATTTAATTCCGATGAAATTTCTGTGTTTCATCGTCAATGTGTATGTCCCAGGAATAGATTGAACCTGCAGTGGTGTATCGGATACTATTACAGGTCTCACAGGGAATGCGCAAAGCACCGACTGTAAGAAGAGCCTCTATTCGTGTACTTAAGGCGGCATTGTTCCTTTTGTATTTAATTCCGATGTAATTTCAGTGTTTCATCGTCAAAGTGAATGTCCAAGGAATTCATTGAACCTCCAGTGGTGTATCGGAAACTAACTCTGGTCTCACAGGGAATGCCCAAGGCACCGACGGTAAGAAGAGTCTCTATTCTTGTACTTAAGGCGGCGTTGTTCCTTTTGTATTTAATTCCGATGTAATTTCTGTGTTTCATCGTCAATGTGTATGTCCAAGGAATAGATTGAACCTGCAGTGGTGTATCGGATACTATTACTGGTCTCACAGGGAATGCTCAAAGCACCGACTGTAAGAAGAGTCTCTATTCTTGTACTTAAGGCGGCATTGTGCCTTTTGTGTTTAATTCCGATGTAATTTCAGTGTTTCATCGTCAATGTGAATGTCCAAGGAATTCATTGAACCTCCAGTGGTGTATCGGAAACCAATACTGGTTTCACATGGAATGCTCAAACCACCGACCGTAAGAAGAGTCTCTATTCTTGTACTTAAGGCGGCATTGTTCCTTTTGTATTTAATTGCGATGCCATTTCTGTGCTTCATCGTCAATGTGAAGGGCCAAGTAATAAACTGACCCTGCAGAGGTGTAGCGGAAACTAATACTGGTCTCACAGGGAATGCTCAAAGCACCGACTGTAAGAAGAGTCTCTATTCTTGTACTTAAGGCAGCATTGTGCGTTTTGGATTTAATTCCGATGCCATTTCTGTGTTTCATCGTCAATGTGAAGGTCCAAGGAATAAATTCACCCTGCAGTGGTGTATAGGAAACTAATACTTGTGTCACAGGGAATGCTCAAAGCACCGACTGTAAGAAGAGTCGCTATTCTTGTACTTAAGGCGGCATTGTGCATTTTGTATTTAATTGCGATGCTATTTCTGTGTTTCATCGTCAATGTGAAGGTCCTAGGAATACATTGAACCTGCAGTGGTGTATCGGAAACTAATACTGGTCTCACAGGGAATGCTCAAAGCACCGACTGTAAGAAGAGTCGCTATTCTTGTACTTAAGGCGGCATTGTGCCTTTTGTATTTAATTGCGATGCTATTTCTGTGTTTCATCGTCAATGTGAAGGTCCTAGGAATACATTGAACCTGCAGTGGTGTATCGGAAACTAATACTGGTCTCACAGGGAATGCTCAAAGCACCGACTGTAAGAAGAGTCTCTATTCTTGTACTTAAGGCGGCATTGTGCCTTTTGTATTTGATTCCGATGCGATTTCTGTGATTCATCGTCAATGTGAAGGTCCAAGGAATACATTGAACCTGCAGTGGTGTATCGGAAACTAATACGGGTCTCACAGGGAATGCTCAAAGCACCGACTGTAAGAAGAGTCTCTATTCTTGTACTTAAGGCGGCATTGTGCCTTTTGTATTTAATTCCGATGCCATTTCTGTGTTTCATCGTCAATGTGAAGGTCCAAGGAATAAACTGAACCTGCAGAGGTGGTTCGGAAACTAATACTGGTCTCACAGGGAATGCTCAAAGCAGCGACTGTAAGAAGAGTCTCTATTCTTGTACTTAAGGCGGCATTGTGCGTTTTGGATTTAATTCCGATGCCATTTCTGTGTTTTATCGTCAATATGAAGGTCCAAGGAATACATTGAACCTGCAGTGGTGTATCGGAAACTAATACTGGTCACACAGGGAATGCTCAAAGCACCGACGGTAAGAAGAGTCTCTATTCTTGTACTTTAGGCGGCATTGTTCCTTTTGTATTTAATTCCGATGTAATTTCTGTGTTTCATCGTCAATGTGTATGTCCCGGGAATAGATTGAACCTGCAGTGGTGTATCGGATACTATTACAGGTCTCACAGGGAATGCTCAAAGCACCGACTGTAAGAAGAGCCTCTATTCGTGTACTTAAGGCGGCATTGCTCCTTTTGTATTTAATTCCGATGTAATTTCAGTGTTTCATCGTCAAAGTGAATGTCCAAGGAATTCATTGAACCTCCAGTGGTGTATCGGAAACTAACACTGGTCTCACAGGGAATGCTCAAGGCACCGACGGTAAGAAGAGTCTCTATTCTTGTACTTAAGGCGGCGTTGTTCCTTTTGTATTTAATTCCGATGTAATTTCTGTGTTTCATCGTCAATGTGTATGTCCAAGGAATAGATTGAACCTGCAGTGGTGTATCGTATACTATTACTGGTCTCACAGGGAATGCTCAAAGCACCGACTGTAAGAAGAGTCTCTATTCTTGTACATAACGCGGCATTGTGCCTTTTGTGTTTAATTCCGATGTAATTTCAGTGTTTCATCGTCAATGTGAATGTCCAAGGAATTCATTGAACCTCCAGTGGTGTATCGGAAACCAATACTGGTTTCACATGGAATGCTCAAACCACCGACCGTAAGAAGAGTCTCTATTCTTGTACTTAAGGCGGCATTGTTCCTTTTGTATTTAATTCCGATGTAATTTCTGTGTTTCATCGTCAATGTGCATGTCCAAGGAATAGATTGAACCTGCAGTGGTGTATCGGATACTATTACTGATCTCACAGGGAATGCTCAAAGCACCACTGTAAGAAGAGTCTCTATTCTTGTACTTAAGTCGGCATTGTGCCTTTTGTATTTACTTCCGATGTAATTTCAGTGTTTCATCGTCAATGTGAATGTCCAAGGAATTCATTGAACCTCCAGTGGTGTATCGGAAACTAATACTGGTCTCACAGGGAATGCTCAAAGCACCGACGGTAAGAAGAGTCTCTATTCTTGTACTTAAAGCGGCATTGTGCGTTTTGGATTTAATTCCGATGCCATTTCTGTGTTTCATCGTCAATGTGACGGTCCAAGGAATACATTGAACCTGCAGTGGTGTATCGGAAACTAATACTGGTCTCACAGGGAATGCTCAAAGCACCGACTGTAAGAAAAGTCTCTATTCTTGTACTTAAGGCGGCATTGTTCCTTTTGTATTTAATTCCGATGTAATTTCAGTGTTTCATCGTCAAAGTGAATGTCCAAGGAATAAACTGAACCTGCAGAGGTGTTGCGGAAACTAATACTCGTCTCACAGGGAATGCTCAAAGCACCGACTGTAAGAAGAGTCTCTATTCTTGTACTTAAGGCGGCATTGTGCGTTTTGGATTTAATTCCCATGCCATTTCTGTGTTTTATCGTCAATATGAAGGTCCAAGGAATACATTGAACCTGCAGTGGTGTATCGGAAACTAATACTGGTCTCACAGGGAATGCTCAAAGCACCGACGGTAAGAAGAGTCTCTATTCTTGTACTTTAGGCGGCATTGTTCCTTTTGTATTTAATTCCGATGTAATTTCTGTGTTTCATCGTCAATGTGTCTGTCCCAGGAATAGATTGAACCTGCAGTGGTGTATCGGATACTATTACAGGTCTCACAGGGAATGCTCAAAGCACCGACTGTAAGAAGAGCCTCTATTCGTGTACTTAAGGCGGCATTGTTCCTTTTGTATTTAATTCCGATGTAATTTCAGTGTTTCATCGTCAAAGTGAATGTCCAAGGAATTCATTGAACCTCCAGTGGTGTATCGGAAACTAACACTGGTCTCACAGGGAATGCCCAAGGCACCGACGGTAAGAAGAGTCTCTATTCTTGTACTTAAGGCGGCGTTGTTCCTTTTGTATTTAATTCCGATGTAATTTCTGTGTTTCATCGTCAATGTGTATGTCCAAGGAATAGATTGAACCTGCAGTGGTGTATCGGATACTATTACTGGTCTCACAGGGAATGCTCAAAGCACCGACTGTAAGAAGAGTCTCTATTCTTGTACTTAAGGCGGCATTGTGCCTTTTGTGTTTAATTCCGATGTAATTTCAGTGTTTCATCGTCAATGTGAATGTCCAAGGAATTCATTGAACCTCCAGTGGTGTATCGGAAACCAATACTAGTTTCACATGGAATGCTCAAACCACCGACCGTAAGAAGAGTCTCTATTCTTGTACTTAAGGCGGCATTGTTCCTTTTGTATTTAATTGCGATGCCATTTCTGTGTTTCATCGTCAATGTGAAGGGCCAAGTAATAAACTGACCCTGCAGAGGTGTAGCGGAAACTAATACTGGTCTCACAGGGAATGCTCAAAGCACCGACGGTAAGAAGAGTCTCTATTCTTGTACTTAAGGCGGCATTGTTCCTTTTGTATTTAATTCCGATGTAATTTCTGTGTTTCATCGTCAATGTGTATGTCCAAGGAATAGATTGAACCTGCAGTGGTGTATCGAATACTATTACTGGTCTCACAGGGAATGCTCAAAGCACCGACTGTAAGAAGAGACTCTATTCTTGTACTTAAAGCGGCATTGTGCGTTTTGGATTTAATTCCGATGCCATTTCTGTGTTTCATCGTCAATGTGACGGTCCAAGGAATACATTGAACCTGCAGTGGTGTATCGGAAACTAATACTGGTCTCACAGGGAATGCTCAAAGCACCGACTGTAAGAAAAGTCTCTATTCTTGTACTTAAGGCGGCATTGTTCCTTTTGTATTTAATTCCGATGTAATTTCAGTGTTTCATCCTCAAAGTGAATGTCCAAGGAATAAACTGAACCTGCAGAGGTGTTGCGGAAACTAATAATCGTCTCACAGGGAATGCTCAAAGCACCGACTGTAAGAAGAGTCTCTATTCTTGTACTTAAGGCGGCATTGTGCGTTTTGGATTTAATTCCGATGCCATTTCTGTGTTTTATCGTCAATATGAAGGTCCAAGGAATACATTGAACCTGCAGTGGTGTATCGGAAACTAATACTGGTCTCACAGGGAATGCTCAAAGCACCGACGGTAAGAAGAGTCTCTATTCTTGTACTTTAGGCGGCATTGTTCCTTTTGTATTTAATTCCGATGTAATTTCTGTGTTTCATCGTCAATGTGTCTGTCCCAGGAATAGATTGAACCTGCAGTGGTGTATCGGATACTATTACAGGGCTCACAGGGAATGCTCAAAGCACCGACTGTAAGAAGAGCCTCTATTCGTGTACTTAAGGCGGCATTGTTCCTTTTGTATTTAATTCCGATGTAATTTCAGTGTTTCATCGTCAAAGTGAATGTCCAAGGAATTCATTGAACCTCCAGTGGTGTATCGGAAACTAACACTGGTCTCACAGGGAATGCCCAAGGCACCGACGGTAAGAAGAGTCTCTATTCTTGTACTTAAGGCGGCGTTGTTCCTTTTGTATTTAATTCCGATGTAATTTCTGTGTTTCATCGTCAATGTGTATGTCCAAGGAATAGATTGAACCTGCAGTGGTGTATCGGATACTATTACTGGTCTCACAGGGAATGCTCAAAGCACCGACTGTAAGAAGAGTCTCTATTCTTGTACTTAAGGCGGCATTGTGCCTTTTGTGTTTAATTCCAATGTAATTTCAGTGTTTCATCGTCAATGTGAATGTCCAAGGAATTCATTGAACCTCCAGTGGTGTATCGGAAACCAATACTGGTTTCACATGGAATGCTCAAACCACCGACCGTAAGAAGAGTCTCTATTCTTGTACTTAAGGCGGCATTGTTCCTTTTGTATTTAATTGCGATGCCATTTCTGTGTTTCATCGTCAATGTGAAGGGCCAAGTAATAAACTGACCCTGCAGAGGTGTAGCGGAAACTAATACTGGTCTCACAGGGAATGCTCAAAGCACCGACTGTAAGAAGAGTCTCTATTCTTGTACTTAAGGCAGCATTGTGCGTTTTGGATTTAATTCCGATGCCATTTCTGTGTTTCATCGTCAATGTGAAGGTCCAAGGAATAAATTCACCCTGCAGTGGTGTATAGGAAACTAATACTTGTGTCACAGGGAATGCTCAAAGCACCGACTGTAAGAAGAGTCGCTATTCTTGTACTTAAGGCGGCATTGTGCCTTTTGTATTTAATTGCGTTGCTATTTCTGTGTTTCATCGTCAATGTGAAGGTCCTAGGAATACATTGAACCTGCAGTGGTGTATCGGAAACTAATACTGGTCTCACAGGGAATGCTCAAAGCACCGACTGTAAGAAGAGTCGCTATTCTTGTACTTAAGGCGGCATTGTGCCTTTTGTATTTAATTGCGATGCTATTTCTGTGTTTCATCGTCAATGTGAAGGTCCTAGGAATACATTGAACCTGCAGTGGTGTATCGGAAACTAATACTGGTCTCACAGGGAATGCTCAAAGCACCGACTGTAAGAAGAGTCTCTATTCTTGTACTTAAGGCGGCATTGTGCCTTTTGTATTTGATTCCGATGCGATTTCTGTGATTCATCGTCAATGTGAAGGTCCAAGGAATACATTGAACCTGCAGTGGTGTATCGGAAACTAATACGGGTCTCACAGGGAATGCTCAAAGCACCGACTGTAAGAAGAGTCTCTATTCTTGTACTTAAGGCGGCATTGTGCCTTTTGTATTTAATTCCGATGCCATTTCTGTGTTTCATCGTCAATGTGAAGGTCCAAGGAATAAACTGAACCTGCAGAGGTGGTTCGGAAACTAATACTGGTCTCACAGGGAATGCTCAAAGCAGCGACTGTATGAAGAGTCTCTATTCTTGTACTTAAGGCGGCATTGTGCGTTTTGGATTTAATTCCGATGCCATTTCTGTGTTTTATCGTCAATATGAAGGTCCAAGGAATACATTGAACCTGCAGTGGTGTATCGGAAACTAATACTGGTCACACAGGGAATGCTCAAAGCACCGACGGTAAGAAGAGTCTCTATTCTTGTACTTTAGGCGGCATTGTTCCTTTTGTATTTAATTCCGATGTAATTTCTGTGTTTCATCGTCAATGTGTATGTCCCGGGAATAGATTGAACCTGCAGTGGTGTATCGGATACTATTACAGGTCTCACAGGGAATGCTCAAAGCACCGACTGTAAGAAGAGCCTCTATTCGTGTACTTAAGGCGGCATTGTTCCTCTTGTATTTAATTCCGATGTAATTTCAGTGTTTCATCGTCAAAGTGAATGTCCAAGGAATTCATTGAACCTCCAGTGGTGTATCGGAAACTAACACTGGTCTCACAGGGAATGCTCAAGGCACCGACGGTAAGAAGAGTCTCTATTCTTGTACTTAAGGCGGCGTTGTTCCTTATGTATTTAATTCCGATGTAATTTCTGTGTTTCATCGTCAATGTGTATGTCCAAGGAATAGATTGAACCTGCAGTGGTGTATCGGATACTATTACTGATCTCACAGGGAATGCTCAAAGCACCACTGTAAGAAGAGTCTCTATTCTTGTACTTAAGTCGGCATTGTGCCTTTTGTATTTACTTCCGATGTAATTTCAGTGTTTCATCGTCAATGTGAATGTCCAAGGAATTCATTGAACCTCCAGTGGTGTATCGGAAACTAATACTGGTTTCACAGGGAATGCTCAAAGCACCGACGGTAAGAAGAGTCTCTATTCTTGTACTTATGGCGGCATTGTTCCTTTTGTATTTAATTCCGATGTAATTTCTGTGTTTCATCGTCAATGTGTATGTCCAAGGAATAGATTGAACCTGCAGTGGTGTATCGAATACTATTACTGGTCTCACAGGGAATGCTCAAAGCACCGACTGTAAGAAGAGACTCTATTCTTGTACTTAAAGCGGCATTGTGCGTTTTGGATTTAATTCCGATGCCATTTCTGTGTTTCATCGTCAATGTGACGGTCCAAGGAATACATTGAACCTGCAGTGGTGTATCGGAAACTAATACTGGTCTCACAGGGAATGCTCAAAGCACCGACTGTAAGAAAAGTCTCTATTCTTGTACTTAAGGCGGCATTGTTCCTTTTGTATTTAATTCCGATGTAATTTCAGTGTTTCATCGTCAAAGTGAATGTCCAAGGAATAAACTGAACCTGCAGAGGTGTTGCGGAAACTAATACTCGTCTCACAGGGAATGCTCAAAGCACCGACTGTAAGAAGAGTCTCTATTCTTGTACTTAAGGCGGCATTGTGCGTTTTGGATTTAATTCCGATGCCATTTCTGTATTTTATCGTCAATATGAAGGTCCAAGGAATACATTGAACCTGCAGTGGTGTATCGGAAACTAATACTGGTCTCACAGGGAATGCTCAAAGCACCGACGGTAAGAAGAGTCTCTATTCTTGTCCTTTTTGGCGGCATTGTTCCTTTTGTATTTAATTCCGATGTAATTTCTGTGTTTCATCGTCAATGTGTATGTCCCAGGAATAGATTGAACCTGCAGTGGTGTATCGGATACTATTACAGGTCTCACAGGGAATGCTCAAAGCACCGACTGTAAGAAGAGCCTCTATTCGTGTACTTAAGGCGGCATTGTTCCTTTTGTATTTAATTCCGATGTAACTTCAGTGTTTCATCGTCAAAGTGAATGTCCAAGGAATTCATTGAACCTCCAGTGGTGTATCGGAAACTAACACTGGTCTCACAGGGAATGCCCAAGGCACCGACGGTAAGAAGAGTCTCTATTCTTGTACTTAAGGCGGCGTTGTTCCTTTTGTATTTAATTCCGATGTAATTTCTGTGTTTCATCGTCAATGTGTATGTCCAAGGAATAGATTGAACCTGCAGTGGTGTATCGGATACTATTACTGGTCTCACAGGGAATGCTCAAAGCACCGACTGTAAGAAGAGTCTCTATTCTTGTACTTAAGGCGGCATTGTGCCTTTTGTGTTTAATTCCGATGTAATTTCAGTGTTTCATCGTCAATGTGAATGTCCAAGGAATTCATTGAACCTCCAGTGGTGTATCGGAAACCAATACTGGTTTCACATGGAATGCTCAAACCACCGACCGTAAGAAGAGTCTCTATTCTTGTACTTAAGGCGGCATTGTTCCTTTTGTATTTAATTCCGATGTAATTTCTGTGTATCATCGTCAATGTGTATGTCCAAGGAATAGATTGAACCTGCAGTGGTGTATCGGATACTATTACTGATCTCACAGGGAATGTCAAAGCACCACTGTAAGAAGAGTCTCTATTCTTGTACTTAAGTCGGCATTGTGCCTTTTGTATTTACTTCCGATGTAATTTCAGTGTTTCATCGTCAATGTGAATGTCCAAGGAATTCATTGAACCTCCAGTGGTGTATCGGAAACTAATACTGGTCTCACAGGGAATGCTCAAAGCACCGACTGTAAGAAAAGTCTCTATTCTTGTACTTAAGGCGGCATTGTGCCTTTTGAATTTATTCCGATGCCATTTCTGTGTTTCATCGTCAATATGAAGGTCCAAGGAATACATTGAATCTGCAGTGGTGTATCGGAAACTAATACTGGTCTCACAGGGAATGCTCAAAGCACCGACTGTAAGAAGAGTCTCAATTCTTGTACTTAAGGCGGCATTGTGCCTTTTGTATTTAATTCCGATGCCATTTCTGTGTTTCATCGTCAATGTCTATGTCCAAGGAATAGATTGAACCTGCAGTGGTGTATCGGATACTATTACTGGTCTCACAGGGGATGCTCAAAGCACCGACTGTAAGATGAGTCTTTATTCTTGTACTTATGGCGGCATTGTGCCTTTTGTATTTGATTCCGATGCGATTTCTGTGTTTCATCATCAATGTGAAGGTCCAAGGAATACATTGAACCTGCAGTGGTGTATCGGAAACTAATTCTGATTTCACAGGGAATGCTGAAAGCACCGACTGTAAGAAGATTCTCTTTTCTTGTACTTAAGGCGGCATTGTGCCATTTGTATTTAATTCCGATGCCATTTCTGTGTTTCATCGTCAATGTGAAGGTCCAAGGAATAAACCGAACCGGCAGAGGTGTAGCGGAAACTAATACTGGTCCCACAGGGAATGCTCAAAGCACCGACGCTAAGAAGAGACTCTATTTTTTTATTTAAGGCGGCATTGTTCTTTTGTGTTTAATTCCGATGTAATTTCAGTGTTTCATCGTCAATGTGTATGTCCAAGGAAGAGATTGAACCTGCAGTGGTGTATCGGATACTATTACTGGTCTCACAGGGAATGCTCAAAGCACCGACTGTAAGAAGAGTCTCTATTCTTGTACTTAAGGCGGCATTGTGCCTTTTGTGTTTAATTCCGATGTAATTTCAGTGTTTCATCGTCAATGTGAATGTCCAAGGAATTCATTGAACCTCCAGTGGTGTATCGGAAACCAATACTGGTTTCACAGGGAATGCTCAAACCACCGACCGTAAGAAGAGTCTCTATTCTTGTACTTAAGGCGGAATTGTTCCTTTTGTATTTAATTCCGATGTAATTTCTGTGTTTCATCGTCAATGTGTATGTCCAAGGAATAGATTGAACCTGCAGTGGTGTATCGGATACTATTACTGGTCTCACAGGGAATGCTCAAAGCACCACTGTAAGAAGAGTCTCTATTCCTGTACTTAAGTCGGCATTGTGCCTTTTGTATTTACTTCCGATGTAATTTCAGTGTTTCATCGTCAATGTGAATGTCCAAGGAATTCATTGAACCTCCAGTGGTGTATCGGAAACTAATACTGGTCTCACAGGGAATGCTCGAAGCACCGACGGTAAGAAGAGTCTCTATTCTTGTACTTAAGGCGGCATTGTTCCTTTTGTATTTAATTCCGATGTAATTTCTGTGTTTCATCGTCAATGTGTATGTCCAAGGAATAGATTGAACCTGCAGTGGTGTATCGAATACTATTACTGGTCTCACAGGGAATGCTCAAAGCACCGACTGTAAGAAAAGTCTCTATTCTTGTACTTAAAGCGGCATTGTGCGTTTTGGATTTAATTCCGATGCCATTTCTGTGTTTCATCGTCAATGTGCCGGTCCAAGGAATACATTGAACCTGCAGTGGTGTATCGGAAACTAATACTGGTCTCACAGGGAATGCTCAAAGCACCGACTGTAAGAAAAGTCTCTATTCTTGTACTTAAGGCGGCATTGTGCCTTTTGTATTTAATTCCGATGCCATTTCTGTGTTTCATCGTCAATGTGACGGTCCAAGGAATACATTGAACCTGCAGTGGTGTATCGGAAACTAATACTGGTCTCACAGGGAATGCTCAAAGCACCGACTGTAAGAAGAGTCTCTATTCTAGTACTTAAGGCGGCATTGTGCCTTTTGTGTTTAATTCCGATGTAATTTCAGTGTTTCATCGTCAATGTGAATGTCCAAGGAATTCATTGAACCTCCAGTGGTGTATCGGAAACCAATACAGGTTTTACATGGAATGCTCAAACCACCGACCGTAAGAAGAGTCTCTATTTATGTACTTAAGGCGGCATTGTTCCTTTTGTATTTAATTCCGATGTAATTTCTGTGTTTCATCGTCAATGTGTATGTCCAAGGAATAGATTGAACCTGCAGTGGTGTATCGGATACTATTACTGATCTCACAGGGAATGCTCAAAGCACCACAGTAAGAAGAGTCTCTATTCTTGTACTTAAGTAGGCATTGTGCCTTTTGTATTTACTTCCGATGTAATTTCAGTGTTTCATCGTCAATGTGAATGTCCAAGGAATTCATTGAACCTCCAGTGGTGTATCGGAAACTAATACTGGTCTCACAGGGAATGCTCAAAGCACCGACGGTAACAAGAGTCTCTATTCTTGTACTTAAGGCGGCATTGTTCCTTTTGTATTTAATTCCGATGTAATTTCTGTGTTTCATCGTCAATGTGTATGTCCAAGGAATAGATTGAACCTGCAGTGGTGTATCGAATACTATTACTGGTCTCACAGGGAATGCTCAAAGCACCGACTGTAAGAAGAGTCTCTATTCTTGTACTTAAAGCGGCATTGTGCGTTTTGGATTTAATTCCGATGCCATTTCTGTGTTTCATCGTCAACGTGACGGTTCAAGGAATACATTGAACCTGCAGTTGTGTATCGGAAACTAATACTGGTCTCATAGGGAATGCTCAAAGCACCGACTGTAAGAAAAGTCTCTATTCTTGTACTTAAGGCGGCACTGTGCCTTTTGTATTTAATTCCGATGCCATTTCTGTGTTTCATCGTCAATATGAAGGTCCAAGGAATACATTGAACCTGCAGTGGTGTATCGGAAACTAATACTGGTCTCACAGGGAATGCTCAAAGCACCGACTGTAAGAAGAGTCTCTATTCTTGTACTTAAGGCGGCATTGTGCCTTTTGTATTTAATTCCGATGCCATTTCTGTGTTTCATCGTCAATGTCTATGTCCAAGGAATAGATTGAACCTGCAATGGTGTATCGGATACTATTACTGGTCTCACAGGGAAAGCTCAAAGCACCGACTGTAAGAAGAGTCTCTATTCTTCTACTTATGGCGGCATTGTGCCTTTTGTATTTGATTCCGATGCGATTTCTATTTTTCATCTTCAATGTGAAGGTCCAAGGAATACATTGAACCTGCAGTGGTGTATCGGAAACTAATACTGGTCTCACAGGGAATGCTGAAAGCACCGACTGTAAGAAGATTCTCTATTCTTGTACTTAAGGCGGCATTGTGCCGTTTGTATTTAATTCCGATGCCATCTCTGTGTTTCATCGTCAATGTGAAGGTCCAAGGAATAAACCGAACCTGCATAGGTGTAGCGGAAACTAATACTGGTCTCACAGGGAATGCTCAAAGCACCGACGGTAAGAAGAGTCTCTAATCTTGTACTTAAGGCGGCATTGTTCCTTTTGTATTTAATTCCGATGTAATTTCAGAGTTTCATCGTCAATGTGTATGTC
Source organism: Schistocerca americana (assembly GCF_021461395.2). NCBI lineage: Eukaryota > Metazoa > Arthropoda > Insecta > Orthoptera > Acrididae > Schistocerca > Schistocerca americana. The sequence continues at coordinate 728,595,449 of NC_060123.1, read as the reverse complement.
CAAGGAATTCATTGAACCTCCAGTGGTGTATCGGAAACTAATACTGGTCTCACAGGGAATGCTCAAAACACAGACTGTAAGAAGAGTCTCTATACTTGTACTTAAGGCGGCATTGTGCCTTTTGTATTTAATTCCGATGTAATTTCAGTGTTTCATCGTCAATGTGAATGTCCAAGGAATTCATTGAACCTCCAGTGGTGTATCGGAAACTAATACTGGTCTCACAGGGAATGCTCAAAACACAAACTAAAAGAAGAGTCTCTATTCTTGTACTTAAGGCGGCAATTTGCTTTTGTATTTAATTCCGAAGCCATTTCTGTGATTCATCGTCAATGTGAAGGTCCAAGGAATAAACCGAACCGGCAGAGGTGTAGCGGAAACAAATACTGGTCCCACAGGGAATGCTCAAAGCCCCGACGGTAAGAAGAGACTCTATTTTTGTATTTAAGGCGGCATTGTTCTTTTGTATTTAATTCCGATGTAATTTCAGTGTTGCATCGTCAATGTGTATGTCCAAGGAATTCATTGAACCTCCAGTGGTGTATCGGAAACTAAAACTGGTCCCACAGGGAATGCTCAAGTCACCGACGGTAAGAAGAGTATCTATTCTTGTACTTAAGGCGGAGTTGTTCTTTTTGTATTTAATTCCGATGTAATTTCTGTGTTTCATCGTCAATGTGTATGTCCAAGGAATGGATTGAACCTGCAGTGGTGTATCGGATACTATTACTGGTCTCACAGGGAATGCTCAAAGCACCGATTGTAAGAAGAGTCTCTATTCTTGTACTTAAGGCGGCATTGTGCCTTTTGTGTTTAATTCCGATGTAATTACAGTGTTTCATCGTCAATGTGAATGTCCAAGGAATTCATTGAACCTCCAGTGGTGTATCGGAAACCAATACTGGTTTCACAGGGAATGCTCAAACCACCGACCGTAAGAAGAGTCTCTATTCTTGTACTTAAGGCGGCATTGTTCCTTTTGTATTTACTTCCGATGTAATTTCAGTGTTTCATCGTCAATGTGAATGTACAAGGAATTCATTGAACCTCCAGTGGTGTATCGGAAACTAATACTGGTCTCACAATGAATGCTCGAAGCACCGATGGTAAGAAGAGTCTCTATTCTTGTACTTAAGGCGGCATTGTTCCTTTTGTATTTAATTCCGATGTAATTTCTGTGTTTCATCGTCAATGTGTATGTCCAAGGAATAGATTGAACCTGCAGTGGTGTTTCGAATACTATTACTGGTCTCACAGGGAATGCTCAAAGCACCGACTGTAAGAAGAGTCTCTATTCTTGTACTTAAAGCGACATTGTGCGTTTTGGATTTAATTCCGATGCCTTTTCTGTGTTTCATCGTCAATGTGCCGGTCCAAGGAATACATTGAACCTGCAGTCGTGTATCGGAAACTAATACTGGTCTCACAGGGAATGCTCAAAGCACCGACTGTAAGAAGAGTCTCTATTCTTGTACTTAAGGCGGCATTGTGCCTTTTGTATTTAATTCCGATGCCATTTCTGTGTTTCATCGTCAATGTCTATGTCCAAGGAATAGACTGAACCTGCAGTGGTGTATCGGATACTATTACTGGTCTCACAGGGAATGCTCAAAGCACCGACTGTAAGAAGAGTCTCTATTCTTGTACTTATGGCGGCATTGTGCCTTTTGTATTTGATTCCGATGCAATTTCTGTGTTTCATCGTCAATCTGAAGGTCCAAGGAATACATTGAACCTGCAGTGGTGTATCGGAAACTAATACTGGTCTCACAGGGAATGCTGAAAGCACCGACTGTAAGAAGAGTCTCTGTTCTTGTACTTAAGGCGGCATTGTGCCTTTTGTATTTAATTCTGGTGCCATTTCTTTGTTTCATCGTCAATGTGTATGTCCAAGGAATAGATTGAACCTGCAGTGGTGTATCGGATACTATTACAGGTCTCACAGGGAATGCTCAAAGCACCGACTGTAAGAAGAGTCTCTATTCTTGTACTTAAGGCGGCATTGTGCCTTTTGTATCTGATTCCGATGCGATTTCTGTGCTTCATCGTCAATGTGAAGGTCCAAGGAATACATTGAACCTGCAGCGGTGTATCGGAAACTAATACTGGTCTCACAGGGAATGCTCAAAGCACCGACTGTAAGAAGATTCTCTATTCATGTACTTAAGGCGGCATTGTGCCATTTGTATTTAATTCCGATGCCATTTCTGTGTTTCATCGTCAGTGTGAAGGTCCAAGGAATAAACCGAACCTGCAGAGGTGTAGCGGAAACTAATACTGGTCTCACAGGGAATGCTCAAAGCACCGACGGTAAGAAGAGTCTCTAATCTTGTACGTAAGGCGGCATTGTGCCTTTTGTATTTAATGCCGATGTAATTTCAGTGTTTCATCGTCAATGTGAATGTCCAAGGAATTCATTGAACCTCCAGTGGTGTATCGGAAACTAATACTGATCTCACAGGGAATGCTCAAAACACAAACTAAAAGAAGAGTCTCTATTCTTGTACTTAAGGCGGCATTGTGCCTTTTGTATCTGATTCCGATGCGATTTCTGTGTTTCATCGTCAATGTAAATGTCCAAGGAATACATTGAACCTGCAGTGGTGTATCGGAAACTAATACTGGTCGCACACGGAATGCTGAAAGCACCGACTGTAAGAAGTGTCTCTATTCTTGTACTTAAGGCGGCATTGTGCCTTTTGTATTTAATTCCGATGCCATTTCTGTGTTTCATCGTCAATGTGAAGGTCCAAGGAATACACTGAACCTGCAGTGGTGTATCGGAAACTGATACTGGTCTCACAGGGAATGCTCAAAGCACCGACGGTAAGAAGAGTCTCTAATCTTGTACTTAAGGCGGCATTGTTCCTTTTGTATTTAATTCCGATGTAATTTCAGTGTTTCATCGTCAATGTGTATGTCCAAGGAATTCATTGAACCTCCAGTGGTGTATCGGAAACTAATACTGGTCTCACAGGGAATGCACAAAACACAGACTGTAAGAAGAGTCTCTATACTTGTACTTAAGGCGGCATTGTGCCTTTTGTATTTAATTCCGATGTAATTTCAGTGTTTCATCGTCAATGTGAATGTCCAAGGAATTCATTTTACCTCCAGTGGTGTATCGGAAACTAATACTGGTCTCACAGGGAATGCTCAAAACACAAACTAAAAGAAGAGTCTCTATTCTTGTACTTAAGGCGGCAATTGGCTTTTGTATTTAATTCCGATGCCATTTCTGTGTTTCATCGTCAGTGTGAAGGTCCAAGGAATAAACCGAACCTGCAGAGGTGTAGCGGAAACTAATACTGGTCTCACAGGGAATGCTCAAAGCACCGACGGTAAGAAGAGTCTCTAATCTTGTACTTAAGGCGGCATTGTTCCTTTTGTATTTAATTCCGTTGTAATTTCAGTGTTTCATCGTCAATGTGTACGTCCAAGGAATTCATTGAACCTCCAGTGGTGTATCGGAAACTAATACTGGTCTCCCAGGGTATGCTAAAAACACAGACTGTAAGAAGAGTCTCTATACTTGTACTTAAGGCGGCATTGTGCCTTTTGTATTTAATGCCGATGTAATTTCAGTGTTTCATCGTCAATGTGAATGTCCAAGGAATTCATTGAACCTCCAGTGGTGTATCGGAAACTAATACTGATCTCACAGGGAATGCTCAAAACACAAACTAAAAGAAGAGTCTCTATTCTTGTACTTAAGGCGGCATTGTGCCTTTTGTATTCAATTCCGATGCCATTTCTGTGATGCATCGTCAATGTGTATGTCCAAGGAATAGATTGAACCTGCAGTAGTGTATCGGATACTATTACTGGTCTCACAGGGAATGCTCAAAGCACCGACTGTAAGAAGAGTCTCTATTCTTGTACTTAAGGCGGCATTGTGCCTTTTGTATTTGATTCCGATGCGATTTCTGTGTTTCATCGTCAATGTAAATGTCCAAGGAATACATTGAACCTGCAGTGGTGTATCGGAAACTAATACTGGTCGCACACGGAATGCTGAAAGCACCGACTGTAAGAAGTGTCTCTATTCTTGTACTTAAGGCGGCATTGTGCCTTTTGTATTTAATTCCGATGCCATTTCTGTGTTTCATCGTCAATGTGAAGGTCCAAGGAATACATTGAATCTGCAGTGGTGTATCGGAAACTGATACTGGTCTCACAGGGAATGCTCAAAGCACCGACGGTAAGAAGAGTCTCTAATCTTGTACTTAAGGCGGCATTGTTCCTTTTGTATTTAATTCCGATGTAATTTCAGTGTTTCATCGTCAATGTGTATGTCCAAGGAATTCATTGAACCTCCAGTGGTGTATCGGAAACTAACACTGGTCTCACAGGGAATGCTCAAGTCACCGACGGTAAGAAGAGTCTCTATTCTTGTACTTAAGGTGGCGTTGTTCTTTTTGTATTTAATTCCGATGTAATTTCTGTGTTTCATCGTCAATGTGTATGCCCAAGGAATAGATTGAACCTGCAGTGGTGTATCGGGTACTATTACTGGTCTCACAGGGAATGCTCAAAGCACCGACTGTAAGAAGAGTCTCTATTCTTGTACTTAAGGCGGCATTGTGCCTTTTGTGTTTAATTCCGATGTAATTTCAGTGTTTCATCGTCAATGTGAATGTCCAAGGAATTCATTGAACCTCCAGTGGCGTATCGGAAACCAATACTGGTTTCACAGGGAATGCTCAAACCACCGACCGTAAGAAGAGTCTCTATTCTTGTACTTAAGGCGGCATTGTTCCTTTTGTATTTAATTCCGATGTAATTTCTGTGTTTCATCGTCAATGTGTATGTCCAAGGAATAGATTGAACCTGCAGTGGTGTATCGGATACTATTACTGGTCTCACAGGGAATGCTCAAAGCACCACTGTAAGAAGAGTCTCTATTCTTGTACTTAAGTCGGCATTGTGCCTTTTGTATTTAATTCCGATGCCATTTCTGTGTTTCATCGTCAATGTGCCGGTCCAAGGAATACATTGAACCTGCAGTGGTGTATCGAAAACTAATACCAGTCTCACAGGGAATGCTCAAAGCACCGACTGTAAGAAGAGTCTCTATTCCTGTACTTAAGGCGGCATTGTGCCTTTTGTATTTAATTCTGGTGCCATTTCTGTGTTTCATCGTCAATGTATATGTCCAAGGAATAGATTGAACCTGCAGTGGTGTATCGGATACTATTACAGGTCTCACAGGGAATGCTCAAAGCACCGACTGTAAGAAGAGTCTCTATTCTTGTACTTAAGGCGGCATTGTGCCTTTTGTATCTGATTCCGATGCGATTTCTGTGCTTCATCGTCAATGTGAAGGTCCAAGGAATACATTGAACCTGCAGTGGTGTATCGGAAACTAATACTGGTCTCACAGGGAATGCTCAAAGCACCGACTGTAAGAAGATTCTCTATTCATGTACTTAAGGCGGCATTGTGCCATTTGTATTTAATTCCGATGCCATTTCTGTGTTTCATCGTCAGTGTGAAGGTCCAAAGAATAAACCGAACCTGCAGAGGTGTAGCGGAAACTAATACTGGTCTCACAGGGAATGCTCAAAGCACCGACGGTAAGAAGAGTCTCTAATCTTGTACTTAAGGCGGCATTGTTCCTTTTGTATTTAATGCCGATGTAATTTCAGTGTTTCATCGTCAATGTGAATGTCCAAGGAATTCATTGAACCTCCAGTGGTGTATCGGAAACTAATACTGGTCTCACAGGGAATGCTCAAAACACAAACTAAAAGAAGAGTCTCTATTCTTGTACTTAAGGCGGCATTGTGCCTTTTGTATTTAATTCCGATGCCATTTCTGTGATTCATCGTCAATGTGTATGTCCAAAGAATAGATTGAACCTGCAGTAGTGTATCGGATACTATTACTGGTCTCACAGGGAATGCTCAAAGCACCGACTGTAAGAAGAGTCTCTATTCTTGTACTTAAGGCGGCATTGTGCCTTTTGTATTTGATTCCGATGCGATTTCTGTGTTTCATCGTCAATGTAAAGGTCCAAGGAATGCATTGAACCTGCAGTGGTGTATTGGAAACTAATACTGGTCGCACAGGGAATGCTGAAAGCACCGACTGTAAGAAGTGTCTCTATTCTTGTACTTAAGGCGGCATTGTGCCTTTTGTATTTAATTCCGATGCCATTTCTGTGTTTCATCGTCAATGTGAAGGTCCAAGGAATACATTGAACCTGCAGTGGTGTATCGGAAACTGATACTGGTCTCACAGGGAATGCTCAAAGCACCGACTGTAAGAAGAGTCTCTATTCTTGTTCATAAGGCGGCATTGTGGCTTTTGTATTTAATTCCGATGCCATTTCTGTGTTTCATCGTCAATGTGTATGTCCAAGGAATAGATTGAACCTGCAGTGGTGTATCGGATGCTATTACTGGTCTCACAGGGAATGCTCAAAGCACCGACTGTAAGAAGAGTCTCTATTCTTGTACTTATGGCGGCATTGTGCCTTTGTATTTGATTCCGATGCGATTTCTGTGTTTCATCGTCAATGTGAAGGTCCAAGGAATACATTGAACCTGCAGTGGTGTATCGGAAACTAATACTGGTCTCACAGGGAATGCTGAAAGCACCGACTGTAAGAAGGGTCTCTGTTCTTGTACTTAAGGCGGCATTGTGCCTTTTGTATTTAATTCCGGTGCGATTTCTGTGTTTCATCGTCAATGTGTATGTCCAAGGAATAGATTTAACCTGCAGTGGTGTATCGGATACTATTACAGGTCTCACAGGGAATGCTCAAAGCACCGATTGTAAGAAGATTCTCTATTCTTGTACTCAGGGCGGCATTGTGCCATTTGTATTTCATTCCGATGCCATTTCTGTGTTTCATCGTCAATGTGAAGGTCCAAGGAATAAACCGTACCTGCAGAGGTGAAGCGGAAACTAATACTGGTCTCACAGGGAATGCTCAAAGCACCGACAGTAAGAAGAGTCTCTAATCTTGTACTTAAGGCGGCATTGTTGCTTTTGTATTTAATTCCGATGTAATTTCAGAGTCTCATCGTCAATGTGTATGTCCAAGGAATACATTGAACCTGCAGTGGTGTATCGGAAACTAATACTGCTCTCACAGGGAATGCTCAAAACACAAACTAAAAGAAGAGTCTGCATTCTGGTACTTAAGGCGGCATTGTGCCTTTTGTATTTAATTCCGATGCCATTTCTGTGATTCATCGTCAATGTGAAGGTCCAAGGAATAAACTGAACCTGAAGAGGTGTAGCGGAAGCTAATACTGGTCCCACAGGGAATGCTCAAAGCACCGACGGTAAGAAGAGTCTCTGTTTTTGTATTTAAGGCGGCATTGTTCTTTTGTATTTAATTCCGGTGTAATTTCAGTGTTTCATCGTCAATGTGTATGTCCAAGGAATTCATTGAACTTCCAGTGGTGTATCGGAAACTAATACTGGTCTCACAGGGAATGCTCAAAACACAGACTGTAAGAAGAGTCTCTATTCTTGTACTTATGGCGGCATTGTGCCTTTTGTATTTAATTCCGATGTAATTTCAGTGTTTCATCGTCAGTGTGAATGTCCAAGGAATTCATTGAACCTCCAGTGGTGTATCGGAAACTAATACTGGTCTCACAGGGAATGCTCAAAGCACCGACGGTAAGATGAGTCTCTATTCTTGTACTTAAGGCGGTATTGTGCCTTTTGTATTTAATTCCGATGTAATTTCAATGTTTCATCGTCAATGTGAATGTCCAAGGAATTAATTGAACCTCCAGTGGTGTATCGGAAACGAATACTGGTCTCACAGGGAATGCTCAAAGCACCGACGGAAAGAAGAGTCTCTATTCTTGTACTGAAGGCGGCATTGTGCCTTTTGTATTTAATTCCGATGCCATTTCTGTGTTTCATCGTCAATGTGAAGGTCCAAGGAATAAACCGAACCTGCAGAGGTGTAGCGGAAACTAATACTGGTCTCACAGCGAATGCTCAAAGCACCGACTGTAAGAAGAGTCTCTATTCTTGTACTTAAGGCGGCATTGTGCCTTTTGTATTTGATTCCGATGCGATTTCTGTGTTTCATCGTCAATGTGAAGGTCCAAGGAATACATTGAACCTGCAGTGGTGTATCGGAAACTAGTACTGGTCTCACAGGGAATGCTCAAAGCACCGACTGTAAGAAGAGTCTCTATTCTTGTACTTAAGGCGGCATTGTGCCTTTTGTATTTGATTCCGATGCGATTTCTGTGTTTCATCGTCAATCTAAAGGTCCAAGGAATACATTGAACCTGCAGTGGTGTATCGGAAACTAATACTGGTCGCACAGGGAATGCTTAAAGCACCGACTGTAAGAAGAGTCTCTATTCTTGTACTTAAGGCGGCATTGTGCCTTTTGTATTTGATTCCGATGCCATTTCTGTGTTTCATCGTCAATGTGAAGGTCCAAGGAATACATTGAACCTGCAGTGGTGTATCGGAAACTGATACTGGTCTCACAGGGAATGCTCAAAGCACCGACTGTAAGAAGAGTCTCTATTCTTGTACATAAGGCGGCATTGTGCCTTTTGTATTTAATTCCGATGCCATTTCTGTGTTTCATCGTCAATGTGTATGTCCAAGGAATAGATTGAACCTGCAGTGGTGTATCGGATACTATTACTGGTCTCACAGGGAATGCTCAAAGCACCGACTGTAAGAAGAGTCTCTATTCTTGTACTTATGGCGGTATTGTGCCTTTTGTATTTGATTCCGATGCCATTTATGTGTTTCATCGTCAATGTGAAGGTCCAAGGAATACATTGAACCTGCAGTGGTGTATCGGAAACTAATACTGGTCTCACAGGGAATGCTGATAGCACCGACTGTAAGAAGAGTCTCTGTTCTTGTACTTAAGGCGGCATTGTGCCTTTTGTATTTAATTCCGGTGCCATTTCTGTGTTTCATCGTCAATGTGTATGTCCAAGGAATAGATTGAACCTGCAGTGGTGTATCGGATACTATTACAGGTCTCACAGGGAATGCTCAAAGCGCCGACTGTAAGAAGAGTCTCTATTCTTGTACTTAAGGCGGCATTGTGCCTTTTGTATTTGATTTCGATGCGATTTCTGTGCTTCATCGTCAATGTGAAGGTCCAAGGAATACATTGAACCTGCAGTGGTGTATCGGAAACTAATACTGGTCTCACAGGGAATGCTACAAAGCACCGACTGTAAGAAGATTCTCTATTCTTGTACGTAAGGCGGCATTGTGCCATTTGTAGTTCATTCCGATGCCATTTCTGTGTTTCATCGTCAATGTGAAGGTCCAAGGAATAAACCGAACCTGCAGAGGTGTAGCGGAAACTAATACTGGTCTCACAGGGAATGCTCAAAGCACCGACGGTAAGACGAATCTCTAATCTTGTACTTAAGGCGGCATTGTTCCTTTTGTACTTAATTCCGATGTAATTTCAGTGTTTCATCGTCAATGTGTATGTCCAAGGAATTCATTGAACCTCCAGTGGTGTATCGGAAACTAATACTGCTCTCACAGGGAATGCTCAAAACACAAACTAAAAGAAGAGTCTGTATTCTGGTACTTAAGGCGGCATTGTGCCTTTTGTATTTAATTCCGATGCCATTTCTGTGATTCATCATCAATGTGAAGGTCCAAGGAATAAACTGAGCCTGCAGAGGTGTAGCGGAAACTAATACTGGTCCCACAGGGAATGCTCTAAGCACCGACTGTAAGAAGAGTCTCTATTCTTGTACTTAAGGCGGCATTGTGCCTTTTGTATTTGATTTCGATGCGATTTCTGTGCTTCATCGTCAATGTGAAGGTCCAAGGAATACATTGAACCTGCAGTGGTGTATCGGAAACTAATACTGGTCTCACAGGGAATGCTGATAGCACCGACTGTAAGAAGAGTCTCTGTTCTTGTACTTAAGGCGGCATTGTGCCTTTTGTATTTAATTCCGGTGCCATTTCTGTGTTTCATCGTCAATGTGTATGTCCAAGGAATAGATTGAACCTGCAGTGGTGTATCGGATACTATTACAGGTCTCACAGGGAATGCTCAAAGCGCCGACTGTAAGAAGAGTCTCTATTCTTGTACTTAAGGCGGCATTGTGCCTTTTGTATTTAATTCCGATGTAATTTCAGTGTTTCATCGTCAATGTGTATGTGCTAGGAATTCATTGAACCTCCAGTGGTGTATCGGAAACTAATACTCGTCTCACAGGGAATGCTCAAAACACAGACTGTAAGAAGAGTCTCTATTCTTGTACTTAAGGCGGCATTGTGCCTTTTGCATTTAATTCCGGTGTAATTTCAGTGTTTCATCGTCAGTGTGAATGTCCAAGGAATTCATTGAACCTCCAGTGGTGTATCGGAAACTAATACTGGTCTCACAGGGAATGCTCAAAGCACCGACGGTAAGATGAGTCTCTATTCTTGTACTTAAGGCGGCATTGTGCCTTTTGTATCTAATACCGATGTAATTTCAGTGTTTCATCGCCAATGTGAATGTCCAAGGAATTAATTGGACCTCCAGTGGTGTATCGGAAACTAATACTGGTCTCACAGGGAATGCTCAAAGCACCGACGGTAAGAAGAGTCTCTTTTCTTGTTCTTAAGGCGGCATTGTGCCTTTTGTATTTAATTCCGATGCCATTTCTGAGTTTCATCGTCAATGTGAAGGTCCAAGGAATAAACCGAACCTGCAGAGGTGTAGCGGAAACTAATACTGGTCTCACAGCGAATGCTCAAAGCACCGACTGTAAGAAGAGTCTCTATTCTTGAACTTAAGGCGGCATTGTGCCTTTTGTATTTGATTCCGATGCGATTTCTGTGTTTCATCGTCAATGTGAAGGTCCAAGGAATACATTGAACCTGCAGTGGTGTATCGGAAACTAGTACTGGTCTCACAAGGAGTGCTCAAAGCACCGACTGTAAGAAGATTTTCTATTCTTGTACTTAAATCGGCATTGTGCCTTGTGTATTTAATTCCGATGCCATTCTGTGCTTCATCGTCCATGTGAAGGTCCATGGAATAAACCGAACCTGCAGAGGTGTAGCGGAAACTAATACTGGTCTCACAGGAATGCTCAAAGCACCAACGGAGAGAGGATTCTCTATTCTTGTACTAAAAGCGGCATTGTTCCTTTTGTATTTAATTCCGCTGTAATTTTAGTGTTTCATCGTCAATGTGTATGTCCAAGGAATTCATTGAATCTCCAGTGGTGTATCGGAAACTAATACTGGTCTCACAGGGAAAGCTCAAAACGCAGACTGTAAGAAAAGTCTCTATTCTTGTACTTAAGGCGGCATTGTGCCTTTTGTATTTAATTCCGATGTAATTTCAGTGTTTCGTCGTCAATGTGAATGTCCAAGGAATTCATTGAACTTCCAGTGGTGTATCGGAAACTAATACTGGTCTCACAGGGAAAGCTTAAAGCACCGACGGTAAGAAGAGTCTCTATTCTTGTACTTAAGGCGGCATTGTTCCTTTTGTATTTAATTGCGATGTAATTTCTGTGTTTCATCGTCAATGTGTATGTCCAAGGAATATTGAACCTGCAGTGGTGTATCGGATACTATTACTGGTCTCACAGGGAATGCTCAAAGCACCGACTGTAAAAAGTGTCTCTATTCTTGTACTTAAGGCGGCATTGTTCTTTTGTATTTAATTCCGATGTAATTTCTGTGTTTCATCGTCAATGTGTATATCCAAGGAATAGATTGAACCTGCAGTGGTGTATCGTATAATATTACTGGTGTCACAGGGAATGCTCAGAGCACCGACTGTAAGAAGAGTCTCTATTCTTGTACTTAAGGTGGCATTGTGCCTTTTGTATTTGATTCCGATGCGATTTCTGCGTTTCATCGGCAATGTAAGGGTCCAAGGAATACATTGAACCTGCAGTGGTGTATCGGAAACTAATACTGGTCGCACAGGGAATGCTGAAAGCACCGACTGTAAGACGAGTCTCTATTCTTGTACTTAAGGCGGCATCGTGCCTTTTGTATTTAATTCCGATGCCATTTCTGTGTTTCATCATCAATGTGAAGGTCCAAGGAATAAACTGAACCTGCAGAGGTGTAGCGGAAACTAATACTGGTCACACAGGGAATGCTCAAAGCACCGACTGTAAGAAGAGTCTCTATTCTTGTACTTAAGGCGGCATTATGCGTTTTGGATTTAATTCCGATGCCATTTCTGTGTTTCATCGTCAATGTGAAGGTCCATGGAATACATTGAACCTGCAGTGGTGTATCTGAAACTAATACTGGTTTCGCAGGGAATGCTCAAAGCACCGCCTGTAAGAAGAGTCTCTATTCTTGTACTTAAGGCGGCATTGTGCCTTTTGTATTTAATTCCGATGCCATTTCTGTGTTTCATCGTCAATGTGTATGTCCAAGGAATAGATTGAACCTGCAGTGGTGTATCTTATACTATTACTGGTCTCACAGGGAATGCTCAAAGCACCGACTGTAAAAAGAGTCTCTATTCTTGTACTTAAGGCGGCATTGTGCCTTTTGTATTTGATTCCGATGTGATTTCTGTGTTTCATCGTCAATGTGAAGGTCCAAGGAATACATCGAACCTGCAGTGGTGTATCGGAAACTAATACTGGTCTCACAGGGAATGCACAAAGCACCGACTGTATGAAGAGTCTCTTTTCTTGTACTTAAGGCGGCATTGTGCCTTTTGTATTTATTCCGATGCCATTTCTGTGTTTCATCGTCAATGTTTATGTCCAAGGAATAGATAGAACCTGCAGTGGTGTATCGAATACTATTACTGGTCTCACAGGGAATGCTCAAAGCACCGACTGTAAGAATAGTCTCTATTCTTGTACTTAAGGCGGCATTGTGCCTTTTGTATTTAATTCCGATGTAATTTCAGTGTTTCATCGTCAAAGTGAATGTCCAAGGAATTCATTGAACCTCCAGTGGTGTATCGGAAACTAATACTGGTCTCACAGGGAATGCTCAAAGCACCGACGGTAAGAAGAGTCTCTATTCTTGTACTTAAGGCGGCATTGTGCCTTTTGTATTTAATTCCGATGCCATTTCTGTGTTTCATCGTCAATGTGAAGGTCCAAGGAATAAACCGAACCTGCAGAGGTGTAGCGCAAACTAATACTGGTCTCACAGCGAATGCTCAAAGCACCGACTGTAAGAAGAGTCTCTATTCTTGTACTTAAGGCGGCATTGTGCCTTTTGTATTTGATTCCGATGCGATTTCTGTGTTTCATCGTCAATGTGAAGGTCCAAGGAATACATTGAACCTGCAGTGGTGTATCGGTAACTAGTACTGGTCTCACAGGGAATGCTCAAAGCACCGACTGTAAGCAGATTCTCTATTCTTGTACTTAAGGCGGCATTGTGCCTTTTGTATTTAATTCCGATGCCATTTCTGTGTTTCATCGTCAATGTGAAGGTACATGGAATAAACCGAACCTGCAGAGGTGTAGCGGAAACTAATACTGGTCTCACAGGAATGCTCAAAGCACCGACGGTGAGAGGAGTCTCTATTCTTGTACTTAAAGCGGCATTGTTCATTTTGTATTTAATTCCGATGTAATTTTAGTGTTTCATCGTCAATGTGTATGTCCAAGGAATTCATTGAATCTCCAGTGGTGTATCGGAAACTAATACTGGTCTCACAAAGAAAGCACAAAACGCAGACTGTAAGAAGAGTCTGTATTCTTGTACTTAATGCGGCTCTGTGCCTTTTGTATTTAATTCCGATGTAATTTCAGTGTTTCATCGTCAATGTGAATGTCCAAGGAATTCATTGAACTTCCAGTGGTGTATCAGAAACTAATACTGGTCTCACAGGGAATGCTTAAAGCACCGACGGTAAGAAGAGTCTCTATTCTTGTACTTAAGGCGGCATTGTTCCTTTTGTATTTAATTCCGATGTAATTTCTGTGTTTCATCGTCAATGTGTATGTCCAAGGAATAGATTGAACCTGCAGTAGTGTATCGGATACTATTACTGGTCTCACAGGGAATGCTCAAAGCACCGACTGTAAAAAGTGTCTCTATTCTTGTACTTAAGGCGTCATTGTTCCTTTTGTATTTAATTCTGATGTAAATTCTGTGTTTGATCGTCAATGTGTATATCCAAGGAATAGATTGAACCTGCAGTGGTGTATCGGATAATGTTACTGGTCTCACAGGGAATGCTCAAAGCACCGACTGTAAAAAGTGTCTCTATTCTTGTACTTAAGGCGGCATTGTTCCTTTTGTATTTGATTCCGATGTGATTTTTGTGTTTCATCGTCAATGTGAAAGTCCAAGGTATACATTGAACCTGCAGTGGTGTCTCGGAAACTAATACCGGTCGCACAGGGAATGCTGAAAGCACCGACTGTAAGAAGAGTCTCTATTCTTGTACATAAGGCGGCATTGTGCTTTTGTATTTAATTCCGATGCCATATCTGTGTTTCATCGTCAATGTGAAGGTCCAAGGAATAAACTGAACCTGCAGAGGTGTAGCGGAAACTAATACTGGTCTCACAGGGAATGCTCAAAGCACCGACTGTAAGACGAGTCTGTATTCTTGTACTTAATGCGGTATTGTGTGTTTTGGATTTAATTCCGATGCCATTTCTGTGTTTCATCATCAATGTGAATGTCCAAGGAATACATTGAACCTGCAGTGGTGTATCGGAAACTAATACTGGTCTCACAGGGAATGCTCAAAGCACCGACGGTATGAAGAGTCTCTATTCTTGTACTTAAGGCGGCATTGTTCCTTTTGTACTTAATTCCGATGTAATTTCTGTGTTTCATCGTCAATGTGTATGTCCAAGGAATAGATAGAACCTGCAGTGGTGTATCGAATACTATTACTGGTCTCACAGGGAATGCTCAAAACACCGACTGTGAGAATAGTCTCTATTCTTGTACTTAAGGCGGCATTGTGCCTTTTGTATTTAATTCCGATGTAATTTCAGTGTTTCATCGTCAAAGTGAATGTCCAAGGAATTCATTGAACCTCCAGTGGTGTATCGGAAACTAATACTGGTCTCACAGGGAATGCTCAAAGCACCGACGGTAAGAAGAGTCCCTATTATTGTACTTAAGGCGGCATTGTTCCTTTTGTATTTAATTCCGATGTAATTTCTGTGTTTCATCGTCAATGTGTATGTCCAAGGTATACATTGAACCTGCAGTGGTGTATCGGATACTATTACTGGTCTCACAGGGAATGCTCAAAGCACCGACTGTAAGAAGAGTCTCTATTCTTGTACTTAAGGCGGCATTGTGCCTTTTGTATTTAATTCCGATGTAATTTCAGTGTTTCATTGTTAATGTGAAGGTCCAAGGAATAAACCGAACCTGCAGAGGTGTAGCGGAAACTAATACTGGTCTCACAGGGAATGCTCAAATCACCGACGGTAAGAAGAGTCTCTATTCTTGTACTTAAGGCGGCATTGTTCCTTTTGTATTTAATTCCGATGTAATTTCAATGTTTCATCGTCAATGTGTATGTCCAAGGAATTCATTGAACCTCCAGTGGTGTATCGGAAACTAATACTGGTCTCACAGGGAATGCTCAAATCGCAGACTGTAAGAAGAGTCTCTATTCATGTACTTAAGGCGGCATTGTGCCTTTTGTATTTAATTCCAATGCCATTTCTGTTTTTCATTGTCAATGTGAAGGTCCAAGGAATAAACCGAACCTGCAGAGGTGTAGCGGAAACTAATACTGGTCTCACAGGGAATGTTCAAAGCACCGACTGTAAGAAGAGTCTCTATTCTTGTACGTAAGGCGGCATTGTGCCTTTTGTATTTGATTCCGATGCGATTTCAGTGTTTCATCGTCAATGTGAAGGTCCAAGGAATATATTGAACCTGCAGTGGTGTATCGGAAACTACTACTGGTCTCACAGGGAATGCTCAAACACCGACTGTAAGAAGATTCTCTATTCTTGTACTTAAGGCGGCATTGTGCCTTTTGTATTTAATTCCGATGCCATTTCTGTGTTTCATCGTCAATGTGAAGGTCCAAGGAATAAACCGAACCTGCAGAGGTATAGCGGAAACTAATACTGGTCTCACAGGGAATGCTCAAAGCACCGACGGTGAGAGGAGTCTCTATTCTTGTACTTAAGGCGGCATTGTTCCTTTTGTATTCAATTCCGATGTAATTTCAGTGTTTCATCGTCAATGTGTATGTCCAAGGAATTCATTGAACCTCCAGTGGTGTATCGGAAACTAATACTGGTCTCACAGGGAATGCTCAAAACGCAGACTGTAAGAAGAGTCTCTATTACTGTACTTAAGGCGGAATTGTGCCTTTTGTATTTAATTCCGATGTAATTACAGTGTTTCATCGTCAATGTGAATGTCCAAGGAATTTATTGAATCTCCAATGGTGTATCGGAAACTAATACTGGTCTCACAGGGATTGCTCAAAGCACCGACGGTAAGAGGAGTCTCTATTCTTGTACTTAAGGCGGCATTGTTCCTTTTGTATTTAATTCCGATGTAATTTCTGTGTTTCATCGTCAATGTGTATGTCCAAGGAATAGATTGAACCTGCAGTGGTGTATCGGATACTATTACTGGTCTCACAGGGAATGCTCAAAGCACCGACTGTAAGAAGTGCCTCTATTCTTGTACTTAAGGCAGCATTGTTCCTTTTGTAATTATTTCCGATGTAATTTCTGTGTTTCATCGTCAATGTGTATGTGCAAGGATTAGATTGAACCTGCAGTGGTGTATCGGATACTATTACTGGTCTCACAGGGAATGCTCAAATCACCGACTGTAAGAAGAGTCTCTATTCTTGGACTTAAGGCGGCATTGTGCCTTTTGTATTTGATTCCGATGCGATTTCTGTGTTTCATCGTCAATGTAAAGGTCCAAGGAATACATTGAACCTGCAGTGGTGTATCGGAAACTAATACTGGTCACACAGGGAATGTTGAAAGCACCGACTGCAAGAAGAGTCTCTATTCTTGTACTTAAGGCGGCATTGTGCCTTTTGTATTTAATTCCGATGCCATTTCTGTGTTTCGTCGTCAATGTGAAGGTCCAAGGAATAAACTGAACCTGCAGAGGTGTAGTGGATACTAATACTGGTCTCACAGGGAATGCTCAAAGCACCGACTGTAAGAAAAGTCTCTATTCTTGTACTTAAGGCGGCATTGTGCGTTTTCGATTTAATTCCGATGCCATTTCTGTGTTTCATCGTCAATGTGAAGGTCCATGGAATACATTGAACCTGCAGTGGTGTATCGGAAACTAATACTGGTCGCACAGGAAATGCTCAAAGCACCGACTGTAAGAAGAGTCTCTATTCTTGTACTTAAGGCGGCATTGTGCTTTTGTATTTAATTCCGATGCCATTTCTGTGTTTCATCGTCAGTGTGAAGGTCCAAGGAATAAACTGAACCTGCAGAGGTGTAGCGGAAACTAATACTGGTCTCACAGGGAAAGCTCAAAGCACCGACTGTAAGAAGAGTCTCTATTCTTGTACTTAGGGCGGCATTGTGCGTTTTAAATTTAATTCCGATGCCATTTCTGTGTTTCATCGTCAATGTGAATGTCCAACTAATAGATTGAACCTGCAGTGGTGTATCGGAAACTAATACTGGTCTCACAGGGAATGCTTAAAGCACCGACGGTAAGAAGAGTCCCTATTATTGTACTTAAGGCGGCATTGTTCCTTTTGTACTTAATTCCGATGTAATTTCTGCGCTTCATCGTCAATGTGTATGTCCAAGGAATAGATTGAACCTGCAGTGGTGTATCGGATACTATTACTGGTCTCACAGGGAATGCTCAAATCACCGACTGTAAGAAGAGTCTCTATTCTTGTACTTAAGGCGGCATTGTGCCTTTTGTATTTGATTCCGATGCGATTTCTGTGTTTCATCGTCAATGTAAAGGTCCAAGGAATACATTGAACCTGCAGTGGTGTATCGGAAACTAATACTGGTCACACAGGGAATGCTGAAAGCACCGACTGTAAGAAGAGTCTCTATTCTTGTACTTAAGGCGGCATTGTGCCTTTTGTATTTAATTCCGATGCCATTTCTGTGTTTCGTCGTCAATGTGAAGGTCCAAGGAATAAACTGAACCTGCAGAGGTGTAGCGGAACTAATACTGGTCTCACAGGGAATGCTCAAAGCACCGACTGCAAGAAGAGTCTCTATTCTTGTACTTAAGGCGGCATTGTGCGTTTTGGATTTAATTCCGATGCCATTTCTGTGTTTCATCGTCGATGTGAAGGTCCATGGAATACATTGAACCTGCAGTGGTGTATCGGAAACTAATACTGGTCGCACAGGGAATGCTCAAAGCACCGACTGTAAGAAGAGTCTCTATTCTTGTACTTAAGGCGGCATTGTGCTTTTGTATTTAATTCCGATGCCATTTCTTTGTTTCATCGTCAATGTGAAGGTAAAAGGAATAAACCGAACCTGCAGAGGAGTAGCGGAAACTAATATTGGTCTCATAGCGAATGCTCAAAGCACCGACTGTAAGAAGAGTCTCTATTCTTGTACTTAAGGCGGCATTGTGCCTTTTGTATTTTATTCCGATGCGATTTCTGTGTTTCATCGTCAATGTGAAGGTCCAAGGAATACATTGAACCTGCAGTGGTGTATCGGAAACTAGTACTGGTCTCACAGGGAATGCTCAAAGCACCGACTGTAAGTGGATTCTCTATTCTTGTACTTAAGGCGGCATTGTGCCTTTTGTATTTAATTCCGATGCCATTTCTGTGTTTCATCGTCAATGTGAAGGTCCATGGAATAAACCGAACCTGCAGAGGTGTAGCGGAAACTAATGCTGGTCTCACAGGAATGCTCAAAGCACCGACGGTGAGAGGAGTCTCTATTCTTGTACTTAAAGCGGCATTGTTCCTTTTGTATTTAATTCCGATGTAATTTTAGTGTTTCATCGTCAATGTGTATGTCCAAGGAATTCATTGAATCTCCAGTGGTGTATCGGAAACTAATACTGGTCTCACAGGGAATGCTCAAAACGCAGACTGTAAGAAGAGTCTCTATTTTTGTACTTAAGGCGGCATTGTGCCTTTTGTATTTAATTCCGATGTAATTTCAGTGTTTCATCGTCAATGTGAATGTCCAAGGAATTCATTGAACCTCCAGTGGTTTATCGGAAACTAATACTGGTCTCACAGTTAATGCTTAAAGCACCGACGGTAAGAAGTGTCTCTATTCTTGTACTTAAGGCGGCATTGTTCCTTTTGTATTTAATTCCGATGTAATTTCTGTGTTTCATCGTCAATGTGTATGTCCAAGGAATAGATTGAACCTGCAGTGGTGTATCGGATACTATTACTGGTCTCACAGGGAATGCTCAGAGCACCGACTGTAAGAAGAGTCTCTATTCTTGTACTTAAGGCGGCATTGTGCCTTTTGTATTTGATTCCGATGCGATTTCTGTGTTTCATCGTCAATGTAAAGGTCCAAGGAATACATTGAACCTGCAGTGGTGTATCGGAAACTAATACTGGTCGCACAGGGAATGCTGAAAGCACCGACTGTAAGACGAGTCACTATTCTTGTGCTTAAGGCGGCATTGTGCCTTTTGTATTTAATTCCGATGCCATTTCTGTGTTTCATCACCAATGTGAAGGTCCAAGGAATAAACTGAACCTGCAGAGGTGTAGCGGAAACTAATACTGGTCACACAGGGAATGCTCAAAGTACTGACTGTAAGAAGAGTCTCTATTCTTGTACTTAAGGCGGCATTGTTCGTTTTGGATTTAATTCCGATGCCATTTCTGTGTTTCACCGTCAATGTGAATGTCCATGGAATACATTGAACCTGCAGTGGTGTATCTGAAACTAATACTGGTTTCACAGGGATCGCTCAAAGCACCGACTGTAAGAAGAGTCTCTATTCTTGTACATAAGGCGGCATTGTGCCTTTTGTATTTAATTCCGATGCCATTTCTGTGTTTCATCGTCAATGTGTATGTCCAAGGAATAGATTGAACCTGCAGTGGTGTATCTTATACTATTACTGGTCTCACAGGGAATGCTCAAAGCACCGACTGTAAGAAGAGTCTCTATTCTTGTACTTAAGGCGGCATTGTGCCTTTTGTATTTGATTCCGATGTGATTTCTGTGTTTCATCGTCAATGAGAAGGTCCAAGGAATACATCGGACCTGCAGTGGTGTATCGGAAACTAATACTGGTCTCACAGGGAATGCACAAAGCACCGACTGTATGAAGAGTCTCTATTCTTGTACTTAAGGCGGCATTGTGCCTTTTGTATTTATTCCGATGCCATTTCTGTGTTTCATCGTCAATGTGTATGTCCAAGGAATAGATTGAACCTGCAGTGGTGTATCGGATACTATTACTGGTCTCACAGGGAATGCTCAAAGCACCGACTGTAAGAAGAGTCTCTATTCTTGTACTTAAGGCGGCATTGTTCCTTTTGTATTTGATTCCGATGCGATTTTTGTGTTTCATCGTCAATGTGAAAGTCCAAGGAATACATTGAACCTGCAGTGGTGTCTCAGAAACTAATACCGGTCGCACAGGGAATGCTAAAATCACCGACTGTAAGAAGAGTCTCTATTCTTGTACATAAGGCGGCATTGTGCTTTTGTATTTAATTCCGAGCCATATCTGTGTTTCATCGTCAATGTGATAGTCCAAGGAATAAACTGAACCTGCAGAGGTGTAGCGGAAACTAATACTGGTCTCACAGGGAATGCTCAAAGCACCGACTGTAAGACGAGTCTCTATTCTTGTACTTAATGCGGTATTGTGTGTTTTGGATTTAATTCCGATGCCATGTCTGTGTTTCATCGTCAATGTGAATGTCCAAGGAATACATTGAACATGCAGTGTATCGGAAACTAATACTGGTCTCACAGGGAATGCTCAAAGCACCGACGGTAGGAAGCGTCTCTATTCTTGTACTTAAGGCGGCATTGTTCCTTTTGTACTTAATTCCGATGTAATTTCTATGTTTCGTCGTCAATGTGTATGTCCAAGGAATAGATAGAACCTGCAGTGGTGTATCGAATACTATTGCTGGTCTCACAGGGAATACTCAAAGCACTGACTGTAAGAAGAGTCTCTATTCTTGAACATAAGGCGGCATTGTGCCTTTTGTATTTAATTCCGATGTAATTTCAGTGTTTCATCGCCAAAGTGAATGTCCAAGGAATTCATTGAACCTCCAGTGGTGTATCGGAAACTAATACTGGTCTCACAGGGAATGCTCAAAGCACCGACGGTAAGAAGAGTCTCTATTCTTGTACTTAAGGCGGCATTGTTCCTTTTGTACTTAATTCCGATGTAATTTCTGTGTTTCATCGTCAATGTGTATGTCCAAGGAATAGATTGAACCTGCTGTGGTGTATCGAATACTATTACTGGTCTCACAGGGAATGCTCAAAGCACCGACTATAAGAAGAGTCTCTATTCTTGTACTTAAGGCTGCATTGTGCCTTTTGTATTTAATTCCGATGTAATTTCAGTGTTTCATCGTCAAAGTGAATGTCCAAGGAATTCATTGAACCTCCAGTGGTGTATCGGAAACTAATACTGGTCTCACAGGGTATGCTCAAAGCACCGACGGTAAGTAGAGTATCTATTCTTGTACTTAAGGCGGCATTGTTCCTTTTGTATTTAATTCCGATGTAATTTCTGTGTTTCATCGTCAATGTGTATGTCCAAGGTATAGATTGAACCTGCAGTGGTGTATCGGATACTATTACTGGTCTCACAGGGAATGCTCAAAGCACCGACTGTAAGAAGAGTCTCTATTCTTGTACTTAAGGCGGCATTGTGCCTTTTGTATTTAATTCCGATGTAATTTCAGTGTTTCATCGTCAATGTGAAGGTCCAAGGAGTAAACCGAACCTGCAGAGGTGCAGCGGAAATTCATACTGGTCTCACAGGGAATGCTCAAAGCACAGACGGTAAGAAGAGTCTCTATTCTTGTACTTAAGGCGGCATTGTTCCTTTTGTATTTAATTCCAATGTAATTTCAGTGTTTCATCGTCAATGTGTATGTCCAAGGAATTCATTGAACCTCCAGTGGTGTATCGGAAACTAATACTGGTCTCACAGGGAATGCTCAAATCGCAGACTGTAAGAAGAGTCTCTATTCTTGTACTTAATGCGGCATTGTGCCTTTTGTATTTAATTCCAATGAGAT
This sequence comes from Schistocerca americana, assembly GCF_021461395.2. Lineage (NCBI taxonomy): Eukaryota > Metazoa > Arthropoda > Insecta > Orthoptera > Acrididae > Schistocerca > Schistocerca americana. Next base: position 728,573,314 of record NC_060123.1, on the reverse strand, counting down.
TTCTGTGTTTCATCGTCAATGTGAAGGTCTAAGGAATAAACCGAACCTGCAGAGGTGTAGCGGAAACTAATACTGGTCTCACAGGGAATGCTCAAAGCACCGACTGTAAGAAGAGTCTCTATTCTTGTACTTAAGGCGTCATTGTGCCTTTTGTATTTGATTCCGATGCGATTTCTGTGTTTCATCGTCAATGTGAAGGTCCAAGGAATACATTGAACCTGCAGTGGTGTATCGGAAACTACTACTGGTCTCACAGGGAATGCTCAAACACCGACTGTAAGAAGATTCTCTATTCTTGTACTTAAGGCGGAATTGTGCCTTTTGTATTTAATTCCGATGCCATTTCTGTGTTTCATCGCCAATGTGAAGGTACAAGGAATAAACCGAACCTGCAGAGGTGTAGCGGAAACTAATACTGGTCTCACAGGGAATGCTAAAAGCACCGACAGTGAGAGGAGTCTCTATTCTTGTACTTAAGGCGGCATTGTTCCTTTTGTATTTAATTCCGATGTAATTTCAGTATTTCATCGTCAATGTGTATGTCCAAGGAATTCATTGAACCTCCAGTGGTGTTTCGGAAACTAATACTGGTCTCACAGGGAATGCTCAAAATGCAGACTCTAAGAAGAGTCTCTATTCTTGTACTTAAGGCGGCATTGTGCCTTTTGTATTTAATTCTGATGTAATTTAAGTGTTTCATCGTCAATGTGAATGTCCAAGGAATTCATTGAACCTCCAGTGGTGTATCGGAAACTAATACTGGTCTCACAGGGAATGCTCAACGCATCGACGGTAAGAGGAGTTTCTATTCTTGTACTTAAGGCGGCATTGTTCCTTTTGTATTTAATTCCGATGTAATTTCTGTGTTTCATCGTCAATGTGTATGTCCAAGGAATAGATTGAACCTGCAGTGGTGTATCGGATACTATTACTGGTCTCACAGGGATTGCTCAAAGCACCGACTGTAAGAAGAGTCTCTATTCTTGTACTTAAGGCGGCATTGTTCCTTTTGTATTTAATTCCGATGTAATTTCTGTGTTCCATCGTCAATGTGTATGTCCAAGGAATAGATTGAACCTGCAGTGGTGTATCGGATATTATTACTGGTCTCACAGGGAATGCTCAAAGCACCGACTGTAAGAAGAGTCTCTATTCTTGTACTTAAGGCGGCATTGTGCCTTTTGTATTTAATTCCGATGCCATTTCTGTGTTTCATCGTCAATGTGAAGGTCCAAGGAATAAACTGAACCTGCAGAGGTGTAGCGGAAACTAATACTAGTCTCACAGGGAATGCTCAAAGCACCGACTGTAAGAAGAGTCTCTATTCTTGTACTTAAGGCGGCATTGTGCGTTTTGGATTTAATTCCGATGCCATTTCTGTGTTTCATCGTCAATGTGAAGGTCCATGGAATACATTGAACCTGCAGTGGTGTATCTGAAACTAATACTGGTCTCACAGGGAATGCTCAAATCACCGACTGTAAGAAGAGTCTCTATTCTTGTACTTAAGGCGGCATTGTGCCTTTTGTATTTAATTCCGATGCCATTTCTGTGTTTCATCGTCAATGTGTATGTCCAAGGAATAGATTTAACCTGCAGTGGTGTATCGGATACTATTACTGGTCTCACAGGGAATTCTCAAAGCACCGACTGTAAGAAGAGTCTCACTCTTCTTGCACTTAAGGCGGCATTGTGCCTTTTGTATTTGATTCCGATGCGATTTCTGTGTTTCATCGTCAATGTGAAGGTCCAAGGAATACATCGAACCTGCAGTGGTGTATCAGAAACTAATACTGGTCTCACAGGGAATGCTCAAAGTACCGACTGTATGAAGAGTCTCTATTCTTGTACTTAAGGCGGCATTGTGCCTTTTGTATTTAATTCCGATGCCATTTCTGTGTTTCATAGTCAATGTGTATGTCCAAGGAATAGATTGAACCTGCAGTGGTGTATCGGATACTATTACTGGTCTCACAGGGAATGCTCAAAGCACCGACTGTAAGAAGAGTCTCTATTCTTGTACTTAAGGCGGCATTGTGCCTTTTGTATTTGATTCCGATGCGATTTCTGTCTTTCATCGTCAATGTGTAAGTCCAAGGAATACATTGAACCTGCAGTGGTGTATCGGAAACTAATACTGGTCGCACAGGGAATGCTGAAAGCACCGACTGTAAGAGGAGTCTCTATTCTTGTACTTAAGGGGGCATTGTGCTTTTGTTTTTAATTCCGATGCCATTTCTGTGTTTCATCGTCAATGTGAAGGTCCAAGGAATAAACTGAACCTGCAGAGGTGTAGCGGAAACTAATACTGGTCTCACAGGGAATGCTCAAAGCTCCGACTGTAAGTAGAGTCTCTATTCTTGTACTTAAGGCGGCATTGTGCGTTTTGGATTTAATTCCGATGCCATTTCTGTGTTTCATCGTCAATGTGAAGGTCCAAGGAATACATTGAACCTGCAGTGGTGTATCGGAAACTAATACTGGTCTCACAGGGAATGCTCAAAGCACCGACGGTAAGAAGAGTCTCTATTCTTGTACTTAAGGCGGCATTGTTCCTTTTGTATTTAATTCCGATGTAATTTCAGCATTTCATCGTCAATGTGAAGGCCCAAGGATTATACCGAACCTGCAGAGGTGTAGCGGAAACTATTACTGGTCTCACAGGGAATGCTCCAAGCACCGACTGTAAGAAGAGTCTCTATTCTTGTACTTAAGGCGGCATTGTTCATTTTGTATTTAATTCAGATGTAATTTCAGTGTTTCATCGTCAATGTGTATGTCCAAGGAATTCATTGAACCTCCAGTGGTGTATCGGAAACTAATACTGGTCTCACAGGGAATGCTCAAAACGCAGACTGTAAGAAGCGTCTTTATTCTTGTACTTAAGGCGGCATTGTGCCTTTTGTATTTAATTCCGATGTAATTTCAGTGTTCCATCGTCAATGTGAATGTCCAAGGAATTCATTGAACCTCCAGTGGTGTATCGGAAACTAATACTGGTCTCACAGGGAATGCTCAAAGCACCGACGGTAAGAAGAGTCTCTACTCTTGTACTTAAGGCGGCTTTGTTCCTTTTGTATTTAATTCCGATGTAATTTCTGTGTTTCATCGTCAATGTGTATGTCCAAGGAATAGATTGAACCTGCAGTGGTGTATCGGATACTATTTATGGTCTCACAGGGAATGCTCAAAGCACCGACTGTAAGAAGAGTCTCTATTCTTGTACTTAAGGCGGCATTGTGAATTTTGTATTTGATTCCGATGCCATTTCTGTGTTTCATCGTCAATGTGAAGGTCCAAGGAATAAACTGAACCTGCAGAGGTGCAGCGGAAACTAATACTGGTCTCACAGGGAATGCTCAAAACACCGACTGTAAGTAGAGTCTCTATTCTTGTACTTAAGGCGGCATTGTGCGTTTTGGATTTAATTCCGATGCCATTTCTGTGTTTCATCGTCAATGTGAAGGTCCATGGAATACATTGAACCTGCAGTGGTAAATCTGAAACTAATACTGGTCTCACAGGGAATCCTCAAAGCACCGACTGTAAGAAGAGTCTCTATTCTTGTACTTAAGGCGGCATTGTGCCTTTTGTACTTAATTCCGATGCCATTTCTGTGTTTCATCGTCAATGTGTATGTCCAAGGAATAGATTGAATCTGCAGTGGTGTATCGGATGCTATTACTGGTCTCACAGGGAATGCTCAAAGCACCGACTGTAAGAAGAGTCTCTATTCTTGTACTTAAGGCGGCATTGTGCCTTTTGTATTTGATTCCGATGCGATTTCTGTGTTTCATCGTCAATGTGAAGGTCCAAGTAATACATCGAACCTGCAGTGGTGTATCAGAAACTAATACTGGTCTCACAGGGAATGCTCAAAGCACCGACTGTATGAAGAGTCTCTATTCTTGTACTTAAGGCGGCATTGTGCCTTTTGTATTTAATTCCGATGCCATTTCTGTGTTTCATAGTCAATGTGTATGTCCAAGGAATAGATTGAACCTGCAGTGGTGTATCGGATACTATTACTGGTCTCACAGGGAATGCTCAAAGCACCGACTGTAAGAAGAGTCTCTATTCTTGTACTTAAGGCGGCATTGTGCCTTTTGTATTTGATTCCGATGCGATTTCTGTCTTTCATCGTCAATGTGTAAGTCCAAGGAATACATTGAACCTGCAGTGGTGTATCGGAAACTAATACTGGTCGCACAGGGAATGCTGAAAGCACCGACTGTAAGATGAGTCTCTATTCTTGTACGTAAGGGGGCATTGTGCTTTTGTATTTAATTCCGATGCCATTTCTGTGTTTCATCGTCAATGTGAAGGTCCAAGGAATAAACTGAACCAGCAGAGGTGTAGCGGAAACTAATACTGATCTCACAGGGAATGCTCAAAGCGTCGACTGTAAGTAGAGTCTCTATTCTTGTACTTAAGGCGGCATTGTGCGTTTTGGATTTAATTCCGATGCCATTTCTGTGTTTCATCGTCAATGTGAAGGTCCAAGGAATACATTGAACCAGCAGTGGTGTATCGGAAACTAGTACTGGTCTCACAGGGAATGCTCAAAGCACCGACGGTAAAAAGAGTCTCTATCCTTTTACTTAATTCGGCATTGTTCCTTTTGTATTTAATTCCGATGTAATTTTTGGTGTTTCATCGTCAATGTGTACGTCCAAGGAATAGATTGAAACTGCAGTGGTGTATCGGAAACTATTACTGGTCTCACAGGGAATGCTCAAAGCACCGACTGTAAGAAGAGTCTCTATTCTTGTACTTAAGGCGGCATTGTGCCTTTTGTATTTAATTCCGATGTAATTTCAGCGTTTCATCGTCAATGTGAAGGTCCAAGGAATAAACCGAACCTGCAGAGGTGCAGCGGAAACTATTACTGGTCTCACAGGGAATGCTCAAAGCACCGACGGTAAGAAGAGTCTCTATTCTTGTACTTAAGGCGGCATTGTTCATTTTGTATTTAATTCCGATGTAATTTCAGTGTTTCATCGTCAATGTGTATGTCCAAGGAATTCATTGAACCTCCAGTGGTGTATCGGAAACTAATACTGGTCTCACAGGGAATGCTCAAAACGCAGACTGTAAGAAGAGTCTTTATTCTTGTACTTAAGGCGGCATTGTGCCTTTTGTATTTAATTCCGATGTAATTTCAGTGTTCCATCGTCAATGTGAATGTCCTAGGAATTCATTGAACATCCAGTTGTGTATCGGAACCTAATACTGGTCTCACAGGCAATGCTCAAAGCACCGACGGTAAGAAGAATCTCTACTCTTGTACTTAAGGCGGCATTGTTCCTTTTGTATTTAATTACGATGTAATTTCTGTGTTTCATCGTCAGTGTGTATGTCCAAGAAATAGATTGAACCTGCAGTGGTGTATCGGATACTATTACTGGTCTCACAGGGAATGCTCAAAGCACCGACTGTAAGAAGTGTCTCTATTCTTGTACTTAAGGCGGCATTGTTCCTTTTGTATTTAATTCCGATGTAATTTCAGTGAATCATCGTCAATGTGTATGTCCAAGGAATAGATTGAACCTGCAGTGGTGTATCGCATACTATTACTGGTCTCACAGGGAATGCTCGAAGCACCGACTGTAAGATGAGTCTCTATTCTCGTACTTAAGGCGGCATTGTGCCTTTTGTATTTGATTCCGATGCGATTTCTGTGTTTCATCGTCAATGTGAAGGTCCAAGGAATACATTGAACCTGCAGTGGTGTATCGGAGACTAATACTGGTCTCACAGGGAATGCTCAAAGCACCGACTGTAAGAAGAGTCTCTGTTCTTGTACTTAAGGCGGCATTGTGCGTTTTGTATTTAATTCCGTTGCCATTTCTGTGTTTCATCGTCAATGTGTATGTCCAAGGAATAGATTGAACCTGCAGTGGTGTATCGGAAACTAATACTGGTCTCGCAGGGAATGCTCAATGCACCGACTGTAAGAATAGTCTCTATTCTTGTACTTATTGCGGCATTATGCCTTTTGTATTTAATTCCGATGCGATTTATGTGTTTCTTCGTCAATGTGAAGGTGCAAGGAACACATTGAACCTACAGTGGTGTATCGGTAACTAATACAGGTCTCACAGGAAAGGATCAAAGCACAGACTCTAAGAAGTCTCACTCTTCTTGCACTTAAGGCGGCATTGTGCCTTTTGTATTTAATTCCGATGTAATTTCACTGTTTCATCGTCAATGTGTATGTCCAAGGAATACATTGAACCTGCAGTGTTGTATCGGAAGCTAATACTGGTCTCACAGGTAATGCTCAAAGCACCGACTTAAGAAGAGTCTCTATTCTTGTACTTAAGGCGGCATTGTTCCTTTTGTATTTCATTCCGATGCGATTTCTGTGCTTCATCCTCATTGTGTAGGTCCAAGGAATACACTGAAATTGCAGTGGTGTATCGGAAACTAATACTGGTCTCACAGGGAATGCTCAAAGCCCCGACTGTAAGAAGGGTCTCTGTTCTTGTACTTATGGCGGCATTGTGCCTTTCGTATTTAATTCCTATGCGATTTCTGTGTTTCATCGTCAATGTGAAGGTGCAAGGAATACACTGAACCTGCACTAATGTATTGGAAACTAATACTGGTCTCACAGGGAATGCTCAAAGCACCGACTGTAAGAAGAGTCTCTATATTTGCACTTAAGGCGGTATTGTGGCTATTGTATTTAATTCCGATGCGATTTCTGTGTTTAATCGTCAATGTGAAGGTCCAAGGAATACATTGAACATGCAGTCGTGTATCGGAATCTAATACTGGTCTCACAAGGAATGCTCAAAGCATCGACAGTAAGAAGAGTCTCTATTCTTGTACTTAAGGCGGCATTGTGGTTTTTGTATTTAATTCCGATGCAATTTCTGTGTTTCATCGTCAATGGGAAGGTCCAAGGAAAACATTGAACCTGCAGTGGTGTATCGGAAACTAATACTGGTCTCACAGGGAATACTCAAAGCACCGACTATAAGAAGAGCCTCTATTCTTGTACTTAAGACGGCATTGTGCCTTTTGTGTTTAATTCCGATGTAATATCAGTGTTTCATCGTCAATGTGAATGTCAAAGGAATACATTGAACCTCCAGTGGTGTATCGGAAACTATTACTGGACTCACAGGGAATGCTCAAAGCACCGACTGTAAGAAGAGTCTCTATTCTTGTACTTAAGGCGGCATTGTGCCTTTTGTATTTAATTACGATGCGATTTCTGCGTTTCATTGTCAATGTGAAGGTCCAAGGAATACATTGAACCTGCAGTGGTGTATCGGAAACTAATACTGGTCTCACAGGCAATGCTCAAAACACCGACTGTTAGAACAGTCTCAATTCTTGTACTTACGGCGGCATTGTGCCGTTTGTATTTAATTCCGATGCGATTTCTGTGTTTCTTCGTCAATGTGAAGATGCAAGGAACACATTCAACCTGCAGTGGTGTATCGAAAAGTAATACTGGTGTCATAGGAATGGATCAAAACACAGACTCTAAGAAGTCTCACTCTTCTTGCACTTAAGGCGGCATTGTGCCTTTTGTATTTAATTCCGATTTGATTTCTGTGTTTCATCGTCAATGTGAATGTCGAAGGAATACATTGAGCCAGGTGTGATGTATCGGAGAACTAATACTGGTCTCACTGGAGAGCGTCAAAGCACATACTCTAAGAAGTCACACTTTTCTTGCACTTAAGGCGGAATTGTGCCTTTTTTATGTAATTCCGATGTAATTTCAGTGTTTCATCGTCAATGTGTAAGTCCAAGCAATACATTGAACCTGCAGTGGTGTATCGGAAGCTACTACTGGTCTCACAGAAAATGCTCAAAGCACCGGCTGTAAGAAGACTTCCTATTCTTGTACTTAAGGCGGCATTGTGCCATTTGTATTTAATTCCGATGCCATTTCTGTGTTTCATCGTCAATGTGAACGCCCAAGGAATACATTGTACCTGCAGTGGTGTACCGGAAATTAATACTGGTCTCGCAGGGAATGCTCAAAGCACCGACTGGAAGAAGAGTCTCTATTCTTGCACTTATGGCGGCATTGTGCCTTTTGTATTTAATTCCGATGTAATTTCAGTGTTGCATCGTCAATGTGTATGTCTAAGGAATACATTGAACCTGCAGTGGTGTATCGGAAACTAATACTGGTCTCACAGGAAAGGATCAAAGCACAGACTCAAAGAAGTCTCACTCATCTTGCAGTTAATGCGGCATTGTTCCTTTTGTATTTAATTCCGATGTAATTTCAGTGTTTCATCGTCAATGAGTATGTCCAAGGAATACATTAAACCTGGAGTGGTGTATCGGAAACTAATACCGGTCTCACAGGCAATGCTCAAAGCACCGTCTGTAAGAAGACTTCCTATTCTTGTACTTTAGGCGGCATTGTGCCATTTGTATTTAATTCCGATGCCATTTCTGTGTTTCATCGTCAATGTGAAGGTCCAAGGAATACATTGTACCTGCAGTGGTGTATCGGAAACTAATACAGGTCTCGCAGGGAATGCTCAAAGCACCGACTGTAAGAAGAGGCTCCATTCTTGCACTTATGGCGGCATTGTGCCTTTTGTATTTAATTTCGATGTAATTTCAGTGTTTCATCGTCAATGTGTATGTCTAAGGAATACCTTGAACCTGCAGTGGTGTATCGGAAACTAATACTGGTCTCACAGGAAAGGTTCAAAGCACAGACTCAAAGAAGTCTCACTCATCTTGGAGTTAATGCGGCATTGTTCCTTTTGTATTTAATTCCGATGTAATTTCAGTGTTTCATCGTCAATGAGTATGTCCAAGGAATACATTAAACCTGGAGTGGTGTATCGGAAACTAATACCGGTCTCACAGGGAATGCTCAAAGCACCGTCTGTAAGCAGACTTCCTATTCTTGTACTTTAAGCGGCATTGTGCCATTTGTATTTAATTCCGATGCCATTTCTGTGTTTCATCGTCAATGTGAAGGTCCAAGGAATACATTGTACCTGCAGTGGTGTATCGGAAACTAATACAGGTCTCGCAGGGAATGCTCAAAGCACCGACTGTAAGAAGAGTCTCCATTCTTGCACTTATGGCGGCATTGTGCCTTTTGAATTTAATTTCGATGTAATTTCAGTGTTTCATCGTCAATGTGTATGTCTAAGGAATACATTGAACCTACAGTGGCGTATCGGAAACTAATACTGGTCTCACAGGGAATGCTCAAAGCACCGAATGTAAGAAGAATCTCTATTCTTGTACTTATTGCGGCATTGTGCCTTTTGTATTTTGTTCCGATGCGATTTCTGTGTTTCATCGTCAATGCGAAGGTCCAAGGAATACATTGAACCTGCTGTGGTGTATCGGAAACTAATACTGGTCTCACAGGAAATGCTCAAAGCACCGACTGTAAGAAGAGACTCTATTCTTGTACTGAAGCGGCATTGTGCCTTTTGTATTTAATTCCGGTGCGATTTCTGTGTTTCATCGTCAATGTGAAGGTGCAAGGAATCCATTGTACCTGCAGTGGTGTATCGGAAACTAATACTGGTCTCACACGGAATGCTCAAAGCACCGACTGTAAGAGGCGTCCCTATTCGTGCACTTATGATGGCATTGTGCCTTTTGTATTTAATTCCTGTGTAATTTCAGTGTTTCTTCGTCAATGTGTATGTCTAAGGAATACATTGAACCTGCAGTGGTGTATCGGAAACTAATATTGGTCTCACAGGGAATGCTCAAAGCACCGACTGTAAGAAGAGTCTCCATTCTTGTACTTATTGCGGCATTGTGCCTTTTGTATTTAGATCCGATGCGATTTCTGTGTTTCTTCGTCAATGCGAAGGTCCAAGGAATACATTGAACCTGCAGTGGTGTATCGGAAACTAATACTGGTCTCACAGGAGAGGATCAAAGCACAGACCCTAAGAAGTATCACTCATCTTGCAGTTAAGGCGGCATTGTTCCTTTTGTATTTAATAGCGTTGTAATTTCAGTGTTTCATCGTCAATGAGTATGTCCAAGGAATACATTGAACCTGCAGTGGTGTATCGGAAACTAATACTGGTCTCACAGGGAATGCTCAAAGCATCGACTGTAGGATGGGTCTCTATTGTTGTGCTTAGGGCGGCATTGTGCCTTTTGTATTTAATACCGATGTAATTTCAGTGTTTCATCGTCAATGTGTATGTCTATGGTATACATTGAACCTGCAGTGGTGTATCGGAAACTAATACTGGTCCCACAGGGAATGCTCAAAGCACCAACTGTAAGAAGAGTCTCAATTCTTGTACTTATTGCGCCATTGTGCTTTTGTATTTACTTCCGATGTGATTTCTGTGTTTTAACGTCAATGCGAAGGTCCAAGGAATACATTGAACCTGCAGTGGTGTATCGGAAACTGATACTGGTCTCACAGAAAAGGATCAAAGCACAGACTCTAAGAAGTCTCACTCATCTTGCAGTTAAGGCGGCATTGTTCCTTTTGTGGTGTCACCGCCAGACACCACACTTGCTAGGTGGTAGTTTAAATCGGCCGCGGTCCATTTAGTACATGTCGGAACCGTGTGTCGCCACTGTGTGATCACTGACCTAGCGCCACCACAAGGCAGGTCTCGTGATACGAACAAGCACTCGCCCCAGTTGGACGGACGACCTAGCTAGCGACTAGATGTACGAAGCCTTTCACTCTCATTAGCCGAGAGACGGAATAGCCTTCAGCTAAGTTAATGGCTACGAACTAGCACGGTGCCATTAGCTTTACAGTGTTTGTAATTAAAGTCTCCTGTGTATTGTCAAGAGCGATGTACCACAATGATTGATTAAAGATAAGTATTAATCCAGCTACGTACTTTACTTCATAGCATTAATTACTTAGCGTGTTCCAGTACTTGACGCCCGTCGGCGTGTGTGTGTACGCGTGCCATTCTTTCGGTTACCCGTCACTGTGGACTGGCTGCCTTGTCAGTCCACTTCACCTTTCGTATTTAATTCCGATGTAATTTCAGTGGTTCATCGTCATTGAGTATGTCCAAGGAATACATTGAACCTGGAGTGGTGTATCGGAAACTAATACTGGTCTCACAGGTAATGCTCAAAGCACCGACTGTAAGAAGAGTCTCTATTCTTGTACGTAAGGCGGAATTGTGCCTTTTGTATTTAATTCCGATGTGATTTCTGTGTTTCATCGTCAATGTGAATGTCCAAGGAATACATTGAACCTGCAGTGGTGTATCGGAAACTAATACTGGTCTCACAGGGAATGCTCAAACACCGACTGTAAGAAGAGTCTCTATTCTTGTACTTAAGGCGGCATTGTGCCTTTTGTATTTCATTCCGATATTATTTCTGTGTTTCATCGTCAATGCGAAGGTCCAAGGAATACACTGAACCTGCAGTGGTGTATCGAAAACTTATACTGGTATCACAGGAAAGGATCAAAGCACAGACACTAACAAGTCTCACTCACCTTGCAGTTATGTCGGCATTGTTCCTTTTGTATTTAATTCCGATGTAATATCAGTGTTTTATCGTCAATGAGTATGTCCAAGGAATACATTGAACCTGGAGTGGTGTATCGGAAACTAATACTGGTCTCACAGGGTATGCTCAAAGCACCGACTGTAAGAAGAGTCTCTATTCTTGTACGTAAGGCGGCATTGTGCCTTTTGTATTTAATTCCGATGCGATTTCTGTGTTTCATCGTCAATGTGTATTTCCAAGGAATGCATTGAACCTGCGGTGGTGTATCGGATACTAATACTGGTCTCACAGGGAATGCTCAAAGCTCCGACTGTAAGAAGAGTCTCTAATCTTGTACTTAAGGCGGCGTTGTGCCTTTTGTATTTAATTCCGATGCGATTTCTGTGTTTCATCGTCAATGTGAAGGTCCAAGGAATACATTGTACCTGCAGTGGTGTATGGGAAACTAATTCTGGTCTCACAGGGATGCTCAAAGCACCGAATGTAAGAAGAGACTCTATTCTTGCACTTATGGCGGCATTGTGACTTTTGTATTTAATTCCGATGTAATTTCAGTGTTTCTTCGGCAATGTGTATGTCTAAGGAATACATTGAACCTGCAGTGGTGTATCGGAAACTAATACTGGTCGCACAGCGAAAGCTCAAAGCACCGACTGTAAGAAAAGGCTCTATTCTTGCACTTATGGCGGGATTGTGCCTTTTGTATTTAATTCCGATGTAATTTCAGTGTTTCATCGTCAATGTGTATGTCTAAGGAATTCATTGAACCTGCAGTGGTGTATTGGAAACTAATACCGGTCTCACAGGGAATGCTCAAAGCACCGACTGTAAGAAGAGTCTCTATTCTTGTACTTATTGCGGCATTGTGCATTTTGTATTTAGTTGCGAATCGATTTCTGTGTTTCATCGTCAATGCGAAGGTCCAAGGAATACATTGAACCTGCAGTGGTGTACCGGAAACTAATACTAGTCTCACAGGAAAGGATCAAACACAGACTCTAACAAGTCTCACTCATCTTGCAGTTAAGGCGGCATTGTTCCTTTTGTATTTAATTCCGATGCAATTTCAGTGTTTCATCGTCAAGGAGTATGTCCAAGGAATACATTGAACCTGGAGTGGTGTATCGGAAACTAATACTGGTCTCACAGGGAATGCTCAAAGCACCGCCTGTAATAAGGGTCTCTATTCTTGTACTTAAGGCGGCATTGTGCCTTTTGTATTTAATTACGATGCGATTTCTGCGTTTCATTGTCAATGTGAAAGTCCAAAGAATACATTGAACCTGCAGTGGTGTATCGGAAACTAATACTGGTCTCACAGGTAATGCTCAAAGCACCTACTGTAAGAACAGTCTCTATTCTTGTACTTACGGCGGCATTGTGCCGTTTGTATTTAATTCCGATGCGATTTCTGTGTTTCTTCGTCAATGTGAAGATGCAAGGAACACATTTAACCTGCAGTGGTGTATCGAAAAGTAATACTGGTGTCATAGGAATGGATGAAAACACAGACTCTAAGAAGTCCCACTCTTCTTGCCCTTAAGGCGGCATTGTGCCTTTTGTAATTAATTCCGATGCGTTTTTGGTGTTTCATCGTCAATGTGAAGTTCTAAAGAATACACTGAACCTGCAGTGGTGTAACGGAAACTAATACTAATCTCACAGGGAATGCTCAAAGCACCGACTGTAAGAACACCCTCTATTCTTGTACTTAAGTCGGCATTGTGCCTTTTGTATTTATTTTCGATTTGATTTCTGTGTTTCATCGTCAATGTGAAGGTCTAAGGAATACATTGAACCAGTTGTGATGTATCGGAGAACTAATACTGGTCTCACTGGAGAGCGTCAATGCACATACTCTAAGAAGTCTCACTTTTATTGCACTTAAGGCGGAATTGTGCCTTTTTTATGTACTTCCGATGTAATTTCAGTGTTTCATCGTCAATGTGTATATCCAAGCAATACATTGAACCTGCAGTGGTGTATCGGAAACTAATACTGGTCTCACAGGAAATGCTCAAAGCACCGGCTGTAAGAAGACTTCCTATTCTTGTACTTAAGGCGGCATTGTGCCATTTGTATTTAATTCCGATGCCATTTCTGTGTTTCATCGTCAATGTGTATGACCACGCAATACATTGAACCTGCAGTGGTGTATCGGAAACTAATACTGGTCTCACAGGAAATGCTCAAAGCACCGACTGTAAGAAGAGACTCTATTCTTGTACTGAAGCGGCATTGTGCCTTTTGTATTTAATTCCGATGCGATTTCTGTGTTTCATCGCCAATGTGAAGGTACAAGGAATACATTGTACCTGCAGTGGTGTATCGGAAACTAATACTGGTCTCACACGGAATACTCAAAGCACCGACTGTAATAGGAGTCTCTATTCTTGCACTTATGATGGCATTGTGCCTTTTGTACTTAATTCCTGTGTAATTTCAGTGTTTCTTCGTCAATGTGCATGTCTAAGGAATACGTTGAACCTGCAGTGGTCTATACTTGTACTTATTGCGGCATTGTGCCTTTTGTATTTAGTTCCGATGCGATTTCTGTGTTTCTTCGTCAATGCGAAGGTCCAAGGAATACATTGAACCTGCAGTGGTGTATCGGAAACTAATACTGGTCTCACAGGAGAGGATCAAAGCACAGACCATGAGAAGTATCACTCATCTTGCAGTTAAGGCGGCATTTTTCCTTTTGTATTTAATAGCGTTGTAATTTCAGTGTTTCATTGTCAATGAGTATGTCTAAGGAATACATTGAACCTGCAGTGGTGTATCTGAAACTAATACTGGTCTCACAGGGAATGCTCAAAGTACCGACTGTAAGAAGAGTCTAGGTTCTTGCACTTATGGCGGCATTGTGAGTTTTGTATTTAATTCCGATGTAATTTCAGTGTTTCATTGTCAATGTGTATGTCTAAGGAATACATTGAATCTGCAGTGGTGTATCAGAAACTAATACTGCACTCACATGGAATGCTCAAAGCACCGACTGTAAGAAGAGTCTCTATGCTTATACGTAAGGCGGCATTGTGCATTTTGTATTTAATTCCGATGTAATTTCAGTGTTTCATCGTCAAGGAGTATGTAGAAGGAATACATTGTACCTGCAGTGGTGTACCGGAAACTTGTACTGGTCTCGCAGGGAATTCTCAAAGCACCGACTGTAAGAAGAGTCTAGGTTCTTGCACTTATGGCGGCATTGTGAGTTTTGTATTTAATTCCGATTTGATTTCTGTGTTTCATCGTCAATGTGAATGTCGAAGGAATACATTGAGCCAGGTGTGATGTATCGGAGAACTAATACTGGTCTCACTGGAGAGCGTCAAAGCATATACTCTAAGAAGTCACACTTTTCTTGCACTTAAGGCGGAATTGTGCCTTTTTTATGTAATTCCGATGTAATTTCAGTGTTTCATCGTCAATGTGTAAGTCCAAGCAATACATTGAACCTGCAGTGGTGTATCGGAAACTAATACTGGTCTCACAGAAAATGCCCCAAACACCGGCTGTAAGAAGACTTCCTATTCTTGTACTTAAGGCGGCATTGTGCCATTTGTATTTAATTCCGATGCCATTTCTGTGTTTCATCGTCAATGTGAACGCCCAAGGAATACATTGTACCTGCAGTGGTGTATCGGAAATTAATACTGGTCTCGCAGGGAATGCTCAAAGCACCGACTGGAAGAAGAGTCTCTATTCTTGCACTTATGGCGGCATTGTTCCTTTTGTATTTAATTCCGATGTAATTTCAGTGTTGCATCGTCAATGTGTATGTCTAAGGAATACATTGAACCTGCAGTGGTGTATCGGAAACTAATACTGGTCTCACAGGAAAGGATCAAAGCACAGACTCAAAGAAGTCTCACTCATCTTGCAGTTAATGCGGCATTGTTCCTTTTGTATTTAATTCCGATGTAATTTCAGTGTTTCATCGTCAATGAGTATGTCCAAGGAATACATTAAACCTGGAGTGGTGTATCGGAAACTAATACCGGTCTCACAGGGAATGCTCAAAGCACCGTCTGTAAGAAGACTTCCTATTCTTGTACTTTAGGCGGCATTGTGCCATTTGTATTTAATTCCGATGCCATTTCTGTGTTTCATCGTCAATGTGAAGGTCCAAGTAATACATTTAACCTGCAGTGGAGTATCGGAAACTAATACTGGTCTCACAGGGAATGCTCAAAGCACCGACTGTAAGAAGACTCTCTATTCTTGTACTTAAGGCGGCATTGTGCCATTTGTATTTAATTCCGATGCCATTTCTGTGTTTCATCGTCAATGTGAAGGTCCAAGGAATACATTGTACCTGCAGTGGTGTATCGGAAACTAATACAGGTCTCGCAGGGAATGCTCAAAGCACCGACTGTAAGAAGAGGCTCCATTCTTGCACTTATGGCGGCATTGTGCCTTTTGTATTTAATTTCGATGTAATTTCAGTGTTTCATCGTCAATGTGTATGTCTAAGGAATACCTTGAACCTGCAGTGGTGTATCGGAAACTAATACTGGTCTCACAGGAAAGGTTCAAAGCACAGACTCAAAGAAGTCTCACTCATCTTGGAGTTAATGCGGCATTGTTCCTTTTGTATTTAATTCCGATGTAATTTCAGTGTTTCATCGTCAATGAGTATGTCCAAGGAATACATTAAACCTGGAGTGGTGTATCGGAAACTAATACCGGTCTCACAGGGAATGCTCAAAGCACCGTCTGTAAGCAGACTTCCTATTCTTGTACTTTAGGCGGCATTGTGCCATTTGTATTTAATTCCGATGCCATTTCTGTGTTTCATCGTCAATGTGAAGGTCCAAGGAATACATTGTACCTGCAGTGGTGTATCGGAAACTAATACAGGTCTCGCAGGGAATGCTCAAAGCACCGACTGTAAGAAGAGTCTCCATTCTTGCACTTATGGCGGCATTGTGCCTTTTGAATTTAATTTCGATGTAATTTCAGTGTTTCATCGTCAATGTGTATGTCTAAGGAATACATTGAACCTGCAGTGGCGTATCGGAAACTAATACTGGTCTCACAGGGAATGCTCAAAGCACTGAATGTAAGAAGAATCTCTATTCTTGTACTTATTGCGGCATTGTGCCTTTTGTATTTTGTTCCGATGCGATTTCTGTGTTTCATCGTCAATGCGAAGGTCCAAGGAATACATTGAACCTGCAGTGGTGTATCGGAAACTAATACTGGTCTCACAGGAAATGCTCAAAGCACCGACTGTAAGAAGAGACTCTATTCTTGTACTGAAGCGGCATTGTGCCTTTTGTATTTAATTCCGGTGCGATTTCTGTGTTTCATCGTCAATGTGAAGGTGCAAGGAATCCATTGTACCTGCAGCGGTGTATCGGAAACTAATACTGGTCTCACACGGAATGCTCAAAGCACCGACTGTAAGAGGAGTCCCTATTCTTGCACTTATGATGGCATTGTGCCTTTTGTATTTAATTCCTGTGTAATTTCAGTGTTTCTTCGTCAATGTGTATGTCTAAGGAATACATTGAACCTGCAGTGGTGTATCGGAAACTAATATTGGTCTCACAGGGAATGCTCAAAGCACCGACTGTAAGAAGAGTCTCCATTCTTGTACTTATTGCGGCATTGTGCCTTTTGTATTTAGATCCGATGCGATTTCTGTGTTTCTTCGTCAATGCGAAGGTCCAAGGAATACATTGAACCTGCAGTGGTGTATCGGAAACTAATACTGGTCTCACAGGAGAGGATCAAAGCACAGACCCTAAGAAGTATAACTCATCTTGCAGTTAAGGCGGCATTGTTCCTTTTGTATTTAATAGCGTTGTAATTTCAGTGTTTCATCGTCAATGAGTATGTCCAAGGAATACATTGAACCTGCAGTGGTGTATCGGAAACTAATACTGGTCTCACAGGGAATGCTCAAAGCATCGACTGTAGGATGGGTCTCTATTGTTGTGCTTAAGGCGGCATTGTGCCTTTTGTATTTAATATCGATGTAATTTCAGTGTTTCATCGTCAATGTGTATGTCTAAGGTATACATTGAACCTGCAGTGGTGTATCGGAAACTAATACTGGTCCCACAGGGAATGCTCAAAGCACCAACTGTAAGAAGAGTCTCAATTCTTGTACTTATTGCGCCATTGTGCTTTTGTATTTAGTTCCGATGTGATTTCTGTGTTTTAACGTCAATGCGAAGGTCCAAGGAATACATTGAACCTGCAGTGGTGTATCGGAAACTGATACTGGTCTCACAGAAAAGGATCAAAGCACAGACTCTAAGAAGTCTCACTCATCTTGCAGTTAAGGCGGCATTGTTCCTTTTGTGGTGTCACCGCCAGACACCACACTTGCTAGGTGGTAGTTTAAATCGGCCGCGGTCCATTTAGTACATGTCGGAACCGTGTGTCGCCACTGTGTGATCACTGACCTAGCGCCACCACAAGGCAGGTCTCGTGATACGAACAAGCACTCGCCCCAGTTGGACGGACGACCTAGCTAGCGACTAGATGTACGAAGCCTTTCACTCTCATTAGCAGAGAGTCGGAATAGCCTTCAGCTAAGTTAATGGCTACGAACTAGCACGGTGCCATTAGCCTTACAGTGTTTGTAATTAAAGTCTCCTGTGTATTGTCAAGAGCGATGTACCACAATGATTGATTAAAGATAAGTATTAATCCAGCTACGTACTTTACTTCATAGCATTAATTACTTAGCGTGTTCCAGTACTTGACGCCCGTCGGCGTGTGTGTGTACGCGTGCCTTTCTTTCGGTTACCCGTCACTGTGGACTGGCTGCCTTGTCAGTCCACTTCACCTTTCGTATTTAATTCCGATGTAATTTCAGTGGTTCATCGTCATTGAGTATGTCCAAGGAATACATTGAACCTGGAGTGGTGTATCGGAAACTAATACTGGTCTCACAGGTAATGCTCAAAGCACCGACTGTAAGAAGAGTCTCTATTCTTGTACGTAAGGCGGAATTGTGCCTTTTGTATTTAATTCCGATGTGATTTCTGTGTTTCATCGTCAATGTGAATGTCCAAGGAATACATTGAACCTGCAGTGGTGTATCGGAAACTAATACTGGTCTCACAGGGAATGCTCAAAAACCGACTGTAAGAAGAGTCTCTATTCTTGTACTTAAGGCGGCATTGTGCCTTTTGTATTTCATTCCGATATTATTTCTGTGTTTCATCGTCAATGCGAACGTCCAAGGAATACACTGAACCTGCAGTGGTGTATCGAAAACTTATACTGGTATCACAGGAAAGGATCAAAGCACAGACACTAACAAGTCTCACTCACCTTGCAGTTATGTCGGCATTGTTCCTTTTGTATTTAATTCCGATGTAATATCAGTGTTTTATCGTCAATGAGTATGTCCAAGGAATACATTGAACCTGGAGTGGTGTATCGGAAACTAATACTGGTCTCACAGGGAATGCTCAAAGCACCGACTGTAAGAAGAGTCTCTATTCTTGTACGTAAGGCGGCATTGTGCCTTTTGTATTTAATTCCGATGCGATTTCTGTGTTTCATCGTCAATGTGTATTTCCAAGGAATGCATTGAACCTGCGGTGGTGTATCGGATACTAATACTGGTCTCACAGGGAATGCTCAAAGCTCCGACTGTAAGAAGAGTCTCTAATCTTGTACTTAAGGCGGCGTTGTGCCTTTTGTATTTAATTCCGATGCGATTTCTGTGTTTCATCGTCAATGTGAAGGTCCAAGGAATACATTGTACCTGCAGTGGTGTATGGGAAACTAATTCTGGTCTCACAGGGATGCTCAAAGCACCGAATGTAAGAAGAGACTCTATTCTTGCACTTATGGCGGCATTGTGACTTTTGTATTTAATTCCGATGTAATTTCAGTGTTTCTTCGGCAATGTGTATGTCTAAGGAATACATTGAACCTGCAGTGGTGTATCGGAAACTAATACTGGTCGCACAGCGAAAGCTCAAAGCACCGACTGTAAGAAAAGGCTCTATTCTTGCACTTATGGCGGGATTGTGCCTTTTGTATTTAATTCCGATGTAATTTCAGTGTTTCATCGTCAATGTGTATGTCTAAGGAATTCATTGAACCTGCAGTGGTGTATTGGAAACTAATACCGGTCTCACAGGGAATGCTCAAAGCACCGACTGTAAGAAGAGTCTCTATTCTTGTACTTATTGCGGCATTGTGCATTTTGTATTTAGTTGCGAATCGATTTCTGTGTTTCATCGTCAATGCGAAGGTCCAAGGAATACATTGAACCTGCAGTGGTGTACCGGAAACTAATACTAGTCTCACAGGAAAGGATCAAACACAGACTCTAACAAGTCTCACTCATCTTGCAGTTAAGGCGGCATTGTTCCTTTTGTATTTAATTCCGATGCAATTTCAGTGTTTCATCGTCAAGGAGTATGTCCAAGGAATACATTGAACCTGGAGTGGTGTATCGGAAACTAATACTGGTCTCACAGGGAATGCTCAAAGCACCGCCTGTAATAAGGGTCTCTATTCTTGTACTTAAGGCGGCATTGTGCCTTTTGTATTTAATTACGATGCGATTTCTGCGTTTCATTGTCAATGTGAAAGTCCAAGGAATACATTGAACATGCAGTGGTGTATCGTAAACTAATACTGGTCTCACAGGTAATGCTCAAAGCACCGACTGTAAGAACAGTCTCAATTCTTGTACTTACGGCGGCATTGTGCCGTTTGTATTTAATTCCGATGCGATTTCTGTGTTTCTTCGTCAATGTGAAGATGCAAGGAACACATTTAACCTGCAGTGGTGTATCGAAAAGTAGTACTGGTGTCATAGGAATGGATGAAAACACAGACTCTAAGAAGTCCCACTCTTCTTGCCCTTAAGGCGGCATTGTGCCTTTTGTAATTAATTCCGATGCGTTTTTGGTGTTTCATCGTCAATGTGAAGTTCTAAAGAATACACTGAACCTGCAGTGGTGTAACGGAAACTAATACTAATCTCACAGGGAATGCTCAAAGCACCGACTGTAAGAACACTCTCTGTTCTTGTACTTAAGTCGGCATTGTGCCTTTTGTATTTATTTTCGATTTGATTTCTGTGTTTCATCGTCAATGTGAAGGTCTAAGGAATACATTGAACCAGTTGTGATGTATCGGAGAACTAATACTGGTCTCACTGGAGAGCGTCAATGCACATACTCTAAGAAGTCTCACTTTTATTGCACTTAAGGCGGAAATGTGCCTTTTTTATGTACTTCCGATGTAATTTCAGTGTTTCATCGTCAATGTGTATATCCAAGCAATACATTGAACCTGCAGTGGTGTATCGGAAACTAATACTGGTCTCACAGGAAATGCTCAAAGCACCGGCTGTAAGAAGACTTCCTATTCTTGTACTTAAGGCGGCATTGTGCCATTTGTATTTAATTCCGATGCCATTTCTGTGTTTCATCGTCAATGTGAAAGTCCAAGGAATACATTGTACCTGCAGTGGTGTATCGGAAACTAATACTGGTCTCACAGGGACTGCTCAAAGCACCGACTGTAAGAAAAGTCTCTATTCTTGTACGTAAGACGTCATTGTGCATTTTGTATTTAATTCGGATGCGATTTCTGTGTTTCATCGTCAATGTGTAGGACCACGCAATACATTGAACCTGCAGTGGGGTATCGGAAACTAATACTGGTCTCAAAGGAAATGCTCAAAGCACCGACTGTAAGAAGAGACTCTATTCTTGTACTGAAGCGGCATTGTGCCTTTTGTATTTAATTCCGATGCGATTTCTGTGTTTCATCGCCAATGTGAAGGTACAAGGAATACATTGTACCTGCAGTGGTGTATCGGAAACTAATACTGGTCTCACACGGAATGCTCAAAGCACCGACTGTAAGAGGAGTCTCTATTCTTGCACTTATGATGGCATTGTGCCTTTTGTACTTAATTCCTGTGTAATTTCAGTGTTTCTTCGTCAATGTGTATGTCTAAGGAATACATTGAACCTGCAGTGGTCTATACTTGTACTTATTGCGGCATTGTGCCTTTTGTATTTAGTTCCGATGCGATTTCTGTGTTTCTTCGTCAATGCGAAGGTCCAAGGAATACATTGAACCTGCAGTGGTGTATCGGAAACTAATACTGGTCTCACAGGAGAGGATCAAAGCACAGACCATGAGAAGTATCACTCATCTTGCAGTTAAGGCGGCATTGTTCCTTTTGTATTTAATAGCGTTGTAATTTCAGTGTTTCATTGTCAATGTGTATGTCTAAGGAATACATTGAATCTGCAGTGGTGTATCAGAAACTAATACTGCACTCACATGGAATGCTCAAAGCACCGACTGTAAGAAGAGTCTCTATGCTTATACGTAAGGCGGCATTGTGCATTTTGTATTTAATTCCGATGTAATTTCAGTGTTTCATCGTCAAGGAGTATGTAGAAGGAATACATTGTACCTGCAGTGGTGTACCGGAAACTTGTACTGGTCTCGCAGGGAATTCTCAAAGCACCGACTGTAAGAAGAGTCTAGGTTCTTGCACTTATGGCGGCATTGTGAGTTTTGTATTTAATTCCGATGTAATTTCAGTGTGTCATTGTCAATGTGTATGTCTAAGGAATACATTGAACCTGCAGTGGTGTATCAGAAACTAATACTGCACTCACATGGAATGCTCAAAGCACCGACTGTAAGAAGAGTCTCTATGCTTATACGTAAGGCGGCATTGTGCATTTTGTATTTAATTCCGATGCGATTTCTGTGTTTCATCGTCAATGTGTATGTCCAAGGAATACACTGGACCTGCAGTGGTGTATCGTAAACTAATACTGGTCTCCAGATATTGCTCAAAGCACCGACTGTATGAAGAGTCTCTATTCTTGTACTTAAGGCGGCATTGTGCCTTTTGTATTTAATTCCGATGCGATTTCTGTATTTCATCGTCAATGTGAGGGTCAAGGAATACATTGAACCTGCAGTGGTGTATCGGAAACTAATACTGGTCTCACAGGGAATGCTCAAAGCACCGACTGTAAGAGGAGTATCTATTCTTGCACTTATGGCGTCATTGTGCCATTTGTATTTAATTCCGATATAATTTCAGTGTTTCATCGTCAATGTGTATCTCTAAGGAATACATTGAACCTGCAGTGGTGTATCGGAAACTAATACTGGTCTCACAGGGAATGCTCAAAGCACCGACTGTAAGAAGAGTCTCTATTCTTGTACTTATTGCGGCATTGTGCCTTTTGTATTTAGTTCCGATTTGATTTCTGTGTTACATCGTCAATGCGAAGGTCCAAGGAATACATTGAACCTGCAGTGGTGTATCGGATACTAATACTGGTCTCACAGGAAAGAATCAAAGCACAGACTCTAAGAAGTCTCACTCATCTTGCAGTTAAGGCGGCTTTGTTCCTTTTGTATTTAATTCCGATGTAATTTCAGTGTTTCATCGTCAATGAGAATGTCCAAGGAATGCATTGAACCTGGAGTGGTGTATCGGAAACTAATACTGGTCTCACAGGGAATGCTCAAAGCACCGACTGTAAGAAGAGTCTCTATTCTTGTTCGTAAGGCGGCATTGTCCTTTTTGTATTTTATTTCGATGCGATTTCTGTGTTTCATCGTCAATGCGTATGTCCAAGGAATACATTAAACCTTCAGTGGTGTATCCGAATCTAATACTGGTCTGACAGGGAATGCTTAAAGCACCGACTGTAAGAAGAGTCTCTATTCTTGTACTTAAGGCGGCATTGTGCCTTTTGTATTTAATTCCGATGCCATTTCTGTGTTTCATCGTCAATGTGAAGGTACAAGGAATACATTGTACCTGCAGTGGTGTATCGGAAACTAATACTGGTCTCACAGGGAATGCTCAAAGCACCGACTGTCAGAGGAGTCTCTACTCTTGCACTTATGGCGCCATTGTGCCATTTGTATTTAATTCCAATGTAATTTCAGTGTTTCATCGTCAATGTGTATGTCTGAGGACTACATCTAACCTGCAGTGGTGTATCGGAAACTATTATTGGTCTCACAGGGAATGCTCAAAGCACCGACTGTAGGAAGAGTCTCTATTCTTGTACTTATTGCAACATTGTGCCTTTTGTATTTAGTTCTGATTCGATCACTGTGTTTCATCGTCAATGCGATGGTCCAAGGAATACATTGAACCTGCAGTGGTGTATCGGAAACTAATACTGGTCTCACAGAAAAGGATCAAAGCACAGACTCTAAGAAGTCTCACTCATCTTGCCGTTAAGGCGGCATTGTTCCTTTTGTAATTAATTCCGATGTAATTTCAGTGTTTCATCGTCAAGGTGTATGTCCAAGGAATACATTGAACCTGGAGTGGTGTATCGGAAACTAATACTGGTCTCACAGGGAATGCTCAAAGCACTGACTGTAAGAAGAGTCTCTATTCTTGGACGTAAGGCGGCATTGTGCCTTTTGTATTTAATTCCGATGCGATTTCTGTGTTTCATCGTCAATGTGTATGTCCAAGGAATACACTGAACCTGCAGTGGTGTATCGTAAACTAATACTGGTCTCACAGATAATTCTCAAAGCACCGACTGTATGAAGAGTCTTAATTCTTGTACTTAAGGCGGCATTGTGCCTTTTGCATTTATTTCCGATGCGATTTCAGTGTTTCATCGTCAATGTGAAGGTACAAGGAATATATTGTACCTGCAGTGGTGTATCGGAAACTAATACTGGTCTCACAGGGAATGCTCAAAGCACCGACTGTAAGAGGAGTCTCTATTCTTGCACTTATGGTGGCATTGTGCCTTATGTATTTAATTCCAATGCGATTTCTGTGTTTCATCGTCAATGTGAAGGTCCAAGGAATACATAGGCCCTGCAGTGGTGTATGGGAAACTAATACTGGTCTCACAGGGAATTCTCAAAGTACCGACTGTAAGAAGACACTCTATTCTTGTACTTAAGGCGGCACTGTGCCATTTGTATTTAATGCCGATGCCATTCCTGTGTTCCATCGTCAATGTGAAGTTCCAAGGAATACATTGTACCTGCAGTGGTGTATCGGAAACTAGTACTGGTCTCGCAGGGAATTCTCAAAGCACCGACTGTAAGAAGAGTCTATGTTCTTGCACTTATGGCGGCATTCTGACTTTTGTATTTAATTCCGATGTAATTTCAGTGTTTCATTGTCAATGTGTATGTCTAAGGAATACATTGAACCTGCAGTGGTGTATCAGAAACTAATACTGGACTCACATGGAATGCTCAAAGCACCGACTGTAAGAAGAGTCATTATTCTTGTACGTAAGGCGGCATTGTGCATTTTGTATTTAATTCCGATGCGATTTCTGTGTTTAATCGTCAATGTGTATGTCCAAGGAATACACTGAACCTGCAGTGGTGTATCGTAAACTAATACTGGTCTCACAGATAATGCTCAAAGCACCGACTGTATGAAGAGTCTTAATTCTTGTACTTAAGGCGGCATTGTGCCTTTTGCACTTATTTCCGATGTGATTTATGTGTTTCATCGTCAATGTGAAGGTACGAGGAATATATTGTACCTGCAGAGGTGTATCGGAAACTAATACTAGTCTCACTGGGAATGCTCAAAGCACCGACTGTAAGAGGAGTATCTATTCTTGCACTTATGGTGGCATTGTGCCTTTTGTATTTAATTCCAATGTAATTTCAGTGTCTCATCGTCAATGTGTATGTCTAAGGAATACATTGAACCTGCAGTGGTGTATCGGAAGCTAATACTGGTCTCACAGGGAATGCTCAAAGCACCGACTGTATGAAGAGTCTCTATTCTTGTACTTATTGCGGCATTGTGCCTTTTGTATTTAGTTCCGATGCGATTTCTGTGTTTCTTCGTCAATGCGAAGGTCCAAGGAATACATTGAACCTGCAGTGGTGTTTCGGAAACTAATACTGCTCTCACAGGAAAGGATCAAAGCACAGACTCTAAGAAGTCTCACTCATCTTGCAGTTAAGGTGGCATTGTTCCTTATGTATTTAATACCGATGTAATTTCAGTGTTTCATCGTAAATGAATATGTCCAAGGAATACATTGAACCTGGAGTGGTGTATCGGAAACTAATACTGGGCTCACAGCGAATGCTCAAAGCACCGACTGTAAGAAGAGTCTCTATTCTTGTACGTAAGGCGGCATTGTGCCTTTTATATTAATTCCGAGGCGATTTCTGTGTTTCATCGTCAATGCGTATGTCCAAGGAATCCATTGAACCTGCAGTGGTGTATCGGATACTAACACTAGTCTCACAGGGAATGCTCAATGCATCGACCGTAGGAAGAGTCTCAATTCTTGTACTTAAGGCGGCATTGTGCCTTTTGTATTTAATTCCGATGCGATTTCTGTGTTTCATCGTCATTGTGAAGTTCCAAGGAATACATTGCACCTGCTGTGGTGTATCGGAAATTATTACTGGTCTCACAGGGATTGCTCAAAGCACCGACTGTAAGAAGGGTCTCTATTCTGGCACTTATGGCGGCATTGTGCCTTTTGTGTTTAATTCCGATGCGATTTCTGTGTTTCATTGTCAATGTGTGTCCAAGGAATAAATTGAACCTGCAGTGGTGTATCGGAAACCAATACTGGTCTCAAAGAGAATGCTCAAAGCACCGACTGTAAGAAGAGTCTCTATTCTTCTACTTAAGGCGTCATTGTGCATTTTGTATTTAATTCCGATGCGATTTCTGTGTTTCATCGTCCGTTTGATGGTCCAAGGAATACATTGTACCTGCAGTGGTGTATCGGAAACTAATACTGGCCTCACAGGGAATGCTCAAAGCACCGACTGTAAGAAGAGTTTCTATTCATGCACTTATGGCGGCATTGTGCCTTTTGTATTTAATTCCGATGTAATTTCAGTGTTTCATCGTCAATGTGTATGTCTAAGGAATACATTGAACATGCAGTGGTGTATGAGAAACTAATACTGGTCTCACAGGGAATGCTCAAAGCACCGACTGTAAGGAGAGTCTCTATTCTTGTACTTAAGGCGGCATTGTGCCATTTGTATTTAATTCCGATGCCAATTCTGTGTTCCATCGTCAATGTGAAGGTCCAAGGAATACATTGTACCTGCAGTGGTGTATCGGAAACTAGTACTGGTCTCGCAGGGAGTGCTCAAAGCACCGACTATAAGAAGAGGCTATGTTCTTGCACATATGGCGGCATTGTGACTTTTGTATTTAATTCCGATGTAATTTCAGTGTTTCATTGTAAATGAGTATGTCTAAGGAATACATTGAACCTGCAGTGGTGTATCAGAAACTAATACTGGTCTCACAGGGAATGCTCAAAGCACCGACTGTGAGAAGAGTCTCTATCCTTGTACTTAAGGCGGCATTGTGCCTTTGGTATTTAATTCCGATGCGATTTCTGTGTTTCATCGTCAATGGGAAGTTCCAAGGAATACATGGTACCTGCTGTGGTGTATCGGAAACTAATACTGGTCTCACAGGGAATGCTCAAAGCACCGACTGTAAGAAGAGTCTCTATTCATGCACTAATGGCGGCATTGTGCCTTTTGTATTTAATTCCGATGTAATTTCAGTGTTTCATCGTCAATGTGTATGTCTAAGGAATACATTGAACCTGCAGTGGTGTATCGGAAACATATACTGGTCTCACAGGGAATGCTCAAAGCGCCGACTGTAATAAGAGTCTCTATTCTTGTACGTAAGGGGGCATTGTGCCTTTTGTATATAATTCCGATGCGATTTCTGTATTTCATTGTCAATGCGTATGTCCAAGGAATACATTGAACCTGCAGTGGTATATCGGAAACTAATACTGGTCTCACAGGGAATGCTCAATGCACCGACTGTAAGAAGAGTCTCTATTCTTGTACTTAAGGCGGCATTGTGCCTTTTGTATTTAATTCCGATGTGACTTCTGTGTTTCATCGTCAATGTGAAGGTCCAAGGAATACATTGAACCTGCAGTGGTGTATCGGAAACTAATACTGGTCTCACAGGAAAGGATCAAAGCACAGACTCTAAGAAGCCTCACTCTTCTTGCACTTTAGGCGACATTGTGCCTTTTGTATTTAATTCCGATGTAATTTCGGTGTTTCGTCTTCAATGTGTATGTCGAAGGAATACATTAAACCTGCAGTGGTGTATCGGAAACTAATACTGGTCTCACAGGGAATGCTCAAAGCACCGACTGTAAGAAGAGTCACTATTCTTGTACTGAAGGCGGCATTGTGCCTTTTGTATTTAATTCCGATGCGATTTCTGTATTTCATCGTCAATGTGATGGCTAAGGAATATATTGAATCTGCAGTGGTGTATCGGAAACTAATACTGGTCTCACAGGGAATGCTCAAATCACCGACTGTAAGAAGAGTCTCTAATCTTGTACTTAAGGCGGCATTGTGCCTTTTGTATTTAATTCAGATGCGATTTCTGTGTTTGATAGTCAATGAGAAGGTCGAAGGAATATATTCAACCTGCAGTGGTGAATCGGAAACTAATACTGGCCTCACAGGAAAGGATCAAAGCACAGACTCAAAGAAGTCTCACTTTTCTTGCACTTAAGGCGGCATTGTGCATTTTGTATTTAATTCCGATGTAATTTCAGTGCTTCATCGTCAATGCGTATGTCTAAGGAATACATTGAACCTGCAGTGGTGCAACAGAAACTAATACTTGTCTCACAGGGAATGCTAAAAGCACCGACTGTAAGAAGAGACTTTATTCTTGCACTGAAGGCGGAATTGTGCCTTTTGTTTTTAATTCCGATGCGTTTCTGTGTTTCATCGTCAATGTGAAGGACCAAGGAATATATTGAACCTGCTATGGTGTTACGGAAACTAATACTGGTCTCACAGGGTATGCTCAAACACCGACTGTAGGAAGAGTCTCTATTCTTGTACTTAAGGCGGCATTGTGCCTTTTGTATTTCATTCCGATGCGATTTCTGTGTTTCATCGTCAATGTGTATGTCCAAGGAATACATTGAACCTGCAGTGGCGTATGGAAGCTGATACTGGTCTCACAGGAATGGATCAAAGCACAGACTCTAAGAAGTCTCACTCTTCTTTCACTTAATGCGGCATTGCGGGTTTTGTATTTTATTCGGATGTAATTTCAGTGTTTCATCGTCAAAATGTATGTCCAAGGAATACATTGAACCTGCAGTGGTGTACCGCAAGCTAATACTGGTCTCACGGGGAATGCTCAAAGCACCGACTGTAAGAAGAGTCTCAATTCTTGTACTTATGACGGCATTGTGCCTTTTGTATTTAATTCCGATGTGATTTCTGTGTTTCATTGTCAATGTCAAGGTCCAAGGAATACATTGAACCTGCAGTGGCGTATCGGATACTAATACTGGTCGCACAGGAAAGGATAAAAGCACAGACTCTAAGAAGTCTCACTCCTCTTGCACTTAAGGCCTCATTGTACCTTTTGTATTTATTTACGGTGTAATTTCAGCGTTTCATCGTCAATGTGTATGTCCAAGGAATACATTGAACATGCAGTGGTGTATCGGAAACTAATACAGGTCCCACAGGGAATGCTCAAAGCACCGACAGTAAGAAGAGCCTCTACTCTTGCACTTAAGGCGGCATTGTGCCTTTTGTATTTAATTCTGATGTAATTTCAGTGTTTCATCGTCAACGTGTATGTCCAAGGAATACATTGAACCTGCAGTGGTGTATCGGAAACAAATACTGGTCACGCAGGGAATGCTCAAAACACCGACTGTAAGAAGAGTCTCTATTCTTGTACTTAAGGCGGCATGTGCCTTTTGTATTTAATTCCGATGCGATTTCTGTGTTTCATCGTTAATGTGTATGTCCAAGGATTACATTGATGCGGCAGTGGAATGCTCAAAGCACCGACCGTGAGAAGAGTCTCTATTCTTGCACTTATGGCGGCATTGTGCCATTTGTATTTAATTCCGATGCCATTTCTGTGTTCCATCGTCAATGTGAAGGTCCAAGGAATACATTGCACCTGCAGGGGTGTATCGGAAACTAATACTGGTCTCACAGGAAAGGATCAAAGCACGGACTCTAAGATGTCTCACACATCTTACACTTAAGGCGGCATTGTCCCTTTTGTATTTAATTCCGATGTAATTTCAGTGTTTCATTTTCAATGTGTATATCCAAGGAATACATTGAACCTGGAGTGGTGTGTCGGAAACTAATACTGGTCTCACAGGGAATGCTCAAAACACCGACTGTAAGACTGTAAGACGAGTCTATATTCTTGTACTTAAGGGGGCATTGTGCCTTATGTATTTAATTCCGATGCGATTTCTGTGTTTCATCGTCAAGGTGTATGTCCAATTAATACATTGAACCTGCAGTGGTGTATCTTAAACTAATACTGGTCTCACAGGGAATGCTCAAAACACCGATTGTAAGAAGAGTCTCTATTCTCGTAATTAAGGCGGCATTGTGCCTTTTGTATTTAATTCCGATGCGATTTCTGTGTTTCATCGTTAATGTGTATGTCCAAGGATTACATTGATCCGGCAGTGGAATGCTCAAAGCACCGACCGTGAGAAGAGTCTCTGTTCTTGCACTTATGGCGGCATTGTGCCATTTGTATTTAATTCCGATGCCATTTCTGTGTTCCATCGTCAATGTGAAGGTCCAAGGAATACATTGTACCTGCAGGGGTGTATCGGAAACTAATACTGGTATCACAGGGAATTCTCAAAGCACGACTCTAAGATGAGTCTCTATTCTTGTACTTAAGGCGGCATTGTGTCTTTTGTATTTAATTCCGATGCGATTTCTGTGTTTCATCGTCAATGTGAAGGTCCAAGGAATACACTCAACCTGCCTTGGTGTATCGGTAACTAATACTGGTCTCAAAGGGAATGCTCAAAGAACCGACTGTAACAAGAGTCTCTATTCTTATATTTAAGGCAGCATTGTGCCTTTTGTATTTAATTCCGATGCGATTTCTGTGTTTCATCGTCAATGTGAAGTTCCAAGGAATACATTCAACCTGCAGTGGTGTATCGTAAACTAATACTGGTATCACAGGGAATTCTCAAAGCACGACTCTAAGATGAGTCTCTATTCTTGTACTTAATGCGGCATTGTGTCTTTTGTATTTAATTCCGATGCGATTTCTGTGTTTCATCGTCAATGTGAAGGTCCAAGGAATACACTCAACCTGCCTTGGTGTATCGGTAACTAATACTGGTCTCAAAGGGAATGCTCAAAGAACCGACTGTAAGAAGAGTCTCTATTCTTATACTTAAGGCGGTATTGTGCCTTTTGTATTTAATTCCGATGCGATTTCTGTGTTTCATCGTCAATGTGAAGGTCCAGGGAATACACTGAACCTGCTTTTGTGTATCGGAAACTAAAACTGGTCTCAAAGGGAATGCTCAAAGAACCGACTGTAACAAGAGTCTCTATTCTTATATTTAAGGCAGCATTGTGCCTTTTGTATTTAATTCCGATGCGATTTCTGTGTTTCATCGTCAATGTGAAGTTCCAAGGAATACATTGAACCTGCAGTGGTGTATCGTAAACTAATACTGGTATCACAGGGAATTCTCAAAGCACGACTCTAAGATGAGTCTCTATTCTTGTACTTAAGGCGGCATTGTGTCTTTTGTATTTAATTCCGATGCGATTTCTGTGTTTCATCGTCAATGTGAAGGTCCAAGGAATACACTCAACCTGCCTTGGTGTATCGGTAACTAATACTGGTCTCAAAGGGAATGCTCAAAGAACCGACTGTAAGAAGAGTCTCTATTCTTATACTTAAGGCGGTATTGTGCCTTTTGTATTTAATTCCGATGCGATTTCTGTGTTTCATCGTCAATGTGAAGGTCCAAGGAATACATTGAACCTGCAGTGGCGTATCGGATACTAATACTGGTCGCACAGGAAATAATAAAAGCACAGACTCTAAGAAGTCTCACTCTTCTTGCACTTAAGGCGGCATTGTACATTTTGTATTTAATTACGATGCAATTTCAGTGTTTCATCGTCAATGTGTAAGTCCAAGGAATACATTGAACTTGTAGTGGTGTATCGGAAACTAATACTGGTCCCGCAGGGAATGCTCAAAGCCCCGACAGTAAGAAGAGTCTCTATTCTTGCACTTAAGGCGGCATTGTGCCTTTTGTATTTAATTCTGATGTAATTTCAGTGTTTCATCGTCAACGTGTATGTCCAAGTAATATATTGAACCTGCAGTGGTGTACCGGAAACTAATACTGGTCTCACAGGGAATGCTCAAAACACCGACTGTAAGAAAAGTCTCTATTCGTGTACTTAAGGCGGCATTGTGCCTTTTGTATTTAATTCCAATGCGATTTCTCTGCATCATCGTCAATGTGAAGGTCCAAGGAACACATTGAACCTGCCGTGATGTATCGGAAACTAATACTGGTCTCACAGGAAAGGATCATAGCACGGACTCTAAGAAGTCTCACACATCTTACACTTAAGGCGGCATTGTGACTTTTGTAATTAATTCCGATGTAATTTCAGTGTTTCATCGTCAATGTGTATGTCTAAGGAATAAATTGAACCTGCAGTGGTGTATCGCAAACTAATACTGGTCTCACAGGGAATGCTCAAAGCACCGACTGTAAGAAGAGTCTCTATTCTTGTACATAAGGCGGCATTGGGCCTTTTTTATTTAATTCCGACTTCATTTCTGTGTTTCATCATTAATGTGAAGGTCCAAGGAATACATTGAACCTGCAGTGGTGTATCGGAAAATAATACTGGTCTAACAGAAAAGGATCAAAGAACAGACTTTAAGAAGTCTCACTCTTCTTGCACTTAAGACGGCACTGTGCCTTTTGTATTTAAATCCGATGTAATTTCAGTGTTTCATCGACAATGTGAATATTCAAGGAATACATTGAACCTGCAGTGGCGTATCGGACACTAATACTGGTCTCACAGGAAAGGAACAAAGCACCGACTGTAAGAAGTCTCACTCATTTTGCACTTAAGGTAGCATTGAGCCTTTTGCATTTAATTCCGATGTAATTTCAGTATTTCATCGTCAATGTGTATGTAAAAGGAATACATTGAACCTGCAGTGGTGTATCGGAAACAAATACTGGTCTCATAGGAAAGGATCAAAGCACATACTCTAAGAAGTGTCACTCCTTTTGCACTTAAGGTGGCATTGTGCCTTTTGTATTTAATTCCGATGTAATTTCAGTGTTTCATCGTCAATGTTTATGTAAAAGGAATACATTGAACCTGCAGTGGTGTATCGGAAACTAATACTGGTCTCATAGGAAAGAATCAAAGCACAGACGCTACGAAGTCTCACTCATCTTCCATTTAAGGCGGCATTTTGCCTTTTGTATTTAATTCCGATGTAATTTCAGTGTTTCATCGTCAATGTGTATGTATAATTAATAAATTGAACATGATGTGGTGTATCGGTAACTAATACTTGTCTCAAAGGAAAGGATCAAAGCACAGACTCTAAGAAGTCTCACTCTTCTTGCACTTAAGACGGCATTGTGCGTTTTGTATTTAATTCCGATGTAATTTCTGTGTTTCATCGTCAATGTGGATGTCCAAGGAATACAATGAACCTGCAGTGGCGTATCGGAAGCTAATACTGGTCTCACAGGAAAGGATCAAAGCATCGACTGTAAGAAGAGTCTCTATTTTTGTTCTTAAGGCGGCATTGTGCTTTTGTATTTAATTCCGATGCGATATCTGTCTTTGGTCGTCAATGTGAAGGTCCAAGGAATACATTGAACCTGCAGTGGTGTATCGGAAAATAATACTGGTCTCACAGAAAAGGATCAAAGCACAGACTCTAAGAAGTCTCACTCTTCTTGCACTTACGACGGCATTGTGCCTTTTGTATTTAATTCCGATGCGATATCTGTGATTTGTCGTCAATGTGAATGTCCAAGGAATACATAGAACCTGCAGAGGTGTATCGGAAACTAATACTGGTCTCATAGGAAAGGATCAAAGCACAGACTCTAAGAAGTCTCACTCATTTTGCACTTAAGGTAGCATTGAGCATTTTGTATTTCATTCCGATGTAATTTCAGTGTTTCATCGTCAATGTGTATGTAAAAGGAATACATTGAACCTGCAGTGGTGTATCGGAAACTAATACTGGTCTCATAGGACAGGATCAAAGCACATACTCTAAGAAGTCTCACTGCTTTTGCACTGAAGGTGGCGTTGTGCCTTTTGTATTTAATTCCGATGTAATTACAGTGTTTCATCGTCAATGTGTATGTCAAATGAATACATTGAACCTGCAGTGGTGTATCGGAAACTAATACTGGTCTCACAGGAAAGGATCAAAGCACAGACTCTAAGAAGGCTCACTCTTCTTGCACTTAAGACGGCATTGTGCCTTTTGTATTTAAATCCGATGTAATTTCAGTGTTTCATCGACAATGTGAATGTCCAAGGAATACATTGAACCTGCAGTGGCGTATCGGAAAATAATACTGGTCTCACAGGAAAGGATCAAAGCACAGACTCTAAGAAGTCTCACTCTTCTTGCACTTAAGACGGCATTGTGCCTTTTGTATTTAAATCCGATGTAATTTCAGTGTTTCATCGACAATGTGAATGTCCAAGGAATACATTGAACCTGCAGTGGCGTATCGGACACTAATACTGGTCTCACAGGAAAGGATCAAAGCACCGACTGTAAGAAGTCTGACTCATTTTGCACTTAAGGTAGCATTGAGCCTTTTGTATTTAATTCCGATGTAATTTCAGTGTGTCATCGTCAATGTGTATGTAAAAGGAATACATTGAACCTGCAGTGGTGTATCGGAAACTAATAGTGGTCTCATAGGAAAGAATCAAAGCACAGAAGCTACGAAGTCTCACTCCTCTTGCATTTAAAGCGGCATTTTGCCTTTTGTATTTAATTCCGATGTAATTTCAGTGTTTCATAGTCAATGTGTATGTAAAAGGAATACATTGAACCTGCAGTGGTGTATCGAAAACTAATACTGGTCTCATAGGAAAGGATCAAAGCACATACTCTAAGAAGTCTCACTCCTTTTGCACGGAAGGTGGCATTGTGCCTTTTGTATTTAATTCCGATGTAATTTCAGTGTTTCATCGTCAATGTGTATGTGAAATGAATACATTGAACCTGCAGTGGTGTATCGGAAACTATTTCTGGTCTCACAGGAAAGGTTCAAAGAACGGACTCTAAGAATTCTCACTCTTCTTGCACTTAAGGCGGCATTGTGCCTTTTGTATTTAATTCCTTTGTAATTTCAGTGTTTCATCGTCAATGTGTATGTAAAAGGAATACACTGAACTTGCAGTGGTGTATCGGAAACTAATACTGGTCTCATAGGAAAGAATCAAAGCACAGACGCTAAGAAGTCTTACTCTTCTTGCATTTAAGGCGGCATTGTGCTTTTTGTATTTAATTCCGTTGCGATTTCTGTGTTTCATCGTCAATGTGAAGGTCCAAGGTATACATTGAACCTGCAGTGGTGTATCGGAAACTAATAATGGTCTCTCAGGAAAGGATCAAAGCACAGACTCTAAGAAGTCCCACTCCCCTTGCAGTTAAGACGGCATTTTACCTTTTGTATTTAATTCCGATGCAATATCAGTGTTTCATCGTCAATGTGTATGTAAAAGGAATACATTGAACCTGCAGTGGTGTATCGGAAACTAATACTGTTCTCACAGGAAAGGATTAAAGGAACGACTGTAGGAAAGGTCTCTATTCTTGTAGTAAAGGCGGCATTGTGCCTTTTGTATTTTATTCCGAGGCGATTTCTGTGTATCATCGTTAATGTGAAGGTCCAAGGAATACATTGAACCTGCAGTGCTGAATCGCAAACTATAACTGGTCTCATAGGAAAGGTTCAAAGCAAAGACTCTAAGAAGTCTCACACTTCTTGCACTTAAGGCGGCATTGTGCCTTTTGTATTTAATTCCGATGTAATTTCAGTGTTTCATCGTCAATGTGTATGTAAAAGGAATACATTGAACCTGCAGTGGTGTATCGGAATCTAATACTGGTCTCATAGGAAAGGATCAAATAACATACTCTAAGAAGTCTCACTCCTTTTGCAGTTAAGGTGGCATTGTGCCTTTTGTATTTAATTCCGATGTAATTTCAGTATTTCATCGTCAATGTGTTTGTAAAAGGAATACATTGAACCTGCAGTGGTGTATCGCAAACTAATACTGGTCTCACAGGAAAGGATCAAAACACCGACTGTAAGAAGAGTCTCTATTCTTGTACTTAAGGTGGCATTGTGCCTTTTGTATTTAATTCCGGCTTGATTTCTGTGTTTCATCGTTAATGTGAAGGTCCAAGGAATACATTGAGCCTGCAGTGGTGTATCGGAAACTATATCTGGTCTCATAGGAAAGGATCAAAGCAAAGATTCTCAGAAGTCTCACTCATCTTGCACTTAAGGCGGCATTGTGCCTTTTGTATTTATTTCCGATGTAATTTCAGTGTTTCATCGTCAATGTGTATGTAAAAGAAATACATTGAACATGCAGTGGTGTATCGGAAACTAATACTGGTCTCATAGGAAAGGATCAAAGCACATACTCTAAGAAGTCTCACTCTTCTTGCACTTAAGGCGGCATTGTGCCTTTTGTATTTAATTCCGATGTAATTTCAGTGTTTCATCGTCAATGTGTATGTAAAAGGAATACATTGAACCTGCAGTGGTGTATCGGAAACTATTACTGGTCTCATAGGAAAGGATCAAAGCACATACTCTAAGAAGTCTCACTCTTCTTGCACTTAAGACGGCATTGTGCGTTTTGTATTTAATTCCGATGTAATTTCAGTGTTTCATCGTCAATGTGAATGTCCAAGGAATAAATTGAACCTGCAGTGGTGTATCGCAAACTAATACTGGTCTCACAGGGAATGCTCAAAGCACCGACTGTAAGAAGAGTCTCTATTCTTGTACATAAGGCGGCATTGGGCCTTTTTTATTTAATTGCGACTTAATTTCTGTGTTTCATCGTTAATGTGAAGGTCCAAGGAATACATTGAACCTGCAGTGGTGTATCGGAAAATAATACTGGACTCACGGGAAAGGATCAAAGCACAGACTTTAAGAAGTCTCACTCTTCTTGCACTTAAGACGGCATTGTGCCTTTTGTATTTAAATCCGATGTAATTTCAGTGTTTCATCGACAATGTGAATGTTCAAGGAATACATTGAACCTGCAGTGGCGTATCGGACACTAATACTGGTCTCATAGGAAAGGATCAAAGCACCGACTGTAAGAAGTCTCACTCATTTTGCACTTAAGGTAGCATTGAGCCTCTTGCATTTAATTCCGATGTAATTTCAGTATTTCATCGTCAATGTGTATGTAAAAGGAATACATTGAACCTGCAGTGGTGTATCGGAAACTAATACTGGTCTCATAGGAAAGGATCAAAGCACATACTCTAAGAAGTGTCACTCCTTTTGCACTTAAGGTGGCATTGTGCCTTTTGTATTTAAATCCGATGTAATTTCAGTGTTTCATCGACAATGTGAATGTTCAAGGAATACATTGAACCTGCAGTGGCGTATCGGACACTAATACTGGTCTCATAGGAAAGGATCAAAGCACCGACTGTAAGAAGTCTCACTCATTTTGCACTTAAGGTAGCATTGAGCCTCTTGCATTTAATTCCGATGTAATTTCAGTATTTCATCGTCAATGTGTATGTAAAAGGAATACATTGAACCTGCAGTGGTGTATCGAAAACTAATACTGGTCTCATAGGAAAGGATCAAAGCACATACTCTAAGAAGTCTCACTCCTTTTGCACGGAAGGTGGCATTGTGCCTTTTGTATTTAATTCCGATGTAATTTCAGTGTTTCATCGTCAATGTGTATGTGAAATGAATACATTGAACCTGCAGTGGTGTATCGGAAACTATTTCTGGTCTCACAGGAAAGGTTCAAAGAACGGACTCTAAGAATTCTCACTCTTCTTGCACTTAAGGCGGCATTGTGCCTTTTGTATTTAATTCCTTTGTAATTTCAGTGTTTCATCGTCAATGTGTATGTAAAAGGAATACACTGAACTTGCAGTGGTGTATCGGAAACTAATACTGGTCTCATAGGAAAGAATCAAAGCACAGACGCTAAGAAGTCTTACTCTTCTTGCATTTAAGGCGGCATTGTGCTTTTTGTATTTAATTCCGTTGCGATTTCTGTGTTTCATCGTCAATGTGAAGGTCCAAGGTATACATTGAACCTGCAGTGGTGTATCGGAAACTAATAATGGTCTCTCAGGAAAGGATCAAAGCACAGACTCTAAGAAGTCCCACTCCCCTTGCAGTTAAGACGGCATTTTACCTTTTGTATTTAATTCCGATGCAATATCAGTGTTTCATCGTCAATGTGTATGTAAAAGGAATACATTGAACCTGCAGTGGTGTATCGGAAACTAATACTGTTCTCACAGGAAAGGATTAAAGGAACGACTGTAGGAAAGGTCTCTATTCTTGTAGTAAAGGCGGCATTGTGCCTTTTGTATTTTATTCCGAGGCGATTTCTGTGTATCATCGTTAATGTGAAGGTCCAAGGAATACATTGAACCTGCAGTGCTGAATCGCAAACTATAACTGGTCTCATAGGAAAGGTTCAAAGCAAAGACTCTAAGAAGTCTCACACTTCTTGCACTTAAGGCGGCATTGTGCCTTTTGTATTTAATTCCGATGTAATTTCAGTGTTTCATCGTCAATGTGTATGTAAAAGGAATACATTGAACCTGCAGTGGTGTATCGGAATCTAATACTGGTCTCATAGGAAAGGATCAAATAACATACTCTAAGAAGTCTCACTCCTTTTGCAGTTAAGGTGGCATTGTGCCTTTTGTATTTAATTCCGATGTAATTTCAGTATTTCATCGTCAATGTGTTTGTAAAAGGAATACATTGAACCTGCAGTGGTGTATCGCAAACTAATACTGGTCTCACAGGAAAGGATCAAAACACCGACTGTAAGAAGAGTCTCTATTCTTGTACTTAAGGTGGCATTGTGCCTTTTGTATTTAATTCCGGCTTGATTTCTGTGTTTCATCGTTAATGTGAAGGTCCAAGGAATACATTGAGCCTGCAGTGGTGTATCGGAAACTATATCTGGTCTCATAGGAAAGGATCAAAGCAAAGATTCTAAGAAGTCTCACTCATCTTGCACTTAAGGCGGCATTGTGCCTTTTGTATTTATTTCCGATGTAATTTCAGTGTTTCATCGTCAATGTGTATGTAAAAGAAATACATTGAACATGCAGTGGTGTATCGGAAACTAATACTGGTCTCATAGGAAAGGATCAAAGCACATACTCTAAGAAGTCTCACTCTTCTTGCACTTAAGGCGGCATTGTGCCTTTTGTATTTAATTCCGATGTAATTTCAGTGTTTCATCGTCAATGTGTATGTAAAAGGAATACATTGAACCTGCAGTGGTGTATCGGAAACTATTACTGGTCTCATAGGAAAGGATCAAAGCACATACTCTAAGAAGTCTCACTCTTCTTGCACTTAAGACGGCATTGTGCGTTTTGTATTTAATTCCGATGTAATTTCAGTGTTTCATCGTCAATGTGAATGTCCAAGGAATAAATTGAACCTGCAGTGGTGTATCGCAAACTAATACTGGTCTCACAGGGAATGCTCAAAGCACCGACTGTAAGAAGAGTCTCTATTCTTGTACATAAGGCGGCATTGGGCCTTTTTTATTTAATTGCGACTTAATTTCTGTGTTTCATCGTTAATGTGAAGGTCCAAGGAATACATTGAACCTGCAGTGGTGTATCGGAAAATAATACTGGACTCACGGGAAAGGATCAAAGCACAGACTTTAAGAAGTCTCACTCTTCTTGCACTTAAGACGGCATTGTGCCTTTTGTATTTAAATCCGATGTAATTTCAGTGTTTCATCGACAATGTGAATGTTCAAGGAATACATTGAACCTGCAGTGGCGTATCGGACACTAATACTGGTCTCATAGGAAAGGATCAAAGCACCGACTGTAAGAAGTCTCACTCATTTTGCACTTAAGGTAGCATTGAGCCTCTTGCATTTAATTCCGATGTAATTTCAGTATTTCATCGTCAATGTGTATGTAAAAGGAATACATTGAACCTGCAGTGGTGTATCGGAAACTAATACTGGTCTCATAGGAAAGGATCAAAGCACATACTCTAAGAAGTGTCACTCCTTTTGCACTTAAGGTGGCATTGTGCCTTTTGTATTTAATTCCGATGTAATTTCAGTGTTTCATCGTCAATGTGTATGTAAAAGGAATACATTGAACCTGCAGTGGTGTATCGGAAACTAATACTGGTCTCATAGGAAAGAATCAAAGCACAGACGCTACGAAGTCTCACTCATCTTCCATTTAAGGCGGCATTTTGCCTTTTGTATTTAATTCCGATGTAATTTCAATGTTTCATCGTCAATGTGAATGTCCAAGGAATACAATGAACCTGCAGTGGCGTATCGGAAGCTAATACTGGTCTCACAGGAAAGGATCAAAGCATCGACTGTAAGAAGAGTCTCTATTCTTGTTCTTAAGGCGGCATTGTGCCTTTTGTATTTAATTCCGATGCGATTTCTGAGTTTGGTCGTCAATGTGAAGGTCCAAGGAATACATTGAACCTGCAGTGGTGTATCGGAAAATAATACTGGTCTCAAAGGAAAGGATCAAAGCACAGACTCTAAGAAGTCTCACTCTTCTTGCACTTAAGACGGCATTGTGCCTTTTGTATTTAGTTACGATGCGATATCTGTGATTTGTCGTCAATGTGAATGTCCAAGGAATACATAGAACCTGCAGAGGTGTATCGGAAACTAATACTGGTCTCATAGGAAAGGATCAAAGCACAGACTCTAAGAAGTCTCACTCATTTTGCACTTAAGGTAGCATTGAGCATTTTGTATTTCATTCCGATGTAATTTCAGTGTTTCATCGTCAATGTGCATGTAAAAGGAATACATTGAACATGCAGTGGTGTATCGGAAACTAATACTGGTCTCATAGGACAGGATCAAACCACATACTCTAAGAAGTCTCACTCCTTTTGCACTGAAGGTGGCATTGTGCCTTTTGTATTTAATTCCGATGTAATTTCAGTGTTTCTTCGTCAATGTGTATGTCAAATGAATACATTGAACCTGCAGTGGTGTATCGGAAACTAATACTGGTCTCACAGGAATGGATCAAAGCACGGACTCTAAGAATTCTCACTCTTCTTGCACTTAAGGCGGCATTGTGCCTTTTGTATTTAATTACGATGTAATTTCAGTGTTTCATCGTCAATGTGTATGTCCAAGGAATACATTGAACTTGCAGTGGTGTATCGGAAACTAATACTGGTCCCGCAGGGAACGCTCAAAGCACCGACAGTAAGAAGAGTCTCTATTCTTGCACTTAAGGCGGCATTGTGCCTTTTGTATTTAATTCCAATGCGATTTCTGTGTATCATCGTCAATGTGAAGGTCCAAGGATCACATTGAACCTGCAGTGATGTATCGGAAACTAATACTGGTCTCACAGGAAAGGAACAAAGCACGGACTCTAAGAAGTCTCACACATCTTACACTTAAGGCGGCATTGTGCCTTTTGTATTTAATTCTGCTGTAATTTCAGTGTTTCATCGTCAATGTGTATGTAAAAGAAATACATTGAACATGCAGTGGTGTATCGGAAACTAATACTGGTCTCATAGGAAAGGATCAAAGCACATACTCTAAGAAGTCTCACTCTTCTTGCACTTAAGGCGGCATTGTGCCTTTTGTATTTTCTTCCGATGTAATTTCAGTGTTTCATCGTCAATGTGTATGTAAAAGGAATACATTGAACATGATGTGGTGTATCGGTAACTAATACTGGTCTCACAGGAATGGATCAAAGCACAGCCTCTAAGAAGTCTCACTCTTCTTGCACTTAAGACGGCATTGTGCGTTTTGTATTTAATTCCGATATAATTTCAGTGTTTCATCGTCAATGTGAATGTCCAAGGAATACAATGAACCTGTAGTGGCGTATGGGAAGATAATACTGGTCTCACAGGAAAGGATCAAAGCATCGACTGTAAGAAGAGGCTCTATTCTTGTCCTTAAGGCGGCATTGTGCCTTTTGGATTTAATTCCGATGCGATTTCTGTGTTTTGTCGTCAATGTGAAGGTCCAAGGAATACATTGAACCTGCAGTGGTGTATCGGAAAATAATACTGGCCTCACAGGAAAGGATCAAAGCACAGACTCTAAGAAGTCTCACTCTTCTTGCACTTAAGACGGCATTGTGCCATTTATATTTAATTCCGATGCGATATCTGTGTTTTGTCGTCAATGTGAATGTCCAAGGGCTACATAAAACCTGCAGTGGTGTATCGGAAACTAATACTGGTCTCATAGAAAAGGATCAAAGCACAGTCTCTAAGAAGTCTCACTCATTTTGCTCTTAAGGTAGCATTGAGCCTTTTGTATTTCATTCCGATGTAATTTCAGTGTTTCATAGTCAATGTGTATGTAAAAGGACTACATTGAACCTGCAGTGGTGTATCGGAAACTAATACTGGTCTCATAGGAAAGGATCAAAGCACATACTCTAAGAAGTCTCACTCCTTTTGCACGGAAGGTGGCATTGTGCCTTTTGTATTTAATTCCGATGTAATTTCAGTGTTTCATCGTCAATGTGTATGTGAAATGAATACATTGAACCTGCAGTGGTGTATCGGAAACTATTTCTGGTCTCACAGGAAAGGTTCAAAGAACGGACTCTAAGAATTCTCACTCTTCTTGCACTTAAGGCGGCATTGTGCCTTTTGTATTTAATTCGTTTGTAATTTCAGTGTTTCATCGTCAATGTGTATGTAAAAGGAATACACTGAACCTGCAGTGGTGTATCGGAAACTAATACTGGTCTCATAGGAAAGAATCAAAGCACAGACGCTAAGAAGTCTCACTCTTCTTGCATTTAAGGCGGCATTGTGCCTTTTGTATTTAATTCCGATGTAATTTCAGTGTTTCATCGTCAATGTGAATGTCCAAGGAATACATTGAACCTGCAGTGGCGTATCGGAAACTAATACTGGTCTCACAGGAAAGGATCAAAGCACCGACTGTAAGAAGGGTCTCTATTCTTGTACTTAAGGCGGCATTGTGCTTTTTGTATTTAATTCCGTTGCGATTTATGTGTTTCATCGTCAATGTGAAGGTCCAAGGTATACATTGAACCTGCAGTGGTGTATCGGAAACTAATAATGGTCTCTCAGGAAAGGATCAAAGCACAGACTCTAAGAAGTCCCACTCCTCTTGCAGTTAAGACGGCATTTTACCTTTTGTATTTAATTCCAATGTAATTTCAGTATTTCATCGTCAATGTGTTTGTAAAAGGAATACATTGAACCTGCAGTGGTGTATCGCAAACTAATACTGGTCTCACAGGAAAGGATCAAAACACCGACTGTAAGAAGAGTCTCTATTCTTGTACTTAAGGCGGCATTGTGCCTTTTGTATTTAATTCCGATGCGATTTCTGTGTTTTGTCGTGAATGTGAAGGTCCAAGGAATACATTGAACCTGCAGTGGTGTATCGGAAACTATTACTGGTCTCATAGGAAAGGATCAAAGCACATACTCTAAGAAGTCTCACTCTTCTTGCACTTAAGACGGCATTGTGCGTTTTGTATTTAATTCCGATGTAATTTCAGTGTTTCATCGTCAATGTGAATGTCCAAGGAATAAATTGAACCTGCAGTGGTGTATCG
Organism: Schistocerca americana; assembly: GCF_021461395.2. Lineage (NCBI taxonomy): Eukaryota > Metazoa > Arthropoda > Insecta > Orthoptera > Acrididae > Schistocerca > Schistocerca americana. Next base: position 728,530,149 of record NC_060123.1, on the reverse strand, counting down.
CAAACTAATACTGGTCTCACAGGGAATGCTCAAAGCACCGACTGTAAGAAGAGTCTCTATTCTTGTACATAAGGCGGCATTGGGCCTTTTTTATTTAATTCCGACTTAATTTCTGTGTTTCATCGTTAATGTGAAGGTATAAGGAAAACATTGAACCTGCAGTGGTGTATCGGAAAATAATACTGGACTCACAGGAAAGGATCAAAGCACAGACTTTAAGAAGTCTCACTCTTCTTGCACTTAAGACGGCATTGTGCCTTTTGTATTTAAATCCGATGTAATTTCAGTGTTTCATCGACAATGTGAATGTTCAAGGAATACATTGAACCTGCAGTGGCGTATCGGACACTAATACTGTTCTCATAGGAAAGGATCAAAGCACCGACTGTAAGAAGTCTCACTCATTTTGCACTTAAGGTAGCATTGAGCCTCTTGCATTTAATTCCGATGTAATTTCAGTATTTCATCGTCAATGTGTATGTAAAAGGAATACATTGAACCTGCAGTGGTGTATCGGAAACTAATACTGGTCTCATAGGAAAGGATCAAAGCACATACTCTAAGAAGTGTCACTCCTTTTGCACTTAAGGTGGCATTGTGCTTTTGTATTTAATTCCGATGTAATTTCAGTGTTTCATCGTCAATGTGTATGTAAAAGGAATACATTGAACCTGCAGTGGTGTATCGGAAACTAATACTGGTCTCATAGGAAAGAATCAAAGCACAGACGCTATGAAGTCTCACTCATCTTCCATTTAAGGCGGCATTTTGCCTTTTGTATTTAATTCCGATGTAATTTCAGTGTTTCATCGTCAATGTGTATGTAAAATTAATACATTGAACATGATGTGGTGTATCGGTAACTAATACTTGTCTCACAGGAAAGGATCAAAGCACAGACTCTAAGAAGTCTCACTCTTCTTGCACTTAAGACGGCATTGTGCGCTTTGTATTTAAATCCGATGTAATTTCAATGTTTCATCGTCAATGTGAATGTCCAAGGAATACAATGAACCTGCAGTGGCGTATCAGAAGCTAATACTGGTCTCACAGGAAAGGATCAAAGCATCGACTGTAGGAAGAGTCTCTATTCTTGTTCTTAAGGCGGCATTGTGCCTTTTGTATTTAATTCCGATGCGATTTCTGTGTTTGGTCGTCAATGTGAAGGTCCAAGTAATACATTGAACCTGCAGTGGTGTATCGGAAAATAATACTGGTCTCACAGGAAAGGATCAAAGCACAGACTCTAAGAAGTCTCACTCTTCTTGCACTTAAGACGGCATTGTGCCTTTTGTATTTAGTTACGTTGCGATATCTGTGATTTGTCGTCAATGTGAATGTCCAAGGAATACATAGAGCCTGCAGAGGTGTATCGGAAACTAATACTGGTCTCATAGGAAAGGATCAAAGCACAGACTGTAAGAAGTCTCACTCATTTTGCACTTAAGGTAGCATTGTGCATTTTGTATTTCATTCCGATGTAATTTCAGTGTTTCATCGTCAATGTGCATGTAAAAGGAATACATTGAACATGCAGTGGTGTATCGGAAACTAATACTGGTCTCATAGGACAGGATCAAAGCACATACTCTAAGAAGTCTCACTCCTTTTGCACTGAAGGTGGCATTGTGCCTTTTGTATTTAATTCCGATGTAATTTCAGTGTTTCTTCGTCAATGTGTATGTCAAATGAATACATTGAACCTGCAGTGGTGTATCGGAAACTAATACTGGTCTCACAGGAATGGATCAAAGCACGGACTCTAAGAATTCTCACTCTTCTTGCACTTAAGGCGGCATTGTGCCTTTTGTATTTAATTACGATGTAATTTCAGTGTTTCATCGTCAATGTGTATGTCCAAGGAATACATTGAACTTGCAGTGGTGTATCGGAAACTAATACTGGTCCCGCAGGGAACGCTCAAAGCACCGACAGTAAGAAGAGTCTCTATTCTTGCACTTAAGGCGGCATTGTGCCTTTTGTATTTAATTCCAATGCGATTTCTGTGTATCATCGTCAATGTGAAGGTCCAAGGATAACATTGAACCTGGAGTGATGTATCGGAAACTAATACTGGTCTCACAGGAAAGGAACAAAGCACGGACTCTAAGAAGTCTCACACATCTTACACTTAAGGCGGCATTGTGACTTTTGTATTTAATTCTGTTGTAATTTCAGTGTTTCATCGTCAATGTGTATGTAAAAGAAATACATTGAACATGCAGTGGTGTATCGGAAACTAATCAAAGCACCGACTCTAAGAAGAGTCTATATTCTTGTACTTAAGGTGGCATTGTGCCTATTGTATTTAATTCCGATGCGATTTCTGTGTTTAGTCGTCAATGTGAAGGTCCAAGGAATACATTGAACCTGCAGTGGTGTATCGGAAACTAATAATGGTCTCATAGGAAAGGATCAAAGCACAGACTCGAAGAAGACTCACTCTTCTAGCATTTAATGCGGCATTGTGACTTTTGTAATTAATTTTGATGTAATTTCAGTGTTTCATCGTCAATGTGAATGTCCAAGGAATACATAGAACCTGCAGTGGTGTATCGGAAACTAATACTGGTCTCACTGGAAAGGATCAAAGCACAGTCTCTAAGAAGTCTGACTCTTCTTGCATTTAAGGCGTCATTGTGCCTTTTGTATTTAATTCCGATGTAATTTCTGTGTTTCATCGTCAATGCCTAGTTCCAAGGAATACATTGAAGCTGCAGTGGTGTATCGGAAATTAATACCGGTCTCATAGGAAAGTATCAAAGCCCAGACTCTAAGAAGTATCACTCTTCTTGCACTTAGGGCGGCATTGTGCCATTTGTATTTAACTCCGATGTAATTTTAGTGTTTGATCGTCAATGTGAATTTCTAAGGAATACATTGATCCTGCAGTGGTGTATCGGAAACTAATACTGGTCTCACAGGAAAAGATCAAAGCACGGACTCTAAGAAGTCTCACTCTTCTTGCACTTAAGGCGGCATTGTGCCTTTTCTATTTAATTCCGATGTAATTTCAGTGTTTCACCGTCAATGTGTATGTAAAAGGAATACATTGAACCTGCAGTGGTGTATCGGAAACTAATACTGGTCTCATAGGAAAGAATTAAAGCACATACTCTACGAAGTCTCACTCTTCTTTCACTTAAAGCGGCATTGTGCCTTTTGTATTTAATTCCGATGTAATTTCAGTGTTTCATCGTCAATGTGTATGTCTAAGGAATACATTGAACCTACAGTGGTGTATCGGAAACTAATACTGGTGTCATAGGAAAGGATCAAAGAACAGACTCTAAGAAGTCTCACTCCTCTTGAACTTAAAGCGGCATTGTGCCTTTTGTATTTAATTCCGATGCGATATCTGTGTTTCATCTTCAATGTGAAGGTCCAAGATATACATTGAACCATCAGTGGTGTATCGCAATCGAATACTGGTCTCACAGGGAATGCTCAAAGCACCGACTGTAAGTAGAGTCTCTATTCTTGTACTTAAGGCGGCATTGTGCCTTTTGTACTTAATTCCGATGCGATTTCTGTTCTTCATCGTCAATGTGACGGTCCAAGGAATACATTGAACCTGCAGTGGTGTTACGGAAACCAATACTGGCCTCACAGGAAAGGATCAATGCACAGACTCTAAGAATTCTCACTCTTCTTGCACTTAAGGCGGCGTTGTGCCTTTTGTTTTAAATTGCGATGTAATTTCAGTGTTTCATCGACAATGAGAACGTCCAAGGAATACATTGAACTTGCAGTGGTGTATCGGAAACTAATACTTGCCTCACAGGAAAGGATCAAAGCACATACTCTAAGAAGTCTCACTCTTCTTGTGCTTATGGCGTCATTGTGCCTTTTGTATTTAATTCCGATGTAATTTCAGTGTTTCATCGTCAGTGTGAATGTCCAAGGAATACATTGAAGCTGCAGTGGTCTATCGGAAACTAATACTGGTCTCACAGGAAAGGATCAAAGCACAGACTCTAAGAAGTCTCACTCTTCTTGCACTTTAGGCGGCATTTTGCCTTTTGTATTTAATTCCGATGTAATTTCAGTGTTTCATCGTCAATGTGAAGGTCCAAGGATTACATTGAACCTGCAGTGGTGTATCGGAAACTAATACTGGTCCCACAGGAAAAGATCAAAGCATGGACTCTAAGAAGTCTCACTCTTCTTGCACTTAAGGCGGCATTGTGCCTTTTCTATTTAATTCCGATGTAATTTCAGTGTTTCATCGTCAATGTGTATGTAAAAGGAATACATTGAACCTGCAGTGGTGTTTCGGAAACTAATACCGGTCTCATAGGAAAGGATCAATGCACATACTCAAGGAAGTCTCACTCCTTTTGCACTTAAGCTGGCATAGTGCCTTTTGTATTTAATTCCGATGTAATTTCAGTGTTTCATCGTGAATGTGTATGTAAAAGGAATACGTTGAACCTGCAGTGGTGTATCGCAAACTAATACTGGTCTCACAGGAGAGGATCAAAACACAGACTGTAAGAAGAGTCTCTATTCTTGTACATAAGGCGGCATTGCGCCTTTTGTATTTAATTCCGACTTGATTTCTGTGTTTCATCGTTAATGTGAAGGTCCAAGGAATACATTGAACCTGCAGTGGTGTATCTGAAACTATAACTGGTCTCATAGGAAAGGATCAAAGCAAAGACTCCAAGAAGTCTCACCCTTCTTGCACTTATGGCGGCATTGTGCCTTTTGTATTTCATTCCGATGTAATTTCAGTGTTTCATCGTCAATGTGTATGTAAAACGAATACATTGAACCTGCAGTGGTGTTTCGGAAACTAATACCGGTCTCATAGGAAAGGATCAAAGCACATACTCTAAGAGGTCTCACTCCTTTTGCACTTAAGGTGGCATTGTGCCTTTTGTATTTAATTCCGATGTAATTTCAGTGTTTCATCGTAAATGTGTATGTAAACGGAATACATTGAACCTGCAGTGGTGTATCGCAAACTAATACTGGTCTCACAGGAAAGGATCAAAACACCGACTGTAAGAAGAGTCTCTATTCTTGTACTTAAGGCGGCATTGTGCCTTTTGTATTTAATTCCTATGCGATTTCTGTGTTTCGTTGTCAATGTGAATGTGCACGGAATACATAGAACCTGCAGTGGTGTATCGGAAACTGATACTGTTCTCACAGGAAAGGATCAAAGCACCGACTGTAAGATGGGTCTCTATTCTTGTACTAAAGGCGGCATTGTGCATTTTGTATTTAATTCCGAGGCGATTTCTGTGTATCATCGTTAATGTGAAGGTCCAAGGAATACATTGAACCTGCAGTGCTGTATCGGAAACTAATACTGGTCTCACAGGAACGGATCAAATCACAGACTCTAAGAAGTCTCACTCTTCTTGCACTTAAGGCGGCATTGTGCCTTTTGTATTTCATTCCGATGTAATTTCAGTGTTTCATCGTCAATGTGTATGTAAAAGGAATACATTGAACCTGCAGTGGGGTAACGGAAACTAATATTGGTCTCATAGGAAAGGATCAAAGCACAGACTCTAAGAAGTCTCTCTCCTTTTGCACTTAAGGTGGCATTGTACCTTTTGTATTTAATTCCGATGTAATTTCAGTGTTTCATCGTCAATGTGTATGTAAAAGGAATACATTGAACCTACAGTGTTGTATCGGAAATTAATACTGGTCTCATAGGAAAGGATAAAAGCACCGACTGTAAGAAGAGTCTCTATTCTTGTACTTAAGGCGACATTGTCCCTTTTGTATTTAAGTCCGATGCGATATCTGTGTTTTGTCGTCAATGTGAAGGTCCTAGGAATACAGTGAACCTGCAGTGGTGTATCGGAAAACAATACTGGTCTCACAGGAAAGGATCAAAGCACAGACTCTAAGAAGTCTCACTCTTCTTGCACTTAAGACGGCATTGTGCCTTTTGCATTTAATTCGATGTAATTTCAGTGTTTCATCGTCAAAGTGAATGTCCAAGGAATACATTGAACCTGCAGTGGGGTATCGGAAACTAATACTGGTCTCAGAGGAAAGAATCAAAGCACCGACTGTAAGAGGAGTCTCTATTCTTGTACTTAAGGCGGCATTGTGTATTTTCTATTTAATTACGATGCGATTTCTGTGTTTTGTCGTCAATGTGAAAGTCCATGGAATGCATTGAAGCTGCAGTGGTGTATCGGAAAATAATACTGGTCTCTCAGGAAAGGATCAAAGCACAGACTCTAAGAAGTCTCACTCTTCTAGCACTTAAGGCGGCATCGTGCCCTTTGTATTGAATTCCGATGTAATTTCAGTGTTTCATAGTCAATGTGTATGTAAAAGGAATACATTGAACCTGCAGTGGTGTATCGGAAAGTAATACTGGTCTCATAGGAAAGATTCAAAGTACAGACTCTAAGAAGTATCACTCTTCTTGCACTTAAGACGGCATTGTGCCTATTGTATTTAATTCCGATGTAATTTCAGTGTTTCATCGTCAAAGTGAATGTCCAAGGAATACATTGAACCTGCAATGGGGTATCGGAAACTAATACTGGTCTCACAGGAACGGATCAAAGCATCGACTGTAAGAAGAGTCTCTCATCTTGTACTTAAGGCGGCATTGTGCCTTTAGTATTTAATTCCGATGCGATTTCTGTGTTTTGTCGTCAATGTGAATGTCCAAGGGACACATTGAACCTGCAGTGGTGTATCGGAAACTAATACTGGTCTCACAGGAAAGGATCAAAACACCGACAGTAAGAAGAGTTTCTATTCTTGTACTAAAGGCGGCATTGTGCCTTTTGTATTTAATTCCGATCCGATTTCTGTATTTCATCGTCAATGCGAAGGTCCAAGGAATACATTCAACCTGCAGTGGTGTATTGGAAACTAATACTGGTCTGTCAGGAAAGGATCAAAGCACAGACTCTAAGAAGTCTCACTCTTCTTGCACTTAAGACGGCATTTTTCCTTTTGCTTTATTTCCGATGTACTAACAGTGTTTCATCGTCAATGTGTATGTAAAAGGAATACATTGAACCTGCAGTGGTGTATCGGAAAATAATACTGGTCTCACAGGAAAGGATCAAAGCACAGACTCTAAGAAGTCTCACTCCTCCTGCACTTAAGGCGGCATTACTCGTTTTGTTTTTAATTCCGACGTAATATCAGTGTTTCATCGTCAATGTGTATGTAAAAGGAATACATTGAACCTGCAGTGGTGTATCGGAAACTAATATTGGTCTCACAGAAATGGATCAAAGCACCGACTGTAAGAAGAGTCTCTATTCTCGTACTTAAGGCGGCATTGTGCCTTTTGTATTTAATTCCGATGCGATTTCTGTGTTTCATCGTCAATGTGAAGGTCCAAGGAATACATTGCACCTGCAGTGGTGTATCGGAACCTAATACTGGTCTCACAGGAAAGGATCAAAGCACAGACTCTAAGAAGTCTCACTCTTCTTGTACTTAAGGTGGCATAGTGCCTTTTGTATTTAATTCCGATGTAATTTCAGTGTTTCATCGTCAATGTGTATGTCTAAGGAATACATTGAACCTACAGTGGTGTATCGGAAACTAATACTGGTGTCAAAGGATTGGATCAAAGAACAGACCCTAAGAAGTCTCACTCCTCCTGAACTTAAGGCGGCATTGTGCCTTTTGTATTTAATTCCGATGCGATATCTGTGTTTCATCTTCAATGTGAAGGTCCAAGATATACATTGAACCAACAGTGGTGTATCGCAGTCGAATACTGGTCTCACAGGGAATGCTCAAAGCACCGACTGTAAGTAGAGTCTCTATTCTTGTACTTAAGGCGGCATTGTGCCTTTTGTACTTAATTCCGACGCGATTTCTGTTTTTCATCGTCAATGTGAAGGTCCAAGGAATACATTGAACCTGCAGTGGTGTATCGGAAACCAATACTGGCCTCACAGGAAAGGATCAATGCACAAACTCGAAGAATTCTCACTCTTCTTGCACTTAAGGCGGCGTTGTGCCTTTTGTTTTTAATTCCGACGTAATTTCAGTGTTTCATCGTCAATGTGAACGTCCAAGGAATACATTGAACTTGCAGTGGTGTATCGGAAACTAATACTTGCCTCACAGGAAAGGATCAAAGCACATTCTCTAAGAAGTCTCACTCTTATTGTACTTATGGCGTCATTGTGCCTTTTGTATTTAATTCCGATGTAATTTCAGTGTTTCATCGTCAGTGTGAATGTCCAAGGAATACATTGAACCTGCAGTGGTCTATCGGAAACTAATACTGGTCTCACAGGAAAGGATCAAAGCACAGACTCTAAGAAGTCTCACTCTTCTTGCACTTTAGGCGGCATTTTGCCTTTTGTATTTAATTCCGATGTAATTTCAGTGTTTTATCGTCAATGTGAAGGTCCAAGGATTACTTTGAACCTGCAGTGGTGTATCGGAAACTAATACTGGTCTCACATGAAAGGATCAAAGCACAGAGTCAAACAAGTCTCACTCTTCTTTCACTTAAGGCAGCATTGTGCCTTTTGTATGCAATTCCTATGTAATTTCAGTGTTTCATCGTCAATGTGTATGTCCAAGGAATACATTGAACCTGCAGTGGTGTATCGGAAACTAATACTGGTCTCACAGGAAAGGATCAAAACACCGACAGTAAGAAGAGTTTCTATTCTTGTACTAAAGGCGGCATTGTGCCTTTTGTATTTAATTCCGATCCGATTTCTGTATTTCATCGTCAATGCGAAGGTCCAAGGAATACATTCAACCTGCAGTGGTGTATTGGAAACTAATACTGGTCTGTCAGGAAAGGATCAAAGCACAGACTCTAAGAAGTCTCACTCTTCTTGCACTTAAGACGGCATTTTTCCTTTTGCTTTATTTCCGATGTACTAACAGTGTTTCATCGTCAATGTGTATGTAAAAGGATTACTTTGAACCTGCAGTGGTGTATCGGAAAATAATACTGGTCTCACAGGAAAGGATCAAAGCACAGACTCTAAGAAGTCTCACTCCTCCTGCACTTAAGGCGGCATTACTCGTTTTGTTTTTAATTCCGACGTAATATCAGTGTTTCATCGTCAATGTGTATGTAAAAGGAATACATTGAACCTGCAGTGGTGTATCGGAAACTAATATTGGTCTCACAGAAATGGATCAAAGCACCGACTGTAAGAAGAGTCTCTATTCTCGTACTTAAGGCGGCATTGTGCCTTTTGTATTTAATTCCGATGCGATTTCTGTGTTTCATCGTCAATGTGAAGGTCCAAGGAATACATTGCACCTGCAGTGGTGTATCGGAACCTAATACTGGTCTCACAGGAAAGGATCAAAGCACAGACTCTAAGAAGTCTCACTCTTCTTGTACTTAAGGTGGCATAGTGCCTTTTGTATTTAATTCCGATGTAATTTCAGTGTTTCATCGTCAATGTGTATGTCTAAGGAATACATTGAACCTACAGTGGTGTATCGGAAACTAATACTGGTGTCAAAGGATTGGATCAAAGAACAGACCCTAAGTAGTCTCACTCCTCCTGAACTTAAGGCGGCATTGTGCCTTTTGTATTTAATTCCGATGCGATATCTGTGTTTCATCTTCAATGTGAAGGTCCAAGATATACATTGAACCAACAGTGGTGTATCGCAGTCGAATACTGGTCTCACAGGGAATGCTCAAAGCACCGACTGTAAGTAGAGTCTCTATTCTTGTACTTAAGGCGGCATTGTGCCTTTTGTACTTAATTCCGATGCGATTTCTGTTTTTCATCGTCAATGTGAATGTCCAAGGAATACATTGAACCTGCAGTGGTCTATCGGAAACTAATACTGGTCTCACAGGAAAGGATCAAAGCACAGACTCTAAGAAGTCTCACTCTTCTTGCACTTTAGGCGGCATTTTGCCTTTTGTATTTAATTCCGATGTAATTTCAGTGTTTTATCGTCAATGTGAAGGTCCAAGGATTACTTTGAACCTGCAGTGGTGTATCGGAAACTAATACTGGTCTCACATGAAAGGATCAAAGCACAGAGTCAAACAAGTCTCACTCTTCTTTCACTTAAGGCAGCATTGTGCCTTTTGTATGCAATTCCTATGTAATTTCAGTGTTTCATCGTCAGTGTGAATGTCAAAGGAATACATTGAACCTGCAGTGGTGTATCGGAAAATAATACTGGTCTCACAGGAAAGGATCAAAGCACAGACTCTAAGAAGTCTCACTCCTCCTGCACTTAAGGCGGCATTACTCGTTTTGTTTTTAATTCCGACGTAATATCAGTGTTTCATCGTCAATGTGTATGTAAAAGGAATACATTGAACCTGCAGTGGTGTATCGGAAACTAATATTGGTCTCACAGAAATGGATCAAAGCACCGACTGTAAGAAGAGTCTCTATTCTCGTACTTAAGGCGGCATTGTGCCTTTTGTATTTAATTCCGATGCGATTTCTGTGTTTCATCGTCAATGTGAAGGTCCAAGGAATACATTGCACCTGCAGTGGTGTATCGGAACCTAATACTGGTCTCACAGGAAAGGATCAAAGCACAGACTCTAAGAAGTCTCACTCTTCTTGTACTTAAGGTGGCATAGTGCCTTTTGTATTTAATTCCGATGTAATTTCAGTGTTTCATCGTCAATGTGTATGTCTAAGGAATACATTGAACCTACAGTGGTGTATCGGAAACTAATACTGGTGTCAAAGGATTGGATCAAAGAACAGACCCTAAGAAGTCTCACTCCTCCTGAACTTAAGGCGGCATTGTGCCTTTTGTATTTAATTCCGATGCGATATCTGTGTTTCATCTTCAATGTGAAGGTCCAAGATATACATTGAACCAACAGTGGTGTATCGCAGTCGAATACTGGTCTCACAGGGAATGCTCAAAGCACCGACTGTAAGTAGAGTCTCTATTCTTGTACTTAAGGCGGCATTGTGCCTTTTGTACTTAATTCCGATGCGATTTCTGTTTTTCATCGTCAATGTGAAGGTCCAAGGAATACATTGAACCTGCAGTGGTGTATCGGAAACCAATACTGGCCTCACAGGAAAGGATCAATGCACAAACTCGAAGAATTCTCACTCTTCTTGCACTTAAGGCGGCGTTGTGCCTTTTGTTTTTAATTCCGACGTAATTTCAGTGTTTCATCGTCAATGTGAACGTCCAAGGAATACATTGAACTTGCAGTGGTGTATCGGAAACTAATACTTGCCTCACAGGAAAGGATCAAAGCACATTCTCTAAGAAGTCTCACTCTTATTGTACTTATGGCGTCATTGTGCCTTTTGTATTTAATTCCGATGTAATTTCAGTGTTTCATCGTCAGTGTGAATGTCCAAGGAATACATTGAACCTGCAGTGGTCTATCGGAAACTAATACTGGTCTCACATGAAAGGATCAAAGCACAGAGTCAAACAAGTCTCACTCTTCTTTCACTTAAGGCAGCATTGTGCCTTTTGTATGCAATTCCTATGTAATTTCAGTGTTTCATCGTCAATGTGTATGTCCAAGGAATACATTGAACCTGCAGTGGTGTATCGGAAACTAATACTGGTCTCACAGGAGAGGATCAAAGCACAGACTCTAAGAAGTCTGACTCTGCTTGCATTTAAGGCGTCATTGTGCCTTTTGTATTTAATTTCGATGTAATTTCTGTGTTTCATCGTCAATGTGGAGGTCCAAGGAATACATTGAAACTGCAGTGGTGTATCGGAAATTAATACTGGTCTCATAGGAAAGTATCAAAGCACAGACTCTAAGAAGTATCACTCTTCTTGCACTTAGGGCGGCATTGTGCCATTTGTATCTAACTCCGATGTAATTTTAGTGTTTGATCGTCAATGTGAATTTCTAAGGAATACATTGATCCTGCAGTGGTGTATCGGAAACTAATACTGGTCTTATAGGAAAAGATCAAAACACGGACTCTAAGAAGGCTTACTCTTCTTGCACTTAAGGCGGCATTGTGCCTTTTCTATTTGATTCCGATGTAATTTCAGTGTTTCATCGTCAATGTGTATGTAAAAGGAATACATTGAACCTGCAGTGGTGTATCGGAAACTAATACTGGTGTCACAGGAAAGGATCAAAACACCGACAGTAAGAAGAGTTTCTATTCTTGTACTAAAGGCGGCATTGTGCCTTTTGTATTTAAGTCCGATCCGATTTCTGTATTTCATCGTCAATTCGAAGGTCCAAGGAATACATTCAATCTGCAGTGGTGTATTGGAAACTAATACTGGTCTGTCAGGAAAGGATCAAAGCACAGACTCTAAGAAGTCTCACTCTTCTTGCTCTTAAGACGGCATTTTGCCTTTTGCATTATTTCCGATCTAATATCAGTGTCTCATCGTCAATGTGTATGTAAAAGGAATACATTGAACCTGCAGTGGTGTATCGAAAAATAATACTGGTCTCACAGGAAAGGATCAAAGCACAGACTCTAAGAAGTCTCACTCTTCTTGCACTTAAGGCGGCATTACTCGTTTTGTATTTAATTCCGATGTAATATCAGTGTTTCATCGTCAATGTGTATGTAAAACGAATACATTGAACCTGCAGTGGTGTATCGGAAACTAATATTGGTCTCACAGAAAAGGATCTAAGCACCGACTGTGAGAAGAGTCTCTCTTCTCGTACTTAAGGCGGCATTGTGCCTTTTGTTTTTAATTCCGATGTAATTTCAGTGTTTCATCGTCAATGTGAACGTCCAACGAATACATTGAACTTGCAGTGGTGTATCGGAAACTAATACTTGCCTCACAGGAAAGGATCAAAGCACATACTCTAAGAAGTCTCACTCTTCTTGTACTTATGGCGTCATTGTGCCTTTTGTATTTAATTCCGATGTAATTTCAGTGTCTCATCGTCAGTGTGAATGTCCAACGAATACATTGAACTTGCAGTGGTGTATCGGAAACTAATACTTGCCTCACAGGAAAGGATCAAAGCACAGACTCTAAGAAGTCTCACTCTTCTTGCTCTTTAGGCGGCATTTTGCCTTTTGTATTTAATTCCGATGTAATTTCAGTGTTTCATCGTCAATGTGAAGGTCCGAGGATTACTTTGAACCTGCAGTGGTGTATCGGAAACTAATACTGGTCTCACAGGAAAGGATCAAAGCACAGACTCAAACAAGTCTCACTCTTCTTTCACTTAAGGCAGCATTGGGCCTTTTGTATGCAATTCGTATGTAATTTCAGTGTTTCATCGTCAATGTGTATGTCCAAGGAATACATTGAACCGGCAGTGGTGTATCGGAAACTAATACTGGTCATATAGGAAAGGATCAGAGCACCGACTCTAAGAAGAGTCTATATTCTTGTACTTAAGGTGGCATTGTGCCTTTTGTATTTAATTCCGATGCGATTTCTGTGTTTAGTTGTCAATGTAAAGGTCCAAGGAATACATTGAACCTGCAGTGGTGTATCGGAAACTAATACTGGTCTCATAGGAAAGGATCAAAGCTCAGACTCTAAGAAGACTCACTCTTCTAGCATTTAATGCGGCATTGTGCCTTTTGTAATTAATTTTGATGTAATTTCAGTGTTTCATCGCCAATGTGAATGTCCAAGGAATACATAGAACCTGCAGTGGTGTATCGGAAACTAATACTGGTCTCATAGGAAAGAATCAAAGCACATACTCTAAGAAGTCTCACTCTTCTTTCACTTATAGCGGCATTGTGCCTTTTGTATTTAATTCCGATGTAATTTCAGTGTTTCATCATCAATTTGTATGTAAAAGGAATACATTGAACCTGCAGTGGTGTATCGGAAACTAATACTGGTCCCACAGGAAAGGATCAAAGCACCGACTGTAAGAAGAGTCCATATTCTTTACATAAGGCGGCATTGTGCTTTTTGTATTTAATTCCGATGCGATTTCTGTGTTTCGTTGTCAATGTGAAGGTCCAAGAAATACATTGAACCTGCAATGGTGTATCGGAAACTAATACTGGTCTCATAGAAAAGTATCAAAGCACAGACTCTACGAAGTCTCACTCTTCTTGCACTTAGGGCGGCATTGTGCCATTTGTATTTAACTCCGATGTAATTTTAGTGTTTGATCGTCAATGTGAATTTCTAAGGAATACATTGATCCTGCAGTGGTGTATCGGAAACTAATACTGGTCTTACAGGAAAAGATCAAAGCACGGACTCTAAGAAGTCTCACTCTTCTTGCACTTAAGGCGGCTTTGTGCCTTTTCTATTTAATTCCGATGTAATTTCAGTGGTTCATCGTCAATGTGTATATAAAAGGAATACGTTGAACCTGCAGTGGTGTATCGGAAACTAATACTGGTCTCATAGGAAAGAATCAAAGCACAGACTCGAAGAAGTCTCTCTCTTCTTGCATTTAAGGCGGCATTGTGCCTTTTGTATTTAATTCGGATGTAATATCAGTTTTTCATCGTCAATGTGAAAGTCCAAGGAACACATTGAACCTGCAGTGGTGTATCGGAAACTAATACTGGTCTCACAGGAAAGGATCAAAGCACCGACTGTAAGAAGAGTCCATATTCTTGTACTTAAGGCGGCATTGTGCCTTTTGTATTTAATTCCGTTGCGATTTCTGTATATCATTGTCAATGTGAAGGTCCAAGAAATACATTGAACCTGCAGTGGTGTATCGGAAACTAATACTGGTCTCATAGGAAAGTATCAAAGCACAGACTCTAAGAAGTCTCACTCTTCCTTCATTTAAGGCGTCATTGTGCCTTTTGTATTTAATTCCGAGGTAATTTCTGTGTGTCATCGTCAATGAGAAGGACCAAGGAATACATTGAACCTGCAGTGGTGTATCGGACTCTAATACTGTTCTCATAGGAAAGGATCAAAGCACAGACTCTAAGAAGTCTCACTCTTCTTGCTCTTAAGACGGCATTTTGCCTTTTGCATTATTTCCGATCTAATATCAGTGTCTCATCGTCAATGTGTATGTAAAAGGAATACATTGAACCTGCAGTGGTGTATCAAAAATAATACTGGTCTCACAGGAAAGGATCAAAGCACAGACTCTAAGAAGTCTCACTCTTCTTGCACTTAAGGCGGCATTACTCGTTTTGTATTTAATTCCGATGTAATATCAGTGTCTCATCGGCAATGTGTATGTAAAAGGAATACATTGAACCTGCAGTGGTGTATCGGAAACTAATATTGGTCTCACAGAAAAGGATCTAAGCACCGACTGAGAGAAGAGTCTCTATTCTCGTACTTAAGGCGGCATTGTGCCTTTTGTATTTAATTCCGATGCGATTTCTGTGTTTCATCGTCAATGTGAAGGTCCAAGGAATACATTGCACCTGCAGTGGTGTATCGGAACCTAATACTGGCCTCACAGGAAAGGATCAAAGCACAGACTCTAAGAAGTCTCACTCTTCTTGTACTTAAGGCGGCATAGTGCCTTTTGTATTTAATTCCGATGTAATTTCAGTGTTTCATCGTCAATGTGTATGTCTAAGGAATACATTGAACCTACAGTGGTGTATCGAAAACTAATACTGGTGTCATAGGAAAGGATGAAAGAACAGACTCTAAGAAGTTTCACTCCTCTTGAACTTAAGGCGGCATTGTGCCTTTTGTATTTAATTACGATGCGATATCTGTGTTTCATCTGTGAAGGTCCAAGATATACATTGAACCAGCAGTGGTGTATCGCAATCGAATACTGGTCTCACAGGGAATGCTCAAAGCACCGACTGTAAGTAGAGTCTCTATTCTTGTACTTAAGGCGGCATTGTGCCTTTTGTACTTAATTCCGATGCGATTTCTGTTTTTCATCGTCAATGTGAAGGTCCAAGGAATACATTGAACCTGCAGTGGTGTATCGGAAACAAATACTGGCCTCACAGGAAAGGATCAAAGCACAGACTCTAAGAATTCTCACTCTTCTTGCACTGAAGGCGGCGTTGTGCCTTTTGTTTTTAATTCCGATGTAATTTCAGTGTTTCATCGTCAATGTGAACGTCCAACGAATACATTGAACTTGCAGTGGTGTATCGGAAACTAATACTTGCCTCACAGGAAAGGATCAAAGCACATACTCTAAGAAGTCTCACTCTTCTTGTACTTATGGCGTCATTGTGCCTTTTGTATTTAATTCCGATGTAATTTCAGTGTCTCATCGTCAGTGTGAATGTCCAAGGAATACATTGAACCTTCAGTGGTCTATCGGAAACTAATACTGGTCTCACAGGAAAGGATCAAAGCACAGACTCTAAGAAGTCTCACTCTTCTTGCACTTTAGGCGGCATTTTGCCTTTTGTATTTAATTCCGATGTAATTTCAGTGTTTCATCTTCAATGTGAAGGTCCAAGGATTACTTTGAACCTGCAGTGGTGTATCGGAAACTAATACTGGTCTCACAGGAAAGGATCAAAGCACAGACTCAAACAAGTCTCACTCTTCTTTCACTTCAGGCAGCATTGGGCCTTTTGTATGCAATTCCTATGTAATTTCACTGTTTCATCGTCAATGTGTATGTCCAAGGAATACATTGAACCTGCAGTGGTGTATCGGAAACTAATACTGGTCATATAGGAAAGGATCAGAGCACCGACTCTAAGAAGAGTCTATATTCTTGTACTTAAGGTGGCATTGTGCCTTTTGTATTTAATTCCGATGCGATTTCTGTGTTTAGTTGTCAATGTGAAGGTCCAAGGAATACATTGAACCTGCAGTGGTGTATCGGAAACTAATACTGGTCTCATAGGAAAGGATCAAAGCACAGACTCTAAGAAGACTCACTCTTCTAGCATTTAATGCGGCATTGTGCCTTTTGTAATTAATTTTGATGTAATTTCAGTGTTTCATCGCCAATGTGAATGTCCAAGGAATACATATAACCTGCAGTGGTGTATCAGAAACTAATACTGGTCTCACAGGAAAGGATCAAAGCACAGACTCTAACAAGTCTGAATCTTCTTGCATTTAAGGCGTCATTGTGCATTTTGTATTTAATTCCGATGTAATTTCTGTGTTTCATCGTCAATGTGGAGGTCCAAGGAATACATTGAAACTGCAGTGGTGTATCGGAAACTAATACTGGTCTCATAGGAAAGTATCAAAGCACAGACTCTAAGAAGTCTCACTCTTCTTGCACTTAGGGCGGCATTGTGCCATTTGAATTTAACTCCGATGTAATTTTCGTGTTTGATCGTCAATGTGAATTTCTAAGTAATACATTGATCCTGTAGTGGTCTATCGAAAACTAATACTGGTCTCACAGGAAAAGATCAATGCACGGACTCTAAGAAGTCTCACTCTTCTTGCACTTAAGGCGGCATTGTGCCTTTTCTATTTAATTCCGATGTAATTTCAGTGTTTCATCGTCAATGTGAATGTAAAAGGAATACATTGAACCTGCAGTGGTGTATCGGAAACTAATACTGGTCTCATAGGAAAGAATCAAAGCACATACTCTAAGAAGTCTCACTCTTCTTTCACTTAAAGCGGCATTGTGCCTTTTGTATTTAATTCCGATGTAATTTCAGTGTTTCATCATCAATTTGTATGTAAAAGAATACATTGAACCTGCAGTGGTGTATCGGAAACTAATACTGGTCTCACAGGAAAGGATCAAAGCACCGACTGTAAGAATAGTCCATATTCTTGTACATAAGGCGGCATTGTGCTTTTTGTATTTAATTCCGATGCGATTTCTGTGTTTCGTTGTCAATGTGAAGGTCCAAGAAATACATTGAACCTGCAGTGGTGTATCGGAAACTAATACTGGTCTCATAGAAAAGTATCAAAGCACATACTCTAAGAAGTCTCACTCTTCTAGCACTTAGGGCGGCATTGTGCCATTTGTATTTAACTCCGATGTAATTTTAGTGTTTGATCGTCAATGTGAATTTCTAAGGAATACATTGATCCTGCAGTGGTGTATCGGAAACTAATACTGGTCTCATAGGAAAGAATCAAAGCACATACTCTAAGAAGTCTCACTCATCTTTCACTTAAAGCGGCATTGTGCCTTTTGTATTTAATTCCGATGTAATTTCGGTGTTTCATTATTAATTTGTATGTAAAAGGAATACATTGAACCTGCAGTGGTGTATCGGAAACTAATACTGGTCTCATAGGAGTGAATCAAAGCACAGACTCGAAGAAGTCTCTCTCTTCTTGCATTTAAGGCGGCATTGTGCCTTTTGTATTTAATTCGGATGTAATATCAGTTTTTCATCGTCAATGTGAAAGTCCAAGGAACACATTGAACCTGCAGTGGTGTATCGGAAACTAATACTGGTCTCACAGGAAAGGATCAAAGCACCGACTGTAAGAAGAGTCCATATTCTTGTACTTAAGGCGGCATTGTGCCTTTTGTATTTAATTCCGTTGCGATTTCTGTATATCATTGTCAATGTGAAGGTCCAAGAAATACATTGAACCTGCAGTGGTGTATCGGAAACTAATACTGGTCTCATAGGAAAGTATCAAAGCACAGACTCTAAGAAGTCTCACTCTTCCTTCATTTAAGGCGTCATTGTGCCTTTTGTATCTAATTCCGAGGTAATTTCTGTGTGTCATCGTCAATGTGAAGGTCCAAGGAATACATTGAACCTGTAGTGGTGTATCGGACTCTAATACTGTTCTCATAGGAAAGGATCAAAGCACAGACTCTAAGAAGTCTCACTCTTCTTGCATTTAAGGCGGCATTGTGCCTTTTCTATGTAATTCAGATGTAATTTCAGTGTTTCATCGTCAAAGTGAATGTCCATGGAATACATTGAACCTGCAGTGGTGTATCGGAAACTAATACTGATCTCACAGGAAAGGATCGAACACCAACAGTAAGAAGAGTCTCTATTCTTGTACTAAAGGCGGCATTGTGCCTTTTGTATTTAATTCCGATCCGATTTCTGTATTTTATCGTCAATGCGAAGGTCCAAGGAATACATTGAACCTGCAGTGGTGTATCGGAAACTAATACTGGTCTGTCAGGAGAGGATCAAAGCACAGACTCTAAGAAGTCTCACTCTTCTTGCACTTAAGACGGCATTTTGCCTTTTGCATTTAATTCCTATGTAATATCAGTGTTTCATCGTCAATGTGTATGTAAAAGGAATACATTGAACTTGCAGTGGTGTATCGGAAAATAATACTGGTCTCACAGTAAAGGATCAAAGCACAGACCATAAGAAGACTCACTCTTCTTGCACTTAAGGCGGCATTATTCCTTTTGTATTTAAGTCCGATGTAATTTCAGTGTTTCATCGTCAATGTGTATGTAAAAGGAATACATTGAACCTGCAGTGGTGTTCGGAAACTAATACTGGTCTCATAGGAAAGGATCAAATCACAGACTCTAAGACGTCTCATTCTTCTTGCACTTAAGGCGGCATTGTGCCTTTTGTATTTAATTCCGATGTAATGTTAGAGTTTCATCGTCAATGTGTATGTAAAAGGAATACATTGAACCTGCAGTGGTGTATCGGAAACTAATATTGGTCTCATAGGAAAGGATCAAAGCACAGACTCTAAGAAGTTTCACTCTTCTTGCACTTAAGGCGGCATTGTGCCTTTTGTATGTAATTCCGATGTAATTTCAGTGTTTCAACGTCAATGTGAATGTCCAAGGAATACATTGAAACTGCAGTGGTGTATCGGAAACTAATACTGGCCTCACAGGAAAGGATCAAAGCACAGACTCTAAGAATTCTCACTCATCTTGCACTGAAGGTGGCGTTGTGCCTTTGGTTTTTAATTCCGATTTAATTTCAGTGTTTCATCGTCAATGTGAACGTTCAAGGAATACATTGAACTTGCAGTGGTGTATCGGAAACTAATACTTGCCTCACAGGAAAGGATCAAAGCACATACTCTAAGAAGTCTCACTCTTCTTGTACTTATGGCGTCATTGTGCCTTTTGT
This sequence comes from Schistocerca americana, assembly GCF_021461395.2. Classification (NCBI taxonomy): domain Eukaryota; kingdom Metazoa; phylum Arthropoda; class Insecta; order Orthoptera; family Acrididae; genus Schistocerca; species Schistocerca americana. The sequence goes on along the minus strand of NC_060123.1, from coordinate 728,510,314 downwards.
ATTTAATTCCGATGTAATTTCAGTGTCTCATCGTCAGTGTGAATGTCCAACGAATACATTGAACTTGCAGTGGTGTATCGGAAACTAATACTTGCCTCACAGGAAAGGATCAAAGCACAGACTCTAAGAAGTCTCACTCTTCTTGCTCTTTAGGCGGCATTTTGCCTTTTGTATTTAATTCCGATGTAATTTCAGTGTTTCATCGTCAATGTGAAGGTCCGAGGATTACTTTGAACCTGCAGTGGTGTATCGGAAACTAATACTGGTCTCACAGGAAAGGATCAAAGCACAGACTCAAACAAGTCTCACTCTTCTTTCACTTAAGGCAGCATTGGGCCTTTTGTATGCAATTCGTATGTAATTTCAGTGTTTCATCGTCAATGTGTATGTCCAAGGAATACATTGAACCGGCAGTGGTGTATCGGAAACTAATACTGGTCATATAGGAAAGGATCAGAGCACCGACTCTAAGAAGAGTCTATATTCTTGTACTTAAGGTGGCATTGTGCCTTTTGTATTTAATTCCGATGCGATTTCTGTGTTTAGTTGTCAATGTGAAGGTCCAAGGAATACATTGAACCTGCAGTGGTGTATCGGAAACTAATACTGGTCTCATAGGAAAGGATCAAAGCTCAGACTCTAAGAAGACTCACTCTTCTAGCATTTAATGCGGCATTGTGCCTTTTGTAATTAATTTTGATGTAATTTCAGTGTTTCATCGCCAATGTGAATGTCCAAGGAATACATAGAACCTGCAGTGGTGTATCGGAAACTAATACTGGTCTCATAGGAAAGAATCAAAGCACATACTCTAAGAAGTCTCACTCTTCTTTCACTTATAGCGGCATTGTGCCTTTTGTATTTAATTCCGATGTAATTTCAGTGTTTCATCATCAATTTGTATGTAAAAGGAATACATTGAACCTGCAGTGGTGTATCGGAAACTAATACTGGTCTCACAGGAAAGGATCAAAGCACCGACTGTAAGAAGAGTCCATATTCTTTACATAAGGCGGCATTGTGCTTTTTGTATTTAATTCCGATGCGATTTCTGTGTTTCGTTGTCAATGTGAAGGTCCAAGAAATACATTGAACCTGCAATGGTGTATCGGAAACTAATACTGGTCTCATAGAAAAGTATCAAAGCACAGACTCTACGAAGTCTCACTCTTCTTGCACTTAGGGCGGCATTGTGCCATTTGTATTTAACTCCGATGTAATTTTAGTGTTTGATCGTCAATGTGAATTTCTAAGGAATACATTGATCCTGCAGTGGTGTATCGGAAACTAATACTGGTCTTACAGGAAAAGATCAAAGCACGGACTCTAAGAAGTCTCACTCTTCTTGCACTTAAGGCGGCTTTGTGCCTTTTCTATTTAATTCCGATGTAATTTCAGTGGTTCATCGTCAATGTGTATATAAAAGGAATACGTTGAACCTGCAGTGGTGTATCGGAAACTAATACTGGTCTCATAGGAAAGAATCAAAGCACAGACTCGAAGAAGTCTCTCTCTTCTTGCATTTAAGGCGGCATTGTGCCTTTTGTATTTAATTCGGATGTAATATCAGTTTTTCATCGTCAATGTGAAAGTCCAAGGAACACATTGAACCTGCAGTGGTGTATCGGAAACTAATACTGGTCTCACAGGAAAGGATCAAAGCACCGACTGTAAGAAGAGTCCATATTCTTGTACTTAAGGCGGCATTGTGCCTTTTGTATTTAATTCCGTTGCGATTTCTGTATATCATTGTCAATGTGAAGGTCCAAGAAATACATTGAACCTGCAGTGGTGTATCGGAAACTAATACTGGTCTCATAGGAAAGTATCAAAGCACAGACTCTAAGAAGTCTCACTCTTCCTTCATTTAAGGCGTCATTGTGCCTTTTGTATTTAATTCCGAGGTAATTTCTGTGTGTCATCGTCAATGTGAAGGACCAAGGAATACATTGAACCTGCAGTGGTGTATCGGACTCTAATACTGTTCTCATAGGAAAGGATCAAAGCACAGACTCTAAGAAGTCTCACTCTTCTTGCTCTTAAGACGGCATTTTGCCTTTTGCATTATTTCCGATCTAATATCAGTGTCTCATCGTCAATGTGTATGTAAAAGGAATACATTGAACCTGCAGTGGTGTATCAAAAATAATACTGGTCTCACAGGAAAGGATCAAAGCACAGACTCTAAGAAGTCTCACTCTTCTTGCACTTAAGGCGGCATTACTCGTTTTGTATTTAATTCCGATGTAATATCAGTGTCTCATCGGCAATGTGTATGTAAAAGGAATACATTGAACCTGCAGTGGTGTATCGGAAACTAATATTGGTCTCACAGAAAAGGATCTAAGCACCGACTGAGAGAAGAGTCTCTATTCTCGTACTTAAGGCGGCATTGTGCCTTTTGTATTTAATTCCGATGCGATTTCTGTGTTTCATCGTCAATGTGAAGGTCCAAGGAATACATTGCACCTGCAGTGGTGTATCGGAACCTAATACTGGCCTCACAGGAAAGGATCAAAGCACAGACTCTAAGAAGTCTCACTCTTCTTGTACTTAAGGCGGCATAGTGCCTTTTGTATTTAATTCCGATGTAATTTCAGTGTTTCATCGTCAATGTGTATGTCTAAGGAATACATTGAACCTACAGTGGTGTATCGAAAACTAATACTGGTGTCATAGGAAAGGATGAAAGAACAGACTCTAAGAAGTTTCACTCCTCTTGAACTTAAGGCGGCATTGTGCCTTTTGTATTTAATTACGATGCGATATCTGTGTTTCATCTGTGAAGGTCCAAGATATACATTGAACCAGCAGTGGTGTATCGCAATCGAATACTGGTCTCACAGGGAATGCTCAAAGCACCGACTGTAAGTAGAGTCTCTATTCTTGTACTTAAGGCGGCATTGTGCCTTTTGTACTTAATTCCGATGCGATTTCTGTTTTTCATCGTCAATGTGAAGGTCCAAGGAATACATTGAACCTGCAGTGGTGTATCGGAAACAAATACTGGCCTCACAGGAAAGGATCAAAGCACAGACTCTAAGAATTCTCACTCTTCTTGCACTGAAGGCGGCGTTGTGCCTTTTGTTTTTAATTCCGATGTAATTTCAGTGTTTCATCGTCAATGTGAACGTCCAACGAATACATTGAACTTGCAGTGGTGTATCGGAAACTAATACTTGCCTCACAGGAAAGGATCAAAGCACATACTCTAAGAAGTCTCACTCTTCTTGTACTTATGGCGTCATTGTGCCTTTTGTATTTAATTCCGATGTAATTTCAGTGTCTCATCGTCAGTGTGAATGTCCAAGGAATACATTGAACCTTCAGTGGTCTATCGGAAACTAATACTGGTCTCACAGGAAAGGATCAAAGCACAGACTCTAAGAAGTCTCACTCTTCTTGCACTTTAGGCGGCATTTTGCCTTTTGTATTTAATTCCGATGTAATTTCAGTGTTTCATCGTCAATGTGAAGGTCCAAGGATTACTTTGAACCTGCAGTGGTGTATCGGAAACTAATACTGGTCTCACAGGAAAGGATCAAAGCACAGACTCAAACAAGTCTCACTCTTCTTTCACTTCAGGCAGCATTGGGCCTTTTGTATGCAATTCCTATGTAATTTCACTGTTTCATCGTCAATGTGTATGTCCAAGGAATACATTGAACCTGCAGTGGTGTATCGGAAACTAATACTGGTCATATAGGAAAGGATCAGAGCACCGACTCTAAGAAGAGTCTATATTCTTGTACTTAAGGTGGCATTGTGCCTTTTGTATTTAATTCCGATGCGATTTCTGTGTTTAGTTGTCAATGTGAAGGTCCAAGGAATACATTGAACCTGCAGTGGTGTATCGGAAACTAATACTGGTCTCATAGGAAAGGATCAAAGCACAGACTCTAAGAAGACTCACTCTTCTAGCATTTAATGCGGCATTGTGCCTTTTGTAATTAATTTTGATGTAATTTCAGTGTTTCATCGCCAATGTGAATGTCCAAGGAATACATATAACCTGCAGTGGTGTATCAGAAACTAATACTGGTCTCACAGGAAAGGATCAAAGCACAGACTCTAACAAGTCTGAATCTTCTTGCATTTAAGGCGTCATTGTGCATTTTGTATTTAATTCCGATGTAATTTCTGTGTTTCATCGTCAATGTGGAGGTCCAAGGAATACATTGAAACTGCAGTGGTGTATCGGAAACTAATACTGGTCTCATAGGAAAGTATCAAAGCACAGACTCTAAGAAGTCTCACTCTTCTTGCACTTAGGGCGGCATTGTGCCATTTGAATTTAACTCCGATGTAATTTTCGTGTTTGATCGTCAATGTGAATTTCTAAGTAATACATTGATCCTGTAGTGGTCTATCGAAAACTAATACTGGTCTCACAGGAAAAGATCAATGCACGGACTCTAAGAAGTCTCACTCTTCTTGCACTTAAGGCGGCATTGTGCCTTTTCTATTTAATTCCGATGTAATTTCAGTGTTTCATCGTCAATGTGAATGTAAAAGGAATACATTGAACCTGCAGTGGTGTATCGGAAACTAATACTGGTCTCATAGGAAAGAATCAAAGCACATACTCTAAGAAGTCTCACTCTTCTTTCACTTAAAGCGGCATTGTGCCTTTTGTATTCAATTCCGATGTAATTTCAGTGTTTCATCATCAATTTGTATGTAAAAGAATACATTGAACCTGCAGTGGTGTATCGGAAACTAATACTGGTCTCACAGGAAAGGATCAAAGCACCGACTGTAAGAATAGTCCATATTCTTGTACATAAGGCGGCATTGTGCTTTTTGTATTTAATTCCGATGCGATTTCTGTGTTTCGTTGTCAATGTGAAGGTCCAAGAAATACATTGAACCTGCAGTGGTGTATCGGAAACTAATACTGGTCTCATAGAAAAGTATCAAAGCACATACTCTAAGAAGTCTCACTCTTCTAGCACTTAGGGCGGCATTGTGCCATTTGTATTTAACTCCGATGTAATTTTAGTGTTTGATCGTCAATGTGAATTTCTAAGGAATACATTGATCCTGCAGTGGTGTATCGGAAACTAATACTGGTCTCATAGGAAAGAATCAAAGCACATACTCTAAGAAGTCTCACTCATCTTTCACTTAAAGCGGCATTGTGCCTTTTGTATTTAATTCCGATGTAATTTCGGTGTTTCATTATTAATTTGTATGTAAAAGGAATACATTGAACCTGCAGTGGTGTATCGGAAACTAATACTGGTCTCATAGGAGTGAATCAAAGCACAGACTCGAAGAAGTCTCTCTCTTCTTGCATTTAAGGCGGCATTGTGCCTTTTGTATTTAATTCGGATGTAATATCAGTTTTTCATCGTCAATGTGAAAGTCCAAGGAACACATTGAACCTGCAGTGGTGTATCGGAAACTAATACTGGTCTCACAGGAAAGGATCAAAGCACCGACTGTAAGAAGAGTCCATATTCTTGTACTTAAGGCGGCATTGTGCCTTTTGTATTTAATTCCGTTGCGATTTCTGTATATCATTGTCAATGTGAAGGTCCAAGAAATACATTGAACCTGCAGTGGTGTATCGGAAACTAATACTGGTCTCATAGGAAAGTATCAAAGCACAGACTCTAAGAAGTCTCACTCTTCCTTCATTTAAGGCGTCATTGTGCCTTTTGTATCTAATTCCGAGGTAATTTCTGTGTGTCATCGTCAATGTGAAGGTCCAAGGAATACATTGAACCTGTAGTGGTGTATCGGACTCTAATACTGTTCTCATAGGAAAGGATCAAAGCACAGACTCTAAGAAGTCTCACTCTTCTTGCATTTAAGGCGGCATTGTGCCTTTTCTATGTAATTCAGATGTAATTTCAGTGTTTCATCGTCAAAGTGAATGTCCATGGAATACATTGAACCTGCAGTGGTGTATCGGAAACTAATACTGATCTCACAGGAAAGGATCGAACACCAACAGTAAGAAGAGTCTCTATTCTTGTACTAAAGGCGGCATTGTGCCTTTTGTATTTAATTCCGATCCGATTTCTGTATTTTATCGTCAATGCGAAGGTCCAAGGAATACATTGAACCTGCAGTGGTGTATCGGAAACTAATACTGGTCTGTCAGGAGAGGATCAAAGCACAGACTCTAAGAAGTCTCACTCTTCTTGCACTTAAGACGGCATTTTGCCTTTTGCATTTAATTCCTATGTAATATCAGTGTTTCATCGTCAATGTGTATGTAAAAGGAATACATTGAACTTGCAGTGGTGTATCGGAAAATAATACTGGTCTCACAGTAAAGGATCAAAGCACAGACCATAAGAAGACTCACTCTTCTTGCACTTAAGGCGGCATTATTCCTTTTGTATTTAAGTCCGATGTAATTTCAGTGTTTCATCGTCAATGTGTATGTAAAAGGAATACATTGAACCTGCAGTGGTGTTCGGAAACTAATACTGGTCTCATAGGAAAGGATCAAATCACAGACTCTAAGACGTCTCATTCTTCTTGCACTTAAGGCGGCATTGTGCCTTTTGTATTTAATTCCGATGTAATGTTAGAGTTTCATCGTCAATGTGTATGTAAAAGGAATACATTGAACCTGCAGTGGTGTATCGGAAACTAATATTGGTCTCATAGGAAAGGATCAAAGCACAGACTCTAAGAAGTTTCACTCTTCTTGCACTTAAGGCGGCATTGTGCCTTTTGTATGTAATTCCGATGTAATTTCAGTGTTTCAACGTCAATGTGAATGTCCAAGGAATACATTGAAACTGCAGTGGTGTATCGGAAACTAATACTGGCCTCACAGGAAAGGATCAAAGCACAGACTCTAAGAATTCTCACTCATCTTGCACTGAAGGTGGCGTTGTGCCTTTGGTTTTTAATTCCGATTTAATTTCAGTGTTTCATCGTCAATGTGAACGTTCAAGGAATACATTGATCTTGCAGTGGTGTATCGGAAACTAATACTTGACTCACAGGGAAGGATCATAGCACATACTCTAAGAAGTCACACTCTTCTTGTCCTTATGGCGTCATTGCGCCTTTTGTATTTAATTCCGATGTAATTTCAGTGTTTCGTTGTCAATGTGAAGGTCCAAGGAATACATTGACCCTGCAGTGGTCTATCGGAAACTAATACTGGTCTCACAGGAAAGGATCAAAGGATAGACTCTAAGAAGTCTCACTCTTCTTGCACTTAAGTCCGCATTGTGACTTTTGTATTTAATTCCGATGTAATTTCAGTGTTTCATCGTCAATGTGAAGGTCCAAGGAATACATTGAGCCGGCAGTGGTGTATCGAAAACTAATACTGGTCTCGCAGAGAGTGTTCAAGGCACAGACTTTAAGTAGAATTTCTATTATTGTACTTAAGGCGGCATTCTGCCTTTTGTATTTAATTCCGATGCGATTTCTGTGTTATATCGTCAATGTGAAGGTCCCAGGATTACTTTGAACCTGCAGTGGTGTATCGGAAACTAATATTGGTTATACAGGAAAGGATCAAAGCACAGAGTCAAAGAAGTCTCACTCTTCTTGCACTTAAGGCAGCATTGTGCCTTTCGTATGCAATTCCGATGTTTATTCAGTGTTTCATCGTCAATGTGTATGTCCAAGGAATACATTGAACCTGCAGTGGTGTATCGGAAACTAGTAATGGTCTCATAGTAAAGGAACTAAGCACAGACTGTAAGAAGTCTCACTCTTCTTGCACTTAAGGCGGCGTTGTGCCATTTGTATTTAATTCCGATGTAATTTTAGTGTTTGATCGTCATTGTGAATGTCCAAGGAATACATTGAACCTGCAGTGGTGTATCGGAAACTAATACTGGTCTCACAGGAAGGTATCACAGCACACACTCTAAGAAGTCTCACTCTTCTTGCATTTAAGGCGGCATTGTACCTTTTGTATTTAATTCCGATGTAATTGCAGTTTTTCATCGTCTATGTGAAGGTCCAAGGAATACATTGTAACTGCAGTGGTGTACCGGAAACTAATACTGGTCTCACAGGATAGGATCAAAGCACAGACTCTAAGAAGTCTCACTCTTCTTGCACTTAAGACGGCATTTTGCCTTTTGCATTTAATTCCTATTTAATATCAGTGTTTCATCGTCAATGTGTATGTAAAAGGAATACATTGAACTAGCAGTGGTGTATCGGAAAATAATACTGGTCTCACAGTAAAGGATCAAAGCACAGACCCTAAGAAGACTCACTCTTCTTGCACTTAAGGCGGCATTATTCCTTTTGGATTGAAGTCCGATGTAATTTCTGTGTTTCATCGTCAATGTGTATGTAAAAGGAATACATTGAACTTGCAGTGGTGTTCGGAAACTAATACTGGTCTCACAGGAAAGGATCAAATCACAGACTCTAAGAAGTCTCACTCTTCTTGCACTTAAGGCGGCATTGTGCCTTTTGTATTTAATTCCGATGTAATGTTAGTGTTTCATCGTCAATGTGTATGTAAAAGGAATACATTGAACCTGCAGTGGTGTATCGGAAACTAATACTGGTCTCATAGGAAAGGATCAAACCACAGACTCTAAGAAGTCTCACTCTTCTTGCACTTAAGGCGGCATTGTGTCTTTTGTATGTAATTCCGATGTAATTTCAGTGTTTCATCGTCAATGTGAATGTGCAAGGAATACATTGAACCTGCAGTGGTGTATCGGAAACTAATATTGGTCTCACTGAAATGGATCAAAGCACCGACTGTAAGAAGAGTCTCTATTCTCGTACTTAAGGCGGCACTGTGCATTTTGTATTTAATTCCGATGCGATTTATGTGTTTCATCGTCAATGTGAAGGTCCAAGGAATACATCGAACCTGCAGTGGTGTACCGGAAACTAATACTGGCCTCACAGGAAAGGATCAAAGCACAGACTCTAAGAATTCTCACTCATCTTGCACTGAAGGCGGCGTTTTGCCTTTGGTTTTAATTCCGATGTAATTTCAGTGTTTCATCGTCAATGTGAACGTCCATGGAATACATTGATCTTGCAGTGGTGTATCGGAAACTAGTACTTGCCTCACAGATAGGATCAAGGCACATACTCTAAGAAGTCACACTCTTCTTGTTCTTATGGCGTCATTGTGCCTTTTGTATTTAATTCCGATGTAATTTCTGTGTTTCGTTGTCAATGTGAATGTCCAAGGAATACATTGACCCTGCAGTGGTCAATCGGAAACTAATACTGGTCTCATAGGAAAGGATCAAAGGACAGACTCGAAGAAGTCTCACTCTTCTTGCACTTAGGGCGGCATTGTGCCTTTTGTATTTAATTCCGATGTAATTTCAGTGTTTCATCGTCAATGTGAAGGTCCAAGGAATACATTGAGCCGGCAGTGGTGTATCGAAAACTAATACTGGTCTCACAGAGAGTGTTCAAGGCACAGACTGTAAGAAGAATTTCTATTATTGTACATAAGGCGGCATTCCGCCTTTTCTATTTAATTCCGATGCGATTTCTGTGTTATATCGTCAATGTGAAGGTCCAAGGATACTTTGAACCAGCAGTGGTGTATCGGAAACTAATACTGGTCTCACAGGAAAGGATCAATGCACAGACTCTAAGAAGTCTCACTCTGCTTGCATTTAATGCGGCATTGTGCCTTTTGTATTTAATTTTGATGTAATTTCAGTGTTTCATCATCAATGTGAATGTCCAAAGATTACATTGAACCTGCAGTGGTGTATCGGAAACTAATACTGGTCTCACAGGAAAGGATCGAAGCACAGACTCTAAGAAGTCTCACTCTTCTTGCATTTAAGGCGTCATTGTGTCTTTTGTATTTAATTCCGATGTAATTTCTGTGTTCCATCGTCATTGTGAAGGTCCAAGGAATACATTGAACCTGCAGTGGTGTATCGGAAACTAATACTGGTCTCACAGGAAAGGATCAAAGCACAGACTCAAAGCAGTCTCACTCTTCTTGCACTTAAGAAGGCATTTTGCCTTTTGCATTTAATTCCTATGTAATATCAGTGTTTCATCGTCAATGTGTATGTAAAAGGAATACATTGAACTTGCAGTGGTGTATCGGAAAATAATACTGGTCTCACAGTAAAGGATCAAAGCACAGACCCTAAGAAGACTCATTCTTCTTGCACTTAATGCGGCATTATTCCTTTTGTATTTAAGTCCGATGTAATTTCAGTGTTTCATCGTCAATGTGTATGTAAAAGGAATACATTGAACCTGCAGTGGTGTTCGGAAACTAATATTGGTCTTACAGGAAAGGATCAAAGCACAGAGTCAAAGAAGTCTCACTCTTCTTGCACTTAAGGCAGCATTGTGCCTTTCGTATGCAATTCCGATGTAAATTCAGTGTTTCATCGTCAATGTGTATGTCCAAGGAATACATTGAACCTGCAGTGGAGTATCGGAAACTAATACTGGTCTCATAGTAAAGGATCAAAGCACAGACAGTAAGAAGTCTCAAACTTCTTGCACTTAAGGCGGCGTTGTGCCATTTGTATTTAATTCCGATGTAATTTTAGTGTTTGATCGTCAATGTGAATGTCCAAGGAATACATTGAACCTGCAGTGGTGTATCGGAAACTAATACTAGTCTCACAGGAAAGGATCAAAGCACACACTCTAAGAAGTCTCACTCTTCTTGCATTTAAGGCGGCATTGTATCTTTTGTATTTAATTCCTATGTAATTGCAGTTTTTCATCGTCAATATGAATGGCCAAGGAATACATTGAACCTGCAGTGGTGTATCGGAAAATAATACTGGTCTCACAGTAAAGGATCAAAGCACAGACCCTAAGAAGACTCACTTTTCTTGCACTTAAGGCGGCATTATTCCTTTTGTATTTTAGTCCGATGTAATTTCAGTGTTTCATCGTCAATGTGTATGTAAAAGGAATACATTGAACCTGCAGTGGTGTTCGGAAACTAATACTGGTCTCATAGGAAAGGATCAAATCACAGACTCTAAGACGTCTCACTCTTCTTGCACTTAAGGCGGCATTGTGCCTTCTGTATTTAATTCCGATGTAATGTTAGTGTTTCATCGTCAATGTGTATGTAAAAGGAATACATTGAACCTGCAGTGGTGTGTCGGAAACTAATACTGGTCTCACAGGAAAGGATCAAAGCACAGACTCTAAGAAGTCTCACTCTTCTTGCATTTAAGGCGGCATTGTGCCTATTGTATGTAATTCCGATGTAATTTCAGTGTTTCATCGTCAATGTGAACGTCCAGTGAATACATTGATCTTGCAGTGGTGTATCGGAAACTAATACTGGTCCACAGAGAGCGTTCAAGGCACAGATGGTAAGAAGTGTTTCTATTATTGTACTTAAGGCGGCATTCTGCCTTTTGTATTTAATTCCGATGCGATTTCTGTGTTATATCGTCAATGTGAAGGTCCAAGGATTACTTTGAACCTGCAGTGGTGTATCGGAAACTATTACTGGTATTAGAGGAAAGGATCAAAGCACAGAGTCAAAGAAGTCTCACTCTTCTTGCACTTAAGGCAGCATTGTGCCTTTCGTATGCAATTCCGATGTAAATTCAGTGTTTCATCGTCAATGTGTATGTCCAAGGAATACATTGAACCTGCAGTGGTGTTTCGGAAACTAATACTGGTCTCATAGTAAAGGATCAAAGCACAGACTGTAAGAAGTCTCACTCTTCTTGCACTTAAGGCGGCATTGTGCCATTTGTATTTAATTCCAATGTAATTTTAGTGTTTGATCGTCAATGTGAATGTCCAAGGAATACATTGAACCTGCAGTGGTGTATCGGAAACTAATACTGGTCTCACAGGAAAGTATCAAAGCACACACTCTAAGAAGTCTCACTCTTCTTGCATTTAAGGCGGCATTGTACCTTTTGTATTCAATTCCGATGTAATTGCGGTTTTTCGTCGTCAATGTGAATGTCCAAGGAACACATTGAACCTGCAGTGGTGTATCGGAAACTAGTACCTGTCTCACAGGAAAGTATCAATGCACAGACTCTAAGATGTCTCACTCTGCTTGCATTTAATGCGGCATTGTACCTTTTGTATTTAATTTTGATGTAATTTCAGTGTTTCATCATCAATGTGAATGTCCAAGGAATACATTGAACCTGCAGTGGTGTATCGGAAACTAATACTGGTCTCACAGGAAAGGATCAAAGCATAGACTCTAAGAAGTCTCACTCTTCTTGCACTTAAGGCGGCATTGTGCCTCTTGTATTTAATTCCGATGTAATGTTAGTGTTTCATCGTCAATGTGTATGTAAAAGGAATACATTGAACCTGCAGTGGTGTATCGGAAACTAAAACTGGTCTCATAGGAAAAGATCAAAGCACAGACTCTAAGAAGTCTCACTCGTATTGCATTTAATGCGGCATTGTGCCTTTTGTATTTAATTTTGATGTAATTTCAGTGTTTCATCGTCAATGTGAATGTCCAAGGAATACATTGAACCTGCAGTGGTGTATCGGAAACTAATACTGGTCTCACAGGAAAGGATCAAAGCACAGACTCTAAGAAGTCTGACTCTTATTGCATTTAAGGCGTCATTAAGCCTTTTGTATTTAATTCCGATGTAATTTCTGTGTTTCAACGTCAATGTGAAGGTCCAAGGAATACATTGAACCTGCAGTGGTGTATCGGAAACTAATACTGGTCTCACAGGAAAGGATCAAAGCACAGACTCTAAGAAGTCTCACTCTTCTTGCACTTAAGGCGGCATTACTCCTTTTGTATTTAATTCCGATGTATTTTCAGTGTTTCATCGTCAATGTGTATGTAAAAGGAACACATTGAACCTGCAGTGGTGTTCGGAAACTAATACTGGTCTCAATGGAAAGGATCAAAGAACCGACTGTAAGAAGAGTCTCTATTCTTGTACTTAATGCGGCTTTGTGCCTTTTATATTCAATTCCGATGCGATCTCTGTGTTTCATCGTCAATGTGAAGGTCCAAGGAATACATTGAACCTGCAGTGGTGTATCGGAAACTAATACTGGTCTCACAGGAAAGGATCAATGCACAGACTCTAAGAAGTCTCACTCTTCTTGCACTTAGGGCGGCATTGTGCCTTTTGTATATAATTCCGATGTAATTTCAGTGTTTCATCCTCAATGTGTATGTAACAAGAATACATTGATGCTGCAGTGATGTATCGGAAACTAATATTGGTCTCATAGGAAAGGATCAAAGCGCAGACTTTAAGAAGTCTCACTCTTCTTGCACTTAAGGCGGCATTGTGCCTTTTGTATGTAATTCCTATGTAATTTCAGTGTTTCATCGTCAATGTGAACGTCCAAGGAATACATTGAACATGCAGTGGTGTATCGGAAGCTAATATTGGTCTCACAGAAATGGATCAAAGCACCGACTGAAAGAAGAGTCTGTATTCTCGTCCTTTAGGTGGCATTGTGCCCATTGCATTTAATTCCGATGCGATTTCTGTGTTTCATCTTCAATGTGAAGGTCCAAGGAATCCACTGAACCTGCAGTGGTGTATCAGAAACTAATACTGGTCTCACAGGGAATGCTCAAAGCACCAACTGTAAGAAGAGTACAAATTGTTGTACTTAAGGCGGCATTGTGCCTTTTGTATTTAATTCCGATGTAATTTCAGTGTTTCATCGTCAATGTGAATGTCCAAGGAATACATTGAACCTGCAGTGGTGTATCGGAAACTAATACTGATCTCACAGGAAAGGATCGAACACCAACAGTAAGAAGAGTCTCTGTTCTTGTACTAAAGGCGGCATTGTGCCTTTTGTATTTAATTCCGATCCGATTTCTGTATTTTATCGTCAATGCGAAGGTCCAAGGAATACATTGAACTTGCAGTGGTGTATCGGAAACTAATACTGGTCTGTCAGGAGAGGATCAAAGCACAGACTCTAAGAAGTCTCACTCTTCTTGCACTTAAGACGGCATTTTGCCTTTTGCATTTAATTCCTATGTAATATCAGTGTTTCATCGTCAATGTGTATGTAAAAGGAATACATTGAACTTGCAGTGGTGTATCGGAAAATAATACTGGTCTAACAGTAAAGGATCAAAGCACAGACCATAAGAAGACTCACTCTTCTTGCACTTAAGGCGGCATTATTCCTTTTGTATTTAAGTCCGATGTAATTTCAGTGTTTCATCGTCAATGTGTATGTAAAAGGAATACATTGAACCTGCAGTGGTGTTCGGAAACTAATACTGGTCTCATAGGAAAGGATCAAATCACAGACTCTAAGACGTCTCACTCTTCTTGCACTTAAGGCGGCATTGTGCCTTTTGTATTTAATTCCGATGTAATGTTAGTGTTTCATCGTCAATGTGTATGTAAAAGGAATACATTGAACCTGCAGTGGTGTATCGGAAACTAATACTGGTCTCATAGGAAAGGATCAAAGCACAGACTCTAAGAAGTTTCACTCTTCTTGCACTTAAGGCGGCATTGTGCCTTTTGTATGTAATTCCGATGTAATTTCAGTGTTTCATCGGCAATGTGAATGTCCAAGGAATACATTGAACCTGCAGTGGTGTATCGGAAACTAATACTGGCCTCACAGGAAAGGATCAAAGCACAGACTCTAAGAATTCTCACTCATCTTGCACTGAAGGTGGGGTTGTGCCTTTGGTTTTTAATTCCGATTTAATTTCAGTGTTTCATCGTCAATGTGAACGTTCAAGGAATACATTGATCTTGCAGTGGTGTATCGGAAACTAATACTTGCCTCACAGGGAAGGATCAAAGCACATACTCTAAGAAGTCACACTCTTCTTGTCCTTATGGCGTCATTGCGCCTTTTGTATTTAATTCCGATGTAATTTCAGTGTTTCGTTGTCAATGTGAAGGTCCAAGGAATACATTGACCCTGCAGTGGTCTATCGGAAACTAATACTGGTCTCTCAGGAAAGGATCAAAGGACAGACTCTAAGAAGTCTCACTCTTCTTGCACTGAAGGCGGCATTGTGACTTTTGTATTTAATTCCGATGTAATTTCAGTTTTTCATCGTCAATGCGAAGGTCCAAGGAATACATTGAGCCGGCAGTGGTGTATCGAAAACTAATACTGGTCTCACAGAGAGTGTTCAAGGCACAGACTTTAAGAAGAATTTCTATTATTGTAATTAAGGCGGCATTCTGCCTTTTGTATTTAATTCCGATGCGATTTCTGTGTTATATCGTCAATGTGAAGGTCCCAGGATTACTTTGAACCTGCAGTGGTGTATCGGAAACTAATATTGGTTATACAGGAAAGGATCAAAGCACAGAGTCAAAGAAGTCTCACTCTTCTTGCACTTAAGGCAGCATTGTGCCTTTCGTATGCAATTCCGATGTAAATTCAGTGTTTCATCGTCAATGTGTATGTCCAAGGAATACATTGAACCTGCAGTGGTGTATCGGAAACTAATAATGGTCTCATAGTAAAGGAACAAAGCACAGACTGTAAGAAGTCTCACTCTTCTTGCACTTAAGGCGGCGTTGTGCCATTTGTATTTAATTCCGATGTAATTTTAGTGTTTGATCGTCATTGTGAATGCCCAAGGAATACATTGAACCTGCAGTGGTGTATCGGAAACTAATACTGGCCTCACAGGAAAGTATCAAAGCACACACTCTAAGAAGTCTCACTCTTCTTGCATTTAAGGCGGCATTGTACCTTTTGTATTTAATTCCGATGTAATTGCAGTTTTTCATCGTCTATGTGAAGGTCCAAGGAATACATTGTAACTGCAGTGGTGTACCGGAAACTAATACTGGTCTCACAGGAAAAGGATCAAAGCACAGACTCTAAGAAGTCTAACTCTTCTTGCACTTAAGACGGCATTTTGCCTTTTTGCATTTAATTCCTATTTAATATCAGTGTTTCATCGTCAA
The DNA here is from genome assembly GCF_021461395.2 of Schistocerca americana. NCBI lineage: Eukaryota > Metazoa > Arthropoda > Insecta > Orthoptera > Acrididae > Schistocerca > Schistocerca americana. The sequence continues at coordinate 728,494,472 of NC_060123.1, read as the reverse complement.
TGTGTATGTAAAAGGAATACATTGAACTAGCAGTGGTGTATCGGAAAATAATACTGGTCTCACAGTAAAGGATCAAAGCACAGACCCTAAGAAGACTCACTCTTCTTGCACTTAAGGCGGCATTATTCCTTTTGTATTTAAGTCCGATGTAATTTCTGTGTTTCATCGTCAATGTGTATGTAAAAGGAATACATTGAACCTGCAGTGGTGTTCGGAAACTAATACTGGTCTCACAGGAAAGGATCAAATCACAGACTCTAAGAAGTCTCACTCTTCTTGCACTTAAGGCGGCATTGTGTCTTTTGTATGTAATTCCGATGTAATTTCAGTGTTTCATCGTCAATGTGAATGTCCAAGGAATACATTGAACATGCAGTGGTGTATCGGAAACTAATATTGGTCTCACTGAAATGGATCAAAGCACCGACTGTAAGAAGAGTCTCTATTCTCGTACTTAAGGCGGCACTGTGCATTTTGTATTTAAATCCGATGCGATTTATGTGTTTCATCGTCAATGTGAAGGTCCAAGGAATACATCTAACCTGCAGTGGTGTATCGGAAACTAATACTGGCCTCACAGGAAAGGATCAAAGCACAGACTCTAAGAATTCTCACTCATCTTGCACTGAAGGCGGCGTTGTGCCTTTGTTTTTAATTCCGATGTAATTTCAGTGTTTCATCGTCAATGTGAACGTCCATGGAATACATTGATCTTGCAGTGGTGTATCGGAAACTAGTACTTGCCTCACAGATAGGATCAAAGCACATACTCTAAGAAGTCACACTCTTCTTGTTCTTATGGCGTCATTGTGCCTCTTGTATTTAATTCCGATGTAATTTCTGTGTTTCGTTGTCAATGTGAAGGTCCAAGGAATACATTGACCCTGCAGTGGTCTATCGGAAACTAATACTGGTCTCATAGGAAAGGATCAACGGACAGACTCGAAGAAGTCTCACTCTTCTTGCACTTAGGGCGGCATTGTGCCTTTTGTATTTAATTTTGATGTAATTTCAGTGTTTCATCATCAATGTGAATGTCCAAGGATTACATTGAACCTGCAGTGGTGTATCGGAAACTAATACTGGTCTCACAGGAAAGGATCAAAGCACAGACTCTAAGAAGTCTCACTCTTCTTGCATTTAAGGCGTCATTGTGTCTTTTGTATTTAATTCCGATGTAATTTCTGTGTTCCATCGTCAATGTGAAGGTCCAAGGAATACATTGAACCTGCAGTGGTGTATCGGAAACTAATACTGGTCTCACAGGAAAGGATCAAAGCACAGACTCAAAGAAGTCTCACTCTTCTTGCACTTAAGAAGGCATTTTTCCTTTTGCATTTAATTCCTATGTAATATCAGTGTTTCATCGTCAATGTGTATGTAAAAGGAATACATTGAACTTGCAGTGGTGTATTGGAAAATAATACTGGTCTCACAGTAAAGGATCAAAGCACAGACCCTAAGAAGACTCATTCTTCTTGCACTTAATGCGGCATTATTCCTTTTGTATTTAAGTCCGATGTAATTTCAGTGTTTCATCGTCAATGTGTATGTAAAAGGAATACATTGAACCTGCAGTGGTGTTCGGAAACTAATACTGGTCTCATAGGAAAGGATCAAATCACAGACTCTAAGACGTCTCACTCTTCTTGCACTTAAGGCGGCATTGTGCCTTCTGTATTTAATTCCGATGTAATGTTAGTGTTTCATCGTCAATGTGTATGTAAAAGGAATACATTGAACCTGCAGTGGTGTATCGGAAACTAATACTGGTCTCACAGGAAAGGATCAAAGCACAGACTCTAAGAAGTCTCACTCTTCTTGCACTTAAGGCGGCATTGTGCCTATTGTATGTAATTCCGATGTAATTTCAGTGTTTCATCGTCAATGTGAATGTCCAAGGAATACATCGAACCTGCAGTGGTGTATCCGAAACTAATATTGGTCTCACTGAAATTGATCAAAGCACCGGCTCTAAGAAGAGTCTCTATTCTTGTACTTAAGGCGGCATTGTGCCATTTGTTTTTAATTCCGATGCGATTTCTGTGTTTCATCGTCAATGTGAAGTTCCAAGGAATACATTGAACCTGCAATGGTGTATCGGAAACTAATACTGGCCTCACAGGAAAGGATCAAAGCACAGACTCTAAGAATTCTCACTCATCTTGCACTGAAGGCGGCGTTGTGCCGCTGGTTTTTAATTCCGATGTAATTTCAGTGTTTCATCGTCAATGTGAACGTCCAATGAATACATTGATCTTGCAGTGGTGTATCGGAAACTAATACTGGTCCACAGAGAGCGTTCAAGGCACAGACGGTAAGAAGTGTTTCTATTATTGTACTTAAGGCGGCATTCTGCCTTTTGTATTTAATTCCGATGCGATTTCTGTGTTATATCGTCAATGTGAAGGTCCAAGGATTACTTTGAACCTGCAGTGGTGTATCGGAAACTAATACTGGTATTAGAGGAAAGGATCAAAGCACAGAGTCAAAGAAGTCTCACTCTTCTTGCACTTAAGGCAGCATTGTGCCTCTCGTATGCAATTCCGATGTAAATTCAGTGTTTCATCGTCAATGTGTATGTCCAAGGAATACATTGAACCTGCAGTGGTGTTTCGGAAACTAATACTGGTCTCATAGTAAAGGATCAAAGCAAAGACTGTAAGAAGTCTCACTCTTCTTGCACTTAAGGCGGCATTGTGCCATCTGTATTTAATTCCAATGTAATTTTAGTGTTTGATCGTCAATGTGAATGTCCAAGGAATGCATTGAACTTGCAGTGGTGTATCGGAAAGTAATACTGGTCTCATAGGAAAGTATCAAAGCACACACTCTAAGAAGTCTCACTCTTCTTGCATTTAAGGCGGCTTTGTACCTTTTGTATTTAATTCCGATGTAATTGCAGTTTTTCGTCGTCAATGTGAATGTCCAAGGAATACATTGAATCTGCAGTGGTGTATCGGAAACTAGTACTGGTCTCACAGGAAAGTATCAATGCACAGACTCTAAGATGTCTCACTCTGCTTGCATTTAATGCGGCATTGTGCCTTTTGTATTTAATTTTGATGTAATTTCAGTGTTTCATCATCAATGTGAATGTCCAAGGAATACATTGAACCTGCAGTGGTGTATCGGAAACTAATACTGGTCTCACCGGAAAGTATCAAAGCACACACTCTAAGAAGTCTCACTCTTCTTGCATTTAAGGCGGCATTGTACCTTTTGTATTTAATTCCGATGTAATTGCAGTTTTTCGTCGTCAATGTGAATGTCCAAGGAATACATTGAACCTGCAGTGGTGTATCGGAAACTAGTACCTGTCTCACAGGAAAGTATCAATGCACAGACTCTAAGATGTCTCACTCTGCTTGCATTTAATGCGGCATTGTACCTTTTGTATTTAATTTTGATGTAATTTCAGTGTTTCATCATCAATGTGAATGTCCAAGGAATACATTGAACCTGCAGTGGTGTATCGGAAACTAATACTGGTCTCACAGGAAAGGATCAAAGCATAGACTCTAAGAAGTCTCACTCTTCTTGCACTTAAGGCGGCATTGTGCCTTTTGTATTTAATTCCGATGTAATGTTAGTGTTTCATCGTCAATGTGTATGTAAAAGGAATACATTGAACCTGCAGTGGTGTATCGGAAACTAAAACTGGTCTCATAGGAGAAGATCAAAGCACAGACTCTAAGAAGTCTCACTGTTATTGCATTTAATGCGGCATTGTGCCTTTTGTATTTAATTTTGATGTAATTTCAGTGTTTCATCGTCAATGTGAATGTCCAAGGAATACATTGAACCTGCAGTGGTGTATCGGAAACTAATACTGGTCTCACAGGAAAGGATCAAAGCACAGACTCTAAGAAGTCTGACTCTTATTGCATTTAAGGCGTCATTAAGCCTTTTGTATTTAATTCCGATGTAATTTCAGTGTTTCATCGTCAATGTGTATGTAAAAGGAACACATTGAACCTGCAGTGGTGTTCGGAAACTAATACTGGTCTCAATGGAAAGGATCAATGCACAGACTCTAAGATGTCTCACTCTGCTTGCATTTAATGCGGCATTGTACCTTTTGTATTTAATTTTGATGTAATTTCAGTGTTTCATCATCAATGTGAATGTCCAAGGAATACATTGAACCTGCAGTGGTGTATCAAAAACTAATACTGGTCTCACAGGAAAGGATCAAAGCATAGACTCTAAGAAGTCTCACTCTTCTTGCACTTAAGGCGGCATTGTGCCTTTTGTATTTAATTCCGATGTAATGTTAGTGTTTCATCGTCAATGTGTATGTAAAAGGAATACATTGAACCTGCAGTGGTGTATCGGAAACTAAAACTGGTCTCATAGGAAAAGATCAAAGCACAGACTCTAAGAAGTCTCACTGTTATTGCATTTAATGCGGCATTGTGCCTTTTGTATTTAATTTTGATGTAATTTCAGTGTTTCATCGTGAATGTGAATGTCCAAGGAATACATTGAACCTGCAGTGGTGTATCGGAAACTAATACTGGTCTCACAGGAAAGGATCAAAGCACAGACTCTAAGAAGTCTGACTCTTATTGCATTTAAGGCGTCATTAAGCCTTTTGTATTTAATTCCGATGTAATTTCTGTGTTTCATCGTCAATGTGAATTTCCAAGGAATACATTGAACCTGGAGTGGTGTATCGGAAACTAATACTGGTCCACAGAGAGCGTTCAAGGCACAGACGGTAAGAAGTGTTTCTATTATTGTACTTAAGGCGGCATTCTGCCTTTTGTATTTAATTCCGATGCGATTTCTGTGTTATATCGTCAATGTGAAGGTCCAAGGATACTTTGAACCAGCAGTGGTGTATCGGAAACTAAAACTGGTCTCACAGGAAAGGATCAATGCACAGACTCTAAGAAGTCTCACTCTGCTTGCATTTAGTGCGGCATTGTGCCTTTTGTATTTAATTTTGATGTAATTTCAGTGTTTCATCATCAATGTGAATGTCCAAGGATTACATTGAACCTGCAGTGGTGTATCGGAAACTAATACTGGTCTCACAGGAAAGGATCAAAGCACAGACTCTAAGAAGTCTCACTCTTCTTGCATTTAAGGCGTCATTGTGTCTTTTGTATTTAATTCCGATGTAATTTCTGTGTTCCATCGTCAATGTGAAGGTCCAAGGAATACATTGAACCTGCAGTGGTGTATCGGAAACTAATACTGGTCTCACAGGAAAGGATCAAAGCACAGACTCAAAGAAGTCTCACTCTTCTTGCACTTAAGAAGGCATTTTGCCTTTTGCATTTAATTCCTATGTAATATCAGTGTTTCATCGTCAATGTGTATGTAAAAGGAATACATTGAACTTGCAGTGGTGTATCGGAAAATAATACTGGTCTCACAGTAAAGGATCAAAGCACAGACCCTAAGAAGACTCATTCTTCTTGCACTTAATGCGGCATTATTCCTTGTGTATTTAAGTCCGATGTAATTTCAGTGTTTCATCGTCAATGTGTATGTAAAAGGAATACATTGAACCTGCAGTGGTGTTCGGAAACTAATACTGGTCTCATAGGAAAGGATCAAATCACAGACTCTAAGACGTCTCACTCTTCTTGCACTTAAGGCGGCATTGTGCCTTCTGTATTTAATTCCGATGTAATGTTAGTGTTTCATCGTCAATGTGTATGTAAAAGGAATACATTGAACCTGCAGTGGTGTATCGGAAACTAATACTGGTCTCACAGGAAAGGATCAAAGCACAGACTCTAAGAAGTCTCACTCTTCTTGCACTTAAGGCGGCATTGTGCCTATTGTATGTAATTCCGATGTAATTTCAGTGTTTCATCGTCAATGTGAATGTCCAAGGAATACATTGAACCTGCAGTGGTGTATCCGAAACTAATATTGGTCTCACTGAAATTGATCAAAGCACCGACTCTAAGAAGAGTCTCTATTCTTGTACTTAAGGCGGCATTGTGCCATTTGTTTTTAATTCCGATGCGATTTCTGTGTTTCATCGTCAATGTGAAGGTCCAAGGAATACATTGAACCTGCAATGGTGTATCGGAAACTAATACTGGCCTCACAGGAAAGGATCAAAGCATAGACTCTAAGAATTCTCACTCATCTTGCACTGAAGGCGGCGTTGTGCCGCTGGTTTTTAATTCCGATGTAATTTCAGTGTTTCATCGTCAATGTGAACGTCCAATGAATACATTGATCTTGTAGTGGTGTATCGGAAACTAATACTGGTCCACAGAGAGCGTTCAAGGCACAGACGGTAAGAAGTGTTTCTATTATTGTACTTAAGGCGGCATTCTGCCTTTTGTATTTAATTCCGATGCGATTTCTGTGTTATATCGTCAATGTGAAGGTCCAAGGATTACTTTGAACCTGCAGTGGTGTATCGGAAACTAATACTGGTATTAGAGGAAAGGATCAAAGCACAGAGTCAAAGAAGTCTCACTCTTCTTGCACTTAAGGCAGCATTGTGCCTCTCGTATGCAATTCCGATGTAAATTCAGTGTTTCATCGTCAATGTGTATGTCCAAGGAATACATTGAACCTGCAGTGGTGTTTCGGAAACTAATACTGGTCTCATAGTAAAGGATCAAAGCAAAGACTGTAAGAAGTCTCACTCTTCTTGCACTTAAGGCGGCATTGTGCCATCTGAATTTAATTCCAATGTAATTTTAGTGTTTGATCGTCAATGTGAATGTCCAAGGAATACATTGAACTTGCAGTGGTGTATCGGAAACTAATACTGGTCTCATAGGAAAGTATCAAAGCACACACTCTAAGAAGTCTCACTCTTCTTGCATTTAAGGCGGCTTTGTACCTTTTGTATTTAATTCCGATGTAATTGCAGTTTTTCGTCGTCAATGTGAATGTCCAAGGAATACATTGAATCTGCAGTGGTGTATCGGAAACTAGTACTGGTCTCACAGGAAAGTATCAATGCACAGACTCTAAGATGTCTCACTCTGCTTGCATTTAATGCGGCATTGTGCCTTTTGTATTTAATTTTGATGTAATTTCAGTGTTTCATCATCAATGTGAATGTCCAAGGAATACATTGAACCTGCAGTGGTGAATCGGAAACTAATACTGGTCTCACCGGAAAGTATCAAAGCACACACTCTAAGAAGTCTCACTCTTCTTGCATTTAAGGCGGCATTGTACCTTTTGTATTTAATTCCGATGTAATTGCAGTTTTTCGTCGTCAATGTGAATGTCCAAGGAATACATTGAACCTGCAGTGGTGTATCGGAAACTAGTACCTGTCTCACAGGAAAGTATCAATGCACAGACTCTAAGATGTCTCACTCTGGTTGCATTTAATGCGGCATTGTACCTTTTGTATTTAATTTTGATGTAATTTCAGTGTTTCATCATCAATGTGAATGTCCAAGGAATACATTGAACCTGCAGTGGTGTATCGGAAACTAATACTGGTCTCACAGGAAAGGATCAAAGCATAGACTCTAAGAAGTCTCACTCTTCTTGCACTTAAGGCGGCATTGTGCCTTTTGTATTTAATTCCGATGTAATGTTAGTGTTTCATCGTCAATGTGTATGTAAAAGGAATACATTGAACCTGCAGTGGTGTATCGGAAACTAAAACTGGTCTCATAGGAAAAGATCAAAGCACAGACTCTAAGAAGTCTCACTGTTATTGCATTTAATGCGGCATTGTGCCTTTTGTATTTAGTTTTGATGTAATTTCAGTGTTTCATCGTCAATGTGAATGTCCAAGGAATACATTGAACCTGCAGTGGTGTATCGGAAACTAATACTGGTCTCACAGGAAAGGATCAAAGCACAGACTCTAAGAAGTCTGACTCTTATTGCATTTAAGGCGTCATTAAGCCTTTTGTATTTAATTCCGATGTAATTTCTGTGTTTCATCGTCAATGTGAATTTCCAAGGAATACATTGAACCTGCAGTGGTGTATCGGAAACTAATACTGGTCTCACAGGAAAGGATCAAAGCACAGACTCTAAGAAGTCTCACTCTTCTTGCACTTAAGGCGGCATTACTCCTTTTGTATTTAATTCCGATGTATTTTCAGTGTTTCATCGTCAATGTGTATGTAAAAGGAACACATTGAACCTGCAGTGGTGTTCGGAAACTAATACTGGTCTCAATGGAAAGGATCAATGCACAGACTCTAAGATGTCTCACTCTGCTTGCATTTAATGCGGCATTGTACCTTTTGTATTTAATTTTGATGTAATTTCAGTGTTTCATCATCAATGTGAATGTCCAAGGAATACATTGAACCTGCAGTGGTGTATCGGAAACTAATACTGGTCTCACAGGAAAGGATCAAAGCATAGACTCTAAGAAGTCTCACTCTTCTTGCACTTAAGGCGGCATTGTGCCTTTTGCATTTAATTCCGATGTAATGTTAGTGTTTCATCGTCAATGTGTATGTAAAAGGAATACATTGAACCTGCAGTGGTGTATCGGAAACTAAAACTGGTCTCATAGGAAAAGATCAAAGCACAGACTCTAAGAAGTCTCACTGTTATTGCATTTAATGCGGCATTGTGCCTTTTGTATTTAATTTTGATGTAATTTCAGTGTTTCATCGTCAATGTGAATGTCCAAGGAATACATTGAACCTGCAGTGGTGTATCGGAAACTAATACTGGTCTCACAGGAAAGGATCAAAGCACTGACTCTAAGAAGTCTGACTCTTATTGCATTTAAGGCGTCATTAAGCCTTTTGTATTTAATTCCGATGTAATTTCTGTGTTTCATCGTCAATGTGAATTTCCAAGGAATACATTGAACCTGCAGTGGTGTATAGGAAACTAATACTGGTCTCACAGGAAAGGATAAAAGCACAGACTCTAAGAAGTCTCACTCTTCTTGCACTTAAGGCGGCATTACTCCTTTTGTATTTAATTCCGATGTATTTTCGGTGTTTCATCGTCAATGTGTATGTAAAAGGAACACATTGAACCTGCAGTGGTGTTCAGAAACTAAAACTGGTCTCAATGGAAAGGATCAAAGAACCGACTGTAAGAAGAGTCTCTATTCTTGTACTTAATGCGGCTTTGTGCGTTTTATATTTAATTCCGATGCGATCTCTGTGTTTCATCGTCAATGTGAAGGTCCAAGGAATACATTGAACCTGCAGTGGTGTATCGGAAACTAATACTGGTCTCACAGGAAAGGATCAATGCACAGACTCTAAGAAGTCTCACTCTTCTTGCACTTAGGGCGGCATTGTGCCTTTTGTATTTAATTCCGATGTAATTTCAGTGTTTCATCCTCAATGTGTATGTAACAAGAATACATTGATGCTGCAGTGATGTATCGGAAACTAATATTGGTCTCATAGGAAAGGATCAAAGCGCAGACTCTAAGAAGTCTCACTCTTCTTGCACTTAAGGCGGCATTGTGCCTTTTGTATGTAATTCCTATGTAATTTCAGTGTTTCATCGTCAATGTGAACGTCCAAGGAATACATTGAACATGCAGTGGTGTATCGGAAGCTAATATTTGTCTCACAGAAATGGATCAAAGCACCGACTGAAAGAAGAGTCTGTATTCTCGTCCTTTAGGTGGCATTGTGCCCATTGTATTTAATTCCGATGCGATTTCTGTGTTTCATCTTCAATGTGAAGGTCCAAGAATCCACTGAACCTGGAGTGGTGTATCGGAAACTAATACTGGTCTCACAGGGAATGCTCAAAGCACCAACTGTAAGAAGAGTACCGATTGTTGTACTTAAGGCGGCATTGTGCCTTTTGTATATAATTCCGATGTAATTTCAGTGTTTCATCGTCAATGTGAATGTCCAAGGAATACATTGAACCTGCAGTGGTGTATCCGAAACTAATATTGGTCTCACTGAAATTGATCAAAACACCGACTCTAAGAAGAGTCTCTATTCTTGTACTTAAGGCGGCATTGTGCCATTTGTTTTTAATTCCGATGCGATTTCTGTGTTTCATCGTCAATGTGAAGGTCCAAGGAATACATTGAACCAGAAATGGTGTATCGGAAACTAATACTGGCCTCACAGGAAAGGATCAAAGCACAGACTCTAAGAATTCTCACTCATCTTGCACTGAAGGCGGCGTTGTGCCGCTGGTTTTTAATTCCGATGTAATTTCAGTGTTTCATCGTCAATGTGAACGTCCAATGAATACATTGATCTTGCAGTGGTGTATCGGAAACTAATACTGGTCCACAGAGAGCGTTCAAGGCACAGACGGTAAGAAGTGTTTCTATTATTGTACTTAAGGCGGCATTCTGCCTTTTGTATTTAATTCCGATGCGATTTCTATGTTTCATCGTCAATGTGAAGGTCCCAGGAATACATTGAACCTGCAGTGGTGTAATCGAAACTAATACTGGTCTCACAGGAAAGGATCAAAGCACAGACTGTAAGAAGAGTCTCTATTCTTGTACTTATGGCGGCATTGTGCCTTTTGTATTTAATTCCGATGCGATTTCTGTGTTTCATTGTCATTGTGAGGGTCAATGGAATACATCGAGCCTGCAGTGGTGTATCGGAAACTAATACTGGTCTCACAGGAAAGGATAAAGCACAGACTGTAAGAAGAGTCTCTATTCTTGTACTTAAGGCGGCATTGTGCCTTTTGTATTTAATTCCGATGCGATTTGTGTGTTTCATCGTCAATGTTTACGTCCAAGGAATACATTGAACCTGCAGTGGTGTATCGGAAACTAATACTGGTCTCACAGGAAAGGATCAAAGCACCGACTGTAAGAAGGGTCTCTATTCTTGTACCTAATTCGGCATTGTGCCTTTTGTATTTAATTCCGATGCGATTTCTGTGTTTCATTGTCAATGTGTATGTCCAAGGAATACATTGAACCTGCAGTGGTGTTTCGGAAGCTAATACTGGTCTCATAGTAAAGGATCAAAGCACAGACTGTAAGAAGTCTCACTCTTCTTGCACTTAAGGCGGCATTGTGCCATTTGTATTTAATTCCAATGTAATTTTAGTGTTTGATCGTCAATGTGAATGTCCAAGGAATACATTGAACCTGCAGTGGTGTATCGGAAACTAATACTGGTCTCACAGGAAAGTATCAAAGCACACACTCTAAGAAGTCTCACTCTTCTTGCATTTAAGTCGGCATTGTACCTTTTGTATTTAATTCCGATGTAATTGCAGTTTTTCGTCGTCAATGTGAATGTCCAAGGAATACATTGAATCTGCAGTGGTGTATCGGAAACTAGTACAGGTCTCACAGGAAATTATCAATGCACAGACTCTAAGATGTCTCACTCTGCTTGCATTTAATGCGGCATTGTGCCTTTTGTATTTAATTTTGATGTAATTTCAGTGTTTCATCATCAATGTGAATGTCCAAGGAATACATTGAACCTGCAGTGGTGTATCGGAAACTAATACTGGTCTCACCGGAAAGTATCAAAGCACACACTCTAAGAAGTCTCACTCTTCTTGCATTTAAGGCGGCATTGTACCTTTTGTATTTAATTCCGATGTAATTGCAGTTTTTCGTCGTCAATGTGAATGTCCAAGGAATACATTGAACCAGCAGTGGTGTATCGGAAACTAGTACCTGTCTCACAGGAATGTATCAATGCACAGACTCTAAGATGTCTCACTCTGCTTGCATTTAATGCGGCATTGTACCTTTTGTATTTAATTTTGATGTAATTTCAGTGTTTCATCATCAATGTGAATGTCCAAGGAATACATTGAACCTGCAGTGGTGTATCGGAAACTAATACTGGTCTCACAGGAAAAGATCAAAGCATAGACTCTAAGAAGTCTCACTCTTCTTGCTCTTAAGGCGGCATTGTGCCTTTTGTATTTAATTCCGATGTAATGTTAGTGTTTCATCGTCAATGTGTATGTAAAAGGAATACATTGAACCTGCAGTGGTGTATCGAAAACTAAAACTGGTCTGATAGGAAAAGATCAAAGCACAGACTCTAAGAAGTCTCACTCTTATTGCATTTAATGCGGCATTGTGCCTTTTGTATTTAATTTTGATGTAATTTCAGTGTTTCATCGTCAATGTGAATGTCCAAGGAATACATTGAACCTGCAGTGGTGTATCGGAAACTAATACTGGTCTCACAGGAAAGGATCAAAGCACAGACTCTAAGAAGTCTGACTCTTATTGCATTTAAGGCGTCATTAAGCCTTTTGTATTTAATTCCGATGTAATTTCAGTGTTTCATCGTCACTGTGAATGTCCAAGGAATACATTGAACCTGCAGTGGTGTATTAGAAACTAATATTGGTCTCACTGAAATGGATCAAAGCACCGACTGTAAGAAGAGTCTCTATTCTTGTACTTAAGGCGGCATTGTGCCATTTGTATTTAATTCCGATGCGATTTCTGTGTTATATCGTCAATGTGAAGGTCCAAGGATTACTTTGAACCTGCAGTGGTGTATCGGAAACTAATGCTGGTCTTAGAGGAAAGAATCAAAGCACAGACTCTAAGAAGTCTCACTCTTCTGGCACTTAAGGCGGCGTTGTGCCATTTGTATTTAATTCCAATGTAATTTTAGTGTCTGATCGTCAATGTGAATGTCCAAAGAATACATTGAACCTGCAGTGGTGTATCGGAAACTAATACTGGTCTCACAGGAAAGTATCAAAGCACACACTCTAAGAAGTCTCATTCTTCTTGCATTTAAGGCGGCATTGTACCTTTTGTATTTAATTCCGATGTAATTGCAGTTTTTCGTCGTCAATGTGAATGTCCAAGGAATACATTGAACCTGCAGTGGTGTATCGGAAACTAGTACTGGTCTCACAGGAATGGATCAATGCACAGACTCTAAGATGTCTCACTCTGCTTGCATTTCATGCGGCATTGTGCCTTTTGTATTTAATTTTGATGTAATTTCAGTGTTTCATCATCAATGTGAATGTCCAAGGAATACATTGAACCTGCAGTGGTGTATCGGAAACTAATACTGGTCTCACAGGAAAAGATCAAAGTACAGACTCTAAGAATTCTCACTCTTCTTGCACTTAAGGCGGCATTGAGCCTTTTGTATATAATTCCGATGTAATGTTAGTGTTTCATCGTCAATGTGTATGTAAAAGGAATACATTGAACCTGCAGTGGTGTATCGGAAACTAAAACTGGTCTCATAGGAAAAGATCAAAGCACAGACTCTAAGAAGTCTCACTCTTCTTGCACTTAATGCGGCATTGTGCCTTTTGTATTTAATTTTGATGTAATTTCAGTGTTTCATCGTCAATGTGAATGTCCAAGGAATACATTGAACCTGCAGTGGTGTATCGGAAACTAATACTGGTCTCACAGGAAAGGATCAAAGCACAGACTCTAAGAAGTCTGACTCTTATTGCTTTTAAGGCGCCATTGTGCCTTTTGTATTTAATTCCGATGTAATTTCTGTGTTTCATCGTCAATGTGAAGGTCCAAGGAATACTTTGAACTTGCAGTGGTGTATCGGAAACTAATACTGGTCTCACAGGAAAGGATCAAAGCACAGACTCTAAGAAGTCTCACTCTTCTTGCACTTAAGGCGGCATTACTACTTTTGTATTTAATTCCGATGTAATTTCAGTGTTTCATCGTCAATGTGTATGTAAGAGGAACACATTGAACCTGCAGTGGTGTTCGGAAACTAATACTGGTCTCATAGGAAAGGATCATAGAACCGACTGTAAGAAGAGTCTCTATTCTTGTACTTAATGCGGCTTTGTGCTTTTTGTATTTAATTCCGATGCGATCTCTGTGTTTCATCGTCAATGTGAAGGTCCAAGGAATACATTGAACCTGCAGTGGTGTATCGGAAACTTTTAATGGTCTCACAGGAAAGGATCAATGCACAGACTCTAAGAAGTCTCACTCTTCTTGCACTTAGGGCGGCATTGTGCCTTTTGTATTTAATTCCGATGTAATTTCAGTGTTTCATCCTCAATGTGTATGTAACAAGAATACATTGATGCTGCAGTGATGTATCGGAAACTAATATTGGTCTCATAGGAAAGGATCAAAGCGCAGACTCTAAGAAGTCTCACTCTTCTTGCACTTAAGGCGGCATTGTGCCTTTTGTATGTAATTCCTATGTAATTTCAGTGTTTCATCGTCAATGTGAACGTCCAAGGAATACATTGAACATGCAGTGGTGTATCGGAAGCTAATATTGGTCTCACAGAAATGGATCAAAGCACCGACTGAAAGAAGAGTCTGTATTCTCGTCCTTTAGGTGGCATTGTGCCCATTGTATTTAATTCTGATGCGATTTCTGTGTTTCATCTTCAATGTGAAGGTCCAAGGAATCCACTGAACCTGCAGTGGTGTATCGGAAACTAATACTGGTCTCACAGGGAATGCTCAAAGCACCAACTGTAAGAAGAGTACCGATTGTTGTACTTAAGGCGGCATTGTGCCTTTTGTATTTAATTCCGATGTAATTTCAGTGTTTCATCGTCAATGTGAATGTCCATGGAATACATTGAACATGCAGTGGTGTATCCGAAACTAATATTGGTCTCACTGAAATGGATCAAAGCACCGACTGTAAGAAGAGTCTCTATTCTTGTACTTAAGGCGGCATTGTACCTTTTGTATTTAATTCCGATGTAATTGCAGTTTTTCGTCGTCAATGTGAATGTCCAAGGAATACATTGAACCTGCAGTGGTGTATCGGAAACTAGTACTGGTCTCACAGGAATGGATCAATGCACAGACTCTAAGATGTCTCACTCTGCTTGCATTTAATGCGGCATTGTGACTTTTGTATTTAATTTTGATGTAATTTCAGTGTTTCATCATCAATGTGAATGTCCCAGGAATAAATTGAACCTGCAGTGGTGTATCGGAAACTAATACTGGTCTCACAGGAAAGGATCAAAGCACAGACTCTAAGAATTCTCACTCTTCTTGCACTTAAGGCGGCATTGAGCCTTTTGTATATAATTCCGATGTAATGTTAGTGTTTCATCGTCAATGTGTATGTAAAAGGAATACATTGAACCTGCAGTGGTGTATCGGAAACTAAAACTGGTCTCATAGGAAAAGATCAAAGCACAGACTCTAAGAAGTCTCACTCTTCTTGCACTTAATGCGGCATTGTGCCTTTTGTATTTAATTTTGATGTAATTTCAGTGTTTCATCGTCAATGTGAATGTCCAAGGCATACATTGAACCTGCAGTGGTGTATCGGAAACTAATACTGGTCTCACAGGAAAGGATCAAAGCACAGACTCTAAGAAGTCTGACTCTTATTGCATTTAAGGCGTCATTGTGCCTTTTGTATTTAATTCCGATGTAATTTCTGTGTTTCATCGTCAATGTGAAGGTCCAAGGAATACATTGAACCTGCAGTGGTGTATCGGAAACTAATACTGGTCTCACAGGAGAGGATCAAAGCACAGACTCTAAGAAGTCTCACTCTTCTTGCACTTAAGGCGGCATTACTACTTTTGTATTTAATTCCGATGTAATTTCAGTGTTTCATCGTCAATGTGTATGTAAAAGGATCACATTGAACCTGCAGTGGTGTTCGGAAACTAATACTGGTCTCTTAGGAAAGGATCATAGAACCGACTGTAAGAAGAGTCTCTATTCTTGTACTTAATGCGGCTTTGTGCCTTTTGCATTTAATTCCGATGCGATCTCTGTGTTTCATCGTCAATGTGAAGGTCCAAGGAATACATTGAACCTGCAGTGGTGTATCGGAAACTAATACCGGTCTCATTGGAAAGGTTCAAATCACAGACTCTAAGAAGTCTCACTCTTCTTGCACTGAAGGCGGCATTGTGCCTTTAGTATTTAATTCCGATGTAATGTTAGTGTTTCATCGTCAATGTGTATGTAAAAGGAATACATTGAACCTGCAGTGGTGTATCGGAAACTAATACTGGTCTCATGGGAAAGGATCAAAGCACAGACTCTAAGAAGTCTCACTCTTCTTACACTTAAGGCGGCATTGTGCCGCTTGTATGTAATTCCGATGTAATTTCAGTGTTCCATTGTCAATGTGAATGTCCAAGGAATACATTAAACCTGCAGTGGTGTTTCGGAAAATAATATTGGTCTCACAGAAATGGATCAAAGCACCGACTGTAAGAAGAGTTTCTATTCTCGTACTTAAGGCGGCATTGTGCCTTTTGTATTTAATTCCGATGCGATTTCTGTGTTTCATCGTCAATGTGAAGGTCCAAGGAATACATTGAACCTGCAGTGGTGTATCGGAAACTAATACTGGTCTCACAGGAAAGGATCAAGGCACAGACTCTAAGAAGTCGCACTCTTCTTGCACTTATGGCGGCATTCATCCTTTTGTATTTAATTCCGATGTAATTTCAGTGTTTCATCGTCAATGTGTATTTGCAATGAATAAATTGAACCTGCAGTGGTGTATCGGAAACTAATACTGGTCTCACAGGGAATGCTCAAAGCACCGACTCTGAGAAGAGTCTCTATTCTTGTACTTAAGGCGGCATTTTGCGTTTTGTATTTTATTCCGATGCGATTTCTGTGTTTCATCGTCAATGTGAAGGTCCAAGGTATACATTGAACCTGCAGTGGTGTATTGGAATCTAATACTGGTCTCAGAGGAAAGGATCAAAGCACAGACTCTAAGAAGTCTCATTCTTCTTGCACTTAAGGCGGCATTGTGGCTTTTGTATTTAATTCCGATGTAATTTCAGTGTTTCATCCTCAATGTGTATGTAACAAGAATACATTGTTGCTGCAGTGATGTATCGGAAGCTAATATTGATCTCATAGGAAAGGATCAAAGCGCAGACTCTAAGAAGTCTCACTCTTCTTGCACTTAAGGCGGCATTGTGCCTTTTGTATGTAATTCCTATGTAATTTCAGTGTTTCATCGTCAATGTGAACGTCCAAGGAATAAATTGAACATGCAGTGGTGTATCGGAAGCTAATATTGGTCTCACAGAAATAAATCAAAGCACCGACTGAAAGAAGAGTCTGTATTCTCGTCCTTTAGGTGGCATTGTGCCCATTGTATTTAATTCCGAAGCGATTTCTGTGTTTCATCTTCAATGTGAAGGTCCAAGGAATACACTGAAACTGCAGTAGTGTATCAAAAACTATTACTGGTCTCACAGGGAATGCTCAAAGCACCGACTGTAAGAAGAGTCCCGATTGTTGTACTTAAGGCGGCATTGTGCCTTTTGTATTTAATTCCGAGGTAATTTCAGTGTTTTATCGTCAATGTGAAGGTCCAAGGAATACATTGAACCTGCAGTGGTGTATCGAACACTAATACTGGTCTCACAGGGAGTGTTGAAGGCACAGACTGTAAGAAGAGTCTCTATTCTTGTACTTAAGGCGGCATGGTGACTTTTGTATTTAATTCCGATGCGATTTCTGTGTTTCATCGCCAATGTGAAGGTCCAAGAATTACTTTGAACCTGCAGTGGTGTATCGGAAACTAATACTGGTCTCACAGGAAAGGATCAAAGCACAGAGTCAAAGAAGTCTCACTCTTCTTGAATTTAAGGCGGCATTGTGCCTTTTCTATTTAATTCCGATGTAATTTGAGTGTTTCATTGTCAATGTGAATGTCCAAGGAATACATTGAACCTGCAGTGGTGTATCGGAACTAATACTGGTCTCACAGGAAAGGATCAAATAACCGACTGTATGGAGAGTCTCTATTCTTGTTTTTAATGCGGCATTGTGACCTTTGTATTAAATTCCGATGCGATTTCTGTGTTTCATCGACAATGTGATGGTCTAAGGAATACATTGAACTTGCAGTGGTGTATCGGAAACTAATACTGGTCTCACAGGAAAGGATCAATGCACAGACACTAAGAAGTCTCACTCTTCATGCACTTAAGGTGGCATTGTGCCTCTTGTATTTAATTCCGATGTAATTTCAGTGTTTCATCTTCAATGTGTATGTAAAATGAATACATTGAACCTGCAGTGATGTATCGGAAAATAATATTGGTCTCATAGGAAAGTATCAAAGCGCAGACTCTAAGAAGTCTCTCTCCTCTTGCACTTAAGGCGGCATTGTGCCTTTTGTATGTAATTCCGTTGTTATTTCAGTGTTTCATCGTGAATGTGAATGTCCAAGGAATACATTGAACCTGCAGTGATGTATCGGAAACTAATATTGGACTCACAGAAATGGATCAAAGTACCGACTGTAAGAAGAGTCTCTATTCTCGTACTTAAGGAGGCATTGTGCCTTTTGTATTTGATTCCGATGCGATTTCTGTGATTCATCGTCAATGTGACGGTCCAAGGAATACATTGCACCCGCAGTGGTGTATCGGAACCTAATACTGGTCTCACAGGAAAGGATCAAAGCACAGACTCTACGAAGTTTCACTCTTCTTGCACTTAAGGCGGCATTGTGCCCTTTGTATTTAATTCCGATGTAATTTCAGTATTTCATCGTTAATGTGTATGTCTAGGGAATACATTGAACCTGCAGTGGTGTATCGGAAAGTAATACTGGTCTCACAGGGAATGCTCAAAGCACCGACTGTAGGAAGAGTCCAGATTCTTGTACTTAAGGCGGCATTGTGCCTTTTGTATTTAAATCCGATGCGATATCTGTGTTTCAACGTCAATGTGAAGGTCCAAGGAATACATTGAACCTGCAGTGGTGTATCGGAAACTAATACTGGTCTCACAGGAGCTGCTCAAAGCACCGACTGTAAGAAGAGACTCTATTCTTGTACTTAAGGCGGCATTGTGCCTTTTGTATTTACTTCCAATGCGATTTCTGTGTTTCATCGCCAATGTGAAGGTCCAAGGATTACTTTGAACCTGCGGTGGTGTATCGGAAACTAATACTGGTCTCACAGGAAAGGACCAAAGCACAGACACTAAGAAGTCTCACTCTTCTTGCACTTAATGCGGCAATGTGTCTTTTGTATGTAATTCCGATGTAAATTCAGTGTTTCATCGTCAATGTGTATCTCCAAGGAATACATTGAACCTGCAGTGGTGTATCGGAAACTAATACTAATCTCACAGGGAATTCTCAAAGCACCGACTGTAAGAAGAGTCTCGATTCATGTACTTAAGGCGGTATTGAGCCTTTTGTTTTTAACTCCATTGCGATTTCTGTGTTTCATCTTCAAAGTGAAGGTCCAAGGAATACATTAAACATGCAGTGGTGTCTCGGAAGCTAATACTGGTCTCACAGGAAATTACCAAAGCACAGACACTCAGATGTCTCACTCTTCTTGCATTTAAGGCGGCATTGTGCCTTTTGTATTTAATTTTGATGTAATTTCAGTGTTTCATCTTCAATGTAAATGTCCAAGGAATACATTGAACCTGCAGTGGTGTATCGGAAACTAATACAGGTCTCACAGGAAGGGACCAAACACGTACAGTAAGAAGTGTCTCTATTCTTGTACTAAAGGCGGCATTGTGCCATTTGTATTTAGTTTCCTATGCGATTTCTGTATTTCATCGTCAATGCGAAGGTCCAAGAAATACATTGAACCTGCAGTGGTGTATCGGAAACTAATACTGGTCTGTCAGGAAAGGATCAAAGCACAGACTCTAAGAAGTTTCACTCTTCTTGCACTTAAGACAGCCTTTTGCCTTTTGCATTTAATTCCGATGTAATTTCAGTGTTTCATCGTCAATGTGTATGTAAAAGGAATACACTGAACCTGCAGTGGTGTATCGGAAACTTATACTGGTCTCACAGGAAAGGATCAAAGCACAGACTCTAAGAAGTCTCACTCTTCTTGCACTTAAGGCGGCATTATTCCTTTTGTATTTAATTCCGATGTAATTTCAGTGTTTCATCGTCAATGTGTATGTAAAAGGAATACATTGAACCTGCAGTGGTGTATCGGAAACTAATACTGGTCTCATTGGAAAGGATCAAATCACAGACTCCAAGAAGTCTCACTCTTCTTACACTTAAGGCGGCATTGTGCCGCTTGTATGTAATTCCGATGTAATTTCAGTGTTCCATTGTCAATGTGAATGTCCAAGGAATACATTGAACCTGCAGTGGTGTTTCAGAAAATAATATTGGTCTCACAGAAATGGATCAAAGCACCGACTGTAAGAAGAGTCTCTATTCTCGTACTTAAGGCGGCATTGTGCCTTTTGTATTTAATTACGATCGATTTCTGTGCTTCATCGTCAATGTGAAGGTCCAAGGAATACATTGAATCTGCAGTGGTGTATCGGAAACTAATACTGGTCCCACAGGAAAGGATCAAAGCACAGACTCTAAGAAGTCTCACTCTTCTTGCACTTAAGGCGGCATTGTGCCTTTTGTATTTAATTCCGATGTAATTTCAGTATTTCATCGTCAATGTGAATGTCCAAGGAAATCATTGAACCTGTAGTGGTGTATCGGAAACTAATACTGGTCTCAAAGGAAAGGATCAATGCACAGACTCTAAGAAGTCTCATTCTTCTTGCACTTAAGGCGGCATTGTGCCTTTTGTATTTAATTCCGATGTAATTTCAGTGTTTCATCCTCAATGTGTATGTAAAAAGAATACATTGAACCTGCAGTGATGTATCGGAAACTACTATTGGTCTCATAGGAAAGTATCAAAGCGCAGACTCTAAGAAGTCTCACTCTTCTTGCACTTAAAGCGGCATGTGCATTTGTATGTAATTCCGATGTAATTTCAGTGTTTCATCGTCAATGTGAATGTCTAAGGAATACATTGAACCTGTAGTGGTGTATTGGAAACTAATATTGGTCTTTTAGAAATGGATCAAAGCACCGACTGTAAGAAGAGTTTCTATTCTCGTACTTAAGGCGGCATTGTGCCTTTTGTATTTAATTCCGATGCGATTTCTGTGTTTCATCGTCAATGTGAAGGTCCAAGGAATACATTGAACCTGCAGTGGTGTATCGAAAAATAATACTGGTCTCACAGGAAAGGATCAAAGCACAGACTCTAAGAAGTCTCACTCTTCTTGCACTTATGGCGGCATTCATCCTTTTATATTTAATTCCGATGTAATTTCAGTGTTTCATCGTCAATGTGTATTTGCAATGAATAAATTGAACCTGCAGTGGTGTATCGGAAACTAATACTGGTCTCACAGGGAATGCTCAAAGCACCGACTCTGAGAAGAGTCTCTATTCTTGTACTTAAGGCGGCATTTTGCGTTTTGTATTTTATTCCGATGCGATTTCTGTGTTTCATCGTCAATGTGAAGGTCCAAGTTATACATTGAACCTGCAGTGGTGTATTGGAAACAAGTACTGGTCTCAGAGGAAAGGATCAAAGCACAGACTCTAAGAAGTCCCACTCTTCTTGCACATAAGGCGGCATTGTGCCTTTTGTATTTAATTCTGATGTAATTTCAGTGTTTCATCATCAATGTGTATGTAAAATGAATACATTGAACTTGCAGTGGTGTATCGGAAACTAATACTGGTCCCATAGGAAAGGATCAAATCACAGACTCTAAGAAGTCTCACTATTCTTGAACTTAAGGCAGCATTGTGCCTTTTGTATTTAATTCCGATGAGATTTCTGTGTATCATCGTCAATGTGAAGGTCCAAGGAATACTTTGAACCCGCAGTGGTGTATCAGAAAGTAATACTGGTCTCACAGGAAAGGATCAAAGCACAGACTCTAAGAAGTCTCACTCTACTTGCACTTAAGGCGGCATTGTGCCTTTTGTATTTAATTCCGATGTAATTTCAGTGTTTCATCGTCAATGTGTATGTCCAAGGAATACATTGAACCTGCAGTGGTGTATCAGAAACTAATACTGGTCTCACAGGAAAGAATCAAAGAACCGACTGTAAGAAGAGTCTCTATTCTTGTACTTAATGCGGCATTGTGCCTTTTGTGTTTAATTCCGATGCGATTTCTGTGTTTCATCGTCAATGTGAAGGTCCCAGGAATACATTGAACCTGCAGTGGTGTATCGGAAACTAATACTGGTCTCACAGGAATGGATCAGAGCACCGACTGTAAGAAGAGTCTCTATTCTCGTACTTAAGGCGGCATTGTGCCTTTTGTATTTAATTCCGATGTAATGTTAGTGTTTCATCGTCAATGTGTATGTAAAAGGATTACATTGAAAATGCAGTGGTGTATCGGAAACTAATACTGGTCTCATTGGAAAGGATCAAAGCACAGACTCTAAGAAGTCTCACTCTTCTTGCACTTAAGGCGGCATTATGCCTTTTGTATGTAATTCCGATGTAATTTTAGTGTTCCATTGTCAATGTTAATGTCCAAGGAATACATTGAACCTGCAGTGGTGTATCGGAAACTAATACTGGTCTCACAGGAATGGATCAGAACACCGACTGTAAGAAGAGTCTCTTTTCTCGTACTTAAGGCGGCATTGTGCCATTTGTATTTAATTCCGATGTAATTTCTGTGTTTCATCGTCAATGTGAATGTCCAAGGAAAACATTGAACCTGCAGTGGTGTATCGGAAACTAATACTGGTCTCAAAGGAAAGGGTCAATGCACAGACTCTAAGAAGTTTCACTCTTCTTGCACTTAAGGCGGCATTGTGCCTTTTGTATTTAATTGCGATGTAACTTCAGTGTTTCATCCTCAATGTGTATGTAAAAAGAATACATTGAACCTGCAGTGATGTATCGGAAACTACTATTGGTCTCATAGGAAAGGTTCAAAGCGCAGACTCTAAGAAGTCTCACTCTTCTTGCACTTAAGGCGGCATTGTGCCTTTTGTATTCAATTCCGATGTAATTTCAGTGTTTCATCGTCAATGTGTATGTCCAAGGAATACATTGAAACTGCAGTGGTGTATCGGAAACTAATAATGGTCTCACAGGGAATGCTCAAAGCACCGACTGTAAGAAGCGTCTCTATTCTTGTACTTAAGGCGGCATTGTGCCTTTTCTATTTAATTCCGACGCGATATCTGTGTTTCATCGTCAATGTGAAGGTCCAAGAAATACATTGAACCTGCAGTGGTGTATCGGAAACGAATACTGGTCACACAGGGAATGCTTAAAGCATCGACTGTAAGAAGAGTCTCTATTCTTGTACTTAAGGCGGCATTGTGCCTTTTGTATTTAATACCGATGCGATTTCTGTGTTTCATCGTCAAAGGGAAGGTCCAAGGAATACATTGAACCTGCAGTGGTGTATCGGCAAGTAATACTGGTCTCATAGGAAAAGATCAAATCACAGACTCTAAGAAGTCTCACTCTTCTTGCACTTAAGGCGGCATTGTGCATTTGTATTTAATTCCGATGTAATTTCAGTGTTTCATCCTCAATGTGTATTTAAAAAGAATACATAAACCTGCAGTGATGTATCGGAAACTAATATTGGTCTCATAGGAAATGATCAAAGCGCAGACTCTAAGAAGTCTCACTCTTCTTGCACTTAAGTCTGCATTGTGCCTTTTGTGTTAAATTCCGATGTATTTCAGTGTTTCATCGTCAATGTGTATGTCCAAGGAATACATTGAACCTGCAGTGGTGTATCAGAAACTAATATTGGGCTCACAGAAATGGATCAAAGCACCGACTGTAAGAAGAGTTTCTATTCTCGTACTTAAGGCGGCATTGTGCCTTTTGTATTTAATTCCGATGCGATATCTGTGTTTCATCGTCAATGTGAAGTTCCAAGATATACATTGAAAGTGCAGTGGTGTATCGGAAACTAATACTGGTCTCACAGGGAATGCTCAAAGCACCGACTGTAAGAAGAGTCTCTATTCTTGTACTTAAGGCGGCATTGTGCCTTTTGTATTTAATTCCGATGCGATTTGTGTGTTTCATCGTCAAAGTGAAGGTCCAAGGAATACATTGAACCTGCAGTGGTGTATCGGAAACTAATACTGGTCTCACAGGAAAGGATCAAAACACAGACTCTAAGAAGTCTCACTCTTCTTGCACTTAAGGCGGCATTCTGCATATTGTATTTAATTCCGATGTAATTTCAGTGTTTCATCCTCAATGTGTATGTAAAAGAAATACATTGAACCTGCAGTGATGTATCGGTAACTAATATTGGTCTCATAGGAAAGGATCAAAACGCAGACTCTAAGAAGTCTCACTCTTCTTGCACTTAAGGCGGCATTGTGCCTTTTGAATGTAATTCTGATGTAATTTCAGTGTTTCATCGTAAATGTGTATGTCCAAGGAATACATTGAACCGGCAGTGGTGTATCAGAACCTAATACTGGTCTCACAGGGAATGCTCAAAACACCGACTGTAAGAAGAGTCTCTATTCTTGTACTTAAAACGGCATT
Organism: Schistocerca americana; assembly: GCF_021461395.2. Classification (NCBI taxonomy): domain Eukaryota; kingdom Metazoa; phylum Arthropoda; class Insecta; order Orthoptera; family Acrididae; genus Schistocerca; species Schistocerca americana. The sequence goes on along the minus strand of NC_060123.1, from coordinate 728,470,292 downwards.
GCGCCTTTTGTATTTAATTAAGATGCGATTTCTGTGTTTCATTGTCAATGTGAAGGTCCAAGGAATACATTGAACTTACAGTGGTGTATCGGAAACTAATACTGGTCTCACAGGAAAGGAACAAAGCACAGACTCTAAGAAGTCTCACTCTTCTTGCACTTAAGGCGGCATTGTGCCTTTTGTATTCAATTCCGATGTAATTTCACTGTTTCATCGTCAATGTGTATGTCCAAGGAATACATTGAAACTGCAGTGGTGTATCGGAAACTAATACTGGTCTCACAGGGAATGCTCAAAGCACCGACTGTAAGAAGTGTCTCTATTCTTGTACTTAAGGCGGCATTGTGCCTTTTCTATTTAAATCCGACGCGATATCTGTGTTTCATCGTCAATGTGAAGGTCCAAGGAATACATTGAACCTGCAGTGGTGTATCGGAAACGAATACTGGTCACACAGGGAATGCTTGAGAGCTCCGACTGTAAGAAGAGTCTCTATTCTTGTACTTAAGGCGGCATTGTGCCTTTTGTATTTAATTCCGATGCGATTTCTGTGTTTCATCGTCAAAGTGAAGGTCCAAGGAATCCATTGAACCTGCAGTGGTGTATCGGAAACTAATACTGGTCTCACAGGAAAGGGTCAAAACACAGACTCTAAGAAGTCCCACTCTTCTTGCACTTAAGGCGGCATTCTGCCTTTTGTATTTCATTCCGAAGTAATTTCAGTGTTTCATCGTCAATGTGTATTTGCAAGGAATACATTAAACCTGCAGTGATGTATCGGAAACTAATACTGGTCTCACAGGGAATGCTCAAAGCACCGACACTGAGAAGAGTCTCTATTCCTGTACTTAAGGCGGCATTTTGCGTTTTGTATTTTATTCCGATGCGATTTCTGTGTTTCATCGTCAATGTGAAGGTCCAAGGTATACATTGAACCTGCAGTGGTGTATCGGAAACTAATACTGGTCTCACAGGAAAGGATCAAAGCACAGACTCTAAGAAGTCTCACTCTTCTTGCACTTAAGGCGGCATTGTGTCTTTTGTATTTAATTCCGATGTAATTTCAGTGTTTCATCATCAATGTGTATGTAAAAGGAATACTTTGAACTTGCAGTGGTGTATCGGAAACTAATACTGGTTTCATAGGTAAGGATCAAAGCTCAGACTCTAAGAAGTCTCACTCTTCTTGCATTTAAGGCGACATTGTGCCTTTTGTATTTAATTCCGATGTAATTTCAGTGTTACATCGTCAATGTGAATGTCCAAGGAATACATTGAACCTGTAGTGGTGTATCAGAAACGAATACTGGTCTCACAGGAAAGGATCAAAGAACCGACTGTAAGAAGAGTCTCCATTCTTATACTTAATGCGGCATTGTGCCTTTTGTATTTAATTCCGATGCGATTTCTGTGTTTCATCGACAATGGGAAGGTCCAAGGAATACATTGAACCTGCAGTGGTGTATCGGAAACTAATACTGGTCTCACAGGAATGGATCAAAGCACCGACAGTAAGAAGAGTCTCTATTCTCGTACTTAAGGCGGCATTCAGACTTTTGTATTTAATTCTAATGCGATTTCTGTGTTTCATCGTCAATGTGTATGTCCAAGGAAAACACTGAAACTGCAGAGTTGTATCGCAAACTAATACTGGTCTCACAGGGAATGCTCAAAGCACCGACTTTAAGAAGAGTCTCTATTCTTGTACTTAAGTCGGCATTGTGCCCTTTGTATTTAATTCCGATGCGATTTCTGTGTTTCATCGTCAATGTGAAGGTCCAAGGAATACATTGCACCTGCAGTGGTGTATCGGAACCTAATACTGGTCTCACAGGCAAGGAACAAAGCACAGACTCTAAGAATTCTCACTATTCTTGCACTTTATTCGGCATTGTGCCTTTTGTATTTAATTCGATTTAGTTTCAGTGTTTCATCGTCAATGTGTATGTCTAAGGAATACATTGAACCTGCAGTGGTGTATCGGAACCTAATACTGGCCTCACAGGCAAGGAACAAAGCACAGACTCTAAGAAGTCTCACTCTTCTTGCACTTAAGGCGGCATTGTGCCTTTTGTATTCAATTCCGATGTAATTTCAGTGTTTCATCGTCAATGTGTATGTCCAAGGAATACATTGAAACTGCAGTGGTGTATCGAAAACCAATACTGGTCTCACAGGGAATGCTCAAAGCACCGACTGTAAGAAGAGTCTCTGTTCTTGTACTTAAGGCGGCATTGTGCCTTTTCTATTTAATTCCGACGCGATATCTGTGTTTCATCGTCAATGTGAAGGTCCAAGGAATACATTGAACCTGCAGTGGTGTATCGGAAACGAATACTGGTCACACAGGGAATTCATAAAGCACCGACTGTAAGAAGAGTCTCTATTCTTGTACTTAAGGCGGCATTGTGCCTTTTGTATTTAATTCCGATGCGATTTCTGTGTTTCATCCTCAAAGTGAAGGTCCAAGGAATACATTGAACCTGCAGTGGTGTATCGGAAACTAATACTGGTCTCACAGGGAATGCTCAAAGCACCGACACTGAGGAGCGTCTCTATTCTTGTTCTTAAGGCGGCATTTTGCGTTTTTTATTTGGTGTCGATGCGATTTCTATGTTTCATCGTCAATGTGAAGGTCCAAGATATACATTGAACCTGCAGTGGTGTATCGGAAACTAATACTGGTCTCACAGGAATGGATCAAAGCACCGACAGTAAGAAGAGTCTCTATTCTCGTAGTAAAGGCGGCATTCTGCCTTTTGTATTTAATTCAAATGCGATTTCTGTGTTTCATCGTCAATGTGTATGTCCGAGGAATACATTGAACCTGCAGCGGTGTATCAGAACCTAATACTGGTCTTACAGGGAATGCTCAAAGCACCGACTGTAAGAAGAGTCTCTATTCTTGTACTTAAGGCGGCATTGTGCGTTTTGTTTTAATTCCGATGCGATTTCTGTGTTTCATCGTCAATGTGATGGACTGAGGAATACATTGAACCTGATGTGGTGTATCGGAAACTAATACAAGTCTCACAGGAAAGGATCAAAGCACAGAATCTAAGAATTCTCACTCTTCTTGCATTTAAGGGGGCATTGTGCCTCTTGTATTTAATTCCGATGTAATTTCAGTGTTTCATCGCCAATGTGTATGTAAAAGGAATACATTGAACCTGCAGCGGTGTATCGGAAACTAATTCTGGTCTCATAGGAAAGGATCAAAGCACAGACTCTAAGAAGTCTCACTCTTCTTGAACTTAAGGCGGCATTGCGCCTGTTGTATTTAACTCCGATATAATTTCAGTGTTTCATCGTCAATGTGTATGTAAAAGGAGTACATTGATCTTACAGTGGTGTATCGGAAACTAATACTGGTCACATAGAAAAGGATCAAAGCACAGACTCTAAGAAGTCTCACTCTTCTTGCATTTAAGGCGATATTGTGCCTTTTGTTTTTAATTCTGATGTATTTTCTGTGTATCATCGTCAATGTGAAGGTCCAAGGAATACATTGAGCCTGCAGTGGTGTAACGAAAACTAATACTCTTCTCACAGGTAGTGTTCAAGGCACAGACTGTAAGAAGAGTTTCTATTCTTGTACTTAAGGCGCCATTGTGCCTTTTGTATTTAATTCCGATGCGATTTATGTGTTTCATCGTCAATGTTAAGGTCCAAGAATTACTTTGACCCTGCAGTGGTGTATCGGAAACTAATACTGGTCTCACAGGAAAGGATCAAAGCACAGAGTCAAAGAAGTCTCACCCTTCTTGCACTTTAGGCGGCATTGTGCGTTTTGTATGTAATTCCGATGTAAATTCAGTGTTTAATCGTCAATGTGTAAGTCCAAGGAATACATTGAACCTGCAGTGGTGTATCGGAAACTAATACTGTTCTCACAGGGAAATCTCAAAGCACCCACAGTAAGAAGAGTCTCGATTCATGTACTTAAAGCGGCATTGCGCCTTTTGTATTTAATTCCCATGCGATTTCTGTGTTTCATCGTCAATGTGAAGGTCCAAGGAATACATTAAACCTGCAGTGGTGTATCGGAAACTAATACTGATCTCATAGGATTCGATCAAAGCACAGACTTTAAGAAGTCTCACTGTTCTTGCACTTAAGGCGGCATTGTGCCTTTTGTATGTAATTCCGATGTAATTTCAGTGTTTCATCGTCAATGTGAATGTCCAAGGAATACATTGAACCTTTAGTGGTTTATCGGAAACTAATACTAGCCTCACAGGAATGGATCAAGGCACCGACTGTAAGAAGAGTCTCTATTCTTGTACATAAGGCGGCATTGTGCCTTTTCAATTTAATTACGATGCGATATCTGTGTTTCATCGTCAATGCGAAGGTCCAAGGAATACATTGAACCTGCAGTGGTGTATCGGAAACGAATACTGTACTCACAGGGAATGCTCAAAGCACTGACTGGAAGAAGAGTCTCTATTCTTGTACTTAAGTCGGCATTGTGCCTTTTCTATGTAATTCCGATGTAATTTCAGTGTTTCATCGTCAATGTGAAAGTCCAAGCGATACTTTGAACCTGCAGTGGTGTATCGGAAACTGATACTAGTCTCACAGGAATGGATCAAAGCACCGACTGTAAGAAGAGTCTCTATTCTTGTACTTTAGGCGGCATTGTGCCTTTTCTATTTAATTCCAATGCGATATCTGTGATTCATCGTCAATGTGAAGGTCCAAGGAATACATTGAACCTGCAGTGGTGTATCGGAAACTAATACTGGCCTCACAGGAAAGCATCAAAGCACAGACTCTAAGAAGTCTCACTCTTCTTGAACATATGGCGGCATTGTGCATTTTGTATTTAATTACAATGTAATTTCAGTGTTTCATCGTCAATGTGTATGTCCAAGGAAAACATTGAACCTGCAGTGGTGTATCGGAAACTAATACTGGTCTCACAGGGAATGCTTAAAGCATCGACTGTTAGAAGACTCTCGATTCTTGTACTTAAGGCGGCATTGTGCCTTTTGTATTTAATTCCGATGCGATATCTGTGTATCATCGTCAATGGGAAGGTCCAAGGAATACATTGAACCTGCAGTGGTGTATCGGAAACGAATACTGCTCTCACAGGGAATGCTCAAATCACCGACCCTGAGAAGAGAGTCCGTTTTTGTACTTAAGGCGGCATTGTGCCTTTTGTATTTAACTCCGATATAATTTCAGTGTTTCATCATCAATGTGTTTGTAAAAGGAATACATTGAACCTGCAGTGGTGTATCGGAAACTAATACTGGTCTCATAGGAAAGGATCAAAGCACAGACTCTTATAAGTCTCACTCTTCTTGCACTTAAGGCGGCATTGTGTCTTTTGTATGTAATTCCGATGTAATTTCAGTGTTTCATCGTCAATGTGAATGTCCAAGGTATACATTGATCCTGCAGTGGTGTATCGGAAACTAATACTGGTCTCACAGGAAAGGATCAAAGCACAGACACTAAGAAGTCTCACTCTTCTTATACTTAAGGCTGAATTGTGCCTTTTGTATTTAATTCCGTAGTGATTTCTGTGTTTCATCGTCAATGTGAAGGTCCAAGGAATACATTGAACCTGCAGTGGTGTATCGGAAACTAATACTGGTCCCACAGGAAAGCATCAAAGCACAGACTCTAAGAAGTCTCACTCTAATTGCACTTAAGGCGGCATTGTGCCTTTTGTATTTAATTCCGACGTAATATCAGGGTTTCATCGTCAATGTGTATGTAAAAGGTTTACATTGAACCTGCAGTGGGGTATCGGAAACTAACACTGGTCTCATAGGAAAGGATCAAAGCACAGACTCTAAAAAGTCTCACTCTTCTTTCACTTAAGGCGGCATTGTGCCTTTTGTATGTAATTCCGATGTAATTTCAGTGTTTCATCGTCAATGTGAATGTCCAAGGAATACATTAAACCTGCAGTGGTGTATCGGAGGCTAATACTGGTCTCATAGGAAAGGACCAAAGCACAGACTCTAGGAAGTCTGACGCTACTTGCACTTAAGGCGGCATTGTGCATTTTGTATGAAATTCCGATGTAATTTCCGTGTTTCATCGTCAATGTGAATGTCCAAGGAAAACATTGAACCTGCAGTGGTGTACTGGAAACTAATACTGGTCTCACAGGAAAGGATCAAAGCACAGACTCTAAAAAGTCTCACTCTTCTTTCACTTAAGGCTGAATTGTGCCTTTTGTATTTAATTCCGATGTGATTTCTGTGTTTCATCGTCAATGTGAAGGTCCAAGGAATACATTGAACCTGCAGTGGTGTATCGGAAACTAATACTGGTGTCATAGGATAGGATCAAATCACAGACTCTAAGAAGTCTCACTCCTCTTGCACTTAAGGCGGCATTGTGCCTTTTGTATTTTATTCCGATGTAATTTCAGTGTTTCATCGTCAATGTCTATGTCCAAGGAATACATTGAACCTGTAGTGGTGTATCGGAAACTAATGCTGGTCTCACAGGGAATGCTCAAAGCACAGACTGTAAGAAGAGTCTCTATTCTTATACTTAAGGCGGCATTGTGCGTTTTGTATTTATTTCCGATGTGATTTCTGTGTTTCATCGTCAACGTGAAGGTCCAAGGAATACTTCGAACTGGCAGTGGTGTATCGGAAACTAATACTGGGCTCACAGTAAAGGATCAAAGCACAGACTCTAAGAAGTCACAGTCTTCTTGTACTGAAGGCGGCATTGTGCCTTTTGTATTTCATTCCGATGTAATTTCAATGTTTCATCGTCCATGTGAAGGTCCAAGGAATACATTGAACCTGCAGTGGTGTATCGGAAACTAATACTGATCTCACAGGGAGTACTCAAAGCACCGACTGTAAGAAGAGTCTCGGTCCTTGTACTTAAGGCGTCATTGTGCCTTTTGTATTTATATCCGATGCGATTTCTCTGTTTCATCGTCAATGTGAAGGTCCAAGGAATACATTGAACTTGCAGTGGTGTATCGGAAACTAATACTGGTCTCACAGGGAATGGTCAAAGCAACGACAGTAAGAAGAGCCTCTATTCTTGTACTTAAGGCGGCATTGTGCCATTTGTATTTAATTCCGATGCGATTTCTGTGTTTCATCGTCAATGTGAATGTCCAAGGAAAACATTGAACCTGCAGAGTTGTATCGGAAACTAATACTGGTCTCACAGGGAATGCTCAAAGCACCGACTATAAAAAGAGTCTCTATTCTTGTACTTAAGTCGGCATTGTGCCTTTTGTATTTAATTCCGATGCGATTTCTATGTTTCATCGTCAATGTGAAGCTCCAAGGAATACATTGCACCTGCAGTGGTGTATCGGAACCTAATACTGGTCTCACAGGCAAGGAACAAAGCACAGACTCTAAGAAGTCTCACTATTCTTGCACTTAATTCGGCATTGTGCCTTTTGTATTTAATTCGATTTAATTTCAGTGTTTCATCGTCAATGTGTATGTCTAAGGAATACATTGAACCTGCAGTGGTGTATCAGAAACTAATACTGGTCTCACAGGGAATGCTCAAAACACCGACTGTAAGAAGAGTCTCTATTCTTGTACTTAAAACGGCATTGCGCCTTTTGTATTCAATTAAGATGCGATTTCTGTGTTTCATTGTCAATGTGAAGGTCCAAGGAATACATTGAACTTGCAGTGGTGTATCGCAAACTAATACTGGTCTCACAGGAAAGGAACAAAGCACAGACTCTAAGAAGTCACACTCTTCTTGCACTTAAGGCGGCATTGTGCCTTTTGTATTCAATTCCGATGTAATTTCAGTGTTTCATCGTCAACGTGTAGGTCCAAGGAATACATTGAAACTGCAGTGGTGTATCGGAAACTAATACTGGTCTCACAGGGAGTGCTCAAAGCACCGACTGTAAGAAGAGTCTCTATTCTTGTACTTAAGGCGGCATTGTGCCTTTTCTATTTAATTCCGACGCGATATCTGTGTTTCATCGTCAATGTGAAGGTCTAAGGAATACATTGAACCTGCAGTGGTGTATCGGAAACGAATACTGGTCACACAGGGAATTCTTAAAGCACCGACTGTAAGAAGAGTCTCTATTCTTGTACTTAAGGCGGCATTGTGCCTTTTGTATTTAATTCCGATGCGATTTCTGTGTTTCATCGTCAAAGTGAAGGTCCAAGGAATACATTGAACCTGCAGTGGTGTATCGGAAACTAATACTGGTCTCACAGGAAAGGATCAAAGCACAGAATCTAAGCAGTCTCACTCTTCTTGCACTTAAGGCGGCATTGTGTCTTTTGTATTTAATTCCGATGTAATTTCAGTGCTTTATCATCAATGTGTATGTAAAAGGAATACATTGAACCTGCAGTGGTGTATCGGAAAGTAATACTGGTCTCATAGGACAGGATAAAATAACAGACTCTAAGAAGGCTCACTCTTATTGAACTTAAGGCGGCATTGCGCCTTTTGTATTTAATTCCGATGTAATTTCAGTGTTTCATCGTCAATGTGTAAGTTAAAGGAATACATTGAACCTGCAGTGGTCTATCGGAAAGTAATAGTGGTCTCATAGGAAAAGATCAAAGCACAGACTCTAATAAGTCTCACTCTTCTTGCACTTAAGGCGGCATTGTGCCTTTTGTGTTCAATTCCGATGTAATTTCAGTGTTTCATCGTCAATGTGTATGTAAAAGGAATACTTTGAACCTGCAGTGGTGTATCGGAAACTGATACTGGTTTCATAGGAAAGGATCAAAGCACAGACTCTAAGAAGTCTCACTCTTCTTGCATTTAAGGCGGCATTGTGCATTTTGTATTTAATTCCGATGTAAATTCAGTGTTTCGTCGTCAATGTGAATGTCCAAGGAATACATTGAACCTGTAGTGGTGTATCAGAAACTAATACTGGTCTCACACGAAAGGATCAAAGAACCGACTGTAAGAAGAGTCTATTCTTATACTTAATGCGGCATTGTGCCTTTTGTATTTAATTCCGATGCGATTTCTGTGTTTCATCGACAATGTGAAGGTCCAAGGAATACATTGAACCTGCAGTGGTGTATCGGAAACTAATACTGGTCTCACAGGAAAGGATCAATGCACAGACTCTAAGAAGTCTCACTCTTCTTGCACTTAAGGCGGCATTGTGCCTTTTGTATGTAATTCCGATGTAATTTGAGTGTTTCATTGTCTATGTGAATGTCCAAGGAATACATTGAGCCTGCAGTGGTGTATCGGAAACTAATACTGGTCTCACAGGAATGGATCAAAGCACCGACAGTAAGAAGAGTCTCTATTCTCGTACTTAAGGCGGCATTCTGCCTTTTGTATTTAATTCTAATGCGAATTCTGTGTTTCATCGTCAATGTGTATGTCCGAGGAATACATTGAACCTGCAGTGGTGTATCAGAACCTAACACTGGTCTTACAGGGAATGCTCAAAGCACCGACTGTAAGAAGAGTCTCTAACCTTGTACTTAAGGCGGCATTGTGCGTTTTGTTTTAATTCCGATGCGATTTCTGTGTTTCATCGTCAATGTGATGGACCGAGGAATACATTGAACCTGATGTGGTGTATCGGAAACTAATACAAGTCTCACAGATAAGGATCAAAGCACAGAATCTAAGAATTCTCACTCTTCTGGCATTTAATGGGGCATTGTGCCTCTTGTATTTAATTCCGATGTAATTTCAGTGTTTCATCGTCAATGTGTATGTAAAAGGAATACATTGAACCTGCAGTGGTGTATCGGAAACTAATTCTGGTCTCATAGGAAAGGATCAAAGCACAGACTCTAACAAGTCTCACTCTTCTTGAACTTAAGGCGGCATTGTGCCTATTGTATTTAACTCCGATGTAATTTCAGTGTTTCATCGTCAATGTGTATGTAAAAGGAGTACATTGAACTTACAGTGGTGTATCGGAAACTAATACTGGTCACATAGGAGAGGATCAAAGCACAGACTCTAAGAAGTCTCACTCTTCTTGCATTTAAGGCGATATTGTGCCTTTTGTTTTTAATTCCGATGTAATTTCTGTGTATCATCGTCAATGAGAAGGTCCAAGGAATACATTGAGCCTGCAGTGATGTATCGAAAACTAATACTATTCTCACAGGGAGTGTTCAAGGCACAGACTGTAAGAAGAGTCTCTATTCTTGTACTTAAGGCGCCATTGTGCCTTTTGTATTTAATTCCGATGCGATTTCTGTGTTTCATCGTCAATGTTAAGGTCCAAGAATTACTTTGACCCTGCAGTGGTGTATCGGAAACTAATACTGGTCTCACAGGAAAGGATCAAAGCACAGAGTCAAAGAAGTCTCACTCTTCTTGCACTTTAGGCGGCATTGTGCCTTTTGTATGTAATTCCGATGTAAATTCAGTGTTTAATCGTCAATGTGAAGGTCCAAGGAATATATTGAACCTGCAGTGGTGTATCGGAAACGAATACTGGTTTCACAGGGAATGCTCAAAGCACCGACTGTAAGAAGAGTCTCTATTCTTGTACTTAAGGCGGCATTGTGCTTTTTGTATTTAATTCCGATGCGATTTCTGTGTGTCATCGTCAATGTGTATGTCCAAGGAATACATTGAACCTGCAGTGGTGTATCGGAGACTAATACTGGTCTCACAGGGAATGCTCAAAACACCGACTGTAAGAAGAGTCTGTATTCTTGTACTTAAGTCGGCATTGTGCCTTTTCTATGTAATTCCGATGTAATTTCAGTGTTTCATCGTCAATGTGAAAGTCCAAGGGATACTTTGAACCTGCAGTGGTTTATCGGAAACTGATACTAGTCTCACAGGAATGGATCAAAGCACCGACTGTAATGAGAGTCTCTATTCTTGTACCTTAGGTGGCATTGTGCGTTTTCTATTTAATTCCAATGCGATATCTGTGATTCATCGTCAATGTGAAGGTCCAAGGAATACATTGAACCTGCAGTGGTGTATCGGAAACGAATACTGCTCTCACAGGGTATGCTCATATCACCGACCCTGAGAAGAGAGTCTGTTCTTGTACTTAAGGCGGCATTGTGCCTTTTGTATTTAATTCCGATATAATTTCAGTGTTTCATCGTCAATGTGTATGTCCAAGGAATACATTGATCCTGTAGTGGTGTATCGGAAACTAATACTGGTCTCACAGGAAAGGATCAAAGCACAGACTCTAAGAAGTCTCACTCTTCTTGCACTTAAGGCTGAATTGTGCCTTTTGTATTTAATTCCGTAGTGATTTCTGTGTTTCATCGTCAATGTGAAGGTCCAAGGAATACAGTGAACCTGCAGTGGTGTATCGGAAACTAATACTGGTCCCACAGGAAAGGATCAAAGCACAGACTCTAAGAAGTCTCACTCTAATTGCACTTAAGGCGGCATTGTGCCTTTTGTATTTAATTCCGACGTAATATCAGGGTTTCATCGTCAATGTGTATGTAAAAGGATTACATTGAACCTGCAGTGGGGTATCGGAAACTAACACTGGTCTCATAGGAAAGGATCAAAGCACAGACTCTAAAAAGTCTCACTCTTCTTTCACTTAAGGCGGCATTGTGCCTTTTTTATGTAATTCCGATGTAATTTCAGTGTTTCATCGTCAATGTGAATGTCCAAGGAATAGATTAAACCTGCAGTGGTGTATCGGAGGCTAATACTGGTCTCATAGGAAAGGACCAAAGCACTGACTCTAGGAAGTCTGACGCTACTTGCACTTAAGGCGGCATTGTGCATTTTGTATGAAATTCCGATGTAATTTCCGTGTTTCATCGTCAATGTGAATGTCCAAGGAATACATTGAACCTGCAGTGGTGTATCGGAAACTAATACTGGTCTCACAGGAAAGGATCAAAGCACAGACTCTAAGAAGTCTCACTCTTCTTGCACTTAAGGCTGAATTGTGCCTTTTGTATTTAATTCCGATGTGATTTCTGTGTTTCATCGTCAATGTGAAGGTCCATGGAATACATTGAACCTGCAGTGGTGTATCGGAAACTAATACTGGTCTCATAGGATAGGATCAAATCACAGACTCTAAGAAGTCTCACTCCTCTTGCACTTAAGGCGGCATTGTGCCTTTTGTATTTTATTCCGATGTAATTTCAGTGTTTCATCGTCAATGTGTATGTCCAAGGAATACATTGATCCTGTAGTGGTGTATCGGAAACTAATGCTGGTCTCACAGGGAATGCTCAAAGCACCGACTGTAAGAAGAGTCTCTATTCTTATACCTAAGGCGGCATTGTGCGTTTTGTATTTATTTCCGATGTGATTTCTGTGTTTCATCGTCAACGTGAAGGTCCAAGGAATACTTCGAACTGGCAGTGGTGTATCGGAAACTAATACTGGGCTCACAGTAAAGGATCAAACACAGACTCTAAGAAGTCTCAGTCTTCTTGTACTGAAGGCGGCATTGTGCCTTTTGTATTTCATTCCGATGTAATTTCAATGTTTCATCGTCCATGTGAAGGTCCAAGGAATACATTGAACCTGCAGTGGTGTATCGGAAACTAATACTGATCTCACAGGGAGTACTCAAAGCACCGACTGTAAGAAGAGTCTCGGTCCTTGTACTTAAGGCGTCATTGTGCCTTTTGTATTTATATCCGATGCGGTTTCTCTGTTTCATCGTCAATGTGAAGGTCCAAGGAATACATTGAACTTGCAGTGGTGTATCGGAAACTAATACTGGTCTCACAGGGAATGGTCAAAGCAACGACAGTAAGAAGAGTCTCTATTCCTGTACTTAAGGCGGCATTGTGCCATTTGTATTTAAATCCGATGGGATTTCTGTGTTTCATCGTCAATGTGTATGTTTAAGGAATACATTGAACCTGCAGTGGTGTATCGGAAACTAATACTGGTCGCACAGGGAATGCTCAAAGCACCGACTGAAAGAAGAGTCTCTATTCTTGTACTTAAGGCGGAATTGTGCATTTTGAATTTAATTCCGATGTGATTTCTGTGTTTCATCGTCAATGTGAAGGTCCAAGGAATACATTGAACCTGCAGAGGTGTATCGGAATTTAATACTGGGCTCACAGGAAAGGATCAAAGCACAGACTCTAAGAAGTCTCACTCTAATTGCACTTAAGGCGGCATTGTGCCTTTTGTATTTAATTCGGACGTAATATCAGGGTTTCATCGTCAATGTGTATGTAAAAGGATTACATTGAACCTGCAGTGGGGTATCGGAAACTAACACTGGTCTCATAGGAAAGGATCAAAGCACAGACTCTAAAAAGTCTCACTCTTCTTTCACTTAAGGCGGCATTGTGCCTTTTTTATGTAATTCCGATCTAATTTCAGTGTTTCATCGTCAATGTGAATGTCCAAGGAATACATTAAACCTGCAGTGGTGTATCGGAGGCTAATACTGGTCTCACAGGAAAGGATCAAAGCACAGACTCTAAGAAGTCTCACTCTTCTTGCACTTAAGGCTGAATTGTGCCTTTTGTATTTAATTCCGAAGTGATTTCTGTGTTTCATCGTCAATGTGAAGGTCCATGGAATACATTGAACCTGCAGTGGTAGATCGGAAACTAATACTGGTCTCATAGGATAGGATCAAATCACAGACTCTAAGAAGTCTCACTCCTCTTGCACTTAAGGCGGCATTGTGCCTTTTGTATTTTATTCCGATGTAATTTCAGTGTTTCATAGTCAATGTGAAGGTCCAAGGAATACATTGAACGTGCAGAGGTGTATCGGAAACTAATACTGATCTCACAGGGAATGCTCAAAGCACCGACTGTAAGAAGAGCCTCTATTCTTGTACTTAAGGCGGCCTTGTGCCTTTTGTATTTAATTCCGATGTAATTTCAGTGTTTCATCGTCAATATTTACGTCCAAGGAATACATTGAACATGCAGTGCTTTATCGGAAACTAATACTTGTCTCAAAGGGATGCTCAAAGCACCGACTGTAACAAGAGTCTCTATTCATGTACTTAAGGCGGCATTGTGCGTTTTGTATTTAATTCCAATGCGATTTCTGTGTTTCATCGTCAATGTGATGGTCCAAGGAATACAAAGAACCAGCAGTGGTGTATCGGAAACTAATACTGGTCTCACAGGGAATGCTCAAAGCACCGACTGTAAGAACAATCTCTATTCTTGTACTTAAGGCGGCATCGTGTCTTTTGCATTTAATTCCGATGGGATTTCTGTGTTTCATCGTCAGTGTGAAGGTCCAAGGAATACATTGAACCTGCAGTGGTGTATCGGAAACAAATACTGGTCTCACAGGGAATGCTAAAAGCACCGACTGTAAGAAGAGTCTCTATTCTTGTACTTAAGGCGGCATTGTGCCTTTTGTATTTAATTCCGATGCGATTTCTGTGTTTCATCGTCAATGCTAAGGTCCAAGGAATACATTGAACCTGCAATTGTGTATCGGAAGCTAATACTGGTCTCACAGGAAAGGATCAAAGCACAGACTCTAAGAATTCTCACTCTTCTTGCACTGAAGGCGGCATTGTGGCTTTTGCATTTAATTCCGATGTAATTTCAGTGTTTCATCGTCAATGTGTATGTCCAAGGAATACATTGAAGCTGCAGTGGTACATCGGAAACTAATACTGGTCTCACAGGGAATGCTCTAAACATCGACAGTATGAAGTGACTCTAGTCCTGTATTTAAGGCGGCATTGTGCTATTTGTATTTAATTCTGATGCGATTTCTGTGATTTATCATCAATTTGAAGGTCCAAGGAATACATTGAACCTGCAGAGGTGTATCGGAAACTCATACTGGTCTCACAGGAAAGGATCAAATCCCAGACTCTAAGAAGCCTCATTCCTCTTCCACTTAAGGCGGCATTGTGCCTTTTGTACTTAATTCTGATGTAATTTCAGTGTTTCATTGACAATGTGTATGTCCAAGGAATACATTGAACCTGCAGTTGTGTATCGGAAACTAATACTGGTCTCACAGGAAAGGATCAAAGCACAGACTGTATGAAGAGTCTACATTCTTGTACCTAAGGCGGCATTGTGCCTTTTGAATTTAATTTCGATGCGATTTCTGTGTGTCATCGTCAATGTGAAGGTCAAAGGAATACATTGAACCTGCAGAGGTGTATCGGAAACTAATAGTGGTCTCACAGGGAATGCTCAAACCATCGACTGTAAAAAGTGTCTCTATTCTTCTACTTAAGGCGGCATTGTGCAATTTGTTTTTATTCCCGATGCGATTTCTGTGTTTCATCGTCAATATGAAGGTCCAAGGAATACATTGAACCTGCAGTGGTGTATCGGAAAAAAATACTGGTCTCACAGGGAAGGATCATAGCCCAGACTCTAAGAAGCCTCATTCCTCTTGCACTTAAGACGGCATTGTGCCTTTTGTATTTAATTCCGATGTAATTTCAGTGTTTCATCGACTATGTGTATGTCCAAGGAATACATTGAACCTGCAGTGGTGTATAGGAAACTAATACTGGTCTCACAGGAAAGGATCAAAGCACAGACTGTAAGAAGAGTCTCTATTCTTGTATTTAAAGTTGCATTGTGCCTTTTGTATTTAATTCCGATGCGATTTCTGTGATTCATCGTCAATCTGAGGGTCAATGGAATACATTGAACCTGCAGTGGTGTATCGGAAACTAATACTGGTATCAAAGGAAAGGATAAAAGCACCGACTGTAAGAAGAGTCTCTATTTTTGTACTTAAGGCGGCATTGTGCCTTTTGTATTTAATTCCAATGCGATTTCAGTGTTTCATCGTCATGTGAAGGTCAAAGGAATACATTGAACCTGCAGTGGTGTATCGGAAACTAACACTGGTCTCACAGGGAATGCTCAAAGCACCGACTGTAAAAAGAATCTCTATTCTTGTACTTAAGCCGGCATTGAGCCTTTTGCATTTAATTCCGATGTGATTTCTGTGTTTCATCGTGAATGTGAAGATCTAAGGAATACATTGAACCAGCAGTGGTGTATCTGAAACTAATACCGGTCTCACAGGAAAGGATCAAAGCACAGACTCTAAGAAGTCTCTCTCTTCTTGCACTTAAGGCGGCATTGTGCATTTTGTATTTAATTCCGAGGTAATTTCCGTGTTTCATCGTCCATGTGTATGTCCAAGGAATACATTGAACCTGGAGTGGTGTATCTGAAACTAATTCTGGTCTCACAGGGAATGCTCAAAGCATCGACCGTAAGAAGTGTCTCTATTCTTGCACTTAAGGCGGCATTGTGCCACTTGTATTTAATTCCGATGTGATTTCTGTGTTTCGTCATCGATGTAAAGGTCAAAAGAATACATTGAACCTGCAGTGGTGTATCGGAAAGTAATACTGGTCTCACAGAAAAGGATCAAAGCACAGACTGTAAGAAGAGTCTCTATTCTTGTACTTAAGGCTTCATTGTGCCTATTGTATTTAATTCCGATGCGATTTCTGTGTTTCATCGTCAATGTGAATGTCGAAGGAATACATTGAACCTGCAGTGGTGTATCGGAAACTAATACTGGTCTCACAGGGAATGCTCGAAGCACCGACTGTAAGAAGGGTCTCTATTCTTGTACTTAAGGCGGCATTGTGCCTTTTGTATTTAATTCCGAAGCGATTTCTGTGTTTCATCGTCAATGTGAAGGTTCAAGGAATACATTGAACCTGCAGTGGTGTATCGGAAACTAATACTGGTCTCAAAGGAAAGGATCAAAGCCCAGACTCTAAGAAGCCTCATTCCTCTTGCACTTAAGGCGGCATTGTGCCTTTTGTATTTAATTCCGATGTAATTTCAGTGTTTCATCGACAATGTGTATGTCCAAGGAATACATTGAACCTGCAGTGGTGTATCGGAAACTAATACTGGTCTCACAGGAAAGGATCAAAGCACAGACTGTAAGAAGAATCTCTTTTCTTGTACTTAAGGCGGCATTGTGCTTTTTGTATTTAATTCCGATGCGATTTCTGTGTTTCATCGTCAATGTGAATCTCGATGGAATTCATTGACCCTGCATTGGTGTATCGGAAACTAATACTGGTATCTCAGGGAATGCTCAATGCACCGACTGTAAGAAGAGTCTCTATTCTTGTACTTAAGGCGGCATTGTGCCTTTTGTGTTTAATTCCGATGCGATTTCTGTGTTTCATCGTCAATGTGAATGTCGAAGGAATACATTGAACGTGCAGTGGTGTATTGGAAACTAATACTGGTCTCACAGAATAGGATCAAACACAGACTCTAAGAAGTATCACTCTTCTTACACTTAAGGCGGCATTGTGCCTTTTGTATTTAATTCCAATGTAAATACAATGTTTCATCGTCAATTTGTATGTCCAAGGAATACATTGAACCTGCAGTGGTGTATCGGAAACTAATACTGGACTCACAGGGAATGCTCAACGCATCGACAGTAAGAAGTGTCCCTATTCTTGTACTTAAGGCGGCATTGTGCCTTTTGTATTTAATTCGGATGTAATTTCAGTGTTTCATTGACAATGTGTATGTCCAAGGAATACATTGAACCTGCAGTGGTGTATCGGAAACTAATACTGGTCTCACAGAAAAGGATCAAACACAGACTCTAAGAAGTATCACTCTTCTTACATTTAAGGCGGCATTGTGCCTTTTGTATTTAATTCCAATGTAAATACAATGTTTCATCGTCAATTTGTATGTCCAAGGAATACATTGAACCTGCAGTGGTGTATCGGAAACTAATACTGGTCTCACAGGGAATGCACAAAGCACCGACTGTAAGAAGAATCTCTATTCTTGTACTTAAGGCGGCATTGTGCCTTTTGCATTTAATTCCGATGCGATTTCTGTGTTTCATCGTCAATGTGAAGGTCCAAGGAATATATTGAACCTGCAGTCGTGTATCGTAAAATAATACTGGTCTCACAGGAAAGGATCAAAGCCCAGACTCTAAGAAGCCTCATTCCTCTTTCCCTTAAGGCGGCATTGTGCCTTATGTATTTAATTCCGATGTAATTTCAGTGTTACATCGACAATGAGTATGTCCAAGGAATACATTGAACCTGCAGTGGTGTATCGGAAACTAACACTGGTCTCACAGGATATGATCAAAGCCCAGACTCTAAGAAGCCTCATTCCTCTTGCACTTAAGGCGGCATTGTGCCTTTTGTATTTAATTCCGATGTAATTTCAGTGTTTCATCGACAATGTGTATATCCAAGGAATACATTGAACCTGCAGTGGCGTATCGCAAACTAATACTGGACTCACCGGAAAGAATCAAAGCACAGACTGTAAGAAGAGTCTCTATTATTGTACTTAAGGCGGCATTGTGCCTTTTGTATTTAATTCCGATGCGAATTCTGTGTTTCATCGTCAATGTGAAGGTCAAAGGAATACATTGAACCTGCAGTGGTGTATCGGAAACTAATACTGGTCTCACAGGAAAGGATCAAAGCACAGACTGTAAGAAGAGTCTCTATTCTTGTACTTAAGGCGGCATTGTGCCTTTTGTATTTAATTCCGATGCGATTTCTGTGTTTCATCGTCAATGTAAGTGTCGAAGGAATACATTGAACCTGCAGTGGTATATCGGAAACTAATAATGGTCTGACAGGAAAGGATCAAAGCACAGACTGTAAGAAGTGTCTCTATTCCTGTACTTAAGGCGGCATTGTGCCTTTTGTATTTAATTCAGATGCTATATCTGTGTTTCATCGTGAATGTGAAGGTCCAAGGAATACATTGACTCTGCAGTGGTGTATCGGAAACTAATACTGGTCTCACAGGACAGGATCAAAGCACAGACTGTAAGAAGAGTCTCTATTCTTGTACTTAGGGCGGCATTGTGCCTTTTGTATTTAATTCCGACGCGAATTCTGTGTTTCATCGTCAATGTGCAGGTCAAAGGAATACATTGAACCTGCAGTGGTGTATCGGAAACTAATACTGGTCTCACAGGAAAGGATCAAAGCACAGACTGTAAGAAGAGTCTCTATTCTTGTACTTAAGGCGGCATTGTGCCTTTTGTATTTAATTCCGATGCGATTTCTGTGTTTCATCGTCATTGTGAGTGTCGAAGGAATACATTAAACCTGCAGTGGTGTATCGGAATCTAATAATGGTCTCACAGAAAAGGGTTCAAAGCACAGACTGTAAGAAGTGTCTCTAGTCTTGTACTTAAGGCGGCATTGTGCCTTTTGTATTTAATTCCGATGCGATTTCTGTGTTTCATCGTCAATGTGAAGTTCAAAGGAATACATTGAACCTGCAGTGGTGTATCGGAAACTAATACTGGTCTCACAGGAAAGGATCAAAGCACAGACTCTAAGAAGTCTCACTCTTCTAGCACTTAAGGCGGCATTGTGCCATTTGTATTTAATTCCGATGCAATTTCTGTGTTTTATCATCAATGTGAAGGTCCAAGGAATACATTGAACCTGCAGTGGTGTATCGGAAACTAATACTGGTCTCACAGGAAAGGATCAAAGCCCAGACTCTACGAAGCCTCATTTATCCCGAACTTAAGGCGGCATTTTGCCTTTTGTATTTAATTCCGGCGTAATTTCAGTGATTCATTAACAATGTGAATGTCCTAGGAATACATTGAACCTGCAGTGGTGTATCGGAAACTAATAATGGTCTCACTGGATATCATCAAAGCACAGACTGTAAGAAGAGTCTCTATTCTTGTACCTAAGGCGGCATTGTGCCTTTTGTATTTAATTCCGATGCGATTTCTGTGTTTCATCGTCAATGTGAAGGTCAAAAGAATACATTGAACCTGCAGTGGTGTATCGGAAAATAATACTGGTCTCACAGGATATAATCAAAGCACAGACTGTAAGAAGAGTCTCTATTCTTATACCTAAGGCGGCATTGTGCCTTTTGTATTTAATTCCGATGCGATTTCTGTGTTTCATCGTCAATGTGAAGGTCAAAGGAATACATTGAACCTGCAGTGGTGTATCAGAAACTAATACTGCTCTCACAGGAAAGGATCAAATTACAGACTGTAAGAAGAGTCTCTATTCTTGTACTTAAGGCGGCATTGTGCATTTTGTATTACATTCCGATGCGATTTCTGTGTTTCATCGACAATGTAATGGTCAAAGGAATACATTGAACCTGCAGAGGTGTATCGGAAACTAATACTGGTCTCACAGGATATAATCAAAGCACAGACTGTAAGAAGAGTCTCTATTCTCGTACTTAAGGCGGCATTGTGCCTTTTGTATTTAATTCCGATGCGATTTCTGTGTTTCATCGTCAATGTGAGTGTCGAAGGAATACATTGAACCTGCAGTGGTGTATCGGAATCTAATAATGGTCTCACAGGAAAGGATCAAAGCACAGATTGTAAGAAGTGTCTCTATTCTTGTACTTAAGGCGGCATTGTGCCTTTTGTATTGAATTCCGATGCGATTTCTGTGTTTCATCGTCAATGTGAAGGTCAAAGGAATTTATTGAACCTGCGGTGGTGTATCGGAATCTAATACTGGTCTCACAGGAAAGGATCAAAGCACAGACTCTAAGAAGTCCCACTCTTCTAGCACTTAAGGCGGCATTGTGCCATTTGTATTTAATTCCGATGTGATTTCTGTGTTTTAACATCAATGTGAAGGTCCAAGGAATACATTGAACCTGCAGTGGTGTATCGGAAACTAATGCTGGTCTCACAGGAAAGGATCAAAGCCCAGACTCTAAGAAGCCTCATTCCTCCCGCACTTAAGGCGGCATTTTGCCTTTTGTATTTAATTACGACGTAATTTCAGTGTTTCATTGACAATGTGAATGTCCAAGGAATCCATTGAACCTGCAGTGGTGTATCGGAAACTAATAATGGTCTCACAGGAAAGGATCAAAGCACAGACTGTAAGAAGTGTCTCTATTCT
Organism: Schistocerca americana; assembly: GCF_021461395.2. Classification (NCBI taxonomy): domain Eukaryota; kingdom Metazoa; phylum Arthropoda; class Insecta; order Orthoptera; family Acrididae; genus Schistocerca; species Schistocerca americana. The sequence goes on along the minus strand of NC_060123.1, from coordinate 728,449,507 downwards.
TGTACTTAAGGCGGCATTGTGCCTTTTGCATTTAATTCCGATGCGATTTCTGTGTTTCATCGTCAATGTGAAGGTCCAAGGTATATATTGAACCTGCAGTCGTGTATCGTAAAATAATACTGGTCTCACAGGAAAGGATCAAAGCCCAGACTCTAAGACGCCTCATTCCTCTTTCACTTAAGGCGGCATTGTGCCTTATGTATTTAATTCCGATGTAATTTCAGTGTTTCATCGACAATGAGTATGTCCAAGGAATACATTGAACCTGCAGTGGTGTATCGGAAACTAACACTGGTCTCACAGGATATGATCAAAGCCCAGACTCTAAGAAGCCTCATTCCTCTTGCACTTGAGGCGGCATTGTGCCTTTTGTATTTAATTACGATGTAATTTCAGTGTTTCATCGACAATGTGTATATCCAAGGAATACATTGAACCTGCAGTGGTGTATCGCAAACTAATACTGGTCTCACCGGAAAGAATCAAAGCACAGACTTTAAGAAGAGTCTCTATTATTGTACTTAAGGCGGCATTGTGCCTTTTGTATTTAATTCCGATGCGAATTCTGTGTTTCATCGTCAATGTGAAGGTCAAAGGAATACATTGAACCTGCAGTGGTGTATCGGAAACTAATACTGGTCTCACAGGAAAGGATCAAAGCACAGACTGTAAGAAGAGTCTCTATTCTTGTACTTAAGGCGGCATTGTGCCTTTTGTATTTAATTCCGATGAGATTTCTGTGTTTCATCGTCAATGTGAGGGTCAATGGAATACATTGAACCTGCAGTGGTGTATCGGAAACTAATACTGGTCTCACACGAAAGGATCAAAGCACAGACTGAAAGAAGAGTCTCTATTCTTGTACTTTAGGCGGCATTGAGGCTTTTGTATTTAATTCCGATCCGATGTCTGTGTTTCATCGCCAATGTGCAGGTCAAATGACTACATTGAACCTGAAGTGGTATATCGGAAACTAATACTGGTCTCACAGGAAAGAATCAAAGCACAGACAGTAAGAAGAGTCTCTATTCGTGTTCTTAAGGCAGCATTGTGCCTTTTGTATTTAATTCCGATGCGATTTGTGTGTTTCATCGTCAATGTTTACGTCCAAGGAATACATTGAATCTGTAGTGGAGTATCGGAAATTAATACTGTTCTCACAGGAAAGGATCAAAGCACCGACTGTAAGAAGAGTCTCTATTCTTGTACCTAAGGCGGCATTGTGCGTTTTGTATTTAATTCCGATGCGATTTCTGTGTTTCATCGTCAATGTGAAGGTCAAAGGAATACATTGAACCTGCAGTGGTGTATCAGAAACTAATGCTGCTCTCACAGGAAAGGATCAAATCACAGACTGTAAGAAGAGTCTCTATTCTTGTACTTAAGGAGGCATTGTGCATTTTGTATTAAATTCCGATGCGATTTCTGTGTTTCATCGTCAATGTAAAGGTCAAAGGAATACATTGAACCTGCAGTGGTGTATCGGAAACTAATACTGGTATCACAGGATATAATCAAAGCACAGACTGTAAGAAGAGTCTCTATTCTTGTACCTAAGGCGGCATTGTGCCTTTTGTATTTAATTCCGATGCGATTTCTGTGTTTCATCGTCAATGTGAAAGTCAAAGGAATACATTGAACCTGCAGTGGTGTATCAGAAACTAATACTGCTCTCACAGGAATGGATCAAATCACAGACTGTAAGAAGAGTCTCTATTCTTGTACTTAAGGCGGCATTGTGCATTTTGTATTAAATTCCGATGCGATTTCTGTGTTTCATCGACAATGTAATGGTCAAAGGAATACATTGAACCTGCAGTGGTGTATCGGAAACTAATACTGGTCTCACAGGATATAATCAAAGCACAGACTGTAAGAAGAGTCTCTATTCTTGTACTTAAGGCGGCATTGTGCCTTTTGTAATTAATTCCGATGCGATTTCTGTGTTTCATCGTCAATGTGAGTGTCGAAGGAATACATTGAACCTGCAGTGGTGTATCGGAATCTAATAATGGTCTCACAGGAAAGGATCAATGCACAGAGTGTAAGAAGTGTCTCTATTCTTGTACTTAAGGCGGCATTGTGCCTTTTGTATTTAATTCCGATACGATTTCTGTGTTTCATCGTCAATGTGAGTGTCGAAGGAATACATTGAACCTGCAGTGGTGTATCAGAAACTAATACTGGTCTCACAGGGAATGCTCAAAGCACCGACTGTAAGAAGAGTCTCTATTCTTGTACTTAAGGCGGCATTGTGCCTTTTGTATTTAATTCCGATGCGATTTCTGTGTTTCATCGTCAATGTGAAGGTCAAAGGAATACATTGAACCTGCAGTGGTGTATCGGAATCTAATACTGGTCTCACAGGAAAGGATCAAAGCACAGACTCTAAGAAGTCTCACTCTTCTAGCACTTAAGGCGGCATTGTGCCATTTGTATTTAATTCCGATGTGATTTCTGTGTTTTATCATCAATGTGAAGGTCCAAGGAATACATTGAACCTGCAGTGGTGTATCGGAAACTAATACTGGTCTCACAGGAAAGGATCAAAGCCCAGACTTTAAGAAGCCTCATTCCTCCCGCACTTAAGGCGGCATTTTGCCTTTTGTATGTAATTCCGACGTAAATTCAGTGTTTCATTGACAATGTGAATGTCCAAGGAATACATTGAACCTGCAGTGGTGTATCGGAAACTAATAATGGTCTCACAGGAAAGGATCAAAGCACAGACTGTAAGAAGTGTCTCTATTCGTGTACTTAAGGCGGCATTGTGCCATTTGTATTTAATTCCGATGCGATATCTGTGTTTCATCGTGAATGTGAAGGTCCAAGGAATACATTGAACCTGCAGTGGTGTATCGGAAACTAATACTGGTCTCACAGGAAAGGATCAAAGCACAGACTGTAAGAAGAGTCTCTATTCTTGTACTTAAGGCGGCATTGTGCCTTTCGTATTTAATTCCGATGAGATTTCTGTGTTTCATCGTCAATGTGAGGGTCAATGGAATACATTGAACCTGCAGTGGTGTATCGGAAACTAATACTGGTCTCACACGAAAGGATCAAAGCACAGACTGTAAGAAGAGTCTCTATTCTTGTACTTAAGGCGGCATTGTGGCTTTTGTATTTAATTCCGATCCGAAGTCTGTGTTTCATCGCCAATGTGAAGGTCAAAGGACTACATTGAACCTGAAGTGGTGTATCGGAAACTAATACTGGTCTCACAGGAAAGAATCAAAGCACAGACTGTAAGAAGAGTCTCTATTCGTGTTCTTAAGGTTTCATTGTGCCTTTTGTATTTTATTCCGATGCGATTTGTGTGTTTCATCGTCAATGTTTACGTCCAAGGAATACATTGAACCTGCAGTCGAGTATCGGAAACTAATACTGGTCTCACAGGAAAGGATCAAAGCACCGACTGTAAGAAGAGTCTCTATTCTTGTACCTAAGGCGGCATTGTGCCTTTTGTATTTAATTCCGATGCGATTTCTGTGTTTCATCGTCAATGTGAAGGTCAAAGGAATACATTGAACCTGCAGTGGTGTATCAGAAACTAATACTGCTCTCACAGGAAAGGATCAAATCACAGACTGTAAGAAGAGTCTCTATTCTTGTACTTAAGGCGGCATTGTGCATTTTGTATTAAATTCCGATGCGATATCTGTGTTTCATCGTCAATGTAAAGGTCAAAGGAATACATTGAACCTGCAGTGGTGTATCGGAAACTAATACTGCTCTCACAGGATATAATCAAAGCACAGACTGTAAGAAGAGTCTCTATTCTTGTACTTAAGGCGGCATTGTGCCTTTTGTATTTAATTCCGATGCGATTTCTGTGTTTCATCGTCAATGTGAATGTCGAAGGAATACATTGAACCTGCATTGGTATATCGGAAACTAATACTGGTCTCACAGGGAATGCTCAAAGCACCGATTGTAAGAAGAGTCTCTATTCTTGTACTTAAGTCGGCATTGTGCCTTTTGTATTTAATTCCGATGCGATTTCTATGTTTCATCGTCAATGTGAAGGTAAAAGGAATACATTGAACCTGCAGTGGTGTATCGGAAACTAATACTGGTCTCACAGGAAAGGATCAAAGCACAGACTGTAAGAAGAGTCTCTATTCTTGTACTTAAGGCGGCATTGTGCCTTTTGTATTTAATTCCGATGAGATTTCTGTGTTTCATCGTCAATGTGAGGGTCAATGGAATACATTGAACCTGCAGTGGTGTATCGGAAACTAATACTGGTCTCACACGAAAGGATCAAAGCACTGACTGAAAGAAGAGTCTCTATTCTTGTACTTTAGGCGGCATTGAGGCTTTTGTATTTAATTCCGATCCGATGTCTGTGTTTCATCGCCAATGTGCAGGTCAAATGACTACATTGAACCTGAAGTGGTGTATCGGAAACTAATACTGGTCTCAGAGGAAAGAATCAAAGCACAGACAGTAAGAAGAGTCTCTATTCGTGTTCTTAAGGCAGCATTGTGCCTTTTGTATTTAATTCCGATGCGATTTGTGTGTTTCATCGTCAATGTTTACGTCCAAGGAATACATTGAATCTGTAGTGGAGTATCGGAAATTAATACTGTTCTCACAGGAAAGGATCAAAGCACCGACTGTAAGAAGAGTCTCTATTCTTGTACCTAAGGCGGCATTGTGCCTTTTGTATTTAATTCCGATGCGATTTCTGTGTTTCATCGTCAATGTGAAGGTCAAAGGAATACATTGAACCTGCAGTGGTGTATCAGAAACTAATGCTGCTCTCACAGGAAAGGATCAAATCACAGACTGTAAGAAGAGTCTCTATTCTTGTACTTAAGGCGGCATTGTGCATTTTGTATTAAATTCCGATGCGATTTCTGTGTTTCATCGACAATGTAATGGTCAAAGGAATACATTGAACCTGCAGTGGTGTATCGGAAACTAATACTGGTCTCACAGGATATAATCAAAGCACAGACTGTAAGAAGAGTCTCTATTCTTGTACTTAAGGCGGCATTGTGCCTTTTGTAATTAATTCCGATGCGATTTCTGTGTTTCATCGTCAATGTGAGTGTCGAAGGAATACATTGAACCTGCAGTGGTGTATCGGAATCTAATAATGGTCTCACAGGAAAGGATCAATGCACAGAGTGTAAGAAGTGTCTCTATTCTTGTACTTAAGGCGGCATTGTGCCTTTTGTATTTAATTCCGATACGATTTCTGTGTTTCATCGTCAATGTGAGTGTCGAAGGAATACATTGAACCTGCAGTGGTGTATCAGAAACTAATACTGGTCTCACAGGGAATGCTCAAATCACCGACTGTAAGAAGAGTCTCTATTCTTGTACTTAAGGCGGCATTGTGCCTTTTGTATTTAATTCCGATGCGATTTCTGTGTTTCATCGTTATGTGAAGGTCAAAGGAATACATTGAACCTGCAGTGGTGTATCGGAAACTAATACTGGTCTCACAGGAAAGGATCAAAGCACAGACTCTAAGAAGTCTCACTCTTCTAGCACTTAAGGCGGCATTGTGCCATTTGTATTTAATTCCGATGTGATTTCTGTGTTTTATCATCAATGTGAAGGTCCAAGGAATACATTGAACCTGCAGTGGTGTATCGGAAACTAATACTGGTCTCACAGGAAAGGATCAAAGCCCAGACTTTAAGAAGCCTCATTCCTCCCGCACTTAAGGCGGCATTTTGCCTTTTGTATGTAATTCCGACGTAAATTCAGTGTTTCATTGACAATGTGAATGTCCAAGGAATACCTTGAACCTGCAGTGGTGTATCGGAAACTAATAATGGTCTCACAGGAAAGGATCAAAGCACAGACTGTAAGAAGTGTCTCTATTCTTGTACTTAAGGCGGCATTGTGCCATTTGTATTTAATTCCGATGCGATATCTGTGTTTCATCGTGAATGTGAAGGTCCAAGGAATACATTGAACCTGCAGTGGTGTATCGGAAACTAATACTGGTCTCACAGGAAAGGATCAAAGCACAGACTGTAAGAAGAGTCTCTATTCTTGTACTTAAGGCGGCATTGTGCCTTTCGTATTTAATTCCGATGAGATTTCTGTGTTTCATCGTCAATGTGAGGGTCAATGGAATACATTGAACCTGCAGTGGTGTATCGGAAACTAATACTGGTCTCACACGAAAGGATCAAAGCACAGACTGTAAGAAGAGTCTCTATTCTTGTACTTAAGGCGGCATTGTGGCTTTTGTATTTAATTCCGATCCGATGTCTGTGTTTCATCGCCAATGTGAAGGTCAAAGGACTACATTGAACCTGAAATGGTGTATCGGAAACTAATACTGGTCTCACAGGAAAGAATCAAAGCACAGACTGTAAGAAGAGTCTCTATTCGTGTTCTTAAGGTTTCATTGTGCCTTTTGTATTTTATTCCGATGCGATTTGTGTGTTTCATCGTCAATGTTTACGTCCAAGGAATACATTGAACCTGCAGTCGAGTATCGGAAACTAATACTGGTCTCACAGGAAAGGATCAAAGCACCGACTGTAAGAAGAGTCTCTATTCTTGTACCTAAGGCGGCATTGTGCCTTTTGTATTTAATTCCGATGCGATTTCTGTGTTTCATCGTCAATGTGAAGGTCAAAGGAATACATTGAACCTGCAGTGGTGTATCAGAAACTAATACTGCTCTCACAATAAAGGATCAAATCACAGACTGTAAGAAGAGTCTCTATTCTTGTACTTAAGGCGGCATTGTGCATTTTGTATTAAATTCCGATGCGATTTCTGTGTTTCATCGTCAATGTAAAGGTCAAAGGAATACATTGAACCTGCAGTGGTGTATCGGAAACTAATACTGCTCTCACAGGATATAATCAAAGCACAGACTGTAAGAAGAGTCTCTATTCTTGTACTTAAGGCGGCATTGTGCCTTTTGTATTTAATTCCGATGCGATTTCTGTGTTTCATCGTCAATGTGAATGTCGAAGGAATACATTGAACCTGCATTGGTATATCGGAAACTAATACTGGTCTCACAGGGAATGCTCAAAGCACCGACTGTAAGAAGAGTCTCTATTCTTGTACTTAAGTCGGCATTGTGCCTTTTGTATTTAATTCCGATGCGATTTCTATGTTTCATCGTCAATGTGTATGTCCAAGGAATACATTGAACCTGCAGTGGTGTATCGGAAACAAATACTGGTCTCACAGGAAAGGATCAAATCACAGACTATAAGAAGTGTCTCTATTCCTGTACTTAAGGCGGCATTGTGCCTTTTGTATTTAATTCCGATGCGATATCTGTGTTTCATCGTGAATGTGATGGTCCAAGGAATACATTGAACCTGCAGTGGTGTAATCGAAACTAATACTGGTCTCACAGGAAAGGATCAAAGCACAGACTGTAAGAAGAGTCTCTATTCTTGTACTTACGGCGGCATTGTGCCTTTTGTATTTAATTCCGATGCGATTTCTGTGTTTCATTGTCAATGTGAGGGTCAATGGAATACATCGAGCCTGCAGTGGTGTATCGGAAACTAATACTGGTCTCACAGGAAAGCACAGACTGTGAAAAGAGTCTCTATTCTTGTACCTAAGGCGGCATTGTGCCTTTTGCATTTAATTCCGATCCGATTTCTGTGTTTCATTGTCAATGTGAAGGTCTAAGGACTACATTGAACCTGAAGTGGTGTATCGGAAACTAATACTGGTCTCACAGGAAAGGATAAAAGCACAGACTTTAAGAAGAGTCTCTATTCTTGTACTTAACGCGGCATTGTGCCTTTTGTATTTAATTCCGATGCGATTTGTGTGTTTCATCGTCAATGTTTACGTCCAAGGGATACATTGAACCTGCAGTGGTGTATCAGAAACTAATACTGGTCTCACAGGAAAGGATCAAAGCACCGACTGTAAGAAGAGTCTCTATTCTTGTACCTAAATCGGCATTGCGCCTTTTGTATTTAATTCCGATGCGATTTCTGTGTTACATTGTCAATGTGAAGGTCAAAGGAATACATTGAACCTGCAGTGGTGTATCGGAAACTAATACTGGTCTCACAGGAAAGGATCAAATCACAGACTGTAAGAAGAGTCTCTATTCTTGTACTTAAGGCGGCATTATAATCTTTGTATTTAATTCCGATGCGATTTCTGTGTTTCATCGTCAATGTAAAGGTCAAAGGAATACATTGAACCTGCAGTGGTGTATCGGAAACTAATACTGGTCTCACAGGAAAGGATCAAAGCACAGACTGTAAGAAGAGTCTCTATTCTTGTACTTAAGGCGGCATTGTGCCTTTTGTATTTAATTTTGATGCGATTTCTGTGTTTCATCGTCACTGTGAAGGTCCAAGGAATACATTGAACCTGCAGTGGTGTATCGGAAACTAATACTGGTCTCACAGGGATTGCTCAAAGCACCGACTGTAAGAAGAGTCTCTATTCTTGTACTTAAGGCGGCAATGTGCCTTTTGTACTAAATTCCGATGCGATTTCTGTGTTTCATAGTCAATGTGAAGGTCAAAGGAATACATTGAACCTGCAGTGGTGTATCGGAAACTAATACTGGTCTTACTGGAAAGGATCAAAGCACAGACTCTAAGAAGTCTCACTCTTCTTGCACATAAGGTGGCATGGTGCCTTTTTTATTTAATTCCGATGTAATTTCATTGTTTCATCGTCATTGTGAAGGTCAAAGGAATACATTGAACCTGCAGTGGTGTATCGGAAACTAATACTGGTCTCACAGGAAAGGATCAAAGCACAGACTGTGAGAAGAGTCTCTATTCTTGTACTTAAGGCGTCATTGTGCCTTTTGTATTTAATTCCGATGCAATTTCTGTGTTTCGTCGTCAATGTGGAGGTCCAAAGAATACACTGAACGTGCAGTGCTGTATCGGAAACTAATACTGGTCTCACAGGGAATGCTCAAAGCACCGACTGTAAGAAGAGTCTCTATTCTTGTACTTAAGGCGGCATTGTGCTTTTTGTATGTAATTGCGATGCGATTTCTGTGTTTTATGGTCAATGTGAAAGTCCAAGTAATAATTTTGTACCGGCAGTGGTGTATCGGAAACAAATACTGGTCTCACAGGGAATGCTCAATGCACTGACTGAAAGAAGAGTCTCTATTCTTGTACTTAAGGCGGCATTGTGACTTTTGTACTTAATTCCGTTGCGATTTCTGTGTTTCATCGTCAATGTGATGGTCCCAGGAATACATTGAACCTGCAGTGGTGTATCGGAAACTAATACTGGTCTCACAGGAAATGCTCAAAGCACCGACTGTAAGAAGAGTCTCTATTCTTGTACTTAAGGCGCCATTGTGGCTTTTGTATTTAATTCCGATGTAATTTTGGTGTTTCATCGTCAATGTGTATGTACAAGGTATACATTGAACCTGAAGTGGTGTATCGGAAACTAATACTGGTCTCACAGGGAATGCTCAAATCACCGACTGTAAGAAGAGTCTCTATTCTTGTACTTAAGGCGGCATTGTGACTTCTGTACTTAATTCCGTTGCGACTTCTGTGTTTCATCGTCAATGTGAAGGTCCCAGGAATACATTGAACCTGCAGTGGTGTATCGGAAACTAATACTGGTCTCACAGGGAATGCTCAAAACACCGACTGTAAGAAGAGTCTCTATTCTTGTACTTAAGGCAGCTTTGTGCCTTTTGTATTTAATTCCGATGAGATTTCTGTGTTTCATCGTCAATGTGAGTGTCAATGGAATACATTGAACCTGCAGTGGTGTATCGGAATTTAATACTGGTCTCACACGAATGGATCAAAGCACAGACTGTAAGAAGAGTCTCTATTCTTGTACTTAATGCGGCATTGTGGCTTTTGTATTTAATTCCGATCCGATGTCTGTGTTTCATCGCCAATGTGAAGGTCAAAGGACTACATTGAACCTGAAGTGGTGTATCGGAAACTAATACTGGTCTCACAGGAAAGAATCAAAGCGCAGACTGTAAGAAGAGTCTCTAATCGTGTTCTTAAGGTTTCATTGTGCGTTTTGTATTTTATTCCGATGCGATTTGTGTGTTTCATCGTCAATGTTTAAGTCCAAGGAATACATTGAACCTGCAGTGGAGTATCGGAAACTAATACTGGTCTCACTGGAAAGGATCAAAGCACCGACTGTAAGAAGAGTCTCTATTCTTGTACCTAAGGCGGCATTGTGCCTTTTGTATTTAATTCCTATGCGATTTCTGTGTTTCATCGTCAATGTGAATGTCGAAGGAATACATGAACCTGCAGTGGTGTATCGGAAAGTAATACTGGTCTCACAGGGAATGCTCAAAGCACCGACTGTAAGAAGAGTCTCTATTCTTGTACTTAAGTCGGCATTGTGCCTTTTGTATTTAATTCCGATGCGATTTCTATGTTTCATCGTCAATGTAAAGGGCCAAGGAATACATTGAACCTGCAGTGGTGTATCGGAAACTAATACTGGTCTCACAGGAAATGCTCAAAGCACCGACTGTAAGAAGAGTCTCTATTCTTGTACTTAAGGCGGCATTGTGGCTTTTGTATTTAATTCCGATGTAATTTCGGTGTTTCATCGTTAATGTGTATGTACAAGGAATACATTGAACCTGAAGTGGTGTGTCGGAAACTAATACTGGTCTCACAGGGAATGCTCAAAGCACCGACTGTAAGAAGAGTCTCTATTCTTGTACTTAAGGCGGCAATGTGCCTTTTGTATTTAATTCCGATGCGATTTCTGTGTTTCATCGTAAGCGTGATAGTCCAAGGAATACATTGAACCTGCATTAGTGTACCGGAAACTGATACTGTCTCACAGGAAAGGATCAAAGCACAGATTCTAAGAAGTCTCACTCTTGTAGCACTTAAGGCGGCATTGTGCCTTTTGTATTTAATTCCGAGATAATTTCAGTGTTTCATCGTCAATTTTAATGTCCACAGAATACATTGAACCTGTAGTGCTGTATCGGAAACTAATACTGGTCTCACAGGGAATGCTCAAAGCACCGACTGTAAGAAGAGTCTCTATTCTTGTACTTAAGGCGGCATTGTGCTTTTTGTATGTAATAGCGATGCGACTTCTGTGTATTATGGTCAATGTGAAAGTCCAAGTATTAATTTTGTACCGGCAGTGGTGTATCGGAAACTAATACTGGTCTCACAGGGAATGCTCATCGCACTGACTGTAAGAAGAGTCTCTATTCTTGTACTTATGGCGGCATTGTGGCTTTTGTATTTAATTCCGATCCGATGTCTGTGTTTCATCGCCAATGTGAAGGTCCCAGGAATACATTGAACCTGAAGTGGTGTATCGGAAACTAATACTGGTCTCACAGGAAAGAATCAAAGCACAGACTGTAAGAAGAGTCTCTATTCGTGTTCTTAAGGTTTCATTGTGCGTTTTGTATTTTATTCCGATGCGATTTGTGTGTTTCATCGTCAATGTTTACGTCCAAGGAATACATTGAACCTGCAGTGGAGTATCGGAAACTAATACTGGTCTCACAGGAAAGGATCAAAGCACAGACTGTAAGAAGAGTCTCTATTCTTGTACTTAAGTCGGCATTGTGCCTTTTGTATTTAATTCCTATGCGATTTCTGTGTTTCATCGTCAATGTGAATGTCGAAGGAATACATTGAACCTGCAGTGGTGTATCGGAAACTAATACTGGTCTCACAGGGAATGCTCAAAGCACCGACTGTAAGAAGAGTCTCTATTCTTGTACTTAAGTCGGCATTGTGCCTTTTGTATTTAATTCCGATGCGATTTCTATGTTTCATCGTCAATGTGAAGGGCCAAGGAATACATTGAACCTGCAGTGGTGTATCGGAGACTAATACTGGTCTCACAGGAAAGCATCAAAGCACAGACTCTATGAAGTCTCACTCTTCTTGCACTTAAGGCGGCATTGTGGCTTTTGTATTTAATTCCGATGTAATTTCAGTGTTTCATCGACAATGTGTATGTCCATGGAATACATTGAACCGTGAGTGGTACATCGGAAACTAATACTGGTCTCACAGGGAATGCTCCAAGCATCGACAGTAAGAAGTGTCTCTATTCTTGTACTTAAGGCGGCGTTGTGCCATTTGTATTTAATTCTGATGCGATTTCTGTGTTATATCATCAATGTAAATGTCCAAGGAATACATTGAACCTGCAGTGGTGTATCGGAAACTAATACTGGTCTCACAGGAAAGGATCAAAGCCCAGACTCTAAGAAGCCTCATTCGTCTTGCACTTAAGGCGGCATTGTGCCTTTTGTATATAATTCCGATGTAATTTCAGTGTTTCATTGACAATGTGTATGTCCTAGGAATACATTGAACCTGCAGTGGTGTATCGGAAACTAATACTGGTCTCACAGGAAAGGATCAAAGCACAGACTGTAAGAAGTGTCTCTATTCCTGTACTTAAGGAGGCATTGTGCCTTTTGTATTTAATTCCGATGCGATATCTGTGTTTCATCGTGAATGTGAAGGTCCAAGGAATACATTGAACCTGCAGTGGTGTAATCGAAACTAATACTGGTCTCACAGGAAAGGATCAAAACACAGACTGTGAGATGAGTCTCTATTCTTGTACTTAAGGCGGCATTGTGCCTTTTGTATTTAATTCCGATCCGATTTCTGTGTTTCATCGTCAATGTGAAGGTCTAAGGACTACATTGAACCGGAAGTGGTGTATCGGAAACAAATACTGGTCTCACAGGAAAGGATAAAAGCACAGACTTTAAGAAGAGTCTCTATTCTTGTACTTAAGGCGGCATTGTGCATTTTGTATTTAATTTCGATGCGATTTGTGTGTTTCATCGTCAATGTTTACGTCCAAGGAATACATTGAACATGCAGTGGTGTATCGGAAACTAATACTGGTCTCACAGGAAAGGATCAAAGCACCGACTGTAAGAAGAGTCTCTATTCTTGTACCTAAATCGGCATTGTGCCTTTTGTATTTAATTCCGATGCGATTTCTGTGTTTCATAGTCAATGTGAAGGTCAAAGGAATACATTGAACCTGCAGTGGTGTATCGGAAACTAATACTGGTCTCACTGGAAAGGATCAAAGCACAGACTCTAAGAAGTCTCACTCTTCTTGCACATAAGGAGGAATGGTGCCTTTTTTATTTAATTCCGATGTAATTTCATTGTTTCATCGTCAATGTGTATGTCCAAGAAATACATTGAACCTGCAGTGGTGTTTCAGAAAGTAATACTGGTCTCACAGGGAATGCTCAAAGCACCGACTGTAAGAAGAATCTCTATGCTTGTACTTAAGGCGGCATTGTGCCTTTTGTATTTAATTCCGATGCGATTTCTGTGTTTCATCGTCAATGTGAAGGTCCAAGTAATACATTGAACCTGCAGTGGTGTATCGGAAACTAATACTGGTCGCACAGGGAATGCTCAAAGCACCGACTGTAAAAAGAGTCTCTATTCTAGTACTTCAGGCGGCATTCTGCCTTTTGTATTTAATTCCGATGTAATCTCAGTGTTTCATCGTCAATGTGTATGTCCTAGGAATACATTGAACCTGCAGTGGTGTATTGGAAACTAATACTGGTCGCACAGGGAATGCTCAAAGCACCGACTGTAGAAAGAGTCTCTATTCTAGTACTTAAGGCGGCATTGTGCCTTTTATATTTAATTCCGATGAGATTTCTGTGTTTACTTGTCAATGTGAAAGTCCAAGGAATACATTGAACCTGCAGTGGTGTATCGGAAACTAATACTGGTCTCACAGGGAATGCTCAAAGCTCCGACTGAAAGAAGAGTCTCTATTCTTGTATTTAATTCGGCATTGTGCCTTTTGTATTTAATTCCGATGTAATTTAGTTGTTTCATCATCAATGTATGTCCAAGGAATACATTGAACCTGCAAAGGTGTATAGGAAACTAATACTGGTCTCACAGGAAAGGATCAAAGCACAGACTCTAAGAAGTCTCACTCTTCTTGCATTTAAAGCGGCATTGTGCCTTTTGCATTTAATTCCGTTGTAATTTCAGTGTTTCATCGTCAATGTGTATATCCAAGGAATACATTGAATCTGCAGTAGTGTATTGGAAACTAATACTGGTCTCACAGGAAAGGATCAAAGCACCGACTGTAAGAAGAGTCTCTATTCTTGTACCTAAGGCGGCATTGTGCCTTTTGTATTTAATTCCGATGCGATTTCTGTGTTTCATCATCAATGTGAAGGTCAAAGGAATACATTGAACCTGCAGTGGTGTATCAGAAACTAATACTGCTCTCACAGGAAAGGATCAAATGACAGACTGTAAGAAGTGTCTCTATTCTTGTACTTAAGGCGGCATTGTGCATTTTGTATTAAATTCCGATGCGATTTCTATGTTTCGTCGTCAATGTGAAGGTCCAAGGAATACATTGAACCTGCAGTGGTGTATCGGAAACTAATACTGGTCTCACAGGAAAGGATCAAAGCACAGACTCTATGAAGTCTCACTCTTCTTGCACTTAAGGCGGCATTGTGGCTTTTGTATTTAATTCCGATGTAATTTCAGTGTTTCATCGACAATGTGTATGTCCAAGGAATACATTGAACCGGCAGTGGTACATCGGAAACAAATACTGGTCTCTCAGGGAATGCTCCAAGCATCGACAGTAGGAAGTGTCTCTATTCTTGTACTTAAGGCGGCGTTGTGCCATTTGTATTTAATTCTGATGCGATTTCAGTGTTTTATCATCAATGTAAAGGTCCAAGGAATACATTGAACCTGCAGTGGTGCATCGGAAACTAATACTGGTCTCACGGGAAATGATCGGAGCCCAGACTCTAAGAAGCCTCATTCGTCTTGCACTTAAGGCGGCATTGTGCCTTTTGTATTTAATTCCGATGTAATTTCAGTGTTTCATTGACAATGTGTATGTCAAAGGAATACATTGAACCTGTAGTGGCGTATCGGAAACTAATACTGGTCTCACAGGAAAGGATCAAAGCACAGACTGTGAAAAGAGTCTCTATTCTTGTACTTAAGTCGGCATTGTGCCTTTTGTATTTAATTCCGATCCGACTTCTGTGTTTCATCGTCAATGTGAAGGTCTAAGGACTACATTGAACCTGAAGTGGTGTATTGGAAACTAATACTGGTCTCACAGGAAAGGATAAAAGCACAGACTTTAAGAAGAGTCTCTATTCTTGTACTTAAGGCGGCATTGTGCCTTTTGTATTTAATTCCGATGCGATTTGTGTGTTTCATCGTCAATGTTTACGTCCAAGGGATACATTGAACCTGCAGTGGTGTATCAGAAACTAATACTGGTCTCACAGGAAATGATCAAAGCACCAACTGTAAGAAGAGTCTCTATTCTTGTACCTAAATCGGCATTGTGCCTTTTGTATTTAATTCCGATGCGATTTCTGTGTTTCATTGTCAATGTGAAGGTCAAAGGAATACATTGAACCTGCAGTGGTGTATCGGAAACTAATACTGGTCTCACAGGAAAGGATCAAATCACAGATAGTAAGAAGAGTCTCTACTCTTGTACTTAAGGCGGCATTATAATCTTTGTATTTAATTCCGATGCGATTTCTGTGTTTCATCGTCAATGTAAAGGTCAAAGGAATACATTGAACCTGCAGTGGTGTATCTGAAACTAATACTGGTCTCACAGGAAAGGATCAAAGCACAGACTGTGAGAAGAGTCTCTATTCTTGTACTTGAGGCGGCATTGTGTCTTTTGTATTTAATTTTGATGCGATTTCTGTGTTTCATCGTCACTGTGAAGGTCCAAGGAATACATTGAACCTGCAGTGGTGTATCGGAAAGTAATACTGGTCTCACAGGGAATGCTCAAAGCACCGACTGTAAGAAGAGTCTCTATTCTTGTACTTATGGCATCAATGTGCCTTTTGTACTAAATTCCGATGCGATTTCTGTGTTTCATAGTGAATGTGAAGGTCAAAGGAATACATTGAACCTCTAGTGGTGTATCGGAAACTAATACTGGTCTCACTGGAAAGGATCAAAGCACAGACTCTAAGAAGTCTCACTCTTCTTGCACATAAGGTGGCATGGTGCCTTTTTTATTTAATTCCGATGTAATTTCATTGTTTCATCGTCAATGTGAAGGTGAAAGGAATACATTGAACCTGCAGTGGTGTATCGGAAACTAATACTGGTCTCACAGGAAAGGATCAAAGCACAGACTGTAAGAAGAGTCTCTATTCTTGTACTTAAGGCGGCATTGTGCCTTTTGTATTTAATTCCGATGCGATTTCTGTGTTTCATCTTCAATGTTATGGTCGAAGGAATACATTGAACCTGCAGTGGTGTATCGGAAATTTAATACTGGACTCACAGGGAATGCTCAAAGCAACGACTGTATGAAGAGTCTCTATTCTTGTACTTAAGGCGGCGTTGTGCCTTTTGTATTTAATTCCTTGCAATTTCTGTGTTTCATCATCAATGTGAAGGTCCAAAGAATACACTGAACGTGCAGTGCTGTATCGGAAACAAATACTGGTCTCACAGGGAATGCTCAAAGCACCGACTGTAAGAAGAGTCTCTATTCTTGTACTTAAGGCGGCATTGTGCTTTTTGTACGTAATTGCGATGCGATTTCTGTGTTTTATGGTCAATGTGAAAGTCCAAGTAATAATTTTGTACCGGCAGTGGTGTATCGGAAACTAATACTGGTCTCACAGGGAATGCTCAATGCACTGACTGTAAGAAGAGTCTCTATTCTTGTACTTAAGGCGGCATTGTGACTTTTGTACTTAATTCCGTTGCGATTTCTGTGTTTCATCGTCAATGTGAAGGTCCCAGGAATACATTGAACCTGCAGTGGTGTATCGGAAACTAATACTGGTCTCACAGGGAATGCTCAAAGCACCGACTGTAAGAAGAGTCTCTATTCTTGTACTTAAGGCGGCATTGTGGCTTTTGTATTTAATTCCGATGTAATTTCGGTGTTTCATCGTCAATGTGTATGTACAAGGAATACATTGAACCTGAAGTGGTGTATCGGAAACTAATACTGGTCTCACAGGGAATGATCAAAGCACCGACTGTAAGAAGAGTCTCTATTCTTGTACTTAAGGCGGCATTGTGCCTTTTGTATTTAATTCCGATGCGATTTCTGTGTTTCATCGTAAGCGTGATAGTCCAAGGAATACATTGAACCTGCATTAGTGTACCGGAAACTAATACTGTCTCACAGGAAAGGATCAAAGCACAGATTCTAAGAAGACTCACTCTTGTTGCACTTAAGGCGGCATTGTGCCTTTTGTATTTAATTCTGAGATAATTTCAGTGTTTCATCGTCAATTTTAATGTCCACAGAATACATTGAAACTGTAGTGCTGTATCGGAAACTAATACTGGTCTCACAGGGAATGCTCAAACACCGACTGTAAGAAGAGTCTGTATTCTTGTACTTAAGGTGGCATTGTGCCTTTTGTATTTAATTCCGATGCGATTTCTGTGTTTCATCGTCAATGTGAAGGTCGAAGGAATACATTGAACCTGCAGTGGTGCATCGGAAACTAATACTGGTCTCACAGGAAAGGATCAAAGCAAAGACTCTAAGAAGTCTCACTCTTCTAGCACTTAAGGCGGCATTGTGGCTTTTGTATTTTATTCCGATGTAATTTCAGTGTTTCATCGTCAATGTGTATGTCCAAGGAATACATTGAACCTGCAGTGGTACATCGGAAACTAAAACTGGTCTCACAGGGAATGCTCAAAGCATCGACAGTGAGAAGTGTCTCTATTCTTGTACTTAAGGCGGCATTGTGCCATTTGTATTTAATTCCGATGTGATTTCTGTGTTTTATTATCAATGTGAAAGTCCAAGGAATACATTGAACCTGCAGTGGTGTATCGGAAACTAATACTGTTCTCACAGAAAAGGATCAAAGCCCAGACTCTAAGAAGCCTCATTCCTCCTGCTCTTAAGGCGGCATTTTGCCTTTTGTATTTAATTCCGACGTAATTTCAGTGTCTCATTTACAATGTGTATGTCCAAGGGATACATTGAACCTGCAGTGGTGTATCGGAAACTAAAAATGGTCTCACAGGAAAGGATCAAAGCACAGACTGTAAGAAGTGTCCCTATTCTTGTAATTACGGGGGCATTGTGCCATTTGTATTTAATTCCGATGCGATATCTGTGTTTCATCGTGAATGTGAAGGTCCAAGGAATACATTGAATATGCAGTGGTGTATCAGAAACTAATACTGGTCTCACAGGAAAGGATCAAAGCACAGACTGTAAGAAGAGTCTCTATTCTTGTACTTAAGGCGGCATTGTGCCTTTTGTATTTAATTCCGATGAGATTTCTGTGTTTCATCGTCAATGTGAGGGTCAATGGAATACATTGAACCTGCAGTGGTGTATCGGAAACTAATACTGGTCTCACAGGGAATGCTCAAAGCACCGACTGTAAGAAGAGTCTCTATTCTTGTACTTAAGGCGGCATTGAGCCTTTTGTATTCAATTCCGATGCGATCTCTGTGTTTCATCGTCAATGTGAATGTCGAAGGAATACATTGAACCTGCAGTGGTTTATCGGAAACTAATACTGGTCTCACAGGGAATGCTCAAAGCACCGACTGTAGTAAGAGTCTCTATTCTTGTACTTAAGTCGGCATTGTGCCTTTTGTATTTAATTCCGATGCGATTTCTATGTTTCATCGTCAATGTGAAGGTCCAAGGAATACATTGAACCTGCAGTGGTGTATCGGAAACTAATACTGGTCTCACAGGAAAGGATCAAAGAACAGACTCTATGTAGTCTCACTCTTCTTGCACTTAAGGCGGCATTGTGGCTTTTGTATTTAATTCCGATGCGATTTCTGTGTTTCATTGTCATTGTGAGGGTCAATGGAATACATCGAGCCTGCAGTGGTGTATCGGAAACTAATACTGGTCTCACAGGAAAGGATAAAGCACAGACTGTAAGAAGAGTCTCTATTCTTGTACTTAAGGCGGCATTGTGCCTTTTGTATTTAATTCCGATGCGATTTGTGTGTTTCATCGTCAATGTTTACGTCCAAGGAATACATTGAACCTGCAGTGGTGTATCGGAAACTAATACTGGTATCACAGGGAATGCTCAAAGCACCGACTGTAAGAAGAGTCTCTATTCTTGTACTTAAGGCGGCATTGAGCCTTTTGTATTCAATTCCGATGCGATCTCTGTGTTTCATCGTCAATGTGAATGTCGAAGGAATACATTGAACCTGCAGTGGTTTATCGGAAACTAATACTGGTCTCACAGGGAATGCTCAAAGCACCGACTGTAGTAAGAGTCTCTATTCTTGTACTTAAGTCGGCATTGTGCCTTTTGTATTTAATTCCGATGCGATTTCTATGTTTCATCGTCAATGTGAAGGTCCCAGGAATACATTGAACCTGCAGTGGTGTAATCGAAACTAATACTGGTCTCACAGGAAAGGATCAAAGCACAGACTGTAAGAAGAGTCTCTATTCTTGTACTTATGGCGGCATTGTGCCTTTTGTATTTAATTCCGATGCGATTTCTGTGTTTCATTGTCATTGTGAGGGTCAATGGAATACATCGAGCCTGCAGTGGTGTATCGGAAACTAATACTGGTCTCACAGGAAAGGATAAAGCACAGACTGTAAGAAGAGTCTCTATTCTTGTACTTAAGGCGGCATTGTGCCTTTTGTATTTAATTCCGATGCGATTTGTGTGTTTCATCGTCAATGTTTACGTCCAAGGAATACATTGAACCTGCAGTGGTGTATCGGAAACTAATACTGGTCTCACAGGAAAGGATCGAAGCACCGACTGTAAGAAGAGTCTCTATTCTTGTACCTAATTCGGCATTGTGCCTTTTGTATTTAATTCCGATGCGATTTCTGTGTTTCATTGTCAATGTGAAGGTCAAAGGAATACATTGAACCTGCAGTGGTGTATCGGAAACTAATACTGGTCTCACAGGGAAGGATCAAATCACAGACTGTAAGAAGAGTCTCTATTCTTGTACTTAAGGCGGCATTATAATCTTTGTATTTAATTCCGATGCGATTTCTGTGTTTCATCGCCAATGTAAAGGTCAAAGGAATACATTGCACCTGCAGTGGTGTGTCGGAAACTAATACTGGTCTCACAGGAAATAATCAAAGCACAGACTGTAAGAAGAGTCTTTATTCTTGTACTTAAGGCGGCATTGTGTCATTTATATTTAATTTTGATGCGATATCTGTGTTTCATCGTCAACGTGAAGGTCCAAGGAATGCATTGAACCTGCAGTGGTGTATCGGAAACTAATACTGGTCTCACTGGAAAGGATCAAAGCACAGACTCTAAGAAGTGTCACTCTTCTTGCACATAAGGAGGCATGGTGCCTTTTTTATTTAATTCCGATGTAATTTCATTGTTTCATCGTCAATGTTAATGTCCAAGAAATACATTGAACCTGCAGTGGTGTATTGGAAAGTAATACTGGTCTCACAGGGAATGCTCAAAGCACCGACTGTAAGAAGAATCTCTATGCTTGTACTTAAGGCGGCATTGTGCCCTTTGTATTTAATTCCGATGCGATTTCTGTGTTTCATCGTCAATGTGAAGGTCCAAGTAATACATTGAACCTGCAGTGGTACATCGGAAACTAAAACTGGTCTCACAGGGAATGCTCAAAGCATCGACAGTGAGAAGTGTTTCTATTCTTGTACTTAAGGCGGCATTGTGCCATTTGTATTTAATTCCGATGCGATTTCTGTGTTTTATCATCAATGTGAAGGTCCAAGGAATACATTGAACCTGCAGTGGTGTATCGGAAACTAATAATGGTCTCACTGGAAAGGATCAGAGCACAGACTGTTAGAAGTGTCTCTATTCTTGCAATTAAGGCGGCATTGTGCCATTTGTATTTAATTCCGATGCGATATCTGTGTTTCATCGTGAATGTGAAGGTCCAAGGAATACATTGAACCTGCAGTGGTGTATCAGAAACTAATACTGGTCTCACAGGAAAGGATCAAAGCACAGACTGTAAGAAGAGTCTCTATTCTTGTACTTAAGGCGGCATTGTGCCTTTTGTATTTAATTCCGATGAGATTTCTGTGTTTCATCGTCAATGTGAGGGTCAATGGAATACATTGAACCTGCAGTGGTGTATCGGAAACTAATACTGGTCTCACACAAAAGGATCAAAGCACAGACTGTAAGAAGAGTCTCTATTCTTGTACTTAAGGCGGCATTGTGGCTTTTGTATTTAATTCCGACCCGATGTCTGTGTTTCATCGCCAATGTGAAGGTCAAAGGACTACATTGAACCTGCAGTGGTGTATCGGAAACTAATACTGGTCTCACAGGGAATGCTCAAAGCACCGACTGTAAGAAGAGTCTCCATTCTTGTACTTAAGGCGGCATTGTGCCTTTTGTATTTAATTCCGATGCGATCTCTGTGTTTCATCGTCAATGTGAATGTCGAAGGAAACCATTGAACCTGCAGTGGTGTATCGGAAACTAATACTGGTCTCACAGGGAATGCTCAAAGCACCGACTGTAATAAGAGTCTCTATTCTTGTACTTAAGTCGGCATTGTGCCTTTTGTATTTAATTCCGATGCGATTTCTATGTTTCATCGTCAATGTGAATGTCCAAGGAATACATTGAACCTGCAGTGGTGTAATCGAAACTAATACTGGTCTCACAGGAAAGGATCAAAGCACAGTCTGTAAGAAGAGTCTCTATTCTTGTACTTATGGCGGCATTGTGCCTTTTGTATTTAATTCCGATGCGATTTCTGTGTTTCATTGTCAATGTGAGGGTCAATGGAATACATCGAGCCTGCAGTGGTGTATCGGAAACTAATACTGGTCTCACAGGAAAGGATAAAGCACAGACTGTAAGAAGAGTCTCTATTCTTGTAGTTAAGGCGGCATTGTGCCTTTTGTATTTAATTCCGATGCGATTTGTGTGTTTCATCGTCAATGTTTACGTCCAAGGAATACATTGAACCTGCAGTGGTGTATCGGAAACTAATACTGGTCTCACAGGAAAGGATCAAAGCACCGACTGTAAGAAGAGTCTCTATTCTTGTACCTAAATCGGCATTGTGGATTTTGTATTTAATTCCGATGCGATTTCTGTGTTTCATTGTCAATGTGAAGGTCAAAGGAATAAATTGAACCTGCAGTGGTGTATCGGAAACTAATACTGGTCTCACAGGAAAGGATCAAATCACAGACTGTAAGAAGAGTCTCTATTCTTGTACTTAAGGCGGCATTATAATCTTTGTATTTAATTCCGATGCGATTTCTGTGTTTCATCGTCAATGTAAACGTCAAAGGAATACATTGAACCTGCAGTGGTGTATCGGAAACTAATACTGGTCTCACAGGAAATAATCAAAGCACAGACTGTAAGAAGAGTCTCTATTCGTGTACTTAAGGCGGCATTGTGCCTTTTGTATTTAATTCCGATGCGATTTGTGTGTTTCATCGTCAATGTTTACGTCCAAGGAATACTTTGAACCTGCAGTGGTGTATCGGAAACTAATACTGGCCTCACAGGAAAGGATCAAAGCACCGACTGTAAAAAGAGTCTCTATTCTAGTACTTCAGGCGGCATTCTGCCTTTTGTATTTAATTCCGATGTAATCTCAGTGTTTCATCGTCAATGTGTATGTCCAAGGAATACATTGAACCTGCAGTGGTGTATTGAAAACTAATACTGGTCGCACAGGGAATGTTCAAAACACCGACTGTAAAAAGAGTCTCTATTCTAGTACTTAAGGCGGCATTGTGCCTTTTATATTTAATTCCGATGAGATTTCTGTGTTTACTCGTCAATGTGAAAGTCCAAGGAATACATTGAACCTGCAGTGGTGTATTGGAAACTAATACTGGTCGCACAGGGAATGCTCAAAGCATCGACAGTGAGAAGTGTTTCTATTCTTGTACTTAAGGCGGCATTGTGCCATTTGTATTTAATTCCGATGCGATTTCTGTGTTTTATCATCAATGTGAAGGTCCAAGGAATACATTGAACCTGCAGTGGTGTATCGGAAACTAATAATGGTCTCACTGGAAAGGATCAAAGCACAGACTGTTAGAAGTGTCTCTATTCTTGTAATTAAGGCGGCATTGTGCCATTTGTATTTAATTCCGATGCGATATCTGTGTTTCATCGTGAATGTGAAGGTCCAAGGAATACATTGAACCTGCAGTGGTGTATCAGAAACTAATACTGGTCTCACAGGAAAGGATCAAAGCACAGACTGTAAGAAGAGTCTCTATTCTTGTACTTAAGGCGGCATTGTGCCTTTTGTATTTAATTCCGATGAGATTTCTGTGTTTCATCGTCAATGTGAGGGTCAATGGAATACATTGAACCTGCAGTGGTGTATCGGAAACTAATACTGGTCTCACACAAAAGGATCAAAGCACAGACTGTAAGAAGAGTCTCTATTCTTGTACTTAAGGCGGCATTGTGGCTTTTGTATTTAATTCCGACCCGATGTCTGTGTTTCATCGCCAATGTGAAGGTCAAAGGACTACATTGAACCTGCAGTGGTGTATCGGAAACTAATACTGGTCTCACAGGGAATGCTCAAAGCACCGACTGTAAGAAGAGTCTCCATTCTTGTACTTAAGGCGGCATTGTGCCTTTTGTATTTAATTCCGATGCGATCTCTGTGTTTCATCGTCAATGTGAATGTCGATGGAATACATTGAACCTGCAGTGGTGTATCGGAAACTAATACTGGTCTCACAGGGAATGCTCAAAGCACCGACTGTAATAAGAGTCTCTATTCTTGTACTTAAGTAGGCATTGTGCCTTTTGTATTTAATTCCGATGCGATTTCTATGTTTCATCGTCAATGTGAATGTCCAAGGAATACATTGAACCTGCAGTGGTGTAATCGAAACTAATACTGGTCTCACAGGAAAGGATCAAAGCACAGACTGTAAGAAGAGTCTCTATTCTTGTACTTATGGCGGCATTGTGCCTTTTGTATTTAATTCCGATGCGATTTCTGTGTTTCATTGTCAATGTGAGGGTCAATGGAATACATCGAGCCTGCAGTGGTGTATCGGAAACTAATACTGGTCTCACAGGAAAGGATAAAGCACAGACTGTAAGAAGAGTCTCTATTCTTGTACTTAAGGCGGCATTGTGCCTTTTGTATTTAATTCCGATGCGATTTGTGTGTTTCATCGTCAATGTTTACGTCCAAGGAATACATTGAACCTGCAGTGGTGTATCGGAAACTAATACTGGTCTCACAGGAAAGGATCAAAGCACCGACTGTAAGAAGAGTCTCTATTCTTGTACCTAAATCGGCATTGTGCCTTTTGTATTTAATTCCGATGCGATTTCTGTGTTTCATTGTCAATGTGAAGGTCAAAGGAATAAATTGAACCTGCAGTGGTGTATCGGAAACTAATACTGGTCTCACAGGAAAGGATCAAATCACAGACTGTAAGAAGAGTCTCTATTCTTGTACTTAAGGCGGCATTATAATCTTTGTATTTAATTCCGATGCGATTTCTGTGTTTCATCGTCAATGTAAACGTCAAAGGAATACATTGAACCTGCAGTGGTGTATCGGAAACTAATACTGGTCTCACAGGAAATAATCAAAGCACAGACTGTAAGAAGAGTCTCTATTCGTGTACTTAAGGCGGCATTGTGCCTTTTGTATTTAATTCCGATGCGATTTGTGTGTTTCATCGTCAATGTTTACGTCCAAGGAATACTTTGAACCTGCAGTGGTGTATCGGAAACTAATACTGGCCTCACAGGGAATGCTCAAAGCACCGACTGTAAGAAGAGTCTCTATTCCTGTACTTAAGGCGGCATTGTGCCTTTTGTAATTAATTCCGATTTAATTTATGTGTTTCATCATAAATGTATGTCCAAGGAATACATTGAACCTGCAATGGTGTATCGGAAACTAATACTGGTCTCACAGGAAAGGATCAAAGCACAGACTGTAAGAAGTCTCACTCTTCTTGCATTTATAGCGCCATTGTGCCTTTTGCATTTAATTCCGATGTAATTTCAGTGTTTCATCGTCAATGTGTATGTCCAAGGAATACATTGAATCTGCAGTGGTGTATTGGAAACTAATACTGGTCTCACAGGGAATGCTCAAAGCACCGACTGTAAGAAGAGTCTCTATTCTTGTACTTAAGGCGGCATTGTGCCTTTTGTATTTAATTCCGATGCGATTTCTGTGTTTCGTCGTCAATGTGAAGGTCCAAGTAATACATTGAACCTGCAGAGGTGTATCGGAAACTAATACTGGTCGCACAGGGAATGCTCAAAGCACCGACTGTAAGAAGAGTCTCTATTCTTGTACTTCAGGCGACATTGTGCCTTTTGTATTTAATTCCGATGTAATCTCAGTGTTTCATCGTCAATGTGTATGTCCAAGGAATACATTGAACCTGCAGTGGTGTATAGGAAATTAATACTGGTCTCACAGGGAATGCTCAAAGCACCGACTGCAAGAAGTGTATCTATTCTTGTACATAAGGCGGCATTGTGCCTTTTAAATTTAATTCCGATGAGATTTCTGTGTTTCATCGTCAATGTGAAGGTCCAAGGAATACATTGAACCTGCAGTGGTGTATCGGAAACTAATACTGGTCTCACAGGGAATGCTCCAAGCACCGACTGTAAGAAGAGTCTCTATTCATGTACTTAAGGCGGCATTGTCCCTTTTGTATTTAATTCCGATGTAATTGATGTGTTTCATCGTCAATGTGGTTGTCCAAGGAATACATTGAGCCTGCAGTGGTGTATCGGAAACTAATACTGGTCTCATAGGGAATGCTAAAAGCACCGACTGTAAGAAGAGTCTCTATTCTTGTACTTAAGGCGGCATTGTGCCTTTTGAATTTCATTCCGATGTAATTTCTGTGTTTCATCATCAATGCTAAGGTCCAAGGATTACCTTGAACCTGCAGTAGTGTATCGGAAACTAATACTGGTCTAACAGGAAAAGATCAGAGCACAGACTCTAAGAAGTCTCACTCTTCTTGCACTGTTAGCGGTATTGTGCCTTTTGTATTTAATTCCGATGTAATTTCAGTGTTTCATCGTCACTGTGTATGTCCAAGGAATACACTGAACCTGCAGTGGTGAATTGGAAACTAATACTGGTCTCACAGGGAGTGCTCAAAGCACCGACTGTTAGAAGAGTCTCTATTCTTGTACTTAAGGCCGTATTGTGCCTTTTGTATTTAATTCCGATGCGATTTCTGTGTTTTATCTTCAATTTGATGGTCCAAGGAATACATTGAACCTGCAGTGGTGTATCGGAGACTAATACTGGTCTCACAGGAAAGGATCAAAGCACAGACTCTAACAAGTCTCACTCTCCTTGCACTTAAGGCGGCATTGTGACTTTTGTATTTAATTCCGATGTAATTTCAGTGTTTCATCGTCAATGTGTATGTCCAAGGAATTCATTGAACCTGCAGTGGTGTATCGGAAACTAATACTGGTCTCACAGGGAATGCTCAAAGCACCGACTGTAAGAAGAGTCTCTATTCTTGTACTTACGGCGGCATTGTGGATTTTGTATTTAATTCCGATGCGATATCTGTGTTTCATCGTCAATGTGAAGGTCCAAGGAATACATTGAACCTGCAGTGGTCTATCGGAAACTAATACTGGCTCACAGGGAATGCTCAAAGCACCGACTGTAAGAAGAGTCTCTATTCTTGTACTTCAGGCGGCATTGTGCCTTTTGTATTTAATTCCGATGTAGTCTCAGTGTTTCATCGTCAATGTGTATGTCCAAGGAATACATTGAACCTGCAGTGGTGTATTGGAAACTAATACTGGTCTCATAGGGATTGCTCAAAGCACCGACTGCAAGAAGTGTCTTTATTCTTGTACTTAAGGCGCCATTGTGCCTTTTATATTCAATTCCGATGAGATTTCTGTGTTTCATCGTCAATTTGAAGGAATAAATCGAATCTGCAGTGGTGTATCGGAAACTAATACTAATCTCACAGGGAATGCTCAAAACACTGACTGTAAGAAGAGTCTCTATTCTTGTACTTAAGGCGGCATTGTGAATTTTGTATTTAATTCGATGTAATTTATGAGTTTCATCGTCAATGTGTATGTCCAAGGAATACATTGAACCTTCTAGTATGATAAAAAAAAATTATTATTATTACTATTAAATATATTTCAATTCTTTCAATTTAAATCTGTGTTTCATACTAGAATGTCGTGTTCCCAGTTTGGCACAGCTTTGCCACAGGACACACGAAAGCGGTCGAAGACGTCCGTCTTCTGGTCGGCTCCTGATCGTTGTCAGAAGGAGGCTAGTTTTTGATTACGCAAAGACTTCTATTACTTGGAAAAGAACAACCCGGATTTCTTTACGTAATCAGTATGATTTTTAAATTACCTAAGGGACCTTTGACAATGAACAGTAAGAAAAAATGCATTTGCAAATGAAATCATTCATAAATGGGGCTGCTATGAGTTGTATAGAAGATAAGGGGCGGCCTTCTGTACACGACCAGGATGCCGCAGTATTCTACGCTGTAGTAAAAGCTGTTTGACATTCATAAAAATAATATGGCATGGAGATAAAAAAAGTATAAAGAAAAAAAAAACAGAATAAGAAGTCTGGTAAACACTAAATATATTCAAACAATTCTCACTAGCAAATTAGGGCTTATTTATAAACAATACTACTTACATAATTACTTTTCTAACAGTATGGTGCGATCAGATTTCAGCCTGTCCTGTGCTGTTTCCCATGTTCGCGTTTTTTGTCACAAATTACAGTCACTTTTCTCCTTCGTTGAAGACAATTCTTGCACTGTCCAACACCCCCGATAACAATAGCTTGCCGAGTTACAATTTCGAACATAAATTACTTGAATGTTATTAATTAATAATGTTGTCTGCACGCTGGCAAGACCGCTCACTCTTTTAGCTTAAAGTCGACCTCCTTTACGCTTTCACACCACAAGCAGAAGTACATTAAAATCTGAAGATCTACAAACGTTTTCTACCGTCATCTTTTATTTAGATCGAAGCGGAACGACAGTTCAGCTTCTGTTAAAATGTTTCTTTGACTGCGCAATCGATGTATTAGCGTCCGCGCTAGATGCGCATCTTTACAGTTACGTAAATTATACAAAACAAATGTCTTTCAAAGAATACTCAAAGCTTTCGTAGTACGGAAATACCAATAATATTACATCGCTTCCCGCGTGAGGAGTAATGAGTCTGAAAGGTCGTTACGACTCACGCGCAGTCGTAATATTATTGGATTCACGTACGTAGTGAATGAAGTATTTAAGGATGTCTCCTTGTAGGGAGCAAAACAGACATAACATAAGGCACATAGAACTATATGCGTTTCATACTAAGTCGTCAAAACTACTCACAGTTGCTTGATCATTAACAAACTTGGTTGTGGCATGATGTCATCATAAGTGTTCAAGGATTTAACATAGGTTCTCAAGAATTACTCTCATTCAGTCAATTGAAACATTGAAATACTAACATAGATACAAGTACAAATTAAATACACATACAGATACAAATATACATAAATATTGACAATAAGAAAAAAATTCTATTACTGTATTGGTGCATTTCCGCCAATTGTGAACGGAACATAAAACTTTTATCAGTCTTTCTCGTAGCGACATCACTCTTCACTTTGTAGTTGGTAGTATTTCCCATGAACTCGGATGATTTTCACAGGGGAATTGTTTCATTACCTGTCACTTTTCACTGCACTAAAACTGGGGATCACCTTTTCACATTCTGGTGGAAAACCACTGGGAATTTCACTATGTGAAGGGGGAAGTGATATTTCTTGACTCGACGATCCATCGGGTCATGTCGGGAATCAGGAAAGTTGATGACTGGTTCAATAACGAATGAGTCAGTTTGGTGGCTGTCTTAATCTCATTCCAATTCATGTTCCAGCACATGAAAATATAGAAAAAGAATCTGTATTAGGACTTTCTCATTAACTAGCATCTTAATCTAAGGGAATATAGAGTAAGA
Organism: Schistocerca americana; assembly: GCF_021461395.2. Taxonomy (NCBI): domain Eukaryota; kingdom Metazoa; phylum Arthropoda; class Insecta; order Orthoptera; family Acrididae; genus Schistocerca; species Schistocerca americana. The sequence continues at coordinate 728,420,541 of NC_060123.1, read as the reverse complement.
ATTTAAGACAATAAAAATTACTACATAGACTATGTACATATACATTGTATATTATTCATATTTTGTGTCTAGGTTTTATGTCCTTTCGTTAGCAAATATTAGCAAAACACGTTTCGTCTTGTACAGGTCTTTCTTAAGCAATGTATTTAGCAATATTGCCGTAGCAATTTTCATAGTTAAGGAAAAGTCATCATTAGTGTCCTTTTAATGTAAATATAGTAAAATCGTGCGTAGTTTATCAACGTTTTGTTATTTTTATGTCCATTTTCATCTCAGATCTGGAGCACGCTTGCGCCCGTTATGGAGAGGAATGCTTATTGTTGAGTGTGAGCCGGCGAGCAGTCATTGAATGTTGCCACAGTGCTCCACAGTCACGTGGTAACGAACTGGCGGTTTAACAGCGTTGGCAGTCCGCGTCCTGCACGAGGCAGATAGTTCTGTGGCTGCCAACCTTTTTTTTTTTTTTTTTTTTTTTAACTTGTGCATTTTGTTGAATCGTGGGTACTGGAGCAGCTCGTCAAGGCGACATGGTCAACCTGGACGGTAAATTGACTGCACCAGCGACGAAGAACAGTCATCGATGAAAATGACTACTGTCACCTATTTCAGTGAGTACAATAGCTTGTCTATCCTTTGACTGATAGTCACTGTATCGTCGTTACAACGTGAGAATACTTGTAATGCTACTTCACACGCGGAACATCACTCGTGTCCATAAGTTTATTACAGTTTTGATTCACACAAGAGATAACTAGTTTTTCGTGTCCATACATGTGTCAAATTACGATTTTACACACGTGTCCATTATTTTGTCACTGAGTCACACGCAGCAATCCATACGTGTCCATTTAGGTGTATTTATACTACAGAGTAGTACAGTTAATGCTAAAATTACTTATCATGAAAGTATCATTTACAAAATATACATAGTTTTTTTTTATATTACTGTCCAAGACCTAACGAAAAAATGTGTTTGCTATTATGAATGGTGCTTCTGATGCACGTTAGATTTTATATATATTTTAAATCTGATTCTTTTCCTTTTCTTATTGTTCTATAACAGCCCTTTTTTTTGTTCATTTATTCGGTTACATCAATAATCAGTAAAATATACCCACTTTGGCGTGCCGAACAGTTCACGTTCAAAACTTCATCTAACAGAAATCGGGAAAGTTATTCCTATTTCCTAGGATGCTTTTGCTCACAGCAAATCAGATTTACATCACGATTCGATAATTAACTGCACATACGCATTAACCAACGAGCCACGGTCGTCAATACACACAATATACACACGTCAAGTCTTTTGAACCAATTTCCAAATTTCTTCCCCTACCGGGTAGGGTAGAAAGGTAAGAATGCTAAAGAAGAAAACTACAATAGGATAGTGCAAGGAAATGAAAGATACGAAGATAAATAATAGGTGAAATAATCAGTTTAGCAAATTCATTCTTCGGCTCCACCGTTTTTAGTGTCATCCACGTGGCATAACTTGACTTCAGTATTAAAATGTCGCACAAATCCGCTTCCAAAGCATCTTCAAATATATCTCAAAATCACGGCATGCGGACATAGCAGAAGAATATAAGCAGATTATCTCAGTCCTCAACTAGGTGTCTTAATATCGGAGGTTTCTGTATAATACTCGTGACATAGGAATAGTCTCTCTAAGTTTCTCCAATACAGGACCTAATTCTTATTATAAATGCAAATTTCTTAACTGGTTGACTCATAGTAATAAATAAATTAAAGTTGCTCTCCAGATGCGGGTACCATTATTCATTTCTTTGTACATTAACTATATGTTGCTGCTTATACTCGGTGTCATCTACAAATTACAATGTATCAGTTTTGCATCGTACATGGTTCTAGCGACTTAAAATATCAACCCTTTGAAGGCTTAACTTAGGTTAATACTTCACACATACGGACATTCTGGTCTGAATGAGGGATTTAAAGAAAACCTTTACTACTTGGTAAAAAGGAGATTTGCCATAACTTAAAACTAAAGCAGCAGGTGGCACTTTGGCACATCCCTTACTCAATCCAACGACTGCAGTCTTCTCGTGCTCAAGAAACTTAAAACTACCTTAAAACTAAAGCAAATCTTATTTTCCAAATACGTAGAGTACCTTCTTCAATCACTTCATATCTTTCAAGCTCCATCATTACTTCATGACCACTTCACTCAAATGATTACGTCACCTGCAGAATACATGTACATGCTGTTGATTCACTTACTTTCTAAACAGATCACACTCTTGTTTCAAGTTGCAGCTTAACATAATAAATGATATTTTTTTTATGTTTTTCATGGTACATCTTCAGGTCTACATGGTGGTAAAGTCCTTTTATTCGTCCACTAACTGGATCTGCCAACACGTAACAACCAATATGTGGCTTCCTGACTATAACAAACGGTCCTTCGTATAAGTGTTGCCACTTACGATTTTTACGTAAGATGAGAGATGGTTTGAAGTGTGTCCTCAGAAGAACACGCTCGTTCAGGCGATACGACAGAACTTTATTGACATGCTTGTCAAATGCCTTTTTTCTTAAATTGGCATGAGTTGTGAGAGAGATCAGGGCTTGTCTTAACTTATTATCTAGGTTGACTTCTGGATCTTCTATCTTGGGGATAGGATCAGTCCATTCATTGCTTTCCTTTTGCCTGGAGATTAATTCTGAAGGTGTGAAATCGGTCAAAGTGTGCTTTTAGTTTTCCGTATATTCATTAGATTGAATTTCGCTCACAATTACTTTTGAAGTACCGGGCGGTACGCTCGGTACGAAGTTTGCTTCCGTATTCCACCTAAGTTGCGGGCTATCTGCCGGAATTTCAGTCGAGATGGTGTGTGTTGGCGGGTTTGCTTGGGCATAATAGATGCGAGAATTTTGAGGTTCATGATTTTGACTTTGATAGTTAGTAAAAGGTGGAGGACTATTCCTAAAGTTTGGAGCATACTGTTGTTTGTATTGCTTGGAAGGATCTGGAGCATTTCTCCCTTGAGAACAGTGCTGGAATCTAGGCTGGTTACCATACTGCTGTTTACTGTTGGTGTTAATCCAACGTCCCTTTCCATTGAAATTATAATTATTTTGGCTATCGTTATTGTAGTGATAGCGATCATTGTAACTAACTGTTGAATTACCGTATTGCTGTTGTGTTGTCTGGTATATGGGGTGGTCGCTGTTTTGATCCTGGAATTTATGTTTCTGCTTCCCGCTACGGCGATAGTAGTTGTTATTATCGCACGGAACGTCGTGTTCTTTACTGTTGTTGGGTTGGTACGACATACCTGAATCTGCGCCTACACCGTGCGGCTGTGTAGTGTGCAGGCCAAGATTATAATTACTCCGCGCACTAGCACGCACGTCTTCTTGAATCATGTCAAGGTTGTCAAGTACTGACAGAAAAGCCTCCGTGTCGTCGTCACTGACATTTACTAACTTCTCCCTGATTGATACCGGTAGCTTTGACTTAAGGATCATAATTACGTCCTTCGTGGAAATGGGCGTGTCCCAATATTGTATTTTTTTCAGGTATTTCTCGAAGTACCTACGGAGACCAGCACTTCTCGTGTTAAACGGTTCAGCATTATATACTTCTTTTCTAAGGCGTTGTTGTATGCCTGAACTCCAGAATTTGTTCAGAAATTGCTTTTCGAAGTCAGCGTAATTATTACATCTGTCAATTCCTTCTGTTCCCCAGACAGAACCCTCTCCTTGAATGTAACCTACTATAAAGCGCATACGTTGCTTGTCATCCCAGCTCTCAGGAAAAACACCATTAAATGACTTCAGAAAAACCATTGGGTGGATGTTGCGTTTCTCTGGCAGAAAAGGCTGGAATACGCGGTGCTTGAGAACGCTTTCTTCTTTCATGACCTCGACAAGAGTTACTTGATCATTCTGGTTGCGTACTAAAGGATTCTTACTACTGTGTCCATGTACAAGTGGAGAGAATTCTACACGAGACACGGGATTATTATTGTATTCATGTTCTGAAGAAAGCAAGTGTGAATGCTCACTTCTATTGTCATTAGGAAAATCATTGACTTGTCGTTTCAACTGCTCGATTTCCTCAGTGAGGTGTCGTTTCCACTCGGGAAGATCTCGGTGAAAAACTCTACGAATCTCTCCTAATTCAGTGAGAATCGTATCTCCTGATGTACCTGGAGCAGCTAAAACTTCAACTGTGGCTGACTTAACGGCTTCTTTTAAGTCGTGTTGAACCTTGTTTTCTATGTACTGTTCCTTAGTCTCGACCCATTCTACAAATTCCTTTCCTATCGTGGAACGTACGTTGGCTGCAGCATCATTCACCCTCTTTTCAATGTTTATTTCGGATAGCGCCTGTGTCAGGTCATTGACCTGGCCTTGCAGAGTGACGACATTGTCTGCAAGCTTGTTTACTTTAGCTCCGACCTCAGCGGACTTTTTTGAAACTTCTGTTGTAACTGCCTGGCAACTTTCGATTTGTACTTTGATGTCTTTGTGCACGTTACCTACTGTGCTCTCACATGCATCTACCTTCTGCAGAATACCTTCTATCCTTTCATTAACTTTAGTACTTAATTCCGAAATATATTCCACCGTGACTGTCCTAATTCTTGCCTCTAAGTTGGCATCAATATTATCTAACCTATTTTTCATTGTACCAATCATGGTATTCAGGTCAAACTATTTTCGCTCTGTCTCCCGTTCCTTTTCCCTTTCTTTTTGTTCCCTTTCTTGTCTATCTCGTTGTTTTTGTAATTTATAAGCTTCCCGTTCCCGTTTCTCCTGTTCTCTTTCTTGAAACAAAATTCTCATCATTTCAACCATCAAATTTTCTCCCGCTTGCTGTGACGATGATTGCTGTGACGATACGTCACGCACACCATCATCGTCTACCGTTGTCTCCATTCGCGATTCGGGTCTGCCTGTTCCCGTTCGCGAACGTAGTGGGTATGACTTGACAACTGTGTCATCACCGTCATCCAGACTGTTTGTCGGCTTTCCTTTGTCATCTGCCATGTTTATTTTCAAGTTTGTGACGTAACTGCTCAAAGAAATATTTCGCGGTACGCCGATCGTCAACTCTCAGATGCGCGCGCTGATAGTCAAACGTCACACCGCGGTAGGTGACAATTGCAGAGCTATACCGGGTAGAAGACAAGATGGCAGCTAACTTTGAAAATAAATGACAAACACCTAAAGACACTGAATCCAGCTATTATGGCATCCATCTTGTGTTCTTAACCGTAGCAACAATGAAGATGCTCATAATACTAACAAATAAACTTTGCATGAAGAGATGATCAGAAATGAATTCTAACTACGTAAATAAGCAACTCTGCAAGGAAATAACAGCGATAGGATAAAATGAAGCAGTAAGGAAAGAAATTCCGGAAATCAGTTTTTCTTTTTTTTATACAAGACGCGAGATTTTATGCGTAATGAAAACCGTACTTACATCAGTCGTTTTGCGCACTGCTCTTATTTTTCGAATTTTTTTATTTTTTATTTAATACTTCCTCGGTTTCGTTCAGTACTTCCTTTATGGCTTCCCGATGTCCACCGGATGATGTCATGAAACAATAACAGAACAGATTAAAATTTTTTATCAGGTCCCTGTTCGGGCGCCACATCTAGTATGATAAAAAAAATTATTATTATTACTATTAAATATATTTCAATTCTTTCAATTTAAATCTGTGTTTCATACTAGAATGTCGTGTTCCCAGTTTGGCACAGCTTTGCCACAGGACACACGAAAGCGGTCGAAGACGTCCGTCTTCTGGTCGGCTCCTGATCGTTGTCAGAAGGAGGCTTGTTCTTGATTACGCAAAGACTTCTATTACTTGGAAAAGAACAACCCGGATTTCTTTACGTCATCAGTATGATTTTTAAATTACCTAAGGGACCTTTGACAATGAACAGTAAGAAAAAATGCATTTGCAAATGAAATCATTCATAAATGGGGCTGCTATGAGTTGTATAGAAGATAAGGGGCGGCCTTCTGTACACGACCAGGATGCCGCAGTATTCTACGCTGTAGTAAAAGCTGTTTGACATTCATAAAAATAATATGGCATGGAGATAAAAAAAGTATAAAGAAAAAAAAACAGAATAAGAAGTCTGGTAAACACTAAATATATTCAAACAATTCTCACTAGCAAATTAGGGCTTATTTATAAACAATACTACTTACATAATTACTTTTCTAACAGTATGGTGCGATCAGATTTCAGCCTGTCCTGTGCTGTTTCCCATGTTCGCGTTTTTTGTCACAAATTACAGTCACTTTTCTCCTTCGTTGAAGACAATTCTTGCACTGTCCAACACCCCCGATAACAATAGCTTGCCGAGTTACAATTTCGAACATAAATTACTTGAATGTTATTAATTAATAATGTTGTCTGCACACTGGCAAGACCGCTCACTCTTTTAGCTTAAAGTCGACCTCCTTTACGCTTTCACACCACAAGCAGAAGTACAGTAAAATCTGAAGATCTACAAACGTTTTCTACCGTCATCTTTTATTTAGATCGAAGCGGAACGACAGTTCAGCTTCTGTTAAAATAATCCTTTGACTGCGCAATCGATGTATTAGCGTCCGCGCTAGATGCGCATCTTTACAGTTACGTAAATTATACAAAACAAATGTCTTTCAAAGAATACTCAAAGCTTTCGTAGTACGGAAATACCAATAATATTACAACCTGCAGTTGTGTATCGGAAACTAATACTGCTCTCACAGGGAATGCTCAAAGCACCAACTGTAAGTAGAGACTCTATTCTTGTACTTAAGGCGGCATTATGCCTTTTGTATTTAATTCCGATGCGGTTTCTTTGTTTTATCGTCAATGTGAAGGTCCAAGGAATACATTGAACGTGCAGTGGTGTATCGGAAAATAATACTGGTCTCACAGTGAATGCTCAAAGCACCGACTCTAAGAAGGGTCTTTATTCTTGTTCTTAAGGCGGCATTGAGCCTTTTGTATTTAATTCCGATGTAATTTCAGTGTTACATCGTCAATGTTTACGTCCAAGGAATACATTGAACCTGCAGTGCTGTATCGGAAACTAATACTATTCTCACAGGGAATGCTCAAAGCACCGACTGTAAGAAGAGTCTCTATTCTTGTACTTAAGGCGGCATTGTACCTTTTGCATTTAATTCCGATGTGATTTCTGTGTTTCATCGTCAATGAGAAGATTCATGGAGTACATTGAACCAGCAGTGGTGTATCGGAAACTAATACTGGTCTCACAGGAAAGGATCAAAGCACAGACTCTAAGAAGTCTCTCTCTTCTTGCACTTAAGGCTGCATTGTGCCTTTTGTATTTAATTCCGATGTAATTTCAGTGTTTCATCGTCCATGTGTATGTCCAAGGAATACATTGAACTTGCAGTGTTGTATCGGAAACTAATACTGGTCTAACAGGGAATTCTCAAAACACCGACTGTAAGAAGAGTCTGCATTCTTGTACCTAAGGCGGTATTGTGCCTTTTGTATTTAATTCCGATGCGATTTCTGTGTGTCATCGTCAATGTGAAGGTCCAAGGAATACATTGAACCTGCAGTGGTGTATCGGAAACTACTACTGGTCTCACAGGGAATGCTCAAAGCACCGACTGTAGGAAGAGTCTCTATTCATGTACATAAGGCGGCATTGTGCCTTTTGTATTAAATTGCGATGCGATTTCTGTGTTTCATCGTCAATGTGAAGATCAAAGGAATACATTGAACCAGCAGTGGTGTATCGGAAACTAATACTGGTCTCACAGGAAAGGATCATGGCACAGGCTCTAAGAAGTCTCACTCTTCTTGCACTTAAGGCGTCATTTTGCCTTTTTTATTTATTTCCCATGTAATTTCAGTGTTACATCGTCAATGTGTATGTCCAAGAAATACATTGAACCTGCAGTGGTGTATCGGAAACTAAAACTGGTCTCACAGGGAATGCTCAAAGCACCGACTGTAAGAAGAGTCTCTATTCTTGTACTGAAGGCGGCATTGTGCCTTTCGTATTTAATTCCGACGTAATTTATGTGTTTCATCGTCAATGTTTATGTCCAAGGAATACATTGAACCTTCAGTGGTGTATCGGAAACTATTACTGGTCTCACAGGGAATGCTCAAATCACCGACTGTAAGAAGAGTCTACATTCTTGTACTTAAGGCGGCACTGTGCCTATTGTATTTAATTCCGTTGAGATTTCTATGTTTTATCGTCAATGTGATGGTCCAACGAATACATTGAACGTGCAGTGGTGTATCGGAAACTAATACTCTTCTCACAGGGAATGCTCAAACACCGACTGTAAGAAGAGCTCTATTCTTGTACTTAAGGCGGCATTGTGCTTTTTGTTTTTAATTCCCATGTAATTTCAGTGTTTCATCGTCAATGTTTACGTCCAAGGAATACAATGAACCTGCAGTGGTGTATTGGAAACTAATACTGGTCTCACAGGGAATGCTCAAAGCACCATCTGTAAGAAGTGTCTCCATTCTTGTACTTAAAGCGGCATTGTGCCTTTTATATTTAATTCCGATGTGTTCTCAGTGTTTCATCGTCAATGTTTACTTCCAAGGAATACATTGAACCTGCAGTGCTATATCGGAAACCAATACTGGTCTCACAGGGAATGCTCATAGCAACGACTGTAAGAAGAGTCTACATTCTTGGACTTAAGGCGGCATTGTGCCTTTTGTATTTAATTCCGATGTAATTTATGTGTTTCATCGTCAATATGTATGTCCAAGGAATACATTGAACCTGCAGTGGTGTATCGGAAACTAACACTGGTCTCACAGTGAATGCTCAAAGCACCGACTGAAAGAAGAGTCTCTATTCTTGTACTTACGGCGGCATTGTGCCTTTTGTATTTAATTGCGATGCGATTTCTGTGTTTCATCGTCAATGTGAAGGTCCAAGTAATACATTGAACCTGCAGAGGTGTATCGGAAACTAATACTAGTCGCACAGGGAATGCTCAAAGCACCGACTGTAAGAAGAGTCTCTATTCTTGTACTTCAGGCGGCATTGTGAATTTTGTATTTAATTCCGATGTAATCTCAGTGTTTCTTCGTCAATGTGTATGTCCAAGGAATACATTGAACCTGCAGTGGTGTATAGGAAACTAATACTGGTCTCACAGGGAATGCTCAAAGCACCGACTGCAAGAAGTGTATCTATTCTTGTACTTAAGGCGACATTGTGCCTCTTATATTTAATTCCGATGAGATTTCTGTGTTTCATCGTCAATGTGAACGTCCAAGGAATACATTGAACCTGCAGTGGTGTATCGGAAACAAATACTGGTCTCACAGGGAATGCTCAAAGCACCGACTGTAAGAAGAGTCTCTATTCATGTACTTAAGGCAGCATTGTGCCTTTTGTATTTAATTCCGATGTAATTTATGTGTTTCATCGTCAATGTGTATGTCCAAGGAATACATGAACTTGCAGTGGTGTATCGGAAACTAATACTGGTCTCACAGTGAATGCTCAAAGCACCGACTGAAAGAAGAGTCTCTATTCTTGTACTTACGGCGGCATTGTGCCTTTTGTATTTAATTGCGATGCGATTTCTGTGTTTCATCGTCAATGTGAAGGTCCAAGTAATACATTGAACCTGCAGAGGTGTATCGGAAACTAATACTAGTCGCACAGGGAATGCTCAAAGCACCGACTGTAAGAAGAGTCTCTATTCTTGTACATAAGGCGGCATTGTGCCTTTTGTATATAATTCCGATGCGGTTTCTTTGTTTTATCGTCAATGTGAAGGTCCAAGGATTACCTTGAACCTGCAGTAGTGTATCGGAAACTAATACTGGTCTCACAGGAAAGGATCAAAGCACAGACCCTAAGAAGTCTCACTCTTCTTGTACTTAAGGCGGCATTGTGCATTTTGTATTTAATTCCGATGTAAATTCAGTGTTTCGTCGTAAATGGGAAGGTCCAAGGAATACATTGAACCTGCAGTGGTGTATCGGAAACTTATACTGGTCTCACAGGGAATGCTCAAACACCGACTGTAAGAAGAGTCTCTATTCTTGTACTTAAGGCGGCATTGTGCCTTTTGAATATAATTCCGATGTAATTTCTGTGTTTCATCATCAATGCTAAGGTCCAAGGATTACCTTGAACCTGCAGTAGTGTATCGGAAACTAATACTGGTCTCACAGGAAAAGATCAGAGCACAGACTCTAAGAAGTCCCACTCTTCTTGCACTGAAAGCGGCATTGTGCCTTTTGTATTCAATTCCGATGTAATTTTAGTGTTTCATCGTCAATGTGTATGTCCAAGGAATACACTGAACCTGCAGTGGTGAATTGGAAACTATTACTGGTCTCACAGGGAATGCTCAAAGCACCGACTGTAAGAAGAGTCTCTATTCTTGTACTTAAGGCCGCATTGTGCCTTTTGTATTTAATTCCGATGCGAATTCTGTGTTTTATCTTCAATTTCAAGGTCCAAGGAATACATTGAATTTGCAGTAGTGTATCGGAGACTAATACTGGTCTCACAGGAAAGGATCAAAGCACAGACTCTAACAAGTCTCACTCTTCTTGCACTTAAGGCGGCATTGTGACTTTTGTATTTAATTCTGATGTAATTTCAGTGTTTCATCGTCAATGTGGATGTCCAAGGAATTCATTGAACCTGCAGTGGTGTATCGGAAACTAATACTGGTCTCACAGGGAATGCTCAAAGCACCGACTGTAAGAAGAGTCCCTATTCTTGTACTTAAGGCGGCATTGTGGCTTTTGTATTTTATTCCGATGCGATATCTGAGTTTCATCGTCAATGTGAAGGTCCAAGGAATACATTGAACCAGCAGTGGTCTATCGGAAACTAATAGTGGCTCACAGGGAATGCTCAAAGCACCGACTGTAAGAAGAGTCTCTATTCTTGTACATCAGGCGGCATTGTGCCTTTTGTATTTAATTCCGATGTAGTCTCAGTGTTTCATCGTCAATGTGTATGTCCAAGGAATACATTGAACCTGCAGTGGTGTATTGGGAACTAATACTGGTCTCACAGGGAATGCTCAAAGCACTGACTGTAAGAAGAGTCTCTATTCTTGTACTTAAGGCGGCATTCTGCCTTTCGTATTTAATTCCGATGCGGTTTCTTTGTTTTATCGTCAATGTGAAGGTCCAAGGGATACATTGAACGTGCATTGGTGTATCGGAAAATAATACTGGTTTCACAGGGAATGCTCAAAGCACCGACTGTAAGAAGGGTCTTTATTCTTGTCCTTAAGGCGGCATTGTGCCTTTTGTATTTAATTCCGATGTAATTTCAGTGTTACATCGTCAATGTTTACGTCCAAGGAATACATTGAACCTGCAGTGCTGTATCGGAAACTAATACTATACTCACTGGGAATGCTCAAAGAAACGACTGTATGAAGAGACCCTATTCTTGTACTTAAGGCGGCATTGTGCGTTTTGTATTTAATTCCAATGCGATTTCTGTGTTTCATCGTCAATGTGATGGTCCAAGGAATACATTGAACCTGCAGTGGTGCATTGGAAACTAATGCTGGTCTCACTGAGAATGCTCAAAGCACCGACTATAAGAAGAATCTCTATTCTTGTACTTAAGGCGGCATTGTGCCTTTTGCATTTAATTCCGATGTGATTTCTGTGTTTCATCGTCAATGAGAAGATTCATGGAGTACATTGAACCAGCAGTGGTGTATCGGAAACTAATACTGGTCTCACAGGAAAGCATCAAAGCACAGACTCTAAGAAGTCTCTCTCTTCTTGCAATTAAGGCGGCATTGTGCCTTTTGTATTTAATTCCGATGTAATTTCAGTTTTTTATCGTCCATGTGTATGTCCAAGGGATACATTGAACTTGCAGTGTTGTATCGGAAACTAATACTGGTCTAACGGGGAATTCTCAAAGCACCGACTGTAAGAAGAGTCTGCATTCTTGTACCTAAGGCGGGATTGTGCCTCTTGTATTTAATTCCGATGCGATTTCTGTGTGTCATCGTCAATGTGAAGGTCCAAGGAATACATTGAACCTGCAGTGGTGTATCGGAAACTACTACCGGTCTCACAGGGAATACTCAAAGCACCGACTGTAAGAAGAGTCTCTATTCTAGTACATAAGGCGGCATTGTGCCTTTTGTATTAAATTCCGAAGCGATTTCTGTGTTTCATCGTCAATGTGAAGATCAAAGGAATACATTGAACCAGCAGTGGTGTATCGGAAACTAATACTGGTCTCACAGGAAAGGATCATGGCACAGGCTCTAAGAAGTTTCGATCTTCTTGCAATTAAGGCGTCATGGTGCCTTTTTTATTTAATTCCGATGTAATTTCAGTGTTTCATCGTCAATGTGTATGTCCAAGAAATACATTGAACCTGCAGTGGTGTATCGGAAACTAAAACTGGTCTCACAGGGAATGCTCAGAGCACCGACTGTAAGAAGAATCTCTATGCTTGTACTTAAGGCGGCATTGTGCCTTTTGTATTTAAATCCGATGTAATCTCAGTGTTTCATTTTCAATGTGTATGTCCAGGGAATACATTGAACCAGCAGTGGTGTATCGGTAACTAATACTGGTCTCACAGGGAATGCTCAAAGCACCGACTGTAAGAAATGTCTCTATTCTTGTACTTAAGGCGGCATTGTGCCTTTTATATTTAATTCCGATGAGATTTCTGTGTTTCATCGTCAATGTGCAGGTCCAAGGAATTCATTGACCTTGCAGTTGTGTATCGGAAACTAATACTGGTCTCTCAGGGAATGCTCAAATCACCGACTGTAAGTAGATTCTCTATTCTTGTACTTACGGGGACAATTTGGGTTCTGTATTCAATTCCGATTCGATTTCTGTGTCTCAATGTCAATGTGAAGGTCCAAGAATTACATTGAACCTGCAGTGGTGTATCGGTAACTAATACTGGTCTCACAGGAAAGGTTCAAAGCACAGACTCTAAGAAGTCTAACTGTTCTTGCACTTAAAGCGGCATTGTGCCTTTTGCATTTAATTCCGATGTAATTTCAGTGTTTCATCGTCAATGTGTATGTCCAAGGACTACATTGAACCGGCAGTGGTGTATTGGAAACTAATACTGGTCTCACAGGGAATGCTCAAAGCACCAACTGTAAGAAGAGTCTCTATTCTTGTACTTGAGGCGGCATTGTGCCCGTTGTATTTAATTCCGATGCGATTTCTGTGTTTCATCTTCAATGTTAATGGTCGACGGAATACATTGAACCTGCAATGGTGTATCGGAAATTTAATACTGGTCTCACAAGGAATGCTCAAAGCACCGACTGTAAGAAGAGTCTGTATTCTTGTACTTAAGGCGGCAATGTGCCTTTTGTATTTAATTCCTATGTAATTTCAGTGTTTCATCGTCAATGTGTATGTCCAAGGAATACATTAAACCTGCAGTGGTGTATCGGAAACTAATACTGGTCTCACAGGGAATGCTCAAAGCACCGACTGTAAGAAAATTCCCTATTCTTGTACTTAAGGCGGCATTGTGCCTTTTGTATTCAATTCCGACGCGATTTCTGTGTTTCATCGTCAATGTGATGGTCCAAGGAATACTTTGAACCTGCAGTGGTGTATCGGAAACAAATACTGGTCTCACAGGGAATGCTCAAAGCACCGACTGTAAGAAGAGTCTCTATTTTTGTACTTAAGGCGGCATTGTGCCTTTTGTATTTAATTCCTATGCGATTTCTGTGTTTCATCGTCAATGTGAAGGTCCAAAGAATACGTTGAACATGCAATGGTGTATCGGAAACTTATACTGGTCTCACAGGAAATGCTCAAAGCACCGGCTGTAAGAAGAGTCTCTATTCTTGTACTTAAGACGGCATTGTGCTTATTGTATGTAATTGCGATGCGATTTCTGTGTTTTATCGTCAATGTGAAGGTCCAAGGAATGCATTGAAACAGCAGTGGTGTAACGGAAACTAATACTGGTCACACAGGGAACGCTGAATGCACAGACTGTAAGAAGAGTCTGTATTCTTGTACATAAGGAGACAATGTGATTTTTGTATTTTATTCCGATGCGATTTCTGTGTTTCATCGTAAATGTGAAGGTCCAAGGAATACATTGAACCTGCAGTGGTGTATCGGAAACTAATACTGGTCTCACAGGATAGGATCAAAGCACAGACTCTAAGAAGTCTCACTTTTCTTGCACTTAAGGCGGCATTGTGCCTTTTGTATTTAATTCCGATGTAATTTCAGTGTTTCATCGTCAAAGTGTATGTTCAAGGAATACATTGAACCTGCAGTGGTGTATTGGAAACTAATACTGGTCTCACAGGGAATGCTCAAAGCACCGAGTGTAAGAAGAGTCTCTATTCTTGTACTTAAGGCAACATTGTGCCTTTTGTATTTAATTCCGATGCGATTTCATTGTTTCATCATCAATTTGAAGGTCCAAGCAATACATTGAACCTGCAGTGGTGTATCGGAAACTAATACTATACTCACTGGGAATGCTCAAAGAAACGACTGTAAGGAGAGTCTCTATTCTTGTGCTTAAAGCGGCATTGTGCGTTTTGTATTTAATTCCAATGCGATTTCTGTGTTTCATCGTCAATGTGATGATCCAAGGAATACATTGAACCTGCAGTGGTGTATCGGAAACTAATGCTGGTCTCACAGAGAATGCTCAAAGCACCGACTGTAAGAAGAATCTCTATTCTTGTACTTAAGGCGGCATTGTGCCTTTTGCATTTAATTCCGATCTGATTTCTGTGTTTCATCGTCAATGAGAAGATTCATGGAGTACATTGAACCAGCAGTGGTGTATCGGAAACTAATACTGGTCTCACAGGAAAGCATCAAAGCACAGACTCTAAGAAGTCTCTCTCTTCTTGCAATTAAGGCGGCATTGTGCCTTTTGTATTTAATTCCGATGTAATTTCAGTGTTTCATCGTCCATGTGTATGTCCAAGGAATCCATTTAACTTGCCGTGTTGTATCGGAAACTAATACTGGTCTAACAGGGAATTCTCAAAGCACCGACTGTAAGAAGTGTCTGCATTCTTGTACCTAAGGCGGTATTGTGCCTTTTGTATTTAATTCCGATGCGATTTCTGTGTGTCATCGTCAATGTGAAGGTCCAAGGGATACATTGAACCTGCAGTGGTGTATCGGAAACTACTACTGGTCTCACAGGGAAAACTCAAAGCACCGACTGTAAGAAGAGTCTCTATTCTTGTACATAAGGCTGCATTGTGCCTTTTGTATTAAATTCCGATGCGATTTCTGTGTTTCATCGTCAATGTGAAGATCAAAGGAATACATTGAACCAGCAGTGGTGTATCGGAAACTAATACTGGTCTCACAGGAAAGGATCATGGCACAGGCTCTAAGAAGTCTCACTCTTCTTGCACTTAAGACGTCATGGTGCCTTTTTTATTTATTTCCGATGTAATTTCAGTGTTTCATTTTCAATGTGTATGTCCAAGGAATACATTGAACCTGCAGTGGTGTATTGGAAACTAATACTGGTCTCACAGGGAATGCTCAAATCACCGACTGTAAGAAGTGTCTCTATTCTTGTACTTAAGGCGGCATTGTGCCTTTTATATTTAATTCCGATGAGATTTCTGTGTTTCATCGTCAATGTGCAGGTGCAAGGAATACATTGACCCTGCAGTGGTGTATCAGAAACTAATACTGGTCTCACAGGGAATGCTCAAATCACCGACTGTAAGAAGATTCTCTATTCTTGTACTTACGGCTACAATTTGGGTTTTGTATTCAATTCCGATTCGATTTCTGTGCCTCAATGTCAATGTGAAGGTCCAAGAATTACATTGAACCTGCAGTGGTGTATCGGAAACTAATACTGGTCTCACAGGAAAGGATCAAAGCACAGACTCTAAGAAGTCTAACTGTTCTTGCACTTAAAGCGGCATTGTGCCTTTTGCATTTAATTCCGATGTAATTTCAGTGTTTCATCGTCAATGTGTATGTCCAAGGAATACATTGAACCGGCAGTGGTGTATTGGAAACTAATACTGGTCTCACAGGGAATGCTCAAAGCACCAACTGTAATAAGAGTCTCTATTCTTGTACTTAAGGCGGCATTGTGCCCGTTGTATTTAATTCCGATGCGATTTCTGTGTTTCATCTTCAATGTTAATGGTCGAAGGAATACATTGAACCTGCAGTGGTGTATCGGAAATTTAATACTGGTCTCACAAGGAATGCTCAAAGCAACGACTGTAAGAAGAGTCTATTCTTGTACTTAAGGCGGCATTGTGCCTTTTGTATTTAATTCCGTAGCTATTTCTGTGTTTCATCGTCAATGTAAAGGTCCAAGGAATACATTGAACCTGCAGTGGTGTATCGGAAACTAATACTGGTCTCACAGGGAATGCTCAAAGCACCGACTGTAAGAAGAGTCTGTATTCTTGTACTTAAGGCGGCAATGTGCCTTTTGTATTTAATTCCTATGTAATTTCAGTGTTTCATCGTCAATGTGTATGTCCAAGGAATACATTAAACCTGCTGTGGTGTATCGGAAACTAATAATGGTCTCGCAGGGAATGCTCAAAGCACCGACTGTAAGAAAAGTCTCTATTCTTGTACTTAAGGCGGCATTGTGCCTTTTGTATTCAATTCCGACGCGATTTCTGTGTTTCATCGTCAATGTGATGGTCCAAGGAATACTTTGAACCTGCAGTGGTGTATCGGAAACTAATACTGGTCTCACAGGGAATGCTCAAAGCACCGACTGTAAGAAGAGTCTCTATTCTTGTACTTAAGGCGGCAGTGTGCCTTTTGTATTTAATTCCGATGCAATTTCTGTGTTTCATCGTCAATGTGAAGGTCCGAGTTATGCATTAAACCTTCAGTGGTGCATCGGATTCTAGTACTGGTCTCACAGAAAACGGTCGAAGTATAGACTCATAGAAGAGTCTCTGTTCTTGTACATAAGGCGGCATTGTGGGTTTTATATTTAATTCCGATGCAATTTCTGTGTTTCATCGTCAATGTAAAGGTCCAATTAATACATTGAACCTGCAGTGGTTTTTCGGAAACTAATACTGGTCTCACATGGAATGCTCATTGCACAGACTGTAAGAAGAGTCACTATTTGTGTACTTACGGCGGCATTTTGCCGTTTGTATTTAAATCCAATGCAATCTCTGTGTATCATCGTCAATGTGTGGGACCAAGTAATACATTAATCCTGAATTGGAGCATCGGTATCTAAAACTGGTCTCACAGGGAATGCTCAAATCACAGACTGTAAGAAGAGTCACTATTCTTGTACTTAAGGCGGTTTTGTGCCTTTTGTATTTAATTCCGATGTAATCTCTGTGTTTCATCGTCAATGTGTAGGTCCAAGGAATACATTGAGCCGCAGTGGTGTACCGGAAACTAATACTGGTCTCACAGAGAGTGTTCAAGGCACAGACTGTTGAAGAGTCTCTGATCTTGTACTTTACGCGGCATTGTGCTTCTTATATTCAATTCCGATGCGATTTCTGTGTTTCATCGTCAATGTGAAGCTTCAAGGAATACATTGAACCTGCAGTGGTGTATCGGAAACTAATACTGGTCTCACAGTAAAGGATCAAAGAACAGACTAAGAAGTCTCACTCTTCTTGCACTTAAGGCGGCATTGTGCCTTTTGTATTTAATTCCGATGTAATTTCAGTGTTTGATTGTCAATGTGTGTATCCAAGGAATACACTGAACCTGCAGTGGCGTATTGGAAACTAATACTGGTTTCACTGGAAAGGATCAAAGCACAGACTCTAAGAAGTCTCACTCATCTTGCACTTAATGTGGTGTCACCGCCAGACACCACACTTGCTAGGTGGTAGCTTAAATCGGCCGCGGTCCATTTAGTACATGTCGGACCCGCGTGTCGCCACTGTGTGATCGCAGACCTAGCGCCACCACAAGGCAGGTCTCGAGTGACGATATAGCACTCGCCCCAGTTGTACGAGGAGATTGCTAGCGACCATACGGACGAAGCCTTCCTCTCATTTGCCGAGAGCCAGTTAGAATAGCCTTCTGCTAAGTCCATGGCTACGACCTAGCAAGGCGCCATTAGCCTTACCTACTTTGAGAGTTATAGTATAAATGTCTCAAGAAGAATACTGTAGTCATCAAATAATAAAGTTAAGTATAAAGCAGCTACGTACTTTTCTTGCTACCATTCAATAGTTATCCTGTTCCAGAATTGACGCCCGTCGGCGTGAGTGTGTACGCGTGCCTTTCTATCGGCTACCCGTCACTGTGGACTGGCTGCCTTGTCAGTCCACTTCACTTAAGGCGGCATCGTGCCTTTTGTATTTAATTCCATAGAAATTTCTGTGTTTCATCGTCAATGTGTGGGTCCAAGGGATACATTAATCCTGCATTGATGCTTCGGTATCTAATACTTGTCTCAAAGGGAATGCTCAAATCACAGACTGTAAGAAGAGTCACTATTCTTGTACTTCAGATGGAATTGTGCCTTTTGTATTTAATTCCGATGTAAGTTCTGTGTTTCATCGTCAATGAGTAGGTCCAAGGAATACATTGAGCCTGCAGTGGTGAATCGGAAACTAATACTGGTCTCACAGGAAAGGACCAAAGCACAGACTCTAAGAAGTCTCACTCTTCTTGCACTTAAGGCGGCAATGTGCCTTTTGTATTTAATTCCGATGTAATTTCTGTGTTTAATCGTCAATGTGTATATCCAAATAACACATTGAACCCACTGTGGTGAATCGGAAACTAATACTGGTCTCACAGGAAAGGATCAAAGCACAGACTGTAAGAAGTCTCACTCTTCTTGCACTTAAGGCGGCATTGTGCCTTTTGTATTTAATTTCGATGTAATTTCAGTGTTTCATCGTCAATGTGAAGGTGCAAGGAATACTTTGAACCTGCAGTGGTGTTTTGGAAACTAATACTGGTCTCATAGGGAATGCTCAAAGCACCAACTGTAAGAAGAGTCTCTATTCTTGTACTTAAGGCGGCCTTGTGCATTTTGTATCTAATTCCGATGCGATTTCTGTGTTTCATAGTCAATGTGAAGGTCCAAGGAATACATTGAACCTGCAGTGGTGTATCGGAAACCAATACTGCTCTCAGAGAGAATGCTCAAAGCACCGACTGTAAGAAGTGCCTCTATTCTTGTACTTCAGGCGGTCTTGTGCCTTTTGTATTTAATTCCGATGCGATATCTGTGTTTCATAGTCAATGTGAAGGTCCAAGGAATACCTTGAACCTGCAGTGGTGTATCGGAAACTAATACTGGTTTCGGAGGGAATGCTCAAAGCACCGCTTGTAAGAAGTGTCTCTATTCTTGTACTTAAGGCGGCATTGTGTCTTTTGTATTTAATTCCGATGCGATTTCTGTGTTTCATAGTCAATGTGAAGGTGCAAGGAATACTTTGGCCTGCAGTGGTGTTTTGGAAACTAATACTGGTCTCATAGGGAATGCTCAAAGCACCAACTGTAAGAAGAGTCTCTATTCTTGTACTTAAGGCGGCCTTGTGAATTTTGTATTTAATTCCGATGCGATTTCTGTGTTTCATAGTCAATGTGAAGGTCCAAGGAATACATTGAACCCGCAGTGTTGTATCGGAAACTAATACTGCTCTCAGAGGCAATCCTCAAAGCACCGACTGTAAGAAGTGTCTCTATTCTTCTACTTAAGGCGGCATTGTACCTTTTGCATTTAATTCCGATGCGATTTCTGTGTTTCATCGTGAACGTGAGGGTCCAAGGAATACATTGAACCAGCAGTGGTGTATCGGAAACTAATACTGGTCTCACAGGGAATGCTCAAAACACCGACTGCAAGAGGAGTCTCTTTTCTTGTACTTAAGGCGGCATTGTGCCTTTTCCATTTAATTCAAATGCGATTTCTGTGTTTCATAGTCAATGTGAATGTCCAAGAAATACTTTGAACCTGCAGTGGTGTATCGGAAACTAATACTGGCCTCACAGGGAATGCTCAAAGCACCGGCTGTAAGAAGAGTCTCTATTCTTGTATTTAAGGCGTCATTTTGCCTTTTGTAATTAACTCCGATGCGATTTCTGTGTTACTTCGTCAATGAGAAAATCCTAAGAATAGATGAACCGGCAGTGGTCTATCAGAAACTAATACTGGTCTCACAGGGAATGCTCAAAGCACCGACTGTAAGAAGAGTCTCTATTCTTGCAATTAATGCGGCATTGTGGCTTTTGTATTTCATTCCGATGTAATTACTGTGTTTCATCGCCAATGTGAACTTCCAAGGAATACATTGATCCTGCAGTGGTGTATCGGAAACTAATACTGGTCTCACAGGGAATGCTCAAAGCACCGACTGTAAGAAGTGTCTCTATTCTTGTACTTAATTCGGCATTGTGCCTTTTGTATTTAATTCCGATGTAATTTCAGTGTTTCATCGTCAATGTGTATGTCCAAGGAATACATTGAACCTGCAGTGGTGTTTCGGAAACTAATACTGGTCTCACAGGGAATGCTCAAAACACCGACTGTAAGAAGAGTCTCTATTCTTGTACTTAAGGCGACATTGTGTATTTTGTATTTAATTCCGATGCGATTTTTGTGTTTCATCGTCAATGTGAAGGTCCAAGGAATCCTTTGAACCTGCAGTGGTGTATCGGAAACTAATACTGGTCTCACTGGGAATGCTCCAAGCACCGACTGTAAGAAGAGTCTGTATTCTTGAACTTAAGGCTACATTGTGCTTTTTGTATTTAATTCCGAAGCGATTTGTGTGTTTCATCGTCAATGTGAAGGTCCAAGGAATACATTGAACCTGCAGTGGTGTATCGGAAACTAATACTGGTCTCACAGGGATTGCTTAAAGCACCGACCGTAAGAAGAGTCTCAATTCTTGTACTTACGGCGGCATTGTGCCTTTTGTATTTAATTCCGATGCAATTTCTGTGTTTCATCGTCAATGTGAAGGTCCAAGGAATACATTGAACCTGCAGCTGTGTATCGGAAGCTAATACTGGTCTCACAGGGAATGCTCAAAGCACCGACTGTAAGAAGAGTCTCTATTCTTGTATTTAAGGCGTCATTTTGCCTTTTGTAATTAACTCCGATGCGATTTCTGTGTTACTTCGTCAATGAGAAAATCCTAAGAATAGATTGAACCGGCAGTGGTCTATCAGAAACTAATACTGGTCTCACAGGGAATGCTCAAAGCACCGACTGTAAGAAGAGTCTCTATTCTTGCAATTAATGCGGCATTGTGGCTTTTGTATTTCATTCCGATGTAATTACTGTGTTTCATCGCCAATGTGAACTTCCAAGGAATACATTGATCCTGCAGTGGTGTATCGGAAACTAATACTGGTCTCACAGGGAATGCTCAAAGCACCGACTGTAAGAAGTGTCTCTATTCTTGTACTTAAGGCGGCATTGTGCCTTTTGTATTTAATTCCGAGGTAATTTCAGTGTTTCATCGTCAATGTGTATGTCCAAGGAATACATTGAACCTGCAGTGGTGTTTCGGAAACTAATACTGGTCTCACAGGGAATGCTCAAAACACCGACTGTAAGAAGAGTCTGTATTCTTGTATTTAAGGCGGCATTTTGCCTTTTGTATTTAACTCCGATGCGTTTTCTGTGTTTCTTCGTCAATGGGAAAGTCCTTGGAATAAATTGAACCGGCACTGGTCTATCAGAAACTAATACTGGTCTCACAGGGAATTCTCAAAGCACCGACTGTATGAAGAGTCTCTGTTCTTGTAATTAAGGCGGCATTGTACCTTTTGTATTTAATTCCGATGCGATTTCTGTGTTTCATCGTCAATGTGAAGGTCCAAGGAATACATTGATCCTGCAGTGGTGTATCGGAAACTAATACTGGTCTCACAGGGAATGCTCAAATCACCGACTGTAAGAAGAGTCTGTATTCTTGTATTTAAGGCGGCATTTTGCCTTTTGTATTTAACTCCGATGTGATTTCTGTGTTTCTTCGTCAATGTGAAAGTCCTTGGAATAATTTGAACCGGCACTGGTCTATCAGAAACTAATACTGGTCTCACAGGGAATTCTCAAAGCACCGACTGTATGAAGAGTCTCTGTTCTTGTAATTAAGGCGGCATTGTACCTTTTGTATTTAATTCCGAATCGATTTCTGTGTTTCATCGTGAATGTGAAGGTCCAAGGAATACATTGAACCAGCAGTGGTGTATCGGAAACTAATACTGGTCTCACAGGGAATGCTCAAAGCACCGACTGCAAGAGGAGTCTCTATTCTTGTACTTAAGGCGGCATTGTGCCTTTTCCATTTAATTCAAATGCGATTTCTGTGTTTCATAGTCAATGTGAATGTCCAAGAAATACTTTGAACCTGCAGTGGTGTATCGGAAACTAATACTGGCCTCACAGGGAATGCTCAAAGCACAGGCTGTAAGAAGAGTCTGTGTTCTTGTACTTAAGGCGGCCTTGTGACTTTTGTATTTAATTCCGATGCTATTTCTGTGTTTCATAGTCATTGTGAAGGTCCAAGGAATACCTTGAACCTGCAGCGGTGTATCAGAAACTAATACTGCTCTAAGAGGGAATGCCTAAAGCACCGACTGTAAGAAGTGTCTCTATTCTTGTACTTATGGCGGGATTGAGCCTTTTGTATTTAATTCCGATGCGATATCTGTGTTTCATCGTCAATGTGAAGGTCCAAGGAATACATTGAAACTGCAGTGGTGTATCGGAGACTAATACTGCTCTCTCAGGGAATGCTCAAAGCACCGACTGTAAGAAGAGTCTCTATTCTTGCAATTAAGGCGGCATTGTGCCTTTTGTATTTCATTCCGATGTAATTACTGTGTTTCATCGTCAATGTGATGTTCCAAGGAATACATTGATCCTGCAGTGGTGTATCGGAAACTAATACTGGTCTCACAGGGAATGCTCAATGCACCGACTGTAAGAAGAGTCTCTATTCTTGTACTTAAGGCGGCATTGTGCCTTTTGTATTTAATTCCGATGTAATTTCAGTGTTTCATCGTCAATGTGTATGACAAGGAATACATTGAACCTGCAGTGGTGTATCGGAAATTAATACTGGCCTCACAGGGAATGCTCAAAGCACTAACTGTAAGAGGAGTCTCTATTCTTGTACTTATGCCGGCATTGTGCCTTTGAATTTCATTCCGATGCGCTTTCTGCGTTTCATAGTCAATTTAAATGTCCGAGGAATGCTTTGAACCTGCAGTCGTGTATCGGAAACTAATTCTGGTCTCGCATTAAAGGATCAAAGTACAGATTCTAAGAAGTATCACGCATCTTGCACTAAAGGCGGCATTGTGCCTTTTGTATTTCATTCTAATGTAATTTCTGGGTTTCATCGTCAATGTTTAGGTCCAAGGAATACATTGAGCCTGCAGTGGTGAATCGGAAACTAATACTGGTCACACAGGGAGTGTTAAAGGCACAGACTGTAGAAGAGTCTCTGATCTTGTACTTACGCGGCATTGTGCTTCTTGTATTTAATTCCGATGCGATTTCTGTGTTTGATCGTCAATGTGAAGGTCCAAGAAATACATTGAACCTGCAGTGGTGTATCGGAAACCAATATTGGTCTCACAGGGAATGCTCAAAACACCGACTGTAAGAAGAGTCTCTATTCTTGTACTTAAGGCGGCATTGTGCCTTTTGTATTTAATACCGATGCGATTTCTGTGTTTCATCGTCAATGTGAAGGTCCAAGGAATACATTGAACCTGCAGTGGTGTATCGGAAACTAATACTGGTCTCACAGGGATTGCTTAAAACACCGACCGTAAGAAAAGTCTCAATTCTTGTACTTACAGCGGCATTGTGTCTTTTGTATTTAATTCCGATGCAATTTCTGTGTTTCATCGTCAATGTGAAGGTCCAAGGAATACTTTGAACCTGCAGTGGTGTATCGGAAACTAATACTGGTCTCACTGGGAATGCTCCAAGCACCGACCGTAAGAAGAGTCTGTATTCTTGAACTTAAGGCGACATTGTGCTTTTTGCATTTAATTCCGATGCGATTTGTGTGTTTCATCGTCATTGTGAAGGTCCAAGGAATACATTGAACCTGCAGTGGTGTATCGGAAACTAATACTGGTCTCACAGGGATTGCTTAAAGCACCGACCGTAAGAAGAGTCTCAATTCTTGTACTTACAGCGGCATTGTGTCTTTTGTATTTAATTCCGATGCAATTTCTGTGTTTCATCGTCAATGTGAGGGTCCAAGGAATACATTGAACCTGCAGTGGTGTATCGGAAACTAATACTGGTCTCACTGGAAAGGATCAAGGCACAGACTCAAGAAGTCTCACACTTCTAGCACTTAAGGCGGCATTGTGCCTTTTGTATTTAATTCCGATGTCATTTCAGTATTTCTTCGTCAGTGTGTATGTCCAAGGAATACATTGAACCTGCAGTGGTGTATCGGAAACTAATACTGGTCTCACAGGGAATGCTCAAAACACCGACTGTAAGAAGAGTCTCTATTCTTGTACTTAAGGCGGCATTGTGCCCTTTGTATTTAATTCCGAATCGATTTCTGTGTTCCATCGTGAATGTGAAGGTCCAAGGAATACATTGAACCAGCAGTGGTGTATCGGAAACTAATACTGGTCTCACAGGGAATGCTCAAAACACCGACTGCAAGAGGAGTCTCTATTCTTGTACTTAACGCGGCATTGTGCCTTTTCCATTTAATTCAAATGCGATTTCTGTGTTTCATAGTCAATGTGAATGTCCAAGAAATACTTTGAACCTGCAGTGGTGTATCGGAAACTAATACTGGCCTCACAGGGAATGCTCAAAGCACCGGCTGTAAGAAGAGTCTCTGTTCTTGTACTTAAGGCGGCATTGTGACTTTTGTATTTAATTCCGATGCGATATCTGTGATTCATCGTCAATTTGAAGATCCAAGGAATACATTGAAACTGCAGTGGTGTATCGGAAACTAATACTGGTCTCTCAGGGAATGCTCAAAGCACCGACTGTAAGAAGAGTCTCTATTCTTGTACTTAAGGCGGCATTGTGCCTTTAGTATTTAATTCCTATGTAATTTCAGTGTTTCATCGTCAATGTGTATGACAAGGAATACATTGAACCTGCAGTGGTGTATCGGAAATTAATACTGGCCTCACAGGGAATGCTCAAAGCACTAACTGTAAGAGGAGTCTCTATTCTTGTACTTAAGCCGGCATTGTGCCTTTTGTATTTCATTCCGATGCGCTTTCTCCGTTTCATAGTCATTTTGCAGGTCCGAGGAATAAATTGAACCAGCATTGGTCTATCAGAAACTAATACTGGTCTCACAGGGAATTCTCAAAGCACCGACTGTAAGAAGAGGCTCTATTCTTGTATTTAAGGCGTCATTTTGCCTCTTGTAATTAACTCCGATGCGATTTCTGTGTTACTTCGTCAATGTGAAAATCCTATGAATAGATTGAACCGGCAGTGGTCTATCAGAAACTAATACTGGTCTCACAGGGAATGCTTCAAGCACCGACTGTAAGAAGAGTCTCTATTCTTGCAATTAAGACGGCATTGTGCCTTTTGTATTTAATTCCGATGTAATTTCAGTGTTTCATCGTCAATGTGTATGTCCAAGGAATACATTGAACCTGCAGTGGTGTTTCGGAAACTAATACTGGTCTCACAGGGAATGCTCAGAACACCGACTGTAAGAAGAGTCTCTATTCTTGTACTTAAGGCGTCAATGTTTATTTTGTATTTAATTCCGATGCGATTTATGTGTTTCATCGTCAATGTGAGGGTCCAAGGAATATTTTGAACCTGCTGTGGTGTATCGGAAACTAATACTGGTCTCACTGGGAATGCTCCAAGCACCGACTGTAAGAAGAGTCTGTATTCTTGAACTTAAGGCGACATTGTGCTTTTTGTATTTAATTCCGATGCGATTTGTGTGTTTCATTGTCAATGTGAAGGTCCAAGAAATACATTGAACCTGCAGTGGTGTATCGGAAACTAATACTGGTCTCACAGGGATTGCTTAAAGCACCGACCGTAAGAAGAGTCTCAATTCTTTTACTTACGGCGGCATTGTGACTTTTGTATTTAATTCCGATGCAATTTCTGTGTTTCATCGTCAATGTGAAGGTCCAAGGAATACATTGAACCTGCAGTGGTGTATCGGAAACTAATACTGGTCTCACAGGGAATGCTCAAATCACCGACTGTAAGAAGAGTCTGTATTCTTGTATTTAAGGTGGCATTTTGCCTTTTGTATTTACCTCCGATGCGATTTCTTTGTTTCTACGTCAATGTTAAAGTCCGTGGAATAAATTGAACCGGCATTGGTCTATCAGAAACTAATACTGGTCTCACAGGGAATTCTCAAAGCACCGACTGTAAGAAGAGTCTCTATTCTTGCACTTAAGGCGACATTGTGATTTTTGTATTTAATTCCGATGCGATATCTGTGTTTCATCGCCAATGTGAAGGTCCAAGGAATACATTGAACCAGCAGTGATGAATCGGAAGCTAATAATGGTCTCACTGGAAACGATCAAAGCACAGACTATAAAGTCTCACTCTTCTTGCACTTAAGGCGGCATTGTGCCTTTTATATTTAATTCCGATGTAATGTCAGTGTTTCATCGCCAATGTGAAGGTCCAAGGAATACATGGAACCTGCAGTGGTGTATCGGAGTCTAATACTGGTCTCACAGGGAATTCTCAAAGCACCGACTGTAAGAAGAGTCTCTATTCTTGCAATTAAGGCGGCATTGTGCCTTTTGTATTTCATTCCGATGTAATTACTGTGTTTCATTGTCAATGTGAAGTTCCAAGGAATACATTGATCCTGCAGTGGTGTATCGGAAACCAATACTGGTCTCACAGGGAATGCTCAAAGCACCGACTGTAAGAAGAGTCTCTAGTCTTGTACATAAGGCGGCATTGTGCCTTTTGTATTTAATTCCGATGTAATTTCAGTGTTTCATCGTCAATGTGTATGACAAGGAATACATTGAACCTGCAGTGGTGTATCGGAAATTAATACTGGCCTCACAGGGAATGCTCAAAGCACTAACTGTAAGAGGAGTCTCTATTCTTGTACTTATGCCGGCATTGTGCCTTTTGAATTTCATTCCGATGCGCTTTCTGCGTTTCATAGTCAATTTGAATGTCCGAGGAATACTTTGAACCTGCAGTCGTGTATCGGAAACTAATTCTGGCCTCGCATTAAAGGATCAAAGTACAGATTCTAAGAAGTATCACGCATCTTGCACTAAAGGCGGCATTGTGCCTTTTGTATTTCATTCTAATGTAATTTCTGGGTTTCATCGTCAATGTTTAGGTCCAAGGAATACATTGAGCCTGCAGTGGTGCATCGGAAACTAATACTGGTCACACAGGGAGTGTTAAAGGCACAGACTGTAGAAGAGTCTCTGATCTTGTACTTACGCGGCATTGTGCTTCTTGTATTTAATTCCGATGCGATTTCTGTGTTTCATCGCCAATGTGAAGGTCCAAGAAATACATTGAACCTGCAGTGGTGTATCGGAAACAAATATTGGTCTCACAGGGAATGCTCAAAACACCGACTGTAAGAAGAGTCTTTATTCTTGTACTTAAGGCGGCATTGTGCCTTTTGTATTTAATACCGATGCGATTTCTGTGTTTCATCGTCAATGTGAAGGTCCAAGGAATACATTGAACCTGCAGTGGTGTATCGGAAACTAATACAGGTCTCACAGGGATTGCTTAAAGCACCGACCGTAAGAAAAGTCTCAATTCTTGTGCTTACAGCGGCATTGTGTCTTTTGTATTTAATTCCGATGCAATTTCTGTGTTTCATCGTCAATGTGAAGGTCCAAGGAATACTTTGAATCTGCAGTGGTGTTACGGAAACTAATACTGGTCTCACTGGGAATGCTCCAAGCACCGACAGTAAGAAGAGTCTGTATTCTTGAACTTAAGGCGACATTGTGCTTTTTGCATTTAATTCCGATGCGATTTGTGTGTTTCATCGTCATTGTGAAGGTCCAAGGAATACATTGAACCAGCAGTGGTGTATCGGAAACTAATACTGGTCTCACAGGGATTGCTTAAAGCACCGACCGTAAGAAGAGTCTCAATTCTTGTACTTACAGCGGCATTGTGTCTTTTGTATTTAATTCCGATGCAATTTCTGTGTTTCATCGTCAATGTGAAGGTCCAAGGAATACATTGAACCTGCAGTGGTGTATCGGAAACTAATACTGGTCTCACAGGGAATGCTCTAATCACCGACTGTAAGAAGAGTCTGTATTCTTGTATTTAAGGCGGCATTTTGCCTTTTGTATTTAACTCCGATGCGATTTCTGTGTTTCTTCGTCAATCTGAAAGTCCTTGGAATAAATTGAACCAGCATTGGTCTATCAGAAACTAATACTGGTCTCACAGGGAATTCTCAAAGCACCGACTGTAACAAGACTCTCTGTTCTTGTAATTAAGGCGGCATTGTACGTTTTGTATTTAATTCCGATGCGATTTCTGTGTTTCATCGTCAATGTGAAGGTCCAAGGAATACATTGAACCTGCAGTGGTGTATCGGAAACTAATACTGGTCTCACTGGAAAGGATCAAGGCACAGACTCAAGAAGTCTCACACTTCTAGCACTTAAGGCGGCATTGTGCCTTTTGTATTTAATTCCGATGTCATTTCAGTATTTCTTCGTCAATGTGTATGTCCAAGGAATACATTGAACCTGCAGTGGTGTATCGGAAACTAATACTGGTCTCACAGGGAATGCTCAAAACACCGACTGTAAGAAGAGTCTCTATTCTTGTACTTAAGGCGGCATTGTGCCCTTTGTATTTAATTCCGAATCGATTTCTGTGTTCCATCGTGAATGTGAAGGTCCAAGGAATACATTGAACCAGCAGTGGTGTATCGGAAACTAATACTGGTCTCACAGGGAATGCTCAAAACACCGACTGCAAGAGGAGTCTCTATTCTTGTACTTAACGCGGCATTGTGCCTTTTCCATTTAATTCAAATGCGATTTCTGTGTTTCATAGTCAATGTGAATGTCCAAGAAATACTTTGAACCTGCAGTGGTGTATCGGAAACTAATACTGGCCTCACAGGGAATGCTCAAAGCACCGGCTGTAAGAAGAGTCTCTGTTCTTGTACTTAAGGCGGCATTGTGACTTTTGTATTTAATTCCGATGCGATATCTGTGATTCATCGTCAATTTGAAGATCCAAGGAATACATTAAAACTGCAGTGGTGTATCGGAAACTAATACTGGTCTCTCAGGGAATGCTCAAAGCACCGACTGTAAGAAGAGTCTCTATTCTTGCAATTAAGGCGGCATTGTGCCTTTTGTATTTCATTCCGATGTAATTACTGTGTTTCATCGGCAATGTGAAGTTCCAAGGAATTCATTGATCCTGCAGTGGTGTCTCGGAAACTAATACTGGTCTCACAGGGAATGCTCAAAGCACCGACTGTAAGAAGAGTCTCTATTCTTGTACTTAAGGCGGCATTGTGCCTTTAGCATTTAATTCCGATGTAATTTCAGTGTTTCATCGTCAATGTGTATGACAAGGAATACATTGAACCTGCAGTGGTGTATCGGAAATTAATACTGGCCTCACAGGGAATGCTCAAAGCACTAACTGTAAGAGGAGTCTCTATTCTTGTACTTAAGCCGGCATTGTGCCTTTTGTATTTCATTTCGATGCGCTTTCTCCGTTTCATAGTCATTTTGCAGGTCCGAGGAATACATTGAACCTGCAGTGGTGTTTCGGAAACTAATACTGGTCTCACAGGGAATGCTCAAAGCACCGACTGTAAGAAGAGTCTCTATTCTTGTATTTAAGGCGTCATTTTGCCTCTTGTAATTAACTCCGATGCGATTTCTGTGTTACTTCGTCAATGTGAAAATCCTATGAATAGATTGAACCGGCAGTGGTCTATCAGAAACTAGTACTGGTCTCACAGGGAATGCTCCAAGCACCGACTGTAAGAAGAGTCTCTATTCTTGCAATTAAGACGGCATTGTGCCTTTTGTATTTAATTCCGATGTAATTTCAGTGTTTCATCGTCAATGTGTATGTCCAAGGAATACATTGAACCTGCAGTGGTGTTTCGGAAGCTAATACTGGTCTCACAGGGAATGCTCAAAACACCGACTGTTTGAAGAGTCTCTATTCTTGCACTTAAGGCGACATTGTGCCTTTTGTATTTGATTCCGATGCGATATCTGTGTTTCATCGCCAATGTGAAGGTCCAAGGAATACATTGAACCAGCAGTGATGAATCGGAAGCTAATAATGGTCTCACTGGAAACGATCAAAGCACAGACTATAAAGTCTCACTCTTCTTGCACTTAAGGCGGCATTGTGCCTTTTGTATTTAATTCCGATGTAATGTCAGTGTTTCATCGCCAATGTGAAGGTCCAAGGAATACATGGAACCTGCAGTGGTGTATCGGAGTCTAATACTGGTCTCACAGGGAATTCTCAAAGCACCGACCGTAAGAAGAGTCTCTATTCGTGTACTTAAGGCGGCATTGTGCCTTTTGTATTTAATTCCGATGTAACATCTGTGACTCATCGTCAATGTGAAACTCCAAGGAATACATTGAACCTGCAGTCGTGTATCAGAAACTAATACTGGTCTCACAGGGAATTCACAAAGCACCGACTGTCAGAAGAGACTCTATTCTTGTACTTGAGGCGGCATTGTTCCTTTTGTATTTAATTCCGATGTAATTTCAGTGTTTCATCGTCAATGCGTATGTCCAAGGAATACATCGAACATGCAGTGGTGTATCGGAAACTAATACTGGTCTCACAGGGAATGCTCAAAGGACCGACTGTAAGAAGACTCTCTATTCTTGTACTTAAGGCGGCATTGTGCCTTTTGTATTTAATTCCGATGTTTTTCAGGGTTTCATCGTCAATGTGTATGTCCAAGGAATACATTGAATCTGCAGTGGTGTATCGGAAACTAATACTGGTCTCACAGGGAATGCTCAAAACACCGACTGTAGGAAGAGTCTCTATTCTTGTACTTAAGGCGTCATTGTGTATTTTGCATTTAATTCCGATGCAATTTCTGTGTTCATCGTCAATGTGAAGGTCCAAGGAATACTTTGAACCTGCAGTGGTGTATCGGAAACTAATACTGGTCTCACTGGGATTGCTCCAAGCACCGACTGTAGGAAGAGTCTGTATTCTTGAACTTAAGGCGACATTGTGCGTTTTGTATTTAATTCCGATGCGATTTGTGTGTTTCATCGTCAATGTGAAGGTCCAAGGAATACATGGAACCTGCAGTGGTGTATCGGAAACTAATACTGGTCTTACAGGGATTGCTTAAAGCACCGACCGTAAGAAGAGTCTCAATTCTTGTACTTTCGGCGGCATTGTGCCTTTTGTATTTAATTCCGATGCAATTTCTGTGTTTTATCGTCAATGTGAAGGTCCAAGGAATACATTGAACCTGCAGTGATGTATCGGAAACTAATACTGGTCTCACAGGGAATGCTCAAATCACCAACTGTAAGAAGAGTCTGTATTCTTGTATTTAAGGCGGCATTTTGCCTTTTGTATTTAACTCCGATGCGATTTCTGTGTTTCTTCGTCAATGTGAAAGTCCTTGGAATAAATTGAACCGGCATTGTTCTATCAGAAACTAATACTGGTCTCACAGGGAATTCTCAAAGCACCGACTGTAAGAAGGGTATCTATTCTTGCACTTAAGGCGACATTGTGCCTTTTGTATTTAATTCCGATGCGATATCTGTGTTTCATCGTCAATGTGAACTTCCAAGGAATACATTGATCCTGCAGAGGTGTATCGGAAACTAATACTGGTCTCACAGGGAATGCTCAAAGCACCGTCTGTAAGAAGAGTCTCTATTCTTGTACTTAAGACGGCATTGTGCCTTTTGTATTTAATTCCGATGTAATTTCAGTGTTTCATCGCCAATGTGAAGGTCCAAGGAATACATTGAACCTGCAGTGGTGTATCGGAGTCTAATACTGGTCTCACAGGGAATTCTCAAAGCACCGACTGTAAGAAGAGTCTCTATTCTTGTATTTAAGGCGTCATTTTGCCTTTTGTAATTAACTCCGATGCGATTTCTGTGTTACTTCGTCAATGTGAAAATCCTATGAATAGATTGAACCGGCAGTGGTCTATCAGAAACTAATACTGGTCTCACAGGGAATGCTCAAAGCACCGACTGTAAGAAGAGTCCCTATTCTTGCAATTAAGGCGGCATTGTGCCTTTTGTATTTCATTCCGATGTAATTACTGTGTCTCATCGTCAATGTGAACTTCCAAGGAATACATTGATCCT
Source organism: Schistocerca americana (assembly GCF_021461395.2). Taxonomy (NCBI): domain Eukaryota; kingdom Metazoa; phylum Arthropoda; class Insecta; order Orthoptera; family Acrididae; genus Schistocerca; species Schistocerca americana. The sequence goes on along the minus strand of NC_060123.1, from coordinate 728,388,253 downwards.
GCAGAGTTGTATCGGAAACTAATACTGGTCTCACAGGGAATGCTCAAAGCACCGTCTGTAAGAAGAGTCTCTATTCTTGTACTTAAGACGGCATTGTGCCTTTTGTATTTAATTCCGATGTAATTTCAGTGTTTCATCGTCAATGTGTATGTCCAAGGAATACATTGAACCTGCAGTGGTGTTTCGGAAACTAATACTGGTCTCACAGGGAATGCTCAAAACACCGACTGTAAGAAGAGTCTCTATTCTTGTACTTAAGGCGACATTGTGTATTTTGCATTTAATTCCGATGCAATTTCTGTGTTTCATCGTCAATGTGAAGGTCCAAGGAATACTTTGAACCAGCAGTGGTGTATCGGAAACTAATACTGGTCTCACTGGGAATGCTCCAAGCACCGACTGTAGGAAGAGTCTGTATTCTTGAACTTAAGGCGACATTGTGCCTTTTGTATTTAATTCCGACGCGATTTGTGTGTTTCATCGTCAATGTGAAGCTCCAAGGAATACATGGAACCTGCAGTGGTGTATCGGAAACTAATACTGGTCTTACAGGGATTGCTTAAAGCACCGACCGTAAGAAGAGTCTCAATTCTTGTACTTTCGGCGGCATTGTGCCTTTTGTATTTAATTCCGATGCAATTTCTGTGTTTTATCGTCAATGTGAAGGTCCAAGGAATACATTGAACCTGCAGTGGTGTATCGGAAACTAATACTGGTCTCACAGGGAATGCTCAAATCACCGACTGTAAGACGAGTCTGTATTCTTGTATTTAAGGCGGCATTTTGCATTTTGTATTTAACTCCGATGCGATTTCTGTGTTTCTTCATCAATGTGAAAGTCCTAGGAATAGATTGAACCGGCATTGGTCTATCAGAAACTAATACTGGTCTCACAGGGAATTCTCAAAGCACCGACTGTAAGAAGAGTCTCCATTCTTGCACTTAAGGCGACATTGTGCCTTTTGTATTTAATTCCGATGCGATATCTGTGTTTCATCGCCAATGTGAAGGTCCAAGGAATACATTGAACCAGCAGTGATGTATCGGAAGCTAATAATGGTCTCACTGGAAAGGATCAAAGCACAGACTATAAAGTCTCACTCTTCTTGCACTTAAGGCGGCATGGTGCCTTTTGTGTTTAATTCCGATGTAATTTCAGTGTTTCATCGCCAATGTGAAGGTCCAAGGAATACATTGAACCTGCAGTGGTGTATCGGAGTCTAATACTGGTCTCACAGGGAATTCTCAAAGCACCGACTGTAAGAAGAGTCTCTATTCTTGTACTTAAGGCGGCATTGTGCCTTTTGTATATAATTCCGATGTAACTTCTGTGTCTCATCGTCAATGTGAAACTCCAAGAAATACATTGAACCTGCAGTCGTGTATCAGAAACTAATACTGGTCTCACAGGGAATTCACAAAGCACCGACTGTCAGAAGAGACTCTATTCTTGTACTTGAGGCGGCATTGTTCCTTTTGTATTTAATTCCGATGTAATTTCAGTGTTTTATCGTCAATGTGTATGTCCAAGGAATACATTGAACCTGCAGTGGTGTTTCGGAAACTAATACTGGTGTCACAGGGAATGCTCAAAACACCGACTGTAAGAAGAGTCTCTATTCTGGTACTTAAGGCGACATTGTGTATTTTGTATTTAATTCCGATGCGATTTCTGTGTTTCATCGTCAATGTGAGGGTCCAAGGAATACTTTGAACCTGCAGTGGTGTATCGGAAACTAATACTGGTCTCACTGGGAATGCTCCAAGCACCGACTGTAAGAAGAATCTGTATTCTTGAACTTAAGGCGACATTGTGCTTTTTGTATGTAATTCCGATGCGATTTGTGTGTTTCATCGTCAATGTGAAGGACCAAGGAATACATTGAACCTGCTGTGGTGTATCGGAAACTAATACTGGTCTCACAGGGATTGCTTAAAGCACCGACCGTAAGAAGAGTCTCAATTCTTGTAATTACGGCGGCATTGTGCCTTTTGTATTTAACTCCGATGCGATTTCTGTGTTTCTTCGTCAATGTGAAAGTCCTAGGAATAAATTGAACCGGCATTGGTCTATCACTAACTAATACTGGTCTCACAGGGAATTCTCAAAGCACCGAATGTAAGAAGAGTATCTATTCTTGCACTTAAGGCGACATTGTGCCTTTTGTATTTAATTCCGATGCGATATCTGTGTTTCATCGTCAATGTGTATGTCCAAGGAATACATCGAACATGCAGTGGTGTATCGGAAACTAATACTGGTCTCACAGGGAATGCTCAAAGCACCGACTGTAAGAAGACTCTCCATTCGTGTACTTAAGGCGGCATTGTGCCTTTTGTATATAATTCCGATGCGATTTATGTGTTTCATCGTCAATGTGAAGGTTCTATGGAATACATTGTACCTGCAGTGGCGTATCGGAAACTAATACTGGTCTCACAGGGAATGCTCAAAGCACCGACTGTAAGAAGAGTCTCTATTCTTGTATTTAAGGCGTCATTTTGCCTTTTGTAATTAACTCCGATGCGATTTCTGTGTTACTTCGTCAATGTGAAAATCCTATGAATAGATTGAACCGGCAGTGGTCTATCAGAAACTTATACTGGTCTCACAGGGAATGCTCAAAGCACCGACTGTAAGAAGAGTCTCTATTCTTGCAATTAAGGCGGCATTGTGCCTTTTGTATTTCATTCCGATGTAATTACTGTGTTTCATCGTCAATGTGAACTTCCAAGGAATACATTGATCCTGCAGAGGTGTATCGGAAATTAATACTGGTCTCACAGGGAATGCTCAAAGCACCGTCAGTAAGAAGAGTCTCTATTCTAGTACTTAAGACGGCATTGTGTCTTTTGTATTTAATTCCGATGTAATTTCAGTGTTTCATCGTCAATATGTATGTCCAAGGAATACATTGAACCTGCAGTGGTGTTTCGGAAACTAATATTGGTCTCACAGGGAATGCTCAAAACACCGACTGTAAGAAGAGTCTCTATTCTTGTACTTAAGGCGACATTGTGTATTTTGCATTTAATTCCGATGCAATTTCTGTGTTTCATCGTCAATGTGAAGGTCCAAGGAATACTTTGAACCTGCAGTGGTGTATCGGAAACTAATACTGGTCTCACTGGGAATGCTCCAAGCACCGACTGTAGGAAGAGTCTGTATTCTTGAACTTAAGGCGACATTGTGCCTTTTGTATTTAATTCCGATGCGATTTGTGTGTTTCATCGTCAATGTGAAGGTCCAAGGAATACACGGAACCTGCAGTGGTGTATCGGAAACTAATACTGGTCTTACAGGGATTGCTTAAAGCACCGACCGTAAGAAGAGTCTCAATTCTTGTACTTTCGGCGGCATTGTGCCTTTTGTATTTAATTCCGATGCAATTTCTGTGTTTTATCGTCAATGTGAAGGTCCAAGGAATACATTGAACCTGCAGTGGTGTATCGGAAACTAATACTGGTCTCACAGGGAATGCTCAAATCACTGACTGTAAGACGAGTCTGTATTCTTGTATTTAAGGCGTCATTTTGCCTTTTGTATTTAACTCCGATGCGATTTCTGTGTTTCTTCGTCAATGTGAAAGTCCTAGGAATAGATTGAACCGGCATTGGTCTATCAGAAACTAATACTGGTCTCACAGGGAATTCTCAAAGCACCGACTGTAAGAAGAGGCTCCATTCTTGCACTTAAGGCGACATTGTGCCTTTTGTATTTAATTCCGATGCGATATCTGTGTTTCATCGCCAATGGGAAGGTCCAAGGAATACATTGAACCAGCAGTGATGTATCGGAAGCTAATAATGGTCTCACTGGAAAGGATCAAAGCACAGACTATAAAGTCTCACTCTTCTTGCACTTAAGGCGGCATGGTGCCTTTTGTGTTTAATTCCGATGTAATTTCAGTGTTTCATCGCCAATGTGAAGGTCCAAGGAATACATTGAACCTGCAGTGGTGTATCGGAGTCTAATACTGGTCTCACAGGGAATTCTCAAAGCACCGACTGTAAGAAGAGTCTCTATTCGTGTACTTAAGGCGGCATTGTGCCTTTTGTATATAATTCCGATGTAACTTCTGTGTCTCATCGTCAATGTGAAACTCCAAGAAATACATTGAACCTGCAGTCGTGTATCAGAAACTAATACTGGTCTCACAGGGAATTCACAAAGCACCGACTGTCAGAAGAGACTCTATTCTTGTACTTGAGGCGGCATTGTTCCTTTTGTATTTAATTCCGATGTAATTTCAGTGTTTTATCGTCAATGTGTATGTCCAAGGAATACATTGAACCTGCAGTGGTGTTTCGGAAACTAATACTGGTGTCACAGGGAATGCTCAAAACACCGACTGTAAGAAGAGTCTCTATTCTGGTACTTAAGGCGACATTGTGTATTTTGTATTTAATTCCGATGCGATTTCTGTGTTTCATCGTCAATGTGAGGGTCCAAGGAATACTTTGAACCTGCAGTGGTGTATCGGAAACTAATACTGGTCTCACTGGGAATGCTCCAAGCACCGACTGTAAGAAGAATCTGTATTCTTGAACTTAAGGCGACATTGTGCTTTTTGTATGTAATTCCGATGCGATTTGTGTGTTTCATCGTCAATGTGAAGGACCAAGGAATACATTGAACCTGCTGTGGTGTATCGGAAACTAATACTGGTCTCACAGGGATTGCTTAAAGCACCGACCGTAAGAAGAGTCTCAATTCTTGTAATTACGGCGGCATTGTGCCTTTTGTATTTAACTCCGATGCGATTTCTGTGTTTCTTCGTCAATGTGAAAGTCCTAGGAATAAATTGAACCGGCATTGGTCTATCACTAACTAATACTGGTCTCACAGGGAATTCTCAAAGCACCGAATGTAAGAAGAGTATCTATTCTTGCACTTAAGGCGACATTGTGCCTTTTGTATTTAATTCCGATGCGATATCTGTGTTTCATCGTCAATGTGTATGTCCAAGGAATACATCGAACATGCAGTGGTGTATCGGAAACTAATACTGGTCTCACAGGGAATGCTCAAAGCACCGACTGTAAGAAGACTCTCCATTCGTGTACTTAAGGCGGCATTGTGCCTTTTGTATATAATTCCGATGCGATTTATGTGTTTCATCGTCAATGTGAAGGTTCTATGGAATACATTGTACCTGCAGTGGCGTATCGGAAACTAATACTGGTCTCACAGGGAATGCTCAAAGCACCGACTGTAAGAAGAGTCTCTATTCTTGTATTTAAGGCGTCATTTTGCCTTTTGTAATTAACTCCGATGCGATTTCTGTGTTACTTCGTCAATGTGAAAATCCTATGAATAGATTGAACCGGCAGTGGTCTATCAGAAACTTATACTGGTCTCACAGGGAATGCTCAAAGCACCGACTGTAAGAAGAGTCTCTATTCTTGCAATTAAGGCGGCATTGTGCCTTTTGTATTTCATTCCGACGTAATTACTGTGTTTCATCGTCAATGTGAACTTCCAAGGAATACATTGATCCTGCAGAGGTGTATCGGAAATTAATACTGGTCTCACAGGGAATGCTCAAAGCACCGTCAGTAAGAAGAGTCTCTATTCTAGTACTTAAGACGGCATTGTGTCTTTTGTATTTAATTCCGATGTAATTTCAGTGTTTCATCGTCAATATGTATGTCCAAGGAATACATTGAACCTGCAGTGGTGTTTCGGAAACTAATATTGGTCTCACAGGGAATGCTCAAAACACCGACTGTAAGAAGAGTCTCTATTCTTGTACTTAAGGCGACATTGTGTATTTTGCATTTAATTCCGATGCAATTTCTGTGTTTCATCGTCAATGTGAAGGTCCAAGGAATACTTTGAACCTGCAGTGGTGTATCGGAAACTAATACTGGTCTCACTGGGAATGCTCCAAGCACCGACTGTAGGAAGAGTCTGTATTCTTGAACTTAAGGCGACATTGTGCCTTTTGTATTTAATTCCGATGCGATTTGTGTGTTTCATCGTCAATGTGAAGGTCCAAGGAATACACGGAACCTGCAGTGGTGTATCGGAAACTAATACTGGTCTTACAGGGATTGCTTAAAGCACCGACCGTAAGAAGAGTCTCAATTCTTGTACTTTCGGCGGCATTGTGCCTTTTGTATTTAATTCCGATGCAATTTCTGTGTTTTATCGTCAATGTGAAGGTCCAAGGAATACATTGAACCTGCAGTGGTGTATCGGAAACTAATACTGGTCTCACAGGGAATGCTCAAATCACTGACTGTAAGACGAGTCTGTATTCTTGTATTTAAGGCGTCATTTTGCCTTTTGTATTTAACTCCGATGCGATTTCTGTGTTTCTTCGTCAATGTGAAAGTCCTAGGAATAGATTGAACCGGCATTGGTCTATCAGAAACTAATACTGGTCTCACAGGGAATTCTCAAAGCACCGACTGTAAGAAGAGGCTCCATTCTTGCACTTAAGGCGACATTGTGCCTTTTGTATTTAATTCCGATGCGATATCTGTGTTTCATCGCCAATGGGAAGGTCCAAGGAATACATTGAACCAGCAGTGATGTATCGGATGCTAATAATGGTCTCACTGGAAAGGATCAAAGCACAGACTATAAAGTCTCACTCTTCTTGCACTTAAGGCGGCATGGTGCCTTTTGTGTTTAATTCCGATGTAATTTCAGTGTTTCATCGCCAATGTGAAGGTCCAAGGAATACATTGAACCTGCAGTGGTGTATCGGAGTCTAATACTGGTCTCACAGGGAATTCTCAAAGCACCGACTGTAAGAAGAGTCTCTATTCGTGTACTTAAGGCGGCATTGTGCCTTTTGTATATAATTCCGATGTAACTTCTGTGTCTCATCGTCAATGTGAAACTCCAAGAAATACATTGAACCTGCAGTCGTGTATCAGAAACTAATACTGGTCTCACAGGGAATTCACAAAGCACCGACTGTCAGAAGAGACTCTATTCTTGTACTTGAGGCGGCATTGTTCCTTTTGTATTTAATTCCGATGTAATTTCAGTGTTTCATCGTCAATGTGTATGTCCAAGGAATACATTGAACCTGCAGTGGTGTTTCGGAAACTAATACTGGTGTCACAGGGAATGCTCAAAACACCGACTGTAAGAAGAGTCTCTATTCTGGTACTTAAGGCGACATTGTGTATTTTGTATTTAATTCCGATGCGATTTCTGTGTTTCATCGTCAATGTGAGGGTCCAAGGAATACTTTGAACCTGCAGTGGTGTATCGGAAACTAATACTGGTCTCACTGGGAATGCTCCAAGCTCCGACTGTAAGAAGAATCTGTATTCTTGAACTTAAGGCGACATTGTGCTTTTTGTATGTAATTCCGATGCGATTTGTGTGTTTCATCGTCAATGTGAAGGACCAAGGAATACATTGAACCTGCTGTGGTGTATCGGAAACTAATACTGGTCTCACAGGGATTGCTTAAAGCACCGACCGTAAGAAGAGTCTCAATTCTTGTAATTACGGCGGCATTGTGCCTTTTGTATTTAATTCCGATGCAATTTCTGTGTTTCATCGTCAATGTGAATGTCCAAGGAATACATTGAACCTGCGGTGGTGTATCGGAAACTAATACTGGTCTCACAGGGAATGCTCAAATCACCGACTGTAAGAAGAGTCTGTATTCTTGTATTTAAGGCGGCATTTTGCCTTTTGTATTTAACTCCGATGCGATTTCTGTGTTTCTTCGTCAATGTGAAAGTCCTAGGAATAAATTGAACCGGCATTGGTCTATCACTAACTAATACTGGTCTCACAGGGAATTCTCAAAGCACCGAATGTAAGAAGAGTATCTATTCTTGCACTTAAGGCGACATTGTGCCTTTTGTATTTAATTCCGATGCGATATCTGTGTTTCATCGTCAATGTGTATGTCCAAGGAATACATCGAACATGCAGTGGTGTATCGGAAACTAATACTGGTCTCACAGGGAATGCTCAAAGCACCGACTGTAAGAAGACTCTCCATTCGTGTACTTAAGGCGGCATTGTGCCTTTTGTATATAATTCCGATGCGATTTATGTGTTTCATCGTCAATGTGAAGGTCCAAGGAATACATTGTACCTGCAGTGGCGTATCGGAAACTAATACTGGTCTCACAGGGAATGCTCAAAGCACCGACTGTAAGAAGAGTCTCTATTCTTGTATTTAAGGCGTCATTTTGCCTTTTGTAATTAACTCCGATGCGATTTCTGTGTTACTTCGTCAATGTGAAAATCCTATGAATAGATTGAACCGGCAGTGGTCTATCAGAAACTTATACTGGTCTCACAGGGAATGCTCAAAGCACCGACTGTAAGAAGAGTCTCTATTCTTGCAATTAAGGCGGCATTGTGCCTTTTGTATTTCATTCCGATGTAATTACTGTGTTTCATCGTCAATGTGAACTTCCAAGGAATACATTGATCCTGCAGAGGTGTATCGGAAATTAATACTGGTCTCACAGGGAATGCTCAAAGCACCGTCAGTAAGAAGAGTCTCTATTCTAGTACTTAAGACGGCATTGTGTCTTTTGTATTTAATTCCGATGTAATTTCAGTGTTTCATCGTCAATGTGTATGTCCAAGGAATACATTGAACCTGCAGTGGTGTTTCGGAAACTAATATTGGTCTCACAGGGAATGCTCAAAACACCGACTGTAAGAAGAGTCTCTATTCTTGTACTTAAGGCGACATTGTGTATTTTGCATTTAATTCCGATGCAATTTCTGTGTTTCATCGTCAATGTGAAGGTCCAAGGAATACTTTGAACCTGCAGTGGTGTATCGGAAACTACTACTGGTCTCACTGGGAATGCTCCAAGCACCGACTGTAGGAAGAGTCTGTATTCTTGAACTTAAGGCGACATTGTGCCTTTTGTATTTAATTCCGATGCGATTTGTGTGTTTCATCGTCAATGTGAAGGTCCAAGGAATACACGGAACCTGCAGTGGTGTATCGGAAACTAATACTGGTCTTACAGGGATTGCTTAAAGCACCGACCGTAAGAAGAGTCTCAATTCTTGTACTTTCGGCGGCATTGTGCCTTTTGTATTTAATTCCGATGCAATTTCTGTGTTTTATCGTCAATGTGAAGGTCCAAGGAATACATTGAACCTGCAGTGGTGTATCGGAAACTAATACTGGTCTCACAGGGAATGCTCAAATCACTGACTGTAAGACGAGTCTGTATTCTTGTATTTAAGGCGTCATTTTGCCTTTTGTATTTAACTCCGATGCGATTTCTGTGTTTCTTCGTCAATGTGAAAGTCCTAGGAATAGATTGAACCGGCATTGGTCTATCAGAAACTAATACTGGTCTCACAGGGAATTCTCAAAGCACCGACTGTAAGAAGAGTCTCCATTCTTGCACTTAAGGCGACATTGTGCCTTTTGTATTTAATTCCGATGCGATATCTGTGTTTCATCGCCAATGTGAAGGTCCAAGGAATACATTGAACCAGCAGTGATGTATCGGAAGCTAATAATGGTCTCACTGGAAAGGATCAAAGCACAGACTATAAAGTCTCACTCTTCTGGCACTTAAGGCGGCATGGTGCCTTTTGTGTTTAATTCCGATGTAATTTCAGTGTTTCATCGCCAATGTGAAGGTCCAAGGAATACATTGAACCTGCAGTGGTGTATCGGAGTCTAATACTGGTCTCACAGGGAATTCTCAAAGCACCGACTGTAAGAAGAGTCTCTATTCGTGTACTTAAGGCGGCATTGTGCCTTTTGTATATAATTCCGATGTAACTTCTGTGTCTCATCGTCAATGTGAAACTCCAAGGAATACATTGAACCTGCAGTCGTGTATCAGAAACTAATACTGGTCTCACAGGGAATTCACAAAACACCGACTGTCAGAAGGGACTCTATTCTTGTACTTGAGGCGGCATTGTTCCTTTTGTATTTAATTCCGATGTAATTTCAGTGTTTCATCGTCAATGTGTATGTCCAAAGAATACATCGAACATGCAGTGGTGAATCGGAAACTAATACTGGTCTCACAGGGAACGCTCAAAGCACCGACTGTAAGAAGACTCTCTATTCTTGTACTTAAGGCGGCATTGTGCCTTTTGTATTTAATTCCGATGTAATTTATGTGTTTCATCGTCAATGTGAAGGTCCAAGGAATACTTTGAACGTGCAGTGGTGTATCGGAAACTAATACTGGTCTCAGTGGTAATGCTCCAAGCACCGACTGTAAGAAGAGTCTGTATTCTTGAACTTAGGGCGACATTGTTCCTTTTGTATTTAATTCCGATGCGATTTGTGTGTTTCATCGTCAATGTGAAGGTCCAAGGAATACATGGAAGCTGCAGTGGTGTATCGGAAACTAATACTGGTCTCACTGGGATTGCTTAAAGCACCGACTGTAAGAAGAGTCTCTATTCTTGTACTTTATGCGGCATTGTGCCTTTTGTATTTAATTCCGATGCGATATCTGTGTTTCATCGCCAATGTGAAGGTCCAAGGAATACATTGAACCAGCAGTGATGTATCGGAAGCTAATAATGGTCTCACTGGAAAGGATTAAAGCACAGACTATAAGGTCTCACTCTTCTTGCACTTAAGGCGGCATTGTGCCTTCTGTTTTTAATTCCGATGTAATTTCAGTGTTTCATCGCCAATGTGAAGGTCCAAGGAATACATTGAACCTGCGGTGGTGTATCGGAAACTAATACTGGTCTCACAGGGAATTCACAAAGCACCGACTGTAAGAAGAGTCTCTATTCGTGTACTTAAGGCGGCATTGTGCCTTTTGTATATAATTCCGATGTAACTTCTGTGTCTCATCGTCAATGTGAAACTCCAAGGAATACATTGAACCTGCAGTCGTGTATCAGAAACTAATACTGGTCTCACAGGGAATTCACAAAGCACCGACTCTCAGAAGAGACTCTATTCTTGTACTTGAGGCGGCATTGTTCTTTTGTATTAAATTCCGATGTGATTTCAGTGTTTCATCGTCAATGTGTATGTCCAAGGAATACATCGAACATGCAGTGGTGTATCGGAAACTAATACTGGTCTCACAGGGATTGCTTAAAGCACCGACCGTAAGGAGAGTCTCAATTCTTGTAATTACGGCGGCATTGTGCCTTTTGTATTTAATTCCGATGCAATTTCTGTGTTTCATCGTCAATGTGAATGTCCAAGGAATACATTGAACCTGCGGTGGTGTATCGGAAACTAATACTGGTCTCACAGGGAATGCTCAAATCACCGACTGTAAGAAGAGTCTGTATTCTTGTATTTAAGGCGGCATTTTGCCTTTTGTATTTAACTCCGATGCGATTTCTGTGTTTCTTCGTCAATGTGAAAGTCCTAGGAATAAATTGAACCGGCATTGGTCTATCACTAACTAATACTGGTCTCACAGGGAATTCTCAAAGCACCGAATGTAAGAAGAGTATCTATTCTTGCACTTAAGGCGACATTGTGCCGTTTGTATTTAATTCCGATGCGATATCTGTGTTTCATCGTCAATGTGTATGTCCAAGGAATACATCGAACATGCAGTGGTGTATCGGAAACTAATACTGGTCTCACAGGGAATGCTCAAAGCACCGACTGTAAGAAGACTCTCCATTCGTGTACTTAAGGCGGCATTGTGCCTTTTGTATATAATTCCGATGCGATTTATGTGTTTCATCGTCAATGTGAAGGTCCAAGGAATACATTGTACCTGCAGTGGCGTATCGGAAACTAATACTGGTCTCACAGGGAATGCTCAAAGCACCGACTGTAAGAAGAGTCTCTATTCTTGTATTTAAGGCGTCATTTTGCCTTTTGTAATTAACTCCGATGCGATTTCTGTGTTACTTCGTCAATGTGAAAATCCTATGAATAGATTGAACCGGCAGTGGTCTATCAGAAACTTATACTGGTCTCACAGGGAATGCTCAAAGCACCGACTGTAAGAAGAGTCTCTATTCTTGCAATTAAGGCGGCATTGTGCCTTTTGTATTTCATTCCGATGTAATTACTGTGTTTCATCGTCAATGTGAACTTCCAAGGAATACATTGATCCTGCAGAGGTGTATCGGAAATTAATACTGGTCTCACAGGGAATGCTCAAAGCACCGTCAGTAAGAAGAGTCTCTATTCTAGTACTTAAGACGGCATTGTGTCTTTTGTATTTAATTCCGATGTAATTTCGGTGTTTCATCGTCAATGTGTATGTCCAAGGAATACATTGAACCTGCAGTGGTGTTTCGGAAACTAATATTGGTCTCACAGGGAATGCTCAAAACACCGACTGTAAGAAGAGTCTCTATTCTTGTACTTAAGGCGACATTGTGTATTTTGCATTTAATTCCGATGCAATTTCTGTGTTTCATCGTCAATGTGAAGGTCCAAGGAATACTTTGAACCTGCAGTGGTGTATCGGAAACTAATACTGGTCTCACTGGGAATGCTCCAAGCACCGACTGTAGGAAGAGTCTGTATTCTTGAACTTAAGGCGACATTGTGCCTTTTGTATTTAATTCCGATGCGATTTGTGTGTTTCATCGTCAATGTGAAGGTCCAAGGAGTACACGGAACCTGCAGTGGTGTATCGGAAACTAATACTGGTCCTACAGGGATTGCTTAAAGCACCGACCGTAAGAAGAGTCTCAATTCTTGTACTTTCAACGGCATTGTGCCTTTTGTATTTAATTCCGATGCAATCTCTGTGTTTTATCGTCAATGTGAAGGTCCAAGGAATACATTGAACCTGCAGTGGTGTATCGGAAACTAATACTGGTCTCACAGGGAATGCTCAAATTACTGACTGTAAGACGAGTCTGTATTCTTGTATTTAAGGCGTCATTTTGCCTTTTGTATTTAACTCCGATGCGATTTCTGTGTTTCTTCGTCAATGTGAAAGTCCTAGGAATAGATTGAACCGGCATTGGTCTATCAGAAACTAATACTGGTCTCACAGGGAATTCTCAAAGCACCGACTGTAAGAAGAGTCTCCATTCTTGCACTTAAGGCGACATTGTGCCTTTTGTATTTAATTCCGATGCGATATCTGTGTTTCATCGCCAATGTGAAGGTCCAAGGAATACATTGAACCAGCAGTGATGTATCGGAAGCTAATAATGGTCTCACTGGAAAGGATCAAAGCACAGACTATAAGGTCTCACTCTTCTTGCACTTAAGGCGGCATTGTGCCTTCTGTTTTTAATTCCGATGTAATTTCAGTGTTTCATCGCCAATGTGAAGGTCCAAGGAATACATTCAACCGGCAATGGTGTATGGGAGTCTAATAATGGTCTCACAGAGAATTCTCAAAGCACCGACTGTAAGAAGAGTCTCTATTCGTGTACTTAAGGCGGCATTGTGCCTTTTGTATATAATTCCGATGTAACTTCTGTGTCTCATCGTCAATGTGAAACTCCAAGGAATACATTGAACCTGCAGTCGTGTATCAGAAACTAATACTGGTCTCACAGGGAATTCACAAAGCACCGACTCTCAGAAGAGACTCTATTCTTGTACTTGAGGCGGCATTGTTCTTTTGTATTAAATTCCGATGTGATTTCAGTGTTTCATCGTCAATGTGTATGTCCAAGGAATACATCGAACATGCAGTGGTGTATCGGAAACTAATACTGGTCTCACAGGGAATGCTCATAGCACCGACTGTAAGAAGAGTCTCTATTCCAGTACTTAAGGCGGCACTGTGCCTTTTGTATTTAATTCCGAAGCGATTTCTGTGTTTCATCGTCAATGTGAAGGTCCAAGGAATACTTTTAACGTGCAGTGGTGTATCGGAAACTAATACTGGTCTCACAGGGAATGCTCAAATCACAGACTGTAGGAAGAGTCACTATTCTTGTACTTAAGGCGGTTTTGTGATTTTTGTAGTTAATTCCGATGTCATTTCTGTGTTTCATCGTCAATGTGAAGGTTCAAAGAATACATTGAACATGCAGTGGTGTATCGCAAACTAATACTGGTCTCACAGGGAATGCTCAAAGCACCGACTGTAAGAAGAGTCTCTATTCTTGTACTTAAGGCGGCATTGTGCCTTTTGTATTTAATTCCAATGTAATTTCAGTGTTTCAGCGACAATGTGTATGTCCAAGGAATTCATTGAACCTGCAGTGGTGTATCGGAAACTAATACTTGTCTCACATTAAAAGATCATGCACAGCCTCTAAGAAGTCTCACCATTCTTGCACTTAAGGCGGCATTGTGCCTTTTGTATTTAATTCTGATTTAATTTCTGTGTTTCATCTTCAATGTGTATGTCCAAGGAATACATTGAACCTGCAGTGGTGTATCGGAAACAAATACTGGTCTCACAGGGAATGCTCAAAGCACCGACTGTAAGAAGAGTCTCTATTCTTGTACTTAAGGCGGCATTGTGCCTTTTGTATTTAAATCCAATGCAATCTCTGTGTATCATCGTCAATGTGTGGGACCAAGTAATACATTAATCCTTCTACGGGGCATCGGTATCTAAAACTGGTATCACAGGGAATGCTCAAATCACAGACTGTAAGAAGAGTCACTATTCTTGTACTTAAGGCGGTTTTGTGCCTTTTGTATTTAATTCCGATGTAATTTCTGTGTTTCATCGTCAATGTGTAGGTCCAAGGAATACATTGAGCCTGCAGTTGTGTATCGGAAACTAATACTGGTCTCACAGAGAGTGTTCAAGGCACAGACTGTTGAAGAGTCTCTGATCTTGTACTTTACGCGGCATTGTGCTTCACGTATTTAATTCCGATGTGATTTCTGTGTTTCATCGTCAATGTGAAGGTCCAAGGAATACAATGAACCTGCAGTGGTGTATCGGAAACTAATACTGGTCTCACAGGGAAAACTCAAAGCACCGACTGTAAGAAGAGTCACTATTTTTGTACTTACGGCAGCATTGTGCCTTTTGTATTTAATTCCAATGCAATTTCTGTGTTTCATCGTCAATGTGTATGTCCAAGGAATACATTGAACCAGCAGTGGTGTATCGGAAACTAATACTGGTCTCACAGGAAAGGGTCAAAGCACAGACTCTAACAACGCACACTCTTCTTGCACTTAAGGCGGCATTGTGCCTTTTGTATTTAATTCCGATGAATTTTCAGTGTTTCATCGTCAATGTGTATGTCCGAGGAATACATTGAACCTGCAGTGGTGTATCGGAAACGAATACTGGTCTCACAGGGAGTGTTCAAGGCACAGACTGTAGATGAGTCTCTGGTCTTGTACTTTACGAGGCATTGTGCTTCTTGTACTTAATTCCGATGCGATTTCTGTGTTTCATCGTCAATGTGAAGGTCCAAGTAATACTTTGAACCTGCAGTGCTGTATCAGAAACTAATACGGGTCTCACATTAAAGGATTAAAGCACAGATACTAAGAAGTCTCACTCATCTTGCACTTTAGGCGGCAGTGTGCCTTTTGTATTTAATTCCGATGCGATTTCTGTGTCTCATCGTCAATGTGAAACTCCAAGGAATACATTGAACCTGCAGTCGTGTATCAGAAACTAATACTGGTCTCACAGGGAATTCATAAACCACCGACTGTCAGAAGAGACTCCGTTCTTGTACTTGAGGCGGCATTGTTCCTTTTGTATTTAATTCCGATGTAATTTCAGTGTTTGATTGTCAATGTGTGTATCCAAGGAATACATTGAACCTACAGTGGTGTATTGGAAACTAATACTTGTTTCACTGTAAAGGATCAAAGCACAGACTCTAAGAAGTCTCACTCTTCTTGCACTTAAGGCAGCATCGTGCCTTTTGTATTTAATTCCAATGAAATTTCTGTGTTTCATCGTCAATGTGTGGGTCCAAGGGATACATTATTCCTGCATTGGTGCTTCGGTATCTAATACTTGTCTCACAGTTAATGCTCAAATCACAGACTGTAAGAAGAGTCACTATTCTTGTACTTAAGACGGAATTGTGCCTTTTGTGTTTAATTCCGCTGTATGTTCTGTGTTTCATCGTCAATGAGTAGGTCCAAGGAATACATTGAGCCTGCAGTGGTGAATCGGAAACTAATACTGGTCTCACAGGAAAGGACCAAAGCACAGACTCTAAGAAGTCTCACTCTTCTTGCACTTAAGGCGGCAATGTGCCTTTTGTATTTAATTCCGATGTAATTTCTGTGTATCATCGTCAATGTGTATGTCCAAGGAACACATTGAACCCACAGTGGTGGATCGGAAACTAATACTGGTCTCACAGGAAAGGATCAAAACACAGACTCTAAGAGATCTCACTCCTCTTGCACTTAAGGCGGCATTGTGCCTTTTGTATTTAATTTCGATGTAATTTCAGTGTTTTATCGTCAATGTGTATGTCCAAGGAATACATTGAACCTGCAGTGGTGTATCGGAACCTAATACTGCTCTCAGGGGGAATGCTCAAAGCACCGACTGTAAGAAGTGTCTCTATTCTTGTACTTAAGGCGGCCTTGTGCCTTTTGTATCTAATTCCGATGCGATATCTGTGTTTCACAGTCAATGTGAAGGTCCAAGGAATACCTTGAACCTGCAGTGGTGTATCGGAAACTAATACTGGTCTCGGAGGGAATGCTCAAAGCACCGCTTGTAAGAAGTGTCTCTATTCTTGTACTTAAGCCGGCATTGTGCCTTTTGTATTTAATTCCGTTGCGATTTCTGTGTTTCATAGTCAGTGTGAAGGTCCAAGGAATAGTTTGACCGTGCAGTCGTGTATCGGAAAGTAATACTGGTCTCACATTAAAGGATCAAAGCACAGACTCTAAGAAGTCTCACTCTTCTTGTCCTTAAGGCGGCATTGTGCCTTTTGTATTTAATTTCGATGTAATTTCAGTGTTTCATCGTCAATGTGTATGTCCAAGGAATACATTGAACCTGCAGTGGTGTATCGGAAACTAATACTGCCCTCAGAGGGAATGCTCAAAGCACCGACTGTAAGAAGTGTCTCTATTCATGTACTTAAGGCGGCCTTGTGCCTTTTGTATTTAATTCCGATGCAATATCTGTGTTTCATAGTCAATGTTAAGGTCCAAGGAATACCTTGAACCTGCAGTGGTGTATCGGAAACTAATACTGGTCTCGGAGGGAATGCTCAAAGCACCGCTTGTAAGAAGTGTCTCTATTCTTGTACTTAAGGCGGCATTGTGCCTTTTGTATTTAATTCCGATGCGATTTCTGTGTTTCATCGTCAATGTGAATGTCCAAGGAATACGTTGAACCTGCAGTGATGTATCGGAAACTAATACTGGTCTCACAAGGAATGCTCAAAGCACCAACTGTAAGAAGAGTCTCTATTCTTGGACTTAAGTCGGCATTGTGCCTTTTGTATTTAATTCCGATGCGATTTCTGTGTTTCATAGTCAATGTGAAGGTCCAAGGAATACTTTGAACCTGCAGTGGTGTATCGGAAACTAATACTGGTCTCACAGGGAATGCTCAAAGCGCCGACTGTAAGAGGAGTCCCTATTCTTGTACTTAAGGCGGGTTGTGCATTTTGTATTTAATTCCGATGCGATTTCTGTGTTTCATAGTCAATGTGAAGGTCCAAGGAATACCTTGAACCTGCAGTAGTGTATCGGAAACTAATACTGCTCTCAGAGGCAATACTCAAAGCACCGACTGTAAGAAGTGTCTCTATTCTTGTACTTAAGGCGGCATTGTGCCTTTTGCATTTATTTCCGATGCGATTTCTGTGTTTCATCGTGAACGTGAAGGTCCAAGGAATACATTGAACCTGCAGTGGTGTATCAGAAACTATTACTGGTCTCACAGGCAATGCTCAAAGCACTGACTGAAAGAAGAGTCTCTATTCTTGTAATTAAGACGGCATTGTGCCTTTTGTATTTAATTCCGATGCGTTTTCTGTGTTTCATCATCAATGTGAAGGTCCAAGGAATACAATGAACCTGCAGTGGTGTATCGGAAACTAATACTGGTCTCACAGGAAAAGATCAAGGCACAGACTCTAAGAAGCCTCACTCTTCTAGCACTTAAGGCGGCATTGTGCCTTTTGTATTTAATTCCGATGCAATTTCAGTATTTCATCGTCCATGTGTATGTCCAAGGAATACATTGAACCTGTAGTGGTGTATCGGAAACTAATACTGGTCTCACAGGGAATGCTCAAAGCACCGACTGTAAGAAGAGTCTCTATTCTTGCACTTAAGGCGGCATTGTGAATTTTGTATTTAATTCCGATGTAATTTCAGTGTTTCATCGTCAATGTGTACGACAAGGAATACATTGAACCTACAGTGGTGTATCGGAAATTAATACTGGCCTCACAGGGAATGCACAAAGCACTAACTGTAAGAGGAGTCTCTATTCTTGTACTTAAGCCGGCACTGTGCCTTTTGTATTTAATTCCGATGCGATTTCTGTGTTTCATAGTCAATGTGAAGGTCCAAGGAAGACTTTGAACCTGCAGTCATGTATCGGAAACTAATACTGGTCTCACATTAAAGGATCAAAGCACAGATTCTAAAAAGTCTCACTCATCATGCACTAAAGGCGGCATTGTGCCTTTTGTATTTAATTCCGATGTAATTTCTGTGTTTCATAGTCAATGTGAAGGTCCAAGGAATACATTGAACCTGCAGTGGTGTATCGAAAACTAATACTGGTCTCACAGGAAAAGATCAAAGCACAGACTCTAAGAAGTCTTACTCTTCTTGCACTTAAGGCGGCATTGTGCCTTTTGTATTTAATTCCGATGTAATATCACTGTTTCATTGTCAATGTGTATGTCCAAGGAATACATTGAACCTACAGTGGTGAATCGGAAACTAATACTGGTCTCACAGGGAATGCTCAAAGCACTAACTGTAAGAAGAGTGTCTATTCTTGTACTTAAGCCGGCATTGTGCCTTTTGTATTTAATTACGATGCGATTTCTGTATTTCATCGTCCATGTGAAGGTCCAAGGAATACATTGAACCTGCAGTGGTGTATCGGAAACTAATACTGGTCTCACAGGGAATGCTCAAAGCACCGACAGTAACAAGAGTCTTTATTCTTGTACTTAAGGCGGCATAGTGCCTTTTGTATTTAATTCCGATGCGATTTCTGTGTTTCATCGTCAATGTGAAGGTCCAAGGAATACATTGAACCTGCAGTGGTGTATCGGAACCTAATACTGGTCTCACAGGAAAAGATCAAAGCACAGACTCTAAGAAGTCTTACTCTTCTTGCACTTAAGGCGGCATTGTGCCTTTTGTATTTAATTCCGATGTAATATCACTGTTTCATCGTCAATGTGTATGTCCAAGGAATACATTGAACCTACAGTGGTGAATCGGAAACTAATACTGGTCTCACAGGGAATGCTCAAAGCACTAACTGTAAGAAGAGTCTCTATTCTTGTACTTAAGCCGGCATTGTGCCTTTTGTATTTAATTCCGATGCGATTTCTGTATTTCATCGTCCATGTGAAGGTCCAAGGAATACATTGAACCTGCAGTGGTGTATCGGAAACTAATACTGGTCTCACAGGGAATGCTCAAAGCACCGACTGTAACAAGAGTCTCTATTCTTGTACTTAAGGCGGCATAGTGCCTTTTGTATTTAATTGCGATGCAATATCTGCGTTTCATCGTCAATGTGAAGGTCCAATTAAAACATGGAACCTGCAGTGGTTTATCGGTAACTAATACTGGTCTCACACGGAATGCTCATTGCACGGACTGTAAGAAGAGTCACTATTTGTGTACTTACGGCGGCATTTTGCCTTTTGTATTTAAATCCAATGCAATCTCTGTGTTTCATCGTCAATGTGTGGGACCAAGTAATACATTAATCCTGCATTGGTGCATCGGTATCTCAAACTGGTCTCACAGGGAATGCTTAAATCACAGACTGTAAGAAGAGTCACTATTCTTGTACTTCAGGCGGTTTTGTGCCTTTTGTAATTAATTCCGATGTAATTTCTGTGTTTCATCGTCAATGTGTAGGTCCAAGGAATACATTGAGCCTGCAGTGGTGTATCGGAAACTAGTACTGGTCTCACAGGGAGTGTTCAAGGCACAGACTGTTTAAGGGTCTCTGATTTTCTACTTTACGCGGCATTGTGCTTCTTGTATTTAATTCCGATGCGATTTCTGTGTTTCATCGTCAATGTGAAGGTCCAAGGAATACATTGACACTGCAGTTTTGTATCGGAAACTAATACTGGTCTCACATTAAAGGATCAAAGCACAGATACTAAGAAGTCTCACTCATCTTGCACTAAAGGCGGCATTGTGCCTTTTGTATTTAATTCCAATGTAATTTCTGTGTTTCATCGTCAATGTTTAGGTCCAAGGAATACAATGAACGTCCAGTGGTGCATCGGAATCTAATACTGGTCACACAGGGAGTGTTCAAGGCACAGACTGTAGAAGAGTCACTATTCTTGTACTTAAGACGGAATTGTGCCTTTTGTATTTAATTCCGATGTAAGTTCTGTGTTTCATCGTCATTGAGTAGGTCCAAGGAATAAATTGTGCCTGCAGTGGTGAATCGGAAAGTAATACAGGTCTCACAGGAAAGGATCGAAGCACAGACACTAAGTAGTCTCACTCTTCTGGCACTTAAGGCGGCATTCTGCCTTTTGTATTTAATTCCGAAGTAATTTGAGTGTTTCATCGTCAATGTGTATTTTCAAGGAATACATTGAACCCACAGTGGTGAATCGGAAACTAATACTGGTCTCACAGGAAAGGATCAAAACACAGACTCTAAGAAGACTCACTCTTCTTGCACTTAAGGCGGCATTGTGCCTTTTGTATTTAATTTCGATGTAATTTCAGTGTTTCATTGTCAATGTGTATGTCCAAGGAATACATTGAACCTGCAGTGGTGTATCGGAAACTAATACTGCTCTCAGAGGGAATGCTCAAAGCACCGACTGAAAAAAGTGTCCCTATTCTTGTACTTAAGGCGGCCTTGTGCCTTTTGTATTTAATTCCGATGCGATATCTGTGTTTCATAGTCAATGTTAAGGTCCAAGGAATACCTTTAACCTGCAGTGGTGTATCGGAAACTAATACTGGTCTCGGAGGGAATGCTCAAAGCACCGCTTGTAAGAAGTGTCTCTATTCTTGTACTTAAGGCGGCATTGTGTCTTTTGTATTTAATTCCGATGCGATTTCTGTGTTTCATAGTCAATGTGAAGGTGCAAGGAATACATTGAACCTGCAGTGGTGTATCGGAAACTAATACTGGTCTCACAATGAATGCTCAAAGCACCAACTGTTAGAAGAGTCCCTATTCTTGTACTTAAGGCGGCCTTGTGCCTTTTGTATTTAATTCCGATGCGATATCTGTGTTTTATAGTCAATTTGAAGGTCCAAGGAATACTTTGAATCTGCAGTGGTGTATCGGAAACTAATACTTGTCTCACAGGGAATGCTCAAAGCACCGACTGTAATAAGAGTCTCTATTCTTGTACTTAAGGCGGCCTTGTGCATTTTGTATTTAATTCCGATGTGATTTCTGTGTTTCATAGTCGATGTGATGGACCAAGGAATACCTTGAACCTGCAGTGGTGCATCGGAAACTAATACTGCCCTCAGAGGCAATGCTCCAAACACCGACTGTAAGAAGTGTCTCTATTTTTGTACTTAAGGCGGCATTGTGCCTTTTGCATTTAATTCCGATGCGATTTCTGTGCTTCATAGTGATCATGAAGGTCCAAGAAATACATTGAACCTGCAGTGGTGTATCGGAAACTATTACTGGTCTCACAGGGAATGCTCAAAGCACCGACTGTAAGAAGAGTCACTATTCTTGTAATTAAGGCGGCCTTGTGCCTTTTGTATTTAATTCCGATGCGATATCTGTGTTTCATAGTCAATGTTAAGGTCCAAGGAATACCTTTAACCTGCAGTGGTGTATCGGAAACTAATACTGGTCTCGGAGGGAATGCTCAAAGCACCGCTTGTAAGAAGTGTCTCTATTCTTGTACTTAAGGCGGCATTGTGTCTTTTGTATTTAATTCCGATGCGATTTCTGTGTTTCATAGTCAATGTGAAGGTCCAAGGGATACCTTGAACCTGCAGTGGTGTATCGGAAACTAATACTGCTCTCAGAGGCAATACTCAAAGCACCGACTGTAAGAAGTGTCTCTATTCTTGAACTTGAGGCGGCATTGTGCCTTTTGCATTTATTTCCGATGCGATTTCTGTGTTTTATCGTGAACGTGAAGGTCCATGGAATTCATTGAACCTGCAGTGGTGTATCGGAAACTATTACTGGTCTCACAGGCAATGCTCAAAGCACCGACTGAAAGAAGGGTCTCCATTCTTGTAATTAAGGCGGCATTCTGCCTTTTGTATTTAATTCCGATGCGTTTTCTGTGTTTCATCGTCAATGTGAAGGTCCAAGGAATACCTTGAACCTGCAGTGGTGTATCGGAAACTAATACTGGTCTCACAGGAAAGGATCAAGGCACAGACTCTAAGAAGCCTCACTCTTCCAGCACTTAAGGCGGCATTGTGCCTTTTGTATTTAATTCCGATGTAATTTCAGTATTTCATCGTCAATGTGTATGTACAAGGAATACATTGAACCTGCAGTGGTGTATCGGAAACTAATACTGGTCTCACAGGGAATGCTCAAAGCACCGACTGTAAGAAGAGTCTCTATTCTTGTACTTAAGGCGGCATTGTGCCATTTGTATTTAATTCCGATTCGATTTCTGTGTTTCATCGTCAATGTGAAGGTCCAAGGAATAAATTGATCCTGCAGTGGTGTATCGGAAACTAATACTGGTCTCACAGGAAAGGCTCAAAGAATGGACTCTAAGATGTCTCACTTTTCTTGCATTAAGGCGGCATTCTTTCTTTTGTATTTAATTCCGATGTAATTTCTGTGTTTAGTCGTCAATGTAAAGGTCCAAGGAATATATTGAACCTGCAGTGGTGTGTCGGAAACTAATACTGGTCTCACAGTGAATGCTCAAAGCACCGACTGTAAGAAGATTCTCTATTCTTGTACTTAAGGTGGCATTGTTCCCATTTGTATTTAATTCCGATGCGATTTCTGTGTTTCATCGTCTACTTGAAGTTCCAAGGAATACATTGTACCTGCAGTGGTGTGTCGGAAACTAATACTGGTCTTACAGGGAATGCTCAAAGCTCCGACAGTAAGAAGAATCTCTATTGTTGTACTTAAGGCGGCTTTGTGCCTTTTGTATTTAATTCCGATGCGATTTCTGAGTTTCATCGTCAATGTGAAGGTCCAAGGAATACACTGAACCTGCAGTTGTGTATCGGAAACTAATACTGGTCTCACAGGGAATGCTCAAAGCACTAACTGTAAGAGGAGTCTCTATTCTTGTACTTAAGCCGGCATTGTGCCTTTTGTATTTAATACCGATGCGATTTCTGTGTTTCATCGTCAATGTGAAGGTCCAAGAATTACATTGAACCCGCAGTGGTGTATCGGAAACTAATACTGGTCTCACAGGAAAGGAACAAAGCACAGCCTCTAAGAAGTCTCACTCTTCTTGCACTTAAGGCGGTATTGCGCCTTTTGTATTTAATTCCGATGTAATTTCAGTGTTTCCTCGTCAATGTGTATGTCCAAGCAATACATTGAAACAGGAGTGGTGTATCGGAAACTAATACTGGTCTCACAGGGAATGCTCAAAACACCGACTTTAAGAAGAGTCTTTATTCTTGTACTTAAGGCGGCACTGTGCCTTTTGTATTTAATTCCGATGCGATTTCTGTGTTTTATCGTCAATGTGAAGGTCCAAGGAATACATTAAACCTGCAGTGGAGTATCGGAAACTAATACTGGTCTCACATTAAAGGATCAAAGCACAGACTAAAAGAAGTCTAACTCTTCTTGCACTTGAGTCGGCATTGTGAATTTTGTATTTAATTCCTATGTGATTTCTGTGTTTCATCGTCAATGTGTATCTCCAAGGAATACACTGAACCGGCAGTGGTGTATCTGAATCTGATACTGGTCTCACAGGAAAGGATCAAAGCAGAGACTCTATGAAGTCTCACTCTTCTTGCACTTAAGGCGGCATTGTGCCTTTTGTATTTAATACCGATCTAATTTCAGTGTTTCATCGTCAATGTGTATGTCCAAGGAATACATTGAACCTGCAGTGGTGTATCGGAAACTAATACTGGTCTTACAGGGAATGCCCAAAACAATAACTGTAAGAAGAGTGTCTATTCTTGTACTAAGAGCTGCATTGTGCCTTTTGTATTTAATTCTGACGCGAATTCTGAATTTCATCGTCAATGTGAAGGTAAACGGAATACAGTGAACCCGCAGTGGTGTGTTGGAAACTAATACTGGTCTCACAGGAAATGCTCAAAGCACCGACTGTAAGAAGAGTCCCTGTTCTTGTACTTAAGGTGGCATTGTGCCTTTTGTATTTAATTCTGATGCGATTCCTGTGTTTCATCGTCAATGTGAAGGTACATGGAATACATTGAGCCGGCAGTGGAGTATCGGAAACTAATACTAGTCTCACAAGAAAGGATCAATGCACAGACTCTAAGAAGTCTCACTTTTCTTGCACTTAAGGCGGTATTGTGCCTTTTGTATTTAATTCCGATGCGATTTCTGTGTTTCATCGTCAATGTGACGGTCCCAGGAATACATTGAACCCGCAGTGGTGTATCGGAAACTAATACTGGTCTCACAGGAAAGGAACAAAGCACAGCCTCTAAGAAGTCTCACTCTTCTTGCACTTAAGGCGGTATTGCGCCTTTTGTATTTAATTCCGATGTAATTTCAGTGTATCCTCGTCAATGTGTATGTCCAAGCAATACATTGAAACAGCAGTGGTGTATCGGGAACTAATACTGGTCTCACAGGGAATGCTCAAACCACCGACTTTAAGAAGAGTCTTTATTCTTGTACTTAAGGCGGCACTGTGCCTTTTGTATTTAATTCCGATGCGATTTCTGTGTTTTATCGTCCATGTGAAGGTCCAAGGAATACATTGAACCTGCAGTGGTGTTTCGGAAACTAATACTGGTCCCACAGGAAAGGATCAAAGCACATACACTAAGAAGTTCCTCTCTTCTTGCACTTAAGGCGGCATTGCGCCTTTTGTATTTAATTCCGATGTATTTTCAGTGTTTCATCGTCAATGTGTATGTCCAAGGAATACATTAAACCTGCAGTGGTGTATCGGAAACCAATACTGGTCTCACAGGAAAGGATCAAAGCAGACACTCTAAGAAGTGTCACTCTTCTTGCACTTAAGGCGGCATTGTGCCTTTTGAATTTAATTCCGATGCAATTTCTGTGTTTTATCGTCAACGTGAAGGTCCAAGGAATACATAGATCCTGAAGAGGTGTATCGGAAACTAATACTGGTCTCACAGGAAAGGATCAAAGCACAGACTCTAAGAAGTCCCAGTCTTCTTGCACTTAAGGTGGCATTGTGCATTTGTATTTAATTGCGATGCGATTTCTGTGTTTCATCGTCAATGTGAAGGTCCAAGGAATACATTGAACCTGCAGTGGAGTATCGGAAACTAATTCTAGTCCCACAGGAAATGATCAATGCACAGACTCTAAGAAGTCTCACTCTTCTTGCACTTAAGGCGGCATTGTGCATTTTGTAGTTAATTCCGACGCGATTTCTGTGTTTCATCGTCAATGTGAAGGTCATAGGAGTACATTGAACCTGCAGTGTAGTATTGGAAACTAATACTGGTCTCACAGGAAAGGATCAAAGGACAGACTCTAAGAAGTCTCACTCTTCTTGCGCTTATGGCAGCATTGTCCCTTTTGTATTTAATTCCGATGCGATTTCTGTATATCATGGGCAATTTGAAGCTCCAAGGAATACATTGAACCTGCAGTGGTGTATCGGAAACTAATACTGGTCTCACAGGAAAGGATCAAAGCACAGACTATAAGAAGGCTCACTCTTCTTGCACTTAAGGCGGCATTGTGAATTTTGTATTTAATTCCGATCTAATTTCAGTGTTTCATCGTCAATGTGTATGTCCAAGGAATTCATTGAACCTGCAGTGGTGTATTGTAATCTAATACTGGTCTCACAGGGAATGCTCAAAACACCGACTGTAAGAAGAGTCTCTATTCTTATACTTAAGGCGCCATTGTGCCTTTTGTATTTAATTCGGAGGCGATTTCTGTGTTTCATCGTCTATGTGAAGGTCCAAGGAATACATTGAACCTGCAGTGGGGTATCGCAAACTAATACTGGTCCCACAGGAAAGGATCAATGCACAGACTCTAAGAAGTCTCACTCTTCTTGCACTTAAGGCAGCATTGTCCCTTTTGTATTTAATTCCGATGCGATTTCTGTATATCATGGTCAATTTGAAGGTCCAAGGAATACATTGAACCTGCAGTGGTGTATCGGAAACTAATACTGGTCTAATAGGATAGGATCAAAGCACACAATTTAATAAGGCTCACTCTTCTTGCACTTAAGGCGGTATTGTGCCTTTTGTATTTAATTCCGATCTAATTTCAGTGTTTCATCGTCAATGTGTATGTCCGAGGAATACAATGAACCTGCAGTGGTGTATCGGAATCTAATACTGGTCTCACAGGCAATGCTCAAAGCACCGACTGTAAGAAGAGACTCAATTCTTATACTTAAGGCGCCATTGTGCCTTTTGTATTTAATTCCGACGCGATTTCTGTGTTTCATCGTCAATGTGAAGGTCCAAGGAATACATTGCACCTGCAGTGGTTTATCGGAAACTAATACTGGTCTCACTGGGATTGCTCAAAACACCGACTGTAAGAAGAGTCTCTAATCTTATACTTAAGGCAGCATTGTGCCTTTTGTATTTCATTCCGATTCGATTTCTGTGTTTCATCGTCAATGTGAAGGTCCAAGAAATACATTGAACCTGCAGTTGTGTATCGCAAACTAATACTGGTCTCACAGGAAAAAATCAAAGCACAGACTCTAAGAAGTATCACTCTTCTTGCACTTAAGGCGGCGATGTGAGTTTTGTATTTAATTCCGATCTAATTTCAGTGTTTCATCATCAAAGTGTATGTCCAAGGAATACATTGAACCGGCAGTGGTGTATCGGAAACTAATACTGGTCTCACAGGGAATGCTAAAAAACCGACTGTAAGAAGAGTCTCTATTCTTATACGTAAGGCAGAATTGTGCCTTTTGTATTTAATTCCGACGCGATTTCTGTGTTTCATCGTCAATGTGAAGGTCCAAGGAATACATTGAACCTGCAGTGGTGTATCGGAAACTAATACAGGTCTCACAGGAAAGGATCAATGCACAGACTCTAAGAAGTCTCACTCTTCTTGCACTTAAGGCGGCATTGTGCCTTTTGTATTTAATTCCGATGTAATGTCAGTGTTTCATCGTCAATGTGTATGTCCAAGGAACACACTGAACATGCAGTGGTGTATCGGAAACTAATACTGGTCTCACAGGGAATGCTCAAAGCACCGACTTTAAGAGGAGTCTCTATTCTTGTACTTAAGGCGGCATTGTGCCTTATGTATTTAATTCCGATGCGATTTCTGTGTTACATCTCAATGTGAAGGTCCAAGAAATACATTGAACCTGCAGTGGAGTATCGGAAACTAATACTGGTCCCACAGGAAAGGATCCATGCACAGACTCTAAGAAGTCTCACTCTTCTTGCACTTAAGGCGGCATTGTGCCTTTTGTATTTAATTCCGATGCGATTTCTGTGTTTCATCGTCAATGTGTATGTCCAAGGAATACATTGAACCAGCAGTGGTGTATCGGAAACTAATACTGGTCTCACAGGGAATGCTCAAAACACCGACTGTAAGAAGAGTCTCTATTCTTATACTTAAGGCAGCATTGTTGCTTTTGTATTTCATTCCGAAGCGATTTCTGTGTTTCATCGTCAATGTGAAGGTCCAAGGAATACATTGAACCTGCCGTGGTGTATCGGAAACTAATACTGGTCTCACAGGGAATGCTCAAAGCACCGACCTTAACAGGAGTCTCTATTCTTGTACTTAAGGCGGCATTGTGCCTTATGTATTTATTTCCGATGCGATTTCTGTGTTACATCGTCAATGTGATCGTCCAAGGAATACATTGAAATTGCAGTGGAGTATCGGAAACTAATACTGGTCTCACAGGAAAAAATCAAAGCACAGACTCATAGAAGTCTCACTCTTCTTGCACTCAAGGCGGCGTTGTGAGTTTTGTGTTTAATTCCGATCTAATTTCAGTGTTTCATCGTCAATGTGTATGTCCAACGAATACATTAAACCGGCAGTGGTGTATCGGAAACTAATACTGGTCGCACAGGGAATGCTCAAAACACCGACTGTAAGAAGAGTCTCTATTCTTATTCTTAAGGCAGCATTGTTGCTTTTGTATTTAATTCCGACGCGATTTCTGTGTTTCATCCTTAATGTGAAGGTCCAAGGAATACATTGAACCTGCCGTGGTCCATCGGAAACTAACACTGGCCTCACAGGAAAGGATCAAAGCACAGACTCTAAGAGGTGTCTCTCGTCTTGAACTTAAGGCGGCATTGTGCCTTTCGTATTTAATTCGGATGCGATTTCTGTGTTTCATCGACAATGTGAACGTCCAAGGAATCCATTGAACCTGCAGTGGTGTATCGAAAACTAATACTGGTCTCACAGGAAAGGATCAATGCACAGAGTCTAAGAAGTCTCTCTCTGCTTGCACCTAATGTATGTATGTAAAAGGAATACATTGAACCTGCGGTTGTGTATCGGAAACTAAAACTGGTCTCATAGGAAAGGATCAAAGCACCGACATTAAGAAGAGTTTCTATTCTTGTACTTAAGGCAGCATTGTGCCTTTTGTATTTAATTCTGATGCGATTTCTGTGTTTCATCGTCAACGTGAAGGTCCAAGGAATACATTGAACCTGCAGTGGTGTGTCGGAAACTAATACTGGTGTCATAGGAAAGGATCAAAGCACCGACAGTAAGAAGAGTCTCTATTCTTGTACTTACGGCGGCATTGTGCCTTTTGTATTTAATTCCGATGCGATTTCTGTGTTTCATCGTCAATGTGAAGATCGAAGGAATACATTGAACCTGCAGTGGTGTATCGGAAACTAATACTGGTCTCACAGGAAAGGATCAATGCACAGACTCTAAGAAGTCTCACTCTTCTTGCACTTAAGGCGGCATTGTGCCTTTTGTATTTAATTCCGATGCGATTTCTGTGTTTCATCGTCAATGTGTATGTCCAAGGAATGCATTGACCCAGCAGTGGTGAATCGGAAACGAATACTGGTCTCACAGGGATTGCTCAAAGCACCGACTGTAAGAAGAGTCTCTATTCTTATACTTAAGGCAGCATTGTTGCTTTTGTATTTAATTCCGACGCGATTTCTGTGTTTCATCGTCAATGTGACGGTCCAAGGAATACATTGAACCTGCCGTGATCTATCGGAAACTAATACTGGTCTCACAGGAAAGGATCAAAGCACAGACTCTAAGAAGTGTCTCTCGTCTTGAACTTAAGGCGGCATTGTGCCTTTCGTATTTAATTCGGATGCGATTTCTGTGTTTCATCGTCAATGTGAAGGTCCAAGGAATACATTGAACCTGCCGTGGTGTATCGGAAACTAATACTGGTCTCACAGGGAATGCTCAAAGCACCGACCTTAACAGGGGTCTCTATTCCTGTACTTAAGGCGGCATTGTGCCTTATGTATTTATTTCCGATGCGATTTCTGTGTTACATCGTCAATGTGATCGTCCAAGGCATACATTGAAACTGCAGTGGAGTATCGGAAACTAATACTGGTCTCAAAGGAAAAAATCAAAGCACAGACTCTAAGAAGTCTCACTCTTCTTGCACTTAAGGCGGCGTTGTGAGTTTTGTGTTTAATTCCGATCTAATTTCAGTGTTTCATCGTCAATCTGTATGTTAACGAATACATTAAACCGGCAGTGGTGTATCGGAAACTAGTACTGGTCTCACAGGGAATGCTCAAAACACCGACTGTAAGAAGAGTCTCTATTCTTATACTTCAGGCAGCATTGTTGCTTTTGTATTTAATTCCGACGCGATTTCTGTGTTTCATCGTCAATGTGAAGGTCCAAGGAATACATTGAACCTGCCGTGGTCTATCGGAAACTAATACTGGTCTCACAGGAAAGGATCAAAGCACAGACTCTAAGAAGTGCCTCTCGTCTTGAATTTAGGGCGGCATTGTGCCTTTCATATTTCATTCGGAAGCGATTTCTGTGTTTCATCGTCAATGTGAAGGCCCAAGGAATACATTGAACCTGCAGTGGTGTATCGAAAACTAATACTGGTCTCACAAGAAAGGATCAAAGGACAGACTCTAAGAAGTCTCACTCTTCTTGCACTTAAGGCAGCATTGTCCCTTTTGAATTTAATTCCGATGCGATTTCTGTATATCATGGTCAATTTGAAGGTCCAAGGAATACATTGGACCTGCTGTGGTGTATCGGAAACTAATACTGGTCTCACAGTAAAGGATCAAAGCACACACTCTAAGAAGGCTCACTCTTCATGCACTTAAGGCGGCATTGTGCCTTTTGTAATTAATTCCAATCTAATTTCAGTGTTTCATCGTCAATGTGTATGTCCAAGGAATACATTGAACCTGCAGTGGTGTATCGGAATCTAATACTGGTCTCACAGGGAATGCTCAAAGCACCGACTGTAAGAAGAGTCTCTATTCTTATACTAAAGGCGCCATTGTGCCTTTAGTATTTAATTCCGACACGATTTCTGTGTTTCATCGTCAATGTGAAGGTCCAAGGAATACATTGAACCTGCAGTGGAGTATCGGAAACTAATACTGGTCCCACAGGAAAGGATCAATGCACAGACTCTAAGAAGTCTCACTCTTCTTGCACTTAAGGCGGCATTTAGCCTTTTGTATTTAATTCCGACGCGATGTCTGTGTTTCATCGTCAATGTGTATGTCCAAGGAATACATTGAAAAAGCAGTGGTGTATCGGAAACTAAGACTGGTCTCACAGGGAATGCTCATAGCACCGACTGTAGGAAGAGTCTCTGATCTTGTAATTAAGGCGGCCTTGTGCCTTTTGTATTTAATTCCGATGCGCTTTCTGTGTTTCATCGTCAATGTGAATGTCCAAGGAGTACATTGAACCTGCAGTGTTGTATTGGAAACTAATACTGGTCTCACAGGAAAGGAACAAAGCACAGACTCCAAGAAGTCTTACTCTTCTTGCACTTAATGCGGCTTTGTGCCTTTTGTATATAATTCCGGTGCTATTTCTGTGTTTCATAGTCAATGTGAAGGTCTAAGGAATACATTGAACCGGCAGTGGTGTATCGGAAACAAATACTGGTCTCACAGGAAAGGATCAAAGCACCGACTGTAAGAAGAGTCCCTATTCCTGTACTTAAGGCGGCATTGTGCCTTTTGTATTTAATTGCGATGGGATTTCTGTGTTTCATTGTCAATGTGAAGGTCCAAGGAATACATTGAACCTGCAGTGGTGTATCGGAAAGTAATACTGGTCTCACAGGAAAGGATCAAAGCACAGACTCTAAGAAGTCTCTCTCTTCTTGCACCAAGCCGGCATTGTGCCCTTTGTATTTAATTCCGATGTAATTTCAGTGTTTCATCGTCAATGTGTACGTTCAAGGAATACATTGAACCTGCAGTGGTGTATCGGAAACTAATACTGGTCGCACAGGAAAGGATCAAAGCACAGACTCTAAGAAGTATCACTCTTCTTGCACTTAAGTCGGCATTGTGCATTTTGTATTCAATACCGATGCGATATCTGTGTTTCATCGTCAATGTGTATGTCCAAGGAATACATTGAACCTGCAGTGGTGTATCGGAAACTAATACTGGTGTCATAGGAAAGGAGCAAAGCACCGACTGTAAGAAGAGTCTCTACTCTTGTACTTAAGGCGGCATTGTGCCATTTGTATTTAGTTTCGATGCGATTTCTGTGTTTCATCGTCAATGTGAAGGTCCACAGAATACATTAGACTTGCAGTGGTGTATCGGAAACAAATACTGGTCTCACAGGAAAGGATCAAAGCACCGACAGTATGAAGAGTCTCTATTCTTGTACTTAAGGCGGCATTGTGCCTTTTGTATTTAATTCCGATGCGATTTCTGTGTTTCATCGTCAATGTGAAGGTCCAAGGAATACATTGAACCTGCAGTGGTGTATCGGAAACTAATACTGGTGTCATAGGAAAGGATCAAAGCACCGACTGTAAGAAGAGTCTCAATTCTTTTACTTAAGGCGACATTGTGCCTTTTGTATTTAATTCCAATGCGATTTCTGTGTTTCATCGTCAATGTGAATGTCCAAGGAATACATTGAACCTGCAATGGTTTATCGGAAACTAACACTGGTCTCATAAGAAAGGATTAAATCACCGACTGTAAGAAGAGTCTCTATTCTTGTACTTAAAGCGGCATTGTTCCTTTTGTGTTTAATTCCGATGCGATTTCTGTGTTTCATCGTCAATGGGAAGGTCCAAGGAATACATTTAAACTGCAGTGGTGAATCGGAAACTAATACTGGTGTCATAGGAAAGGATCAAGGCACCGACTGTAAGAAGAGTCTCCATTCTTGTACTTAAGGCGGCATTGTGCCATTTGTATTTAGTTCCGATGCGATTTCTGTGTTTCATCGTCTATGTGAAAGTCCAAGGAATAAATTAGACCTGCAGTGGTGTATCGGAAACAAATACTGGTCTCACAGGAAAGGATCAAAGCACCGAGAGTAAGAAGAGTCTCTATTCTTGTACCTAAGGCGGCATTGAGCCTTTTGTATTTAATTCCGAAGCGATTTCTATGTTTCATCGTCAATGTGAAGGTCCAAGGAATACATTGAACCTGCAGTGGTGTATCGGAATCTAATACTGGTGTCATAGGAAAGGATCAAACCACCGACTGTAAGAAGAGTCTCTATTCTTTTACTTAATGCGGCATTGTGCCTTTTGAATTTAATTCCGATGCGATTTCTGTGTTTCATCGTCAATGTGAATGTCCAAGGAATACATTTAACCTGCATTGGTGTATCAGAAACTAAAACTGGTCTCATTGGAAAGGATTAAATCACCGACTGTAAGAAGAGTCTCTATTCTTGTACTTAAAGGAACATTGTTCCTATTGTATATAATTCCGATGCGATTTCTGTGTTTCATCGTCAATGTGAAGGTCCAAGGAATACATTGAACCTGCAGTGGTGTATCGGAAACTAATAATGGGCTCACAGGAAAAGATGAAAACACAGACTCTAAGAAGTCTCACTCTTCTTGCTGTTAAGAATGCATTGTGCCTTTTGTATTTAATTCCGATTTAATTTCAGTGTTTCATCGTCAATGTGTATGTCCAAGGAATACATTGAACCTGCAGTGGTGTATCGGAAACTAATACTGGTCTCGCAGAAAAGGGTCAAAGCACAGACTCTATGAAGTCTCACTCTTCATGCACTTAAGGCGGCATTGTGAGTTTTGTATTTAATTCCGATGTAATTTCAGTGTTTCATCGTCAATGTGTATGTCCAAGGAATACATTGAAAAAGCAGTGGTCTATCGGAAACTAAGACTGGTCTCACAGGGAATGCTCAAAGCACCGACTGTAGGAAGAGTCTCTGTTCTTGTACATAAGGCGGCCTTGTGCCTTTTGTATTTAATTCC
Organism: Schistocerca americana; assembly: GCF_021461395.2. Taxonomy (NCBI): domain Eukaryota; kingdom Metazoa; phylum Arthropoda; class Insecta; order Orthoptera; family Acrididae; genus Schistocerca; species Schistocerca americana. Next base: position 728,354,676 of record NC_060123.1, on the reverse strand, counting down.
GATGCGCTTTCTGTGTTTCATCGTCAATGTGAATGTCCAAGGAGTACATTGAACCTGCAGTGTAGTATTGGAAACTAATACTGGTCTCACAGGAAAGGATCAAAGCACAGACTCTAAGAAGTCTTACTCTTCTTGCACTTAATGCGGCTTTGTGCCTTTTGTATTTAATTCCGATGCGATTTCTGTGTTTCATCGTCAATGTGAAGTTCTAAGGAATACATTGAACCGGCAGTGGTGTATCGGAAACTAATACTGGTGTCACAGGTAAGGTTCAAAGCACAGACTCTAAGAAGTCTCTCTCTTCTTGCACCTAAGCCGGCATTGTGCTCTTTGTATTCAATTCCGATGTAATATCAGTGTTTCATCGTCAATGTGTACGTTCAAGGAATACATTGAACCTGCAGTGGTGTATCGGAAACTAATACTGGTCACACAGGAAAGGATCAAAGCACAGGCTCTAAGAAGTCTCACTCTTCTGGCACTTAAGGCGGCATTGTGCCTTTTGTATTTAATTCCGATGTAATGTCAGTGTTTCATCGTCAATGTGTATGTCCAAGGAACACATTGATCCTGCAGTGGTGTATCGGAAACTAATACTGGTCTCACAGGGAATGCTCAAAGCACCGACTGTAAGAAGAGTCTCTATTCCTGTACTTAAGGCGGCATTGTGCTTTATGTATTTAATTCCGATGCGATTTCTGTGTTACATCGTCAATGTGTAGGTCCTAGGAATACATTGAACCTGCAGTGGTGTATCGGAAACAAATACTGGTCCCACAGGAGGGGATCAAACCACAGACTCTAAGAAGTCTCACCCTTCTTACACTTATGGCGACATTGTGCCTTTTGTATTTAATTCCGATGTAACTTTAGTGTTTCCTTGTCAATGTGTATGTCCAAGGAATTCATTGAACCTGCAGTGGTGTATCGGAAACTAATACTGGTCTCACAGGAAAGGATCAAAGCACAGATTATAAGAAGTCTCACTCTTCTTGCACTTAAGTCGGCATTGTGCCTTTTGTATTTAATACCGATGCGATATCTGTGTTTCATCGTCAATGTGAAGGTCCAAGGAATACATTGAACCTGCAGTGGTGTATCGGAAACTAATACTGGTCGCACAGGAGGGGATCAAACCACAGACTCTAAGAAGTCTCACTCTTCTTACACTTAAGGCGGCATTGTGCCCTTTGTATTTAATTCCGATGTAACTTTAGTGTTTCCTTGTCAATGTGTACGTCCAAGGAATTCATTGAACCTGCAGTGGTGTATCGGAAACTAATACTGGTCTCACAGGAAAGGATCAAAGCACCGACAGTAAGAAGAGTCTCTATTCTTGTACTTAAGGCGGCATTGTGCCTTTTGTATTTAATTCCGATGCGATTTCTGTGTTTCATCGTCAATGTGAAGGTCCAAGGAATACATTGAACCTGCAGTGGTGTATCGGAAACTAATACTGGTGTCATAGGAAAGGATCAAAGCACCGACTGTAAGAAGAGTCTCAATTCTTTTACTTAAGGCGACATTGTGCCTTTTGTATTTAATTCCGATGCGATTTCTGTGTTTCATCGTCAATGTGAATGTCCAAGGAATACATTGAACCTGCAATGGTGTATCGGAAACTAACACTGGTCTCATAGGAAAGGATTAAATCACCGACTGTAAGAAGAGTCTCTATTCTTGTACTTAAAGCGGCATTGTTCCTTTTGTGTTTAATTCCGATGCGATTTCTGTGTTTCATCGTCAATGTGAAGGTCCAAGGAATACATTGAACCTGCAGTGGTGTATCGGAATCTAATACTGGTGTCATAGGAAAGGATCAAACCACCGACTGTAAGAAGAGTCTCTATTCTTTTACTTAAGGCGGCATTGTGCCTTTTGAATTTAATACCGATGCGATTTCTGTGCTTCATCGTCAATGTGAATGTCCAAGGGATACATTTAACCTGCATTGGTGTATCAGAAACTAAAACTGGTCTCATTGGAAAGGATTAAATCACCGACTGTAAGAAGAGTCTCTATTCTTGTACTTGAAGGAACATTGTTCCTTTTGTATATAATTCCGATGCGATTTCTGTGTTTCATCGTCAATGTGAAGGTCCAAGGAATACATTGAACCTGCAGTGGTGTATCGGAAACTAATAATGGTCTCACAGGAAAAGATGAAAACACAGACTCTAAGAGGTCTCACTCTTCTTGCTGTTAAGAATGCATTGTGCCTTTCGTATTTAATTCCGATGTAATTTCAGTGTTTCATCGTCAATGTGTATGTCCAAGGAATACATTGAACCTGCAGTGGTGTATCGGAAAATAATACTGGTCTCGCAGAAAAGGGTCAAAGCACAGACTCTAAGAAGTCTCACTCTTCATGCACTTAAGGCGGCATTGTGAGTTTTGTATTTAATTCCGATGTAATTTCAGTGTTTCATCGTCAATGTGTATGTCCAAGGAATACATTGAACCAGCAGTGGTGTATCGGAAACTAAGACTGGTCTCACAGGGAATGCTCAAAGCACCGACTGTAGGAAGAGTCTCTGTTCTTGTACTTAAGGCGGCCTTTTGCCTTTTGTATTTAATTCCGATGCGCTTTCTGTGTTTCATCGTCAATGTGAATGTCCAAGGAGTACATTAAACCTGCAGTGTAGTATTGGAAACTAATACTGTTCTCACAGGAAAGGATCAAAGCACAGACTCTAAGAAGTCTCACTCTTCATGCACTTAAGGCGGCATTGTGAGTTTTGTATTTAATTCCGATGTAATTTCAGTGTTTCATCGTCAATGTGTATGTCCAAGGAATACATTGAACCGGCAGTGGTTTATCGGAAACTAATACTGGTCTTACAGGAAAGGATCAAAGCACAGACTCTAAGAAGTCTCTCTCTTCTTGCACCTAAGCCGGCATTGTGCTCTTTGTATTTAATTCCGATGTAATTTCAGTGTTTCATCGTCAATGTGTACGTTCAAGGAATACATTGAACCTGCAGTGGTGTATCGGAAACTAATACTGGTCTCACAGGAAAGGATCAAAGCACAGACTCTAAGAAGTCTCACACTTCTGGCACTAAAGGCGGCATTGTGCCTTTTGCATTTAATTCCGATGTAATGTCAGTGTTTCATCGTCAATGAGTATGTCCAAGGAACACATTGAACCTGCAGTGGTGTATCGGACAATAATACTGGTGTCATAGGAAAGGATCAAGGCACCGACTGTAAGAAGAGTCGCTATTCTTGTACTTAAGGCGGCATTGTGCCATTTGTATTTAGTTCCGATGCGATTTCTGTTTCATCGTCTATGTGAAAGTCCAAAGAATACATAAGAACTGCAGTGGTGTATCGGAAACAAGTACTGGTCTCACAGGAAAGGATCAAAGTACCGAGAGTAAGAAGAGTCTCTATTCTTGTACCTAAGGCGGCATTGTGGATTTTGTATTTAATTCCGAAGCGATTTCTGTGTTTCATCGTCAATGTGAAGGTACAAGGAATACATTGAACCTGCAGTGGTGTATCGGAATCTAATACAGGTGTCATAGGAAAGGATCAAACCACCGACAGTAAGAAGAGTCTCTATTCTTTTACTTAAGGCGGCATTGTGACTTTTGAATTTAATTCCGATGCGATTTCTGTGTTTCATCGTCAATGTGAATGTCCAAGGAATACATTGAACCTGCATTGGTGTATCAGAAACTAAAACTGGTCTCATTGGAAAGGATTAAATCACCGACTGTAAGAAGAGTCTCTATTCTTGTACTTAAAGGAAAATTGTTCCTTTTGTATATAATTCCGATGCGATTTCTGTGTTTCATCGTCAATGTGAAGGTCCAAGGAATACATTGAACCTGCAGTGGTGTATCGGAAACTAATAATGGTCTCACAGGAAAAGATGAAAGCACAGACTCTAAGAAGTCTCACTCTTCTTGCTGTTAAGAATGCATTGTGCCTTTTGTATTTAATTCCGATGTAATTTCAGTGTTTCATCGTCAATTTGCATGTCCAAGGAATACATTGAACCAGCAGTGGTGTATCGGAAACTAAGACTGGTCTCACAGGGAATGCTCAAAGCACCGACTGTAAGAAGAGTCTCTATTCCTGTACTTAAGGCGGCACTGTGCTTTATGTATTTAATTCCGATGCGATTTCTGTGTTACATCGTCAATGTGAAGGTCCAAGGAATACATCGAACCTGCAGTGGTGTATCGGAAACTAATACTGGTCGCACAGGAGGGGATCAAAACACAGACTCTAAGAAGTCTCACTCTTGTTACACTTAAGGCGGCATTGTGCCTTTTGTATTTAATTCCGATGTAACGTTAGTGTTTCCTTGTCAATGTGTATGTCCAAGGAATTCATTGAAACTGCAGTGGTGTATCGGAAACTATTACTGGTCTCACAGGAAAGGATCAAAGCACAGACTATAAGAAGTCTCACTCTTCTTGCACTTAAGTCGGCATTGTGCCTTTTGTATTTAATACCGATGCGATATCTGTGTTTCATCGTCAATGTGTATGTCCAAGGAATACATTGAACCTGCAGTGGTGTATCGGAAACTAATTCTGGTGTCATAGGAAAGGAGCAAAGCGCGGACTGTAAGAAGAGTCTATACTCTTGTACTTAAGGCGGCATTGTGCCATTTGTATTTAGTTTCGATGCGATTTCTGTGTTTCATCGTCAATGTGAAGGTCCACGGAATACATTAGACTTGCAGTGGTGTATCGGAAACAAATACTGGTCTCACAGGAAAGGATCAAACCCCGACAGTAAGAAGAGTCTCTATTCTTGTACTTAAGGCGGCATTGTGCCTTTTGTATTTAATTCCGATGCGATCTCTGTGTTTCATCGTCAATGTGAAGGTCCAAGGAATACATTGAACCTGCAGTGGTGTATCGGTAACTAATACTGGTGTCATAGGAAAGGATCAAAGCACCGACTGTAAGAAGAGTCTCAATTCTTTTACTTAAGGCGACATTGTGCCTTTTGTATTTAATTCCAATACGATATCTGTGTTTCATCGTCCATGTGAATGTCCAAGGAATACATTGAACCTGCAGTGGTGTATCGGAACCTAACACTGGTCTCATAGAAAAGGATTAAATCACCGACTGTAAGAAGAGTCTCTATTCTTGTACTTAAAGCGGCATTGTTCCTTTTGTGTTTAATTCCGATGCGATTTCTGTGTTTCATCGTCAATGTGAAGGTCCAAGGAATCCATTGAACCTGCAGTGGTGTATCGGAAACTAATACTGGTGTCATAGGAATGGATCAAGGCACCGACTGAAAGAAGAGTCTCTATTCTTGTACTTAAGGCGGCATTGTGCCATTTGTATTTAGTTCCGATGCGATTTCTGTTTCATCGTCTATGTGAAAGTCCAAGGAATACATAAGAACTGCAGTGGTGTATCGGAAACAAATACTGGTCTCACAGGAAAGGATCAAAGTACCGAGAGTAAGAAGAGTCTCTATTCTTGTACCTAAGGCGGCATTGTGGATTTTGTATTTAATTCCGAAGCGATTTCTGTGTTTCATCGTCAATGTGAAGGTCCAAGGAATACATTGAACCTGCAGTGGTGTATCGGAATCTAATACTGGTGTCATAGGAAAGGATCAAACCACCGACTGTAAGAAGAGTCTCTATTCTTTTACTTAAGGCGGCATTGTGCCTTTTGAATTACATTCCGATGCGATTTCTGTGTTTCATCGTCAATGTGAATGTCCAAGGAATACATTGAACCTGCATTGGTGTATCAGAAACTAAAACTGGTCTCGTGAATGTCCAAGGAATACATTGAACCTGCATTGGTGTATCAGAAACTAAAACTGGTCTCATTGGAAAGGATTAAATCACCGACTGTAAGAAGAGTCTCTATTCTTGTACTTACAGGAACATTGTTCCTTTTGTATATAATTCCGATGCGATTTCTGTGTATCATCGTCAATGTGAAGGTCCAAGGAATACATTGAACCTGCAGTGGTGTATCGGAAACTAATAATGGTCTCACAGGAAAAGATGAAAGCACAGACTCTAAGAAGTCTCACTCTTCTTGCTGTTGAGAATGCATTGTGCCTTTTGTATTTAATTCCGATGTAATTTCAGTGTTTCATCGTCAATTTGTATGTCCAAGGAATACATTGAACCAGCAGTGGTGTATCGGAAACTAAGACTGGTCTCACAGGGAATGCTCAAAGCACCGACTGTAAGAAGAGTCACTAATCTTGTACTTAAGGCGGCCTTGTGCGTTTTGTATTCAATTCCGACGAGCTTTCTGTGTTTCATCGTCAATGTGAAGGTCCAAGGAATACATTGAACCCGCAGTGTAGCATTTGAAACTAATACAAGTCTCACAGGTAAGGATCAAAGCACAGACTGTAAGTAGTCTCACTCTTCTTGCACTTAAGGCGGCATTGTGAGTTTTGTATTTAATTCCGATCTAATTTCAGTGTTTCATCGTCAATGTGAATGTCCAAGGAATACATTGAACCTGCAGTGGTGTATCGGAAACTAATACTGGTCTCACAGGGAATGCTCAAATCACCGACTGTAAGAATAGTCTCTATTCTTATTCCTAAGGCAGCACTGTGGCTTTTGTATTTAATTCCGATGTTATTTCTGTGTTTCATCGTCAATGTGAAGGTCCAAACAATACATTGAACCTGCAGTGGTGTATCGGAAACTAATACTGGACTCACAGGAAAGGATCAAAGCACAAACTCTAAGAAGTCTTACTCTTCTTGAACTTAAGGCGGCATTGTGCCTTTTGTATTTATCTCCGATGTGATTTCAATGTTTCATCGCCAATGTGAAGGTCCAAGGAATACATTGAACCTGCAGTGGTGTATCGGAAACTAATACTGGTCTCACAGGAAAGGATCAAAGCACAGACTCTAAGAGGTGTCACTCTTCTTGCACTTAAGGCGGCATTGTGCCTTTCGTATTTAATTCCGATGTAAATTCAGTGTTTCATCGTCAATGTGTATGTAAAAGGAATACATTGTACCTGCAGTGGTGTATCGTAAACTAATACTGGTCTCACAGGAAAGGATCAAAGGAGAGACACTAAGAAGTCTTACGCTTCTTGCACTCAAGGCATCATTGTGCCTGTTGTATTTATCTCCGATTTTATTTATGTGTTTCATCGTCAATGTGAAGGTCCAAGGAATACATTGAACCTGCAGTGGTGTATCGGAAACTAATACTGGTCTCACAGTTAAGGATCAAAGCACAGATCCTAAGAAGTCTTACTCTTCTTGCACTTAAGGTGGCATTGTGCCTTTTGTATTTAATTCCTATGTAAATTCAGTGTTTCATCGTCTATGTGTATGTAAAAGGAATACATTGAACCTGCGATGGTGTATCGGAAACTAAAACTGGACTCATATGAAAGGATCAAAGCACCGACTGTAAGAAGAGTCTCTATTCTTGTACTTAAGGCGGCATTGTGCCTTTTGTATTTAATTCCGATGCGATTTCTGTGTTTCATCGTAAACGTGGAGGTCCAAGGAATACTTTGAACCTGCAGTGGTGTGTCGGAAACTAATACTGGTGTCATAGGAAAGGATCAAAGCATCGACTGTAAGAAGAGTCTCTATTCTTGTACTTAAGGCGGCATCGTGCCTTTTGTATTCAATTCCGATGCGATTTCTGCGTTTCATCGTCAATGTGAAGGTCCAGGGAATACATTGAACCTGCAGTGGTGTATCGGAAACTAATACTGGTCTCACAGGAAAGGATCAAAGCACCGACTGAAAGAAGAGTCTCTATTCTTGAACTTGAGGCGGCATTGTGCCTTTTGTATTTAATTCTGATGTAATTTCAGTGTTTCATCGTCAATGTGTATGTAAAAGGAATACATTGAACCTGCAGTGGTGTATCGGAAACTAAAACTGGTCTCATAGGAATGGATCAAAGCACCGAGTGTAAGAAGAGTCTCTATTCTTGTACTTAAGGCAGCATTGTGCCTTTTGTAGTTAATTCCGATGCGATTTCTGTGTTTCATCGTCAATGTGAAGGTCCAAGGAATACATTGAACCTGCAGTGGTGTATCGGAAACTAAAACTGGTCTCATATGAAAGGATCAAAGCACCGACTGTAAGAAGAGTCTCTATTCTTGTACTTAAGGTGGCATTGTGCATTTTGTATTTAATTCCGATGCGATTTCTGTGTTTCATTGTCAATGGGAAGGTCCAAGGAATTCATTAGACCTGCAGTGGTGTATCGGAAACAAATACTGGTCTCACAGGAAAGGATCAAAGCACCGACTGTAAGAAAAGTCTCTATTCTTATACTTCAGGCGGCAGTGTGCCTTTTGTATTTAATTCCGATGTAAATTCAGTGTTTCATCGTCAATGTGTATGTAAAAGGAATACATTGAACCTGCGGTTGTGTATCGGAAACTAAAACTGGTCTCATAGGAAAGGATCAAAGCACCGACTTTAAGAAGAGTTTCTATTCTTGTACTTAATGCAGCATTGTGCCTTTTGTATATAATTCTGATGCGATTTCTGTGTTTCATCGTCAACGTGAAGGTCCAAGGAATACATTGAACCTGCAGTGGTGTGTCGGAAACTAATACTGGTGTCATAGGAAAGGATCAAAGCACCGACTGTAAGAAGGGTCTCTATTCTTGTAATTAAGGCGGCATTGTGATTTTTGTATTTAATTCCGATGCGATTTCTGTGTTTCATCGTCAATGTGGAGGTCGAAGGAATACATTGAACCTGCAGTGGTGTATCGGAAACTAATACTGGTCTCACAGGAAAGGATCAAACCACCGACTGAAAGAGGAGTCTCTATTCTTGTACTTAAGGCGGCATTGTGCATTTTGTATTTAATTCCGATGCGATTTCTGTGTTTCATCGTCAAATTGAAGGGCGAAGGAATACATTGAACCTGCAGTGGTGTATCGGAAACTAATACTGGTCTCACAGGAAAGGATCAAAGCACAGACTCTAAGAAGTCTCACTCTTCTTGCACTTAAGGCGGCATAGTGCCTTTTGTATTTAATTCTGATGTAATTTCAGTGTTTCATCGTCAATGTGTATGTAAATGGAATACATTGAACCTGCAGTGGTGTATCGGAAACTAATACTGGTCTCACAGGAAAGGATCAAAGCACAGACTCTAAGAAGTCTCACTCTTCTTGCACTTAAGGCGGCATAGTGCCTTTTGTATTTAATTCTGATGTAATTTCAGTGTTTCATCGTCAATGTGTATGTAAATGGAATACATTGAACCTGCAGTGGTGTATCGGAAACTAATACTGGCCTCATAGGAAAGGATCAAAGCACAGACTCTAAGAAGTCTCTCTCTTCTTGCACCTAAGCCGGCATTGTGCCCTTTGTAGTTAATTCCGATGTAATTTCAGTGTTTCATCGTCAATGTGTATGTTCAAGGAATACATTGAACCTGCAGTGGTGTATCGGAAACTAATACTGGTCTCACAGGAAAGGATCAAACGACCGACTGAAAGAGGAGTCTCTATTCTTGTACTTAAGGCGGCATTGTGCATTTTGTATTTAATTCCGATGCGATTTCTGTGTTTCATCGTCAATATGTATGTTCAAGGAATACTTTGAACCTGCAGTGGTGTATCGGAAACTAATACCTGTCTCACAGGAAAGGATCAAAGCACAGATTTTAAGAAGTCTCACTCTTCTTGCACTTAAGGCGGCATTGTGCCTTTTGTATTTAATTCCGATGTAATGTCAGTGTTTCATCGTCAATATGTATGTCTAAGGAACAAATTGAACCTGCAGTGGTGTATCGGAAACTAATACTGGTCTCACAGGAAAGGATCAAAGCACAGACTCTAAGAAGTCTCACTCTTCTTGCAATTAAGGCGGCATTGTGCCTTTTGTATTTAATTCCGATTTAAAGTCAGTGTTTCATCGTCAATGTGTATGTCCAAGGAACACATTGAACCTGCAGTGGTGTATCGGAAACTAATACTGGTGTCATAGGAAAGGAGCAAAACACCGACTGTAAGAAGAGTCTCTACTCTTGTACTTAAGGCGGCATTGTGCCATTTGTATTTAGTTTCGATGCGATTTCTGTGTTTCATCGTCAATGTGAAGGTCCACGGAATACATTAGACTTGCAGTGGTGTATCGGAAACAAATACTGGTCTCACAGGAAAGGATCAAAGCACCGACAGTAAGACGAGTCTCTATTCTTGTACTTAAGGCAGCATTGTGCAATTTGTATTTAGTTCCGATGCGATGTCTGTGTTTCATCGTCTATGTGACGGTCCAAGGAATACATTAGACCTGCAGTGGTGTATCGGAAACTAATACTGGTGTCATAGGAAAGGATCAAAGCACCGACTGTAAGAAGAGTCTTAATTCTTTTACTTTAGGCGACATTGTGCCTTTTGTATTTAATTCCGATGCGATTTCTGTGTTTCATCGTCAATGTGAATGTCCAAGGAATACATTGAACCTGCAATGGTGTATCGGAAACTAACACTGGTCTCATAGGAAAGGATTAAATCACCGACTGTAAGAAGAGTCTCTATTCTTGTACTTAGAGCGGCATTCTTCCTTTTGTGTTTAATTCCGATGCGATTTCTGTGTTTCATCGTCAATGTGAAGGTCCAAGGAATACATTGAACCTGCAGTGGTGTATCGGAAACTAATACTGGTGTCATAGGAAAGGATCAAAGCACCGACTGTAAGAAGAGTCTCTATTCTTGTACTTAAGGCAGCATTGTGCAATTTGTATTTAGTTCCGATGCGATGTCTGTGTTTCATCGTCTATGTGACGGTCCAAGGAATACATTAGACCTGCAGTGGTGTATCGGAAACAAATACTGGTCTCACAGGAAAGGATCAAAGTACCGAGAGTAAGAAGAGTCTCTATTCTTGTACCTAAGGCGGCATTGTGCCTTTTGTATTTAATTCCGAAGCGATTTCTGTGTTTCATCGTCAATGTGAAGGTCCAAGGAATACATTGAACCTGCAGTGGTGTATCGGAATCTAATACTGGTGTCATAGGAAAGGATTAAACCACCGACTGTAAGAAGAGTCTCTATTCTTTTACTTAAGGCGGCATTGTGACTTTTCAATTTAATTCCGATGCGATTTCTGTGTTTCATCGTCAATGTGAATGTCCAAGGAATACATTGAACCTGCGTTGGTGTATCAGAAACTAAAACTGGTCTCATTGGAAAGGATTAAATCACCGACTGTAAGAACAGTCTCTATTCTTGTACTTAAAGCAACATTGTTCCTTTTGTATTTAATTCCGATGTGTTTTCTGTGTTTCATCGTCAATGTGAAGGTCCAAGGAATACATTGAACCTGCAGTGGTGTATCGGAAACTAATAATGGTCTCACAGGAAAAGATGAAAGCACAGACTCAAAGAAGTCTCACTCTTCTTGCTGTTAAGAATGCATTGTGCCTTTTGTATTTAATTCCGATGTAATTTCAGTGTTTCATCGTCAATGTGTATGGCCAAGGAATACATTGAACCTGCAGTGGTGCATCGGAAACTAATACTGGTCTCACAGGGAATGCGCAAATCACCGACTGTAAGAATAGTCTCTATTCTTATACCTAAGGCAGCATTGTGGCTTTTGTATTTAATTCCGACGCGATTTCCGTGTTTCATCGTCAATGTGAAGGTCCGAGGAATACATTGAACCTGCAGTCGTGTATCGGAAACTAATACTGGTCTCACAGGAAAGGATCAAAGCACAGACTATACGAAGTCGTACTGTTCTTGCACTTAATGCGGCATTGTGCTTTATGTATTTAATTCCGATGTGATTTCTGTGTTTCATCGTCAATGTGAAGGTCCAAGGAATACATTGAACCTGCAGTGTAGTATTGGAAACTAATACAAGTCTCACAGGAAACGATCAAAGCACAAACTGTAAGAAGTCTCATTCTTCTTGCACCTAAGGCGGCATTGTGAGTTTTGTGTTTAATTCCGATCTAATTTCAGTGTTTCATCGTCAATGTGTATGGCCAAGGAATACATTGAACCTGCAGTGGTGTATCGGAAACTAATACTGGTCTCACAGGGAATGCTCAAATCACCGACTGTAAGAATAGTCTCTATTCTTATACCTAAGTCTGCATTGTGGCTTTTGTATTTAATTCCGACGCGATTTCTGTGTTTCATCGTCAATGTGAAGGTCCAAAGAATACATTGAACCTGCAGTCGTGTATCGGAAACTAATACTGGTCTCACAGGAAAGGATCAAAGCTCAGACTATACGAAGTCGTACTGTTCTTGCACATAAGGCGGCATTGTGCTTTTTGTATTTAATTCCGATGTGATTTCTGTGTTTCATCGTCAATGTGAAGGTCCAAGGAATACATTGAACCGGCAGTGGTGTATCGGAAACTAATACTGGACTCACAGGAAAGGATCAAAGCACAGACTCTAAGAAGTCTTACTCTTCTTGAACTTAAGGCGGCGTTGTGCCTTTTGTATTTATCTCCGATGTGATTTCAATGTTTCATCGCCAATGTGAAGGTCCAAGGAATACATTGAACCTGCAGTGGTGTATCGGAAACTAATACTGGTCTCACAGGAAAGGATCAAAGCACAGACTCTAAGAGGTGTCACTCTTCTTGCACTTAAGGCGGCATTGTGCCTTTCGTATTTAATTCCGATGTAAATTCAGTGTTTCATCGTCTATGTGTATGTGAAAGGAATACATTGAACCTGCGGTGGTGTATCGGAAACTAAAACTGGTCTCACAGGAAAGGATCAAAGCAGAGACACTAAGAAGTCTTACGCTTCTTGCACTTAAGGCATCATTGTGCCTGTTGTATTTATCTATGATGTTATTCCTGTGTTTCATCGTCAATGTGAAGGTTCAAGGAATACATTGAACCTGCAGTGGTGTATCGGAAACTAATACTGGTCTCACAGTTAAGGATCAAAGCACAGACCCTAAGAAGTCTCACTCTTCTTGCACTTAAGGCGGCATTGTGCCTTTTGTATTTAATTCCGATGTAAATTCAGTGTTTCATCGTCTATGTGTATGTGAAAGGAATACATTGAACCTGCGGTGGTGTATCGGAAACTAAAACTGGTCTCATAGGAAAGGATCAAAGCACCGACTGTAAGAAGAGTCTCTATTATTGTACTTAAGGCGGCATTGTGCCTTTTGTATTTAATTCCGATGCGATTTCTGTGTTTCATCGTCAACGTGAAGGTCCAAGGAATACATTGAACCTGCAGTGGTGTGTTGAAACTAATACTGGTGACATAGGAAAGGATCAAAGCACCGACTGTAAGAAGAGTCTCTATTCTTGTACTTAAGGCGGCATCGTGCCTTTTGTATTTAATTCCGATGCGATTTCTGCGTTTCATCGTCAATGTGAAGGTCGAGGGAATACATTGAACCTGCAGTGGTGTATCGGAAACCAATACTGGTCTCACAGGAAAGGATCAAAGCACGACTGAAAGAAGAATCTCTATTCTTGTACTTAAGGCGGCATTGTGCCTTTTGTATTTAATTCCGATGCGATATCTGTGTTTCATCGTCAATGTGAAGGTCGACGGAATACATTTACCCTGTAGTGGTGTATCGGAAACTAATACTGGTCTCACAGGAAAGGATCAAAGCACAGACTCTAAGAAGTCTCACTCTTCTTGCACCTAAGGCGGCATTGTGCCTTTTGTATTTAATTCTGATGTAAATTCAGTGTTTCATCGTCAATGTGTATGTAAAAGAATACATTGAACCTGCAGTTGGGTATCGGAAACTAAAACTGGTCTCATAGGAGAGGATCAAAGCACCGAGTGTAAGAAGAGTCTCTATTCTTGTACTTAAGGCGGCTTTGTGCCTTTTGTATTTAATTCCGATGCGATTTCTGTGTTTCATCGTCAATGTGAAGAAGGAATACATTGAACCTGCAGTGGTGTATTGGGAACTAAAACTGGTCTCATAGGAAAATTATTAAGTCACCGACTGTAAAAAGAGTCTCTATTCTTGTACTTAAAGCAGCATTGTTCCTTTTGTATTTAATTCCGATGCGATTTCTGTGTTTCATCGTCAATGTGAAGATCCGAGGAATACATTGAACCTGCAGTGGTGTATCGGAAACTAATACTGGCCTCATAGCAAAGGATCAAAGCACCGACTGTAAGAAGAGTCTCTATTCTTGTACTTAAGGTGGCATTGTGCCTTTTGTATTTAATTCCGATGCGATTTCTGTGTTTCATGGTCAATGTGAAGGTCCAAGGAATTCATTAGAACTGCAGTGGTGTATCGGAAACAAATACTGGTCTCACAGGAAAGGATCAAAGCACCGACTGTAAGAAGAGTCTCTATTCTTTTACTTAAGGCGGCAGTGTGCCTTTTGTATTTAATTCCGATGTAAATTCAGTGTTTCATCGTCAATGTGTATGTAAAAGGAATACATTGAACCTGCGGTGGTGTATCGGAAACTAAAACTGGTCTCATAGGAAAGGATCAAAGCACAGACTCTAAGAAGTCTCACTCTTCTTGCACTTAAGGCGGCATTGTGCCTTTTGTATTTAATTCTGATGTAATTTCAGTGTTTCATCGTCAATGTGTATGTAAAAGGAATACATTGAACCTGCAGTGGTGTATCAGAAACAAAAACTGGTCTCATAGGAAAGGATCAAAGCACCGAGTGTAAGAAGAGTCTATTCTTGTACTTAAGGCGGTATTGTGCCATTTGTATTTAATTCCGTTGCGATTTCTGTGTTTCATCGTCAATGTGAACGTCCAAGGAATACATTAGACCTGCAGTGGTGTATCGGAAACTAATACTGGTGTCACAGGAAAGGATCAAAGCACCGACTGTAAGAAGAGTCTGTATTCTTGTACTAAAGGCGGCATTGTGCCTTTTGTACTTAATTCCGATGCGATTTCTGTGTTTCATCGTCAATGTGAAAGTCCAAGGAATACATTGAACCACCAGTGGGGTATCGGCAACTAAAACTGGTCTCATAGGAAAATTATTAAATCACCGACTGTAAGAAGAGACTCTATTCTTGTACTTAAAGCGGCATTGTTCCTTTTGTATTTAATTCCGATGCGATTTCTGTGTTTCATCGACAATGTGAAGGTCCAAGGAATACATTGAACCACCAGTGGTGTATCGGCAACTAAAACTGGTCTCATAGGAAAATTATTAAATCACCGACTGTAAGAAGAGACTCTAGTCTTGTACTTAAAGCGGCATTGTTCCTTTTGTATTTAATTCCGATGCGATTTCTGTGTTTCATCGTCAATGTGAAGATCCAAGGAATACATTAAACCTGCAGTGGTGTATCGGAAACTGATACTGGCCTCACAGGAAAGGATCAAACCTAGGACTCTAAGAAGTCTCTCTCTTCTTGCACCTAAGCCGGCATTGTGCCCTATGTATTTAATTCCGATGTAATTTCAGTGTTTCATCGTCAATGTGTATGTTCAAGGAATACATTGAACCTGCAGTGGTGAATCGGAAACTAATACTGGTCTCACAGGAAAGGATCAAAGCACAGACTCTAAGAAGTCTCATTCTTCCTGCACTTAAGGCGGCATTGTGCCTTTTCTATTTAATTCCGATGTAATGTCAGTGCTTCATCGTCAATATGTATGTCTAAGGAACCCATTGAACCTGCAGTGGTGTATCGGAAACTAATACTGGTCTCACAGGAAAGGATCAAAGCACAGACTATAAGAAGTCTCACTCTTCTTGCACTTAAGTCGTCATTGTGCCTTTTGTATTTAATTCCGATGCGATATCTGTGTTTCATAGTAAATGTGAATGTCCAAGGAATACATTAAACCTGCAGTGGTGTATCGGAAACTAATACTGGTCTAACAGGAACGGATCAAAGCACAGACTCTAAGAAGTCTTACTCTTCTTGCACTTAAGGCGGCATTGTGCCTGTTGCATTTATCTCCGATGTGATTTCTGTGTTTCATCGTCAATGTGAAGGTCCAAGGAATACACTGTATCTGCAGTGGTGTATCGGAAACTAATACTGGTCTCAAAGGAAAGGATCAAAGCACAGACTCTAAGAGGTGCCACTCCTCTTGCACATAAGGCGGCATTGTGCCTTTCGTATTTAAATCCTATGCGATTTCTGTGTTTCATCGTCAACGTGTATGTCCAAGGAATAAATTGAACCTGCAGTGGTGTATCGGAAACTAATACTGGTCTCACAGGGAATGCTCAAAACACCGATTGTAAGAATAGTCTCTATTGTTTACCTATGGCAGCATTGTGCCTTTTGTATTTAATTCCGACGCGATTTCTGTGTTTCATCGTCAATGTGAAGGTCCAAGGAATACATTGAATCTGCAGTCGTGTATCGGAAACTAATCCTGGTCTCACAGGAAAGGATCAAAGCATAGACTCTAAGAAGTCTTACTGTTCTTGGACTTAATTCGGCATTGTGCCTTTTGTATTTAATTCCGATGCGATTTCTGTGTTTCATCGTCAATGTGAAGGTCCAAGGAATACATTGAACCTTCAGTGGTGTATCGGCAACTAAAACTGGTCTCATAGGAAAATTATTAAATCACCGACTGTAAGAAGAGTCTCTATTCTTGTACTTAAGGCGGCATTGTGCCTTTTGTATTTACTTCCGATGCGATTTCTGTGTTTCATCGTCAATGTGAAGGTCCAAGGAATACATTGAACCTGCAGTGGTGTATCGGAAACTAATACTGGTCTCACAGGAAAGGATCAAACCACAGACTATAGGAAGTCTCTCTCTTCTTGCACCTAAGCCGGCATTGTGCCCTATGTATTTAATTCCGATGTAATTTCAGTGTTTCATCGTCAATGTGTATGTTCAAGGAATACATTGAACCTGCAGTGGTGAATCGGAAACTAATACTGGTCTCACAGGAAAGGATCAAAGCACAGACTCTAAGAAGTCTCATTCTTCCTGCACTTAAGGCGGCATTGTGCCTTTTCTATTTAATTCCGATGTAATGTCAGTGCTTCATCGTCAATATGTATGTCTAAGGAACCCATTGAACCTGCAGTGGTGTATCGGAAACTAATACTGGTCTCACAGGAAAGGATCAAAGCACAGACTATAAGAAGTCTCACTCTTCTTGCACTTAAGTCGTCATTGTGCCTTTTGTATTTAATTCCGATGCGATATCTGTGTTTCATAGTAAATGTGAATGTCCAAGGAATACATTAAACCTGCAGTGGTGTATCGGAAACTAATACTGGTCTAACAGGAACGGATCAAAGCACAGACTCTAAGAAGTCTTACTCTTCTTGCACTTAAGGCGGCATTGTGCCTGTTGCATTTATCTCCGATGTGATTTCTGTGTTTCATCGTCAATGTGAAGGTCCAAGGAATACACTGTATCTGCAGTGGTGTATCGGAAACTAATACTGGTTTCAAAGGAAAGGATCAAAGCACAGACTCTAAGAGGTGCCACTCCTCTTGCACATAAGGCGGCATTGTGCCTTTCGTATTTAAATCCTATGCGATTTCTGTGTTTCATCGTCAACGTGTATGTCCAAGGAATACATTGAACCTGCAGTGGTGTATCGGAAACTAATACTGGTCTCACAGGGAATGCTCAAAACACCGACTGTAAGAATAGTCTCTATTGTTTACCTAAGGCAGCATTGTTCCTTTTGTATTTAATTCCGATGCGATTTCTGTGTTTCATCGACAATGTGAAGGTCCAAGGAATACATTGAACCACCAGTGGTGTATCGGCAACTAAAACTGGTCTCATAGGAAAATTATTAAATCACCGACTGTAAGAAGAGTCTCTATTCTTGTACTTAAGGCGGCATTGTGCCTTTTGTATTTACTTCCGATGCGATTTCTGTGTTTCATCGTCAATGTGAAGGTCCAAGGAATACATTGAACCTGCAGTGGTGTATCGGAAACTAATACTGGTCTCACAGGAAAGGATCAAACCACAGACTCTAAGAAGTCTCTCTCTTCTTGCACCTAAGCCGGCATTGTGCCCTATGTATTTAATTCCGATGTAATTTCAGTGTTTCATCGTCAATGTGTATGTTCAAGGAATACATTGAACCTGCAGTGGTGAATCGGAAACTAATACTGGTCTCACAGGAAAGGATCAAAGCACAGACTCTAAGAAGTCTCATTCTTCCTGCACTTAAGGCGGCATTGTGCCTTTTCTATTTAATTCCGACGTAATGTCAGTGCTTCATCGTCAATATGTATGTCTAAGGAACCCATTGAACCTGCAGTGGTGTATCGGAAACTAATACTGGTCTCACAGGAAAGGATCAAAGCACAGACTATAAGAAGTCTCACTCTTCTTGCACTTAAGTCGTCATTGTGCCTTTTGTATTTAATTCCGATGCGATATCTGTGTTTCATAGTAAATGTGAATGTCCAAGGAATACATTAAACCTGCAGTGGTGTATCGGAAACTAATACTGGTCTAACAGGAACGGATCAAAGCACAGACTCTAAGAAGTCTTACTCTTCTTGCACTTAAGGCGGCATTGTGCCTGTTGCATTTATCTCCGATGTGATTTCTGTGTTTCATCGTCAATGTGAAGGTCCAAGGAATACACTGTATCTGCAGTGGTGTATCGGAAACTAATACTGGTCTCAAAGGAAAGGATCAAAGCACAGACTCTAAGAGGTGCCACTCCTCTTGCACATAAGGCGGCATTGTGCCTTTCGTATTTAAATCCTATGCGATTTCTGTGTTTCATCGTCAACGTGTATGTCCAAGGAATAAATTGAACCTGCAGTGGTGTATCGGAAACTAATACTGGTCTCACAGGGAATGCTCAAAACACCGACTGTAAGAATAGTCTCTATTGTTTACCTAAGGCAGCATTGTGCCTTTTGTATTTAATTCCGACGCGATTTCTGTGTTTCATCGTCAATGTGAAGGTCCAAGGAATACATTGAATCTGCAGTCGTGTATCGGAAACTAATCCTGGTCTCACAGGAAAGGATCAAAGCACAGACTCTAAGAAGTCTTACTGTTCTTGGACTTAATTCGGCATTGTGCCTTTTGTATTTAATTCCGATGCGATTTCTGTGTTTCATCGTCAATGTGAAGGTCCAAGGAATACATTGAACCTTCAGTGGTGTATCGGAAACTAATACTGGTTTCACAGGAAAGGATCAAACCACCGACTGTAAGAAGAGTCCCTATTCTTGTACTTAAGGCGGCATTGGGCCTTTTGTATTTAATTGCGATGGCATTTCTGTGTTTCATCGTCAATGTGTATGTTCAAGGAATACATTGAACCTGCAGTGGTGTATCGGAAACTAATACTGGTCGCACAGGAGAGGATCAAACCAAAGACTCTAAGAAGTCTCACTCTTCTTACACTTAAGCCACATTGTGCCTTTTGTATTTTATTCCGATATAATTTCGGTGTTTCCTTGTCAATGCGTATGTCCAAGGAATACATTGAACCTGCAGTCGTGTATCGGAAACTAATACTGGTCTCACAGGAAAGGATCAAAGCACAGACTATAAGAAGTCTCACACTTCTTGCACTTAAGTCGGCATTGTGTTTTTTGTATTTCATTCCGATGCGATTTCTGTGTTTCATCGTCAATGTGATTGTCCAAGGAATACATTGAACCTGCAGTTGTGTATCGGAAACTAATACTGGCCTCATAGGAAAGGATCAAAGCACCGACTGTAAGAAGAGTCTCTATTCTTGTACTTTAGGCGGCATTGTGCCTTTTGTATTTAATTCCGATGCGATTTCTGTGTTTCATCGTCAATGTGAAGGTCCAAGGAATACATTGGACTTGCAGTGGTGTATCGGAAACTAATACTGGTCTCACAGGAGAGGATCAAAACCCAGACTCTAGGATGTCTCTCTCTTCTTGCACCTAAGCCGGCATTGTGCCCTTTGTATTTAATTCCGATGTAATATCAGTGTTAATCGTCAATGTGTATGTTCAAGGAATACTATGAACCTGCAGTGGTGTATCGGAAACTAATACTGGTCTCACAGGAAAGGATCAAAGCACAGACTCTAAGAAGTCTCATTCTTCTTGCACTTAAGGCGGCATTGTGCCTTTTGTATTTAATTCCGATGTAATGTCAGTGTTTCATCGTCAATATATATGTCTAAGGAACACATTGAACCTGCAGTGGTGTATCGGAAACTAATACTGGTCTCACAGGTAAGGATCAAAGCACAGACTATAAGAAGTCTCACTCTTCTTGCACTGAAGTCGGCATTGTGCCTTTTGTATTTAATTCCGATGCGATATCTTTGTTTGAAAGAAAATGTGAATGTCCAAGGAATACATTGAACCTGCAGTGGTGTATCGGAAACTAATACTGGTCTCACAGGAAAGGATCAAAGCACAGACTCTAAGAGGTGTCACTCTTCTTGCACTTAAGACGGCATTGTGCCTTTTGTATTTAAATCCGATGCGATTTCTGTGTTTCATCGTCGACGTGTATGTCCAAGGAATAAATTGAACCTGCAGTGGTGTATCGGAAACTAATACTGGTCTCACAGTTCAGGATCAAAGCACAGACTCTAAGAAGTATAACTCCTCTAGCACTTAAGGCGGCATTGTGCCTTTTGTATTTATTTCCGATGTAATTTCAGTGTTAAATCGTCAATGTGTGTGTAAAAGGAATACATTGAACCTGCAGTGGTGTATCGGAAACTAAAACTGGTCTCATAGGAAAGGATCAAAGCACGGACTCTAAGAAGTCTTAATCTTCTTGCACTTAAGGCGGCATTGTGCCTGTTGCATTTATCTCGGACGTAATTTCTGTGTTTCATCGTCAATGTGAAGGTCCAAGGAATACATTGAACCTGCAGTGGTGTAACGGAAACTAATACTGGTCTCACAGGGAATGCTCAAAACACCGACTGTAAGAAGAGTCTCTATTCTTATACTTAAGGCGGCATTGTGCCTTTTGTATTTAATTCCGACGCGATTTCTGTGTTTCATCGTCAATGTGACGGTACAAGGAATTCATTGAACCTGCAGTGGTGTATCGGAAACTAATACTGGTCTCACAGGAATGGATCAATGCACAGACTCTAAGAATTCTCACCCTTCTTGCACTTAAGGCGGCATTGTGCCTTTTGTATTTAATTCCGATGCGATTTCTCTGTTTCATTGTCAATGTGAAGGTCCAAGGAATACATTGAACCGGCGGTTGTGTATCGGAAACTAATACTGGTCTCACTGGAAAAAAGCAAAGCACAGACTCTAAGAAGTCTCACTCTTCTTGCACTTAAGGCGGCATTGTGAGTTTTGTATTTCATTCCGATCTAATTTCAGTGTTTCATCGTCAATGTGTATGTCCAAGGAATAAATTGAACCTGCAGTGGTGTATCGGAAACTAATACTGGTCTCACAGGGAATGCTCAAAACACCGACTGTAAGAATAGTCTCTATTGTTATACCTAAGGCAGCATTGTGCCTTTTGTATTTAATTCCGACGCGATTTCTGTGTTTCATCGTCAATGTGAAGGTCCAAGGAATACATTGAACCTGCAGTCGTGTATCGGAAACTAATACTGGTCTCACAGTTAAGGATCAAAGCAAAGACCCTAAAAAGTCTCACTCTTCTTGCACGTAAGGCGGCATTGTGCCTTTTGTATTTAATTCCGATGTAAATTCAGTGTTTCATCGTCAATGTGTTTGTGAAAGGAATACATTGAACCTGCGGTGGTGTATCGGAAACTACAACTGGTCGCATAGGAAAGGATCAAAGCACCGACTGTAAGAAGAGTCCATATTCTTGTACTTAAGGCGGCATTGTGCCTTTTGTATTTAATTCCGATTCGATTTCTGTGTTTCATCGTCAACGTGAAGGTCCAAGGAACACATTGAACCTGCAGTGGTGTGTCGGAAAATAATACTGGTGTCATAGGAAAGGATCAAAGCACCGACTGTAATAAGAGTCTCTATTCTTGTACTTAAGGCGGCATTGTGCCTTTTGTATTTAATTCCGATGCTATTTCAGTGTTTCATCGTCAATGTGAAGTTCGAAGGAATACATTGAACCTGCAGTGGTGTATCGGAAACTAATACTGGTCTCACAGGAAAGGATCAAAGCACCGACTGAAAGAAGAGTCTCAAATCTTGTACTTAAGGCGGCATTGTGCCTTTTGTATTTAATTCCGATGTGAATTCTGTGTTTCATCGTCAATGTGAAGGTCCAAGGAATACATTGAACCTGCAGTGGTGTATCGGAAACTTATACTCGACTCACAGGAAAGGATCAAAGCACAGACGCTAAGAAGTTTCACTCTTCTTGCACTTACGGCGGCATTGTGCCTTTTGTATTTAATTCTGATGTAATCTCAGTGTTTCATCGTCAATGTGTATGTAAAAGGAATACATTGAATCTGCAGTGGTGTATCGGAAACTAAAACTGGTCTCATAGGAAATGATCAAAGCACCGAGTGTGAGAAGAGTCTCTATTCTTGTACTTAATGCGGCATTGTGCCAATTGTATTTAATTCCGTTGCGATTTCTGTGTTTCATCGTCAATGTGAAGGTACAAGGAATACATTAGACCGGCAGTGGTGTATCGGAAACTAATACTGGTCTCACAGGAATGGATCAAAGCACCGACTGTAAGAAGAGTCTCTATTCTTGTACTAAAGGCGGCATTCTGCCTTATGTATTTAATTCCGATGCGATTTCTGTGTTTCATCGTCAAAGTGAATGTCCATGGAATACATTGAACCTGCAGTGGTGTATCGGAAACTAATACTGGTGACACAGGAAAGGATCAAAGCACCGACTGTAAAAAGAGTCTCTACTCTTTTACTTTAGGCGGCATTGTGCCTTTTGTATTTAATTCCGATGCGATTTCTGTGTTTCATCGTCAACGTGAATGTCCAAGGAATACATTGAACCTGCAGTGGTGTTTCGCAACTAAAACTGGTCTCATAGGAAAATTATTAAATCACCGACTGTACGAAGAGTCTCTATTCTTGTACTTAGAGCGGCGTTGCTCCTTTTGTAATTAATTCCGATGCGATTTCTGTGTCTCATCGTCAGTGTGATGATCCAAGGAACACATTGAACCTGCAGTGGTGTATCGGAAACTAATACTGGTCTCACAGGAATGGATCAAAGCACAGACTCTAAGAGGTGTCACTCTACTTGCACTTAAGACGGCATTGTGCGTTTCGTATTTAAATCCTATGCGATTTCTATGTTTCATCGTCAACGTGTATGTCCAAGGAAAAAATTGAACCTGCAGTGGTGTATCGGAAACTAATACTGGTCTCACAGTTCGCGATCAAAGCACAGACTCTAAGAAGTCTAACTCCTCTTGCACTTAAAACGGCATTGCGCCTTTGTATTTATTTCCGATGTAAATTCAGTGTTTCATCGTCAATGTGTATGTAAAAGGAATGCATTGAACCTGCAGTGATGTTTCGGAAACTAATACTGGTCTCACAGGAAAGTACGAAAACACCGTCTGAGAGAAGAGTCTCTATTCTTGTACTTAAGGGTGCAACGTGCCTTTTGTTTTTAATTCCGATTCGATTTCTGTGTTGCATCGTCAATGTGAAGGTCCAAGGAATACATTGAACCTGCAGTGGTGTATCGGAAACTAATACTGGTCTCACAGGGATTGCTCAAAACACCGACTGTAAGAAGAGTCTCTATTCTTGTACTTAAGGCAGCATTGTGCCTTTTGCATTTAATTCCGACACGATTTCTGTGTTTCATCGTCAATGTGACGGTACAAGGAATACTTTGAACCTGCCGTGGTGTATCGGAAACTAATACTGGTCTCACAGGAATGGATCAATGCACAGACTCTAAGAAGCCTCACCCTTCTTGCTCTTAAGGCGGCATTGTGCCTTTAGTATTTAATACCGATGCGATTTCTGCGTTTCATCGTCAATGTGAAGGTCCAAGGAATACATTGAACCTGCGTTTGTGTATCGGAAACTAATACTGGTCTCACAGGAAAAAATCGAAGCACAGACTCTAAGAAGTCTCACTCTTCTTGCACTTAAGGCGGCATTGTGAGTTTTGTATTTAATTCCGATCTAATTTCAGTGTTTCATCGTCAATGTGTATGTCCAAGGAATACATTGAACCTGCAGTGGTGTATCGGAAACTAATACTGGTCTAACAGGAAAGGATCAAAGCACAGACTCTAAGAAGTCTTACTGTTCTTGCACTTAATTCGGCATTGTGCCTTTTGTATTTAATTCCGAAGCGATTTCTGTGTTTCATCGTCAATGTGAAGGTCCAAGGAATACATTGAACCTGCAGTGGTGTATCGGAAACTAATACTCGTCTCACAGGAAAGGATCAAAGCACCAACTGTAAGAAGAGTCCCTATTCTTGTACTTAAGGCGGCATTGTGCCTTTTGTATTTAATTGCGATGGCATTTCTGTGTTTCATCGTCATTGTGTATGTTCAAGGAATACACTGAACCTGCAGTGGTGTATCGGAAACTAATACTGGTCGCACAGGAGAGGATCAAACCACAGACTCTAAGAGGTCTCACTCTTCTTACACTTAAGCGGCATTGTGCCTTTAGTATTTATTTCTGATGTAAATTCAGTGTTTCATCGTCAATGTGTATGTAAAAGGAATACATTGAACCCGCAGTGATGTATCGGAAACTAATACTGGTCTCACAGGAAAGTATCAATGCGCCGTCTGAGAGAAGAGTCTCTATTCTTGTACTTAAGGCGGCAATGTGCCTTTTGTTTTTAATTCCGATTCGATTTCTGTGTTTCATCGTCAATGTGAAGGTCCAAGGAATATATTGAACCTTCAGTGGTGTATCGGAAAATAAAACTGGTCTCATAGGAAAGGAGCAAAGCAACGACTGTAAGAAGAGTCTCCAATCTTGTACTTAAGGCGGCATTGTGCCATTTGTATTTAGTTCCGATGCGATTTCTGTGTTTAATCGTCAATGTGAATGTCCAAGGAATACACCAGACCTGCAGTGGTGTATCGGAAACAAATACTGGTCTCACAGGAAAGGATCTAAGCACCGACAGTAAGAAGAGTCTCTATTCTTGTACTTAAGGCAGCATTGTGCCTTTTGTATTTAATTCCGATGCGATTTCTGTGTTTCATCGTCAATGTGAAGGTCCAAGGAATTCATTGAACCTGCAGTGGTGTATCGGAAACTAATACTGGTCTCACAGGGAATGCTCAAAACACCGACTGTAAGAATATTCTCTATTGTTATACCTAAGGCAGCATTCTGCCTTTTGTTTTTAATTCCGACGCGATTTCTGTGTTTCATCGTCAATGTGAAGGTCCAAGGAATACATTGAACCTGCAGTCGTGTATCGGAAACTAATCCTGGTCTCACAGGAAAGGATCAAAGCACAGACTCTAAGAAGTCTTACTGTTCTTGCACTTAATTCGGCATTGTGCCTTTTGTATTTAATTCCGATGCGATTTTGTGTGTCATCGTCAATGTGAAGGTCCAAGGAATACATTGAACCTGCAGTGGTGTATCGGAAACTAATACTCGTCTCACAGGAAAGGATCAAAGCACCGACTGTAAGAAGAGTCCCTATTCTTGTACTTAAGGCGGCATTGTGCCTTTTGTATTTAATTGCGATGGCATTTCTGTGTCTCATCGTCATTGTGTATGTTCAAGGAATACACTGAACCTGCAGTGGTGTATCGGAAACTAATACTGGTCGCACAGGAGAGGATCAAACCACAGACTCTAAGGGGTCTCACTCTTCTTACACTTAAGCGGCATTGTGCCTTTAGTATTTATTTCTGATGTAAATTCAGTGTTTCATCGTCAATGTGTATGTAAAAGGAATACATTGAACCCGCAGTGATGTATCGGAAACTAATACTGGTCTCACAGGAAAGTATCAATGCACCGTCTGAGAGAAGAGTCTCTATTCTTGTACTTAAGGCGGCAATGTGCCTTTTGTTTTTAATTCCGATGCGATTTCTGTGTTTCATCGTCAATGTGAAGGTCCAAGGAATATATTGAACCTTCAGTGGTGTATCGGAAACTAAAACTGGTCTCATAGGAAAGGAGCAAAGCAACGACTGTAAGAAGAGTCTCCAATCTTGTACTTAAGGCGGCATTGTGCCATTTGTATTTAGTTCCGATGCGATTTCTGTGTTTAATCGTCAATGTGAATGTCCAAGGAATACACCAGACCTGCAGTGGTGTATCGGAAACAAATACTGGTCTC
Organism: Schistocerca americana; assembly: GCF_021461395.2. Lineage (NCBI taxonomy): Eukaryota > Metazoa > Arthropoda > Insecta > Orthoptera > Acrididae > Schistocerca > Schistocerca americana. Next base: position 728,328,574 of record NC_060123.1, on the reverse strand, counting down.
ACAGGAAAGGATCTAAGCACCGACAGTAAGAAGAGTCTCTATTCTTGTACTTAAGGCAGCATTGTGCCTTTTGTATTTAATTCCGATGCGATTTCTGTGTTTCATCGTCAATGTGAAGGTCCAAGGAATTCATTGAACCTGCAGTGGTGTATCGGAAACTAATACTGGTGTCATAGGAATGGATCAAAGCACCGACTGTAAGAAGAGTCTCTATTCATTTACTTAAGGCTGCATTGTGCCTTTGTATTTAATTTCGATGCAATTTCTGTGTTTCATCGTCAACGTGAAGGTCCAAGGAATACATTGAACCTGCAGTGGTGTATCGGAAACTAATACTGGTCTCACAGGAAAGGATCTAAGCACCGACTGATAGAAGAGTCTTTATTCTTGTACTTAAGGCGGCATTGTGCCTTTTGTATTTAATTCCGATGTGATTTCTGTGTTTCATCGTGAATGTGAAGGTCCAAGGAATACATTGAACCTGCAGTGGTGTATCGGAAACTAATACTGCTCTCACAGGAAAGGATCAAAGCACTGACTCTGAGAAGTCTCACTCTTCTTGCACTTAAGGCAGCATTGTGCCGTTTGTATTTAATTCCGTTCTAATTTCAGTGTTTCATCGTCAATGTTTATGTCCATGGAATACATTGAACCTGCAGTGGTCTATCGGAAACTAATACTGGCCTCACAGGAAAGCATCAAAGCACAGACTCTAAGAAGTCTCACTCTTCTTGCACTTAAGGCGGCATTGTGCCTTTGGATTTATCTCCGATGTGATTTCTGTGTTTTATCGTCAATGTGAAGGTCCAAGGAATACGTTGAACCTTCAGTGGTTTATCGGAAACTAATACTGCTCTCACAGGAAAGGATCAAATCACAGACTCTAAGAAGTGTCATTCCTCTTGCACTTAATGCGTCATTGTGCCTTTTGTATTTAATTCCGATGCGATTTCTGTGTTTCATCGTCAATGTGAAGGTCCAAGGAATACATTGACCCTGCAGTGGTGTATCGGAAACTAATACTGGTCTCGCAGGAAAGGAACAAAGCACAGACTCTAAGAGGTCTCACTCTTCTTGCACTTAAGTCGCAATGTGCCTTTTGTATTTAATTCCGATTTAATTTCAGTGTTTCATCGTCAACGTGTATGTCCAAGGAATACATTGAACCTGCAGTGGTGTATCGGAAACTAATCCTGGCCTCACAGGAAAGGATCAAAGCACAGACTCTAAGAAATTTCAGTCTTTTTGCACTTAAGGTGGCATTGTGAGTTTTGTATTCAATTCCGATTTAATTTCAGTGTTTCATCGTCAATGTGTATGGCTAAGGAATACATTGAACCTGCAGTGGTGTGTCAGAAATTAACTCTGGTCTCACAGGGAATGCTCTAAACACCGACTGTAAGAGGAGTCTCTATTCTTATATTTAAGGCAGCATTGTGGCTTTTGTATTTAATTCCGACGCGATTTCTGTGTTTCATCTTCAATGTGAAGGTCCAAGGAGTACATTGAACCTGCAGTGGTGTGTCGGAAACTAATACTGGTCTCACAGGAAAGGACCAAAGTACAGACTCTAAGAAGTCTCACTCTGCTTGCACTTAAAGCGGCATTGTGCCATTTGTATTTAATACCGATGAGATATCTGTGTTTCATCGTCAATGTTAATGTCCAAAGAATACATTGAACCTGTAGTGGTGTATCGGAAACTAATACTGGTCTCACAGGGAATGCTCAAGGCACCGACCGTAAGAAGAGTCTCTATTCCTGTACTTAACGCGGCATTGTGCCTTTTGTATTTAATTGTGATGCGATTTCTGTGTTTCATCTTCAATGTGAAGGTCCAAGGAATACATTGAACTTGCAGTGGTGCATCGGAAACTAATACTGGTTCACAGGAAAGGATCAAAGCACAGACTATAAGAAGTCCCACTCTCCTTGTACTTAAGGCGGCATTGTGCCTTTTGTATTTAATTCCGATCTAATTTCAGTAGTTCATTGTCAGTGTGTATGTCCAAGGAATACATTGAACATGCAGTGGTGTATCGGAAACTAATACTGGTCTCACAGGGAAAGCTCAAAGCACCGACTGTAAGAAGAGTCTCAAATCTTGTACTTAAGGCTGCATTGTGCCTTTTGTTCTTAATTCAGACGCGATTTCTGAGTTTCATTGTCAATGTGAAGGTCCAAGGAATACATTGCACCTGCAGTGGTGTGTCGGAAACTAATACTGGTCTCACAGGGAATGCTGAAAGCACCGACTGTAAGAAGAGTCTCTGTTCTTGTAATTAAGGTAGCATTGTGCCTTTTGTATTTATTTCCGATGCGATTTCTGTGTTGCATCGTCAATGTGTATGTTGAAGGAATACATTGAACCTGCAGTGGTGTATCGGAAACTAATACTGGTCTCACAGGATAGGATCAAAGCACAGACTCTAAGAAGTCTCACTCTTCTTACACTTAAGGCGGCATTGTGCCTTTGGATTTATCTCCGATGTGATTTCTGTGTTTCATCGTTAATGTGAAGGTCCAAGGAATACATTGAACCTGCAGTGGTTTATCGGAAACTAATACTGCTCTCACAGGAAAGGATCAAAGCACAGACTCTAGGAAGTGTCATTCCTCTTGCACTTAATGCGGCATTGTTCCTTTTGTATTTAATTCCGATGCGATTTCTGTGTTTCATCGTCAATGTGAAGGTCCAAGGAATACATTGACCCTGCAGTGGAGTATCGGAAACTAATACTGGTCTCACAGAAAGGATCAAAGCACAGACTCTAAGCAGTCTCACTCTTCTTGCACTTAAGGTGGCACTGCGCCTTTTGTATTTAATTCCGAAGTAATTTCAGTGTTTTATCGTCAATGTGTAAGTCCTAGGAATACATTGAAGCTGCAGTGGTGTATCGGACACTAATACTGGTCTCACAGGAAAGGCTCAAAGCACAGACTCTAAGAAGTCTCACTCTTCTTGCACTTAAGGTGGCATTGTGAGTTTTGTATTCAATTCCGATTTAATTTCAGTGTTTCATCGTCAATGTGTATGTCCAAGGAATACATTGAACCTGCAGTGGTGTGTCAGAAACTAATTCTGGTCTCACAGGGAATGCTCTAAACACCGACTGTAAGAGGAATCTCTATTCTTATATTTAAGGCAGCATTGTGGCTTTTGTATATAATTCCGACGCCATTTCTGTGTTTCATCGTCAATGTGAAGGTCCAAGGAGTACATTGAACCAGCAGTGGTGTGTCGGAAACTAATACTGGTCTCACAGGAAAGGACCAAAGCACAGACTCTAAGAAGTCTCACTCTGCTTGCACTTAAAGCGGCATTGTGCCATTTGTATTTAATAACGATGAGATATCTGTCTTTCATCGTCAATGTTAATGTCCAAAGAATACATTGAACCTGCAGTGGTGTGTCGGAAACTAATACTGGTCTCACAGGGAATGCTCAAGGCACCGACCGTAAGAAGAGTCTCTATTCCTGTACTTAACGCGGCATTGTGCCTTTTGTATTTAATTGTGATGCGATTTCTGTGTTTCATCTTCAATGTGAAGGTCCAAGGAATACATTGAACCTGCAGTGGTGCATCGGAAACTAATACTGGTTCACAGGAAAGGATCAAAGCACAGACTATAAGAAGTCCCACTCTCCTTGCACTTAAGGCGGCATTGTGCCTTTTGTATTTAATAGCGATCTAATTTCAGTAGTTCATTGTCAGTGTGTAAGTCCAAGGAATATATTGAACCTGCAGTGGTGTATCGGAAACTAATACTGGTCTCACAGGGAATGCTCAAAACACCGACTGTAAGAATATTCTCTATTGTTATACCTAAGGCAGCATTCTGCCTTTTGTATTTAATTCCGACGCGATTTCTGTGTTTCATCGTCAATGTGAAGGTCCAAGGAATACATTGAACCTGCAGTCGTGTATCGGAAACTAATCCTGGTCTCACAGGAAAGGATCAAAGCACAGACTCTAAGAAGTCTTATTGTTCTTGCACTTAATTCGGCATTGTGCCTTTTGTATTTAATTCCGATGCGATTTTGTGTGTCATCGTCAATGTGAAGGTCCAAGGAATACATTGAACCTGCAGTGGTGTATCGGAAACTAATACTCGTCTCACAGGAAAGGATCAAAGCACCGACTGTAAGAAGAGTCCCTATTCTTGTACTTAAGGCGGCATTGTGCCTTTTGTATTTAATTGCGATGGCATTTCTGTGTTTCATCGTCATTGTGTATGTTCAAGGAATACACTGAACCTGCAGTGGTGTATCGCAAACTAATACTTGTCGCACAGGAGAGGATCAAACCACAGACTCTAAGAGGTCCACTCTTCTTACACTTAAGCGGCATTGTGCCTTTAGTATTTATTTCTGATGTAAATTCAGTGTTTCATCGTCAATGTGTATGTAAAAGGAATACATTGAACTCGCAGTGATGTATCGGAAACTAATACTGGTCTCACAGGAAAGTATCAATGCACCGTCTGAGAGAAGAGTCTCTATTCTTGTACTTAAGGCGGCAATGTGCCTTTTGTTTTTAATTCCGATGCGATTTCTGTGTTTCATCGTCAATGTGAAGGTCCAAGGAATATATTGAACCTTCAGTGGTGTATCGGAAACTAAAACTGGTCTCATAGGAAAGGAGCAAAGCAACGACTGTAAGAAGAGTCTCCAATCTTGTACTTAAGGCGGCATTGTGCCATTTGTATTTAGTTCCGATGCGATTTCTGTGTTTAATCGTCAATGTGAATGTCCAAGGAATACACCAGACCTGCAGTGGTGTATCGGAAACAAATACTGGTCTCACAGGAAAGGATCTAAGCACCGACAGTAAGAAGAGTCTCTATTCTTGTACTTAAGGCAGCATTGTGGCTTTTGTATTTAATTCCGATGCGATTTCCGTGTTTCATCGTCAATGTGAATGTCCAAGGAATTCATTGAACCTGCAGTGGTGTATCGGAAACTAATACTGGTGTCATAGGAATGGATCAAAGCACCGACTGTAAGAAGAGTCTCTATTCATTTACTTAAGGCTGCATTGTGCCTTTGTATTTAATTTCGATGCGATTTCTGTGTTTCATCGTCAACGTGAAGGTCCAAGGAATACATTGAACCTGCAGTGGTGTATCGGAAACTAATACTGGTCTCACAGGAAAGGATCAAAGCTCCGACTGAAAGAAGAGTCTTTATTCTTGTACTTAAGGCGGCATTGTGCCTTTTGTATTTAATTCCGATGTGATTTCTGTGTTTCATCGTCAATGTGAAGGTCCAAGGAATACATTGAACCTGCAGTGGTGTATCGGAAACTAATACTGCTCTCACAGGAAAGGATCAAAGCACTGACTCTGAGAAGTCTCACTCTTCTTGCACTTAAGGCAGCATTGTGCCGTTTGTATTTAATTCCGTTCTAATTTCAGTGTTTCATCGTCAATGTTTATGTCCATGGAATACATTGAACCTGCAGTGGTCTATCGGAAACTAATACTGGCCTCACAGGAAAGCATCAAAGCACAGACTCTAAGAAGTCTCACTCTTCTTGCACTTAAGGCGGCATTGTGCCTTTGGATTTATCTCCGATGTGATTTCTTTGTTTTATCGTCTATGTGAAGGTCCAAGGAATACATTGAACCTGCAGTGGTTTATCGGAAACTAATACTGCTCTCACAGGAAAGGATCAAATCACAGACTCTAAGAAGTGTCATTCCTCTTGCACCTAATGCGTCATTGTGCCTTTTGTATTTAATTCCGATGCGATTTCTGTGTTTCATCGTCAATGTGAAGGTCCAAGGAATACATTGACCCTGCAGTGGTGTATCGGAAACTAATACTGGTCTCGCAGGAAAGGAACAAAGCACAGACTCTAAGAGGTCTCACTCTTTTTGCACTTAAGTCGCAATGTGCCTTTTGTATTTAATTCCGATTTAATTTCAGTGTTTCATCGTCAACGTGTGTGTCCAAGGAATACATTGAACCTGCAGTGGTGTATCGGAAACTAATCCTGGCCTCACAGGAAAGGATCAAAGCACAGACTCTAAGGAATTTCAGTCTTTTTGCACTTAAGGTGGCATTGTGAGTTTTGTATTCAATTCCGATTTAATTTCAGTGTTTCATCGTCAATGTGTATGGCTAAGGAATACATTGAACCTGCAGTGGTGTGTCAGAAATTAATTCTGGTCTCACAGGGAATGCTCTAAACACCGACTGTAAGAGGAGTCTCTATTCTTATATTTAAGGCAGCATTGTGGCTTTTGTATTTAATTCCGACGCGATTTCTGTGTTTCATCTTCAATGTGAAGGTCCAAGGAGTACATTGAACCTGCAGTGGTGTGTCGGAAACTAATACTGGTCTCACAGGAAAGGACCAAAGTACAGACTCTAAGAAGTCTCACTCTGCTTGCACTTAAAGCGGCGTTGTGCCATTTGTATTTAATACCGATGAGATATCTGTGTTTCATCGTCAATGTTAATGTCCAAAGAATACATTGAACCTGCAGTGGTGTATCGGAAACTAATACTGGTCTCACAGAGAATGCTCAAGGCACCGACAGTAAGAAGAGTCTCTATTCCTGTACTTAACGCGGCATTGTGCCTTTTGTATTTAATTGTGATGCGATTTCTGTGTTTCATCATCAATGTGAAGGTCCAAGGAATACATTGAACCTGCAGTGGTGCATCGGAAACTAATACTGGTTCACAGGAAAGGATCAAAGCACAGACTATAAGAAGTCCCACTCTCCTTGCACATAAGGCGGCATTGTGCCTTTTGTATTTAATTCCGATCTAATTTCAGTAGTTCATTGTCAGTGTGTATGTCCAAGGAATACATTGAACATGCAGTGGTGTATCGGAAACTAATACTGGTCTCACAGGGAAAGCTCAAAGCACCGACTGTAAGAAGAGTCTCAAATCTTGTACTTAAGGCTGCATTGTGCCTTTTGTTCTTAATTCAGACGCGATTTCTGAGTTTCATTGTCAATGTGAAGGTCCAAGGAATACATTGCACCTGCAGTGGTGTGTCGGAAACTAATACTGGTCTCACAGGGAATGCTGAAAGCACCGACTGTAAGAAGAGTCTCTGTTCTTGTAATTAAGGTAGCATTGTGCCTTTTGTATTTATTTCCGATGCGATTTCTGTGTTGCATCGTCAATGTGTATGTTGAAGGAATACATTGAACCTGCAGTGGTGTATCGGAAACTAATACTGGTCTCACAGGATAGGATCAAAGCACAGACTCTAAGAAGTCTCACTCTTCTTACACTTAATGCGGCATTGTGCCTTTTGTATTTAATTCTGATGCGAATTCTGTGTTTCATCGTCAATGTGAAGGTCCAAGGAATACATTGACCCTGCAGTGGAGTATCGGAAACTAATACTGGTCTCACAGAAAGGATCAAAGCACAGACTCTAAGCAGTCTCACTCTTCTTGCACTTAAGGTGGCACTGCGCCTTTTGTATTTAATTCCGAAGTAATTTCAGTGTTTTATCGTCAATGTGTAAGTCCTAGGAATACATTGAACCTGCAGTGGTGTATCGGACACTAATACTGGTCTCACAGGAAAGGATCAAAGCACAGACTGTAAGAAGTCTCACTCTTCTTGCACTTAAGGTGGCATTGTGAGTTTTGTGTTCAATTCCGATTTAATTTCAGTGTTTCATCGTCAATGTGTATGTCCAAGGAATACATTGAACCTGCAGTGGTGTGTCAGAAACTAATTCTGGTCTCACAGGGAATGCTCTAAACACCGACTGTAAGAGGAGTCTCTATTCTTATATTTAAGGCAGCATTGTGGCTTTTGTATTTAATTCCGACGCGATTTCTGTGTTTCATCGTCAATGTGAAGGTCCAAGGAGTACATTGAACCAGCAGTGGTGTGTCGGAAACTAATACTGGTCTCACAGGAAAGGACCAAAGCACAGACTCTAAGAAGTCTCACTCTGCTTGCACTTAAAGCGGCATTGTGCAATTAGTATTTAATACCGATGAGATATCTTTGTTTCATCGTCAATGTTAATGTCCAAAGAATACATTGAACCTGCTGTGGTGTATCGGAAACTAATACTGGTCTCACAGGGAATGCTCAAGGCACCGACCGTAAGAAGAGTCTCTATTCCTGTACTTAACGCGGCATTGTGCCTTTTGTATTTAATTGTGATGCGATTTCTGTGTTTCATCTTCAATGTGAAGGTCCAAGGAATACATTGAACCTGCGGTGGTGCATCGGAAACTAATACTGGTACACAGGAAAGGATCAAAGCACAGACTATAAGAAGTCCCACTCTCCTTGCACTTAAGGCGGCATTGTGCCTTTTGTATTTAAAAGCGATCTAATTTCAGTAGTTCATTGTCAGTGTGTAAGTCCAAGGAATATATTGAACCTGCAGTGGTGTATCGGAAACTAATACTGGTCTCGCAGGAAAGAATCAAAGCACAGGCTCTAAGAAGTCACACTCCTCTTGCACTTAGGGCGGCATTGTGTGTTTTGTATTTAATTCCGATGCGATTTCTGTGTTTCATCGTCAATGTGAAGTTCCAAGGAATACATTGAACCTACATTGGTGTATCGGAACCTAATACTGTTCTCACAGGAAAGGATCAATGCACAGACTCGAAAAAGTCACACTCTTCTTGCACTTATGGCGATATTCTGCCTTTTGTATTAAATTCCGATGCGATTTCTGTGTTTCATCGTCAATGTGATTGTCCAAGGAATACAATGAACCTGCAGTGGTGTATCGGAAACAAATACTGGTCTCGCAGGAAAGAATCAAAGCACAGACTCTAAGAAGTCTCACTCTTGTTCACTTAAGGCGGCATTGTGCCTTTTGTATTTAGTTCCGATGCGATTTCTGTGTTTCATCGTCAATGTGAAGGTCCAATGAATACATTGAACCCTCAGTGGAGTATCGGAAACTAATACTGGTCTCACAGGAAAGGATCATTGCACAGACTCTAAGAAGTCTCACTCTTCTTGCACTTGAGGCGGCATTGTGCCATTTTAATTTAATTCCGATGCGATTTGTGTGTTTCATCGTCAGTGTGAAGGTTCAAGGAATACATTGAATCTGCAGTGGTAAATCGGAAACTGATACTAGTCTAACAAGAAAGGATCATAGCACAGTCTCTAGAAAGTCACAATCCTCTTGCACTTAAGGCGGCATTGTGCGTTTTGTATTTAATTCCGATGGAATTTCTGTTTTTCATCATCAATGTGAATGTCCCAGAAATACATTGAACCTGCAGTGGTGTATCGGAAACTAATACTGGTCTCACAGGAAAGGATCATTGCACAGACTCTAAGAAGTCTCACTCTTCTTGCACTTAAGGCGGCATTGTGCCTTTTGTATTTAATTCCGATGCGATTTCATATTTTCATCGTCAATGTGAAGGTCCATGGAATACATTGAACCTGCAGCGGTGTATCAGAAACTAATACTGCTCTCACAGGAAAGGAACAAAGCACTGACTCTAAGAAGTCTCACTCTTCTTGCACTTTAGGCGGCATTATGCCTTTTGTATTTAATTCCGACCTTATTTCAGTGTTTCATCGTCAATGTGTATGTCCATGGAATACATTGAACCTGCAGTGGTGTATCGGAAACTAATACTGGTCTCACAGGGAATGCTCAAAACACAGACTGTGAGATGAGTCTCAAAACTTGTACTTAAGGCTGCATTTTGCCTTTTGTACTTAATTCCGACGCGATTTCTGAGTTTCATCGTCAATGTGAAGGTTCAAGGAAGACATTGAACCTGCAGTGGTGTGTCGGAAACTAATACTGGTCTCACAGGGAATGCTGAAAGCACCGACTATAAGAAGAGTCTCTCTTCTTGTACTTAAGGTAGCATTGTGCCTTTTGTATTTAATTCCGATGCGATTTCTGTGTTTCATCGTCAATGTGAATGTCCAAGGAATACATTGAACCTGCAGTGGTGTATCGGACACTAATACTGGTCTCACAGGAAAGGATCAAAGTACAGACTCTAAGAAGTCTCACTCTTCTTGCACTTTAGGTGGCATTGTGAGTTTTGTATTCAATTCCGATTTAATTTCAGTGTTTCATCGTCAATGTGTATGTCCAAGGAATACATTGAACCTGCAGTGGTGTGTCAGAAACTAATACTGGTCTCACAGGGAATGCTCAAAACACCGACTGTAAGACGAGTCTCTATTCTTATATTTAAGGCGGCATTGTGGCTTTTGTATTTAATTCCGATCTAATTTCAGTATTTCATCCTTAACGTGTATGTCCAAGGAATACAATGAACCTGCAGTGGTGTATCGGAAACTAATACTGGTCACACAGGAAAGGATCAAATCTCAGACTCTTAGAAGTCTCTCTTTTCTTGCACTTAAGTCATATTGTCCTTTTGTAATTAATTCTGGTCTAATTTCAGTGTTTCATCGTCAACGTGTATGTCCAAGGAATATATTGAACCTGCAGTGGTGTATCGGAAACTAATACTGCTCTCACAGGGAATGCTCAAAGCACCGACCCTAAGAAGAGTCTCTATTCCCGTACTTAACGCGGCATTGTGCCTTTTGTATTTAATTGTGATGCGATTTCTGTGTTTCATCGTTAATGTGAAGTCCAAGGAGTACATTGAACCTGCAGTGGTGTGTCGGAAACTAATACTGGTCTCACAGGAAAGGATCAAAGCACAGACTCTTAGAAGTCTCACTCTTCTTGCACTTATGTCACATTGTGCTTTTGTATTTAATTCCGATCTAATTTCAGTGTTTCATCGTCAACGTGTATGTCCAAGGAATAAATTGAACCTGCAGTAGTGTATAGGAAACTAATACTGGCCTCACAGGAAAGGATCAAAGAACAGACTCTAAAAAATCTCACTCTTTTTTGCACTTAAGGCGGCATTGTGCCTTTTGTATTTAATTCCGATGCAATTTCTGTGTTTCATCGACAATGTGAAGTTCCAAGGAATACATTGAATCTGCAGTGGTAAATCGGAAACTGATACTAGTCTAACAAGAAAGGATCATAGCACAGTCTCTAGAAAGTCACAATCCTCTTGCACTTAAGGCGGCATTGTGCGTTTTGTATTTAATTCCGATGCAAATTCTGTTTTTCATCATCAATGTGAATGTCCCAGAAATACATTGAACCTGCAGTGGTGTATCGGAAACTAATACTGGTCTCGCAGGAAAGGATCAAAACACAGACTCCAAGAAGTCTCACTCTTGTTGCACTTAAGGCGACAATGTGCCTTTTGTATATAATACCGATGAGATATCTGTGTTTCATCGTCAATGTTAATGTCCAAGGAATACATTGAACCTGCAGTGGTGTATCGGAAACTAATACTGGTCTCACAGGAAAGGATCAAAGCACAGACACTTAGAAGTCTCACTCTTCTTGCACTTAAGTCGCATTGTGCCTTTTGTATTTAATTCCGATCCAATTTCAGTGTTTCATCATCAACGTGTATGTCCAAGGAATACATTGAACCTGCAGTGGTGTATCGGAAAGTAATACTGGTCACACAGGAAAGGATCAAAGCTCAGACTCTTAGAAGTCTCTCTTTCCTTGCACTTAAGTCATATTGTCCTTTTGTATTTAATTCTGATCTAATTTCAGTGTTTCATCGTCAACGTGTATGTCCAAGGAATACACTAAACCTGCAGTGGTGTATCGGAAACTAATACTGCTCTCACAGGGAATGCTCAAAGCACCGACCCTAAGAAAAGTCTCTATTCCTGTACTTAACGCGGCATTGTGCCTTTTGTATTTAATTGTGATGCGATTACTGTGTTTCATCGTCAATGTGAAGGTCCAAGGAGTACATTGAACCTGCAGTGGTGTGTCGGAAACTAATACTGGTCTCACAGGAAAGGACCAAAGCACAGACTATAAGAAGTCTCACTCTTCTTGCACTTAAGTCGCATTGTGCCTTTTGTATTTAATTCCGATTTAATTTCAGTGTTTCATCGTCAATGTGTATGTCCAAGGAATACATTGTACCTGCAGTGGTGTGTCAGAAACTGATACTGGTCTCACAGGGAATGCTCAAAACACCGACCGTAAGAAAAGTCTCTATTCTTACACTTAAGGCGACATTGTGCCTTTTGTATTTAATTCCGACGCGATTTCGGTGTTTCATCGTCAATGTCAAGGTCCAATGAATACATTGAACCTGCAGAGGAGTATCGGAAACTAATACTGGTCTCACAGGAAAGGATCAACGCACAGACTCTAAGAAGTCTCCCTCTTCTTGCACTTAAGGCGGCATTGTGCCTTTTGTATTTAATTCCGATGCGATTTCTGTGTTTCATCATCAATATGAAGGTCCAAGGAATACATTGAACCTGCAGTGGTGCATCGGAATCTAATACTGGTTCACAGGAAAGGATCAAAGCACAGACTATAAGAAGTCCCACTCTTCTTGCACTTAAGGCGGCATTGTGCCTTTTGTATTTAATACCGATCTAATTTCAGTAGTTCATTGTCAGTGTGTATGTCCAAGGAATACATTGAACCTGCAGTGGTGTATCGGAAACTAATACCGGTCTCACAGGGAAAGCTCAAAGCACCGACTGTAAGAAGAATCTCTATTCTTGTACTTAAGGCTGCATTGTGCCTTTTGCATTTAATTCCGATGCGATTTCTGTGTTTCATTGTCAAAGTGAAGGTCCAAGGAATACATTGAACCTGCAGTGGTGTATCGGAAACTAATACTGGTCTCGCAGGAAAGTATCAATGCACCGTCTGAGAGAAGAGTCTCTATTCTTGTACTTAAGGCGGCAATGTGCCTTTTGTTTTTAATTCCGATGCGATTTCTGTGTTTCATCGTCAATGTGAAGGTCCAAGGAATATATTGAACCTTCAGTGGTGTATCGGAAACTAAAACTGGTCTCATAGGAAAGGAGCAAAGCAACGACTGTAAGAAGAGTCTCCAATCTTGTACTTAAGGCGGCATTGTGCCATTTGTATTTAGTTCCGATGCGATTTCTGTGTTTAATCGTCAATGTGAATGTCCAAGGAATACACCAGACCTGCAGTGGTGTATCGGAAACAAATACTGGTCTCACAGGAAAGGATCTAAGCAACGACAGTAAGAAGAGTCTCTATTCTTGTACTTAAGGCAGCATTGTGCCTTTTGTATTTAATTCCGATGCGATTTCCGTGTTTCATCGTCAATGTGAATGTCCAAGGAATTCATTGAACCTGCAGTGGTGTATCGGAAACTAATACTGGTGTCATAGGAATGGATCAAAGCACCGACTGTAAGAAGAGTCTCTATTCATCTACTTAAGGCTGCATTGTGCCTTTGTATTTAATTTCGATGCGATTTCTGTGTTTCATCGTCAACGTGAAGGTCCAAGGAATACATTGAACCTGCAGTGGTGTATCGGAAACTAATACTGGTCTCACAGGAAAGGATCAAAGCTCCGACTGAAAGAAGAGTCTTTATTCTTGTACTTAAGGCGGCATTTTGCCTTTTGTATTTAATTCCGATGTGATTTCTGTGTTTCATCGTCAATGTGAAGGTCCAAGGAATACATTGAACCTGCAGTGGTGTATCGGAAACTAATACTGCTCTTACAGGAAAGGATCAAAGCACTGACTCTGAGAAGTCTCACTCTTCTTGCACTTAAGGCAGCATTGTGCCGTTTGTATTTAATTCCGTTCTAATTTCAGTGTTTCATCGTCAATGTTTATGTCCATGGAATACATTGAACCTGCAGTGGTCTATCGGAAACTAATACTGGCCTCACAGGAAAGCATCAAAGCACAGACTCTAAGAAGTCTCACTCTTCTTGCACTTAAGGCGGCATTGTGCCTTTGGATTTATCTCCGATGTGATTTCTTTGTTTTATCGTCTATGTGAAGGTCCAAGGAATACATTGAACCTGCAGTGGTTTATCGGAAACTAATACTGCTCTCACAGGAAAGGATCAAATCACAGACTCTAAGAAGTGTCATTCCTCTTGCACTTAATGCGTCATTGTGCCTTTTGTATTTAATTCCGATGCGATTTCTGTGTTTCATCGTCAATGTGAAGGTCCAAGGAATACATTGACCCTGCAGTGGTGTATCGGAAACTAATACTGGTCTCGCAGGAAAGGAACAAAGCACAGACTCTAAGAGGTCTCACTCTTTTTGCACTTAAGTCGCAATGTGCCTTTTGTATTTAATTCCGATTTAATTTCAGTGTTTCATCGTCAACGTGTGTGTCCAAGGAATACATTGAACCTGCAGTGGTGTATCGGAAACTAATCCTGGCCTCACAGGAAAGGATCAAAGCACAGACTCTAAGAAATTTCAGTCTTTTTGCACTTAAGGAGGCATTGTGAGTTTTGTATTCAATTCCGATTTAATTTCAGTGTTTCATCGTCAATGTGTATGGCTAAGGAATACATTGAACCTGCAGTGGTGTGTCAGAAATTAATTCTGGTCTCACAGGGAATGCTCTAAACACCGACTGTAAGAGGAGTCTCTATTCTTATATTTAAGGCAGCATTGTGGCTTTTGTATTTAATTCCGACGCGATTTCTGTGTTTCATCTTTAATGTGAAGGTCCAAGGAGTACATTGAACCTGCAGTGGTGTGTCGGAAACTAATACTGGTCTCACAGGAAAGGACCAAAGTACAGACTCTAAGAAGTCTCACTCTGCTTGCACTTAAAGCGGCGTTGTGCCATTTGTATTTAATACCGATGAGATATCTGTGTTTCATCGTCAATGTTAATGTCCAAAGAATACATTGAACCTGCAGTGGTGTATCGGAAACTAATACTGGTCTCACAGAGAATGCTCAAGGCACCGACAGTAAGAAGAGTCTCTATTCCTGTACTTAACGCGGCATTGTGCCTTTTGTATTTAATTGTGATGCGATTTCTGTGTTTCATCATCAATGTGAAGGTCCAAGGAATACATTGAACCTGCAGTGGTGCATCGGAAACTAATACTGGTTCACAGGAAAGGATCAAAGCACAGACTATAAGAAGTCCCACTCTCCTTGCACATAAGGCGGCATTGTGCCTTTTGTATTTAATTCCGATCTAATTTCAGTAGTTCATTGTCAGTGTGTATGTCCAAGGAATACATTGAACATGCAGTGGTGTATCGGAAACTAATACTGGTCTCACAGGGAAAGCTCAAAGCACCGACTGTAAGAAGAGTCTCAAATCTTGTACTTAAGGCTGCATTGTGCCTTTTGTTCTTAATTCCGCCGCGATTTCTGAGTTTCATTGTCAATGTGAAGGTCCAAGGAATACATTGAACCTGCAGTGGTGTGTCGGAAACTAATACTGGTCTCACAGGGAATGCTGAAAGCACCGACTGTAAGAAGAGTCTCTGTTCTTGTAATTAAGGTAGCATTGTGCCTTTTGTATTTAATTCCGATGCGATTTCTGTGTTGCATCGTCAATGTGTATGTTGAAGGAATACATTGAACCTGCAGTGGTGTATCGGAAACTAATACTGGTCTCACAGGATAGGATCAAAGCACAGACTCTAAGAAGTCTCACTCTTCTTACACTTCAGGCGGCATTGTGCCTTTGGATTTATCTCCGATGTGATTTCTGTGTTTCATCGTTAATGTGAAGGTCCAAGGAATACATTGAACCTGCAGTGGTTTATCGGAAACTAATACTGCTCTCACAGGAAAGGATCAAAGCACAGACTCTAAGAAGTGTCATTCTTCTTGCACTTAATGCGGCATTGTGCCTTTTGTATTTAATTCTGATGCGATTTCTGTGTTTCATCGTCAATGTGAAGGTCCAAGGAATACATTGACCCTGCAGTGGAGTATCGGAAACTAATACTGGTCTCACAGAAAGGATCAAAGCACAGACTCTAAGCAGTCTCACTCTTCTTGCACTTAAGGTGGCACTGCGCCTTTTGTATTTAATTCCGAAGTAATTTCAGTGTTTTATCGTCAATGTGTAAGTCCTAGGAATACATTGAACCTGCAGTGGTGTATCGGACACTAATACTGGTCTCACAGGAAAGGATCAAAGCACAGACTGTAAGAAGTCTCACTCTTCTTGCACTTAAGGTGGCATTGTGAGTTTTGTGTTCAATTCCGATTTAATTTCAGTGTTTCATCGTCAATGTGTATGTCCAAGGAATACATTGAACCTGCAGTGGTGTGTCAGAAACTAATTCTGGTCTCACAGGGAATGCTCTAAACACCGACTGTAAGAGGAGTCTCTATTCTTATATTTAAGGCAGCATTGTGGCTTTTGTATTTAATTCCGACGCGATTTCTGTGTTTCATCGTCAATGTGAAGGTCCAAGGAGTACATTGAACCAGCAGTGGTGTGTCGGAAACTAATACTGGTCTCACAGGAAAGGACCAAAGCACAGACTCTAAGAAGTCTCACTCTGCTTGCACTTAAAGCGGCATTGTGCCATTAGTATTTAATACCGATGAGATATCTTTGTTTCATCGTCAATGTTAATGTCCAAAGAATACATTGAACCTGCTGTGGTGTATCGGAAACTAATACTGGTCTCACAGGGAATGCTCAAGGCACCGACCGTAAGAAGAGTCTCTATTCCTGTACTTAACGCGGCATTGTGCCTTTTGTATTTAATTGTGATGCGATTTCTGTGTTTCATCTTCAATGTGAAGGTCCAAGGAATACATTGAACCTGCAGTGGTGCATCGGAAACTAATACTGGTACACAGGAAAGGATCAAAGCACAGACTATAAGAAGTCCCACTCTCCTTGCACTTAAGGCGGCATTGTGCCTTTTGTATTTAAAAGCGATCTAATTTCAGTAGTTCATTGTCAGTGTGTAAGTCCAAGGAATATATTGAACCTGCAGTGGTGTATCGGAAACTAATACTGGTCTCGCAGGAAAGAATCAAAGCACAGGCTCTAAGAAGTCACACTCCTCTTGCACTTAGGGCGGCATTGTGTGTTTTGTATTTAATTCCGATGCGATTTCTGTGTTTCATCGTCAATGTGATTGTCCAAGGAATACAATGAACCTGCAGTGGTGTATCGGAAACAAATACTGGTCTCGCAGGAAAGAATCAAAGCACAGACTCTAAGAAGTCTCACTCTTGTTCACTTAAGGCGGCATTGGGCCTTTTGTATTTAGTTCCGATGCGATTTCTGTGTTTCATCGTCAATGTGAAGGTCCAAAGAATACATTGAACCCTCAGTGGAGTATCGGAAACTAATACTGGTCTCACAGGAAAGGATCATTGCACAGACTCTAAGAAGTCTCACTCTTCTTGCACTTAAGTCGGCATTGTGCCTTTTGTATTTAATTCCGATGCGATTTCTTAGTTTCATCGTCAACGTGAAGGTCCATGGAATACATTGAACCTGCAGTGGTGTATCGGAAACTAATACTGCTCTCACAGGACAGGATCAAAGCAATGACTCTAAGAAGTCTCACTCTTCTTGCACTTAAGGCGGCATTGTGCCTTTTGTATTTAATTCCGATCTAATTTCAGTGTTTCATCGTCAACTTGTATGTCCAGGGAATACATTGAATCTGCACTGGTGTATCGGAAACTAATACTGGTCACACAGGAAAGGATCAAAGCTCAGGCTCTCAGAAGTCTCTCTTTTCTTGCACTTAAGTCGTATTGTCCTTTTGTATTTAATTCTGATCTAATTTCAGTTTTTCATGGTCAATGTGTATGTCCAAGGAATACATTGAACCTGCAGTGGTTTATCGGAAACTAATACTGGTCTCACAGGGAATGCTCAAAGCACCGACCGTAAGAAGAGTCTCTATTCTTGTACTTAAGGCTGCATTGTGCCTTTTGTATTTGATTGTGATGCGATTTCTGTGTTTCATCATCAATATCAAGGTCCAAGGAATTCGTTGAACATGCAGTGGTGCATCGGAAACTAATACTGGTTCACAGGAAAGGATCAAAGCACAGACTATAAGAAGTCCCACTCTTCTTGCACTTACGTCGGCATTGTGCCTTTTGTATATAATTGCGATCTATTTTCAGTAGTTCATCGTCAGGATGTATGTCCAAGGAATACATTGAACCTGCAGTGGTGTGTCGGAAACTAATACTGGTCTCACAGGGAAAGCTCAAAGCACCGACTGTAAGAAGAGTCTCTATTCTTGTACTTCAGGCTGCATTGTGCCTTTTGCATTTATTTCCGATGCGATTTCTGTGTTTCATCGTCAAAGTGAAGGTCCAAGGAATACATTGAACCTGCAGTGGTGTATCGGAAACTAATACTGGTCTCGCAGGAAAGGAACAAATCACAGACTCTAAGAAGTCTCACTCTTCTTGCACTTTAATCGCATAGTGCCTTTTGTATTTAATTCCGATCTAATTTCAGTGTTTCATTTTCAACGTGCATGTCCAAGGAATACATTGAAACTGCAGTGGTGTATCGGAAACTAATACTGGTCTCACAGGAAAGGTTCAAAGCACAGACTCTAAGAAATTACAGTCTTTTTGCACTTAAGGCGGCATTGTGCCTTTTGTATTTAATTCCGATGCGATTTCTGTGATTCATCGACAATGTGAAGGTCCAAGGAATACATTGAATCTGCAGTGGTAAATCGGAAACTGATACTGGTCTCACAGGAAAGGATCAAAGCACAGACTCTAAGAAGTCACACTCCTCTTGCACTTAAGGCGGCATTGTGCCTTTTGTATTTAATTCCGATGAGCTATCTGTGTTTCATCGTCAATTTGAAGGTCCAAGGAATACATTGAACCTGCAGTGGTGTATCGGAAACTAATACTGGTCTCACAGGAAAGGAACGAAACACAGACTCTAAGAAGTCTCACTCTTCTTGCACTTGAGGCGGCATTGTGCCATTTTAATTTAATTCCGATGCGATTTGTGTGTTTCATCGTCAGTGTGAAGGTTCAAGGAATACATTGAATCTGCAGTGGTAAATCGGAAACTGATACTAGTCTAACAAGAAAGGATCATAGCACAGTCTCTAGAAAGTCACAATCCTCTTGCACTTAAGGCGGCATTGTGCGTTTTGTATTTAATTCCGATGGAATTTCTGTTTTTCATCATCAATGTGAATGTCCCAGAAATACATTGAACCTGCAGTGGTGTATCGGAAACTAATACTGGTCTCACAGGAAAGGATCATTGCACAGACTCTAAGAAGTCTCACTCTTCTTGCACTTAAGGCGGCATTGTGCCTTTTGTATTTAATTCCGATGCGATTTCATAGTTTCATCGTCAATGTGAAGGTCCATGGAATACATTGAACCTGCAGCGGTGTATCAGAAACTAATACTGCTCTCACAGGAAAGGAACAAAGCACTGACTCTAAGAAGTCTCACTCTTCTTGCACTTTAGGCGGCATTATGCCTTTTGTATTTAATTCCGACCTTATTTCAGTGTTTCATCGTCAATGTGTATGTCCATGGAATACATTGAACCTGCAGTGGTGTATCGGAAACTAATACTGGTCTCACAGGGAATGCTCAAAACACAGACTGTGAGATGAGTCTCAAAACTTGTACTTAAGGCTGCATTGTGCCTTTTGTACTTAATTCCGACGCGATTTCTGAGTTTCATCGTCAATGTGAAGGTCCAAGGAAGACATTGAACCTGCAGTGGTGTGTCGGAAACTAATACTGGTCTCACAGGGAATGCTGAAAGCACCGACTATAAGAAGAGTCTCTGTTCTTGTACTTAAGGTAGCATTGTGCCTTTTGTATTTAATTCCGATGCGATTTCTGTGTTTCATCGTCAATGTGAATGTCCAAGGAATACATTGAACCTGCAGTGGTGTATCGGACACTAATACTGGTCTCACAGGAAAGGATCAAAGTACAGACTCTAAGAAGTCTCACTCTTCTTGCACTTAAGGTGGCATTGTGAGTTTTGTATTCAATTCCGATTTAATTTCAGTGTTTCATCGTCAATGTGTATGTCCAAGGAATACATTGAACCTGCAGTGGTGTGTCAGAAACTAATACTGGTCTCACAGGGAATGCTCAAAACACCGACTGTAAGACGAGTCTCTATTCTTATATTTAAGGCGGCATTGTGGCTTTTGTATTTAATTCCGATCTAATTTCAGTATTTCATCCTTAACGTGTATGTCCAAGGAATACAATGAACCTGCAGTGGTGTATCGGAAACTAATACTGGTCACACAGGAAAGGATCAAAACTCAGACTCTTAGAAGTCTCTCTTTTCTTGCACTTAAGTCATATTGTCCTTTTGTAATTAATTCTGGTCTAATTTCAGTGTTTAATCGTCAACGTGTATGTCCAAGGAATATATTGAACCTGCAGTGGTGTATCGGAAACTAATACTGCTCTCACAGGGAATGCTCAAAGCACCGACCCTAAGAAGAGTCTCTATTCCCGTACTTAACGCGGCATTGTGCCTTTTGTATTTAATTGTGATGCGATTTCTGTGTTTCATCGTCAATGTGAAGGTCCAAGGAGTACATTGAACCTGCAGTGGTGTGTCGGAAACTAATACTGGTCTCACAGGAAAGGACCAAAGCACAGACTCTAAGAAGTCACACTCTTCTTGCACTTAATGCGTCATTGTGCCTTTTGTATTTAATACCGATGAGATATCTGTGTCTCATCGTCAATGTTAATGTCCAAGGAATACATTGAACCTGCAGTGGTGTATCGGAAACTAATACTGGTCTCAAAGGAAAGGATCAAAGCACAGACTCTTAGAAGTCTCACTTTTCTTGCACTTATGTCACATTGTGCTTTTGTATTTAATTCCGATCTAATTTCAGTGTTTCATCGTCAACGTGTATGTCCAAGGAATAAATTGAACCTGCAGTAGTGTATAGGAAACTAATACTGGCCTCACAGGAAAGGATCAAAGAACAGACTCTAAAAAATCTCACTCTTTTTTGCACTTAAGGCGGCATTGTGCCTTTTGTATTTAATTCCGATGCAATTTCTGTGTTTCATCGACAATGTGAAGTTCCAAGGAATACATTGAATCTGCAGTGGTAAATCGGAAACTGATACTAGTCTAACAAGAAAGGATCATAGCACAGTCTCTAGAAAGTCACAATCCTCTTGCACTTAAGGCGGCATTGTGCGTTTTGTATTTAATTCCGATGCAAATTCTGTTTTTCATCATCAATGTGAATGTCCCAGAAATACATTGAACCTGCAGTGGTGTATCGGAAACTAATACTGGTCTCGCAGGAAAGGATCAAAACACAGACTCCAAGAAGTCTCACTCTTGTTGCACTTAAGGCGACAATGTGCCTTTTGTATATAATACCGATGAGATATCTGTGTTTCATCGTCAATGTTAATGTCCAAGGAATACATTGAACCTGCAGTGGTGTATCGGAAACTAATACTGGTCTCACAGGAAAGGATCAAAGCACAGACACTTAGAAGTCTCACTCTTCTTGTACTTAAGTCGCATTGTGCCTTTTGTATTTAATTCCGATCCAATTTCAGTGTTTCATCATCAACGTGTATGTCCAAGGCATACATTGAACCTGCAGTGGTGTATCGGAAACTAATACTGGTCACACAAGAAAAGGATCAAAACTCAGACTCTTAGAAGTCTCTCTTTCCTTGCACTTAAGTCATATTGTCCTTTTGTATTTAATTCTGATCTAATTTCAGTGTTTCATCGTCAACGTGTATGTCCAAGGAATACATTAAACCTGCAGTGGTGTATCGGAAACTAATACTGCTCTCACAGGGAATGCTCAAAGCACCGACCCTAAGAAAAGTCTCTATTCCTGTACTTAACGCGGCATTGTGCCTTTGGTATTTAATTGTGATGCGATTACTGTGTTTCATCGTCAATGTGAAGGTCCAAGGAGTACATTGAACCTGCAGTGGTGTGTCGGAAACTAATACTGGTCTCACAGGAAAGGACCAAAGCACAGACTATAAGAAGTCTCACTCTTCTTGCACTTAAGTCGCATTGTGCCTTTTGTATTTAATTCCGATTTAATTTCAGTGTTTCATCGTCAATGTGTATGTCCAAGGAATACATTGTACCTGCAGTAGTGTGTCAGAAACTGATACTGGTCTCACAGGGAATGCTCAAAACACCGACCGTAAGAAAAGTCTCTATTCTTACACTTAAGGCGACATTGTGCCTTTTGTATTTAATTCCGACGCGATTTCGGTGTTTCATCGTCAATGTCAAGGTCCAATGAATACATTGAACCTGCAGAGGAGTATCGGAAACTAATACTGGTCTCACAGGAAAGGATCAACGCACAGACTCTAAGAAGTCTCCCTCTTCTTGCACTTAAGGCGGCATTGTGCCTTTTGTATTTAATTCCGATGCGATTTCTGTGTTTCATCATCAATATGAAGGTCCAAGGAATACATTGAACCTGCAGTGGTGCATCGGAATCTAATACTGGTTCACAGGAAAGGATCAAAGCACAGACTATAAGAAGTCCCACTCTTCTTGCACTTAAGGCGGCGTTGTGCCTTTTGTATTTAATACCGATCTAATTTCAGTAGTTCATTGTCAGTGTGTATGTCCAAGGAATACATTGAACCTGCAGTGGTGTATCGGAAACTAATACCGGTCTCACAGGGAAAGCTCAAAGCACCGACTGTAAGAAGAATCTCTATTCTTGTACTTAAGGCTGCATTGTGCCTTTTGCATTTAATTCCGATGCGATTTCTGTGTTTCATTGTCAAAGTGAAGGTCCAAGGAATACATTGAACCTGCAGTGGTGTATCGGAAACTAATACTGGTCTCGCAGGAAAGGAACAAAGCACAGACTCT
Organism: Schistocerca americana; assembly: GCF_021461395.2. Classification (NCBI taxonomy): domain Eukaryota; kingdom Metazoa; phylum Arthropoda; class Insecta; order Orthoptera; family Acrididae; genus Schistocerca; species Schistocerca americana. The sequence continues at coordinate 728,305,888 of NC_060123.1, read as the reverse complement.
AAGAGGTCTCACTCTTCTTGCACTTAAGTCGCATTGTGCCTTTTGTATTTAATTCCGATCTAATTTCAGTGTTTCATCGTCAACGTGTATGTCCAAGGAATACATTGAACCTGCAGTGGTGTATCGGAAACTAATCCTGGCCTCACAGGAAAGGATCAATGCACAGACTCGAAGAAATTTCACTCTTTTTGCACTTAAGGCGGCATTGTGCGTTTTGTACTTAATTCCGATGCGTTTTCTGTGTTTCATCGACAATGTGAAGGTCCAAGGAATACATTGAATCTGCAGTGGTAAATCGGAAACTGATACTGGTCTCACAGGAAAGGATCAAAGCACAGACTCTAAGAAGTCACACTCCTCTTGCTCTTAGGGCGGCATTGTGGCTTTTGTATTTAATTACGATGCGATTTCTGTGTTTCATCGTCTATGTGAGGTCCAAGGAATACATTGTATCTGCAGCGGTGTATCGGAAACTAATACTGGTCTCACAGGAAAGGAACAAATCACAGACTCTAAGATGTCTCACTCTTCTTGCACTTAAGGCGGCATTGTGCCATTTGTATTTAATTCCGATGCGATTTCTGTGTTTCATCGTCAATGTGAAGGTTCAAGGAATACATTGAACCTGTAGTGGTATATCGGAAACTAATACTGGTCTCACAGGAAAGGATCAATGCACAGACTCGAAGAAGTCACACTCTTCTTGCACTTAAGGCGATAATCTGCCTTTTGTATTAAATTCCGATGCGATTTCTGTGTTTCATCGTCAATGTGATTATCCAAGGAATACAATGAACCTGCAGTGGTGTATCGGAAACAAATACAGGTCTCGCAGGAAAGAATCAAAGCACAGACTCTAAGAAGTCTCACTCTTGTTGCACTTAAGGCGGCATTGTGCCTTTTGTATTTAGTTCCGATGCGATTTCTGTGTTTCATCGTCAATGAGAAGGTCCAAGGAATACATTGAACCTGCAGTGGAGTATCGGAAACTAATACTGGTCTCACAGGAAAGGATCATTGCACAGACTCTAAGAAGTCTCACTCTTCTCGCACTTAAGGCGGCATTGTGCCTTTTGTATTTAATTCCGATCTAATTTCAGTGTTTCATCGTCAACTAGTATGTCCAAGGAATACATTGAACCTGCAGTGGTGTATCGGAAACTAACACTTTTCACACAGGAAAGGATCAAAGCTCAGACCCTTAGAAGTCTCTCTTTTCTTGCACTTAAGTCGTATTGTCCTTTTGTATTTAATTCTGATCTAATTTCAGTGTTTCATCGTCAACGTGTATGTCCAAGGAATACATTGAACCTGCAGTGGTGTATCGGATACTAATACAGGTCTCACAGGGAATGCTCAAAGCACCGACCGTAAGAAGAGTCTCTATTCTTGTACTTAAGGCTGCATTGTGCCTTTTGTATTTGATTGTGATGCGATTTCTGTGTTTCATCATCAATTTCAAGGTACAAGGAATTCGTTAAACCTGCAGTGGTGCATCGGAAACTAATACTGGTTCACAGGAAAAGATCAAAGCACAGACTATAAGAAGTCCCACTCTTCTTGCACTTAAGGCGGCATTGTGCCTTTTGTATTTAATTACGATCTAATTTCAGTAGTTCATTGTCAGTGTGTAAGTCCAAGGAATACATTGAACCTGCAGTGTTGTATCGGAAACTAATACTGGTCTCACATGGAAAGCTCAAAGCACCGACTGTAAGAAGAGACTCTAATCTTGTACTTAAGGCTGCATTGTGCCTTTTGCATTTAATTCCGATGCGATTTATGTGTTTCATCGTCAAAGTGAAGGTCCAAGGAATACATTGAACCTGCAGTGGTATATCGGAAACTGATACTGGTCTCACACGAAAGGATCAAAGCACAGACTCTAAGAAGTCACACTCCTCTTGCACTTAAGGCGGCATTGTGCTTTTGTATTTAATTCCGAAGCGATTTCTGTGTTTCATCGTCAATTTGAAGGTCCAAGAAATACAGTGAACCTGCAGTGGTGTGTCGGAAACTAATACTGGGCTCACAGGAAAGGAACAAATCACAGACTCTAAGAAGTCTCACTCTTCTTGCACTTAAGGCGGCATTGTGCCATTTGTATTAAATTCCGATGCGATTTCTGTGTTTCATCGTCAATGTGAAGTTTCAAGGAATACATTGAACCTGCAGTGGTATATCGGAAACTAATACTGGTCTCACAGGAAAGGATCAATGCACAGACTCGAAGAAGTCACACTCTTCTTGCACTTAAGGCGATATTCTGCCTTTTGTATTAAATTCAGATGCGATTTCTGTGTTTCATCGTCAATGTGATTGTGCAAGGAATACAATGAACCTGCAGTGGTGTGTCGGAAACTAATACTGGTCTCACAGGAAAGGAACATATCACAGACTCTAAGAAGTCTCACAATTCTTGCACTTAAGGCAGCATTGTGCCTTTTGTATTTAATTCCGATGCGATTTCTTAGTTTCATCGTCAATGAGAAGGTCCATGGAATACATTGAACCTGCAGTGGTGTATCGGAAACTAATACTGCTCTCACAGGAAAGGATCAAAGCACTGACTCTAAGAAGTCTCACTCTTCTTGCACTTAAGGCGGCATTGTGCCTTTTGTATTTAATTCCGATCTTATTTCAGTGTTTCATCGTCAATGTGTATGTCAATGGAATACATTGAACCTGCAGTGGTGTATCGGAAACTAATACTGGTCTCACAGGGAATGCTCAAAACACCGACTGTGAGAAGAGTCTCAAATCTTGTACTTAAGGCTGCATTGTGCCTTTTGTACTTAATTCCGACGCGATTTCTGAGTTTCATCGTCAATGTGAAGGTCCAAGGAATACATTGAACCTGCAGTGGTGTGTCGGAAACTAATACTGGTCTCACAGGGAATGCTGAAAGCACCGACTGTAAGGAGAGTCTGTGTTTTTGTACTTAAGGTAGCATTGTGCCTTTTGTATTTAATTCCGATGCGATTTCTGTGTTTCATCGTCAATGTGTATGTCCAAGGAATACATTGAACCTGCAGTGGTGTATCGGAAACTAATACTGCTCTCACAGGAAAGGATCAAAACTCAGACTCTTAGAAGTCTCTCTTTTCTTGCACTTAAGTCGTATTGTCCTTTAGTATTTAATTCTGATCTAATTTCAGTGTTTCATCGTCAACGTGTATGTACAAGGAATACATTGAACCTGCAGTGTTGTATCGGAAGCTAATACTGGTATCACAGGGAATGCACAAAGCACCGACTGTAAGAAGAGTCTCAATTACTGTACTTAACGCGGCATTGTGCCTTTTGTATTTAATTGTGATGTGATTTCTGTGTTTCATCGTCAATGTGAAGGTCCAAGGAGTACATTGAACCTGCAGTGGTGTGGCGGAAACTAATACTGGTCTCACAGGAAGGACCAAAACTCAGACTCTAAGAAGTCACACTCTTCTTGCACTTAAAGCGGCATTGTGTCTTTTGTATTTAATACCGATGAGATATCTGTGTTTCATCGTCAATGTTAATGTACAAGGAATACATTGAACCTGCAGTGGTGTATCGGAAACTAATACTGGTCTCACAGGAAAGGATCAAAGCACAGACTCTTAGAAGACTCACTCTTCTTGCACTTAAGTCGCATTGTGCCTTTTGTATTTAATTCCGATCTAATTTCAGTGTTTCATCGTCAACGTGTATGTCCAAGAAATACATTGAACCTGCAGTGGTGTATCGGAAACTAATACTGGTCTCGCAGGAAAGGAACAAAGCACAGACTCTAAGAAGTCTCACTCTTCTTGCAGTTAGGGCGGCATTGTGGCTTTTGTATTTAATTCCGATGCGATTTCTGTGTTTCATCGTCTATGTGAAGGTCCAAGGAATACATTGAACCTGCAGTGGTGTATCGGAAACTAATACTGGTCACACAGGAAGGGATCAAATCACAGACTCTAAGAAGTCTCACTCTTCTTGCACTTAAGGCGGCATTAGGCCATTTGTATTTAATTCCGATGCGATTTCTGTGTTTCATCGTCTATGTGAAGGTCCAAGGAATACATTGAACCTGCAGTGGTGTATCGGAAACTAATACTGGTCTCACAGGAAAGGATCAAAGCACAGACTCTTAGAAGACTCACTCTTCTTGCACTTAAGTCGCATTGTGCCTTTTGTATTTAATTCTGATCTAATTTCAGTGTTTCATCGTCAACGTGTATGTCCAAGGAATACATTGAACCTGCAGTGGTGTATCGGAAACTAATACTGGTCTCACAGGGAATGCTCAAAGCACCGACCGTAAGAAGAGTCTCTATTCTTGTACTTAAGGCTGCATTGTGCTTTTTGTATTTAATTGTGATGCGATTTCTGTGTTTCATCATCAATTTCAAGGTACAAGGAATTCGTTGAACCTGCAGTGGTGCATCGGAAACTAATACTGGTTCACAGGAAAGGATCAAAGCACAGACTATAAGAAGTCCCACTCTTCTTGCACTTAAGGCGGCATTGTGCCTTTTGTATTTAATTACGATCTAATTTCAGTAGTTCATTGTCAGTGTGTAAGTCCAAGGAATACATTGAACCTGCAGTGTTGTATCGGAAACTAATACTGGTCTCACAGGGAAAGCTCAAAGCACCGACTGTAAGAAGAGACTGTAATCTTGTACTTAAGGCTGCATTGTGCCTTTTGCATTTAATTCCGATGCGATTTATGTGTTTCATCGTCAAAGTGAAGGTCCAAGGAATACATTGAACCTGCAGTGGTGTATCGGAAACTAATACTGGTCTCGCAGGAAAGGAATAAAGCACAGACTCTAAGAAGTCTCACTCTTCTTGTACTTAAGTCGCATTGTGCCTTTTGTATTTAATTCCGATCTAATTTCAGTGTTTCATCGTCAACGTGTATGTTTAAGGAATACATTGAAACTGCAGTGGTGTATCGGAAACTAATACTGGACTCACAGGAAAGGATCAAAGCACAGACTCTAAGAAATTACACTCTTTTTGCACTTAAGGCGGCATTTTGCCTTTTGTATTTAATTCCGATGCGATTTCTGTGCTTCATCGACAATGTGAAGGTCCAAGGAATACATTGAATCAGCAGTGGTATATCGGAAACTGATACTGCTCTCACACGAAAGGATCAAAGCAAAGGCTCTAAGAAGTCACACTCCTCTTGCACTTAAGGCGGCATTGTGCGTTTTGTATTTAGTTCCGAAGCGATTTCTGTGTTTCATCGTCAATTTGATGTGCCAAGGAATACATTGAACCTGCAGTGGTGTGTCGGAAACTAATACTGGTCTCACAGGAAAGGAACAAATCACAGACTCTAAGAAGTCTCACTCTTCTTGCACTTAAGGCGGCATTGTGCCATTTGTATTTAATTCCGATGCGATTTCTGTGTTTCAACGTCAATGTGAAGTTTCAAGGAATTAATTGAACCTGCAGTGGTATATCGGAAACTAATACTGGTCTCACAGGAAAGGATCAATGCACAGACTCGAAGAAGTCACACTCTTCTTGCACTTAAGGCGATATTCTGCCTTTTGTATTAAATTCAGATGCGATTTCTGTGTTTCATCGTCAATGTGATTCTGCAAGGAATACAATGAACCTGCAGTGGTGTGTCGGAAACTAATACTGGTCTCACAGGAAAGGAACATATCACAGACTCTAAGAAGTCTCACTCTTCTTGCACTTAAGGCAGCATTGTGCCTTTTGTATTTAATTCCGATGCGATTTCTTAGTTTCATCGTCAATGTGAAGGTCCATTGAATACATTGAACCTGCAGTGGTGTATCGGAAACTAATACTGCTCTCACAGGAAAGGATCAAAGCACTGACTCTAAAAAGTCTCACTCTTCTTGCACTTAAGGCGACATTGTGCCTTTTGTATTTAATTCCGATCTTATTTCAGTGTTTCATCGTCAATGTGTATGTCAATGGAATACATTGAACCTGCAGTGGTGTATCGGAAACTAATACTGGTCTCACAGGGAATGCTCAAAGCACCGACTGTGAGAAGAGTCTCAAATCTTGTACTTAAGGCTGCATTGTGCCTTTTGTACTTAATTCCGACGCGATTTCTGAGTTTCATCGTCAATGTGAAGGTCCAAGGAATACATTGAACCTGCAGTGGTGTGTCGGAAACTAATACTGGTCTCACAGGGAATGCTGAAAGCACCGACTGTAAGAAGAGTCTCTGTTCTTGTACTTAAGGTAGCATTGTACCTTTTGTAGTTAATTCCGATGCGATTTCTGCGTTTCATCGTCAATGTGTATGTCCAAGGAATACATTGAACCTGCAGTGGTGTATCGGAAACTAATACTGCTATCACAGGAAAGGATCAAAGCACAGACTCTAAAAAGTCTCACTCTTCTTGGACTTAAGGCGGCATCGTGCCTTTGGATTCATCTCCGTTGTGATTTCTGTGTTTCATCGTCATTGTGAAGGTCCACGGAATACATTGAAACTGCAATGGTGTATAGGAAACTAATACTGGTCACACAGGAAAGGATCAAAACTCAGACTCTTAGAAGTCTCTCTTTTCTTGCACTTAAGTCGTATTGTCCTTTTGTATTTAATTCTGATCTAATTTCAGTCTTTCATCGTCAACGTGTATGTACAAGGAATACATTGAACCTGCAGTATTGTATCGGAAGCTAATACTGGTCTCACAGGGAATGCTCAAAGCACCGACTGTAAGAAGAGTCTCAATTACTGTACATAACGCGGCATTGTGCCTTTTGTATGTAATTGTGATGCGATTTCTGTGTTTCATCGTCAATGTGAAGGTCCAAGGAGTACATTGAACCTGCAGTGGTGTGTCGGAAACTAATACTGGTCTCACAGGAAATACCAAAACTCAGACTCTAAGAAGTCACACTCTTCTTGCACTTAAAGCGGCATTGTGCCTTTTGTATTTAATACCGATGAGATATCTGTGTTTCATCGTCAATGTTAATGTCCAAGGAATACATTGAACCTGCAGTAGTGTATCGGAAACTAATACTGGTCTCACAGGAAGGTATCAAAGCACAGACACTTAGAAGACTCACTCTTCTTGCACTTAAGTCGCATTGTGCCTTTTATATTTTATTCCGATCTAATTTCAGTGTTTCATCGTCAACGTGTATGTCCAAGGAATACATTGAACCTGCAGTGGTGTATCGGAAACTAATACTGGTCTCACAGGGAAAGCTCAAAGCACCGACTGTAAGAAGAGTCCCTATTCTTGTACTTAAGGCTGCATTGTGCCTTTTGCATTTAATTCCGATGCGATTTATGTGTTTCATCGTCAAAGTGAAGGTCCAAGGAATACATTGAACCTGAAGTGGTGTATCGGAAACTAATACTGGTCTCGCAGGAAAGCAACAAAGCACAGACTCTAAGAAGTCTCACTCTTCTTGCACTTAAGTCGCATTGTGCCTTTTGTATTTAATTCCGATCTAATTTCAGTGTTTCATCGTCAACGTGTATGTCCAAGGAATACATTGAAACTGCAGTGGTGTATCGGAAACTAATACTGGCTTCACAGGAAAGGATCAAAGCACAGACTCTAAGAAATTTCACTCTTTTTGCACTTAAGGCGGCATTGTGCCATTTGTATTTAATTCCGATGCGATTTCTGTGTTTCATCGACAATGTGAAGTTCCAAGGGATACATTGAACCTGCAGTGGTGTATCGGAAACTAATAATGGTCTCACAGGAAAGGAACAAATCACAGACTCTAAGAAGTCTCACTCTTCTTACACTTTAGGCAGCATTGTGCCATTTGTATTTAATTCCGATGCGATTTCTGTAATTCATCGTCAATGTGAAGGTTCAAGGAATACATTGAACCTGCAGTGGTATATCGGAAACTAATACTGGTCTCACAGGAAAGGATCAATGCACAGACTCGAAGAAGTCACACTGTTCTTGCACGTAAGGCGATATTCTGCCTTTTGTATTAAATTCCGATGCGATTTCTGTGTTTCATCGTCAATGTGATTGTCCAAGGAATACAATGAACCTGCTGTGGTCTATCGGAAACTAATACTGGTCTCACAGGAAAGGATCATTGCACAGACTCTAAGAAGTCTCACTCTTCTTGCACTTAAGGCGGCATTGTGCCTTTTGTATTTAATTCCGATCTTATTTCAGTGTTGCATCGTCAATGTGTATGTGCATGGAATACATTGAACCTGCAGTGGTGTATCGGAAACTAATAATGGTCTCACAGGGAATGCTCATATCACCGACTGTGAGAAGAGGCTCAAATCTTGCACTTGAGGCGGCATTGTGCCTTTTGTATTTAATTGCGATGCGATTTATTAGTTTCATCGTCAATGTGAAGGTCCAAGGATTACATTGAACCTGCAGTGGTGTGTCGGAAACTAATACTGGTCTCACAGGGAATGCTGAAAGCACCGACTGTTAGAAGAGTCTGTGTTCTTGTACTTTATTTAGCATTGTGCCTTTTGTATTTAATTCCGATGCGATTTCTGTGTTTCATCGTCAATGTGTATGTCCAAGGAATACATTGAACCTGCAGTGGTGTATCGGAAACTAATACTGCTCTCACAGGAAAGGATCAAATCACAGACTCTAAGAAGTCTCACTCTTCTTGCACTTAAGGCGGCATTGTGCCATTTGTATTTAATTCCGATGCGATTTCTGTGTTTCATCGTCAATGTGAAGGTTCAAGGAATACATTGAACCTGTAGTGGTATATCGGAAACTAATACTGGTCTCACAGGAAAGGATCAATGCACAGACTCGAAGAAGTCACACTCTTCTTGCACTTAAGGCGATAATCTGCCTTTTGTATTAAATTCCGAGGCGATTTCTGTGTTTCATCGTCAATGTGATTATCCAAGGAATACAATGAACCTGCAGTGGTGTATCGGAAACAAATACTGGTCTCGCAGGAAAGAATCAAAGCACAGACTCTAAGAAGTCTCACTCTTGTTGCACTTAAGGCGGCATTGTGCCTTTTGTATTTAGTTCCGATGCGATTTCTGTGTTTCATCGTCAATGAGAAGGTCCAAGGAATACATTGAACCTGCAGTGGAGTATCGGAAACTAATACTGGTCTCACGGGAAAGGATCATTGCACAGACTCTAAGAAGTCTCACTCTTCTTGCACTTAAGGCGGCATTGTGCCTTTTGTATTTAATTCCGATGCGATTTCTTAGTTTCATCGTCAATGTGAAGGTCCTTGGAATACATTGAACCTGCAGTGGTGTATCGGAAACTAATACTGCTCCCACAGGACAATATCAAAGCACTGACTCTAAGAAGTCTCACTCTTCTTGCACTTAAGGCGGCATTGTGCCTTTTGTATTTAATTCCGATCTAATTTCAGTGTTTCATCGTCAACTTGTATGTCCAAGGAATACATTGAACCTGCAGTGGTGTATCGGAAACTAATACTGGTCACACAGGAAAGGATCAAAGCTCAGACCCTTAGAAGTTTCTCTTTTCTTGCACTTAAGTCGTATTGTCCTTTTGTATTTAATTCTGATCTAATTTCAGTGTTTCATCGTCAACGTGTATGTCCAAGGAATACATTGAACCTGCAGTGGTGTATCGGAAACTAATACTGGTCTCACAGGGAATGCTCAAAGCACCGACCGTAAGAAGAGTCTCTATTCTTGTACTTAAGGCTGCATTGTGCTTTTTGTATTTAATTGTGATGCGATTTCTGTGTTTCATCATCAATTTCAAGGTACAAGGAATTCGTTGAACCTGCAGTGGTGCATCGGAAACTAATACTGGTTCACAGGAAAGGATCAAAGCACAGACTATAAGAAGTCCCACTCTTCTTGCACTTAAGGCGGCATTGTGCCTTTTGTATTTAATTACGATCTAATTTCAGTAGTTCATTGTCAGTGTGTAAGTCCAAGGAATACATTGAACCTGCAGTGTTGTATCGGAAACTAATACTGGTCTCACAGGGAAAGCTCAAAGCACCGACTGTAAGAAGAGACTGTAATCTTGTACTTAAGGCTGCATTGTGCCTTTTGCATTTAATTCCGATGCGATTTATGTGTTTCATCGTCAAAGTGAAGGTCCAAGGAATACATTGAACCTGCAGTGGTGTATCGGAAACTAATACTGGTCTCGCAGGAAAGGAATAAAGCACAGACTCTAAGAAGTCTCACTCTTCTTGTACTTAAGTCGCATTGTGCCTTTTGTATTTAATTCCGATCTAATTTCAGTGTTTCATCGTCAACGTGTATGTTTAAGGAATACATTGAAACTGCAGTGGTGTATCGGAAACTAATACTGGACTCACAGGAAAGGATCAAAGCACAGACTCTAAGAAATTACACTCTTTTTGCACTTAAGGCGGCATTTTGCCTTTTGTATTTAATTCCGATGCGATTTCTGTGCTTCATCGACAATGTGAAGGTCCAAGGAATACATTGAATCAGCAGTGGTATATCGGAAACTGATACTGCTCTCACACGAAAGGATCAAAGCAAAGGCTCTAAGAAGTCACACTCCTCTTGCACTTAAGGCGGCATTGTGCGTTTTGTATTTAGTACCGAAGCGATTTCTGTGTTTCATCGTCAATTTGATGTGCCAAGGAATACATTGAACCTGCAGTGGTGTGTCGGAAACTAATACTGGTCTCACAGGAAAGGAACAAATCACAGACTCTAAGAAGTCTCACTCTTCTTGCACTTAAGGCGGCATTGTGCCATTTGTATTTAATTCCGATGCGATTTCTGTGTTTCAACGTCAATGTGAAGTTTCAAGGAATTAATTGAACCTGCAGTGGTATATCGGAAACTAATACTGGTCTCACAGGAAAGGATCAATGCACAGACTGGAAGAAGTCACACTCTTCTTGCACTTAAGGCGATATTCTGCCTTTTGTATTAAATTCAGATGCGATTTCTGTGTTTCATCGTCAATGTGATTGTGCAAGGAATACAATGAACCTGCAGTGTTGTGTCGGAAACTAATACTGGTCTCACAGGAAAGGAACATATCACAGACTCTAAGAAGTCTCACTCTTCTTGCACTTAAGGCGGCATCGTGCCTTTGGATTCATCTCCGTTGTGATTTCTGTGTTTCATCGACAATGTGAAGGTCCAAGGAATACATTGAATCAGATGTGGTATATCGGAAACTGATACTGCTCTCACACGAAAGGATCAAAGCAAAGGCTCTAAGAAGTCACACTCCTCTTGCACTTAAGGCGGCATTGTGCGTTTTGTATTTAGTTCCGAAGCGATTTCTGTGTTTCATCGTCAATTTGATGTGCCAAGGAATACATTGAACCTGCAGTGGTGTGTCGGAAGCTAATACTGCTCTCACAGGAAAGGATCAAAGCACTGACTCTAAAAAGTCTCACTCTTCTTGCACTTAAGGCGACATTGTGCCTTTTGTATTTAATTCCGATCTTATTTCAGTGTTTCATCGTCAATGTGTATGTCAATGGAATACATTGAACCTGCAGTGGTGTATCGGAAACTAATACTGGTCTCACAGGGAATGCTCAAAGCACCGACTGTGAGAAGAGTCTCAAATCTTGTACTTAAGGCTGCATTGTGCCTTTTGTACTTAATTCCGACGCGATTTCTGAGTTTCATCGTCAATGTGAAGGTCCAAGGAATACATTGAACCTGCAGTGGTGTGTCGGAAACTAATACTGGTCTCACAGGGAATGCTGAAAGCACCGACTGTAAGAAGAGTCTCTGTTCTTGTACTTAAGGTAGCATTGTACCTTTTGTAGTTAATTCCGATGCGATTTCTGCGTTTCATCGTCAATGTGTATGTCCAAGGAATACATTGAACCTGCAGTGGTGTATCGGACACTAATACTGCTATCACAGGAAAGGATCAAAGCACAGACTCTAAAAAGTCTCACTCTTCTTGCACTTAAGGCGGCATCGTGCCTTTGGATTCATCTCCGTTGTGATTTCTGTGTTTCATCGTCATTGTGAAGGTCCACGGAATACATTGAAACTGCAATGGTGTATAGGAAACTAATACTGGTCACACAGGAAAGGATCAAAACTCAGACTCTTAGAAGTCTCTCTTTTCTTGCACTTAAGTCGTATTGTCCTTTTGTATTTAATTCTGATCTAATTTCAGTCTTTCATCGTCAACGTGTATGTACAAGGAATACATTGAACCTGCAGTATTGTATCGGAAGCTAATACTGGTCTCACAGGGAATGCTCAAAGCACCGACTGTAAGAAGAGTCTCAATTACTGTACATAACGCGGCATTGTGCCTTTTGTATGTAATTGTGATGCGATTTCTGTGTTTCATCGTCAATGTGAAGGTCCAAGGAGTACATTGAACCTGCAGTGGTGTGTCGGAAACTAATACTGGTCTCACAGGAAATACCAAAACTCAGACTCTAAGAAGTCACACTCTTCTTGCACTTAAAGCGGCATTGTGCCTTTTGTATTTAATACCGATGAGATATCTGTGTTTCATCGTCAATGTTAATGTCCAAGGAATACATTGAACCTGCAGTAGTGTATCGGAAACTAATACTGGTCTCACAGGAAGGTATCAAAGCACAGACACTTAGAAGACTCACTCTTCTTGCACTTAAGTCGCATTGTGCCTTTTATATTTTATTCCGATCTAATTTCAGTGTTTCATCGTCAACGTGTATGTCCAAGGAATACATTGAACCTGCAGTGGTGTATCGGAAACTAATACTGGTCTCACAGGGAAAGCTCAAAGCACCGACTGTAAGAAGAGTCCCTATTCTTGTACTTAAGGCTGCATTGTGCCTTTTGCATTTAATTCCGATGCGATTTATGTGTTTCATCGTCAAAGTGAAGGTCCAAGGAATACATTGAACCTGAAGTGGTGTATCGGAAACTAATACTGGTCTCGCAGGAAAGCAACAAAGCACAGACTCTAAGAAGTCTCACTCTTCTTGCACTTAAGTCGCATTGTGCCTTTTGTATTTAATTCCGATCTAATTTCAGTGTTTCATCGTCAACGTGTATGTCCAAGGAATACATTGAAACTGCAGTGGTGTATCGGAAACTAATACTGGCCTCACAGGAAAGGATCAAAGCACAGACTCTAAGAAATTTCACTCTTTTTGCACTTAAGGCGGCATTGTGCCATTTGTATTTAATTCCGATGCGATTTCTGTGTTTCATCGTCAATGTGAAGGTTCAAGGAATACATTGAACCTGCAGTGGTATATCGGAAACTAATACTGGTCTCACAGGAAAGGATCAATGCACAGACTCGAAGAAGTCACACTGTTCTTGCACGTAAGGCGATATTCTGCCTTTTGTATTAAATTCCGATGCGATTTCTGTGTTTCATCGTCAATGTGATTGTCCAAGGAATACAATGAACCTGCTGTGGTCTATCGGAAACTAATACTGGTCTCACAGGAAAGGATCATTGCACAGACTCTAAGAAGTCTCACTCTTCTTGCACTTAAGGCGGCATTGTGCCTTTTGTATTTAATTCCGATGCGATTTCTTAATTTCATCGTCAATGTGAAGGTCCATGGAATTCATTGAACCTGCAGTGGTGTATCGGAAACTAATACTGCTCTCACAGGAAAGGATCAAAGCACTGACTCTAAGAAGTCTCACTCTTCTTGCACTTAAGGCGGCATTGTGCCTTTTGTATTTAATTCCGATCTTATTTCAGTGTTGCATCGTCAATGTGTATGTGCATGGAATACATTGAACCTGCAGTGGTGTATCGGAAACTAATAATGGTCTCACAGGGAATGCTCAAATCACCGACTGTGAGAAGAGGCTCAAATCTTGCACTTGAGGCGGCATTGTGCCTTTTGTATTTAATTGCGATGCGATTTATTAGTTTCATCGTCAATGTGAAGGTCCAAGGATTACATTGAACCTGCAGTGGTGTGTCGGAAACTAATACTGGTCTCACAGGGAATGCTGAAAGCACCGACTGTTAGAAGAGTCTGTGTTCTTGTACTTTAGTTAGCATTGTGCCTTTTGTATTTAATTCCGATGCGATTTCTGTGTTTCATCGTCAATGTGTATGTCCAAGGAATACATTGAACCTGCAGTGGTGTATCGGAAACTAATACTGCTCTCACAGGAAAGGATCAAAGCACAGACTCTAAGAAGTCTCACTCTTCTTGCACTTAAGTCGCATTGTGCCTTTTGTATTTCATTAGGATCTAATTTCAGTGTTTCATCGCCAACGTGTATGTCCAAGGAATACATTGAACCTGCAGTGGTGTATCGGAAACTAATACTGGTCTCACAGGGAAAGCTCAAAGCACCGACTGTAAGAGGAGACTCTATTCTTGTACTTATGGCTGCATTGTGCCTTTTGCATTTAATTCCGATGCGATTTATGTGTTTCATCGTCAAAGTGAAGGTCCAAGGAATACATTGAACCTGCAGTGGTGTATCGGAAACTAATACTGGTCTCACAGGAAAGGAACAAAGCACAGACTCTAAGAAGTCTCACTCTTCTTGTACTTAAGTCGCATTGTGCCTTTTGTATTTAATTCCGATCTAATTTCAGTGTTTCATCGTCAACGTGTATGTCCAAGGAATACATTGAAACTGCAGTGGTGTATCGGAAACTGATACTGGCCTCACAGGAAAGGATCAAAGCACAGACTCTAAGAAATTACACTCTTTTTGCACTTAAGGCGGCATTTTGCCTTTTGTATTTAATTCCGATGCGATTTCTGTGCTTCATCGACAATGTGAAGGTCCAAGGATTACATTGAATCAGCAGTGGTATATCGGAAACTGATACTGGTCTCACACGAAAGGATCAAAGCACAGACTCTAAGAAGTCACACTCCTGTTGCACTTAAGGCGGCATTGTGCCTTTTGTATTTAATTCCGAAGCGATTTCTGTGTTTCATCGTCAATTAGAAGGTCCAAGGAATACATTGAACCTGCAGTGGTGTGTCGGAAACTAATACTGGTCTCACAGGAAAGGAACAAATCACAGACTCTAAGAAGTCTCACTCTTCTTGCACTTAAGGCGGCATTGTGCCATTTGTATTTAATTCCGATGCGATTTCTGTGTTTCATCGTCAATGTGAAGTTTCAAGGAATACATTGAACCTGCAGTGGTATATAGGAAACTAATACAGGTCTCACAGGATAGGATCAATGCACAGACTCGAAGAAGTCACACTCTTCTTGCACTTAAGGCGATATTCTGCCTTTTGTATTAAATTCAGATGCGACTTCTGTGTTTCATCGTCAATGTGATTGTGCAAGGAATACAATGAACCTGCAGTGGTGTGTCGGAAACTAATACTGGTCTCACAGGAAAGGAACATATCACAGACTCTAAGAAGTCTCGCTCTTCTTGCACTTAAGGCAGCATTGTGCCTTTTGTATTTAATTCCGATGCGATTTCTTAGTTTCATCGTCAATGTGAAGGTCCATGGAATACATTGAACCTGCAGTGGTGTATCGGAAACTAATACTGCTCTCACAGGAAAGGATCAAAGCACTGACTCTAAGAAGTCTCACTCTTCTTGCACTTAAGGCGGCATTGTGCCTTTTGTATTTAATTCCGATCTTATTTCAGTGTTTCATCGTCAATGTGTATGTCAATGGAATACATTGAACCTGCAGTGGTGTATCGGAAACTAATACTGGTCTCACAGGGAATGCTCAAACACCGACTATGAGAAGAGTCTCAAATCTTGTACTTAAGGCTGCATTGTGCCTTTTGTACTTATCTCCGACGCGATTTCTGAGTTTCATCGTCAATGTGAAGGTCCAAGGAATACATTGAACCTGCAGTGGTGTGTCGGAAACTAATACTGGTCTCACAGGGAATGCTGAAAGCACCAACTGTAAGAAGAGTCTCTGTTCTTGTACTTAAGGTAGCATTGTGATTTTGTATTTAATTCCGATGCGATTTCTGTGTTTCATCGTCAATGTGTATGTCCAAGGAATACATTGAACCTGCAGTGGTGTATCGGAAACTAATACTGCACTCACAGGAAAGGATCAAAGCACAGACTCTAAGAAGTCTCACTCTTCTTGCACTTAAGGCGGCATCGTGCCTTTGGATTTATCTCCGTTGTGATTTCTGTGTTTCATCGTCAATGTGAAGGTCCAAGGAATACATTGAACCTGCAGTGGGGTATAGGAAACTAATACTGGTCGCACAGGAAAGGATCAAAACTCAGACTCTTAGAAGTCTCTCTTTTCTTGCACTTAAGTCGTATTGTCCTTTTGTATTTAATTCTGATCTAATTTCAGTGTTTCATCGTCAACGTGTATGTACAAGGAACACATTGAACCTTCAGTGTTGTTTCGGAAGCTAATACTAGTCTCACAGGGAATGCTCAAAGCACCGACTGTAAGAAGAGTCTCAATTACTGTACTTAACGCGGCATTGTGCCTTTTTTATTTAATTGTGATGCGATTTCTGTGTTTCATCGTCAATGTGAAGGTCCAAGGAGTACATTGAACCTGCAGTGGTGTGTCGGAAACTAATATTGGTCTCACAGGAAGGACCAAAACTCAGACTCTAAGAAGTCACACTCTTCTTGCACTTAAAGCGGCATTGTGCCTTTTGTATTTAATACCGATGGGATATATGTGTTTCATCGTCAATGTTAATGTCCAAGGAATACATTGAACCTGCAGTGGTGTATCGGAAACTAATACTGGTCTCACAGGAAAGGATCAAAGCACAGACTCTTAGAAGACTCACTCTTCTTGCACTTAAGTCGCATTGTGCCTTTTGTATTTAATTCCGATCTAATATCAGTGTTTCATCGTCAACGTGTATGTCCAAGGAATACATTGAACCTGCAGTGGTGTATCGGAAACTAATACTGGTCTCACAGGGAAAGCTCAAAGTTCCGACTGTAAGAAGAGCCTCTATTCTTGTACATAAGGCTGCATTGTGCCTTTTGCATTTAATTCCGATGCGATTTATGTGTTTCATCGTCAAAGTGAAGGTCCAAGGAATACATTGAACCTGCAGTGGTGTATCGGAAACTAATACTGGTCTCGCAGGAAAGGAACAAAGCACAGACTCTAAGAAGTCTCACTCTTCTTGCACTTAAGTAGCATTGTGCCTTTTGTATTTAATTCCGATCTAATTTCAGTGTTTCATCGTCAACGTGTATGTCCAAGGAATACATTGAAACTGCAGTGGTGTATCGGAAACTAATACTATCCTCACAGGAAAGGATCAAAGCACAGACTCTAAGAAATTTCACTCTTTTTGCACTTAAGGCGGCATTGTGCCTTTTGTATTTAATTCCGATGCGATTTCTGTGTTTCATCGACAATGTGAAGGTCCAAGGAATACATTGAACCTGCAGTGGTGTTTCGGAAACAAATAATGGTCTCACAGGAAAGGAACAAATCACAGACTCTAAGAAGTCTCACTCTTCTTACACTTAAGGCAGCATTTTGCTATTTGTACTTAACTCCGATGCGATTTCTGTGTTTCATCGTCAATGTAAAGGTTCAAGAAATACATTGAACCTGCAGTGGTATATCGGAAACTAATACTGGTCTCACAGGAAAGGATCAATGCACAGACTCGAAGAAGTCACACTCTTCTTGCACTTAAGGCGATATTCTGCCTTTTGTATTAAATTCCGATGCGATTTCTGTGTTTCATCGTCAATGTGATTGTCCAAGGAATACAATGAACCTGCTGTGGTCTATCGGAAACTAATACTGATCTCACAGGAAAGGATCATTGCACAGACTCTAAGAAGTCTCACTCTTCTTGCACTTAAGGCGGCATTGTGCCTTTTGTATTTAATTCCGATCTTATTTCAGTGTTGCATCGTCAATGTGTATGTGCATGGAATACATTGAACCTGCAGTGGTGTATCGGAAACTAATACTGGTCTCACAGGGAATGCTCGAAGCACCGACTGTGAGAAGAGGCTCAAATCTTGCACTTGAGGCGGCATTGTGCCTTTTGTATTTAATTCCGATGCGATTTCTTAGTTTCATCGTCAAAGTGAAGGTCCAAGGAATACATTGAACCTGCAGTGGTGTGTCGGAAACTAATACTGGTCTCACAGGGGATGCTTAAAGCACCGACTGTTAGAAGAGTCTCTGTTCTTGTACTTAAGGTAGCATTGTGCCTTTTGTATTTAATTCCAATGCGATTTCTGTGTTTCATCGTCAATGTGAAGGTCCAAGGAATACATTGAACCTGCATTGGTTTATCGGAAACTAATACTGGTCTCACAGGAAAGGATCAAAGCACAGACTCTAAGAAGTGTCACTCTCCTTGCACTTAATGCGGCATTGTGCCCTTTGTATTTAATTCCGATGCGATTTCTGTGTTTCATCGTCAATGTGAAGGACCAAGGAATACATTGACCCTGCAGTGGAGTATCGGAAACTAATACTGGTCTCACAGAAAGGATCAAAGCACAGACTCTAAGAAGTCTCACTCTTCTTGCACTTAAGGTGGCACTGCGCCTATTGTATTTAATTCCGATGTAATTTCAGTGGTTTATCGTCAATGTGTATGTCCTAGGAATACATTGAACTTGCAGTGGTGTATCGGACACTAATACTGGTCCCACAGGAAAGGATCAAAGCACTGACTCTAAGAAGTATCACTCTTCTTGCACTTAAGGTGGCATTGTGAGTTTTGTATTCAATTCCGATTTGATTTCAGTGTTTCATCGTCAATGCGTATGTCCAAGGAATACATTGAACCTGCAGTGGTGTGTCAGAAACTAATACTGGTCTCACAGGGAATGCTCAAAACACCGACTGTGAGAGGAGTCTCTATTCTTATATTTAAGGCAGCTTTGTGGCTTTTGTATTTAATTCCGACGCGATTTCTGTGTTTCATCGTCAATGTGAAGGTCCGAGGAGTACATTGAACCGGCAGTGGTGTGTGGGAAACTAATACTGGTCTCACAGGAAAGGACCAAAGCACAGACTCTAAGAAGTCACACTCTTCTTGCACTTAAAGCGGCATTGTGCCTTTTGTGTTTAATATTGATGAGATATCTGTGTTTCATCGTCTATGTTAATGTCTAAGGAATTCATTGAACCTGCAGTGGTGTATCGGAAACTAATACTGGTCTCACAGGAAACGAACAAAGCACAGACTCTTAGAAGTCTCACTCTTCTTGCACTTAAGTCGCATTGTGCCTTTTGTATTTAATTCCGATCTAATTTCAGTGTTTCATCCTCAACGTGTATGTCCAAGGAATACATTGAACCTGCAGTGGTGTATCGCAAACTAATACTGGTCACACAGGAAAGGATCAAAACTCAGACTCTTAGAAGTCTCTCTTTTCTTGCACTTAAGTCGTATTGTCTATTTGTATATAATTCTGATCTAATTTCAGTGTTTCATCGCCAACGTGTATGTCCAAGGAATACATTGAACCTGCAGTGGTGCATCGGAAGCTAATACTGGTTCACAGGAAAGGATCAAAGCACAGACTATAAGAAGTCCCACTCTTCTTGCACTTAAGGCGGCGTTGTGCCTTTTGTATTTAATTCCGATCTAATTTCAGTAGTTCATCGTCAGTGTGTATGTCCAAGGAATACATTGAACCTGCAGTGGTGTATCGGAAACTAATTCTGGTCTCACAGGGAAAGCTCAAAGCACCGACTGTAAGAAGAGTGTCTATTCTTGTACTTAAGGCTGCATTGTGCCTTTTGCATTTAATTCCGATGCGATTTCTGTGTTTCATCGTCAAAGTGAAGTGCCAAGGAATACATTGAACCTGCAGTGGTGTATCGGAAACTAATACTGGTCTCGCAGGAAAGGAATAAAGCACAGACTCTAAGAAGTCTCACTCTTCTTGCACTTAAGTCGCATTGTGCCTTTTGTATTTAATTCCGATCTAATTTCAGTGCTTCGTCGTAAACGTGTATGTCCAAGGAATACATTGATCCTGCAGTGGTGTATCGGAAACTAATACGGGCCTCACAGGAAAGGCACAAAGCACAGACTCTAAGAAATCTCACTCTTTTTGCACTTAAGGCGGCATTGTGCCTTTTGTATTTAATTCCGATGCAATTTCTGTGTTTCATCGACAATGTGAAGGTCCAAGGAATACATTGAATCTGCAGTGGTAAATCGGAAACTGATACTGGTCTCGCAGGAAAGGATCAAAGCACAGACTCCAAGAAGTCTCAGTCTTGTTGCACTTAAGGCGGCAATGTGCCTTTTGTGTTTAATTCCGATGCGATTTCAGTGTTTCATCGTCAATGTGTATGTCCATGGAATACATTGTACCTGCAGTGGTGTGTCAGAAACTGGTACTGGTCTCACAGGGAATGCTCAAAAATCCGACTGTAAGAGAAGTCTCTATTCTTATACTTAAGGCGACATTGTGCCTTTTGTATTTAATTCCGACGCGATTTCGGTGTTTCATCGTCAATGTCAAGGTCCAATGAATAAATTGAACCTGCAGTGGAGTATCGGAAACTAATACTGGTCTCACAGGAAAGGATCAACGCACAGACTCTAAGAAGTCTCTCTCTTCTTGCACTTAAGGCGGCATTGTGCCTTTTGTATTTAATTCCGATGCGATTTCTGTGTTTCATCGTCAATGTGAAGGTCCAAGGAATACATTGAACTTGCAGTGGTGTATCGGAAGCTAATACTGGTCTCACAGGAAAGGATCAAAGCACAGACTCTAAGAAGTATCACTCTTCTTGCACTTAAGGCGGCATTGTGAGTTTTGTATTATATTCCGTTTTTAATTTCAGTGTTTCATCGTCAATGTGTATTTCCAAGGAATACATTGAACCTGCAGTGGTATGTCAGAAACTAATACTGGTCTCACAGGGAATGCTCAAAACACCGACTGTATGAAGAGTCTCTAATCTTATACCTACGGCGGCATTGTGCCTTTTGTATCTATTTCCGATGCGATTTCTGTGTTTTATCGTCAATGTGAAGGTCCAAGGAATACATTGAACCTGTAGTGGTGTATCGGAAACTAATACTGGTCTCACAGGAGAGGATCAAAGCACAGACTCTAAGAAGTCTCATTCTTCTTGCACTTAAGGCGGCATTGTGTGATTTGTATTCAATTCCGATTTAATTTCAGTGTTTCATCGTCAATGTGTATGTCCAAGGAATACATTGAACTTGCAGTGGTGTGTCAGATACCAATACTGGTCTCACAGGGAATGCTCAAAACACCGACTGTAAGAAGAGTCTCTACTCTTATACTTAAGTCGGCATTGTGCCTTTTGTATTTAATTCCGATGCGATTTCTGTGTTTTATCGTCAATGTGATGGTCCAAGGAATACATTGAACCTGCAGTGGTGTATCGGAAACTAATACTGGTCTCACAGGAATGGATCAAAGCACAGCCTCTAAGAAGTCTCACTCTTATTGCACCTAAGGCGGCATTGTGCCTTTTGATTTATCTGCGATGTGATTTCTGTGTTTCATCGTCAATATGAAGGTCCAAGGAATACATTGAACCTGCAGTGGTTTATCGGAAACTAATACTGGTCTCACAGGAAAGGATCAAAGCACAGACTCTAAGAAGTCTCACTCTTCTTGCTCTTAAGTCGCATTGTGGCTTTTGTATTTAATTCAGATCTAATTTCATTGTTTCATCGTCACCGTGTATGTCCGAGGAATACATTGAACCTGCAGTGGGGAATCGGAAACAAATACTGGTCTCACAGGAAAGGATCAAAGCACAGACTATAAGAAGTCCCACTCATCTTGCACTTAAGGCGGCATTGTGCCTTTTGTATTTAATTCCGATCTAATTTCAGTAGTTCATCGTCAGTGTGTATGTCCAAGGAATACATTGAACCTGCAGTGGAGTATCGGAAACTAATACTTGTCTCACAGGGAAAGCCCAAAGCACCGACTGAAAGAAGAGTCTGTATTCTTGTACTTAAAACGTCATTGTGCCTTTTGTATTTAATTCCAATGCGATTTCTGTGTTTCATCGTCAATGTGAAGTTCCAAGGAATACATTGAACCTGCAGTGGTGTATCGGAAACTAATACTGGTCTCACACGAAAGGAACAAATCACAGACTCTAAGAAGTCTCACTCTTCTTTCACTTAACGCGGCATTGTGCCATTTGTATTTAATTCCGATGCGACTTCTGTGTTTCATCGTCAATGTGAAGGTTCAAGGAATACATTGAACTTGCAGTGGTATATCGGAAAGTAATACTGGCCTCACAGGAAAGGATCAATCCACAGACTCGAAGAAGTCACACTCTTCTTGCACTTAAGGCAATATTCTGCCTTTTGTATTAAATTCCGATGCGACTTCTGTGTTTCATCGTCAATGTGATTGTAAAGGAATACAATGAACCTGCAGTGGTGTATCGGAAACAAGTACTGGTCTCGCAATAAAGGATCAAAGCACAGACTCTAAGAAGGCTCACTCTTGTTGCACTTAAGGCGGCATTGTGCCTTTTGTATTTAATTCCGATTCGATTTCTGTGTTTCATCGTCAATATGAAGGTCCAAGGAATACATTGAACCTGCAGTGGAGTATCGGAAACTAATACTGGTCTCACAGGAAAGGATCAATGCACAGACTCTAAGAAGTCTCACTCTTCTTGCACTTAAGGCGGCATTGTGCCTTTTGTATATAATTCCGATGCGATTTCTGTGTTTCATCGCCAATGTGAAGGTCCAAGGAATACATTGAACCTGCAGTGGTGTATCGGAAACTAATACTGCTCTCACAGCAAAGGATTAAAGCACTGACTCTAAGAAGTCTCACTCTTGTTGCACATAAGGCGGCATTGTGCCTTTTGTATTTAAATCCGATCTAATTTCAGTGTTTCATTGTCAAAGTGTATGTCCATGGAATACATTGAACCAGCAGTGGTGTATCGGAAACTAATACTGGTCTCACAGGGAATGCTCAAAACACCGACTGTAAGAAGAGTCTCTATTCTTGTACTTAAGGCTGCATTGTGCCTTTTGTATTTAATTCCGACGCGATTTCTGAGTTTCATCGTCAATGTGAAGGTCCAAGGAATACATTGAACTTTCAGTGGAGTATTGGAAACTAATACTGGTCGCACAGGATAGGATCAATACACAGACTCTGAGAAGTCTCACTCTTCTTGCACTTAAGGCGGCATTGTGCCTTTTGTATTTAATTCCGTTGCGATTTCTGTGTTTCATCGTCAATGTGAAGGTCCAAGGAATACATTGAACCTGCAGTGGTATATCGGAAACTAATACTGGTCTCACAGGAAAGGATCAAAGCACAGACTCTAATTAGTCAAACTCTTCTTACACTTAAGGCGGCATTGTGCCTTTTGTATTTAATTGCGATGCGATTTCTGTGTTTCATCGTCAATGTGAGTGTCCAACTAATACATTGAACCTGCAGTGGTGTATCAGAAACTAATACTGGTCTCACAGGAAAGGATCAAAGCACAGACTCTAAGAAGTCTCACTCTTCTTGCACTTAAGGCGGCATTGTGCACTTTGTATTTAACTCCGAAGCGATTTCTGTGTTTCATCGTCAATGTGAAGATACAAGGAATACATTGAACCTGCAGTGGAGTATCTGAAACTAATACTGGTCTCACAGGCTCACAGGAAAGGATCAATGCACAGACTCTAAGAAGTCTCACTCTTCTCGCACTTAAGGCGGCATTGTGCCTCTTGTATTTAATACCGACGCGATTTCTGTGTTTCATCGTCAATGTGACGGCCCAAGGAACACATTGAACCTGCAGTGGTGTATCGGAAACTAATACTGGTCTCACAGAAAAGGATCAAAGCACAGACACTAAGAAGTCACACTCTTCTTGCACTTAAGGCGGCATTCTGCCTTTTGTACTAAATTCCGATGCGATTTCTATGTTTCATCGTCAATGTGAATGTCCAAGGAATACAATGTACCTGCAGTGGTGTATCGGAAACTAATACTGGTCTCGCAGGAAATTATCAAAGCACAGACTCTAAGAAGTCTCACTCTTGTTGCACTTAAGGCGGCATTGTTCCTTTTGCATTTAATTCCGATGCGATTACTTTGTTTCATCCTCAATGTGAAGGTCCAAGGAAAACATTGAACCTGCAGTGGAGTATCGGAAACTAATACTGGTCTCACAGGAGACGATCAATGCACAGACTCTTAGAAGTCTCACTCTTCTTCCACTTAAGGCGGCATTGTGCCTTTTGAATTTAATTCCGATGCGATGTCTGTGTTTCATCGTCAATGTGAAGGTCCAAGGAATACATTGAACCGGCAGTGGTGTATCGGAAACTAATACTGGTCTCACAGGAACGGAACAAAGCACAGACTCTAAGAAGTCTCACTCTTCTTGCACTTAAAGCGGCATTGTGCCATTTGTATTTAATTCCGATGCGATTTCTGTGTTTCATCGTCAATGTGAAGGTTCAGGGAGTACATTGAACCTGCAGTGGTATATCGGAAACTAATACTGGCCTCACAGGAAAAGATCAAAGCACAGACTCGAAGAAGTCACACTCTTCTTGCACTTAAGGCGGCATTCTGCCTTTTGTATTAAAATCCGATGCGATTTCTATGTTTCATCGTCAATGTGAATGTCCAAGGAATACAATGAACCTGCAGTGGTGTATCGAAAACTAATACTGGTCTCGCAGGAAAGGATCAAAGCACAGACTCTAAGAAGTCTCACTCTTGTTGCACTTAAGGCGGCATTGTGCCTTTTGCATTTAATTCCGATGCGATTACTGTGTTTCATCCTCAATGTGAAGGTCCAAGGAATACATTGAACCTGCAGTGGAGTATCGGAAGCTAATACTTGTCTCACAGGAGAGGATCAATGCACAGACTCTTAGAAGTCTCACTCTTCTTCCACTTAAGGCGGCATTGTGCCTTTTGAATTTAATTCCGATGCGATTTCTGTGTTTCATCGTCAATGTGAAGGTCCAAGGAATACATTGAACCGGCAGTGGTGTATCGGAAGCTAATACTGCTCTCACAGGAAAGGATCAAAGCACTGACTCTAAGAAGTCTCACCCTTGTTGCACTTAAGGCGGCATTGTGCCTTTTGTATTTTATTCCGATCTAATTTCACTGTTTCATCGTCAAAGTGTATGTCCATGGAACACATTGAACCAGCAGTGGTGTATCGGAAACTAATTCTGGTCTCACAGGGAATGCTCAAAACACCGACTGTAAGAAGAGTCTCTATTCTTGTACTTAAGGCTCCATTGTGCTTTTTGTATTTATTTCCGACGCGATTTCTGAGTTTCACCGTCAATGTGAAGGTCCAAGGAATACATTGAACCTGTAGTGGTGAGTCGGAAGCTTATACTGGTCTCACAGGGAATGCTCAAATCACAGACTGTAAGAAGAGTCTATGTTCTTGTACTTAAGGTAGCATTGTGCCTTTTGTATATAATTCCGATGCGATTTCTGTGTTTCATCGTCAATGTGAAGGTACAAGGAATACATTGAACCTGCAGTGGAGTATCGGAAACTAATACTGGTCCCACAGGATAGGATCAATACACAGACTCTAAGAAGTCTCACTCTTCTTGCACTTAAGGCGGCATTGTGCCTTTTGTATTTAATTCCGATTCGATTTCTGTGTTTCATCGTCAATGTGAAGGTCCAAGGAATACATTGAACCTGCAGTGGTATATCGGAAACTAATACTGGTCTCGCAGGAAAGGATCAAAGCACAGACTCGAAGGAGACCACACTCTTCTTGTACTTAAGGCGGCATTGTGCCTTTTTTATTTAATTCCGATGCGATTTCTGTGTTTCATCGTCAATGTGAGTGTCCAAGGAATACATTGAACCTGCAGTGGTGTATCGGAAACTAATACTGATCTCACAGGAAAGGATCAAAGCACAGATTCCAAGAAGTCTCACTCTTCTTGCACTTAAGGCGTCATTGTGCATTTTGTATTTAATTCCGATGCGATTTCTGTGTTTGATCGTCAATGTGAAGGTCCAAGGAATACATTGAACCTGCAGTGGGGTATCGGAAACTAATACTGGTCTCACAGGCTCACAGGAAAAGATCAATGCACAGACTCTAAGAAGTCTCACTCTTCTCGCACTTAAGGCGGCATTCTGCCTTTTGTATTTAATTCCGATGCGATTTCTGTGTATTGTCGTCTATGTGAAGGTCCAAGGAACACATTGAACCTGCAGTGGTGTATCGGAAACTAATACTGGTCTCACAGGGACGGATCAAAGCACAGACTCTAAGAAGTCTCACTCTTCTTGCACTTAAGGCGGCATTGTCCCTTTTGTATTTAATTCCGATCTTATTTAAGTGTTTCATCGTCAATGTGTATGACCAAGGAATACATTGAACCTGCAGTGGTGGTTCGGAAACTAAAATTGGTCTCACAGGGAATGCTCAAAACACCGACTGTAAGAAGAGTCTCTATTTTTGTACTTAAGGCTGCATTGTGCCTTTTGTATTTAATACCGACGCGATATCTGAGTTTCATCGTCAATGTGAAGGTCCAAGGAATACATATAACCTGCAGTGGTGTGTCGGAAACTATGACTGGTCTCTCAGGGAATGCTCAAAGCACCGACTGTTAGAAGAGTCTCTGTTCTTGAACTGAAGGTGGCATGGTGCTTTTATATTTAATTCCGATGCGATTTCTGTGTTTCATCGTCAATGTGAAGGTCCAAGAAATACATTGAACCTGCAGTGGTGGATCGGAAACTAATACTGGTCTCACAGGGACGGATCAAAGCACAGACTCTAAGAAGTCTCACTCTTCTTGCACTTAAGGCGGCATTGTTCCTTTTGTATTTAATTCCGTTCTTATTTAAGTGTTTCATCGTCAATGTGTATGACCAAGGAATACATTGAACCTGCAGTGGTGTATTGGAAACTAATACTGGTCTCACAGGGAATGCTCAAAACACCGATTCTAAGAAGAGTCTCTATTCTTGTACTAAAGGCGGCATTGTGCCTGTTGTATTTATCTCCGATGTGATATCTATGTTTCATCGTCAATGTGAAGGTCCAAGGAATACATTGAGCCTGCAGTGGAGTATCGGAAACTAATACTGGTCTCACAGGGAATGCTCAAAACA
The DNA here is from genome assembly GCF_021461395.2 of Schistocerca americana. NCBI lineage: Eukaryota > Metazoa > Arthropoda > Insecta > Orthoptera > Acrididae > Schistocerca > Schistocerca americana. Next base: position 728,278,924 of record NC_060123.1, on the reverse strand, counting down.
ATAACTGTAAGAAGAGTGTCCATTCTTGTACTAAAGGCTGCATTGTGCCTTTTGTATTTAATTCTGACGCGATTTCTGAATTTCATCGTCACTATGATGGTCCAAGGAATACATTGAACCTGCAGTGGTGTGTCGGTAACTAATACTGGTCTCACACGGAATGCTCAAAACACCGACTGTAAGAAGAGTCTCTGTTCTTGCACTTAAGTCGGCATTGTGCCTTTTGTATTTAATTCCGATGTGATTTCTGTGTTTCATCGTCAACCTGAAGGTCCAAGGATTACATTGAGCCTGCAGTGGTGTATCGCAAACTAATACTGGCCTCTCAGGGAGTGCTCAAATCACCGACTGTAAGAAGAGTCACTATTCTTGTACATATGGAGGCATTGTGCCTTTTGTATTTAATTCCGACGCGTTTTCTGTGTTTCATCGTCAATTTGAAGGTCCAAGGATTACATTGAATCTGCAGTGGTGTATCGCAAACTAATACTGGTCTCACAGGGAGTGCTCAAAACACCAACTGTAAGAAGAGTCTCTATTCTTGTACTTTTGGAGGCATTGTGCCTTTTGTATTTAATTCCGATGCGATTTCTGTGTTTCATCATAAATGTGAAGGTCCAAGGAATACATTAAACCTGCAGGGGAGTATCGGAAACTAATACTGGTCTCACAGGATAGGATCAACGCACAGACTCTAAGAAGTCTCACTCTTCTTGCACTTAAGGCGGCATTGTGCCTTTTGTATTTAAATCCGATCTAATTTCTGTGTTTCATCGTCGATCTGAAGGTCCAAGGAATACATTGAACCTGCAGTGGTGTATCGCAAACTAATACTGGTCTCACAGGGAGTGCCCAAAACACCGACTGTAAGAAGAGTCTCTATTCTTGTACTTATGGATGTATTGTGCCTTTTGTATTTAATTCCGACGCGATTTCTGTGTTTCATCGTCAATCTAAAGGTCCAAGGATTACATTGACCCTGCAGTGGTGTATCGCAAACTATTACTGGTCTAACAGGGAGTGCTCAAAACACCGACTGTAAGAAGAGTCTCTATTCTTGTACTTATGGAGGCATTGTGCCTTTTGTATTTAATTCCGACACGATTTCTGTGTTTCATCGCCAATGTGAAGGTCCAAGGAATACATTAAACCTGCAGTGGAGTATCGGAAACTAATACTGGTCTCACAGGAAAGGAACAACGCACAGACTCTAAGAAGTCTCACTCTTCTTGCACTTAAGGCGGCATTGTGCCTTTTGTATTTAATTCCGATGTGATTTCTGTGTTTCATCGTCAATCTGAAGGTCCAAGGAATACATTGAACCTGCAGTGGTGTATCGCAAACTAATACTGGTCTCACAGGGAGTGCCCAAAACACCGACTGTAAGAAGAGTCTCTATTCTTGTACTTATGGATGTATTGTGCCTTTTGTATTTAATTCCGACGCGATTTCTGTGTTTCATCGTCAATCTGAATGTCCAAGGAATACATTGAACCTGCAGTGGTGTATCGGAAACTAATACTGGTCTCACAGGGAGTGCTCAAAACACCGACTGTAAGAAGAGTCTCTATTCTTGTACTTATGGAGGCATTGTGCCTTTTTTATTTAATTCCGACGCGATTTCTGTGTTTCATCGTCAATCTGAAGGTCCAAGAAATACATTGAACCTGCAGTGGTGTATCGCAAACTAATACTGGTATCACAGGCAGTGCTCAAAACACTGACTGTAAGAAGAGTCTCTATTCTTGTACTTATGGAGGCATTGTGCCTTTTGTATTTAATTCCAATGCGATTTATGTGTTTCATCGTCAACCTGAAGGTCCAAGGAATACACTGAACCTGCAGTGGTGTATCGGAAACTAATACAGGTCTCACAGGAAAGGATCAAAGCACAGACTATAAGAAGACTCACTCTTCTTGCACTTAAGTCGGCATTGTGCCTTTTGTATTTATATCCAATGCGATTTCTGTGTTTCATCGTCAATCTGAAGGTCCAAGGAATACATTATACCTGCAGTGGTGTATCGGAAAATAATACTGGTCTCACAGGAAAGGATCATCGCACAGACTCTAAGAAGTCTCACTCATCTTGCACTTAAGGCGGCATTGTACCTTTTGTATTTAATTCCGATGTGATTTCTGTGTTTCATCGTCAATCTGAAGGTCCAAGGAATACATTGAGCCTGCAGTGGTGTATAGCAAACTAATACTGGTCTCACAGGGAGTGTTCAAAACACCGACTGTAAGAAGAGTCTCTATTCTAGTACTTATGGAGGCATTGTGCCTTTTGTATTTAATTCTGACGTGATTTCTGTGTTTCATCGCCAATGTGAAGGTCCAAGGAATACATTAAACCTGCAGTCGAGTATTGGAAACTAATACTGGTCTCACAGGAAAGGATCAACGCACAGACTCTAAGAAGTCTCACTCTTCTTGCACTTAAGGCGGCATTGTGCCCTTTGTATTTAATTCCAATGTGATTTCTGTGTTTCATCGTCAATCTGAAGGACCAAGGAATACATTGAACCTGCAGTGGTGTATCGCAAACTATTACTGGTCTCACAGGGAGTGCTCAAAACACCGACTGTATGAAGAGTCTCTATTCTTGTACTTATGGAGGCATTGTGCCTTTTGTATTTAATTCCGACGCGATTTCTGTGTATCATCGTCAATCTGAAGGTCCAAGGAATACATTGAACCTGCAGTGGTGTATCGCAAACTAATACTGGTCTCACAGGGAGTGCTCAAAACACCTACTGTATGAAGAGTCTCTATTCTTGTACTTATGGAGGCATTGTGCCTTTTGTATTTAATTCCGATGCGATTTCTGTGTTTCATCGTCAATGTGAAGGTCCAAGAATTACATTGAACCGGCAGTGGTGTATCGGAAACTAATACTGGTCTCACAGGAAAGGATCAAAGCACAGACTAAAAGAAGTCTTACTCTTCTTGCACTTAAGTCAGCATTTTGCCTTTTGTATTTAATTCCTATGTGATTTCTGTGTTTCATCGTCAATGTGTACGTCCAAGGAGTACATTGAACCAGCAGTGGTGTATCTGAAACTGATACTGGTCTCACAGGAAAGGATCAAAGCACTGACTCTATGAAGTCTCACTCTTCTTTCACTTAAGGCGGCATTGTGCCTTTTGTATTTAATACCGATCTAATTTCAGTGTTTCATCGTCAATGTGTATGTCCAAGGAATACATTGAACCTGCAGTGGTGTATCGGAACTAATACTAGTCTTACAGGGAATGCTCAAAACAATAAAAGTAAGAAGAGAGTCTATTCTTGTACTTACAGCTGCATTGTTCCTTTTGTATTTAATTCTGACGCGAATTCTGAATTTCATCGTCAATGTGAAGGTCCACGGAATACAGTGAACCTGCAGTGGTGTGTTGGAAACTAATACTGGTCTCACAGGAAATGCTCAAAGCACCGACTGTAAGAAGAGTCCCTGTTCTTGTACTTAAGGTGGCATTGTGCCTTTTGTATTTAATTCCGATGCGATTCCTGTGTTTCATCGTCATTGTGAAGGTTCAAGGAATACATTGAGCCGGCAGTGGAGTATCGGAAACTAATACTAGTCTCACAAGAAAGGATCAATGCACAGACTCAAAGAAGTCTCTCTCTTCTTGCACTTAAGGCGGTATTGTGCCTTTTGTATTTAATTCCGATGCGATTTCTGTGTTTCATCGTCAATGTGACGGTCCAAGGAATACATTGAACCTGCTGTGGTGTATCGGAAACTAATACTGGTCTCACAGAAAAGGAACAAAGCACAGACTCTAAGAAGGCTCACTCTTCTTGCACTTAAGGCGGTATTGCGCCTTTTGTATTTAATTCCGATGTAATTTCAGTGTTTCTTCGTCAATGTGTATGTCCAAGGAATACATTGAAACAGCTGTGGTGTATCGGAAACTAATACTGGTCTCACAGGGAATGCTCATAACACCGACTTTAAGAACAGTCTTTATTCTTGTACTTAAGGCGGCACTGTGCCTTTTGTATTTAATTCCGATGCGATTTCTGTCTTTTATCGTAAATGTGAAGGTCCAAGGAATACATTGAACCTGCAGTGGTGATTCGGAAACTAATACTGGTTCCACAGGAAAGGATCAAAGAACAGACACTAAGAAGTTCCACTCTTCTAGCCCTTAAGGCGGCATTGCGAAATTTGTATTTAATTCCGATGTAATTTCAGTGTTTCATCGTCAATGTGTATGTCCAAGGATTACATTAAACCTGCAGTGGTGTATCGGAAACCAATACTGGTCTCACAGGAAAGGATCAAAGCAGACACTCTAAGAAGTGTCACTCTTCTTGCACATAAGGCGGCATTGTGCCTTTTGTATTTAATACCGATGCAATTTTTGTGTTTCATCGTCAACGTGAAGGTCCAAGGAATACATAGATCCTGAAGAGGTGTATCGGAAACTAATACTGGTCTCACAGGAAAGGATCAAAGCACAGACCCTAAGAAGTGCCAGTCTTCTTGCACTTAAGGTGGCATTGTGCATTTGTATTTAATTCCGATGCGATTTCTGTGTTTCATCGTCAATGTGAAGGTCCAAGGAATACATTGAACCTGCAGTGGAGTATCGGAAACTAATTCTGGTCCCACAGGAAAGGATCAATGCACAGACTCTAAGAAGTCTCACTCTTCTTGCACTTAAGGCGGCATTGTGCCTTTTGTATTTAATTCCGACGCGATTTCTGTGTTTCATCGTCAATGTGAAGGTCATAGGAGTACATTGAACCTGCAGTGGTGTATCAATAACTAATACTGGTCTCACATTGAATGCTCAAAGCACCGACTGTAAGAAGAGTCTCTATTCTTGTACTTAAGGCGGCTTTGTGCCTTTTGTATTTAATTCCGATGCGCTTTCTGTGTTTCATCGTCAATGTGAAGGTCCAAGGAATACATTGAACCTGCAGTGTAGTATTGGAAACTAATACTGGTCTCACAGGAAAGGATCAAAGGACAGACTCTAAGAAGTCTCACTCTTCTTGCACTTAAGGCAGCATTGTCCCTTTTGTATTTAATTCCGATGCGATTTCTGTATATCATGGCCAATTTGAACGTCCAAGGAATACATTGAACCTGCAGTGGTGTATCGGATGCTAATACTGGTCTCGCAGGAAAGGATCAAAGCACACACTCTAAGAAGGCTCACTCTTCTTGCACTTAAAGCGGCATTGTGCCTTTTGTATTTAATTCCGATCTAATTTCAGTGTTTCTTCGTCAATGTGAATGTCGGAGGAATACATTGAACCTGCAGTGGTGTATCGGAATCTAATACTGGTCTCACAGATAATGCTCAAAGCACCGACTGTAAGAAGAGTCTCTATTCTTATACTTAAGGCGCCATTGTGCCTTTTGTATTTAATTCCGACGCGATTTCTGTGTTTCATCGTCAATGTGAGGGTCCAAGGAATACATTGCACCTGCAGTGGTGTATCGGAAACTAATACTGGTCTCACAGGGATTGCTCAAAACACCGACTGTAAGAAGAGTCTCTAATCTTATACTTAAGGCAGCATTGTGCCTTTTGTATTTAATTCCGATGCGATTTCTGTGTTTCATCGTCAATGTGAAGGTCCTAGGAATACATTGAACCTGCAGTTGTGTATCGGAAACTAATGCTGGTCTCACAGGAAAAAATCAAAGCACAGACTCTAAGAAGGCTCAATCTTCTTGTACTTAAGGCGGCATTGTGCCTTTTGTATTTAATTCCGATCTAATTTCAGTGTTTCATCGTCAATGTGTATGTCCAAGGAATACATTGAACCTGCAGTGGTGTATCGGAAACTAATACTGGTCTCACAGGGAATGCTCAAAACACCGACTGTAAGAGGAGTCTCTATTCTTGTACTTAAGGCGGCCTTGTGCCTTTTGTATTTATGTCCGATGCGCTGTCTGTGTTTCATCGTCAATGTGAAGGTCCAAGGAATACATTGAACCTGCAGTGTAGTATTGGAAACTAATACTGGTCTCACAGGAAAGGATCAAAGGACAGACTCTAACAAGTCTCACTCTTCTTGCAATTAAGGCAGCATTGTCCCTTTTGTATTTAATTCCGATGCGATTTCTGTATATCATGGTCAATTTGAAGGTCCAAGGAATACATTGAACCTGCAGTGGTGTATCGGAAACTAATACTGGTCTCACAGGAAAGGATCAAAACACAGACTATAAGAAGGCTAACTCCTCTTGCACTTAGGGCGGCATTGTGAATTTTGTATTTAATTCCAATCTAATTTCAGTGTTTCATCGTCAATGTGTATGTCCAAGGAATACATTGAACCTGCAGTGGTGTATTGTAATCTAATACTGGTCTCACAGGGAATGCTCAAAACACCGACTGTAAGAAGAGTCTCTATTCTTATTCTTAAGGCGCCATTGTGCCTTTTGTATTTAATTCCGAGGCGATATCTGTGTTTCATCGTCTATGTGAAGGTCCAAGGAATACATTGAACCTGCAGTGGGGTATCGGAAACTAATACTGGTCCCACAGGAAAGGATCAATGCACAGACTCTAAGAAGTCTCACTCTTCTTGCACTTAAGGCAGCATTGTCCCTTTTGAATTTATTTCCGATGCGATTTCTGTATATCATGGTCAATTTGAAGGTCCAAGAAATACATTGAACCATCAGTGGTGTATCGGAAACTAATACTGGTCTCACAGGAAAAAATCAAAGCACAGACTCTAAGAAGTATTACTCTTCTTGCACTTAAGCCGGCGTTGTGAGTTTTGTATTTAATTCCGATCTAATTTCAGTGTTCCATCGTCAATGTGTATGTCCAAGGAATACATTGAACCTGCAGTGGTGTATTGTAATCTAATACTGGTCTCACAGGGAATGCTAAAAAACCGACTGTAAGAAGAGTCTCTATTCTTATACTTAAGGCAGCATTGTGCCTTTTGTATTTAATTCCGACGCGATTTCTGTGTTTCATCGTCAATGTGAAGGTCCAAGGAAGACATTGAACCTGCCGTGGTGTATCGGAAACTAATACTGGTCTCACAGGAAAGGATCAAAGCACAGACTCTAAGAAGAGTCTCTCTTCTTGATCTTAAGGCGGCACTGTGCCTTTTGTATTTAATTCCGATGCGATTTCTGTGTTTCATTTCAATTTGAAGGTCCAAGGAATACATTGAACCTGCAGTGGTGTATCGGAAACTAATACAGGTATCACAGGAAAGGATCAATGCACAGACGCTAAGAAGTCTCTCTCTTCTTGCAACTAAGCTGGCATTGTGCCCTTTGTATTTCATTCCGATGTAATTTCAGTGTTTCATCGTCAATGTGTATGTCCAAGGAATACATTAAACCTGCAGTGGTGTATCGGAAACTACGAATACTGGTCTCACAGGAAAGGATCAAAGCACAGACCCTAAGAAGTCTCACTCTTCTTGCACTTAAGGCGGCATTGTGCCATTTGTATTTAATTCCGATGTAATGTCAGTGTTTCATCGTCAATGTGTATGTCCAAGGAACACACTGAACATGCAGTGGTGTATCGGAAACTAATACTGGTCTCACAGGGAATGCTCAAAACACCGACTTTGAGAGGAGTCTCTATTCTTGTACTTAAGGCGGCAATGTGCCTTATGTATTTAATTCCGATGCGATGTCTGTGTTACATCGCCAATGTGAAGGTCCAAGGAATACATTGAACCTGCAGTGGAGAATCGGAAACTAATACTGGTCCCACAGGAAAGGATCAATACACAGACTCTATGATGTCTCAATCATCTTGTACTTAAGGCGGCATTGTGCCTTTTGTATTTAATTCCGATGCGATTTCTGTATTTCATCGTCAATGTGTATGTCCAAGGAATACATTGAACCAGCAGTGGTGTATCGGAAACTAATACTGGTCTCTCAGGGAATGCTCAAAACACCGACTGTAAGAAGAGTCTCTATTCTTATACTTAAGGCAGCATTGTTGCTTTTGTATTTAATTCCGACGCGATATCTGTGTATCATCGTCAATGTGAAGGTCCAAGGAATAAATTGAACCTGCCGTGGTGTATCGGAAACTAATACTGGACTCACAGGGAATGCTCAAAGCACCGACCTTAAGAGGAGTCTCTATTCTTGTACTTAAGGCGGCATTGTTCCTCATGTATTTAATTCCGATGCGCTTTCTGTGTTTCATCGTCAATGTGAAGGTCCAAGGAATACATTGAACCTGCAGTGTAGTATTGGAAACTAATACTGGTCTCACAGGAAAGGATCAAAGGACAGACTCTAAGAAGTCTCACTCTTCTTGCACTTAAGGCAGCATTGTCCCTTTTGTATTTAATTCCGATGCGATTTCTGTATATCATGGTCAATTTGAAGGTCCAAGGAATACATTGAACTTGCAGTGGTGTATCGGAAACTAATACTGGTCTCACAGGAAAGGATCAAAACACACACTCTAAGAAGGCTCACTCTTCTTGCACTTAAGGCGGCATTGTGCCTTTTGTATTTAATTCCGATCTAATTTCAGTGTTTCATCGTCAATGTGTATGTCCAAGGAATACATTGAACCTGCAGTGGTGTATCGGAATCTAATACTGGTCTCACAGGGAATGCTCAAAGCACCGACTGTAAGAAAAGTCTCTATTCTTATACTTAAGGCGCAATTGTGCCTTTTGTATTTAATTCCGACGCGATTTCTGTGTTTCATCGTCAACGTGAAGGTCCAAGGAATACAATGAACCTGCAGTGTAGTATTGGAAACTAATACTGGTCTCACAGGAAAGGATCAAAGGACAGACTCTAAGAAGTCCTACTCTTCTTGCACTTAAGGCAGCATTGTTCCTTTTGTATTTAATTCCGATGCGATTTCTGTATATCATGGTCAATTTGAAGGTCCAAGGAATACATTGAACCTGCTGTGGTGTATCGCAAACTAATACTGGACTCAAAGGAAAAGATCAACGCACAGACTCTAAGAAGTCTCACTCTTCTTGCACTTAAGGCGGCATTGTGCCTTTGTATTTAATTCCAATGTGATTTCTGTGTTTCATCGTCAATCTGAAGGACCAAGGAATACATTGAACCTGCAGTGGTGTATCGGAAACTATTACTGGTCTCACAGGGAGTGCTCAAAACACCGACTGTAAGAAGAGTCTCTATTCTTGTACTTATGGAGGCATTGTGCCTGTTGTATTTAATTCCGACGCGATTTCTGTGTATCATCGTCAATCTGAAGGTCCAAGGAATACATTGAACCTGCAGTGGTGTATCGCAAACTAATACTGGTCTCACAGAGAGTGCTCAAAACACCTACTGTAAGAAGAGTCTCTATTCTTGTACTTATGGAGGCATTGTGCCTTTTGTATTTAATTCCGATGCGATTTCTGTGTTTCATCGTCAATGTGAAGGTCCAAGAATTACATTGAACCGGCAGTGGTGTATTGGAAACTAATACTGGTCTCACAGGAAAGGATCAAAGCACAGACTAAAAGAAGTCTCACTCTCCTTGCACTTAAGTCGGCATTGTGCCTTTTGTATTTAATTCCTATGTGATTTCTGTGTTTCATCGTCAATGTGTATGTCCAAGGAATACATTGAACCAGCAGTGGTGTATCTGAAACTGATACTAGTCTCACAGGAAAGGATCAAAGCACAGACTCTATGAAGTCTCACTCTTCTTTCACTTAAGGCGGCATTGTGCTTTTTGTATTTAATACCGATCTAATTTCAGTGTTTCATCGTCAATGTGTATGTCCAAGGAATACATTGAACCTGCAGTGGTGTATGGGAAACTAATACTGGTCTTACAGGGAATGCTCAAAACAATAACTGTAAGAAGAGTGTCTAATCTTGTACTTACAGCTGCATTGTTCCTTTTGTATTTAAATCTGACGCGAATTCTGAATTTCATCGTCAATGTGAAGGTCCACGGAATACAGTGAACCTGCAGTGGTGTATCGGAAACTAATACTGGTCTCACAGGGAATGCTCAAAACACCGACTTTAAGAAGAGTCTTTATTCTTGTACTTAAGGCGGCACTGTGCCTTTTGTATTTAATTCCGATGCGATTTCTGTGTTTTATCGTAAATGTGAAGGTCCAAGGAATACATTGAACCTGCAGTGGTGTTTCGGAAACTAATACTGGTCCCACAGGAAAGGATCAAAGCACAGACACTAAGAAGTTCCACTCTTCTTGCACTTAAGGCGGCATTGCGCCTTTTGTATTTAATTCCGATGTAATTTCAGTGTTTCATCGTCAATGTGTATGTCCAAGGATTACATTAAACCTGAAGTTGTGTATCGGAATCCAATACTGGTCTCACAGGACAGGATCAAAGCAGACACTCTAAGAAGTGTCACTCTTCTTGCACTTAAGGCGGCATTGTGCCTTTTTTATTTAATTCCGATGCAATTTCTGTGTTTCATCGTCAACGTGAAGGTCCAAGGAATACATAGATCCTGAAGAGGTGTATCGGAAACTAAGACTGGTCTCACAGGAAAGGATCAAAGCACAGACTCTAAGAAGTCCCAGTCTTCTTGCACTTAAGGTGTCATTGTGCATTTGTATTTAATTCCGATGCGATTTCTGTGTTTCATCGTCAATGTGAAGGTCCAAGGAATACATTGAACCTGCAGTGGAGTATCGGAAACTAATTCTGGTCCCACAGGAAAGGATCAATGCACAGACTCTAAGAAGTCTCACTCTTCTTGCACTTAAGGCGGCATTGTGCCTTTTGTATTTAATTCCGACGCGATTTCTGTGTTTCATCGCAATGTGAAGGTCATAGGAGTACATTGAACCTGCAGTGGTGTATCGGAAACTAATACTGGTCTCACATTGAATGCTCAAAGCACCAACTGTAAGAAGAGTCTCTATTCTTGTACTTAAGGCGGCTTTGTGCCTTTTCTATTTAATTCCGATGCGCTTTCTGTGTTTCATCGTCAATGTGAAGGTCCAAGGAATACATTGAACCTGCAGTGTAGTATTGGAAACTAATACTGGTCTCACAGGAAAGGATCAAAGGACAGACTCTAAGAAGTCTCACTCTTCTTGCACTTAAGGCAGCATTGTCCCTTTTGTATTTAAATCCGATGCGATTTCTGTATATCATGGTCAATTTGAAGGTCCAAGGAATACATTGAACCTGCAGAGGTGTATCGGAAGGTAATACTGGTCTCGCAGGAAAGGATCAAAGCACACACTCTAAGAAGTCTCACTCTTCTTGCACTTAACGCGGCATTGTGCCTTTTGTATTTAATTCCGATCTAATTTCAGTGTTTCTTCGTCAATGTGTATGTCGAAGGAATACATTGAACCTGCAGTGGTGTATCGGAATCTAATACTGGTCTCACAGATAATGCTCAAAGCACCGACTGTAAGAAGAGTCTCTATTCTTATACTTAAGGCGCCATTGTGCCTTTTGTATGTAATTCCGACGCGATTTCTGTGTTTCATCGCCAATGTGAGGGTCCAAGGAATACATTGAACCTGCAGAGGTGTATCGGAAGCTAATACTGGTCTCGCTGGAAAGGATCAAAGCACACACTCTAAGAAGTCTCACTCTTCTTGTACTTAAGGCGGCATTGTGCCTTTTGTATTTAAATCCGATCTAATTTCAGTATTTCATCGTCAATGTGTATGTCCAAGGAATACATTGAACCTGCAGTGGTGTATCGGAAACTAATACTGGTGTCACAGGGAATGCTCAAATCACCGACTGTAAGAGGAGTCTCTATTCTTGTACTTAAGGCGGCCTTGTGCCTTTTGTATTTAATTCCGATGCGCTGTCTGTGTTTCATCGTCAATGTGAAGATCCAAGGAATACATTGGACCTGCAGTGTAGTATTGGAAACTAATACTGGTCTCACAGGAAAGGATCAAAGGACAGACTCTAACAAGTCTCACTCTTCTTGCACTTAAGGCAGCATTGTCCCTTTTGTACTTAATTCCGATGTAATTTCTGTATATCATGGTCAATTTGAAGGTGCAAGGAATACATTGAACCTGCAGTGGTGTATCGGAAACTAATACTGGTCTCACAGGAAAGGATCAAAGCACAGACTATAAGAAGGCTCACTCTTCTTGCACTTAAGGCGGCATTGTGAATTTTGTATTTAATTCCGATCTAATTTCAGTGTTTCATCGTCAATGTGTATGTCCAAGGAATACATTGAACCTGCAGTGGTGTATTGTAATCTAATACTGGTCTCACAGGGAATGCTCAAAGCACCGACTTTAAGAAGAGTCTCTATTCTTATACTTAAAGCGCCATTGTGCCTTTTGTATTTAATTCCGAGGCGATTTCTGTGTTTCATCGTCTATGTGAAGGTCCAAGGAATACATTGAACCTGCGGTGGGGTATCGGAAACTAATACTGGTCCCACAGGAATGGATCAATGCACAGACTCTAAGAAGTCTCACTCTTCTTGCACTTAAGGCAGCATTGTCCCTTTTGTATTTAATTCCGATGCGATTTCTGTATATCATGGTCAATTTGATGGTCCAAGGAATAAATTGAGCCTGCAGTGGTGTATCGGAAACTAATACTGGTCTCATAGGAAAGGATCAAAGCACACACTTTAAGAAGGCTCACTCTTCTTGCACTTAAGGCGGCATTGTGCCTTTTGTATTTAATTCCGATCTAATTTCAGTGTTTCATCGTCAATGTGTATGTCCAAGGAATACAATGAACCTGCAGTGGTGTATCGGAATCTAATACTGGTCTCACAGGGAATGCTCAAAGCACCGACTGTAAGAAGAGACTCTATTCTTATACTTAAGGCGCCATTGTGACTTTTGTATTTAATTCCGACGCGATTTCTGTGTTTCATCGTCAATGTGAAGGTCCAAGGAATACATTACACCTGCAGTGGTTTATCGGAAACTAATACTGGCCTCACTGGGATTGCTCAAAACACCGACTGTAAGAAGAGTCTCTAATCTTATACTTAAGGCAGCATTGTGCCTTTTGTATTTAATTCCGATGCGATTTCTGTGTTTCATCGTCAATGTGAAGGTCCAAGAAATACATTGAACCTGCAGTTATGTATCGGAAACTAATACTGGTCTCACAGGAAAAAATCAAAGCACAGACTCTAAGAAGTATCACTCTTCTTGCACTTAAGGCGGCGTTGTGAGTTTTGTATTTAATTCCAATTTAATTTCAGTGTTTCATCGTCAATGTGTATGTCCAAGGAATACATTGAACCGGCTGTGGTGTATCGGAAACTAATACTGGTCTCACAGGGAATGCTAAAAAACCGACTATAAGAAGAGTCTCTATTCTTATACTTAAGGCAGCATTGTGCCTTTTGTATTTAATTCTGACGCGATTTCTGTGTTTCATCGTCAATGTGAAGGTCCAAGGAAGACATTGAACCTGCCGTGGTGTATCGGAAACTAATACTGGTCTCACAGGAAAGGATCAAAGCACAGTCTCTAAGAGGAGTCTCTCTTCTTGAACTTAAGGCGGCACTGTGCCTATTGTATTTAATTCCGACGCGATTTCTGTGTTTCATCGTCAATGTGAAGGTCCAAGGAATACATTGAACCTGCCGTGGTGTATCGGAAACTAATACTGGTCTCACAGGGAATGCTCAAAGCACCGACCTTAAGAGGAGTCTCTATTCTTGTACTTAAGGCGGCATTGTGCCTTATGTATTTATTTCCGATGCGATTTCTGTGTTACATAGTCAATGTGAAGGTCCAAGGAATACATTGAACCTGCAGTGGAGTATCGGAAACTAATACTGGTCTCACAGGAAAAAATCAAAGCACAGACTCTAAGAAGTCTCACTCTTCTTGCACTTAAGGCGGCGTTGTGAGTTTTGTGTTTAATTCCGATCTAATTTCAGTGTTTCATCGTCAATGTGTATGTCCAAGGAATACATTGAACCTGCAGTGGTGTATCGGAAACTAATACTGGTCTCACAGGGAATGCTCAAAACACCGACTGTAAGAGGAGTCTCTATTCTTGTACTTAAGGCGGCCTTGTGCCTTTTGTATTTATGTCCGATGCGCTGTCTGTGTTTCATCGTCAATGTGAAGGTCCAAGGAATACATTGAACCTGCAGTGTAGTATTGGAAACTAATACTGGTCTCACAGGAAAGGATCAAAGGACAGACTCTAACAAGTCTCACTCTTCTTGCAATTAAGGCAGCATTGTCCCTTTTGTATTTAATTCCGATGCGATTTCTGTATATCATGGTCAATTTGAAGGTCCAAGGAATACATTGAACCTGCAGTGGTGTATCGGAAACTAATACTGGTCTCACAGGAAAGGATCAAAACACAGACTATAAGAAGGCTAACTCCTCTTGCACTTAGGGCGGCATTGTGAATTTTGTATTTAATTCCAATCTAATTTCAGTGTTTCATCGTCAATGTGTATGTCCAAGGAATACATTGAACCTGCAGTGGTGTATTGTAATCTAATACTGGTCTCACAGGGAATGCTCAAAACACCGACTGTAAGAAGAGTCTCTATTCTTATTCTTAAGGCGCCATTGTGCCTTTTGTATTTAATTCCGAGGCGATATCTGTGTTTCATCGTCTATGTGAAGGTCCAAGGAATACATTGAACCTGCAGTGGGGTATCGGAAACTAATACTGGTCCCACAGGAAAGGATCAATGCACAGACTCTAAGAAGTCTCACTCTTCTTGCACTTAAGGCAGCATTGTCCCTTTTGAATTTATTTCCGATGCGATTTCTGTATATCATGGTCAATTTGAAGGTCCAAGAAATACATTGAACCATCAGTGGTGTATCGGAAACTAATACTGGTCTCACAGGAAAAAATCAAAGCACAGACTCTAAGAAGTATTACTCTTCTTGCACTTAAGCCGGCGTTGTGAGTTTTGTATTTAATTCCGATCTAATTTCAGTGTTCCATCGTCAATGTGTATGTCCAAGGAATACATTGAACCTGCAGTGGTGTATTGTAATCTAATACTGGTCTCACAGGGAATGCTAAAAAACCGACTGTAAGAAGAGTCTCTATTCTTATACTTAAGGCAGCATTGTGCCTTTTGTATTTAATTCCGACGCGATTTCTGTGTTTCATCGTCAATGTGAAGGTCCAAGGAAGACATTGAACCTGCCGTGGTGTATCGGAAACTAATACTGGTCTCACAGGAAAGGATCAAAGCACAGACTCTAAGAAGAGTCTCTCTTCTTGATCTTAAGGCGGCACTGTGCCTTTTGTATTTAATTCCGATGCGATTTCTGTGTTTCATTTCAATTTGAAGGTCCAAGGAATACATTGAACCTGCAGTGGTGTATCGGAAACTAATACAGGTATCACAGGAAAGGATCAATGCACAGACGCTAAGAAGTCTCTCTCTTCTTGCAACTAAGCTGGCATTGTGCCCTTTGTATTTCATTCCGATGTAATTTCAGTGTTTCATCGTCAATGTGTATGTCCAAGGAATACATTAAACCTGCAGTGGTGTATCGGAAACTACGAATACTGGTCTCACAGGAAAGGATCAAAGCACAGACCCTAAGAAGTCTCACTCTTCTTGCACTTAAGGCGGCATTGTGCCATTTGTATTTAATTCCGATGTAATGTCAGTGTTTCATCGTCAATGTGTATGTCCAAGGAACACACTGAACATGCAGTGGTGTATCGGAAACTAATACTGGTCTCACAGGGAATGCTCAAAACACCGACTTTGAGAGGAGTCTCTATTCTTGTACTTAAGGCGGCAATGTGCCTTATGTATTTAATTCCGATGCGATGTCTGTGTTACATCGCCAATGTGAAGGTCCAAGGAATACATTGAACCTGCAGTGGAGAATCGGAAACTAATACTGGTCCCACAGGAAAGGATCAATACACAGACTCTATGATGTCTCAATCATCTTGTACTTAAGGCGGCATTGTGCCTTTTGTATTTAATTCCGATGCGATTTCTGTATTTCATCGTCAATGTGTATGTCCAAGGAATACATTGAACCAGCAGTGGTGTATCGGAAACTAATACTGGTCTCTCAGGGAATGCTCAAAACACCGACTGTAAGAAGAGTCTCTATTCTTATACTTAAGGCAGCATTGTTGCTTTTGTATTTAATTCCGACGCGATATCTGTGTATCATCGTCAATGTGAAGGTCCAAGGAATAAATTGAACCTGCCGTGGTGTATCGGAAACTAATACTGGACTCACAGGGAATGCTCAAAGCACCGACCTTAAGAGGAGTCTCTATTCTTGTACTTAAGGCGGCATTGTTCCTCATGTATTTAATTCCGATGCGCTTTCTGTGTTTCATCGTCAATGTGAAGGTCCAAGGAATACATTGAACCTGCAGTGTAGTATTGGAAACTAATACTGGTCTCACAGGAAAGGATCAAAGGACAGACTCTAAGAAGTCTCACTCTTCTTGCACTTAAGGCAGCATTGTCCCTTTTGTATTTAATTCCGATGCGATTTCTGTATATCATGGTCAATTTGAAGGTCCAAGGAATACATTGAACTTGCAGTGGTGTATCGGAAACTAATACTGGTCTCACAGGAAAGGATCAAAACACACACTCTAAGAAGGCTCACTCTTCTTGCACTTAAGGCGGCATTGTGCCTTTTGTATTTAATTCCGATCTAATTTCAGTGTTTCATCGTCAATGTGTATGTCCAAGGAATACATTGAACCTGCAGTGGTGTATCGGAATCTAATACTGGTCTCACAGGGAATGCTCAAAGCACCGACTGTAAGAAAAGTCTCTATTCTTATACTTAAGGCGCAATTGTGCCTTTTGTATTTAATTCCGACGCGATTTCTGTGTTTCATCGTCAACGTGAAGGTCCAAGGAATACAATGAACCTGCAGTGTAGTATTGGAAACTAATACTGGTCTCACAGGAAAGGATCAAAGGACAGACTCTAAGAAGTCCTACTCTTCTTGCACTTAAGGCAGCATTGTTCCTTTTGTATTTAATTCCGATGCGATTTCTGTATATCATGGTCAATTTGAAGGTCCAAGGAATACATTGAACCTGCTGTGGTGTATCGCAAACTAATACTGGACTCAAAGGAAAAGATCAACGCACAGACTCTAAGAAGTCTCACTCTTCTTGCACTTAAGGCGGCATTGTGCCTTTGTATTTAATTCCAATGTGATTTCTGTGTTTCATCGTCAATCTGAAGGACCAAGGAATACATTGAACCTGCAGTGGTGTATCGGAAACTATTACTGGTCTCACAGGGAGTGCTCAAAACACCGACTGTAAGAAGAGTCTCTATTCTTGTACTTATGGAGGCATTGTGCCTGTTGTATTTAATTCCGACGCGATTTCTGTGTATCATCGTCAATCTGAAGGTCCAAGGAATACATTGAACCTGCAGTGGTGTATCGCAAACTAATACTGGTCTCACAGAGAGTGCTCAAAACACCTACTGTAAGAAGAGTCTCTATTCTTGTACTTATGGAGGCATTGTGCCTTTTGTATTTAATTCCGATGCGATTTCTGTGTTTCATCGTCAATGTGAAGGTCCAAGAATTACATTGAACCGGCAGTGGTGTATTGGAAACTAATACTGGTCTCACAGGAAAGGATCAAAGCACAGACTAAAAGAAGTCTCACTCTCCTTGCACTTAAGTCGGCATTGTGCCTTTTGTATTTAATTCCTATGTGATTTCTGTGTTTCATCGTCAATGTGTATGTCCAAGGAATACATTGAACCAGCAGTGGTGTATCTGAAACTGATACTAGTCTCACAGGAAAGGATCAAAGCACAGACTCTATGAAGTCTCACTCTTCTTTCACTTAAGGCGGCATTGTGCTTTTTGTATTTAATACCGATCTAATTTCAGTGTTTCATCGTCAATGTGTATGTCCAAGGAATACATTGAACCTGCAGTGGTGTATGGGAAACTAATACTGGTCTTACAGGGAATGCTCAAAACAATAACTGTAAGAAGAGTGTCTAATCTTGTACTTACAGCTGCATTGTTCCTTTTGTATTTAAATCTGACGCGAATTCTGAATTTCATCGTCAATGTGAAGGTCCACGGAATACAGTGAACCTGCAGTGGTGTATCGGAAACTAATACTGGTCTCACAGGGAATGCTCAAAACACCGACTTTAAGAAGAGTCTTTATTCTTGTACTTAAGGCGGCACTGTGCCTTTTGTATTTAATTCCGATGCGATTTCTGTGTTTTATCGTAAATGTGAAGGTCCAAGGAATACATTGAACCTGCAGTGGTGTTTCGGAAACTAATACTGGTCCCACAGGAAAGGATCAAAGCACAGACACTAAGAAGTTCCACTCTTCTTGCACTTAAGGCGGCATTGCGCCTTTTGTATTTAATTCCGATGTAATTTCAGTGTTTCATCGTCAATGTGTATGTCCAAGGATTACATTAAACCTGAAGTTGTGTATCGGAATCCAATACTGGTCTCACAGGACAGGATCAAAGCAGACACTCTAAGAAGTGTCACTCTTCTTGCACTTAAGGCGGCATTGTGCCTTTTTTATTTAATTCCGATGCAATTTCTGTGTTTCATCGTCAACGTGAAGGTCCAAGGAATACATAGATCCTGAAGAGGTGTATCGGAAACTAAGACTGGTCTCACAGGAAAGGATCAAAGCACAGACTCTAAGAAGTCCCAGTCTTCTTGCACTTAAGGTGTCATTGTGCATTTGTATTTAATTCCGATGCGATTTCTGTGTTTCATCGTCAATGTGAAGGTCCAAGGAATACATTGAACCTGCAGTGGAGTATCGGAAACTAATTCTGGTCCCACAGGAAAGGATCAATGCACAGACTCTAAGAAGTCTCACTCTTCTTGCACTTAAGGCGGCATTGTGCCTTTTGTATTTAATTCCGACGCGATTTCTGTGTTTCATCGCAATGTGAAGGTCATAGGAGTACATTGAACCTGCAGTGGTGTATCGGAAACTAATACTGGTCTCACATTGAATGCTCAAAGCACCAACTGTAAGAAGAGTCTCTATTCTTGTACTTAAGGCGGCTTTGTGCCTTTTCTATTTAATTCCGATGCGCTTTCTGTGTTTCATCGTCAATGTGAAGGTCCAAGGAATACATTGAACCTGCAGTGTAGTATTGGAAACTAATACTGGTCTCACAGGAAAGGATCAAAGGACAGACTCTAAGAAGTCTCACTCTTCTTGCACTTAAGGCAGCATTGTCCCTTTTGTATTTAAATCCGATGCGATTTCTGTATATCATGGTCAATTTGAAGGTCCAAGGAATACATTGAACCTGCAGAGGTGTATCGGAAGGTAATACTGGTCTCGCAGGAAAGGATCAAAGCACACACTCTAAGAAGTCTCACTCTTCTTGCACTTAACGCGGCATTGTGCCTTTTGTATTTAATTCCGATCTAATTTCAGTGTTTCTTCGTCAATGTGTATGTCGAAGGAATACATTGAACCTGCAGTGGTGTATCGGAATCTAATACTGGTCTCACAGATAATGCTCAAAGCACCGACTGTAAGAAGAGTCTCTATTCTTATACTTAAGGCGCCATTGTGCCTTTTGTATGTAATTCCGACGCGATTTCTGTGTTTCATCGCCAATGTGAGGGTCCAAGGAATACATTGAACCTGCAGAGGTGTATCGGAAGCTAATACTGGTCTCGCTGGAAAGGATCAAAGCACACACTCTAAGAAGTCTCACTCTTCTTGTACTTAAGGCGGCATTGTGCCTTTTGTATTTAAATCCGATCTAATTTCAGTATTTCATCGTCAATGTGTATGTCCAAGGAATACATTGAACCTGCAGTGGTGTATCGGAAACTAATACTGGTGTCACAGGGAATGCTCAAATCACCGACTGTAAGAGGAGTCTCTATTCTTGTACTTAAGGCGGCCTTGTGCCTTTTGTATTTAATTCCGATGCGCTGTCTGTGTTTCATCGTCAATGTGAAGATCCAAGGAATACATTGGACCTGCAGTGTAGTATTGGAAACTAATACTGGTCTCACAGGAAAGGATCAAAGGACAGACTCTAACAAGTCTCACTCTTCTTGCACTTAAGGCAGCATTGTCCCTTTTGTACTTAATTCCGATGTAATTTCTGTATATCATGGTCAATTTGAAGGTGCAAGGAATACATTGAACCTGCAGTGGTGTATCGGAAACTAATACTGGTCTCACAGGAAAGGATCAAAGCACAGACTATAAGAAGGCTCACTCTTCTTGCACTTAAGGCGGCATTGTGAATTTTGTATTTAATTCCGATCTAATTTCAGTGTTTCATCGTCAATGTGTATGTCCAAGGAATACATTGAACCTGCAGTGGTGTATTGTAATCTAATACTGGTCTCACAGGGAATGCTCAAAGCACCGACTTTAAGAAGAGTCTCTATTCTTATACTTAAAGCGCCATTGTGCCTTTTGTATTTAATTCCGAGGCGATTTCTGTGTTTCATCGTCTATGTGAAGGTCCAAGGAATACATTGAACCTGCGGTGGGGTATCGGAAACTAATACTGGTCCCACAGGAATGGATCAATGCACAGACTCTAAGAAGTCTCACTCTTCTTGCACTTAAGGCAGCATTGTCCCTTTTGTATTTAATTCCGATGCGATTTCTGTATATCATGGTCAATTTGATGGTCCAAGGAATAAATTGAGCCTGCAGTGGTGTATCGGAAACTAATACTGGTCTCATAGGAAAGGATCAAAGCACACACTTTAAGAAGGCTCACTCTTCTTGCACTTAAGGCGGCATTGTGCCTTTTGTATTTAATTCCGATCTAATTTCAGTGTTTCATCGTCAATGTGTATGTCCAAGGAATACAATGAACCTGCAGTGGTGTATCGGAATCTAATACTGGTCTCACAGGGAATGCTCAAAGCACCGACTGTAAGAAGAGACTCTATTCTTATACTTAAGGCGCCATTGTGACTTTTGTATTTAATTCCGACGCGATTTCTGTGTTTCATCGTCAATGTGAAGGTCCAAGGAATACATTACACCTGCAGTGGTTTATCGGAAACTAATACTGGTCTCACTGGGATTGCTCAAAACACCGACTGTAAGAAGAGTCTCTAATCTTATACTTAAGGCAGCATTGTGCCTTTTGTATTTAATTCCGATGCGATTTCTGTGTTTCATCGTCAATGTGAAGGTCCAAGAAATACATTGAACCTGCAGTTATGTATCGGAAACTAATACTGGTCTCACAGGAAAAAATCAAAGCACAGACTCTAAGAAGTATCACTCTTCTTGCACTTAAGGCGGCGTTGTGAGTTTTGTATTTAATTCCAATTTAATTTCAGTGTTTCATCGTCAATGTGTATGTCCAAGGAATACATTGAACCGGCTGTGGTGTATCGGAAACTAATACTGGTCTCACAGGGAATGCTAAAAAACCGACTATAAGAAGAGTCTCTATTCTTATACTTAAGGCAGCATTGTGCCTTTTGTATTTAATTCTGACGCGATTTCTGTGTTTCATCGTCAATGTGAAGGTCCAAGGAAGACATTGAACCTGCCGTGGTGTATCGGAAACTAATACTGGTCTCACAGGAAAGGATCAAAGCACAGTCTCTAAGAGGAGTCTCTCTTCTTGAACTTAAGGCGGCACTGTGCCTATTGTATTTAATTCCGACGCGATTTCTGTGTTTCATCGTCAATGTGAAGGTCCAAGGAATACATTGAACCTGCCGTGGTGTATCGGAAACTAATACTGGTCTCACAGGGAATGCTCAAAGCACCGACCTTAAGAGGAGTCTCTATTCTTGTACTTAAGGCGGCATTGTGCCTTATGTATTTATTTCCGATGCGATTTCTGTGTTACATCGTCAATGTGAAGGTCCAAGGAATACATTGAACCTGCAGTGGAGTATCGGAAACTAATACTGGTCTCACAGGAAAAAATCAAAGCACAGACTCTAAGAAGTCTCACTCTTCTTGCACTTAAGGCGGCGTTGTGAGTTTTGTGTTTAATTCCGATCTAATTTCAGTGTTTCATCGTCGATGTGTATGTCCAACGAATACATTAAACCGGCAGTGGTGTATCGCAAACTAATACTGGTCTCACAGGGAATGCTCAAAACACCGACTGTAAGAAGAGTCTCTATTATTATATTTAAGGCAGCATTGTGCCTTTTGTATTTAATTCTGACGCGATTTCTGTGTTTCATCGTCAATGTGAAGGTCCAAGGAAGACATTGAACCTGCCGTGGTGTATCGGAAACAAATACTGGACTCACAGGAAAGGATCAAAGCACAGACTCTAAGAGGAGTCTCTCTTCTTGAACTTAAGGCGGCACTGTGCCTATTGTATTTAGTTCCGATGCGATTTCTGTGTTTCATCGTCAATTTGAAGGTCCAAGGAATACATTGAACCTGCAATGGTGTATCGGAACTAATACAGGTCTCACAGGAAAGGATCAATGCACAGACTCTAAGAAGTCTCTCTCTTCTTGCACCTAAGCTGGCATTGTGCCCTTTGTATATCATTCCGATGTAATTTCAGTGTTTCATCGTCAATGTGTATGTCCAAGGAATACATTAAACCTGCAGTGGTGTATCGGAAACTACGAATACTGGTCTCACAGGAAAGGATCAAAGCACAGACTCTAAGAAGTCTCACTTTTCCTTCACTTAAGGCGGCATTGTGCCTTTTGTATTTAATTCCGATGTGATGTCAGTGTTTCATCGTCAATGTGTATGTCCAAGGAACACACTGAACATGCAGTGGTGTATCGGAAACTAATACTGGTATCACAGGGAATCCTCAAAGCACCGACTTTAAGAGGAGTCTCTATTCTTGTACTTAAGGCGGCATTGTGCCTTATGTATTTAATTCCGATGCGATTTCTGTGTTACATCGTCAATGTGAAGGTCCAAGGAATACATTGAACCTGCAGTGGAGTATCGGAAACTAATACTGGTCCCACAGGAAAGGATCAATACACAGACTCTAAGAAGTCTCACTCTTCTTGTACTTAAGGCGGCATTGTGCCTTATGTATTTAATTCCGATGCGATTTCTGTGTTACATCGTCAATGTGAAGGTCCAAGGAATACATTGAACCTGCAGTGGAGTATCGGAAACTAATACTGGTCTCACAGGAAAAAATCAAAGCACAGACTCTAAGAAGTCTCACTCTTCTTGCACTTAAGGCGGCGTTGTGAGTTTTGTGTTTAATTCCGATCTAATTTCAGTGTTTCATCGTCGATGTGTATGTCCAACGAATACATTAAACCGGCAGTGGTGTATCGGAAACTAATACTGGTCTCACAGGGAATGCTCAAAGCACCGACTGTAAGAAGAGTCTCTATTATTATATTTAAGGCAGCATTGTTGCTTTTGTATTTAATTCCGACGCGATTTCTGTGTTTCATCGTCAATGTGAAGGTCCAAGGAATACATTGAACCTGCCGTGGTGTATCGGAAACTAATACTGGTCTCACAGGAAGGGATCAAAGCACAGACTCTAAGAAGTGTCTCTCTTCTTGAACTTAAGGCGGCATTGTGCCTTTTGTATTTAATTCGGATGCGATTTCTGTATTTCATCGTCAATGAGAAGGTCCAAGGAATACATTGAACCTGCAGTGGTGTCTCGAAAACTAAAACTGGTCCCACAGGAAAGCATCAATGCACAGACTCTAAGAAGTCTCTCTCTGCTTGCACCTAAGCCGGCATTGTGCCCTTTGTATTTCATTCCGATGTAATTTCAGTGTTTTATCGTCAATGTGTATGTCCAAGGAATACATTGAACCTGCAGTGGAGTATCGGAAACTAATACTGGTCCCACAGGAAAGGATCAATGCACAGACTCTAAGAAGTCTCACTCTTCTTGCACTTAAGGCAGCATTGTCCCTTTTGTATTTAATTCCGATGCGATTTCTGTATATCATGGTCAATTTGAAGGTCCAAGGAATACATTGAACCTGCAATGGTGTATCGGAAACTAATACTGGTCTCACAGGAAAGGATCAAAGCACACACTCTAAGAAGGCTCACTCTTCTTGCACTTAAGGCGGCATTGTGCCTTTTGTATTTAATTCCTATGTGATTTCTGTGTTTCATCGTCAATGTGTATGTCCAAGGAATACATTGAACCAGCAGTGGTGTATCTGAAACTGATACTGGTCTCACAGGAAAGGATCAAAGCACAGACTCTATGAAGTCTCACTCTTCTTTCACTTAAGGCGGCATTGTGCTTTTTGTATTTAATACCGATCTAATTTCAGTGTTTCATCGTCAATGTGTATGTCCAAGGAATACATTGAACCTGCAGTGGTGTATGGGAAACTAATACTGGTCTTTCAGGGAATGCTCAAAACAATAACTGTAAGAAGAGTGTCTATTCTTGTACTTACAGCTGCATTGTTCCTTTTGTATTTAATTCTGACGCGAATTCTGAATTTCATCGTCAATGTGATGGTCCACGGAATACAGTGAATCTGCAGTGGTGTATCGGAAACTAATACTGGTCCCACAGGAAAGGATCAAAGCACAGACACTAGGAAGTTCCACTCTTCTTGCACTTAAGGCGGCATTGCGCCTTTTGTATTTAATTCCGATGTAATTTCAGTGTTTCATCGTCAATGTGTATGTCCAAGGATTACATTAAACCTGCAGTGGGGTATCGGAAACCAATACTGGTCTCACAGGAAAGGATCAAAGCAGACACTCTAAGAAGTGTCACTCTTCTTGCACTTAAGGCGGCATTGTGCCTTTTGTATTTAATTCCGATGCAATTTCTTTGTTTCATCGTCAACGTGAAGGTCCAAGGAGTACAAAGATCCTGAAGAGGTGTATCGGAAACTAATACTGGTCTCACAGGAAAGGATCAAAGCACAGACACTAAGAAGTCCCAGTCTTCTTGCACTTAAGGTGGCATTGTGCATTTGTATTTAATTCCGATGTGATTTCTGTATATCATGGTCAATTTGAAGGTCCAAGGAATACATTGAGCCTGCAGTGGTGTATCGGAAACTAATACTGGTCTCATAGGAAAGGATCAAAGCACACACTTTAAGAAGGCTCACACTTCTTGCACTTAAGGCGGCATTGTGCCTTTTGTATTTAATTCCGATCTAATTTCAGTGTTTCATCGTCAATGTGTATGTCCAAGGAATACAATGAACCTGCAGTGGTGTATCGGAATCTAATACTGGTCTCACAGGGAATGCTCAAAGCACCGACTGTAAGAAGAGACTCTATGCTTATACTTAAGGCGCCATTGTGACTTTTGTATTTAATTCCGACGCGATTTCTGTGTTTCATCGTCAATGTGAAGGTCCAAGGAATACATTACACCTGCAGTGGTTCATCGGAAACTAATACTGGTCTCACTGGGATTGCTCAAAACACCGACTGTAAGAAGAGCCTCTAATCTTATACTTAAGGCAGCATTGTGCCTTTTGTATTTAATTCCGATGCGATTTCTGTGTTTCATCGTCAATGTGAAGGTCCAGGAAATACATTGAACCTGCAGTTGTGTATCGGAAACTAATACTGGTCTCACAGGAAAAAATCAAAGCACAGACTCTAAGAAGTATCACTCTTCTTGCACTTAAGACGGCGTTGTGAGTTTTGTATTTAATTCCGATCTAATTTCAGTGTTTCATCGTCAATGTGTATGTCCAAGGAATACATTGAACCGGCAGTGGTGTATCGGAAACTAATACTGGTCTCACAGGGAATGCTAAAAAACCGACTATAAGAAGAGTCTCTATTCTTATACTTAAGGCAGCATTGTGCCTTTTGTATTTAATTCCGACGCGATTTCTGTGTTTCATCGTCAATGTGAAAGTCCAAGGAAGACATTGAACCTGCCTTGGTGTATCGGAAACTATTACAGGTCTCACAGGAAAGGATCAATGCACAGACTCTAAGAAGTCTCTCTCTTCTTGCACCTAAGCTGGCATTGTGCCCTTTGTATTTCATTCCGATGTAATTTCAGTGTTTCATCGTCAATGTGTATGTCCAAGGAATACATTAAACCTGCAGTGGTGTATCGGAAACTACGAATACTGGTCTCACAGGAAAGGATCAAAGCACAGACTCTAAGAAGTCTCACTCTTCTTTCACTTAAGGCGGCATTGTGCCTTTTGTATTTAATTCCGATGTAATGTCAGTGTTTCATCGTCAATGTGTATGTCCAAGGAACACACTGAACATGCAGTGGTGTATCGGAAACTAATACTGGTCTCACAGGGAATGCTCAAAGCACCGACTTTAAGAGGAGTCTCTATTCTTGTACTTAAGGCGGCATTATGCCTTATGTACTTAATTCCGATGCGATTTCTGTGTTACATCGTCAATGTGAAGGTCCAAGGAATACATTGAACCTGCAGTGGAGTATCGGAAACTAATACTGGTCCCACAGGAAAGGATCATTGCACAGACACTATGAAGTCTCACTCTTCTTGTACTTAAGGCGGCATTGTGCCTTTTGTATTTAATTCCGATGCGATTTCTGTGTTTCATCGTCAATGTGTATGTCCAAGGAATACACTGAACCAGCAGTGGTGTATCGGAAACTAATACTGGTCTCACAGGGAATGCTCAAAACACCGACTGTAAGAAGAGTCTCTATTCTTATACTTAAGGCAGCATTGTTGCTTTTGTATTTAATTCCGACGCGATTTCTGTGTTTCATCGTCAATGTGAAGGTCCAAGGAATACATTGAACCTGCCGTGGTGTATCGGAAACTAATACTGGTCTCACAGGGAATGCTCAAAGCACCGACCTTAAGAGGAGCCTCTATTCTTGTACTTAAGGCGGCATTGTGCCTTATGTATTTATTTCCGATGCGATTTCTGTGTTACATCGTCAATGTGAAGGTCCAAGGAATACATTGAACCTGCAGTGGAGTATCGGAAACTAATACTGGTCTCACAGGAAGGGATCAAAGCACAGACTCTAAGAAGTGTCTCTCTTCTTGCACTTAAGGCGGCGTTGTGAGTTTTGTGTTTAATTCCGATCTAATTTCAGTGTTTCATCGTCGATGTGTATGTCCAACGAAAACATTAAACCGGCAGTGGTGTATCCGAAACTAATACTGGTCTCACAGGGAACGCTCAAAACACCGACTGTAAGAAGAGTCTCTATTCTTATACTTAAGGCAGCATTGTTGCTTTTGTATTTAATTCCGACGCGATTTCTGTGTTTCATCGTCAATGTGAAGGTCCAAGGAATACATTGAACCTGCCGTGGTGTAACGGAAACTAATACTGGTCTCACAGGAAAGGATCAAAGCACAGACTAAAAGAAGTCTCACTCTTCTTGCACTTAAGTCGGCATTGTGCCTTTTGTATTTAATTCCTATGTGATTTCTGTGTTTCATCGTCAATGTGTAAGTCCAAGGAATACATTGAACCAGCAGTGGTGTATCTGAAACTGATACTGGTCTCACAGGAAACGATCAAAGCACAGACTCTATGAAGTCTCACTCTTCTTTCACTTAAGGCGGCATTGTGCTTTTTGTATTTAATACCGATCTAATTTCAGTGTTTCATCGTCAATGTGTATGTCCAAGGAATACATTGAACCTGCAGTGGTGTATGGGAAACTAATACTGGTCTTACAGGGAATGCTCAAAACAATAACTGTAAGAAGAGTGTCTATTCTTGTACTTACAGCTGCATTGTTCCTTTTGTATTTAATTCTGACGCGAATTCTGAATTTCATCGTCAATGTGAAGGTCCACGGAATACAGTGAACCTGCAGTGGTGTATCGGAAACTAATACTGGTCTCACAGGGAATGCTCAAAACACCGACTTTAAGAAGAGTCTTTATTCTTGTATTTAAGGCGGCACTGTGCCTTTTGTATTTAATTCCGATGCGATTTCTGTGTTTCATCGTAAATGTGAAGGTCCAAGGAATACATTGAACCTGCAGTGGTGTTTCGGAAACTAATACTGGTCCCACAGGAAAGGATCAAATCACAGACACTAAGAAGTTCCACTCTTCTTGCACTTAAGGCGGCATTGCGCCTTTTGTATTTAATTCCGATGTAATTTCAGTGTTTCATCGTCAATGTGTATGTCCAAGGATTACATTAAACCTGCAGTGGTGTATCGGAAACCAATACTGGTCTCACAGGAAAGGATCAAAGCATACACTCTAAGAAGTGTCACTCTTCTTGCACTTAAGTCGGCATTGTGCCTTTTGTATTTAATTCCGATGCAATTTCTGTGTTTCATCGTCAACGTGAAGGTCCAAGGAATACAAAGATCCTGAAGAGGTGTATCGGAAACTAATACTGGTCTCACAGGAAAGGATCAAAGCACAGACTCTAAGAAGTACCAGTCTTCATGCACTTAAGGTGGCATTGTGCATTTGTATTTAATTTCGATGCGATTTCTGTGTTTCATCGTCAATGTGAAGGTCCAAGGAATACATTGAACCTGCAGTGGAGTATCGGAAACTAATTCTGGTCCCACA
The DNA here is from genome assembly GCF_021461395.2 of Schistocerca americana. Taxonomy (NCBI): domain Eukaryota; kingdom Metazoa; phylum Arthropoda; class Insecta; order Orthoptera; family Acrididae; genus Schistocerca; species Schistocerca americana. The sequence goes on along the minus strand of NC_060123.1, from coordinate 728,250,566 downwards.
GGAAAGGATCAATGCACAGACTCTAAGAAGTCACACTCTTCTTGCACTTAAGGCGGCATTGTGCCTTTTGTATTTAATTCCGACGCGATTTCTGTGTTTCATCGTCAATGTGAAGGTCATAGGAGTACATTGAACCTGCAGTGGTGTATCGGAAACTAATACTGGTCTCACATTGAATGCACAAAGCACCGACTGTAAGAAGAGTCTCTATTCTTGTACTTAAGGCGGCTTTGTGCCTTTTGTATTTAATTCCGATGCGCTTTCTGTGTTTCATCGTCAATGTGAAGGTCCAAGGAATACATTGAACCTGCAGTGTAGTATTGGAAACTAATACTGGTCTCACAGGAAAGGATCAAAGGACAGACTCTAAGAAGTCTCACTCTTCTTGCACTTAAGGCAGCATTGTCCCTTTTATATTTAATTCCGATGCGATTTCTGTATATCATGGTCAATTTGAAGGTCCAAGGAATACATTGAACCTGCAGTGGTGTATCGGAAGCTAATACTGGTCTCGCAGGAAAGGATCAAAGCACACACTCTAAGAAGTCTCACTCTTCTTGCACTTAACGCGGCATTGTGCCTTTTGTATTTAATTCCGATCTAATTTCAGTGTTTCTTCGTCAATGTGTATGTCGAAGGAATACATTGAACCTGCAGTGGTGTATCGGAATCTAATACTGGTCTCACAGATAATGCTCAAAGCACCGACTGTAAGAAGAGTCTCTATTCTTATACTTAAGGCGCCATTGTGCCTTTCGTATTTAATTCCGACGCGATTTCTGTGTTTCATCGTCAATGTGAGGGTCCAAGGAATACATTGCACCTGCAGTGGTGTATCAGAAACTAATACTGGTCTCACAGGGATTGCTCAAAACACCGACTGTAAGAAGAGTCTCTAATCTTATACTTAAGGCAGCATTGTGCCTTTTGTATTTAATTCCGATGCGATTTCTGTGTTTCATCGTCAATGTAAAGGTCCTAGGAATACATTGAACCTGCAGTTGTGTATCGAAAACTAATACTGGTCTCACAGGAAAAAATCAAAGCACAGACTCTAAGAAGGCTCACTCTTCTTGTACTTAAGGCGGCATTGTGCCTTTTGTATTTAATTCCGATCTAATTTCAGTGTTTCATCGTCAATGTGTATGTCCAAGGAATACATTGAACCTGCAGTGGTGTATCGGAAACTAATACTGGTCTCACTGAAAAGGATCAAAGCACAGACTATAAGAAGGCTCACTCTTCTTGCACTTAAGGCGGCATTGTGAATTTTGTACTTAATTCCGAACTAATTTCAGTGTTTCATCGTCAATGTGTATGTCCAAGGAATACATTGAACCTGCAGTGGTGTATTGTAATCTAATACTGGTCTCACAGGGAATGCTCAAAACACCGACTTTAAGAAGAGTCTCTATTCTTATACTTAAGGCGCCATTGAGCCTTTTGTATTTAATTCCGAGGCGATTTCTGTGTTTCATCGACTATGTGAAGGTCCAAGGAATACATTCAACCTGCAGTGGGGTATCGTAAACTAATACTGGTCCCACAGGAAAGGATCAATGCACAGACTCTAAGAAGTCTCACTCTTCTTGCACTTAAGGCAGCATTGTCCCTTTTGTATTTAATTCCGATGCGGTTTCTGTATATCATGGTCAATTTGAAGGTCCAAGGAATACATTGAGCCTGCAGTGGTGTATCGGAAACTAATACTGGTCTCATAGGAAAGGATCAAAGCACACACTTTAAGAAGGCTCACTCTTCTTGCACTTAAGGCGGCATTATGCCTTTTGTATTTAATTCCGATCTAATTTCAGTGTTTCATCGTCAATGTGTATGTCCAAGGAATACAATGAACCTGCAGTGGTGAATCGGAATCTAATACTGGTCTCACAGGGAATGCTCAAAGCACCGACTGTAAGAAGAGACTCTATTCTTATACTTAAGGCGCCATTGTGACTTTTGTATTTAATTCCGTCGCGATTTCTGTGTTTCATCGTCAATGTGAAGGTCCAAGGAATACATTACACCTGCAGTGGTTTATCGGAAACTAATACTGGTCTCACTGGGATTGCTCAAAACACCGACTGTAAGAAGAGTCTCTAATCTTATACTTAAGGCAGCATTGTGCCTTTTGTATTTAATTCCGATTCGATTTCTGTGTTTCATCGTCAATGTGAACGTCCAAGAAATACATTGAACCTGCAGTTGTGTATCGGAAACTAATACTGGTCTCACAGGAAAAAATCAAAGCACAGACTCTAAGAAGTATCTGCACTTAAGGCGGCGTTGTGAGTTTTGTATTTAATTCCGATCTAATTTCAGTGTTTCATCGTCAATGTGTATGTCCAAGGAATACATTGAACCGGCAGTGGTGTATCGGAAACTAATACTGGTCTCACAGGGAATGCTAAAATACTGACTATAAGAAGAGTCTCTATTCTTATACTTAAGGCAGCATTGTGGATTTTGTATTTAATTCCGACGCGATTTCTGTGTTTCATCGTCAATGTGAAGGTCCAAGGAAGACATTGAACCTGCCGTGGTGTATCGGAAACTAATACTGGTCTCACAGGAAAGGATCAAAGCACAGACTCTAAGAAGAGTCTCTCTTCTAGAACTTAAGGCGGCACTGTGCCTTTTGTATTTCATTCCGATGCGATTTCTGTGTTTCATCGTCAATTTGAAGGTCCAAGGAATACATTGAACCTGCAGTGGTGTATCGGAAACTAAAACTGGTCTCACAGGAAAGGATCAAAGCACAGACTCTAAGGCGTCTCTCTCTTCTTGCACCTAAGCCGGCATTGTGTACTTTGTATTTAATTCCGATGTAATTTCAGTGTTTCATCGTCAATGTGTACGTTCAAGGAATACATTGAACCTGAAGTGGTGTATCGGAAACTAATACTGGTCTCACAGGAAAGGATCAAAGCACAGACTCTAAGAAGTCTCACTCTTCTTGCACTTAAGGCGGCATTGTGCCTTTTGTATTTAATTCCGATGTAATGTCAGTGTTTCATCGTCATTGAGTATGTCCAAGGAATACATTGATCCTGGAGTGGAGTATCGGAAACTAATACTGGTCTCACAGGGAATGCTCAAAGCACCGGCTATAAGAAGAGTCTCTATTCTTGTACGTAAGGCGGCATTGTGCCTTTTGTATTTAATTCCGATGCGCTTTCTGTGTTTCATCGTCAATGTGAAGGTCCAAGGAATACATTGAACCTGCAGTGTAGTATTGGAAACTAATACTGGTCTCACAGGAAAGGATCAAAGCACAGACTCCAAGAAGTCTTACTCTTCTTGCACTTAATGCGGCTTTGTGCCTTTTGTATTTAATTCTGACGCGATTTCTGTGTTTCATCGTCAATGTGAAGGTCCAAGGAATACATTGAACCAGCAGTGGTGTATCGGAAACTAGTACTGGTCTCACAGGGATTGCTCAAAACACCGACTGTAAGAAGAGTCTCTATTCTTGTACTTAAGGCGGCCTTGTGCCTTTTGTATTTAATTCCGATGCGATTTCTGTGTTTTATCGTAAATGTGAAGGTCCAAGGAATACATTGAACCTGCAGTGGTGTTTCGGAAACTAATACTGGTCCCACAGGAAAGGATCAAATCACAGACACTAAGAAGTTCCACAATTCTTGCACTTAAGGCGGCATTGCGCCTTTTGTATTTAATTCCGATGTAATTTCAGTGTTTCATCGTCAATGTGTATGTCCAAGGATTACATTAAACCTGCAGTGGTGTATCGGAAACCAATACTGGTCTCACAGGAAAGGATCAAAGCATACACTCTAAGAAGTGTCACTCTTCTTGCACTTAAGTCGGCATTGTGCCTTTTGTATTTAATTCCGATGCAATTTCTGTGTTTCATCGTCAACGTGAGGGTCCAAGGAATACAAAGATCCTGAAGAGGTGTATCGGAAACTAATACTGGTCTCACAGGAAAGGATCAAAGCACAGACTCTAAGAAGTACCAGTCTTCATGCACTTAAGGTGGCATTGTGCATTTGTATTTAATTTCGATGCGATTTCTGTGTTTCATCGTCAATGTGAAGGTCCAAGGAATACATTGAACCTGCAGTGGAGTATCGGAAACTAATTCTGGTCCCACAGGAAAGGATCAATGCACAGACTCTAAGAAGTCACACTCTTCTTGCACTTAAGGCGGCATTGTGCCTTTTGTATTTAATTCCGACGCGATTTCTGTGTTTCATCGTCAATGTGAAGGTCATAGGAGTACATTGAACCTGCAGTGGTGTATCGGAAACTAATACTGGTCTCACATTGAATGCACAAAGCACCGACTGTAAGAAGAGTCTCTATTCTTGTACTTAAGGCGGCTTTGTGCCTTTTGTATTTAATTCCGATGCGCTTTCTGTGTTTCATCGTCAATGTCAAGGTCCAAGGAATACATTGAACCTGCAGTGTAGTATTGGAAACTAATACTGGTCTCACAGGAAAGGATCTAAGGACAGACTCTAAGAAGTCTCACTCTACTAGCACTTAAAGCAGCATTGTCCCTTTTATATTTAATTCCGATGCGATTTCTGTATATCATGGTCAATTTGAAGGTCCAAGGAATACATTGAACCCGCAGTGGTGTATCGGAAGCTAATACTGGTCTCGCAGGAAAGGATCAAAGCACACACTCTAAGAAGTCTCACTCTTCTTGCACTTAACGCGGCATTGTGCCTTTTGTATTTAATTCCGATCTAATTTCAGTGTTTCTTCGTCAATGTGTATGTCGAAGGAATACATTGAACCTGCAGTGGTGTATCGGAATCTAATACTGGTCTCACAGATAATGCTCAAAGCACCGACTGTAAGAAGAGTCTCTATTCTTATACTTAAGGCGCCATTGTGCCTTTCGTATTTAATTCCGACGCGATTTCTGTGTTTCATCGTCAATGTGAGGGTCCAAGGAATACATTGCACCTGCAGTGGTGTATCAGAAACTAATACTGGTCTCACAGGGATTGCTCAAAACACCGACTGTAAGAAGAGTCTCTAATCTTATACTTAAGGCAGCATTGTGCCTTTTGTATTTAATTCCGATGCGATTTCTGTGTTTCATCGTCAATGTAAAGGTCCTAGGAATACATTGAACCTGCAGTTGTGTATCGAAAACTAATACTGGTCTCACAGGAAAAAATCAAAGCACAGACTCTAAGAAGGCTCACTCTTCTTGTACTTAAGGCGGCATTGTGCCTTTTGTATTTAATTCCGATCTAATTTCAGTGTTTCATCGTCAATGTGTATGTCCAAGGAATACATTGAACCTGCAGTGGTGTATCGGAAACTAATACTGGTCTCACAGAAAAGGATCAAAGCACAGACTATAAGAAGGCTCACTCTTCTTGCACTTAAGGCGGCATTGTGAATTTTGTACTTAATTCCGATCTAATTTCAGTGTTTCATCGTCAATGTGTATGTCCAAGGAATACATTGAACCTGCAGTGGTGTATTGTAATCTAATACTGGTCTCACAGGGAATGCTCAAAACACCGACTTTAAGAAGAGTCTCTATTCTTATACTTAAGGCGCCATTGAGCCTTTTGTATTTAATTCCGAGGCGATTTCTGTGTTTCATCGACTATGTGAAGGTCCAAGGAATACATTCAACCTGCAGTGGGGTATCGGAAACTAATACTGGTCCCACAGGAAAGGATCAATGCACAGACTCTAAGAAGTCTCACTCTTCTTGCACTTAAGGCAGCATTGTCCCTTTTGTATTTAATTCCGATGCGGTTTCTGTATATCATGGTCAATTTGAAGGTCCAAGGAATACATTGAGCCTGCAGTGGTGTATCGGAAACTAATACTGGTCTCATAGGAAAGGATCAAAGCACACACTTTAAGAAGGCTCACTCTTCTTGCACTTAAGGCGGCATTATGCCTTTTGTATTTAATTCCGATCTAATTTCAGTGTTTCATCGTCAATGTGTATGTCCAAGGAATACAATGAACCTGCAGTGGTGAATCGGAATCTAATACTGGTCTCACAGGGAATGCTCAAAGCACCGACTGTAAGAAGAGACTCTATTCTTATACTTAAGGCGCCATTGTGACTTTTGTATTTAATTCCGACGCGATTTCTGTGTTTCATCGTCAATGTGAAGGTCCAAGGAATACATTACACCTGCAGTGGTTTATCGGAAACTAATACTGGTCTCACTGGGATTGCTCAAAACACCGACTGTAAGAAGAGTCTCTAATCTTATACTTAAGGCAGCATTGTGCCTTTTGTATTTAATTCCGATTCGATTTCTGTGTTTCATCGTCAATGTGAAGGTCCAAGAAATACATTGAACCTGCAGTTGTGTATCGGAAACTAATACTGGTCTCACAGGAAAAAATCAAAGCACAGACTCTAAGAAGTATCTGCACTTAAGGCGGCGTTGTGAGTTTTGTATTTAATTCCGATCTAATTTCAGTGTTTCATCGTCAATGTGTATGTCCAAGGAATACATTGAACCGGCAGTGGTGTATCGGAAACTAATACTGGTCTCACAGGGAATGCTAAAATACCGACTATAAGAAGAGTCTCTATTCTTATACTTAAGGCAGCATTGTGCCTTTTGTATTTAATTCCGACGCGATTTCTGTGTTTCATCGTCAATGTGAAGGTCCAAGGAAGACATTGAACCTGCCGTGGTGTATCGGAAACTAAAACTGGTCTCACAGGAAAGGATCAAAGCACAGACTCTAAGAAGAGTCTCTCTTCTTGAACTTAAGGCGGCACTGTGCCTTTTGTATTTCATTCCGATGCGATTTCTGTGTTTCATCGTCAATTTGAAGGTCCAAGGAATACATTGAACCTGCAGTGGTGTATCGGAAACTAAAACTGGTCTCACAGGAAAGGATCAAAGCACAGACTCTAAGGCGTCTCTCTCTTCTTGCACCTAAGCCGGCATTGTGTACTTTGTATTTAATTCCGATGTAATTTCAGTGTTTCATCGTCAATGTGTACGTTCAAGGAATACATTCAACCTGAAGTGGTGTATCGGAAACTAATACTGGTCTCACAGGAAAGGATCAAAGCACAGACTCTAAGAAGTCTCACTCTTCTTGCACTTAAGGCGGCATTGTGCCTTTTGTATTTAATTCCGATGTAATGTCAGTGTTTCATCGTCATTGAGTATGTCCAAGGAATACATTGATCCTGGAGTGGAGTATCGGAAACTAATACTGGTCTCACAGGGAATGCTCAAAGCACCGGCTATAAGAAGAGTCTCTATTCTTGTACGTAAGGCGGCATTGTGCCTTTTGTATTTAATTCCGATGCGCTTTCTGTGTTTCATCGTCAATGTGAAGGTCCAAGGAATACATTGAACCTGCAGTGTAGTATTGGAAACTAATACTGGTCTCACAGGAAAGGATCAAAGCACAGACTCCAAGAAGTCTTACTCTTCTTGCACTTAATGCGGCTTTGTGCCTCTTGTATTTAATTCTGACGCGATTTCTGTGTTTCATCGTCAATGTGAAGGTCCAAGGAATACATTGAACCAGCAGTGGTGTATCGGAAACTAGTACTGGTCTCACAGGGATTGCTCAAAACACCGACTGTAAGAAGAGTCTCTATTCTTGTACTTAAGGCGGCCTTGTGCCTTTTGTATTTAATTCCGATGCGCTTTCTGTGTTTCATCGTCAACGTGAAGGTCCAAGGAATACATTGAACCAGCAGTGGAGTATTGGAAACTAATACTGGTCTCACAGGAAAGGATCAAAGCACAGACTACAAGAAGTCTTACTCTTCTTGCACTTAATGCGGCTTTGTGCCTTTTGTATTTAATTCCGATGCGATTTCTGTGTTTCATCGTCAATGTGGATGTCCAAGGAACACATTGAACCTGCAGTGGTGTATCGGAAACTAATACTGGTCTCACAGGGAATGCTCAAAGCACCGACTGTAAGAAGAGTCTCTATTCCTGTACTTAAGGCGGCATGTGCTTTATGTATTTAATTCCGATGCGATTTCTGTGTTACATCGTCAATGTGAAGGTCCAAGGAATACATTGAACCTGCAGTGGTGTATCGGAAACTAATACTTGTCGCACAGGAGGGGATCAAACCACAGACTCTAAGAAGTCTCACTCTTCTTACACTTAAGGCGGCATTGTGCCTTTTGTATTTAATTCCGATGTAACTTCAGTGTTTCCTTGTCAATGTGTATGTCCAAGGAATTCATTGAACCTGCAGTGGTGTATCGGAAACTAATACTGGTCTCACGGGAAAGGATCAAAGCACAGACTATAAGAAGTCTCACTCTTCTTGCACTTAAGTCGGCATTGTGCCTTTTGTATTTAATACCGATGCGATATCTGTGTTTCATCGTCAATGTGTATGTCCAAGGAATACATTGAACCTGCAATGGTGTATCGGAAACTAATACTGGTGTCATAGGAAAGGAGCAAAGCATCGACTGTAAGAAGAGTCTCTACTCTTGTACTTAAGGCGGCATTGTGCCATTTGTATTTAGTTTCGATGCGATTTCTGTGTTTCATCGTCAATGTGATGGTCCACGGAATACATTAGACTTGCAGTGGTGTATCGGAAACAAATACTGGTCTCACAGGAAAGGATCAAAGCACCGACAGTAAGAAGAGTCTCTATTCTTGTACTAAAGGCGGCATTGTGCCTTTTGTATTTAATTCCGATGCCATTTCTGTGTTTCATCGTCAATGTGATGGTCCAAGGAATACATTGAACCTGCAGTGGTGTATCGGAAACTAATACTGGTGTCATAGGAAAGGATCAAAGCACCGACTGTAAGAAGAGTCTCAATTCTTTTACTTAAGGCGACATTGTGCCTTTTGTATTTAATTCCGATGCGATTTCTGTGTTTCATCGTAAATGTGAATGTCCAAGGAATACATTGAACCTGCAATGGTGTATCGGAAACTAACACTGGTCTCATAGGAAAGGATTAAATCACCGACGGTAAGAAGAGTCAATAATCTTGTAGTTAAAGCGGCATTGTTCCTTTTGTGTTTAATTCCGATGCGATTTCTGTGTTTCATCGTCAATGTGAAGGTCCAAGGAATACATTGAACCTGCAGTGGTGTATCGGAAACTAATACTGGTGTCATAGGAAAGGATCAAGGCACCGACTGTAAGATGAGTCTCTATTCTTGTACTTAAGGTGGCATTGTGCCATTTGTATTTAGTTCCGATGCGATTTCTGTGTTTCAACGTCTATGTGAAAGTCCAAGGAATGCATTAGACCTGCAGTGGTGTATCGGAAACAAATACTGGTCTCACAGGAAAGGATCAAAGCACCGAGAGTAAGAAGAGTCCCTAATCTTGTACCTAAGGCGGCATTGTGACTTTTGTATTTAATTCCGAAGCGATTTCTGTGTTTCATCGTCAATGTGAAGGTCCAAGGAATACATATAACCTGCAGTGGTGTATCGGAATCTAATACTGGTGTCATAGGAAAGGATCAAACCACCGACTGTAAGAACAGTCTCTATTCTTTTGCTTAAGGCGGCATTGTGCCTTTTGAATTTAATTCCGATGCGATTTCTGTGTTTCATCGTCAATGTGAATGTCCAAGGAATACATTGAACCTACATTGGTGTATCAGAAACTAAAACTGGTCTCATTGGAAAGGATTAAATCACCGACTGTAAGAAGAGTCTCTATTCATGTACTTAAAGGAACATTGTTCCTTTTGTATATAATTCCGATGCGATTTCTGTGTTTTATCGTCAATGTGAAGGTCCAAGGAATACATTGAACCTGCAGTGGTGTATCGGATACTAATAATGGTCTCACAGGAAAAGATGAAAGCACAGACTCTAAGTAGTCTCACTCTTCTTGCTGTTAAGAATGCATTGTGCCTTTTGTATTTAATTCCGATGTAATTTCAGTGTTTCATCGTCAATGTGTATGTCCAAGGAATACATTGAACCTGCAGTGGTGTATCGGAAACTAATACTGGTCTCGCAGAAAAGGGTCAAAGCACAGACTCTTAGAAGTCTCACTCTTCATGCACTTAAGGCGGCATTGTGAGTTTTGTATTTAATTCCGATGTAATTTAAGTGTTTCATCGTCAATGTGTATGTCCAAGGAATACACTGAACCAGCAGTGCTGTATCGGAAACTAAGACTGGTCTCACAGGAAAGGATCAAAGCACAGACTCTAAGAAGTCTTACTCTTCTTGCACTTAATGCGGCTTTGTGCCTTTTGTATTTAATTCCGATGCGATTTCTGTGTTTCATCGTCAATGTGAAGGTCATAGGAGTACATTGAACCTGCAGTGGTGTATCGGAAACTAATACTGGTCTCACATTGAATGCACAAAGCACCGACTGTAAGAAGAGTCTCTATTCTTGTACTTAAGGCGGCTTTGTGCCTTTTGTATTTAATTCCGATGCGCTTTCTGTGTTTCATCGTCAATGTGAAGGTCCAAGGAATACATTGAACCTGCAGTGTAGTATTGGAAACTAATACTGATCTCACAGGAAAGGATCAAAGGACAGACTCTAAGAAGTCTCACTCTTCTTGCACTTAAGGCAGCATTGTCCCTTTTATATTTAATTCCGATGCGATTTCTGTATATCATGGTCAATTTGAAGGTCCAAGGAATACATTGAACCTGCAGTGGTGTATCGGAAGCTAATACTGGTCTCGCAGGAAAGGATCAAAGCACACACTCTAAGAAGTCTCACTCTTCTTGCACTTAACGCGGCATTGTGCCTTTTGTATTTAATTCCGATCTAATTTCAGTGTTTCTTCGTCAATGTGTATGTCGAAGGAATACATTGAACCTGCAGTGGTGTATCGGAATCTAATACTGGTCTCACAGATAATGCTCAAAGCACCGACTGTAAGAAGAGTCTCTATTCTTATACTTAAGGCGCCATTGTGCCTTTCGTATTTAATTCCGACGCGATTTCTGTGTTTCATCGTCAATGTGAGGGTCCAAGGAATACATTGCACCTGCAGTGGTGTATCAGAAACTAATACTTATCTCACAGGGATTGCTCAAAACACCGACTGTAAGAAGAGTCTCTAATCTTATACTTAAGGCAGCATTGTGCCTTTTGTATTTAACTCCGATGCGATTTCTGTGTTTCATCGTCAATGTAAAGGTCCTAGGAATACATTGAACCTGCAGTTGTGTATCGAAAACTAATACTGGTCTCACAGGAAAAAATCAAAGCACAGACTATAAGAAGGCTCACTCTTCTTGTACTTAAGGCGGCATTGTGCCTCTTGTATTTAATTCCGATCTAATTTCAGTGTTTCATCGTCAATGTGTATGTCCAAGGAATACATTGAACCTGCAGTGGTGTATCGGAAACTAATACTGGTCTCACAGAAAAGGATCAAAGCACAGACTATAAGAAGGCTCACTCTTCTTGCACTTAAGGCGGCATTGTGAATTTTGTACTTAATTCCGATCTAATTTCAGTGTTTCATCGTCAATGTGTATGTCCAAGGAATACAATGAACCTGCAGTGGTGTATTGTAATCTAATACTGGTCTCACAGGGAATGCTCAAAGCACCGACTGTAAGAAGAGACTCTATTCTTATACTTAAGGCGCCATTGTGACTTTTGTATTTAATTCCGACGCGATTTCTGTGTTTCATCGTCAATGTGAAGGTCCAAGGAATACAATGCACCTGCAGTGGTTTATCGGAAACTAATACTGGTCTCACTGGGATTGCTCAAAACACCGACTGTAAGAAGAGTCTCTAATCTTATACTTAAGGCAGCATTGTGCCTTTTGTATTTAATTCCGATGCGATTTCTGTGTTTCATCGTCAATGTGAAGGTCCAAGAAATACATTGAACCTGCAGTTGTGTATCGGAAACTAATACTGGTCTCACAGGAAAAAATCAAAGCACAGACTCTAAGAAGTATCTGCACTTAAGGCGGCGTTGTGAGTTTTGTATTTAATTCCGATCTAATTTCAGTGTTTCATCGTCAATGTGTATGTCCAAGGAATACATTGAACCGGCAGTGGTGTATCGGAAACTAATACTGGTCTCACAGGGAATGCTAAAATACCGGCTATAAGAAGAGTCTCTATTCTTATACTTAAGGCAGCATTGTGCCTTTTGTATTTAATTCCGACGCGATTTCTGTGTTTCATCGTCAATGTGAAGGTCCAAGGAAGACATTGAACCTGCCGTGGTGTATCGGAAACTAATACTGGTCTCACAGGAAAGGATCAAAGCACAGACTCTAAGAAGAGTCTCTCTTCTTGAACTTAAGGCGGCACTGTGCCTTTTGTATTTCATTCCGATGCGATTTCTGTGTTTCATCGTCAATTTGAAGGTCCAAGGAATACATTGAACCTGCAGTGGTGTATCGGAAACTAAAACTGGTCTCACAGGAAAGGATCAAAGCACAGACTCTAAGGCGTCTCTCTCTTCTTGCACCTAAGCCGGCATTGTGTACTTTGTATTTAATTCCGATGTAATTTCAGTGTTTCATCGTCAATGTGTACGTTCAAGGAATACATTGAACCTGAAGTGGTGTATCGGAAACTAATACTGGTCTCACAGGAAAGGATCAAAGCACAGACTCTAAGAAGTCTCACTCTTCTTGCACTTAAGGCGGCATTGTGCCTTTTGTATTTAATTCCGATGTAATGTCAGTGTTTCATCGTCATTGAGTATGTCCAAGGAATACATTGATCCTGGAGTGGAGTATCGGAAACTAATACAGGTCTCACAGGGAATGCTCAAAGCACCGGCTATAAGAAGAGTCTCTATTCTTGTACGTAAGGCGGCATTGTGCCTTTTGTATTTAATTCCGATGCGCTTTCTGTGTTTCATCGTCAATGTGAAGGTCCAAGGAATACATTGAACCTGCAGTGTAGTATTGGAAACTAATACTGGTCTCACAGGAAAGGATCAAAGCACAGACTCCTAGAAGTCTTACTCTTCTTGCACTTAATGCGGCTTTGTGCCTTTTGTATTTAATTCTGACGCGATTTCTGTGTTTCATCGTCAATGTGAAGGTCCAAGGAATACATTGAACCAGCAGTGGTGTATCGGAAACTAGTACTGGTCTCACAGGGATTGCTCAAAACACCGACTGTAAGAAGAGTCTCTATTCTTGTACTTAAGGCGGCCTTGTGCCTTTTGTATTTAATTCCGATGCGCTTTCTGTGTTTCATCGTCAACGTGAAGGTCCAAGGAATACATTGAACCAGCAGTGGAGTATTGGAAACTAATACTGGTCTCACAGGAAAGGATCAAAGCACAGACTACAAGAAGTCTTACTCTTCTTGCACTTAATGCGGCTTTGTGCCTTTTGTATTTAATTCCGATGCGATTTCTGTGTTTCATCGTCAATGTGGATGTCCAAGGAACACATTGAACCTGCAGTGGTGTATCGGAAACTAATACTGGTCTCACAGGGAATGCTCAAAGCACCGACTGTAAGAAGAGTCTCTATTCCTGTACTTAAGGCGGCATGTGCTTTATGTATTTAATTCCGATGCGATTTCTGTGTTACATCGTCAATGTGAAGGTCCAAGGAATACATTGAACCTGCAGTGGTGTATCGGAAACTAATACTTGTCGCACAGGAGGGGATCAAACCACAGACTCTAAGAAGTCTCACTCTTCTTACACTTAAGGCGGCATTGTGCCTTTTGTATTTAATTCCGATGTAACTTCAGTGTTTCCTTGTCAATGTGTATGTCCAAGGAATTCATTGAACCTGCAGTGGTGTATCGGAAACTAATACTGGTCTCACGGGAAAGGATCAAAGCACAGACTATAAGAAGTCTCACTCTTCTTGCACTTAAGTCGGCATTGTGCCTTTTGTATTTAATACCGATGCGATATCTGTGTTTCATCGTCAATGTGTATGTCCAAGGAATACATTGAACCTGCAGTGGTGTATCGGAAACTAATACTGGTGTCATAGGAAAGGAGCAAAGCACCGACTGTAAGAAGAGTCTCTACTCTTGTACTTAAGGCGGCATTGTGCCATTTGTATTTAGTTTCGATGCGATTTCTGTGTTTCATCGTCAATGTGATGGTCCACGGAATACATTAGACTTGCAGTGGTGTATCGGAAACAAATACTGGTCTCACAGGAAAGGATCAAAGCACCGACAGTAAGAAGAGTCTCTATTCTTGTACTTAAGGCGGCATTGTGCCTTTTGTATTTAATTCCGATGCCATTTCTGTGTTTCATCGTCAATGTGATGGTCCAAGGAATACATTGAACCTGCAGTGGTGTATCGGAAACTAATACTGGTGTCATAGGAAAGGATCAAAGCACCGACTGTAAGAAGAGTCTCAATTCTTTTACTTAAGGCGACATTGTGCCTTTTGTATTTAATTCCGATGCGATTTCTGTGTTTCATCGTAAATGTGAATGTCCAAGGAATACATTGAACCTGCAATGGTGTATCGGAAACTAACACTGGTCTCATAGGAAAGGATTAAATCACCGACTGTAAGAAGAGTCAATATTCTTGTAGTTAAAGCGGCATTGTTCCTTTTGTGTTTAATTCCGATGCGATTTCTGTGTTTCATCGTCAATGTGAAGGTCCAAGGAATACATTGAACCTGCAGTGGTGTATCGGAAACTAATACTGGTGTCATAGGAAAGGATCAAGGCACCGACTGTAAGATGAGTCTCTATTCTTGTACTTAAGGTGGCATTGTGCCATTTGTATTTAGTTCCGATGCGATTTCTGTGTTTCAACGTCTATGTGAAAGTCCAAGGAATACATTAGACCTGCAGTGGTGTATCGGAAACAAATACTGGTCTCACAGGAAAGGATCAAAGCACCGAGAGTAAGAAGAGTCCCTATTCTTGTACCTAAGGCGGCATTTTGACTTTTGTATTTAATTCCGAAGCGATTTCTGTGTTTCATCGTCAATGTGAAGGTCCAAGGAATACATATAACCTGCAGTGGTGTATCGGAATTTAATACTGGTGTCATAGGAAAGGATCAAACCACCGACTGTAAGAAGAGTCTCTATTCTTTTGCTTAAGGCGGCATTGTGCCTTTTGAATTTAATTCCGATGCGATTTCTGTGTTTCATCGTCAATGTGAATGTCCAAGGAATACATTGAACCTACATTGGTGTATCAGAAACTAAAACTGGTCTCATTGGAAAGGATTAAATCACCGACTGTAAGAAGAGTCTCTATTCATGTACTTAAAGGAACATTGTTCCTTTTGTATATAATTCCGATGCGATTTCTGTGTTTTATCGTCAATGTGAAGGTCCAAGGAATACATTGAACCTGCAGTGGTGTATCGGATACTAATAATGGTCTCACAGGAAAAGATGAAAGCACAGACTCTAAGTAGTCTCACTCTTCTTGCTGTTAAGAATGCATTGTGCCTTTTGTATTTAATTCCGATGTAATTTCAGTGTTTCATCGTCAATGTGTATGTCCAAGGAATACATTGAACCTGCAGTGGTGTATCGGAAACTAATACTGGTCTCGTAGAAAAGGGTCAAAGCACAGACTCTAAGAAGTCTCACTCTTCATGCACTTAAGGCGGCATTGTGAGTTTTGTATTTAATTCCGATGTAATTTAAGTGTTTCATCGTCAATGTGTATGTCCAAGGAATACACTGAACCAGCAGTGCTGTATCGGAAACTAAGACTGGTCTCACAGGAAAGGATCAAAGCACAGACTCTAAGAAGTCTTACTCTTCTTGCACTTAATGCGGCTTTGTGCCTTTTGTATTTAATTCCGATGCGATTTCTGTGTTTCATCGTCAATGTGCAGGTCTAAGGAATACACTGAACCGGCAGTATTGTATCGGAAACTAATACTGGTCTCACAGGAAAGGATCAAAGCACCGACTGTAAGAAGAGTCCCTATTCTTGTACTTAAGGCGGCATTGTGGCTTTTGTATTTAATGGCGATGGGATTTCTGTGTTTCATCGTCAATGTGAAGGTCCAAGGAATACATTGATCCAGCAGTGGTGTATCGGAAACTAATACTGGTCTCACAGGAAAGGATCAAAGCACAGACTCTAAGAAGTCTCTCTCTTCTTGCACCTAAGCCGGCATTGTGCCCTTTGTATTTAATTCCGATGTAATTTCAATGTTTCATCGTCAATGTGTACGTTCAAGGAATACATTGAACCTGCAGTGGTGTATCGGAAACTAATACTGGTCTCACAGGAAAGGATCAAAGCACAGACTCTAAGAAGTCTCACTCTTCTTGCACTTAAGGCGGCATTGTGCCTTTTGTATTTAATTCCGATGTAATGTCAGTGCTTCATCGTCAATGTGTATGTCCAAGGAACACATTGAACCTGCAGTGGTGTATCGGAAACTAATACTGGTCTCACAGGGAATGCTCAAAGTACCGACTGTAAGAAGAGTCTATATTCCTGTACTTAAGGCGGCTTTGTGCTTTATGTATTTAATTCCGATGCGATTTCTGTGTTACATTGTCGATGTGAAGGTCCAAGAAATACATTGAACCTGCAGTGGTGTATCGGAAACTAATACTGGTCGCACAGGAGGGGATCAAACCACAGACTCTAAGAAGTCTCACTCTTCTTACACTTAAGGCGGCATTGTGCCTTTTGTTTTTAATTCCGATGTAACTTCAGTGTTTCCTTGTCAATGTGTATGTCCAAGGAATTCATTGAACCTGCAGTGGTGAATCGGAAACTAATACTGGTCTCACAGGAAAGGATCAAAGCACAGACTATAAGAAGTCTCACTCTTCTTGCACTTAAGTCGGCATTGTGCCTTTTGTATTTAATACCGATGCGGTATCTGTGTTTCATCGTCAATGTGTATGTCCAAGAAATACACTGAACCTGCAGTGGTGTATCGGAAACTAATACTGGTGTCATAGGAAAGGATCAAGGCACCGACTGTAAGAAGAGTCTCTATTCTTGTACTTAAGGTGGCATTGTGCCATTTGTATTTAGTTCCGATGCGATTTCTGTGTTTCATCGTCTATGTGAAAGTCCAAGGAATACATTAGACCTGCAGTGGTGTATCGGAAACAAATACTGGTGTCATAGGAAAGGATCAAAGCACCGACTGTAAGAAGAGTCTCAATTCTTTTACTTAAGGCGACATTGTGCCTTTTGTATTTAATTCCGATGCGATTTCTGTGTCTCATCGTCAATGTGAATGTCCAAGGAATACATTGAACCTGCAATGGTGTATCGGAAACTAACACTGGTCTCATAGGAACGGATTAAATCACCGACTGTAAGAAGAGTCTCTATTCTTGTACTTAAGGTGGCATTGTGCCATTTGTATTTAGTTCCGATGCGATTTCTGTGTTTCATCGTCTATGTGAAAGTCCAAGGAATACATTAGACCTGCAGTGGTGTATCGGAAACAAATACTGGTCTCACAGGAAAGGATCAAAGCACCGAGAGTAAGAAGAGTCTCTATTCTTGTACCTAAGGCGGCATTGTGACTTTTGTATTTAATTCCGAAGCGATTTTTGTGTTTCATCGTCAATGTGAAGGTCCAAGGAATACATTGAACCTGCAGTGGTGTATCGGAATCTAATACTGGTGTCATAGGAAAGGATCAAACCACCGACTGTAAGAAGAGTCTCTATTCTCTTACTTAAGGCGGCATTGTGCCTTTTGAATTTAATTCCGATGCGATTTCTGTGTTTCATCGTCAATGTGAATGTCCAAGAAATACATTGAACCTGCATTGGTGTATCAGAAACTAAAACTGGTCTCCTTGGAAAGGATTAAATCACCGACTGTAAGAAGAGTCTCTATTCATGTACTTAAAGGAACATTGTTCCTTTTGTATACAATTCCGATGCGATTTCTGTGTTTCATCGTCAATGTGAAGGTCCAAGGAATACATTGAACCTGCAGTGGTGTATCGGATACTAATAATGGTCTCACAGGAAGAGATGAAAGCACAGACTCTAAGTAGTCTCACTCTTCTTGCTGTTAAGAATGCATTGTGCCTTTTGTATTTAATTCCGATGTAATTTCAGTGTTTCATCGTCAATGTGTATGTCCAAGGAATACATTGAACCTGCAGTGGTGTATCGGAAACTAATACTGGTCTCGCAGAAAAGGGTCGAAGCACAGACTCTTAGAAGCCTCACTCTTCATGCACTTAAGGCGGCGTTGTGAGTTTTGTATTTAATTCCGATGTAATTTAAGTGTTTCATCGTCAATGTGTATGTCCAAGGAATACATTGAACCAGCAGTGGTGTATCGGAAAGTAAGACTGGTCTGACAGGAAAGGATCAAAGCACAGACTCTAAGAAGTCTTACTCTTCTTGCACTTAATGCGGCTTTGTGCCTTTTGTATTTAATTCCGATGCGATTTCTGTGTTTCATCGTCAATGTGAAGGTCTAAGGAATACATTGAACCGGCAGTGGTGTATCGGAAACTAATACTGGTCTCACAGGAAAGGATCAAGGCACCGACTGTAAGAAGAGTCCCTATTCTTGTACTTAAGGCGGCATTGTGCCTTTTGTATTTATTTGCGATGGGATTTCTATGTTTCATCGTCAATGTGAAGGTCCAAGGAATACATTGAACCAGCAGTGGTGTATCGGAAACTAATACTGGTCTCACAGGAAAGGATCAAAGCACAGACTCTAAGAAGTCTCTCTCTTCTTGCACCTAATCCGGCATTGTGCCCTTTGTATTTAATTGCGATGTAATTTCAGAGTTTCATCGTCAATGTGTACGTTCAAGGAATACATTGAACCTGCAGTGGTGTATCGGAAACTAATACTGGTCTCACAGGAAAGGATCAAAGCACAGACTCTAAGAAGTCACACTCTTCTTGCACTTAAGGCGGCATTGTGCCTTTTGTATTTAATTCCGATGTAATGTTAGTGCTTCATCGTCAATGTGTATGTCCAAGGAACACATTGAACCTGCAGTGGTGTATCGGAAACAAATACTGGTCTCACAGGGAATGCTCAAAGCACCGACTGTAAGAAGAGTCTATATTCCTGTACTTAAGGCGGCATTGTGCTTTATGTATTTAATTCCGATGCGATTTCTGTGTTACATTGTCAATGTGAAGGTGCAAGAAATACATTGAACCTGCAGTGGTGTATCGGAAACTAATACTGGTCGCACAGGAGGGGTTCAAACCACAGACTCTAAGAAGTCTCACTCTTCTTGCACTTAAGTCGGCATTGTGCCTTTTGTATTTAATACCGATGCGATATCTGTGTTTCATCGTCAATGTGAAGGTCCACGGAATACATTAGACTTGCAGTGGTGTATCGGAAACAGGTACTGGTCTCACAGGAAAGGATCAAAGCACCGACAGTAAGAAGAGCCTCTATTCTTGTACTTAAGGCGGCATTGTGCCTTTTGTATTTAATTCCGATGCGATTTCTGTGTTTCATCGTCAATGTGAAGGTCCAAGGAATACATTGAACCTGCAGTGGTGTATCGGAAACTAATACTGGTGTCATAGGAAAGGATCAAAGCACCGACTTTAAGAAGAGTCTCAATTCTTTTACTTAAGGCGACATTGTGCCTTTTGTATTTAATTCCGATGCGATTTCTGTGTTTCATCGTCAATGTGAATGTCCAAGGAATACATAGAACCTGCAATGGTGTATCGGAAACTAACACTGGTCTCATAGGAAAGGATTTAATCAGCGACTGTAAGAAGAGTGTCTATTCTTGTACTTAAAACGGCATTGTTCCTTTTGTGTTTAATTCCGATGCGATTTCTGTGTTTCATCGTCAATGGGAAGGTCCAAGGAATACATTGAACCTGCAGTGGTGTATCGGAAACTAATACTGGTGTCATAGGAAAGGATCAAGGCACCGACTGTAAGAAGAGTCTCTATTCTTGTACTTAAGGCGGCATTGTGCCATTTGTATTTAGTTCCGATGCGATTTCTGTGTTTCATCGTCTATGTGAAAGTCCAAGAAATACATTAGACCTGCAGTGGTGTATCGGAAACAAATGGTCTCAGAGGAAAGGATCAAAGCACCGAGAGTAAGAAGAGTCTCTATTCTTGTACCTAAGGCGGCATTGTGCCTTTTGTATTTAATTCCGAAGCGATTTCTGTGTTTCGTCGTCAATGTGAAGGTCCAAGGAATACATTGAACCTGAAGTGGTGTATCGGAATCTAATACTGGTGTCATAGGAAAGGATCAAACCAACGACTGTAAGAAGAGTCTCAATTCTTTTACTTAAGGCGGCATTGTGAATTTTGAATTTAATTCCGATGTAAATTCAGTGTTTCAGCGTCTATGTGTATGTAAAAGGAATACATTGAACCTGCGGTGGTGTATCGGAAATTAAACTGGTCTCATTGGAAAGGATTAAATCACCGACTGTAAGAAGAGTCTCTATTCTTGTACTTAAAGGAACATTGTTCATTTTGTATATAATTCCGATGCGATTTCTGTGTTTCATCGTCAATGTGAAGGTCCAAGGAATACATTGAACCTGCAGTGGTGTATCGGAAACTAATAATGGTCTCACAGGAAAAGATGAAAGCACAGACTATAAGAAATCTTACTGTTCTTGCACTTAATGCGGCATTGTGCCTGTTGTATTTAACTCCGATGTGATTTCAATGTTTCTTCGCCAATGTGAAGGTCCAAGGATTACATTGAACCTGCAGTGTAGTATTGGAAACTAATACTGATCTCACAGGAAAGGATCAAAGGACAGACTCTAAGAAGTCTCACTCTTCTTGCACTTAAGGCAGCATTGTCCCTTTTATATTTAATTCCGATGCGATTTCTGTATATCATGGTCAATTTGAAGGTCCAAGGAATACATTGAACCTGCAGTGGTGTATCGGAAGCTAATACTGGTCTCGCAGGAAAGGATCAAAGCACACACTCTAAGAAGTCTCACTCTTCTTGCACTTAACGCGGCATTGTGCCTTTTGTATTTAATTCCGATCTAATTTCAGTGTTTCTTCGTCAATGTGTATGTCGAAGGAATACATTGAACCTGCAGTGGTGTATCGGAATCTAATACTGGTCTCACAGATAATGCTCAAAGCACCGACTGTAAGAAGAGTCTCTATTCTTATACTTAAGGCGCCATTGTGCCTTTCGTATTTAATTCCGACGCGATTTCTGTGTTTCATCGTCAATGTGAGGGTCCAAGGAATACATTGCACCTGCAGTGGTGTATCAGAAACTAATACTTATCTCACAGGGATTGCTCAAAACACCGACTGTAAGAAGAGTCTCTAATCTTATACTTAAGGCAGCATTGTGCCTTTTGTATTTAACTCCGATGCGATTCCTGTGTTTCATCGTCAATGTAAAGGTCCTAGGAATACATTGAACCTGCAGTTGTGTATCGAAAACTAATACTGGTCTCACAGGAAAAAATCAAAGCACAGACTATAAGAAGGCTCACTCTTCTTGTACTTAAGGCGGCATTGTGCCTCTTGTATTTAATTCCGATCTAATTTCAGTGTTTCATCGTCAATGTGTATGTCCAAGGAATACATTGAACCTGCAGTGGTGTATCGGAAACTAATACTGGTCTCACAGAAACGGATCAAAGCACAGACTATAAGAAGGCTCACTCTTCTTGCACTTAAGGCGGCATTGTGAATTTTGTACTTAATTCCGATCTAATTTCAGTGTTTCATCGTCAATGTGTATGTCCAAGGAATACAATGAACCTGCAGTGGTGTATTGTAATCTAATACTGGTCTCACAGGGAATGCTCAAAGCACCGACTGTAAGAAGAGACTCTATTCTTATACTTAAGGCGCCATTGTGACTTTTGTATTTAATTCCGACGCGATTTCTGTGTTTCATCGTCAATGTGAAGGTCCAAGGAATACATTACACCTGCAGTGGTTTATCGGAAACTAATACTGGTCTCACTGGGATTGCTCAAAACACCGACTGTAAGAAGAGTCTCTAATCTTATACTTAAGGCAGCATTGTGCCTTTTGTATTTAATTCCGATGCGATTTCTGTGTTTCATCGTCAATGTGAAGGTCGAAGAAATACATTGAACCTGCAGTTGTGTATCGGAAACTAATACTGGTCTCACAGGAAAAAATCAAAGCACAGACTCTAAGAAGTATCTGCACTTAAGGCGGCGTTGTGAGTTTTGTATTTAATTCCGATCTAATTTCAGTGTTTCATCGTCAATGTGTATGTCCAAGGAATACATTGAACCGGCAGTGGTGTATCGGAAACTAATACTGGTCTCACAGGGAATGCTAAAATACCGACTATAAGAAGAGTCTCTATTCTTATACTTAAGGCAGCATTGTGCCTTTTGTATTTAATTCCGACGCGATTTCTGTGTTTCATCGTCAATGTGAAGGTCCAAGGAAGACATTGAACCTGCCGTGGTGTATCGGAAACTAATACTGGTCTCACAGGAAAGGATCAAAGCACAGACTCTAAGAAGAGTCTCTCTTCTTGAACTTAAGGCGGCACTGTGCCTTTTGTATTTCATTCCGATGCGATTTCTGTGTTTCATCGTCAATTTGAAGGTCCAAGGAATACATTGAACCTGCAGTGGTGTATCGGAAACTAAAACTGGTCTCACAGGAAAGGATCAAAGCACAGACTCTAAGGCGTCTCTCTCTTCTTGCACCTAAGCCGGCATTGTGTACTTTGTATTTAATTCCGATGTAATTTCAGTGTTTCATCGTCAATGTGTACGTTCAAGGAATACATTGAACCTGAAGTGGTGTATCGGAAACTAATACTGGTCTCACAGGAAAGGATCAAAGCACAGACTCTAAGAAGTCTCACTCTTCTTGCACTTAAGGCGGCATTGTGCCTTTTGTATTTAATTCCGATGTAATGTCAGTGTTTCATCGTCATTGAGTATGTCCAAGGAATACATTGATCCTGGAGTGGAGTATCGGAAACTAATACAGGTCTCACAGGGAATGCTCAAAGCACCGGCTATAAGAAGAGTCTCTATTCTTGTACGTAAGGCGGCATTGTGCCTTTTGTATTTAATTCCGATGCGCTTTCTGTGTTTCATCGTCAATGTGAAGGTCCAAGGAATACATTGAACCTGCAGTGTAGTATTGGAAACTAATACTGGTCTCACAGGAAAGGATCAAAGCACAGACTCCTAGAAGTCTTACTCTTCTTGCACTTAATGCGGCTTTGTGCCTTTTGTATTTAATTCTGACGCGATTTCTGTGTTTCATCGTCAATGTGAAGGTCCAAGGAATACATTGAACCAGCAGTGGTGTATCGGAAACTAGTACTGGTCTCACAGGGATTGCTCAAAACACCGACTGTAAGAAGAGTCTCTATTCTTGTACTTAAGGCGGCCTTGTGCCTTTTGTATTTAATTCCGATGCGATTTCTGCGTTACATCGTCAATGTGAAGGTCCAAGGAATACATTGAACCTGCAGTGGTGTATCGGAAACTAATACTTGTCGCACAGGAGGGGATCAAACCACAGACTCTAAGAAGTCTCACTCTTCTTACACTTAAGGCGGCATTGTGCCTTTTGTATTTAATTCCGATGTAACTTCAGTGTTTCCTTGTCAATGTGTATGTCCAAGGAATTCATTGAACCTGCAGTGGTGTATCGGAAACTAATACTGGTCTCACGGGAAAGGATCAAAGCACAGACTATAAGAAGTCTCACTCTTCTTGCACTTAAGTCGGCATTGTGCCTTTTGTATTTAATACCGATGCGATATCTGTGTTTCATCGTCAATGTGTATGTCCAAGGAATACATTGAACCTGCAGTGGTGTATCGGAAACTAATACTGGTGTCATAGGAAAGGAGCAAAGCACCGACTGTAAGAAGAGTCTCTACTCTTGTACTTAAGGCGGCATTGTGCCATTTGTATTTAGTTTCGATGCGATTTCTGTGTTTCATCGTCAATGTGATGGTCCACGGAATACATTAGACTTGCAGTGGTGTATCGGAAACAAATACTGGTCTCACAGGAAAGGATCAAAGCACCGACAGTAAGAAGAGTCTCTATTCTTGTACTTAAGGCGGCATTGTGCCTTTTGTATTTAATTCCGATGCCATTTCTGTGTTTCATCGTCAATGTGATGGTCCAAGGAATACATTGAACCTGCAGTGGTGTATCGGAAACTAATACTGGTGTCATAGGAAAGGATCAAAGCACCGACTGTAAGAAGAGTCTCAATTCTTTTACTTAAGGCGACATTGTGCCTTTTGTATTTAATTCCGATGCGATTTCTGTGTTTCATCGTAAATGTGAATGTCCAAGGAATACATTGAACCTGCAATGGTGTATCGGAAACTAACACTGGTCTCATAGGAAAGGATTAAATCACCGACTGTAAGAAGAGTCAATATTCTTGTAGTTAAAGCGGCATTGTTCCTTTTGTGTTTAATTCCGATGCGATTTCTGTGTTTCATCGTCAATGTGAAGGTCCAAGGAATACATTGAACCTGCAGTGGTGTATCGGAAACTAATACTGGTGTCATAGGAAAGGATCAAGGCACCGACTGTAAGATGAGTCTCTATTCTTGTACTTAAGGTGGCATTGTGCCATTTGTATTTAGTTCCGATGCGATTTCTGTGTTTCAACGTCTATGTGAAAGTCCAAGGAATACATTAGACCTGCAGTGGTGTATCGGAAACAAATACTGGTCTCACAGGAAAGGATCAAAGCACCGAGAGTAAGAAGAGTCCCTATTCTTGTACCTAAGGCGGCATTGTGACTTTTGTATTTAATTCCGAAGCGATTTCTGTGTTTCATCGTCAATGTGAAGGTCCAAGGAATACATATAACCTGCAGTGGTGTATCGGAATCTAATACTGGTGTCATAGGAAAGGATCAAACCACCGACTGTAAGAAGAGTCTCTATTCTTTTGCTTAAGGCGGCATTGTGCCTTTTGAATTTAATTCCGATGCGATTTCTGTGTTTCATCGTCAATGTGAATGTCCAAGGAATACATTGAACCTACATTGGTGTATCAGAAACTAAAACTGGTCTCATTGGAAAGGATTAAATCACCGACTGTAAGAAGAGTCTCTATTCATGTACTTAAAGGAACATTGTTCCTTTTGTATATAATTCCGATGCGATTTCTGTGTTTTATCGTCAATGTGAAGGTCCAAGGAATACATTGAACCTGCAGTGGTGTATCGGATACTAATAATGGTCTCACAGGAAAAGATGAAAGCACAGACTCTAAGTAGTCTCACTCTTCTTGCTGTTAAGAATGCATTGTGTATTTTGTATTTAATTCCGATGTAATTTCAGTGTTTCATCGTCAATGTGTATGTCCAAGGAATACATTGAACCTGCAGTGGTGTATCGGAAACTAATACTGGTCTCGTAGAAAAGGGTCAAAGCACAGACTCTAAGAAGTCTCACTCTTCATGCACTTAAGGCGGCATTGTGAGTTTTGTATTTAATTCCGATGTAATTTAAGTGTTTCATCGTCAATGTGTATGTCCAAGGAATACACTGAACCAGCAGTGCTGTATCGGAAACTAAGACTGGTCTCACAGGAAAGGATCAAAGCACAGACTCTAAGAAGTCTTACTCTTCTTGCACTTAATGCGGCTTTGTGCCTTTTGTATTTAATTCCGATGCGATTTCTGTGTTTCATCGTCAATGTGCAGGTCTAAGGAATACCTTGAACCGGCAGTGTTGTATCGGAAACTAATACTGGTCTCACAGGAAAGGATCAAAGCACCGACTGTAAGAAGAGTCCCTATTCTTGTACTTAAGGCGGCATTGTGGCTTTTGTATTTAATGGCGATGGGATTTCTGTGTTTCATCGTCAATGTGAAGGTCCAAGGAATACATTGATCCAGCAGTGGTGTATCGGAAACTAATACTGGTCTCACAGGAAAGGATCTAAGCACAGACTCTAAGAAGTCTCTCTCTTCTTGCACCTAAGCCGGCATTGTGCCCTTTGTATTTAATTCCGATGTAATTTCAATGTTTCATCGTCAATGTGTACGTTCAAGGAATACATTGAACCTGCAGTGGTGTATCGGAAACTAATACTGGTCTCACAGGAAAGGATCAAAGCACAGACTCTAAGAAGTCTCACTCTTCTTGCACTTAAGGCGGCATTGTGCCTTTTGTATTTAATTCCGATGTAATGTCAGTGCTTCATCGTCAATGTGTATGTCCAAGGAACACATTGAACCTGCAGTGGTGTATCGGAAACTAATACTGGTCTCACAGGGAATGCTCAAAGTACCGACTGTAAGAAGAGTCTATATTCCTGTACTTAAGGCGGCTTTGTGCTTTATGTATTTAATTCCGATGCGATTTCTGTGTTACATTGTCGATGTGAAGGTCCAAGAAATACATTGAACCTGCAGTGGTGTATCGGAAACTAATACTGGTCGCACAGGAGGGGATCAAACCACAGACTCTAAGAAGTCTCACTCTTCTTACACTTAAGGCGGCATTGTGCCTTTTGTTTTTAATTCCGATGTAACTTCAGTGTTTCCTTGTCAATGTGTATGTCCAAGGAATTCATTGAACCTGCAGTGGTGAATCGGAAACTAATACTGGTCTCACAGGAAAGGATCAAAGCACAGACTATAAGAAGTCTCACTCTTCTTGCACTTAAGTCGGCATTGTGCCTTTTGTATTTAATACCGATGCGGTATCTGTGTTTCATCGTCAATGTGTATGTCCAAGAAATACACTGAACCTGCAGTGGTGTATCGGAAACTAATACTGGTGTCATAGGAAAGGATCAAGGCACCGACTGTAAGAAGAGTCTCTATTCTTGTACTTAAGGTGGCATTGTGCCATTTGTATTTAGTTCCGATGCGATTTCTGTGTTTCATCGTCTATGTGAAAGTCCAAGGAATACATTAGACCTGCAGT
This sequence comes from Schistocerca americana, assembly GCF_021461395.2. Lineage (NCBI taxonomy): Eukaryota > Metazoa > Arthropoda > Insecta > Orthoptera > Acrididae > Schistocerca > Schistocerca americana. The sequence continues at coordinate 728,223,807 of NC_060123.1, read as the reverse complement.
GGTGTACCGGAAACAAATACTGGTGTCATAGGAAAGGATCAAAGCACCGACTGTAAGAAGAGTCTCAATTCTTTTACTTAAGGCGACATTGTGCCTTTTGTATTTAATTCCGATGCGATTTCTGTGTCTCATCGTCAATGTGAATGTCCAAGGAATACATTGAACCTGCAATGGTGTATCGGAAACTAACACTGGTCTCATAGGAACGGATTAAATCACCGACTGTAAGAAGAGTCTCTATTCTTGTACTTAAGGTGGCATTGTGCCATTTGTATTTAGTTCCGATGCGATTTCTGTGTTTCATCGTCTATGTGAAAGTCCAAGGAATACATTAGACCTGCAGTGGTGTATCGGAAACAAATACTGGTCTCACAGGAAAGGATCAAAGCACCGAGAGTAAGAAGAGTCTCTATTCTTGTACCTAAGGCGGCATTGTGACTTTTGAATTTAATTCCGAAGCGATTTTTGTGTTTCATCGTCAATGTGAAGGTCCAAGGAATACATTGAACCTGCAGTGGTGTATCGGAATCTAATACTGGTGTCATAGGAAAGGATCAAACCACCGACTGTAAGAAGAGTCTCTATTCTCTTACTTAAGGCGGCATTGTGCCTTTTGAATTTAATTCCGATGCGATTTCTGTGTTTCATCGTCAATGTGAATGTCCAAGGAATACAGTGAACCTGCATTGGTGTATCAGAAACTAAAACTGGTCTCCTTGGAAAGGATTAAATCACCGACTGTAAGAAGAGTCTCTATTCATGTACTTAAAGGAACATTGTTCCTTTTGTATACAATTCCGATGCGATTTCTGTGTTTCATCGTCAATGTGAAGGTCCAAGGAATACATTGAACCTGCAGTGGTGTATCGGATACTAATAATGGTCTCACAGGAAGAGATGAAAGCACAGACTCTAAGTAGTCTCACTCTTCTTGCTGTTAAGAATGCATTGTGCCTTTTGTATTTAATTCCGATGTAATTTCAGTGTTTCATCGTCAATGTGTATGTCCAAGGAATACATTGAACCTGCAGTGGTGTATCGGAAACTAATACTGGTCTCGCAGAAAAGGGTCGAAGCACAGACTCTTAGAAGCCTCACTCTTCATGCACTTAAGGCGGCATTGTGAGTTTTGTATTTAATTCCGATGTAATTTAAGTGTTTCATCGTCAATGTGTATGTCCAAGGAATACATTGAACCAGCAGTGGTGTATCGGAAAGTAAGACTGGTCTGACAGGAAAGGATCAAAGCACAGACTCTAAGAAGTCTTACTCTTCTTGCACTTAATGCGGCTTTGTGCCTTTTGTATTTAATTCCGATGCGATTTCTGTGTTTCATCGTCAATGTGAAGGTCTAAGGAATACATTGAACCGGCAGTGGTGTATCGGAAACTAATACTGGTCTCACAGGAAAGGATCAAAGCACCGACTGTAAGAAGAGTCCCTATTCTTGTACTTAAGGCGGCATTGTGCCTTTTGTATTTATTTGCGATGGGATTTCTGTGTTTCATCGTCAGTGTGAAGGTCCAAGGAATACATTGAACCAGCAGTGGTGTATCGGAAACTAATACTGGTCTCACAGGAAAGGATCAAAGCACAGACTCTAAGAAGTCTCTCTCTTCTTGCACCTAATCCGGCATTGTGCCCTTTGTATTTAATTGCGATGTAATTTCAGAGTTTCATCGTCAATGTGTACGTTCAAGGAATACATTGAACCTGCAGTGGTGTATCGGAAACTAATACTGGTCTCACAGGAAAGGATCAAAGCACAGACTCTAAGAAGTCACACTCTTCTTGCACTTAAGGCGGCATTGTGCCTTTTGTATTTAATTCCGATGTAATGTCAGTGCTTCATCGTCAATGTGTATGTCCAAGGAACATATTGAACCTGCAGTGGTGTATCGGAAACAAATACTGGTCTCACAGGGAATGCTCAAAGCACCGACTGTAAGAAGAGTCTATATTCCTGTACTTAAGGCGGCATTGTGCTTTATGTATTTAATTCCGATGCGATTTCTGTGTTACATTGTCAATGTGAAGGTCCAAGAAATACATTGAACCTGCAGTGGTGTATCGGAAACTAATACTGGTCGCACAGGAGGGGTTCAAACCACAGACTCTAAGAAGTCTCACTCTTCTTGCACTTAAGTCGGCATTGTGCCTTTTGTATTTAATACCGATGCGATATCTGTGTTTCATCGTCAATGTGAAGGTCCACGGAATACATTAGACTTGCAGTGGTGTATCGGAAACAGGTACTGGTCTCACAGGAAAGGATCAAAGCACCGACAGTAAGAAGAGCCTCTATTCTTGTACTTAAGGCGGCATTGTGCCTTTTGTATTTAATTCCGATGCGATTTCTGTGTTTCATCGTCAATGTGAAGGTCCAAGGAATACATTGAACCTGCAGTGGTGTATCGGAAACTAATACTGGTGTCATAGGAAAGGATCAAAGCACCGACTTTAAGAAGAGTCTCAATTCTTTTACTTAAGGCGACATTGTGCCTTTTGTATTTAATTCCGATGCGATTTCTGTGTTTCATCGTCAATGTGAATGTCCAAGGAATACATAGAACCTGCAATGGTGTATCGGAAACTAACACTGGTCTCATAGGAAAGGATTTAATCAGCGACTGTAAGAAGAGTGTCTATTCTTGTACTTAAAACGGCATTGTTCCTTTTGTGTTTAATTCCGATGCGATTTCTGTGTTTCATCGTCAATGGGAAGGTCCAAGGAATACATTGAACCTGCAGTGGTGTATCGGAAACTAATACTGGTGTCATAGGAAAGGATCAAGGCACCGACTGTAAGAAGAGTCTCTATTCTTGTACTTAAGGCGGCATTGTGCCATTTGTATTTAGTTCCGATGCGATTTCTGTGTTTCATCGTCTATGTGAAAGTCCAAGAAATACATTAGACCTGCAGTGGTGTATCGGAAACAAATGGTCTCACAGGAAAGGATCAAAGCACCGAGAGTAAGAAGAGTCTCTATTCTTGTACCTAAGGCGGCATTGTGCCTTTTGTATTTAATTCCGAAGCGATTTCTGTGTTTCATCGTCAATGTGAAGGTCCAAGGAATACATTGAACCTGAAGTGGTGTATCGGAATCTAATACTGGTGTCATAGGAAAGGATCAAACCAACGACTGTAAGAAGAGTCTCAATTCATTTACTTAAGGCGGCATTGTGAATTTTGAATTTAATTCCGATGTAAATTCAGTGTTTCAGCGTCTATGTGTATGTAAAAGGAATACATTGAACCTGCGGTGGTGTATCGGAAATTAAACTGGTCTCATTGGAAAGGATTAAATCACCGACTGTAAGAAGAGTCTCTATTCTTGTACTTAAAGGAACATTGTTCATTTTGTATATAATTCCGATGCGATTTCTGTGTTTCATCGTCAATGTGAAGGTCCAAGGAATACATTGAACCTGCAGTGGTGTATCGGAAACTAATAATGGTCTCACAGGAAAAGATGAAAGCACAGACTATAAGAAATCTTACTGTTCTTGCACTTAATGCGGCATTGTGCCTGTTGTATTTAACTCCGATGTGATTTCAATGTTTCTTCGCCAATGTGAAGGTCCAAGGATTACATTGAACCTGCAGTGGTGTATCAGAAACTAATACTGGTCTCACAGGAAAGGATCAAAGCACAGACTCTAAGAGGTGTCACTCTTCTTGCACTTATGGCGGCATTGTGCATTTCGTATTTAATTCCGATGCGATTTCTGTGTTTCATCGTCAACGTGTGTGTCCAAGGAATACATTGAACCAGCAGTGGTGTATCGGAAACTAATACTGGACTCACAGTTAAGGATCAAAACACAGACTCTAAGAACTCTCACTCCTCTTGCACTTAAGGCGGCATTGTGCCTGTTGTATTTATCTCCGATGTGATTTCTGTGTTTCATCGTCAATGTGAAGGTCCAAGGAATACATTGAACCTGCAGTGGTGTATCGGAAACTAATACTGGTCTCACAGGAAAGGACCAAAGCACAGACTCTAAGAGGTGTCACTCTTCTTGCACTTAAGGCGGCATTGTGCCTTTCGTATTTAATTCCGATGTAAATTCAGTGTTTCATCGTCAAAGTGTATGTAAAAGGAATACATTGTACCTGCAGTGGTGTATCGGAAACTAATACTGGTCTCACAGGAAAGGATCAATGCAGAGACACTAAGAAGTCTTACGCTTCTTGCACTTAAGGCATCATTGTGCCTGTTGTATTTATCTCCGATTTTATTTCTGTGTTTCATCGTCAATGTGAAGGTCCAAGGAATACATTGAACCTGCAGTGGTGTATCGGAAACTAATACTGGTCTCACGGTTAAGGATCAAAGCACAGATCCTAAGAAGTCTCACTCGTCTTGCACTTAAGGCGGCATTGTGCCTTTTGTATTTAATTCCGATGTAAATTCAGTGTTTCAGCGTCTATGTGTATGTAAAAGGAATACATTGAACCTGCGGTGGTGTATCGGAAACTAAAACTGGTCTCATAGGAAAGGATCAAAGCACCGACTGTAAGAAGAGTCTCTATTCTTGTACTTAAGGCGGCATTGTGCAATTTGTATTTAATTCCGATGCGATTTCTGTGTCTCATCGTCAACGTGAAGGTCCAAGGAATACATTGAACCTGCAGTGGTGTGTCGGAAACTAATACTGGTGTCATAGGAAAGGATCAAAGCACCGACTGTAAGAAGAGCCTCTATTCTTGTACTTAAGGCGGCATTGTGCCTTTTGTATTTAATTCCGATGCGATTTCAATGTTTCATCGTCAATGTGAAGGTCGAAGGAATACATTGAACCTGCAGTGGTGTATCGGAAACTAATACTGGTCTCACAGGAAAGGATCAAACCACAGACTCTAAGAAGTCTCTCTCTTCTTGCACCTAAGCCGGCATTGTGCCCTTTGTATTTAAATCCGATGTAATTTCAGTGTTTCATTGTCAATGTGTATGTTCAAGGAATACATTGAACCTGCAGTGGTGTATCGGAAACTAATACTGGTCTCACAGGAAAGGATCAAAGCACAGACTCTAAGAAGTCTCATTCTTCTTGTACTTAAGGCGGCATTGTGCCTTTTGTATTTAATTCCGATGTAATGTCAGTGTTTCATCGTCAATATGTATGTCTAAGGAACACATTGAACCTGCAGTGTTGTATCGGAAACTAAAACTGGTCTCACAGTAAAGGATCAAAGCACAGACTCTAAGAAGTCTCACTCTTCTTGCACTTAAGGCGGCATTGTGCCTTTTGTATTTAATTCCGATGTAAAGTCAGTGTTTCATCGTCAATGTGTATGTCCAAGGAACACATTGAACCTGCAGTGGTGTATCGGAAACTAATACTGGTCTCACAGGGAATGCTCAAAGCACCGACTGTAAGAAGAGTCTCTATTCCTGTACTTAAGGCGGCATTGTGCTTTATGTATTTAATTCCGATGCGATTTCTGTGTTACATCGTCAATGTGAAGGTCCAAGGAATACATTGAACCTGCAGTGGTGTATCGGAAACTAATACTGGTCGCACAGGAGGGGATCAAACCACAGACTCTAAGAAGTCTCACTCTTCTTACACTTAAGGCGGCATTGTGGCTTTTGTATTTAGTTCCGATGTAACTTCAGTGTTTCCTTGTCAATGTGTATGTCCAAGGAATTCATTGAACCTGCAGTGGTGTATCGGAAACTAATACTGGTCTCACAGGAAAGGATCAAAGCACAGACTATAAGAAGTCTCACTCTTCTTGCACTTAAGTCGGCATTGTGCCTTTTGTATTTAATACCGATGCCATATCTGTGTTTCATCGTCAATATGTATGTCCAAGGAATACATTGAACCTGCAGAGTTGTATCGGAAACTAATACTGGTGTCATAGGAAAGGAGCAAAGCACCGACTGTAAGAAGAGTCTCTACTCTTGTACGTAAGGCGGCATTGTGCCATTTGTATTTAATTCCTATGTATTTTCAGTGTTTCATCATTAATGTGAATTTTCAAGGAATACAGTGAACCTGCAGTGGGGTATCGGAATCTAATACTGGTGTCATAGGAAAGGATCAAACCACCGACTGTAAAAAGTGTCTCTATTCTTTTACTTAAGGCGGCATTGTGACTTTTGAATTTAATTCCGATGCGATTTCTGTGTTTCATCGTCAATGTGAATGCCCAAGGAATACATTGAACCTGCATTGGTGTATCAGAAACTAAAACTGGTCTCATGGGAAAGGATTAAATCACCGACTGTAAGAAGAGTCTCTATTCTTGTACATAAAGCAACATTGTTCCTTTTGTATTTAATTCCGATGCGATTTCTGTGTTTCATCGTCAATGTGAAGGTCCAAGGAATACATTGAACCTGCAGTGGTGTATCGGCAACTAAAACTGGTCTCATAGGAAAATTATTAAGTCACCGACTGTAAGAAAAGACTCTATTCTTGTACTTAAAGCGGCATTGTTCATTTTGTATTTAATTCCGATGCGATTTCTGTGTTTCATCGTCAACGTGAAGGTCCAAGGAATACATTTAACCTGCAGTGGAGTGTCGGAAACTAATACTGGTGTCATAGGAAAGGATCAAAGCACCGACTGTAAGGAGAGTCTCTATTCTTGTACTTAAGGCTGCATTGAGCCTTTTGTATTTAATTCCGATGCGATTTCTGTGTCTCATCGTCAATGTGAAGGTCCAAGGAATACATTGAACCTGCAGTGGTGTATCGGAAACTAATACTGGTCTCACATGAAAGGATCAAACCACAGACTCTAAGAAGTCTCTCTCTTCTTGCACCTAAGCCGGCATTGTGCCCTTTGTATTTAATTCCGATGTAATTTCAGTGTTTCATCGTCAATGTGTATGTTCAAGGAATACATTGAACCTGCAGTGGTGTATCGGAAACTAATACTGGTCTCACAGGAAAGGATCAAAGCACATACTCTAAGAAGTCTCATTCTTCTTGTACTTAAGGCGGCATTGTGCCTTTTGTATTTAATTCCGATGTAATGTCAGTGTTTCATCGTCAATATGTATGTCTAAGGAACACATTGAACCTGCAGTGGTGTATCGGAAACTAATACTGGTCTCACAGTAAAGGATCAAAGCACAGACTCTAAGAAGTCTCACTCTTCTTGCACTTAAGGCGGCATTGTGCCTTTTGTATTTAATTCCGATGTAAAGTCAGTGTTTCATCGTCAATGAGTATGTCCAAGGAACACATTGAAAATGCAGTGGTGTATCGCAAACTAATACTGGTCTCACAGGGAATGCTCAAAGCACCGACTGTAAGAAGAGTCTCTATTCCTGTACTTAAGGCGGCATTGTGCTTTATGTATTTAATTCCGATGCGATTTCCGTGTTACATCGTCAATGTGAAGGTCCAAGGAATACATTGAACCTGCAGTGGTGTATCGGAAACTAATACTGGTCGCACAGGAGGGGATCAAACCACAGACTCTAAGAAGTCTGACTCTCCTTACACTTAAGGCGGCAGTGTGCCTTTTGTATTTAATTCCGATGTAACTTCAGTGTTTCCTTGTCAATGTGTACGTCCAAGGAATTCATTGAACCTGCAGTGGTGTATCGGAAACAAATACTGGTCTCACAGGAAAGATCAAAGTACCGAGAGTAAGAAAAGTCTCTATTCTTGTACCTAAGGCGGCATTGTGCCTTTTGTATTGAATTCCGAAGCGATTTCTGTGTTTCATCGTCAATGTGAAGGTCCAAGGAATACATTGAACATGCAGTGGTGTATCGGAATCTAATACTGGTGTCATTGGAAAGGATCAAACCACCGACTGTAAGCAGTGTCTCTATTCTTTTACTTAAGGCGGCATTGTGACTTTTGAATTTAATTCCGATGCGATTTCTGTGTTTCATCGTCAATGTGAATGTCCAAGGAATACATTGAACCTGCATTGGTGTATCAGAAACTAAAACTGGTCTCATTGGAAAGGATTAAATCACCGACTGTAAGAAGAGTCTCTATTCTTGTGCATAAAGCAACATTGTTCCTTTTGTATTTAATTCCGATGCGATTACTGTGTTTCATCGTCAATGTGAAGGTCCAAGGAATACATTGAACATGCAGTGGTGTATCGGAAACTAATAATGGTCTCACAGGAAAAGATGAAAGCACAGACTCAAAGAAGTCTCACTCTTCTTGCTGTTAAGAATGCATTGTGCCTTTTGTATTTAATTCCGATCTAATTTCAGTGTTTCATCGTCAATGTGTATGGCCAAGGAATGCATTGAACCTGCAGTGGTGTATCGGAAACTAATACTGGTCTCACAGGGAATGCTCAAACCACCGACTGTAAAAAGTGTCTCTATTCTTTTACTTAAGGCGGCATTGTGACTTTTGAATTTAATTCCGATGCGATTTCTGTGTTTCAGCGTCAATGTGAAGGTCCAAGGAATACATTGAACCGGCAGTCGTGTATCGGAAACTAATACTGGTCTAACAGGAAAGGATCAAAGCACAGACTATATGAAGTCGTACTGTTCTTGCACTTAATGCGGCATTGTGCTTTTTGTATTTAATTCCGATGTGATTTCTGTGTTTCATCGTCAATGTGAAGGTCGAAGGAATACATTGAAACTGCAGTGGTGTATCGGAAACTAATACTGGACTCACAGGAAAGGATCAAAGCACAGACTCTAAGAAGTCTTACTCTTCTTGAACTTAAGGCGGCATTGTGCCTTGTGTATTTATCTCCGATGTGATTTCAATGTTTCATCGCCAATGTGAAGGTCCAAGGAATACATTGAACCAGCAGTGGTGTATCGGAAACTAATACTGGTCTCACAGGAAAGGATCAAAGCACAGACTCCAAGAGGTGTCACTCTTCTTGCACTTATGGCGGCATTGTGCCTTTCGTATTTAATTCCGATGCGATTTCTGTGTTTCATCGTCAACGTGTATGTCCAAGGAATACATTGAACCAGCAGTGGTGTATCGGAAACTAATACTGGTCTCACAGTTAAGGATCAAAGCACAGACTCTTAGAACTCTCACTCCTCTTGCACTTATGGCTTCATTGAGCCTGTTGTATTTATCTCCGATGTGATTTCTGTGTTTCATCGTCAATGTGAAGGTCCAAGGAATACATTGAACCTGCAGTGGTGTATCGGAAACTAATACTGGTCTGACAGGAAGGGATCACAGCACAGACTCTAAGAGGTGTCACTCTTCTTGCACTTAAGGCGGCATTGTGCCTTTCGTATTTAATTCCGTTGTAAATTCAGTGTTTCATCGTCAATGTGTATGTAAAAGGAATACATTGTACCTGCAGTGGTGTATCGGAAACTAATACTGGTCTCAGAGGAAAGGATCAAAGCAGAGACACTAAGAAGCATTACGCTTCTTGCACTTAAGAAATCATTGTGCCTGTTGTATTTATCTATGATGTTATTTCTTTGTTTCATCGTTAATGTGGGGGTCCAAGGAATACATTGAACCTGCAGTGGTGTATCGGAAACTAATACTGGTCTCACAGTTAAGGATCAAAGCACAGACCCTAAGAAGTCACACTCTTCTTGCACTTAAGGCGGCATTGTGCCTTTTGTATTTAATTCCGATGTAAATTCAGTGTTTCATCGTCTAAGTGTATGTAAAAGGAATACATTGAACCTGCGGTGGTGTATCGGAAACTAAAACTGGTCTCATAGGAAAGGATCAAAGCACCGACTGTAAGAAGAGTCTCTATTCTTGTACTTAAGGCGGCATTGTGCCTTTTGTATTTAATTCCGATGCGATTTCTGTGTTTCATCGTCAACGTGAAGGTCCAAGGAATACACTGAACCTGCAGTGGTGTGTCGGAAACTAATACTGGTCTCACAGGAAAGGATCAAAGCACCGACTGAAAGAAGAGTCTCTATTCTTGTACTTAAGGCGGCATTGTTCCTTTTGTATTTAATTCCGATGCGATTTCTGTGTTTCATCGTCAATGTGAAGATCCAAGGAATACATTGAACCTGCAGTGGTGTATCGGAAACTAATACTGGCCTCATAGGAAAGGATAAAAGCACCGACTGTAAGAAGAGTCTCAATTCTTGTACTTAAGGTGGCATTGTGCCTTTTGTATTTAATTCCGATGCGATTTCTGTGTTTCATGGTCAATGTGAAGGTCCAAGGAATTCATTAGAACTGCAGTGGTGTATCTGAAACAAATACTGGTCTCACAGGAAAGGATCAAAGCACCGACTGTAAGAAGAGTCTCTATTCCTTTACTTAAGGCGGCAGTGTGCCTTTGTATTTAGTTCCGATGTAAATTCAGTGTTTCATCGTCAATGTGTATGTAAAAGGAATACATTGAACCTGCGGTCGTGTATCGGAAACTAAAACTGGTCTCATAGGAAAGGATCAAAGCACCGACTTTAAGAAGAGTCTCTATTCTTGTACTTAAGGTGGCATTGTGCCTTTTGTATTTAATTCCGATGCGATTTCTGTGTTTCATCGTCAACGTGAAGGTCCAAGGAATACATTGAACCTGCAGTGGTGTGTCGGAAACTAATACTGGTGTAATAGGAAAGGATCAAAGCACCGACTGTAAGAAGAGTCTCTATTCTTGTACTTAAGGCGGCATTGTGCATTTGTATTTAATTCCGATGCGATTTCTGTGTTTCATCGTCAATGTGAAGGTCGAAGGAATACATTGAACCTGCAGTGGTGTATCGGAAACTAATACTGGCCTCACAGGAAAGGATCAAAGCACCGACTGAAAGAGGAGTCTCTATTCTTGTACTTAAGGCGGCATTGTGCCTTTTGTATTTAATTCCGATGCGATTTCTGTGTTTCATCCTCAAATTGAAGGGCCAAGGAATTCATTGAACCTGCAGTGGTGTATCGGAAACTAATACTGGTATAGCAGGAAAGGATCAAAGCTCAGACTCTAAGAAGTCTCACTCTTCTTGCACTTAAGGCGGCATTGTGCCTTTTATATTTAATTCTGATGTAATTTCAGTGTTTCATCGTCAATGTGTATGTAAAAGGAATACATTGAACCTGCGGTGGTGTATCGGAAACAAAAACTGGTCTCATAGGAAAGGATCAAAGCACCGAGTGTAAGAAGAGTCTATTTTTGTACTTAAGGCGGCATTGTGCCATTTGTATTTAATTCCGTTGCGATATCTGTGTTTCATCGTCAATGTGAAGGTCCAAGGAATACATTAGACCTGCAGTGGTGTATCGGAAACTAATACTGGTCTCACAGGAAAGGATCAAAGCACAGACTCTAAGAGGTGTCACTCTTCTTGCACTTAAGGCGGCATTGTGCCTTTCGTATTTAAATCCTATGCGATTTCTGTGTTTCATCGTCAACATGTATGTGCAAGGAATAAATTGAACCTGCAGTGATGTTTCGGAAACTAATACTGGTCCCACAGGAAAGTATCAAAGCACCGTCTGAGAGAAGAGTCTCTATTCTTGTACTTAAGGCGGCAATGTGCCTTTTGTTTTTAATTCCGATGCGATTTCTGTGTTTCATCGTCAATGTGTGTGTAAAAGGAATACATTGAACCTGCAGTGGTGTATCGATAACTAAAACTGTTCTCACAGGAAAGGATCAAAACACCGACAATAAGATGAGTCTCTATTCTTGTACTTAAGTCAGCATTGTGCCTTTTGTATTTAATTCCGATGCCATTTCTGTGTTTCATCGTCAATGTGAATGTCCAAGGAATTCATTGAACGTGCAGTGGTGTATCGGAAACTAATACTGGTGTCATAGGAATGGATCAAAGCACCGACTGTAGGAAGAGTCTCTATTCTTTTACTTAAGGCGGCATTGTGCCCTTTGTATTTAATTCCGATGCGATATCTGTGTTTCATCGTCAATGTGTATGTCCATGGAATACATTGAACCTGCAGTGGTGTATCGGAAACTAATAGTGGTCTAACAGGAAAGGATCAAAGCACAGACTCTAAGAAGTCTTAATCTTCTTGCACTTAAGACGGCATTGTGCCTGTTGCATTTATCTCCGATGTAATTTCTGTGTTTCATCGTCAATTTGAAGGTCCAAGGAATACATTGAACCTGCAGTGGTGTATCGGAAACTAATACTGGTCTCACAGGGAATGCTCAAAACACCGACTGTAAGAAGAGTCTCTATTCTTATACTTAAGGCGGCATTGTGCCTTTTGTATTTAATTCCGACGTGATTTCCGTGTTTCATCGTCAATGTGACGGTACAAGGAATACATTGAACCGGCAGTGGTGTATCGGATTCTATAACTGGTCTCACAGGATTGGATCAATGCACAGACTCTAAGAAGCCTCACCCTTCTTGCACTTAAGGCGGCATTGTGCCTTCTGTATTTAATTCCGATGCGATTTCTGTGTTTCATCGTCAATGTGAAGGTCCAAGGAATACATTGAACCTGCGGTTGTGTATCGGAAACTAATACTGGCCTCACAGGAAAAAATCGAAGCACAGACTCTAAGGAGTCTCACTCTTCTTGCACTTAAGGCGGCATTGTGAGTTTTGGATTTAATTCCGATCTAATTTCAGTGTTTCATCGTCAATGTGTATGTCCAAGGAATACATTGAACCTGCAGTGGTGTATCGGAAACTAATACTGGTCTCACAGGGAATGCTTAAAACACCGACCTTAACCCTGCTGTTCTGTTCGGGTCTATATGACCCGAAACGAATATGAACGTTATTTTACATTATGTAAATACCAATATATATTTATGAAACTTTGTGACTTTGTCTGAAAATGGATGAGCAGCATGTGTTTTAAAAGGTTTTAAAAAAGTTTAAGAAGTTTGGGCTTCAACTGTAATAGTTGCATATGTAATGTTCGGGTCATAATGACCCGACACAAATATGTTTAGTGTAACTCGTATTTATTTCTAAAATCTGGAAATGGCGAAAATTATTTTTGTTGTGTTGTGTGGGAATAGTGACTGCATCATTCCAACTTACTCTCAACAATCACCTAAAGCTCCATGCGTTCACAACAATGGGCTTGTTTGTTGCTTTCCCCAGGAAATAATAATTGGCAGTTCTCAATAATTGGAATGCTTTGTTTCTGCCCAGTTTGACTTGTGACACCATGGCGATGAGACCATTGAATGATCGTGAGTTGGAAGAAATAGTAAATGCCTCACCAGATGAAGGATCACTTTCTGAGTTTGAAGATCACATCAGCAATGCATCTGAAAGCGAGTGTTCCGATGACAGTTACGACAGTCCACAGCCCATACAAAATAGTGTAGAGACTTTTCTTTCTAAAAATGGGAATATAGAATGGCAGTTGCATCCACCAGCACAACATGGTCGCCTACCAGCTTCGAACATCATCAAGAGTACCCCAGGAGTTACCAGGTATGCAGTCAGCAGAATATCTGATGTAAAATGTTCATTTGAAGCAGTATTTCACACAGCGCTTCAAAATGAAATAATAGAGATGACAAATATTGAAGGGCGGCGAGTTTATGGTGAACAGTGGACAGATATTGATGGTTCTGTTTTCCATGCATACTTAGGACTCTTACTCCTAGCGGGTGTATATCGATCTCATGGGGAGTCTACAAAAAGTTTGTGGGATAAAGATACTGGGCGAAACATATTTCGAGCAACCATGTCTCATGAAACATTCTGTAAGATATCACGTGTCCTGCGATTTGACAAGAAATCTACTAGAGAGGAAAGACGACGTACTGACAAACTTGCCGCAATTCGTAGTATTTGGGAGAAGTGGGTAGAGGTCCTTCCTAAACTGTATAATCCAGGAGAAAATGTTACTGTTGACGAGCAGTTAGTAGCATTTAGAGGTCGCTGTCCATTCAAGCAGTATATCCCAAGTAAACCGGCAAAATATGGGATCAAAATATGGACCATGTGTGACAGCAAAACTTCATACGTACTGAAAGCCCAAATTTATACAGGAAAGGTGAGTGGAGCGGCACCAGAAAGAAATCAGGGAATGAGGGTGGTATCTGATCTCACTTCTGAGTTACGTGGTCAGAATATCACGTGTGACAACTTTTTTACGTCGTACAATTTGGGGCAGCTGCTTCTGAAAAGGAAATTGACTATGTTGGGAACTATACGGAAAAATAAGCCGGAGCTTCCACACAAAATGACCAACAAGGAGGTACACAGCTCTTCATTTTACTTCACAAATGACACTACTGTGGTTAATTATATTCCTAAGAGACACAAGAATGTTGTACTTATGAGCACTCTCCACCATGATGCGGAAATCAGTGACAGGGCTGATAAGAAGCCAAAAATGATTTTGGACTATAATTCAACCAAAGGTGCTGTAGACACGCTTGATCAGTTATTAGGTACATATACATGCAAACGAAAAAGTAATAGGTGGCCAATGATAGTTTTCTACAATATTCTTGATGTTTCTGCTTATAATGCATACGTTTTGTGGATTTCGGTTGACCCTAATTGGAATGCAAGCAAATTGACTAGAAGGAGAATATTCTTGGAGGAACTTGGAAAGTCACTGATAAAAGAACATATTGCATCAAGAACGCATTTCCCAAGAACAGAAGATTCTTTGAGAATGGTCACAAGCATCCAAAACCCGAATGATGTGGGTGGTGTGTCAGAATCGGTAACAACAAGAAAATCTACAAAACGTGCACGCTGTAAGTTCTGTCCATCAAGTAATGACAATAAAACAAACATGGTGTGTGGAAAATGTAGTAAACATATTTGCAAGAAACATGTAACCTACTTGTGTCCACAGTGCAAGCAGTAAGAAAAGAACTGTAGTATTTTATAAGATGATTGTATTGAAAATTCTGTTGTTTCAAATTTATGTGAATACTTGTGCCTAAACTACAATCAGTAAGAAGAGAGGATTCTAAAGTTGTAGTGCTTTCTATGTTGGAATGTAATAAAAAAACTGTAGTGTGTTCTGTACTGTAGTGTGCTCTAAGATGAATATCTGTAATGACAACTGTCTGTTGTTAGAAAATGTCAATACTTACGTCTAAACTGTCAACAATAAGAATAGAAGTATGGAAAAACTGTAGTGCTTTCTAAGTTGAATGCCTGTAATGGAAACTGTCTGTTGTTTCAAATTTATGTGCATATTTAAATGAAAAATATCCCTCAATAAAGTTGTATGCATTGTTATTATTATTATTATTACCATTATTATTATTATTATTATTATTATTATTATTACTAACAAGGTACTGGAATAGAACAACAATGTCGATAGCTAAAACTGTACCAAAATTTATGTTTCTAAAGCATTTTGATATGTCGGGTCATATTGACCCGAACAGTATATATGTCAAGTAAAAGTGAACAGAACAGCAGGGTTAAGAATAGTCTCTATTGTTATACCTAAGGCAGCATTGTGCCTGTTGTATTTAATTCCGACGCGATTTCTGTGTTTCATCGTCAATGTGAAGGTCCAAGGAATACATTGAACTTGCAGTCGTGTATCGGAACCTAATCCTGGTCTCACAGGAAAGGATCAAAGCTCAGACTCTAAGAAGTCTTACTGTTCTTGCACTTAATTCGGCATTGTGCCTTTTGTATTTAATTCTGATGCGATTTCTGTGTTTCATCGTCAATGTGAAGGTCCAAGGAATACATTGAACGTTCAGTGGTGTATCGGAAACTAATACTGGTCTCACAGGAAAGGATCAAAGCACCGACTGTAAGAAGAGTCCCTATTCTTGTACTTAAGGCGGCATTGTGCCTTTTGTATTTAATTCCGATATAATTTCAGTGTTTCCTTGTCAATGCGTATGTCCAAGGAATACATTGAACCTGCAGTCGTGTATCGGAAACTAATACTGGTCTCACAGGAAAGGATCAAAGCACAGACTATAAAAAGTCTCACACTTCTTGCACTTAAGTCGGCATTGAGCTTTTTGTATTTAATTCCGATGCGATTTCTGTGTTTCATCGTCAATGTGATTGTCCAAGGAATACATTGGACCTGCAGTGGTGTATCGGAAACTAATACTGGTCTTACAGGAAAGGATCAAAGCACAGACTCTAAGAAGTCTCATTCTTCTTGCACTTAAGGCGGCATTGTGCCTTTTGTATTTAATTCCGATGTAATGTCAGTGTTTCATCGTCAATATGTATGTCTAAGGAACACATTGAACCTGCAGTGGTGTATCGGAAACTAATACTGGTCTCACAGGAAAGTATCAAAGCACAGACTATAAGAAGTCTCACTCTTGTTGCACTTAAGTCGGCATTGTGTCTTTTGTATTTAATTCCGATGCGATATCTGTGTTTCATAGAAAATGTGAATGTCCAAGGAATACATTGAACCTGCAGTGGTGTATCGGAAACTAATACTGGTCTAACAGGAAAGGATCAAAGTACAGACTCTTAGAAGTCTTACTTCTCTTGCACTTAAGGCGGCATTGTGCCTGTTGCATTTATCTCCGACGTGATTTCTGTGTTTCATCGTCAATGTGGAGGTCCAAGGAATACTTTGAATCTGCAGTGGTGTATCGGAAACTAATATTGGTCTCACAGTTCAGGATCAAAGCACAGACTCTAAGAAGTATAACTCCTCTTGCACTTAAGGCGGCATTGTGCCTTTTGTATTTATTTCCGATGTAAATTCAGTGTTTCATCGTCAATGTGTATGTAAAAGGAATACATTGAACCTGCAGTGATGTATCAGAAACTAATACTGGGCTCACAGGAAAGTATCAATGCACCGTCTGAGAGAAGAGTCTCTATTCTTGTACTTAAGGCTGCAATGTGCCTTTTGTTTTTAATTCCGATGCGATTTCTGTGTTTCATCGTCAATGTGAAGGTCCTAGGAACATATTGAACCTGCAGTGGTGTATCGGAAACTAATACTGGTCTCACAGGAAAGGATCAAAGCACAGACCCTTAGAAGTCTCACTCTTCATGTACTTAAGGCGGTATTGTGCCTTTTGTATTTAATTCCGATGTAATTTCAGTGTTTAATCGTCAATGTGTGTGTAAAAGGAATACATTGAACCTGCAGTGGTGTATCGGAAACTAAAACTGGTCTCATAGGAAAGGAGCAAAGCAACGACTGTAAGAAGAGTCTCCATTCTTGTACTTAAAGCGGCATTGTGCCATTTGTATTTAGTTCCGATGCGATTTCTGTGTTTCATCGTCAATGTGAATGTCCAAGGAATACAGTAGACCTGCAGTGGTGTATCGGAAACAAATACTGGTCTCACAGGAAAGGATCAAAGCACCGACAGTAAGAAGAGTCTCTAATCTTGTACTTAAGGCAGCATTGTGCCTTTTGTATTTAATTCCGATGCGATTTCTGTGTTTCATCGACAATGTGAAGGTCCAAGGAATTCATTGATCCTGCAGTGGTGTATCGGAAACTAATACTGGTGTCATAGGAATGGATCAAAGCACCGACTGTAAGAAGAGTCTCTATTCTTTTACTTAAGGCTGCATTGTGCCTTTTGTATTTAATTCCGATGCGATATCTGTGTTTCATCGTCAATGTGCATGTCCATGGAATACATTGAACCTGCAGTGGTGTATCGGAAACTAATACTTGTCTAACAGGATAGGATCAAAGCACAGACTCTAAGAAGTCTTATTCTTCTTGCACTTAAGGCGGCATTGTGCCTGTTGCATTTATCTCGGATGTAATTTCTGTGTTTCATCGTCAATGTGAAGGTCCAAGTTATACATTGAACCTGCAGTAGTGTAACGGAAACTAATACTGGTCTCACAGGGAATGCTCAAAACACCGACTGTAAGAAGAGTCTCTATTCTTATACTTAAGGCGGCATTGTGCCTTTTGTATTTAATTCCGACGCGATTTCTGTGTTTCATCGTCAATGTGACGGTACAAGGAATTCATTGAACCTGCAGTGGTGTATCGGAAACTAATACTGGTCTCACAGGAATGGATCAATGCACAGACTCTAAGAATTCTCACCCTTCTTGCACTTAAGGCGGCATTGTGCCTTTTGTATTTCATTCCGATGCGATTTCTGTGTTTCATCGTCAATGTGAAGGTCCAAGGACTACATTGAACTGGCGGTTGTGTATCGGAAACTAATACTGGTCTCACAGGAAAAAATCAAAGCACAGACTCTAAGAAGTCTCACTCTTCTTGCACTTAAGGCGGCATTGTGAGTTTTGTATTTCATTCCGATCTAATTTCAGTGTTTCATCGTCAATGTGTATGTCCAAGGAATACATTGAACCTGCAGTGGTGTATCGGAAACTAATACTGGTCGCACAGGAGAGGATCAAACCACTGACTCTAAGAAGTCTCACTCTTCTTACACTTAAGCGGTATTGTGCCTTTTGTATTTAATTCCGATGTAATTTCAGTGATTCCTTGTCAATGCGTATGTCCAAGGAATACATTGAACCTGCAGTCGTGTATCGGAAACTAATACTGGTCTCACAGGAAAGGATCAAAGCACAGACTATAAGAAGTCTCACACTTCTTGCACTTAAGTCGGCATTGTGCTTTTTGTATTTCATTCCGATGCGATTTCTGTGTTTCATCGTCAATGTGAATGTCCAAGGAATACATTGAACCTGCAGTGGTGTATCGAAAACTAATACTGGTCTCACAGGAAACGATCAAAGCAGAGACACTAAGAAGTCTTACGCTTCTTGCACTTAAGGTATCATTGTGCCTGATGTATTTATCTCCGATGTGATTTCTGTGTTTCATCGTCTATGTGAAGGTCCAAGGAATACATTGAACCTGCAGTGGTGTATCGGAAACTAATACTGGTCTCACAGTTAAGGATCAAAGCAAAGACCCTAAAAAGTCTCACTCTTCTTGCACTTAAGGCGGCATTGTGCCTTTTGTATTTAATTCCGATGTAAATTCAGTGTTTCATCGTCAATGTGTATGTAATAGGAATACATTGAACCTGCAGTGATGTTTCGGAAACTAATACTGGTCTCACAGGAAAGTATCAAAACCTCGTCTGAGAGAAGAGTCTCTATTCTTGTACTTAAGGGTGCAACGAGCCTTTTGTTTGTAATTCCGATGCGATTTCTGTGTTTCATCGTCAATGTGAAGGTCCAAGGAATATATTGAACCTGCAGTGGTGTATCGGAAACTAATACTGGTCTCACAGGAACGGATCAAAGCACAGACCCTAAGAAGTCTCACTCTTCTTGCACTTAAGCCGGTATTATGCCTTTTGTACTTAATTCCGATGTAATTTCAGTGTTTCATCGTCAATGTGTGTGTAAAAGGATTACATTGAACCTGCAGTGGTGTATCGATAACTAAAACTGGTCTCATAGGAAAGGAGCAAAGCAACGACTGTAAGAAGAGTCTCCATTCTCGTACTTAAGGCGGCATTGTACCATTTGTATTTAGTTCCAATGCGATTTCTGTGTTTCATCGTCAATGTGAATGTCCAAGGAATACACTAGACCTGCAGTGGTGTATCGGAAACAAATACTGGTCTCACAGGAAAGGATCAAAACACCGACAGTAAGAAGAGTCTCTATTCTTGTACTTAAGGCAGCATTATGCCTTTTGTATTTAATTCCGATGTAATTTCAGTGTTTCTTCGTCAATGTGAATGTAAAAGGTATACATTGAACCTCCAGTGGTGAATCTGAAACTAATACTGTTGTCATAGGAAAGGATCAAAGAACAGACTCTAAAAAGTCTCACCCTTCTTGCATTTAAGGCCGCATTGTGCCTTTTGTATTTAATTCCGATGTAATTTCAGTGTTCCATCGTCAATGTGAATGTCCAAGGAATACATTGAACCTGCAGTGGTGTATCGGAAATTAATACTGGTCTCACAGGAAAGGATCAGAGCACCGACTATAAGAAAAGTATCTATTCTTGTACTTAAGCCGGCATTGTGCCTTTTGTATGTAATTCCGATGCGATTTCTGTGTTTCATCGGCAATGTGAAGGTCCAAGGAATAAACTAAACCTGCAGTGGTGTATTGGAAACTAATACTGGTCTCACAGGAAAGGATCAAAACACCGACTGTAAGAAGAGTCTCTATTCTCGTACTTAAGGCGGCATTGTGCCTTTTGTATTTAATTACGACGCTATTTCTGTGTTTCATCGTCAATGTGAAGGTCCAAGGAATACATTGAATCTGCAGTGGTGTATCGGAAACTAATATTGGTCTCACAGGACAGGATCAAAGCACCGACTGTAAGAAGAAACTCTATTCTTGTACTTAAGTCGGCATTGTTCCTTTTGTTATTAATCCCGATGCGATTTCTGTGTTTCATTGTCAATGTGAAGGTCCAAGGAATACATTGATCCTGCAGTGATGAATTCGAAACTAATACTGGTGTCATAGGAAAGGATGAAAGCACAGACTCTAAAAAGTCTCACTCTTCTTGCATTTAAGGCGGCATTGTGCCTTTTGTATTTAATTTCGTTGTAATTTCAGTGTTTCATCGTCAATGTGAAGGTCCAAGGAATACATTGAACGTGCAGTGGTGTATCGGAAACTAATACTGGTCTCACAGGAAAGGATCAAAGCACAGACTCTAGGAAGTCTCACTCTTCTTGCACTTAACGCGGCATTGTGCCTTTGTATTTAATTCCGATGTAATTTCTGTGTTTCATCGTCAATGTGTACGTAAACGGAATACATTGAACCTGCAGTGGTGTATCGGAAACTAATAATGGTCTTATAGCAAAGGATCAAAACACAGACTCTAAGAAGTCTCACTCTTCTTGCACTTATGGCGGCATTGTTCCTTTTGTATTTAATTCCTATGTATTTTCAGTGTTTCATCATTAATGTGAATTTTCAAGGAATACAGTGAACCTGCAGTGGTGTATCGGAAACTAATACTGGTCTCACAGGAAAGGATCGAACACCGACTGTAAGTAGAGTCTCTATTCTTGTACTTAAGGCGGCATTGTGCCTTTTGTATATAATTCCGATGCGATTTCTGTGTTTCATCGTCAATGTGAAGGGCCAAGGAATACATTGAACGTGCAGTGGTGTATCGGAAACTAATACTGGTCTCACAGGAAAGTATCAAACCACAGACTCTAAGAAGTCTCACTCTTCTTGCACTTAAGGCGGCATTGTGCCTTCCGTATTTATTTCCAATGTAATTTCAGTGTTTTCTCGTCAATGTGTATGTCCAAGGAATACATTGAACCTGCAGTGGTGTATCGGAAACTAATCCTGGTCTCACAGGAACGGATCAAAGCACAGACTCTAAGAAGTCTCACTCTTCTTGCACTTAAGGAAGCATTGTGCCTTTTGTATTTAATTCCGATGTAATTTCAGTGTTTCATCGTCAATGTGTATGTAAACGGAATACATTGAACCTGCAGTGGTGTATCGGAGACTAATACTGGTCTCATAGGAAAGGTCCAAAGCACAGACTCTAAGAAGGCAAACTCATCTTGCACGTATGGCGGCATTGTGCCTTTTGTATTTATTTCCGATGTAATTTCAGTGTTTCATCGTCAATGTGTATGTAATCGGAATACATTGAACCTGCAGTGGGTTATCGGAAACTAATACTGGTCTCATAGGAAAGGATAAAAGCACAGACTCTAAGCAGTCTCACTCTTCTTGCACATTAGGCGGCATAGTGCCTTTTGTATTTAATTCCTATGTAATTTCAGTGTTTCATCGTCAATGTGAATGTGCAAGGAATACATTGAACTTGCAGTGGTGTATCGGATACTAATAATGGTCTCATAGGAAAGGAACAAAGCACAGACTCCAAGAAGTCTCACTCTTCTTGCACTTAAGGCGGCATTGTGCCTTTTGCATTTAATTCCGATGTAATTTCAGTGCTTCATCGTCAATGTGTATGTAAAAGCAATACATTGAACCTGCAGTGGTGTATCAGAAACTAATAATGGTCTCATAGGAAAGGATCAAAGCACAGACTCTAAGCAGTCTCACTCTTCTTGCACTTAACGCGGCATTGTGCCTTTGTACTTTATTCCCATGTAATTTCAGTGTTTCATCGTCATTGTGTATGTAAACGGAATAAATTGAACCTGCAGTGGTGTATCGGAAACTAATAATGGTCTCATAGGAAAGGATCAAATCACGGGCTCTAAGAAGTCTCACTCTTCTTGCACTTAAGGCGGCATTGTGCCTTTTGTATTTAATAGCGATGTAATTTCAGTGTTTCATCGTCAATGTGAATGTCCAAGGAATCCATTGAACCTGCAGTGGTGTATCGGAAACCAATACTGGTCTCACAGGAAAGGATCAAACACCGACTGTAAGAAGAGTCTCTATTCTTGTACTTATGGCGGCATTGTGCCTTTTGTTTTTACGTCCGATGCGATTTCGGTGTTTCATCGTCAATGTGAAGGTCCAATGAATACATTGAACCAGCAGTGGTGTATCGGAAACTAATACTGGCCTAACAGGGAATGCTCAAATCACCGACTGTAAGAAGAGTCCCCATTCTTGTACTTATGGCGGCATTGTGCCTTTTGTATTTCATTCCGATGCGATTTCAGTGTTTCGTCGTCAATGTGTATGTCCAAGGAATAAATTGAACCAGCAGTGGTGTATCGGAAACTAATACTGGTCTCACAGGGAATGCTCAATGCACAGACTGTAAGAAGAGTCTCTATTCCTGTACTTCAGGTGGCCATGTGCCTTTTGTGTATAATTGCGATGCGATTTCTTTGTTTCATCGTCAATGTGTAGGTGCAAGGAATACATTGAACCTGCAGTGGTGTATCGGAAACTAATACTGGTCTCACAGGAAAGGATCAAACCAAAGACTCTAAGAAGTCTCACTCTTCTTGAACTTAAGGCGGCATTGTGCCTTTTCTATTTAATTCCGATGTAATTTCAGTGTTTCCTCGTCAATGTGTATGTCCAAGGAATACATTGTACATGCAGTGGTGTATCGGAAACTAATACTGGTCTCACACTAAAGGATCAAGGCACAGACTCTAAGAAGTCTCACTCTTCCTGCACTTAAGGCGGCAATGTGCCGTTTGTATTCAATTCCGATGGAATTTCAGTGATTCATCGTCAATGTGTATGTCCAAGGATACATTGAACCTGCAGTGGTGTGTTGGAAACCAATACTGGTCTCACAGGAAAAGATCAAAGCACCGACTGTAAGAAGAGTCTCTATTCTTGTAATTAAGGCGGCGTTATGAGATTTGTATTTAATTTCGATGCGATTTCTGTGTTTCATCGTCAATGTGCAGGTGCAAGGAATACATTGAACCTGCAGTGGTGTATCGGAAACTAATAGTGGTCTCGCAGGAAAGGATTAAAGCACAGACTCAAAATAGTCTCACTCTTCTTGCTCTTAAGGCATCACTGTGGCTTTTGTATTTAATTCCGAAGTAATTTCAGTGTTTCATCGTCAATGTGAAGGACCAAGGAATACATTGAACCTGCAGTGGTGTATCGGAAACTAAAACTGGTCTCACAGGAATGGATCAAAGCACAGACTCAAAGAAGTCTCACTCTTCTTGCACTTAAGGTGGCATTGTGCCTTTTGTATTTAATTCTGATGCAATTTCAGTGTTTCATCGTCAATGTGTATGTAAACGGAATACATTGGACCTGCAGTGGGTTATCGGAAACTAATAATGGTCTCATAGGAAAGGATCAAAGCACAGACTGTAAGAAGTCTCAATCTTCTTGCACTTATGGAGGCATTGTGCTTCTTTGTATTTAATTCCGATGTAATTTCAGTGTTTCATCGTCAATGAGAATGTCCAAAGAATACATTGAACCTGCAGTGGTGTATCGGAAACTAATACTGGTCTCATAGGAAAGGATCAAAGCACAGACTCTAAGAAGTCTCACTCTTCTTGCACTTAAGGCGGCGTATTGCCTTTTTTATTTAATTCCGATGTAATTTCAGTGTTTCATCGTCCATGTCAATGTCCAAGGAATACATTGAACCTGCAGTGGTGTAATGGAAACAAATACTGGTCTCATAGGAAAGGATCAAAGAACAGACTCTAAGAAGTTTCACTCTTCATGCACGTAAGGCGGCATTGTGCCTTTTGTATTTAATTCCGATGTAATTTCAGTGTTTCATTGTCAATGTGAAGGTCCAGGGAATACATTGAACCTGCAGTGGTGTATCGGAAACTAAAACTGGTCTCATAGGAAAGGATCAAAGCACAGACTCTATGAAGTCTCAATCTTCTTGCACTTAAGGCGGCATTGTGCCCTTTGTATTTAATTCCGACGTAATTTCAGTGTTTCATCGTCAATTTGTATGTAAACGGAATACATTGAACCTGCAGTGGGTTATCGGAAACTAATACTGGTCTCACAGGGAAGCACAGACTCTAAGAAGTCTCACTCTCCTTGCACTTAAGTCTTCATTATGCCTTTTGTATTTAATTCCGATGTAATTTCAGTGTTTCATCGTAATTGTGAATGTCTGAGGAATACTTTGAACCAGCAGTGGTGTATCGGAAACTAATACTGGTCTCACAGGAAAGGATCAAAGCACCGACTGTAAGAGGAGTCTCTATTCTTGTACTTATGGCGGCATTGCGCCTTTTGTTTTTAATTCCGATGCGATATCTGTGATTCATCGTCAATGTGAAGATCCAAGGGATACATTGACCCTGCGGTGGTGTATCGGAAACTAACACTGGTCTCATAGGAAAGGATCAAATCACAGACTGTAAGAAGTCTCACTCTGCTTGCATTTAAGGCGGCATTGTGCCTTTTGTATTTAATTCCAATGTAATTTCAGTGTTTCATCGTCAATATGTATGTAAAAGGAATACATTGAACCTGCTGTGGTGTATATGAAACTAATACTGGTCTCATACGAAAGGATCAAAGCACAGACACTATGGAGTCTCACTCTTCTTGCACTTAGGGCGGCATTGTGCCTTTTGTATTTAATTCCGAAGTAATTTCAGTGTTTCATCGTCAATGTGTATGTAAACGGAATACATTGAACCTGCAGTGGGTTATCGGAAACTAATACTGGTCTCATAGGAAAGGATCAAAGCACAGACTCTATGAAGTCTCACTCTTCTTGCACTTAAGGCGGCATTGTGCCTTTTGTATTTAATTCCGATGTTATTTCAGTGTTTCATCGTTAATGTGAATGTCCAAGGAATACATTGAACCTGCAATGGTGTATAGGAAACTAATACTGGGCTCATAGGAAAGGATCAAAGCACAGACTCTAAGAAGTCTCACTCTTCTTGCACTTAAGGCAGCATAGTGCCTTTTGTATTTAATTTCGATGTTATTTCAGTGTTTCATCGTCAATGTGTATGTAAAAGGAATACATCGAACCTGCAGTGGTGTATCGGAAACTTATACTGGTCTCATAGGAAAGGATCAAAGCACCGACCCTAAGAAGTCTCACTCTTATTGCACTTAAGGCGGCATTGTGCTTTTTGTATTTAATTCCGAAGTAATTTCAGTGTTTCATCGTCAATGTGAATGTCCAAGGAATACATTGAACGTGCAGTGGTGTATCGGAAACTAATACTGGTCTTACAGGAAAGGATCAAAGCTCAGTCTGTAAGAAGAGTCTCTATTCTTGTACTTAAGGCGGCATTTTGCCTTTTGTATTTAATTCCGATTCAATTTCAGTGCTTCATCGTCAATGTGTATGTAAAAGGAATACATTGAACCTGCAGTGGTGTATCGGAAACTAATACTGGCCTCATAGGAAAGGATCAAAGCACAGACTCTAAGAAGTCTCACTGTTCTTGCACTTAAGGCGGCATTGTGCCTTTTGTATTTAATTCCGATGTAATTTCAATGTTTCATCGTCAATGTGTATGTAAAAGGAATGCATCGAACCTGCAGTGGTGTATCGGAAACTAATACTGGTCTCATAGGAAAGGATCAAAGCACAGACACTAAGAAGTCTCACTCTTCTTGCACTTAGGGCGGCTTTGTGCCTTTTGTATTTAATTCCGATGTAATTTCAGTGTTTCATGGTCAATGTGTATGTATACGGAATACATTGAACCTGCAGTGGGTTATCGGAAACTAATACTGGTCTCATAGGAAAGGATCAAAGCACAGACTCTAAGAAGTCTCACTGTTCTTGCACTTAAGGCGGCATTGTGCCTTTTGTATTTAATTCCGATGCAATTTCAGTGTTTCATCGTCAATGTGAATGTCCAAGGAATACATTGAACCTGCAGTGGTGTATCCGAAACTAATACTGGTCTCACGGGAAAGGATCAAAGCACCGACTGTATGAAGAGTCTCTATTCTTATACTTTAGGCGGCATTGTGGCTTTTGTATTTAATTCCGATGCGATTTCTGTATTTCAACGTCTATGTGAAGGTCCAAAGAATACATTGAACCTGCAGTGGTGTATCGGAAACTAAAACTGGTCTCATAGCAAAGGATCAAAGCACAGACTCTAAGAAGTCTCACTCTTCTGGAACTTAAGGCGGCATTGTGCCTTTTGTATTTAATTCCGAAGTAATATCAGTGTTTCATTGTCAATGTGAAGGTCCAAGGAATACATGGAACGTGCAGTGCTGCATCGGAAACTAATACTGGTCTCACAGGAAAGGATCAAAGCACAGACTCTAAGAAGTCTCACTCTTCTTGCACCTACAGCGGCATTGTGCCTTTGTATTTAATTCTGATGTAATTTCAGTGTTTCATCGTCTATGTGTACGTAAACGGAATACATTGAACCTGCAGTGGTGTATCGGAAACTAATACTGGTCTCATAGGAAAGGATAAAAGCAAAGACTCTAAGAAGTCTCACTCTTCTTGCACTTAAGGCGGCATTGTGATTTTGTTTTAATTCCGATGTAATTTCAGTGTTTCATCGTCAATGTGTATGCAAAAGGAATACATTGAACCTGCTGTGGTGTATCGGAAACTAATACTGGTCTCATAGGAAAGGATCAAAGCACAGACTCTAAGAAGTCTCACTGTTCTTGCACTTAAGGCGGCATTGTGCCTTTTGTATTTAATTCCGAATTAATTTCAGTGTTTCATCGTCATTGGGAATGTCCAAGGAATAAATTGAAAGTGCAGTGGTGTATCGGAAACTAATACTGGTCTCACAAGAAAGGATCAAAGCTGAGACTGTAAGAAGAGTCTCTATTCTTGTACTTAAGGCGGCATTGTGCATTTTGTATTTAATTCCGATGTAATTTCAGTGTTTCATCGTCAATGTGTATGTAAAAGGAAAACATTGAACCTGCTGTGTTGTATCGGTAACTAATACTGGTCTCATAGGAAAGGATCAAAGCACAGACTCTTAGAAGTCTCACACTTCTTGCACTTAAGGCGGCATTGTGCCTTTTGTGTTTAATTCCGAAGTAATATCAGTGTTTCATCGTCAATGTGAAGGTCCAAGGAATACATTGAACGTGCAGTGGTGTATCGGAAACTAATACTGTTCTCACACGAAAGGATCAAAGCACAGACTGTAAGAAGTCTCACTCATCTCGCTCTTAAGGCGCCATTGTGCCTTTTGTATTTAATTCCGTTGTAATTTCAGTGTTTCATCGTCAATGTGAATGTCCAAGGAATACAGTGAACCTGCAGTGGTGTATCGGAAACTAATACTGGTCTCACAGGAAAGGATCAAAACACCGACTGTAAGAAGAGTCTCTATTCTGGTACTCAAGGCGGCATTGTACCTTTTGTATTTAATTGCGATGCGATTTCTGTGTCTCATCGTCAATGTGAAGGTTCAAGGAATACATTGACCCTGCAATTGTGTGTCGGAAACTAATAATGGTCTCATAGGAAAGGATCAAACACAGACTCTAAGAAGTCTCACTCTTCTTGCATTTAAGGCGGCATTGTGCCTTTTGTATTTAATTCCAATGTAATTTCAGTATTTCTTCGTCAATTTGTATGTAAAAGGAATACATTGAACCTGCAGTGGTGTATCGGAAACTAATACTGGTCTCACAGGAAAGGATCAAAACACCGTCTGTAAGAAGAGTCTCTATTCTGGTACTTAAGGCGGC
The DNA here is from genome assembly GCF_021461395.2 of Schistocerca americana. NCBI lineage: Eukaryota > Metazoa > Arthropoda > Insecta > Orthoptera > Acrididae > Schistocerca > Schistocerca americana. The sequence continues at coordinate 728,195,944 of NC_060123.1, read as the reverse complement.
ATTGTGCCTTTTGTATTTAATTGCAATGCGATTTCTGTGTTTCATCGTCAATGTGAAGGTTCAAGGAATGCATTGACCCTGCAATGGTGTGTCGGAAACTAATACTGGTCTCATAGGAAAGGATCAAACACAGACTCTAAAAAGTCTCACTCTTCTTGCATTTAAGGTGGCATTGTGCCTTTTGTTTTTAATTCCAATGTAATTTCAGTGTTTCATCGTCAATTTGTATGTAAAAGGAATACATTGACCCTGCAGTGGTGTATCGGAAACTAATAGTGGTGTCATAGCAAAGGATCAAAGCACAGACTTTAAGAAGTCTCATTCTTCTTGCATTTAAGGCGGCATTGTGCCTTTTGTATTTAATTCCGATGCAATTTCTGTGTTTCATCGTCAATGTGAAGGTCCAAGCAATACACTGAACCTGCAGTGGTGTATCGGAAACTAAAACTGGTCTCACAGGAAAGCATCAAATCACTGACTCTAAGATGTCTCATTCTTCTTGCACTTAAGGCGGCATTATGCCTTTTGTATTTAATTCCGATGTAATTTCAGTGTTTCATAGTCAATGTGCATGTAAAAGGAATACATTGAACCTGCAGTGGTGTATCGGAAACTGATACTGGTCTCATAGGAAAGGATCAAAGCACAGACTCTACGAAGTCTCACTCTTGTTGCATTTAAGGCGGCAGTGTGCCTTTTGTATTTGATTCCGATGTAATTTCAGTGTTTCATCGTCAATGTGAATGTCCAAGGAATAGATTGAACCTACAGTGGTGTATCGGAAACTAATACTGGTCTCACAGGAAAGGATCAAATCACCGACTGTAAGAAGAGTCACAACTAATGTACTTAAGGTGGCGTTGTGCCTTTTGTATATAATTCCAATGCGATTTCTGTGTTTCATCGTCAATGTGAAGGTCCAAGGAATACATTGAACCTGCAGTGGTGTATCGGAAGCTAATACTGGTCTCACAGGATAGGATCAAAGCACTGACTCTAAGAGGTCCCACTCTTCTTGCACTTAAGGCGGAATTGTGCATATTGTATTTCATTCCGATGTAATTTCAGTGTTTCATCGTCAATGTGTATGTAAAAGGAATACATTGAACCTGCTGTGTTGTATCGGTAACTAATACTGGTCTCATAGGAAAGGATCAAAGCACAGACTCTTAGAAGTCTCACTCTTCTTGCACTTATGGCGGCATTGTGCCTTTTGTACTTAATTCCGAAGTAATATCAGTGTTTCATCGTCAATGTGAAGGTCCAAGGAATACATTGAACGTGCAGTGGTGTATCGGAAACTAATACTGTTCTTACAGGAAAGGATCAAAGCACAGACGCTAAGAAGTCTCACTCTTCTTGCACTTAAGGCGGCATTGTGTTTTTGTATTTAATTCCGATGTAATTTCAGTGTTTCATCGTCAATGTGTATGTAAACGGAATACATTGAACCTGCAGTGGTGTATTGGGAACTAATACTGGTCTCATAGGAAAGGATCAAAGCACAGACTGTAAGAAGTCTCACTCATCTTGCTCTCAAGGCGCCATTGTGCGTTTTGTATTTAATTCCGATGTAATTTCAGTGTTTCATCGTCAATGTGAATGTCCAAGGAATACATTGAACCTGCAGTGGTGTATCGGAAACTAATACTGGTCTCACAGGAAAGGATCAAAGCACCGACTGTAAGAAGAGTCTCTATTCTGGTACCTAAGGCGGCATTGTGCCTTTTGTATTTAATTGCGATGCGATTTCTGTGTTTCATCGTCAATGTGAAGATCCAAGGGATACATTGACGCTGCGGTGGTGTATCGGAAACTAACACTGGTCTCATAGGAAAGGATCAAATCACAGACTGTAAGAAGTCTCACTCTGCTTGCATTTAAGGCGGCATTGTGCCTTTTGTATTTAATTCCAATGTAATTTCAGTGTTTCATCGTCAATATGTATGTAAAAGGAATACATTGAACCTGCTGTGGTGTATATGAAACTAATACTGGTCTCATACGAAAGGATCAAAGCACAGACACTGTGGAGTCTCACTCTTCTTGCACTTAGGGCGGCATTGTGCCTTTTGTATTTAATTCCGATGTAATTTCAGTGTTTCATCGTCAATGTGTATGTAAAAGGAATACATCGAACCTGCAGTGGTGTATCGGAAACTAATACTGGTCTCATAGGAAAGGATCAAAGCACCGACCCTAAGAAGTCTCACTCTTCTTGCACTTAAGGCGTCATTGTGCCTTTTGTATTTAATTCCGATGCAATTTCAGTGTTTCATCGTCAATGTGAATGTCCAAGGAATACATTGAACCTGCAGTGGTGTATCCGAAACTAATACTGGTCTCACGGGAAAGGATCAAAGCACCGACTGTATGAAGAGTCTCTATTCTTATACTTTAGGCGGCATTGTGGCTTTTGTATTTAATTCCGATGCGATTTCTGTGTTTCAACGTCTATGTGAAGGTCCAAAGAATACATTGAACCTGCAGTGGTGTATCGGAAACTAAAACTGGTCTCATAGCAAAGGATCAAAGCACAGACTCTAAGAAGTCACACTCTTCTGGAACTTAAGGCGGCACTGTGCCTTTTGTATTTAATTCCGATGTAATTTCAGTGTCAGATCGCAATTGTGAATGTCCAAGGAATACATTGAACCTGCAGTGGTGTATCGGAAACTAATACTGGTCTCACAGGAAAGGATCAAAGAACAGACAGTTAGAAGTCTCACTCATCTTGCATTTAAGACGGCATTGTGCCATTTGTTTTTAATTCCGATGTAATTTCAGTGTTTCATCGTCAATGTGTATGTAAAAGGAATGCATCGAACCTGCAGTGGTGTATCGGAAACTAATACTGGTCTCATAGGAAAGGATCAAAGCACAGACACTAAGAAGTCTCACCCTTCTTGCACTTAGGGCGGCTTTGTGCCTTTTGTATTTAATTCCGATGTAATTTCAGTGTTTCATTGTCAATGTGTATGTATACGGAATACATTGAACCTGCAGTGGGTTATCGGAAACTAATACTGGTCTCATAGGAAAGGATCAAAGCACAGACTCTAAGAAGTCTCACTGTTCTTGCACTTAAGGCGTCATTGTGCCTTTTGTATTTAATTCCGATGCGATTTCAGTGTTTCATCGTCAATGTGAATGCCCAAGGAATACATTGAACCTGCAGTGGTGTATCCGAAACTAATACTGGTCTCACGGGAAAGGATCAAAGCACCGACTGTATGAAGAGTCTCTATTCTTATACTTTAGGCGGCATTGTGGCTTTTGTATTTAATTCCGATTCGATTTCTGTGTTTCAACGTCTATGTGAAGGTCCAAAGAATACATTGAACCTGCAGTGGTGTATCGGAAACTAAAACTGGTCTCATAGCAAAGGATCAAAGCACAGACTCTAAGAAGTCTCACTCTTCTGGAACTTAAGGCGGCATTGTGCCTTTTGTATTTAATTCCGAAGTAATATCAGTGTTTCATTGTCAATGTGAAGGTCCAAGGAATACATGGAACGTGCAGTGCTGCATCGGAAACTAATACTGGTCTCACAGGAAAGGATCAAAGCACAGACTCTAAGAAGTCTCACTCTTCTTGCACCTACAGCGGCATTGTGCCTTTGTATTTAATTCTGATGTAATTTCAGTGTTTCATCGTCTATGTGTACGTAAACGGAATACATTGAACCTGCAGTGGTGTATCGGAAACTAATACTGGTCTCATAGGAAAGGATAAAAGCAAAGACTCTAAGAAGTCTCACTCTTCTTGCACTTAAGGCGGCATTGTGATTTTGTTTTAATTCCGATGTAATTTCAGTGTTTCATCGTCAATGTGTATGCAAAAGGAATACATTGAACCTGCTGTGGTGTATCGGAAACTAATACTGGTCTCATAGGAAAGGATCAAAGCACAGACTCTAAGAAGTCTCACTCTTCTTGCACTTAAGGCGGCATTGTGCCTTTTGTATTTAATTCCGAATTAATTTCAGTGTTTCATCGTCATTGGGAATGTCCAAGGAATAAATTGAAAGTGCAGTGGTGTATCGGAAACTAATACTGGTCTCACAAGAAAGGATCAAAGCTGAGACTGTAAGAAGAGTCTCTATTCTTGTACTTAAGGCGGCATTGTGCATTTTGTATTTAATTCCGATATAATTTCAGTGTTTCATCGTCAATGTGTATGTAAAAGGAAAACATTGAACCTGCTGTGTTGCATCGGTAACTAATACTGGTCTCATAGGAAAGGATCAAAGCACAGACTCTTAGAAGTCTCACACTTCTTGCACTTAAGGCGGCATTGTGCCTTTTGTGTTTAATTCCGAAGTAATATCAGTGTTTCATCGTCAATGTGAAGGTCCAAGGAATACATTGAACGTGCAGTGGTGTATCGGAAACTAATACTGTTCTCACACGAAAGGATCAAAGCACAGACTGTAAGAAGTCTCACTCATCTCGCTCTTAAGGCGCCATTGTGCCTTTTGTATTTAATTCCGTTGTAATTTCAGTGTTTCATCGTCAATGTGAATGTCCAAGGAATACAATGAACCTGCAGTGGTGTATCGGAAACTAATACTGGTCTCACAGGAAAGGATCAAAACACCGACTGTAAGAAGAGTCTCTATTCTGGTACTCAAGGCGGCATTGTACCTTTTGTATTTAATTGCGATGCGATTTCTGTGTCTCATCGTCAATGTGAAGGTTCAAGGAATACATTGACCCTGCAATGGTGTGTCGGAAACTAATAATGGTCTCATAGGAAAGGATCAAACACAGACTCTAAGAAGTCTCACTCTTCTTGCATTTAAGGCGGCATTGTGCCTTTTGTATTTAATTCCAATGTAATTTCAGTATTTCTTCGTCAATTTGTATGTAAAAGGAATACATTGAACCTGCAGTGGTGTATCGGAAACTAATAGTGGTGTCATAGCAAAGGATCAAACACAGACTCTAAGAAGTCTCACTCTTCTTGCATTTAAGGCGGCATTGTGCCTTTTGTATTTAATTCCAATGTAATTTCAGTGTTTCATCGTCAATTTGTATGTAAAAGGAATACATTGAACCTGCAGTGGTGTATCGGAAACTAATACTGGTCTCACAGGAAAGGATCAAAACACCGACTGTAAGAAGAGTCTCTATTCTGGTACTTAAGGCGGCATTGTGCCTTTTGTATTTAATTGCAATGCGATTTCTGTGTTTCATCGTCAATGTGAAGGTTCAAGGAATGCATTGACCCTGCAATGGTGTGTCGGAAACTAATACTGGTCTCATAGGAAAGGATCAAACACAGACTCTAAGAAGTCTCACTCTTCTTGCATTTAAGGTGGCATTGTGCCTTTTGTTTTTAATTCCAATGTAATTTCAGTGTTTCATCGTCAATTTGTATGTAAAAGGAATACATTGAACCTGCAGTGGTGTATCGGAAACTAATAGTGGTGTCATGGCAAAGGATCAAAGCACAGACTTTAAGAAGTCTCATTCTTCTTGCATTTAAGGCGGCATTGTGCCTTTTGTATTTAATTCCGATGCAATTTCTGTGTTTCATCGTCAATGTGAAGGTCCAAGCAATACACTGATCCTGCAGTGGTGTATCGGAAACTAAAACTGGTCTCACAGGAAAGCATCAAATCACTGACTCTAAGATGTCTCATTCTTCTTGCACTTAAGGCGGCATTATGCCTTTTGTATTTAATTCCGATGTAATTTCAGTGTTTCATAGTCAATGTGTATGTAAAAGGAATACATTGAACCTGCAGTGGTGTATCGGAAACTGATACTGGTCTCATAGGAAAGGATCAAAGCACAGACTCTACGAAGTCTCACTCTTGTTGCATTTAAGGCGGCAGTGTGCCTTTTGTATTTGATTCCGATGTAATTTCAGTGTTTCATCGTCAATGTGAATGTCCAAGGAATAGATTGAACCTACAGTGGTGTATCGGAAACTAATACTGGTCTCACAGGAAAGGATCAAATCACCGACTGTAAGAAGAGTCACAACTAATGTACTTAAGGTGGCGTTGTGCCTTTTGTATATAATTCCAATGCGATTTCTGTGTTTCATCGTCAATGTAAAGGTCCAAGCAATACATTGAACCTGCAGTGGTGTATCGGAAACTAAAACTGGTCTCACAGGAAAGGATCAAAGTATAGACTCAAAAAAGTCTCAATCTTCTTGCACTTAAGGCGGCATTGTGCCTTTTGTATTTAATTCCGATGTAATTTTAGTGTTTCATCGTCAAAGTGTATGTAAAAGGAATACATTGAACCTGCAGTGGAGTATAGGAAACTAACACTGGTCTCACAGGGAAGGATCAAAGCACAGACACTAAGAAGTCTCACTCTTCTTGCACTTAAGGCGGCATTGTGCCTTTTGAATTTAATTCCGATGTAATTTCAGTGTTTCATCGTCAATGTAAATGTCCAAGGAATACATAGAACCAGCAGTGGTGTATCGGAAACGAATACTGGTCTCACAGGAAAGGATCAAAGCACCGACTGTAAGAAGAGTCTCAGTTCTTGTACTTAAGGCGGCGTTGTGCCGTCTGTATTTAATTCCGATGCGATTTCTGTGTTTCATCGACAATGTGAAGGTCCAAGGAATACATTGAACCTGCAGTGGTGTATCGGAAACTAAGTCTGGTCTCACTGGAAAGGATCAAAGCACTGACTCTAAGAAGTCTCATTCTTCTTGCACTTAAGGCGGCATTATGCCTTTTGTATTTAATTCCGATGTAATTTCAGTGTTTCATCGTCAATGTGTATGTAAAAGGAATACATTGAACCTGCAGTGGTGTATCGGAAACTAATACTGGTCTCATAGGAAAGGATGAAAGCACAGACTATACGAAGTCTCACTCTTCTTGCATTTAAGGCGGCATGGTGCATTTGGATTTAATTCCGATGTAATTTCAGTGTTTCATCGTCAATGTGAAGGTCCAAGGAATACATTGAACCTGCAGTAGTGTATCGGAAACTAATACTGGTCTCACAGGATAGGATCGAAGCACTGACTCTAAGAGGTCCCACTCTTCTTGCACATAAGTTGGCATTGTGCATATTGTATTTCATTCCGATGTAATTTCAGTGTTTCATCGTCAATGTGTATGTAAAAGGAATACATTGAACCTGCAGTGGTGTATTGGAAAAAAATACTGGTCTCACAGGAAAGGATCAAACCACAGACTCTGAGAAGTCTCACTCTTCTTGCACTTAAGGCGGCATTGTGCCTTGGTATTTCATTCCGATGTAATTTCAGTGTTTCATCGTCAATGTGTATGTAAACGGAATACATTGAACCTGCAGTGGTGTATCGGAAACTAATATTGGTCTCATAGGAAAGGATGAAAGCACAGACTATAAGAAGTCTCACTCTTCTTGCATTTAAGGCGGCATGGTGCATTTTGTATTTAATTCCGATGTAATTTCAGTGTATCATCGTCAATGTGAATGTCCAAGGAATAGATTGAACCTGCAGTGGTGTATCGGAAACTAATACTGGTCTCACAGGAAAGGATCAAAGCACCGACTGTAAGAAGAGTCTCAATTCTTGTACTTAAGGTGGCGTTGTGTCTTTTGTATTTAATTCCGATGTAATTTCAGTGTTTCATCGTCAATGTGAATGTCCAAGGAATACATTGCACCTGCAGTGGTGTATCGGAAACTAATACTGGACTCACAGGAAAGGATCAAAGCACTGACTGTCAGAAGAGTCTCTATTCTTGAAGGCGGCATTGTGCCTTTTGTATTTAATTCCGATGCGATTTCTGTGTTTCATCGTCAATGTGAAGGTCCAAGGAATACATTGACCCTGCAGTGGTGTATCGGAAACTAATACTGGTCTCACAGGAAAGGAACAAAGATGAGACTGTAAGAAGAGTCTCTATTCTTGTACTTAAGGCGGCATTGTGCCTTTTGTATTTAATTCCGATGTAATTTCAGTGTTACATCGTCAATGTGTATGTAAAAGGAATACATTGAACCTGCTGTGTTGTATCGGAAACTAATACTGGTCTCATTGGACAGGATCAAAGCACAGGCTCTAAGAAGTCTCACTCTTCTTGCACTTAAGGCGCCATTATGCCTTTTGTATTTAATTCCGAGGTAATATCAGTGTTTCATCGTCAATGTGAAGGTCCAGGGAATACATTGAAGGTGCAGTGGTGTATCGGAAACTAATACTGGTCTCACAGGAAAGGATCGAAACACAGACGCTATGAAGTCTCACTCTACTTGCACTTAAGGCGGCATTGTGCCTTTTGTATTTAATTCCAATGTAATTTCAGTGTTTCATCGTTAATATGTATGTAAACGGAATACATTGAACCTGCAGTGGTGTATCGGAAACTAATACTGGTCTCATAGGAAAGGATCAAAGCACAGACTGTAAGAAGTCTCACTCATCTTGCACTTAAGGCGGCATTGTGCCTTTTGTATTTAATTCCGATGTAATTTCAGTGTTTCATCGTCAATGTGAATGTTCAAGGAATACATTAAACCTGCAGTGGTGTATCGGAAACTAATACTGGTCTCACAGGAAAGGATCAAAACACCGACTGTAAGATGAGTCTCTATTCTGGTACTTAAGGCGGCATTGTGCCTTTTGTATTTAATTGCGATGCGATTTCTGTGTTTCATCGTCAATATGAAGGTCCAAGGAATACATTGAGCCTGCAGTGGTGTGTGGGAAACTAATACTGGTCTCATAGGAAAGGTTCAAACTCAGACTCTAAGAAGTCTCACTCATCTTGCATTTAAGGCGGCATTGTGCCTTTTGTATTTAATTCCAATGTAATTTCAGTGTTTCATCGTCAATTTGTATGTAAAAGGAATACATTGAACCTGCAGTGGTGTATCGGAAACTAATAGTGGTGTCATAGGAAAGGAACAAAGCACAGACTAAGAAGTCTCACTCTTCTTGCATTTAAGGCGGCATTGTGCCTTTTGTATTTAATCCCGATGTAATTTCAGTGTTTCATCGTCAATCTGTATGTAAAACGAATACATTGAACTTGCAGTGGTGTATCGGAAATTAATACTGGACTCACAGGAAAGGATCAGAGCATCGACTGTAAGAAGTGTCTCTATTCTTGTTCTTAAGGCGGTGTTGTGCCTTTTGTATTTAATCCCGATGCGTTTTCTGTGTTTCATCGTCAATGTGAAGGTTCAAGCAATACATTGAACCTGCACTGGTGTATCGGAAACTAAAACTGGTCTCACAGGAAAGGATCAAAGCACAGACTCAATAAAGTCTCAATCTTCTTGCACTTAAGGCGGCATTGTGCCTTTTGTATTTAATTCCGATGTAATTTCAAGGTTTCATCGTCAATGTGAATGTCCAAAGAATACATAGAACCAGCAGTGGTGTATCGGAAACGAATACTGGTCTCACAGGAAAGGATCTAAGCACCGACCGTAAGAAGAGTCTCAATTCTTGCACTTAAGGCGGCATTGTGCCTTTTGAATTTAATTCCGATGTAATTTCAGTGTTTCATCGTCAATATGAATGTCCAAAGAATACATAGAACCAGCAGTGGTGTATCGGAAACGAATACTGGTCTCACAGGAAAGGATCAGAGCACTGACTTTAAGTAGTCTCATTCTTCTTGCACTTAAGGCGGCATTGTGCCTTTTGTATTTAATTCCGATGTAATTTCAGTGTTTCATCGTCAATGTGTATGTAAAAGGAATACATTGAACCTGCAGTGGTGTATCGGAAACTAATACTGGTCTCATATGAAAGGATCAAAGCACAGACTCTACGAAGTCTCAATCTTCTTGCATTTAAGGCGACATTGTGCCTCTTGTATTTAATTCCGTTGTAATTTCAGTGTTTCATCGTCAATGTGAATGGCCAAGGAATACATTGAACCTGCAGTGGTGTATCGGAAACTAATACTGGTCTCATAGGAAAGGATCAAAGCTCAGACTCAAAGAAGTCTCACTTTTCGTGCACTAAAGGCGGCATTGTGCCTTTTGTATTTAATTCCGATATAGTTTCAGTGCTTCATCGTCAATGTGAATGTCCAAGGAATGCATTGACCCTGCAGTGGTGTATCGGAAACTAATACTGGTCTCACAGGAAAGGATCAAAGCACCGACTGTAAGAAGAGGTTCTACTCTTATACTTAATTCGGCATTGTGGCTTTTGTATTTAATTCCGATGCGATTTCTGTGTTTCATCGCCAATGTGAAGGTCCAAGGAATACATTGAACCTGCAATGGTGTATCGGAAACTAATACTGGTCTCATAGGAAAGGATCAAAGCACAGACTCTATGAAGTCTCAATCATCTTGCACTTAAGGCGGCATTGTGCCTTTTGTATTTAATTCCGATGTAATTTCAGTGTTTCATCGTCAATGTGAATGTTCAAGGAATACATTAAACCTGCAGTGGTGTATCGGAAACTAATACTGGTCTCACAGGAAAGGATCAAAACACCGACTGTAAGATGAGTCTCTATTCTGGTACTTAAGGCGGCATTGTGCCTTTTGTATTTAATTGCGATGCGATTTCTGTGTTTCATCGTCAATATGAAGGTCCAAGGAATACATTGACCCTGCAGTGGTGTGTCGGAAACTAATACTGGTCTCATAGGATTGGTTCAAACTCAGACTCTAAGAAGTCTCACTCATCTTGCATTTAAGGCGGCATTGTGCCTTTTGTATTTAATTCCAATGTAATTTCAGTGTTTCATCGTCAATTTGTATGTAAAAGGAATACATTGAACCTGCAGTGGTGTATCGGAAACTAATAGTGGTGTCATAGGAAAGGATCAAAGCACAGACTAAGAAGTCTCACTCTTCTTGCATTTAAGGCGGCATTGTGCCTTTTGTATTTAATCCCGATGTAATTTCAGTGTTTCACCGTCAATCTGTATGTAAAACGAATACATTGAACTTGCAGTGGTGTATCGGAAATTAATACTGGACTCACAGGAAAGGATCAGAGCATCGACTGTAAGAAGTGTCTCTATTCTTGTTCTTAAGGCGGTGTTGTGCCTTTTGTATTTAATCCCGATGCGTTTTCTGTGTTTCATCGTCAATGTGAAGGTTCAAGCAATACATTGAACCTGCACTGGTGTATCGGAAACTAAAACTGGTCTCACAGGAAAGGATCAAAGCACAGACTCAATAAAGTCTCAATCTTCTTGCACTTAAGGCGGCATTGTGCCTTTTGTATTTAATTCCGATGTAATTTCAAGGTTTCATCGACAAAGTGTATGTAAAAGGAATACATTGAACCTGCAGTGGAGTATTGGAAACTAACACTGGTCTCACAGGAAAGGATCAAAGCACAGACTCTAAGAAGTCTCACTCTTCTTGCACTTAAGGCGGCATTGTGCCTTTTGAATTTAATTCCGATGTAATTTCAGTGTTTCATCGTCAATGTGAATGTCCAAAGAATACATAGAACCAGCAGTGGTGTATCGGAAACGAATACTGGTCTCACAGGAAAGGATCTAAGCACCGACCGTAAGAAGAGTCTCAATTCTTGTACTTAAGGTGGCGTTGTGCTTTCTGAATTTAATTCATATGAGATTTCTGTGTTTCATCGTCAATGTGAAGGTCCAAGGAATACATTGAACCTGCAGTGGTGTATCGGAAACTAAGTCTGGTCTCACAGGAAAGGATCAAAGCACCGACTGTAAGATGAGTCTCTATTCTGGTACTTAAGGCGGCATTGTGCCTTTTGTATTTAATTGCGATGCGATTTCTGTGTTTCATCGTCAATATGAAGGTCCAAGGAATACATTGACCCTGCAGTGGTGTGTCGGAAACTAATACTGGTCTCATAGGATTGGTTCAAACTCAGACTCTAAGAAGTCTCACTCATCTTGCACTTAAGGCGGCATTGTGCCTTTTGTATTTAATTCCGATGTAATTTCAAGGTTTCATCGACAAAGTGTATGTAAAAGGAATACATTGAACCTGCAGTGGAGTATTGGAAACTAACACTGGTCTCACAGGAAAGGATCAAAGCACAGACTTTAAGTAGTCTCATTCTTCTTGCACTTAAGGCGGCATTGTGCCTTTTGTATTTAATTCCGATGTAATTTCAGTGTTTCATCGTCAATGTGTATGTAAAAGGAATACATTGAACCTGCAGTGGTGTATCGGAAACTAATACTGGTCTCATATGAAAGGATCAAAGCACAGACTCTACGAAGTCTCAATCTTCTTGCATTTAAGGCGACATTGTGCCTTTTGTATTTAATTCCGTTGTAATTTCAGTGTTTCATCGTCAATGTGAATGGCCAAGGAATACATTGAACCTGCAGTGGTGTATCGGAAACTAATACTGGTCTCATAGGAAAGGATCAAAGCTCAGACTCTAAGAAGTCTCACTTTTCTTGCACTAAAGGCGGCATTGTGCCTTTTGTATTTAATTCCGATATAGTTTCAGTGTTTCATCGTCAATGTGAATGTCCAAGGAATGCATTGACCCTGCAGTGGTGTATCGGAAACTAATACTGGTCTCACAGGAAAGGATCAAAGCACCGACTGTAAGAAGAGGTTCTACTCTTATACTTAATTCGGCATTGTGGCTTTTGTATTTAATTCCGATGCGATTTCTGTGTTTCATCGCCAATGTGAAGGTCCAAGGAATACATTGAACCTGCAATGGTGTATCGGAAACTAATACTGGTCTCATAGGAAAGGATCAAAGCACAGACTCTATGAAGTCTCAATCATCTTGCACTTAGGGTGGCATTGTGCCTTTTTTATTTAATTCCGATGTAATTTCAGTGTTTCATCGTCAATGTGTATGTAAAAGGAATACATTGAACCTGCAGTGGTGTATTGGAAAAAAATACTGGTCTCACAGGAAAGGATCAAACCACAGACTCTGAGAAGTCTCACTCTTCTTGCACTTAAGGCGGCATTGTGCCTTGGTATTTCATTCCGATGTAATTTCAGTGTTTCATCGTCAATGTGTATGTAAACGGAATACATTGAACCTGCAGTGGTGTATCGGAAACTAATACTGGTCTCATAGGAAAGGATCAAAGCACAGACTATAAGAAGTCTCACTCTTCTTGCATTTAAGGCGGCATTGTGCCTTTTGTATTTAATTCCGATGTAATTTCAGTGTTTCATCGTCAATCTGTATGTAAAACGAATACATTGAACTTGCAGTGGTGTATCGGAAATTAATACTGGTCTCACAGGAAAGGATCGGAGCACCGACTGTAAGAAGAGTCTCTATTCTTGTTCTTAAGGCGGTGTTGTGCCTTTTGTATTTAATCCCGATGCGTTTTCTGTGTTTCATCGTCAATGTGAAGGTTCAAGCAATACGTTGAACCTGCACTGGTGTATCGGAAACTAAAACTGGTCTCACAGGAAAGGATCAAAGCACAGACTCAATAAAGTCTCAATCTTCTTGCACTTAACGCGGCATTGTGCCTTTTGTATTTAATTCCGATGTAATTTCAAGGTTTCATCGACAAAGTGTATGTAAAAGGAATACATTGAACCTGCAGTGGAGTATTGGAAACTAACACTGGTCTCACAGAAAAGGATCAAAGCACTGACTCTAAGAAGTCTCACTCTTCTTGCACTTAAGGCGGCATTGTGCCTTTTGAATTTAATTCCGATGTAAATTCAGTGTTTCATCGTCAATGTGAATGTCCAAAGAATACATAGAACCAGCAGTGGTGTATCGTAAACGAATACTGGTCTCACAGGAAAGGATCTAAGCACCGACCGTAAGAAGAGTCTCAATTCTTGTACTTAAGGCGGCGTTGTGCCTTCTGTATTTAATTCCGATGCGATTTCTGTGTTTCATCGTCAATGTGAAGGTCCAAGGAATACATTGAACCTGCAGTGGTGTATCGGAAACTAAGTCTGGTCTCACAGGAAAGGATCAAAGCACTGACTTTAAGTAGTCTCATTCTTCTTGCACTTAAGGCGGCATTGTGCCTTTTGTATTTAATTCCGATGTAATTTCAGTGTTTCATCGTCAATGTGTATGTAAAAGGAATACATTGAACCTGCAGTGGTGTATCGGAAACTAATACTGGTCTCATAGGAAAGGATCAAAGCACAGACTCTACGAAGTCTCAATCTTCTTGCATTTAAGGCGGCATTGTGCCTTTTGTATTTAATTCCGTTGTAATTTCAGTGTTTCATCGTCAATGTGAATGGCCAAGGAATACATACATACAAGGAATACACAGTGGTGTATCGGAAACTAATACTGGTCTCATAGGAAAGGATCAAAGCTCAGACTCTAAGAAGTCTCACTTTTCTTGCACTAAATGCGGCATTGTGCTTTTTGTATTTAATTCCGATATAGTTTCAGTGTTTCATCGTCAATGTGAATGTCCAAGGAATACATTGAACCTGCAGTGGTGTATCGGAAACTAATACTGGTCTCACAGAAAAAGGATCAAAGCACCGACTGTAAGAAAAGTTTCTACTCTTATACTCAATTCGGCATTGTGGCTTTTGTATTTAATTCCGATGCGATTTCTGTGTTTCATCGCCAATGTGAAGGTCCAAGGAATACATTGAACCTGCAATGGTGTATCGGAAACTAATACTGGTCACATAGGAAAGGATCAAAGCACAGACTCCATGAAGTCTCAATCATCTTGCACTTAGGGTGGCATTGTGCCTTTTTTATTTAATTCCGATGTAATTTCAGTGTTTCATCGTCAATGTGTATGTAAAAGGAATACATTGAACCTGCAGTGGTGTATTGGAAAAAAATACTGGTCTCACAGGAAAGGATCAAACCACAGACACTGAGAAGTCTCACTCTTCTTGCACTTAAGGCGGCATTGTGCCTTGGTATTTCATTCCGATGTAATTTCAGTGTTTCATCGTCAATGTGTATGTAAACGGAATACATTGAACCCGCAGTGGTGTATCGGAAACTAATATTGGTCTCATAGGAAAGTATCAAAGCACAGACTATAAGAAGTCTCACTCTTCTTGCACTTAAGGCGGCATTGTGCCTTTTGTATTTAATTCCGATGTAATTTCAGTGTTTCATCGTCAATGTGAAGGTCCAGGGAATACATTGAACGTGCAGTGGTGTATCGGAAACTAATACTGGTCTCACAGGAAAGGATCTAAACACAGACGCTATGAAGTCTCACTCTACTTGCACTTAAGGCGGCATATTGCCTTTTGTATATAATTCCAATGTAATTTCAGTGTTTCATCGTTAATATGTATGTAAACGGAATACATTGAACCTGCAGTGGTGTATCGGAAACTAATACTGGTCTCATAGGAAAGGATCAAAGCACAGACTGTAAGAAGTCTCACTCATATTGCACTTAAGGCGGCATTGTGCCTTTTGTATTTAATTCCGATGTAATTTCAATGTTTCATCGTCAATGTGAATGTTCAAGGAATACATTGAACCTGCAGTGGTGTATCGGAAACTAATACTGGTCTCACTGGAAAGGATCACAACACCGACTGTAAGATGAGTTTCTATTCTGGTACTTAAGGCGGCATTGTGCCTTTTGTATTTAATTGCGATGCGATTTCTGTGTTTCATCGCCAATATGAAGGTCCAAGGAATACATTGACCCTGCAGTGGTGTGTCGGAAACTAATACTGGTCTCATAGGAAAGGATCAAACACAGACTCTAAGAAGTCTCACTCATCTTGCATTTAAGGCGGCATTGTGCCTTTTGTATTTAATTCCAATGTAATTTCAGTGTTTCATCGTCAATTTGTATGTAAAAGGAATACATTGAACCTGCAGTGGTGTATCGGAAACTAATAGTGGTGTCATAGGAAAGGATCAAAGCACAGACTAAGAAGTCTCACTCCTCTTGCATTTAAGGCGGCATTTTGCCTTTTGTATTTAATTCCGATGTAATTTCAGTGTTTCATCGTCAATCTGTATGTAAAACGAATACATTGAACTTGCAGTGGTGTATCGGAAATTAATACTGGTCTCACAAGAAAGGATCAGAGCACCGACTGTAAGAAGAGTCTCTATTCTTGTTCTTAAGGCGGTGTTGTGCCTTTTGTATTTAATCCCGATGCGTTTTCTGTGTTTCATCGTCAAAGTGAAGGTTCAAGCAATCCATTGAACCTGCACTGGTGTATCGAAAACTAAAACTGGTCTCACAGGAAAGGATCAAAGCACAGACTCAATAAAGTCTCAATCTTCTTGCACTTAAGGCGGCATTGTGCCTTTTGTATTTAATTCCGATGTAATTTCAAGGTTTCATCGACAAAGTGTATGTAAAAGGAATACATTGAATCTGCAGTGGAGTATTGGAAACTAACACTGGTCTCACAGGAAAGGATCAAAGCACAGACTCTAAGAAGTCTCACTCTTCTTGCACTTAAGGCGGCATTGTGCCTTTTGAATTTAATTCCGATGTAATTTCAGTGTTTCATCGTCAATGTGAATGTCCAAAGAATACATAGAACCAGCAGTGGTGTATCGGAAACGAATACTGGTCTCACAGGAAAGGATCTAAGCACCGACCGTAAAAAGAGTCTCAATTCTTGTACTTAAGGCGGCGTTGTGCCTTCTGTATTTAATTCCGATGCGATTTCTGTGTTTCATCGTCAATGTGAAGGTCCAAGGAATACATTGAACCTGCAGTGGTGTATCGGAAACTAAGTCTGGTCTCACAGGAAAGGATCAAAGCACTGACTTTAAGTAGTCTCATTCTTCTTGCACTTAAGGCGGCATTGTGCCTTTTGTATTTAATTCCGATGTAATTTCAGTGTTTCATCGTCAATGTGTATGTAAAAGGAATACATTGAACCTGCAGTGGTGTATCGGAAACTAATACTGGTCTCATAGGAAAGGATCAAAGCACAGACTCTACGAAGTCTCAATCTTCTTGCATTTAAGGCGGCATTGTGCCTTTTGTATTTAATTCCGTTGTAATTTCAGTGTTTCATCGTCAATGTGAATGGCCAAGGAATACATTGAACCTGCAGTGGTGTATCGGAAACTAATACTGGTCTCATAGGAAAGGATCAAAGCACAGACTCTAAGTTGTCTCACTCTTCTTGCATTTAAGGCGGCATTGTGCCTTTTTAATTTAATTCCGATGTAATTTCAGTGTTTCATCGTCAATGTGTATGTAAATCGAATACATTGAACTTGCAGTGGTGTATCGGACACTAATACTGGTCTCACAGGAAAGGATCAGATCACCGACTGTAAGAAGAGTCTCTATTCTCGTACTTAAGGCGGCGTTGTGCCTTTTTTATTTAATCCCGATGCGTTTTCTGTGTTTCATCGTCAATGTGAAGGTCCAAGCAATACATTGAACCTGCAGTGGTGTATCGGAAACTAAAACTGGTCCCACAGGAAAGGATCAAAACACAGAATCAATAAAGTCTCAATCTTCTTGGACTTAAGGCGGCATTGTGCCTTTTGTATTTAATTCCATTGTAATTTCAGTGTTTCATCGTCAATGTGTATGTAAAAGGAATACATTGAACCTGCAGTGGTGTATTGGAAAAAAATACTGGTCTCACAGGAAAGGATCAAACCACAGACACTGAGAAGTCTCACTCTTCTTGCACTTAAGGCGGCATTGTGCCTTGGTATTTCATTCCGATGTTATTTCAGTGTTTCATCGTCAATGTGTATGTAAACGGAATACATTGAACCCGCAGTGGTGTACCGGAAACTAATATTGGTCTCATAGGAAAGTATCAAAGCACAGACTATAAGAAGTCGCACTCTTCTTGCACTTAAGGCGGCATTGTGCCTTTTGTAATTAATTCCGATGTAATTTCAGTGTTTCATCGTCAATGTGAAGGTCCAGGGAATACATTGAACGTGCAGTGGTGTATCGGAAACTAATACTGGTCTCACAGGAAAGGATCTAAACACAGACGCTATGAAGTCTCACTCTACTTGCACTTAAGGCGGCATTGTGCCTTTTGTATTTAATTCCAATGTAATTTCAGTGTTTCATCGTTAATATGTATGTAAACGGAATACATTGAACCTGCAGTGGTGTATCGGAAACTAATACTGGTCTCATAGGAAAGGATCAAAGCACAGACTGTAAGAAGTCTCACTCATATTGCACTTAAGGCGGCATTGTGCCTTTTGTATTTAATTCCGATGTAATTTCAGTGTTTCATCGTCAATGTGAATGTTCAAGGAATACATTGAACCTGCAGTGGTGTATCGGAAACTAATACTGGTCTCTCAGGAAAGGATCACAACACCGACTGTAAGATGAGTCTCTATACTGGTACTTAAGGCGGCATTGTGCCTTGTGTATTTAATTGCGATGCGATATCTGTGTTTCATCGTCAATATGAAGGTCCAAGGAATACATTGACCCTGCAGTGGTGTGTCGGAAACTAATACTGGTCTCATAGGAAAGGATCAAACACAGACTCTAAGAAGTCTCACTCATCTTGCATTTAAGGCGGCATTGTGACTTTTGTATTTAATTCCAATGTAATTTCAGTGTTTCATCGTCAATTTGTATGTAAAAGGAATACATTGAGTCTGCAGTGGTGTATCGGAAACTAATAGTGGTGTCAAATAAAAGGATCAAAGTACAGACTAAGAAGTCTCACTCTTCTTGCACTAAGGGCGGCATTTTGCCTTTTGTATTTAATTCCGATGTAATTTCAGTGTTTCATCGTCAATCTGTATGTAAAACGAATACATTGAACTTGCAGTGGTGTATCGGAAATTAATACTGGTCTCACAGGAAAGGATCATAGCACCGACTGTAAGAAGAGTCTCTATTCTTGTTCTTAAGGCGGTGTTGTGCCTTTTGTATTTAATCCCGATGCGTTTTCTGTGTTTCATCGTCAATGTGAAGGTTCAAGCAATACATTGAACCTGCACTGGTGTATCGGAAACTAAAACTGGTCTCACAGGAAAGGATCAAAGCACAGACTCAATAAAGTCTCAATCTTCTTGCACTTAAGGCGGCACTGTGCCTTTTGTATTTAATTCCGATGTAATTTCAAGGTTTCATCGACAAAGTGTATGTAAAAGGAATACATTGAACCTGCAGTGGAGTATTGGAAACTAACACTGGTCTCACAGGAAAGGATCAAAGCACAGACTCTAAGAAGTCTCACTCTTCTTGCACTTAAGGCGGCATTGTGCCTTTTGATTTTAATTCCGATGTAATTTCAGTGTTTCATCGTCAATGTGAATGTCCAAAGAATACATAGAACCAGCAGTGGTGTATCGGAAACGAATACTGGTCTCACAGGAAAGGATCTAAGCACCGACCGTAAAAAGAGTCTCAATTCTTGTACTTAAGGCGGCGTTGTGCCTTCTGTATTCAATTCCGATGCGATTTCTGTGTTCCATCGTCAATGTGAAGGTCCAAGGAATACATTGAACCTGCAGTGGTGTATCGGAAACTAAGTCTGGTCTCACAGGAAAGGATCAAAGCACTGACTTTAAGTAGTCTCATTCTTCTTGCACTTAAGGCGGCATTGTGCCTTTTGTATTTAATTCCGATGTAATTTCAGTGTTTCATCGTCAATGTGTATGTAAAAGGGATACATTGAACCTGCAGTGGTGTATCGGAAACTAATACTGGTCTCATAGGAAAGGATCAAAGCACAGACTCTACGAAGTCTCAATCTTCTTGCATTTAAGGCGGCATTGTGCCTTTTGTATTTAATTCCGTTGTAATTTCAGTGTTTCATCGTCAATGTGAATGGCCAAGGAATACATTGAACCTGCAGTGGTGTATCGGAAACTAATACTGGTCTCATAGGAAAGGATCAAAGCACAGACTCTAAGTTGTCTCACTCTTCTTGCATTTAAGGCGGCATTGTTCCTTTTTAATTTAATTCCGATGTAATTTCAGTGTTTCATCGTCAATGTGTATGTAAAACGAATACATT
The DNA here is from genome assembly GCF_021461395.2 of Schistocerca americana. Taxonomy (NCBI): domain Eukaryota; kingdom Metazoa; phylum Arthropoda; class Insecta; order Orthoptera; family Acrididae; genus Schistocerca; species Schistocerca americana. Next base: position 728,176,112 of record NC_060123.1, on the reverse strand, counting down.
GAACTTGCAGTGGTGTATCGGACACTAATACTGGTCTCACAGGAAAGGATCAGAGCACCGACTGTAAGAAGAGTCTCTATTCTTGTACTTAAGGCGGCGTTGTGCCTTTTGTATTTAATCCCGATGCGTTTTCTGTGTTTCATCGTCAATGTGGAGGTCCAAGCAATACATTGAACCTGCAGTGGTGTATCGGAAACTAAAACTGGTCTCACAGGAAAGGATCAAAACACAGAATCAATAAAGTCTCAATCTTCTTGGACTTAAGGCGGCATTGTGCCTTTTGTATTTAATTCCGATGTAACTTCAGTGTTTCATCATCAAAGTATATGTAAAAGGAATACATTGAACCTGCTGTGGAGTATCGGAAACTAAAACTGGTCTCACAGGAAAGGATCAAAGCACAGACTCTAAGAAGTCTCACTCTTCTTGCATTTAAGGCGGCATTGTGCCCTTTGTAATTAATTCCGATGTAATATCAGTGTTTCATCGTCAATGTGAATGTCCATGGAATACATTGAACCTGCAGTGGTGTATCGGAAACTAATACTGGTCTCACAGGAAAGGATCAAAGCACCGACTGTATGAAGAGTCTCCATTCTCTTATTAAGGCGGCATTGTGTCTTCTGTATTTAATTCCGATGCGATTTCTGTCTTTCATCCTCAATGTGAAGGTCCAAGGAATACATTGAACTTGCAGTGGTGTATCGGAAACTAATACTAGTCACACAGGGAATGCTCAAAGCACCGACTGTAAGAAGAGTCTCTATTCTTGTACTTAAGGCGGCATTGTGCCTTTTGTATTTAATTTCGACGCGATTTCTGTGTTCCATCGTCAATGTGAATGTCCAAGGAGTGCATTGAACCTGCAGTGGTGTATCAGAAACTAATACTGGTCTCATAGGAAAGGATCAAATCACAGACCTTTAGAAGTCTCACCCTTCATGCATGTAAGGCGGCATTGTGCCTTTTGTACTTAATTCCGATGTAATTTCAGTGTTTCATCGTCAATGTGTATGTAAAAGGAATACATTGACCTGCAGTGGTGCATCGGAAATTAATACTTGTCTCATAGGAAAGGATCAAAGCACAGACTCTAAGAAGTCTAACTCCTTTTGCACTTAAGGTGGCATTGTGCCTTTTGTATTTAATTCCGATGTAATTTCAGTGTTTCATCGTCAATGTGTATGTAAAAGGAATACATTGAACCTGCAGTGGTGTATCAGAAATTAATACTGCTCTCATAGGAAAGGAGCAAAGCACAGACTCGAAGAAGTCTCACTCCTTTTGCACTTAAGGAGGCATTGTGCCTTTTGTATTTAAGTCCGATGTAACTTCAGTGTTTCATCGTCAATGTGAATGTCCAAGGAATGCATTGAACCTGCAGTGGTGTATCTGAAACTAATACTGGTCTCACAGGAAAGGATCAGAGCACCGACTGTAAGATGAGTCTCCATTCTTGTACTTAAGGCGGCATTGTGCATTTTGTATTTAATTCCGATGCAATTTCTGTGTTTCATCGACAATGTGATGGTGCAAGGAATACATTGAACTTGCTGTGGTGTATCGGAAACTAATACTGGTCTCACAGGGAATGCTCAAAGCACCGACTGTAGGAAGAGTCTCTATTCTTGTACTTAAGGCGGCGTTGTGCCTTTTGTATTTAATTCCGATGCGATTTCTGTGTTTCATCGTCAATGTGAAGGTCCAAGAAATACATTGAAAATGCAGTGGTGTATCGGAAACTAATACTGCTCTCACAGAGAATGCTCAAAGCACCGACTGTAAGAAAAGTCTTTATTCTTGTACTTTTGGCGGCATTGTGCCTTTTGTATTTAATTCCGATGCGATTTCTGTGTTTCATCGTCAATGTGACGGTACAAGGAATACATTGAACCTGCAGTGGTGTATCGGAAACTAATACTGGTCTCATAGGAAAGGATCAAATCACAGACCTTAAGAAGTCTCACCCTTCATGCATGTAAGGCGGCATTGTGCCTTTTGTACTTAATTCCGATGTAATTTCAGTGTTTCATTGTCAATGTGTATGTCCAAGGAATACATAGAACCAGCATAGAGGTATCGGAAACTAATACTGGTCTCACAGGAAAGGATAAAGCACCGACTGTAAGAAGAGTCTCAATTCTTGTACCTAAGGCGGCGTTGTGCCTTTTGTATTTAATTCCGATGCGATTTCTATGTTTCATCGTTAATGTAAAGGTCCAAGGAAGTCATTGAACCTGCAGTGGTGAATCGGAAACTAATACTGGTCTCACAGGAAAGGATCAAATCACTGACTCTAAGAAGTCTCGCTCTTCATGCACTTAAAGCCGCATTATGCCTTTTGTATTTAATTCCGTTGTAATTTCAGTGTTTCATCGTCAATGTGAATGTCCAAGGAATACATTGAACCTGCAGTGGTGTAACAGAAATTAATACTGGTCTCATGGGAAAGGAGCAAAGCACAGACTCGAAGAAGTCTCACTCCTTTTGCACTTAAGGTGGCATTGTGCCTTTTGTATTTAATTCCAATGAAACTTCAGTGTTTCATCGTCAATGTGAATGTCCAAGAAATGCATTGAACCTGCAGTGGTGTATCGGAAACTAATACTGGTCTCACAGGAAAGGATCAAAGCACCGACTGTAAGAAGAGTCTCTATTCTTGTACTTAAGGCGGCATTGTGCATTTTGTATTTAATTCCGATGCAATTTCCGTGTTTCATCGACAATGTGATGGTGCAAGGAATACATTGAACCTGCTGTGGTGTATCGGAAACTAATACTGGTCTGACAGGGAATGCTCAAAGCACCGACTGTAAGAAGAGTCTCTACTCTTGTACTTAAGGCGCCGTTGTGCCTTTTGTATTTAATTAAGATGCGATTTCAGTGTTTCATCGTCAATGTGAAGGTCCAAGAAATACATTGCACCTGCAGTGGTGTATCGGAAACTAATACTGGTCTCACAGGGAAAGCTCAAAGCACCGACTGTAAGAAGAGTCTTTATTCTTGTACTTATGGCGGCATTGTGCCATTTGTATTTAATTCCGATGCGATTTCTGTGTTTCATCGTCAATGTGACGGTACAAGGAATACATTGAACCTGCAGTGGTGTATCGGAAACTAATACTGGTCCCATAGGAAAGGATCAAAGCACAGACTCTAAGAAGTCTCACTCCGTTTGCACTTAAGGTGGCATTGTGCCCTTTGTATTTAATTCCGATGTAATTTCAGTGTTTCATCGTCAATGTGAATGTAAAAGGATCAAAGCACAGACTCTACGAAGTCTCACACTTCTTGCATTTATGGAGGCATTGTGCCTTTTGTATTTTATTCCCATGTAATTTCAGTGTCTTATCGTCAATGTGAATGTCCAAGGAATACATTGAACCTGCAGTGGTGTATCGGAAAATAATACTGGTCTCATAGGAAAGGATCAAAGCACAGACTCTAAGAAGTCTCACTCCTTTTGCACGTAAGGTGGCATTGTGCCTTTTGTACTTAATTCCGATGTAATTTCAGTGTTTCATCGTCAATGTGTATGTAAAAGGAATACATTGAACCTGCAGTGGTGTTACAGAAATTAATACTGGTCTCATAGGAAAGGAGCAGAGCAGAGACTCGAAGAAGTCTCACTTCTTTTTCACTTAGGGAGGCATTGTGCCTTTTGTATTTAATTCCTATGTAATTTCAGTGTTTCATCGTCAATGTGAATTTAAAGGAATTCATTGAACCTGCAGTGGAGTATCGGAAACTAACACCGGTCGCACAGGAAAGGATCAAACACAGACTCTAAAAAGCCTCGTTCTTTTTGCACTTAAAGCGGAATTTTGCCATTTGTATTTAATTCCGATGTAATTTCAGTGTTTCATCGTCAATGTGAATGTCCAAGGAGTACATAGAACCAGCAGTGGGGTATCGGAAACTAATACTGGTCTCACAGGAAAGGATCAAAGCATCGACGGTAAGATGAGTCTCAATTCTTGTACCTAAGGCGGCATTGTGCCTTTTGTATTTAATTCCAATGCGATTTCTGTGTTTCATCGTCAATGCGAATGTCCAAGGAATACATTGAACCTGCAGTGGTGTGTCGGAAACTAATACTGGTCTCACACGATAGGATCAAAGCACCGACTGTAAGAAGAGTAACTATTCTTGTTCTTAAGGCGGCATTGTGCATTTTGTATTTAATTCCGATGCAATTTCTGTGTTTCATCGACAATGTGATGGTGCAAGGTATACATTGAACCTGCTGTGGTGTATCGGAAACTAATACTGGTCTCACAGGCAATGCTCGATGCACCGACTGTAAGAAGAGTCTTTATTCTTGTACTTATGGCAGCATTATGCCTTTTGTATTTAATTCCGATGCGATTTCTGTGTTTCATCGTCAATGTGACGGTGCAAGGAATACATTGAACCTGCAGTGGTGTATCGGAAACTAATACTGGTCCCATAGGAAAGGAACAAAGCACAGACTCTAAGAAGGCTCACTCCGTTTGCACTTAAGGTGGCATTGTGCCTTTTGTATTTAATTCCGATGTAATTTCAGTGATTCGTCGTCAATGTGAATGTCCAAGGAATACATTGAACCTGCAGTGGTGTATCGGAAAGTAATACTGATCTCACAGGAAAGGATCAAAGCACCGATTGGAAGAAGAGTCTCTATTCTTGTACTTAAGGCGGCGTTTTGCCTTTTGTATTTAATTCCGATGCGATTTCTGTGTTTAGCCGTCAATGTGAAGGTCCAAGGAATACATTGATCCTGCAGTGGTGTATCGGAAAATAATACTGGTCTCACAGGAAAGGATCAAAAGACAGACTCTAAGAAGTCTCACTCTTCTTGCACTTAAGGCGGCATTGTGCCTTTTGTATTTAATTCCGATGTAATTTCAGTGATTCATCGTCAATGTGTATGTAAAAGGAATAAATTGAACCTGCATTGGTGTATCGGAAACTAATACTTGTCTCATAAGAAAGAATCAAAGCGCAGACTCTAAGAAGTCTCACTCTTCTGGAATTTAAGGCGGCATTGTGCCTTTTGTATTTAATTCCGACGCGATTTCTGTGTTTCATCGTTAATGAGAAGGTCCATGGAATACATTGAAAAAATAGTGGTGTATCGGAAACTAATACTGGTCTCACAGAAAGGAGCAAATCGCAGACTCTAAGAAGTCCCACTCTTCTTGCCCTTAAGGCATCATTCTGCCCTTTGTATTTAATTCCGATGTAATTTCAGTGTTTCATCGTCAATGTGTATGTAAAAGGAATACATTGAACCTGCAGTGGTGTTTCGGAAACTAATACTGGTCTCTTAGGAATGGATCAAAGCTCAGACTCTTAGAAGTCTCAACCTTCTTGCATTTAAGGCGGCAATGTGCCTTTTGTATTTAATTCCGATGTAATTTCAGTGTTTCATCGTCAATGTGTATGTAAAAGGAATACATTGAACCTGCAGTGGTGTATCGGAAACTAATACTTGTCTCATAAGAAAGAATCAAAGCGCAGACTATAAAAATTCTCACTCTTCTTGCTCTTAAGGCGGCATTACGCTTTTTGTATTTAATTCCGATGCGATTTCTGTGATTTGCCGTCAATGTGAAGGTCCAAGGAATACATTGAACCTACAGTGGTGTATCGGAAACTAATACTGGTCTCATAGGAAAGGATCAAAGCACAGACTCGAAGAAGTCTCAATCTTCTTGCATTTAAGGCGGCATTGTGCTTTTGTTTTTAATTCCGATGTAATTTCAGTGTTTCATCGTCAATGTGTATGTAAGGGGAATGCATTGAACCTGTAGTGGTGTATCGGAAACTAATACTGGTCACACAGGAAAGGATCAAAGCACCGACTGTAAGAAGAGTCTATATTCTTGTACTGAAGGCGGCATTCTGCCGTTTGTATTTAATTCCGATGCGATTTCTGTGATTTGTCGTCAATGTGAAGGTCCAAGGAATACATTGAACCTGCAGTGGTGTATCGGAAAATAATACTGGTCTCATAGGAAAGGATCAATGCACAAACTCCAGAAAGTCTCACTCTTCTTGCACTTAAGGCGGCATTGTGCCTTTTGTATTAAATTCCGATGTAATTTCAGTGATTCATCGTCAATGTGTAAGTAAAAGGAATACATTGAACCAGCAGTGGTGAATCGGAAACTAATACTGGTCTCATAGGAAAGGATCAAAGCACAGACTCTAAGAATTCTCACTCCTTTTGCACATAAGTTGGCATTGTACCTTTTGTATTTTATTCCGACGTAAATTCAGTGTTTCATCGTCAATGTATATGTAAAAGGAATACATTAAACCTGCAGTGGTATATCGGTAACTAATGCTGGTCTCACAGGAAAGGATCAAATCACCGACTGTAAGAAGAGTTTCCATTCTTGTACTTATTCGGCATTGTGCTTTTTGTATTTAATTCTGATGTAATTTCAGTCTTTCATCGTCAATGTGAATGTCCATGGAAAACATTGAGCCTGCAGTGGTGTATCGGAAACTAATACTGGTCTCACAGGAACGGATCAAAGCACCGACAGTAAGAAGAGTCTATGTTCTTGTACTTAAGGCGGCATTGAGCCCTTTGTATTTATTTCCGATGCGATTTCTGTGTTTTGTCGTCAACGTGAAGGTCCAAAGAATACATTGAACCTGCAGTGGTGTATCGGAAACTAATACTGGTCTCACAGGAAAGGATCAAATCACAGACCTTAAGAAGTCTCACCCTTCATGCACGTAAGGCGGCATTGTGCCTTTTGTACTTAATTCCGATGTAATTTCAGTGATTCATAGTCAATGTGTATGTAAAAGGAATACATTGAACCTGCAGTGGTGTATCGGAAACTAATACTGGTCTCATAGGAAAGGATCAAAGCACAGACTCTAAGAAGTCTCACTCCTTTTGCACGTAAGGTGGCATTGTGCCTTTTGTACTTAATTCCGATGTAATTTCAGTGTTTCATCGTCAATGTGTATGTAAAAGGAATACATTGAACCTGCAGTGGTGTTACAGAAATTAATACTGGTCTCATAGGAAAGGAGCAGAGCAGAGACTCGAAGAAGTCTCACTTCTTTTTCACTTAGGGAGGCATTGTGCCTTTTGTATTTAATTCCTATGTAATTTCAGTGTTTCATCGTCAATGTGAATTTAAAGGAATTCATTGAACCTGCAGTGGAGTATCGGAAACTAACACCGGTCGCACAGGAAAGGATCAAACACAGACTCTAAAAAGCCTCGTTCTTTTTGCACTTAAAGCGGAATTTTGCCATTTGTATTTAATTCCGATGTAATTTCAGTGTTTCATCGTCAATGTGAATGTCCAAGGAGTACATAGAACCAGCAGTGGGGTATCGGAAACTAATACTGGTCTCACAGGAAAGGATCAAAGCATCGACGGTAAGATGAGTCTCAATTCTTGTACCTAAGGCGGCATTGTGCCTTTTGTATTTAATTCCAATGCGATTTCTGTGTTTCATCGTCAATGCGAATGTCCAAGGAATACATTGAACCTGCAGTGGTGTGTCGGAAACTAATACTGGTCTCACACGATAGGATCAAAGCACCGACTGTAAGAAGAGTAACTATTCTTGTTCTTAAGGCGGCATTGTGCATTTTGTATTTAATTCCGATGCAATTTCTGTGTTTCATCGACAATGTGATGGTGCAAGGTATACATTGAACCTGCTGTGGTGTATCGGAAACTAATACTGGTCTCACAGGCAATGCTCGATGCACCGACTGTAAGAAGAGTCTTTATTCTTGTACTTATGGCAGCATTATGCCTTTTGTATTTAATTCCGATGCGATTTCTGTGTTTCATCGTCAATGTGACGGTGCAAGGAATACATTGAACCTGCAGTGGTGTATCGGAAACTAATACTGGTCCCATAGGAAAGGAACAAAGCACAGACTCTAAGAAGGCTCACTCCGTTTGCACTTAAGGTGGCATTGTGCCTTTTGTATTTAATTCCGATGTAATTTCAGTGATTCGTCGTCAATGTGAATGTCCAAGGAATACATTGAACCTGCAGTGGTGTATCGGAAAGTAATACTGATCTCACAGGAAAGGATCAAAGCACCGATTGGAAGAAGAGTCTCTATTCTTGTACTTAAGGCGGCGTTTTGCCTTTTGTATTTAATTCCGATGCGATTTCTGTGTTTAGCCGTCAATGTGAAGGTCCAAGGAATACATTGATCCTGCAGTGGTGTATCGGAAAATAATACTGGTCTCACAGGAAAGGATCAAAAGACAGACTCTAAGAAGTCTCACTCTTCTTGCACTTAAGGCGGCATTGTGCCTTTTGTATTTAATTCCGATGTAATTTCAGTGATTCATCGTCAATGTGTATGTAAAAGGAATAAATTGAACCTGCATTGGTGTATCGGAAACTAATACTTGTCTCATAAGAAAGAATCAAAGCGCAGACTCTAAGAAGTCTCACTCTTCTGGAATTTAAGGCGGCATTGTGCCTTTTGTATTTAATTCCGATGTAATTTCAGTCTTTCATCGTCAATTTGAATGTCCAAGGAAAACATTGAGCCCGCAGTGGTGTATCGGAAACTAATACTGGTCTCACAGGAACGGATCAAATCATCGACAGTAAGAAGAGTCTACATTCTTGTACTTAAGGCGGCATTGGGCCCTTTGTATTTAATTCCGATGCGAATTCTGTGTTTTGTCGTCAACGTGAAGGTCCAAGGAATACATTGAACCTGCAGTGGTGTATCGGAAACTAATACTTGTCTCATAAGAAAGAATCAAGGCGCAGACTCTAAAAAGTCTCATTCTTCTTGCTCTTAAGGCGGCATTGTGCCTTTTGTATTTAAATCCGATGCGATTTCTGTGATTTGCCGTCAATGTGAAGGTCCAAGGAATACATTGAACCTGCAGTGGTGTATCGGAAACTAATACTGGTCTCATAGGAAAGGATCAAAGCACAGACTCCAAGAAGTCTCACTATTCTTGCATTTAATGCGGCATTGTGCTTTTGTTTTTAATTCTGATGTAATATCAGTGTTTGATCGTCAATGTGAATGTCCAAGGAATACATTGAACCTGCCGTGGTGTATCGGAAACTAATACTAGTCTCACAGGAAAGGATCAAAGCACCGACTGTATGAAGAGTCTATATTCTTGTACTTAAGGCGGCATTCTGCCGTTTGTATTTAATTCCGATGCGATTTCTGTGATTTGCCGTCAATGTGATGGTCCATGGAATACATTGAACCTGCAGTGGTGTATCGGAAAATAATACTGGTCTCATAGGAAAGGATCAATGCACAGACTCTAAAAAGTCACACTCTTCTTGCACTTAAGGCGGCATTGTGCCTTTTGTATTAAATTCCGATGTAATTTCAGTGATTCATCGTCAATGTGTAAGTAAAAGGAATACATTTAACCAGCAGTGGTGTATCGGAAACTAATACTGGTCTCATAGGAAAGGATCAAAGCACAGACTCTAAGAAGTCTCACTCCTTTAGCACTTAAGGTGGCATTGTGCCTTTTGTATTTTTTTCCGATGTAAATTCAGTGTTTCATCGTCAATGTATATGTAAAAGGAATACATTAAACCTGCAGTGGTGTATCGGAAACTAATACTGGTCTCATAGGAATGAATCAAAGCACAGATTCTAAGAAGTCTCACTCTTCTTGCATTTAAGGAGGCATTTTGCCTTTCGTATTTAATTCCGATGTAATTTCAGTGTTTCATCGTCAATGTGAATGTCCAAGGAATACATTGAACCTTCAGTGGCGTATCGGAAGCTAATACTGGTCTCACAGGTAAGGATCAGAGGACCGACTGTAAGAAGAGTCCCAATTCTTGTACTTAAGGCGGCATTGTGCCTTTTGTTTTTAATTCCGACGCGTTTTATGTGTTTCATCGTCAATGTGAAGGTCCAAGGAACACTTTGAACCTGCAGTGGTGTATCGGAATCTAATACTCGTCTATTTGGAAGGGATCAAGGTACAGACTCTAAGAAGTCTCACACTTCTTGCACTTAAGACGGCATTTTGCCTTCTGTATTTAAATCCGATTCAATTTCAGTGTTTCATCGTCAATGTGTATGTAAAAGGAATACATGGAACCTGCAGTGGTGTATCGGAAACTAATATTGGTCTCATAGGGAAGGATCAAAACACAGACTCTATGAAGTCGCACTCCTTGTGCACTTAAAATGGCATTGTGCCTATTGTATTTAATTCCGATGTAATTTCAGTAGTTCATCGTCAATGTGTATGTAAAAGGAATACATTGAACCTGCAGTGGTGTATCGGAAACTAATACTGGTCTCATAGGAAAGGATCAAAGCATAGACTCTAAGTAGTCTCACTCTTCTTGCATTTAAGGCGGCATTGTGCCTTTTGTATTTAATTCTAATGTAATTTCAGTGTTTCGTCGTCAATGTGAATGTCCAAGGAAAACATTGAGCCTGCAGTGGTGTATCGGAAACTAAAACTGGTCTCACAGGAACGGATCAAAGCACCGACAGTAAGAATAGTCTATATTCTTGTACTTAAGGCGGCATTGAGCCCTTTGTATTTAATTCCGATGCGATTTCTGTGTTTTTCCGCGAACGTGAAGGTCCAAGGAATACATTGAACCTGCAGTGGTGTATCGGAAACTAATACTGGTCTCATAGGAAAGGATCAAATCACAGACTCTAAGAAGTCTCACTCCTTTTGCATTTAAGTTGGCATTGTGCTTATGTATTTAATTCCGATGTAATTTCAGTGTTTCATCGGCAATGTGTATGTAGTGGGAATACATTGAACCTGCAGTGGTGTATCGGAAACTAATACTGGTCTCACAGGAAAGGATCAAAGCACCGACTGTAAGAAGAGTCTCTATTCTTGTACTTAAGGCGGCATTGAGCCTTTTGTATTTAATTCCGACGCGATTTCTGTGTTTCATCGTTAATGTGAAGGTCCATGGAATACATTGAACCAGTAGTGGTGTATCGGAAACTAATACTGGTCTCACAGAAAGGATCAAATCGCAGACTCTAAGAAGTCTCACTTTTCTTGCACTTAAGGCATCATTCTGCCCTTTGTATTTAATTCCGATGTAATTTCAGTGTTTCATCGTCAATGTGTATGTAAAAGGAATACATTGAACCTGCATTGGTGTATCGGAAACTAATACTGGTCTCATAGGAAAGGATCAAAGCACAGACTCTAAAAAGTCTCACTCTTCCTGCACTTAAGGTGTCATTGTGCCTATTGTATTTAATACCGAAGTAATTTCAGTGTTTCATCGTCATTGAAAATGTCCAAGGAATCCATTGAACGTGCAGTGGTGTATCGGAAACTAATACTGGTCTCACAGGAAAGGATCAAAGCTCAGACTGTAAGAAGAGTCTCTATTCTTGTACTTAAGGCGGCATTGGGCCTTTTGTCTTTAATTCCGATGTAATTTCAGTGTTTCATCGTCAATGTGTATGTAAAAGGAATACAATGAACCTGCTGTTTTGTATCGGAATCTAATACTAGTCTCAAAGGAAAGGATCAAAGCACAGACTCTAAGAAGTCTCACTCTTCTTGCACTTAAGGCGGCGTTGTGCCTTTGTATTTAATTCCGATGTAATTTCAGTGTTTCATCGTCAATGTGTATGTAAACGGAATACATTGAACCTGCAGTGGTGTATCGGAAACTAATACTTGTCCTATAGGAAAAGATCAAAGCACAGACTCTAAGTAGTCTCACTCTTCTTGCTCTTAAGGCGGCATTGTGCCTTTTGTATTTAATTCCGATGTAATTTCAGTGTTTCATCGTCAATGTGAATGTCCATGGAATACATTGAACCTGCAGGGGTGTATCGGAAACTAATGCTGGTCTTATAGGAAAGAATCAAACCAGAGACTCTAAGAAGTCTCACTCTTCTTGCATTTAAGGCGGAATTGTGCCTTTTGTATTTAATTCTGATGTAATTTCAGTGTTTCATCGACAATGTGTATGTTAAAGGAATACATTGAACCTGCTCTGGTGTATCGGAAACTAATACTGGTCTCACAGGAAAGGATCAAAGCACAGACTCTAAAAAGTCTCACTCTTCTTGCACTTAAGGCGGCATTGTGCCATTTGTATTTAATTCCGAAGTAATTTCAGTGTTTCATCGTCATTGGGAATGTCCAAGGAATACACTGAATGTGCAGTGGTGTATCGGAAACTAATACTGGTCTCACAGGAAAGGATCAAAGCTCAGACTGTAAGAAGAGTCTCTATTCTTGTACTTAAGGCGGCATTGTGCCTTTTCTATTTAATTCCGATGTAATTTCAGGGTTTCATCGTCAATGTGTAGGTAAAAGGAATACATTGAACCTGCTGTTTTGTATCGGAATCTAATACTGGTCTCATAGGAAAGGATCAAAGCACAGACTCTAAGAAGTCTCACTCTTCTTGCACTTATGGCGGCATTGTGCCTTTGTATTTTATTCCGATGTAATTTCAGTGTTTCATCGTCAATGTGTATGTAAACGGAATACATTGAACCTGCAGTGGTGTATCGGAAACTAATACTGGTCTCATAGGAAAGGATCAAAGCACAGACTCTAAAAAGTCTCACTCTTCTTGCTCTTAAGGCAGCATTGTGCCTTTTGTATTTAATTCCGATGTAATTTCAGTGTTTCATCGTCAAAGTGAATGTCCAAGGAATACATTGAACCTGCAGTGGTGTATCGGAAACTAATACTGGTCTCACAGGAAAGGATCAAACACCGACTGTAAGATGAGTCTATATTCTTGTACTTAAGGCGGCATTCTGCCGTTTGTATTTAATTCCGATGCGATTTCTGTGTTTTGCCGTCAATGTGAAGGTCCAATGAATACATTGAACCTGCAGTGGTGTATCGGAAAATAATACTGGTCTCATAGGAAAGGATCAATGCACAGACTCTAAAAAGTCTCACTCTTCTTGCAATTAAGGCGGCATTGTGCCTTTTGTATTTAATGACGATGTAATGTCAGTGTTTCATCGTCAATGTGTTTCTAAAAGGAATACATTGAACCTGCAGTGGTGTATCGGAAACTAATACTGGTCTCACAGGAAAGGATCAAAGCACAGACTCTAAAAAGTCTCACTCTTCTTGCACTTAACGCGGCATTGTGCCTATTGTATTTAATTCCGAAGTAATTTCAGTGTTTCATCGTTATTGGGAATGTCCAAGGAATACATTGAACGTGCAGTGGTGTATCGGAAACTAATACTGGTCGCACAGGAATGGATCAAAGCTCAGACTGTAAGAAGAGTCTCTATTCTTGTACTTAAGGCGGCATTGTGCCTTTTCTATGTAATTCTGATGTAATTTCTGTGTTTCATCGCCAATGTGTATGTAAAAGGAATACATTGAACCTGCTGTGGCGTATCGGAAACTAATACTGGTCTCATAGGAAAGGATCAAATCACAGACTCTAAGAAGTCTCACTCTTCTTGCACTTAAGGCGGCATTGTGACTTTTGTAATTAATTCCGAAGCAATTTCAGTGTTTCATCGTCATTGGGAATGTCCAAGGAATACATAGAACGTGCAGTGGTGTATCGGAAACTAATGCTGGTCTCACAGGAAAGGATCAAAGCTCAGACTGTAAGAAGAGTCTCTATTCTTGTACTTAAGGCGGCATTGGGCCTTTTGTCTTTAATTCCGATGTAATTTCAGTGTTTCATCGTCAATGTGTATGTAAATGGAATACAATGAACCTGCTGTTTTGTATCGGAATCTAATACTGGTCTCATAGGAAAGGATCAAAGCACAGACTCTAAGAAGTCTCACTCTTCTTGCACTTAAGGCGGCATTGTGCCTTTGTATTCAATTCCGATGTAATTTCAGTGTTTCATCGTCAATGTGTATGTAAACGGAATACATCGAACCTGCAGTGGTATATCGGAAACTAATACTGGTCTCATAGGAAAGGATCAAAGTACAGACTCTAAGAAGTCTCACTCTTCTTGCTCTTAATGCGGCATTGTGCCTTTTGTATTTAATTCCGATGTGATTTCAGTGTTTCATCGTCAATGTGAATGTCCAAATAATACATTGAACCTGCAGTGGTGTATCGAAAAGTAATACTGGTCTCATAGGAAAGGATCAAAGCACAGACTCTAAGAAGTCTCACTCTTCTAGCTCTTAAGGCAGCATTGTGCCCTTTGTATTTAATTCCGATGTAATTTCAGTGTTTCATCGTCAATGTGAATGGCCAAGGAATACATTGAACCTGCAGTGGTGTATCGGAAACTAATACTGGTCTCACAGGAAAGGATCAATACACCGACTGTAAGAAGAGTCTATATTCTAGTACTTAAGGTCGGCATTGTGCCTTTTGTATTTAATTCCGATGCGATTTCTATGTTTCATCGTCAGTGTGAATTTCCAAGGAATACATTGACCCTGCAGTGGTGTATCGGAAACTAACACTGGTCTTATAGGAAAGGATCAAAGCAGAGACTCTAAGAAGTCTCACTCTTCTTGCATTTAAAGCGGAATTGTGCCTTTTGTATTTAATTCCAATGTAATTTCAGTGTTTCATAGTCAATGGGTATGTAAAAGAAATACATTGAACCTGCAGTGGTGTATCGGAAACTAATAATGGTGTCATAGGAAAGGATCAAAGCACAGACTCTAAGAAGTCTCACTCTTCTTGCATTTAAGGCGGCATTGTGCCTTTTGTATTTAATTCCGATGTAATGTCAGTGTTTCATCGTCAATGTGTATGTAAAAGGGATACATTGAACCTGCTGTGGTGTATCGGAAACTAATACTGGTCTCACTGGAAAGGATCAGAGCACCGATTGTAATAAGAGTCTCTATTCTTGTACTTATGGCGGCGTTGTGCCTTTTGTATTTAATTCCGATGTAATGTCTGTGTTTCATCGTCAATGTGTATGTAAAAGGAATACATTGAACCTGCAGTGGAGTATCGGAAACTAACACTGGTCTCACAGGAAAGGATCAATGCACAGACTCTAAGAAGTCTCACTCTCCTTGCACTTAAGGCGGCATTGTGCCTTTTGTATTTAATTCCGATGTAATTTCAGTGTTTCATCGTCATTGTGAATGTCCAAGGAATACATAGAACTAGCAGTAGTGTATCGGAAACGAATACTGGTCTCACATGAAAGGATCAAAGCGCCGACTGTAAGAAGAGTCTCAATTCTTGTACTTAAGGCGGCGTTATGCCTTTTGTATTTAATTTCGATGCGATTTCTGTGTTTCATCGTCAATGTGAAGGTCCAAGGAATTCATTGAACCTGCAGTGGTGTATGGGAAACTAAGTCTGGTCTCAAAGGAATGGATCAAAGCACTGACTCTAAGGAGTCTCACTCTTCTTGCACTTAAGGCGGCATTATGCCTTTTGTATTTAATTCCGATGTAATTTCAGTGTTTCATCGTCAATGTGTATGTAAAAGGAATACATTGAACCTGCAGTGGTGTATCGGAACCTAATACTGGTCTCATAGGAAAGGATCAAAGCACTGACTCTACGAAGTCTCACTCTTCTTGCATTTAAGGCGGCATAGTGCCTTTTGTATTTAATTCCGATGTAATTTCAGTGTTTCATCGTCAATGTGAATGTCCAAGGAATACATTGAACCTGCCGTGGTGTATCGGAAACTAATACTAGTCTCACAGGAAAGGATCAAAACACCGACTGTGAGATGAGTCTCTATTCTTGTACTTAAGTCGTCATTGTGCCTTTTGTATTTAATTTCGATGCGATCTCTGTGTTTCATCGTCAATGTGAAGGTCCAAGGAATACATTGAACCTGCAGTGGTGTATCGGAAACTAATACTTGTCTCACAGGAAATGCTCAAAGCACCTACTGTAAGACGAGTCTTTATTCTTGAACTTAAGGCTTTATTGTGCCTTTTGTATTTAATTCCGATGTAATTTCAGTGTTTCATCGTCAATGTGAATGTCCAAGGAATACATTGAACCTGCAGTGGTGTATCGGAAACTAATACTGGTCTCACAGGAAAGGATCAAAGCACCGACTGTAAGAAGAGTCTCTATTCTTGTACTTAAGGCGGCATTGTGCCTTTTGTATTTAATTCCGATGCGATCTCTGTGTTTCATCGTCAATGTGTATGTCCAAGGAATACATTGAACCTGCAGTGGCGTATTGGAAACTAATACTGGTCTCATAGGAAAGGATCAAAGCACAGACTCTAAGAAGTCTCACTCTTCTTGCACTTAAGGCGGCATTGTGCCTTTGTATTTAATTCCGATGTAATTTCAGTGTTTCATCGTCAATGTGTATGTAAACGGAATACATTAAACCTGAAGTGGTGTATCGGAAACTAATGCTGGTCTCATAGGAGAGGATCAAAGCACAGACTCTAAGAAGTCCCACTCCTCTTGCATTTAAGGCGGCATTTTGCCTTTTGTATTTAATTCCGATGTAATTTCAGTGTTTCATCGTCAATGTGTATGTAAAAGGAATACATTGAACCTGCAGTGGTGTATCGGAAACTAATACTGGTCTCATAGGAAAGGATCAAAGCACAGACTCTAAGAAGTCTCACTCTTCTTGCATTTAAGGCGGCATTGTACTTTTTGTATTTAATTCCGATGTAATTTCAGTGTTTCATCGTAAATGTGTATGTAAAAGGAATACATTGAACCTGCAGTAGTGTATCGGAAACTAATACTGGTCTCAAAGGAAAGGATCAAACACCGACTGTAAGAAGAGTCTCTATTCTTGTACTTAAGGTGGCATTGTGCCTTTTGTATTTAATTCCGATGCGATTTCTGTGTTTCATCGTCAATGTGAAGGTCCAAAGAATACATTGAACCTGCAGTGGTGTATCAGAAATTAATACTGGTCTCACAGGGAATGCGCAACGCACCGACTGTGAGAATAGTCTTTATTCTTGTACTTAAGGCGGCATTGTGCCCTTTGTATTTAATTCCGATGCGATTTCTGTGTTTCATCGTCAATGTGAAGGTCCAAGGAATACATTGATCCTGCAGTGGTGTATCGGAAACTAATACTGGTCTCACAGGAAAGGATCAATGCACAGACTCTAGGAACTCACACTCTTTTGCACTTAAGGCGGCATTGTGCCTTTTGTATTTATTTCCGATGTAATTTCAGTGTTTCATCGTCAATGTGTATGTAAGAGGAATACATTGAACCTGCAGTGGTGTATCGGAAGCTAATACTGGTCTCACAGGAAAGGATCGAAACACCAACTGTTAGAAGAGTCTCTATTCTTGTACTTAAGGCGGCCATGTGCATTTTGTATTTAATTCCGATGCGATTTCTGTGTTTCATCGTCAGTGTGAAGGTCTAAGGAATACATTGAACCTGCAGTGGTGTATCGGAAACTAATACTGGTCTCTTAGGAAAGGATCAAAGCACAGACTCTAAGAAGTCTCACTCATCTTGCACTTAAGGCGGCATTTTGCCGTTTGTATTTAATTCCAATGTAATTTCAGAGTTTCTATTCTTGTACTTAAGGCGGCGTTGTGCCTTTTGTATTTAATCCCGATGCGTTTACTGTGTTTCAACGTCAATGTGAAGATCCAAGGAATACATTGAACCTGCAGTGGTGTATCGGATACTAAAAGTGGTCTCACAGGAAAGGATCAAAGCACAGACCCTATGAAGTCTCAATCTTCTTGCACTTAAGGCGGCATTGGGCCTTTTGTAATTAATTCCGATGTAATTTCAGTGTTTCATCGTCAATGTGTAAGTAAAAGGAATACATTGAACCTGCAGTGGTGTATTGGAAACCAATACTGGTCTCATAGGAGAGGATCAAAGCACAGACTCTAAGAAGTCTCACTCTTCTTGCATTTAAATCGGCATTGTACTTTTTGTATTTAATTCCGATGTAATTTCAGTGTTTCATCGTCAATGTGAAGGTCTAAGGAATACATTGGACCTGCAGTGGAGTATCGGAAACTAAAACTGGTCTCACAGGAAAGGATCAAAGCACAGACACTAAGAAGTCTCACTCTTCTTGCACTTAAGGCGGCATTGTGCCTTTCGTAATTAACTCCGATGTCATTTCAGTATTTCATCGTCAATGTGAATGTCCAAGGAATACATAGAACCAGCAGTGGTGTATCGGAAACTAATATTGGTCTCACAGGAAAGGATCAAAACACAGACTCTAAGAAGTCTCACTCCTTTTGTACTTAAGGTGGCATTGTGCCTTTTGTATTTAATTCCGATGTAATTTCAGTGTTTCATCGTCAATGTGTATGTAAAAGGAATACATTGAACCTGCAGTGGTGTATCGGAAGCTAATACTGGTCTCATTGGAAAGGATTTACGCACAGACTCTAAGAAGTCTCACTCCTTTTGCACTTAAGGTGGCATTGTGACTTTTGTATTTAATTCCGATGTAATTTCTGTGTTTCATCGCCAATGTGAATGTCCAAGGAAAACATAGAACCTGCAGTGGTGTATCGGAAACTATTACTGGTCGCACAGGAAAGGATCAAAGCACCGACTGTAAGAAGAGTCACTATTCTT
This sequence comes from Schistocerca americana, assembly GCF_021461395.2. Taxonomy (NCBI): domain Eukaryota; kingdom Metazoa; phylum Arthropoda; class Insecta; order Orthoptera; family Acrididae; genus Schistocerca; species Schistocerca americana. Next base: position 728,157,635 of record NC_060123.1, on the reverse strand, counting down.
GTACTTAAGGCGGCATTGTGCCTTTTATATTTAATTCCTATGCGATATCTGTGTTTCTCCGTCAATGTGAAGGTCCAAGGAATATATTGAACCTGCAGTGGTGTATCGGAAACTAATACTGGCCTCATAGGAAGGAATCAGAGCACAGACTCTAAGAATTCATACTCTTCTTGCACTTAAGGCGGCATTGTGCCTCTTGTAATTATTTCCGATGTAATTTCAGTGTTTCATCGTCAATGTGAATGTCCAAGGAATACATTGAAAATGCAGTGGTGTATCGGAAACTAATACTGGTCTCACAGGAAAGGATCAAAACACCGACTGTTAGAAGAGCCTCTATTCTTGTACATAAGGCGGCAATGTGCCTTTTGTATTTAATTCCGATGCGATTTCTGTGTTTCATCGTCAATGTGAAGGTCCAAGGAATACATTGAACCTGCAGTGGTGTATCGGAAACTAATACTGGTCTCATAGGAAAGGATCAAAGCACAGACTCTAAGAAGTCTCACTCTTCTTGCATTTAAGGCGGCATTGTACTTTTTGTATTTAATTCCGATGTAATTTCAGTGTTTCATCGTAAATGTGTATGTAAAAGGAATACATTGAACCTGCAGTGGTGTATCGGAAACTATTACTGGTCTCAAAGGAAAGGATCAAACACCGACTGTAAGAAGAGTCTCTATTCTTGTACTTAAGGTGGCATTGTGCCTTTTGTATTTAATTCCGATGCGATTTCTGTGTTTCATCGTCAATGTGAAGGTCCAAAGAATACATTGAACCTGCAGTGGTGTATCAGAAATTAATACTGGTCTCACAGGGAATGCGCAACGCACCGACTGTGAGAATAGTCTTTATTCTTGTACTTAAGGCGGCATTGTGCCCTTTGTATTTAATTCCGATGGGATTTCTGTGTTTCATCGTCAATGTGAAGGTCCAAGGAATACATTGATCCTGCAGTGGTGTATCGGAAACTAATACTGGTCTCACAGGAAAGGATCAATGCACAGACTCTAGGAACTCACACTCTTTTGCACTTAAGGCGGCATTGTGCCTTTTGTATTTAATTCCGATGTAATATCAGTGTTTCATCGTTAATGTGTATGTGAAAGGAATACATTGAACCTGCAGTGGTGTATCGGAAACTAATACTGGTCTCATAGGAAAGGATCAAAGGACAGACTGTAAGAAGTCTCACGCCTTTCGCACATAAGGTAGCATTGTGCCCTTTGTATTTAATTCCGATGTAATCTCAGTGTTTCATCGTCAATGTGTATGTAAAAGGAATACATTGAACCTGCAGTGGTGTATCGGAAACTAATACTGGTCTCATAGGAAAGGATCAAAACACAGACTCTAAGAAGTCTCACTCCTTTTGCACTTAAGGTGGCATTGTGCCTTTTGTATTTAATTCCGATGTAATTTCAGTATTTCATCGTCAATTTGCATGTAAAAGGAATACATTGAACCTGCAGTGGTGTATCGGAAGCTAGAACTGGTCTCATAGGAAAGGATCAAAGCACAGACTCTAAGAAGTCTCACTCCTCTTGCAGTTAAGACGGCATTTCGCCTTTTGTATTAAATTCCGATGCAATTTCAGTGTGTCATCGTCAATGTGTATGTAAAAGGAATACATTAAACCTGCAGTGGCGTATTGGTAACTAATACTGGTCTCACAGGAAAGGATCAAAGCACCCACTGTAAGAAGAGTCCCTATTCTTATACTTAAATCGGCATTGTGCCTTTTGTATTTAATTCCTATGCGATTTCTGTGTTTCCTCGTCAATGTGAATGTGCAAGGAATACATAGAACCTGCAGTGGTGTATCGGAAATTAATACTGTTCTCACAGGAAAGGATCAAAACACCGACTGTAAGAAGAGTCTCTATTCTTGTGCTTAAGGTGGCATTGTGCCCTTTGTACATAATTCCGACTTGATTTCTGTGTTTCATCGTTAATGTGAAGGTCCAAGGAATACATTGAACCTGGAGTGGTGTATCGAAAACTATAACTGGTCTCATGGGAAAGGATCAAAGCAAAGACTCTAAAAAGTCTCACTCTTCTTGCACTTAAGGCGGCATTGCGCCTTTTGTATTTAGTTCCGATGTAATTTCAGTGTTTCATCGTCAATGTGTATGTAAAAGGAATACATTGAACCTGCAGTGGTGTATCGGAAACTAATACTGGTCTCATAGGAAAGGATCAAAGGACAGACTCTAAGAAGTGTCACACCTTTCGCACTTAAGGTGGAATTGCGCCCTTTGTATTTAATTCCGATGTAATTTCAGTGTTTCATCGTCAATGTATATGTAAAAGGAATACATTGAACCTGCAGTGGTGTATCGGAAACTAATACTGGGCTCATAGGAAAGGATCAAAACACAGACTCTAAGAAGTCTCACTCCTTTTGTACTTAAGGTGGCATTGTGCCTTTTGTATTTAATTCCGAAGTAATTTCAGTGTTTCATCGTCAATGTGTATGTAAAATCAATACATTGAACCTGCAGTGGTGTATCGGAAGCTAATACTGGTCTCATTGGAAAGGATTTTTGCACAGACTCTAAGAAGTCTCACTACTTTTGCACTTAAGGTGGCATTGTGACTTTTGTATTTAATTCCGATGTAATTTCTGTGTTTCATCGCCAATGTGAATGTCCAAGGAATACATAGAACCTGCAGTGGTGTATCGGAAACTAATACAGGTCGCACAGGAAAGGATCAAAGCACCGACTGTAAGAAGAGTCACTATTCTTGTACTTAAGGCGGCATTGTGCCTTTTGTATTTAATTCCTATGCGATATCTGTGTTTCATCGTCAATGTGAAGGTCCAAGGAATATATTGAACCTGCAGTGGTGTATCGGAAACTAATACTGGCCTCATAGGAAAGGACAAAAGCACAGACTCTAAGAATTCTCACTCTTCTTGAACTTAAGGCGGCATTGTGCCTCTTGTAATTATTTCCGATGTAATTTCAATGTTACATCGTCAATGTGAATGTCCAAGGAATACATTGAAAATGCAGTGGTGTATCGGACACTAATACTGGTCTCACAGGAAAGGATCAAAACACCGACTGTTAGAGGAGTCTCTATTCTTGTACATAAGGCGGCAATGTGCCTTTTTTTTTTAATTCCGATGCGATTTCTGTGTTTCATCGTCAATGTGAAGGTCCAAGGAATACATTGAACCTGCAGTGGTGTATCGGAAACTAATACTGGTCTCTTAGGAAAGGATCAAAGCACAGACTCTAAGAAGTCTCACTCTTCTTGCACTCAAGGCGGAATTGTGCCTTTTGTATTTAATTCCTATGTAATTTCAGTGGTTCATCGTCAATGTGAATGTCCAAGGAATACATTGAACCTGCAGTGGTGTATCGGAAACTAATACTGGTCTCAGAGGATAGGAACAAAGCACCGACTGTAAGAAGGGTCTCTAATCTTGTACTTAAGACGGCGTTGTGCCTTTTGTATTTAATCCCTATGCGTTTACTGTGTTTCAACGTCAATGTGAAGGTCCAAGGAATACATTGAACCTGCAGTGGTGTATCGGAAACTAAAACTGGTCTCACAGGAAAGGATCAAAGCACAGCCCCTATGAAGTCTCAATCCTCTTGCACTTAAGGCGGCATTCTGCCTTTTGTAAATAATTCTGATGTAATTCCAGTGTTTCATCGTCAATGTGTATGCAAATGGAATACATTAAATCTGCAGTGGTGCATCGGAAACTAATACTGGTATCATGGGAAAGGATCAAAGCACAGACTCTAAGAAGTCTGACTCTTCTTGCACTTAAGGCGGCATTGTGCCTTTTGTATTTAATTCCGATGTAATTTCAGCGTTTCATCGTCAATGTGAATGTCCAAATAATACATTGAACCTGCAGTGGTGTATCGGAAACTAATACTGGTCTCACAGGAAAGGATCAAATCACCGACTGTAAGAAGGGTCTCTATTCTTGTACTTAAGGCGGCATTGTGCCTTTTGTATTTAATTCCGTTGCGACTTCTGTGTTTCATCGTCAATGTGAAGGTCCAAGGAATACATTGAACCTGCAGTGGTGTATCGGAAACTAATACTGGTCTCACAGGAACGGATCAAAGCACCGACTGTGAGAGGAGTCTCTATTCTTGTACTTAAGGCGGCATTGTGCTTTTTGTATTTAATTCCGATGCGATTTCTGTGTTTCATCGTCAATGTGAAGGTCCAAGGAATACATTGAACCTGCAGTTGTGTATCGGAAACTAATACTGGTCTCACCGGAATGGATCAAAACACAGACTCTAAGAAGTCTCACTCTTCTCGCATTTAAGTCGGCATTGTGCCTTTTGTATTTAATTCCGATGTAATTTCAGTGTTTTATCGTCAATGTGTATTTAAAAGGAATACATTGAATTTGCAGTGTTGTATCGGAAACTAATACTGGTCTCATAGGAAAGGATCAAAGCACAGACTCTAAGAAGTCTCACTCTTCTTGCATTTAAATCGGCATTGTGCTTTTTCTATTTAATTGCGATGTAATTTCAGTGTTTCATCGTCAATGTGTATGTAAACGGAGTACATTGAACCTGCAGTGGTGTATCGGAAACTAATACTGGTCTCATAGGGAAGGATCAAAGCACAGACTCTAAGAAGTCTTACTCTTTTTGCATTTTAGTCTGCATTGTGCCCATTGTATTTAATTCCGATGTAATTTCAGTGTTTCATCGTCAATGTGTATGTAAAAGGAATACATTGAACGTGCGGTGGTGTATCGGAAACTAATACTGGTCTCATAGGAAAGGATCAAAGCACAGGCTCTAAGAAGTCTCAATCTTTTTGCATTTAAGGCGGCATTGTGCCTTTTGTATTTAATTCCGTTGTAATTTCAGTGTTTCATCGTCAATGTGAATGTCCAAATAATACATTGAACCTGCAGTGGTGTATCGGAAACTAATACTGGTGTCACAGGAAAGGATCAAAGCACCGACTGTAAGAAGAGTCTCTATTCTTGTACTTAAGGCGGCATTGTGCTTTTTGTATTTAATTCCGATGCGATTTCTGTGTTTCATCGTCAATGTGAAGGTCCAAGGAATACATTGAACCTGCAGTGGTGTCTCGGAAACTAATACTGGTCTCACAGGAAAGGATCAATGCACAGACTCTAGGAACTTACACTCTTCTTGCACTTAAGGCGGCATTGTGCCTTTTGTAATTAATTCCGATGTAATTTCAGTGTTTCATCGTCAATGTGTATGTAAAAGGAATACATTGAACCTGCAGTGGTGTATCGGAAACTAATACTGTTCTCACAGGAAAGGATCAAAGCACCGACTGTAAGAAGAATCTCAATTCTTGTACTTAAGGTGGCGTTGTGCCTTTCGTATTTAATTCCGATGCGATTTCTGTGTTTCATCGTCAATGTGAAGGTCCAAGGAATACATTGAACCTGCAGTGGTGTCTCGGAAACTAATACTGGTCTCACAGGAAAGGATCAATGCACAGACTCTAGGAACTTACACTCTTCTTGCACTTAAGGCGGCATTGTGCCTTTTGTAATTAATTCCGATGTAATTTCAGTGTTTCATCGTCAATGTGTATGTAAAAGGAATACATTGAACCTGCAGTGGTGTATCGGAAACTAATACTGTTCTCACAGGAAAGGATCAAAGCACCGACTGTAAGAAGAATCTCAATTCTTGTACTTAAGGTGGCGTTGTGCCTTTCGTATTTAATTCCGATGCGATTTCTGTGTTTCATCGTCAATGTGAAGGTCCAAGGAATACATTGATCCTGCAGTGGTGTATCGGAAACTAATACTGGTCTCACAGGAAAGGATCAATGCACAGACTCTAGGAACTTACACTCTTCTTGCACTTAAGGCGGCATTGTGCCTTTTGTAATTAATTCCGATGTAATTTCAGTGTTTCATCGTCAATGTGTATGTAAAAGGAATACATTCAACCTGCAGTGGTGTATCGGAAACTAATACTGGTCTCATAGGAAAGGATCAAAGGACAGACTGTAAGAAGTCTCACTCCTTGCGCACTTAAGGTAGCATTGTGCACTTTGTATTTAATTCCGATGTAATCTCAGTGTTTCATCGTCAATGTGTATGTAAAAGGAATACATTGAACCTGCTGTGGTGTATCGGAAACTAATACTGGTCTCATAGGAAAGGATCAAAACACAGACACTAAGAAGTCTCACTCCTATTGCACTTAAGGTGGCATTGTGCCTTTTGTATTTAATTCCGATGTAATTTCAGTATTTCATCGTGAATGTGCATGTAAAAGGAATACATTGAACCTGCAGTGGTGTATCGGAAGCAAGAACTGGTCTCATAGGAAAGGATCAAAGCACAGACTCTAAGAAGTCTCACTCCTTTTGCACTTAAGGTGGCATTGTGCCTTTTGTATTTAATTCCGACGCGATTTCTGTGTTTCATCGTCAATGTGAAGGTCCAAGGAATACATTGAACCAGCAGTGGTGTATCGGAAACTATAACTGGTCTCATAGGAAAGGATCAAAGCAAAGACTCTAAGAGGTCTCACTCTTCTTGCACTTAAGGCGGCATTGTGCCTTTTGTATTTAATTCCGATGTAATTTCAGTGTTTCATCTTCAATGTGTATGTAAAAGGAATACATTGAACTTGCAGTGGTGTATCGGAAACTAATACTGGTCTCATACGAAAGGATCAAAGCACACACTCTAAGAAGTCTCACTCCTTTTGCAGTTAAGTTGGCATTGTGCCTTTTGTATTTAATTCCGATTTAATTTCAGTGTTTCATCGTTAATGTGTATGTAAAAGGAATACATTGAACGTGCAGTGGTGTATCGGAAACTAATACTGGTCTCATAGGAAAGGATCAAAGCACATACTCTAAGAAGTCTCCCTCCTTTTGCAGTTAAGGTGGCATTGTGCCTTTTGTATTTAATTCCGATGTAATTTCAGTGTTTCATCGTCAATGTGTATGTAAAAGGAATACATTGAACCTGCAGTGGTGTATCGGAAACTAATACTGGTCTCATAGGAAAGGATCAAAGCACATACTCTAAGAAGTCTCACTCCTTTTGCAGTTAAGGTGGCATTGTGCCTTTTGAATTAATTCCGATGTAATGTCAGTGTTTCATTGTCAATGTGTATGTAAAAGGAATACATTGAACCTGCAGTGGTGTATCGCCAACTAATACTGGTCTCGCAAGAAAGGATCAAAACGCCGACTGTAAGAAGTGTCTCTATTCTAGTACTTAAGGCGGCATTGTGCCTTTTGTATTTAATTCCGACTTGATTTCTGTGTTTCATCGTTAATGTGAAGGTCCACGGAATACATTGAACCTGCAGTGGTGTATCGGAAACTATAACTGGTCTCATAGGAAAGGATCAAAGCACATACTCTAAGAAGTCTCTCTCCTTTTGCACTTATGGTGGCATTGTGCCTTTTGTATTTAATTCCGATGTAATTTCAGAGTTTCATCGTCAATGTGTATGTAAAAGGAATACATTGAACCTGCAGTGGTGTATCGGAAACTAATACTGGTCTCATAGGAAAGGATCAAAGCACGGACTCTAAGAATTCTCACTCTTCTTGCACATAAGGCGGCATTGTGCCTTTTGTATTTAATTCCGATGTAATTTCAGTGTTTCATCGTCAATGTGAATGTCGAAGGAATACATTGAACCTGCAGTGGCGTATCGGACACTAATTCTGGTGTCACAATAAAGGATCAAATTTCCGACTGTAAGAAGAGTCTCTATTCTTGTACTTAAGGCGGCATTGTGCTTTTTGTATTTAATTCCGATGCGATTTCTGTATTTCATCGACAATGTGAAGGTCCAAGGAATACATTGAACCAGCAGTGGTGTATCGGAAACTAATACTGGTCTCTCAGGAAAGGATCAAAGCACAGACTCTAAGAAGTCGCACTCCTCTTGCAGTTAAGATGGCATTTTGCCTTTTTTATTTAATTCCGATGCAATTTCAGTGTTTCATCGTCAATGTGTATGTAAAAGGAATACATTGAACCAGCAGTGGTGTATCGGAAACTAATACTGGTCTCATAGGAAAGGACAAAAGCACAGACTCTAAGAATTCTCACTCTTCTTGCGCTTAAGGCGGCATTGTGCCTCTTGTAATTATTTCCGATGTAATTTCAATGTTACATCGTCAATGTGAATGTCCAAGGAATACATTGAAAATGCAGTGGTGTATCGGACACTAATACTGGTCTCACAGGAAAGGATCAAAACACCGACTGTTAGAGGAGTCTCTATTCTTGTACATAAGGCGGCAATGTGCCTTTTGTATTTAATTCCGATGCGATTTCTGTGTTTCATCGTCAATGTGAAGGTCCAAGGAATACATTGAACCTGCAGTGGTGTATCGGAAACTAATACTGGTCTCTTAGGAAAGGATCAAAGCACAGACTCTAAGAAGTCTCACTCTTCTTGCACTCAAGGCGGAATTGTGCCTTTTGTATTTAATTCCTATGTAATTTCAGTGGTTCATCGTCAATGTGAATGTCCAAGGAATACATTGAACCTGCAGTGGTGTATCGGAAACTAATACTGGTCTCAGAGGATAGGAACAAAGCACCGACTGTAAGAAGGGTCCCTAATCTTGTACTTAAAACGGCGTTGTGCCTTTTGTATTTAATCCCTATGCGTTTACTGTGTTTCAACGTCAATGTGAAGGTCCAAGGAATACATTGAACCTGCAGTGGTGTATCGGAAACTAAAACTGGTCTCACAGGAAAGGATCAAAGCACAGCCCCTATGAAGTCCTAATCTTCTTGCACTTAAGGCGGCATTCTGCCTTTTGTAAATAATTCTGATGTAATTCCAGTGTTTCATCGTCAATGTGTATGCAAATGGAATACATTAAATCTGCAGTGGTGCATCGGAAACTAATACTGGTATCATGGGAAAGGATCAAAGCACAGACTCTAAGAAGTCTGACTCTTCTTGCACTTAAGGCGGCATTGTGCCTTTTGTATTTAATTCCGATGTAATTTCAGCGTTTCATCGTCAATGTGAATGTCCAAATAATACATTGAACCTGCAGTGGTTTATCGGAAACTAATACTGGTCTCACAGGAAAGGATCAAATCACCGACTGTAAGAAGGGTCTCTATTCTTGTACTTAAGGCGGCATTGTGCCTTTTGTATTTAATTCCGTTGCGACTTCTGTGTTTCATCGTCAATGTGAAGGTCCAAGGAATACATTGAACCTGCAGTGGTGTATCGGAAACTAATACTGGTCTCACAGGAACGGATCAAAGCACCGACTGTGAGAGGAGTCTCTATTCTTGTACTTAAGGCGGCATTGTGCTTTTTGTATTTAATTCCGATGCGATTTCTGTGTTTCATCGTCAATGTGAAGGTCCAAGGAATACATTGAACCTGCAGTTGTGTATCGGAAACTAATACTGGTCTCACCGGAATGGATCAAAACACAGACTCTAAGAAGTCTCACTCTTCTCGCATTTAAGTCGGCATTGTGCCTTTTGTATTTAATTCCGATATAATTTCAGTGTTTTATCGTCAATGTGTATTTAAAAGGAATACATTGAATTTGCAGTATTGTATCGGAAACTAATACTGCTCTCATAGGAAAGGATCAAAGCACAGACTCTAAGAAGTCTCACTCATCTTGCATTTAAATCGGCATTGTGCTTTTTGTATTTAATTCCGATGTAATTTCAGTGTTTCATCGTCAATGTGTATGTAAACGGAGTACATTGAACCTGCAGTGGTGTATCGGAAACTAATACTGGTCTCATAGGGAAATATCAAAGCACAGACTCTAAGAAGTCTTACTCTTTTTGCATTTTAGTCTGCATTGTGCCCATTGTATTTAATTCCGATGTAATTTCAGTGTTTCATCGTCAATGTGTATGTAAAAGGAATACATTGAACGTGCGGTGGTGTATCGGAAACTAATACTGGTCTCATAGGAAAGGATCAAAGCACAGGCTCTAAGAAGTCTCAATCTTTTTGCATTTAAGGCGGCATTGTGCCTTTTGTATTTAATTCCGTTGTAATTTCAGTGTTTCATCGTCAATGTGAATGTCCAAATAATACATTGAACCTGCAGTGGTGTATCGGAAACTAATACTGGTGTCACAGGAAAGGATCAAAGCACCGACTGTAAGAAGAGTCTCTATGCTTGTACTTAAGGCGGCATTGTGCTTTTTGTATTTAATTCCGATGCGATTTCTGTGTTTCATCGTCAATGTGAAGGTCCAAGGAATACATTGAACCTGCAGTGGTGTCTCGGAAACTAATACTGGTCTCACCGGAATGGATCAAGGCACAGACTCTAAGAAGTCTCACTCTTCTTGCATTTAAATCGGCATTGTGCTTTTTGTATTTAATTCCGATGTAATTTCAGTGTTTCATCGTCAATGTGTATGTAAAAGGAATACATTGAACCTGCAGTGGTGTATCGGAAACTAATACTGGTCTCACAGGAAAGGATCAAAGCACCGACTGTAAGAAGAATCTCAATTCTTGTACTTAAGGTGGCGTTGTGCCTTTCGTATTTAATTCCGATGCGATTTCTGTGTTTCATCGTCAATGTGAAGGTCCAAGGAATACATTGATCCTGCAGTGGTGTATCGGAAACTAATACTAGTCTCACAGGAAAGGATCAATGCACAGACTCTAGGAACTCACACTCTTCTTGCACTTAAGGCGGCATTGTGCCTTTTGTAATTAATTCCGATGTAATTTCAGTGTTTCATCGTCAATGTGTATGTAAAAGGAATACATTGAACCTGCAGTGGTGTATCGGAAACTAATACTGGTCTCATAGGAAAGGATCAAAACACAGACTCTAAGAAGTCTCACTCCTTTTGCACTTAAGGTGGCATTGTGCCTTTTGTATTTAATTCCGACGCGATTTCTGTGTTTCATCGTCAATGTGAAGGTCCAAGGAATACATTGAACCAGCAGTGGTGTATCGGAAACTATAACTGGTCTCATAGGAAAGGATCAAAGCAAAGACTCTAAGAGGTCTCACTCTTCTTGCACTTAAGGCGGCATTGTGCCTTTTGTATTTAATTCCGATGTAATTTCAGTGTTTCATCTTCAATGTGTATGTAAAAGGAATACATTGAACTTGCAGTGGTGTATCGGAAACTAATACTGGTCTCATACGAAAGGATCAAAGCACATACTCTAAGAAGTCTCACTCCTTTTGCAGTTAAGTTGGCATTGTGCCTTTTGTATTTAATTCCGATTTAATTTCAGTGTTTCATCGTTAATGTGTATGTAAAAGGAATACATTGAACGTGCAGTGGTGTATCGGAAACTAATACTGGTCTCATAGGAAAGGATCAAAGCACATACTCTAAGAAGTCTCACTCCTTTTGCAGTTAAGGTGGCATTGTGCCTTTTGTATTTAATTCCGATGTAATTTCAGTGTTTCATCGTCAATGTGTACGTAAAAGGAATACATTGAACCTGCAGTGGTGTATCGGAAACTAATACTGGTCTCATAGGAAAGGATCAAAGCACATACTCTAAGAAGTCTCACTCCTTTTGCAGTTAAGGTGGCATTGTGCCTCTTGTATTTAATTCCGATGTAATGTCAGTGTTTCATCGTCAATGTGTATGTAAAAGGAATACATTGAACCTGCAGTGGTGTATCGCCAACTAATACTGGTCTCGCAAGAAAGGATCAAAACGCCGACTGTAAGAAGTGTCTCTATTCTAGTACTTAAGGCGGCATTGCGCATTTTGTATTTAATTCCGACTTGATTTCTGTGTTTCATCGTTAATGTGAAGGTCCACGGAATACATTGAACCTGCAGTGGTGTATCGGAAACTATAACTGGTCTCATAGGAAAGGATCAAAGCACATATTCTAAGAAGTCTCTCTCCTTTTGCACTTATGGTGGCATTGTGCCTTTTGTATTTAATTCCGATGTAATTTCAGAGTTTCATCGTCAATGTGTATGTAAAAGGAATACATTGAACCTGCAGTGGTGTATCGGAAACTAATACTGGTCTCTCAGGAAAGGATCAAAGCACAGACTCTAAGAAGTCGCACTCCTCTTGCAGTTAAGTTGGCATTTTGCCTTTTTTATTTAATTCCGATGCAATTTCAGTGTTTCATCGTCAATGTGTATGTAAAAGGAATACATTGAACCTGCAGTGGTGTATCGGTAACTAATACTGGTCTCACAGGAAAGGATCAAAACACCGAATGTAGGAGGAGTCCCTATTCTTGTACTTACGGCGGCATTGTGCCTTTTGTATTTAATTCCTATGCGATTTCTCTGTTTCATTGTCAATGTGAATGTGCAAGGAATACATAGAACCTGCAGTGGTGTATCGGAAACTAATACTGTTCTCACAGGAAAGGATCAAAGCACAGACTGCAAGAAGGGTCTCTATTCTTGTACTAAAGGCGGCATTGTGCCTTTTGTATTTAATTCCGAGGCGATTTCTGTGTATCATCGTTAATGTGAAGGTCCAAGGAATACATTGAACCTGCAGTGGTGTATCGGAAACTAATACTGGTCTCATAGGAAAGGATCAAAGCACATACTCTATGAAGTCTCACTCCTTCCGCAGTTAAGGTGGCATTGTGCCTTTTGTATTTAATTCCGATGTAATTTCAGTGTTTCATCGTCAATGTGTATGTAAAAGGAATACATTGAACCTGCAGTGGTGTATCGGAAACTAATACTGGTCTCATAGGAAAGGATCAAAGCACATACACTAAGAAGTCTCACTCCTTTTGCAGTTAAGGTGGCATTGTGCCTTTTGTATTTAATTCCGATGTAATTTCAGTGTTTCATCGTCAATGTGTATGTAAAAGGAATACATTGAACCTGCAGTGGTGTATCGGAAACTAATACTGGTCTCATAGGAAAGGATCAAAGCACTTACTCTAAGAGGTCTCACTCCTTTTGCACTTAAGGTGGCATTGTGCCTTTTGTATTTAATTCCGATGTAATTTCAGTGTTTCATCGTCAATGGGTATGTAAAAGGAATACATTGAACCTGCAGTGGTGTATCAGAAACTAATACTGGTCTCATAGGAAAGGATCAAAGCACATACTCTAAGAAGTCTCACTCCTTTTGCAGTTAAGGTGGCATTGTGCCTTTTGTATTTAATTCCGATGTAATTTCAGTGTTTCATCGTCAATGTGTATGTAAAATGAATACATTGAACCTGCAGTGGTGTATCGGAAACTAATACTGGTCTCATAGGAAAGGATTAAAGCACATACTCTAAGAAGCCTCACTCCTTTTGCAGTTAAGGTGGCATTGTGCATTTTGTATTTAATTCCGATGTAATTTCAGTGTTTCATCGTCAATGTGTATGTAAAAGGAATACATTGAACCTGCAGTGGTGTATTTGGAAACTAATACTGGCCTCATAAGAAAGGATCAAAGCACATACTCAAAGAAGTCTCACTCCTTTTGCCCTTAAAGTGGCATTGTGCCTTTTGTATTTAATTCCGATGTAATTTAAGTGTTTCATCGTCAATGTGTATGTAAAAGGAATACATTGAACCTGCAGTGGTGTATCGGAAACTAATACTGGTCTCATAGGAAAGGATCAAAGCACATACTCTAAGAAGTCTCACTCCTTTTGCAGTTAAGGTGGCATTGTGCCTTTTGTATTTAATTCCGATGTAATTTCAGTGTTTCATCGTCAATGTGTATGTAAAAGGAATACATTGAACCTGCAGTGGTGCATCGGAAACTAATAATGGTCTCATAGGAAAGGATCAAATAACATACAATAAGAAGTCTCACTCCTTTTGCAGTTAAGGTGGCATTGTGCCTTTTGTATTTAATTCCGATGTAATGTCAGTGTATCATCGTCAATGTGTATGTAAAAGGAATACATTGAACCTGCAGTGGTGTATCGCCAACTAATACTTGTCTCGCAAGAAAGGATCAAAACGCCGACTGTAAGAAGTGTCTCTATTCTAGTACTTAAGGCGGCATTGCGCCTTTTGTATTTAATTCCGACTTGATTTCTGTGTTTCATCGTTAATGTGAAGGTCCACGGAATACATTGAACCTGCAGTGGTGTATCGGAAACTATAACTGGTCTCATAGGAAAGGATCAAAGCACATACTCTAAGAAGTCTCTCTCCTTTTGCACTTATGGTGGCATTGTGCCTTTTGTATTTAATGCCGATGTAATTTCAGTGTTTCATCGCCAATGTGAATGTTAAAGGAACACATTGAACCTGCAGTGGTGTATCGGAAACTAATACTGGTCTCATAGGAAAGAATCAAAACACATACGCTAAGAACTCTCACTCTTCTTGCATTTATTCGGCATTGTGCCTTTTGTATTTAATGCCGATGTAATTTCAGTGTTTCATCGTCAATGTGAATGTCGAAGGAATACATTGAACCTGCAGTGGCGTATCGGACACTAATTCTGGTGTCACAGGAAAGGATCAAATTTCCGACTGTAAGAAGAGTCTCTATTCTTGTACTTAAGGCGGCATTGTGCTTTTTGTATTTAATTCCGATGCGATTTCTGTGTTTCATCGACAATGTGAAGGTCCAAGGAATACATTGAACCAGCAGTGGTGTATCGGAAACTAATACTGGTCTCTCAGGAAAGGATCAGAGCACAGACTCTAAGAAGTCGCACTCCTCTTGCAGTTAAGATGGCATTTTGCCTTTTTTATTTAATTCCGATGCAATTTCAGTGTTTCATCGTCAATGTGTATGTAAAAGGAATACATTGAACCTGCAGTGGTGTATCGGTAACTAATACTGGTCTCACAGGAAAGGATCAAAACACCGAATGTAGGAGGAGTCCCTATTCTTGTACTTACGGCACATTGTGCCTTTTGTATTTAATTCCTATGCGATTTCTGTTTCATTGTCAATGTGAATGTGCAAGGAATACATAGAACCTGCAGTGGTGTATCGGAAACTAATACTGTTCTCACAGGAAAGGATCAAAGCACAGACTGTAAGAAGGGTCTCTATTCTTGTACTAAAGGCGGCATTGTGCCTTTTGTATTTAATTCCGAGGCGATTTCTGTGTATCATCGTTAATGTGAAGGTCCAAGGAATACATTGAACCTGCAGTGGTGTATCGGAAACTATAACTGGGCTCATAGGAAAGGATCAAAGCAAAGACTCTTAGAAGTCTCACTCTTCTTGCACTTAAGGCGGCATTGTGCCTTTTGTATTTAATTCCGATGTAATTTCAGTGTTTCATCGTCAATGTGTATGTAAAAGGAATACATTGAACCTGCAGTGGTGTATCGGAAAATAATACTGGTCTCATAGGAAAGGATCAAAGCACTTTCTCTAAGAAGTCTCACTCCTTTTGCACTTAAGGTGGCATTGTGCCTTTTGTATTTAATTCCGATGTAATTTCAGTGTTTCATCGTCAATGGGTATGTAAAAGGAATACATTGAACCTGCAGTGGTGTATCAGAAACTAATACTGGTCTCATAGGAAAGGATCAAAGCACATACTCTAAGAAGTCTCACTCCTTTTGCAGTTAAGGTGGCATTGTGCCTTTTGTATTTAATTCCGATGTAATTTCAGTGTTTCATCGTCAATGTGTATGTAAAATGAATACATTGAACCTGCAGTGGTGTATCGGAAACTAATACTGGTCTCATAGGAAAGGATCAAAGCACATACTCTAAGAAGCCTCACTCCTTTTGCAGTTAAGGTGGCATTGTGCATTTTGTATTTAATTCCGATGTAATTTCAGTGTTTCATCGTCAATGTGTATGTAAAAGGAATACATTGAACCTGCAGTGGTGTATTTGGAAACTAATACTGGCCTCATAAGAAAGGATCAAAGCACATACTCAAAGAAGTCTCACTCCTTTTGCCCTTAAAGTGGCATTGTGCCTTTTGTATTTAATTCCGATGTAATTTAAGTGTTTCATCGTCAATGTGTATGTAAAAGGAATACATTGAACCTGCAGTGGTGTATCGGAAACTAATACTGGTCTCATAGGAAAGGATCAAAGCACATACTCTAAGAAGTCTCACTGCTTTTGCAGTTAAGGTGGCATTGTGCCTTTTGTATTTAATTCCGATGTAATTTCAGTGTTTCATCGTCAATGTGTATGTAAAAGGAATACATTGAACCTGCAGTGGTGTATCGGAAACTAATAATGGTCTCATAGGAAAGGATCAAATAACATACAATAAGAAGTCTCACTCCTTTTGCACTTAAGGTGGCATTGTGCCTTTTGTATTTAATTCCGATGTAATTTCAGTGTTTCATCGTCACTTTGTATGTAAAAGGAATACATTCAACATGCAGTGGTGTATTGCAAACTAATACTGGTCTCACAGAAAAGGATCAAAACACCGACTGTTAGAAGAGTCTCTATTCTTGTACTTAAGGCGGCATTGTGCCTTTTGTTTTTAATTCCGTCTTGATTTCTGTGTTTCATCGTTAATGTAAAGGTCCATGGAATACATTGAACTTGCAGTGGTGTATCGGAAACTATAACTGGTCTCATAGGAAAGGATCAAAGCAAAGAGTCTAAGAAGTCTCACTCTTCTTGCACATAAGGCGGCATTGTGCCTTGTGTATTTAATTCCGATGTAATTTCAGTGTTTCATCGTCAATGTGTATGTAAAAGGAATACATTGAACCTGCAGTGGTGTATCGGAAACTAATACTGGTCTCATAGGAAAGGATCAAAGCACATACTCTAAGAAGTCTCACTCCTTTTGCAGTTAAGGTGGCATTGTGCCTTTCGTATTTAATTCCGATGTAATTTCAGTGTTTCATCGTCAATGTGTATGTAAAAGGAATACATTGAACCTGCAGTGGTGTATCGGAAACTAATACTGGTCTCATAGGAAAGGATCAAAACACAGACTCTAAGAAGTCTCACTCCTTTTGCACTTAAGGTGGCATTGTGCCTTTTGTATTTAATTCCGACGCGATTTCTGTGTTTCATCGTCAATGTGAAGGTCCAAGGAATACATTGAACCTGCAGTGGTGTATCGGAAACTATAACTGGTCTCATAGGAAAGGATCAAAGCAAAGACTCTAAGAGGTCTCACTCTTCTTGCACTTAAGGCGGCATTGTGCCTTTTGTATTTAATTCCGATGTAATTTCAATGTTTCATCTTCAATGTGTATGTAAAAGGAATACATTGAACTTGCAGTGGTGTATCGGATACTAATACTGGTCTCATACGAAAGGATCAAAGCACATACTCTAAGAAGTCTCACTCCTTTTGCAGTTAAGTTGGCATTGTGCCTTTTGTATTTAATTCCGATTTAATTTCAGTGTTTCATCGTTAATGTGTATGTAAAAGGAATACATTGAACGTGCAGTGGTGTATCGGAAACTAATACTGGTCTCATAGGAAAGGATCAAAGCACATACTCTAAGAAGTCTCACTCCTTTTGCAGTTAAGGTGGCATTGTGCCTTTTGTATTTAATTCCGATGTAATTTCAGTGTTTCATCGTCAATGTGTACGTAAAAGGAATACATTGAACCTGCAGTGGTGTATCGGAAACTAATACTGGTCTCATAGGAAAGGTTCAAAGCACATACTCTAAGAAGTCTCACTCCTTTTGCAGTTAAGGTGGCATTGTGCCTTTTGTATTTAATTCCGATGTAATGTCAGTGTTTCATCGTCAATGTGTATGTAAAAGGAATACATTGAACCTGCAGTGGTGTATCGCCAACTAATACTGGTCTCGCAAGAAAGGATCAAAACGCCGACTGTAAGAAGTGTCTCTATTCTAGTACTTAAGGCGGCATTGCGCCTTTTGTATTTAATTCCGACTTGATTTCTGTGTTTCATCGTTAATGTGAAGGTCCACGGAATACATTGAACCTGCAGTGGTGTATCGGAAACTATAACTGGTCTCATAGGAAAGGATCAAAGCACATACTCTAAGAAGTCTCTCTCCTTTTGCACTTATTGTGGCATTGTGCCTTTTGTATTTAATTCCGATGTAATTTCAGAGTTTCATCGTCAATGTGTATGTAAAAGGAATACATTGAACCTGCAGTGGTGTATCGGAAACTAATACTGGTCTCATAGGAGAGGATCAAAGCACGGACTCTAAGAATTCTCACTCTTCTTGCACATAAGGCGGCATTGTGCCTTTTGTATTTAATTCCGATGTAATTTCAGTGTTTCATCGTCAATGTGTATGTTAAAGGAACACATTGAACCTGCAGTGGTGTATCGGAAACTAATACTGGTCTCATAGGAAAGAATCAAAACACATACGCTAAGAAGTCTCACTCTTCTTGCATTTAAAGCGGCATTGTGCCTTTTGTATTTAATGCCGATGTAATTTCAGTGTTTCATCGTCAATGTGAATGTCGAAGGAATACATTGAACCTGCAGTGGCGTATCGGACACTAATTCTGGTGTCACAGGAAAGGATCAAATATCCGACTGTAAGAAGAGTCTCTATTCTTGTACTTAAGGCGGCATTGTGCTTTTTGTATTTAATTCCGATGCGATTTCTGTGTTTCATCGACAATGTGAAGGTCCAAGGAATACATTGAACCAGCAGTGGTGTATCGGAAACTAATACTGGTCTCTCAGGAAAGGATCAAAGCACAGACTCTAAGAAGTCGCACTCCTCTTGCAGTTAAGATGGCATTTTGCCTTTTTTATTTAATTCCGATGCAATTTCAGTGTTTCATCGTCAATGTGTATGTAAAAGGAATACATTGAACCTGCAGTGGTGTATCGGTAACTAATACTGGACTCACAGGAAAGGATCAAAACACCGAATGTAGGAGGAGTCCCTATTCTTGTACTTACGGCGGCATTGTGCCTTTTGTATTTAATTCCTATGCGATTTCTCTGTTTCATTGTCAATGTGAATGTGCAAGGAATACATAGAACCTGCAGTGGTGTATCGGAAACTAATACTGTTCTCACAGGAAAGGATCAAAGCACAGACTGTAAGAAGGGTCTCTATTCTTGTACTAAAGGCGGCATTGTGCCTTTTGTATTTAATTCCGAGGCGATTTCTGTGTATCATCGTTAATGTGAAGGTCCAAGGAATACATTGAACCTGCAGTGGTGTATCGGAAACTAATACTGGTCTCATAGGAAAGGATCAAAGCACATACTCTATGAAGTCTCACTCCTTCCGCAGTTAAGGTGGCATTGTGCCTTTTGTATTTAATTCCGATGTAATTTCAGTGTTTCATCGTCAATGTGTATGTAAAAGGAATACATTGAACCTGCAGTGGTGTATCGGAAACTAATACTGGTCTCATAGGAAAGGATCAAAGCACATACACTAAGAAGTCTCACTCCTTTTGCAGTTAAGGTGGCATTGTGCCTTTTGTATTTAATTCCGATGTAATTTCAGTGTTTCATCGTCAATGTGTATGTAAAAGGAATACATTGAACCTGCAGTAGTGTATCGGAAACTAATACTGGTCTCTTAGGAAAGTACCAAAGCACATACTCTAAGAAGTCTCACTCCTTTTGCACTTAAGGTAGCATTGTGCCTTTTGTATTTATTTCCGATGTAATTTCAGTGTTTCATCGTCAATGTGTATGTAAGAGGAATACATTGAACCTGCAGTGGTGTATCGCAAACTAATACTGGTCTCATAGGAAAGGATCAAAGCACTTACTCTAAGAAGTCTCACTCCTTTTGCACTTAAGGTGGCATTGTGCCTTTTGTATTTAATTCCGATGTAATTTCAGTGTTTCATCGTCAATGGGTATGTAAAAGGAATACATTGAACCTGCAGTGGTGTATCAGAAACTAATACTGGTCTCATAGGAAAGGATCAAAGCACATACTCTAAGAAGTCTCACTCCTTTTGCAGTTAAGGTGGCATTGTGCCTTTTGTATTTAATTCCGATGTAATTTCAGTGTTTCATCGTCAATGTGTATGTAAAATGAATACATTGAACCTGCAGTGGTGTATCGGAAACTAATACTGGTCTCATAGGAAAGGATCAAAGCACATACTCTAAGAAGCCTCACTCCTTTTGCACTTATAGTGGCATTGTGCATTTTGTATTTAATTCCGATGTAATTTCAGTGTTTCATCGTCAATGTGTATGTAAAAGGAATACATTGAACCTGCAGTGGTGTATTTGGAAACTAATACTGGCCTCATAGGAAAGGATCAAAGCACATACTCAAAGAAGTCTCACTCCTTTTGCCCTTAAAGTGGCATTGTGCCTTTTGTATTTAATTCCGATGTAATTTAAGTGTTTCATCGTCAATGTGTATGTAAAAGGAATACATTGAACCTGCAGTGGTGTATCGGAAACTAATACTGGTCTCATAGGAAAGGATCAAAGCACATACTCTAAGAAGTCTCACTCCTTTTGCAGTTAAGGTGGCATTGTGCCTTTTGTATTTAATTCCGATGTAATTTCAGTGTTTCATCGTCAATGTGTATGTAAAAGGAATACATTGAACCTGCAGTGGTGTATCGGAAACTAATAATGGTCTCATAGGAAAGGATCAAATAACATACAATAAGAAGTCTCACTCCTTTTGCACATAAGGTGGCATTGTGCCTTTTGTATTTAATTCCGATGTAATTTCAGTGTTTCATCGTCAATTTGTATGTAAAAGGAATACATTCAACTTGCAGTGGTGTATTGCAAACTAATACTGGTCTCACAGAAAAGGATCAAAACACCGACTGTTAGAAGAGGCTCTATTCTTGTACTTAAGGCGGCATTGTGCCTTTTGTTTTTAATTCCGTCTTGATTTCTGTGTTTCATCGTTAATGTAAAGGTCCATGGAATACATTGAACTTGCAGTGGTGTATCGGAAACTATAACTGCTCTCATAGGAAAGGATCAAAGCAAAGACTCTAAGAAGTCTCACTCTTCTTGCACATAAGGCGGCATTGTGCCTTGTGTATGCAATTCCGATGTAATTTCAGTGTTTCATCGTCAATGTGTATGTAAAAGGAATACATTGAACCTGCAGTGGTGTATCGGAAACTAATACTGGTCTCATAGGAAAGGATCAAAGCACATACTCTAAGAAGTCTCACTCCTTTTGCAGTTAAGGTGGCATTGTGCCTTTCGTATTTAATTCCGATGTAATTTCAGTGTTTCATCGTCAATGTGTATGTAAAAGGAATACATTGAACCTGCAGTGGTGTATCGGAAACTAATACTGGTCTCATAGGAAAGGATCAAAGCACATACTCTAAGAAGTCTCACTCCTTTTGCAGTTAAGGTGGCGTTGTGCCTTTTGTATTTAATTCCGATGTAATTTCAGTCTTTCATCGTCAATGTGTATGTAAAAGGAATACATTGAACCTGCAGTGCTGTATCGGAAACTAATACTGGTCTCATAGGAAAGGATCAAAGCACATACTCTAAGGAGCCTCACTCCTTTTGCAGTTAAGGTGGCATTGTGCCTTTTGTATTTGATTCCGATGTAATTTCAATGTTTCATCGTCAATGTGTATGTAAAATGAATACATTGAATTGATTTCTGTGTTTCATCGTTAACGGGAAGGTCCAAGGAATACATTGAACCTGCAGTGGTGTATCGGAAACTATAACTGGTCTCATAGGAAAGGATCAAAGCAAAGACTCTAAGAAGTCTCACTCTTCTTGCACTTAAGGCGGCATTGTGCCTTTTGTATTTAATTCCGATGTAACTATAACTGGTCTCATAGGAAAGGATCAAAGCAAAGACTCTAAGAAGTCTCACTCTTCTTGCACATAAGGCGGCATTGTGCCTTTTGTATTTAATTCCGATGTAATTTCAGTGTTTCATCGTCAATGTGTATGTAAAAGGAATACATCGAACCTGCAGTGGTGTATCGGAAACTAATACTGGTCTCATAGGAAAGGATCAAAGCACATACTCTAAGAAGTCTCACTCCTTTTGCAGTTAAGGTGGCATTGTGCCTTTCGTATTTAATTCCGATGTAATGTCAGTGTTTCATCGTCAATGTGTATGTAAAAGGAATACATTGAACCTGCAGTGGTGTATCGGAAACTAATACTGGTCTCATAGGAAAGGATCAAAGCACATACTCTAAGAAGTCTAACTCCTTTTGCAGTTAAGGTGGCATTGTGCCTTTTGTATTTAATTCCGATGTACTTTCAGTGTTTCATCGTCAATGTGTATGTAAAAGGAATACATTGAACCTGCAGTGCTGTATCGGAAACTAATACTGGTCTCATAGGAAAGGATCAAAGCACATACTCTAAGAAGCCTCAGTCCTTTTGCACTTAAGGTGGCATTGTGCCTTTTGTATTTAATTCCGATGTAATTTCAGTGTTTCATCGTCAATGTGTATGTAAAAGGAATACATTGAACCTGCAGTGGTGTATCGGAAACTATAACTGGTCTCATAGGAAAGGATCAAAACAAAGACTCTAAGAAGTCTCACTCTTCTTGCACTTAAGGCGGCATTGTGCCTTTTGTATTTAATTCCGATGTAATTTCAGTGTCTCATCGTCAATGTGTATGTAAAAGGAATACACTGAACCTGCAGTGGTGTATCGGAAACTAATACTGGTCTCATAGGAAAGGATCAAAGCACATACTCTAAGAAGTCTCACTCCTTTTGCACTTAAGGTGGCATTGTGACTTTTGTATTTAATTCCGATGTAATTGCAGTGTTTCATCGTCAATGTGTATGTAAAAGGAATACATTGAACCTGCAGTGGTGTATCGGAAACTAATACTGGTCTCATAGGAAAGGATCAAAGCACATACTCTAAGAAGTCTCACTCCTTTTGCAGTTAAGGTGGCATTGTGAATTTTGTATTTAATTCCGATGTAATTTCCGTGTTTCAACGTCAATGTGTATGTACGAGGAATACACTGAACCTGCAGTGGTGTATCGGAAACTAATACTGGTCACATAGGAAAGGATCAAAGCACATACTCTAAGAAGTCTCACTCCTTTTGCACTTAAGGTGGCATTGTGCCTTTTGTATTTAATTCCGATGTAGTTTCAGTGTTTCATCGTCAATGTGTATATAAAAGGAATAGATGGAACCTGCAGTGGTGTATCGCAAAGTAATACTGGTCTCACAAGAAAGGATCAAAACACCGACTGTAAGAAGAGTCTCTATTCTTGTACTTAAGGCGGCATTGTGCCTTTTGTATTTAATTCAGACTTGATTTCTGTGTTTCATCGTTAATGTGAAGGTCCAAGGAATACATTGAACCAGCAGTGGTGTATCGGAAACTATAACTGGTCTCATAGGAAAGGATCAAAGCAAAGACTCTAAGAAGTCTCACTCTTCTTGCACTTATGGCGGCATTGTGCCTTTTGTATTTAATTCCGATGTAATTTCAGTGTTTCATCGTCAATGTGTATGTAAAAGGAATACATTGAACCTGCAGTGGTGCATCGGAAACTAATACTGTTCTCATAGGAAAGTATCAAAGCACATACTCTAAGAAGTCTCACTCCTTTTGCACTTAAGGTGGCATTGTGCATTTTGTATTTAATTCCGATGTGATTTCAGTGTTTCATCGTCAATGTGTATGTAAAAGGAATACATTGAAGCTGCAGTGGTGTATCGCAAACTAATACTGGTCTCACAGGAAAGGATCAAAACACCGACTGTAAGAAGAGTCTCTATTCTTGTACTTAAGGCGGCATTGTGCGTTTTGTATTTAATTCCGACTTGATTTCTGTGTTTCATCGTTAATGTGAAGGTCCAAGGAATACATTGAACCTGCAGTGGTGTATCGGAAACTATAACTGGTCTCATAGGAAAGGATCAAAGCAAAGGCTCTAAGAAGTCTCACTCTTCTTGCACTTAAGGCGGCATTGTGCCTTTTGTATTTAAATCCGATGTAACTTCAGTATTTCATCGTCAATGTGTATGTAAAAGGAATACATTGCACCTGCAGTGGTGTATCGGAAACTAATACTGGTCTCATAGGAAAGGATCAAAGCACATACTCTAAGAAGTCTCACTCCTTTTGCACTTAAGGTGGCATTTTGCCTTTTGTATTTAATTCCCATGTAATTTCAGTGTTTCATCGTCAATGTGTATGTAGAAGGAATACATTGAAACTGCAGTGGTGTATCGGAAACTAATACTGGTCTCATAGGAAAGGATCAAAGCACATACTCTAAGAAGTCTCACTCCTATTGCAGTTAAGGTGGCATTGTGCCTTTTGTATTTAATTCCGATGTAATTTCAGTGTTTCATCGTCAATGTGTATGTAAAATGAATACATTGAACCTGCAGTGGTGTATTGGAAACTAATACTGGTCTCATAGGAAAGGATCAAAGCACATACTCTAAGAAGCCTCACTCCTTTTGCAGTTAAGGTGGCATTGTGCCTTTTGTATTTAATTCCGATGTAATTTCAGTGTTTCATCGTCAAGGTGTATGTAAAAGGAATACATTGAACCTGCAGTGGTGTATTCGGACACTAATACTGGTCTCATAGGAAAGGATCAAAGCACATACTCTAAGAAGTCTCACTCCTTTTGCACTTAAGGTGTCATTGTGCCTTTTGTATTTATATCCGATGTAATTTCAGTGTTTCATCGTCAATGTGTATGTAACAGGAATACATTGAACCTGCAGTGGTGTATCGGAAACTAATACTGGTCTCATAGGAAAGGATCAAAGCACATACACTAAGAAGTTTCACTCCTTTTGCACTTAAGGTGGCATTGTGCCTTTTGTATTTAATTCCGATGTAATTTCATTGATTCAACGTGAATGTGTATGTAAAAGGAATACATTCAACCTGCAATGGTGTATTGCAAACTAATGCTGGTCTCACAGGAAAGGATCAAAACACCGACTGTAAGAGGAGTCTCTATTCTTGTACTTAAGGCGGCATTGTGCCTTTTGTATTTAATTCCGACTTGATTTCTGTGTTTCATCGTTAATGTGAAGGTCCAAGGAATACATTGTACCTGCTGTGGTGTATCGGAAACTATAACTGTTCTCATAGGAAGGGATCAAAGCAAAGACTCTAAGAAGTCTCACTCTTCTTGCACATAAGGCGGCATTGTGCCTCTTGTATTTAATTCCGATGTATTTTCAGTGTTTCATCGTCAATGTGTATGTAAATGGAATACATTGAACCTGCAGTGGTGTATCGGAAACTAATACTGGTCTCATAGGAAAGGATCAAAGCACATATTCTAAGAAGTCTCACTCCTTTTGCAGTTTAGGTGGCATTGTGCCTTTTGTACTTAATTCCGATGTAATTTCAGTGTTTCATCGTCGATGTGTATGTAAAAGGAATACATTGACCCTGCAGTGGTGTATCGGAAACTAATACTGGTCTCATAGGAAAGGATCAAAGCACATACTCTAAGAAGTCTCACTCCTTTTGCAGTTAAGATGGCACTGTGCCTTTTGTATTTAATTCCGATGTAATTTCAGTGTTTCATCGTCAATGTGTATGTAAAAGGAATACACTGAACCTGCAGTGGCGTATCGGAAACTAAAACTGGTCTCATAGGAAAGGATCAAAGCACATACTCTAAGAAGTCTCACTCCTTTTGCACTTAAGGTGGCATTGTGCCTTTTGTATTATATTCCGATGTAATTTCAGTGTTTCATCGTCAATGTGTATGTAAAAGGAATACATTGAACCTGCAGTGGTGTATCGCAAACTAATACTGGTCTCACAGGAAAGGATCAAAACACCGACTGTAAGAAGAGTCTCTATTCTTGTACTTAAGGCGGCATTGTGCCTTTTGTATTTAATTCCGACTTGATTTCTGTGTTTCATCGTTAATGTGAAGGTCCAAGGAATACATTGAACCAGCAGTGGTGTATCGGAAACTATAACTGGTCTCATAGGAAAGGATCAAACAAAGACTCTAAGAAGTCTCACTCTTCTTGCACTTAAGGCGGCATTGTGCCTTTTGTATTTAATTCCGATGTAATTTCAGCGTTTCATCGTCAATGTGTATGTAAAAGGAATACATTGAACCTGCAGTGGTGTATCGGAAACTAATACTGGTCTCATAGGAAAGGATCAAAGCACATACCCTAAGAAGTCTCACTCCTTTTGCAGTTAAGGTGGCATTGTGCCTTTTGTATTTAATTTCGATGTAATTTCAGTGTTTCATCGTCAATGTGTATGCAAAAGGAATAGATTGAACCTGCAGTGGTGTATCGCAAACTAATACTGGTCTCACAGGAAAGGATCAAAACACCGACTGTAAGAAGAGTCTCTATTCATGTACTGAAGGCGGCATTGTGCCTTTTGTATTTAATTCCAACTTGATTTCTGTGTTTCATCGTTAATGTGAAGGTCCAAGGAATACATTAAACCTGCAGTGGTGTATCGGAAACTATAACTGGTCTCATTGGAAAGGATCAAAGCAAAGACTCTAAGAAGTCTCACTCTTCTTGCACTTAAGGCGGCATTGTGCCTTTTGTATTTATTTCCGATGTAATTTCAGCGTTTTATCGTCAATGTGTATGTAAAAGGAATACATTGAACCTGCAGTGGTGTATCGGAAACTAATACTGTTCTCATAGGAAAGTATCAAAGCACATACTCTAAGAAGTCTCACTCCTTTTGCACTTAAGGTGGCATTGTGCCTTTTGTATTTAATTCCGATGTAATTTCAGTGTTTCATCGTCAATGTGTATGTAAAAGGAATACATTGAACCTGCAGTGGTGTATCGCAAACTAATACTGGTCTCACAGGAAAGGATCAAAACACCGACTGTAAGAAGAGTCTCTATTCTTGTACTTAAGTCGGCATTGTGCCTTTTGTATTTAATTCCGACTTGTATTCTGTGTTTCATCGTTAACGGGAAGGTCCAAGGAATACATTGAACCTGCGGTGGTGTATCGGAAACTATAACTGGACTCATAGGAAAGGATCAAAGCAAAGACTCTAAGAAGTCTCACTCTTCTTGCACTTAAGGCGGCATTGTGCCTTTTGTATTTAATTCCGATGTAATTTCAGTGTTTCATCGTCAATGTGTATGTAAAAGGAATGCATTGAACCTGCAGTGGTGTATCGGAAACTAATACTGGTCTCATAGGAAAGGATCAAAGCACATACTCTAAGAAGTCTCACTAGTTTTGCAGTTAAGGTGGCATTGTGCCTTTTGTATTTAATTCCGATGTAATTTCAGTGTTTCATCGTCAATGTGTATGTAAAAGGAATACATTGAACCTGCAGTGCTGTATCGGAAACTCATACTGGTCTCATAGGAAAGGATCAAAGCACATACTCTAAGAAGTCTCACTCTTTTTGCAGTTAAGGTGGCATTGTGAATTTTGTATTTAATTCCGATGTAATTTCCGTGTTTCATCGTCAATGTGTATGTAAAAGGAATACACTGAACCTGCAGTGGTGTATCGCAAACTAATACTGGTCTCATAGGAAAGGATCAAAGCACATACTCTAAGAAGTCTCACTCCTTTTGCACTTAAGGTGGCATTGTGCCTTTAGTATTTAATTCCGATGTAATTTCAGTGTTTCATCGTCAATGTGTATATAAAAGGAATAGATTGAACCTGCAGTGGTGAATCGCAAAGTAATACTGGTCTCACAGGAAAGGATCAAAACACCGACTGTAAGAAGTGTCTCTATTCTTGTACTGAAGGCGGCATTGTGCCTTTTGTATTTAATTCCAACTTGATTTCTGTGTTTCATCGTTAATGTGAAGGTCCAAGGAATACAATTGAACCTGCAGTGGTGTATCGGAAACTATAACTGGTCTCATTGGAAAGGATCAAAGCAAAGACTCTAAGAAGTCTCACTCTTCTTGTACTTAAGGCGGCTTTGTGCCTTTTGTATTTAATTCCGATGTAATTTCAGTGTTTCATCGTCAATGTGTATGTAAAAGGAATACATTGAACCTGCAGTGGTGTATCGGAAACTAATACTGTTCTCATAGGAAAGTATAAAGGCACATACTCTAAGAAGTCTCACTCCTTTTGCACTTAAGGTGGCATTGTGCCTTTTGTATTTAATTCCGATGTAATTTCAGTGTTTCATCGTCAATGTGTATGTAAACGGAATACATTGAAGCTGCAGTGGTGTATCGCAAACTAATACTGGTCTCACAGGAAAGGATCAAAACACCGACTGTAAGAAGAGTCTCTACTCTTGTACATAAGACGGCATTGTGCCTTTTGTATTTAATTCCGACTTGATTTCTGTGTTTCATCGTTAATGTGAAGGTCCAAGGAATACATTGAACCTGCAGTGGTGTACCGGAAACTATAACTGGTCTCATAGGAAAGGATCAAAGCAAAGACCCTAAGAAGTCTCACTTTTCTTGCACTTAAGGCGGCATTGTGCCTTTTGTATTTAATTCCGATGTAATTTCAGTGTTTCATCGTCAATGTGTATGTAAAATGAATACATTGAACCTGCAGTGGTGTATTGGAAACTAATACTGGTCTCATAGGAAAGGATCAAAGCACATACTCTAAGAAGCCTCACTCCTTTTGCAGTCAAGGTGGCATTGTGCCTTTTGTATTTAATTCCGATGTAATTTCAGTGTTTCATCGTCAAGGTGTATGTAAAAGGAATACATTGAACCTGCAGTGGTGTATTCGGACACTAATACTGGTCTCATAGGAAAGGATCAAAGCACATACTCTAAGAAGTCTCACTCCTTTTGCACTTAAGGTGGCATTGTGCCTTTTGTATTTATATCCGATGTAATTTCAGTGTTTCATCGTCAATGTGTATGTAAAAGGAATACATTGAACCTGCAGTGGTGTATCGGAAACTAATACTGGTCTCATAGGAAAGGATCAAAGCACATACACTAAGAAGTTTCACTCCTTTTGCACTTAAGGTGGCATTGTGCCTTTTGTATTTAATTCCGATGTAATTTCATTGATTCAACGTGAATGTGTATGTAAAAGGAATACATTCAACCTGCAATGGTGTATTGCAAACTAATACTGGTCTCACAGGAAAGGATCAAAACACCGACTGTAAGAAGAGTCTCTATTCTTGTACTTAAGGCGGCATTGTGCCTTTTGTATTTAATTCCGACTTGATTTCTGTGTTTCATCGTTAATGTGAAGGTCCAAGGAATACATTGTACCTGCTGTGGTGTATCGGAAACTATAACTGTTCTCATAGGAAGGGATCAAAGCAAAGACTCTAAGAAGTCTCACTCTTCTTGCACATAAGGCGGCATTGTGCCTCTTGTATTTAATTCCGATGTAATTTCAGTGTTTCATCGTCAATGTGTATGTAAATGGAATACATTGAAGCTGCAGTGGTGTATCGGAAACTAATACTGGTCTCATAGGAAAGGATCAAAGCACATATTCTAAGAAGTCTCACTCCTTTTGCAGTTTAGGTGGCATTGTGCCTTTTGTACTTAATTCCGATGTAATTTCAGTGTTTCATCGTCGATGTGTATGTAAAAGGAATACATTGACCCTGCAGTGGTGTATCGGAAACTAATACTGGTCTCATAGGAAAGGATCAAAGCACATACTCTAAGAAGTCTCACTCCTTTTGCAGTTAAGGTGGCATTGTGCCTTTTGTATTTAATTCCGATGTAATTTCAGTGTTTCATCGTCAATGTGTATGTAAAAGGAATACACTGAACCTGCAGTGGTGTATCGGAAACTAAAACTGGTCTCATAGGAAAGGATCAAAGCACATACTCTAAGAAGTCTCACTCCTTTTGCACTTAAGGTGGCATTGTGCCTTTTGTATTATATTCCGATGTAATTTCAGTGTTTCATCGTCAATGTGTATGTAAAAGGAATACATTGAACCTGCAGTGGTGTATCGCAAACTAATACTGGTCTCACAGGAAAGGATCAAAACACCGACTGTAAGAAGAGTCTCTATTCTTGTACTTAAGGCGGCATTGTGCCTTTTGTATTTAATTCCGACTTGATTTCTGTGTTTCATCGTTAATGTGAAGGTCCAAGGAATACATTGAACCAGCAGTGGTGTATCGGAAACTATAACTGGTCTCATAGGAAAGGATCAAACAAAGACTCTAAGAAGTCTCACTCTTCTTGCACTTAAGGCGGCATTGTGCCTTTTGTATTTAATTCCGATGTAATTTCAGCGTTTCATCGTCAATGTGTATGTAAAAGGAATACATTGAACCTGCAGTGGTGTATCGGAAACTAATACTGGTCTCATAGGAAAGGATCAAAGCACATACCCTAAGAAGTCTCACTCCTTTTGCAGTGAAGGTGGCATTGTGCCTTTTGTATTTAGTTTCGATGTAATTTCAGTGTTTCATCGTCAATGTGTATGCAAAAGGAATAGATTGAACCTGCAGTGGTGTATCGCAAACTAATACTGGTCTCACAGGAAAGGATCAAAACACCGACTGTAAGAAGAGTCTCTATTCTTGTACTGAAGGCGGCATTGTGCCTTTTGTATTTAATTCCAACTTGATTTCTGTGTTTCATCGTTAATGTGAAGGTCCAAGGAATACATTGAACCTGCAGTGGTGTATCGGAAACTATAACTGGTCTCATTGGAAAGGATCAAAGCAAAGACCCTAAGAAGTCTCACTCTTCTTGCACTTAAGGCGGCATTGTGCCTTTTGTATTTATTTCCGATGTAATTTCAGTGTTTTATCGTCAATGTGTATGTAAAAGGAATACATTGAACCTGCAGTGGTGTATCGGAAACTAATACTGTTCTCATAGGAAAGTATCAAAGCACATACTCTAAGAAGTCTCACTCCTTTTGCACTTAAGATGGCATTGTGCCTTTTGTATTTAATTCCGATGTAATTTCAGTGTTTCATCGTCAATGTGTATGTAAAAGGAATACATTGAACCTGCAGTGGTGTATCGCAAACTAATACTGGTCTCACAGGAAAGGATCAAAACACCGACTGTAAGAAGAGTCTCTATTCTTGTACTTAAGTCGGCATTGTGCCTTTTGTATTTAATTCCGACTTGTATTCTGTGTTTCATCGATAACGGGAAGGTCCAAGGAATACATTGAACCTGCGGTGGTGTATCGGAAACTATAACTGGACTCATAGGAAAGGATCAAAGCAAAGACTCTAAGAAGTCTCACTCTTCCTGCACTTAAGGCGGCATTGTGCCTTTTGTATTTAATTCCGATGTAATTTCAGTGTTTCTTCGTCAATGTGTATGTAAAAGGAATGCATTGAACCTGCAGTGGTGTATCGGAAACTAATACTGGTCTCATAGGAAAGGATCAAAGCACATACTCTAAGAAGTCTCACTCCTTTTGCAGTTAAGGTGGCATTGTGCCTTTTGTATTTAGTTCCGATGTAATTTCAGTGTTTCATCGTCAATGTGTATGTAAAAGGAATACATTGAACCTGCAGTGCTGTATCGGAAACTCATACTGGTCTCATAGGAAAGGATCAAAGCACATACTCTAAGAAGTCTCACTCTTTTTGCAGTTAAGGTGGCATTGTGAATTTTGTATTTAATTCCGATGTAATTTCCGTGTTTCATCGTCAATGTGTATGTAAAAGGAATACACTGAACCTGCAGTGGTGTATCGCAAACTAATACTGGTCTCATAGGAAAGGATCAAAGCACATACTCTAAGAAGTCTCACTCCTTTTGCACTTAAGGTGGCATTGTGCCTTTTGTATTTAATTCCGATGTAATTTCAGTGTTTCATCGTCAATGTGTATATAAAAGGAATAGATTGAACCTGCAGTGGTGAATCGCAAAGTAATACTGGTCTCACAGGAAAGGATCAAAACACCGACTGTAAGAAGTGTCTCTATTCTTGTACTGAAGGCGGCATTGTGCCTTTTGTATTTAATTCCAACTTGATTTCTGTGTTTCATCGTTAATGTGAAGGTCCAAGGAATACAATTGAACCTGCAGTGGTGTATCGGAAACTATAACTGGTCTCATTGGAAAGGATCAAAGCAAAGACTCTAAGAAGTCTCACTCTTCTTGTACTTAAGGCGGCTTTGTGCCTTTTGTATTTAATTCTGATGTAATTTCAGTGTTTCATCGTCAATGTGTATGTAAAAGGAATACATTGAACCTGCAGTGGTGTATCGGAAACTAATACTGTTCTCATAGGAAAGTATAAAGGCACATACTCTAAGAAGTCTCACTCCTTTTGCACTTAAGGTGGCATTGTGCCTTTTGTATTTAATTCCGATGAAATTTCAGTGTTTCATCGTCAATGTGTATGTAAACGGAATACATTGAAGCTGCAGTGGTGTATCGCAAACTAATACTGGTCTCACAGGAAAGGATCAAAACACCGACTGTAAGAAGAGTCTCTACTCTTGTACATAAGACGGCATTGTGCCTTTTGTATTTAATTCCGACTTGATTTCTGTGTTTCATCGTTAATGTGAAGGTCCAAGGAATACATTGAACCTGCAGTGGTGTACCGGAAACTATAACTGGTCTCATAGGAAAGGATCAAAGCAAAGACTCTAAGAAGTCTCACTTTTCTTGCACTTAAGGCGGCATTGTGCCTTTTGTATTTAATTCCGATATAATTTCAGTATTTCATCGTCAATGTGTATGTAAAAGGAATACATTGAGCCAGCAGTGGTGTATCGGAAACTAATACTGGTCTCATAGGAAAGGATCAAAGCACATACTCTAAGAAGTCTCACTCCTTTTGCACCTAAGGTGGCATTGTGCCTTTTGTATTTAATTCCGATGTAATTTCAGTGTTTCATCGTCAATGTGTATGTTGAAGGAATACATTGAAACTGCAGTGGTGTATCGCAAACTAATGCTGGTCTCATAGGAAAGGATCAAAGCACATACTCTAAAAAGTCTCACTACTTTTGTAGTTAAGGTGGCATTGTGCCTTTTGTATTTAATTCCGATGTAATTTCAGTGTTTCATCGTCAATGTGTATGTAAAATGAATACATTGAACCTGCAGTGGTGTATTGGAAACTAATACTGGTCTCATAGGAAAGGATCAAAGCACATACTCTAAGAAGCCTCACTCCTTTTGCAGTTAAGGTGGCATTGTGCCTTTTGTATTTAATTCCGATGTAATTTCAGTGTATCATCGTCAATGTGTATGTAAATGGAATACATTGAACCTGCAGTGGCGTATCGGAAACTAATACTGGTCTCATAGGAAAGGATCAAAGCACATACCCTAAGAAGTCTCACTCCTTTTGCAGTTAAGATGGCATTGTGCCTTTTGTATTAAATTCCGATGTAATTTCAGTGTTTCATCGTCAATGTGTATGTAAAAGGAATACATTGACCCTGCAGTGGTGTATCGGAAACTAATACTGGTCTCATAGGAAAGGATCAAAGCACATACTCTAAGAAGTCTCACTCCTTTTGCAGTTAAGGTGGCATTGTGCCTTTTGTATTTAATTCCGATGTAATTTCAGTGTTTCATCGCCAATGTGTATGTAAAATGAATACATTGAACCTGCAGTGGTGTATTGGAAACAAATACTGGTCTCATAGGAAAGGATCAAAGCACATACTCTAAGAAGCCTACCTCCTTTTGCAGTTAAGGTGTCATTGTGCCTTTTGTATTTAATTCCGATGTAATTTCAGTGTTTTATCGTCAATGTGTATGTAAAAGGAATACATTGAACCTGCAGTGGTGTATTCGGACACTAATACTGGTCTCATAGGAAAGGATCAAAGCACATACTCTAAGAAGACTCACTCCTTTTGCACTTAAGGTGGCATTGTGCCTTTTGTATTTAATTCCGATGTAATTTCAGAGTTTCATCGTCAATGTGTATGTAAAAGGAATACATTGAACCTGCAGTGGTGTATCGGAAACTAATACTGGTCTCATAGGAAAGGATCAAAGCACATACTCTAAGAAGTTTCACCCCGTTTGCAGTTAAGGTGGCATTGTGCCTTTTGTATTTAATTCCGATGTAATTGCAGTGTTTCATCGTCAATGTGTATGTAAAAGGAATACATTGAACCTGCAGTGGTGTATCGGAAACTAATACTGGTCTAATAGGAAAGGATCAAAGCACATATCCTAAGAAGTCTCACTCCTTTTGCAGTTAAAGTGGCATTGTGCCTTTTGTATTTAATTCCGATGTAATTTCAGTGTTTCATCGTCAATGTGTATGTAAAAGGAATACATTGACCCTGCAGTGGTGTATCGGAAACTAATACTGGTCTCATAAGAAAGGATCAAGGCACATACTATAAGAAGTCTTACTCCTTTTGCAGTTAAGGTGGCATTGTGCCTTTTGTATTTAATTCCGATGTAATTTCAGTGTTTCATCGTCATTGTGTATGTAAAAGGAATACACTGAACCTGCAGTGGTGTATCGGAAACTAATACTGGTCTCATAGGAAAGGATCAAAGCACATACTCTAAGAAGTCTCACTCCTTTTGCACTTAAGGTGGCATTGTGCCTTTTGTATTTAATTCCGACTTGATTTCTGTGTTTCATCGTTAATGTGAAGGTCCAAGGAATACATTGAACCTGCACTGGTGTATCGGAATCTATAACTGGTCTCATAGGAAAGGATCAAAGCAAGGACTCTAAGAAGTCTCACTCTTCTTGCACTTAAGGCGGCATTGTGCCTTTTGTATTTAATTCCGATGTAATTTCAGTGTTTCATCGTCAATGTGTATGTAATAGGAATACATTGAACCTGCAGTGGTGTATCGGAACTAATACTGGTCTCAAGGAAAGGATCAAAGCACATACTCTAAGAAGTCTCACTCCTTTTGCAGTTAAGATGGCATTGTGCCTTTTGTATTTAATTCCGATGTAATTTCAGTGTATCATCGTCAATGTGTATGTAAAAGGAATAGATTGAACCTGCAGTGGTGTATCGCAAAATAATACTGGTCTCACAGGAAAGGTCAAAACACAGGCTGTAAGAAGAGTCTCTAATCTTGTACTTAAGGCGGCATTGTGCCTTTTTTATTCAATTCCGACTTGATTTCTGTGTTTCATCGTTAATGTGAAGGTCCAAGGAATACATTGAACCTGCAGTGGTGTATCGGAAACTAATACTGGTCTCATAGGAATGGATCAAAGCACATACTCTAAGAAGTCTCACTCCTTTTGCAGTTAAGGTGGCATTGTGCCTTTTGTATTTAATTCCGATGTTATTTCAGTGTTTCATCGTCAATGTGTATGTAAAAGGAATACATTGAACCTGCAGTGGTGTATCGCAAACTAATACTGGTCTCACAGGAAAGGATCGAAACACCGACTGTAACAAGAGTCTCTATTCTTGTACTTAAGGCGGCATTGGGCATTTTGTATTTAATTCCGACTTGATATCTGTGTTTCATCGTTAATGTGAAGGTCCAAGGAATACATTGAACCTGCAGTGGTGTATCGGAAATTATAACTGGTCTCATAGGAAACGATCAAAGCAAAGACTCTAAGAAGTCTCACTCTTCTTGCACTTATGGCGGCATAGTGCCTTTTGTATTTAATTCCGATGTAATTTCAGTGTTTCATCGTCAATGTGTATGTAAAAGGAATACACTGAACCTGCAGTGGTGTATCGGAAACTAATACTGGTCTCATTGTAAAGGATGAAAGCACATACTCTAAGAAGCCTCAGTCCTTTTGCACTTAAGGTGGCATTGTGACTTTTGTATTTAATTCCGAAGTAATTTCAGTGTTTCATCGTCAATGTCTATGTAAAAGGAATACATTGAACCTGCATTGGTGTATCGGAAACTAATACTGGTCTCTTAGGAAAGGATCAAAGCACATACTCCAAAAAGTCTCACTCCATTTGCAGTTAAGGTGGCGTTGTGCCTTTTGTATTTAATTCCGATGTAATATCAGTGTTTCATCGTCAATGTGTATGTAAAAGGAATACATTGAACCCGCAGTGGTGTATCGGAAACTAATACTGGTCTCATGGAAAGGATCAAAGCACAAACTCTAAGAAGTCTCACTCCTTTTACAGTTAAGGTGGCATTGTGCCTTTTGGATTTAATTCCGATGTAATTTCAGTGTTTCATCGTCAATGTGTATGTAAAAGGAATACATTGAACCTGCAGTGCTGTATCGGAAACTAATACTGTTCCCATAGGAAAGGATCAAAGCACATACTCTAAGTTGTCTCACTCCTTTTGAAGTTAAGGTGGCATTGTGAATTTTGTATTTAATGACGATGTAATTTCAGTGTTTCATCGTCAATGTGTATGTCAAAGGAATACACTGTACCTGCAGTGGTGTATCGGAAACTAATAGTGGTCTCATAGGAAAGGATCAAAGCACATACTCTAAGAAGTCTCACTCCTTTTGCACTTAAGTTGGCATTGTGCATTTTGTATTTAATTCCGATGTAATTTCAGTGTTTCATCGTCAATGTGTATATAAAAGGAATAGATTGGACCTGCAGTGGTGTAACGCAAAGTAATACTGGTCTCACAGGAAAGTTTCAAAACACAGACTGTAAGAAGGGTCTCTATTCTTGTACTGAAGGCGGCATTGTGCCTTTTGTATTTAATTCCGTCTTGATTTCTGTGTTTCATCGTTAATGTGATGGTCCAAGGAATACATTGAAACTGCAGTGGTGTATCGGAAACCAATACTGGTCTCATAGGAAAGGATCAAAGCAAATACTCTAAGAAGTCTCACTCCTTTTGCACTTAAGGTGGCATTGTGCCTTTTGTATTTAATTCCGATGTAATTTCAGTGATTCATCGTCAATGTGTATGTAAAAGGAAAAAAATGAACCTGCAGTGGTGTATCGGAAACTAATACTGGTCTCATAGGAAAGGATCAAAGCACATACTCTAAGAAGTTTCACTCCTTTTGCAGTTAAGGTGGCATTGTGACTTTTGTATTTAATTCCGATGTAATTTCAGTGTTTCATCGTCAATGTGTATGTAAAAGGAATACATTGAACCTGCAGTGGTGTATCGGAAACTGATACTGGTCTCATGGGAAAGGATCAAAGCACATACTCTAAGAAGTCTCACTCCTTTTGCACTTAAGGTGGCATTGTGCCTTTTGTATTTAATTCCGTTGTAATTTCAGTGTTTCATCGTCAATGTGTATGTAAAAGGAATACATTAAACCTGTAGTGGTGTATCGCAAACTAATACTGGTCTCACAGGAAAGGATCTAAGCACCGACTGAAAGAAGAGTCTCTATTCTTGTACTTAAGGCGGCATTGTGCCTTTTGTGTTTATTTCCGACTTGATTTCTGTGTTTCATCGTTAATGTGAAGGTCCAAGGAATACATTGAACCTGTAGTAGTGTATCGGAAACTATAACTGGTCTCATAGGTAAGGATCTCAGCAAAGACTCTATAAAGTCTCACCCTTCTTGCACATAAGGCGGCATTGTGCCTTTTGTATTTAATTCCGATGTAATTTCAGTGTTTCATCGTCAATGTGTTTGTAAAAGGAATACATTGAACCTGCAGTGGTGTATCGGAAACTAATACTGGTCTCATAGGAAAGGATCAAAGCACATACTCTAACAAGTCTCACTCCTTTGCAGTTAAGGTGGCATTGTGCCTTTTGTATTTAATTCCGATGTAATATCAGTGTTCCATCGTCAATGTGTATGTAAAAGGAATACATTGAACCTGCAGTGGTGTATCGGAAACTAATACTGGTCTCATGGGAAAGGATCAAAGCACATACTCTAAGAAGTCTCACTCCTTTTGCACTTAAGGTGGCATTGTGCCTTTTGTATTTAATTCCGTTGTAATTTCAGTGTTTCATCGTCAATGTGTATGTAAAAGGAATACATTAAACCTGCAGTGGTGTATCGCAAACTAATACTGGTCTCCCAGGAAAGGATCAAAGCACCGACTGTAAGAAGAGTCTCTATTCTTGTACTTAAGGCGGCATTGTGCCTTTTGTGTTTATTTCTGACTTGATTTCTGTGTTTCATCGTTAATGTGAAGGTCCAAGGAATACTTTGAACCTGTAGTGGTGTATCGGAAACTATAACTGGTCTCATAGGTAAGGATCTCAGCAGAGACTCTAAGAAGTCTCACCCTTCTTGCACATAAGGCGGCATTGTGCCTTTTGTATTTAATTCCGATGTAATTTCAGTGTTTCATCGTCAATGTGTTTGTAAAAGGAATACATTGAACCTGCAGTGGTGTATCGGGAACTAATACTGGTCTCATAGGAAAGGATCAAAGCACATACTCTAAGAAGTCTCACTCCTTTTGCAGTTAAGGTGGCATTGCGCCTTTTGTATTTAATTCCGCTGTAATATCAGTGTTTCATCGTCAATGTGTATGTAAAAGGAATACATTGAACCTGCAGTGGTGTATCGGAAACTAATACTGGTCTCATAGGAAGGGATCAAAGCACATACTCTAAGAAGTCTCACTCCTTTTGCAGCTAAGGTGGCATTGTGCCTTTTGTATTTAATTCCGATGTAATTTCAGTGTTTCATCGTCAATGTGTATGTAAAAGGAATACATTGGACCTGTAGTGGTGTATCGGAAACTAATACTGGTCTCATAGGAAAGGATCAAAGCACATACTCTAAGAAGTCTCACCCCTTTTGCAGTTAAGGTGGCATTGTGCCTTTTATATTTAATTCCGATGTAATTTTAGTGTTTCATCGTCAATGTGTATGTAAAAGGAGTACATTGAACCTGCAGTGGTGTATCGGAAACTAATACTGGTCTCATAGGAAAGCATCAAAGCACATACTCTAAGAAATCTCACTCATTTTGCAGTTAAGGTGGCATTGTGCCTTTTGTATTTAATTCCGATGTAATTTCAGTATTTCAACGTCAATGTGTATGTAAAAGGAATACATTGAACCTGCAGTGGTGTATCGGAAACTAATACTGGTCTCATAGGAAAGGATCAAAGCACATACTCTAAGAAGTCTCACTCCTTTTGCACTTAAGGTGGCATTGTGCCTTTTGTATTTAATTCCGTTGTAATTTCAGTGTTTCATCGTCAATGTGTATGTAAAAGGAATACATTAAACCTGCAGTGGTGTATCGCAAACTAATACTGGTCTCACAGGAAAGGATCAAAAGACCGACTGTAACAAGAGTCTCTATTCTTGTACTTAAGGCGGCATTGTGCCTTTTGTATTTAATTCCGACTTGATTTCTGTGTTTCATCGTTAAAGTGAAGGTCCAAGGAATACATTGAACCTTCAGTGGTGTATCGGAAACTATAACTGGTCTCATAGGAAAGGATCAAAGCAAAGACTCTAAGAAGTCTCACTCTTCTTGCACTTAAGGCGGCATTGTGCCTTTTGTATTTAATTCCGATGTAATTTCAGTGTTTCATCGTCAATGTGTATGTAAAAGGAATACATTGAACCTGCAATGGTGTATCGGAAACTAATACTGGTCTCATAGGAAAGGATCAAATCACATACTCTAAGAAGCCTCACTCCTTTTGCAGTTAAGGTGGCATTGTGGCTTTTCTATTTAATTCCGATGTAATTTCGGTGTTTCATCGTCAATGTATATGTAAAAGGAATAGATTGAACCTGCAGTGGTGTATTTCAAACTAATACTGGTGTCACAGGAATGGATCAAAACACAGACTGTAAGAAGAGTCGCTATTCTTGAACTTAAGGCGGCATTGTGCCTTTTCTATTTAATTCCGACTTAATTTCTGTGTTTCACCGTTAATGTGAAGGTCCAAGGAATACATTGAACCTGCAGTCGTGTATCCGAAACTATAACTGGTCTCATAATAAAGGATCAAAGCAAAGACACTAAGAAGTCTCACTCTTCTTGCACTTAAGGCGGCATTGTGCCTTTTGTATTTAATTCCGATGTAATTTCAGTGTTTCATCGTCAATGTGTATGTAAAAGGAATACATTAAACCTGCAGTGGTGTATCGCAAACTAATACTGGTCTCACAGGAAAGGATCAAAGCACAGACTCTAAGAATTCTCACTCTTCCTGCACTTAAGGCGGCATTGTTCCTTTTGTATTTAATTCCGATGTAATTTCAGTATTCATCGTCAATGTGTATGTAAAAGGAATACATTGAACCTGCAGTGGTGTATCGGAAACTAATACTGGTCTCATAGGAAACGATCAAAGCACAGACTCTAAGAAGTCTCACTCTTCTTGCATTTAAGGCGGCATTGTGCCTTTTGTATATAATTCCAATGTAATTTCGGTGTTTCATCGTCAATGTGAATGTTTAAGGAATTCATTGAACCTGCAGTGGTGTATTGGAAACAAATACTGGTCTCACAAGAAAGGATCAAAGCACCGACTGTAAGAAGAGTCTCTATTCTTGTACTTTAGGCGGCATTGCGCTTTTTGTATTTAATTGCGATGCGATTTCTGTGTTCCATCGTCAATGTGAAGATCCAAGGAATGCATTGAACCTGCAGTGGTGTATCGGAAACTAATACTGGTCTCTCAGGAAAGGATCAAAGCACAGACTCTAAGAAGTCGCACTCCTCTTGCAGTTAAGACGGCATTTTGCCTTTTGTATTTAATTCCGATGCAATTTCAGTGTTTCATCGTCAATGTGTATGTAAAAGGAATACATTGAACCTGCAGTGGTGTATCGGTAACTAATACTGGTCTCACAGGAAAGGATCAAAGCACCGACTGTAAGAAGAGTCCCTATTCTTGTACTTAAGGCGGCATTGTGCCTTTTGTATTTAATTCTATGCGATTTCTGTGTTTCATCGTCAATGTGAATGTGCAAGGAATACATAGAACCTGCAGTGGTGTATCGGAAACTAATACTGTTCTCACAGGAAAGGATCAAAGCACCGACTGTAAGAAGGGTCTCTATTCTTGTACTAAAGGCGGCGTTGTGCCTTTTGTATTTGATTCCGAGGCGATTTCTGTGTATCATCGTTAATGTGAAGGTCCAAGGAATACATTGAAATTGCAGTGCTGTATCGGAAACTAATACTGGTCTCACAGAAAGGATCATATCACAGACCCTAAGAAGTCTCACTCTTCTTGCTCTTAAGGCGGCATTGTGCCTTTTGTATTTGATTCCGATGTAATTTCAGTGTTTCATCGTCAATGTGTATGTAAAAGCAATACATTGAACCTGCAGTGGTGTATCGGAAACTAATACTGGTCTCATAGGAAAGGATGAAAAACACAGACTCTAAGAAGTCTCACTCCTTTTGTACTTAACGTGGCATTGTGCCTTTTATATTTAATTCCGATGTAATATCAGTCATTCATCGTCAATGTGTATGTAAAAGGAATACATTGAACCTGCACTGGTGTATCGGAAACTAATACTGGTCTCATAGGAAAGGATCAGAGCACAGACTCTAAGAAATCTCACTCTTCTTGCATTTAAGGCGGCATTGTGCCTTTTGTATTTAATTCCAATGTAATTTCAGTGTTTCATCGTCAATATGAATGTTTAAGGAATTCATTGAACCTGCAGTGGTGTATTGGAAACAAATACTGGTCTCACAAGAAAGGATCAAAGCACCGACTGTAAGAAGAGTCTCTATTCTTGTACATAAGGCGGCATTGGGCGTTCTTTATTTAATTCCGATACGATATCTGTGTTTTGTCGTCAATTTGAAGGTCCAAGGAATACATTGAACCTGCAGTGGTGTATCGGAAAATTATACTGCTCTCACAGGAAAGGATCAAAGCACAGACTCTAAGAAGTCTTACTCTTCTTGCACTTAAGACGGCATTGTGCCTTTTGTATTTAATTCCCACGTAATTTCAGTGTTTCATCGTCAATGTGAATGTCCAAGGAATACATTGAACCTGCAGTGATGTATCGAAAACTAATACTGGTCTCACAGGAAAGATCAAAGCACCGACTGTAATAAGAGTCTCTATTCTTGTACTTAAGGCGGCATTGTTCCTTTTGTATTTAATTCCGATGCGATTTCTGTGTTTTGTCGTCAATGTGAATGTCCAAGGAATACATAGAACCTGCATTGGTGTATCGGAAACTAATACTGGTCTGATAGGAAAGGATCAAAGCACAGACTCTAAGAAGTCTCACTCTTCTTGCATTTAAGGCGGCATTGTGCCTTTTGTATTTAATTCCAATGTAATTTCAGTGTTTCATCGTCAATGTGAATGTTTAAGGAATTCATTGAACCTGCAGTGGTGTATCGGAAACTAATACTGGTCTCACAAGAAAGGATCAAAGCACCGACTGTAAGAATAGTCTCTATGGTTGTACCTAAGGCGGCATTGTGCCTTTTGTATTTAATTCCGATGCGATATCTGTGTTTTGTCGTCAATGTGAAGGTCCAAGGAATACATTGAACCTGCAGTGGTGTACTGGAAAGTAATACTACTCTCACAGGAAAGGATCAAAGCACAGACTTTAAGAAGTTTCACTCTTCTTGCACTTAAGACGGCATTGTGCCTTTTGTATTTAATTCCGATGTAATTTCAGGGTTTCCTCGTCAATGTGAATGTCCAAGGAATACATTGAACCTGCAGTGGTGTATCGAATGCTAATACTGGTCTCACAGGAAAGATCAAAGCACTGACTGTAAGAAGAGTCTCCATTCTTGTACTTAAGGCGGCATTGTGCCTTTTGTATTTAAATCCGATGCGATTTCTGTGTTTTGTCGTCAATGTGAATGTCCAAGGAATACATAGAACCTGCAGTGGTGTATCGGAAACTAATACTGGTCTCATTGGAAAGAATCAAAACACAGACTCTAAGAAGTCTCACTCTTCTTGCCCTTAAGGAGGCATTGTGCCTGTTGTATTTAATTCCGATGTAATTTCAGTGTTTCATCGTCAAAGTGAATGTCCAAGGAATACATTGAACCTTCAGTGGCGTATCGGAAACTAATTCTGGTCTCACAGGAAAGGATCAAAGCACCGACTGTAAGCAGAGTCTCTATTCTTGCACTTAAGGCGGCATTGTGCCTTTTGTATTTAATTCCGATGCGACTTCTGTGTTTCAACGTCAATGTAAATGTCCAAGGAATACATAGAACCTGCAGTGGTGTATCGGAAACTAATACTGGTCTCACAGGAAAGGATCAAAGCACCAACTGTAAGTAGAGTCTCTATTCTTGTATTTAAGGCGGCATTGTGCCTTTTGTATTTAATTCCGACGCGATTTCTGTGTTTCATCGTTAATGTGAAGGTCCAAGGAATATATTGAACCTGCAGTGGTGTATCGGAAACTAATTTTGGTCTCACAGGAAAGGATCAAATCACAGACTCTAAGAAGTCTCACTCTTCTTGCACTTATGGCGGCATAGTGCCTTTTGTATTTAATTCCGATGTAATTTCAGTGTTTCATCGTCAATGTGTATGTAAAAGGAATACATTGAACCTGCAGTTGTGTATCGGAAACTAAGACTGGTCTCATAGGAAAGGATCAAAGCACATACTCTAAGAAGTCTCACTCCTGTTGCACTTAAGGTGGCATTGTGCCTTTTGTATTTAATTCCGATGTAATTTCAGTGTTTCATCGTCAATGTGTATGTTAAAGGAATACATTGAACCTGCAGTGGTGTATCGGAAACTAATACTGGTCTCATAAGAAAGGAACAAAAGCACATAATCTAAGAAGTCTCACTCCTTTTGCAGTTAAGGTGGCATTGTGCCTTTTGTATTTAATTCCGATGTAATTTCAGTGTTTGATCGTCAATGTGTATGTAAAAGGAATAGATTGAACCTGCAGTGGTGTATCGCAAACTAATACTGGTCTCACAGGAAAGGATCAAAACACAGACTGTAAGAAGAGTCTCTATTCTTGTACTTAATGCGGCATTGTGCCTTTTGTATTTAATTCCGACTTGATTACTGTGTTTCATCGTTAATGTGAAGGTCCAAGAAATACATTGAACCTGT
This sequence comes from Schistocerca americana, assembly GCF_021461395.2. Lineage (NCBI taxonomy): Eukaryota > Metazoa > Arthropoda > Insecta > Orthoptera > Acrididae > Schistocerca > Schistocerca americana. Next base: position 728,114,049 of record NC_060123.1, on the reverse strand, counting down.
AGTCGTGTATCGGAAACTATAACTGGTCTCATAGCAAAGGATCAAAGCAAAGACTCTAAGAAGACTCACTCCTTTTGTACTTAACGTGGCATTGTGCCTTTTATATTTAATTCCGATGTAATTTCAGTGATTCATCGTCAATGTGTATGTAAAAGGAATACATTGAACCTGCACTGGTGTATCGGAAACTAATACTGGTCTCATAGGAAAGGATCAGAGCACAGACTCTAAGAAGTCTCACTCTTCTTGCATTTAAGGCGGCATTGTGCTTTTTGTATTTAATTCCAATGTAATTTCAGTGTTTCATCGTCAATGTGAATGTTTACGGAATTCATTGAACCTGCAGTGGTGTATTGGAAACAAATACTGGTCTCACATGAAAGGATCAAAGCACCGAATGTAAGAAGAGTCTCTATTCTTGTACTTAAGGCGGCATTGGGCGTTTTTTATTTAATTCCGATGCGATATCTGTGTTTTGTCGTCAATGTGAAGGTCCAAGGAATACATTGAACCTGCAGTGGTGTATCGGAAAATTATACTGCTCTCACAGGAAAGGATCAAAGCACAGACTCTAAGAAGTCTTACTCTTCCTGCACTTAAGAAGGCATAGTGCCTTTTGTATTTAATTCCCATGTAATTTCAGTGTTTCATCGTCAATGTGAATGTCCAAGGAATACATTGAACCTGCAGTGGTGTATCGAAAACTAATACTGGTCTCACAGGAAAGATCAAAGCACCGACTGTAAGAAGAGTCTCTATTCTTGTACTTAAGGCGGCATTGTTCCTTTTTCTATTCAATTCCGATGCCATTTCTGTGTTTTTTCGTCAATGTGAATGCCCAAGGAATACATAGAACCGGCATTGGTGTATCGGAAACTAATACTGGTCTCATAGGAAAGGATCAAAGCACAGACTCTAAGAAGTCTCACTCTTCTTGCATTTAAGGCGGCATTGTGCCTTTTGTAGTTAATTCCAATGTAATTTCAGCGTTTCATCGTCAATGTGAATGTTTAAGGAATTCATTGAACCTGCAGTGGTGTATCGGAAACTAATACTGGTCTCACAAGAAAGGATCAAAGCACCGACTGTTAGATTGTCTCTATGCGTGTACCTAAGGCGGCATTGTGCCTCTTGTATTTAATTCCGATGCGATATCTGTGTTTTGTCGTCAATGTGAAGCTCCAAGGAATACATTGAACCTGCAGTGGTGTACCGGAAAGTAATACTGCTCTCACAGGAAAGGATCAAAGCACAGACTAAGAAGTTTCACCCTTCTTGCACTTAAGACGGCACTGTGCCTTTTGTATTTAATTCCGATGTAATTTCAGGGTTTCCTCGTCAATGTGAATGTCCAAGGATTACATTGAACCTGCAGTGGTGTATCGAATACTAATACTTTTCTCACAGGAAAGATCAAAGCACTGACTGTAAGAAGAGTCTCTATTCTTGTACTTAAGGCGGCATTGTGCCTTTTGTATTTAAATCCGATGCGATTTCTGTGTTTTGTCGTCAATGTGAATGTCCAAGGAATACATAGAACCTGCAGTGGTGTATCGGAAACTAATACTGGTCTCATTGGAAAGAATCAAAGCAAAGACTCTAAGAAGTCTCACTATTCTTGCATTTAAGGCGGCATTGTGCCTGTTGTATTTAATTCCGATGTAATTTTAGTGTTTCATCGTCAAAGTGAATGTCCAAGGAATACATTGAACCTTTAGAGGCGTATCGGAAACCAATACTGGTCTCACAGGAAAGGATCAAAGCACCGACTGTAAGCAGAGTCTCTATTCCTGTATTTAAGGCGGCATTGTGCCTTTTGTATTTAATTCCGACGCGATTTCTGTGTTTCATCGTTAATGTGAAGGTCCAAGGAATATATTGAACCTGCAGTGGTGTATCGAAAACTAATACTGGTCTCACAGGAAAGATCAAAGCACCGACTGTAAGAAGAGTCTCTATTCTTGTACTTAAGGCGGCATTGTTCCTTTTTCTATTCAATTCCGATGCCATTTCTGTGTTTTTTCGTCAATGTGAATGCCCAAGGAATACATAGAACCGGCATTGGTGTATCGGAAACTAATACTGGTCTCATAGGAAAGGATCAAAGCACATACTCAAAGAAGTCTCACTCCTTTTGCAGTTAAGGAGGCATTGTGCCTTTTCTATTTAATTCCGATGTAATTTCGGTGCTTCATCGTCAATGTGTATGTAAAAGGAATAGATTGAACCTGCAGTGGTGTTTTTCAAACTAATACTGGTCTCACAGGAAAGGATCAAAACACATACTGTAAGAAGAGTCTCTATTCTTGTACTTAATGCGGCATTGTGCCTTTTGTATTTAATTCCGACTTGATTACTGTGTTTCATCGTTAATGTGAAGGTCCAAAGAATACATTGAACCTGCAGTCGTGTATCGGAAACTATAACTGGTCTCATAGCAAAGGATCAAAGCAAAGACTCTAAGAAGTCTCACTCCTTTTGCAGTTAAGGTGGCATTGTGCCTTTTGTATTTAATTCCGATGTAATTTCAGTGTTTCATCGTCAATGTGTATGGAAAAGGAATAGATTGAACCTGCAGCGGTGTATCGCAAACTAATACTGGTCTCACAGGAAAGGATAAAAACACAAACTGTAAGAAGAGTCTCTATTCTTGTACTTAAGGCGGCATTGTGCCTTTTGTATTTAATTCCGACTTGATTTCTGTGTTTCATCGTTAATGTGAAGGTCCAAGGAATACATTGAACCTGCAGTCGTGTATCGGAAACTATAACTGGTCTCATAATAAAGGATCAAAGCAAAGACTCTACGAAGTCTCACTCTTCTTGCACTTAAGGCGGCATTGTGCCTTTTGTATTTAGTTCGGATGTAATTTCAGTGTTTCATTGTCAATGTGTATGTAAAAGGAATACATTAAACCTGCAGGGGTGTATCGGAAACTAATACTGGTCTCATAGGAAAGGATCAAAGCACAGAATCTAAGAAGTCTCACTCTTCTTGCATTTAAGGCTGCATTGTGCCTTTTGTATTTACTTCCAATGTAATTTCAGTGTTTCATCGTCAATGTGAATGTTTAAAGAATTCATTGAACCTGCAGTGGTATATTGGAAACAAATACTGGTCTCACAAGAAAGGATCAAAGCACCGACTGTTAGAAGAGTCTCTATTCTTGTACTTAAGGCGGCATTGTGCTTTTTGTATTTAATTGCGATGCGATTTCTGTGTTTCATCGTCAATGTGAAGGTCCAATGAATACATTGAACCTGCAGTGGTGTATCGGAAACTAATACTGGTCTCTCTGGAAAGGATCAAAGCACAGACTCTAAGAAGACGCACTCCTCTTGCAGTTAAGACGGCATTTTGCCTTTTGTATTTAATTCCGACTTGATTTCTGTGTTTCATCGTCAATGTGAATGTCCAAGGAATACATTGAACCTGCAGTGGCGTATCGGAAACTAATACTGGTCTCACAGGAAAGGATCAAAGCACCGACTGTAAGGAGAGTCTGTATTCTTGTACTTAAGGCGGCATTGGGCTTTTTGTATTTATTTGCGATGCGATTTCTGTGTTTCATCGTCAATGTGAAGGTCCTAGGAATACAATGAACCGGCAGTGGGGTATCGGAAACTAATACTGGTCTTTCAGGAAAGGATCGAAGCACAGACTCTAAGAAGTCGCACTCCCCTTGCAGTTAAGACGGCATTTCGCCTTTTGTATTTAATTCCGATGCAATTTCAGTGTTTCATCGTCAATGTGTATGTAAAAGGAATACATTGAACCTGCAGTGGTGTATCGGTAACTAATACTGGTTTCACAGGAAAGGATCAAAACACAGACTGCAAGAAGAGTCTCTATTCTTGTACTTAAGGCGGCATTGTGCCTTTTGTATTTAATTCCGACTTGATTTCTGTGTTTCATCGTTAATGTGAAGGTGAAAGGAATACATTGAACCTGCAGTCGTGTATCGGAAACTATAACTGGTCTCATAATAAAGGATCAAAGCAAAGTCTTTAAGAAGTCTCACTCTTCTTGCACTTAAGGCGGCATTGTGCCTTTTGTATTTAATTCGGATGTAATTTCAGTGTTTCATCGTCAATGTGTATGTAAAAGGAATACATTAAACCTGCAGTGGTGTATCGGAAACTAATACTGGTCTCATAGGAAAGGATCAAAGCACATACTCTAAGAAGTCTCACTCCTTTTGCACCTAATGTGGAGTTGTGCCTTTTGTATTTAATTCCGATGTAATTTCAGTGTTTCATTGTCAATGTGTATGTGAAATGAATACTTTGAACCTGCAGTGGTGTATCGGTAAATAATACTGGTCTCACAGGAAAGGATCAAAGCACAGACTCTAAGAATTCTCACTCTTCTTGCACAGAAGGCGGCATTGTGCCTTTTGTATTTAATTCCGATGTAATTTCAGAATTCATCATCAATGTGTATGTAAAAGGAATACATTGAACCTGCAGTGGTGTATCGTAAACCAATACTGGTCTCATAGGAAAGGATCAAAGCACAGACTCTAAGAAGTTTCACTCTTCTTGCATTTAAGGCGGCATTGTGCCTTTTGTATTTACTTCCAATCTAATTTCAGTGGTTCATCGTCAATGTGAATGTTTGAGGAATTCATTGAACCTGCAGTGGTGTATTGGAAACAAATACTGGTCTCACAAGAAAGGATCAAAGCACCGACTGTAAGAAGAGTCTCTATTCTTGTACTTAAGGCGGCATTGTGCCTTTTGTATTTAATTGCGATGCGATTTCTGTGTTTCATCGTCAATGTGAAGGTCCAAGGAATACATTGAACCTGCAGTGGTGTATCGGAAAATAATACTGGTCTCTCAGGAAAGGATCAAAGCACAGACTCTAAGAAGTCGCACTCCTCTTGCAGTTAAGACGGCATTTTGCCTTTTGTATTTAATTCCGACTTGATTTCTGTGTTTCATCGTCAATGTGAATGTCCACGGAATACATTGAACCTGCAGTGGCGTATCGGAAACTAATACTGGTCTCACAGGAAAGGATCAAAGCACCGACTGTAAGGAGAGTCTCTATTCTTGTACTTAAGGCGGCATTGCGCTTTTTGTATTTATTTGCGATGCGATTTCTGTGTTTCATCGTCAGTGTGAAGGTCCAAGGAATACATTGAACCTGCAGTGGGGTATCGGAAACTAATACTGGTCTCTCAGGAAAGGATCGAAGCACAGACCCTAAGAAGTCGCACTCCTCTTGCAGTTAAGACGGCATTTTGCCTTTTGTATTTAATTCCGATGCAATTTTAGTGTTTCATCGTCAATGTGTATGTAAAAGGAATACATTAAACCTGCAGTTGTGTATCGGCAACTAATACTGGTCTCATAGGAAAGGATCAAAGCACATACTCTAAGAAGTCTCACTCCTGTTGCACTTAAGGGTGCATTGTGCCTTTTGTATTTAATTCCCATGTAATTTCAGTGTTTCATCGTCAATGTGAATGTCCAAGTAATACATTGAACCTGCAGTGGTGTATCGAAAACTAATACTGGTCTCACAGGAAAGATCAATGCACCGACTGTAAGAAGAGTCTCTATTCTTGTACTTAAGGCGGCATTGTTCCTTTTGTATTTAATTCCGATGCGATTTCTGTGTTTTGTCGTCAATGTGAATGTCCAAGGAATACATAGAACCTGCATTGGTGTATCGGAAACTAATACTGGTCTCATAGGAAAGGATCAAAGCACAGACTCTAAGAAGTCTCACTCTTCTTGCATTTAAGGCGGCATTGTGCCTTTTGTATTTAATTCCAATGTAATTTCAGTGTTTCATCGTCAATGTGAATGTTTAAGGAATTCATTGAACCTGCAGTGGTGTATTGGAAACAAATACTGGTCTCACAAGAAAGGATCAAAACACCGACTGTAAGAATAGTCTCTATGCTTGTACCTAAGGCGGCATTGTGCCTTTTGTATTTAATTCCGATGCGATATCTGTGTTTTGTCGTCAATGTGAAGGTCCAAGGAATACATTGAACCTGCAGTGGTGTACCGGAAAGTAATACTGCTCTCACAGGAAAGGATCAAAGCACAGACTCTAAGAAGTTTCACTCTTCTTGCACTTAAGACGGCATTGTGCCTTTTGTATTTAATTCCGATGTAATTTCAGTGTTTCCTCGTCAATGTGAATGTCCAAGGAATACATTGAACCTGCAGTGGTGTATCGAATACTAATACTGGTCTCACAGGAAAGATCAAAGCACTGACTGTAAGAAGAGTCTCTATTCTTGTACTTAAGGCGGCATTGTGCCTTTTGTATTTAAATCCGATGCGATTTCTGTGTTTGATCGCCAATTTGAATGTCCAAGGAATACATAGAACCTGCAGTGGTGTATCGGAAACTAATACTGGTCTCATTGGTAAAATTAAAGCACAAACTCTAAGAAGTCTCACTATTCTTGCATTTAAGGCGGCATTGTGCCTGTTGTATTTAATTCCGATGTAATTTCAGTGTTTCATCGTCAAAGTGAATGTCCAAGGAATACATTGAACCTTCAGTGGCGCATCGGAAACTAATACTGGTCTCACAGGAAAGGATCAAAGCACCGACTGTAAGCAGAGTCTCTATTCTTGTACTTAAGGCGGCATTGTGCCTTTTGTATTTAATTCCGATGCGACTTCTGTGTTTCAACGTCAATGTGAATGTCCAAGGAATACATAGAACCTGCAGTGGTGTATCGGAAACTAATACTGATCTCACATTAAAGGATCAAAGCACCAACTGTAAGTGGAGTCTCTATTCTTGTATTTAAGGCGGCATTGTGCCTTTTGTATTTAATTCCGACGCGATTTCTGTGTTTCATCGCTAATGTGAAGGTCCGAGGAATATATTGAACCTGCAGTGGTGTATCGGAAACTAATACTGGTCTCACAGGAAAGGATCAAAACACCGACTGTAAGAAGATTCTCTATTCTTGTACTTAAGGCGGCATTGTGCCTTTTGTATTTAATTCCAACTTGATTTCTGTGTTTCGTCGTTAATGTGAAGGTCCAAGGAATGCATTGAACCTGCAGTGGTGTATCGGAAACTGTAACTGGTCTCATAGGAAAGGATCAAAGCAAAGACTCTAAGAAGTCTCACTCATCTTGCACTTAAGGCTGCATTGCGCCTTTTGTATTTAATACTGATGTAATTTCAGTGTTTCATCGTCAATGTGTATGTAAAAGGAATACATTGAACGTCCAGTGGTGTATCGGAAACTAATACTGGTCTCATAGGAAAGGATCAAAGTACATAGTCTAAGAAGTCTCACTCCTTTTGCACTTAAGGTGGCATTGTGCCTTTTGTATTTAATTCCGATGTAATTTCAGTGTTTCATCGTCGATGTGTTTGTAAAAGGAATACATTGAACCTGCAGTGGTGTATCGCAAACTAATACTTGTCTCATAGGAAAGGAACAAAAGCACATAATCTAAGAAGTGTCACTCCTTTTGCAGTTAAGGTGGCATTGTGCCTTTTGTATTTAATTCCGATGTAATTTCAGTGTTTGATCGTCAATGTGTATGTAAAAGGAATAGATTGAACGTGCAGTAGTGTATCGCAAACTAATACTGGTCTCACAGGAAAGGATCAAAACACAGACTGTAAGAAGAGTCTCTATTCTTGTACTTAATGCGGCATTGTGCCTTTTGTATTTAATACCGACTTGATTACTGTGTTTCATCGTTAATGTGAAGGTCCAAGGAATACATTGAACCTGCAGTCGTGTATCGGAAACTATAACTGGTCTCATAGCAAAGGATCAAAGCAAAGACTCTAAGAAGTCTCACTCCTTTTGCAGTTAAGGTGGCATTGTGCCTTTTGTATTTAATTCCGATGTAATTTCAGTGTTTCATCGTCAATGTGTATGTAAAAGGAATAGATTGAACCTGCAGCGGTGTATCGCAAACTAATACTGGTCTCACAGGAAAGGATCAAAAGACAGACTGTAAGAAGAGTCTCTATTCTTGTACTTAAGGCGGCATTGTGCCTTTTGTATTTAATTCCGACTTGATTTCTGTGTTTCATCGTTAATTTGAAGGTCCAAGGAATACATTGAACCTGCAGTCGTGTATCGGAAACTATAACTGGTCTCATAATAAAGGATCAAAGCAAAGACTCTAAGAAGTCTCACTCTTCTTGCACTTAAGGCGGCATTGTGCCTTTTGTATTTAATTCGGATGTAATTTCAGTGTTTCATCGTCAATGTGTATGTAAAAGGAATACATTAAACCTGCAGTAGTGTATCGGAAACTAATACTGGTCTCATAGGAAAGGATCAAAGCACATACTCTAAGAAGTCTCACTCCTTTTGCACTTAAGGTGGCATTGTGCATACTGTATTTAATTCCGATGTAATTTCAGTGTTTCATCGTCAATGTGTATGTGAAATGAATACATTGAACCTGCTGTGGTGTATTGGTAAATAATACTGGTCTCCTAGGAAGGGATCAAAGCACTGACTCTAAGAATTCTCACTCTTCTTGCACTTAAGGCGGCATTGTGCCTTTTGTATTTAATTCCGATGTAATTTCAGAATTCATCGTCAATGTGTATGTAAGAGGAATACATTGAACCTGCAGTGGTGTATCGGACACCAATACTGGTCTCATAGGAAAGGATCAAATCACAGACCCTAAGAAGTCTCACTCTTCTTGCATTTAAGGCGGCATTGTGCCTTTTGTATTTACTTCCAATGTAATTTCAGTGTTTCATCGTCAATATGAATGTTTAAGGAATTCATTGAACCTGCAGTGGTTTATTGGAAACAAATACTGGTCTCACAAGAAAGGATCAAAGCACCGACTGTAAGAAGAGTCTCTATTCTTGTACTTAAGGCGGCATTGTGTTTATTGTATTTAATTGCGATGCGATTTCTGTGTTTCATCGTCAATGTGAAGGTCCAAGGAATACATTGAACCTGCAGTGGTGTATCGGAAACTAATACTGGTCTCTTAGGAATGGATCAAAGCACAGACTCTAAGAAGTCGCACTCCTCTTGCAGTTAAGACGGCATTTTGCCTTTTGTATTTAATTCCGACTTGATTTCTGTGTTTCATCGTCAATGTGAATGTCCAAGGAATACATTGAACCTGCAGTGGCGTATCGGAAACTAATACTGGTCTCACAGGAAAGGATCAAAGCACCGACTGTAAGGAGAGTCTCTAGTCTTGTACTTAAGGCGGCATTGCGCTTTTTGTATTTATTTGCGATGCGATTTCAGTGTTTCATCGTCAATGTGAAGGTCCAAGGAATACATTGAACCTGCCATGGGGTATCGGAAACTAATACTGGTCTCTCAGGAAAGGATCGAAACACAGACTCTAAGAAGTCGCACTCCTCTTGCAGTTAAGACGGCATTTTGCATTTTGTATTTAATTCCGATGCAATTTCAGTGTTTCATCGTCAATGTGTATGTAAAAGGAATACATTGAACCTGCAGTGGTGTATCGGTAACTAATACTGGTCTCACAGGATAGGATCAAAGCACCGACTGTAAGAAGAGTCCCTATTCTTGTACTTAAGGCGGAATTGTGCCTTTTGTATTTAATTCTATGCGATTTCTGTGTTTCATCGTCAATGTGAATGTGCAAGGAATACATAGAACCTGCAGTGGTGTATCGGAAACTAATACTGGTCTCATAGGAAAGGATCAAAGCACAGACTCTAAGAAGTCTCACTCTTCTGGCATTTAAGGCGGCATGGTGCCTTTTGTATTTAATTCCAATGTAATTTCAGTGTTTCATCGTCAATGTGAATGTTTAAGGAATTCATTGAACCTGCAATGGTGTATTGGAAACAAATACTGGTCTCACGAGAAAGGATCAAAGCACCGACTGTAAGAAGAGTCTCTATTCTTGTACTTAAGGCGGCATTGGGCGTTTTGTATTTAATTCCGATGCGATATCTGTGTTTTGTCGTCAATGCGAAGGTCCAAGGAATACATTGAACTTGCAGTGGTGTATCGGAAAATTATACTGCTCTCACAGGAAAGGATCAAAGCACAGATTCTAAGAAGTCTTACTCTTCTTGCACTTAAGACGGCATTGTGCCTTTTGTATTTAATTCCAATGTAATTTCAGTGTTTCATCGTCAATGTAAATGTTTAAGGAATTCATTGAACCTGCAGTGGTGTATCGGAAACTAATACTGGTCTCACAAGAAAGGATCAAAGCACCGACTGTAAGAATAGTCTCTATGCTTGTACCTAAGGCGGCATTGTGCCTTTAGTATTTAATTCCGAAGCCATATCTGTGTTTTGTCATCAATGTGAAGGTCCAAGGAATACATTGAACCTGCAGTGGTGTATCGGAAAGTAATACTGCTCTCACAGGAAAGGATCAAAGCACAGACTGTAAGCAGGGTCTCTATTCTTGTACTTAAGGCGGCATTGAGCCTTTTGTATTGAATTCCGATGCGACTTCTGTGTTTCAACGTCAATGTGAATGTCCAAGGAATACATAGAACCTGCATTGGTGTATCGGAAACAAATAATGGTCTCACAGGAAAGGATCAAAGCACCGACTGTAAGCAGAGTCTCTATTCTTGTACTTAAGGCGGCATTGTGCCTTTTGTATTTAATTTCGATGTAATTTCAGTGTTTCATCGTCAATGTGTATGTAAAAGGAATACATTGAGCCTGCAGTGGTGTATCGGAAACTAATACTGGTCTCATAGGAATGGATAAAAGCACAGACTCTAAGAAGTCTCACTATTCTTGCATTTAAGGCGGCATTGTTTCCTTTGTATTTAATTCCGATGTAATTTCAGTGTTTCGTCGTCAATGTGAATATCCAAGGAATACATTGAACCTGCAGTGGTGCATCGGAAACTAATACTGCTCTCACAGGAATGGATCAAAGCAACGACTGTAAGAAGAGTCTCTATTCTTGTACTTAAGGCGACATTGTCCCTTTTGTATTTAATTCCGATGCAATTTCTGTGTTTTGTCGTCAATGTGAAGGTCCTAGGAATACATTGAACCTGCAGTGGTGTATCGGAAACTAATACTGGTCTCATAGGAAAGGATCAAATCACATACTCTAAGAAGCCTCACTCCTTTTGCAGTTAAGGTGGCATTATGCCTTTTGTATTTATTCCGTTCTAATTTCAGTGTTTCATCGTCAATGTGTATGTAAAAGGAATACATTGAACCTGCAGTGGTGTATCGGAAACTAATACTGGTCTCATAGGAAAGGATAAAAGCACATACTCTAAGAAGTCTCACTCCTTTTGCACTTAAGGCGGCATTGTGCCTTTTGTATTTAATTCCGACTTGATTTCTGTGTTTCATCGTTAATGTGAAGGTCCAAGGAATACATTGAACCTGCAGTGGTGTATCGGAAACTATAACTGGTCTCATAGGAAAGGATCAAAGCAAAGACTCTAAGAAGTCTCACTCTTCTTGCACTTAAGGCGGCATTGTGCCTTTTGTATTTCATTCTGATGTAATTTCAGTGTTTCATCGTCAATGTGTATGTAAAAGGAATACATTGAACCTCCAGTGGTGTATCGGAAACTAATACTGGTCTCATAGGAAAGGATCAAAGCACATAGTCTAAGAAGTCTCACTCCTTTTGCACTTAAGGTGGCATTGTGCCTTTTGTATTTAATTCCGATGTAATTTCAGTGTTTCATCGTCGATGTGTATGTAAAAGGAATACATTGAACCTGCAGTGGTGTATCGCAAACTAATACTGGTCTCAAAGGGAAAGGATCAAAACACCGACTGTAAGAAGAGCCTCTATTCTTGTACTTAAGGCGGCATTGTGACTTTTGTATTTAATTCCGACTTGATTTCTGTGTTTCATCGGTAATGTGAAGGTCCAAGGAATACATTGAACCTGCAGTGGGGTATCGGAAACTATAACTGGTCTCATAGGAAAGGATCAAAGCAAAGACTCTAAGAAGTCTCACTCCTTTTGCACTTAAGGCGGCATTGTGCCTTTTGTATTTAATTCCGATGTAATTTCAGTGTTTCATCGTCAATGTGTATGTAAAAGGAATACATTGAACCTGCAATGGTGTATCGGAAACTAATACAGGTCTCATAAGAAAGGATCAAAGCAAATACTCTATGAAGTCTCACTCCTTTTGCAGTTAAGGTGGCATTGTGCCTTTTCTATTTAATTCCGATGTAAATTCGGTGTTTCATCGTCAATGTGTATGTAAAAGGAATAGATTGAACCGGCAGTGGGGTATTTCAAACTAATACTGGTCTCACAGGAAAGGATCAAAACACAGACTCGAAGAAGTCTCTCACTTCATGCATTTTAGGCGGCATTGTGCCTTTTGTATTTAATTCGGATGTAATATCAGTTTTTCATCGTCAATGTGAATGTTCAAGGAATACATTGAACCTGCAGTGGTGTATCGGAACCTAATACTGATTTCACAGGAAAGGATCAAAGCACCGACTGTAAGAAGAGTCATTTTCTTGTACTTAAGGCGGCATTGTGCATTTTGTATTTAATTCCGATGCGATTTCTGTGTTTCGTTGTCAATGATAAGGTCCAAGAAATACATTGAACCTGCAGTGGTGTATCGGAAAATAATACTGGTCTCACAGTAAAGGATCAAAGCACAGACACTAAGAAGACTCACTCTTCTTGCACCTAAGGCGGCATTATTCCTTTTGTATCTAAGTCCGATGTAATTTCACGGTATCATCGTCAATGTGTATGTAAAAGGAATACATTGAACCTGCAGTGGTGTTCGGAAACTAATACTGGTCTCATAGGAAAGGATCAAATCACAGATAATTAGAAGTCTCACTCTTCTTGCACTTAAGGCGGCATTGTGCCTTTTGTATTTAATTCCGATGTAATTTCAGTGTTTCATCGTCAATGTGAATGTCCAAGGAATACATTGAACCTGCAGTGGTGTATCGGAAACTAATATTGGTCTCACAGAAATGGATCAAAGCACCGACTGTAAGAAGAGTCTCTATTCTCGTACTTAAGGCGGCATTGTGCCTTTTGTATTTAATTCCGATGCGATTTCTGTGTTTCATCGTCAATGTAAAGGTCCAAGGAATACATTGAACTTGCAGTGGTGAATCGGAAACTAATACTGGCCTCACAGGAAAGGATCAAAGCACAGACTCTAAGAATTCTCACTCTTCTTGCACTGAAGGCGGCGTTGTGCTTTTGTATTTAATTCCGATGTAATGTTAGTGTTTCATCGTCACTGTGTATGTAAAAGGAATACATTGAACCTGCAGTGGTGTATCGGAAACTAATACTGGTCTCACAGAAGGATCAAAGCACAGACTCTAAGAAGTCTCACTCTACTTGCATTTAATGCGTCATTGTGTCTTTTGTATTTAATTCCGATGTAATTTCTGTGTTTCATCGTCAATGTGAAGGTCCAAGGAATACACTGAACCTGCTGTGGTGTATCAGAAACTAATACTGGTCTCACAGGAAAGGATCAAAGCACAGACTCTAAGAAGTCTCACTCTTCTACCACTTAAGGCGGCATTATTCCTTTTGTATTTAATTCCGATGTAATTTCAGTGTTTCATCGTCAATGTGTATGTAAAAGGAACACATTGAACCTGCAGTGGTGTTCGGATACTAATACTGGTCTCATAGGAAAGGATCAAATCACAGACTCTAAGAAGTCTCACTCTTCTTGCACTTAAGGCGGCATTGTGCATTTTGTATTTAATTCCGATGTAATGTTAGTGTTTCATCGTCAATGTTTATGTAATAGGAATACATTGAACCTGCAGTGGTGTATCGGAAACTAATACTGGTCCCATAGGAAAGGTTCAAAGCACAGACTCTAAGAAGTCTCAGTCTTCTTGCATTTAAGGCGGCATTGTGCCTTTTGTATTTAATTCCGATGTAATTTCAGTGTTTCATCGTCAATCTGAATGTGCAAGGAATACATTGAACCTGCAGTGGTGTATCGGAAACTAATACTGGTCTCACAGGAAAGGATCAATAAACCGACTGTAAGAAGAGTCTATATTCTTGTACTTAAGGCGGCATTGTGCCTTTTGTATTTAATTCCGATGTAATTGCAGTTTTTCATCGTCAATGTGAATGTCCAAGGAATACATTGAACATGCAGTGGTGTATCGGAAACTAGTACTGGTCTCACAGGAAAGGATCAATGCACAGACTCTAAGAAGTCTCACTCTTCTTGCATTTAATGCTGCATTGTGCCATTTGTATTTAATTTTGATGTAATTTCAGTGTTTCATCGTCAATGTGAATGTCGAAGGAATACATTGAACCTGCAGTGGTGTATCGGAAACTAATACTGGTCTCATAGCAAAGGAACAAAGCACAGACTCTAAGAAGTCTCACTCTTCTTGCACTTAAGGCGGCATTGTGCCTTTTGTATGCAATTCCGATGTAAATTCAGTGTTTCATCGTCAATGTGTATGTCCAAGGAATACATTGAACGTGCAGTGGTGTATCGGAAACTAATACTGGTCTCATAGGAAAGGATCAAAGCACAGACTCTAAGAAGTCTCACTCTTCATGCACTTAAGGCGGCGTTGTGCCATTTGTATTTAATTACGATGTAATTTTAGTGTTTGATCGTCAATGTGAATGTCCAAGGAATACATTGAGTCTGCAGTGGTGTATCGGAAACTAATACTGGTCTCACAGGAAAGGATCAAAGCACAGACTCTACGAAGACTCACTCTCCTTGCACTTAAGTTGGTATTGTGCCTTTTGTATTTAATTCCGATGTAATATCAGTGTTTCGTCGTCAATGTGTATGTCAAAGGAATACATTGTACCAGCAGTGGTGTATCGGAAACTAATACTGGTCTCACAGGGAATGCTCAAAGCACCGACTGTAACAAGAGTCACTATTATTGTACTTAAGACGGAATTATACCTTTTGTATTTAATTCCGATGTAAGTTCTGTGTTTCATCGTCAATGAGTAGGCCCAAGGAATACATTGAGCCTGCAGTGGAGAATCGTGAACTAATAGTGGTCTCACAGGAAAGGACCAAAGCACAGACTCTAAGAAGTCTCACTCTTCTTGCACTTAAGGCGGCAATGTGCCTCTTGTATTTAATTCCGATGTAATTTCTGTGTTTCATCGTCAATATGTATGTCCAAGGAATACATTGAACCCACAGTGGTGAATCGGAAACTAATACTGGTCTCACAGGAAAGGATCAAAGCACAGACTCTAAGAAGTCTCACATCGTCTTGCACTTAAGGCGGCATTGTGCCTTTTGTATTTAATTCCGATGTAATTGCAGTTTTTCATCGTCAATGTGAATGTCCAAGGAATACATTGAACCTGCAGTGGCGTATCGGAAACTAATACTGCTCTCAGAGGTAATGCTCAAAGCACCGACTGTAAGAAGTGTCTCCATTCTAGTACTTAAGGCGGCCTTGTGCCTTTTGTATTTAATTCCGATGCGATATCTGTGTTTCATAGTGAATGTCAAGGTCCAAGGAATACCTTGAACCTGCAGTGGTGTATCGGAAACTAATACTGGTCTCGGAGGGAATGCTCAAAGCACCGCTAGTAAGAAGTGTCTCTAACTTGTACTTAAGAAGGCATTGTGTCTTTTGTATTTAATTCCGATGCGATTTCTGTGTTTCATAGTCAATGTGAAGGGGCAAGGAATAATTTGAACCTGCAGTGGTGTATCAGAAACTAATACTGGTCTCACAGGAAAGGATCAAAGAGTGGACTCTAAGAAGTCTCACTCTTCTTGCATTAAGGCGGCATTGTGTCTTTTGTATTTAATTCCGATGTAATTTCAGTGTTTCATCGTCATTGTGTATGTCCAAGGAATACATTGAACCTGCAGTGGTGTATCGGAAACTAATACTGGTCTCACAGGGAATGCTCAAAGCTCCGACTGTAAGAAGAGTCTCTATTCCTGTACTTAAGGCGGCATTGTGCCTTGTGTATTTAATTCCGATGCGATTTCTGTGTTTCATCGTCAATGTGAAGGTCCAAGGAATACATTGAACCTGCAGTGGTGTATCGGAAACTATTACTGGTCTCACAGGGAATGCTCAAAACACCGACTGTAAGAAGAGTCTCTATTCTTATACTTAAGGCGGCATTGTGCCTTTTGCATTTAATTCCGATGCGATTTCTGTGTTTCATAGTCAATGTGAATGTCCAAGAAATACTTTCAACCTGCAGTGGTGTATCGGAAACTAATACTGGCCTCACAGGGAATGCTCAAATTACCGGCTGTAAGAAGAGTCCCTGTTCTTGTACTTAAGGCGGCCTTGTGCCTTTTGTATTTAATTCCGATGCGATTTCTGTGTTTCATAGTCAATGTGAAGGTCCAAGGAATACCTTGAACCTGCAGTGGTGTATAGGAAACTAATACTGGTCCCACAGGGAATGCTCAAAGCACTAACTGTAAGAAGAGTCTCTATTCTTGTACTTAAGTCGGCATTGTGCCTTTTGCATTTAATTCCGATGCGATTTCTGTGTTTCATCGTCAATGTGAAGGTCCAAGGAATACTTTGAACCTGAGGTGGTGTATCGGAAACTAATACTGGTCTCACAGTAAATGCTCAAAACACCGACTGTAAGAAGAGTCTCTATTCTTGTACTTAAGGCGGCATTGGGCCTTTTTCATTTAATTCGGATGCGATTTCTGTGTTTCATAGTCAATGTGAACGTCCAAGAAATACTTTGAACCTGCAGTGGTGTATCGGAAACTAATACTGGCCTCACAGGGAGTGTTCAAAGCACCGACTGTAAGAAGAGTCTCTGTTCTTGTACTTAAGGCGGCCTTGTGCCTTTTGTATTTAATTCCGATGCGATTTCTGTGTTTCATAGTCAATGTGAAGGTCCAAGGAATACCTTGAAACTGCAGTGGTGTATCGGAAACTAATACTGGTCACACAGGGAATGCTCAAAGCAGCGACTGTAAGAAGACTCTCTATTCTTGTAATTAAGGCGGCATTGTGCCATTTGTATTTAATTCCGATGCGATTTCTGTGTTTCATCTTCAATGTGAAGGACCAAGGAACACATTGAACCTGCAGTGGTGTATCGGAAACAAATACTGGTCTCACAGGAAAGGATCAAAGAATTGACTCTAAGAAGTCTCACTCTTCTTGCATTAAGGCGACATTCTGTCTTTTGTATTTAATTCCGATGTAATTTCTGTGTTTCATCGTCAATGTGAATGTCCAAGAAATACTTTGAACCTGCAGTGGTGTATCGGAAACTAATACTGGTCACACAGGGAATGCTCAAAGCAGCGACTGTAAGAAGAGTCTCTATTCTTGTAATTAAGGTGGCATTGTGCCATTTGTATTTAATTCCGATGCGATTTCTGTGTTTCATCGTCAATTTGAAGGTCCAAGGAATACACTGAACCTACAGTTGTGTATCGGAAACTAATACTGGTCTCACAGGGAATGCTCAAAACACCGACTGTAAGAAGAGTCTCTATTCATGCACTAAAGGCGGCATTGTGCCTTTTGTATTTAATTCCGATGTAATTTCTGTGTTTCATCTTCAATGTTTAGGTCCAAGGAATACATTGAGCCAGCAGTGGTGCATCGGAAACTAATACTGGTCACACAGGGGGTGTTCAAGGCACAGACTGTAGATGAGTCTCCGATTATGTACTTTACGCGGCATTGTGCTTCTTGTATATAATTCCGATGCGATTTCTGTGTTTCATCGTCACTGTGAAGGTCCAAGAAATACATTGAACCTGCAGTGGTGTATCGGAAACCAACACTGGTCTCACAGGAAACGATCAAAACACAGACACTATGAAGTCTCACTCTTCTGGCACTTAATTCGGCATTGTGCCTTTTGTATTTAATTCCGATGTAATTTCAGTGTTTCATCGTCAATGTGTATGTCCAAGGAATACATTGAACCTGCAGTGGTGTATCGGAAACTAATACTGGTCTCACAGGGAGTGTTCAAGGCACAGACTGTAGAAGAGTCTCTGATCTTGTACTTTACGCGGCATTGTGTTTCTTATATTTAATTCCAATGCGATTTCTGTGTTTCATCGTCAATGTGAAGGTCCAATGAATACATTGAACCTGCAGTGGTGTATCGGAAAATAACACTGGTCTCACAGGAAACGATTAAAGCACAGACTCTAAGAAGTCTCACTTTTCTTGCACTTAAGGTGGCATTGTGCCTTTTGTATTTAATTCCGATGTAATATCAGTGTTTCATCGTCAATGTGTATGTCCAAGGAATACATTGATCCTACAGTGGTGAATCGGAAACTGATACTGGTCTCAAAGGAAAGGATCGAAGCACAGACTCTAAAAAGTCTCACTCTTCTTGCACTTAAGGCGGCATTGTGCCTTTTGTATTTAATTTCGATGTAATTTCACAGTTTCATCGTCAATGTGTATGTCCAAGGAATACATTGAACCTGCAGTGGTGTATCGGAGAGTAATATTGGTCTCACAGGGAGTGTTCAAGGCACAGATTGTAGAAGAGTCTCTGATCTTGTACTTTAAGCGGCATTGTGCTTCTTGTATTTAATTCCGATGCGATTTCTGTGTTTCATCGTGAATGTGAAAGTCAAAGGAATACATTGAACCTGCAGTGGTGTTTCGGAAAGTAATACTGGTCTCACAGGGAATGCTCAAAACACCAACTGTAAGAAGAGTCTCTATTCTTGTACTTAAGCCGGCATTGTGCCTTTTGTATTTAATTCCGATGTGATTTCTGTGTTTCATAGACAATGTGAAGGTCCAAGGAATACCTTGAACCTGAAGTGGTGTATCGGAAACTAATATTGGTCTCACAGGGAATGCTCAAAGCACCAACTGTAAGAAGAGTCTCTATTCTTGTACTTAAGGCGGCCTTGTGCCTTTTGTATTTAATTCCGATGCGATTTCTGTGTTTCATAGTCAATGTGAAGGTCCATGGAATACCTTGAACCTGAAGTGGTGTATCGGAAACTAATACTGCTCTCTGAGGGAATGCTCAAAGCACCGACTGTAAGAAGTGTCTCTATTCCTGTACTTAAGGCGGCATTGTGCCTTTTGTATTTAATTCCGATGCGACTTCTGTGTTTCATCGTCCATGTGAAGGTCCAAGGAATACATTGAACATGCAGTGTTGTATCGGAAACTAATACTGGTCTCACAGGGAATGCTCAAAGCACCGACTGTAAGAAGAGTCTCTAATCTTGTAATTAAGGCGGCATTGTGCCTTTTATATTTAATTCCGATGCGATTTCTGGGTTTCATCGTCAATGTGAAGGTCCAAGGAATACACTGAACCTGCAGTGGTGTATCGGAAACTAATACTGGTCTCACAGGGAATGCTTAAAACACCGACTGTAAGAAGAGTCTCTATTCTTGTACCTAAGGCGGCATTGTGCCTTTTGTATTTAATTCCGATGCGATTTCTGTGTTTCATCGTCAATGTGAAAGTCAAAGGATTACATTGAACCTGCAGCGGTGTATCGGAAACTAATACTGGACTCACAGGGAATGCTCAAAGCACCAACCGTAAGAAGAGTCTCTATTCTTGTACGTAAGCCGGCATTGTGCCTTTTGTATTTAATTCCGATGCGATTTCTGTGTTTCATAGTCAAATTGAAGGTCCAAGGAATACTTTGAACCTGCAGTGGTGTATCGGAAACTAATACTGCTCTCAGAGGGAATGCTCAAAGCACCGACTGTAAGAAGTGTCTCTATTCTTGTACTTAAAGCGGCATTGTGCCCGTTGTATTTAATTCCGATGCGATTTCTGTGTTTCATAGTCACTGTGAAGGTCCAAGAAATACTTTGAACCTGCAGTGGTGTATCGGAAACTAATACTGGTCTCACAGGTAATGCTCAAAGCAACGACTGTAAGAAGAGTCTCTATACTTGTACTTAAGGCGGCCTTGTGCCTTTTGTATTTAATTCCGATGCGACTTCTGTGTTTCAAAGTCAATGTGAAGGTCCAAGGAAAACCTTGAACCTCCAGTGGTGTATCGGAAACTAATACTGCTCTCAGAGGCAATGCTCAAAGCACCGACTGTAAGAAGTGTCTCTATTCTTGTACTTAATCCGGCATTGCGCCTTTTGTATTTAATTCCGAAGCGATTTCTGTGTTTCATCTTGAATGTGAAGGTCCAAGCAATACATTGAACCTGCAGTGGTGTATCGGAAACTATTACTTGTCTCACAGGGAATGCTCAAAGCACCGAATGTAAGAAGAGTCTCTGTTCTTGTAATTAAGGCGGCATTGTGCCTTTTGTATTTAATTCCGATGCGATTTCTGTGTTTCATCGTCAATGTGAAGGTCCAAGGAATACATTGAACCTGCAGTGGTGTATCGGAAACTAATACTGGTCTCACATGAAAGGATTAAATCACAGTCTCTAAGAAGTCTCACTCTTCTTGCACTTAAGGTGGCATTGTGCCTTTTGTATTTAATTCCGATGTAATATCAGTGTTTCATCGTCAATGTGTATGACCAAGGAATACATTGAACCTACAGTGGTGAATCGGAAACTAATACTGGTCTCACAGGAAAGGATCAAAGCACAGACTCTAAGAAGTCTCACTCTTCTTGCAATTAACTCGGCATTGTGCCTTTTGTAGTTAATTTCGATGTAATTTCAGAGTTTCATCGTCAATGTGTATGTCCAAGGAATACATTGAACCTGCAGTGGTGTATCGGAAACTAATGCTGGTCTCACAGGGAGTGTTCAAGGCACAGACGATAGAAGAGTCTTTGATCTTGTACTTTACGTGGCATTGTGCTTCTTGTATTTAATTTCGATGCGATTTCTGTGTTTCATCGTGAATGTCAAAGTCCAAGGAATACATTGAACCTGCAGTGGTGTATCGGAAACTAATACTGGTCTCACAGGGAATGCTCAAAACACCAACTGTAAGAAGAGTCTATATTCTTGTACTTAAGCCGGCATTGTGCATTTTGTATTTAATTCCGATGCGATTTCTGTGTTTCATCGTCAATGTGAAAGTCAAAGGAATACATTGAACCTGCTGCGATGTATCGGAAACTAATACTGGACTCACAGGGAATGCTCAAAGCACCAACCGTAAGAAGAGTATCTATTCTTGTACGTAAGCCGGCATTGTGCCTTTTGTATTTAATTCCGATGCGATTTCTGTGTTTCATAGTCAATGTGAAGGTGCAAGGAATACTTTGAACCTGCAGTGGTGTATCGGAAACTAATACTGCTCTCAGAGGGAATGCTCAAAGCACCGACTGTAAGAAGTGTCTCTATTCTTGTACTTAAGGCGGCATTGTGCCCTTTGTATTTAATTTCGATGCGATTTTTGTGTTTCATAGTCACTGTGAAGATCCAAGAAATACTTTGAACCTGCAGTGGTGTATCGGAAACTAATACTGGTCTCACAGGTAATGCTCAAAGCAACGACTGTAAGAAGAGTCTCTATTCTTGTACTTAAGGCGGCCTTGTGCCTTTTGTATTTAATTCCGATGCGATTTCTGTGTTTCATCGTGAATGTGAAGGTCCAAGGAATACATTGAACCTGCAGTGGTGTATCGGAAACTATTACTTGTCTCACAGGGAATGCTCAAAGCACCGAATGTAAGAAGAGTCTCTGTTCTTTTAATTAAGGCGGCATTGTGCCTTTTGTATTTAATTCCGATGCGATTTCTGTGTTTCATCGTCAATGTGAAGGTCCGAGGAATACATCGAACCTGCAGTGGTGTATCGGAAACTAATACTGGTCTCACAGGAAAGGATTAAAGCACAGACTGTAAGAAGTCTCACTCTTCTTGCACTTATGGTGGCATTGTGCCTTTTGTATTTAATTCCGATGTAATATCAGTGTTTCATCGTCAATGTGTATGTCCAAGGAATACATTGAACATACAGTGGTGAATCGGAAACTAATACTGGTCTCACAGGAAAGGATCAAAGCACAGACTCTAAGAAGTCTCACTCTTCTTGCACTTAAGGCGGCATTGTGCCTTTTGTATTTAATTTCGATGTAATTTCAGAGTTTCATCGTCAATGTGTATGTCCAAGGAATACATTGAACCTGCAGTGGTGTATCGGAAACTAATACTGGTCTCACAGGGAGTGTTCAAGGCACAGACGATAGAAGAGTCTCTGATCTTGTACTTTACGCGGCATTGTGCTTCTTGTATTTAATTCCGATGCGATTTCTGTGTTTCATCGTGAATGTGAAAGTCCGAGGAATACATTGAACCTGCAGTGGTGTATCGGAAACTAATACTGGTCTCACAGGGAATGCTCAAAACACCAACTGTAAGAAGAGTCTCTATTCTTGTACTTAAACCGGCATTGTGCCTTTTGTATTTTATTCCGATGTGATTTCTGGGTTTCATAGTCAATGTGAATGTCCAAGGAATACATTGAACCTGCAGTGGTGTATCGGAAACTAATACTGGTCTCACAGGGAATGCTCAAAGCACCAACAGTAAGAAGAGTCTCTATTCTTGTACTTAAGGCGGCCTTGTGCCTTTTGTATATAATTCCGATGCGATTTCTGTGTTTCATAGTCACTGTGAAGGTCCAAGGAATACCTTGAACCTGACGTGGTGTATCCGAAACTAATACTGGTCTCACAGGTAATGCTCAAAGCACCAACTGTAAGAAGAGTCTCTATTAATGTACTTAAGGCGGCCTTGTGCCTTTTGTATGTAATTCCGATGCGATTTCTGTGTTTCATAGTCAATGTGAAGGTCCAAGGAATACCTTGAACCTGAGGTGGTGTATCGGAAACTAATACGGCTCTCAGAAGGAATGCTCAAAGCACCGACTGTAAGAAGTGTCTCTATTCTTGTACTTAAGGCGGCATTGTGCCTTTTATATTTAATTCCGATGCGATTTCTGGGTTTCATCGTAAATGTGAAGGTCCAAGGAATACATTGAACCTGCAGTTGTGTATCGGAAACTGATACTGTTCTCACAGGAAAGGATCAAGGCACAGACTCTAAGAAGTCTCACTCTTCTAGCACTTAAGGCGGCATTGTGCCTTTTGTATTTAATTCCGATGTAATTTCAGTATTTCATCGTCAATGTGTATGTCCAAGGCATACTTTGAACCTGCAGTGGTGTATCGGAAACTAATACTGGTCTCACAGGGAATGCTCAAAGCACGGACTGTAAGAAGAGTCTCTATTCTTGTACTTAAGGCGGCATTGTGCCTTTTGTATTTAATTCCGATGCGATTTCTGTGTCTCATCGTCAATGTGAAGGTCCAAGGAATACATTGAACCTGCAGTGGTGTATCGGAAACTAATACTGGTGTCACAGGGAATGCTCAAAAACACCGACTGTAAAAAGAGTCTCTATTCTTGTACTTAAGGCGGCATTGTGCCTTTTGCATTTAATTCCGATGCGATTTCTGTGTTTCATAGTCAATGTGAAGGTTCAAGGAATACTTTGAATCGAAAACTAATACTGGTCTCACAGGGAATGCTCAAAGCACCGACTGTAAGAAGAGTCTCTATTCTTGTACTTAAGGCGGCCTTGTGCATTTTGTATTTCATTCCGAGGCGATATCGCGTGTTTCATCGTGAATGTGATGGTCCAAGGAATACATTGAACCTGCAGCGGTGTATCGGAAACTAATACTGGTCTCACAGGGAATGCTTAAAGCACCAACTGTAGGAAGAGTCTCTATTCTTGTACCTAAGGCGGCATTGTGCCTTTTGTATTTAATTCCGATGCGATTTCTGTGTTTCATCGTCAATGTGAAAGTCAAAGGGATACATTGAACCTGCAGCGGTGTATCGGAAACTAATACTGGACTCACAGGGAATGCTCAAAGCACCAAACGTAAGAAGAGTCTCTATTCTTGTACGTAAGCCGGCATTGTGCCTTTTGTATTTAATTCCGATGCGATTTCTGTGTTTCATAGTCAATGTGAAGGTCCAAGGAATACTTTGAACCTGCAGTGGTGTATCGGAAAATAATACTGCTCTCAGAGGGAATGTGCAAAGCACCGACTGTAAGAAGTGTCTCTATTCCTGTACTTAAGGCGGCATAGTGCCCTTTGTATATAATTCCGATGCGATTTCTGTGTTTCATAGTCACTGTGAAGTTCCAAGAAATACTTTGAACCTGCAGTGATATATCGGAAACTAATACTGGTCTCACAGGTTATGCTCAAAGCAACGACTGTAAGAAGAGTCTCTATTCTTGTACTTAAGGCGGCCTTGTGTCTTTTGTTTTTAATTCCGATGCGACTTCTGTGTTATATAGTAAATGTGACGGTCCAAGGAATACCTTGAACCAGCAGTGGTGTATCGGAAACAATTACTTGTCTCACAGGGAATGCTCAAAGCACCGAATGTTAGAAGAGTCTCTGTTCTTGTAATTAAGGCGGCATTGTGCCTTTTGTATTTAATTCCGATGCGATTTCTGTGTTTCATAGTCAATGTGAAGGTCCGAGGAATACATTGAACCTGCAGTGGTGTATCGGAAACTAATACTGGTCTCACAGGAAAGGATTATAGCACAGACTCTAAGAAGTCTCACTCTTCTTGCACTTAAGGTGGCATTGTGCCTTTTGTATTTAATTCCGATGTAATATCAGTGTTTCATCGTCAATGTGTATGTCCAAGGAATACATTGAACCTACAGTGGTGAATCGGAAACTAATACTGGTCTCACAGGAAAGGATCAAAGCACAGACTCTAAGAAGTCTCACTCTTCTTGCACTTAAGGCGGCATTGTGCCTTTTGTATTTAATTTCGATGTAATTTCAGTATTTCATCGTCAATGTGTATGTCCAAGGCATACATTGAACCTGCAGTGGTGCATCGGAAACTAATACTGGTCTCACAGGGAATGCTCAAAGCACGGACTGTAAGAAGAGTCTCTATTCTTGTACTTAAGGCGGCATTGTGCCTTTTGTATTTAATTCCGATGCGATTTCTGTGTCTCATCGTCAATGTGAAGGTCCAAGGAATACATTGAACCTGCAGTGGTGTATCGGAAACTAATTCTGGTCTCACAGAGAATGCTCAAAAACACCGACTGTAAAAAGAGTCTCTATTCTTGTACTTAAGGCGGCATTGTGCCTTTGGCATTTAATTCCGATGCGATTTCTGTGTTTCATAGTCAATGTGAAGGTCCAAGGAATACTTTGAATCGAAAACTAATACTGGTCTCACAGGGAATGCTCAAAGCACTGACTGTAAGAAGAGTCTCTATTCTTGTATTTAAGGCGGCCTTGTGCCTTTTGTATTTAATTCCGATGCGATTTCCGTGTTTCATCGTCAATGTGAAGGTCCAAGGAATACATTGAACCTGCAGTTGTGTATCGGAAACTAATACTGTTCTCACAGGAAAGGATCATGGCACAGACTCTAAGAAGTCTCACTCTTCTAGCACTTAAGGCGGCATTGTGCCTTTTGTATTTAATTCCGATGTAATTTCAGTATTTCATCGTCAATGTGTATGTCCAAGGCATACTTTGAACCTGCAGTGGTGTATCGGAAACTAATACTGGTCTCACAGGGAATGCTCAAAGCACGGACTGTAGAAAGAGTCTCTATTCTTGTACTTAAGGCGGCATTGTGCCTTTTGTATTTAGTTGCGATGCGATTTCTGTGTCTCATCGTCAATGTGGGGGTCCAAGGAATACATTGAACCTGCAGTGGTGTATCGGAAACTAATACTGGTCTCACAGGGAATGCTCAAAAACACCGACTGTAAAAAGAGTCTCTATTCTTGTACCTAAGGCGGCATTGTGCCTTTTGCATTTAATTCCGATGCGATTTCTGTGTTTCATAGTCAATGTGAAGGTCCAAGGAATACATTGAAACTGCAGTGGTGAATCGGAAACTAATACTGGTCTCACAGGGAATGCTCAAAGCAGCGACTGTAAGAAGAGTCTCTATTCTTGTAATTAAGGTGGCACTGTGCCATTTGTATTTAATTCCGATGCGATTTCTGTGTTTCATCTTCAATGTGAAGGTCCAAGGAATACATTGAACCTGCAGTGGTGTATCGGAAACTAATACTGGTCTCACAGTGAATGCTCAAAGCACCGACTGTAAGAAGATTCTCTATTCTTGTACTTAAGGCGGCATTGTTGCCTTTTGTATATAATTCGGATGCGATTTCTGTGTTTCATCGTCAACTTGAAGTTCCAAGTAATACATTGAACCTGCAGTGGTGTATCGGAAACTAATACAGGTCTCACAGGGAATGCTCAAAGCACCGACTGTAAGAAGAATCCCTATTGTTGTACTTAAGGCGGCTTTGTGCCTTTTGTATTTAATTCCGATGCGAGTTCTGTGTTTCATGGTCAATTTGATGGTCCAAGGAATACACTGAACCTACAGTTGTGTATCGGAAACTAATACTGGTCTCACAGGGAATGCTCAAAAACACCGACTGTAAAAAGAGTCTCTATTCTAGTACTTAAGGCGGCATTGTGCCTTTTGCATTTAATTCCGATGCGATTTCTGTGTGTCATAGTCAATGTGAAGGTCCAAGGAATACTTTGAATCGAAAACTAATACTGGTCTCACAGGGAATGCTCAAAGCACCGACTGTAAGAAGAGTCTCTATTCTTGTACTTAAGGCGGCCTTGTGCCTTTTGTAATTAATTCCGAGGCGATATCCGTCTTTCATCGTGAATGTGAAGGTCCACGGAATACATTGAACCTGCAGCGGTGTATCGGAAACTAATACTGGTCTCACAGGGAATGCTTAAAGCACCGACTGTAGGAAGAGTCTCTATTCTTGTACCTAAGGCGGCATTGTGCCTTTTGTATTTAATTCCGATGCGATTTCTGTGTTTCATCGTCAATGTGAAAGTCAAAGGGATACATTGAACCTGCAGCGGTGTATCGGAAACTAATACTGCTCTCAGAGGGAATGCTCAAAGCACCGACTGTAAGAAGTGTCTCTATTCTTGTACTTAAGGCGGCATTGTGCCCTTTGTATTTAATTCCGATGCGATTTCTGTGTTTCATAGTCACTGTGAAGTTCCAAGAAATACTTTGAACCTGCAGTGATGTATCGGAAACTAATACTGGTCTCACAGGTTATGCTCAAAGCAACGACTGTAAGAAGAGTCTCTATTCTTGTACTTAAGGCGGCCTTGTGTCTTTTGTTTTTAATTCCGATGCGACTTTTGTGTTTCATAGTAAATGTGACTGTCCAAGGAATACCATGAACCTGCCGTGGTGTATCGGAAACTATTACTTGTCTCACAGGGAATGCTCAAAAACACCGACTGTAAAAAGAGTCTCTATTCTTGTACTTAAGGCGGCATTGTGCCTTTGGCATTTAATTCCGATGCGATTTCTGTGTTTCATAGTCAATGTGAAGGTCCAAGGAATACTTTGAATCGAAAACTAATACTGGTCTCACAGAGAATGCTCAAAGCTCTGACTGTAAGAAGAGTCTCTATTCTTGTATTTAAGGCGGCCTTGTGCCTTTAGTATTTAATTCCGATGCGATTTCCGTGTTTCATCGTCAAAGTGAAGGTCCAAGGAATACATTGAACCTGCAGTGGTGTATCGGAAACTAATACTATTCAAGCAGGGAATGCTCAAAACACCGACTGTAAGAAGAGTCTCTATTCTTGTACTTAAGGCGGCATTGTGCCTTTTTCATTTAATTCCGATGCGATTTCTGTGTTTCATAGTCAATGTGAATGTCCTAGAAATACTTTGAAACTGCAGTGGTGTATCGGAAACTAATACTGGCCTCACAGGGAATGCTCAAAGCACCGGCTGTAAGAAGAGTCTCTGTTCTTGTACTTAAGGCAGCCTTGTGCCTTTTGTATTTAATTCCGATGCGATTTCTGTGTTTCATAGTCTATGTGAATGTCCAAGGAATACCTTGAACCTGCAGTGGTGTATCGGAAACTAATACTGGTCTCACAGGGAATGCTCAAAGCACTAACTGTAAGAAGAGTCTCTATTCTTGTACTTAAGCCGGCATTGTGCCTTTTGCATTTAATTCCGATGCGATTTCTATGTTTCATCGTCAATGTGAAGGTCCAAGGAATACATTGAACCTGCGTGGGGTATCGGAAACTAATACTGGTCTCACAGTAAAAGCTCAAAACACCGACTGTAAGAAGAGTCTCTATTCTTGTACTTAAGGCGGCATTGTGACTTTTGCATTTAATTCCGATGCGATTTCTGTGTTTCATAGTCAATGTGAATGTCCAAGAAATACTTTGAACCTGCAGTGGTGTATCGGAAACTAATACTGGCCTCACAGGGGATGTTCAAAGCACCGACTGTTAGAAGAGTCTCTGTTCTTGTAGTTAAGGCGGCCTTGTGCCTTTTGTATTTAATTCCAATGCGATTTCTGTGTTTCATAGTCAATGTGAAGGTCCAAGGAATACCTTGAACCCGCAGTGGTGTATCGGAAACTAATACTGCTCTCAAAGGGAATGCTCAAAGCACCGACTGTAAGAAGTGTCTCTATTCTTGTACTTATGGCGGAATTGTGCCTTTTGTATTTAATTCCGATGCGATTTCTGTGTCTCTTCGTCAATGTGAAGGTCCAAGGAATACATTGAAACTGCAGTGGTGTATCGGAAACTAATACTGGTCTCACAGGGAATGCTCAAAGCAGCGACTGTAAGAAGAGTCTCTATTCTTGTAATTAAGGTGGCATTGTGCCATTTGTATTTAATTCCGATGCGATTTCTGTGTTTCATCCTCAATGTGAAGGTCCAAGGAATACATTGAACCTGCAGTGGTGTATCGGAAACTAATACTGGTCCCACAGGAAAGGATCAAAGAATGGACTCTAAGGAGTCTCACTCTTCTTGCATTAAGGCGGCATTCTGTCTTTTGTATTTAATTCCGATGTAATATCAGTGTTTCATCGTCAATGTGTATGTCCAAGGAATACATTGAACCTACAGTGGTGAATCGGAAACTAATACTGGTCTCACAGGAAAGGATCAAAGCACAGACTCTAAGAAGTCTCACTCTTCTTGCACTTAAGGCGGTATTGTGCCTTTTGTATTTAATTTCGATGTAATTTCTGTGTTTCATCGTCAATGTGTATGTCCAAGGAATACATTGAACCTGCAGTGGTGTATCGGAAACTAATACTGGTCTCACAGGGAGTGTTCAAGGCACAGACGATGGAAGAGTCTTTGATCTTGTACTTTACGCGGCATTGTGTTTCTTGTATTTAATTCCGATGCGATTTCTGTGTTTCATCGTGAATGTGAAAGTCCAAGGAATACATTGAACCTGCAGTGGTGTATCGGAAACTATTACTGGTCTCACAGGGAATGCTCAAAGCACCAACTGTAAGAAGAGTCTCTATTCTTGTACTTAAGGCGGCCTTGTGACTTTTGTATTTAATTCCGATGCGATTTCTGTGTTTCATAGTCAGTGTGAAGGTCCAAGGAATACATTGAACCTCCAGTGGTGTATCGGAAACTATTACTGGTCTCACAGGGAATGCTAAAAAACACCGACTGTAAAAAGAGTCTCTATTCTTGTACTTAAGGCGGCATTGTGCCATTTGCATTTAATTCCGATGCGATTTCTGTGTTTCATAGTCAATGTGAAGGTCCAAGGAATACTTTGAATCGAAAACTAATACTGGTCTCACAGGGAATGCTCAAAGCACCGACTGTAAGAAGAGTCTCTATTCTTGTACTTAAGGCGGCCTTGTGCCTTTTGTATTTAATTCCGATGCGATTTCCGTGTTTCATCGTCAATGTGAAGGTCCAAGGAATACATTGAACCTGGAGTGGTGTATCGAAAACTAATACTATTCTCGCAGGGAATGCTCAAAACACCGACTGTAAGAAGAGTTTCTATTCTTGTACTTAAGGCGGCATTGTGCCTTTTGCATTTAATTCGGATGCGATTTCTGTGTTTCATACTCAATGTGAATGTCCAAGAAATACTTTGAAACTGCAGTGGTGTAACGGAAACTAATACTGGCCTCACAGGGAATGCTCAAAGCACTGGCTGTAAGAAGAGTCTCTGTTCTTATACTTAAGGCGGCCTTGTGCCTTTTGTATTTAATTCCGATGCGATTTCTGTGTTTCATAGTCAATGTGAAGGTCCAAGGAATACCTTGAACCTGCAGTGGTGTATCGGAAACTAATACTGGTCTCACAGGGAATGCTCAAAGCACTAACTGTAAGAAGAGTCTCTATTCTTGTACTTAAGCCGGCATTGTGCCTTTTGCATTTAATTCCGATGCGATTTCTGTGTTTCATCGTCAATGTGAAGGTCCAAGGAATACACTGAACCGGCAGTGGTGTATCGGAAACTAATACTGGTCTCACAGTAAATGCTCAAAACACCGACTGTAAGAAGAGTCTGTATTCTCATACTTAAGGCGGCATTGTGCCTTTTGCATTTAATTCCGATGCGATTTCTGTGTTTCATAGTCAATGTGAATGTCCAAGAAATGCTTTGAACCTGCAGTGGTGTATCGGAAACTAATACGTGCCTCACAGGGGATGTTCAAAGCACCGACTGTAAGAAGAGTCTCTGTTCTTGTACTTAAGGCGGCCATGTGCCTTTTGTATTTAATTCCGATGCGATTTCTGAGTTTCATAGTGAATGTGAAGGTCCAAGGAATACCTTGAACCTGCAGTGGTGTATCGGAAACTAATACTGGTCTCACAGGGAATGCTCAAAGCTGCGACTGTAAGAAGAGTCTCTATTCTTGTAATTAAGGTGGCATTGTGCCATTTGTATTTAATTCCGATGCGATTTCTGTGTTTCATAGTCAATGTGAAGGTCCAAGGAAGACTTTGAACCTGCAGTCGTGTATCGGAAGCTAATACTGGTCTCACATTAAAGGATCAAAGCGCAGATTCTAAGAAGTCTCACTTATCTTGCAATAAAGGCGGCATTGTGCCTTTTGCATTTAATTCCGATGTAATTTCTGTGTTTCATCGTCAGTGTTTAGGTCCAAGGAATACATTGAGCCTGCAGTGGTGCATTGGAAACTAATACTGGTCACACAGGGAGTGTTCAAGGCACAGACTGTAGAAGGGTCTCTGATTTTGTACTTTACGCGGCATTGTGCTTCTTGTTTTTAATTCCGATGCGATTTCTGTGTTTCATCGTCAATGTGAAGGTCCGAGAAATACATTGAACCTGCAGTGGTGTATCGAAAACAAATACTGGTCTCACAAGAAACGATCAAAACACAGACACGAAGAAGTCTCACTCTTCAGGCACTTAATTCGGCATTGTGCCTTTTGTATTTAATTCCGATGTAATTTGAGTGTTTCATCATCAATGTGTATGTCCAATGAATACATTGAACCTGCAGTGGTGTATCGGAAACTAATACTGGCTCACAGGGAGTGTTCAAGTCACAGACTGTAGAAGAGTCTCTGATCTTGTACTTTACGCGGCATTGTGCTTCTTGTATTTAATTCCAATGCGATTTCTGTGTTTCATCGTCAATGTGAAGGTCCAAGGAATACATTGAAACTGCAGTGGTGTATCGGAAACAAATACTGGTCTCACAGGAAAGGATTGAAGCACAGACTCTAAGAAGTCTCACTCTTCTTGCACTTAAGGCGGCATTGTTCCTTTTGTATTTAATTTCGATGTAATTTCAGAGTTTCATTGTCAATGTGTATGTCCAAGGAATACATTGAACCTGCAGTGGTGTATCGGAAACTAAAACTGGTCTCACAGGGAGTGTTCAAGTCACAGACTGTAGAAGAGTCTCTGATCTTGTACTTTACGCGGCATTGTGCTTCTTGTATTTAATTCCGATGCGATTTCTGTGTTTCATCGTGAATGTGAAAGTCCAAGGAATTCATTGAACCTGCAGTGGTGTATCGGAAAGTAATACTGGTTTCACAGGGAATGCTCAAAACACCAACTGTAAGAAGAGTCTCTATTCTTGTACTTAAGCCGGCATTGTGCCTTTTGTATTTAATTCCGATGTGATTTCTGTGTTTCATAGTCAATGTGAAGGTCCAAGGAATACATTGAACCTGCGGTGGTGTATCGGAAACTAATACTGGTCTCACAGGGAATGCTCAAAGCACCAACTGTAAGAAGAGTCTCTATCCTTGTACTTAAAGCGGCCTTGTGCCATTTGTATTTAATTCCGATGCGATTTCTGTGTTTCATAGTCAGTGTGAAGGTCCAAGGAATACCTTGAACCTGAAGTGGTGTATCGAAAACTAATACTGGTCTCACATTGAATGCTCAAAGCACCAACTGTAAGAAGAGTCTCTATTCTTGTACTTAAGGCGGCATTGTGTCTTTTGTATTTAATTCCGATGCGATTTCTGTGTTTCATAGTCAATGTGAAGGTCCATGGAATACCTTGAACCTGAAGTGGTGTATCGGAAACTAGTACTGCTCTCAGAGGGAATGCTCAAAACACCGACTGTAAGAAGTGTCTCTATTCTTGTACTTAAGGCGGCATTGTGCCTTTTGTATTTAATTCCGATGCGACTTCTGTGTTTCATCGGCAATGTGAAGGTCCAAGGAATACATTGAACATGCAGTGTTGTATCGGAATCTAATACTGGTCTCACAGGGAATGCTCAAAAACACCGACTGTAAGAAGAGGCTCTATTCTTGTAATTAAGGTGGCATTGTGCCTTTTATATTTAATTCCGATGCGATTTCTGGGTTTCATCGTCAATGTGAAAGTCCAAGGAATACATTGAACCTGCAGTGGTGTATCGGAAACTAATACTGGTCTCACAGGAAGAGATCAAAGAATGGACCCTAAGAAGTCTCACTCTTCTGGCATTAAGGCGGCATTGTGCCTGTTGTATTTCATTCCGATGTAATTTCAGTGTTTCATCGTAATTGCGTATGTCCAAGGAATACATTGAACCTGCAGCGGTGTATCGGAAACTAATACTGGTCTTACAGGGAATGCTCAAAGCACCGACTGTAAGAAGAGTCTCTATTCTTGTACTTAAGGCGGCAATGTGCCTTTTTTATTTAATTCCGATGCGATTTCTGTGTTTCATCGTCAATGTGAAAGTCAAAGGAATACATTGAACCTGCAGTCGTGTATCGGAAACTAATACTGGTCTCACAGGGAATTCTCAAAGCACCAACCGTAAGAAGAGTCTCTATTCTGGTACGTAAGCCGGCATTGTGCCTTTTCTTTTTAATTCCGATGCGATTTCTGTGTTTCATAGGCACTGTGAAGGTCCAAGGAATACTTTGAACCTGCAGTGGTGTATCGGAAACTAATACTGGTCTCACAGGGAATGCTCAAAGCACCGACTGTAAGAAGAGTCTCTATTCTTGTACTTAAGGTGGCCTTGTGCCTTTTGTATTTAATTCCGATGCGACTTCTGTGTTTCATAGTCAATGTGATGGTCCAAGGAATACCTTGAACCTGCAGTGGTGTATCGGAAACTAATACCGCTCTCAGAGGCAATGCTCAAAGCACCGAATGTAAGAAGTGTCTCTATTCTTGTACCTAAGACGGCTTTGTGCCTTTTGTATTTAATTCCGATGCGATTTCTGTGTTTCATCATCAATGTGAAGGTCCAAGGAATACAGTGAACCTGCAGTGGTGTTTCGGAAACTAAGACGGGTCTCACAGGGAATGCTCAAAACACCGACTTTAAGAAGAGTCTCTATTCTTGTACTTAAGGCCGCATTGTGCCTTTTGCATTTAATTCCACGTCGATTTCTGTGTTTCATAGTCAATGTGAAGGTCCAAGGTATACACTGAACCTTCAGTTGTGTATCGGAAACTAATACTGGTCTCACAGGGAATGCTCAAAGCACCGACTGTAAGAAGAGTCTCTATTCTTGCAGTTAAGGCGGCATTGTGCCTTTTGTATTTAATTCCGATGTAATTTCAGTGTTTCATCGTCAATGTGTATGACAAGGAATACATTGAACCCGCAGTGGTGTATCGGAAATTAATACTGGTCTCACAGGGAATGCTCAAAGCACCAACTGTAAGAAGGATCTCTACTCCTTTACTTAAGGCGGCATTGTGCCTTTTGTATTTAATTCCGATGCGATTTCTGTGTTTCATCGTCAATTTGAAGCTCCAAGCCATACATTGAAGCTGCAGTGGTTTATCGGAAGTTAATACTGGTCTCACAGGGAATGCTCAAAGCACCGATTGTAAGAAGAGGCTCTATTCTTGCACTTAAGGCGGCATTGTGGCTTTTGTATTTAATGCCGATACGATTTCTGTGTTTCATCGTCAATGTGAAGGTCCAAGGAATGCACTGAACCTGCAGTGGTGTATCGGAAACTAATACTGGTCTCACTGGGAATGCTCAAAACACCGACCGTAAGAAGAGTCTCTATTCATGTACTTAAGTCGGCATTGTGCCTTTTGTATTTAATTGCGATGCGATTTCTGTGTTTCATCGTCAATGTGAAGGTCCAAGGAATGCATTGAACCTGCAGTATTGTATCGGAAACTAATACTGGTCTCATTGGGAATGCTCAAAACACCGACCGTAAGAAGATTCTCTATTCTTGTACTTAAGGCGGCATTGTGCCTTTTGCATTTAATTCCGATGCGATTCCTGTGTTTCATAGTCAATGTGAAGGTCCAAGGAAAACTTTGAACCTGCAGTGGTGTATCGGAAACTAATACTGGTCTCACAGGGAATGCTCAAAGCACCGACTGTAAGAAGAGTCTCTATTCTTGTACTTAAGGCGGCCTTGTGCCTTTTGCATTTAATTCCGATGCGATTTCCGTGTTTCATCGTCAATGTGAAGGTCCAAAGAATACACTGAACCTGCAGTGGTGTATCGGAAACTAATACTGGTCTCACAGGGAATGCTCAAAACACCGACTGTAAGAAGAGTCTCTATTCTTGTATTTAAGGCGGCATTGTGCCTTTTGCATTTAATTCCGATGCGATTTCTGTGTTTCATAGGCAATGTGAAAGTCCAAGAAATACTTTGAAACTGCAGTGGTGTATCGGAAACTAATACTAGCCTCACAGGGAATGCTCAAAGCACCGGCTGTAAGAAGAGTCTCTGTTCTTGTACTTAAGGCGGCCTTGTGTCTTTTGTATATAATTCCAATGCGATTTCTGTGTTTCATAGTCAATGTGTAGGTCCAAGGAATACCCTGAACCTGCAGTGGTGTATCGGAAACTAATACGGCTCTAAGAGGGAATGCCCAAAGCACTGACTGTAAGAAGTGTCTCTATTCTTGCACTTAAGGCGGAATTGTGCCTTTTGTATTTAATTCCGAAGCGATTTCTGTGTTTCATCGTCAATGTGAAGGGCCAAGGAATACATTGAAACTGCAGTGGTGTATCGGATATTAATACTGGCCTCACAGGGAATGCTCAAAGCACTAACTGTAAGAGGAGTGTCTATTCTTGTACTTAAGCCGGCATTGTGCCTTTTGTATTTAATTCCTATGGGATTTCTGTGTTTCATAGTCAATGTGAAGGTCCAAGGAATACTTTGAACCTGCAGTCGTGTATCGGAAGCTAATACTGGTCTCACATTAAAGGATCAAAGCACAGATTCTAAGAAGTCTCACTCATCTTGCACTAAAGGCGGCATTGTGCCTTTTGTATTTAATTCCGATGTAATTTCTGTGTTCCATCGTCAATGTTTAGGTCCAAGGAATACATTGAACCTGCAGTGGTGCATCGGAAACTAATACTGGTCACACAGGGAGTGTTCAAGGCACAGACTGAAGAAGAGTCTCTGATCTTGTACTTTACGCGGCATTGTGCTTCTTGTATTTAATTCCGATGCGATTTCTGTGTTTCATCGTCAATGTGAAGGTCCAAGAAATACATTGAACCTGAAGTGGTGTATCGGAAACAAATACTGGTCTCACAGGAAGTGGTCAAAACACAGACACTAAGAAGTCTCACTCTTCTGGCACTAAATTCAGCATTGTGCCTTTTGTATTTAATTCCGATGTAATTTCAGTGTTTCATCGTCAATGTGTATGTCCAAGGAATACATTGATCCTGCAGTGGTGTATCGGAAACTAATACTGCTCTCACAGGGAGTGTTCAAGGCACAGACTGTAGAAGAGTCTCTGATCATGTACTTTACGCGGCATTGTGCTTCTTGTATCTAATTCCCATGTGATGTCTGTGTTTCATCGTCAATGTGAAGGTCCAAGGAATACATTGAACCTGCAGTGGTGAATCGGAAACTAATACTGGTCTCACAGGAAAGGATCAAAGCACAGACTCTAAGAATTCTCACTCTTCTTTCACTTAAGGCGGCATTGTGCCTTTTGTATTTAATTCCGATGCGATTTCTGTGTTTCATCGTAAATGTGAAGGCCCAAGGAATACATTGAAACTGCAGTGGTGTATCGGAAACTAATACTGGTATCACAGGGAATGCTCAAAGCAGCGACTGTAAGAAGAGTCTCTATTCTTGTAATTAAGGCGGCATTGTGCCATTTGTATTTAATTCCGATACGATTTCTGTGTTTCATCTTCAATGTGAAGGTCCAAGGAATACATTGTACCTGCAGTGGTGTATCGGAAACTAATACTGGTCTCACAGGAAAGGATCAAAGAATGGACTCTAAGAAGTCTCACTCTTCTTCCATTAAGGCGGCATTCTGTCTTTTGTATTTAATTCCGATGTAATTTCTGTGTTTCATCGTCAATGTGAAGGTCCGAGGAATACATTGAATCTGCAGTGGTGTATCGGAAACTAATACTGGTCTCACAGTGAATGCTCAAAGCACCGACTGTAAGAAGATTCTGTATTCTTGTATTTAAGGCGGCATAGTTGCCTTTTGTATTTCATTCCGATGCGATTTCTGTGTTTCATCGTCAACTTGAAGTTCCAAGGAATACATTGAACCTGCAGTGGTGTATCGGAAACTAATACTGGTCTCACAGGGAATGCTCAAAGCACCGACTGTAAGAAGAAGCTCTATTGTTGTACTTAAGGCGGCTTTGTGCCTTTTGTATTTCATTCCGATGCGATTTCTGTGTTTCATAGTCAATTTGAATGTCCAAGGAATACACTGAACCTGCAGTTGTGTATCGGAAACTAATACTGGTCTCACAGGGAATGCTCAAAGCACCGACTGTAAGAAGATTCTCTATTCTTGTACTTAAGGCGGCATTGTGCCTTTTGTATTTAATTCCGATGCGATTTCTGTGTTTCATCGTCAATGTGAAGGTCCAAGGAATGCATTGAACCTGCAGTGGTGTATCGGAAACTAATACTGGTCTCACTGGGAATGCTCAAAACACCGACTGTAAGAAGATTCTCTATTCTTGTACTTAAGGCGGCATTGTGCATTTTGCATTTAATTCCGATGCGATTTCTGTGTTTCATAGTCAATGTGAAGCTCCAAGGAATACTTTGAACCTACAGTGGTGTATCGGAAACTAATACTGGTCTCACAGGGAATGCTCAAAGCACCGACTGTAAGATGAGTCTCTATTCTTGTACTTAAGGCGGCTTTGT
The DNA here is from genome assembly GCF_021461395.2 of Schistocerca americana. Lineage (NCBI taxonomy): Eukaryota > Metazoa > Arthropoda > Insecta > Orthoptera > Acrididae > Schistocerca > Schistocerca americana. The sequence goes on along the minus strand of NC_060123.1, from coordinate 728,076,724 downwards.
GCCTTTTGCATTTAATTCCGATGCGATTTCCGTGTATCATTGTCAATGTGATGGTTCAAGGAACACACTGAACCTGCAGTGGCGTATCGGAAACTAATACTGGTCTCACAGGGAATGCTCAAAACACCGACTGTAAGAAGAGTCTCTATTCTTGTAATTAAGGCGGCATTGTGCCATTTGTATTTAATTCCGATGCGATTTCTGTGTTTCATCTTCAATGTGAAGGTCCAAGGAATACATTGAACCTGCAGTGGTGTATCGGAAACCAATACTGGTCTCACTGGAAAGGATTAAAGTATGGACTCTAAGAAGGTTCACTCTTCTTGCATTAAGGCGGCATTCTTTCTTTTGTATTTAATTCCGATGTAATTTCTGTGTTTCATCGGCAATGTGAAGGTCCAAGGAATATGTTGAACCCGCAGTGGTGTGTCGGAAACTAATACTGGTCTCACAGTGAATGCTCAAAGCACCGACCGTAAGAAGATTCTCTATTATTGTACTTAAGGCGGCATTTTTGCCATTTGTATTTAATTCCCATGCGATTTCTGTGTTTCATCGTCAACTTGAAGTTCCAAGGTATACATTGAACCTGCAGTGGTGTATCGGAAACTAATACTGGTCTCACAGGGAATGCTCAAAGCTCCGACTGTAAGAAGAATCTCTATAGTTGTACTTAAGGCGGCTTTGTGCTTTTTGTATTTAATTCCGATGCGATTTCTGTGTTTCATCGTCAATGTGAAGGTCCAAGGAATACACTGAACCAGCAGTTGTGTATCGGAAACTAATACTGGTCTCACAGGGAATGGTCAAAGCACCGACTGTAAGAAGAGTCTCTATTCTCGCACTTAAGGCGGCATTGTGCCTTTTGTATTTAATTCCGATGTAATTTCTGTGTTTCATCGTCAACTTGAAGTTCCAAGGAATACATTGAACCTGCAGTGGTGTTCGGAAACTAATACTGGTCTCACAGGGAATGCTCAAAGCACCGAGTGTAAGAAGAGTCTCTATTCTTGTACTTAAGGCGGCCTTGTGCCTTCTGCATTTAATTCCGATGCGATTTCCGTGTTTCATCGTCAATGTGAAGGTCCAAAGAATACACTGAACCTGCAGTGGTGTATCGGAAACTAATACTGGTCTCACAGGGAATGCTCAAAACACCGACTGTAAGAAGAGTCTCTATTCTTGTATTTAAGGCGGCATTGTGCCTTTTGCATTTAATTCCGATGCGATTTCTGTGTTTCATAGTCAATGTGAAAGTCCAAGAAATACTTTGAAACTGCAGTGGTGTATCGGAAACTAATACTAGCCTCACAGGGAATGCTCAAAGCACCGGCTGTAAGAAGAGTCTCTGTTCTTGTACTTAAGGCTGCCTTGTGTCTTTTGTATATAATTCCAATGCGATTTCAGTGTTTCATAGTCAATGTGTAGGTCCAAGGAATACCCTGAACCTGCAGTGGTGTATCGGAAACTAATACGGCTCTAAGAGGGAATGCCCAAAGCACTGACTGTAAGAAGTGTCTCTATTCTTGCACTTAAGGCGGAATTGTGCCTTTTGTATTTAATTCCGAAGCGATTTCTGTGTTTCATCGTCAATGTGAAGGGCCAAGGAATACATTGAAACTGCAGTGGTGTATCGGATATTAATACTGGCCTCGCAGGGAATGCTCAAAGCACTAACTGTAAGAGGAGTGTCTATTCTTGTACTTAAGCCGGCATTGTGCCTTTTGTATATAATTCCTATGGGATTTCTGTGTTTCACAGTCAATGTGAAGGTCCAAGGAATACTTTGAACCTGCAGTCATGTATCGGAAACTAATACTGGTCTCACATTAAAGGATCAAAGCACAGATTCTAAGAAGTCTCACTCATCTTGCACTAAAGGCGGCATTGTGCCTTTTGTATTTAATTCCGATGTAATTTCTGTGTTTCATCGTCAATGTTTAGGTCCAAGGAATACATTGAGCCTGCAGTGGTGCATCGGAAACTAATACTGGTCACACAGGGAGTGTTCAAGGCACAGACTGTAGAAGAGTCTCTGATCTTGTACTTTACGCGGCATTGTGCTTCTTGTATTTAATTCCGATGCGATTTCTGTGTTTCATCGTCAATGTGAAGGTCCAAGAAATACATTGAACCTGAAGTGGTGTATCGGAAACAAATACTGGTCTCACAGGAAACGGTCAAAACACAGACACTAAGAAGTCTCACTCTTCTGGCACTTAATTCAGCATTGTGCCTTTTGTATTTAATTCCGATGTAATTTCAGTGTTTCATCGTCAATGTGTATGTCCAAGGAATACATTGATCCTGAAGTGGTGTATTGGAAACTAATACTGCTCTCACAGGGAGTGTTCAAGGCACAGACTGTAGAAGAGTCTCTGATCATGTACTTTACGCGGCATTGTGCTTCTTGTATGTAATTCCCATGTGATGTCTGTGTTTCATCGTCAATGTGAAGGTCCAAGGAATACATTGAACCTGCAGTGGTGAATCGGAAACTAATACTGGTCTCACAGGAAAGGATCAAAGCACAGACTCTAAGAAGCCTCACTCTTCTTTCACTTAAGGCGGCATTGTGCCTTTTGTATTTAATTTCGATGTAATTTCAGTGTTTCATCGTCAATGTTTATGTCCAAGGAATACATTGAACCTGCAGTGGTGTATCGGAAACTAATACTGCTCTCAGAGGGAATGCTCAATGCACAGACTGTAAGAAGGGTCTCTATTCTTGTACATAAGGCGGAATTGTGCCTTATGTATTTAATTCCGATGCGATTTCTGTGTTTCATCGTCAATGTGAAGGTCCAAGGAATACATTGAACCTGCAGTGGTGTATCGGAAAATTACTGGTCTCACAGGGAATGCTCAAAACACCGACTGTAAGAAGAGACTCTATTCTTGTACTTAAGGCAGCATTGTGCCTTTTGCATTTAATTCCGATGCGATTTCTGTGTTTCTTAGTCAATGTGAATGTCCAAGAAATACTTTGAACCAGCAGTGGTGTATCGGAAACTAATACTGCTCTTAGAGGGAATGCTCAATGCACAGACTGTAAGAAGGGTCTCTATTCTTGTACATAAGGCGGAATTGTGCCTTATGTATTTAATTCCGATGCGATTTCTGTGTTTCATCGTCAATGTGAAGGTCCAAGGAATACATTGAAACTGCGGTGGTGTATCGGAAACTAATACTGGTCTCACAGGGAATGCTCAAAGTAGCGACTGTAAGAAGAGTCTCTATTCTTGTAATTAAGGCGGCATTGTGCCATTTGTATTTAATTCCGATACGATTTCTTTGTTTCATCTTCAATGTGAAGGTCCAAGGAATACATTGTACCTGCAGTGGTGTATCGGAAACTAATACTGGTCTCACAGGAAAGGATCAAAGAATGGACTCTAAGAAGTCTCACTCTTCTTCCATTAAGGCGGCTTTCTGTCTTTTGTATTTAATTCCGATGTAATTTCTGTGTTTCATCGTCAATGTGAAGGTCCGAGGAATACATTGAATCTGCAGTGGTGTATCGGAAACTAATACTGGTCTCACAGTGAATGCTCAAAGCACCGACTGTAAGAAGATTCTCTATTCTTGTACTTAAGGCGGCAATGTTGCCTTTTTTATTTAATTCCGATGCGATTTCTGAGTTTCATCGTCAACTTGAAGTTCCAAGGAATACATTGAACCTGAATTGGTGTATCGGAAAAAAATACTGGTCCCACAGGGAATGCTCAATGCACCGACTGTAAGAAGAAGCTCTATTGTTGTACTTAAGGCGGCTTTGTGCCTTTTGTATTTAATTCCGATGCGATTTCTGTGTTTCATCTTCAATGTGAAGGTCCAAGGAATATGTTGAACCCGCAGTGGTGTGTCGGAAACTAATACTGGTCTCACAGTGAATGCTCAAAGCACCGACTGTAAGAAGATTCTCTATTCTTGTACTTAAGGCGGCATTTTTGCCATTTGTATTTAATTCCGATGCGAATTCTGTGTTTCATCGTCAACTTGAAGTTCCAAGGAATACATTGAACCTGCAGTGGTGTATCGGAAACTAATACTGGTCTCACAGGGAATGCTCAAAGCTCCGACTGTAAGAAGAATCTCTATAGTTGTACTTGAGGCGGCTTTGTGCTTTTTGTATTTAATTCCGATGCGATTTCTGTGTTTCATCGTCAATGTGAAGGTCCAAGGAATACACTGAACCAGCAGTTATGTATCGGAAACTAATACTGGTCTCACAGGGAATGCTCAAAGCACCGACTGTAAGAGAGTCTCTATTCTTGCACTTAAGGCGGCATTGTGACTTTTGTATTTAATTCCGATGTAATTTCAGTGTTTCATCGTCAATGTGTATGACAAGGAATACATTGAACCTGCAGTGGTGTATCGGATATTAATACTGGCCTCACAGGGAATGCTCAAAGCACTAACTGTAAGAGGAGTGTCTATTCTTGTACTTAAGCCGGCATTGTGCCTTTTGTATTTAATTCCTATGCGATTTCTGTGTTTCATAGTCAATGTGAAGGTCCAAGGAATACTTTGAACCTGCAGTCGTGTATCGGAAACTAAAACTGGCCTCACATTAAAGGATCTAAGCACAGATTCTAAGAAGTCTCACTCATCTTGCACTAAAGGCGGCATTGTGCCTTTTGTATTTAATTCCGATGTAATTTCTGTGTTTCATCGTCAATGTTTAGGTCCAAGGAATACATTGAGCCTGCAGTGGTGCATCGGAAACTAATACTGGTCACACAGGGAGTGTTCAAGGCACAGACTGTAGAAGAGTCTCTGATCTTGTACTTTACGCGGCATTGTGCTTCTTGTATTTAATTCCGATGCGATTTCTGTGTTTCATCGTCAATGTTTATGTCCAAGGAATACATTGAACCTGCAGTGGTGTATCGGAAACTAATACTGGTCTCACAGGGAATGCTCGAAGCACTAACTGTAAGAAGAGTCTCTATTCTTGTTCTTAAGCCGGCATTGTGCCTTTAGTATTTAATTCCGATGCAATTTCTGTGTTTCATCGTCAATGTGAAGGTCCAAGGAATACATTGAACCTGCAGTGGTGTATCGGAAAATTACTGGTCTCACAGGGAATGCTCAAAACACCGACTGTAAGAAGAGTCTCTATTCTTGTACTTAAGGCGGCATTGTGCCTTTTGCATTTAATTCCGATGCGATTTCTGTGTTTCTTAGTCAATGTGAATGGCCAAGAAATACATTGAACCTGCAGTGGTGTATCGGAAACTAATACTGGCCCCACAGGGAATGCTCAAAGCACCGACAGTAAGAAGAGTCCCTGTTCTTGTACTTAAGGGGGCCTTGTGCTTTTTGTATTTAATTCCGATGCGATTTCTGTGTTTTATAGTCAATGTGAAGGTCCAAGGAATACCTTGAACCTGCAGTGGTGTATCGGAAACTAATACTGCTCTCAGAGGGATTGCTCAAAGCACAGACTGTAAGAAGTGTCTCTATTCTTGTACATAAGGCGGAATTGTGCCTTTTGTATTTAATTCCGATGCGATTTCTGTGTTTCGTCGTCAATGTGACGGTCCAAGGAATACATTGAAACTGCAGAGGTGTATCGGAAGCTAATACTGGTCTCACAGGGAATGCTCAAAGCAGCGACTGTAAGAAGAGTCTCTATTCTTGTAATTAAGGCGGCATTGCGCCATTTGTATTTAATTCCGATACGATTTCTGTGTTTCATCTTCAATGTGAAGGTCCAAGGAATACATTGAACCTGCAGTGGTTTATCGGAAACTAATACTGGTCTCACAGGGAAGGATCAAAGAATGGACTCTAAGAAGTCTCACTCTTCTTCCATTAAGGCGGCATTCTGTCTTTTGTATTTAATTCCGATGTAATTTCTGTGTTTCATTGTCAATGTGAAGGTCAGAGGAATACATTGAATCTGCAGTGGTGTATCGGAAACTAATACTGGTCTTACAGTGAATGCTCAAAGCACCGACTGTAAGAAGATTCTCTATTCTTGTACTTAAGGCGGCATTGTTGCCTTTTGTATTTAATTCCGATGCGATTTCTGGGTTTCATCGTCAACTTGAAGTTCCAAGGAATACATTGAACCTGCAGTGGTGTATCGGAAACTAATACTGGTCTCACAGGGAATGGTCAAAGCACCGACTGTAAGAAGAAACTCTCTTGTTGTACTTAAGGCGGCTTTGTGCCTTTTGTATTTAATTCCGATGCGATTTCTGTGTTTCATAGTCAATTTGAATGTCCAAGGAATACACTGAACCTGCAGTTGTGTATCGGAAACTAATACTGGTCTCACAGGCAATGCTCAAAGCACCGACTGTAAGAAGATTCTCTATTCTTGTACTTTAGGCGGCATTGTGCCTTTTGTATTTAATTCCGATGCGATTTCTGTGTTTCATCGTCAATGTGAAGGTCCAAGGAATACATTGAACCTGCAGTGGTGTATCGGAAAATTACTGGTCTCACAGGGAATGCTCAAAGCAGCGACTGTAAGAAGAGTCTCTATTCTTGTAATTAAGGCGGCATTGTGCCATTTGTATTTAATTCCAAAACGATTTCTGTGTTTCATCTTCAATGTGAAGGTCCTAGGAATACATTGAACCTGCAGTGGTGTATCGGAAACTAATACTGGTCTCACAGGAAAGGATCAAAGAATGGACTCTAAGAAGTCTCACTCTTCTTCCATTAAGGCGGCATTCTGTCTTTTGTATTTATTCCGATGTAATTTCTGTGTTTCATCGTCAATGTGAAGGTCCGAGGAATACATTGAATCTGCAGTGGTGTATCGGAAACTAATACTGGTCTCACAGTGAATGCTCAAAGCACCGACTGTTAGAAGATTCTCTATTCTTGTACTTAAGGCGGATTGTTGCCTTTTGTATTTAATTGCGATGCGATTTCTGTGTTCCATCGTCAACTTGAAGTTCCAAGGAATACATTGAACCTGCAGTGCTGTATCAGAAACTAATACTAATCTCACAGGGAATGCTCAAAGCACCGACTGTAAGAAGAAACTCTCTTGTTGTACTTAAGGCGGCTTTGTGCCTTTTGTATTTAATTCCGATGCGATTTCTGTGTTTCATAGTCAATTTGAATGTCTAAGGAATACACTGAACATGCAGTTGTGTATCGGAAACTAATACTGGTCACACAGGGAATGCTCAAAGCACCAACTGTAAGAAGATTCTCTATTCTTGTACTTATGGCGGCATTATGCCCTTTGTATTTAATTCCGATGCGATTTCTGTGTTTCATCGTCAATGTGAAGGTCCAAGGAATACATTGAACCTGCAGTGGTGTATCGGAAAATTACTGGTCTCACAGGGAATGCTCAAAGCAGCGACTGTAAGAAGAGTCTCTATTCTTGTAATTAAGGCGGCATTGTGCCATTTGTATTTAATTCCGATACGATTTCTGTGTTTCATCCTCAATGTGAAGGTCCAAGGAATACATTGAACCTGCAGTGGTGTATAGGAAACTAATACTGGTCTCACAGGAAAGGATCAAAGAATGGACTCTAAGAAGTCTCACTCTTCTTCCGTTAAGGCGGCATTCTGTCTTTTGTATTTAATTCCGATGTAATTTCTGTGTTTCATCGTCAAAGTGAAGGTCCGAGGAATACATTGAATCTGCAGTGGTGTATCGGAAACTAATACTGGTCTCACAGTGAATGCTCAAAGCACCGACTGTATGAAGATTCTCTATTCTTGTACTTAAGGCGGATTTGTTGCCTTTTGTATTTAATTCCGATGCGATTTCTGTGTTTCATCGTCAACTTGAAGTTCCAAGGAATACATTGAACCTGCAGTGGTGTATCAGAAACTAATACTGGTCTCACAGGGAATGCTCAATGCACCGACTGTAAGAAGAAACTCTATTGTTGTACTTAAGGCGGCTTTGTGCCTTTTGTATTTAATTCCGATGCGATTTCTGTGTTTCATAGTCAATTTGAATGTCCAAGGAATACACTGAACCTGCAGTTGTGTATCGGAAACTAATACTGGTCTCACAGGGAATGCTCAAAGCACCGATTTTAAGAAGATTCTCTATTCTTGTACTTTAGGCGGCATTGTGCCTTTTGTATTTAATTCCGATGCGATTTCTGTGTTTCATCGTCAATGTGAAGGTCCAAGGAATACATTGAACCTGCAGTGGTGTATCGGAAAATTACTGGTCTCACAGGGAATGCTCAAAGCAGCGACTGTAAGAAGAGTCTCTATTCTTGTAATTAAGGCGGCATTGTGCCATTTGTATTTAATTCCGATACGATTTCTGTGTTTCATCCTCAATGTGAAGGTCCAAGGAATACATTGAACCTGCAGTGGTGTATCGGAAACTAATACTGGTCTCACAGGAAAGGATCAAAGAATAGACTCTAAGAAGTCTCACTCTTCTTCCATTAAGGCGGCATTCTGTCTTTTGTATTTAATTCCGATGTAATTTCTGTGTTTCATCGTCAATGTGAAGGTCCGAGGAATACATTCAATCTGCAGTGGTGTATCGGAAACTAATACTGGTCTCACAGTGAATGCTCAAAGCACCGACTGTAAGAAGATTCTCTATTCTTGTACTTAAGGCGGATTTGTTGCCTTTTGTATTTAATTCCGATGCGATTTCTGTGTTTCATCGTCAACATGAAGTTCCAAGGAATACATTGAACCTGCAGTGGTGTATCAGAAACTAATACTGGTCTCACAGGGAATGCTCAATGCACCGACTGTAAGAAGAAACTCTATTGTTGTACTTAAGGCGGCTTTGTGCCTTTTGTATTTAATTCAGATGCGATTTCAGTGTTTCATAGTCAATTTGAATGTCCAAGGAATACACTGAACCTGCAGTTGTGTTTCGGAAACTAATACAGGTCTCACAGGGAATGCTCAAAGCACCGATTTTAAGAAGATTCTCTATTCTTGTACTTAAGGCGGCATTGTGCCTTTTGTATTTAATTCCGAACGGTTTCTGTGTTTCATCGTCAATGTGAAGGTCCAAGGAATGCATTGAACCTGCAGTGGTGTATCGGAAACTAATACTGGTCTCACAGGGAATGCTCAAACCACCGACTGTAAGAAGAGTCTCTATTATTGTACTTAAGGCGGCATTGTGCCTTTTGCATTCAATTCCGATCCGATTTCTGTGTTTCATAGTCAATGTAAATGTCCAAGAAATACTTTGAAACTGCAGTGGTGTATCGGAAACTAATACTGGCCTCACAGGGAATGCTCAAAGCACCGGCTGTAAGATGAGTCTCTGTTCTTGTACTTAAGGCGGCCTTGTGCCTTTTGTATTTAATTCCGATGCGATTTCTGTGTTTCATAGTCAATGTGAAGGTCCAAGGAATACCCTGAACCTGCAGTGGTGTATCGGAAACTAATACTGGTCTAAGAGGGAATGCCCAACGCACCGACTGTAAGAAGTGTCTCTATTCTTGTACTTAAGGCGGAATTGTGCCTTTTGTATTTAATTCCGATGCGATTTCCGTGTTTCATCGTCAATGTGAAGGTCCTAGGAATACACTGATTCTGCAGTGGTGAATCGGAAACTAATACTGGTCTCACAGGGAATGCTCAAAACACCGACTGTAAGAAGAGTCTCTATTCTTGTACTTAAGTCGGCATTGTGCCTTTTGCATTTAATTCCGATGCGATTTCTGTGTTTCATAGTCAATGTGAATGTCCAAGATATACTTTGAAACTGCAGTGGTGTATCGGAAACTAATACTAGCCTCACAGGGAATGCTCAAAGCACCGGCTGTAAGAAGAGTCTATGTTCTTGTACTCAAGGCGGCCTTGTGTCTTTTGTATTTAATTCCGATGCGATTTCTGTGTTTCATAGTGAATGTGAAGGTCCAAGGAATACCCTGAATCTGCAGTGGTGTATCTGAAACTAATACTGCTCTTAGAGGGAATGCAAAAACACTGACTGTAAGAAGTGTCTCTATTCTTGCACTTAAGGCGGAATTGTGCCTTTTGTATTTAATTCCGATGCGATTTCTGTGTTTCATCGTCAATGTGAAGGGCCATGGAATACATTGAAACTGCAGTGGTGTATCGGAAACTAATACTGGTCTCACAGGGAATGCTTATAGCAGCGACTGTAAGAAGAGCCTCTATTCTTGTAATTAAGGCGGCATTGTGCCATTTGTATTTAATTCCGATGCGGTTTCTGTGTTTAATCGTCAATGTGAAGGTCCAAGGAATATGTTGAACCCGCAGTGGTGTGTCGGAAACTAATACTGGTCTCACAGTGAATGCGCAAAGCACCGACTGTAAGAAGATTCGCTATTCTTGTACTTAAGGCGGCATTTTTGACATTTGTATTTAATTCCGATGCGATTTCTGTGTTTCATCGTCAACTTGAAGTTCCAAGGAATACATTGAACCTGCAGTGGTGTATCGGAAACTAATACTGGTCTCACAGGGAATGCTCAAAGCTCCGACTGTAAGAAGAATCTCTATAGTTGTACTTATGGCGGCATTGTGCCTTTTGTATTTAATTCCTATGCGATTTCTGTGTTTCATAGTCAATGTGAAGGTCCTAGGGATACTTTGAACCTGATGTGGTGTATCGGAAACAAATACTGGTCTCACTGGAAACGATCAAAACACAGACACTAAGAAGTCTCACTCTTCTGGCACTTAATCCGGCATTGTGCCTTTTGTATTTAATTCCGATGTAATTTCTGTGTTTCATCGTCAATGTGAAGGTCCAAGGAATACATTGATCCTGCAGTGGTGTATCGGAAACTAATACTGCTCTCACAGGGAGTGTTCAAGGCACAGACTGTAGAAGAGTCTCTGATCTTGTACTTTACGCGGCATTGTGCTTCTTGTATATAATTCCCATGCGATTTCTGTGTTTTATCGTGAATGTGAAGGTCCAAGGAATACATTGAACCTGCAGTGGTGATCGGAAACTAATACTGGTCTCACAGGAAAGGATCAAAGCACAGACTCTAAGAAGTCTCACTCTCCTTGCACTTAAGGCGGCATTGTGCCTTTTGTATTTAATTTCGATGTTTTTTCAGTGTTTCATCGTCAATGTTTAGGTCCAAGGAATACATTGAACCTGCAGTGGTGTATCGGAAATTAATACTGGTCTCACAGGGAATGCTCAAAGCACTAACTGTAAGAAGAGTCTCTATTCTTGTCCTTAAGCCGGCATTGTGCCTTTTGTATTTAATTCCGATGCGATTTCTGTGTTTCATCGTCAATGTGAAGGTCCAGGGAATACATTGAACCTGCAGTGGTGTATCGGAAAATTACTGTTCTCACAGGGAATGCTCAAAACACCGACTGTAAGAAGAGTCTCTATTTTTGTACTTAAGGCGGCATTATCCTTTTGCATTTAATTCCGGTGCGATTTCTGTGTTTCTTAGTCAATGTGAAGGGCCAAGAAATACTTTTAAACTGCAGTGGTGTATCGGAAACTAATACTGGTCTCACAGGGAATGCTCAAAGCAGCGACTGTAAGAAGAGTCTCTATTCTTGTAATTAAGGCGGCATTGTGCCATTTGTATTTAATTCCGATACGATTTTTGTGTTTCATCTTCAATGTGAAGGTCCAAGGAATACATTGAACCTGCAGTGGTGTATCGGAAACTAATCCTGGTCTCACAGGAAAGGATCAAAGAATGGACTCTAAGAAGTCTCACTCTTCTTCTATTAAGGCGGCATTCTGTCTTTTGTATTTAATTCCGATGTAATTTCTGTGTTTCATCGTCAATGTGAAGGTCCGAGGAATACATTGAATCTGCAGTGGTGTATCGGAAACTAATACTGGTCTCACAGGGAATGCTCAAAGCACCGACTGTAAGAAGAGACTCTCTTGTTGTACTTAAGGCGGCTTTGTGCTTTTTGTATTTAATTCCGATGCGATTACTGTGTTTCATAGTCAATTTGAATGTCCAAGGAATACACTGAACCTGCAGTTGTGTATCGGAAACTAATACTGATCTCACAGGGAATGCTCAAAGCACCGACTGTAAGAAGATTCTCTATTCTTGTACTTAAGGCGGCATTGTGCCTTTTGTATTTAATTCCGATGCGATTTCGGTGTTTCATCGTCAATGTGAAGGTCCAAGGAATGCATTGAACCAGCAGTGGTGTATCGGAAACTAATACTGGTCTCACAGGGAATGCTCAAAACACCGACTGTAAGAAGAGTCTGTATTCTTGTACTTAAGGCGGCATTGTGCCTTTTGCATTTAATTCCGATGCGATTTCTGTGTTTCATAGTCAATGTGAAGGTCCAAGGAATACACTGAATCTGCAGTGGTGTATCGGAAACTAATACTGCTCTCACAGGGAATGTTCAAAACACCGGCTGTAAGAAGAATCTCTATTCTTGTATTTAAGGCGGCATTGTGCCTTTTGCATTCAATTCCGATCCGATTTCTGTGTTTCATAGTCAATGTGAATGTCCAAGAAATACTTTGAAACTGCAGTGGTGTATCGGAAACTAATACTGGCCTCACAGGGAATGCTCAAAGCACCGGCTGTAAGAAAAGTCTCTGTTCTTGTACTTAAGGCGGCCTTGTGCCTTTTGTATTTAATTCCGATGCGATTTCTGTGTTTCATAGTCAATGTGAAGGTCCAAGGAATACCCTGAACCTGCAGTGGTGTATCGGAAACTAATACTGCTCTAAGAGGGAATGCCCAAAGCACCGACTGTGAGAAATGTCTCTATTCTTGTACTTAAGGCGGAATTGTGCCTTTTGTATTTAATTCCGATGCGATTTCTGTGTTTCATCGTCAATGTGAAGTGCCAAGGAATACATTGAAACTGCAGTGGTGTATCGGAAACTAATACTGGTCTCACAGGGAATGCTCAAAGCAGCGACTGTAAGAAGTGATTCTATTCTTGTAATTATGGCGGCATTGTGCCATTTGTATTGAATTCCGATGCGATTTCTGTGTTTCATCTTCAATGTGAAGGTCCAAGGAATACATTGAACCTGCAGTGGTGTATCGGAAACTAATACTGGTCTCACAGGAAAGGATTAAAGAATGGACTCTAAGAAGTCTCACTCTTCTTGCATTAAGGCGGCATTCTTTCTTTTGTATTTAATTCCGATGTAATTTCTGTGTTTCATCGTCAATGTGAAGGTCCAAGGAATATATTGAACCCGCAGTGGTGTGTCGGAAACTAATACTGGTCTCACATTGAATGCTCAAAGCACCGACTGTAAGAAGATTCTCTATTCTTGTACTTAAGGCGGCATTGTTGCCGTTTGTATTTAATTCCGATGCGATTTCTGTGTTTCATCGTCAACTTGAAGTTCCAAGGAATACATTAAACCTGCAGTGGTGTATCGGAAACTAATAATGGTCTCACAGTGAATGCTCAAAGCACCGACTGTAAAAAGATTCTCTATTCTTGAAATTAAGGCGGCATTGTGCCATTTGTATTTAATTCCGATGCGATTTCTGTGTTTCATCTTCAATGTGAAGGTCCAAGGAATACATTGAACCTGCAGTCGTGTATCGGAAACTAATACTGGTCTCACATTAAAGGATCAAAGCACAGATTCTAAGAAGTCTCACTCATCTTGCACTAAAGGCGGCATTGTGCCTTTTGTATTTAATTGCGATGTAATTTCAGTGTTTCATCGTTATTGTGTATGTCCAAGGAATACAATGATCCTGCAGAGGTGTATCGGAAACTAATACTGCTCTCACAGGGAGTGTTCACGGCACAGACTGTAGAAGAGTCTCTGATCTTGTACTTTACGCGGCATTGTGCTTCTTGTATTTAATTCGGATGCGATTTCTGTGTTTCATCGTCAATGTGTATGTCCCAGGAATACATTGAACCTGCAGTGGTGTATCGGAAACTAATACTGGTCTCACAGGGAATGTTAAAAGCACCGACTGTAAGAAGAGTCTCTATTCTTGCACTTAAGGCGGCATTGTGCCTTTTGTATTTAATTCCGATGTAATTTCAGTGTTTCATCGTCAATGTGTATGACAAGGAATACATTGAACCTGCAGTGGTGTATCGGAAATTAATACTGGCCTCACAGGGAATGCTCAAAGCACTAACTGTAAGAGGAGTCTCTATTCTTGTACTTAAGCCGGCATTGTGCCTTTTGTATTTAATTCCGATGCGATTTCTGTGTTTCATAGTCAATGTGAAGGTCCAAGGAATACGCTGAACCTGCAGTCGTGTATCGGAAACTAATACTGGTCTCACATTAAAGGATCAAAGCACAGATTCTAAGATGTCTCACTCATCTTGCACTAAAGGCGGCATTGTGCCTTTTGTATTTAATTCCGATGTAATTTCAGTGTTTCATCGTTATTGTGTATGTCCAAGGAATACAATGATCCTGCAGTGGTGTATCGGAAACTAATACTGCTCTCACAGGGAGTGTTCACGGCACAGACTGTAGAAGAGTCTCTGATCTTGTACTTTACGCGGCATTGTGCTTCTTGTATTTAATTCGGATGCGATTTCTGTGTTTCATCGTCAATGTGTATGTCCCAGGAATACATTGAACCTGCAGTGGTGAATCGGTAACTAATACTGGTCTCACAGGGAATGCTCAAAGCACTAACTGTAAGAAGAGTCCCTATTCTTGTACTTAAGGCGGCATTGTGCCTTTTGCATTTAATTCCGATGCCATTTCTGTGTTTCTTAGTCAATGTGAATGGCCAAGAAATACTTTCAACCTGCAGTGGTGTATCGGAAACTAATACTGGCCTCACAGGGAATGCTCAAAGCACGGACAGTAAGAAGAGTCTCTGTTCTTGTACTTAAGGGGGCCTTGTGCCTTTTGTATTTAATTCCGATGCGATTTCTGTGTTTTATAGTCAATGTGAAGGTCCAAGGAATACCTTGAGCCTGCAGTGGTGTATCGGAAACTAATACAGCTCTCAGAGGGAATGCTCAATGCACAGACTGTAAGAAGTGTCTCTATTCTTGTACATAAGGCGGAATTGTGCCTTTTGTATTTAATTCCGATACGATTTCTGTGTTTCATCTTCAATGAGAAGGTCCAAGGAATACATTGAACCTGCAGTGGTGAATCGGAAACTAATACTGGTCTCACAGGAAAGGATCAAAGAATGGACTCTAAGAAGTCTCAATCTTCTTGCATTAAGGCGGCATTCTGTCTTTTGTATTTAATTCCGATGTAATTTCTGTGTTTCATCGTCAATGTGAAGGTCCGAGGAATACATTGAATCTGCAGTGGTGTATTGGAAACTAATACTGGTCTCACAGTGAATTCTCAAAGCACCGACTGTAAGAAGATTCTCTATTCTTGTACTTAAGGCGGCATTGTTGCCTTTTGTATTTAATTCCGATGCGATTTCTGTGTTTCATCGTCAACTTGAAGTTCCAAGGAATACATTGAACCTGCAGTGGTGTATCGGAAACTAATACTGGTCTCACAGGGAATGCACAAAGCACCGACTGTAAGAAGAATCTCTATTGTTGTACTTTAGGCGGCTTTGTGCCTTTTGTATTTAATTCCGATGCGATTTCTGTGTTTCATTGTGAATTTAAATGTCCAAGGAATACACTGACCCTGCAGTTGTGTATCGGAAACTTATACTGGTCTCAATGGGAATACTCAAAGCACCGACTGTAAGAAGAAACTCTATTCTTGCACTTAAAGCGGCATTGTGCATTTTTTGTATTTAATTCCGTTGTAATTTCAGTGTTTCATCGTCAATGTGTATGACAAGAAATACATTGATCCTGCAGTGGTGTATCGGAAATTAATACTGGCCTCACAGGGAATGCTCAAAGCACTAACTGTAAGAAGAGTCTCTATTCTTGTACTTAAGCCAGCATTGTGCCATTTGTATTTAATTCCGATGCGATTTCTGTGTTCAATAGTAAATGTGAAGGTCCAAGGAATACATTGAACCTGCAGTGGTGTATCGGAATCTAATACTGGTCTCACAGGGAGTGTTCAAGGCACAGACTGTAGAAGAGTCTCTGATCATGTACTTTACGCGGCATTGTGCTTCTTGTATTTAATTCCGATGCGATTTCTGTGTTTCATCGTCAATGTGAAAGTCCAAGGAATACTTTGAACCTGCAGTGGTGTATCGGAAACTATTACTGGTCTCACAGGGAATGCTCAAAGCACCGACTGTAAGAAGATTCTCTATTCTTGTACTTAAGGCGGCATTGTGCCTTTTGTATTTATTTCCGATGCGATTTCTGTGTTCCATCGTCAATGTGAAGGTCCAAGGAATGCATTGAACCTGCAGTGGTGTATCGGAAACTAATACTGGTCTCACAGGAAAGGATTAAAGAATGGACTCTAAGAAGTCTCACTTTTCTTGCATTAAGGCGGCATTCTTTCTTTTGTATTTAATTCCGATGTAATTTCTGTGTTTCATCGTCAATGTGAAAGTCCAAGGAATATTTTGAACCCGCAGTGGTGTGTCGGAAACTAATACTGGTATCACAGTGAATGCTCAAAGCACCGACTCTAAGAAGATTCTCTATTCTTGTACTAATGGCGGCATTGTTGCCATTTGTATTTAATTCCGATGCGATTTCTGTGTTTCATCGTAAACTTGAAGTTCCAAGGAATACATTGAACCTGCAGTGGTGTATCGGAAACTAATACTGGTCTCACAGTGAATGCTCAAAGCACCGACTGTAAGAAGATTCTCTATTCTTGTAATTATGGCGGCATTGTGCCATTTGTATTTAATTCCGATGCGATTTCTCTGTTTCATCTTCAATGTGTAGGTCCAAGGAATACATTGATCCTGCAGTGGTGTATCGGAAACTAATACTGGTCTCACAGGAAAGGATTAAAGAATGGACTCTAAGAAGTCTCACTCTTCTTGCATTAAGGCGGCATTCTTTCTTTTGTATTTAATTCCGATGTAATTTCTGTGTTTCATCGTCAATGTGAAGGTCCAAGGAATATATTGAACCCGCAGTGGTGTATCGGAAACTAATACTGGTCTCACAGGGAATGCTCAAAGCTACGACTGTAACAAGAATCTCTATTGTTGTACTTAAGGCTGGTTTGTGCCTTTTGTATTTAATTCCGATGCGATTTCTGTGTTTCATCTTCAATGTGAAGGTCCAAGGAATACTTTGAACCTGCAGTCGTGGATCGGAAACTAACACTGGTCTCACATTAAAGGATCAAAGCACAGATTCTAAGAAGTCTCACTCATCTTGCACTAAAGGCGGCATTGTGCCTTTTGTATTTAATTCCGATGTAATTTCTGTGTTTCATCGTCAATGTTTAGGTCCAAGGAATACATTGAGCCCGCAGTGGTCCATCGGAAACTAATACTGGTCACACAGGGAGTGTTCAAGGCACAGACTGTAGAAGAGTCTCTGATCTTGTACTTTACACGGCATTGTGCTTCTTGTATTGGATTCCGATGCGATTTCTGTATTTCATCGTCAATGTGAAGGTCCAAAAAATACAATGAACCTGCAGTGGTGTATCGGAACTAATACTGGTCTCACAGGAAACGATCAAAACACAGACACTAAGAAGTGTCACTCTTCTGGCACTTAATTCGGCATTGTGCCTCTTTATTTAATTCCGATGTAATTTCAGTGTTTCATCGTCAATGTGTATGTCCAAGGAATACATTGAACCTGCAGTGGTGTATCGGAAACTAATACTGGTCTCACAGGGAGTGTTCAAGGCACAGACTGTAGAAGAGTCTCTGATCTTGTACTTTACGCGGCATTGTGCTTCTTGTATTTAATTCCCATGCGATTTCTGTGTTTCATCGTCAATGTGAAGGTCCAAGGAATACATTGAACCTGCAGTGGTGTATCGGAAACTAATACTGGTCTCACAGGAAAGAATCAAAGCACAGACTCTAAGAAGTCTCACTCTTCCTGCACTTAAGGCGGCATTGTGCCTTCTGTATTTAATTCCGATGTAATATCAGTGTTTCATCGTCAATGTGCATGTCCAAGGAATACATTGAACCTACAGTGGTGAATCGGAAACTAATACTGGTCTCACAGGGAATGCTCAAAGCACTAACTGTAAGAAGAGTCTCTATTCTTGTACTTAAGCCGGCATTGTGCCTTTTGTATTTAATTCCTATGCGATTTCTGTGTTTCATCGTCAATGTGAAGGTCCAAGGAATACATTGAACCTGCAGTGGTGTATCGGAAACTATTACTGGTCTCACAGGGAATACTCAAAACACCGACTGTAAGAAGAGTCTCTATTCTTGTACTTAAGGCGGCATTGTGCCTTTTGCATTTAATTCCGATGCGATTTCTGTGTTTCTTAGTCAATGTGAATTTCCAAGAAATACTTTGAAGCTGCAGTGGTGTATCGGAAACTAATACTGGCCTCACAGGGAATGCTCAAATCACCGACTGTAAGAAGAGTCTCTGTTCTTGTACTTAAGGGGGCCTTGTGCCTTTTGTATTTAATTCCGATGCGTTTTCTGTGTTTCATAGTCAATGTGAAGGTCCAAGGAATACCTTGAACCTGCAGTGGTGTATCGGAAACTAATACTGCTCTCAGAGGGAATGCTCAAAGCACAGACTGTAAGAAGTGTCTCTATTCATGTACTTAAGGCGGAATTGTCCCTTTTGTATTTAATTCCGATGCGATTTCTGTGTTTCATCGTCAATGTGAAGGTCCAAGGAATACATTGAAACTGCAGTGGTGTATCGGAAACTAATACTGGTCTCACAGGGAATGCTCAAAGCAGCGACTGTAGGAACAGTCTCTATTCTTGCACTTAAAGCGGCATTGTGCCTTTTGTATTTAATTCCGAAATAATTTCAGTGTTTCATTGTCAATGTGTATGACAAGGAATACATTGAACCTGCAGTGGTGTATCGGAAATTAATACTGGCCTCTCAGGGAATGCTCAAAGCACCGACTGTAAGAAGAGTCTCTATTCTTGTACTTAAGGCGGCCTTGTGCCTTTTGTAGTTAATTCCGATGCGATTTCTGTGTTTCATAGTCGATGAGAATGTCCAAGGAACACCTTGAACCTGCAGTGGTGTATCGGAAACTAATACTGCTTTCAGAGGCAATGCTCAAACAACGACTGTAAGAAGTGTCTCTATTCTTGTACGTAAGGCGGCATTGTGCCTTTTGTATTTGATTCCGATGCGGTTTCTGTGTTTCATCGTGAATGTGAAGGTCCAAGGAATACATTGAACCTGCAGTGGTGTATCGGAAACTATTACTGGTCTCACAGGGAATGCTCAAAGCACCGACTGTAAGAAGAGTCTCTATTCATGTACTTAAGTCGGCATTGTGCCTTTTGTATTTAATTCCGATGCGATTTCTGTGTTTCATCGTCAATGTGAAGGTCCAAGGAATACATTGAACCTGCAGAGGTGTATCGGAAACTAATACTGGTCGCACAGGAAAGGATCAAGCCACAGACTCTAAGAAGTCTCACTCTTCTTGCACTTAAGGCGGCATTGTGCCTTTTGTATTTAATTCCGAGGTAATTTCAGTGTTTCATCGTCAATGTGTACGTCCAAGGAATACATTGAACCGGCAGTGGTGTATCAGAAACTAATACTGGTCTCACAGGGAATGCTCAAAGCAACGGCTGTAAGAAGAGTCTCTATTCTTGTACTTAAGGCGGTATTCTGCCTTTTGTATTTAATTCCGATGCGATTTCTGTGTTTCATCGTCAATGTGAAGGTCCAAGGAATACATTGAACCTGCAGTGGTGTATCGGAAAGTAATACTGGTGTCACATGGAGTGCTCAAAGCACCGACTGTAAGAAGTGTCTCTATTCTTGTACTTAATGCGGCATTTTGCCCTTTCTATTTAATTCCGATGCGATTTCTGTGTTTCATCGTCACTGTGAAGGTCCAATGAATACATTGAATCTGCAGTGGTGTATCGGAAACTATTACTGGTCTCACAGGGAATGCTCAAAGCACCGACTGTAAGGAGAGTCTCTATTCTTGTAATTAAGGCGGCATTGTGCCATTTGTATTAAATTCCGATGCGATTTCTGTGTTTCATCGTCAATGTGAAGGTCCAAGGAATATATTGAACATGCAGTGGTGTATCGGAATCTAATACTGGTGTCACAGGAAAGGTTCAAAGAATGGACTCTAAGAAGTCCCACTCTTCTCGCATTAAGGCGGCATTGTGTCTTTTGTATTTCATTCCGATGTAATTTCAGTGTTTCATCGTCATAGTGTATGTCCAGGGAATACATTGAACCTGCAGTGGTGTATCGGAAACTAATACTGGTCTCACAGGGAATGCTCAAATCCCCGACTCTAAGAAGCGTCTCTATTCTTGTACTTAAGGCGGCATTATATCTTTTGTATTTAATTCCGATGCGATTTCTGAGTTTCATAGTCAATTTGAAGGTCCAAGGAATACATTGAACTTGCAGTGGTGTTTCGGAAACTAATACTGGTCTGAGAGGCAATGCTCAAAGCACCGACTGAGGGAAGTGTCTCTATTCTTGTACTTAATGCGGCATTGTGCCTTTTGTTTTTAATTCCGATGCGATTTCTGTGTTTCATCGTCAATGTGACGGTCCAAGGAATACATTGAACCTGGAGTGGTGTATCGAAAACTATTACTGGTCTCACAGGGAATGCTCAAGCACCGACTGTAAGAAGAGTCCCTATTCTCGTAATTAAGGCGGCTTTGTGCCTTTTGTATTTAGTTCCGATGCGATTTCTGTGTTTCATCGTCAATGTGAAGGTCCAAGGAATACATTGAACCTGCAGTGGTGTATCGGAAACTAATACTAGTCTCACAGGAAAGGATCTAGGCACAGACACTATGGAGTCTCACTCCTCTAGAACTTATGGCGGCATTGTGCCTTTTGTATTTAATTCCGATGTAATTTCAGTATTTCATCGTCAATGTGTATGTCCAAGGAATACATTGAACCTGCAGTGGTGTATCGGAAACTAATACTGGTCTCACAAGGAATGCTCAAAGCACCGACTGTAAGAAGAGTCTCTATTCTTGTACTTAAGGCGGCATTGTGCCTTTTGTATTTAATTCCGATGCGATTGCTGTGTTTCATCGTCAATGTGAAGGTCCAAGGAATACATTGAACCTGCAGTGGTGTATCGGAAACTAATACTGGTCTCACAGGAAATGCTCAAAACACCGACTGTAAGAAGAGTCTCTATTCTTGTACTTAAGGCGGCATTGTGCCTTTTTCATTTAATTCCGATGCGATATCTGTGTTTCATAGTCAAATGGAAGGTCCAAGGAATACTTTGAACCTGCAGTGGTGTATCGCAAAATAATACTGGTCTCACAGGGAATGCTCAAAGCACCGACTGTAAGAAGAGTCTCTATTCTTGTACCTAAGGCGGCATTGTGCCTTTTGTATTTAATTCCGATGCGATTTCTGTGTTTCATCGTCAATGTGAAGGTCCAAGGAATACATTGAACCTGTAGTGGTGTATCGGAAACTAATACTGGTCTCACAGGAAAGAACAAGGCACAGACACTAAGAAGTCTCACTCCTCTAGCACTTAAGGTGGCATTGTGCCTTTTGTAATTAATTCCTATGTAATTTCAGTATTTCATCGTCAATGTGTATGTCCAAGGAATACATTGAACCTGCAGTGGTGTATGGGAAACTAATACTGGTCTCACAGGTTATGCTCAAAGCACCGACTGTAGGAAGAGTCTCTATTCTTGTACTTAAGGCGGCATTGTGCCTTTTGTATTTAATTCCAATGCGATGTCTGTGTTTCATCGTCAATGTGAAGGTCCAAGGAATACATTGAACCTGCAGTGGTGTATCGGAAACTAACACTGGTCTCACAGGAAAAGCTCAAAACACCGACTGTAAGAAGAGTTTCTATTCTTGTACTTAAGGTGGCTTTGTGCCTTTTGCATTTAATTCCGATGCGATTTCTGTGTTTCATCGTCAATGTGAAGGTCCAAGGAATACACTGAACCTGCAGTGGTGTATCGGAAACTAATACTGGTCTCACAGGAAATGCTCAAAACACCGACTGTAAGAAGAGTCTCTATTCTTGTACTTAAGACGGCATTGTGCCTTTTGTATTTAGTTCCGATGCGATTTCTGTGTTTCATATTCAATGTGAATGTCCAAGGAATTCCTTGAACCTGCAGTGGTGTATCGGAAACTAATACTGCTCTCACAGGGAATGATCAAAGCACCGACTGAAAGAAGAGTCTCTATTCTTGTACTTAAGCCGGCATAGTTGCTTTTGTATTTAATTCCGATGCGATTTCTGTGTTTCACAGTCAATGTGAAGGTCCAAGGAATACTTTGAACCTGCAGTCGTGAATCGGAAACTAATACTGGTCTCACATTAAAGGATCAAAGCACAGATTCTAAGAAGTCTCACTCATCTTGCACTGATGGCGGCATTGTGCCTTTTGTATTTAATCCCGATGTAATTTCAGTGTTTTATCATCAATGCTTAGGTCCAAGGAATACATTGAGCCTGCTGTGGTGCATCTGAAACTAATACTGGTCACACAGGGAGTGTTCAAGGCACAGACTGTAGAAGAGTCTCTGATCTTGTACTTTATGCGGCATTGTGCTTCTTGTATTTAATTCCGATGCGATTTCTGTGTTTCATCGTCAATGTGAAGGTCCAAGGAATACATTGAACCTGCAGTGGTGTATCGGAAACTAATACTGGTCTCACAGGAAAGGAACAAAGCACAGACTCTAAGAAGTCTCACTCTTCTTGCACTTAAGGCGGCATTGTGCCTTTTGTATTTAATTTCGATGTAATTTGAGTGTTTCATCGGTAATGTGTATGTCCAAGGAGTACATTGAACCTGCAGTGGTGTATCGGAAACTAATACTGGTCTCACAGGGAGTGTTCAAGGCACAGACTGTAGAAGAGTCTCTGATCTTGTACTTTAGGCGGCATTGTGCTTCTTGTATTTAATTCCGATGCGATTTCTGTGTTTCATCGTCAATGTGAAAGTCCAAGGAATACATTGAACCGGCGGTGGTGTATCGGAAAGTAATACTGGTCTCACAGGGAATGCTCAACGCACTAACTTTAAGAAGGGTCTCTATTCTTGTACTTAAGCCGGCATTGTGCCTTTTGTATTTAATTCCGATGCGATTTCTATGTTTCATAGTCAATGTGATGGTCCAAGGAATACTTTGAACCTGCAGTGGTGTATCGGAAACTAATACTGCTCTCACAGGGAATGCTCAAAGCATCGACTGTAAGAAGTGTCTCTATTCTTGTACTTAAGGCGGCATTGTGCCTTTTGTATTTCATTCCGATGCGATTTCTGACTTTCATAGTCAATGGGGAGGTGCACGGAATACTTTGAACCTGCAGTTGTGTATCGAAAACTAAAACTGGTCTCACAGGGAATGCTCAAAGCACCAACTGTAAGAAGATTCTCTATTCTTGAACTTAAGGCGGCCTTGTGCGTTTTGTATTTAATTCCGATGCGATTTCTGTGTTTCATAGTCAATGTGAAGGTCCAAGGAATACTTTGAACCTGCAGTGGTGTATCGGAAACTAATTATGCTCTCAGAGGGAATGCTCAAAGCTCCGACTGTAGGAAGTGTCTCTATTCTTGTACTTAGGGCGGCATTGTGCTTTTGTATTTAATTCCGATGCGATTTCTGTGTTTCATAGTCAATGTGAAGGTCCAAGGAATACTTTGAACCTGCAGTGGTGTATCGGAAACTAATACTGGTCTCAGAGGCAATGCTCAAAGCACCGTCTGAGAGAAGTGTCTCTATTCTTGTACTTAAGGCGGCATTGTGGCTTTTGTATTTAATTCCGATGCGATATCTTTGTTAAATCGTCAATGTGAAGGTCCAAGGAATACATTGAACCTGCAGTGGTGTATCGGAAACTATTAGTGGTCTCACAGGGAATGCTCAAGCACCGACTGTAAGAACAGTCTCTATTCTTGTAATTAAGGCGGCAATGTTCCTATTGTATTTAGTTCCGATGCGATCTCTGTGTTTCTTCGTCAATGTGAAGGTCCAAGGAATACATTGAACCTGCAGTGGTGTATCGGAAACTAATACTGGTCTCATAGGAAAGGATCAAGGCACAGACACTAAGAAGTGTCACTCCTCTAGCACTTAAGGCGGCATTGTGCCATTTGTAAATAATTCCGATGTAATTTCAGTATTTTATCGTCAATGTATATGTCCAAGGAATACATTAAACCTGCAGTGGTGTATCGGAAACTAATACTGGTCTCACAGGGAATGCTCAAAGCACCGACTGTAAGAAGAGTCTCTATTCTTGTATTTAGGGTGTCATTGTGCCTTTTGTATTTAATTCCTATGCGATTTCTGTGTTTCATCGTCAATGTGAAGGTCCAAGGAATACATTGAACCTGCAGTGGTGTATCGGAAACTAATACTGGTCTCACAGGAAATGCTCAAAACACCGACTGTAAGAAGAGTCTCTATTCTTGTTCTGTAGGCGGCATTGTGCCTTTTGTATTTAATTCCGAGGTGATTTCTGTGTTTCATCGTCAATGTGAAGGTCCAAGGAATACATTGAACCTGCAGTGGTGTATCGGAAACTATTACTGGCCTCACAGGGAATGCTCAAAGCACCGACTGTAAGAAGAGTCTCTATTCTTGTAATTAAGGCGGCATTGTGCCTTTTGTATTTAGTTCCGATGCGATTTCTGTGTTTCACCGTCAATGTGAAGGTCCAAGGAATACATTGAACCTACAGTGGTGTATCGAAAACTAATACTGGTCTCACGGGGAATGCTCAAAGCACTGACTGTAAGAAGAGTCTCTATTCTTGTACTTAAGGCAGCCTTGTGCCTTTTGTATTTAATTCCGATTCGATTTCTGTGTTTCATAGTCAACGTGAAGGTCCAAGGAATACATTGAACCTGCAATGGTGTATCGGAAACTAATACTGGACTCACAGGGAACGCTCAAATCACCGACTGTAAGAATAGTCTCTATTCTTGTACTTAAGGCGGCATTGTGCCTTTTGGATTTAATTCCGATGCGATTTCTGTGTTTCATCGTCAATGTGAAGGTCCTAGGAATACATAGAACCTGCAGTGGTGTATCGAAAATTAATACTGGTCTCACAGGGAATGCTCAAAGCACCGACTGTAAGAAGAGTCTCTAATCTTGTACTTAGAGGGCATTGTGCCTTTTGTGTTTAATTCCGATGCGATTTCTATGTTTCATTGTCAATATGAAGGTCCAAGGAATACATTGAACCTGCAATGGTGTATCTGAAACTAATACTGGTCTCACAGGGAGTGCTCAAAACACCGACTGTAAGAAGAGTCTCTATTCTTGTAATTAAGGCGGCATTGTGCCTTTTGTATTTAAGTCCGATGCGATTTCTGTGTTTCATCGTCAATGTGAAGGTCCAAGGAATACATTGAACCTCCAGTGGTGTATCGGAAACTAATACTGGTCTCACAGGGAATGCTCAAATCACCGACTGTAAGAAGAGTGTCTATAATAGTACTTAAGGCGGCATTGTGCCTTTTGTATTTAATTCTGATGCGATTTCTGTGTTTCATAGTCAATGTGAAAGTCCAAGGAATACTTTGAACCTGCAGTGGTGTATCGGAAACTAATACTGCTCTCAGAGGGAGTGCTCAAAGCATCGACGGTAAGAAGTGTCACTAATCTTGTGCTTAATCCGGCATTGTGCCTTTTGTATTTAATTCCGATGCGATTTCTGTGTTTCATAGTCAATGTGAAGGTTCAAGGAATACCTTGAACCTGCAGTCATGTATCGGAAACTAATACTGCTCTCAGAGGGAATGCTCAAAGCACCGACTGTAAGAAGTGTCTCCATTCTTGTACTTAAGGGGGCATTGTGCCTTTTGTATTTAATTCCGATGCGATTTCTGTGTTTCATCGTCAATGTGAAGCTCCAAGCAATAAATTGAACCTGCAGTGGTGTATCGGAAACTAATACTGGTCGCACAGGAAAGGATCAAGGCACAGACTCTAAGAAGTGTCACTCTTCTTGCACTTAAGGCGGCATTGTGCCTTTTGTATTTAATTCCGATGTAATTTCAGTGTTTCATCGTCAATGTGTATGTCCAAGAATACATTGAACCTACAGTGGTGTATCGGAAACTAATACTGGTCTCACAGGGAGTGCTCAAAGAACCGACTGTAAGAAGAGTCTATATTCGTGTAATTAAGGCGGCATTGTGCCTTTTGTATTTAATTCCTATGCGATTTCTGTGTTTCATCGTCAATGTGATGGTCCAAGGAATACAACGAACTTGCAGTGGTGTATCGGACACTAATACTGGTCTCACAGGAAAGGTTCAAAGAATGGACTCTAAGAAGTCTCACTCTTCTTGCATTAAGGCGGCATTGTGTCTTTTGTATTTAATTCCGATGTAATTTCAGTGTTTCATCGTCATAGTGTATGTCCAAGGAATACATTGAGCCTGCAGTGGTGTATCGGAAACTAATACTGGTCTCACAGGGAATGCTCAAAGCACCGACTGCAAGAAGAGTTTCTATTCTTGTAATTAAGGGGGCATTGTGCCTTTTGTATTTAAATCCGATGTAGTTTCAGTGTTTCATCGTCATTGTGTAAGTCCAGGGAATACATTGAACCTGCAGTGGTGTATCGGAAACTAATACTGGACTCACAGGGAATGCTCAAAGCACCGACTGTAAGAAGAGTCTCTAATCTTGTACTTAAGGTGGCATTGTGCCTTTTGTATTTAATTCCGATGCGATTTCTATGTTTCATTGTCAATATGAAGGTCCAAGGAATACATTGAACCTGCAGTGGTGTATCTGAAACTAATACTGGTCTCACAGGGAATGCTCAAAACACCGACTGTAAGAAGAGTCTCTATTCTTGTAATTAAGGCGGCATTGTGCCTTTTGTATTTAAGTCCGATGCGATTTCTGTGTTTCATCGTCAATGTGAAGGTCCAAGGAATACATTGAACCTGCAGTGGTGTATCAGAAACTAATACTGGTCTCACAGGGATGGTCAAAGCACCGACTGTAAGAAGAGTCTCTATAATTGTACTTAAGGCTTCATTGTGCCTTTTGTATTTAATTCCGATGCGATTTCTGTGTTTCATAGTCAATGTGAAGGTCCATGGAATACCTTGAACCTGCAGTGGTGTATGAGAAACTAATACTGCATTCAGAAGTAATGCTCCAATCACCGACTGTAAGAAGTGTCTCTATTCTTGTACTTAAGGCGGCATAGTGCCTTTTGTATTTAATTCCGATGCGATTTCCGTGTTTCATCGTCATAGTGAAGGTCTAAGGAATAAATTGAACCTGCAGTGGTGTATCGGATACTAATACAGGTCTCACAGGGAATGCTCAAAGCACCGACTGTAAGAAGAGTCTCCATTCTTGTAATTAAGGCGGCATTGTACCTTTTGTATTTAATTCCGATGCGATTTCTTTGTTTCATCGTCAATTTGAAGGTACAAGGAATACATTGACACTGCAGTGGTGTATCGGAAACTAATAGTTGTCTCACAGGGAATGCTCAAATCACCGACTGTAAGAAGAGTCTCTATTCTTGTACTTAAGGCAGCATTGTGCCTTCTGTATTTAATACCGATGAGATTTCTGTGTTTCATCGTCAATGTGAAGGTCCAAGGAATACTTTGAACCTGCAGTGGTGTATCGGAAACTAATACTGGTCTCACTGGGTATTCTCAAAGCACCAAATGTAAGAAGAGTCTCTATTCTTGTACTTAAGGCGGCATTGTGCCTTTTGTATTTAATTCCGATGCGATTTCTGTGTTTCATCGTCAATGTGAAGGTCCAAGGAATACATTGAACCTGCAGTATTGTATCGGAAACTATTACTGGTCTCACAGGGAATGCTCATAGCACCGACTGTAAGAAGAGTCTCTATTCTTGTAATTAATGCGAAATTGTGCCTTTTGTATTTACTTCCGATGCGATTTCTGTGTTTCATCGTCAATGTGAAGGTCCAAGGATTATATTGAACCTGCAGTGGTGTATCGGATACTAAAACTGGTCTCACAGGGAATGCTCAGAGCACCAACTGTAAGAAGAGTCTCCATTCTTGTAATTAAGGCGGCATTGTGCCTTTTGTATTTAATTCCGATGCGATTTCTTTGTTTCATCGTCAATTTGAAGGTCCAAGGAATACATTGAGCACGCAGTGGTGTATCGGAAACTAATACTGGTCTTGCAGGGAATGCTCAAACCACCGACTGTGAGAAGAGTCTCAATTCTTCTACTTATGGCGGCATTGTGACTTTTGTATTTAATTCCGATGCGATTTCAGTGTTTCATCGTCAATGTGAAGGTCCGAGGAATACATTGAACCTGCAGTGGTGAATCGAAAACTAATACTGGTCTCAATGGGAATGCTCAAAGCACCGACTGTAAGAAGAGTCTCTATTCTTGTACTTAAGGCGGCATTGTGCCTTTTTTATTTAATTCCGATGCGATTTCTGTGTTTCATAGTTAATGTGAAGGTCCAAGGTATACCTTGAACCTGCAGTGGTGTATGGGAAACTAATACTGCCCTCAGAGGGAAAGCTCAAAGCACCGACTGTAAGAAGTGTTTCTATTCTTGTACTTAAGGCCGGCATTGTGCCTTTTGTATTTAAATCCGATGCGATTTCTATGTTTCATCGTCAATGTGAAGGTCCAAGGAATACATTGAACCTGCAGTGGTGTATCGGAAACTATTACTGGTCTCACAGGGAATGCTCATAGCACCGACTGTAAGAAGAGTCTCTATTCTTGTAATTAATGCGAAATTGTGCCTTTTGTATTTACTTCCGATGCGATTTCTGTGTTTCATCGTCAATGTGAAGGTCCAAGGATTATATTGAACCTGTAGTGGTGTATCGGAAACTAATACTGGTCTCACAGGGAATGCTCAAAGCACCGACTGCAAAAAGAGTCTCTATTCTTGTATTTAAGGGGGCATTGTGCCTTTTGTATTTAATTCCGATGCAATTTCTTTGTTTCATAGTCAATGAGAACGTCCAAGGAATACCTTGAACCTGCAGTGGTGTATCGGAAACTAATACTGCTCTCAGAAGGAATGCTCAAATCACCGACTGTAAGAAGTGTCTCTGTTCTTGTACTTAAGGCGTCATTGTGCCTTTTGTATTTAATTCCGATGCGATTTCTGTGTTTCATCGTCAATGTGAAGGTCTAAGGAATACATTGAACCTGCAGTGGTGTATCGGATACTAATACTGGTCTCACAGGGAATGCTCAAAGCACCGACTGTAAGAAGAGTCTACATTCTTGTAATTAACGTGGCATTGTGCCTTTTGTATTTAATTCCGATGCGATTTCTTTGTTTCATCGTCAATTTGAAGGTCCAAGGAATACATTGAACCTGCAGTGGTGTATCGGAAACTAATACTGGTCTTGCAGGGAATGCTCAAACCACCGACTGTAAGAAGAGTCTCTATTCTTGTACTTATGGCGGCATTGTGACTTTTGTATTTAATTCCGATGCGATTTCAGTGTTTCATCGTCAATGTGAAGGTCCAAGGAATACATTGAACCTGCAGTGGTGTATCGATAACTAATACTGGTCTCAATGGGAATGCCCAAAGCACCGACTGTAAGAAGAGTCTCTATTCTTGTACTTAAGGCGGCATTGTGCCTTTTGTATTTAATTCCGATGCGATTTCTGTGTTTCATAGTCAATGTGAATGTCCAAGGAATACTTTGAACCTGCAGTGGTGTATCGGAAACTAATACTGGTCTCACAGGGAATGCTCAAAGCACCGACTGTAAGAAGAGTCTCTATTCTTGTACTTAAGTCTTCCTTGTGCCTTTTTTATTTAATTCCAATGCGATTTCTGTGTTTCATAGTTAATGTGTAGGTCCAAGGAATACCTTGAACCTGCAGTGGTGTATCGGAAACTAATACTGCCCTCAGAGGCAATGCTCAAAGCACCGACTGTAAGAAGTGTTTCTATTCTTGTACGTAAGGCGGCATTGGGTTTTTTGTATTTAAATCCGATGCGATTTCTATGTTTCATCGTGAATGTGAACATCCAAGGAATACATTGAACCTGCAGTGGTGTATCGGAAACTATTACTGGTCTCACAGGGAATGCACAAAATACCGACTGTAAGAAGAGTCTCTATTCTTGTAATTAAGGCGGCATTGTGCTTTTATATTTAATTCCGATGCGATTTCTGTGTTTCTCCGCAATGTGAAGGTCCATGGAATACATTGTACCTGTAGTGGTGTATCGGAAACTAATACTGGTCTCACAGGGAATGCTCAAAGCACCGACTGTAAGAAGAGGCTCTATTCTTGTACTCAAGGCGGCATTGTGCCTTTTGTATTTAATTCCGATGCGACTTCTGTGTTTCATAGTCAATGTGAAGGTCCAAGGAATAGTTTGAACCTGCAGTGGTGTATCGGAAACTATTACTGGTCTCACAGGGAATGCTCGAAGCACTGACTGTAAGAAGAGTCTTTATTCTTGTACTTAAGGCGGCCTTGTTACTTTTGTATTTAATTCCGATGCGATTTCTGTGTTTCATAGTCAATGTGAAGGTCCAAAGAATACCTTGAACCTGCAGTGGTGTTTCGGAAACTAATACTGGTCTCACAGGGAATGCTCAAATCACCGTCTGTAAGAAGTGTCTCTATTCTTGTACTTAAGGCGGCATTGTGCCTTTTGTATTTAATTCCGATGCGATTTCTGTGTTTCATCGTCAATGTGAAGGTCTAAGAAATACATTGAACCTGCGGTGGTGTATCGGAAACTAATACTGGTCTCACAGGGAATGCTCAAAGCACCGACTGTAAGAAGAGTCTCTATTCTTGTGCTTAAGGCGGCATTGTGCCTTTTGTTTTTAATTCCGATGCGATTTCTGTGTTTCATAGTCTATGTGAAGGTCCAAGGAATACTTTGAACCTGCAGTGGTGTATCGGAAACTAATACTGGTCTCATAGGGAATGCTCAAAGCACTGACTGTAAGAAGAGTCTCTATTCTTGTACTTAAGGCGGCCTTGTGACTTTTGTATTTAATTCCGATGCGATTTCTGTTTTCATAGTCAATGTGAAGGGCCAAGGAATACCTTGAACCTGCAGTAGTGTATCGGAAACTAATACTGCTCTTAGAGGGAACGCTCAAATCACCGACTGTAAGAAGTGTCTCTATTCTTGTACTTAAGACGACATTGTTCCTTTTGTATTTAATTCCGATGCGATTTCTGTGTTTCATCGTCAATGTGAAGGTCCAAGGAATACATTGAACCTGCAGTGGTGTATCGGAAACTAATACTGGTCTCACAGGAAAGGATCAAAGCACCGACTCTAAGAATTCTCACTCTTCTTGCAATAAAGCGGCATTGTGCCTTTTGTATTTAATTCCAATGTAATTTCAGTGTTTGATCGTCAATGTGAATGTCCAAGGAATACATTGAACCTGCAGCTGTGTATCGGAAACTAATACTGTTCTCACAGGGAATGCTCAAAGCAACGACTGTAAGAAGAGTCTCTACTCCCTCACTTAAGGCGGTTTTGTGCCTTTTGTATTTAATTCCGATGCGATTTCTGTGTTTCATCGTCAATGTGAAGCTCCAAGGAATACATTGAATCTGCAATAGTGTATCGGAAACTAATACTGGGCTCACAGGGAATGCTCCAAACACCGACTGTAAGAAGTGTCTCTATTCTTGTACTTAAGGCTCCATTGTGCCTTTTGTATTTAATTCCGATGCGATTTCTGTCATTCATCGTCAATGTGAAGGTCCAAGGAATACATTGAACCTGCAGTGGTGTATCGGAAACTAATACAGGTCCCACAGGGAATGCTCAAAGCATCGACTGTAAGAAGAGTCTGTATTCATGTACTTAAGGCGGCTTAGTGCCATTTGAGTTTAATTCCGATACGATTTCTGTCTTACATATTCAATTTGACCGTCCAAGGAATACATTGAATGTGCAGTGGTGTATCGGAAACTAATACTGGTCTCACAGGAAAGGATCAAAGCACAGATTCTAAGAAGTCTCACTCTTCTTGCAATTAAGGCGTCATTGTGCGTTTTGTATTTAATTACAATGTAATTTCAGTGTTTGATCGACAATGTGAATGTCCAAGGAATACATTGAACCTGCAGCTGTGTATCGAAAACTATTACTGGTCTCACAGGGAATGCGCCAAGCACCGACTGTAAGAAGCGTCTCTATTCTTGTAATTAATGCG
Organism: Schistocerca americana; assembly: GCF_021461395.2. Taxonomy (NCBI): domain Eukaryota; kingdom Metazoa; phylum Arthropoda; class Insecta; order Orthoptera; family Acrididae; genus Schistocerca; species Schistocerca americana. Next base: position 728,044,615 of record NC_060123.1, on the reverse strand, counting down.
TAATTGTGCCTTTTGTATTTAGTTCCGATGCGATTTCTGTGTTTCATCGTCAATGTGAAGGTCCGAGGATTATATTGAACCTGCAGTGGTGTATCGGAAACTAAAACTGGTCTCACAGGGAATGCTCAAAGCACCGACTGCAAGAAGAGTCTCTATTCTTGTAATTAAGGGGGCATTGTGCATTTTGTATTTAATTCCGATGCGTTTTCTGTGTTTCATAGTCAGTGTGAAGGTCCAAGGAATACATTGAACCTGCAGTGGTGTATCGGAAACTAATACTGGTCTTACAGGGAATGCTCAAAGCACCGACTGTAAGAAGAGTCTCTATTCTTGTACTTAAGTCTTCCTTGTGCCTTTTGTATTAAATTCCGATGCGATTTCTGTGTTTCATAGTCAATGAGAAGGTCCAAGGAATACCTTGAACCTGCAGTGGTGTATCTGAAACTAATACTGCCCTCAGAGGCAATGCTCAAAGCACCGACTGTAAGAAGTGTCTCTATTCTTGTACTTAAGGCGGCATTGTGCCTTTTGTATTTAAATCCGATGCGATTTCTATGTTTCATCGTGAATGTGTACGTCCAAGAAATACATTGAACCTGCAGTGGTGTATCGGAAATTATTACTGGTCTCACAGGGAATGCTCAGAGCACCGACTGTAACAAGAGTCACTATTCTTGTAATTAAGGCGCCATTGTGCTTTTGTATTTACTTCCGATGCGATTTCTGTGTTTCTCCGTCAATGTGAAGGTCCAAGGAATACATTGTACCTGTAGTGGTGTATCGGAAACTAATACTGGACTCACAGGGAATGCTCAAAGCACTGACTGTAAGAAGAGTCTCTATTCTTGTATTTAAGGCGGCCTTATTACATTTGTATTTAATTCCGATGCGATTTCTGTGTTTCATAGTCAATGTGAAGGTCCAAGGAATACCTTGAACCTGCAGTGGTGTATCGTAAACTAATACTGGTCTCACAGGGAATGCTCTAATCACCGACTGTAAGAAGTGTATCTATTCTTGTACTTAAGGCGGCATTGTGCCTTTTGTATTTAATTCCGATGCGATTTCTGTGTTTCTCCGTCAATGTGAAGGTCCAAGGAATACATTGTACCTGTAGTGGTGAATCGGAAACTAATACTGGTCTCACAGGGAATGCTCAAAGCACCGACTGTAAGAAGAGTCTCTATTCTTGTACTCAAGGCGGCATTGTGCCTTTTGTATTTAATTCCGATGCGATTTCTGTGTTTCATAGTCAATGTGAAGGTCCAAGGAATACTTTGAACCTGCAGTGGTGTATCGGAAACTGTTACTGGTCTCACAGGGAATGCTCAAAGCACTGACTGTACGAAGAGTCTCTATCTTGTACTTAAGGCGTCCTTGTTACTTTTGTATTTAATTCCGATGCGATTTCTGTGTTTCATAGTCAAAGTGAAGGTCAAAGGAATACCTTGAACCTGCAGTGGTGTATCGAAAACTAATACTGGTCTTACAGGGAATGCTCAAACCACCGACTGTATGAAGAGTCTCTAGTCTTGTACTTAAGGCGGCATTGTGCCTTTTGTATTTAATTCCGATGCGATTTCTGTGTTTCAACGTCAATGTGAAGGTCCAAGGAATACATTGAACGTGCAGTGGTGTATCGGAAACTATTACTGGTCTCACAGGGAATGCTCAAAGCACCGACAGTAAGAAGAGTCTCTATTCTTGTAATTAATGCGTAATTGTGCCATTTGTATTTAATTCCGATGCGATTTCTGTGTTTCATCGTCAATGTGAAGGTCTAAGGAATACATTGAACCTGCAGTGGTGTATCGGATACTAATACTGGTCTCACAGGGAATGCTCAAAGCACCGATTGTAAGAAGAGTCACCATTCTTGTACTTAAGGCGGCATTGTGCCTTTTTTATTTAATTCCGATGCGATTTCTGTGTTTCATATTCAATGTGAACGTCCAAGGAATACTTTGAACATGCAGTGGTGTATCATAAACTAATACTGGTTTTACAGGGAATGCTCAAAGCACCGACTGTAAGAAGAGTCTCTATTCTTGTACTTAAGTCTTCTTTGTGCCTTTTGTATTTAATTCCGATGAGATTTCTGTGTTTCATAGTCAATGTGAAGGTCCAAGGAATACCTAGAACCTGCAGTGGTGTATCTGAAACTAATACTGCCCTCAGAGGCAATGCTCAAAGCACCGACTGTAAGAAGTGTCTCTATTCTTGTACTTAAGACGGCATTGTGCCTTTTGTATTTAAATCCGATGCGATTTCTGTGTTTCTCCGTCAATGAGAAGGTCCGAGGAATACATTGTACCTGTAGTGGTGTATCGGAAACTAATACTGGTCTCACAGGGAATGCTCAAAGCACTGACTGTAAGAAGAGTCTCTATTCTTGTACTTAAGGCGGCCTTGTTTCTTTTGTATTTAATTCCGATGCGATTTCTGTGTTTCATAGTCAATGTGAAGGTCCAAGGAATACCTTGAACCTGCAGTGGTGTATCGTAAACTAATACTGGTCTCACAGGGAATGCTCAAATCACCGACTGTAAGAAGTGTCTTTATTCTTGTACTTAAGGCGGCATTGTGCCTTTTGTATTTGATTCCGATGCGATTTCTGTGTTTCATCGTCAATGTGAAGGTCTAAGGAATACATAGAACCTGCAGTGGTGTATCGGAAACTAATACTGGTCTCACAGGGAATGCTGAAAGCACCGACTGCAAGAAGAGTCTCAATTCTTGAACTTAAGGCGGCATTGTGCCTTTTGTATTTAATTCCGATTCGATTTCTGTGTTTCATAGTCAATGTGAAGGTCCAAGGAATACCTTGAACCTGCAGTGGTGTATCGGAAACTAATACTGGTCTCACAGGGAATGCTCAAAGCACCGACTGTAAGAAGAGTCTCTATTCTTGTAATTAATGCGTAATTGTGCCTTTTGTATTTAATTCCGATGCGATTTCTGTGTTTCTCCGTCAATGAGAAGGTCCGAGGAATACATTGTACCTGTAGTGGTGTATCGGAAACTAATACTGGTCTCACAGGGAATGCTCAAAGCACTGACTGTAAGAAGAGTCTCTATTCTTGTACTTAAGGCGGCCTTGTTTCTTTTGTATTTAATTCCGATGCGATTTCTGTGTTTCATAGTCAATGTGAAGGTCCAAGGAATACCTTGAACCTGCAGTGGTGTATCGTAAACTAATACTGGTCTCACAGGGAATGCTCAAATCACCGACTGTAAGAAGTGTCTCTATTCTTGTACTTAAGGCGGCATTGTGCCTTTTGTATTTGATTCCGATGCGATTTCTGTGTTTCATCGTCAATGTGAAGGTCTAAGGAATACATAGAACCTGCAGAGGTGTATCGGAAACTAATACTGGTCTCACAGGGAATGCTGAAAGCACCGACTGCAAGAAGAGTCTCAATTCTTGAACTTAAGGCGGCATTGTGCCTTTTGTATTTAATTCCGATTCGATTTCTGTGTTTCATAGTCAATGTGAAGGTCCAAGGAATACCTTGAACCTGCAGTGGTGTATCGGAAACTAATACTGGTCTCACAGGGAATGCTCAAAGCACCGACTGTAAGAAGAGTCTCTATTCTTGTAATTAATGCGTAATTGTGCCTTTTGTATTTAATTCCGATGCGATTTCTGTGTTTCATCGTCAATGTGAAGGTCTAAGGAATACATTGAACCTGCAGTGGTGTATCGGATACTAATACTGGTCTCACAGGGAATGCTCAAGACACCGACTGTAAGAAGAGTCTCCATTCTTGTACTTAAGGCTGCATTGTGCCTTTAGTATTTAATTCCGATGCGATTTCTGTGTTTCATATTCAATGTGAACGTCCAAGGAATACTTTGAACCTGCAGTGGTGTATCGGAAACTAATACTGGTCTCACAGGGAATGCTCAAAGCACCGACTGTAGGAAGAGTCTCTCTTCTTGTACTTAAGTCTTCCTTGTGCCTTTTGTATTTAATTCCGATGCGATTTCTGTGTTTCATAGTCAATGTGAAGGTCCAAGGAATACCTTGAACCTGCAGTGGTGTATCTGAAACTAATACTGCCCTCAGAGGCAATGCTCAAAGCACCGACTGTAAGAAGAGTCTCTAGTCTTGTACTTATGCGGCATTGTGCCTTTTGTATTTAATTCCGATGCGATTTCTGTGTTTCATAGTCAATGTAAAGGTCCAAGGAATACCTTGAACCTGCAGTGGTGTATCGGAAACTATTACTGGTCTCACAGGGAATGCTCAAAGCACCGACTGTAAGAAGAGTCTCTATTCTTGTAATTAATGCGTAATTGTGCCTTTTGTATTTAATTCCGATGCGATTTCTGTGTTTCATCGTCAATGTGAAGGTCTAAGGAATACATTGAACCTGCAGTGGTGTATCGGATACTAATACTGGTCTCACAGGGAATGCTCAAAGCACCGACTGTAAGAAGAGTCTCCATTCTTGTACTTAAGGCGGCATTGTGCCTTTTTTATTTAATTCCGATGCGATTTCTGTGTTTCATATTCAATGTGAACGTCCAAGGAATACTTTGAACCTGCAGTGGTGGATCGGAAACTAATACTGGTCTCACAGGGAATGCTCAAAGCACCGACTGTAAGAAGAGTCTCTATTCTTGTACCTAAGTCTTCCTTGTGCCTTTTGTATTTAATTCCGATGCGATTTCTGTGTTTCATAGTCAATGTGAAGGTCCAAGGAATCCCTTGAACCTGCAGTGGTGTATCTGAAACTAATACTGCCCTCAGAGGCAATGCTCAAAGCACCGACTGTAAGAAGTGTCTCTATTCTTGTACTTAAGGCGGCATTGTGCCTTTTGTATTTAAATCCGATGCGATTTCTATGTTTCATCGTGAATGTGTACGTCCAAGGAATACATTGAACCAGCAGTGGTGTATCGGAAACTATTACTGGTCTGACTGGGAATGCTCAAAGCACCGACAGTAAGAAGAGAGTCTCTATTCTTGTTATTAAGGCGGCATTGTGCCTTTTGTATTTAATTCCGATGCGATTTCTGTGTTTCATCGTCAATGTGAAGGTCCAAGGAATACATTGAACCTGCAGTGTTGTATCGGAAACTAATCCTGGTCTCACAGGTTAGGATCAAGGCACAGACTCCAAAAAATCTAACTCTACTTGGAATTAAGGTAGCATTGTGCCTTTTGCATTTAAATCCGATGCGATTTCTATGTATCATCGTGAATTTGAACGTCCAAGGAATACATTGAACCTGCAGTGGTGTATCGGAAACTATTACTGGTCTCACAGGGAATTCTCAAAGCACCGACTGTAAGAAGAGTCTCTATTCTTGTAATTAAGGCGCCATTGTGTTTTTGTATTTACTTCCGATGCGATTTCTGTGTTTCTCCGTCAACGTGAAGGTCCGAGGTATACATTGTACCTGTAGTGGTGTATCGGAAACTAATACTGGTCTCACAGGGAATGCTCAAAGCACTGACTGTAAGAAGAGTCTCTAATCTTGTACTTAAGGCGGCCTTGTTACTTTTGTATTTAATTCCGATGCGATTTCTGTGTTTCATAGTCAATGAGAAGGTCCAAGGAATACCTTGAACCTGCAGTGGTGTATCGTAAACTAATACTGGTCTCACAGGGAATGCTCAAATCACCGACTGTAAGATGTGTGTCTATTCTTGTACTTAAGGCGGCATTGTGCCTTTTGTATTTAATTCCGATGCGATTTCTCTGTTTCATCGTCAATGTGAAGGTCTAAGGAATACATAGAACCTGCGGTGGTGTATCGGAAACTAATACTGGTCTCACAGGGAACGCTGAAAGCACCGACTGTAAGAAGAGTCTCTATTCTTGAACTTAAGGCGGCATTGTGCCGTTTGTATTTAATTCCGATGCGATTTCTGTGTTTCATAGTCAATGTGAAGGTCCAAGGAATACTTTGAATCTGCAGTGGTGTATCGGAAACTAATACTGGTCTCACAGGGAATGCTCAAAGCACTGACTGTAAGAAGAGTCTCTATTCTTGTACTTAAAGCGGCCTAGTGACTTTTGTATTTAATTCCGATGCGATTTCTGTGTTTCATAGTCAATGTGAACGTCCAAGGAATACTTTGAATCTGCAGTGGTGTATCGGAAACTAATACTGGTTTCACAGGGAATGCTCAAAGCACCGATTGTAAGAAGAGTCTCTATTCTTGTACTTAAGACGGCATTGTGCCTTTTGTATTTAATTCCGATGCGATTTCTGTGTTTCTTCGGCAATGTGTATGTCAAAGGAATACTTTGTACCTGCAGTGGTGCATCGGAAACTAATACTGGTCTCACAGGGAATGCTCAAAGCACCGACTGAAAGAAGAGACTCTATTCTTGTACTTAAGGCGGCATTGTGCCTTTTGTATTTATTTCCGATGCGATTTCCGTGTTTCATAGTCAATGTGAATGTCCAAGGAATACTTTGAACCTGCAGTGGTGTATCGGAAACTAATACTGGTCTCACAGGGAATGCTCAAAGCACCGATTGTAAGAAGAGTCTCTATTCTTGTACTTAAGACGGCATTGTGCCTTTTGTATTTAATTCCGATGCGATTTCTGTGTTTCATCGTCAATGTGAAGGTCTAAGGAATACATTGAACCTGCAGTGGTGTATCGGATACTAATACTGGTCTCACAGGGAATGCTCAAGACACCGACTGTAAGAAGAGTCTCCATTCTTGTACTTAAGGCTGCATTGTGCCTTTAGTATTTAATTCCGATGCGATTTCTGTGTTTCATATTCAATGTGAACGTCCAAGGAATACTTTGAACCTGCAGTGGTGTATCGGAAACTAATACTGGTCTCACAGGGAATGCTCAAAGCACCGACTGTAGGAAGAGTCTCTCTTCTTGTACTTAAGTCTTCCTTGTGCCTTTTGTATTTAATTCCGATGCGATTTCTGTGTTTCATAGTCAATGTGAAGGTCCAAGGAATACCTTGAACCTGCAGTGGTGTATCTGAAACTAATACTGCCCTCAGAGGCAATGCTCAAAGCACCGACTGTAAGAAGAGTCTCTAGTCTTGTACTTAAGGCGGCATTGTGCCTTTTGTATTTAATTCCGATGCGATTTCTGTGTTTCATAGTCAATGTAAAGGTCCAAGGAATACCTTGAACCTGCAGTGGTGTATCGGAAACTATTACTGGTCTCACAGGGAATGCTCAAAGCACCGACTGTAAGAAGAGTCTCTATTCTTGTAATTAATGCGTAATTGTGCCTTTTGTATTTAATTCCGATGCGATTTCTGTGTTTCATCGTCAATGTGAAGGTCTAAGGAATACATTGAACCTGCAGTGGTGTATCGGATACTAATACTGGTCTCACAGGGAATGCTCAAAGCACCGACTGTAAGAAGAGTCTCCATTCTTGTACTTAAGGCGGCATTGTGCCTTTTTTATTTAATTCCGATGCGATTTCTGTGTTTCATATTCAATGTGAACGTCCAAGGAATACTTTGAACCTGCAGTGGTGGATCGGAAACTAATACTGGTCTCACAGGGAATGCTCAAAGCACCGACTGTAAGAAGAGTCTCTATTCTTGTACCTAAGTCTTCCTTGTGCCTTTTGTATTTAATTCCGATGCGATTTCTGTGTTTCATAGTCAATGTGAAGGTCCAAGGAATCCCTTGAACCTGCAGTGGTGTATCTGAAACTAATACTGCCCTCAGAGGCAATGCTCAAAGCACCGACTGTAAGAAGTGTCTCTATTCTTGTACTTAAGGCGGCATTGTGCCTTTTGTATTTAAATCCGATGCGATTTCTATGTTTCATCGTGAATGTGTACGTCCAAGGAATACATTGAACCAGCAGTGGTGTATCGGAAACTATTACTGGTCTGACTGGGAATGCTCAAAGCACCGACAGTAAGAAGAGAGTCTCTATTCTTGTTATTAAGGCGGCATTGTGCCTTTTGTATTTAATTCCGATGCGATTTCTGTGTTTCATCGTCAATGTGAAGGTCCAAGGAATACATTGAACCTGCAGTGTTGTATCGGAAACTAATCCTGGTCTCACAGGTTAGGATCAAGGCACAGACTCCAAAAAATCTAACTCTACTTGGAATTAAGGTAGCATTGTGCCTTTTGCATTTAAATCCGATGCGATTTCTATGTATCATCGTGAATTTGAACGTCCAAGGAATACATTGAACCTGCAGTGGTGTATCGGAAACTATTACTGGTCTCACAGGGAATTCTCAAAGCACCGACTGTAAGAAGAGTCTCTATTCTTGTAATTAAGGCGCCATTGTGTTTTTGTATTTACTTCCGATGCGATTTCTGTGTTTCTCCGTCAACGTGAAGGTCCGAGGAATACATTGTACCTGTAGTGGTGTATCGGAAACTAATACTGGTCTCACAGGGAATGCTCAAAGCACTGACTGTAAGAAGAGTCTCTAATCTTGTACTTAAGGCGGCCTTGTTACTTTTGTATTTAATTCCGATGCGATTTCTGTGTTTCATAGTCAATGAGAAGGTCCAAGGAATACCTTGAACCTGCAGTGGTTTATCGTAAACTAATACTGGTCTCACAGGGAATGCTCAAATCACCGACTGTAAGATGTGTGTCTATTCTTGTACTTAAGGCGGCATTGTGCCTTTTGTATTTAATTCCGATGCGATTTCTCTGTTTCATCGTCAATGTGAAGGTCTAAGGAATACATAGAACCTGCGGTGGTGTATCGGAAACTAATACTGGTCTCACAGGGAACGCTGAAAGCACCGACTGTAAGAAGAGTCTCTATTCTTGAACTTAAGGCGGCATTGTGCCGTTTGTATTTAATTCCGATGCGATTTCTGTGTTTCATAGTCAATGTGAAGGTCCAAGGAATACTTTGAATCTGCAGTGGTGTATCGGAAACTAATACTGGTCTCACAGGGAATGCTCAAAGCACTGACTGTAAGAAGAGTCTCTATTCTTGTACTTAAAGCGGCCTAGTGACTTTTGTATTTAATTCCGATGCGATTTCTGTGTTTCATAGTCAATGTGAACGTCCAAGGAATACTTTGAATCTGCAGTGGTGTATCGGAAACTAATACTGGTTTCACAGGGAATGCTCAAAGCACCGATTGTAAGAAGAGTCTCTATTCTTGTACTTAAGACGGCATTGTGCCTTTTGTATTTAATTCCGATGCGATTTCTGTGTTTCTTCGGCAATGTGTATGTCAAAGGAATACTTTGTACCTGCAGTGGTGCATCGGAAACTAATACTGGTCTCACAGGGAATGCTCAAAGCACCGACTGAAAGAAGAGACTCTATTCTTGTACTTAAGGCGGCATTGTGCCTTTTGTATTTATTTCCGATGCGATTTCCGTGTTTCATAGTCAATGTGAATGTCCAAGGAATACTTTGAACCTGCAGTGGTGTATCGGAAACTAATACTGCTCTCAGAGGGATTGCTCAAAGCACCGACTGTAAGAAGTGTCTCTATTCTAGTACTTAAGGCGGCATTGTGCCTTTTGTGTTTAATTCTGTTGCGATTTCTGTGTTTCATAGTGAATGTGAAGGTCCAAGGAATACCTTGAACCTGCAGTGGTGTATCAGAAACTAATACTGCTCTGAGAGGCAATGCTCAAAGCACCGACTGTAAGAAGTGTCTCTATTCTTGTACTTAAGGCGACATTGTGCGTTTTGTATTTACTTCCGATGCAATTTCTGTGTTTCACCGTGAATGTGAACGTCCAAGGAATACATTGAACCTGCAGTGGTGTATTGGAAACTATTACTCGTCTCACAGGGAATGCTCAAAACACCGACTGTAAGAAGAGGCTCTATTCTTGTAATTAAGGCGGCATTGTGCCTTTTGTATTTAATTCCGATGCGATATCTGTGATTCATCGTCAATGTGAAGCTCCAAGGAATACATTGACCCTGCAGTGGTGTATCAGAAACTAATACTGGTCTCACAGGAAAGGATCAAAGCACAGACTCCAAGAAGTCTCACTCTTCTTGCACTTATGGCGGCATTGTCCCTTTTGTATTTAATTCCGATGCGATTTCTGTGTTTCATCGTCATTGTGAAGATCCAAGGAATACATTGAATCTACAGTGGTGTATCGGAAACTAATACTGGTCTCACAGGGAATGCTCAAAGAACCGACTGTAAGAAGAGTCTGTATTCGTGTACTTAAGGCGGCTTAGTGCCTTTTGTGTTTAATTCCGATACGATTTCTGTCTTTCATATTCAATGTGACGGTCCAAGGAATGCATTGAACTTGAGTGGTGTATCGAAAACTAATACTGGTCTCACAGGAAAGGATCAAAGCGCAGACTCTAAGAAGTCTCACTCTTCTGGCAATTAAGGCGGCCTTGTGCCTTTTGTATTTAATTCCGATGTAATTTCAGTGTTTCATCGTCAATGTGTATGTGTATGGAATACATTGAGCATGCAATGGTGTATCGGAAACCAATACTGGTCTGACAGGGAATGCTCAAAGCACCGACTGTAAGAAGAGTCTCTACTCTTGCACTTAAGGCGGCATTGTGCATTTTGTATTACATTCCGAGGCGATTTCTGTGATTCATCGTCAATGTGAAGGTCCAAGGAATACATTAAACCTGCAGTGGTGTATCGGAAACTATTACTGGTCTGACTGGGAATGCTCAAAGCACCGACAGTAAGAAAAGAGTCTCTATTCTTGTTATTAAGGCGGCATTGTGCCTTTTGTATTTAATTCCGATGCGATTTCTGTGTTTCATCGTCAATGTGAAGGTCCAAGGAATACATTGAACCTGCAGTGTTGTATCGGAAACTAATCCTGGTCTCACAGGTTAGGATCAAGGCACAAACTCCAAAAAATCTAACTCTTCTTGGAATTAAGGTAGCATTGTGCCTTTTGCATTTAAATCCGATGCGATTTCTATGTATCATCGTGAATTTGAACGTCCAAGGAATACATTGAACCTGCAGTGGTGTATCGGAAACTATTACTGGTCTCACAGGGAATTCTCAAAGCACCGACTGTAAGAAGAGTCTCTATTCTTGTAATTAAGGCGCCATTGTGCTTTTGTATTTACTTCCGATGCGATTTCTGTGTTTCTCCGTCAACGTGAAGGTCCGAGGAATACATTGTACCTGTAGTGGTGTATCGGAAACTAATACTGGTCTCACAGGGAATGCTCAAAGCACTGACTGTAAGAAGAGTCTCTAATCTTGTACTTATGGCGGCCTTGTTACTTTTGTATTTAATTCCGATGCGATTTCTGTGTTTCATAGTCAATGAGAAGGTCCAAGGAATACCTTGAACCTGCAGTGGTGTATCGGAATCTAATACTGGTATCACAGGAAAGGATCAAAGCACAGACTCCAAGAAGTCTCACTCTTCTTGCAATAAAGCGGCATTGTGCCTTTTGTATTTAATTCCAATGTAATTTCAGTGTTTCATCGTCAATGTGAATGTCCAAGGAATACTTTGAACCTGCAGTGGTGTATCGGAAACTATTACTGGTCTCACAGGGAATTCTCAAAGCACCGACTGTAAGAAGAGTCTCTATTCTTGTACTTAAGGCGGCTTTGTGCCTTTTGTATTTATTCCGATGCGATTTCTGTGTTTCATCGTCAATGTGAATGTCCAAGGAATACATTGAACCTGCAGCTGTGAATCGGAAACTAATACTGGTCTCACAGGGAATGCTCAAAGCAACGACTGTAAGAAGAGTCTCTACTCCCTCACTTAAGGCGATTTTGTGCCTTTTGTATTTAATTCCGATGCGATTTCTGTGTTTCATCGTCAATGTGAAGCTCCAAGGAATACATTGAATCTGCAGTGGTGTATCGGAAACTAATACTGGTCTCACAGGGAATGCTCCAAGCACCGACTGTAAGAAGAGTCCCTATTCTTGTACTTAAGGCGCCATTGTGCCTTCTGTATTTAATTCCGATGCGATTTCTGTGATTCATCGTCAATGTGAAGGTCCAAGGAATACATTGAACCTTCAGTGGTGTATCGGAAACTATTACTGGTCTCACATGAATCCTCAAAGCACCGACTGTAAGAAGAGACTCTATTCTTGTAATTAATTCGACATTGTGCCTTTTGTATTTAGTTCTGATGCGATTTCTGTTTTTCATCGTCAATGTGAAGGTCCAAGTTATACATTGAACCAGCAGTGGTGTATCGGAAACTAATACTGGTCTCACAGGAAAGGATCAAAGAATGGACTCTAAGAAGTCTCAAACTTCTTGCATTAAGGCGGCATTCTGTTTTTCGTATTTAATTCCCATGTAATTTCAGTGTTTCATCGTCATTGTGTATGTCCAAGGAACACATTGAACCTGCAGTGATGTATCGGAAACTAATACTGGTCTCACAGGGAATGCTCAAAGCACCGACTGTAAGAAGAGTCTCTATTCTTGTACTTAAGGCGGCATTGTGCCTTTTGTATTTAATTCCGATGCGATTTCTGTGTTTCATCGTCAATGTGAACGTCCAAGGAATACAATGAACCTGCAGTGGTGTATCGGAAACTAATACTGGTCTCACAGGGAATGCTCAAAGCACCGACTGTAAGAAGAGTCTCTATTCTTGTACGTAAGGCGGCATTGTGCCTTTTGTAATTATTTCTGATGCGATTTCTGTGTTTCATAGTCAATGTGAAGGTCCAAGGAATACATAGGACCTGCAGTGGTGTATCGGAAACTAATACTGCTCTCTGAGGGAATGCTCAAAGCACCGACTGTAAGAAGTGTCACTATTCTTGTACTTAAGGCGGCATTGTGCCTTTTGTATTTAATTCCAATGCGATTTCTGTGTTTCATAGTGAATGTGAAAGTCCAAGGAATACTTTGAACCTGCTGTGGTGTATCGGAAACTAATACTGGTCTCACAGGGAATGCTCAAAGCACCGACTGTAGGAAGAGTCTCTATTCTTGTACTTAAGGCGGCCTTGTGCCTCTTGTATTTAATTCCGATGCGATTTCTGTGTTTCGTAGTCAATGTGAAGGTCCAAGGAATACCTTGAACCTGCAGTGGTGTATCGGAAACTAATACTGCTCTCAGAGGGAATGCTCAAAGCACCGACTGTAAGAAGAAACTCTATTCTTGTACTTAAGGCGGCATTGTGCCTTCTGTATTTAATTCCGATGCGATTTCTGTGTTTCATCGTCAATGTGAAGGTCCAATGAATACATTGAACCTGCAGTGGTGTATCGGAAACTAATACTGGTCTCACAATGAATGCTCAAAACACCGACAGTAAGAAGAGTCTCTATTCTTGTACTTAAGTCTGCATTGTGCCATTTGTATTTAATTCCGATGCAATTTCTGTCTTTTATCGACAACGGTGTTATCGTCGTCGCCGACGATTGCTTGTTTACAAAACACTTGTAAATGTGGACGGCACTCTTGGTGCTTCGACATCTTCCGCAAAGGGGAAAAAGAACGAAGTAAGGGGAGTAGGTAAAACTGCTCAATTTGTTCTTATAAATGGGCCTACATTGTTTTGTGGCGCGAGGTTTAATTTTTCTTTAATGAAGCAACTGGAATCACTCAATAGAGGAAAGTCCACTGGACCTGACGGGATACCAATTCGATTCTACACAGAGTACGCGAAAGAGCTTGCCCCCCTTCTAACAGCCGTGTACCGCAAGTCTTTAGAGGAACGGAGGGTTCCAAATGATTGGAAAAGAGTACAGATAGTCCCAGTCTTCAAGAAGGGTCGTCGAGCAGATGCGCAAAACAATAGACCTATATCTCTTACGTCGATCTCTTGTAGAATTTTAGAACATGTTTTTTGCTCGCGTATCATGTCATTTCTGGAAACCCAGAATCTACTATGTAGGAATCAACATGGATTCCGGAAACAGCGATCGTGTGAGACCCAACTCGCCTTATTTGTTCATGAGACCAAGAAAATATTAGATACAGGCTCCCAGGTAGATGCTATTTTTCTTGACTTCCGGAAGGCGTTCGATACAGTTCCGCACTGTCGCCTGATAAACAAAGTAAGAGCCTACGGAATATCAGACCAGCTGTGTGGCTGGATTGAAGAGTTTTTAGCAAACAGAACACAGCATGTTGTTATCAACGGAGAGACGTCTACAGACGTTAAAGTAACCTCTGGCGTGCCACAGGGGAGTGTTATGGGACCATTGCTTTTCACAATATATATAAATGACTTAGTAGATAGTGTCGGAAGTTCCATGCGGCTTTTCGCGGATGATGCTGTAGTATACAGAGAAGTTGCTGCATTAGAAAATTGTAGCGAAATACAGGAAGATCTGCAGCGGATAGGCACTTGGTGCAGGGAGTGGCAACTGACCCTTAACATAGACAAATGTAATGTATTGCGAATACATAGAAAGAAGGATCCTTTATTGTATGATTATATGATAGCGGAACAAACACTGGTAGCAGTTACTTCTGTAAAATATCTGGGAGTATGCGTACGGAACGATTTGAAGTGGAATGATCATATATAATTAATTGTTGGTAAGGCGGGTACCAGGTTGAGATTCATTGGGAGAGAGCTTAGAAAATGTAGTCCATCAACAAAGGAGGTGGCTTACAAAACACTCGTTCGACCTATACTTGAGTATTGCTCATCAGTGTGGGATCCGTACCAGGTCGGGTTGACGGAGGAGATAGAGAAGATCCAAAGAAGAGCAGCGCGTTTCGTCACCGGGTTATTTGGTAACCGTCATAGCGTTACGGAGATGTTTAATAAACTCAAGTGGCAGACTCTGCAAGAGAGGCGCTCTGCATCGCGTTGTAGCTTGCTCGCCAGGTTTCGAGAGGGTGCGTTTCTGGATGAGGTATCGCATATATTGCTTCCCCCTACCTATACTTCCCGAGGAGATCACGAATGTAAAATTAGAGAGATTAGAGCACGCACGGAGGCATTCAGGCAGTCGTTCTTCCCGCGAACCATACGCGACTGGAACAGGAAAGGGAGGTAATGACAGTGGCACGTAAAGTGCCCTCCGCCACACACCGTTGGGTGGCTTGCGGAGTGTCAATGTAGATGTAGATGTAGAATGTGAGGGTCCAAGGAATACATTGAACCTTCACTAGTGTATCGGAAACTAATACTGGACTCACAGGAAGGTATCAAAGAATGGACTCTAAGAAGTTTCAGTCTTCTTGCATTAAGTCGGCATTGTCTCTTTTGTATTTAATTGCGATGTAATTTCAGTGTTTCATCGTCATAGTGTCTGTCCAAGGAATACATTGACCTGCAGTGGTGTATCGGAAACTAATACTGGTTTCACAGGGAATGCTCAAAGCACCGATTGTAAGAAGAGTCTCTATTCTTGTACTTAAGACGGCATTGTGCCTTTTGTATTTAATTCCGATGCGATTTCTGTGTTTCTTCGGCAATGTGTATGTCAAAGGAATACTTTGTACCTGCAGTGGTGCATCGGAATCTAATACTGCTCTCAGAGGGATTGCTCAAAGCACCGACTGTAAGAAGTGTCTCTATTCTTGTACTTAAGGCGGCATTGTGCCTTTTGTGTTTAATTCTGTTGCGATTTCTGTGTTTCATAGTGAATGTGAAGGTCCAAGGAATACCTTGAACCTGCAGTGGTGTATCAGAAACTAATACTGCTCTGAGAGGCAATGCTCAAAGCACCGACTGTAAGAAGTGTCTCTATTCTTGTACTTAAGGCGGCATTATGCCTTTTGTATTTACTTCCGATGCAATTTCTGTGTTTCACCGTGAATGTGGACGTCCAAGGAATACATTGAACCTGCAGTGGTGTATTGGAAACTATTACTCGTCTCACAGGGAATGCTCAAAACACCGACTGTAAGAAGAGGCTCTATTCTTGTAATTAAGGCGGCATTGTGCCTTTTGTATTTAATTCCGATGCGATATCTGTGATTCATCGTCAATGTGAAGCTCCAAGGAATACATTGACCCTGCAGTGGTGTATCAGAAACTAATACTGGTCTCACAGGAAAGGATCAAAGCACAGACTCTAAGAAGTCTCACTCTCCTTGCACTTAAGGCGGCATTGTCCCTTTTGTATTTAATTCCGATGCGATTTCTGTGTTTCATCGTCATTGTGAAGATCCAAGGAATACATTGAATCTACAGTGGTGTATCGGAAACTAATACTGGTCTCACAGGGAATGCTCAAAGAACCGACTGTAAGAAGAGTCTGTATTCGTGTACTTAAGGCGGCTTAGTGCCTTTTGTGTTTAATTCCGATACGATTTCTGTCTTTCATATTCAATGTGACGGTCCAAGGAATGCATTGAACTTGAGTGGTGTATCGAAAACTAATACTGGTCTCACAGGAAAGGATCAAAGCGCAGACTCTAAGAAGTCTCACTCTTCTTGCAATTAAGGCGGCCTTGTGCCTTTTGTATTTAATTCCGATGTAATTTCAGTGTTTCATCGTCAATGTGTATGTGTATGGAATACATTGAGCCTGCAATGGTGTATCGGAAACCAATACTGGTCTGACAGGG
Organism: Schistocerca americana; assembly: GCF_021461395.2. Lineage (NCBI taxonomy): Eukaryota > Metazoa > Arthropoda > Insecta > Orthoptera > Acrididae > Schistocerca > Schistocerca americana. The sequence goes on along the minus strand of NC_060123.1, from coordinate 728,028,187 downwards.
AATGCTCAAAGCACCGACTGTAAGAAGAGTCTCTACTCTTGCACTTAAGGCGGCATTGTGCATTTTGTATTACATTCCGAGGCGATTTCTGTGATTCATCGTCAATGTGAAGGTCCAAGGAATACATTAAACCTGCAGTGGTGTACCGGAATCTAATACTGGTCTCACAGGGAATGCTCAAAGCAACGACAGTAATAAGAGTCTCTACTTCCTCACTTAAGGCGGCATTGTGCCTTTTGTATTTAATTCCGAAGCGATTTCTGTGTTTCATCCTCAATGTGAAGCTCCAAGGAATACATTGAATCTGCAGTGGTGTATCGGAAACTAATACTGGTCTCACAGGGAATGCTCAAAGCACCGACTGTAAGAAGAGTCTCTATTGTTGTACTTAAGGCGGCATTGTGCCTTTTATATTTAATTCCGATGCCATTTCTGTGTTTCATCGTCAATGTGAAGGTCCAAGGAATACATTGAACCTGCAGTGGTGTATCGGAAACTAATACAGGTCTCACAGGGAATGCTCAAAGCATCGACTGTAAGAAGAGTCTGTATTCTTGTACTTAAGCCGGCATAGTGCCATTTGGGTTTAATTCCGATACGATTTCTGTCTTTCATATTGAATTTGACCGTCCAAGGAATGCATTGAACGTGCAGTGGTGTATAGGAAACTAATACTGGTATCACAGGGAATGCTCAAAGCAACGACTGAAAGAAGAGTCTCTATTCTTGTACTTAAGGCGGTTATCTGCCTTTTGTATTTATTCCGATCCGATTTCTGTGTTTCATCGTCAATGTGAATGTCCAAGGAATACATTGAACCTGCAGCTGTGTATCGGAATCTAATACTGGTCTCACAGGGAATGCTCAAAGCAACGACTGTAAGAAGAGTCTGTACTCCCTCACGTAAGGCGGTTTTGTGCCTTTTGTATTTAATTCCGATGCGATTTCTGTGTTTCATCGTCAATGTGAAGCTCCAAGGAATACATTGAATCTGCAGTGGTGTATCGGAATCTAATACTGGTCTCACAGGGAATGCTCCAAGCACCGACTGTAAGAAGAGTCCCTATTCTTGTACTTAAGGCGCCATTGTGCCTTCTGTATTTAATTCCGATGCGATTTCTGTGATTCATCGTCAATGTGAAGGTCCAAGGAATACATTGAACCTGCAGTGGTGTATCGGAAACTATTACTGGTCTCACATGAATCCTCAAAACACCGACTGTAAGAAGAGTCTCTATTCTTGTAATTAATTCGGCATTGTGCCTTTTGTATTTAGTTCTGATGCGATTTCTGTTTTTCATCGTCAATGTGATGGTCCAAGGTATACATTGAACCAGCAGTGGTGTATCGGAAACTAATACTGGTCTCACAGGAAAGGATTAAAGAATGGACTCTAAGAAGTCTCAAACTTCTTGCATTAAGGCGGCATTCTGTTTTTCGTATTTAATTCCCATGTAATTTCAGTGTTTCATCGTCATTGTGTATGTCCAAGGAACACATTGAACCTGCAGTGATGTATCGGAAACTAATACTGGTCTCACAGGGAATGCTCAAAGCACCGACTGTAAGAAGAGTCCCTATTCTTGTACTTAAGGCGGCATTGTGCCTTTTGTATTTAATTCCGATGCGATTTCTGTGTTTCATCGTCAATGTGAAGGTCCAAGGAATACATAGAACCTGCAGTGGTGTATCGGAATCTAATACTGGTATCACAGGAAAGGATCAAAGCACAGACTCCAAGAAGTCTCACTCTTCTTGCAATAAAGCGGCATTGTGCCTTTTGTATTTGATTCCAATGTAATTTCAGTGTTTGATCGTCAATGTGAATGTCCAAGGAATACTTTGAACATGCAGCTGTGTATTGGAAACTAATACTGGTCTCACAGGGAATGCTCAAAGCAACGACTGTAAGAAGAGTCTCTATTCTTGTACTTAAGGCGGCTTTGTGCCTTTTGTATTTATTCCGATGCAATTTCTGTGTTGCATCGTCAATGTGAATGTCCAAGGAATACATTAAACCTGCAGCTGTGTATCGGAAACTAATACTGGTCTCACAGGGAATGCTCAAAGCAACGACTGTAAGAAGAGTCTCTACTCGCTCACTTAAGGCGGTTTTGTGCCTTTTGTATTTAATTCCGATGCGATTTCTGTGTTTCATCGTCAATGTGAAGCTCCAAGGAATACATTGAATCTGCAGTGGTGTATCGGAAACTAATACTGGTCTCACAGGGAATGCTCCAAGCACCGACTGTAAGAAGAGTCCCCATTCTTGTACTTAAGGCGCCATTGTGCCTTCTGTATTTAATTCCGATGCGATTTCTGTGATTCATCGTCAATGTGAAGGTCCAAGGAATACATTGAACCTGCAGTGGTGTATCGGAAACTATTACTGGTCTCACATGAATCCTCAAAGCACCGACTGTAAGAAGAGACTCTATTCTTGTAATTAATTCAGCATTGTGCCTTTTGTATTTAGTTCTGATGCGATTTCTGTTTTTCATCGTCAATGTGAAGGTCCAAGGTATACATTGAACCAGCAGTGGTGCATCGGAAACTAATACTGGTCTCACAGGAAAGGATCAAAGAATGGACTCTAAGAAGTCTCAAACTTCTTGCATTAAGGCGGCATTCTGTTTTTCGTATTTAATTCCCATGTAATTTCAGTGTTTCATCGTCATTGTGTATGTCCAAGGAACACTTTGAACCTGCAGTGATGTATCGGAAACTAATACTGGTCTCACAGGGAATGCTCAAAGCACCGACTGTAAGAAGAGTCTCTATTCTTGTACTTAAGGCGGCATTGTGCCTTTTGTATTTAATTCCGATGCGATTTCTGTGTTTCATCGTCAATGTGAACGTCCAAGGAATACATTGAACCTGCAGTGGTGTATCGGAAACTAATACTGGTCTCACAGGGAATGCTCAAAGCACCGACTGTAAGAAGAGTCTCTATTCTTGTACGTAAGGCGGCATTGTGCCTTTTGTAATTATTTCTGATGCGATTTCTGTGTTTCATAGTCAATGTGAAGGTCCAAGGAATACATAGGACCTGCAGTGGTGTATCGGAAACTAATACTGCTCTCTGAGGGAATGCTCAAAGCACCGACTGTAAGAAGTGTCACTATTCTTGTACTTAAGGCGGCATTGTGCCTTTTGTATTTAATTCCAATGCGATTTCTGTGTTTCATAGTGAATGTGAAAGTCCAAGGAATACTTTGAACCTGCTGTGGTGTATCGGAAACTAATACTGGTGTCACAGGGAATGCTCAAAGCACCGACTGTAGGAAGAGTCTCTATTCTTGTACTTAAGGCGGCCTTGTGCCTCTTGTATTTAATTCCGATGCGATTTCTGTGTTTCGTAGTCAATGTGAAGGTCCAAGGAATACCTTGAACCTGCAGTGGTGTATCGGAAACTAATACTGCTCTCAGAGGGAATGCTCAAAGCACCGACTGTAAGAAGAAACTCTATTCTTGTACTTAAGGCGGCATTGTGCCTTCTGTATTTAATTCCGATGCGATTTCTGTGTTTCATCGTCAATGTGAAGGTCCAATGAATACATTGAACCTGCAGTGGTGTATCGGAAACTAATACTGGTCTCACAATGAATGCTCAAAACACTGACAGTAAGAAGAGTCTCTATTCTTGTACCTAAGTCTGCATTGTGCCATTTGTATTTAATTCCGATGCAATTTCTGTCTTTTATCGACAACGGTGTTATCGTCGTCGCCGACGATTGCTTGTTTACAAAACACTTGTAAATGTGGACGGCACTCTTGGTGCTTCGACATCTTCCGCAAAGGGGAAAAAGAACGAAGTAAGGGGAGTAGGTAAAACTGCTCAATTTGTTCTTATAAATGGGCCTACATTGTTTTGTGGCGCGAGGTTTAATTTTTCTTTAATGAAGCAACTGGAATCACTCAATAGAGGAAAGTCCACTGGACCTGACGGGATACCAATTCGATTCTACACAGAGTACGCGAAAGAGCTTGCCCCCCTTCTAACAGCCGTGTACCGCAAGTCTCTAGAGGAACGGAGGGTTCCAAATGATTGGAAAAGAGCACAGATAGTCCCAGTCTTCAAGAAGGGTCGTCGAGCAGATGCGCAAAACAATAGACCTATATCTCTTACGTCGATCTCTTGTAGAATTTTAGAACATGTTTTTTGCTCGCGTATCATGTCATTTCTGGAAACCCAGAATCTACTATGTAGGAATCAACATGGATTCCGGAAACAGCGATCGTGTGAGACCCAACTCGCCTTATTTGTTCATGAGACCCAGAAAATATTAGATACAGGCTCCCAGGTAATTGCTATTTTTCTTGACTTCCGGAAGGCGTTCGATACAGTTCCGCACTGTCGCCTGATAAACAAAGTAAGAGCCTACGGAATATCAGACCAGCTGTGTGGCTGGATTGAAGAGTTTTTAGCAAACAGAACACAGCATGTTGTTATCAACGGAGAGACGTCTACAGACGTTAAAGTAACCTCTGGCGTGCCACAGGGGAGTGTTATGGGACCATTGCTTTTCACAATATATATAAATGACTTAGTAGATAGTGTCGGAAGTTCCATGCGGCTTTTCGCGGATGATGCTGTAGTATACAGAGAAGTTGCTGCATTAGAAAATTGTAGCGAAATACAGGAAGATCTGCAGCGGATAGGCACTTGGTGCAGGGAGTGGCAACTGACCCTTAACATAGACAAATGTAATGTATTGCGAATACATAGAAAGAAGGATCCTTTATTGTATGATTATATGATAGCGGAACAAACACTGGTAGCAGTTACTTCTGTAAAATATCTGGGAGTATGCGTACGGAACGATTTGAAGTGGAATGATCATATATAATTAATTGTTGGTAAGGCGGGTACCAGGTTGAGATTCATTGGGAGAGAGCTTAGAAAATGTAGTCCATCAACAAAGGAGGTGGCTTACAAAACACTCGTTCGACCTATACTTGAGTATTGCTCATCAGTGTGGGATCCGTACCAGGTCGGGTTGACGGAGGAGATAGAGAAGATCCAAAGAAGAGCGGCGCGTTTCGTCACCGGGTTATTTGGTAACCGTCATAGCGTTACGGAGATGTTTAATAAACTCAAGTGGCAGACTCTGCAAGAGAGGCGCTCTGCATCGCGTTGTAACTTGCTCGCCAGGTTTCGAGAGGGTGCGTTTCTGGATGAGGTATCGCATATATTGCTTCCCCCTACCTATACTTCCCGAGGAGATCACGAATGTAAAATTAGAGAGATTAGAGCACGCACGGAGGCTTTCAGGCAGTCGTTCTTCCCGCGAACCATACGCGACTGGAACAGGAAAGGGAGTTAATGACAGTGGCACGTAAAGTGCCCTCCGCCACACACCGTTGGGTGGCTTGCGGAGTATCAATGTAGATGTAGATGTAGAATGTGAGGGTCCAAGGAATACATTGAACCTTCAGTAGTGTATCGGAAACTAATACTGGACTCACAGGAAGGTATCAAAGAATGGACTCTAAGAAGTCTCAGTCTTCTTGCATTAAGTCGGCATTGTCTCTTTTGTATTTAATTGCGATGTAATTTCAGTGTTTCATCGTCATTGTGTATGTCCAAGGAATACATTGACCTGCAGTGGTGTATCGGAAACTAATACTGGTTTCACAGGGAATGCTCAAAGCACCGATTGTAAGAAGAGTCTCCATTCTTGTACTTAAGACGGCATTGTGCCTTTTGTATTTAATTCCGATGCGATTTCTGTGTTTCTTCGGCAATGTGTATGTCAAAGGAATACTTTGTACCTGCAGTGGTGCATCGGAAACTAATACTGGTCTCACAGTAAATGCTCAAAGCACCGACTGTAAGAAGAGTCTCTATTCTTGTACTTAAGGCGCCATTGTGCCTTTTGTATTTATTTCCGATGCGATTTCCGTGTTTCGTAGTCAATGTAAATGTCCAAGGAATACTTTGAACCTGCAGTGGTGTATCGGAAACTAATACTGCTCTCAGAGGGATTGCTCAAAGCACCGACTGTAAGAAGTGTCTCTATTCTTGTACTTAAGGCGGCATTGTGCCTTTTGTGTTTAATTCTGTTGCGATTTCTGTGTTTCATAGTGAATGTGAAGGTCCAAGGAATACCTTGAACCTGCAGTGGTGTATCAGAAACTAATACTGCTCTGAGAGGCAATGCTCAAAGCACCGACTGTAAGAAGTGTCTCTATTCTTGTACTTAAGGCGGCATTGTGCCTTTTGTATTTACTTCCGATGCAATTTCTGTGTTTCACCGTGAATGTGGATGTCCAAGGAATACATTGAACCTGCAGTGGTGTATTGGAAACTATTACTCGTCTCACAGGGAATGCTCGAAACACCGACTGTAAGAAGAGGCTCTATTCTTGTAATTAAGGCGGCATTGTGCCTTTTGTATTTAATTCCGATGCGATATCTGTGATTCATCGTCAATGTGAAGCTCCAAGGAATACATTGACCCTGCAGTGGTGTATCAGAAACTAATACTGGTCTCACAGGAAAGGATCAAAGCACAGACTCTAAGAAGTCTCACTCTTCTTGCACTTAAGGCGGCATTGTCCCCTTTGTATTTAATTCCGATGCGATTTCTGTGTTTCATCGTCATTGTGAAGATCCAAGGAATACATTGAATCTACAGTGGTGTATCGGAAACTAATACTGGTCTCACAGGGAATGCTCAAAGAACCGACTGTAAGAAGAGTCTGTATTCGTGTACTTAAGGCGGCTTAGTGCCTTTTGTGTTTAATTCCGATACGATTTCTGTCTTTCATATTCAATGTGACGGTCCAAGGAATGCATTGAACTTGAGTGGTGTATCGAAAACTAATACTGGTCTCACAGGAAAGGATCAAAGCGCAGACTCTAAGAAGTCTCACTCTTCTTGCAATTAAGGCGGCCTTGTGCCTTTTGTATTTAATTCCGATGTAATTTCAGTGTTTCATCGTCAATGTGTATGTGTATGGAATACATTGAGCCTGCAATGGTGTATCGGAAACCAATACTGGTCTGACAGGGAATGCTCAAAGCACCGACTGTAAGAAGAGTCTCTACTCTTGCACTTAAGGCGGCATTGTGCATTTTGTATTACATTCCGAGGCGATTTCTGTGATTCATCGTCAATGTGAAGGTCCAATGAATACATTGAACCTGCAGTGGTGTATCGGAAACTAATACTGGTCTCACAATGAATGCTCAAAACACCGACAGTAAGAAGAGTCTCTATTCTTGTACTTAAGTCTGCATTGTGCCATTTGTATTTAATTCCGATGCAATTTCTGTCTTTTATCGACAACGGTGTTATCGTCGTCGCCGACGATTGCTTGTTTACAAAACACTTGTAAATGTGGACGGCACTCTTGGTGCTTCGACATCTTCCGCAAAGGGGAAAAAGAACGAAGTAAGGGGAGTAGGTAAAACTGCTCAATTTGTTCTTATAAATGGGCCTACATTGTTTTGTGGCGCGAGGTTTAATTTTTCTTTAATGAAGCAACTGGAATCACTCAATAGAGGAAAGTCCACTGGACCTGACGGGATACCAATTCGATTCTACACAGAGTACGCGAAAGAGCTTGCCCCCCTTCTAACAGCCGTGTACCGCAAGTCTCTAGAGGAACGGAGGGTTCCAAATGATTGGAAAAGAGCACAGATAGTCCCAGTCTTCAAGAAGGGTCGTCGAGCAGATGCGCAAAACAATAGACCTATATCTCTTACGTCGATCTCTTGTAGAATTTTAGAACATGTTTTTTGCTCGCGTATCATGTCATTTCTGGAAACCCAGAATCTACTATGTAGGAATCAACATGGATTCCGGAAACAGCGATCGTGTGAGACCCAACTCGCCTTATTTGTTCATGAGACCCAGAAAATATTAGATACAGGCTCCCAGGTAATTGCTATTTTTCTTGACTTCCGGAAGGCGTTCGATACAGTTCCGCACTGTCGCCTGATAAACAAAGTAAGAGCCTACGGAATATCAGACCAGCTGTGTGGCTGGATTGAAGAGTTTTTAGCAAACAGAACACAGCATGTTGTTATCAACGGAGAGACGTCTACAGACGTTAAAGTAACCTCTGGCGTGCCACAGGGGAGTGTTATGGGACCATTGCTTTTCACAATATATATAAATGACTTAGTAGATAGTGTCGGAAGTTCCATGCGGCTTTTCGCGGATGATGCTGTAGTATACAGAGAAGTTGCTGCATTAGAAAATTGTAGCGAAATACAGGAAGATCTGCAGCGGATAGGCACTTGGTGCAGGGAGTGGCAACTGACCCTTAACATAGACAAATGTAATGTATTGCGAATACATAGAAAGAAGGATCCTTTATTGTATGATTATATGATAGCGGAACAAACACTGGTAGCAGTTACTTCTGTAAAATATCTGGGAGTATGCGTACGGAACGATTTGAAGTGGAATGATCATATATAATTAATTGTTGGTAAGGCGGGTACCAGGTTGAGATTCATTGGGAGAGAGCTTAGAAAATGTAGTCCATCAACAAAGGAGGTGGCTTACAAAACACTCGTTCGACCTATACTTGAGTATTGCTCATCAGTGTGGGATCCGTACCAGGTCGGGTTGACGGAGGAGATAGAGAAGATCCAAAGAAGAGCGGCGCGTTTCGTCACCGGGTTATTTGGTAACCGTCATAGCGTTACGGAGATGTTTAATAAACTCAAGTGGCAGACTCTGCAAGAGAGGCGCTCTGCATCGCGTTGTAGCTTGCTCGCCAGGTTTCGAGAGGGTGCGTTTCTGGATGAGGTATCGCATATATTGCTTCCCCCTACCTATACTTCCCGAGGAGATCACGAATGTAAAATTAGAGAGATTAGAGCACGCACGGAGGCTTTCAGGCAGTCGTTCTTCCCGCGAACCATACGCGACTGGAACAGGAAAGGGAGGTAATGACAGTGGCACGTAAAGTGCCCTCCGCCACACACCGTTGGGTGGCTTGCGGAGTATCAATGTAGATGTAGATGTAGAATGTGAGGGTCCAAGGAATACATTGAACCTTCAGTAGTGTATCGGAAACTAATACTGGACTCACAGGAAGGTATCAAAGAATGGACTCTAAGAAGTCTCAGTCTTCTTGCATTAAGTCGGCATTGTCTCTTTTGTATTTAATTGCGATGTAATTTCAGTGTTTCATCGTCATTGTGTATGTCCAAGGAATACATTGACCTGCAGTGGTGTATCGGAAACTAATACTGGTTTCACAGGGAATGCTCAAAGCACCGATTGTAAGAAGAGTCTCCATTCTTGTCCTTAAGACGGCATTGTGCCTTTTGTATTTAATTCCGATGCGATTTCTGTGTTTCTTCGGCAATGTGTATGTCAAAGGAATACTTTGTACCTGCAGTGGTGCATCGGAAACTAATACTGGTCTCACAGGGAATGCTCAAAGCACCGACTGTAAGAAGAGTCTCTATTCTTGTACTTAAGGCGCCATTGTGCCTTTTGTATTTATTTCCGATGCGATTTCCGTGTTTCATAGTCAATGTAAATGTCCAAGGAATACTTTGAACCTGCAGTGGTGTATCGGAAACTAATACTGCTCTCAGAGGGATTGCTCAAAGCACCGACTGTAAGAAGTGTCTCTATTCTTGTACTTAAGGCGACATTGTGCCTTTTGTGTTTAATTCTGTTGCGATTTCTGTGTTTCATAGTGAATGTGAAGGTCCAAGGAATACCTTGAACCTGCAGTGGTGTATCAGAAACTAATACTGCTCTGAGAGGCAATGCTCAAAGCACCGACTGTAAGAAGTGTCTCTATTCTTGTACTTAAGGCGGCATTGTGCCTTTTGTATTTACTTCCGATGCAATTTCTGTGTTTCACCGTGAATGTGGATGTCCAAGGAATACATTGAACCTGCAGTGGTGTATTGGAAACTATTACTCGTCTCACAGGGAATGCTCAAAACACCGACTGTAAGAAGAGGCTCTATTCTTGTAATTAAGGCGGCATTGTGCCTTTTGTATTTAATTCCGATGCGATATCTGTGATTCATCGTCAATGTGAAGCTCCAAGGAATACATTGACCCTGCAGTGGTGTATCAGAAACTAATACTGGTCTCACAGGAAAGGATCAAAGCACAGACTCTAAGAAGTCTCACTCTTCTTGCACTTAAGGCGGCATTGTCCCCTTTGTATTTAATTCCGATGCGATTTCTGTGTTTCATCGTCATTGTGAAGATCCAAGGAATACATTGAATCTACAGTGGTGTATCGGAAACTAATACTGGTCTCACAGGGAATGCTCAAAGAACCGACTGTAAGAAGAGTCTGTATTCGTGTACTTAAGGCGGCTTAGTGCCTTTTGTGTTTAATTCCGATACGATTTCTGTCTTTCATATTCAATGTGACGGTCCAAGGAATGCATTGAACTTGAGTGGTGTATCGAAAACTAATACTGGTCTCACAGGAAAGGATCAAAGCGCAGACTCTAAGAAGTCTCACTCTTCTTGCAATTAAGGCGGCCTTGTGCCTTTTGTATTTAATTCCGATGTAATTTCAGTGTTTCATCGTCAATGTGTATGTGTATGGAATACATTGAGCCTGCAATGGTGTATCGGAAACCAATACTGGTCTGACAGGGAATGCTCAAAGCACCGACTGTAAGAAGAGTCTCTACTCTTGCACTTAAGGCGGCATTGTGCATTTTGTATTACATTCCGAGGCGATTTCTGTGATTCATCGTCAATGTGAAGGTCCAAGGAATACATTAAACCTGCAGTGGTGTACCGGAATCTAATACTGGTCTCACAGGGAATGCTCAAAGCAACGACAGTAATAAGAGTCTCTACTTCCTCACTTAAGGCGGCATTGTGCCTTTTGTATTTAATTCCGAAGCGATTTCTGTGTTTCATCCTCAATGTGAAGCTCCAAGGAATACATTGAATCTGCAGTGGTGTATCGGAAACTAATACTGGTCTCACAGGGAATGCTCAAAGCACCGACTGTAAGAAGAGTCTCTATTGTTGTACTTAAGGCGGCATTGTGCCTTTTATATTTAATTCCGATGCCATTTCTGTGTTTCATCGTCAATGTGAAGGTCCAAGGAATACATTGAACCTGCAGTGGTGTATCGGAAACTAATACAGGTCTCACAGGGAATGCTCAAAGCATCGACTGTAAGAAGAGTCTGTATTCTTGTACTTAAGGCGGCATAGTGCCATTTGGGTTTAATTCCGATACGATTTCTGTCTTTCATATTCAATTTGACCGTCCCAGGAATGCATTGAACGTGCAGTGGTGTATCGGAAACTAATACTGGTATCACAGGGAATGCTCAAAGCAACGACTGAAAGAAGAGTCTCTATTCTTGTACTTAAGGCGGCTTTGTGCCTTTTGTATTTATTCCGATGCGATTTCTGTGTTTCATCGTCAATGTGAATGTCCAAGGAATACATTGAACCTGCAGCTGTGTATCGGAATCTAATACTGGTCTCACATGGAATGCTCAAAGCAACGACTGTAAGAAGAGTCTCTACTCCCTCACTTAAGGCGGTTTTGTGCTTTTGTATTTAATTCCGATGCGATTTCTGTGTTTCATCGTCAATGTGAAGCTCCAAGGAATACATTGAATCTGCAGTGGTGTATCGGAATCTAATACTGGTCTCACAGGGAATGCTCCAAGCACCGACTGTAAGAAGAGTCCCTATTCTTGTACTTAAGGCGCCATTGTGCCTTCTGTATTTAATTCCGATGCGATTTCTGTGATTCATCGTCAATGTGAAGGTCCAAGGAATACATTGAACCTGCAGTGGTGTATCGGAAACTATTACTGGTCTCACATGAATCCTCAAAGCACCGACTGTAAGAAGAGTCTCTATTCTTGTAATTAATTCGGCATTGTGCCTTTTGTATTTAGTTCTGATGCGATTTCTGTTTTTCATCGTCAATGTGAAGGTCCAAGGTATACATTGAACCAGCAGTGGTGTATCGGAAACTAATACTGGTCTCACAGGAAAGGATTAAAGAATGGACTCTAAGAAGTCTCAAACTTCTTGCATTAAGGTGGCATTCTGTTTTTCGTATTTAATTCCCATGTAATTTCAGTGTTTCATCGTCATTGTGTATGTCCAAGGAACACATTGAACCTGCAGTGATGTATCGGAAACTAATACTGGTCTCACAGGGAATGCTCAAAGTACCGACTGTAAGAAGAGTCTCTATTCTTGTACTTAAGGCGGCATTGTGCATTTTGTATTTAATTCCGATGCGATTTCTGTGTTTCATCGTCAATGTGAAGGTCCAAGGAATACATTGAACCTGCAGTGGTGTATCGGTAGCTAATACTGGTCTCACAGGGAATGCTCAAAGCACCGACTGTAAGAAGAGTCTCTATTCTTGTACTTAAGGCGGCATTGTGCCTTTTGTAATTATTTCTGATGCGATTTCTGTGTTTCATAGTCAATGTGAAGGTCCTAGGAATACATTGAACCTGCAGTGGTGTATCGGAAACTAATACTGCTCTCTGAGGGAATGCTCAAAGCACCGACTGTAAGAAGTGTCACTATTCTTGCACTTAAGGCGGCATTGTGCCTTTTGTATTTAATTCCAATGCGATTTCTGTGTTTCATAGTGAATGTGAAAGTCCAAGGAATACTTTGAACCTGCTGTGGTGTATCGGAAACTAATACTGGTCTCACAGGGAATGCTCAAAGCACCGACTGTAGGAAGGGTATCTATTCTTGTACTTAAGGCGGCCTTGTGCCTCTTGTATTTAATTCCGATGCGATTTATGTGTTTCCTAGTCAATGTGAAGGTCCAAGGAATACCTTGAACCTGCAGTGGTGTATCGGAAACTAATACTGCTCTCAGAGGGAATGCTCAAAGCACCGACTGTAAGAAGAGTCTCTATTCTTGTACATAAGGCGGCATTGTGCCTTCTGTATTTAATTCCGTTGCGATTTCTGTTTTTCATCGTCAATGTGAAGGTCCAATGAATACATTGAACCTGCAGTGGTGTATCGGAAACTAATACTGGTCTCACAATGAATGCTCAAAGCACCGACTGTAAGAAGAGTCTCTATTCTTGTACTTAAGGCGGCATTGTGCATTTTGTATTTAATTCCGATGCGATTTCTGTGTTTCATCGTCAATGTGAAGGTCCAAGGAATACATTGAACCTGCAGTGGTGTATCGGTAGCTAATACTGGTCTCACAGGGAATGCTCAAAGCACCGACTGTAAGAAGAGTCTCTATTCTTGTACTTAAGTCCGCATTGTGCCATTTGTATTTAATTCCGATGCAATTTCTGTCTTTTATCGTCAATGTGAGGGTCCAAGGAATACATTGAACCTTCAGTAGTGTATCGGAAACTAATACTGGACTCACAGGAAGGTATCAAACAATGGACTCTAAGAAGTCTCAGTCTTCTTGCATTAAGTCGGCATTGTCTCTTTTGTATTTAATTGCGATGTCATTTCAGTGTTTCATCGTCATTGTGTATGTCCAAGGAATACATTGACCTGCAGTGGTGTATCGGAAACTAATACTGGTTTCACAGGGAATGCTCAAAGCACCGATTGTAAGAAGAGTCTCTATTCTTGTACTTAAGACGGCATTGTGCCTTTTGTATTTAATTCCGATGCGATTTCTGTGTTTCTTCGGCAATGTGTATGTCAAAGGAATACATTGTACCTGCAGTGGTGTATCAGAAACTAATACTGGTCTCACAGGGAATGCTCAAAGCACCGACTGTATGAAGAGTCTCTATTCTTGTACTTAAAGCGGCATTGTGCCTTTTGTATTTAATTCCGATGCGATTTCTGTGTTTCATCGTCAATGTGAAGGTACAAGGAATACATTGAACCTGCAGTAGTGTATCGGAAACTAATACTGGTCTCACAGGGAATGCTCAAAGCACCGACTGTAAGAAGAGTCTCTATTCTTGTACTTAAGGCGGCATTGTGCCTTTTGTATTTATTTCCGATGCGATTTCCGTGTTTCATAGTCAATGTGAATGTCCAAGGAATACTTTGAACCTGCAGTGGTGTATCGGAAACTAATACTGCTCTCAGAGGGATTGCTCAAAGCACCGACTGTAAGAAGTGTCTCTATTCTTGTACTTAAGGCTGCATTGTGCCTTTTGCGTTTAATTCCGTTGCGATTTCTGTGTTTCATAGTGAATGTGAAGGTCCAAGGAATACCTTGAACCTGCAGTGGTGTATCAGAAACTAATACTGCTCTGAGAGGCAATGCTCAAAGCACCGACTGTAAGAAGTGTCTCTATTCTTGTACTTAAGGCGGCATTGTGCCTTTTGTATTTAATTCCGATGCAATTTCTGTGTTTCACCGTGAATGTGGACGTCCAAGGAATACATTGAACCTGCAGTGGTGTATTGGAAACTATTACTCGTCTCACAGGGAATGCTCAAAACACCGACTGTAAGAAGAGGCTCTATTCTTATAAATAAGGCGGCATTGTGCCTTTTGTATTTAATTCCGATGCGATATCTGTGATTCATCGTCAATGTGAGGCTCCAAGGAATACATTGACCCTGCAGTGGTGTATCAGAAACTAATACTGGTCTCACAGGAAAGGATCAAAGCACAGATTCTAAGAAGTCTCACTCTTCTTGCACTTAAGGCGGCATTGTCCCCTTTGTATTTAATTCCGATGCGATTTCTGTGTTTCATCGTCATTGTGAAGATCCAAGGAATACATTGAATCTACAGTGGTGTATCGGAAACTAATACTGGTCTCACAGGGAATGCTCAAAGAACAGACTGTAAGAAGAGTCTCTATTGTTGTACTTAAGGCGGCATTGTGCCTTTTGTATTTAATTCCGATGCGATATCAGTGATTCATCGTCAATGTGAAGGTCCAAGGAATACATTGAACCTGCAGTGGTGGATTTGAAACTTATACTGGTCTCACAGGAAAGGATCAAAACACAGAGTCTAAGAACACTCACTCTTGTTGCACTTATGGCGGCATTGTGCCTTTTGTATTTAATTCCGAACTGAATTCTATGTTTCGTCGTCAATGTGAAGGACCAAGGAATACATTGAAACCTGCAGTGGTGTATCGGAAACTAATACAGGGGTCACAGGGAATGCTCAAAAAACCGACTGTAAGAAGAGTCTGCATTCTAGTACTTAGGGCGGCATTGTGCTTTTTGTATTTAATTCCAATGCGATATCTGTCTTTCATCGCCAATGTGACGGTCCAAGGAATACATTGAACCTGCAGTGGTGGATTTGAAACTAATACTGGTCTCACAATGAATGCTCAAAGCACGACTGTAAGAAGAGCCTCTATTCTGGTACTTAAGGCGGCATTGTGCCTTTTGTAATTAATTCCGATGCGATTTCTGTGTTTCATCGTCAATGTGAAGGTCCAAGGAATACATTGAACCTGCAGTGGTGTATCAGAAACTAATACTGGTCTCACAGGGAAGGATCAAAGCACAGACGCTAGGAAGTCACTCTCTTCTTGCACTTAAGGCAACATTGTCCCTTTTGTATTTAATTCCGATGAGATTTCTGTGTTTCATCGTCAATGTGAAGGTCCAAGGAATACATTGAACCAGCAGTGGTGTATCGGAAACTAATACTGGTCTCACAGTTAATGCTCATAGCACCGACTGTAAGAAGAGTCTCTATTCTTGTACGTAAGGCGGCATTGTGCCTTTTGTAATTAATTCCGATGCGATATCTGTGTTTCATCGTCAATGTGAAGCTCCAAGGAATACATTGAATCTGCAGTGGTGTATCGGAAACTAATACTGCTCTCACAGGGAATGCTCAAAGCTCCGACTGAAAGAAGAGTCTCTATTCTTGTACTTAAGGCGCCACTGTGCCTGTTGTATTTAATTCCGATGCGATTTCTGTGATTCATCGTCAATGTGAAGGTCCAAGGAATACAATGAACCTGCAGTGGCGTATCGGAAACTAATACTACAATCACAGGAAAGGTTCAAAGCACTGACTCTAAGAAGTCTCAGTCTTCTTGCAAATTAAGGCGGCATTGTATCGGAAACTAATACTGGTCTCAGAGGGAATGCTCAAAGCACCGACTGTAAGAAGAGTCTCTATTCTTGCACTTAAGACGGCATTGTGCCTTTTGTATTTAATTCCGATGCGATTTCTGTGTTTCTTCGGCAATGTGAAGGTCCAAGGAATACATTGAACCTGCAGTGGTGTATCGGAAATTAATACTGGGCACACAGGGAATGCTCAAAGCACCGACTGTAAGAAGAGTCTGTATTCTTGTACTTAAGGCGGCTTAGTGCCTTTTGAGTTTAATTCCGATACGATTTCTGTCTTTCGTATTCAATGTGACGGTCCAAGGAATGCATTGAACGTGCAGTGGTGTATCGGAACTAATAATGGTCTCACAGGAAAGGATCAAAGCACAGAATCTAAGAACTCTCACTCTTCTTGCAATTAAGGCGGCATTGTGCCTTTTGTTTTTAATTCCGATGTAATTTCAGTGTTTGATCGTCAATGTGTATTTCCAAGGAATACATTGAACCTGCAGTGGTGTATCGGAAACTAATACTGGTCTGACAAGGAATGCTCATAGCACCGACTGTAAGAAGAATCTCTACTCTTGCACCTAAGGTGGCATTGTGCCTTTTGTATTAAATTCCGATGCGATTTCTGTGATTCATCGTCAAGGTGTAGGTCCGAGGAATACAATGAACCTGCAGTGGTGTATCGGAAACTAATACTGGTTTAACAGGGAATGCTCAAAGCACCGACTGTAAGAGGAGTCTCTATTTTTGTACTTTAGGCGGCATTGTGCCTTTTGTATTTAGTTCCGATGCGATTTCTGTGTTTCATCATCAATGTGAGGGTCCCAGGAATACATTGAACCTGCAGTGGTGTATCGGAAACTAATACTGGTTTCACAGGGAATGCTCTAAGCACCGACTGTAAGAAGAGTCTTTATTCTTGTACTTAAGACGGCATTGTGCCTTTTGTATTTAATTCCTATGCGATTTCTGTGTTTCTTCGGCAATGTGAAAGTCCAAGAAATACATTGAACCTGCAGTGGTGTATCGGAAACTAATACTGGTCTCACAGGGAATGCTCAAAGCACAGACTGTAAGAAGAGTCTGTGTTGTTGTACTTAAGGCGGCATTGTGCCTTTTGTATTTATTTCCGATGCGATTTCTGTGTTTCATCGTCAATGTGAAGGTCCAAGGAATACATTGAACCTGCAGTTGTGTATCGGAAACCAATACTGGTCTCACAGGAAAGGATCAAAGCACTGACTCTAAGAAGTCTCACTCTTCTTGCAATTAAGGCGGCATTGTGCCTTTTGTATTTAATTCCAATGTAATTTCAGTGTTTGATCGTCAATGTGAATGCCCAAGGAATACATTGAACCTGCAGTGGTGTATCGGAAACTAATACTGGTCTCACATGGAACGCTCAAAGCAACGACTGTAAGAAGAGTCTCCACTTCTTCACTTAAGACGGCATTGTGCCTTTTGTATTTAATTCCGATGCGATTTCTGTGTTTCATCGTCAATGTGAAGCTCCAAGGAATACATTGAACCTGCAGTGGTGTATCGGAAGCTAATACTGGTCTCACAGGGAATGCTCAAAGCACAGACTGTAAGAAGAGTCTGTGTTCTTGTACTTAAAACGGCATTGTGCCGTTTGTATTTAATTCCGATGCGATTTCTGTGTTTCGTCGTCAATGTGAACGTCCAAGGAATACATTGAACCTGCAGTGGTGTATCGGAAACTAATACTGGTCTCACAGGGAATGCTCATAGCACCGACTGTAAGAAGAGTCTCTATTCTTGTACGTAAGGCGGCATTGTGCCTTTTGTATTTAATTCCGATGCGATTTCTGTGATTCATCGTCAACGTGAAGGTCCAAGGAATACATTGAACCTGCAGTGGTGTATCAGAAACTAATACTGGTCTCACAGGGAAGGATCAAAGCACAGACTCCACGAAGTCTCACTCTTCTTGCACTTAAGGCGGCATTGTCCCTTTTGTATTTAATTCCGATGAGATTTCTGTGCTTCATCGTGAATGTGAAGGTCCAAGGAATACATTGAGCCTGCAGTGGTGTATCGGAAACTAATACTTGTCTCACAGGGAATGCTCAAAGCAACGACTGTAAGAAGAGTCTCTACTCCCTCACTTAAGGCGGCATTGTGCCTTTTGTATTTAATTCCGATACGATTTGTGTGTTTCATCGTCAATGTGAAGCTCCAAGGAATACATTGAATCTGCAATTGTGTATCGGAAACTAATACTGGTCTCACAGTTAATGCTCAAAGCACCGACTATAAGAAGTGTCTCTATTCTTGTATTTAAGGCGCCATTGTGCCTATTGTATTTAATTCCCATGCGATTTCTGTGATTCATCGTCAATGTGAAGGAACAAGGAATACATTGAACCTGCAGTGGTGTATCAGAAACTAATACTGGTTTCACAGGGAAGGATCAAAGCACAGACTCTAAGAAGTCTCACTCTTCTTGCACTTAAGGCGGCATTGTCCCTTTTGTATTTAATTCCGATGAGATTTCTGTGTTTCATCGTCAATGTGAAGGTCCAAGGAATACATGGAACCTGCAGTGGTAAATCGGAAACTAATACTGGTCTTACAGGGAATGCTCATAGCACCGACTATATGAAGAGTCTCTATTCTTGTACGTAAGGCGGCATTGTGCCTTTTGTATTTAATTCCGATGCGATTTCTGTGTTTCATCGTCAATGTGAAGGTCCAAGGAATACATTGAACCCGCAGTGGTGTATCGGTAACTAATACTGGTCTCGCAGGGAATGCACAAAACACCGACTGTAAGAAGAGTCAGTATTCTTGTACTTATGGCGGCATTGGGCCTTTTGTATTTAATTCCGATGCGATTTCTGTGTTTCATCGTCAATGTGAAGGTCCAAGGAATACATTGAACCGCCAGTGGTGTATCGGAAACTAATACTGGTCTCACAGGGAATGCTAAAAGCACCGAATGTAAGAGGAGTCTCTATTCTTGCACCTAAGTCGGCATTGTGCCTTTTGTATTTAATTTCGATGTAATATCAGTGTTTGATCGTCAGTGTGTATGTCCAAGGAATACATTGAAGCAGCAGTGGTGTATCGGACACTAATACTGGTCTCACAGGGAATGCTCAAAACACCGACTGTAAGAAGAGTCTCTATTCTTGTACTTAAGGCGCCATTGTGCCTTTGTATTTAATTCCGATGCGATTTCTATGTTTCATCATCAATGTGAAGGTCCAAGGAATACATTGAACCTGCAGTGGTGTATCGGAAACTAATACTGGTCTCACAGGGAATGCTCAAAGCACCGACTGTAAGAAGAGTCTCTATTCTTGCACTTAAGGCGGCATTGTGCCTTTTGTATTTAATTGCCATGTAATTTCAGTGTTTCATCGTCAATGTGTACGTCCAAGGAATACATTGAACCTGCAGTGGTGTATCGGAAACTAATACTGGTCTCACAGGAAAGGATCTAAGCACAGCCTGTAAGAAGCAACACTCTTGTTGTGCTTAAGGTGGCATTGTGCCTTTTGTATTTAATTCCGATGCGATTTCTGTGTTTCATCGTCAATGTGAAGGTCCAAGGAATACATTGAATAAGCAGTGCTGTAACGGAAACTAATACTGGTCTCACAGGCAATGCTCAAACACCGACTGTAAGTAGTGCCTGTATTCTTGTACTTAAGGCGGCATTTTGCCTTTTGAATTTAATTCCGGTGCGATTTCTGTGTTTCATCGTCAATTTGAAGGTCCAGTGAATACATTCAACCTGCAGTGGTGTATCGGAAACTAATACTGGTCCCACAGGGAATGGTCGAATCATCGACTGTAAGAAGTGTGTCTATTCTTGTACTTAAATCGGCATTGTGCCTTCTGTATTTAATTCCGATGCCATTTCTGTGATTCATCGTCAATGTGAAGGTCCAAGGAATACACTGAAACTGCAGTGGTGTATCGGAAACTAATACTAGTCTCACAGGGAATGCTCAAAGCACCTACTGCATGAAGAGTTTCTATTCATGTACTTAAGGCGGCATTGTGCCTTTTGTATTTCATTCCGATGGGATTTCTGTGTTTCATCGACAATGTGAAGGTCCAAGGAATATATTGAGCCTGCAGTGGTGTATCGGAAACTAATACTGGTCTTACAGGGAATGCTCAAAGCACCGACCGTAAGAAGAGTCTCTATTATTGTCCTTAAGGCGGCATTGTGAATTTTGTATTTAATTCCGTTGCGATTTCTGTGTTTTATCGTCAATGTGAAGGTCCAGGGAATACATTGGACCTGCAGTGGTGTATCGGAAACTAATACTGGTCTCACAGGAAAGGATCAAAGCAGAGTCTCTAAGAAGTCTCACTCTTCTTGCACTTAAGGCGGATTTGTGCCTCTCATATTTAATTACGATGTAATTTCAGTGTTCATCGTCAATGTGTATATCCAAGGAATACATTGAACCTGCAGTGGTGTATCGGAAACTAATACAAGTCTCACAGGGAATGCTCAAAGCACCGACTGTAAGAAGAGTCTCTATTCTTGTACTTAAGGCGGCATTGTGCCTTTTGTATTTAATTCCGATGCGATTTCAGTGTTTGATCGTCAATATGAAGGTCCAAGGAATACATTGAACCTGCAGTGGTGTATCAGAAGCTAATACTAATCTCACAGGAAAGGATCAAAGCACAGACCCTAAGAAGTCTCACTCTTCTTGTACTTAAGGCGTCTTTGTGCCCTTTGTATTTAATTCCGATGTAATTTCAGTGTCTCATCGTCAATGTGTATGTCCAAGGAATACATTGAACCTGCAGTGGTGTATCGGTAACTAATACTGGTCTCACAGGGAATGCACAAAACACAGACTGTAAGAAGAGTCAGTACTCTTGTACTTATGGCGGCATTGGGCATTTTGTATTTAATTCCGATGTGATTTCTGTGTTTTATCGTCAATGTGAAGGTCCGAGGAATACATTGAACCGGCAGTGGTGTATCGGACACTAATACTGGTCTCACAGGGAATGCTCAAAGCACCGACTGTAAGAAGAGTCTCTATTCTTGTACTTAAGGCGCCATTGTGCCTTTTGTACTTAATTCCGATGCGATTTCTATGTTTCATCATCAATGTGAAGGTCCAAGGAATACATTGAACCTGCAGTGGTGTATCGGAAACTAATACTGGTCTCACAGGTAATGATCAAAGCACCGACTGTAAGAAGAGTCTCTATTCTTGCACTTAAGGCGGCATTGTGCCTTTTGTATTTAATTGCCATGTAATTTCAGTGTTTCATCGTCAATGTGTATGTCCAAGGAATACATTGAACCTGCAGTGGTGTATCGGAAACTAATACTGGTCCCACAGGAAAGGATCAAAGCACAGCCTGTAAGAAGCAACACTCTTGTTGCTCTTAAGGTGGCATTGTGCCTTTTGTATTTAATTCCGATGCGATTTCTGTGTTTCATCGTCAATGTGAAGGTCCAAGGAATACATTGAACCTGCAGTGCTGTATCGGAAACTAATACTGGTCTCACAGGCAATGCTCAAAGCACCGACTGTAAGTAGTGTCTGTATTCTTGTACTTAAGGCGGCATTGTGCCTTTTGTATTTAATTCCGGTACGATTTCTGTGTTTCATCGTCAATTTGAAGGTCCAAGGTATACATTCAACCTGCAGTGGTGTATCGGAAGCTAATACTGGTCCCACAGGGAATGCTCGAATCATCGACTGTAAGAAGAGTGTCTATTCTTGTACTTAAATCGGCATTGTGCCTTTCGTATTTAATTCCGATGGGATTTCTGTGTTTCATCGACAATGTGAAGGTCCAAGGAATACATTGAGCCTGCAGTGGTGTATCGGAAACTAATACTGGTCTCACAGGGAATGCTCAAAGCACCGACTGTAAGAAGAGTCTCTATTCTTGTCCTTAAGGCGGCATTGTGAATTTTGTATTTAATTCCGTTGCGATTTCTGTGTTTTATCGTCAATGTGAAGGTCCAGGGAATACATTGGACCTGCAGTGGTCTATCGGAAACTAATACTGGTCTCACAGGAAAGGATCAAAGCAGAGTCTCTAAGAAGTCTCACTCTTCTTGCACTTAAGGCGGATTTGTGCCTTTCATATTTAATTACGATGTAATTTCAGTGTTCATCGTCAATGTGTATATCCAAGGATTACATTGAACCTGCAGTGGTGTATCGGAAACTAATACAAGTCTCACAGGGACTGCTCAATGCACCGACTGTAAGAAGAGTCTCTATTCTTGTACTTAAGGCGGCATTGTGCCTTTTGTATTTAATTCCGATGCGATTTCAGTGTTTCATCGTCAATATGAAGGTCCAAGGAATACATTGAACCTGCAGTGGTGTATCAGAAGCTAATACTTGTCTCACAGGAAAGGATCAAAGCACAGACCCTAAGAAGTCTCACTCTTCTTGTACTTAAGGCGTCTTTGTGCCCTTTGTATTTAATTCCGATGTAATTTCAGTGTCTCATCGTCAATGTGTATGTCCAAGGAATACATTGAACCTGCAGTGGTGTATCGGAAACTAATACTGGTTTCACAGGGAATGCTCAAAGCACCGACTGTAAGTAGAGTCTGTATTCTTGTACTTAAGGCGGCATTGTGCCTTTTGTATTTAATTCCGATGCGATTTCTGTGTTTCATCGTCAATATGAGGGTCCAAGGAATACATTGAACCTGCAGTGGTGTATCAGAAACTAATACTGGTCTCACAGGAAAGGATCAAAGCACAGACCCTAAGAAGTCTCACTCTTCTTGTACTTAAGGCGTCTTTGTGCCCTTTGTATTTAATTCCGATGTAATTTCAGTGTCTCATCGTCAATGTGTATATGCAAGGATTACATTGTACCTGCAGTGGTGTATCGGAAACTAATACAAGTCTCACAGGGAATGCTCAAAGCACCGACTGTAAGAAGAGTCTCTATTCTTGTACTTAAGGCGCCATTGTGCCTTTTGAACTTAATTCCGATGCGATTTCTATGTTTCATCATCAATGTGAAGGTCCAAGGAATACATTGAACCTGCAGTGGTGTATCGGAAACTAATACTGGTCTCACAGGGAATGTTCAAAGCACCGACTGTAAGATGAGTCTCAATTCTTGTTCCTAAGGCGGCAGTGTGCATTTTGTATTTAATTCCGATGCAATTTCTGTGTTTCATCGTCAATGTGAAGGTCCGAAGAATACATTGAATCTGCATTAGATTATCGGAACCTAATACTGGTCTCACGGGGAATGCTCAAAGCACCGACTGTAAGAAGAGTCTGTAATCTTGTACTTAAGGCAGCATTGTGCCTTTTGTATTTAATTCCGATGCGATTTCAGTGTATCATCGTCAATATGAAGGTCCAAGGAATACATTGAAGCTGCAGTGGTGTATCGGAAACTAATATTGGTCTCACAGGAAAGGATCAAACGCAGACTCAAAAAAAATCTCACTCTTCTTGCACTTACGGCGTCATTGTGCCCTTTGTATTTAATTCCGATGTAATTTGAGTGTTTCATCATCAATGTGTATGTCAAAGGATTACTTTGAACCTGAGTGGTGTATCGGAAAATAATACTGATCTCATAGGGAATGCTCAAAACACCGACTGCAAGAAGAGTCTCTATTCTTGTGCGTAAGGCGGCATTGTGACTTTTGTATTTAATTCCGATGCGATTTCTGTGTTTCATCGTGAATGTGATGGTCCAAGGAAAACATTGGACCTGCAGTGGTTTATCGGAAACTAATACTGGTCTCACAGGGAATGCTCAAAGCACCACAGAAAGAAGAGTCTCTATTCTTGTACTTAAGGCGGCATTGTTCCTCTTGTATTTAATTCCGATGTAATTTCAGTGTTTCATCGTCAATGTGTATGTCCAAGGGATACATTGAACCTTCAGTGGTGTATCGGATACTAATACTGGTCTCAAAGGGAATGCTCAAAGCACCGACTGTAAGAAGAGTCTCTACTCTTGTACTTAAGGCGGCATTGTGCCTTTTGTATTTAATTCCGATGCAATTTCTGTCTTTTATCGTCAATGTGAGGGTCCAAGAAATACTTTGAACCTGCAGTGGTGTATCAGAAACTAATACTGGACTCACAGGAAAGTATCAAAGAATGGACTCTAAGAAGTCTCACTCCTCTTGCATTAAGGCGGCATTGTGTCTTTTGTATTTAATTCCGATGTAATTTCAGTGTTTCATCGTCATAGTGTATGTCCGAGGAATACATTGAATCTGCAGTGGTGTATCGGAAATTAATACTGGTCTCACAGGGAATGCTCAAAGCACCGACTGTAAGAAGAGTCTCTATTCTTGTACTTAAGGCGGCATTGTGCCTTTTGTATTTAATTCCGATGCGATTTCTGTGTTTCATCGTCAATGTGACTGTCCAAGGAGTACATTGAACCAGCAGTGGTGTATCGGAAACTAATAGAGGTCTCACAGGGACTGCTCAAAGCACCGACTGTAAGAAGAGTCTCTATTCTTGTACTTAAGGTGGCATTCTGCCCCTTGTATTTAATTCCGATGCGATTTCTGTGTTTCATCGTCAATGTGATGGTCCAAGGAATACATTGAACCTGCAGTGTCGTATCGGAAACTAATAGTGGTCTCACAGGGAATGCTCATAGCACCGACTGTAAGAAGAGTCTCTATTGTTGTACTTAGGGCGGCATTGTGAATTTTGTACTTAATTCCGTTGCGATTTCTGTGTTTCATCGTCAATGTGAAGGTCCAACGAATACATTGGACCTGCAGTGGTGTATCGGAAACTAATACTGGTCTCACAGGGAATGCTCAAAGCACCGACTGTAAGTAGAGTGTCTATTCTCGTACTTAAGGCGGCATTGTGCCCTTTGTATTTAATTCCGATGCGATTTCTGTGTGTAATCGTCAATGTTAAGGTCCAAGGAATACATTGAACCTGCTGTGGTGTATCGGAAAATAATACTGGTCTCACAGGGAATGCTCAAAGCACAGACTGTAAGAAGAGTCTGAGTTCTTGTACTTAAGGCGGCATTGTGCCTTTTGTATTTAAATCCGATGCGATTTCTGTGTTTCATCGTCAATGTGAAGGTCCAAGGAATACATTGAACCAGAAGTGGTGTATCGGAAACTAATACTGGTCTCACAGGGAATGCTCAAAGCACCGACTGTAAGAAGAGTCTCTATTCTTGTACTTAAGGCGGCATTGTTCCTTTTGTATTTAATTCCGATGTAATTTCAGTGTTTCATCGTCAATGTGTATGTCCAAGGACTACATTGAACCTGCAGTGGTGTATCGTATACAAATACTGGTCTCACAGGGCATGCTCAAAGCACCGAATGTAAGAAGAGTCTCTATTCTTGTTCTTAAGACGGCTTGTGCCTATTGTTTTTTATTACGATGCGATTTCTGTGTTTCATCGTCAATGTGAAGCTCCAAGGAATACAATCAACCTGCAGTGGTGTATCGGAAACTAATACCGGTTTCACAATGAATGCTCAAAGCACCGACAGTAAGAACAGTATCTATTCTTGTACTTAAGGCGGCATTGTGCCTTTTGTATTTCATTCCAATGCAATTTCTGTCTTTTATCGTCAATGTGAGGGTCCAAGGAATAATTTGAACCTGCAGTGGTGTATCGGAAACTAATACTGGACTCACAGGAAAGTATCAAAGAATGGACTCTAAGAAGTCTCACTCCTCTTGCATTATGGCGGCATTGTGTCTTTTGTATTTAATTCCGATGTAATTTCAATGTTTCATCGTCATTGCGTATGTCCAAGGAATACTTTGAACCTGCAGTGGTGTATCGGATACTAATACTGGTCTCACAGGGCATGCTCAAAGCACCGACTGTAAGAAGAGTCTCTATTCTTGTACTTAAGGCGGCATTGTGCCTTTGGTATTTAATTCCGATGCGATTTCTGTGTTTCATCGTCAATGTGAAGGTCCCAGGAATACATTGGACCTGCAGTGGTGTATCGGAAACAAATACTGGTATCACAAGGAATGCTCAAAGCACCGACTGTAAGTAGAGTCTGTATTCTTGTACTTAAGGCGGCATTGTGCCTTTTGTATTTAATTCCGATGCGATTTCTGTGTTTCATCGTCAATGTGAAGGTCCAAGGAATACATTGAACCTGAAGTGGTGTATCGGAAACTAATACTGGTCTCACAGGGAATGCTCAAGGCACCGACTGTAAGAAGAGTGTCTATTCTCGTACTTAAGGCGGCATTGTGCAATTTGTATTTAATTCCGATGCGATTTCTGTGTGTAATCGCCAATGTTAATGTCCAAGGAATACATTGAAACTGCAGTGTCGTATCGGAAACTAATACTGGTGTCACAGGATAGGATCAAAGCACAGACTCTAAGAAGTCTCACTCTTCTTGCACTTAAGGCGTCATTGTGCCCTTTGTATTTAATTCCGATGTAATTTCAGTGTTTCATCGTCAATGCGTATTTCCAAGGAATACATTGAACCTGCAGTGGTGTATCGGAAACTAATACTGGTCCCACAGAGAATGCTCAAAGCACCGACAGTAAGAAGAGGCTCTATTCCTGTACTTAAGGCGACATTGTTCCTTTTGTATTTAAATCCGATGTAATTTCAGTGTTTCATCGTCAATGTGTTTGTCCGAGGAATAGATTGAACTTGCAGTGGTGTATCGGATACTAATACTGGTCTCACAGGGAATGCTCAAGGCGCCGACTGTAAGAAGAGTCTCTATTCTTGTACTTTAGGTGGCATTGTGCCAATTTGTATTTAATTCCGATGCCATTTCTGTGTTTCATCGTCAATGTGTAGGTCCAAGGAATACATTTAACCTGCAGTGGTGTATCCGAAACTAATTCTGGTCTCACAGGGAATGCTCAAAGCACTGACTGTAAGAAGAGTCTGTATTCTTGTACTTAAGGCGGCATTGTGTCTTTTGTATTTAATTCCGATGCGATTTCTGTGTTTCATCGCCAATGTGAAGGTCCAAGGAATACATTGAACCTACAGTGGTGTATCGGAAACTAATACTGATCTCACAGGGAATGCTCAAGGCACCGACTGTAAGAAGAGTGTCTATTCTTGTACTTAAGGCGGCATTGTGCACTTTGTATTTAATTCCGATGCCATTTCTGTGTTTCAACGTCGATGTGTATGTCCAAGGAAACATTGAACCTGAAGTGCTGTACCGGATACTAATACTGGTCTCACAGGGAATGCTCAAAGCACCGACAGTAAGTAGAGTCTGTATTCTTGTACTTAAGGCGGCATTGTGCCTTTTGTATTTAATTCCGATGCGATTTATGTGTTTCATCGTCAATGTGAAGGTCCAAGGAATACATTGAACCTGCAGTGGTGTATCGGAAACTAATACTGGTCTCACAGGGAATACTCAAAGCACCTACTGTAAGAAGAGTGTCTATTCTTGTACTTAAGGCGGCATTGTGCCCTTTGTATTTAATTGTTTCATCGTCGATGTGAAAGTCCAAGGAATACACTGAACCTGCAGTGAAGTATCGGAAACTAATACTGGTCTCACAGGGAATGCTCAAAGCACCGACTGTAAGAAGAGTCTCTATTCTTGTACTTAAGGCGGAATTGTGCCTTTTGTATTTAATTCCGATGCGATTTCTGTGTGTCATCGTCAATGTGAAGGTCCAAGGAATACATTGAACCTGCAGTGGCGTATCGGAAACTAATACGGGCTGCACAGGAAAGGATCAAAACACAGACTCTAGGAAGTCTCACTCTGCTTATACTTAAGGAGTCATTGTGCCCTTTGTATTTAATTCCGATGTAATTTCAGTGTTTCATCGTCAATGCGTATTTCCAAGGAATACATAGAACCTGCAGTGGTGTATCGGAAACTAATACTGGTCTCACAGGGAATGCTCAAAGCACCGACAGTAAGAAGAGTCTCTATTCTTGTACTTAAGGCGGCATTTTTCCTTTTGTATTTAATTCCGATGTAATTTCAGTGTTTCGTCGTCAATGTGTACGTCCAAGGAATACATTGAACCTGCAGTGGTGTATCGGAAACTAATACTGGTCTCACATGGAACGCTCAAATCACCGACTGTAAGAAGAGTCTCTATTCTTGTACTTAAGGCGGCATTGTGCCTTTTGTATTTAATTCCGATGCGATTTCTGTGTATAATCGTCAATGTGAAGGTCCAAGGTATACATTGAACCTGCAGTGGTGAATCGGAAACTAATACTGGTCTCACAGGGAATGCTCAAAGCACCGACTGTAAGAAGAGTCTCTATTCTTGTAGTTAAGGCGGCATTGTGCCTTTTGTAGTTAATTCCGATGCGATATCTGTTTTTCATCGTCAATGTGAAGGTCCAAGGAGTACATTGAACCAGCAGTGGTGTATCGGAAACTAATACAGGCCTCACAGGGACTGCTCAAGCCACCGACTGTAAGAAGAGTCTCTATTCTTGTACTTATGGCCGCATTCTGCCCTTTGTATTTAATTCCGATGCGATTTCTGTGTTTCATCGTCAATGTGAAGGTCCAAGTAATACATTGGACCTGCAGTGGTGTATCGGAAACTAATACTGGTATCACAAGGAATGCTCAAAGCACCGACTGTAAGTAGAGTCTGTATTCTTGTACTTAAGGCGGCATTCTGCCTTTTGTATTTAATTCCGATGCGATTTCTGTGTTTCATCGTCAATGTGAAGGTCCAAGGAATACATTGAACCTGAAGTGGTGTATCGGAAACTAATACTGGTCTCACAGGGAATGCTCAAATCACCGACTGTAAGAAGAGTGTCTATTCTCGTACTTAAGGCGGCATTGTGCCCTTTGTATTTAATTCTGATGCGATTTCTGTGTGTAATCGCCAATGATAAGGTCCAAGGAATACATTGAACCTGCAGTGGCGTATCGGAAACTAATACGGGTCACACTGGAAAGGAGCGAAACACAGACTCTAAGAAGTCTCACTCTGCTTGTACTTAAGGCGTCATTGTGCCGTTTGTATTTAATTCCGATGTAATTTCAGTGTTTCATCGTCAATGCGTATTTCCAAGGAATACATTGAACCTGCAGTGGTGTATCGGAAACTAATACTGGTCCCACAGAGAATGCTCAAAGCACCGACAGTAAGTAGAGTCTCTATTCTTGTACTTAAGTCGACATTGTTCCTTTTGTATTAAAATCCGATGTAATTTCAGTGTTTCATCGTCAATGTGTTTGTCCGAGGAATAGATTGAACCTGCAGTGGTGTATCGGAAACTAATAGTGGTCTCACAGGGAATACTCGAAGCACCGGCTGTGGGAATAGTCTCTATTCTTGTACTTAAGGCGGCTTTGTGCCTTTTGTATTTAATTCCGATGCGATATCTGTGTTTCATCGTCAATGTGAAGCTGCAAGGAATACATTGCATCTGCAGTGGTGTATCGGAAACTAATACTGGTCTCACAGGGAATGCCCAAATCACCGACTGTAAGAAGAGTCTCTATTCTTGTACTTGAGGCGCCATTGTGCCTTTTGTATTTAATTCCGATGCGATTTCTGTGATTCATTGTCAATGTGAAGGTCCAAGGAATACATTGAACCTGCAGTGGTGTATCAGAAACTAATACTGGTCTCACAGGGAAGGATCAAAGCACAGACTCTAAGACGTCTCACTCTTCTTGCACTTAAGGCGGCATTGTCCCTTTTGTATTTAATTCCGATGAGATTTCTGTGTTTCATCGTCAATGTGAAGGTCCAAGGAATACATTGAACCTGCAGTGGTGTATCGGAAATTGATACTGGTCTCACAGGGAATGCTCATAGCACCGACTGTAAGAAGAGTCTCTATTCTTGTACGTAAGACGGCATTGTGCCTTTTGTATTTAATTCCGATGCGATTTCTGTGTTTCATCGTCAATGTGAAGGTCCAAGGAATACATTGAACCTGCAGTGGTGTATCGCAAACTAATACAGGTCTCACAGCGAATGCTCAAAGCACCGACTGTAAGAAGAGTCTGTATTCTTGTACTTATGGCGGCTTAGTGCCTTTTGAGTTTAATTCCGATACGATTTCTGTCTTTCATATTCAATGTGACGGTCCAAGGAATGCATTGAACGTGCAGTGGTGTCTCGGAACTAATACTGGTCTCACAGGAAAGGATCAAAGCACAGACTCTAAGAAGTCTCACTCTTCTTGCAATTACGGCGGCATTGTGCCTTTTGTATTTAATTCCGATGTATCTTCAGTGTTTCATCGTCAATGTGTATGTCCAAGGAATACATAGAAGCTGCAGTGGTGTATCGGAAACTAATACTGGTCTCACAGGGAATGCTCAAAGCACCGACAGTAAGAAGAGTCTCTATTTTGTACTTAAGGCGTCACTGTTCCTTTTGTATTTAATTCCGATGTAATTTCAGTGTTTCGTCGTCAATGTGTACGACCAAGGAATACATTGAACCTGCAGTGGTGTACCAGAAACTAATACTGGTCTCACAGGGAATGCTCAAAGCACTGACTGTAAGTAGAGTCTGTATTCTTGTACTTAAGGCGGCATTGTGCCTTTTGTATTTATTTCCGATGCGATTTCTGTGTTTCATCGTCAATGTGAAGGTCCAAGGAATACATTGAACCTACAGTGGTGTATCGGAAACTAATACTGATCTCACAGGGAATGCTCAAAGCACCGACTGTAAGAAGAGTGTCTACTCTTGTACTTAAGGCGGCATTGTGCACTTTGTATTTAATTCCGATGCCATTTCTGTGATTCAACGTCGATGTGTATGTCCAAGGAAACACTGAACCTGAAGTGGTGTACCGGATACTAATACTGGTCTCACAGGGAATGCTCAAAGCACCGACAGTAAGTAGAGTCTCTATTCTTGTACTTAAGGCGGCATTGTGCCTTTTGTATTTAATTCCGATTCGATTTATGTGTTTCATCGTCGATGTGAAGGTCCAAGGAATACATTGAACCTGCAGTGGTGTATCGGAAACTAATACTGGTCTCACAGGGAATGCTCAAAGCACCGACAGTAAGAAGAGTGTCTATTCTTGTACTTAAGGCGGCATTGTGCCCTTTGTATTTAATTCCGATGCCATTTCTGTGTTTCATCGTCGATGTGAAAGTCCAAGGAATACACTGAACCTGCAGTGAAGTATCGGAAACTAATACTGGTCTCACAGCGAATGCTCAAAGCACCGACTGTAAGAAGAGTCTCTATTCTTGTACTTAATGCGGAATTGTGCCTTTTGTACTTAATTCCGATGCGATTTCTGTGTGTCATCGTCAATGTGAAGGTCTAAGGAATACATTGAACCAGCAGTGGCGTATCGGAAACTAATACGGGTTGCACAGGGAAGGATCAAAACACAGACTCTAAGAAGTCTCACTCTGCTTGTACTTAAGGAGTCATTGTGCCCTTTGTATTTAATTCCGATTTAATTTAAGTGTTTCATCGTCAATGCGTATTTCCAAGGAATACATAGAACCTGCAGTGGTGTATCAGGAAACTAATACTGGTCTCACAGGGAATGCTCAAAGCACCGACAGTAAGAAGAGTCTCTATTCTTGTACTTAAGGCGGCATTGTTCCTTTTGTATTTAATTCCGATGTAATTTCAGTGTTTCGTCGTCAATGTGTACGTCCAAGGAATACATTGAACCTGCAGTGGTGTATCGGAAACTAATACTGGTCTCACAGGGAATGCTCAAAGCACCGACTGTAAGAAGAGTGTCTATTCTCGTACTTATGGCGGCATTGTGCCCTTTGTATTTAATTCCGATGCCATTTCTGTGTTTCATCGTCGATGTGAAAGTCCAAGGAATACACTGAACCTGCAGTGGTGTATCGGAAAGTAATACTGGTCTCACAGGGAATGCTCAAAGCACCGAGTGTAAGAAGAGTCCCTATTCTTGTACTAAAGGCGGCATTGTGCCTTTTGTATTTAATTCCGATGCGATTTCTGTGTATAATCGTCAATGTGAAGGTCCAAGGTATACATTGAACCTGCAGTGGTGAATCGGAAACTAATACTGGTCTCACAGGGAATGCTCAAAGCACCGACTGTAAGAAGAGTCTCTATTCTTGTAGTTAAGGCGGCATTGTGCCTTTTGTAGTTAATTCCGATGCGATATCTGTTTTTCATCGTCAATGTGAAGGTCCAAGGAGTACATTGAACCAGCAGTGGTGTATCGGAAACTAATACAGGTCTCACAGGGACTGCTCCAACCACCGACTGTAAGAAGAGTCTCTATTCTTGTACTTATGGCGGCATTCTGCCCTTTGTATTTAATTCCGATGCGATTTCTGTGTTTCATCGTCAATGTGAAGGTCCAAGGAATACATTGAAACTGCAGTGTTGTATCGGAAACTAATACTGGTGTCACAGGATAGGATCAAAGCACAGACTCTAAGCAGTCTCACTCTTCTTGCACTTAAGGCGTCATTGTGCCCTTTGTATTTAATTCCGATGTAATTTCAGTGTTTCATCGTCAATGTGTATGTTCAAGAAATACATTGAACCTGCAGTGGTGTATCGGAAACCAATAGTGGTCTCACAGGGAATACTCGAGCACCGGCTGTGGGAATAGTCTCTATTCTTGTACTTAAGGCGGCTTTGTGCCTTTTGTATTTAATTCCGATGCGATATCTGTGTTTCATCGTCAATGTGAAGCTGCAAGGAATACATTGAATCTGCAGTGGTGTATCGGAAACTAATACTGGTCTCACAGGGAATGCCCAAATCACCGACTGTAAGAAGAGTCTCTATTCTTGTACTTAAGGCGCCATTGTGCCTTTTGTATTTAATTCCGATGCGATTTCTGTGATTCATTGTCAATGTGAAGGTCCAAGGAATACAGTGAACCTGCAGTGGTGTATCAGAAACTAATACTGGTCTCACAGGGAAGGATCAAAGCACAGACTCTAAGACGTCTCACTCTTCTTGCACTTAAGGCGGCATTGTCCCTTTTGTATTTAATTCCGATGAGATTTCTGTGTTTCATCGTCAATGTGAAGGTCCAAGGAATACATTGAAGCTGCAGTGGTGTATCAGAAACTAATACTGGTCTCACAGGGAATGCTCAAAGCACTGACTGTAAGTAGATTCTGTATTCTTGTACTTAAGGCGGCATTGTGCCTTTTGTATTTATTTCCGATGCGATTTCTGTGTTTCATCGTCAATGTGAAGGTCCAAGGAATACATTGAACCTACAGTGGTGTATCGGAAACTAATACTGATCTCACAGGGAATGCTCAAAGCACCGACTGTAAGAAGAGTGTCTACTCTTGTACTTAAGGCGGCATTGTGCACTTTGTATTTAATTCCGATGCCATTTCTGTGTTTCAACGTCGATGTGTATGTCCAAGGAAACATTGAACCTGAAGTGGTGTACCGGATACTAATACTGGTCTCACAGGGAATGCTCAAAGCACCGACAGTAAGTAGAGTCTGTATTCTTGTACTTAAGGCGGCATTGTGCCTTTTGTATTTAATTCCGATTCGATTTATGTGTTTCATCGTCGATGTGAAGGTCCAAGGAATACATTGAACCTGCAGTGGTGTATCGGAAACTAATACTGGTCTCACAGGGAATGCTCAAAACATCGACAGTAAGAAGAGTGTCTATTCTTGTACTTAAGGCGGCATTGTGCCCTTTTTATTTAATTCCGATGCCATTTCTGTGTTTCATCGTCGATGTGAAAGTCCAAGGAATACACTGAACCTGCAATGAAGTATCGGAAACTAATACTGGTCTCACAGCGAATGCTCAAAGCACCGACTGTAAGAAGAGTCTCTATTCTTGTACTTAATGCGGAATTGTGCCTTTTGTACTTAATTCCGATGCGATTTCTGTGTGTCATCGTCAATGTGAAGGTCTAAGGAATACATTGAACCTGCAGTGGCGTATCGGAAACTAATACGGGTTGCACAGGGAAGGATCAAAACACAGACTCTAAGAAGTCTCACTCTGCTTGTACTTAAGGAGTCATTGTGCCCTTTGTATTTAATTCCGATTTAATTTAAGTGTTTCATCGTCAATGCGTATTTCCAAGGAATACATAGAACCTGCAGTGGTGTATCAGGAAACTAATACTGGTCTCACAGGGAATGCTCAAAGCACCGACAGTAAGAAGAGTCTCTATTCTTGTACTTAAGGCGGCATTGTTCCTTTTGTATTTAATTCCGATGTAATTTCAGTGTTTCGTCGTCAATGTGTACGTCCAAGGAATACATTGAACCTGCAGTGGTGTATCGGAAACTAATACTGGACTCACAGGGAATGCTCAAAGCACCGACTGTAAGAAGAGTGTCTTTTCTTGTACTTATGGCGGCATTGTGCCCTTTGTATTTAATTCCGATGCCATTTCTGTGTTTCATCGTCGATGTGAAAGTCCGAGGAATACACTGAACCTGCAGTGGTGTATCGGAAAGTAATACTGGTCTCACAGGGAAGGATCAAAGCACAGACACTAAGACGTCTCACTCTTCTTGCACTTAAGGCGGCATTGTCCCTTTTGTATTTAATTCCGATGAGATTTCTGTGTTTCATCGTCAATGTGAAGGTCCAAGGAATACATTGAACCTGCAGTGGTGTATCGGAAATTAATACTGGTCTCACAGGGAATGCTCATAGCACCGACTGTAAGAAGAGTCTCTATTCTTGTACGTAAGACGGCATTGTGCCTTTTGTATTTAATTCCGATGTAATTTCAGTGTTTCGTCGTCAATGTGTACGTCCAAGGAATACATTGAACCTGCAGTGGTGTATCGGAAACTAATACTGGTCTCACAGGGAATGCTCAAAGCACTGACTGTAAGTAGAGTCTGTATTCTTGTACTTAAGGCGGCATTGTGCCTTTTGTATTTATTTCCGATGCGATTTCTGTGTTTCATCGTCAATGTGAAGGTCCAAGGAATACTTTGAACCTACAGTGGTGTATCGGAAACTAATACTGATCTCACAGGGAATGCTCAAAGCACCGACTGTAAGAAGAGTGTCTACTCTTGTACTTAAGGCGGCATTGTGCACTTTGTATTTAATTCCGATGCCATTTCTGTGTTTCAACGTCGATGTGTATGTCCAAGGAAACATTGAACCTGAAGTGGTGTACCGGATACTAATACTGGTCTCACAGGGAATGCTCAAAGCACCGACAGTAAGTAGAGTCTGTAATCTTGTACTTAAGGCGGCATTGTGCCTTTTGTATTTAATTCCGATGCGATTTATGTGTTTCATCGTCAATGTGAATGTCCAAGGAATACATTGAACCTGCAGTGGTGTATCGGAAACTAATACTGGTCTCACAGGGAATGCTCAAAGCACCGACTGTAAGAAGAGTGTCTATTCTTGTACTTAAGGCGGCATTGTGCCCTTTGTATTTAATTCCGATGCCATTTCAGTGTTTCATCGTCGATGTGAAAGTCCAAGGATTACACTGAACCTGCAGTGAAGTATCGGAAACTAATACTGGTCTCACAGGGAATGCTCAAAGCACCGACTGTAAGAAGAGTCTCTATTCTTGTACTTAATGCGGAATTGTGCCTTTTGTCTTTAATTCCGATGCAATTTCTGTGTGTCTTCGTCAATGGGAAGGTCCAAGGAATACATTGAACCTGCAGTGGCGTATCGGAAACTAATACGGGTTGCACAGGGAAGGATCAAAACACAGACTCTAAGAAGTCTCACTCTGCGTGTACTTAAGGAGTCATTGTGCCCTTTGTATTTAATTCCGATTTAATTTCAGTGTTTCATCGTCAATGCGTATTTCCAAGGTATACATAGAACCTGCAGTGGTGTATCGGAAACTAATACTGGTCTCACAGGGAATGCTCAAAGCACCGACAGTAAGAAGAATCTCTATTCTTGTACTTAAGGCGGCGTTGTTCCTTTTGTATTTAATTCCGATGTAATTTCAGTGTTTCGTCGTCAATGTGTACGTCCAAGGAATACATTGACCCTGCAGAGGTGTATCGGAAACTAATACTGGTCTCACAGGGAATGCTCAAAGCACCGACTGTAAGAAGAGTGTCTATTCTTGTACTTATGGTGGCATTGTGCCCTTTGTATTTAATTCCGATGCCATTTCTGTGTTTCATCGTCGATGTGAAAGTCCAAGGAATACACTGAACCTGCAGTGGTGTATCGGAAAGTAATACTGGTCTCACAGGGAATGCTCAAAGCACCGAGTGTAAGAAGAGTCTCTATTCTTGTACTTAAGCCGGCATTGTGCCTTTTGTATTTAATTCCGATGCGATTTCTGTGTATAATCGTCAATGTGAAGGTCCAAGGTATACATTGAACCTGCAGTGGTGAATCGGAAACTAATACTGGTCTCACAGGGAATGCTCAAAGCACCGACTGTAAGAAGGGTCTCTATTCTTGTAGTTAAGGCGGCATTGTGCCTTTTGTAGTTAATTCCGATGCGATATCTGTCTTTCATCGTCAATGTCAAGGTCCAAGGAGTACATTGAACCAGCAGTGGTGTATCGGAAACTAATACAGGTCTCACAGGGACTGCTCAAACCACCGACTGTAAGAAGAGTCTCTATTCTTGTACTTATGGCGGCATTCTGCCCTTTGTATTTAATTCCGATGCGATTTCTGTGTTTCATCGTCAATGTGAAGGTCCAAGGAATACATTGAAACTGCAGTGTTGTATCGGAAACAAATACTGGTGTCACAGGATAGGATCAAAGCACAGACTCTAAGAAGTCTCACTCTTCTTGCACTTAAGGCGTCATTGTGCCCTTTGTATTTAATTCCGATGTAATTTCAGTGTTTCATCGTCAATGTGTATGTTCAAGAAATACATTGAACCTGCAGTGGTGTATCGGAAACTAATAGTGGTCTCACAGGGAATACTCGAAGCACCGGCTGTGAGAATAGTCTCTATTCTTGTACTTAAGGCGGCTTTGTGCCTTTTGTATTTAATTCCGATGCGATATCTGTGTTTCATCGTCAATGTGAAGCTGCAAGGAATACATTGAATCTGCAGTGGTGTATCGGAAACTAATACTGGTCTCACAGGGGATGCCCAAAGCACCGACTGTAAGAAGAGTCTCTATTCTTGTACTTAAGGCGCCATTGTGCCTTTTGAGTTTAATTCCGATACGATTTCTGTCTTTCATATTCAATGTGACGGTCCAAGGAATACATTGAACGTGCAGTGGTGTATCGGAACTAATACTGGTCTCACAGGAAAGGATCAAAGCACAGACTCTAAGAAGTCTCACTCTTCTTGCAATTACGGCGGCATTGTGCCTTTTGTATTTAATTCCGATGTAATTTCTGTGTTTCATCGTCAATGTGTATGTCCAAGGAATACATTGAATATGCAGTGGTGTATCGGAAACTAATACTGGTCTGACAGGGAATGCTCATAGCACCGACTGTAAGCAGAATCTCTACTCTTGCACTTAAGGCGGCATTGTGCCTTTTGTATTAAATTCCGATGCGATTTCTGTGATTCATCATCAATGTGAAGGTCCAAGGAATACAATGAACCTGTAGTGGTGTATCGGAAACTAATACTGGTTTAATTGGGAATGCTCAAAGCACCGACTGTAAGAGGAGTCTCTATTTTTGTACTTAATTCGGCATTGTGCCTTTTGTATTTGATTCCGATGCCATTTCTGTGTTTCATCGTCAATGTGAAGGTCCAAGGAATACATTGAAACTGCAGTGGTGTATCGGAAGCTAATACTGGTCTCACAGGGAATGCTCAGAGCACAGACTGTAAGAAGAGTCTGTGTTCTTGTACTTAAGGCGGCATTGTGCCTTTTGTATTTAATCCCATTGTAATTTCAGTGTTTCATCGTCAATGTGAATGTCGAAGGAATACATCGAACCTGCAGTGGTGTATCGGAAACTAATACTGGTCTCTCAGGGAATGCTCAAAGCAACGACAAAAAAAAGAGTCTCTACTCCCTCACTTAAGGCTGCATTGTGCCTTTTGTATTTAATTCCGATGCGATTTCTGTGTTTCATCGTCAATGTGAAGCACCAAGGAATACATTGAATCTGCAGTGGTGTATCGGAAACTAATACTGGTCTCACGGGGAATGCTCAAAGCACCGACTGTAAGAAGAGTCTCTATTCTTGTACTTAAGGCTGCATTGTGCCTTTTGTATTTAATTCCGATGTAATTTCTGTTATTTATCGTTAATGTGAGGGTCCAAGGAATACTTTGAACCTGCAGTGGTGTTTCGGAAACAAATACTGGACTCTCAGAAAGTATCAAAGAATGTACTCTAAGAAGTCTCACTCTTCTTGCATTAAGGCGGCATTGTGTCATTTGTATTTAATTCCGATGTAATTTCAGTGTTTCATCGTCATTGTGTATGTCCACGGAATACATTGAACCTGTAGTGGTGTATCAGAAAGTAATACTGGTCTCACAGGGAATGCTCAAAGCACCGACTGTAAGAAGAGTCTCTATTCCTGTACTTAAGACGGCATTGTACCTTTTGTATTTAATTCCGATGCGATTTCTGTGTTTCATCGTCAATGTGAAGGTCCAAGGAATACATTGAACCTGCAGTGGTGTATCGGAAACTAATACTGGTTTCACAGGGAATGCTCAAAACACCGACTGTAAGAAGAGTCTTTATTCTTGTACTTAAGACGGCATTGTGGTTTTTGTATTTAATTCCGATGCGATTTCTGTGTCTCTTCGGCAATGTGAAAGTCCAAGAAATACATTGAACCTGCAGTGGTGTATCGGAAACTTATACTGGTCTCACAGGGAATGCTCAAAGCACAGACTGTAAGAAGAGTCTGTGTTCTTGTACTTAAGGCGGCATTGTGCATTTTGTATTTAATTCCGATGCGATTTCTGTGTTTCATCGTCAGTTTGAAGGTCCAAGGAATACATTGAACCTGCAGTGGTGTATCGGAAACCAATACCGGTTTCACAGGAAAGGATCAAAGCACAGACTCTAAGAAGTCTCACTCTTCTTGCAATTAAGGCGGCATTGTGCTTTTTTGTATTTAATTCCAATGTAATTTCAGTGTTTGATCGTCAATGTGAATGCCCAAGGAATACATTGAACCAGCAGTTGTGTATCGGAAACTAATACTGGTCTCACATGGAACGCTCAAAGCTACGACTGTAAGAAGAGTCTCTACTCCCTCACTTAAGGCGGCATTGTGCCTTTTGTATTTAATTCCGATGCGATTTCTGTGTTTCATCGTCAATGTGAAGCTCCAAGGAATACATTGAATCTGCAGTGGTGTATCGGAAGCTAATACTGGTCTCACGGGGAATGCTTAAAGCACCGACTGTAAGAAGAGTCTCTATTCTTGTACTTAAGGCGCCATTGTGCCTTTTGTATTTAATTCCGATGCGATTTCTGTGATTCATCGTCAATGTGAAGGTCCAAGGAATACATTGACCCTGCAGTGGTGTATCAGAAACTAATACTGGTCTCACAGGAAAGGATCAAAGCACAGACTCAAAGAAGTCTCACTCTTCTTGCACTTAAGGCGGCGTTGTTCCTTTTGTATTTAATTCCGATGCGATTTCTGTGTTTCATCGTCATTGTGAAGGTCCAAGGAATACATTGAATCTACAGTGGTGTATCGGAAACTAATACTGGTCTCACAGGGAATGCTCAAAGAACCGACTGTAAGAAGAGTCTGTATTCGTGTACTTAAGGCGGCTTAGTGCCTTTTGAGTTTAATTCCGATACGATTTCTGTCTTTCATATTCAATGTGACGGTCCAAGGAATGCATTGAACTTGCAGTGGTGTATCGGAAACTAATACTGGTCTCACAGGGAATGATCAAAGCGCAGACTCTAAGAAGTCTCACTCTTCTTGCAATTAAGGCGGCATTGTGCCTTTTGTATTTAATTCCGATGTAATTTCAGTGTTTCATCGTCAATGTGTATGTCCAAGGAATACATTGACCCTGCAGTGGTGTATCAGAAACTAATACTGGTCTCACAGGGAAGGATCAAAGCACAGACTCTAAGAAGTCTCACTCTTCTTGCACTTAAGGCGGCATTGTCCCCTTTGTATTTAATTCCGATGAGATTTCTGTGTTTCATCGTCAATGTGAAGGTCCAAGGAATACATTGAACCTGCAGTGGTGTATCGGAAACTAATACTGGTCTCACAGGGAATGCTCATAGCACCGACTGTAAGAAGAGTCTCTATTCTTGTACGTAAGGTGGCATTGTGCCTTTTGTATTTAATTCCGAAGCGATTTCTGTGTTTCATCGTCAATGTGAAGGTCCAAGGAATACATTGAACCTGCAGTGGTGTATCGCAAACTAATACAGTTCTCACAGGGAATGCTCAAAGCACCGACTGTAAGAAGAGTCTGTATTCTTGTAGTTAAGGCGGCTTAGTGCCTTTTGAGTTTAATTTCGATACGATGTCTGTCTTTCGTATTCAATGTGACGGTCCAAGGAATGCATTGAACGTGCAGTGGTGTATCGGAACTAATACTGGTCTCACAGGAAAGGATCAAAGCACCGACTCTAAGAAGTTTCACTCATCTTGCAATTAAGGCGGCATTGTGCCTTTTGTATTTAATTCCGATGTAATTTCAGTGTTTCATCGTCAATGTGTATATCCAAGGAATACATTGACCCTGCAGTGGTGTATCAGAAACTAATACTGGTCTCTCAGGAAAGTATCAAAGAATGGACTCTAAGAAGTCTCACTCTTCTTGCATTAAGGCGGCATTGTGTCTTTTGTATTTAATTCCGATGTAATTTCAGTGTTTCATCGTCATTGTGTATGTCCACGGAATACATTGAACCTGCAGTGGTGTATCAGAAAGTAATACTGGTCTCACAGGGAATGCTCAAAGCACCAACTGTAAGAAGAGTCTCTATTCCTGTACTTAAGATGGCTTTGTGCCTTTTGTATTTAATTTCGATGCGATTTCTGTGTTTCTTCGTCAATGTGAAGGTCCAAGGAATACATTGAACCTGCAGTGGTGTATCGGAAACCAATACTGGTCTCACAGGAAAGGATCAAAGCACTGACTCTAAGAAGTCTCACTCTTGTTGCAATTAAGGCGGCATTGTGCTTTTTTTATTTAATTGCAATGTAATTTCAGTGTTTGATCGTCAATGTGAATGACCAAGGAATACATTGAACCTGCAGTGGTGTATCGGAAACCAATACTGGTCTCACAGGAAAGGATCAAAGCACAGACTCTAAGAAGTCTCACTCTTCTTGCACTTAAGGCGGCGTTGTTCCTTTTGTATTTAATTCCGATGCGATTTCTGTGTTTCATCGTCATTGTGAAGGTCCAAGGAATACATTGAATCTACAGTGGTGTATCGGAAACTAATACTGGTCTCACAGGGAATGCTCAAAGAACCGACTGTAAGAAGAGTCTGTATTCGTGTACTTAACTAGGTTTAGTGCCTTTTGAGTTTAATTCCGATACGCTTTCTGTCTTTCATATTCAATGTGTCGGTCCAAGGAATGCATTGAACTTGCAGTGGTGTATCGGAAACTAATACTGGTCTCACAGGAAAGGATCAAAGCGCAGACTCTAAGAAGTTTCACTCTTCTTGCAATTAACGC
This sequence comes from Schistocerca americana, assembly GCF_021461395.2. Classification (NCBI taxonomy): domain Eukaryota; kingdom Metazoa; phylum Arthropoda; class Insecta; order Orthoptera; family Acrididae; genus Schistocerca; species Schistocerca americana. The sequence goes on along the minus strand of NC_060123.1, from coordinate 727,986,697 downwards.
GGCATTGTGCCTTTTGTGTTTAATTCCGATGTAATTTCAGTGTTTCATTGTCAATGTGTATGTCCATGGAATACATTGAACTTGCAGTGGTGTATCGGAGACCAGTACTGCTCTGACAGGGAATGCTCAAAGCACCGACTGTAAGAAGAGTCTCTACTCTTGCACTTAAGGCGGCATTGTGCCTTTTGTATTAAATTCCGAGGCGATTTCTGTGATTCATCGTGAATGTGAAGGTCCAAGGAATACATTGAACCTGCAGTGGTGTATCGGAACTTAATACTGGTCTCACAGGGAATGCTCATAGCACAGACTGTAAGAAGAGTCTGTGTTCTTGTACTTAAGGCGGCATTGTGCCTTTTGTATTTAATTCCGATGCGATTTCTGTGTTTCGTCGTCAATGGGAAGGTCTAAGGAATACATTGAACCTGCAGTGGTGTATCGGAAACTAATACTGGTCTCACAGGGAATGCTCAAAACATCGACTGTAAGAAGAGTCTCTATTCTTGTACTTAAGGCGGCATTGTGCCTTTTGTATTTAATTCCGATGCGATTTCTGTGTTTCATAGTCAATGTGAAGGTTCCTAGGAATACCTTGAACCTGCAGTGGTGTATCGGAAACTAATACTGCTCTCAGAGGGAATGCTCAAAGCACCGACTGTAAGAAGAGTCTCTATTCTTGTACTTAAGACGGCATTGTGCCTTTTGTATTTAATTCCGATGCGATTTCTGTGATTCATCGTCAATGTGAAGGTCCAAGGAATACATTGAACCTGCAGTGGTGTATCAGAAACTAATACTGGTCTCACAGGGAAGGATCAAAGCACAGACTCTAAGAAGTCGCACTCTTCTTGCACTTAAGGCGGCATTGTGCCTTTTGTATTTAATTCCGATGTAATTTCAGTGTTTCATCGTCAATGTGTATGTCCAACGAATACATTGAACCTGCAGTGGTGTATCGGAAACTAATACTGGTCTGACAGGGAATGCTCAAAGCACAGACTGTAAGAAGAATCTCTACTCTTGCACTTTAGGCGGCATTGTGCCTTGTGTATTAAATTCCGATGCGATTTCTGTGATTCATCGTCAATGTGAAGGTCCAAGGAATACAATGAACCTGCAGTGGTGTATCGGAAACTAATACCGGTTTAACAGGGAATGCTCAAAGCAACGACTGTAAGAGGAGTCTCTATTTTTGTACTTAAGGCGGCATTGTGCCTTTTGTATTTAATTCCGATGCGATTTCTGTGTTTCATCGTCAATGTGAAGGTCCATGGAATACATTGAACCTGCAGTGGTGTATCGGAAACTAATACTGGTCTCACAGGGAATGCACAAAACACCGACTGTAAGAAGAGTCAGTATTCTTCTACGTATGGCGGCATTGGGCCTTTTGTATTTAATTCCGATGCGATTTCTGTGTTTCATCGTCAATGTGAAGGTCGAAGGAATACATTGAACCGGCAGTGGTGTATCGGTAACTAATACTGGTATCACAGGGAATGCTAAAAGCACCGAATGTAAGATGAGTCTCTGTTCTTGCACTTAAGTCGGCATTGTGCCTTTTGTATTTAATTCCGATGTAATATCAGTGTTTCATCGTCAGTGTGTATGTCCAAGGAATACATTGAACCAGCAGTGGGGTATCGGACACTAATACTGGTCTCACAGGGAATGCTCAAGGCACCGACTGTAAGAAGAGTCTCTATTCTTGTACTTATGGAGGCATTGTTCCATTTGTATTTAATTCCGATGCGATTTCTGTGTTTCATCGTCAATGTGATTTACCAAGGAATACATTGAACCTGCAGCTGTGTATCGGAAACTAATACTGGTCTCACAGGAAAGGATCAAAGCACAACCTCTAAGAAGTCTCTATCTTCTTGCACTTAAGGCGTCATTATGCCCTTTATATTTAATTCTGATGTAATTTCAGTGTTTCATCATCAATGTGTATTTCCAAGGAATACTTTGAACTTGCAGTGGTGTATCGGAAACTATTACTGGTCTCACAGGGAATGCTCAAGGCACCGACTGTAAGAAGAGTCTCTATTCTTGTACTTAAGGAGGCATTGTTCCATTTGTATTTAATTCCGATGCGATTTATGTGTTTCATCGTCAATGTGTATGTCCAAGGAACACATTGAACCTGCAGTGGTGTATCGGATACTAATACTGGTCTCACAGGGATTGCTCATAGCACCGACTGTAAGAAGAGACTTTATACTTGCACTTAAGGCGGCATTGTGCCTTTTGTATTTAATTCCGATGCGATTTCTGTGGTTCATCGTCAATGTGAAGGTCCAAGGAATACATTGAAGCTGCAGTGCTGTATCGGAAACTAATACTGGTCTCACAGGCAATGCTCAAAGCACCGACTGTAAGTAGTGTCTGTATTCTTGTACTTAAGGCGGCATTGTGCCTTTTGTATTTAATTCCGGTGCGATGTCTGTGTTTCATCGTCAATTTGAAGGTCCAAGGAATACATTCAACCTGCAGTGGTGTATCGGAAACTAGTACTGGTCCCACAGGGAATGCTCGAATCATCGACTGTAAGAAGAGTGTCTATTCTTGTACTTAAATCGGCATTGTGCCTTCTGTATTTAATTCCGATGCCATTTCTGTGATTCATCGTCAATTTGAAGGTCCAAGAAATACACTGAAACTGCAGTGGTGTATCGGTAACTAATACTAGTCTCACAGGGAATGCTCAAAGCACCGACTGCAAGAAGAGTTTCTATTCATGTACTTAAGGCGGCATTGTGCCTTTTGTATTTAATTCCGATGGGATTTCTGTGTTTCATCGCCAATGTGAAGGTCCAAGGAATACATTGAGCCTGCAGTGGTGTATCGGAAACTAATACTGGTCTCATAGGGAATGCTCAAAGCACCGACTGTAAGAAGAGTCTCTATTCTTGTCCTTAAGGCGGCATTGTGAATTTTGTATTTAATTCCGTTGCGATTTCTGTGTTTTATCGTCATTGTGAAGGTCCAGGGAATACATTGGACCTGCAGTAGTGTATCGGAAACTAATACTGGTCTCACAGGAAAGGATCAGAGCAGAGTCTCTAAGAAGTCTCACTCTTCTTGCACTTAAGGCGGATTTGTGCCTTTCATATTTAATTACGACGTAATTTCAGTGTTCATCGTCAATGTGTATGTCCAAGGAATACATTGAACCTGCAGTGGTGTATCCGAAACTAATACAAGTCTCACAGGGAATGCTCAAAGCACCGACTGTAAGAAGAGTCTCTTTTCTTGTACTTACGGCGGCATTGTGCCTTTTGTATTTAATTCCGATGCGACGTCAGTGTTTCATCGTCAATATGAAGGGCCAAGGAATACATTGAACGTGCAGTGGTGTATTAGAAGCTAATACTGGTCTCTCAGGAAAGGATCAAAGCACAGACCCTAAGAAGTCTCACTCTTCTTGTACTTAAGGGGTCTTTGTGCCCTTTGTATTTAATTCCGATGTAATTTCAGTGTCTCATCGTCAATGTGTATGTCCAAGGAATACATTGAACCTGCAGTGGTGTATCGGAAACTAATACTGGTTTCACAGGGAATGCTCAAAGCACCGACTGTAAGTAGAGTCTGTATTCTTGTACTTAAGGCGGCATTGTGCCTTTTGTATTTAATTCCGATGCGATTTCTGTGTTTCATCGTCAATGTGAAGCTCCACGGAATACATGCAACCTGCAGTGGTGTATCGGAAACTAATACTGGTCTCACAGGGAATGCTTAAAGCAACGACTGTAAGAAGCGTGTCTATTCTTGTACTTAAGGCGGCATTGTGCCTTTTTTATTTAATTCCAATGCCATCTCTGTGTTTCTTCGTCAATGTGAAGGCCCAAGGAATACATTGAAGCTGCAGTGGTGTATCGGAAACTAATACTGGTCTCACAGGGATTGTTCAAAGCACCAACTGTAAGATGAGTCTCAATTCTTGTATTTAAGGCACCAGTGTGCATTTTGTATTTAATTCCGATGCGATTTCTGTGTTTCATCGTCAATGTGAAGGTCCGAGGAATACATTGAACCTGCAATGGATTACCGGAAACTAATACTGGTCTCACGGGGAATGCTCAAAGCACCGACTGTAAGAAGAGTCTCTAATCTTGTACTTAAGGCGGCATTGTGCCTTTTGTATTTAATTCCGATGCGATTTCTGTGTTTCTTCGTCAATGTGTAGGTGCAAGGAATACATTGAACCTGCAGTGGTGTATCGCAAACTAATACTGGTCTCACAGGAAAGGATCAAGGCACAGCCTGTTAGAAGCAACACTCTTCTTGCTCTTAGGGTGGCATTGTGGCTTTTATATTTAATTCCGATGTAACTGTAGTGTTTCATCGTCCATGTGTATGTCTAAGGTATACATTGAACCTGCAGTGGTGTATCGGAAACTAATACTTACCTCACAGGGAATGCTCAAATCACCGACTGTAAGAAGTCTCTATTCTTGTACTTAAGGCTTCATTGTTCCTTTTGTATTTAATTCCGATGTAATTTCAGTGATTCATCGTCAATGTGTATGTCCAAGGAATACATTGAACCTGCAGTGGTGTATCGGATACTAATACTGGTCTCACAGGGAATGCTCAAAGCACCGACTGTAAGAAGAGTCTCTATTCTTGTACTTAAGGCGCCATTGTGCCTTTTGTATTTATTCCGATGCGATTTCTGTGTTTCATCATCAATGCGAAGGTCCAAGGAATACATTGAACCTGCAGTGGTGTATCGGAAACTAATACTGGTCTCACAGGGAGTGCTCAAAGCACCGACTGTAAGAAGAGTCTCTATTCTTGCACTTAAGGTGGCATTGTGCCTTTTGTATTTAATTGCCATGTAATTTCAGTGTTTCATCGTCAATGTGTATGTCCAAGGAATACATTGAACCTGCAGTGGTGTATCGGAAACTAATACTGGTCCCACAGGGAATGCTCAAAGCACCGACTGTAAGAAGAGTCTCTATTCTTGTACTTAATGCGGCATTGTGCATTTTGTATTTAATTCCGATGCGATTTCTGTGTTTCATCGTCAATGTGATTTACCAAGGAATACATTGAACCTGCAGCAGTGTATCGGAAACTAATACTGGTCTCACAGGAAAGGATCAAAGCACAACCTCTAAGAAGTCTCACTCTTCTTGCACTTAAGGCGTCATTATGCCTTTTATATTTAATTCTGATGTAATTTCAGTGTTTCATCATCAATGTGTATTTCCTAGGAATACTTTGAACCTGCAGTGGTGTATCGGAAACTATTACTGGTCTCACAGGGAATGCTCAAGGCACCGACTGTAAGTAGAGTCTGTATTCTTGTACTTAAGGCGGCATTGTGCCTTTTGTATTTAATTCCGATGCGATTTCTGTGTTTCATCGTCAATGTGAAGCTCCACGGAATACATGCAACCTGCAGTGGTGTATCGGAAACTAATACTGGTCTCACAGGGAATGCTTAAAGCAACGACTGTAAGAAGCGTGTCTATTCTTGTACTTAAGGCGGCATTGTGCCTTTTTTATTTAATTCCAATGCCATCTCTGTGTTTCATCGTCAATGTGAAGGCCCAAGGAATACATCGAATCTGCAGTGGTGTATCGGAAACTAATACTGGTCTCACAGGGATTGTTCAAAGCACCAACTGTAAGATGAGTCTCAATTCTTGTATTTAAGGCGGCAGTGTGCATTTTGTATTTAATTCCGATGCGATTTCTGTGTTTCATCGTCAATGTGAAGGTCCGAGGAATACATTGAACCTGCAATGGATTACCGGAAACTAATACTGGTCTCACGGGGAATGCTCAAAGCACCGACTGTAAGAAGAGTCTCTAATCTTGTACTTAAGGCGGCATTGTGCCTTTTGTATTTAATTCCGATGCGATTTAAGTGTTTCATCGTCAATATGAAGGTCCAAGGAATACATTGAAGCTGCAGTGGTGTATCGGAAACTAATACTGGTCTCACAGGAATGGATCAAACACAGACTCAAAAAAATCTCACTCTTCTTGCACTTGAGGCGTCATTGTGCCCTTTGTATTTAATTCCGATGTAATTTCAGTGATTCATCATCAATGTGTATGTCAGAGGATTACTTTGAACCTGCAGTGGTGTATCGGAAACTAATACTGATCTCACAGGGAATGCTGAAGACACCGACTGTAAGAAGTGTCTCTATTCTTGTACGTAAGGCGGCATTGTGCCTTTTGTATTTAATTCCGTTGCGATTTCTGTGTTTTATCGTCAATGTGAAGGTCCAGGGAATACATTGGACCTGCAGTAGTGTATCGGAAACTAATACTGGTCTCACAGGAAAGGATCAAAGCAGAGTCTCTAAGAAGTCTCACTCTTCTTGCACTTAAGGCGGATTTGTGCCTTTCATATTTAATTACGATGTAATTTCAGTGTTCATCGTCAATGTGTATGTCCAAGGAATACATTGAACCTGCAGTGGTGTATCCGAAACTAATACAAGTCTCACAGGGAATGCTCAAAGCACCGACTGTAAGAAGAGTGTCTATTCTTGTACTTACGGCGGCATTGTGCCTTTTGTATTTAATTCCGATGCGACGTCAGTGTTTCATCGTCAATATGAAAGGCCAAGGAATACATTGAACGTGCAGTGGTGTATCAGAAGCTAATACTGGTCTCTCAGGAAAGGATCAAAGCACAGACCCTAAGAAGTCTCACTCTTCTTGTACTTAAGGGGTCTTTGTGCCCTTTGTATTTAATTCCGATGTAATTTCAGTGTCTCATCGTTAATGTGTATGTCCAAGGAATACATTGAACCTGCAGTGGTGTATCGGAAACTAATACTGGTTTCACAGGGAATGCTCAAAGCACCGACTGTAAGTAGAGTCTGTATTCTTGTACTTAAGGCGGCATTGTCCCTTTTGTATTTAATTCCGATGCGATTTCTGTGTTTCATCGTCAATGTGAAGCTCCACGGAATACATGCAACCTGCAGTGGTGTATCGGATACTAATACTGGTCTCACAGGGAATGCTTAAAGCAACGACTGTAAGAAGCGTGTCTATTCTTGTACTTAAGGCGGCATTGTGCCTTTTGTATTTAATTCCAATGCCATCTCTGTGTTTCATCGTCAATGTGAAGGCCCAAGGAATACATTGAATCTGCAGTGGTGTATCGGAAACTAATACTGGTCTCACAGGGAATGTTCAAAGCACCAACTGTAAGATGAGTCTCAATTCTTCTATTTAAGGCGGCAGTGTGCATTTCGTATTTAATTCCGATGCGATTTCTGTGTTTCATCGTCAATGTGAAGGTCCGAGGAATACATTGAACCTGCAATGGATTACCGGAAACTAATACTGGTCTCACAGGGAATGCTCAAAGCACCGACTGTAAGAAGAGTCTCTAATCTTGTACTTAAGGCAGCATTGTGCCTTTTGTATTTAATTCCGATGCGATTTAAGTGTTTCATCGTCAATATGAGGGTCCAAGGAATACATTGAAGCTGCAGTGGTGTATCGGAAACTAATACTGGTCTCACAGGAATGGATCAAACACAGACTCAAAAAAATCTCACTCTTCTTGCACTTGAGGCGTCATTGTGCCCTTTGTATTTAATTCCGATGTAATTTCAGTGATTCATCATCAATGTGTATGTCAAAGGATTACTTTGAACCTGCAGTGGTGTATCGGAAACTAATACTGATCTCACAGGGAATGCTGAAGACACCGACTGTAAGAAGTGTCTCTATTCTTGTACGTAAGGCGGCATTGTGCCCTTTGTATTTAATTCCGATGCGATTTCTGTGTTTCATCGTCAATGTGAAGCTCCACGGAATACATGCAACCTGCAGTGGTGTATCGGATACTAATACTGGTCTCACAGGGAATGCTCAAAGCACCGACTGTAAGAAGAGTCTCTATTATTGTACTTAATGCGGCATTGTGCATTTTGTATTTAATTCCGATGCGATTTCTGTGTTTCATCGTCAATGTGATGGACCAAGGAATACAATGAACCTGCAGCTGTGTATCGGAAACTAATACTGGTCTCACAGGAAAGGATCAAAGCACAGCCTCTAAGAAGTCTCACTCTTCTTGCACTTAAGGCGTCATTGTGCCCTTTATATTTAATTCTGATGTAAATTCAGTGTTTCATCATCAATGTGTATTTCCAAGGAATACTTTGAACCTGCAGTGGTGTATCGGAAACTATTACTGGTCTCACAGGGAATGCTCATGGCACCGACTGTAAGAAGAGTCTCTATTCTTGTACTTAAGGAGGCATTGTTCTTTTGTATTTAATTCCGATGCGATTTATGTGTTTCATCGTCAATTTGAAGGTCCAAGGAATATATTGAACCTGCAGTGGTGTATCGGAAACTAATACTGGTATCACTGGAAAGGATCAAAGCACAGACTCTTAGAAGTCTCACTCTTCTTGTACTTAAGGCGGCATTGTGCCTTTTGTAATTAATTCCGATGCGATTTCTGCGTTTCATCGTCAATGTGACGGTCCAAGGAATACACTGAACTTGCAGTGGTGTGTCGGAAACTAATACTGGTCTCACAGGCAATGCTCAAAACACCGACAGTAAGAACAGTCTCTATTCTTGTACTTAAGGCGGCATTGTGCCTTTTGTATTTAATTCCGATGCGATTTCTGTGTTTCTTCGTCAATGTGTAGGTGCAAGGAATACATTGAACCTGCAGTGGTGTATCGCAAACTAATACTGGTCCCACAGGAAAGGATCAAGGCACAGCCTGTTAGAAGCAACACTCTTCTTGCTCTTAGGGTGGCATTGAGGCTTTTATATTTAATTCCGATGTAACTTTAGTGTTTCATCGTCCATGTGTATGTCTAAGGTATACATTGAACCTGCAGTGGTGTATCGGAAACTAATACTTTTCTCACAGGGAATGCTCAAATCACCGACTGTAAGAAGTCTCTATTCTTGTACTTAAGGCTTCATTGTTCCTTTTGTATTTAATTCCGATGTAATTTCAGTGATTCATCGTCAATGTGTATGTCCAAGGAATACATTGAACCTGCAGTGGTGTATCGGATACTAATACTGGTCTCACAGGGATTGCTCAAAGCACCGACTGTAAGAAGAGACTTTATACTTGCACTTAAGGCGGCATTGCGCCTTTTGTATTTAATTCCGATGTGATTTCTGTGTTTCATCGTCAATGTGAAAGTCCAAGGAATACACTGAACCTGCAGTGCTGTATCGGAAACTAATACTGGTCTCACAGGCAATGCTCAAAGCACCGCCTGTAAGTAGTGTCTGTACTCTTGTACTTAAGGCGGCATTGTGCCTTTTGTATTTAATTCCGGTGCGATTTCTGTGTTTCATCGTCAATTTCAAGGTCCAAGGAATACATTCAACCTGCAGTGGTGTATCGGAAACTAATACTGGTCCCACAGGGAATGCTTGAATCATCGACTGTAAGAAGAGTGTCTATTCTTGTACTTAAATCGGCATTGTGCCTTCTGTATTTAATTCTGATGCCATTTCTGTGATTCATCGTCAATGTGAAGGTCCAAGGAATACACTGAAACTGCAGTGGTGTATCGGTAACTAATACTAGTCTCACAGGGAATGCTCAAAACACCGACTGCAAGAAGAGTTTCTATTCATGTACTTAAGGCGGCATTGTGCCTTTTGTATTTAATTCCGATGGGATTTCTGTGTTTCATCGACAATGTGAAGGACCAAGGAATACATTGAGCCTGCAGTGGTGTATCGGAAACTAATACTGGTCTCACAGGAAAGGATCAAAGCAGAGTCTCTAAGAAGTCTCACTCTTCTGGCACTTAAAGCGGATTTGTGCCTTTCATATTTAATTACGATGTAATTACAGTGTTCATCGTCAATGTGTATGTCTAAGGAATACATTGAACCTGCAGTGGTGTATCGGAAACTAATACTGGTTTCACAGGGAATGCTCAAAGCACCGATTGTAAGTAGAGTCTGTATTCTTGTACTTAAGGCGGCATTGTGCCTTTTGTATTTAATTCCGATGCGATTTCTGTGTTTCATCGTCAATGTGAAGCTCCACGGAATACATTCAACCTGCAGTGGTGTATCGGAAACTAATACTGGTCTCACAGGGAATGCTCAAAGCACCGACTGTAAGAAGAGTCTCTATTCTTGTACTTAATGCGGCATTGAGCATTTTGTATTTAATTCCGATGCGATTTCTGTGTTTCATCGTCAATGTGATGGACCAAGGAATACATTGAACCTGCAGCTGTGTATCGGAAGCTAATACTGGTCTCACAGGAAAGGATCAAAGCACAGGCTCTAAGAAGTCTCACTCTTCTTGCACTTAAGGCGTCATTGTGCCCTTTATATTTAATTCTGATGTAATTTCAGTGTTTCATCATCAATGTGTATTTCCAAGGAATACTTTGAACCTGCAGTGGTGTATCGGAAACTATTACTGGTCTCACAGGGAATGCTCAAGGCACCGACTGTAAGAAGCGTGTCTATTCATGTACTTAAGGCGGCATTGTGCCTTTTGTATTTAATTCCGATGCCATCTCTGTGTTTCATCGCCAATGTAAAGGCCCAAGGAATACATTGAACCTGCAGTGGTGTATCGGAAACTAATACTGGTCTCACAGGGAATGTTCAAAGCACCAACTGTAAGACGAGTCTCAATTCTTGTACTTAAGGCGGCAGTGTGCATTTTGTATTTAATTGCGATGCGATTTCTGTGTTTCATCGTCAATGTGAATGTCCGAGGAATACATTGAACCTGCAATGGATTACCGGAAACTAATACTGGTCTCACGGGGAATGCTCAAAGCACCGACTGTAAGAAGAGTCTGTAATCTTGTACTTAAGGCAGCATTGTGCCTTTTGTATTTAATTCCGATGCGATTTAACTGTTTCATCGTCAATATGAAGGAATAAGGAATACATTGAAGCTGCAGTGGTGTATCGGAAACTAATACTGGTCTCACAGGAAAGGATCAAACACAGACTCAAAAAAATCTTACTCTTCTTGCACTTGAGGCGTCATTGTGCCCTTTGTATTTAATTCCGATGTAATTTCAGTGTTTCATCATCAATGTGTATGTCAAAGGATTACTTTGAACCAGCAGTGGTGTATCGGAAACTAATACTGATCTCACAGGGAATGCTCAAGACACCGACTGTATGAAGGGTCTCTATTCTTGTACGTAAGGCGGCATTGTGCCTTTTGTATTTCATTCCGATGCGATTTCTGTGTTTCATCGTCAATGTGAAGGTCCAAGGAATACATTGAACCTGCAGTGGTGTATCGAAAACTAATACTGGTCTCACAGGAAAGGATCAAGGCACAGCCTGTAAGAAGCAACACTCTTCTTGCTCTTAAGGTGGCATTGTGGCTTTTATATTTAATTCCGATGTAACTTTAGTGTTTCATCGTCCATGTGTATGTCTAAGGAATACATTGAACCTGCAGTGGTGTATCGGAAACTAATACTTTTCTCACAGGGAATGCTCAAATCACCGACAGTAAGAAGTCTCTATTCTTGTACTTAAATCTTCATTGTTCCTTTTGTATTTAATTCCGATGTAATTTCAGTGATTCATCGTCAATGTGTATGTCCAAGGAATACATTGAAACTGCAGTGGTGTATCGGATACTAATACTAGTCTCACAGGGATTGCTCAAAGCACCGACTGTAAGAAGAGACTTTATACTTGCACTTAAGGCGGCATTGTGCCTTTTGTATTTAATTCCGATGTGATTTCTGTGCTTCATCGTCACTGTGAAGGTCCAAGGAATACATTGAACCTGCAGTGCTGTATCGGAAACTAATACTGGTCTCACAGGCAATGCTCAAAGCACCGACTGTAAGTAGTGTCTGTATTCTTGTACTTAAGAAGGCATTGTGCCTTTTGTATTTAATTCCGGTGCGATTTCTGTGTTTCATCGTCAATTTGAAAGTCCAAGGAATACATTCAACCTGCAGTGGTGTATCAGAAACTAATACTGGTCCCACAGGGAATGCTCGAATCATCGACTGTAAGAAGAGTGTCTATTCTTGTACTTAAATCGGCATTGTGCCTTCTGTATTTAATTCCGATGCCATTTCTGTGATTCATCGTCAATGTGAAGGTCCAAGGAATACACTGAAACTGCAGTGGTGTATCGGTAACTAATACTAGTCTCACAGGGAATGCTCAAAGCACCGACTGCAAGAAGAGTTTCTATTCATGTACTTAAGGCGGCATTGTGCCTTTTGTATTTAATTCCGATGGGATTTCTGTGTTTCATCGACAATGTGAAGGTCCAAGGAATACATTGAGCCTGCAGTGGTGTATCGGAAACTAATACTGGTCTCACAGGGAATGCTCAAAGAACCGACTATAAGAAAAGTCTCTATTCCTGTCCTTAAGGCGGCATTGTGAATTTTGTATTTAATTCCGTTGCGCTTTCTGCGTTTTATCGTCAATGTGAAGGTCCAGGGATTACATTGGACCTGCAGTGGTGTATCGGAAACTAATACTGGTCTCACAGGAAAGGATCAAAGCAGAGTCTCTAAGAAGTCTCACTCTTCTTGCACTTAAGGCGGATTTGTGCCTTTCATATTTAATTACGATGTAATTTCAGTGTTCATCGTCAATGTGTATGTCCAAGGAATACATTGAACCTGCAGTGGTGTATCGGAAACTAATACTGGTTTCACAGGGAATGCTCAAACACCGACTGTAAGTAGAGTCTGTATTCTTGTACTTAAGGCGGCATTGTGCCTTTTGTATTTAATTCCGATGCCATCTCTGTGTTTCATCGTCAATGTGAAGGCCCAAGGAATACATTGAACCTGCAGTGGTGTATCGGAAACTAATACTGGTCTCACAGGGAATGTTCAAAGCACCAACTGTAAGATGAGTCTCAATTCTTGTACTTAAGGCGGCAGTGTGCATTTTGTATTTAATTCCGATGCGATTTCTGTGTTTCATCGTCAATGTGAAGGTCCGAGGAATACATTGAACCTGCAATGGATTTCCGGAAACTAATACTGGTCTCACGGGGAATGCTCAAAGCACCGACTGTAAGAAGAGTCTGTAATCTTGTACTTAAGGCAGCATTGTGCCTTTTGTATTTAACTCCGAGGCGATTTAAGTGTTTCATCGTCAATATGAAGGTCCAAGGAATACATTGAAGCTGCAGTTTTGTATCGGAAACTAATACTGGTCTCACAGGAAAGGATCAAACACAGACTCAAAAAAATCTCACTCTTCTTGCACTTGAGGCGTCATTGTGCCCTTTGTATTTAATTCCGATGTAATTTCAGTGTTTCATCATCAATGTGTATGTCAAAGGATTACTTTGAACCTGCAGTGGTGTATCGGAAACTAATACTGATCTCACATGGAATGCTCAAGACACCGACAGTAAGAAGAGTCTCTATTCTTGTACGTAAGGCGGCATTGTGCCTTTTGTATTTAATTCCGATGCGATTTCTGTGTTTCATCGTCAATCTGAAGGTCCAAGGAATACATTGAATCTGCAGTGGTGTATCGGAAACAAATACTAGTCTCACAGGGAATGCTCAAAGCACCGACTGTAAGAAGAGTCTCTATTCTTGTACTTAATGCGAAATTGTGCATTTTGTATTTAATTCCGATGCGATTTCTGTGTTTAATCGTCAATGTGATGGACCAAGGAATACATTGAACCTGCAGCTGTGTATCGGAAACTAATACTGGTCTCACAGGAAAGGATCAAAGCACAGCCTATAAGAAGTCTCACTCTTCTTGCACTTAAGGCGTCATTGTGCCCTTTATATTTAATTCTGATGTAATTTCAGTGTTTCATCATCAATGTGTATTTCCAAGGAATACTTTGAACCTGCAGTGGTGTATCGGAAACTATTACTGGTCTCACAGGGAATGTTCAAGGCACCGACTGTAAGAAGCGTGTCTATTCTTGTACTTAAGGCGGCATTGTGCCTTTTGTATTTAATTCCGATGCCATCTCTGTGTTTCATCGTCAATGTGAAGGCCCAAGGAATACATTGAACCTGCAGTGGTGTATCGGAAACTAATACTAGTCTCACAGGGAATGCTCAAAGCACCGACTGCACGAAGAGTTTCTATGCATGTACTTAAGGCGGCATTGTGCCTTTTGTATTTAATTCCGATGGGATTTCTGTGTTTCATCGGCAATGTGAAGGTCCAAGGAATACATTGAGCCTGCTGTGGTGTATCGGAAACTAATACTGGTCTCACAGGGAATGCTCAAAGAACCGACTATAAGAAGAGTCTCTATTCTTGTCCTTAAGGCGGCATTGTGAATTTTGTATTTAATTCCGTTGCGATTTCTGCGTTTTATCGTCAATGTGAAGGTCCAGGGAATACATTGGATCAAAGCAGAGTCTCTAAGAAGTCTCACTCTTCTTGCACTTAAGGCGGATTTGTGCCTTTCATATTTAATTACGATGTAATTTCAGTGTTCATCGTCAATGTGTATGTCCAAGGAATACATTGAACCTGCAGTGGTGTATCGGAAACTAATACTGGTTTCACAGGGAATGCTCAAAGCACCGACTGTAAGTAGAGTCTGTATTCTTGTACTTAAGGCTGCATTGTGCCTTTTGTATTTAATTCCGATGCCATCTCTGTTTTTAATCGTCAATGTGAAGGCCCAAGGAATACATTGAACCTGCAGTGGTGTATCGGAAACTAATACTGGTCTCACAGGGAATGTTCAAAGCACCAACTGTAAGATGAGTCTCAATTCTTGTACTTAAGGCGGCAGTGTGCATTTTGTATTTAATTCCGATGCGATTTCTGTGTTTCATCGTCAATGTGAAGGTCCGAGGAATACATTGAACCTGCAATGGATTTCCGGAAACTAATACTGGTCTCACGGGGAATGCTCAAAGCACCGACTGTAAGAAGAGTCTGTAATCTTGTACTTAAGGCAGCATTGTGCCTTTTGTATTTAACTCCGAGGCGATTTAAGTGTTTCATCGTCAATATGAAGGTCCAAGGAATACATTGAAGCTGCAGTGGTGTATCGGAAACTAATACTGGTCTCACAGGAAAGGATCAAACACAGACTCAAAAAAATCTCACTCTTCTTGCACTTGAGGCGTCATTGTGCCCTTTGTATTTAATTCCGATGTAATTTCAGTGTTTCATCATCAATGTGTATGTCAAAGGATTACTTTGAACCTGCAGTGGTGTATCGGAAACTAATACTGATCTCACATGGAATGCTCAAGACACCGACAGTAAGAAGAGTCTCTATTCTTGTACGTAAGGCGGCATTGTGCCTTTTGTATTTAATTCCGATGCGATTTCTGTGTTTCATCGTCAATCTGAAGGTCCAAGGAATACATTGAATCTGCAGTGGTGTATCGGAAACAAATACTAGTCTCACAGGGAATGCTCAAAGCACCGACTGTAAGAAGAGTCTCTATTCTTGTACTTAATGCGAAATTGTGCATTTTGTATTTAATTCCGATGCGATTTCTGTGTTTCATCGTCAATGTGATGGACCAAGGAATACATTGAACCTGCAGCTGTGTATCGGAAACTAATACTGGTCTCACAGGAAAGGATCAAAGCACAGCCTATAAGAAGTCTCACTCTTCTTGCACTTAAGGCGTCATTGTGCCCTTTATATTTAATTCTGATGTAATTTCAGTGTTTCATCATCAATGTGTATTTCCAAGGAATACTTTGAACCTGCAGTGGTGTATCGGAAACTATTACTGGTCTCACAGGGAATGTTCAAGGCACCGACTGTAAGAAGCGTGTCTATTCTTGTACTTAAGGCGGCATTGTGCCTTTTGTATTTAATTCCGATGCCATCTCTGTGTTTCATCGTCAATGTGAAGGCCCAAGGAATACATTGAACCTGCAGTGGTGTATCGGAAACTAATACTAGTCTCACAGGGAATGCTCAAAGCACCGACTGCACGAAGAGTTTCTATGCATGTACTTAAGGCGGCATTGTGCCTTTTGTATTTAATTCCGATGGGATTTCTGTGTTTCATCGACAATGTGAAGGTCCAAGGAATACATTGAGCCTGCTGTGGTGTATCGGAAACTAATACTGGTCTCACAGGGAATGCTCAAAGAACCGACTATA
Source organism: Schistocerca americana (assembly GCF_021461395.2). Lineage (NCBI taxonomy): Eukaryota > Metazoa > Arthropoda > Insecta > Orthoptera > Acrididae > Schistocerca > Schistocerca americana. The sequence goes on along the minus strand of NC_060123.1, from coordinate 727,970,622 downwards.
AGAAGAGTCTCTATTCTTGTCCTTAAGGCGGCATTGTGAATTTTGTATTTAATTCCGTTGCGATTTCTGCGTTTTATCGTCAATGTGAAGGTCCAGGGAATACATTGGACCTGCAGTGGTGTATCGGAAACTAATACTGGTCTCACAGGAAAGGATCAAAGCAGAGTCTCTAAGAAGTCTCACTCTTCTTGCACTTAAGGCGGATTTGTGCCTTTCATATTTAATTACGATGTAATTTCAGTGTTCATCGTCAATGTGTATGTCCAAGGAATACATTGAACCTGCAGTGGTGTATCGGAAACTAATACTGGTTTCACAGGGAATGCTCAAAGCACCGACTGTAAGTAGAGTCTGTATTCTTGTACTTAAGGCTGCATTGTGCCTTTTGTATTTAATTCCGATGCCATCTCTGTTTTTAATCGTCAATGTGAAGGCCCAAGGAATACATTGAACCTGCAGTGGTGTATCGGAAACTAATACTGGTCTCACAGGGAATGTTCAAAGCACCAACTGTAAGATGAGTCTCAATTCTTGTACTTAAGGCGGCAGTGTGCATTTTGTATTTAATTCCGATGCGATTTCTGTGTTTCATCGTCAATGTGAAGGTCCGAGGAATACATTGAACCTGCAATGGATTTCCGGAAACTAATACTGGTCTCACGGGGAATGCTCAAAGCACCGACTGTAAGAAGAGTCTGTAATCTTGTACTTAAGGCAGCATTGTGCCTTTTGTATTTAACTCCGAGGCGATTTAAGTGTTTCATCGTCAATATGAAGGTCCAAGGAATACATTGAAGCTGCAGTGGTGTATCGGAAACTAATACTGGTCTCACAGGAAAGGATCAAACACAGACTCAAAAAAATCTCACTCTTCTTGCACTTGAGGCGTCATTGTGCCCTTTGTATTTAATTCCGATGTAATTTCAGTGTTTCATCATCAATGTGTATGTCAAAGGATTACTTTGAACCTGCAGTGGTGTATCGGAAACTAATACTGATCTCACATGGAATGCTCAAGACACCGACAGTAAGAAGAGTCTCTATTCTTGTACGTAAGGCGGCATTGTGCCTTTTGTATTTAATTCCGATGCGATTTCTGTGTTTCATCGTCAATTTGAAGGTCCAAGGAATACATTGAACCTGCAGTGGTGTATCGGAAACTAACACTAGTCTCACTGGGAATGCTCAAAGCACCGACTGTAAGAAGAGTCTCTATTCTTGTACTTAATGCGGCATTGTGCATTTTGTATTTAATTCCGATGCGATTTCTGTGTTTCATCGTCAATGTGATGGACCAAGGAATACATTGAACCTGCAGCTGTGTATCGGAAACTAATACTGGTCTCACAGGAAAGGATCAAAGCACAGCCTCTAAGAAGTCTCACTCTTCTTGCACTTAAGGCGTCATTGTGCCCTTTATATTTAATTCTGATGTAATTTCAGTGTTTCATCACCAATGTGTATTTCCAAGGAATACTTTGAACCTGCAGCGGTGTATCGGAAACTATTACTGGTCTCACAGGGAATGTTCAAGGCACCGACTGTAAGAAGCGTGTCTATTCTTGTACTTAAGGCGGCATTGTGCCTTTTGTATTTAATTCCGATGCCATCTCTGTGTTTCATCGTCAATGTGAAGGCCCAAGGAATACATTGAACATGCAGTGGTGTATCGGAAACTAATACTGGTCTCACAGGGAATGTTCAAAGCACCAACTGTAAGATGAGTCTCAATTCTTGTACTTAAGGCGGCAGTGTACATTTTGTATTTAATTCCGATGCGATTTCTGTGTTTCATCGTCAATGTGAAGGTCCGAGGAAAACATTGAACCTGCAATGGATTACCGGAAACTAATACTGGTCTCACGGGGAATGCTCAAAGCACCGACTGTAAGAAGAGTCTGTAATCTTGTACTTAAGGCAGCATTGTGCCTTTTGTATTTAATTCCGATGCGATTTAAGTGTTTCATCGTCAATATGAAGGTCCAAGGAATACATTGAAGCTGCAGTGGTGTATCGGAAACTAATACTGGTCTCACAGGAAAGGATCAAACACAGACTCAAAAAAATCTCACTCTTCTTGCACTTGAGGCGTCATTGTGCCCTTTGTATTTAATTCCGATGTAATTTCAGTGTTTCATCATCAATGTGTATGTCAAAGGATTACTTTGAACCTGCATTGGTGTATCGGAAACTAATACTGATCTCACAGGTAATGCTCAAGACACCGACTGTAAGAAGAGTCTCTATTCTTGTACGTAAGGCGGCATTGTGCCTTTTGTATATAATTCCGATGCGATTTCTGTGTTTCATCGTCAATGTGAAGGTCCAAGGAATACATTGAACCTGCAGTGGTGTATCGGAAACTAATACTGGTCTCACAGGAAAGGATCAAGGCACAGCCTGTAAGAAGCAACACTCTTCTTGCTCTTAAGGTGGCATTGTGGCTTTTATATTTAATTCCGATGTAACTTTAGTGTTTCATCGTCCATGTGTATGTCTAAGGAATACATTGAACCTGCAGTGGTGTATCGGAAACTAATACTTTTCCCACAGGGAATGCTCAAATCACCGACAGTAAGAAGTCTCTATTCTTGTACTTAAGGCTTCATTGTTCCTTTTGTATTTAATTCCGATGTAATTTCAGTGATTCATCGTCAATGTGAAGGTCCAAGGAATACACTGAAACTGCAGTGGTGTATCGGTAACTAATACTAGTCTCACAGGGAATGCTCAATGCACCGACTGCAAGAAGAGTTTCTATTCATGTACTTAAGGCGGCATTGTGCCTTTTGTATTTAATTCCGATGGGATTTCTGTGTTTCATCGACAATGTGAAGGCCAAGGAATACATTGAGCCTGCAGTGGTGTATCGGAAACTAATACTGGTCTCACAGGGAATGCTCAAAGCACCGACTGTAAGAAGAGTCTCTATTCTTGTCCTTAAGGCGGCATTGTGAATTTTGTATTTAATTCCGTTGCGATTTCTGTGTTTTATCGTCAATGTGAAGGTCCAGGGAATACATTGGACCTGCAGTGGTGTATCGGAAACTAATACTGCTCTCACAGGGAATGCTCAAGACACCGACTGTAAGAAGAGTCTCTATTCTTGTACGTAAGGCGGCATTGTGCCTTTTGTATTTAATTCCGATGCGATTTCTGTGTTTCATCGTCAATGTGAAGGTCTAAGGAATACATTGAACCTGCAGTGGTGTATCGGAAACTAATACTGGTCTCACAGGGAATGCTCAAAGCACCGACTGTAAGAAGAGTCTCTATTCTTGTACTTAAGGCGGCATTGTGCCCTTTGTATATATTTCCGATGCCATTTCTGTGTTTCATCGTTAATGTGAATGTCTAAGGAATACTTTGAACCTGCAGTGGTGTATCGGAAACTAATACTGGACTCACAGGAAAGTGTCAAAGAATGGACTCTAAGAAGTCTCACTCCTCTTGCATTAAGGCGGCATTGTGTGTTTTGTATTGAATTCCGATGTAATTTCAGTGTTTCATCGTCATTGTGTATGTCCAAGGAATACATTGAACCTGCAGTGGTGTATCGGATACTAATACTGGTCTCACAGGGCATGCTCAAAGCACCGACTGTAAGAAGAGTCTCTATTCTTGTACTTAGGGCGGCATTGTGCCTTTTGTTTTTTATTCCGATGCGATTTCTGTGTTTCATCGTCAATGTGAAGCTCCAAGGATTACAATCAACCTGCAGTGGTGTATCGGAAACTAATACTGGTTTCACAATGAATGCTCAAAGCACCGACAGTAAGAAGAGTCTCTATGCTTGTACTTAAGGCGGCATTGTGCCCTTTGTATATATTTCCGATGCCATTTATGTGTTTCATCGTCGATGTGAATGTCTAAGGAATACATTGAACCTGCAGTGGTGTATCGGAAACTAATACTGGACTCACAGGAAAGTATCAAAGAATGGACTCTAAGAAGTCTCAACCCTCTTGCATTAAGGCGGCATTGTGTGTTTTGTATTTAATTCCGATGTAATTTCAGTGTTTCGTCGTCATTGTGTATGTCCAAGGAATACATTGAACCTGCAGTGGTGTATCGGATACTAATACTGGTCTCACAAGGCATGCTCAAAGCACCGACTGTAAGAAGAGTCTCTATTCTTGTACTTAGGGCGGCATTGAGCCTTTTGTTTTTTATTCCGATGCGATTTCTGTGTTTCATCGTCAATGTGAAGCTCCAAGGATTACAATCAACCTGCAGTGGTGTATCGGAAACTAATACCGGTTTCACAATGAATGCTCAAAGCACCGACAGTAAGAAGACTCTCTATTCTTGTACTTAAGGCGGTATTGTGCCCTTTGTATATATTTCCGATGCCATTTCTGTGTTTCATCGTCGATGTGAATGTCTAAGGAATACATTGAACCTGCAGTGGTGTATCGGAAACTAATACTGGTCTCACAGGAAGGGATCAAACACAGACCCTAAGAATCCGCACTCTTCTTGTACTTAAGGCGTCATTGTGCCCTTGGTATTTAATTCCGATGTAATTTCAGTGTTTCATCGTCAATGTGTATCTCCAAGGAATACTTTGAACCTGCAGTGGTGTATCGGAACCTAATACTTGTCTCACAGGGATTGCTCAAAGCTCCAACTGTAAGTAGAGTCTCTATTCTTGTACTTAAGGCGGCATTGTGCCTTTTGCATTTAATTCCGATGCGATTTCTGTGTTTCATCGTCAATGTGAAACTCCAAGGATTACAATCAACCTGCAGTTGTGTATCGGAAACTAATACCGGTTTCACAATGAATGCTCAAAGCACCGACAGTAAGAAGAGTCTCTATTCTTGGACTTAAGGCGGCATTGTGCCTTTTGTATTTAATTCCGATGCGATTTCTGTGTTTCATCGTCAATGCGAAGGTAAAAGGAGTACATTGAACCAGCAGTGGTGTATCGGAAACTAATACAGGTCTCACAGGGACTGCTCAAAACACCGAATGTAAGAAGAGTCTCTATTCTTGTACTTAAGGCGGCATTCTGCCCCTTGTATTTAATTCCGATGCGATTTCTATGTTTCATCGTCAATGTGAAGGTCCAAGGAATACATTGAAACTGCAGCGGTGTATCGGAAACTAATACTGGCCTCACAGGGAATACTAGACGCAAAGGCTGTGAGAAGAGTCTCTATTCTTGTACTTAAGGCGGCATTGTGCCTTTGGTATTTAATTCCGATGCGATTTCTGTGTTTCATCGTCGATGTGAATGTCTAAGGAATACATTGAACCTGCAGTGGCGTATCGGAAATTAATACTGGTCTCTCAGGGAATGCTCATAGCACCGACTATAAGAAGAGTCTCTGTTCTTGTTCTTAGGGCATCATTGTGCGTTTTGTATTTATTTCCGATGCGATTTCTGTGTTTCATCGTCAATGTGATGGTCCAAGGAAAACATTGGACCTGCAGTGGTTTATCGGAAACTAATACTGGTCTCACAGGGAATGCTCAAAGCACCGACAGAAAGAAGTGTCTCTATTCTTGTACTTAAGGCGGCATTGTTCCTTTTGTATTTATTTCCGATGTACTTTCAGTGTTTCATCGTCAATGTGTATGTCCAAGGAATACTATGAACCTGCAGTGGTGTATCGGATACTAATACTGGTCTCACAGGGCATGCTCAAAGCACCGACTGTAAGAAGAGTCTCTATTCTTGTACTTAAGGCGGCATTGTGCCTTTTGTTTTTTATTCCGATGCGATTTCTGTGTTTCATCGTCAATGTGAAGGTCCAAGGATTACAATCAACCTGCAGTGGTGTATCGGAAACTAATACCGGTTTCACAATGAATGCTCAAAGCACCGACAGTAAGGAGAGTCTCTATTCTTGTACTTAAGGCGGCATTGTGCCTTTTGTATTTAATTCCGATGCAATTTCTGTCTTTTATCGTCAATGTGATTGTCCAAGTAATACTTTGAACCTGCAGTCGTGTATCGGAAACTAATACTGGACTCTCAGGAAAATATCAAAGAATGGACTCTAAGATGTCTCACTCCTCGTGCATTAAGGCGGCATTTTGTGTTTTGTATTTAATTCCGATGTAATTTCAGTGTTTCATCGTCATTGTGTATGTCCAAGGAATACATTGAACCTGCAGTGGTGTATCGGAAATTAATACTGGTCTCACAGGGAATGCTCAAAGCACCGACTGTAAGAAGAGTCTCTATTCTTGTACTTAAGGCGGCATTGTGCCTTTTGTATTTATTTCCGATGCGATTTCTGTGTGAAATCGTCAATGTTAAGGTCCAAGGAATACATTAACCTGCAGTGGCGTATCGGAAACTAATACGGGTCACACTGGAAAGGATCAAAACACAGACTCTAAGAAGTCTCACTCTGCTTGTACTTAAGGTGTCATTGTGCCCTTTGTATTTAATTCCGATGTAATCTCAGCGTTTCATCGTCAATGCGTATTTCGAAGGGATACATTGAACCTGCAGTGGTGTATCGGAATCTAATACTGGTCCCACAGAGAATGCTCAAAGCACCGACAGTAAGAAGAGTCCCTATTCTTGTTCTTAAGGCGACATTGTTCCTTTTTTATTTAAATCCGATGTAATTTCAGTGTCGCATCGTCAATGTGTATGTTCAAGGAATACATTGAACCTGCAGTGGTGTATCGGATACTAATACTGGTCTCACAGGGAATGCTCAAAGCACCGACTGTAAGAAGAGTCTCTATTCTTGTACTTTAGGCGGCATTGTGCCATTTTGTATTTAATTCCGATGCCATTTCTGTGTTTCATCGTCAATGTGTAGGTCCAAGGAATACATTGAACCTGCAGTGGTGTATCGGAAACTAATACTGGTCTCACAGGGAATGCTCAAAGCACCGACCGTAAGTAGAGTCTGTATTCTTGTACTTAAGGCGGCATTGTGCCTTTTGTATTTAATTCCGATGCGATTTCATTGTTTTATCGTCAATATGAAGGTCCAAGGAATACATTGAACCTGCAGTGGTGTATCGGAAACTAATACTGATCTCACAGGGAATGCTCAAAGCACCGACTGTAAGAAGAGTGTCTATTCTTGTACTTAAGGCGGCATTGTGCACTTTGTATTTAATTCCGATGCCATTTCTGTTCTTCATCGTCGATGTGTATGTCCAAGGAAACATTGAACCTGAAGTGGTGTACCGGATACTAATACTATTCTCACAGGGAATGCTCAAAGCACCGACAGTACGTAGAGTCTGTATTCTTGTACTTAAGGCGGCATTGAGCCTTTTGTATTTAATTCCGATGCGATTTATGAGTTTCATAGTCAATGTGAAGGTCCAAGGAATACATTGAACCTGCAGTGGTGTATCGGAAACTAATACAGGTCTCACAGGGAATGCTCAAAGCACCGACTGTAAGAAGAGTGTCTATTCTTGTACTTAAGGTGGCATTGTGCCCTTTGTATTTAATTCCGATGCCATTTCTGTGTTTCATCGTCGATGTGAAAGTCCAAGGAATACACTGAACCTGCAGTGGTGTATCGGAAACTAATACTGGTCTTACAGGGAATGCTCAAAGCACCGAGTGTAAGAAGAGTCTCTATTCTTGTACTTAAGGCGTCATTGAGCCTTTTGTATTTAATTCCGATGCGATTTCTGTGTATAATCGTCAATGTGAAGGTCAAAGGTATACATTGAACCTGCAGTGGTGAATCGGAAACTAATACTGGTCTCACAGGGAATGCTCAAACCACCGACTGTAAGAAGAGTCTCTATTCTTGTACTTATGGCGGCATTCTGCCCTTTGTATTTAATTCCGATGCGATTTCTGTGTTTCATCGTCAATGTGAAGGTCCAAGGAATACATTGAAACTGAAGTGTTGTATCGGAAACTAATACTGGTGTCACAGGATAGGATAAAAGAACAGACTCTAAGGAGTCTCACTCTTCTTGCACTTAAGGCGTCATTTTGCCTTTTGTATTTAATTACGATGTAATTTCAGTGTTTCAACGTCAATGTGTATGTTCAAGGAATGCATTGAACCTGCAGTGGTGTATCGGAAACTAATACTGGTCTCACAGGGAATACTCGAAGCACCGGCTGTGAGAATAGTCTCTAATCTTGTACTTAAGGCGGCATTGTGCCTTTGGTATTTAATTCCGATGCGATATCTGTGTTTCATCGTCAATGTGAATGTCTAAGGAATACATTGAACCTGCAGTGGTGTATCGGATATTAATACTGGTCTCTCAGGGAATGCTCGAGCCACCGACTGTAAGAAGAGTCTCTATTGTTGTACTTAGGGCTTCATTGTGTTTTTTGTATTTAATTCCGATGCGATTTCTGTGATTCATCGTCAATGTGAAGGTCCAAGGAATACATTGAACCTGCAGTGGTGTATCGGAAACTAATACTGGTCTCAGAGGGAATGCTCAAAACACCGACAGTAAGAAGAGTCTGTATTCATGTACTTAAGGCGGCATTGTGCCTTTTGTATTTAATTCTGATGCGATTTCCGTGTTTCATCGTCAATGTGAAGGTCCAGGGAATACATTGAACCTGCAGTGGCGTATCGGAAACTAATACGGGTCACACTGGAAAGGATCAAAACACAGACTCTAAGAAGTCTCACTCTGCTTCTACTTAAGGCGGCATTGTGCCTTTTGTATTTAATTCTGATGCGATTTCCGTGTTTCATCGTCAATGTGAAGGTCCTAGGAGTACATTAAACCTGCAGTGGTGTATCGGAAACTAATACTGGTCCCACAGAGAATGCTCAAAGCACCGACAGTAAGAAGAGTCTCTATTCTTCTACTTAAGGCGACATTGTTCCTTTTGTATTTAAATCCGATGTAATTTCAGTGTTTCATCGTCAATGTGTATGTCCAAGGAATACATTGAACCTGCAGTGGTGTATCGGATACTAATACTGGTCTCACAGGGAATGCTCAAAGCACCGACTAAAAGAAGAGTCTCTATTCTTGTACTTAAGGCGGCATTGTGCCATTTTGTATTTAATTCCGATGCCATTTCTGTGTTTCATCGTCAATGTGTAGGTACACGGAATACATTGAACCTGCAGTGGTGTATCAGAAACTAATACTGGTCTCACAGGGAATGCTCTAAGCACCGACTGTAAGTAGAGTCTGTATTCTTGTATTTAAGGCGGCATTGTGCCATTTGTATTTAATTCCGATGCGATTTCTGTGTTTCATCGTCAATGTGAAGGTCCAAGGAATACATTGAACCTGCAGTGGTGTATCGGAAACTAATACTTGTCTCACAGGGAATGCTCAAAGCACCGACTGTAAGAAGAGTCTCTACTCTTGTACTTAATGCGGCATTGTGCACTTTGTATTTAATTCCGATGCCATTTCTGTGTTTCATCGTCGATGTGTATGTCCAAGGAAACATTGAACCTGAAGTGGTGTACCGGATACTAATACTGGTCTCACAGGGAATGCTCAAAGCACCGACAGTAAGTACTGTCTGTATTCTTTTACTTAAGGCGGCATTGTGCCTTTTGTATTTAATTCCGATGCGATTTATGTGTTTCATCGTCAATGTGAAGGTCCAAGGAATACATTGAAGCTGCAGTGGTGTATCGGAAACTAATACTGGTCTCACAGGGAATGCTCAAAGCACCGACTGTAAGAAGAGTGTCTATTCTTGTACTTATGGCGGCATTGTGCCCTTTGTATTTAATTCCGATGCCATTTCTGTGTTTCATCGTCGATGAGAAACTCCAAGGAATACACTGAACCTGCAGTGGTGTATCGGAAACTAATACTGCTCTCACAGGGAATGCTCAAAGCACCGACTGTAAGAAGAGTCTCTATTCTTGTACTTAAGGCGGAATTGTGCCATTTGTATTTAATTCCGATGCGATTTCTGTGTGTAATCGTCAATGTGAAGGTCCAAGGAATACATTGAACCTGCAGTGGCGTATCGGAAACTAATAGGGGTTGCACAGGAAAGGATCAAAACACAGACTCTAAGAAGTCTCACTCTGCTTGTACTTAAGGTGTCATTGTGCCCTTTGTATTTAATTCCGATGTAATTTCAGTGTTTCATCGTCAATGCGTATTTCCAAGGAATACATTGATCCTGCAGTGGTGTATCGGAAACTACTACTGGTTTCACAGGGAATGCTCAAAGCACCGACAGTAAGACGAGTCTCTATTTTTGTACTTAAGGCGGCATTGTTCCTTTTGTATTTAATTCCGATCTAATTTCAGTGTTTCGTCGTCAATGTGTATGTCCAAGGAATACATTGAACCGGCAGTGGTGTATCGGATACTAATACGGGTCTCACAGGGAATTCTCAAAGCACCGACTGTAAGAAGAGTGTCTATTCTTGTACTTAAGGCGGCATTGTGCACTTTGTATTTAATTCCGATGCCATTTCTGTGTTTCATCGTCGATGTGAAAGTCCAAGGAATACACTGAACCTGCAGTGGTGTATCGGAAACTAATACTGGTCTCACAGGGAATGCTCAAAGCACCGAGTGTAAGAAGAGTCTCTATTCTTGTACTTAAGGCGGCATTGTGCCTTTTGTATTTAATTCCGATGCGATTTCTGTGTATAATCGTCAATGTGAAGGTCCAAGGTATACATTGAACCTGCAGTGGTGAATCGGAAACTAATACTGGTCTCACAGGAATTGCTCAAAGCACCGACTGTAAGAAGAGTCTCTAATCTTGTAGTTAAGGCGGCATTGTGCCTTTTGTATTTAATTCCGATGCGATTTCTGTGTTTCATCGTCAATGTGAAGGTCCAAGGAGTACATTGAACCAGCAGTGGTGTATCGGAAACTAATACAGGTCTCACAGGGACTGTTCAAACCACCGACTGTACGCAGAGTCTCTGTTCTTGTACTTATGGCGTCATTCTGCCCTTTGTATTTAATTCCGATGCGATTTCTGTGTTTCATCGTCAATGTGAAGGTCCAAGGAATACATTGAAACAGCAGTGTTGTATCGGAAGCTAATTCTGGTGTCACAGGATAGGATCAAAGCACAGACTCTAAGAAGTCTCACTCTTCTTGCACTTAAGGCGTCATTGTGCCCTTTGTATTTAATTCCGATGTAATTTCTGTGTATCATCGTCGATGTGAAAGTCCAAGGAATACACTGAACCTGCAGTGGTGTATCGGAAACTAATACTGGTCTCAGAGGGAATGCTCAAAACACCGACAGATAGAAGAGTCTCTATTCTTGTACTTAAGGCGACGTTGTTCCTTTTGTATTTAATTCCGATGTAATTTCAGTGTTTCATCGTCAATGTGTATGTCCAAGGAATACATTGAACCTGCAGTGGTGTATCGGAAACTAATACTGCTCTCACAGGGAATGCTCAAAGCACCGACTGTAAGAAGAGTCTCTATTCTTGTACTTAAGGCGGAATTGTGCCATTTGTATTTAATTCCGATGCGATTTCTGTGTGTAATCGTCAATGTGAAGGTCCAAGGAATACATTGAACCTGCAGTGGCGTATCGGAAACTAATAGGGGTTGCACAGGAAAGGATCAAAACACAGACTCTAAGAAGTCTCACTCTGCTTGTACTTAAGGAGTCATTGTGCCCTTTGTATTTAATTCCGATGTAATTTCAGTGTTTCATCGTCAATGCGTATTTCCAAGGAATACATTGATCCTGCAGTGGTGTATCGGAAACTACTACTGGTTTCACAGGGAATGCTCAAAGCACCGACAGTAAGACGAGTCTCTATTCTTGTACTTAAGGCGGCATTGTTCCTTTTGTATTTAATTCCGATCTAATTTCAGTGTTTCATCGTCAATGTGTATGTCCAAGGAATACATTGAACCGGCAGTGGTGTATCGGAAACTAATACGGGTCTCACAGGGAATTCTCAAAGCACCGACTGTAAGAAGAGTGTCTATTCTTGTACTTAAGGCGGCATTGTGCACTTTGTATTTAATTCCGATGCCATTTCTGTGTTTCATCGTCGATGTGAAAGTCCAAGGAATACACTGAACTTGCAGTGGTGTATAGGAAACTAATACTGGTCTCACAGGGAATGCTCAAAGCACCGAGTGTAAGAAGAGTCTCTATTCTTGTACTTAAGGCGGCATTGTGCCTTTTGTATTTAATTCCGATGCGATTTCTGTGTATAATCGTCAATGTGAAGGTCCAAGGTATACATTGAACCTGCAGTGGTGAATCGGAAACTAATACTGGTCTCACAGGAATTGCTCAAAGCACCGACTGTAAGAAGAGTCTCTAATCTTGTAGTTAAGGCGGCATTGTGCCTTTTGTATTTAATTCCGATGCGATTTCTGTGTTTCATCGTCAATGTGAAGGTCCAAGGAGTACATTGAACCAGCAGTGGTGTATCGGAAACTAATACAGGTCTCACAGGGACTGTTCAAACCACCGACTGTACGCAGAGTCTCTATTCTTGTACTTATGGCGTCATTCTGCCCTTTGTATTTAATTCCGATGCGATTTCTGTGTTTCATCGTCAATGTGAAGGTCCAAGGAATACATTGAAACAGCAGTGTTGTATCGGAAGCTAATTCTGGTGTCACAGGATAGGATCAAAGCACAGACTCTAAGAAGTCTCACTCTTCTTGCACTTAAGGCGTCATTGTGCCCTTTGTATTTAATTCCGATGTAATTTCTGTGTATCATCGTCGATGTGAAAGTCCAAGGAATACACTGAACCTGCAGTGGTGTATCGGAAACTAATACTGGTCTCAGAGGGAATGCTCAAAACACCGACAGATAGAAGAGTCTCTATTCTTGTACTTAAGGCGACGTTGTTCCTTTTGTATTTAATTCCGATGTAATTTCAGTGTTTCATCGTCAATGTGTATGTCCAAGGAATACATTGAACCTGCAGTGGTGTATCGGATACTAATACTGGTCTCACAGGGAATGCTCAAAGCACCGACTGTAAGAAGAGTCTCTATTCTTGTACTTAAGGCGGCAGTGTGCCTTCTTGTATTTAATTCCGATGCGATTTCTGTGTTTCATCGTCTATGCGAAGGTCCAAGGAGTACATTGAACCAGCAGTGGTGTATCGGAAACTAATACAGGTCTCACAGGGACTGCTCAAAACACCGACTGTAGGAAGAGTCTCTATTCTTGTACTTAAGGCGGCATTCTGCCCCTTGTATTTAATTCCGATGCGATTTCTGTGTTTCATCGTAAATGTGAAGGTCCAAGGAATACATTGAACCTGCAGTGGTGTATCGGATACTAATACTGGTCTCACAGGGAATGCTCAAAGCACCGACTGTAAGAAGAGTCTCTATTCTTGTAGTTAAGGCGGCATTGTGCCTTTTGTTTTTTATTCCGATGCGATTTCTGTGTTTCATCGTCAATGTGAAGCTCCAAGGATTACAATCAACCTGCAGTGGTGTATCGGAAACTAATACCGGTTTCACAATGAATGCTCAAAGCACCGACAGTAAGAAGAGTCTCTATTCTTGTACTTAAGGCGGCATTGTGCCTTTTGTATTTAATTCCGATGCGATTTCTGTGTTTCATCGCCAATGTGAAGGTCCAAGGAATTCATTGATACTGCAGTGTCGTATCGGAAACTAATACTGGTGTCACAGGATAGGATCAAAGCACAGACTCTAAGAAGCCTCACTCTTCTTGCACTTAGGGCGGCATTGTGCCTTTTGTATTAGTTACGATGCGATTTCTGTGTTTCATCGTCAATGTGAAGGTCCAAGGAATACATTGAACTTGAAGTGGTGTATGGGAAACTAATACTGGTCTCACGGGGAATGCTCAAAGCACCGACAGTAAGAAGAGTGTCTTTTCTTGTACTTAAGGCGGCATTGTGCCCTTTGTATTTAATTCCGATGCGATTTCTGTGTGAAATCGTCAATGTTAAGGTCCAAGGAATACATTAACCTGCAGTGGCGTATCGGAAACTAATACGGGTCTCACTGGAAAGGATCAAAACACAGACTCTAAGAAGTCTCACTCTGCTTGTACTTAAGGTGTCATTGTGCCCTTTGTATTTAATTCCGATGTAATTTCAGTGTTTCATCGTCAATGCGTATCTCGAAGGAATACATTGAACCTGCTGTGGTGTATCGGAATCTAATACTGGTCCCACAGAGAATGCTCAAAGCACCGACAGTAAGAAGAGTCCCTATTCTTGTCCTTAAGGCGACATTGTTCCTTTTGTATTTAAATCCGATGTAATTTCAGTGTCGCATCGTCAATGTGTATGTCCAAGGATTACATTGAACCTGCAGTGGTGTATCGGATACTAATACTGGTCTCACAGGGAATGCTCAAAGCACCGACTGTAAGAAGAGTCTCTATTCTTGTACTTTAGGCGGCATTGTGCCATTTTGTATTTAATTCCGATGCCATTTCTGTGTTTCATCGTCAATGTGTAGGTCCAAGGAAACATTGAACCTGAAGTGGTGTACCGGATACTAATACTATTCTCACAGGGAATGCTCAAAGCACCGACAGTAAGTAGAGTCTGTATTCTTGTACTTAAGGCGGCATTGTGCCTTTTGTATTTAATTCCGATGCGATTTATGAGTTTCATAGTCAATGTGAAGGTCCAAGGAATACATTGAACCTGCAGTGATGTATCGGAAACTAATACTGGTCTCACAGGGAATGCTCAAAGCACCGACTGTAAGAAGAGTGTCTATTCTTGTACTTAAGGCGGCATTATGCCCTGTGTATTTAATTCCGATGCCATTTCTGTGTTTCATCGTCGATGTGAAAGTCCAAGGAATACACTGAACCTGCAGTGGTGTATCGGAAACTAATACTGGTCTTACAGGGAATGCTCAAAGCACCGAGTGTAAGAAGAGTCTCTATTCTTGTACTTAAGGCGGCATTGAGCTTTTTGTATTTAATTCCGATGCGATTTCTGTGTATAATCGTCAATGTGAAGGTCAAAGGTATACATTGAACCTGCAGTGGTGAATCGGAAACTAATACTGGTCTCACAGGGAATGCTCAAAACACCGACTGTAAGAAGAGTCTCTATTCTTGTAGTTAAGGCGGCATTGTGCCTCTTGTATTTAATTTCGATGCGATATCTGTGTCTCATCGTCAATGTGAAGGTCCAAGGAGTACATTGAACCAGCAGTGGTGTATCGGAAACTAATACAGGTCTCACAGGGACTGCTCAAACCACCGACTGTAAGAAGAGTCTCTATTCTTGTACTTATGGCGGCATTCTGCCCTTTGTATTTAATTCCGATGCGATTTCTGTGTTTCATCGTCAATGTGAAGGTCCAAGGAATACATTGAAACTGAAGTGTTGTATCGGAAACTAATACTGGTGTCACAGGATAGGATAAAAGCACAGACTCTAAGAAGTCTCACTCTTCTTGCACTTAAGGCGTCATTGTGCCTTTTGTATTTAATTCCGATGTAATTTCAGTGTTTCATCGTCAATGTGTATGTTCAAGGAATACATTGAACCTGCAGTGGTGTATCGGAAACTAATACTGGTCTCACAGGGAATACTCGAAGCACCGGCTGTGAGAATAGTCTCTATTCTTGTACTTATGTCGGCATTGTGCCTTTGGTATTTAATTCCGATGCGATATCTGTGTTTCATCGTCAATGAGAATGTCTAAGGAATACATTAAACCTGCAGTGGTGTATCGGATATTAATACTGGTCTCTCAGGGAATGCTCGAGACACCGTCTGTAAGAAGAGTCTCTATTGTTGTACTTAGGGCTTCATTGTGCCTTTTGTATTTAATTCCGATGCGATTTCTATGATTCATCGTCAATGTGAAGGTCCAAGGAATACATTGAACCTGCAGTGGTGTATCGGAAACTAATACTGGTCTCAGAGGGAATGCTCAAAACACCGACTGTAAGAAGAGTCTGTATTCTTGTACTTAAGGCGGCATTGTGCCTATTGTATTTAATTCTGATGCGATTTCCGTGTTTCATCGTCAATGTGAAGGTCCAGGGAATACATTGAACCTGCAGTGGCGTATCGGAAACTAATACGGGTCACACTGGAAAGGATCAAAACACAGACTCTAAGAAGTCTCACTCTGCTTGTACTTAAGGCGGCATTGTGCCATATTGTATTTAATTCCGATGCCATTTCTGTGTTTCATCGTCAATGTGTAGGTCCACGGAATACATTGAACCTGCAGTGGTGTATCGGAAACTAATACTGGTCCCACAGAGAATGCTCAAAGCACCGACAGTAATAAGAGTCTCTATTCTTCTACTTAAGGCGGCATTGTGCCTTTTGTATTTAATTCCGATGCGATTTCTGTGTTTCATCGTCAATGTGAAGGTCCAAGGAATACATTGAACCTGAAGTGGTGTACCGGACACTAATACTGGTCTCACAGGGAATGCTCAAATCACCGACTGTAAGTAGAGTCTGTATTCTTGTACTTAAGGCGGCATTGGGCTTTTTGTATTTAATTCCGATGCGATTTCTGTGTTTCATCGTCAATGTGAGAGTCCAAGGAATACATTGAAACTGCTGTGTTGTATCGGAAACTAATACTGGTGTCACAGGATTGGATCAAAGCACAGACTCTAAGATGTCTGACTCTTCTTGCACTTAAGGCGGCATTGTGCCTTTTGTATTTCATTCCGATGCGTGTTCTGTGTTTCATCGTCAATGTGAAGGAGCAAGGAATACATTGGACCTGCAGTGGTGTATCGGAAACTAATACTGGTCTCACAGGGAATGCTCAAAGCACCGACAGTAAGAAGAGTCTCTGTTCTTGTACTTAAGGCTGCATTGTTCCTTTTGTATTTAATTCCGATGTAATTTCAGTGTTTCATCGTCATTGCGTATTTCCAAGGAATACATTGAACCTGCAGTGGTGTATCGGAAACTAATACTGGTCCCACAGAGAATGTTCAAAGCACCGACAGTAAGAAGAGTCTCAATTCTTCTACTTAAGGCGACATTGTTCCTTTTGTATTTAAATCCGATGTAATTTCAGTGTTTCATCGTCAATGTGTATGTCCAAGGAATACATTGAACCTGCAGTGGTGTATCGGATACTAATACTGGTCTCACAGGGAATGCTCAAAGCACCGACTAAAAGAAGAGTCTCTATTCTTGTACTTAAGGTGGCATTGTGCCATTTTGTATTTAATTCCGATGCCATTTCTGTGTTTCATCGTCAATGTGTAGGTCCACGGAATACATTGAACCTGCAGTGGTGTGTCGGAAACTAATACTGGTCTCACAGGGAATGCTCAAAGCACCGACTGTAAGAAGAGTCTCTACTCTTGTACTTAAGGCGGCATTGTGCACTTTGTATTTAATTCCGATGCCATTTCTGTGTTTCATCGTCGATGTGTATGTCCAAGGAAACATTGAACCTGAAGTGGTGTACCGGATACTAATACTGGTCTCACAGGGAATGCTCAAAGCACCGACAGTAAGTAGAGTCTGTATTCTTTTACTTAAGGCGGCACTGTGCCTTTTGTATTTAATTCCGATGCGATTTATGTGTTTCATCGTCAATGTGAAGGTCCAAGGAATACATTGAACCTGCAGTGGTGTATCGGAAACTAATACTGGTCTCACAGGGAATGCTCAAAGCACCGACTGTAAGAAGTGTGTCTATTCTTGTACTTAAGGCGGCATTGTGCCCTTTGTATTTAATTCCGATGCCATTTCTGTGTTTCATCGTCGATGTGAAAGTCCAAGGAATACACTGAACCTGCAGTGGTGTATCGGAAACTAATACTGCTCTCACAGGGAATGCTCAAAGCACCGACTGTAAGAAGAGTCTCTATTCTTGTACTTAAGGCGGAATTGTGCCTTTTGTATTTAATTCCGATGCGATTTCTGTGTGTAATCGTCAATGTGAAGGTCCAAGGAATACATTGAACCTGCAGTGGCGTATTGGAAACTAATACGGGTTGCACAGGAAAGGATCAAAACACAGACTCTAAGAAGTCTCACTCTGCTTATACTTAAGGAGTCATTGTGCCCTTTGTATTTAATTCCGATGTAATTTCAGTGTTTCATCGTCAATGCGTATTTCCAAGGAATACATTGATCCTGCAGTGGTGTATCGGAAACTACTACTGGTTTCACAGGGAATGCTCAAAGCACCGACAGTAAGAAGAGTCTCTATTCTTGTACTTAAGGCAGCATTGTTCCTTTTGTATTTAATTCCGATGTAATTTCAGTGTTTCATCGTCAATGTGTATGTCCAAGGAATACATTGAACAGGCAGTGGTGTGTCGGAAACTAATACGAGTCTCACAGGGAATTCTCAAAGCACCGACTGTAAGAAGAGTGTCTATTCTTGTACTTAAGGCGGCATTGTGCACTTTGTATTTAATTCCGATGCCATTTCTGTGTTTCATCGTCGATGTGAGAGTCCAAGGAATACACTGAACCTGCAGTGGTGTATCGGAAACTAATACTGGTCTCACAGGGAATGCTCAAAGCACCGAGTGCAAGAAGAGTCTCTATTCTTGTACTTAAGGCGGCATTGTGCCTTTTGCATTTAATTCCGATGCGATTTCTGTGTATAATCGTCAATGTGATGGTCCAAGGTATACACTGAACCTGCAGTGGTGAATCGGAAACTAATACTGGTCTCACAGGGAATGCTCAAAGCACCGACTGTAAGAAGAGTCTCTAATCTTGTAGTTAAGGCGGCATTGTGCCTTTTGTATTTAATTCCGATGCGATTTCTGTGTTTCATCGTCAATGTGAAGGTCCAAGGAATACATTGAAACTGCAGTGTTGTATCGGAAACTAATACTGGTCTCACAGGGAATGCTCAAAGCACCGACTGTAAGAAGAGTCTCTACTCTTGTACTTAAGGCGGCATTGTGCACTTTGTATTTAATTCCGATGCCATTTCTGTGTTTCATCGTCGATGTGTATGTCCAAGGAAACATTGAACCTGAAGTGGTGTACCGGATACTAATACTGGTCTCACAGGGAATGCTCAAAGCACCGACAGTAAGTAGAGTCTGTATTCTTTTACTTAAGGCGGCATTGTGCCTTTTGTATTTAATTCCGATGCGATTTATGTGTTTCATCGTCAATGTGAAGGTCCAAGGAATACATTGAACCTGCAGTGGTGTATCGGAAACTAATACTGGTCTCACAGGGAATGCTCAAAGCACCGACTGTAAGAAGTGTGTCTATTCTTGTACTTAAGGCGGCATTGTGCCCTTTGTATTTAATTCCGATGCCATTTCTGTGTTTCATCGTCGATGTGAAAATCCAAGGAATACACTGAACCTGCAGTGGTGTATCGGAAACTAATACTGCTCTCACAGGGAATGCTCAAAGAACCGACTGTAAGAAGAGGCTCTATTCTTGTACTTAAGGCGGAATTGTGCCTTTTGTATTCAATTCCGATGCGATTTCTGTGTGTAATTGTCAATGTGAAGGTCCAAGGAATACATTGAACCAGCAGTGGCGTATTGGAAACTAATACGGGTTGCACAGGAAAGGATCAAAACACAGACTCTAAGAAGTCTCACTCTGCTTATACTTACGGAGTCATTGTGCCCTTTGTAGTTAATTCCGATGTAATTTCAGTGTTTCATCGTCAATGCGTATTTCCAAGGAATACATTGATCCTGCAGTGGTGTATCGGAAACTACTACTGGTGTCACAGGGAATGCTCAAAGCACCGACAGTAAGAAGAGTCTCTATTCTTGTACTTAAGGCGGCATTGTTCCTTTTGTATTTAATTCCGATGTAATTTCAGTGTTTCATCGTCAATGTGTATGTCCAAGGAATGCATTGAACAGGCAGTGGTGTGTCGGAAACTAATACGAGTCTCACAGGGAATTCTCAAAGCACCGACTGTAAGAAGAGTGTCTATTCTTGTACTTAAGGCGGCGTTGTGCACATTGTATTTAATTCCGATGCCATTTCTGTGTTTCATCGTCGATGTGAAAGTCCAAGGAATACACTGAACCTGCAGTGGTGTATCGGAAACTAATACTGGTCTCACAGGGAATGCTCAAAGCACCGAGTGCAAGAAGAGTCTCTATTCTTGTACTTAAGGCGGCATTGTGCCTTTTGTATTTAATTCCGATGCGATTTCTGTGTATAATCGTCAATGTGATGGTCCAAGGTATACATTGAACCTGCAGTGGTGAATCGGAAACTAATACTGGTCTCACAGGGAATGCTCAAAGCACCGACTGTAAGAAGAGTCTCTAATCTTGTAGTTAAGGCGGCATTGTGCCTTTTGTATTTAATTCCGATGCGATTTCTGTGTTTCATCGTCAATGTGAAGGTCCAAGGAATACATTGAAACTGCAGTGTTGTCTCGGAAACTAATTCTGGTGTCACAGGATAGGATCAAAGCACAGACTCTAAGAAGTCTCACTCTTCTTGCACTTAAGGCGTCATTGTGCCCTTTGTATTTAATTCCGATGTAATTTCTGTGTTTCATCGTCGATGTGAAAGTCCAAGGAATACACTGAGCCTGCAGTGGTGTATCGGAAACTAATACTGGTCTCAGAGGGAATGCTCAAAACACCGACAGTAAGATAAGTCTCTATTCTTGTACTTAAGGCGACATTGTTCCTTTTGTATTTAATTCCGATGTAATTTCAGTGTTTCATCGTCAATGTGTATGTCCAAGGAATACATTGAACCTGCAGTGGTGTATCGGATACTAATACTGGTCTCACAGGGAATTCTCAAAGCACCGACTGTAAGAAGAGTCTCTATTCTTGTACTTAAGGCGGCAGTGTGCCTTCTTGTACATAATTCCGATGCGATTTCTGTGTTTCATCGTCAATGTGAAGGTCCAAGGAATACATTGAACCTGCAGTGGTGTATCGGAAACTAATACTGGTCTCACAGGGAATGCTCAAAGCACCGTCTGTAAGTAGAGTCTGTATTCTTGTACTTAAGGCGGCATTGTGCCTTTTGTATTTAATTCCGATGCGATTTCCGTGTTTCATCGTCAATGTGAAGGTCCAAGGAATACATTGAACCTGCAGTGGTGTATCGGAAACTAATACTGGTCTCACAGGGAATGCTCAAAGCACAGACTGTTAGAAGAGTGTCTATTCTTGTACTTAAGGCGGCATTGTGCCCTTTATATGTAATTCCGATGCTATTTCTGTGTTTCATCGTCTATGTGTATGTCCAAGGAATACATTGAACCTGAAGTGGTGTACCGGATACTAATACTGGTCTCACAGGGAATGCTCAAAGCACCGACAGTAAGAAGAGTGTCTATTCTTGTACTTAAGGCGGCATTGTGCCCTTTGTATTTAATTCCGATGTAATTTCAGTGTTTCATCGTCAATGCGTATTGCCAAGGAATACATTGAACCTGCAGTGGTGTATCGGAAACTAATACTGGTCTCACAGGGAATGCTCAAAGCACCGACAGTAAGAAGAATCTCTATTCGTGTACTTAAGGCCTCATTGTTCCTTTTGTATTTAATTCCGATGTAATTTCAATGTTTCATCATCAATGTGTGTGTCCAAGGAATACAATGAATCTGCAGTGGAGTATCGGATACTAATACTGGTCTCACAGGGAATGCTCAAAGCACAGACTGTAAGAAGAGTCTCTATTCTTGTACTTAAGGCAGCATTGTGCCTTTTGTATTTAATTCCAATGCGATTTCTGTGTTTCATCGTCAATGTGTATGTCCAAGGAATACATTGAACCAGCAGTGGTGTATCGGAAACTAATACTGGTCTCACAGGGAATGCTCAAATCACCGACTGTAAGTGGAGTCTGTATTCTTGTACTTAAGGCGGCATTGGGCTTTTTGTATTTAATTCCGATGCGATTTCTGTGTTTCATCGTCAATGTGAGAGTCCAAGGAATACATTGAAACTGCAGTGTTGTATCGGAAACTAATACTGGTGTCACAGGATTGGATCATAGCACAGACTCTAAGAAGTCTGACTCTTCTTGCACTTAAGGCGGCATTGTGCCTTTTGTATTTCATTCCGATGCGTGTTCTGTGTTTCATCGTCAATGTGAAGGAGCAAGGAATACATTGGACCTGCAGTGGTGTATCGGAAACTAATACTGGTCTCAAAGGGAACGCTCAAAGCACCGACAGTAAGAAGAGTCTCTGTTCTTGTACTTAAGGCTGCATTGTTCCTTTTGTATTTAATTCCGATGTAATTTCAGTGTTTCATCGTCAATGTGTATGTCCAAGGAATACATTGAATCTGCAGTGGAGTATCGGATACTAATACTGGTCTCACAGGGAATGCTCAAAGCACCGTCTGTAAGTAGAGTCTGTATTCTTGTACTTAAGGCGGCATTGTGCCTTTTGTATTTAATTCCGATGCGATTTCCGTGTTTCATCGTCAATGTGAAGGTCCAAGGAATACATTGAACCTGCAGTGGTGTATCGGAAACTAATACTGGTCTCACAGGGAATGCTCAAAGCACCGACTGTTAGAAGAGTGTCTATTCTTGTACTTAAGGCGGCATTGTGCCCTTTATATGTAATTCCGATGCTATTTCTGTGTTTCATCGTCTATGTGTATGTCCAAGGAATACATTGAACCTGAAGTGGTGTACCGGATACTAATACTGGTCTCACAGGGAATGCTCAAAGCACCGACAGTAAGAAGAGTGTCTATTCTAGTACTTAAGGCGGCATTGTGCCCTTTGTAATTAATTCCGATGTAATTTCAGTGTTTCATCGTCAATGCGTATTTCCAAGGAATACATTGAACCTGCAGTGGTGTATCGGAAACTAATACTGGTCTCACAGGGAATGCTCAAAGCACCGACAGTAAGAAGAATCTCTATTCGTGTACTTAAGGCCTCATTGTTCCTTTTGTATTTAATTCCGATGTAATTTCAATGTTTCATCATCAATGTGTATGTCCAAGGAATACATTGAATCTGCAGTGGAGTATCGGATACTAATACTGGTCTCACAGGGAATGCTCAAAGCACCGACTAAAAGAAGAGTCTCTATTCTTGTACTTAAGGCGGCATTGTGCCATTTTGTATTTAATTCCGATGCCATTTCTGTGTTTCATCGTCAATGTGTAGGTCCACGGAATACATTGAACCTGCAGTGGTGTATCAGAAACTAATACTGGTCTCACAGGGAATGCTCTAAGCACCGACTGTAAGTAGAGTCTGTATTCTTGAATTTAAGGTGGCATTGTGCCTTTTGTATTTAATTCCGGTGCGATTTCTGTGTTTCATCGTCAATGTGAAGGTCCAAGGAATACATTGAACCTGTAGTGGTGTGTCGGAAACTAATACTGGTCTCACAGGGAATGCTCAAAGCACCGACTGTAAGAAGAGTCTCTACTCTTGTACTTAAGGCGGCATTGTGCACTTTGTATTTCATTCCGATGCCATTTCTGTGTTTCATCGTCGATGTGTATGTCCAAGGAAACATTGAACCTGAAGTGGTGTACCGGATACTAATACTGGTCTCACAGGGAATGCTCAAAGCACCGACAGTAAGTAGAGTCTGTATTCTTTTACTTAAGGCGGCACTGTGCCTTTTGTATTTAATTCCGATGCGATTTATGTGTTTCATCGTCAATGTGAAGGTCCAAGGAATACATTGAACCTGCAGTGGTGTATCGGAAACTAATACTGGTCTCACAGGGAATGCTCAAAGCACCGACTGTAAGAAGTGTGTCTATTCTTGTACTTAAGGCGGCATTGTGCCCTTTGTATTTAATTCCGATGCCGTTTCTGTGTTTCATCGTCGATGTGAAAGTCCAAGGAATACACTGAACCTGCAGTGGTGTATCGGAAACTAATACTGCTCTCACAGGGAATGCTCAAAGCACCGACTGTAAGAAGAGTCTCTATTCTTGTACTTAAGGCGGAATTGTGCCTTTTGTATTTAATTCCGATGCGATTTCTGTGTGTAATCGTCAATGTGAAGGTCCAAGGAATACATTGAACCTGCAGTGGCGTATTGGAAACTAATACGGGTTGCACAGGAAAGGATCAAAACACAGACTCTAAGAAGTCTCACTCTGCTTATACTTAAGGAGTCATTGTGCCCTTTGTATTTAATTCCGATGTAATTTCAGTGTTTCATCGTCAATGCGTATTTCCAAGGAATACATTGATCCTGCAGTGGTGTATCGGAAACTACTACTGGTTTCACAGGGAATGCTCAAAGCACCGACAGTAAGAAGAGTCTCTATTCTTGTACTTAAGGCAGCATTGTTCCTTTTGTATTTAATTCCGATGTAATTTCAGTGTTTCATCGTTAATGTGTATGTCCAAGGAATACATTGAACAGGCAGTGGTGTGTCGGAAACTAATACGAGTCTCACAGGGAATTCTCAAAGCACCGACTGTAAGAAGAGTGTCTATTCTTGTACTTAAGGCGGCATTGTGCACTTTGTATTTAATTCCGATGCCATTTCTGTGTTTCATCGTCGATGTGAAAGTCCAAGGAATACACTGAACCTGCAGTGGTGTATCGGAAACTAATACTGGTCTCACAGGGAATGCTCAAAGCACCGAGTGCAAGAAGAGTCTCTATTCTTGTACTTAAGGCGGCATTGTGCCTTTTGCATTTAATTCCGATGCGATTTCTGTGTATAATCGTCAATGTGATGGTCCAAGGTATACATTGAACCTGCAGTGGTGAATCGGAAACTAATACTGGTCTCACAGGGAATGCTCAAAGCACCGACTGTAAGAAGAGTCTCTAATCTTGTAGTTAAGGCGGCATTGTGCCTTTTGTATTTAATTCCGATGCGATTTCTGTGTTTCATCGTCAATGTGAAGGTCCAAGGAATACATTGAAACTGCAGTGATGTATCGGAAACTAATACTGGTCTCACAGGGAATGCTCAAAGCACCGACTGTAAGAAGAGTCTCTACTCTTGTACTTAAGGCGGCATTGTGCACTTTGTATTTAATTCCGATGCCATTTCTGTGTTTCATCGTCGATGTGTATGTCCAAGGAAACATTGAACCTGAAGTGGTGGACCGGATACTAATACTGGTCTCACAGGGAATGCTCAAAGCACCGACAGTAAGTAGAGTCTGTATTCTTTTACTTAAGGCGGCATTGTGCCTTTTGTATTTAATTCCGATGCGATTTATGTGTTTCATCGTCAATGTGAAGGTCCAAGGAATACATTGAACCTGCAGTGGTGTATCGGAAACTAATACTGGTCTCACAGGGAATGCTCAAAGCACCGACTGTAAGAAGTGTGTCTATTCTTGTACTTAAGGCGGCATTGTGCCCTTTGTATTTAATTCCGATGCCATTTCTGTGTTTCATCGTCGATGTGAAAATCCAAGGAATACACTGAACCTGCAGTGGTGTATCGGAAACTAATACTGCTCTCACAGGGAATGCTCAAAGAACCGACTGTAAGAAGAGGCTCTATTCTTGTACTTAAGGCGGAATTGTGCCTTTTGTATTTAATTCCGATGCGATTTCTGTGTGTAATCGTCAATGTGAAGGTCCGAGGAATACATTGAACCTGCAGTGGCGTATTGGAAACTAATACGGGTTGCACAGGAAAGGATCAAAACACAGACTCTAAGAAGTCTCACTCTGCTTATACTTAAGGAGTCATTGTGCCCTTTGTATTTAATTCCGATGTAATTTCAGTGTTTCATCGTCAATGCGTATTTCCAAGGAATACATTGATCCTGCAGTGGTGTATCGGAAACTACTACTGGTTTCACAGGGAATGCTCAAAGCACCGACAATAAGAAGAGTCTCTATTCTTGTACTTAAGGCGGCATTGTTCCTTTTGTATTTAATTCCGATGTAATTTCAGTGTTTCATCGTCAATGTGTATGTCCAAGGAATGCATTGAACAGGCAGTGGTGTGTCGGAAACTAATACGAGTCTCACAGGGAATTCTCAAAGCACCGACTGTAAGAAGAGTGTCTATTCTTGTACTTAAGGCGGCATTGTGCACTTTGTATTTAATTCCGATGCCATTTCTGTGTTTCATCGTCGATGTGAAAGTCCAAGGAATACACTGAACCTGCAGTGGTGTATCGGAAACTAATACTGGTCTCACAGGGAATGCTCAAAGCACCGAGTGCAAGAAGAGTCTCTATTCTTGTACTTAAGGCGGCATTGTGCCTTTTGTATTTAATTCCGATGCGATTTCTGTGTATAATCGTCAATGTGATGGTCCAAGGTATACATTGAACCTGCAGTGGTGAATCGGAAACTAATACTGGTCTCACAGGGAATGCTCAAAGCACCGACTGTAGGAAGAGTCTCTAATCTTGTAGTTAAGGCGGCATTGTGCCTTTTGTATTTAATTCCGATGCGATTTCTGTGTTTCATCGTCAATGTGAAGGTCCAAGGAATACATTGAAACTGCAGTGTTGTCTCGGAAACTAATTCTGGTGTCACAGGATAGGATCAAAGCACAGACTCTAAGAAGTCTCACTCTTCTTGCACTTAAGGCGTCATTGTGCCCTTTGTATTTAATTCCGATGTAATTTCTGTGTTTCATCGTCGATGTGAAAGTCCAAGGAATACACTGAGCCTGCAGTGGTGTATCGGAAACTAATACTGGTCTCAGAGGGAATGCTCAAAACACCGACAGTAAGATGAGTCTCTATTCTTGTACTTAAGGCGACATTGTTCCTTTTGTATTTAATTCCGATGTAATTTCAGTGTTTCATCGTCAATGTGTATGTCCAAGGAATACATTGAACCTGCAGTGGTGTATCGGATACTAATACTGGTCTCACAGGGAATTCTCAAAGCACCGACTGTAAGAAGAGTCTCTATTCTTGTACTTAAGGCGGCAGTGTGCCTTCTTGTACATAATTCCGATGCGATTTCTGTGTTTCATCGTCAATGTGAAGGTCCAAGGAATACATTGAACCTGCAGTGGTGTATCGGAAACTAATACTGGTCTCACAGGGAATGCTCAAAGCACCGTCTGTAAGTAGAGTCTGTATTCTTGTACTTAAGGCGGCATTGTGCCTTTTGTATTTAATTCCGATGCGATTTCCGTGTTTCATCGTCAATGTGAAGGTCCAAGGAATACATTGAACCTGCAGTGGTGTATCGGAAACTAATACTGGTCTCACAGGGAATGCTCAAAGCACCGACTGTTAGAAGAGTGTCTATTCTTGTACTTAAGGCGGCATTGTGCCCTTTATATGTAATTCCGATGCTATTTCTGTGTTTCATCGTCTATGTGTATGTCCAAGGAATACATTGAACCTGAAGTGGTGTACCGGATACTAATACTGGTCTCACAGGGAATGCTCAAAGCACCGACAGTAAGAAGAGTGTCTATTCTTGTACTTAAGGCGGCATTGTGCCCTTTGTATTTAATTCCGATGTAATTTCAGTGTTTCATCGTCAATGCGTATTTCCAAGGAATACATTGAACCTGCAGTGGTGTATCGGAAACTAATACTGGTCTCACAGGGAATGCTCAAAGCACCGACAGTAAGAAGAATCTCTATTCGTGTACTTAAGGCCTCATTGTTCCTTTTGTATTTAATTCCGATGTAATTTCAATGTTTCATCATCAATGTGTATGTCCAAGGAATACATTGAATCTGCAGTGGAGTTTCGGATACTAATACTGGTCTCACAGGGAATGCTCAAAGCACAGACTGTAAGAAGAGTCTCTATTCTTGTACTTAAGGCAGCATTGTGCCTCTTGTATTTAATTCCAATGCGATTTCTGTGTTTCATCGTCAATGTGTATGTCCAAGGAATACATTGAACCAGCAGTGGTGTATCGGAAACTAATACTGGTCTCACAGGGAATGCTCAAATCACCGACTGTAAGTAGAGTCTGTATTCTTGTACTTAAGGCGGCATTGGGCTTTTTGTATTTAATTCCGATGAGATTTCTGTGTTTCATCGTCAATGTGAGAGTCCAAGGAATACATTGAAACTGCAGTGTTGTATCGGAAACTAATACTGGTGTCACAGGATTGGATCATAGCACAGACTCTAAGAAGTCTGACTCTTCTTGCACTTAAGGCGGCATTGTGCCTTTTGTATTTCCTTCCGATGCGTGTTCTGTGTTTCATCGTCAATGTGAAGGAGCAAGGAATACATTGGACCTGCAGTGGTGTATCGGAAACTAATACTGGTCTCACAGGGAATGCTCAAAGCACCGACAGTAAGAAGAGTCTCTGTTCTTGTACTTAAGGCTGCATTGTTCCTTTTGTATTTAATTCCGATGTAATTTCAGTGTTTCATCGTCAATGTGTATGTCCAAGGAATACATTGAATCTGCAGTGGAGTATCGGATACTAATACTGGTCTCACAGGGAATGCTCAAAGCACCGTCTGTAAGTAGAGTCTGTATTCTTGTACTTAAGGCGGCATTGTGCCTTTTGTATTTAATTCCGATGCGATTTCCGTGTTTCATCGTCAATGTGAAGGTCCAAGGAATACATTGAACCTGCAGTGGTGTATCGGAAACTAATACTGGTCTCACAGGGAATGCTCAAAGCACCGACTGTTAGAAGAGTGTCTATTCTTGTACTTAAGGCGGCATTGTGCCCTTTATATGTAATTCCGATGCTATTTCTGTGTTTCATCGTCTATGTGTATGTCCAAGGAATACATTGAACCTGAAGTGGTGTACCGGATACTAATACTGGTCTCACAGGGAATGCTCAAAGCACCGACAGTAAGAAGAGTGACTATTCTTGTACTTAAGGCGGCATTGTGCCCTTTGTATTTAATTCCGATGTAATTTCAGTGTTTCATCGTCAATGCGTATTTCCAAGGAATAGATTGAACCTGCAGTGGTGTATCGGAAACTAATACTGGTCTCACAGGGAATGCTCAAAGCACCGACAGTAAGAAGAATCTCTATTCGTGTACTTAAGGCCTCATTGTTCCTTTTGTATTTAATTCCGATGTAATTTCAATGTTTCATCATCAATGTGTATGTCCAAGGAATACATTGAATCTGCAGTGGAGTATCGGATACTAATACTGGTCTCACAGGGAATGCTCAAAGCACAGACTGTAAGAAGAGTCTCTATTCTTGTACTTAAGGCAGCATTGTGCCTTTTGTATTTAATTCCAATGCGATTTCTGTGTTTCATCGTCAATGTGTATGTCCAAGGAATACATTGAACCAGCAGTGGTGTATCGGAAACTAATACTGGTCTCACAGGGAATGCTCAAATCACCGACTGTAAGTAGGGTCTGTATTCTTGTACTTAAGGCGGCATTGGGCTTTTTGTATTTAATTCCGATGCGATTTCTGTGTTTCATCGTCAATGTGAGAGTCCAAGGAATACATTGAAACAGCAGTGTTGTATCGGAAACTAATACTGGTGTCACAGGATTGGATCATAGCACAGACTCTAAGAAGTCTGACTCTTCTTGCACTTAAGGCGGCATTGTGCCTTTTGTATTTCATTCCGATGCGTGTTATGTGTTTCATCGTCAATGTGAAGGAGCAAGGAATACATTGGACCTGCAGTGGTGTATCGGAAACTAATACTGGTCTCACAGGGAATGCTCAAAGCACCGACAGTAAGAAGAGTCTCTGTTCTTGTACTTAAGGCTGCATTGTTCCTTTTGTATTTAATTCCGATGTAATTTCAGTGTTTCATCGTCAATGTGTATATCCAAGGAATACATTGAATCTGCAGTGGAGTATCGGATACTAATACTGGTCTCACAGGGAATGCTCAAAGCACCGTCTGTAAGTAGAGTCTGTATTCTTGTACTTAAGGCGGCATTGTGCCTTTTGTATTTAATTCCGATGCGATTTCCGTGTTTCATCGTCAATGTGAAGGTCCAAGGAATACATTGAACCTGCAGTGGTGTATCGGAAACTAATACTGGTCTCACAGGGAATGCTCAAAGCACCGACTGTTAGAAGAGTGTCTATTCTTGTACTTAAGGCGGCATTGTGCCCTTTATATGTAATTCCGATGCTATTTCTGTGTTTCATCGTCTATGTGTATGTCCAAGGAATACATTGAACCTGAAGTGGTGTACCGGATACTAATACTGGTCTCACAGGGAATGCTCAAAGCACCGACAGTAAGAAGAGTGTCTATTCTTGTACTTAAGGCGGCATTGTGCCCTTTGTATTTAATTCCGATGTAATTTCAGTGTTTCATCGTCAATGCGTATTTCCAAGGAATACATTGAACCTGCAGTGGTGTATCGGAAACTAATACTGGTCTCACAGGGAATGCTCAAAGCACCGACAGTAAGAAGAATCTCTATTCGTGTACTTAAGGCCTCATTGTTCCTTTTGTATTTAATTCCGATGTAATTTCAATGTTTCATCATCAATGTGTATGTCCAAGGAATACATTGAATCTGCAGTGGAGTATCGGATACTAATACTGGTCTCACAGGGAATGCTCAAAGCACAGACTGTAAGAAGAGTCTCTATTCTTGTACTTAAGGCAGCATTGTGCCTTTTGTATTTAATTCCAATGCGATTTCTGTGTTTCATCGTCAATGTGTATGTCCAAGGAATACATTGAACCAGCAGTGGTGTATCGGAAACTAATACTGGTCTCACAGGGAATGCTCAAATCACCGACTGTAAGTAGAGTCTGTATTCTTGTACTTAAGGCGGCATTGGGCTTTTTGTATTTAATTCCGATGCGATTTCTGTGTTTCATCGTCAATGTGAGAGTCCAAGGAATACATTGAAACTGCAGTGTTGTATCGGAAACTAATACTGGTGTCACAGGATTGGATCATAGCACAGACTCTAAGAAGTCTGACTCTTCTTGCACTTAAGGCGGCATTGTGCCTTTTGTATTTCATTCCGATGTGTGTTCTGTGTTTCATCGTCAATGTGAAGGAGCAAGGAATACATTGGACCTGCAGTGGTGTATCGGAAACTAATACTGGTCTCACAGGGAATGCTCAAAGCACCGACAGTAAGAAGAGTCTCTGTTCTTGTACTTAAGGCTGCATTGTTCCTTTTGTATTTAATTCCGATGTAATTTCAGTGTTTCATCATCAATGTGTATGTCCAAGGAATACATTGAACCTGCAGTGGTGTATCGGAAACTAATACGGGTCTCACAGGGAATGCTCAAAGCACCGACTGTACGAAGAGTGTCTATTCTTGTACTTAAGGCGGCATTGTGCCCTTTGTATTTAATTCCGATGCCATTTCTGTGTATCATCGTCGATGTGAAAGTCCAAGGAATACACTGAACATCCAGTGGTGTATCGGAAACTAATACTGGTCTCACAGGGAATGCTCAAAGCACCGAGTGTAAGAAGAGTCTCTATTCTTGTACTTAAGGCGGCATTGTGCCTTTTGTATTTAATTCTGATGCGATTTCTGTGTATAATCGTCAATGTGAAGGTCCAAGGTATACATTGAACCTGCAGTGGTGAATCGGAAACTAATACTGGTCTCACAGGGAATGCTCAAAGCACCGACTGTAAGAAGAGTCTCTGATCTTGTAGTTATGGCGGCATTGTGCCTTTTGTATTTAATTCCGATGCGATTTCTGTGTTTCATCGTCAATGTGAAGGTCCAAGGAGTACATTGAACCAGCAGTGGTGTATCGGAAACTAATACAGGTCTCACAGGGACTGCTCAAACCACCGACTGTAAGAAGAGTCTCTATTCTTGTACTTGTGGCGTCATTCTGCCCTTTGTATTTAATTCCGATGCGATTTCTGTGTTTCATCGTCAATGTGAAGGTCCAAGGATTACATTGAAACTGCAGTGTTGTATCGGAAACTAATACTGGTGTCACAGGATTGGATCAAAGCACAGACTCCAAGAAGTATCACACTTCTTGCACTTAAGGCGTCATTGAGCCCTTTGTATTTAATTCCGAAGTAATTTCTGTGTTTCATCGTCGATGTGAAAGTCCAAGGAATACACTGAACCTGCAGTGGTGTATCGGAAACTAATACTGGTCTCAGAGGGAATGCTCAAACACCATCAGTAAGAAGAGTCTCTATTCTTGTACTTAAGGCGACATTGTTCCTTTTGTATTTAATTCCGATGTAATTTCAGTGTTTCATCGTCAATGTGTATGTCCAAGGAATACATTGAATCTGAATTGGTGTATCGGATACTAATACTGGTCTCACAGGGAATGCTCAAAGCACCGACTGTAAGAAGAGTCTCTATTCTTGTACTTAAGGCGGCAGTGTGCCTTTTTGTATTTAATTCCGATGCGATTTCTGTGTTTCATCGTCAATGTGAAGGTCTAAGGAATACATTGAACCTGCAGTAGTGTATGGGAAACTAATACTCGTCTAACAGGGAATGCTCAAAGCACCGACTGTAAGTAGAGACTGTATTCTTGTACTTAAGGCGGCATTGTGCCTTTTGTATTTAGTTCCGATGCGATTTCCGTGTTTCATCGTCAATGTGAAGGTCCAAGGAATACATTGAACCTCCAGTGGTGTATCGGAAACTAATACTGCTCTCACAGGGAATGCTCAAAGCACCGACTGTTAGAAGAGTGTCTATTCCAGTACTTAAGGCGGCATTGTGCCCTTTGTATGTAATTCCGATGCCATTTCTGTGTTTCATCGTCTATGTTTATGTCCAAGGAATACATTGAACCTGAAGTGGTGAACCGGATACTAATACTGGTCTCACAGGGAATGCTTAAAGCACCGACTGTAAGAAGAGTCTCTATTCTTGTACTTAAGGCGGCATTGTGCCTTTTTGTATTTAATACCGATTCGATTTCTGTGTTTCATCGTCAATGTGAAGGTCCAAGGAATACATTGAACCTGCAGTGGTGTATCAGAAACTAATACTGGTCTCACACGGAATGCTCAAAGCACCGACTGTAAGAAGAGTCTCTATTCTTGTACTTAAGGCGGCATTTTGCCTTTTGTATTTAATTCCGATGCGATTTCTGTGTATAATCGTCAATGTTAAGGTCCAAGGAATACATTGAAACTGCAGAGGTGTATCGGAAACTAATAGTGGTCTCACAGGGAATGCTCAAATCACCGACTGTAATAAGAGTCTCTGTTCTTGTACTTAAGGCGGCATTGGGCTTTTTGTATTTAATTCCGATGCGATTTCTGTGTTTCATCGTCAATGTGAAGGTCCAAGGAATACATTGAACCTTCAGTGGTGTATCGGAAACTAATACTGGTCTCACAGGGAATGCTCAAAGCACCGACTGTATGGAGAGTCTCTATTCTTGTACTGAAGGCGGCATTGTGCCTTTTGTATTTAATTCCGATGCGATTTCTGTGTATAATCGTTAATGTGAAGGTCCACGGAATACATTGAACCTGCAGTGGTGTATCGGAAACTAATACTGGTCTCACAGGGAATGCTCAAAGCACCGACTGTAAGAAGAGTCTCTAATCTTGTAGTTAAGGCGGCATTGTGCCTTTTGTATTTAATTCCGATGCGATTTCTGTGTTTCATCGTCAATGTGAAGGTCCAAGGAATACATTGAAACTGCAGTGTTGTCTCGGAAACTAATTCTGGTGTCACAGGATAGGATCAAAGCACAGACTCTAAGAAGTCTCACTCTTCTTGCACTTAAGGCGTCATTGTGCCCTTTGTATTTAATTCCGATGTAATTTCTGTGTTTCATCGTCGATGTGAAAGTCCAAGGAATACACTGAGCCTGCAGTGGTGTATCGGAAACTAATACTGGTCTCAGAGGGAATGCTCAAAACACCGACAGTAAGATGAGTCTCTATTCTTGTACTTAAGGCGACATTGTTCCTTTTGTATTTAATTCCGATGTAATTTCAGTGTTTCATCGTCAATGTGTATGTCCAAGGAATACATTGAACCTGCAGTGGTGTATCGGATACTAATACTGGTCTCACAGGGAATTCTCAAAGCACCGACTGTAAGAAGAGTCTCTATTCTTGTACTTAAGGCGGCAGTGTGCCTTCTTGTACATAATTCCGATGCGATTTCTGTGTTTCATCGTCAATGTGAAGGTCCAAGGAATACATTGAACCTGCAGTGGTGTATCGGAAACTAATACTGGTCTCACAGGGAATGCTCAAAGCACCGTCTGTAAGTAGAGTCTGTATTCTTGTACTTAAGGCGGCATTGTGCCTTTTGTATTTAATTCCGATGCGATTTCCGTGTTTCATCGTCAATGTGAAGGTCCAAGGATTACATTGAACCTGCAGTGGTGTATCGGAAACTAATACTGGTCTCACAGGGAATGCTCAAAGCACCGACTGTTAGAAGAGTGTCTATTCTTGTACTTAAGGCGGCATTGTGCCCTTTATATGTAATTCCGATGCTATTTCTGTGTTTCATCGTCTATGTGTATGTCCAAGGAATACATTGAACCTGAAGTGGTGTACCGGATACTAATACTGGTCTCACAGGGAATGCTCAAAGCACCGACAGTAAGAAGAGTGTCTATTCTTGTACTTAAGGCGGCATTGTGCCCTTTGTATTTAATTCCGATGTAATTTCAGTGTTTCATCGTCAATGCGTATTTCCAAGGAATACATTGAACCTGCAGTGGTGTATCGGAAACTAATACTGGTCTCACAGGGAATGCTCAAAGCACCGACAGTAAGAAGAATCTCTATTCGTGTACTTAAGGCCTCATTGTTCCTTTTGTATTTAATTCCGATGTAATTTCAATGTTTCATCATCAATGTGTATGTCCAAGGAATACATTGAATCTGCAGTGGAGTATCGGATACTAATACTGGTCTCACAGGGAATGCTCAAAGCACAGACTGTAAGAAGAGTCTCTATTCTTGTACTTAAGGCAGCCTTTTGTATTTAATTCCAATGCGATTTCTGTGTTTCATCGTCAATGTGTATGTCCAAGGAATACATTGAACCAGCAGTGGTGTATCGGAAACTAATACTGGTCTCACAGGGAATGCTCAAATCACCGACTGTAAGTAGAGTCTGTATTCTTGTACTTAAGGCGGCATTGGGCTTTTTGTATTTAATTCCGATGCGATTTCTGTGTTTCATCGTCAATGTGAGAGTCCAAGGAATACATTGAAACTGCAGTGTTGTATCGGAAACTAATACTGGTGTCACAGGATTGGATCATAGCACAGACTCTAAGAAGTCTGACTCTTCTTGCACTTAAGGCGGCATTGTGCCTTTTGTATTTCCTTCCGATGCGTGTTCTGTGTTTCATCGTCAATGTGAAGGAGCAAGGAATACATTGGACCTGCAGTGGTGTATCGGAAACTAATACTGGTCTCACAGGGAATGCTCAAAGCACCGACAGTAAGAAGAGTCTCTGTTCTTGTACTTAAGGCTGCATTGTTCCTTTTGTATTTAATTCCGATGTAATTTCAGTGTTTCATCGTCAATGTGTATGTCCAAGGAATACATTGAATCTGCAGTGGAGTATCGGATACTAATACTGGTCTCACAGGGAATGCTCAAAGCACCGTCTGTAAGTAGAGTCTGTATTCTTGTACTTAAGGCGGCATTGTGCCTTTTGTATTTAATTCCGATGCGATTTCCGTGTTTCATCGTCAATGAGAAGGTCCAAGGAATACATTGAACCTGCAGTGGTGTATCGGAAACTAATACTGGTCTCACAGGGAATGCTCAAAGCACCGACTGTTAGAAGAGTGTCTATTCTTGTACTTAAGGCGGCATTGTGCCCTTTATATGTAATTCCGATGCTATTTCTGTGTTTCATCGTCTATGTGTATGTCCAAGGAATACATTGAACCTGAAGTGGTGTACCGGATACTAATACTGGTCTCACAGGGAATGCTCAAAGCACCGACAGTAAGAAGAGTGACTATTCTTGTACTTAAGGCGGCATTGTGCCCTTTGTATTTAATTCCGATGTAATTTCAGTGTTTCATCGTCAATGCGTATTTCCAAGGAATACATTGAACCTGCAGTGGTGTATCGGAAACTAATACTGGTCTCACAGGGAATGCTCAAAGCACCGACAGTAAGAAGAATCTCTATTCGTGTACTTAAGGCCTCATTGTTCCTTTTGTATTTAATTCCGATGTAATTTCAATGTTTCATCATCAATGTGTATGTCCAAGGAATACATTGAATCTGCAGTGGAGTATCGGATACTAATACTGGTCACACAGGGAATGCTCAAAGCACAGACTGTAAGAAGAGTCTCTATTCTTGTACTTAAGGCAGCATTGTGCCTTTTGTATTTAATTCCAATGCGATTTCTGTGTTTCATCGTCAATGTGTATGTCCAAGGAATACATTGAACCAGCAGTGGTGTATCGGAAACTAATACTGGTCTCACAGGGAATGCTCAAATCACCGACTGTAAGTAGGGTCTGTATTCTTGTACTTAAGGCGGCATTGGGCTTTTTGTATTTAATTCCGATGCGATTTCTGTGTTTCATCGTCAATGTGAGAGTCCAAGGAATACATTGAAACTGCAGTGTTGTATCGGAAACTAATACTGGTGTCACAGGATTGGATCATAGCACAGACTCTAAGAAGTCTGACTCTTCTTGCACTTAAGGCGGCATTGTGCCTTTTGTATTTCATTCCGATGCGTGTTATGTGTTTCATCGTCAATGTGAAGGAGCAAGGAATACATTGGACCTGCAGTGGTGTATCGGAAACTAATACTGGTCTCACAGGGAATGCTCAAAGCACCGACAGTAAGAAGAGTCTCTGTTCTTGTACTTAAGGCTGCATTGTTCCTTTTGTATTTAATTCCGATGTAATTTCAGTGTTTCATCGTCAATGTGTATATCCAAGGAATACATTGAATCTGCAGTGGAGTATCGGATACTAATACTGGTCTCACAGGGAATGCTCAAAGCACCGTCTGTAAGTAGAGTCTGTATTCTTGTACTTAAGGCGGCATTGTGCCTTTTGTATTTAATTCCGATGCGATTTCCGTGTTTCATCGTCAATGTGAAGGTCCAAGGAATACATTGAACCTGCAGTGGTGTATCGGAAACTAATACTGGTCTCACAGGGAATGCTCAAAGCACCGACTGTTAGAAGAGTGTCTATTCTTGTACTTAAGGCGGCATTGTGCCCTTTATATGTAATTCCGATGCTATTTCTGTGTTTCATCGTCTATGTGTATGTCCAAGGAATACATTGAACCTGAAGTGGTGTACCGGATACTAATACTGGTCTCACAGGGAATGCTCAAAGCACCGACAGTAAGAAGAGTGTCTATTCTTGTACTTAAGGCGGCATTGTGCCCTTTGTATTTAATTCCGATGTAATTTCAGTGTTTCATCGTCAATGCGTATTTCCAAGGAATACATTGAACCTGCAGTGGTGTATCGGAAACTAATACTGGTCTCACAGGGAATGCTCAAAGCACCGACAGTAAGAAGAATCTCTATTCGTGTACTTAAGGCCTCATTGTTCCTTTTGTATTTAATTCCGATGTAATTTCAATGTTTCATCATCAATGTGTATGTCCAAGGAGTACATTGAATCTGCAGTGGAGTATCGGATACTAATACTGGTCTCACAGGGAATGCTCAAAGCACAGACTGTAAGAAGAGTCTCTATTCTTGTACTTAAGGCAGCATTGTGCCTTTTGTATTTAATTCCAATGCGATTTCTGTGTTTCATCGTCAATGTGTATGTCCAAGGAATACATTGAACCAGCAGTGGTGTATCGGAAACTAATACTGGTCTCACAGGGAATGCTCAAATCACCGACTGTAAGTAGAGTCTGTATTCTTGTACTTAAGGCGGCATTGGGCTTTTTGTATTTAATTCCGATGCGATTTCTGTGTTTCATCGTCAATGTGAGAGTCCAAGGAATACATTGAAACTGCAGTGTTGTATCGGAAACTAATACTGGTGTCACAGGATTGGATCATAGCACAGACTCTAAGAAGTCTGACTCTTCTTGCACTTAAGGCGGCATTGTGCCTTTTGTATTTCATTCCGATGTGTGTTCTGTGTTTCATCGTCAATGTGAAGGAGCAAGGAATACATTGGACCTGCAGTGGTGTATCGGAAACTAATACTGGTCTCACAGGGAATGCTCAAAGCACCGACAGTAAGAAGAGTCTCTGTTCTTGTACTTAAGGCTGCATTGTTCCTTTTGTATTTAATTCCGATGTAATTTCAGTGTTTCGTCATCAATGTTTATGTCCAAGGAATACATTGAACCTGCAGTGGTGTATCGGAAACTAATACGGGTCTCACAGGGAATGCTCAAAGCACCGACTGTACGAAGAGTGTCTATTCTTGTACTTAAGGCGGCATTGTGCCCTTTGTATTTAATTCCGATGCCATTTCTGTGTATCATCGTCGATGTGAAAGTCCAAGGAATACACTGAACATCCAGTGGTGTATCGGAAACTAATACTGGTCTCACAGGGAATGCTCAAAGCACCGAGTGTAAGAAGAGTCTCTATTCTTGTACTTAAGGCGGCATTGTGCCTTTTGTATTTAATTCCGATGCGATTTCTGTGTATAATCGTCAATGTGAAGGTCCAAGGTATACATTGAACCTGCAGTGGTGAATCGGAAACTAATACTGGTCTCACAGGGAATGCTCAAAGCACCGAGTGTAAGAAGAGTCTCTGATCTTGTAGTTATGGCGGCATTGTGCCTTTTGTATTTAATTCCGATGCGATTTCTGTGTTTCATCGTCAATGTGAAGGTCCAAGGAGTACATTGAACCAGCAGTGGTGTATCGGAAACTAATACAGGTCTCACAGGGACTGCTCAAACCACCGACTGTAAGAAGAGTCTCTATTCTTGTACTTGTGGCGTCATTCTGCCCTTTGTATTTAATTCCGATGCGATTTCTGTGTTTCATCGTCAATGTGAAGGTCCAAGGATTACATTGAAACTGCAGTGTTGTATCGGAAACTAATACTGGTGTCACAGGATTGGATCAAAGCACAGACTCCAAGAAGTATCACACTTCTTGCACTTAAGGCGTCATTGTGCCCTTTGTATTTAATTCCGATGTAATTTCTGTGTTTCATCGTCGATGTGAAAGTCCAAGGAATACACTGAACCTGCAGTGGTGTATCGGAAACTAATACTGGTCTCAGAGGGAATGCTCAAACACCATCAGTAAGAAGAGTCTCTATTCTTGTACTTAAGGCGACATTGTTCCTTTTGTATTTAATTCCGATGTAATTTCAGTGTTTCATCGTCAATGTGTATGTCCAAGGAATACATTGAATCTGAATTGGTGTATCGGATACTAATACTGGTCTCACAGGGAATGCTCAAAGCACCGACTGTAAGAAGAGTCTCTATTCTTGTACTTAAGGCGGCAGTGTGCCTTTTTGTATTTAATTCCGATGCGATTTCTGTGTTTCATCGTCAATGTGAAGGTCTAAGGAATACATTGAACCTGCAGTAGTGTATGGGAAACTAATACTCGTCTAACAGGGAATGCTCAAAGCACCGACTGTAAGTAGAGACTGTATTCTTGTACTTAAGGCGGCATTGTGCCTTTTGTATTTAGTTCCGATGCGATTTCCGTGTTTCATCGTCAATGTGAAGGTCCAAGGAATACATTGAACCTCCAGTGGTGTATCGGAAACTAATACTGCTCTCACAGGGAATGCTCAAAGCACCGACTGTTAGAAGAGTGTCTATTCCAGTACTTAAGGCGGCATTGTGCCCTTTGTATGTAATTCCGATGCCATTTCTGTGTTTCATCGTCTATGTTTATGTCCAAGGAATACATTGAACCTGCAGTGGTGAACCGGATACTAATACTGGTCTCACAGGGAATGCTTAAAGCACCGACTGTAAGAAGAGTCTCTATTCTTGTACTTAAGGCGGCATTGTGCCTTTTTGTATTTAATACCGATTCGATTTCTGTGTTTCATCGTCAATGTGAAGGTCCAAGGAATACATTGAACCTGCAGTGGTGTATCAGAAACTAATACTGGTCTCACACGGAATGCTCAAAGCACCGACTGTAAGAAGAGTCTCTATTCTTGTACTTAAGGCGGCATTTTGCCTTTTGTATTTAATTCCGATGCGATTTCTGTGTATAATCGTCAATGTTAAGGTCCAAGGAATACATTGAAACTGCAGAGGTGTATCGGAAACTAATAGTGGTCTCACAGGGAATGCTCAAATCACCGACTGTAATAAGAGTCTCTGTTCTTGTACTTAAGGCGGCATTGGGCTTTTTGTATTTAATTCCGATGCGATTTCTGTGTTTCATCGTCAATGTGAGAGTCCAAGGAATACATTGAAACTGCAGTGTTGTATCGGAAACTAATACTGGTGTCACAGGATAGGATCAATGCACAGACTCTAAGAAGTCTCACTCTTCTTGCTCTTAAGGCGGCATTGTGCCTTTTGTATTTCATTCCGATGCGAGTTCTGTGTTTCATCGTCATTGTGAAGGTGCAAGGAAAACATTGGACCTGCAGTGGTGTATCGGAAACTAATACTGGTCTCAGAGGGAATGCTCAAAACACCGACAGCAAGAAGAGTCTCTATTCTTGTACTTAAGGCGGCATTGTGCCATTTATATTTAATTCCGATGCCGTATCTGTGTTTCATCGTCGATGTGTATGTCCAAGGAATACATTGAACCTGCAGTGGTGTACCGGATACTAACACTGGTCTCACAGGGAGTGCTCAAATTACCGACTGTAAGAAGAGTCTCTATTCTTGTACTTAAGGCGGCATTGTGCGTTTTTGTATTTAATTCCGATGCGATTTCTGTGTTTCATCGTCAATGTGAAGGTCCAAGGAATACATTGAACCTGCACTGGTGTATCGGAAACTAATACTGGTCTCCCTGGGAATGCTCAAAGCACCGACTATAAGTAGAGTCTGTATTCTTGTACTTAAGGCATCAACTTGCTATTTGCATATAATTCCGATGCGATTTCTGTGTTTCATCGTCAATGTGAAGGTCCAAGGAATACATTGAACCTTCAGTGGTGTATCGGAAACTAATACTGGTCTCACAGGGAATGCTCAAAGCACCGACTGTATGGAGAGTCTCTATTCTTGTACTGAAGGCGGCATTGTGCCTTTTGTATTTAATTCCGATGCGATTTCTGTGTATAATCGTTAATGTGAAGGTCCACGGAATACATTGAACCTGCAGTGGTGTATCGGAAACTAATACTGGTCTCACAGGGAATGCTCAAAGCACCGACTGTAAGAAGAGTGTCTATTCTTGTACTTAAGACGGCATTGTGCCCTTTGTATTTAATTCCGATGCCATTTCTGTGTTTCATCGTCGATGTAAAAGTCCAAGGAATACAATGAACCTGCAGTGGTGTATCGGAAACTAATACTGGTCTCACAGGGAATGCTCAAAGCACCGACTGTAAGAAGAGTCTCTATTCTTGTACTTAAGGCGGCATTGGACCGTTTGTATTTAATTCCGACGCGATTTCTGTCTTTCATCGTCAATGTGAAGGTCCAAGGAATACATTGAACCTGCAGTGGTGTATCGGAAACTAATACTGGTCTCACAGGGAATGCTCAAAGCACCGACTGTAAGAAGAGTGTCTATTCTTGTACTTAAGGCGGCATTGTGCCCTTTGTATTTAATTCCGATGCGATTTCTGTGTTTCATCGTCAATGTGAAAGTCCTAGGAATACACTGAACCTGCAGTGGTGTATCGGAAATTAATACTGGTCTCACAGGGAATGCTCAATGCACCGACTGTAAGAAGAGTCTCTATTCTCGTACTTATGGCTGCATTGTGCCTTTTATATTTAATTCCGATGTAATTTCAGTGTTTCATCGACAATGTGTATGTCCA
Source organism: Schistocerca americana (assembly GCF_021461395.2). Classification (NCBI taxonomy): domain Eukaryota; kingdom Metazoa; phylum Arthropoda; class Insecta; order Orthoptera; family Acrididae; genus Schistocerca; species Schistocerca americana. The sequence continues at coordinate 727,929,089 of NC_060123.1, read as the reverse complement.
AGGAATACATTGAACCTGCAGTGGTGTATCGGATACTAATACTGGTCTCACAGGGAATGCTCAAAGCACCGACTGTAAGAAGAGTCTCTATTCTTGTACTTAAGGCGTAATTGTGCCTTTTTGTATTTAATTCCGATGCGATTTCTGTGTTTCATCGTCAATGTGGAGGTCCAAGGAATACATTGAACCTGCAGTGGTGTATCGGAAACTAATACTAGTCTCACAGGGAATACTCAAAGCACCGACTGTAAGTAGAGTCTGTATTCTTGTACTTAAGGCGGCATTGTGCCTTTTGTATTTAATTCCGATGCGATTTCTGTGTTTCATCGTCAATGTGAAGGTCCAAGGAATACATTGAACCTGCAGTGGTGTATCGGAAACTAATACTGGTCCCACAGGGAATGCTCAAAGCACCGACTGTAAGAAGAGTGTCTATTCCTGTACTTAAGCCGGCATTGTGCCCTTTGTATTTAATTCTGTTGCCATTTCTGTGTTTCATCGTCGATGTGTATGTCCAAGGAATACATTGAACCTGAAGTGGTGTACCGGATACTAATACTGGTCTCACAAGTAATGCTCAAAGCACCGACTGTAAGAAGAGTCTCTATTCTTGTACTTAAGGCGGCATTCTGCCTTTTGTATTTATTTCCGATGCGATATCTGTGTTTCATCGTCAATGTGAAGGTCCAAGGAATACATTGAACCTGCAGTGGCGTATCGGAATCTAATACGGGTCGCACAGGGAAGGATCAAAACACAGATTCTAAGAAATCTCACTCTGCTTGTACTTAAGGCGTCATTGTGCCCTTTGTATTTAATTCCATATGTAATTTCAGTGTTTCATCGTCAATGCTTATATCCAAGGAATACATTGAACCAGCAGCGGTGTATCGGAAACTAATACTGGTCTCACAGGGAATGCTCAAAGCACCGACTGTAAGTAGAGTCTGTATTCTTGTACTTAAGCGGCATCGTGCTTTTTGTATTTAATTCCGATGCGATTTCTGTGTTTCATCGTCAATGTGAAGGTCCAAGGAATACATTGAACCTTGCAGTGGTGTATCGGAAACTAATACTGGTCTCACAGGGAATGCTCAATGCACCGACTGTATGAAGAGTCTCTATTCTTGTACTGAAGCCGGCATTGTGCCTTAACTTTTTAATTCCGATGCGATTACTGTGTATAATCGTCAATGTGAAGGTCCAAGGAATACATTGAACCTGCAGTGGTGTATCGGAAACTAATACTGGTCTCACAGGGAATGCTCAAAGCACCGACTGTAAGAAGAGACTCTATTCTTGTACTTAAGGCATCATTGGGCCGTTTGTATTTAATTCCGATGCGATTTCTGTCTTTCATCGTCAATGTGAAGGTCCAAGGAATGCATTGTACCTGCAGTGGTGTATCGGAAACTAATACTGGTCTCACAGGGAATGCTCAAAGCACCGACTGTAAGAAGAGTGTCTGTTCTCGTACTTAAGGCGGCAGTGGGCCGTTTGTATTTAATTCCGATGCGATTTTTGTCTTTCATCGTCAATGTGAAGGTCCAAAGAATGCATTGAACCTGCAGTGGTGTATCGGAAACTAATACTGGTCTCACAGGGAATGTTCGAAGCACCGACTGTAAGAAGAGTGTCTATCCTTGTACTTAAGGCGGCATTGTGCCCTTTGTATTTATTTCCGATGCCATTTCTGTGTTTCATCGTCGATGTGAAAGTCCAAGGAATACACTGCACCTGCAGTGGTGTATCGGAAACTAATACTGGTCTCTCAGGGAATGCTCAAAACACCGACTGTAAGAAGAGTCTCTATTCTTGTACTTAAGGCAGCATTGTGCCATTTGTATTTAATTCCGATGCGATTTCTGTGTGTAATCGTCAATGTTAAGGTCCAAGGAATACATTGAACCTGCAGTGGCGTATCGGAAACTAATACGAGTCACACAGGAAAGGATCAAAACACAGACTCTAAGAAGTCTCACTCTGCTTGTACTTAAGGCGTCATTGTGCCCTTTGTATTTAATTCCGATGTAATTTCAGTGTTTCATCGTCAATGTGTATTTCCAAGGAATACATTGAACCTGCAGTGGCGTATCTGAAACTAATACTGGTCTCACAGGGAATGTTCGAAGCACCGACTGTATGAAGAGTCTCTATTATTGTACTTAAGGCGGCATTGTGCCTTTTGTATTTAATTCCGATGTAATTTCAGTGTTTCATCGTCAATGTGTATGTCCAAGGAATACATTAAATCTGCAGTGGTGTATCGGATACTAATACTGGTCTCACAGGGAATGGACAAAGCACAGACTGTAAGGAGAGTCTCTATTCTTGTACTTAAGGCGGCATTGTGCTTTTTGTATTTAATTCCAATGCGATTTCTGTGTTTCATCGTCAATGCGATGGTATAAGGAACACATTGAACCTGCAGTGGTGTATCGGAAACTAATACTGGTCTCAGAGGGAATCCTCAAAACACCGACAGCAAGAAGATTCTCTATTCTTGTACTTAAGGCGACATTGTTCCTTTTGTATTTAATTCCGATGTAATCTCAGTGTTTCATCTTCAATGTGTATGTCCAAGGAATACATTGAACACTCAGTGGTGTATCGGATACTAATACTGGTCTCACCGGAAATGCTCAAAGCACCGACTGTAAGAAGAGTCTCTATTCTTGTACTTAAGGCGGCATTGTGCCCTTTATATTTAATTCCGATGCCGTATCTGTGTTTCATCGTCGATGTGTATGTCCAAGGAAAACATTGAACCTGCAGTGGTGTACCGGATACTAATACTGGTCTCACAGGGAATGCTCAAAGCACCGACTGTAAGAAGAGTCTCTATTGTTGTACTTAAGGCGGAATTGTGCCTTTTTGTATTTAATTCCGATGCGATTTCTGTGTTTCATCGTCAATGTGGAGGTCCAAGGAATACATTGAACCTGCAGTGGTGTATCGGAAACTAATACTAGTCTCACAGGGAATGCTCAAAGCACCGACTGTAAGTAGAGTCTGTATTCTTGTACTTAAGGCGGCATTGTGATTTTTGTATTTAATTCCGATGCGATTTCTGTGTTTCATCGTCAATGTGGAGGTCCAAGGAATACATTGAACCTGCAGTGGTGTATCGGAAACTAATACTGGTCTCATAGGGAATGCTCAAATCACCGACTGTAAGAAGAGTGTCTATTCTTGTACTTAAGGCGGCATTGTGCCCTTTGTATTTAATTCTGATGCCATTTCTGTGTTTCATCGTCGATGTGTATGTCCAAGGAATACATTGAACCTGAAGTGGTGTACCGGATACTAATACTGGTCTCACAAGTAATGCTCAAAGCACCGACTGTAAGAAGAGTCTCTATTCTTGTACTTAAGGCGGCATTCTGCCTATCGTATTTATTTCCGATGCGATTTCTGTGTCTCATCGTCAATGTGAAGGTCCAAGGAATACATTGAACCTGCAGTGGCGTATCGGAAACTAATACGGGTCGCACAGGAAAGGATCAAAACACAGACTCTAAGAGGTCTCACTCTGCTTGTACTTAAGGCGTCATTGTGCCCTTTGTATTTAATTCTGATGTAATTTCAGTGTTTCATCGTCAATGCTTATTTCCAAGGAATACATTGAACAAGCAGCGGTGTATCGGAAACTAATACTGGTCTCACAGGGAATGCTCAAAGCACCGCCTGTGAGTCTGTATTCTTGTACTTAAGCGGCATCGTGCTTTTTATATTTAATTCCGATGCGATTTCTGTCTTTCATCGTCAATGTGAAGGTCCAAGGAATACATTGAACATGCAGTGGTGTATCGGAAACTAATACTGGTCTCACAGGGAATGCTCAAAGCACAGACTGTAAGAAGAGTGTCTATTCTTGTACTTAAGGCGGCATTGTGCCCTTTGTATTTAATTCCGATGCCATTTCTGTGTTTCATCGTCAATGTGAAAGTCCAAGGAATACACTGAACCTGCAGTGGTGTATCGGAAACTAATACTGGTCTCACAGGGAATGCTCAAGGCACCGACTGTAAGAAGAGTCTATATTCTTGTACTTAAGGCGGCATTGTGCCTTTTGTATTTAATTCCGATGCGATTTCTGTGTAATATCGTCAATGTGAAGGTCCAAGGAATACATTGAACCTGCAGTGGTGTATCGGAAACTAATACTGGTCTCACAGGGAATGCTCAAAGCACCGACTGTAAGAAGAGTGTCTATTCTTGTACTTACGGCGGCATTTTGCCTTTTGTATTTAATTCCAATGCGATTTCTGTGTTTCATCTTCAATGTGAAGGTCCAAGGAATACATTGAACCTGCAGTGGTGTATCGGAAACTAATACTGGTCTCACAGGGAATGCTCAAAGCACCGACTGTAAGTAGAGTCTGTATTCTTGTACTTAAGGCGGCATCGTGCTTTTTGTATTTAATTCCGATGCGATTTCTATGTTTCATCGTCAATGTGAAGGTCCAAGGAATACATTGAACCTGCAGTGGTGTATCGGAAACTAATACTGGTCTCACAGGGAATGTTCGAAACACCGACTGTATGAAGAGTCTCTATTATTGTACTTAAGGCGGCATTGTGCCTTTTGTATTTAATTCCGATGCGATTTCTGTGTATAATCGTCAATGTGATGGTCCAAGGTATACATTGAACCTGCAGTGGTGAATCGGAAACTAATACTGGTCTCACAGGGAATGCTCAAAACACAGACAGAAAGAAGAGTCTCTATTCTTGTACTTAAGGCGGCATTGTTCCTTTTGTATTTAATTCCGATGTAATTTCAGTGTTTCATCGTCAATGTGTATGTCCAAGGAATACAATGAACCTGCAGTGGTGTATCGAAAACTAATACTGGTGTCACAGGGAATGCTCAAAGCACGGACTGTAAGAAGTGTCTGTATTCTTGTACTTAAGGCGGCATTGTGCCTTCAGTATTTAATTCCGATGCGATTTCTGTGTTTCATCGTCAATGTAAAGGTCCAAGGAATACATTGAACCTGCAGTGGTGTATCGGAAACTAATACTGGTCTCGCAGGGAATGTTCAAAGCACCGACTGTAAGAAGAGTGTCTATTCTTGTACTTTAGGCGGCATTGTGCCCTTTGTATTTAATACCGATGCCATTTCTTTGTTTCATCGTCGATGTGTATGTCCAAGGAATACATTGAACCTGAAGTGGTGTACCGGATACTAATAGTGGTCTCACAAGGAATGCTCAAAGCACCGACTGTAAGAAGAGTGTCTATCCTTGTACTTAAGGCGGCATTGTGCATTTTGTATTTATTTCCGATGCCATTTCTGTGTTTCATCGTCGATGTAAAAGTCCAAGGAATACACTGCACCTGCAGTGGTGTATCGGAAACTAATACTGGTCTCTCAGGAAATGCTCAAAGCACCGACTGTAAGAAGAGCCTCTATTCTTGTACTTAAGGCAGCATTGTGCCATTTGTATTTAATTCCGATGCGATTTCTGTGTGTAATCGTCAATGTGAAGGTCCAAGGAATACATTGAACCTGCAGTGGCGTATCGGAAACTAATACGGGTCACACAGGAAAGGATCAAAACACAGACTCTAAGAAGTCTCACTCTGCTTGTACTTAAGGCGTCATTGTGCCCGTTGTATTTAATTCCGATGTAATTTCAGTGTTTCATCGTCAATGTGTATTTCCAAGGAATACATTGAACCTGCAGTGGCGTATCTGAAACTAATACTGGTCTCACAGGGAATGCTCAAAGCACCGACAGTAAGAAGAGTCTCTATTCTTGTACTTAAGGCGGCATTGGACCGTTTGTATTTATTTCCGACGCGATTTCTGTCTTTCATCGTCAATGTGAAGGTCCAAGGAATACATTGAACCTGCAGTGGTGTATCGGAAACTAATACTGGTCTCACTGGGAATGCTCAAAGCACCGACTATAAGTAGAGTCTGTATTCTTGTACTTAAGGCATCATCGTGCTATTTGCATTTAATTCCGATGCGATTTCTGTGTTTCATCGTCAATGTGAAGGTCCAAGGAATACATTGAACCTTCAGTGGTGTATCGGAAACTAATACTGGTCTCACAGGGAATGCTCAAAACACCGACTGTATGGAGAGTCTCTATTCTTGTACTGAAGGCGGCATTGTGCCTTTTGTATTTAATTCCGATGCGATTTCTGTGTATAATCGTTAATGTGAAGGTCCACGGAATACATTGAACCTGCAGTGGTGTATCGGAAACTAATACTGGTCTCACAGGGAATGCTCAAAGCACCGACTGTAAGAAGAGTGTCTATTCTTGTACTTAAGACGGCATTGTGCCCTTTGTATTTAATTGCGATGCCATTTCTGTGTTTCATCGTCGATGTGAAAGTCCAAGGAATACACTGAACCTGCAGTGGTGTATCGGAAACTAATACTGGTCTCACAGGGAATGCTCAAAGCACCGACTGTAAGAAGAGTCTCTATTCTTGTACTTAAGGCGGCATTGGACCGTTTGTATTTAATTCCGACGCGATTTCTGTCTTTCATCGTCAATGTGAAGGTCCAAGGAATACATTGAACCTGCAGTGGTGTATCGGAAACTAATACTGGTCTCACAGGGAATGCTCAAAGCACCGACTGTAAGAAGAGTGTCTATTCTTGTACTTAAGGCGGCATTGTGCCCTTTGTATTTAATTCCGATGCGATTTCTGTGTTTCATCGTCAATGTGAAATTCCTAGGAATACACTGAACCTGCAGTGGTGTATCGGAAATTAATACTGGTCTCACAGGGAATGCTCAATGCACCGACTGTAAGAAGAGTCTCTATTCTCGTACTTAAGGCTGCATTGTGCCTTTTATATTTAATTCCGATGTAATTTAAGTGTTTCATCGACAATGTGTATGTCCGAGGAGTACATTGAACTTGCAGTGGTGTATCGGATACTAATACTGGTCTCACAGGGAATGCTCAAAGCACCGACTGTAAGAAGAGTCTCTATTCTTGTACTTAAGGCGGAATTGTGCCTTTTTGTATTTAATTCCGATGCGATTTCTGTGTTTCATCGTCAATGTGGAGGTCCAAGGAATACATTGAACCTGCAGTGGTGTATCGGAAACTAATACTAGTCTCACAGGGAATACTCAAAGCACCGACTGTAAGTAGAGTCTGTATTCTTGTACTTAAGGCGGCATTGTGCCTTTTGTATTTAATTCCGATGCGATTTCTGTGTTTCATCGTCAATGTGAAGGACCAAGGAATACATTGAACCTGCAGTGGTGTATCGGAAACTAATACTGGTCTCACAGGGAATGCTCAAAGCACCGACTGTAAGAAGAGTGTCTATTCCTGTACTTAAGCCGGCATTGTGCCCTTTGTATTTAATTCTGATGCCATTTCTGTGTTTCATCGTCGATGGGTATGTCCAAGGAATACATTGAACCTGAAGTGGTGTACCGGATACTAATACTGGTCTCACAAGTAATGCTCAAAGCACCGACTGTAAGAAGATTCTCTATTCTTTTACTTAAGGCGGCATTCTGCCTTTTGTATTTATTTCCGATGCGATTTCTGTGATTCATCGTCAATGTGAAGGTCCAAGGAATACATTGAACCTGCAGTGGCGTATCGGAATCTAATACGGGTCGCACAGGAAAGGATCAAAACACAGATTCTAAGAAGTCTCACTCTGCTTGTACTTAAGGCGTCATTGTGCCCTTTGTATTTAATTCCATATGTAATTTCAGTGTTTCATCGTCAATGCTTATATCCAAGGAATACATTGAACCAGCAGCGGTGTATCGGAAACTAATACTGGTCTCACAGGGAATGCTCAAAGCACCGACTGTAAGTAGAGTCTGTATTCTTGTACTTAAGCGGCATCGTGCTTTTTGTATTTAATTCCGATGCGATTTCTGTGTTTCATCGTCAATGTGAAGGTCCAAGGAATACATTGAACCTTGCAGTGGTGTATCGGAAACTAATACTGGTCTCACAGGGAATGCTCAAAGCACCGACTGTATGAAGAGTCTCTATTCTTGTACTGAAGCCGGCATTGTGCCTTTTGTTTTTAATTCCGATGCGATTTCTGTGTATAATCGTCAATGTGAAGGTCCAAGGAATACATTGAACCTGCAGTGGTGTATCGGAAACTAATACTGGTCTCACAGGGAATGCTCAAAGCACCGACTGTAAGAAGAGACTCTATTCTTGTACTTAAGGCGGCATTGGGCCGTTTGTATTTAATTCCGATGCGATTTCTGTCTTTCATCGTCAATGTGAAGGTCCAAGGAATGCATTGTACCTGCAGTGGTGTATCGGAAACTAATACTGGTCTCACAGGGAATGCTCAAAGCACCGACTGTAAGAAGAGTGTCTGTTCTCGTACTTAAGGCGGCAGTGGGCCGTTTGTATTTAATTCCGATGCGATTTCTGTCTTTCATCGTCAATGTGAAGGTCCAAAGAATGCATTGAACCTGCAGTGGTGTATCGGAAACTAATACTGGTCTCACAGGGAATGTTCGAAGCACCGACTGTATGAAGAGTCTCTATTATTGTACTTAAGGCGGCATTGTGCCTTTTGTATTTAATTCCGATGCGATTTCTGTGTATAATCGTCAATGTGAAGGTCCAAGGTATACATTGAACCTGCAGTGGTGAATCGGAAACTAATACTGGTCTCACAGGGAATGCTCAAAACACCGACAGAAAGAAGAGTCCCTATTCTTGTACTTAAGGCGACATTGTTCATTTTGTATTTAATTCCGATGTAATTTCAGTGTTTCATCGTCAATGTGTATGTCCAAGGAATACATTGAACCTGCAGTGGTGTATCGGATACTAATACTGGTCTCACAGGGAATGCTCAAAGCACCGACTCTAAGAAGAGTCTCTATTCTTGTACTTAAGGCGTAATTGTGCCTTTTTGTATTTAATTACGATGCGATTTCTGTGTTTCATCGTCAATGTGAAGGTCCATGAAATACAATGAACCTGCAGTGGTGTATCGAAAACTAATACTGGTCTCACAGTCAATGCTCAAAGCACCGACTGTAAGTAGAGTCTGTATTCTTGTACTTAAGGCGGAATTGTGCCTTCAGTATTTAATTTCGATGCGATTTCTGTGTTTCATCGTCAATGTGAAGGTCCAAGGAATACATTGAACCTGCAGTGGTGTATCGGAAACTAATACTGGTCTCACAGGGAATGTTCAAAGCACCGACTGTAAGAAGAGTGTCTATCCTTGTACTTAAGGCGGCATTGTGCCCTTTGTATTTATTTCCGATGCCATTTCTGTGTTTCATCGTCGATGTGAAAGTCCAAGGAATACACTGCACCTGCAGTGGTGTATCGGAAACTAATACTGGTCTCTCAGGGAGTGCTCAAAACACCGACTGTAAGAAGAGTCTCTATTCTTGTACTTAAGGCAGCATTGTGCCATTTGTATTTAATTCCGATGCGATTTCTGTGTGTAATCGTCAATGTTAAGGTCCAAGGAATACATTGAACCTGCAGTGGCGTATCGGAAACTAATACGAGTCACACAGGAAAGGATCAAAACACAGACTCTAAGAAGTCTCACTCTGCTTGTACTTAAGGCGTCATTGTGCCCTTTGTATTTAATTCCGATGTAATTTCAGTGTTTCATCGTCAATGTGTATTTCCAAGGAATACATTGAACCTGCAGTGGCATATCTGAAACTAATACTGGTCTCACAGGGAATGTTCGAAGCACCGACTGTATGAAGAGTCTCTATTATTGTACTTAAGGCGGCATTGTGCCTTTTGTATTTAATTCCGATGTAATTTCAGTGTTTCATCGTCAATGTGTATGTCCAAGGAATACATTAAATCTGCAGTGGTGTATCGGATACTAATACTGGTCTCACAGGGAATGGACAAAGCACAGACTGTAAGAAGAGTCTCTATTCTTGTACTTAAGGCGGCATTGTGCTTTTTGTATTTAATTCCAATGCGATTTCTGTGTTTCATCGTCAATGCGATGGTATAAGGAACACATTGAACCTGCAGTGGTGTATCGGAAACTAATACTGGTCTCAGAGGGAATCCTCAAAACACCGACAGCAAGAAGATTCTCTATTCTTGTACTTAAGGCGACATTGTTCCTTTTGTATTTAATTCCGATGTAATCTCAGTGTTTCATCGTCAATGTGTATGTCCAAGGAATACATTGAACACTCAGTGGTGTATCGGATACTAATACTGGTCTCACCGGAAATGCTCAAAGCACCGACTGTAAGAAGAGTCTCTATTCTTGTACTTAAGGCGGCATTGTGCCCTTTATATTTAATTCCGATGCCGTATCTGTGTTTCATCGTCGATGTGTATGTCCAAGGAAAACATTGAACCAGCAGTGGTGTACCGGATACTAATACTGGTCTCACAGGGAATGCTCAAAGCACCGACTGTAAGAAGAGTCTCTATTGTTGTACTTAAGGCGGAATTGTGCCTTTTTGTATTTAATTCCGATGCGATTTCTGTGTTTCATCGTCAATGTGGAGGTCCAAGGAATACATTGAACCTGCAGTGGTGTATCGGAAACTAATACTAGTCTCACAGGGAATGCTCAAAGCACCGACTGTAAGTAGAGTCTGTATTCTTGTACTTAAGGCGGCATTGTGATTTTTGTATTTAATTCCGATGCGATTTCTGTGTTTCATCGTCAATGTGGAGGTCCAAGGAATACATTGAACCTGCAGTGGTGTATCGGAAACTAATACTGGTCTCACAGGGAATGCTCAAATCACCGACTGTAAGAAGAGTGTCTATTCTTGTACTTAAGGCGGCATTGTGCCCTTTGTATTTAATTCTGATGCCATTTCTGTGTTTCATCGTCGATGTGTATGTCCAAGGAATACATTGAACCTGAAGTGGTGTACCGGATACAAATACTGGTCTCACAAGTAATGCTCAAAGCACCGACTGTAAGAAGAGTCTCTATTCTTGTAGTTAAGGCGGCATTCTGCCTATCGTATTTATTTCCGATGCGATTTCTGTGTCTCATCGTCAATGTGAAGGTCCAAGGAATACATTGAACCTGCAGTGGCGTATCGGAAACTAATACGGGTCGCACAGGAAAGGATCAAAACACAGACTCTAAGAGGTCTCACTCTGCTTGTACTTAAGGCGTCATTGTGCCCTTTGTATTTAATTCTGATGTAATTTCAGTGTTTCATCGTCAATGCTTATTTCCAAGGAATACATTGAACAAGCAGCGGTGTATCGGAAACTAATACTGGTCTCACAGGGAATGCTCAAAGCGACGACTGTGAGTCTGTATTCTTGTACTTAAGCGGCATCGTGCTTTTTATATTTAATTCCGATGCGATTTCTGTGTTTCATCGTCAATGTGAAGGTCCAAGGAATACATTGAACCTGCAGTGGTGTATCGCAAACTAATACTGGTCTCACAGGGAATGCTCAAAGCACCGACTGTAAGAAGAGTCTCTATTCTTGTACTTAAGGCGGCATTGGGCCGTTTGTATTTAATTCCGATGCGATTTCTGTCTTTCATCGTCAATGTGAAGGTCCAAGGAATACATTGAACATGCAGTGGTGTATCGGAAACTAATACTGGTCTCACAGGGAATGCTCAAAGCACAGACTGTAAGAAGAGTGTCTATTCTTGTACTTAAGGCGGCATTGTGCCCTTTGTATTTAATTCCGATGCCATTTCTGTGTTTCGTCGTCAATGTGAAAGTCCAAGGAATACACTGAACCTGCAGTGGTGTATCGGAAACTAATACTGGTCTCACAGGGAATGCTCAAGGCACCGACTGTAAGAAGAGTCTCTATTCTTGTACTTAAGGCGGCATTGTGCTTTTTGTATTTAATTCCGTTGCGATTTCTGTGTAATATCGTCAATGTGAAGGTCCAAGGAATACATTGAACCTGCAGTGGTGTATCGGAAACTAATACTGGTCTCACAGGGAATGCTCAAAGCACCGACTGTAAGAAGAGTGTCTATTCTTGTACTTAAGGCGGCATTTTGCCTTTTGTATTTAATTCCAATGCGATTTCTGTGTTTCATCTTCAATGTGAAGGTCCAAGGAATACATTGAACCTGCAGTGGTGTATCGGAAACTAATACTGGTCTCACAGGGAATGCTCAAAGCACCGCTGTAAGTAGAGTCTGTATTCTTGTACTTAAGGCGGCATCGTGCTTTTTGTATTTAATTCCGATGCGATTTCTATGTTTCATCGTCAATGTGAAGGTCCAAGGAATACATTGAACCTGCAGTGGTGTATCGGAAACTAATACTGGTCTCACAGGGAATGTTCGAAGCACCGACTGTATGAAGAGTCTCTATTATTGTACTTAAGGCGGCATTGTGCCTTTTGTATTTAATTCCGATGCGATTTCTGTGTATAATCGTCAATGTGATGGTCCAAGGTATACATTGAACCTGCAGTGGTGAATCGGAAACTAATACTGGTCTCACAGGGAATGCTCAAAACACAGACAGAAAGAAGAGTCCCTATTCTTGTACTTAAGGCGGCATTGTTCCTTTTGTATTTAATTCCGATGTAATTTCAGTGTTTCATCGTCAATGTGTATGTCCAAGGAATACAATGAACCTGCAGTGGTGTATCGAAAACTAATACTGGTGTCACAGGGAATGCTCAAAGCACGGACTGTAAGTAGTGTCTGTATTCTTGTACTTAAGGCGGCATTGTGCCTTCAGTATTTAATTCCGATGCGATTTCTGTGTTTCATCGTCAATGTAAAGGTCCAAGGAATACATTGAACCTGCAGTGGTGTATCGGAAACTAATACTGGTCTCGCAGGGAATGTTCAAAGCACCGACTGTAAGAAGAGTGTCTATTCTTGTACTTTAGGCGGCATTGTGCCCTTTGTATTTAATACCGATGCCATTTCTTTGTTTCATCGTCGATGTGTATGTCCAAGGAATACATTGAACCTGAAGTGGTGTACCGGATACTAATAGTGGTCTCACAAGGAATGCTCAAAGCACCGACTGTAAGAAGAGTGTCTATCCTTGTACTTAAGGCGGCATTGTGCATTTTGTATTTATTTCCGATGCCATTTCTGTGTTTCATCGTCGATGTAAAAGTCCAAGGAATACACTGCACCTGCAGTGGTGTATCGGAAACTAATACTGGTCTCTCAGGAAATGCTCAAAGCACCGACTGTAAGAAGAGCCTCTATTCTTGTACTTAAGGCAGCATTGTGCCATTTGTATTTAATTCCGATGCGATTTCTGTGTGTAATCGTCAATGTGAAGGTCCAAGGAATACATTGAACCTGCAGTGGCGAATCGGAAACTAATCCGGGTCACACAGGAAAGGATCAAAACACAGACTCTAAGAAGTCTCACTCTGCTTGTACTTAAGGCGTCATTGTGCCCGTTGTATTTAATTCCGATGTAATTTCAGTGTTTCATCGTCAATGTGTATTTCCAAGGAATACATTGAACCTGCAGTGGCGTATCTGAAACTAATACTGGTCTCACAGGGAATGCTCAAAGCACCGACAGTAAGAAGAGTCTCTATTCTTGTACTTAAGGCGGCATTGTTCCTTTTGTATTCAATTCCGATGTAATTTCAGTGTTTCATCGTCAATGTGTATGTCCAAGGAATACATTGAATCTGCAGTGGTGTATCGGATACTACTACTGGTCTCACAGGGAATGGACAAAGCACAGACTGTAAGAAGAGTCTCTATTCTTGTACTTAAGGCGGCATTGTGCTTTTTGTATTTAATTTCAATGTGATTTCTGTGTTTCATCGTCAATGCGATGGTCCAAGGAATGCATTGAACCTGCAGTGGTGTATTGGAAACTAATACTGGTCTCAGAGGGAATGCTCAAAACACCGACAGCAAGAAGAGTCTCTATTCTTGTACTTAAGGCGACATTGTTCCTTTTGTATTTAATTCCGATGTAATTTCAGTGTTTCATTGTCAATGTGTATGCCCAAGGAATACATTGAACACTCAGTGGTGTATTGGAAACTAATACTGGTCTCACAGTGAATGCTCAAAGCACCGACTGTAAGTAGAGTCTGTATTCTTGTACTTAAGGCGACATTGTTCCTTTTGTATTTAATTCCGATGTAATTTCAGTGTTACATTGTCAATGTGTATGTCCAAGGAATACATTGAACTCTCAGTGGTGTAATGGAAACTAATACTGGTCTCACAGGGAATGCTCAAGGCACCGACTGTAAGTAGAGTCTGTATTCTTGTACTTAAGCGGCATCGTGCTTTTTATATTTAATTCAGATGTGATTTCTGTGTTTCATCGTCAATGTGAAGGTCGAAGGAATACATTGAACCTTGTAGTGGTGTATCGGAAACTAATACTGGTCTCACAGGGAATACTCAAAACACCGACTGTATGAAGGGTCTCTATTCTTGTACTTAAGCCGGCATTGTGCCTTTTGTATTTAATTCCGATGCGATTTCTGTGTATAATCGTCAATGTGAAGGTCCAAGGAATACATTGAACCTGCAGTGGTGTATCGGAAACTAATACTGGTCTCACAGGGAATGCTCTAAGCACCGACTGTAAGGAGAGTCTCTATTCTTGTACTTAAGGCGGCATTGGGCCGTTTGTATTTAATTCCGATGCGATTTCTGTCTTTCATCGTTAATGTGAAGGTTTAAGGAATACATTGAACCTGCAGTGGTGTATCGGAAACTAATACTGGTCTCACAGGGAATGCTCAAAGCACCGACTGTAAGAAGAGTGTATTTTCTTGTACTTAAGGCGGCATTATGCCCTTTGTATTTAATTCCGATGCCATTTCTGTGTTTCATCGCTGATGTGAAAATCCAAGGAATAAACTGAACCTGCAGTGGTGTATCGGAAACTAATACTGGTCTCACAGGGAATGCTCAAAGCACCGACTGTAAGAAGAGTCTCTATTCTTGTACTTAAGGCGGCATAGTGCCTTTTGTATTTAATTCCGATGCGATTTCTGTGTAATATCGTCAATGTGAAGGTCCAAGGTATACATTGAACCTGCAGTGGTGAATCGGAAACTAATACTGGTCTCACAGGGAATGCTCAAAGCACCGACTGTAAGAAGAGTCCCTATTCATGTACATAAGGCGGCATTGTGCCTTTTGTATTTAATTCCGTTGCAATTTCTGTGTTTCATCGTCAATGTGAAGGTCCAAGGAATACATTGGACCTGCAGTGGTGTATCGGAAACTAGTACTGGTCTCAGAGGGAGTGCTCAAAACACGACAGTAACAAGAGTCTCTATTCTTGTACTTAAGGCGACAATGTTCCTTTTGTACTTAATTCCGATGTAATTTCAGTGTTTCATCGTCAATGTGTATGTCCAAGAAATACATTGAACCGGCAGTGGTGTATCGGATACTAATACTGGTCTCACAGGGAATGCTCAAATCACCGACTGTAAGAAGAGTCTCTATTGTTGTACTTAAGGCGGCATCGTGGCTTTTGTATTTAATTCCGATGCGATTTCTGTGTATAATCGTCAATGTGAAGGTCCAAGGAATACATTGAACCTGCAGTGGTGTATCAGAAAGTAATACTGGTCTCACAGGGAATGCTCAAAACACCTACTGTAAGAAGAGTCTCAATTCTTGTACTTAAGGCGGCATTGAGCCGTTTGTATTTAATTCCGATGCGATTTCTGTCTTTCATCGTCAATGTGAAGGTCCAAGGAATACATTGAACCTGCAGTGGTGTATCGGAAACTAATACTGGTCTCACAGGGAATGCTCAAAGCACCGACTGTAAGAAGAGTGTCTATTCTTGCACTTAAGGCGGCATTGTGCCCTTTGTATTTAATTCCGATGCAATTTCTGTGTTTCATCGTCGATGTGAAAGTCCAAGGAATACACTGAACCTGCAGTGGTGTATCGGAAACTAATACCGGACTCACAGGGAATGGTCAAAGCACCGACTGTAAGAAGAGTCTCTATTCTTGTACTTAAGGCGGCATTGTGCCTTTTGTATTTAATTCCGATGCGATTTCTGTGTTTCATCGTCAATGTGAAGGTCCCAGGGTTACATTGAATCTGCAGTGGTGTATCGGAAACTAATACTGGTCTCACAGGGAATGCTCAAAGCACCGACTGTAAGTAGAGTCTGTATTCTTGTACTTAAGGCGGCATTGTGCATTTTGTATTTAATTCCGATGCCATTTCTGTGTTTCATTGTCAATGTGAAGGTCCAAGGAATACATTGAACCTGCAGTGGTGTATCGGAAACTAATACTGGTCTCACAGGGAATGCTCAAAGGACCGACTGTAAGAAGAGTGTCTATTCTTGCACTTAAGGCGGAATTGTGCCTTTTGTATTTAATTCCAATGCGATTTCTGTGTTTCATCTTCAATGTGAAGGTCCAAGGAATACATTGAACCTGCAGTGGTGTATCGGAAAGTAATACTGGTCTCACAGGGAATACTCAAGGCACCGACTGTAAGTAGAGTCTATATTCTTGTACTTAAGGCGGCATCGTTCTTTTTGTATTAAATTCCGATGCGATTTCTATGTTTCATCGTCAATATCAAGGTCCAAGGAATACATTGAGCCTGCAGTGGTGTATCGGAAACTAATACCGGTGTCACAGGGAATGCTCAAAGCACCGACTGTATGAAGAGTCTCTATTATTGTACTTAAGGCGGCATTGTGCCTTTTGTATTTAATTCCGATGCGATTTCTGTGTATAATCGTCAATGAGAAGGTCCAAGGAATACATTGAACCTGCAGTGGTGTATCGGAAACTAATACCGGTCTCACAGGGAATGCTCAAAGCACCGACTGTAAGAAGAGTCTCTATTCTTGTACTTAAGGCGGCATTGGGCCGTTTGTATTTAATTCCGATGCGACTTCTGTCTTTCATCGTCAATGTGAATTCCAAGGAATACATTGAACCTGCAGTGGTGTATCGGAAACTAATACTGGTCTCACAGGGAATGCTCAAAGCACCGACTGTAAGAAGAGTCTCTATTCTTAAACTTAATGCGGCATTGTGCATTTTGTATTTATTTCCGATGCGATTTCTGTGTATAATCGTCAATGTGAAGGTCCAAGGTATACATTGAACCTGCAGTGGTGAATCGGAAACTAATACTGGTCTCACAGGGAATGCTCAAAGCACCGACTGTAAGGAGAGTCTCTATTCTTGTACTTAAGGCGGCATTGGGCCTTTTGTATTTAATTCCGATGCGATTTCTGTGTTTCATAGACAATGTGAAGGTCCAAGGAATACATTGGACCTGCAGTGGAGTATCGGAAACTAATACTGGTCTTAGAGGGAATGCTCAAAACACCGACAGAAAGAAGAGTCTCTATTCTTGTACTTAAGGCGACATTGTTCCTTTTGTATTTAATTCAGATGTAATTTCAGTGTTTCATCGTCAATGTGTATGTCAAAGGAATACATTGAACCTGCAGTGGTGTATCGGATACTAATACTGGTCTCACAGGCAATGCTCAAAGCACCGACTGTAAGAAGAGTCTCTATTCTTGTACTTAAAGCGTAATTGTGGCTTTTTGTATTTAATTCCGATGCGATTTCTGTGTTTCATCGTCAATGCTAAGGTCCATGAAATACAATGAACCTGCAGTGGTGTATCGAAAACTAATACTGGTCTCACAGGGAATGCTCAAAGCACCGACTGTAAGTAGAGTATGTATTCTTGTACTTAAGGCGGCATTGTGCCTTCAGTATTTAATTCCGATGCGATTTCTGTGTTTCATCGTCAATGTGAAGGTCCAAGGAATACATTGAACCTGCAGTGGTGTATCGGAAACTAATAGTGGTCTCACAGGGAATGTTCAAAGCACCGACTGTAAGAAGAGTGTCTATTCTTGTACTTAAGGCGGCATTGTGCCCTTTGTATTTAATTCCGATGCCATTTCTGTGTTTCATCGTCTATGTGAAGGTCCGAGGAATACATTGAACCCGCAGTGGTGTATCAGAATCTAATACTGGTCTCACAGGGAATGCTCAAAGCACCGACTGTAAGAAGAGTTTCTATTCTTGTAGTTAAGGAGGCATTGTGGCTTTTGTATTTAATTCCGATGTAATATCAGTGTTTCATCGTCAATGGATATGTCCAAGGAATACATTGAACCTGCAGTGGTGTATCGGAAACTAATACTGGTCTCACAGGGAATGCTCAAAAGAACCGACAGTAAGAGGAGTCTCTATTCTTGTACTTAAGGCGGCATTGTGCATTTTGTATTTAATTCCAATGCGATTTCTGTGTTTCATCGTCAATGCGATGGTCCAAGGAATACATTGAACCTGCAGTGGTGTATCGGAAACATACTGGTCTCACAGGAAATGCTCAAAGCACCGACTGTAAGAAGAGTCTGTATTCTTGTACTTAAGGCGGCATTGTGCCTTTTGTATTTATTCCGATGCGATATCTGTGTTTCATCGTCAATGTGAAGGTCCAAGGAATACATTCGACCTGCAGTGGTGTATCGGAAACTAATACTGGTCTCACAGGGAATGCTCAAATCACCGTCTGTAAGAAGAGTCTCTATTCTTGTACTTAAGGGGGCATTGTGCCTTCTGTATTTAATTCCAATGCGATTTCTGTGTATAATCGTCAATTTGAAGGTCCAAGGAATACGATGATCCTGCAGTGGTGTATCGGAAACTAATACTGGTCTCTCAGGGAATGCTCAAAGCAACGACTGTAAGAAGAGACTCTATTCTTGTACTTAAGGCGGCACTGGACCTTTTGCATTTAATTCCGACGCGATTTCTGTCTTTCATCATCAATGTGAAGATCCAAGGAATACATTGAACCTGCAGTGGTGTATCAGAAACTAATACTGGTCTCACAGGTAATGCTCAAAGCACCGACTGTAAGAAGAGTGTCTATTCTTGTACTTAAGGCGGCATTGTGCCCTGTGTATTTAATTCCGATGCCATTTCTGTGTTTCATCGTCGATGTGAATGTCCAAGGAATACACTGAACCTGCAGTGGTGTATCGGAAACTAAAACTGGTCTCACAGTGAATGCTCAAAGCACCGACTGTAAGAAGAGTGTCTATTCTTGTACTTAAGGCGGCATTGTGCCCTTTGTATTTAATTCCGATGCCATTTCTGTGTTTCATCGTCGATGTGAATGTCCAAGGAATACACTGAACCTGCAGTGGTGTATCGGAAACTAATACTGGTCTCACAGGGAATGCTCAAAGCCCCGACTGTAAGAAGAATCTCTATTCTTGTACTTAAGGCGGCATTGGGCCTTTTGTATTTAATTCCGATTCGATTTCTGTGTTTCATCGTCAATGTGAAGGTCCGAGGAAGGCATTCAACCTACAATGGTGTATCGGAAACTAATACTGGTCTCACAGGGAATGCTTAAAGCACCGACTCTAAGAAGAGTCTCTATTCTTGTACTTCAGGCGACATTGTTCCTTTTGTATTTAATTCCGATGTAATTTCAGTGTTTCATCGTCAATGTGTATGTCCAAGGAATACATTGAACCTGCAGTGGTGTATCGGAAACTAATACTGGTCTCAATGGGAATGCTCAAACGACCGACTGTAAGTAGAGTCTGTATTCTTGTACTTAATGCTACATTGTGCCTTTTGTATTTAATTCCGATGCGATTTCTGTGTTTCATCGTCAATGTGAAGGTCCAAGGAATACAATGAACCTGCAGTACTGTATCGGAAACTAATACTGGTCTCACAGGGAATGCTCACAGCACCGACTGTAAGAAGAGTGTCTATTCTTGTACTTAAGGTGGCATTGTGCAGTTTGTATTTAATTCCGATGCCATTTCTGTGTATCATCGTCGATGTGTATGTCCAAGGAATACATTGAATCTGCAGTGGTGTATCGGATACTAATACTGGTCTTACAGGGAACGCTCCAAGCACAGACTGTAAGAATAGTCTCTATTCTTGTACTTAAAGCGGCATTGTGCCTTTTGTATTTAATTCCGATGCGATTCCTGTGTTTCATCGTCAATGTGAAGGTCCAAGGAATACATTGAACCTGCAGTGGCGTATCGGAAACTAATACAGGTCGCACAGGTAAGGATCAAAACACAGACTTTAAGAAGTCTCACTCTTCTTGCACTTATGGCGGCATTGTGGTTTTTGTATTTAATTCCGATGTAATTACAGTGTTTCATCGTCAATGTGTATGTTCAAGGTATACATTGAATCTGCAGTGGTGTATCGGATACTAATACTGGTCTCACAGGGAATGCTCAAAGCACAGACTGTAAGAAGAGTCTCTATTCTTGTACTTAAGGCGGCATTGTGCCTTTTGTATTTAATTCCGATGTGATTTCTGTGTTTCATCGTCAATGTGAAGGTCCAAGGAATACATTGAACCAGCAGTGGTGTATCGGAAACTAATACTAGTCTCACAATGAATGCTCAAACACCGTCTGTAAGAAGAGTGTCTATTGTTGTAGTTAAGGCGGCATTGTGCCTTTTGTATTTAATTCCGTTGCCATATCTGTGTTTCATCGTCAATGTGAAGGTCC
Organism: Schistocerca americana; assembly: GCF_021461395.2. NCBI lineage: Eukaryota > Metazoa > Arthropoda > Insecta > Orthoptera > Acrididae > Schistocerca > Schistocerca americana. The sequence goes on along the minus strand of NC_060123.1, from coordinate 727,908,632 downwards.
AAGGAATGCACTGAACCTGCAGTGGTGTATCGCAAACAAATACTGGTCTCACAGGGAATGCTCAAAGCACCGACTGTAAGTTGAGTCTGTATTATTGTACTTACGGCGGCATTGTGCCTTTTGTGTTTAATTCGAATGCGATTTTTGTGTTTCATCGTCAATGTGAAAGTCCAAGGAATACATTGAACTTGCAGTGGTGTATGGGAAACTAATACTGGTCTCTCAGGGAATGCTCAAAGCACTGACTGTAAGAAGAGTGACTATTCCTGTACTTAATGCGGCATTGTGCCTTTTGTATTTAATTCCGATGCCATTTCTTTGCATCATCGTCAATGTGAAGGTCTAAGGAGTACACTGAACCTTCAGGGGTGTATCGGAATCTAATACTGGTCTCACAGGGAATGCTCAAAGCACCGACTGTAAGAAGAGTCTCTGTTCTTGTACTTAAGGCGGCATTGTGCCATTTGTATTTAATTCCGATGCGATTTCTGTATTTCATCGTCAATTTGAAGGCCAAGGAATACATTTAACCTGCAGTGGCGTATCGAAAACTGATACAGGTCGCACAGGAAAGGATCAAATCACAGACTCTAAGAAGTCTCACTGTTCTTGCACTTATGGCGGCATTGTGCCTTTTGTATTTAATTCCGATGTAATTTTAGTGTTTCATCGTCAATGTGTATGTCGAAGGAATACATTGAACCTGCAGTGGTGTATCGGAAACTAATACTGGTCTCACAGTGAATGCTCATAGCACCGACAGTAAGAAGAGTCCCTATTCTTGTACATAAAGCGGCATTGTGACTTTTGTATTCAATTCCGATGCAATTTCTGTGTTTCATTGTCAATGTGAAGGTCCAAGGAATACATTGAACCTGCTGTGGTGTATCGGAAACTAATGCTGGTCTTACAGGGAATGCTCAAAACACCGACAGTAAGAAGAATCTCTATTCTTGTACTTAAGGCTATATTGTTCCTTTTGTATTTAATTCCGATGTAATTTCAGTGTTTCATCGTCAATGTGTATGTCCAAGGAATACATTGAATCTCCAGTGGTGAATCGGATACTAATACTGGTCTCACAGGAATGCTCAAAGCACAGACTGTATGAAGCGTCTCTATTCTTGTACTTAAGGCGTCATTGAGCCTTTTGTATTTAATTCCAATGCGATTTCTGTGTTTCATCGTCAATGTGAAAGTCCAAGGAATACATTGAACATGCAGTGGTGTATCGGAAACTAATACTGGTCTCACAGGGAATGCTCAAAGCACAGACAGTAAGAGGAGTCTCTATTCTTGTACTTAAGGTGGCATTGTTCCTTTTGTATTTAATTCCGATGCTATATCTGTGTATAATCGTCAATGTGAAGGTCCAAGGAATACATTGAACCTGCAGTGGTGTATCGGAAACTAATACTGGTCTCACATAGAATACCCGACGCACCGGCTGTGAGAAGAGTCTCTATTCTTGTACTTAAGGCGGCATTGAGCCTTTTGTATTTAATTCCGATGCGATTTCTGTGTGTATTCGTCAATGTGAATGTCCAAGGAATACATTGAACCTGCATTGGCGTATCGGAAACTAATACGGGTCGCACATTAAATGATCAAAACATAATCTCTAAGAAGTCTCAGTCTTCTTGCACTTATGGCGGCATTGGGCCTTTTGTATTTAAATCCGATGTAATTTCAGTTTTTCATCGTCCATGTGTATGTCCAAGGAATACATCGGAAACTAATACTGCTCGCACAGGGAATACTCGAAGCACCGACAGTAAGAGAGTCTCTATTCTTGTACTTAAGGACGCATTGTGCCTTTGGTATTTAATTCCGATGCGATTTCTGTGTTTCATCATCAATGTGAAGGTCCAAGGAATACATTGAACCTGCAGTGGTATATCGGAAACTAATACTGGTCTCACAGGAAAGGATCAAAGCACAGACTCTAAGAAATCTCACTCTGCTTGTACTTAAGGCGTCATTGTGCCCTTTGTATTTAATTCCGATGTAATTTCAGTGTTTCATCGTCAATGTGCATTTCCAAGGAATACATTGAACCTGCAGTGGTGTATCGGAAACTAATACTGGTCTCACAGGGAATGCTCAAAGCACCGACAGTAAGAAGAGTCTCTATTCTTGTACTTAAGGCGGCATTGTGCCTTTTGTGTTTAATTCCAATGCGATTTTTGTGTTTCATCGTCAATGTGAAGTTCCAAGGAATACATTGAACCTGCAGTGGTGTATCGGAAACTAATACTGGTCTCACAGGGAATGCTCAAATTACTGACTGTGAGTAGAGTCTGTATTCTTGAACTTAAGGCGGCATTGTGCCTTTTGTATTTAATTCTGATGCGATTTCTGTGCTTCATTGTCAATGTGAAGGTCCAAGGAATACATTGAACCAGCAGTGGTGTATCGGAAACTTATACTGGTCTCACAGGGAATTGTCAAAGCACCGACTGTAAGAAGAGTCTCTATTCTTGTACTTAAGGCGGCATTGTGCATTTTGTATTTAATTCCGATGCGATTTATGTGTATAATCGTCAATGTGAAGGTCCAAAGAATACATTGAACCTGCAGTGGTGTATCGGAAACTAATACTGGTCTCACAGGGAATGCTCAAAGCACCGACTGTAAGAAGAGTCTCTATTCTTGAACTTAAGGCGGCATTGTGCCATTGGTATTTAATTCCGATGCGATTTATGTGTTTCTTCGTCAATGTGAAGGTCCAAGGAATACATTGAACCCGCAGTGGTATATCGGAAACCATTACTGGTCTCACAGGAAAGGATCAAATCACAGACTCTAAGAAGTCTCACTGTTCTTGCACTTATGGCGGCATTGTGTCTTTGTATTTAATTCCGATGTAATTTCAGTGTTTCATCGTCAATCTGTATGTCCAAGCAATACATTGAACCTGCAGTGGTGTATCGGAAACTAATACTGGTCTCACAGGGAATGCTCAAAGCACCGACTGTAAGAAGAGTCTCTATTCTTGTACTTAAGGCGGCATTGTGCCTTTTGTATATAATTACGATGCAATTTCTGTGTGTCATCGTCAATGTGAAAGTCCAAGGAATACATTGAACCTCCAGTGGTGTATCGGAAACTAATACTGGTCTCACAGGGATTGCTCAAAGCACCGACTGTAAGAAGAGTCTCTATTCTTGTACTTAAGGCGGCATTGTGCCTTTTGTATTTAATTCCGATGCGATTTCTGAGTTTAATCGTCGATGTGAAGGTCCAAGGAATACATTGAACCTGCAGTGGTGTTTCGGAAACTAATACTGGTCTCACAGGGAATGCTCAAAGCACCGACTGTAAGTAGAGTCTGTATTCTTGTACTTAAGGCGGCACTGTGCCTTTTGTGTTTAATTCCGATGTGATTTCTGTGTTTCATCGTCAATGTGAAAGTCCAAGGAATACATTGAACTTGCAGTGATGTATCGGAAACTAATACTGGTCTCACAGGGAATGCTCAAAGCACTGACTGTAAGAAGAGTGTCTATTCCTGTACTTAATGCGGCATTGTGCCTTATGTATTTAATTCCGATGCCATTTCTGTGTTTCATCGTCAATGTGAAGGTCCAAGGAATACACTGAACCTGCAGTGGTGTATCGGAAACAAATACTGGTCTCACAGGGAATGCTCAAAGCACCGACTGTAAGAAGAGTCTTTATTCTTGTACTTAAGGCGGCATTATTCTTTTTGTATTTAATTCCGATGCGATTTCTGTGATTAATCGTCAATGTGAAGGTCCAAGGAATACATTGAACCTGCAGAGGTGTATCGGAAACTAATACTGGTCTCACAGGGAATGCTCAAAGCACCGACTGAAAGAAGAGTCTCTGATCTTGTACTTAAGGCAGCATTGTGCCTTTTGTATTTAATTCCGATGCGATTTCTGTGTTTCATCGTCAATTTGAAGGTCCAGTGAATACATTTAACCTGCAGTGGCGTATCGAAAAATAATACGGGTCGCACAGGAAAGGATCAAATCACAGACTCTAAGAAGTCTCACTGTTCTTGCAGTTATGGCGGCATTGTGGCTTTCGTATTTATTTCCGATGAAATTTCTGTGTTTCATCGTCAATGTGAAGGTGGAAGGAATACATTGAACCTGCTGTGGTGTATCTGAAACTAATACTGGTCTTACAGGGAATGCCCAAAGCACCGACTTTTAGAAGAGTCTCTATTCTTGTACTTAAGGCATCATTGTGCCTTTTGTATTTAATTCCGATGGAATTTCAGTGTTTCATCGTCAATGTGAATGTCCAAGGAATACATTGAATCTCCAGTGGTGTTTCGGAAACTAATACTTGTCTCACAGGGAAAGCTCAAAGCACCGACCGTAAGATGAGTCTCTTTTCTTGCACTTAAGGTGGCAATGTGCCTTTTGTATTTGATTCCGATGCGATTTCTGTGCATCATCGTCAATGTGAAGGTCCTAGGAATACATTGAACGACCAGTGGTGTATCGGAAACTAATACTGGTCTCACAGGGAATGCTCAAAGCACCGACTGTAAGAAGAGTGTCTATTCTTGTGCTTAAGGCGGCATTGTGCCCTTTTTATTTAATTCCGATGCCATGTCTGTGTTTCATTGTCGATGTGAAAGTCCAAGGAATACACTGAACCTGCAGTGGCGAATCGGAAACTAATACTGGTCTCACAGGGAATGCTCAAAGCACAGACTGTAAGAAGAGTCTCTATTCTTGTACTTAAGGTGGCATTGTGCCTTTTGTATTTAATTCCGATGCGATTTCTGTGTATAATCGTCAATGTGAAGGTCCAAAGAATACATTGAACCTGCAGTGGTGTATCGGAAACTAATACTGGTCTCACAGGGAATGCTCAAATTACTGACTGTGAGTAGAGTCTGTATTCTTGAACTTAAGGCGGCATTGTGCCTTTTGTATTTAATTCTGATGCGATTTCTGTGCTTCATTGTCAATGTGAAGGTCCACGGAATACATTGAACCAGCAGTGGTGTATCGGAAACTTATACTGGTCTCACAGGGAATTGTCAAAGCACCGACTGTAAGAAGAGTCTCTATTCTTGTACTTAAGGCGGCATTGTGCATTTTGTATTTAATTCCGATGCGATTTATGTGTATAATCGTCAATGTGAAGGTCCAAAGAATACATTGAACCTGCAGTGGTGTATCGGAAACTAATACTGGTCTCACAGGGAATGCTCAAAGCACCGACTGTAAGAAGAGTCTCTATTCTTGAACTTAAGGCGGCATTGTGCCATTGGTATTTAATTCCGATGCGATTTATGTGTTTCTTCGTCAATGTGAAGGTCCAAGGAATACATTGAACCCGCAGTGGTATATCGGAAACCATTACTGGTCTCACAGGAAAGGATCAAATCACAGACTCTAAGAAGTCTCACTGTTCTTGCACTTATGGCGGCTTTGTGTCTTTGTATTTAATTCCGATGTAATTTCAGTGTTTCATCGTCAATCTGTATGTCCAAGCAATACATTGAACCTGCAGTGGTGTATCGGAAACTAATACTGGTCTCACAGGGAATGCTCAAAGCACCGACTGTAAGAAGAGTCTCTATTCTTGTACTTAAGGCGGCATTGTGCCTTTTGTATATAATTACGATGCAATTTCTGTGTGTCATCGTCAATGTGAAAGTCCAAGGAATACATTGAACCTCCAGTGGTGTATCGGAAACTAATACTGGTCTCACAGGGATTGCTCAAAGCACCGACTGTAAGAAGAGTCTCTATTCTTGTACTTAAGGCGGCATTGTGCCTTTTGTATTTAATTCCGATGCGATTTCTGAGTTTAATCGTCGATGTGAAGGTCCAAGGAATACATTGAACCTGCAGTGGTGTTTCGGAAACTAATACTGGTCTCACAGGGAATGCTCAAAGCACCGACTGTAAGTAGAGTCTGTATTCTTGTACTTAAGGCGGCACTGTGCCTTTTGTGTTTAATTCCGATGTGATTTCTGTGTTTCATCGTCAATGTGAAAGTCCAAGGAATACATTGAACTTGCAGTGATGTATCGGAAACTAATACTGGTCTCACAGGGAATGCTCAAAGCACTGACTGTAAGAAGAGTGTCTATTCCTGTACTTAATGCGGCATTGTGCCTTATGTATTTAATTCCGATGCCATTTCTGTGTTTCATCGTCAATGTGAAGGTCCAAGGAATACACTGAACCTGCAGTGGTGTATCGGAAACAAATACTGGTCTCACAGGGAATGCTCAAAGCACCGACTGTAAGAAGAGTCTTTATTCTTGTACTTAAGGCGGCATTATTCTTTTTGTATTTAATTCCGATGCGATTTCTGTGATTAATCGTCAATGTGAAGGTCCAAGGAATACATTGAACCTGCAGAGGTGTATCGGAAACTAATACTGGTCTCACAGGGAATGCTCAAAGCACCGACTGAAAGAAGAGTCTCTGATCTTGTACTTAAGGCAGCATTGTGCCTTTTGTATTTAATTCCGATGCGATTTCTGTGTTTCATCGTCAATTTGAAGGTCCAGTGAATACATTTAACCTGCAGTGGCGTATCGAAAAATAATACGGGTCGCACAGGAATGGATCAAATCACAGACTCTAAGAAGTCTCACTGTTCTTGCAGTTATGGCGGCATTGTGGCTTTTGTATTTATTTCCGATGAAATTTCTGTGTTTCATCGTCAATGTGAAGGTGGAAGGAATACATTGAACCTGCTGTGGTGTATCTGAAACTAATACTGGTCTTACAGGGAATGCCCAAAGCACCGACTTTTAGAAGAGTCTCTATTCTTGTACTTAAGGCATCATTGTGCCTTTTGTATTTAATTCCGATGGAATTTCAGTGTTTCATCGTCAATGTGAATGTCCAAGGAATACATTGAATCTCCAGTGGTGTTTCGGAAACTAATACTTGTCTCACAGGGAAAGCTCAAAGCACCGACCGTAAGATGAGTCTCTTTTCTTGCACTTAAGGTGGCATTGTGCCTTTTGTATTTGATTCCGATGCGATTTCTGTGCATCATCGTCAATGTGAAGGTCCTAGGAATACATTGAACGACCAGTGGTGTATCGGAAACTAATACTGGTCTCACAGGGAATGCTCAAAGCACCGACTGTAAGAAGAGTGTCTATTCTTGTGCTTAAGGCGGCATTGTGCCCTTTTTATTTAATTCCGATGCCATGTCTGTGTTTCATTGTCGATGTGAAAGTCCAAGGAATACACTGAACCTGCAGTGGCGAATCGGAAACTAATACTGGTCTCACAGGGAATGCTCAAAGCACAGACTGTAAGAAGAGTCTCTATTCTTGTACTTAAGGTGGCATTGTGCCTTTTGTATTTAATTCCGATGCGATTTCTGTGTATAATCGTCAATGTGAAGGTCCAAAGAATACATTGAACCTGCAGTGGTGTATCGGAAACTAATACTGGTCTCACAGGCAATGCTCGAAGCACCGTCTGTAAGAAGAGTCTCTATTCTTGAACTTAAGGCGTTATTGTGCCATTGGTATTTAATTCCGATGCGATTTATGTGTTTCTTTGTCAATGTGAAGGTCCAAGGAATACATTGAACCCGTAGTGGTATATCGGAAACCAATACAGGTCTCACAGGAAAGGATCAAAACACAGACTCTAAGAAGTCTCACTCTGCTTGTACTTAAGGCGTCATTGTGCCCTTTGTATTTAATTCCGATGCAATTTCAGTGTTTCATCGTCAATTTGTATGTCCACGGAATACATTGAACCTGCAGTATTGTATCGGAAAATAATACTGGTCTCACAGGGAACGCCCAAAGCACAGACTGTAAGAATAGTCTCTATTCTTGTACTTGAAGCGGCATTGTGCCTTATGTATTTAATTCCAATGCGATTTCTGTGTTTCATCGTCAATTTGAAGGTCCAAGGAATACATTGAACCTGCAGTGGTGTATCGGAAACTAATACTGGTCTCACAGGGAATGCTCAAAGCACCGACTGTAAGAAGAGTCTCTATTCTTGTACTTAAGGCTGCATTGTGGCCTTTGTTTATAATTACGATGCAATTTCTGTGTGTCATCGTCAATGTGAAGGTCCAAGGAATACATTGAACCTGCAGTGGTGTATCGGAAACTAATACTGGTCACACAGGGAATGCTCAAAGCACCGACTGTAAGAAGAGTCTCTATTCTTGTACTTAAGGCGGCATTGTGCCTTTTGTATTTAATTCCGATGCGATTTCGGAGTTTAATCGTCAATGTGATGGTCCAAGGAATACATTGAATCTGCAGTGGCGTATCGGAAACTAATACGGGTCGCACAGGAAAGTATCAAATCACAGACTCTAAGAAATCTCACTCTTCATGCACTTATGGCGGCATTGTGCCTTTTGTATTTAATTTCAATGTAATTTTAGTGTTTCATAGTGAATGTGTATGTCCAAGGAATACATTGAACCTGCAGTGGTGTATCGGAAACTAATACTGGTCTCACAGGGAATACTCGAAACACCGACTGTGTGAAGAGGCTATATTCTTGTACTTAGGGCGGCATTGTGCCTTTTGTATCTAATTCCGATGCGATTTCTGTGTTTCATCGTCAATGTGAGGATCCAAGGAATGCATTGAACCTGCAGTGGCGTATCGGAAACTAATACGGGTCGCACAGGGAGAATCAAAACACAGACTCTAAGAAGTCGCACTCTTCTTGCACTTATGGCGGCATTGGGCCTTTTGTATTTAATTCCGATGTAATTTCAGTGTTTCGTCGTCAATGCGTATGTCCAAGGAATACATTGAACCTGCAGTGGTGTATCGGAAACTAATACTGGTCACACAGGGAATGCTCAAAGCACCGAGTGTTTATTCTTGTACTTAAGGCGGCATTGTGCCCTTTGTAATTAATTCCGATGCCATTTCTGTGTTTCATCGTCAATGTGAAGATCCAAGGAATACATTGAACCTCCAGTGGCGTATCGGAAACTAATACTGGTCTCACAGGGAATACTCAAAGCACCGACCGTAAGAAGAGTCTCTATTCTTGTACTTAAGGCGGCATTGTGCCTTTTGTATTTAATTCCGATGCGATTTCTGTGTTTCTTCGTCAATGTGAACGTCCAAGGAATACATTGAAGTTGCAGTGGTGTATCGGAAACTAATACTGGTCTCACAGGGAATGCTCAAAGCACTGACTGTAGGAAGAGTGTCTATTCCTGTACTTAATGTGGCATTGTGCCTTTTGTATTTACATCCGATGCCATTTCTGTGTTTCATCGTCAATGTGAAGGTCCAAGAAATACACTGAACCTGCAGAGGTGTATCGGAAACTAATACTGCTCTCACAGGGAATGCTCAAAGCACCGACTGTAAGAAGAGTCTCTATTCTTGTACTTAAGGCGGCATTGTGCCTTTTGTATTTAATTCCGATGCGATTTCGGAGTTTAATCGTCAATGTGATGGTCCAAGGAATACATTGAATCTGCAGTGGTGTATCGGAAACTAATACTGCTCTCACAGGGAATGCTCAAAGCACCGACTGTAAGAAGAGTCTCTATTCTTGTACTTAAGGCGGCATTGTGCCTTTTGTATTTAATTCCGATGCGATTTCGGAGTTTAATCGTCAATGTGATGGTCCAAGGAATACATTGAATCTGCAGTGGCGTATCGGAAACTAATACGGGTCGCACAGGAAAGTATCAAATCACAGACTCTAAGAAATCTCACTCTTCATGCACTTATGGCGGCATTGTGCCTTTTGTATTTAATTTCAATGTAATTTTAGTGTTTCATAGTGAATGTGTATGTCCAAGGAATACATTGAACCTGCAGTGGTGTATCGGAAACTAATACTGGTCTCACAGGGAATACTCGAAACACCGACTGTGTGAAGAGGCTTTATTCTTGTACTTAGGGCGGCATTGTGCCTTTTGTATCTAATTCCGATGCGATTTCTGTGTTTCATCGTCAATGTGAGGATCCAAGGAATGCATTGAACCTGCAGTGGCGTATCGGAAACTAATACGGGTCGCACAGGGAGAATCAAAACACAGGCTCTAAGAAGTCGCACTCTTCTTGCACTTATGGCGGCATTGGGCCTTTTGTATTTAATTCCGATGTAATTTCAGTGTTTCGTCGTCAATGCGTATGTCCAAGGAATACATTGAACCTGCAGTGGCGTATCGGAAACTAATACGGGTCGCACAGGGAGAATCAAAACACAGACTCTAAGAAGTCGCACTCTTCTTGCACTTATGGCGGCATTGGGCCTTTTGTATTTAATTCCGATGTAATTTCAGTGTTTCGTCGTCAATGCGTATGTCCAAGGAATACATTGAACCTGCAGAGGCGTATCGGAAACTAATACTGGTCTCACAGGGAGTGCTCAAAGCACCGACAGTATGAGGAGTCTCTATTCTTGTACTTCAGGTGGCATGGTTCCTTTTGTATTTAATTCCGATGTAATTGCAGTGTTTCATCGTCAATGTGTATGTCCAAGGAATACATTGAATCTGCAGTGGTGTATCGGATACTAATACTGGTCTCACAGGGTGCGCTCAAAGCACAGACTGTAAGAATAGTCTCTATTATTGTACTTAAAGCGGCATTGTGCCTTATGTATTTAATTCCAATGCGATTTCTGTGTTTTATCGTCAATGTGAAGGTCCAAAGAATACATTGAACCTGCAGTGGTGTATCGGAAACTAACACTGGTCTCACAGGGAATGCTCAAAGCACCGACTGTAAGAAGAGTCTCTATTCTTGTACTTAAGGCATCATTGTGCCTTTTCTATTTAATTCCGATGTAATTTCAGTGTTTCATCGTCAATGTGAATGTCCGAGGAATACATTGAACCTCCAGTGGTGTTTCGGAAACTAATACTGGTCTCACAGGCAATATTCAAAAGCACCGACTGTAAGAAGAGTGTCTATTCTTGTGCTTAAGGCGGCATTGTGCCCTTTGTATTTAATTCCGATGCCATGTCTGTGATTCATCGTCGATGTGAAAGTCCAAGGAATACACTGAACCTGCAGTGGCGAATCGGAAACTAATACTGGTCTCACAGGGAATGCTCAAAGCACCGACTGTAAGAAGAGTCCCTATTCTTGTACTTAAGATGGCATTGTGCCTTTTGTATTTAATTCCGATGCGATTTCTGTGTATAATCGTCAATGGGAAGGTCCAAAGAATACATTGAACCTGCAGTGGTGTATCGGAAACTAATACTGGTCTCACAGGGAATGCTCGAAGCACCGACTGTAAGAAGAGTCTCTATTCTTGACCTTAAGGGGGCATTGTGCCATTGGTACTTAATTCCGATGCGATTTATGTGTTTCTTTGTCAATGTGAATGTCCAAGGAATACATTGAACCTGTAGTGGTGTATCGGAAACTAATACTGGTCTCACAGGGAATGCTCAAAGCACCGACTGTAAGAAGAGTCTCTATTCTTGTTCTTAAGGCGGCATTGTGCCTTTTGTATTTAATTCCGATGCCATTTCTGTGTTTCATCGTCAATGTGAAGGTCCAAGGAATACATTGAACCTGCAGTGGTATATCGGAAACCATTACTGGTCTCACAGGAAAGGATCAAAGCACAGACTCTAAGAAGTCTCACTGTTCATGCACTTATGGCGGCATTGTGCCTTTTGTATTTAATTCCGATGTAATTTCAGTGTTTCATCGTCAATCTGTATATCCAAGGAATACATTGAACCTACAGTGGTGTATCGGAAACTAATACTGGTCTCACAGGGAATGCTCAAAGCACCGATTGTAAGAAGAGTCTCTATTCTTGTACTTAAGGCGGCATTGTGCCTTTTGTATTTAATTCCGATACGATTTCTGTGTTTAATCGTCAATGTGTATGTCCAAGGAATACATTGAATCTGCAGTGGTGTAACGGAAACTAATACTGGTCTCACAGGAAATGCTCAAAGCACCGACTGTAAGTAGAGACTGTATTCTTGTACTTAAGGCGGCATTGTGCCTTTTGTGTTTAATTCCGATGCGATTTCAGTGTTTCATCGACAATGTGATAGTCCAAGGAATACATTGAACTTGCAGTGGTGTATCGGAAACTAATACTGGTCTCACAGGGAATGCTCAAAGCACTGACTGTAAGAAGAGTGTCTATTCCTGTACTTAATGCGGCATTGTGCCTTATGTATTTAATTCCGATGCCATTTCTGTGTTTCATCGTCAATGTGAAGGTCCAAGGAATACACTGAACCTGCAGTGGTGTATCGGAAACTAATACTGGTCTGACAGGGAATGCTCAAAGCACCGACTGTAAGAAGAGTCTCTATTTTTGTACTTAAGGCGGCATTGTTCTTTTTGTATTTAATTCCGATGCGATTTCTGTGTTTAATCGTCAATGTGAAGGTCCAAGGAATACATTGAACCAGCAGGGTTGTATCGGAAACTAATACTGGTCTCACAGGGAATGCTCAAAGCACCGACTGAAAGAAGAGTCTCTGTTCTTGTACCTAAGGCGGCATTGTTCTTCTTGTATTTAATTCCGATGCAATTTTTGTGTTTCATCGTCAATGTGAAAGTCCAAGGAATACATTGAACCTCCAGTGGTGTATCGGAAACTAATACTGGTCTTACAGGGAATGCTCAAAGCACCGACTGTAAGAAGAGTCTCTGTTCTTGTACTTAAGGCATCATTGTGCCTTTTCTATTTAATTCCGATGTAATTTCAGTGTTTCATCGTCAATGTGAATGTCCAAGGAATACATTGAACCTCCAGTGATGTTTCCTAAACTAATACTGGTCTCACAGGGAATATTCAAAAGCACCGACTGTAAGAAGAGTGTCTATTCTTGTGCTTAAGGCGCCATTGTGCCCTTTGTATTTAATTCCGATGACATGTCTGTGATTCATCGTCGATGTGAAAGTCCAAGGAATACACTGAACCTGCAGTGGCGAATCGGAAACTAATACTGTTCTCACAGGGAATGCTCAAAGCACTGACTGTAAGAAGAGTCCCTATTCTTGTACTTAAGATGGCATTGTGCCTTTTGTATTTAATTCCGATGCGATTTCTGTGTATAATCGTCAATGTGAAGGTCCAAAGAATACATTGAACCTGCAGTGGTGTATCGGAAACTAATACTGGTCTCACAGGGAATGCTTGAAGCACCGACTGTAAGAAGAGTCTCTATTCTTGACCTTAAGGCGGCATTGTGCCATTGGTACTTAATTCCGATGCGATTTATGTGTTTCTTTGTCAATGTGAAGGTCCAAGGAGTACATTGAACCTGTAGTGGTGTATCGGAAACTAATACTGGTCTCACAGGGAATGCTCAAAGCACCGACTGTAAGAAGAGTCTCTATTCTTGTTCTTAAGGCGGCATTGTGCCTTTTGTATTTAATTCCGAAGTGATTTCTGTGTTTAATCATCAATGTGAAGGTCCAAGGAATACATTGAACCTGCAGTGGTGTATCGGAAACTAATACTGCTCTCACAGGGAATGCTCAAAGCACCGACTGTAGGAAGAGCCTCTATTCTTGTACTTAAGGCGGTATTGTGCCTTTTGTATTTAATTCTGATGCGATTTCTGTGTATCATCGTCAATTTGAAGGTCCAAGGAATACATTGAACCTGCTGTGGTGTATCGGAAACTAATTCTGGTCTCACAGGGAATGCTCAAAGCACCGACAGTAAGAAGAGTCTCTATTCTTGAACTTAAGGCGGCATTGTGCCTTTGGTATTTAATTCCGATTCGATTTATGTGTTTCTTCGTCAATGTGAAGGTCCAAGGAATACATAGAACCTGCAGTGGTATATCGGAAACCATTACTGGTCTCACAGGAAAGGATCAAAGCACAGACTCTAAGAAGTCTCACTGTTCTTGCGCTTATGGCGGCATTGTGCATTTTGTATTTAATTCCGATGTAATTTCAGTGTTTCATCGTCAATCTGTATGTCCAAGGAATACATTGAACTTGCAGTGGTGTATCGGAAACTAATACTGGTCTCACAGGGAATGCTTAAAGCACCGACTGTAAGAAGAGTCTCTATTCTTGTACTTAAGGCGGCATTGTGCCTTTTGTATTTAATTACGATGCGATTTCTGTGTTTAATCGTCAATGTGAAGGTCCAAGGAATACATTGAACCTGCAGTGGTGTATCGGAAACTAATACTGGTCTCACAGGGAATGCTCAAAGCATCGACTGTAAGTAGAGTCCGTATTCTTGTACTTTAGGCGGCATTGTGCCTTTTGTGTTTAATTCCGATGCGATTTCGGTGTTTCATCGTCAATGTGAAAGTCCAAGGAATACATTGAACTTGCAGTGGTGTATCGGAATCTAATACTGGTCTCACAGGGAATGCTCAAAGCACTGACTGTAAGAAGAGTGTCTATTCCTGTACTTAAAGCGGCATTGAGCCTTATGTATTTAATTCCGGTGCCATTTCCGTGTTTCATCGTCATTGTGAAGGTCCAAGGAATACACTGAAACTGCAGTGGTGTATCGGAAACTAATACTGGTCTCACAGGGAATGCTCAAAGCACCGACTGTAAGAAGAGTCTCTATTCTTGAACTTAAGGCGGCATTGTGCCATTGGTATTTAATTCCGATGCGATTTATGTGTTTCTTTGTCAATGTGATGGTCCAAGGAATACATTTAACCTGTAGTGGTATATCGGAAACCAATACTGGTCTCACAGGAAAGGATCAAAACACAGACTCTAAGAAGTCTCACTCTGCTTGTACTTAAGTCGTCATTGTGCCCTTTGTGTTTAATTCCGATGTAATTTCATTGTTTCATCGTCAATATGTATGTCCACGGAATACATTGAACCTGCAGTATTGTATCGGAAAATAATACTGGTCTCACAGGGAATGCTCAAAACACCGACAGTAAGAAGAGTCTTTATTCTTGTACTTAAGGCGATATTGAGCCTTTTGTATTTAATTCCGATGTGATTTCTGTGTTTCATCGTCAATGTGAAGGTCCAAGGAATACATTGGACATGCAGTGGTGTATCGGAAAGTAATACTGGTCTCACAGGGAATGCTCAAAGCACCGACAGTAAGAGGAGTCTCTATTCTTGTACTTAAGGTGGCATTGTTCCTTTTGTATTTAATTCCGATTTAATTGCAGTGTTTCATCGTCAATGTGTATGTCCTAGGAATACATTGAATCTGCAGTGGTGTATCGGATACTAATACTGATCTCACAGGGAACGCTCATAGCACAGACTGTAAGAATAGTCTCTAATCTTGTACTTGAAGCGGCATTGTGCCTTATGTGTTTAATTCCAATGCGATTTCTGTGTTTCATCGTCAATTTGAAGGTCCAAGGAATACATTGAACCTGCAGTGGTGTATCGGAAACTAATACTGGTCTCACAGGGAATGCTCAAAACACCGACTGTAAGAAGAGTCTCTATTCTTGTACTTAAGGCGGCATTGTGGCTTTTGTATATAATTACGATGCAATTTCTGTGTGTCATCGTCAATGTGAAGGTCCAAGGAATACATTGAACCTGCAGTGGTGTATCGGAAACTTATACTGGTCTCATAGGGAATGCTCAAAGCACCGACTGTAAGTAGAGTCTGTATTCTTGTACTTAAGGCGGCATTGTGCCTTTTGTGCTTAATTCCGATGCGATTTATGTGTTTCATCGTCAATGTGAACGTCCAAGGAATACATTGAACTTGCAGTGGTGTATCGGAAACTAATACTGGTCTCACAGGGAATGCTCAAATCACTGACTGTAAGAAGAGTGTCTTTTCCTGTACTTAATGCCTCATTGTGCTTTTTGTGTTTAATTCCGACGCCATTTCTGTGTTTCATCGTCAATGTGAAGGTCCAAGGAATACACTGAACCTGCAGTGGTGTATCGGAAACTAATACTGGTCTCACAGGCAATGCTCAAAGCACCGACTGTAAGAAAAGTGTCTATTCTTGTGCTTAAGGTGGCATTGTGCCCTTTGTATTTAATTCCGATGCCATGTCTGTGTTTCATCGTCGATGTGAAAGTCCAAGGAATACACTGAACCTGCAGTGGCGAATCGGAAACTAATACTAGTCTCACAGGGAATGCTCAAAGCACCGACTGTAAGAAGAGTCTCTATTCTTGAACTTAAGGCGGCATTATGCCATTGGTATTTAATTCCGATGCGATTTATGTGTTTCTTTGTCAATGTGAAGGTCCAAGGAGTACATTTAACCTGTAGTGGTATATCGGAAACCAATACTGGTCTCACAGGAAAGGATCAAAACACAGGGTGTAAGAAGTCTCACTCTGCTTGTACTTAAGGCGTCATTGTGCCCTTTGTATTTAATTCCGATGTAATTTCAGTGTTTCATCGTCAATGTGTATGTCCACGGAATGCATTGAACCTGCAGTATTGTATCGGAAAATAATACTGGTCTCACAGGGAATGCTCAAAACACCGACAGTAAGAAGAGTCTTTATTCTTGTACTTAAGGCGATATTGAGCCTTTTGTATTTAATTCCAATGCGATTTCTGTGTGTCATCGTCAATGTGAAAGTCCAAGGAATACATTGGACATGCAGTGGTGTATCGGAAACTAATACTGGTCTCACAGGGAATGCTCAAAGCACCGAGAGTAAGAGGAGTCTCTATTCTTGTACTTAAGGTGGCATTGTTCCTTTTGTATTTAATTCCGATTTAATTGCAGTGTTTCATCGTCAATGTGTATGTCCTAGGAATACATTGAATCTGCAGTGGTGTATCGGATACTAATACTGATCTCACAGGGAACGCTCAAAGCACAGACTGTAAGAAGAGTCAATATTCTTGTACTTAAGGCGGCATTGTGCCTTTGGTGTTTAATTCCGATGCGATTTCTGTGTTTAATCGTCAATGTGAGGTCCAAGGAATACATTGAACCTGCAGTGGTGTATCGGAAAGTAATACTGGTCTCACAGGGAATGCTCAAAGCACCGACTGTAAGAAGAGTCAATATTCTTGTACTTAAGGCGGCATTGTGGCTTTTGTATATAATTACGATGCAATTTCTGTGTGTCATCGTCAATGTGAAGGTCCAAGGAATACACTGAACCTGCAGTGGTGTATCGGAAACTAATACTGGTCTCACAGGGAATGCTCAAAGCACCGACTGTAAGTATTGTTTGTATTCTTGTACTTAAGGCGGCATTGTGCCTTTGGTGTTTAATTCCGATGCGATTTCTGTGTTTCATCGTCAATGTGAACGTCCAAGGAATACATTGAACTTGCAGTGGTGTATCGGAAACTAATACTGGTCTCACATGGAATCCTCAAAGCACTGACTGCAAGAAGAGTGTCTTTTCCTGTACTTAATGCTTCATTGTGCCTTTTGTATTTAATTCCGATGCCATTTCAGTGTTTCATCGTCAATGTGAAGGTCCAAGGAATACACTAAACATGCAGTGGTGTATCGGAAACTAATACTGGTCTCACAAGGAATGCTCAAAGCACCGACTGTAAGAAGAGTCTCTATTCTTGTACTTAAGGCGGCATTGTGCCTTTTGTAATTAATTCCGATGTGATTTCTGTGTTTAATCGTCAATGTGAAGGTCCAAGGAATACATTGAACCTGCAGTGGTGTATCTTAAACTAATACTGGTCTCACGGGGAATGCTAAAAACAGCGACTGTAAGTAGAGTCTGTATTCTTGTACTTACGGCGGCATTGTGCCTTTTGTATTTAATTCCGTTGCCATTTCTGCGTTTCATCTTCATTGTGATGGTCCAAGGAATGCACTGAAGCTGCAGTGGTGTATCGGAAACTAATACTGGTCTAACAGGGAAAGCTCAAAGCACCGACTGTAAGAAGAGTCTCTATTCTTGTACTTAAGGCATCATCGTTCTTCTTGTATTTAATTCCGATGTGATTTCTGTGTTTAATCGTCAATGTGAGGTCCAAGGAATACATTGAACCTGCAGTGGTGTATCGGAAACTAATACTGGTCTCACAGGGAATGCTCAAAGCACCGACTGTAAGAAGAGTCAATATTCTTGTACTTAAGGCGGCATTGTGGCTTTTGTATATAATTACGATGCAATTTCTGTGTGTCATCGTCAATGTGAAGGTCCAAGGAATACACTGAACCTGCAGTGGTGTATCGGAAACTAATACTGGTCTCACAGGGAATGCTCAAAGCACCGACTGTAAGTATTGTTTGTATTCTTGTACTTAAGGCGGCATTGTGCCTTTGGTGTTTAATTCCGATGCGATTTCTGTGTTTCATCGTCAATGTGAACGTCCAAGGAATACATTGAACTTGCAGTGGTGTATCGGAAACTAATACTGGTCTCACATGGAATCCTCAAAGCACTGACTGCAAGAAGAGTGTCTTTTCCTGTACTTAATGCCTCATTGTGCCTTTTGTATTTAATTCCGATGCCATTTCAGTGTTTCATCGTCATTGTGAAGGTCCAAGGAATACACTGAACATGCAGTGGTGTATCGGAAACTAATACTGGTCTCACAAGGAATGCTCAAAGCACCGACTGTAAGAAGAGTCTCTATTCTTGTACTTAAGGCAGCATTGTGCCTTTTGTAATTAATTCCGATGTGATTTCTGTGTTTAATCGTCAATGTGAAGGTCCAAGGAATACATTGAACCTGCAGTGGTGTATCGGAAACTAATACTGGTCTCACAGGGAATGCTCAAAGCACCGACTCTAGGAAGAGCCTCTATTCTTGTACTTAAGGCGGTATTGTGACTTTTGTATTTAATTCCGATGCGATTTCTGTGTTTCATCGCCAATTTGAAGGTCCAAGGAATACATTGAAGCTGCAGTGGCGTATCGAAAACTAATACGGGTCGCACAGGAAAGGATCAAAACACAGACTCTAAGAAGTCTCACCCTTCTTGCACTTATGGCGGCATTTTGCCTTTTGTATTTAATTCCGATGTAGTTTCAGTGTTTCATCGTCAATGTTTATGTCCAAGGAATACATTGAACCTGCAGTGGTGTATCGGAAACTAATACTGGTCTCACAGGGAATGCCCAAAGCACCGACAGTAAGAAGAGTCTCTATTCTTGTACTTAAGGCGGCATTGTGGCTTTTGTATTTAATTCCGATGCAATTTCTGTGTTTCATCGTCAATGAGAATGTCCAAGGAATACATTGAACCTCCAGTGGTGTTTCGGAAACTAATACTTGTCTCACAGGGAAGGCTCAAAGCACCGACCGTAAGAAGAGTCTCTTTTCTTGTACTTAAGGCGGCATTGTGCCTTTTGTATTTGATTCCGATGCGATTTCTGTGCATCATCGTCAATGTGAAGGTCCTAGGAATACATTGAACCAGCAGTGGTGTATCGGAAACTAATACTGGTCTCACAGGGAATCCTCAAAGCACTGACTGCAAAAAGAGTGTCTTTTCCTGTACTTAATGCCTCATTGTGCCTTTTGTATTTAATTCCGATGCCATTTCTGTGTTTCATCGTCAATGTGAAGGTCCAAGGAATACACTGAACCTGCAGTGGTGTATCGGAAACTAATACTGGTCTCACAGGGAATGCTCAAAGCACCGACTGTAAGAAGAGTCTCTATTCTTGTACTTAAGGTGGCATTGTGCCTTTTGTAATTAATTCCGATGTGATTTCTGTGTTTAATCGTCAATGTGAAGGTCCATGGTATACATTGAACCTGCAGTGGTGTATCGGAAACTAATACTGGTCTCACAGGGAATGCTCAAAGCACCGACTGTAGGAAGAGCTTCTATTCTTGTACTTAAGGCGGTATTGTGACTTTTGTATTTAATTCCGATGCGATTTCTGTGTTTCATCGCCAATTTGAAGGTACAAGGAATACATTGAAGCTGCAGTGGCGTATCGAAAACTAATGCGGGTCGCACAGGAAAGGATCAAAACACAGACTCTAAGAAGTCTCACTCTTCTTGCACTTATGGCGGCATTTTGCCTTTTGTATTTAATTCCGATGTAGTTTCAGTGTTTCATCGTCAATGTTTATGTCCAAGGAATACATTGAACCTGCAGTGGTGTATCGGAAACTAATACTGGTCTCACAGGGAATGCTCAAAGCACCGACAGTAAGAAGAGTCTCTATTCTTTTACTTAAGGCATCATTGTGCCTTTTGTATTTAATTCCGATGTAATTTCAGTGTTTCATCATCAATGTGAGTGTCCAAGGAATACATTGAACCTCCAGTGGTGTATCGGAAACTAATACTGGTCTCACAGGGAATGCTCAAAGCACCGACTGTAAGAAGAGTCTCTATTCTTGTACTTAAGGCGGCATTGTGCCTTTTGTATTTAATTCCGATGTAATTTTAGTGTTTCATAGTGAATGTGTATGTCCAAGGCATACATTGAACCTGCAGTGGTGTATCGGAAACTAATACTGGTCTCACAGGGAATACTCGAAACACCGACTGTGAAAAGAGACTATATTCTAGTACTTAGGGCGGCGTTGTGCCTTTTGTATTTAATTCCGATGCGATTTCTGTGTTTCATCGTCAATGTGAAGATCCAAGGAATGCATTGAACCTGCAGTGGCGTATCGGAAACTAATACGGGTCGCACGGGGAGGATCAAAACACAGACTCTAAGAAGTCTCAGTCTTCTTGCACTTATGGCGGCATTGTGCCTTTTCTATTTAATTCCGATGTAATTTCAGTGTTTCATCGTCAATTTGAATGTTCAAGGAATACATTGAACCTCCAGTGGCGTATCGGAAACTAATACTGGTCTCACAGGGAATGCGCAAAGCACCGACCGTAAGAAGAGTCTCTATTCTTTTACTTAAGGCGGCATTGTGCCTTTTGTATTTAATTCCGATGCGATTTCTGTGTTTAATCGTCAATGTGAAGGTCCAAGGAAACATTGATCCTGCAGTGGCGTATCGGAAACTAGTATGGGTCGCACAGGAAAATATCAAAACACAGTCTCTAAGAGGTCTCACTCTTCTTGCACTTATGGCGGCATTGGGCCTTTTGTATTTAATTCCGATGAAATTTCAGTTTTTCATCGTCATTGTGTATGTCCAAGGAATACATTGAATCTGCAGTGGTGTATCGGAAACTAATACTGCTCTCATAGGAAAGGATCAAAGCACAGACTCTAAGAAATCTCACTCTGCTTGTACTTAAGGCGTCATTGTGCCCTTTGTATTTAATTCCGATGTAATTTCAGTGTTTCGTCGTCAATGTGTATTTCCAAGGAATACATTGAACCTGCAGTGGTGTATCGGAAACTAATACTGGTCTCACAGGGAATGCTCAAAGCACCGACTGTAAGAAGAGTCTTTATTCTTGTACTTAAGGCGTCATTGTGGCTTTTGTATATAATTACAATGCTATTTCTGTGTGTCATCGTCAATGTGAAGGTCCAAGGAATACATTGACCCTCCAGTGGTGTATCGGAAACAAATACTGGTTTCACAGGGAATGCTCAAAGCACCGACTGTAAGAAGAGTCTCGATTCATGTACTTAAGGCGGCATTGTGCCTTTTGTATTTAATTCCGATGCGATTTCTGTGTTTAATCATCAATGTGAATGTCCAAGGAATACATTGAACCTGCAGTGGTGTATCGGAAACTAATACTGGTCTCACAGGGAATGCTCAAAGCACCGACTGTAAGTAGAGTCTGTATTCTTGTACTTAGGGCGGCATTGTGCCTTTTGTGTTTATTTCCGATGCGCTTTCTGTGTTTCATCGTCAATGTGAACGTCCAAGGAATACATTGAACTTGCAGTGGTGTATCGGAAACTAATACTGGTCTCACAGGGAATCCTCAAAGCACTGACTGTAAGAAGAGTGTCTATTCCTGTACATAATGCGGCATTGTGCCTTTTGTATTTAATTCCGATGCCATTTCTGTGTTTCATCGTCAATGTGAAGGTCCAAGGAATACACTGAACCTGCAGTGGTGTATCGGAAACTAATACTGGTCTCACAAGGAAAGCTCAAAGCACCGACTGTAAGAAGAGTCTCTATTTTTGTACTTAAGGCGGCATTGTGCCTTTTGTATTTAATTGCGATGTGCTTTCTGTGTTTAATCGCCAATGTGAATGTCCAAGGAATACATTGAACCTGCAGTGGTGTATCGGAAACTAATACTGGTCTCACAGGGAATCCTCAAAGCACTGACAGTAAGAAGAGTGTCTATTCCTGTACATAATGCGGCATTTTGCCTTTTGTATTTAATTCCGGTGTAGTTTCAATGTTTCATCGTCTATGTTTATGTCCAAGGAATACATTGAACATGCAGTGGTGTATCGGAAACTAATACTGGTCTCACAGGGAATGCTCAAAGCACCGACCATAGGAAGAGTCTCTATTCTTGTACATAAGGCGGCATTGTGGCTTTTGTATTTAATTCCGATGGATTTTCTGTGATTCGTCGTCAATGTGAAGGTCGAAGGAATACATTGAACCTGCTGTGGTGTATCGGAAACTAATACTGGTCTCACAGGGAATACTCGAAACACCGACTGTGAGAAGAGACTATATTCTTGTACTTAGGTCGGCATTGTGCCTTTTGTATTTAATTCCGATGCGATTTCTGTGTTTCATCGTCAATGTGAAGATCCAAGGAATGCATTGAACCTGCAGTGGCGTATCGGAAACTAATACGGGTCGCACAGGGAGGATCAAAACACAGACTCTAAGAAGTCTCACTCTTCTTGCACTTATGGCGGCATTGTGCCTTTTCTATTTAATCCCGATGTAATTTCAGTGTTTCATCGTCAATTTGAATGTTCAAGGAATACATTGAACCTCCAGTGGCGTATCGGAAACTAATACTGGTCTCACAGGGAATGCTCAAAGCACCGACCATAAGAAGAGTCTCTATTCTTGTACTTATGGCGGCATTGTGCTTTTGTATTTAATTCCGATGCGATTTCTGTGTTTAATTGTCAATGTGAAGGTCCAAGGAAAACATTGATCCTGCAGTGGCGTATTGGAAACTAGTACGGGTCGCACAGGAAAATATCAAAACACAGTCTCTAAGAAGTCTCACTCTTCTTGCACTTATGGCGGCAATGGGGCCTTTTGTATTTAATTCCGGTGTAATTTCAGTGTTTCTTCGTCAATGTGTATGTCCAAGCAATACATTGAACCTGCAGTGGTGTATCGGAAACAAATACTGGTCACACAGGGAATGCTCAAAGCACCGAGTGTTTATTCTTGTACTTAAGGCGGCATTGTGCCCTTTGTATTTAATTCCGATGCCATTTCTGTGTTTCATCGTCAATGTGAAGGTCCAAGGAATACATTGAACCTGCTGTGGTGTATTGGAAAGTAACACTGGTCTTACAGGGAATGCTCAAAGCACCGACTGTTAGAAGAATCTCTATTCTTGTACTTAAGGCATCATTGTGCCTTTTGTATCTAATGCCGATGTAATTTCAGTGTTTCATCGTCAGTGTGAATGTCCAAGGAATACATTGAACCAGCAGTGGTGTATCGGAAACTAATACTGGTCTCACAGGGAATGCTCAAAGCACCGACTGCAAGAAGAGTGTCTATTCTTGCGCTTAAGCGGCATTGTGCCCTTTGTATTTAATTCCGATGCCATTTCTGTGTTACATCGTCGATGTGAAAGTCCAAGGAATACACTGAACCTGCAGTGGCGTATCGGAAACTAAAACTGGTCTCACAGGGAATGCTCAAAGCACCGTCTGTAAGGAGAGTCTCTATTCTTGCACATAAAGCGGCATTATGCCTGTTGTATTTAATTCCGATGCGATTTCTGTGTATAATCGTCAATGTGAAGGTCTAAGGAATACATTGAACCTGCAGTGGTATATCGGAAACCGATACTGGTCTCACAGGAAAGGATCAAACACAGACTCTAAGAAGTCTCACTCTGCTTGTACTTAAGGCGTCATTGTGCCCTTTGTATTTAATTCCGATGTAATTTCAGTGTTTCATCGTCAATGTGTATGTCCAGGGAATACATTGAACCTGCAGTATTGTATCGGAAAATAATACTGGTCTCACACGCAATGCTGAAAACACAGACAGTAAGAAGAGTCTCTATTCTTGTACTAAAGGCGATAGTGTTCCTTTTGTATTTAATTCCGATGTAATTTCAGTGTTTCATCGTCAATGTGTATGTCCAAGGAATACATTAAAACCTGCAGTTGTGTATCGGATACTAATATTGGTCTCACAGTGAATGCTCAAAGCACCCACTCTAAGAAAGTCTCTATTCTTGTACTTTCGGCGGCATTGTGCCTTTTGTATTTAATTCCGATGCGATTTCTGTGTTTCATCGTCAATGTGAAGGTCCAAGGAATACATTGAACCTGCAGTGGCGTATCGGAAACTAATACGGGTCGCACAGGAAAGGATCAAAACACAGACTTTAAAAGGTCTCACTCTTCTTGCACTTATGGCGGCATTGTGCCTTTTGTATTTAATTCCGATGTAATTTCAGTGTTTCATCGTCAATGTGTATGTCCAAGGAATACATTGAATCTGCAGTGATGAATCGGATACTAATACTGGTCTCACAGGGAAAGCTCAAAGCACAGACTGTAAGAAGAGTCTCTATTCTTGTACTTAAGGCGGCATTGAGCCTTTTGTATTTAATTCCAATGCGATTTCTGTGTTTCATCGTCAATGTGAAAGTCAAAGGAATTCATTGAACCTGCAGTGGTGTATCGGAAAGTAATACTGGTCTCACAGGGAATGCTCAAAGCAATGACAGTAAGAGGAGTCTCTATTTTTGTACTTAAGGTGGCATTGTTCATTTTGTATTCAATTCCGATGTAATTGCAGTGTTTCATCGTCAATGTGTATGTCCAAGGAAAACATTGAATCTGCAGTGGTGTATCGGATACTAATACTGGTCTCACAGGGAACGCTCAAAGCACAGACTGTAAGAATAGTCTCTATTCTTGTACTTAAAGCGGTATTGTGCCTTATGTATTTAATTCCAATGCGATTTCTGTGTTTCATCATCAATTTGAAGTTCCAAGTAATACATTGAACCTGCAGTGGTGTATCGGAAACAAATACTGGTCTCACAGGGAATGCTCAAAGCACCGACTGTAAGTAGAGTCTGTATTCTTGTACTTAAGGCGGCATTGTTCTTTTTGTATTCAATTCCGATGTGATTTCTGTGTTTAATCGTCAATGTGAAGGTCCAAGGAATACATTGAACCTGCAGTGGTGTATCGGAAACTAATACTGGTCTCACAGGGAATGCTCAAAGCACCGACAGTAAGAGGAGTCTCTATTCTTGTACTTAAGGTGGCATTGTTCCTTTTGTATTTAATTCCGATGTAATTTTAGTGTTTCATCGTCAATGTGTATGTCCAACGAATACATTGAACCTGCAGTGGTGTATCGGAAACTAATACTGGTCTCACAGGGAATACTCAAATCACCGACTGTAAGAAGAGACTCTATTCTTGTACTTAAGGCGGCATTGTGCCTTTTGTATTTGATTCCGATGCGATTTCTGTGTTTAATGGTCAATGTGAAGGTCCTAGGAATACATTGAACCTGCAGTGGTGTATCGGAAACTAATACTGGTCTCACAGGGAATGTTCAAAGCACCGACTGTAAGTAGAGTCTGTATTCTTGTACTTAAGGCGGCATTGTGCCCTTTGTGTTTAATTCCGATGCGATTTCTTTGTTTCATCGTCAACGTGAACGTCCAAGGAATACATTGAAATTGCAGTGGTGTATCGGAAACTAATACTGGTCTCACAGGGAATGCTCAATGCACTGACTGTAAGAAGAGTGTCTATTCCTGTACTTAATGCGGCATTGTGCCTTTTGTATATAATTCCGATGCCATTTCTGTGTTTCATCGTCAATGTGAAGGTCCAAGGAATACATTGAACCTGCAGTTTTCTATCAAGAACTAATACTGCTCTCACAGGGAATGCTCAAAGCACCGACTGTAAGAAGAGTCTGTATTCTTGTACTTAAGCCGGCATTGTGCCTTTTTTTATTTAATTCCGATGCAATTTCTGTGTTTCATCGTCAATGTGAAGGTCCAAGGAATACATTGAAGCTGCAGTGGCGTGTCGAAAACTAATACGGGTCGCACAGGAAAGGATCAAAACACAGACTGTAAGAAGTCTCACTCTTCTTGCACTTATGGCGGCATTTTGCCTTTTGTATTTAATTCCGATGTAGTTTCAGTGTTTCATCGTCAATGTGTATGTCCAAGGAATACATTGAACCTGCAGTGGTATGTCGGAAAGCAGTACTGGTCTCACAGGAAAGGATCAAAGCACAGACTCTAAGAAGTCTCACTCTGCTTGTACTTAAGGCGTCATTGTGCCCTTTGTATTTAATTCCGATGTAATTTCAGTGTTTCATCGTCAATGTGTATGTCCAGGGAATACATTGAACCTGCAGTATTGTATCGGAAAACAATACTGGTCTCGCAGGGAATGCTCAAAACACCGACAGTAAGAAGAGTCTCTATTCTTGTACTTAAGGCGATATTGTTCCTTTTGTATTTTATTCCGATGTAATTTCAGTGTTTCATCGTCAATGTGTATATCCAAGGAATACATTGAACCTGCAGTGGTGTATCGGATACTAATATTAGTCTCACAGGGAATGCTCAAAGCACCGACTCTAAGAAAGTCTCTATTCTTGTACTTAAGGCGGCATTGTGCCTTTTGAATTTAATTCCGATGCGATTTCTGTGTTTCATCGTCAATGTGAAGGTCCAAGGAATACATTGAACCTGCAGTGGGGTATCGGAAACTAATACGGGTCGCACAGGGAATGCTCACACACCGTCTGTAACAAGAGTGTCTATTCTTGTACTTAAAGCGGCATTGTGCCTTTTGTATTTAATTCCGTTGCCATTTCTGTGTTTCATCGTCAATGTGAAGGTCCAAGGAATGCACTGATTCTGCAGTGGTGTATCGTAAACTAATACTGGTCTCACAGGGAATGCTCAAAGCACCGACTGTAAGAAGAGTCTCTATTCTTGTACATAAGGCGGCATTGTTCTTTTTGTATTCAATTCCGATGTGATTTCTGTGTTTAATCGTCACTGTGAACGTCCAAGGAATACATTGAACCTGCAGTTGTGTCTCGGAAACTAATACTGGTCTCACAGGGAATGCTCAAAGCACCGACAGTAAGAGGAGTGTCTATTCTTGTAGTTAAGATGGCATTGTTCCTTTTGTATTTAATTCCGATGTAATTTCAGTGTTTCGTCGTCATTGTGTATGTCCAAGGAATACATTGAACCTGCAGTGGTGTATCGGAAACTAATACTGGTCTCACAGGGTATGCTCAAAGCACCGACTGCAAGAAGAGTCTCTATTCTTGTACTTAAGGCGGCATTGTGGCTTTTGTATATAATTACGATGCAATTTCTGTGTGTCATCGTCAATGTGAAGGTCCTAGGAATACATTGAACCTGCAGTGGTGTATCGGAAACTAATACTGGTCTCACAGGGAATGCTCAAAGCACCGACTTATAAAATAAATAAAATAAAATAAAATAAAATAAAATAAAATAAAATAAAATAAAATAAAATGTTAATTATTTTATCTGTATGTTTGTCTCTCCTATGAGTCGTCAGGTTTTAATTATTCGGTATCAGACGCTTGACAATGGCTTTTTCGTAAAGGCAATGTTACTCGTATTTGACCGTGAAATAAAACTGAAATAATCGGACTTCGTAATTAAATCGTTTCCAAAGACTGCTGCGGTAGGTGCGGACTCATAAACTAAATCTCAATATTACAATAATTTGCCAGCCATGCCAAAACGTCGTACAGAGGTGATTGTCTACTAAACAAAAAAATTACACAGTTAGTTAAAACAGATATATTCATTGAATAAGCTTACAGTTCATAATCCTACTTACTTTTATAAATATAAATTCTTCTCAGAATCGAGTGCCTAGTATGGTTGCTACTCGCAGTAATTTTCTATAACATGAAATATGGCGGTGTGCCAGACAATAAACTAAAATACGTGCTTCTCGCACCACTTCAACCAGAGCTCTCTTTTCTTAATCAAACATACGAGTAACGTAATTGTGCTTTTGTTTTATCAGCGACACAGCGCTGCAGTTGTGTGCCATAGGCTTTATTTATTTGTCACTGATTATTTATTTAATTAATATCTCGCGTTTCCGAGGAAACTCACGCTCGGCATGCAAATGTGCCTTTATATTGCCCCCTGAATTGCGAGGCGAAAGGACACACCTGCAGGCGAGCAATTCACCTAAAGGCAGAAGAAAATCTAAGTTATCTACAACTATTTACATGACCTACATTATACTCATTATACACACTATATACAAACTTTGAATGACGCGGGTGCGCCGTAAAAGTTCTTATGTTGGCAGATAGAGTGCGCGCATGCGCAGAAGCGTCTGTGTGACTGCCGTTATGTCGTACAGTTAGATCACGCGGCACAGTATTGCAGTTCATATTGTTCGTGTGCGCGCGTTTCTCAGTCGTTGCACAAAGAAAATATTCAACCAAGATTACATATGAAGACTACATTCTATGACAGGTAACTTAGTTTTAAATTTACAATATTCATTATAACACAATACAACTTAGATTGTTGAATGTTCTTAGTTACATAGTATTGTTTTGAAATACTTCAGAGAAAAATGTCCGTATGTTTCAGGTGCGTTGACCTATACACATCGTGTCGTTATCAGAGTTCATATTCATCTGCTGCACAATAATTTTTTACAGGTTAGTATCGTCGTGGTAAAGTTTTTTGATCACAGTAACCTCGTTGTATAACAACGTGATTAATACATAAGCGTGTCCATTTCCCATTTCCATTATAGTCGTAGTGATGCAGTTCGTTGTGACTAAAAGCATTGCTTATTACAGATCAGACGTGACCCGTCGAGTAATTGGTCCACGTGCAGTTCGTTTTTTTTTTTTTTTTTTTTTTTTTTCTTTACATTCCGTGGAAGCTTGGTTGCAGAACTTCGGACGGCACATAGCTGGCGTCGATCCTTTGACAGTCCAGGTAAGAGTGTCCGTCACATTTCGAGAACATTTCATTCCCTGAAGTTCCAACCAAAATTCTTCCACCCGTCGTGTTGTTTTCTGGACAGGCACGTTGTGACCATTTAGTCCAGTTAACATCTTGAAGTTAGATACTGTAGTAATGTCACTAGACGATGCACCAATTACCCACTTCACATATTCAGTTTTTTTTTGCTGAATATAGCTCACCTAAATGTTCGTAGTTATTAATCAAGGAAATCGTTCATCGCGTTTACATAGGTACGATGCATAATGAATGGCATTAACCGTTTCCTTCACATAGGTTTCTGCGTAGTTGCAGAGTTAGTAATGTTCGTTAATGTCCGTGGACAGAGGTTCACTATGCAATGTCTTTTTGGCACTCGTTTTGTTCAAATCTTTACATGATACATCAGTTAAAAAAATAAGTAATTATACATACACACGTCACATATTTTCTTAGCATAAACATAATACAGTTGCACATAAACATGTTTTCATCATCATTACATAGCTATAGGTTACTACATTGTGTCACATTTGATTACATGAATTGCAGATATTTACATCCTCTTTAGCGGTTTTGCTGGGATATTATAGATGTTTTTTGTGATGTCATCTGAAATTAAGATAGGTTAGACACAACATTCATTACATCAGTAGGCGAGACCAGGCGTTTTCACTACTCAATAAATATTCAAAATAGTAAGAGAGAGAAAATGTTCGATTCCTCGCGTTTTGTGCGTGTGTGTAGAGTGTCTGTGTGGCCTTGACTACTGATAGATGCTTTTCGTGTTGAGAGATGTGTGTCTAATCTATTTCTCAAAGTAAAAGATCGCTTCACAGATGACGTCTGTCAGTTCGTCAGGTGTCATACCAAGTCAGTGGTACCTACAATAACAAATGTTCCGTGAAAAATTAATATGTCATTCACTGCTACGTAATCATAAATTTTACTTTAATATTCAGTCTTCTCGGTGGAGCCGCGGCGTTGAAAGAAAAGTTCTTCTGTCTTCAACTGCGACTCTGGAACGCTGAAATGAAAATTTCTATACTACTTATTATCTGTGTTGTAGCAACAGAGTTTTTCGAGTTGCTTAGCAATATTTTGATGGGTATGACTTTGACATTATTCAGCATGAAATGCTCTAAGATCTCGGTGTGCGTATAGCCCAATAATTTTGTTAGTTCTACGATGTTGTAACAGATACGCACCAGGGTGCGGTATGTTAACAATTATATAAGGTCCTTCATATAGCAGACGCCACTTAGCGTTGCGTCGTTTGAGTGCAACAGATTTATGATGAGTACGAAGTAGTACAAGCATTCCTACCTCGAATTTTTGTTTTCTTTTTATTATGTTTCTGTGATGTTTGTTTCGTATTTGTGCGTTATGTGTCAATGTAGTCAATACTTCTTTTATTTTCTGTTCAGGTGTGATTTCCTTGTCTGACAACTTAGGTAATGGTTCTATCCACTGATCGTTCTGTTTGCAATTGAACATGATCTCGTTAGGTGTGTAATTTGTATCGTAAATATTTAAGTTATTGTGTACGTCTTCGAAAAGACTTAGGTAGGACACCCAATTAGTATGTTTTGATGAAATATAGGTCCTCATGAATCGATTTAATTCTCGGAAAAGTCTCTCAGTCGCGTTACATTGTGGACTAAACCTCGAAATAAATATACTTTGAATGTTATTTTCCTTCAAGAAATTTCTCCATTTGTACCCAGAGTAGTATGCTGCATTATCTGATAGAATTGCTTTAGGTTTTCCCACGTGCGTCAGGTAATCACTTGAGAATCTTCGTATTATAGCACTTGCAGTGGCGGATTTTAAAGCATAAAGTTCAACATGTTTAGAAAATATATCGTAAAAAGCTAAGATATATTTGACGCCTCCAGAGCTTGCTGGATGCGGTCCACTGATGTCAGTACACAGAATTTCCAGGGGTTTACTAGGTAAAATAGAATGTAAATCTGTTTTTGTGGATAAATTCTGGGGTTTTGATTTTTGACATATGACACATGTTTTCAGTTCCCTGTAAATTTTTCTTCTCATATTGCTAAAATAACAGTATGTACTGAGCTTCGCTAAACACTTTTTTGTCCCATAATGACCCCAAACTAAGTGTGTGTGCAAAATTAAATTACGTTCAGACTCTTTGGGAATGCATACACACCAGTTAGTAGCATTTGGATGTCGGCGGTAAAATAGCACATCATTGTGTAACTTGTAATACTTAGTCAAAGGATGATTGTGTTTTTCTACCAGTAATGTTATTATTTTATACCAGTGAGGATCAGATTTTTGTAATTCAGCCATGTTTCTGCACATATCAATATAATATTGGTGATACTGCTTGTCTTGCATTAAGAGAATCCTGTAGTCATTTATATTTTCTAAGTCACTGTTGGTATCATTCATACCTTGTGGAAGTCTAGACAAAGTGTCTGCAATGGTGTTGTCCTTACCTCTTGTGTACTTAATTTCAGAAGAGTAGTTCTGAAGTGTAACTGCCCATCGTGATAGTCTAGGATGTACAAGTTTACAAGTTAACAAAAATGTCAGGGCCTGGTGATCAGTGTAAATTACTGTATGTTTTCCAAATAAATAATAATTGAATTTCTTGAATGCCCATACTATGGAAAGTGTTTCTAACTCAGTAGTGGAGTATGTACCCTCTCATTCAGTTAGAGTGCGACTCGCAAACCCAATAATTCTTATCTGTTCCTCCTCTTTATTCTTTACAACTTGAAATAAGCAACAGCCCAAGCCAGTACGTGAAGCGTCACAAGTCATACAAAAATCTAAATTGAAATCTGGATGGCTCAATATGTTAGCATTCACTAAAGCATGTTTAATTGTATTAAAGTCATTCTGGCACTGTTCCGACCAGATCCAAACTTGATTCTTTCTGAGTAGATTTAGCAGATGTTTACTGTTCAAAAGTGGTTGTGGCAAAAAACGTCTGAAAAATGAACATAGCCCAAGGAATGATTTTAACTGCTTTTTAGTTCGAGGGCTAGGAAAGTTTCTGATAGCATCTAATTTACTGGGATCCGGACGTATGCTCTGTGAATTAATGATATGTCCTAAATACTTTATCTCACTGCAACCAAACTTTGATTTTCTAAGATTGGCTGTGACTCCAGCTTGTGCAAATTTTTCTAAAATTCTTTGAAGTGTGTCAACATGTTCATTCCAGGATTGTGTAGCTATCAGTATATCATCTACATAGTGTGTGACTGTCTCAACTAATTCGTCGCCAAGCACGGTATCCAGGGCTGTAATGAATACCCCAGAGCTGACATTCATTCCGAAGGGTAGAACACAAAACTGATAGGTTCGCCCCCCGAACATAAATGCAGTATATTTCCGAGAATCAGGAGTGATACCCACCTGCCAAAACGAATTAGCGAGATCTATTGTGGAAAAATATTTTGCATCTAGAAATTTCTGTAATTGCTCTTCTAAATTTTCATGTTTTGTGTGAACCGGTAAAATTATTTCAATAATAGCTCGTGCGTCTAACACTAACCTAATGCTTCCATTAGATTTTTTGACAACAAGTAGAAGACTACAGTAAGGTGAGGTGGATGGTTCAATGACCTTCCAGTCTAACATTTGTTTTAATTCTTGCCACACAGCAGGTCGTTGAGATAACGGTACGTTATATGTCTTATGGTAGAAGATCTTGTGAGGCTTAACTTCAATCTTGTACACATACGTGTTGACAACACCTAATCGTTTGGTAAAAACTTGTAAATATTTGGATAACACTTCCTGTAGTTTTATACGTTCATGTACACTGAGAGCTGTAGCTTCACTTATCTTATGATCAAGCAATGTTTTCAAGTCCATTAGCTCTGCGTCAGATGAGCGTGTTTGCATGTCTTGAATGTCTTTGTCAAGTACTATCTGAACCTTGTACCCAGTACAGTGTTTGTCATGCTTTAGAGTTCTCCTGTCCAAATCAATAATAATTACCCTGCTTTTATCATTTAAAATACATTTACCTTTGGAGAAGTCTATAATGCAGACCTTCTCGCTCATAATATCTATTCCTAATATGCAATTAGTCACAAGGTTTTGTACAACCAGGAATGGCCATTGTACGGTTCCATTACCTATTTTAACGTTTACAAAAACTTGCTTCGTAACCCTACATGACTTATTACCTAGTGCAGTAGTTATTTTACAGTTTTGGGCAGGAAACTCAGGCACAGGTTCCAATTCACACATCTTTTTATAAAAATTAAAAGATAAAACGCTCACAGCTGCACCTGTATCTAGGATAATAGTAGTTGGAATCCCACCTACTACACCAGTAGTGGATGCTAAAACAATTTCGTTTGTGTTTAAACGACATTGTGCACTGTCTTGTAAAAGTTCATCTGATATATTGTTATTGTGGTTGTATCTTATAAATAATACAGGTAGTTTTTGTTTAGAATTACTCGGCATATCATTATTCTGTTGTTCAAGTGTGGTGTCAAATAACTGATTAACATTGAAGCCGCCCCCCAAGGATTCTTCAGCCACGAGCTGGGGCAAAGTAGTGACTGTTTCTAGTTTGCTGGATTAGCATTTGTACTAGGTACTGACACAGATTGAGGTTGTGCATCAGGTGTCATTTCTATTATATTCACATTCGGATATTGCCTGTTATGATCTCCAAACTTTTGCGGTTGTTGTTGCTGTTGCGCATTATAACTTACCTGTCGGTCGTAAGGTATGCTCCAATTTTGTCCTGGTGGCTGCTGTGGTAAAGCAGAGTTTGAATGAAAGTACTGATCGTTACGAGTCCAACCTTGATGCTGTCTTGGCTCGTAGTTATTATTATTTCTATTTCTGTTTGTGTTTTTGTTATTACCTTTGTATCCGTTGTTACCGTTGTAGTTATTACCGCGGTGCCTTTTGTATGGATTGCCGCATGAAATGTTATTACTGTTGTAACTATTGTTTGTATTGGAATACGCGTGTTGATTTTGATTTCCGTACTGAGACGGCATGTGAGTTTGCTGTTTTTGTCGTACCGCGTATCCAACTGTGGGCGCGCCAGAATTGTGTTGGCAAGCCTGCATGTTTTGCATACCACTAGTGTAAACATTGTGGCTGCTGTTTTGCCGCGCGAAGCGCTGATCTTCAAGTAACATGTCAACCGAATCTAAAGCTGTTAAAAAATAATCTGAATCGTCATCCGGGATATGTAGGAGTTTTTCTTTAATGTTGAAAGGCAATTTGGCCTTCAACGCACGGAGTATATCTCGCGTTGCGACTGGTTCGTCTAAAAAGTGTCCCATGTTCAAGTATTTTTCAAAATATCTGCGTAAGTTACCATTTTTACTGTTAAAAGTTTCAGGTTCTAAAATTTGTCTTCTGAGTCGCTCCTGAACGGATTGCGACCAGAATTTGTTCAGAAATGCACGCTCAAACTCACTGTACGTGGTACATACGTCAGCTTGACTGTATGCCCAGACAGCTGCATCGCCTTGGATGTAACCGACAATATATGAAATCTTTTTCCGGTCACTCCAAGTGCGTGGAAATGCGTTACTAAAAGATTTGAGAAAAATCACCGGATGAATGGTTCGTTTTTCTGGGATAAAAATCTGAAATTGCCTGTGTTTCATTAAGCTTTCGTCTTCCTTTGCATTATGATATGGATTTGTCCCTCTGTAATTACTGCTATGTCCAGCTGGCGAGTAATTACGATAATGTTGCTGTGCTTTACCATGATAATAGCTTGTGTTTGTGTTTGCACATCGTGGTATGTGTTGTAGTTGTGGTGTGTTTTGTTCTTGTGTGTTTGTCGTGTGCGGTATGTGTGTGTCATACTCGAATGTATATTGGTTCCTGAACTGTGCATTTTGACTGATATTTTCGTTACATTCAGACTGTGGTCGATCGGTGAATTGTCCCATGGGTGCAGTGACGGATTGTACTGCGTCACTGATCAGCTGTTTGTTATTAGTAATGTATTGCGCTACGGAGTCGTGCACCATTGTTGGTAAATTTTCACGTAAGCATCTATCAAAATGTTTGTCTTTGTTGACTACCCAATCATGAAATTCTTTATTAATATTTTGAAAATGAGCTGTGGCATCAGATTGTAAGATGTCAGTCAGGTGTTGTTCAACATTGTCAAATTTATTCTGTACGTCAGTAATTCGTTTTTCAAGGTTGTCATGTACTGAAGGATATGTTTGAATTTGTTCAGTAAGAACTTCACACGTGACATTAAGGTTTTTTACTTGTGTCTGTAAAAGTGCTACGTCAGTTGTAGTCTTTTCTTGTCTCGTATTAAGCTGGGAAAATTTAGCACTGAGTTCAGTCATCTGTTTGGTCAGTGTGGCGTCTATAAGTTCCACACGCTTACATAAAGTGTCATTACCTGTCTTGAGTGCTATGAGATCAGATTTGATTCCGTCATTTTGTGTCTTTAACTGTTCATTTTGCGTCTGTAAGGTTGCCATGTTTTCGGCGTTTTGTTTCATTAGCATTTGTAACATGTCGGCAATGTTTACCGTTTGCAAGGTCTCTGCCCCCGCCGCGTCATTAGACGTGACGTCATGCATTAACATGGGCTCTGATTGAGACTTTGAAATTTTTGTGGTGGAAGGCCTATTGTCAAAATTTTCGTCAACACTTGCGTCAATGTTTGATGAATCGTCACTACCGGTTGCTGTCGTAAAGTCATTTTCTAACATTTGTCTCTCGTCCGAGTCGGATTGCGTCTGAATAGTACGTCTTTGCTGTTCCATTTTTGCGTATTGTTTTCTAGTTATTACCATGCCACACGTGATATATGTTTCAAGAAAATATTTGACACTGATTTTAAAATAAAATACAGTTGAGCATGAATCGGTCGTAGCAACAATGGCTGTCTGTTAATTTAAAAATATAAACTGAATTTGAGATTATTGGTAATGGCTGCTGGCCATGTTACATGATATCGTACAGAAGTCGGCCATATTGTACACTCGTGTACTGGTATTGTTGCATACGTTATTGTTTAGGGAAAAGTACTAAGAATGAAATTTATCACTGAAACTGTTATGCGGAAAAGAAACACTACAGAATTTTACTGAAAAGCTAATACACTGAATTATACGTCTGGTCAAGCCTGCTAATGCAAAGATGCTGCGTCTTACCTTATTTTGCTGGAAGCTTCTTTGCGTCTTCCCGCAAAATTTTATAATTGGCAAATATCTTCTGATTTTTGTTATTTCTCATATAGTCAAGTCCAGGTCCAGAAAGTTGATTTTTCACATGAAACAAAGAGAACAATGTAACAAATGACAAAATAACAAGCCCGACACGCAGTCGCCAATATAAAATAAATAAAATAAAATAAAATAAAATAAAATATTAATTATTTTATCTGTATGTTTGTCTCTCCTATGAGTCGTCAGGTTTTAATTATTCGGTATCAGACGCTTGACAATGGCTTTTTCGTAAAGGCAATGTTACTCGTAGTTGACAGTGAAATAAAACTGAAATAATCGGACTTCGTAATTAAATCGTTTCCAAAGACTGCTGCGGTAGGTGCGGACTCATAAACTAAATCTCAATATTACAATAATTTGCCAGCCATGCCAAAACGTCGTACAGAGGTGATTGTCTACTAAACAAAAAAATTACACAGTTAGTTAAATCAGATATATTCATTGAATAAGCCTACAGTTCATAATCCTACTTACTTTTATAAATATAAATTCTTTTCAGAATAGAGTGCCTAGTATGGTTGCAACTCGCAGTAATTTTCTATAACATGAAATATGGCGGTGTGCCAGACAATAAACTAAAATACGTGCTTCTCGCACCACTTCAACCAGAGCTCTCTTTTCTTAATCAAACATACGAGTAACGTAATTGTGCTTTTGTTTTATCAGCAACACAGCGCTGCAGTTGTGTGCCATAGGCTTTATTTATTTGTCACTGATTATTTATTTAATTAATATCTCGCGTTTCCGAGGAAACTCACGCTCGGCATGCAAATGTGCCTTTATGGACTGTAAGAAGAGTCTCTATTCTTGTACTTAAGGCGGCATTGTGCCTTTTGTAATTAATTCCGATGCGATTTCTGTGTTTAATCGTCAATGTGAAGGTCCATTGAACCTGCAGTGGTGTATCGGAAACTAATACTGGTCTCACAGGGAATGCTCAAAGCACCGACAGTGAGAAGAGTCTCTATTCTTGTACTTAAGGCGGCATTGTGGCTTTTGTATTTAATTCCGATGTAATTTCAGTGTTTCATCGTCAATGTGAATGTCCAAGGAATACATTGAACCTGCAGTGGTGTATCGGAAACTAATACTTGTCTCACAGGGAATGCTCAAAGCACCGACCGTAAGAAGAGTCTCTATTCTTGTACTTAAGGGGGCATTGTGCCTATTGTATTTAATTCCGATGCAATTTCTGTGATTCATCGTCAATGTGAATGTCCAAGGAATACATTGAAGCTGCAGTGGCGTATCGAAAACTAATACGGGTCGCACAGGAAAGGATCAAAACGCAGACTCTAAGAAGTCTCACTCTTCTTGCACTTATGGCGGCATTGTGCCTTTTGTATATAATTCCGGTGTAATTTCAGTGTTTCATCGTCAATGTGTATGTCCAAGGAATACATTAAACCTGCAGTGGTGTATCGGAAACTAATACTGGTCTCACAGGGAATGCTGAAAGCACCGACGGTAAGAAGAGCCTGTATTCTTGTACATAAGGCGGCATTGTGCATTTGGTATTTAATTCCGATGCGATTTCTGTGTTTCAACGTCAATGTGTAGGTCCAAGTAATTCATTGAACCTGCAGTGGTGTATCAGAAATTAATACTGGTCTCTCAGGGAATGCTCGAAGCAACGATTGTAAGATGAGTGTCCATTCTTGTACTTAGGGCGGCATTGTGCCTTTTGTATGTAATTCCGATGCGATTTCTGTGTTACATCGTCAATGTGAAGGACCATGGAATACATTTAACCTGCAGTGGTATATCGGAAACTAATACTAGTCTCACAGGAAAGGATCAAAGCACAGTCTCTAAGAAGTCTCATTCTTCTTGTAGTTAAGGCGTCATTGTGCCCTTTGTATTTAATTCCGATGTAATTTCAGTGTTTCATCGGCAATGTGTATGTCCAAGGAATACATTGAACCTGCAGTGGAGTATCGGAAACTAATACTGGTCTCACAGGGAATGCTCAAATCACCGACGGTACGAAGAGTCTCTATTCTTGTACTTAAGGCGGCATTGTTCCTTTTGTATTTAATTCCGATGTAATTTCAGTGTTTCATCGTCAATGTGTGTGTCCAAGGAATAGATTGAACCTGCAGTGGTGTATCGTATACTATTACTGGTCTCACAGGGAATGCTCAAAGCACCGACTGTAAGAGGAGTCTCTATTCTTGTACTCAAGGCGGCATTGGGCCTTTTGTATTTGATTCCGATGCGATTTCTGTGTTTCATCGTCAATGTGAAGGTCCAAGGAATACATTGAACCTGCAGTGGTGTATCGGAAACTAATACTGGTCTCACAGGGAATGCTCAAAGCACCGACTGTTAGAAGAGTCTCTATTCTTGTACTTAAGGCGGCATTGTGCCTTTTGTATTTGATTCCGATGCCATTTCTGTGTTTCATCGTCAATGTGAAGGTCCAAGGAATAAACTGAACCTGCAGAGGTGTAGCGGAAACTAATACTGGTCTCACAGGGAATGCTCAAAGCAATGACTCTAAGAAGAGTCTCTATTCTTGTACATAAGGCAGCATTGTTCCTTTTGTATTTAATTCCGATGTAATTTCAGTGTTTCATCGTCAATGTGTATGTCCAAGGAATACATTGAACCTGCAGTGGTGTATCGGAAACTAATACTGGTCTCACAGGGAATGCTCAAAGCACCTACAGTAAGAAGAGTCTTTGTTCTTGTACTTAAGGCGGCATTGTGGCTTTTGTATTTAATTCCGATTCAATTTCTGTGTTTCATCGACAATGTGAAGGTCCAAGGAATGCATTGAACCTGCAGTGGCGTATCGGAAACTAATACTGGTCGCACAGGAGAGGATCAAAACACAGACTCTATGAAGTCTCACTCTTCTTGCACTTATGGCGGCATCGTGCCTTTTGTATTTAATTCCGACGTAATTTCAGTGTTTCATCGTCAATTTGAAGGTCCAAAGAATACTTTGAACCTGCAGTGGTGTATCGGAAACTAATACTGGTCTCACAGTGAATGCTCAAAGCACCGGCTGTAAGAAGAGCCTCTATTCTTGTACTTAAGGCGGTATTGTGCCTTTTGTATTTAATTCCGATGCGATTTCTGTGTTTCATCGTCAATTTGAAAGTCCAAGGAATACATTGAAGCTCCAGTGGCGTATCGAAAACTAATACGGGCCGCACAGGAAAGGATCAAAACACAGACTCTATGAAGTCTCACTCTTCTTGCACTTATGGCGGCATTTTGCCTTTTGTATTTAATTCCGATGTAGTTTCAGTGTTTCATCGTCAATGTGTAAGTCCAAGGAATACATTGAACCTGCAGTGGTGTATCGGCAACTAATACCGGTCTCACAGGGAATGCTCAAAGCACCGACAGTAAGAAGAGTCTCTATTCTTGTACTTAAGGCATCATTGTGCCTTTTGTATTTAATTCCGATGTAATATCAGTGTTTCATCGTCAATGTGAATGTCCAAGGAATACATTGAACCTCCAGTGGTGTATCGGAAACTAATACTGGTCTCACAGGGAATGTTCAAAGCACCGACTGTAAGAAGAGTCTCTATTCTTGTACTTAAGGCGGCATTGTGCCTTTTGTATTTAATTCCGATGCGATTTCTGCTTTTAATCGTCAATGTGAAGTTCCAAGGAATACATTGAACCTGCAGTGGCGTATCGGAAACTAATACGGGTCGCACAGGAAAGTATCAAATCACAGACTCTAAGAAATCTCATTCTTCTTGCACTTATGGCGGCATTGTGGCTTTTGTATTTAATTCCGATGTAATTTTAGTGTTTCATCGTCAATGTGTATATCCAGGGAATACATTGAACCTGCAGTGGTGTATCGGAAACTAATGCTGGTCACACAGGGAATGCTCAAAGCACCGAGTGATTATTCTTGTACTTAAGGCGGCATTGTGCTCTTTGTATTTAATTCCGATGCCATTTCTGTGTTTCATCGTCAATGTGAAAGTCCAAGGAATACACTGAACCTGCAGTGGTGTATCGGAAACTAATACTGGTCCCACAGGGAATGCTCAAAGCACCGACAGTAAGAAGAGTCTCTATTCTTGTACTTAAGGCGGCATTATGCCTTTTGTATTTAATTCCGTTGCGAATTCTGTGTATCATCGTCAATTTGAAGGTCCAAGGAATACATTGAACCTGCAGTGGCGTATCGAAAACTAATACGGGTCGCACAGGAAAGGATCAAAACACAGACTCTAAGAAGTCTCACTCTTCTTGCACTAATGGCGGCATTGTGCCTTTTGTATATATTTCCGGTGTAATTTCAGTGTTTCATCGTCAATGTGTATGTCCAAGGAATACATTGAACCTGCAGTGGTGTATCGGAAACTAATACTGGTCTCACAGGGAATGCTCAAATCACCGACGGTACGAAGAGTCTCTATTCTTGTACTTAAGGCGGCATTGTTCCTTTTGTATTTAATTCCGATGTAATTTCAGTTTTTCGTCGTCAATGTGAATGTCCAAGGAATAGATTGAACCTGCAGTGGTGTACGGATACTATTACTGGTCTCACAGGGAATGCTCAAAGCACCGACTGTAAGAAGAGTCTCTACTCTTGTACTTAAGGCGGCATTGTGCCTTTTGTATTTGATTCCGATGCGATTTCTGTGTTTCATCGTCAATGTGAAGGTCCAAGGAATACATTGAACCTGCAGTGGTGTATCGGAAACTAATACTGGAATCACAGGGAATGCTCAAAGCACCGACTGTAAGGAGAGTCTCTATTCTTGTACTTAAGGCGGCATTGTGCGTTTTGGATTTAATGCCGATGCGATTTCTGTGTTTCATCGTCAATGTGAAGGACCATGGAATACATTTAACCTGCAGTGGTGTATCGGAAACTAATACTGGTCTCACAGGAAAGGATCAAATCACAGACTCTAAGAAGTCTCATTCTTCTTGTAGTTGAGACGTCGTTGTGCCCTTTGTATTTAATTCCGATGTAATTTCAGTGTTTCATCGGCAATGTGTATGTCCAAGGAATACATTGAACTTGCAGTGGTGTATCGGAAACTAATACTGGTCTCACACGGAATGCTCAAAGCACCGACCGTAAGAAGAGTCTCTATTCTTTTACTTAAGGGGGCATTGTGCCTATTGTATTTAATTCCGATGCAATTTCTGTGATTCATCGTCAATGTGAATGTCCAAGGAATACATTGAAGCTGCAGTGGCGTATCGAAAGCTAATACGGGTCGCACAG
Organism: Schistocerca americana; assembly: GCF_021461395.2. Classification (NCBI taxonomy): domain Eukaryota; kingdom Metazoa; phylum Arthropoda; class Insecta; order Orthoptera; family Acrididae; genus Schistocerca; species Schistocerca americana. The sequence continues at coordinate 727,867,286 of NC_060123.1, read as the reverse complement.
GAAAGGATCAAAACGCAGACTCTAAGAAGTCTCACTCTTCTTGCACTTATGGCGGCATTGTGCCTTTTGTATATAATTCCGGTGTAATTTCAGTGTTTCATCGTCAATGTGTATGTCCAAGGAATACATTAAACCTGCAGTGGTGTATCGGAAACTAATACTGGTCTCACAGGGAATGCTGAAAGCACCGACGGTAAGAAGAGCCTGTATTCTTGTACATAAGGCGGCATTGTGCATTTGGTATTTAATTCCGATGCGATTTCTGTGTTTCAACGTCAATGTGAAGGCCCAAGTAATACATTGAACCTGCAGTGGTGTATCAGAAATTAATACTGGTCTCTCAGGGAATGCTATAAGCACCGATTGTAAGATGAGTGTCCATTCTTGTACTTAGAGCGGCATTGTGCCTTTTGTATGTAATTCCGATGCGATTTCTGTGTTACATCGTCAATGTGAAGGACCATGGAATACATTTAACCTGCAGTGGTATATCGGAAACTAATACTGGTCTCACAGGAAAGGATCAAAGCACAGTCTCTAAGGAGTCTCATTCTTCTTGTAGTTAAGGCGTCATTGTGCCCTTTGTATTTAATTCCGATGTAATTTCAGTGTTTCATCGGCAATGTGTATGTCCAAGGAATACATTGAACCTGCAGTGGAGTATCGGAAACTAATACTGGTCTCACAGGGAATGCTCAAATCACCGACGGTACGAAGAGTCTCTATTCTTGTACTTAAGGCGGCATTGTTCCTTTTGTATTTAATTCCGATGAAATTTCAGTGTTTCATCGTCAATGTGTGTGTCCAAGGAATAGATTGAACCTGCAGTGGTGTATCGTATACTATTACTGGTCTCACGGGGAATGCTCAAAGCACCGACTGTAAGAAGAGTCTCTATTCTTGTACTCAAGGCGGCATTGGGCCTTTTGTATTTGATTCCGATGCGATTTCTGTGTTTCATCGTCAATGTGAAGGTCCAAGGAATACATTGAACCTGCAGTGGTGTATCGGAAACTAATACTGGTCTCACAGGGAATGCTCAAAGCACCGACTGTTAGAAGAGTCTCTATTCTTGTACTTAAGGCGGCATTGTGCCTTTTGTATTTAATTCCGATGCCATTTCTGTGTTTCATCGTCAATGTGAAGGTCCAAGGAATAAACTGAACCTGCAGAGGTGTAGCGGAATCTAATACTGGTCTCACAGGGAATGCTCAAAGCAATGACTCTAAGAAGAGTCTCTATTCTTGTACTTAAGGCGGCATTGTTCCTTTTGTATTTAATTCCGATGTAATTTCAGTGTTTCATCGTCAATGTGTATGTCCAAGGAATACATTGAACCTGCAGTGGTGTATCGGAAACTAATACTGGTCTCACAGGGAATGCTCAAAGCACCTACAGTAAGAAGAGTCTTTGTTCTTGTACTTAAGGCGGCATTGTGGCTTTTGTATTTAATTCCGATTCAATTTCTGTGTTTCATCGACAATGTGAAGGTCCAAGGAATGCATTGAACCTGCAGTGGCGTATCGGAAACTAATACTGGTCGCACAGGAGAGGATCAAAACACAGACTCTATGAAGTCTCACTCTTCTTGCACTTATGGCGGCATCGTGCCTTTTGTATTTAATTCCGATGTAATTTCAGTGTTTCATCGTCAATTTGAAGGTCCAAAGAATACTTTGAACCTGCAGTGGTGTATCGGAAACTAATACTGGTCTCACAGTGAATGCTCAAAGCACCGGCTGTAAGAAGAGCCTCTATTCTTGTACTTAAGGCGGTATTGTGCCTTTTGTATTTAATTCCGATGCGATTTCTGTGTTTCATCGTCAATTTGAAGGTCCAAGGAATACATTGAAGCTGCAGTGGCGTATCGAAAACTAATACGGGCCGCACAGGAAAGGATCAAAACACAGACTCTATGAAGTCTCACTCTTCTTGCACTTATGGCGGCATTTTGCCTTTTGTATTTAATTCCGATGTAGTTTCAGTGTTTCATCGTCAATGTGTATGTCCAAGGAATACATTGAACCTGCAGTGGTGTATCGGAAACTAATACCGGTCTCACAGGGAATGCTCAAAGCACCGACAGTAAGAAGAGTCTCTATTCTTGTACTTAAGGCATCATTGTGCCTTTTGTATTTAATTCCGATGTAATATCAGTGTTTCATCGTCAATGTGAATGCCCATGGAATACATTGAACCTCCAGTGGTGTATCGGAAACTAATACTGGTCTCACAGGGAATGCTCAAAGCACCGACTGCAAGAAGAGTCTCTATTCTTGTACTTAAGGCGGCATTGTGCCTTTTGTATTTATTTCCGATGCGATTTCTGATTTTAATCGTCAATGTGAAGTTCCAAGGAATACATTGAACCTGCAGTGGCGTATCGGAAACTAATACGGGTCGCACAGGAAAGTATCAAATCACAGACTCTAAGAAATCTCATTCTTCTTGCACTTATGGCGGCATTGTGGATTTTGTATTTAATTCCGATGTAATTTCAGTGTTTCATCGTCAATGTGTATGTCCAGGGAATACATTGAACCTGCAGTGGTGTATCGGAAACTAATGCTGGTCACACAGGGAATGCTCAAAGACCGAGTGATTATTCTTGTACTTAAGGCGGCATTGTGCCCTTTGTATTTAATTCCGATGCCATTTCTGTGTTTCATCGTCAATGTGAAAGTCCAAGGAATACACTGAACCTGCAGTGGTGTATTGGAAACTAATACTGGTCCCACAGGGAATGCTCAAAGCACCGACAGTAAGAAGAGTCTCTATTCTTGTACTTAAGGCGGCATTATGCCTTTTGTATTTAATTCCGTTGCGATTTCTGTGTTTCATCGTCAATGTGAAGGTCCAAGGAATACATTGAACCTGCAGTGGTGTATCGTAAACTAATACTGGTCTCACAGGGAATGCTCAAAGCACCGACTGTAAGAAGAGTCTTTATTCTTGTACTTAAGGCGGCATTGTGCCTTTTGTATTTAATTCTGATGCCATTTCTGTGTTTCATCGTCAATGTGAAGGACCAAGGAATACATTGAACCTGCAGTGGTGTATCGGAAACTAATACTGGTCTCACAGGAAAGGATCAAAGCACAGACTCTAAGTATTCTCATTCTTCTTGTAGTTAAGGTGTCATTGTGCCCTTTGTATTTAATTCCGATGCGATTTCTGTGTTTCATCGTCAATGTGTATGTCCAGGGAAGACATTGAACCTGCAGTGGTGAATCGGAAACTAATGCTGGTCACACAGGGAATGCTCAAAGCACCGAGTGATTATTGATGTACTTAAGGCGGCATTGTGCCCTTTGTATTAAATTACGATGTAATTTCAGTGTTTCATCGGCAATGTGTATGTCCAAGGAATACATTGAACTTGCAGTGGTGTATCGGAAACTAATACTGGTCCCACAGGGAATGCTCAAATCACCGACGGTACGAAGAGTCTCTATTCTTGTACTTAAGGCGGCATTGTTCGTTTTGTATTTAATTCCGATGTAATTTCAGTTTTTCATCGTCAATGTGTATATCCAAGGAATAGATTGAACCTGCAGTGGTGTACGGATACTATTACTGGTCTCACAGGGAATGCTCAAAGCACCGACTGTAAGAAGAGTCTATACTCTTGTACTTAAGGCGGCATTGTGCCCTTTGTATTTGATTCCGATGCGATTTCTGTGTTTCATCGTCAATGTGAAGGTCCAAGGAATACATTGAACCCGCAGTGGTGTATCGGAAACTAATACTGGTCTCACAGGGAATGCTCGAAGCACCGACTGTAAGGAGAGTCTCTATTCTTGTACTTAAGGCGGCATTGTGCGTTTTGGATTTATTGCCGATGCGATATCTGTGTTTCATCGTCAATGTGACGGACCATGGAATACATTTAACCTGCAGTGGTATATCGGAAACTAATACTGGTCTCACAGGAAAGGATCAATTCACAGACTCTAAGAAGACTCATTCTTCTTGTAGTTGAGGCGTAATTGTGCCCTTTGTATTTAATTCCGATGTAATTTCTGTGTTGCATCGCCAATGTGAAGGTCCAAGGAATAAACTGAACCTGCAGAGGTGTAGCGGAAACTAATACTGGTCCCACAGGGAATGCTCAAAGCACCGACTGTAAGAAGAGTCTCTATTCTTGTACTTAAGGCGGCATTGTGCCTTTTGTATTTAATTCCGATGCGATTTCTGTGTTTCATCGTCAATGTGAAGGTCCAGGGAATAAACTGGACCTGCAGAGGTGTAGCGGAAACTAATACTGGTCTCACAGGGAATGCTCAAAGCACCGACTGTAAGAAGAGTCCCTATTCTTGTACTTAAAGCGGCATTGTGCCTTTTTTATTTGATTCCGATGCGATTTCTGTGTTTCATCGTCAATGTGTATGTCCAAGGAATAGGTTGAACCTGCAGTGGTGTATCGGATACTATTACTGGTCTCACAGGGAATACTCAAAGCACCGACTGTAAGAAGAGTCTCTATTCTTGTACTTAACGCGGCATTGTGCCTTTTGTATTTCATTCCGATGCGAATTCTGTGTTTCATCGTCAATGTGAAGGTCAAAGGAATACATTGAACCTGCAGTGGTGTATCGGAAACTAATACTGGACTCACAGCGAATGCTCAAAGCACCGACTGTAAGAAGAGTCTCTATTCTTGTACTTAAGGCGGCATTGTGCTTTTTGTATTTAATTCCGATGCAATTTCTGTGTTTCATCGTTAATGTGAAGGTCCAAGGAATAAACTGAACCTGCAGAGGTGTAGCGGAAACTAATACTGGTCTCAAAGAGAATGCTCAAAGCACCGACAGTAAGAAGAGTCTCTATTCTTGTACTTAAGGGGATACGGAATCACCTATCCCCGCAATGTTAATATATGCCTACTATAGGGAACATTTTCTCACAAACTACTGGAGACAGAGAGGTAAAAATTTTGCTGTATGTGCATTCATATGTTACAACAATACTGAAACAACAGTTTATTGTCAAAGTATTTTCTTACAGAGATATTGTACATTTATTTTTAAGTAAATTTTTTCCATCGCTTTTTACTAGACTATCACTCCTAAGTCTTTTGTAAATCAAGTAATTAAAAAATCGTTGTTTCAGTATGCAATAGGGACCTATGTCACTACGTCATAAAAATTTCAGACTTCTAGGTTGACCAGTACCTGAGATAATGTTCCTAGATGAAGTAAAAAGTAAACTTATGGGAAACGGAGAAAGATGATTAAAACATTCCTGATCCGTAGCTAATACCCCCTTCACAGTCTTCATAATCATCTTCAAGTCTTCTTTTGGCACCCCTCTGCACCTGTCTTGCTTTTTTCACTAATGTCTTGATTATATTATCAGCATGCCTTAGTCTGTGCTGATCTAAAAAGAACATAGCACGTACCGTACGGGAACCAACACACATACCCAACTTTTGAAGGACCTGGCATTTAGTTATATTTCCAAGATTGAAGGTTGCCACAGCATCATACACACCAAAATGTAGTGTATTAATTCCGACAAACACTGTTTTTGGGAGACGATGCCATATCACACTATTCAAGCACTCGTTGGGGTTCTGCGTTTTTCCGTAAAGACATTTCATCAGAAGACTTCTGTCAGCCAGATCTCTGAAAATGGGCTTTATTTCTGCCATGATGGCTGATGGTAGACTGTGGTGGTGAATGTATTTCTCTCCTGTTGTTAGTCCCCTATTGTATTTACACCAGCTGTTTTCACCTTTGGGGCACAAACCATGTTGTGGATGCTCATCCGTGGATGCGGTGTGGAAATATAAAGCCCATATAGCTCTCCTCATTTCTTCAAGATTGCCTGTATTTTGCCTGATTGCAAGGCCATAGCAGTTCTGAATGTGGTCTATTATGGAATCAGTCAATCTTCCTCTGCCATCCAAGGTTTTCCCATCATCTAGTTTTTTCCCTTTCATAACTGATTTTAACCTTCTCAGCCTGGCACCCATTCTCTTCTGCACATGTCCTATACATTCAAGTTTGCTTATATTTACACTGTTCCCATATGGTTTGCTTTCCAAAACTTCTTTGAATGCTTTAGAGTCACCATCTCCCAGATATTTGACATAGCGAACATTATACCACTGTGAAGAGCGATGAAAAATTTTCTTCACCCCAGCAACCTCCATGCCACCACTACTACCATAATAATTAGCAATACAGTCATCACTGTGTTCATTTTTCAGCCTGCCTGTGCACCTACAGTATTTAGACATTATTGCAACATCAATAACCTTGCCAGTATCAACACTAGTTGCTGTTACAACACCATTGTTGGAGGTGTGGCCCCTTTTCTGCCACGTGCCATCAAACGCCACTGTGACGTCACGACTGCCGTCATTTTCTTCCACTGCTTCTTCCACAGCAACCTGCATTGACTTCTGTGCTACATCTTCAACTGCAGATCCTAGTACATAATTGTAAGCTTCAAACTTTGAAGGTGCACTTGGAAGATTTAGAACACCACATAGCATATCACCAGCTGCTTTGCCCTTACCAATTGCTCGCAATCCATAAACTAACCTAATATTTACACTATAAAGTTCAGTTTTCTTGTATCCATTATTTACAGTTACTGAAACCGAACTTGGAAATTTACAGCTGTATTTACAAACACTGCATATTAAATTAAACTGGGCAGCCAGGCCAACATGGGATTCTACTTTCAGAGAAACGTTTCCATGACATTTTTTGCAGCACAAACTGTTTTCAAGAGCTTCGCACAATATATTCGTATCAATGAGTTCAAAAACTTCATTCCCTCTATCAAGTAAATTATATTTCTCTTCCAAATCTCTTAGTTTTTTATGAGAAGCACTGTTTTCATTTGGTGTAAGTTCGTTCGGCAAATCAGTAATAAGTGGATTCACATTTTCCAACAGTGATGATGATGAACTGCTTTGCTTTGCTAATGAATCATTATTTCTTTTCTTTTGCCAGTTCACACGCTTTTTAAATACTTTTGCTTTAGCTCTAGGCATTTTCACTGCGAAAAATGAAGCACTAAATACGAAATAACTCAACAACAACTACTTTCTTATATCACACTGTTTACAAAACAGTCCCGCCACAAAGTCAAAGAGTAACTTGAGGAAACCAGAGAGAAACATTTTCGGGCAACTAGTGTATAAATAGTCGCTGGAAACCGGGATATTTGAATTCATGTCACTTTAAAGGTACTGCCAAAAAGTTCATGGTCAGAAACGAGAGACGTGTATAACTAAAGCACAATACCCGATCTCACAAATATATAAAAATAAAATAGTTATAATTGTAGTAGAGCTATGTATGATACGTCATTTTAAAGAGGAAACATGGCAGAATATAATACGCCAATAAAAAAAATTCGATTTTTTAACCCAAAATCCGATTCCGTATCCCCTTAAGGCGGCATTGTGCCTTTTGTATTTAATTCCGATGCGATTTCTGTGCTTCACCGTCAATGTGAAGGTCCAAGGAATAAACTGAACCTGCAGAGGTGTAGCGGAAACTAATACTGGTCTCACAGGGAATGCTCAAAGCACCGACTGTAAGAAGAGTCTCTATTCTTGTACTTAAGGCGGCATTGTACCTTTGGTATTTAATTCCTTTGCGATTTCTGTGTTTCATCGTCAATGTGAAGGTCCAAGGAATTAATTGAACCTGCAGAGGTGTAGCGGAAACTAATACTGGTCTCACAGGGAATGCTCAAAGCACCGACTGTAAGAAGAGTCTCTATTCTTGTACTTAAGGCGGCATTGTGCCTTTGGTATTTAATTCCGATGCGATTTCTGTGTTTCATCGTCAATGTGAAGGTCCAAGGAATAAACTGAACCTGCAGAGGTGTAGCGGAAACTAATACTGGTCTCACAGGGAATGCTCAAAGCACCGACTGTAAGAAGAGCCTCTATTCTTGTACTTAAGGCGGCATTGTGCCTTTTGTATTTAATTCCGATGCGATTTCTGTGTTTCATCGTCAATGTGAAGGTCCAAGGATTAAACGTAACCTGCAGAGTTGTAGCGGAAACTAATACTGGTCTCACAGGGGATGCTGAAATCACCGACTGTAAGAAGAGTCTCTATTCTTGTAGTTAAGGCGGCATTGTGCATTTTGTATTTAATTCCGATGCGATTTCTGTGTTTCATCGTCAATGTGAAGGTCCAAGGAATAAACTGATCCTGCAGAGGTGTAGCGGAAACTAATACTGGTTTCACAGGGAATGCTCAAAGCACCGACTGTAAGAAGAGTCTCTATTCTTGTACTTAAGGCGGCATTGTGCCTTTTGTATTTAATTCCGATGCGATTTCTGTGTTTCATCGCCAATGTGAAGGTCCAAGGAATAAACTGAACCTGCAGAGCTGTAGTGGAAACTAATACTGGTCTCACAGGGAATGCTCAAAGCACCGACTGTAAGAAGAGTCTCTATTCTTGTACTTAAGGCGGCATTGTGCCTTTTGTATTTAATTCCGATGCGATTTCTGTGTTTCATCGTCAATGTGAAGGTCCAGGGAATACACTGAACCTGCAGAGTTGTAGCGGAAACTAATACTGGTCTCACAGGGAATGCTCAAAGCACCGACTGTAAGAAGAGTCTCTACTCTTGTACTTAAGGCGGCATTGTGCCTTTTGTATTTAATTCCGATGCGATTTCTATGTTTCATTGTCAATGTGAAGGTCCAAGGAATAAACTGAACCTGCAGAGGTGAAGCGGAAACTAATACTGGTCTCACAGGGAATGCTCAAATCACCGACTGTAAGAAGAGTCTCTATTCTTGTACTTAAGGCGGAATTGTGCCATTTAAATTTTATTCCGATGCGATTTCTGTGTTTCATCGTCAATGTGAAGGTCCAAAGAATAAACTGAACCTGCAGAGGTGTAGCGGAAACTAATACTGGTCTCACAGGGAATGCTCAATGCACCGACTGTAAGAAGAGTCTCTAGTCTAGTACTTAAGGCGGCATTGTGCATTTTGTATTTAATTCCGATGCGATTTCTGTGTTTCATCGTCAATGTGAAGGTCCAAGAAATAAACTGAACCTGCAGAGGTGTAGCGGAAACTAATACTGGTCTCACAGGGAATGCTCAAAGCACCCACTGTAAGAAGAGTCTCTATTCTTGTACTTAAAGTGGTATTGTGCCTTTTGTATTTAATTCCGATGCGATTTCTGTGTTTCATCGTCAATGTGAAGGTCCAAGGAATAAACTGAACCAGCAGAGGTGTAGCGGAAAGTAATACTGGTCTCACAGGGAATGCTCAAAGCACCGACTGTAAGAAGTGTCCCTATTCTTGTACTTAAGGCGGCATTGTGCCTTTTGTATTTAATTCCGATGCGATTTCAGTGTTTCATCGTCAATGTGAAGGTCCAAGGAATAAACTGAACCTGCAGAGCTGTAGCGGAAACTAATACTGGTCTCACAGGGAATGCTCAAAGCACCGACTGTAAGAAGAGTCTCTATTCTTGTACTTAAGGCGGCATTGTGCCTTTTGTATTTCATTCCGATGCGATTTCTGTGTTTCATCGTCAATGTGAAGGTCCAAGGAATAAACTGAACCTGCAGAGGTGTAGCGGAAACTAAAACTGGTCTCACAGGGAATGCTCAAAGCACCGACTGTAAGAAGAGTCTCTATTCTTGTACTTAAGGCGGCATTGTGCCTTTGGTATTTGATTCCGATGCAATTTCTGTGTTTCATCGTCAATGTGAAGGTCCAAGGAATAAACTGAACCTGCAGAGGTGTAGCGGAAACTAATACTGGTCTCACAGGGAATGCTCAAAGCACCGACTGTAAGAAGAGCCTCTATTCTTGTACTTAAGGCGGTATTGTGCCTTTTGTATTTAATTCCGATGCGATTTCTGTGTTTCATCGTCAATGTGAAGGTCCAAGGATTAAACGTAACCTGCAGAGTTGTAGCGGAAACTAATACTGGTCTCACAGGGGATGCTGAAATCACCGACTGTAAGAAGAGTCTCTATTCTTGTAGTTAAGGCGGCATTGTGCATTTTGTATTTAATTCCGATGCGATTTCTGTGTTTCATCGTCAATGTGAAGGTCCAAGGAACAAACTGATCCTGCAGAGGTGTAGCGGAAACTAATACTGGTTTCACAGGGAATGCTCAAAGCACCGACTGTAAGAAGAGTCTCTATTCTTGTACTTAAGGCGGCATTGTGCCTTTTGTATTTAATTCCGATGCGATTTCTGTGTTTCATCGCCAATGTGAAGGTCCAAGGAATAAACTGAATCTGCAGAGCTGTAGTGGAAACTAATACTGGTCTCACAGGGAATGCTCAAAGCACCGACTGTAAGAAGAGTCTCTATTCTTGTACTTAAGGCGGCATTGTGCCTTTTGTATTTAATTCCGATGCGATTTCTATGTTTCATTGTCAATGTGAAGGTCCAAGGAATAAACTGAACCTGCAGAGGTGAAGCGGAATTTAATACTGGTCTCACAGGGAATGCTCAAATCACCGACTGTAAGAAGAGTCTCTATTCTTGTACTTAAGACGGAATTGTGCCATTTAAATTTAATTCCGATGCGATTTCTGTGTTTCATCGTCAATGTGAAGGTCCAAAGAATAAACTGAACCTGCAGAGGTGTAGCGGAAACTAATACTGGTCTCACAGGGAATGCTCAATGCACCGACTGTAAGAAGAGTCTCTAGTCTTGTACTTAAGGCGGCATTGTGCATTTTGTGTTTAATTCCGATGGGATTTCTGTGTTTCATCGTTAATGTGAAGGTCCAAGAAATAAACTGAACCTGCAGAGGTGTAGCGGAAACTAATACTGGTCTCACAGGGAATGCTCAAAGCACCCACTGTAAGAAGAGTCTCTATTCTTGTACTTAAAGTGGTATTGTGCCTTTTGTATTTAATTCCGATGCGATTTCTGTGTTTCATCGTCAATGTGAGGGTCCAAGGAATAAACTGAACCTGCAGAGGTGTAGCGGAAAGTAATACTGGTCTCACAGGGAATGCTCAAAGCACCGACTGTAAGAAGTGTCCCTATTCTTGTACTTAAGGCGGCATTGTGCCTTTTGTATTTAATTCCGATGCGATTTCTGTGTTTCATCGTCAATGTGAAGGTCCAAGGAATAAACTGAACCTGCAGAGGTGTAGCGGAAACTAAAACTGGTCTCACAGGGAATGCTCAAAGAACCGACTGTAAGAAGAGTCTCTATTCTTGTACTTAAGGCGGCATTGTGCCTTTGGTATTTGATTCCGATGCGATTTCTGTGATTCATCGTCAATGTGAAGGTCCAAGCAATAAACTGAACCTGCAGAGGTGTAGCGGAAACTAATACTGGTCTCACAGGGAATGCTCAAAGCACCGACTGTAAGAAGAGTCTATATTCTTGTACTTAAGGCGGCATTGTGCCTTTGGTATTTAATTCCGATGCGATTTCTGTGTTTCATCGTCAATGTGAAGGTCCAAGGAATAAACTGAACCTGCAGAGGTGTAGCGGAAACTAATACTGGTCTCACAGGGAATGCTCAAAGCACCGACTGTAAGAAGAGTCTCTATTCTTGTACTTAAGGCGGCATTGTGCCTTTTGTATTTAATTCCGATGCGATTTCTGTGTTTCATCGTCAATGTGAACGTCCAAGGAAGAAACTCAACCTGCAGAGTAGTAGCGGAAACTAAACTGGTCTCACAGGGAATGCTGAAATCACCGACTTTAAGAAGAGTCTCTATTCTTGTAGTTAAGGCGGCATTGTGCATTTTGTATTTAATTCCGATGCGATTTCTGTGTTTCATCGTCAATGTGAAGGTCCAAGGAATAAACTGAACCGGCAGAGGTGTAGCGGAAACGAATACTGGCCTCTCAGGGAATGCTCAAAGCACCGACTGTAAGAAGAGTCTCTATTCTTGTACTTAAGGCGGCATTGTGCCTTTTGTATTTAATTCCGATGCGATTTCTGTGTTTCATCGCCAATGTGAAGGTCCAAGGAATAAACTGAACCTGCAGAGCTGTAGCGGAAACTAATACTGGTCTCACAGGGAATGCTCAAAGCATCGACTGTAAGAAGAGTCTCTATTCTTGTACTTAAGGCGGCATTGTGCCTTTTGTATTTAATTCCGATGCGATTTCTGTGTTTCATCGTCAATGTGAAGGTCCAGGGAATAAACTGAACCTGCAGAGGTGTAGCGGAAACTAATACTGGTCTCACAGGGAATGCTCAAAGCACCGACTGTAAGAAGAGTCTCTACTCTTGTACTTAAGGCGGCATTGTGCCTTTTGTATTTATTTCCGATGCGATTTCTGTGTTTCATCGTTAATGTGAAGGTCCAAGGAATAAACTGAACCTGCAGAGGTGTAGCGGAAAGTAATACTGGTCTCACAGGGAATGCTTATAGCACCGACTGTAAGAAGAGTCCCTATTCTTGTACTTAAGGCGGCATTGTGCCTTTTGTATTTAATTCCGATGCGATTTCTGTGTTTCATCGTCAATGTGAAGGTCCAAGGAATAAACTGAACCTGCAGAGCTGTAGCGGAAACTAATACTGGTCTCACAGGGAATGCTCAAAGCACCGACTGTAGAAGAGTCTCTATTCTTGTTCTTAAGGCGGCATTGTGCCTTTTGTATTTAATTCCGATGCGATTTCTGTGTTTCATCCTCAATGTGAATGTCCAAGGAATAAACTGAACCTGCAGAGGTGTAGCGGAAACTAATACTGGTCTGACAGGGAATGCTCAAATCACCAACTGTAAGAAGAGTCTCTACTCTTGTACTTAAGGCGGCATTGTGTCTTTTGTGTTTAATTCCGATGCGATTTCTGTGTTTCATCGTCAATGTGAAGGTCCAAGGAATAAACTGAACCTGCAGAGGTGTAGCGGAAACTGATACTGGTCTCACAGGGAATGCTCAAAGCACCGACTGTAAGAAGAGTCTCTACTCTTGTACATAAGGCGGCATTGTGAATTTTGTATTTAATTCCGATGCGATTCCTGTGTTTCATCGTCAATGTGAAGGTGCAAGGAATAAACTGAACATGCAGAGGTGTAGCGGAAACTAATACTGGTCTCACAGGGAATGCTCAAAGCACCGACTGTAAGAAGAGTCTCTACTCTTGTACTTAAGGCGGCATTGTGCCTTTTGTATTTAATTCCGATGCGATTTCTGTGTTTCATCGTCAATGTGAAGGTCCAAGGAATAAACTGAACCGCAGAGGTGTAGCGGAAACTAATACTGGTCTCACAGGGCATGCTCAAAGCACGAACTGTAAGAAAACTCTCTATTCTTGTACTTAAATCGGCATTGTGCCATTTGTATTTAATTCCGATGCGATTTCTGTGTTTCATCGTCAATGTGAAGGTCCAGGGAATAAACTGAACCTGCAGAGGTGTAGCGGAAACTAATACTGGTCTCACAGGGAATGCTCAAAGCACCGACTGTAAGAAGAGTCTCTATTCTTGTACTTAAGGTGACATTGTGCCTTTTGTATTTCATTCCGATGCGATTTCTGTGTTTCATCGTCAATGTGAAGGTCCAAGGAATAAACTCAACCTGCGAGGTGTAGCGGAAACTAATACTGGTCTCACAGGGAATGCTGAAATCACCGACTGTAAGAAGAGTCTCTATTCTTGTACTTAAGGCGGCATTGTGCCTTTTGTATTTAATTCCGATGCGATTTCTGTGTTTTATCGTCAATGTGAAGGTCCAAGGAATAAACTGAACCTGCAGAGGTGAAGCGGAAACTAATACTGGTCTCACAGGGAATGCTCAAATCACCGACTGTAAGAAGAATCTCTATTCTTGTACTTAAGGCGGAAATGTGGCATTTAAATTTAACTCCGATGCGATTTCTGTGTTTCATCGTCAATGTGAAGGTCCAAAGAATAAACTGAAGCTGCAGAGGTGTAGCGGAAACTAATACTGGTCTCACAGGGAATGCTCAATGCACCGACTGTAAGAAGAGTCTCTATTCTTGTACTTAAGGTGGTATTGTGCCTTTTGTATTTAATTCCGATGCGATTTCTGTGTTTCATCGTCAATGTGAAGGTCCAAGGAATAAACTGAACCTGCAGAGGTGTAGCGGAAAGTAATACTGGTCTCACAGTGAATGCTCAAAGCACCGACTGTAAGAAGAGTCCCTATTCTTGTACTTAAGGCGGCATTGTGCCTTTAGTATTTAATTCCGATGCGATTTCTGTGTTTCATCGTCAATGTGAAGGTCCAAGGAATAAACTGAACCCGCGAAGCTGTAGCGGAAACTAATACTGGTCTCACAGGGAATGCTCAAAGCACCGACTGTAAGAAGAGTCTCTATTCTTGTACTTAAGGCGGCATTGTGCCTTTTGTATTTTTTCCGATGCGATTTCTGTGTTTCATCGTCAATGTGAAGGTCCAAGGAATAAACTGAACCTGCAGAGGTGTAGCGGAAACTAAAACTGGTCTCACAGGGAATGCTCAAAGCACCGACTGTAAGAAGAGTCTCTATTCTTGTACTTAAGGCGGCATTGTGCCTTTGGTATTTGATTCCGATGCGATTTCTGTGTTTCATCGTCAATGTGAAGGTCCAAGGAATAAACTTTACCTGCAGAGGTGTAGCGGAAACTAATACTGGTCTCACAGGGAATGCTCAAAGCACCGACTGTAAGAAGAGTCTATATTCTTGTACTTAAGGCGGCATTGTGCCTTTGGTATTTAATTCCGATGCGATTTCTGTGTTTCATCGTCAATGTGAAGGTCCAAGGAATAAACTGAACCTGCAGAGGTGTAGCGGAAACTAATACTGGTCTCACAGGGAGTGCTCAAAGCACCGACTGTAAGAAGAGTCTCTATTCTTGTACTTAAGGCGGCATTGTGCCTTTTGTATTTAATTCCGATGCGATTTCTGTGTTTCATCGTCAATGTGAACGTCCAAGGAAGAAACTCAACCCGCAGAGTTGTAGCGGAAACTAAACTGGTCTCACAGGGAATGCTGAAATCACCGACTGTAAGAAGAGTCTCTATTCTTGTAGTTAAGGCGGCATTGTGCATTTTGTATTTAATTCCGATGCGATTTCTGTGTTTCATCGTCAATGTGAAGGTCCAAGGAATAAACTGAACCTGCAGAGGTGTAGCGGAAACTAATACTGGTCTCACAGGGAATGCTCAAAGCATCGACTGCAAGAAGAGTCTCTATTCTTGTACTTAAGGCGGCATTGTGCCTTTTGTATTTAATTCCGATGCGATTTCTCTGTTTCATTGTCAATGTGAAGGTCCAAGGAATAAACTGAACCTGCAGAGGTGTAGCGGAAACTAATACTGGTCTCACAGGGAATGCTCAAAGCACCGACTGTAAGAAGAGTCTCTATTCTTGTACTTAAGGCGGAATTGTGCCATTTGTATTTAATTCTGATGCGATTTCTGTGTTTCATCGTCAATGTGAAGGTCCAAAGAATAAACTGAACCTGCAGAGGTGTAGCGGAAACTAATACTGGTCTCACAGGGAATGCTCAATGCACCGACTGTAAGAAGAGACTCTACTCTTGTACATAAGGCGGCATTGTGAATTTTGTATTTAATTCCGATGCGATTCCTGTGTTTCATCGTCAATGTGAAGGTCCAAGGAATAAACTGAACATGCAGAGGTGTAGCGGAAACTAATACTGGTCTCACAGGGAATGCTCAAAGCACCGACTGTAAGAAGAGTCTCTACTCTTGTACTTAAGGCGGCATTGTGCCTTTTGTATTTAATTCCGATGTGATTTCTGTGTTTCATCGTCAATGTGAAGGTACAAGGAATAAACTGAACCTGCAGAGGTGTAGCGGAAACTAATACTGGTCTCACAGGGCATGCTCAAAGCACCAACTGTAAGAAAACTCTCTATTCTTGTACTTAAGGCGGCATTGTGCCATTTGTATTTAATTCCGATGCGATTTCTGTGTTTCATCGTCAATGTGAAGGTCCAAGGAATAAACTGAACCTGCAGAGGTGTAGCGGAAACTAATACTGGTCTCACAGGGAATGCTCAAAGCACCGACTGTAAGAAGAGTCTCTATTCTTGTACTTAAGGTGGCATTGTGCCTTTTGTATTTCATTCCGATGCGATTTCTGTGTTTCATCGTCAATGTGAAGGTCCACGGAATAAACTCAACCTGCGAGGTGTAGCGGAAACTAATACTGGTCTCACAGGGAATGCTGAAATCACCGACTGTAAGAAGAGTCTCTATTCTTGTACTTAAGGCGGCGGTGTGCCTTTTGTATTTAATTCCGATGCGATTTCTGTGTTTTATCGTCAATGTGAAGGTCCAAGGAATAAACTGAACCTGCAGAGGTGTAGCGGAAACTAATACTGGTCTCACAGGGAATGCTCAAATCACCGACTGTAAGAAGAGTCTCTATTCTTGTACTTAAGGCGGCATTATGCCTCTTGTATTTAATTCCGATGCGATTTCTGTGTTTCATCGTCAATGTGAAGGTCCAAGAAATAAACTGAACCTGCAGAGGTGTAGCGGAAACTAATACTGGTCTCACAGGGCATGCTCAAAGCACCGACTGTAAGTAGACTCACTATTCTTGTACTTAAGGTGGCATTGTGCCATTTGTATTTAATTCCGATGCGATTTCTGTGTTTCATCGTCAATGTGAAGGTCCAAGGAATAAACTGAACCTGCAGAGGTGTAGCGGAAACTAATACTGGTCTCACAGGGAATGCTGAAAGCACCGACTGTCAGAAGAGTCTCTATTCTTGTACTTAAAGCGGCATTGTGCCTTTTGTATTTAATTCCGATGCGATTCCTGTGTTTCATCGGCAATGTGAAGGTCCAAGGAATAAACTGAACCTGCAGAGGTGTAGCGGAAACTATTACTGGTCTCACAGGGAATGCTCAAAGCACCGAATGTAAGGAGAGTCTCTATTCTTGTACTTAAGGCGGCATTGTGCCTTTTGTATTTAATTCCGATGCGAATTCTGTGTTTCATCGTCACGGTGAAGGTCCAAGGAATAAACTGAACCTGCAGAGGTGTAGCGGAAACTAATACTGGTCTCACGGGGAATGCTCAAAGCACCGACTGTAAGAAGAGTCTCTATTATTGTACTTAAGGCGGCATTGTGGCTTTTGTATTTAATTCCGATGCGATATCTGTGATTCATCATCAATGTGAAGGTCCAAGGAATAAACTGAACCTGCAGAGGTGTAGCGGAAACTAATACTGGTCTCACAGGGAATGCTCAAAGCACCGACTGTAAGAAGAGTCTCTATTATTGTACTTAAGGCGGCATTGTGCCTTTTGTATTTAATTCCGATATAATTTCTGTGTTTCATCGTCAATGTGAACGTCCAAGGAATAAACTGAACCTGCAGAGGTGTAGCGGAAACTAATACTGGTCTCACAGGGAATGCTCAAAGCACTGACTGTAAGAAGAGTCTCTATTGTTGTACTTAAGGTGGCATTGTGCCTTTTGTATTTAATGCCGATGCGATTTCAGTGTTTCATCGTCAATGTGAAGGTCCAAGGAATAAGCTGAACCTGCAGAAGTTTAGCGGAAACTAATACTGGTCTCACAGGGAATGCTCAAAGCACCGACTGTAAGAAGTGTCTCTATTCTTGTACTTAAGGCGGCATTGTGCCTTTTATATTTAATTCCGATGTAATTTCAGTGTTTCATCGTCAATTTGAAGGTCCAAGGAATACATTGAACCTGCAGTGGTGTATCGGATACTAATACTGGTCTCACAGGGAATGCTCAAAGCACCGACTGTAAAAAGAGTCTCTATTCTTGTACTTAAGGCGGCATTGTGCCTTTTGTATTTTATTCCGATGCGATTTCTGTGTTTCATCGTCAATGTGAAGGTCCAAGGAATAAACTGAACCTGCAGAGGTGCAGCGGAAACTAATACTGGTCACACAGGGAATGCTCAAAGCACCGACTGTAAGAAGAGTCTCTATTCTTGTACTTAAGGCGGCATTGTGCCTTTTGTATTTAATTGCGATGCGATTTCTGTGTTTCATCGGCAATGTGAAGGTCCAAGGAATTAACTGAACCTGCAGAGGTGTAGCGGAAACTAATACTGGTCTCACAGGGAATGCTCAAAGCACCGACTGTAAGAAGAGTCTCTATTCTTGTACTTAAGGCGGCATTGTGGCTTTTGTATTTAATTCCGATGCGATTTCTGTGTTTCATCGTCAATGTGAAGGTCCAAGGAATAAACTGAACCTGCAGAGGTGTAGCGGAAACTAATACTGGTCTCACAGGGAATGCTCACAGCACCGACTGTAAGAAGAGTCTCTATTCTTGTACTTAAGGCGGAATTGTGCCTTTTGTATTTAATTCCGATGCGATTTCTGTGTTTCATCGTCAATGTGAAGGTCCAAGGAATAAACTGAACCTGCAGAGGTGTAGCGGAAACTAATACTGGTCTCACAGGGAATTCTCAAAGTACCGACTGTAAGAAGAGTCTCTATTATTGTACATAAGGCGGCATTGTGCCTTTTGTATTTAATTCCGATGTAATTTCAGTGATTCATCGTCAATGTGAAGGTCCAAGGAATACATTGAACCTGCAGTGGTGTAGCGGAAACTAATACTGGTCTCACAGGGAATGCTCAAAGCACCGACTCTAAGAAGAGTCTCTATTCTTGTACTTAAGGCGGCAATTATGCGTTTTGTATTTAATTCCGAGCGATTTCTGTGTTTCATCGAGAATGTGAAGGTCCAAGGAATAAACTGAATCTGCAGAGGCGTAGCGGAAACTAATACTGGTCTCACAGGGAATGCTCAAAGCACCGACTGTAAGAAGAGTCTCTATTCTTGTACTTAAGGTGGCAATTATGCGTTTTGTATTTAATTCCGATGCGATTTCTGTGTTTCATCGACAATGTGAAGATCCAAGGAATAAACTGAACCTGCAGAGGTGTAGCGGAAACTAATACTGGTCTCACAGGGAATGCTCAAAGCACCGACTGTAAGAAGAGTCTCTATTCTTTTACTTAAGGCGGCATTGTGCCATTTGTATTTAATTCCGATGCGATTTCTGTGTTTCATCGTCAATGGGAAGGTCCAAGGAATAAACGGAACCTGCAGAGGTGTAGCGAAAACTAATACTGGTCTCACAGGAAATGCTCAAAGCACCGAATGTAAGAAGAGTCTCTATTCTTGTACTTAAGGCGGCATTGTGCCTTTTGTATTTAATTCCGATGCGATTCCTGTGTTTCATCGTCAGTGTGTAGGTCCAAGGAATAAACTGAACCTGCAGAGGTGTAGCGGAAACTAATACTGGTCTCACAGGGAATGCTCAAAGCACCGACTGTAAGAAGAGTCTCTATTCTTGTACTTAAGGCGGCATTGTAACTTTTGTATTTAATTCCGATGCGATTTCTGTGTTTCATCGTCAATGTGAAGGTCCAAGGAATAAACTGAACCTGCAGAGGTCTAGCGGAAACTAATACTGGTCTCACAGGGAATGCTCAAAGCACCGACTGTAAGAAGAGTCTCTATTCTTGTACTTAAGGCGGCATAGTGCCTTTTGTATTTAAATCCGATGCGATTTCTGTGTTTCATCGTCAATGTGAAGGTCCAAGGAATAAACGGAACCTGCAGAGGTGTAGCGGAAACTAATACTGGTCTCACAGGGAATGCTCAAAGCACCGACTGTAAGAAGAGTCTCCATTCTTGTAATTAAGGGGGCATTGTGGCTTTTGTATTTAATTCCGATGCGATTTCTGTGTTTCATCGACAATGTGAAGGTCCAAGGAATAAACTGAACCTGCAGAAGTGTAGCGGAAACTAATACTGGTCTCACAGGGAATGTTCAAACACCGACTGTAAGAAGAGTCTCTATTCTTGTACTTAAGGGGGCATTGTGGCTTTTGTATTTAATTCCGATGCGATTTCTGTGTTTCATCGACAATGTGAAGGTCCAAGGAATAAACTGAACCTGCAGAAGTGTAGCGGAAACTAATACTGGTCTCACAGGGAATGTTCAAACACCGACTGTAAGATGAGTCTCTATTCTTGTACTTAAGGCGGCATTGTGCCTTTTGTATTTAATTCCGATGCGATTTCTGTGTTTCATCGTCAATGTGAAGGTCCAAGGAATAAACTGAACCTGCAGAGGTGTAGCGGAAACTAATACTGGTCTCACAGGGAATGCTCAAAGCACCGACTGCAAGAAGAGTCTCTATTCTTGTACTTAAGGCGGCATTGTGCCTTTTGTTTTTAACTCCGATGCGATTTTTGTGTTTTATCGTCAATGTGAAGGTCCAAGGAATAAACTGAACCTGCAGAGGTGTAGCGGAAACTAATACTGGTCTCACAGGGAATGCTCAAAGCACCGACTGTAAGAAGAGTCTCTATTCTTGTACTTAAGGCGGCATTGTGCCTTTTGTATTTAATTCCGATGCGATTTCTGTGTTTCATCGTCAATGTGAAGGTCCAAGGAATACGTTGAACCTGTAGTGGTGTATCGGAAACTAATACTGGTTTCACAGGGAATGCTCAAAGCACCGACTGTAAGAAGAGTCTCTATTCTTGTACTTAAGGCGGCATTGTCCCTTTTGTATTTAATTCCGATGTGATTTCTGTGTTGCATCGTCAATGTGAAGGTCCAAGGAATAAACTGAACCTGCAGCGGTGTAGCGGAAACTACTACTGGTCTCACAGGGAATGCTCAAAGCACCGACTGTAAGAAGAGTCTCTATTCTTGTACTTAAGGCGGCATTGTGCCATTTGTATTTAATTCCGATGCGATTTCTGTGTTTCATCGTCAATGTGAAGGTCCCAGGAATAAACTGAACCTGCAGGGTGTAGCGGAAACTAATACTGGTCTCACAGGGAATGCTCAAAGCACCGACTGTAAGAAGAGTCTCTACTCTTGTACTTAAGGCGGCATTGTGCCTTTTGTATTTAATTCCGATGCGATTTCTGTGTTTCATCGTCAATGTGAAGGTCCAAGAAATAAACTGAACCTGCAGAGGTGTAGCGGAAACTAATACTGGTCTCACAGGGAATGCTCAAAGCACCGACTGTAAGAAGAGTCTCTATTCTTGTACTTAAGGCGGCATTGTGCCTTTTGTATTTAATTCCGATGCGATTTCTGTGTTTCATCGTCAATGTGAAGGTCCAAGGAATAAACTGAACCTGCAGAGGTGTAGCGGAAACTAATACTGGTCTCACAGGGAATGCTCAAAGCACCGACTGTAAGAAGAGTCTCTATTCTTGTACTTAAGGCGGCATTGTGCCTTTTGTATTTAATTCCGATGCGATTTCTGTGTTTCATCGTCAATGTGATGGTCCAAGGAATACATTGAACCTGCAGTGGTGTATCGGAAACTAATACTGGTCTCACAGGGAATGCTCAAAGCACCGACTGTAAGAAGAGTCTCTATTCATGTACTTAAGGCGGCATTGTCCCTTTTGTATTTAATTCCGATGTGATTTCTGTGTTGCATCGTCAATGTGAAGGTCCAAGGAATAAACTGAACCTGCAGAGGTGTAGCGGAAACTACTACTGGTCTCACAGGGAATGCTCAAAGCACCGACTGTAAGAAGAGTCTCTATTCTTGTACTTAAGGCGGCATTGTGCCTTTCGTATTTAATTCCGATGCGATTTCTGTGTTTCATCGTCAATGTGAAGGTCCAAGGAAAAAACTGAACCTGCAGAGGTGTAGCGGAAACTAATACTGGTCTCACAGGGAATGCTCAAAGCACCGACTGTAAGAAGAGTCTCTATTCTTGTACTTAAGGCGGCATTGTGCCTTTTGTATTTAATTCCGATGCGATTTCTGTGTTTCATCGTCAATGTGAAGGTCCAAGGAATACATTGAACCTGCAGTGGTGTATCGGAAACTAATACTGGTCTCACAGGGAATGCTCAAAGCACCGACTGTAAGAGGAGTCTCTATTGTTGTACTTAAGGCGGCACTGTGCCTTTTGTATTTAATTCCGATGCGATTTCTGTGTTTCATCGTCAATGTGAAGGTCCAAGAAATAAACTGAACCTGCAGAGGTGTAGCGGAAACTAATACTGGTCTCACAGGGAATGCTCAAAGCACCGACTGTAAGAAGAGTCTCTATTCTTGTACTTAAGGCGGCATTGTGCCTTTTGTATTTAATTCCGATGCGATTTCTGTGCTTCATCGTCAATGTGAAGGTCCAAGGAATAAACTGAACCTGCAGAGGTGTAGCGGAAACTAATACTGGTCTCACAGGGAATGCTCAAAGCACCGACTGTATGAAGAGTCTCTATTCTTGTACTTAAGGCGGCATTGTGCCTTTTGTATTTAATTCCGATGCGATATCTGTGTTTCATCGTCAATGTGAAGGTCCAAGGAATAAATTGAACCTGCAGTGGTGTATCGGAAACTAATACTGGTCTCACAAGGAATGCTCAAAGCACCGACTGTAAGAAGAGTCTCTATTTTTGTACTTAAGGCGGCATTGTCCCTTTCGTATTTAATTCCGATGTGACTTCTGTGTTGCATCGTCAATGTGAAGGTCCTAGGAATAAACTGAACCTGCAGAGGTGTAGCGGAAACTACTACTGGTCTCACAGGGAATGCTCAAAGCACCGACTGTAAGAAGGGTCTCTATTCTTGTACTTAAGGGTGTATTGTGCGTTTTGTATTTAATTCCGATGCGATTTCTGTATTTCATCGTCAATGTGAAGGTCCAAGGAATAAACTGAACCTGCAGAGGTGTAGCGGAAACTAATACTGGTCTCACAGGGAATGCTCAAAGCACCGACTGTAAGAAGAGTCTCTATTCTTGCACTTAAGGCGGCATTGTGCCTTTTGTATTTAATTCCGATGCGATTTCTGTGTTTCATCGTCAATGTGAAGGTCCAAGGAATAAACTGAACTTGCAGAGGTGTAGCGGAAACTAATACTGGTCTCACAGGGAATGCTCAAAGCACCGACTGTAAGAAGAGTCTCTATTCTTGTACTTAAGGCGGCATTGTAACTCTTGTATTTAATTCCGATGCGATTTCTGTGTTTCATCGTCAATGTGAAGGTCCAAGGAATAAACTGAACCTGCAGAGGTCTAGCGGAAACTAATACTGGTCTCACAGGGAATGCTCAAAGCACCGACTGTAAGAAGAGTCTCTATTCTTGTACTTAAGGCGGCATAGTGCCTTTTGTATTTAAATCCGATGCGATTTCTGTGTTTCATCGTCAATGTGAAGGTCCAAGGAATAAACGGAACCTGCAGAGGTGTAGCGGAAACTAATACTGGTCTCACAGGGAATGCTCAAAGCACCGACTGTAAGAAGAGTCTCTATTCTTGTACTTAAGGGGGCATTGTGGCTTTTGTATTTAATTCCGATGCGATTTCTGTGTTTCATCGACAATGTGAAGGTCCAAGGAATAAACTGAACCTGCAGAAGTGTAGCGGAAACTAATACTGGTCTCACAGGGAATGTTCAAACACCGACTGTAAGATGAGTCTCTATTCTTGTACTTAAGGCGGCATTGTGCCTTTTGTATTTAATTCCGATGCGATTTCTGTGTTTCATCGTCAATGTGAAGGTCCAAGGAATAAACTAAACCTGCAGAGGTGTAGCGGAAACTAATACTGGTCTCACAGGGAATGCTCAAAGCACCGACTGCAAGAAGAGTCTCTATTCTTGTACTTAAGGCGGCATTGTGCCTTTTGTTTTTAACTCCGATGCGATTTTTGTGTTTCATCGTCAATGTGAAGGTCCAAGGAATAAACTGAACCTGCAGAGGTGTAGCGGAAACTAATACTGGTCTCACAGGGAATGCTCAAAGCACCGACTGTAAGAAGAGTCTCTATTCTTGTACTTAAGGCGGCATTGTGCCTTTTGTATTTAATTCCGATGCGATTTCTGTGTTTCATCGTCAATGTGAAGGTCCAAGGAATAAACTGAACCTGCAGAGGTGTAGCGGAAACTAATACTGTCTCACAGGGAATGCTCAAATCACCGACTGTAAGAAGAGTCTCTATTCTTGTACTTAAGGCGGCATTGTGCCTTTTGTATTTAATTCCGATGCGATTTCTGTGTTTCATCGTCAATGTGAAGGTCCAAGGAATAAATTGAACCTGCAGTGGTGTATCGGAAACTAATACTGGTCTCACAGGGAATGCTCAAAGCACCGACTGTAAGAAGAGTCTCTATTCTTGTACTTAAGGCGGCATTGTCCCTTTTGTATTTAATTCCGATGTGATTTCTGTGTTGCATCGTCAATGTGAAGGTCCAAGGAATAAACTGAACCTGCAGAGGTGTAGCGGAAACTACTACTGGTCTCACAGGGAATGTTCAAAGCACCGACTGTAAGAAGGGTCTCTATTCTTGTACTTAAGGGTGTATTGTGCGTTTTGTATTTAATTCCGATGCGATTTCTGTATTTCATCGTCAATGTGAAGGTCCAAGGAATAAACCGAACCTGCAGAGGTGTAGCGGAAACTAATACTGGTCTCACAGGGAATGCTCAAAGCACCGACTGTAAGAAGAGTCTCTATTCTTGTACTTAAGGCGGCATTGTGCCTTTTGTATTTAATTCCGATGCGATTTCTGTGTTTCATCGTCAATGTGAAGGTCCAAGAAATAAACTGAACCTGCAGAGGTTTAGCGGAAACTAATACTGGTCTCACAGGGAATGCTGAAAGCACCGACTGTAAGAAGAGTCTCTATTCTTGTACTTAAGGCGGCATTGTGCCTTTTGTATTTAATTCCGATGCGATTTCTGTGTTTCATCGTCAATGTGAAGGTCCAAGGAATAAACTGAACCTGCAGAGGTGTAGCGGAAACTAATACTGGTCTCACAGGGAATGCTCAAAGCACCGACTGTAAGAAGAGTCTCTAGTCTTGTACTTAAGGCGGCATTGTGCCTTTTGTATTTAATTCCGATGCGATTTCTGTGTTTCATCGTCAATGTGAAGGTCCAAGGAATAAACTGAACCTGCAGAAGTGTAGCGGAAACTAATACTGGTCTCACAGGGAATGCTCAAAGCACCGACTGTAAGAAAAGTCTCTATTCTTGTACTTAAGGCGGCATTGTGCATTTTGTATTTAATTCCGATGTAATTTCAGTGTTTCATCGTCAATGTGAAGGTCCAAGAAATACATTGAACCTGCAGTGGGGAATCGGAAACTAATACTGGTCTCACAGGGAATGCTCAAACCACCGACGGTAAGAAGAGTCTCTATTCTTGTACTTAAGGCGGCATTGTTTCTTTTGTAATTAATTCCGATGTAATTTCTGTGTTTCATCGTCAATGGGTATGTCCAAGGAATAGATTGAACCTGCAGTGGTGTATCGGATACTATTACTGGTCTCACAGGGAATGTTCAAAGCACCGACTGTAAGAAGAGTCTCTATTCTTGTACTTAAGGCGGAATTGTGCCATTTGTATTTAATTCTGATGCGATTTCTGTGTTTCATCGTCAATGTGAAGGTCCAAAGAATAAACTGAACCTGCAGAGGTGTAGCGGAAACTAATACTGGTCTCACAGGGAATGCTCAAAGCACCGACTGTAAGAAGAGTCTCTATTCTTGTTCTTAAGGTGGCATTGTGCCTTTTGTATTTAATTCCGATGCGATTTCTGTGTTTCATCCTCAATGTGAATGTCCAAGGAATAAACTGAACCTGCAGAGGTGTAGCGGAAACTAATACTGGTCTCACAGGGAATGCTCAAATCACCAACTGTAAGAAGAGTCTCTACTCTTGTACTTAAGGCGGCATTGTGCCTTTTGTATTTAATTCCGATGCGATTTCTGTGTTTCATCGTCAATGTGAAGGTCCAAGGAATAAACTGAACCTGCAGAGGTGTAGCGGAAACTACTACTGGTCTCACAGGGAATGCTCAAAGCACCGACTGTAAGAAGAGTCTCTACTCTTGTTAATAAGGCGGCATTGTGAATTTTGTATTTAATTCCGATGCGATTCCTGTGTTTCATTGTCAATGTGAAGGTCCAAGGAATAAACTGAACCTGCAGAGGTGTAGCGGAAACTAATACTGGTCTCACAGGGAATGCTCAAAGCACCGACTGTAAGAAGAGTCTCTATTCTTGTACTTAAGGCGGCATTGTGCCTGTTGTATTTAATTCCGATGCGATTTCTGTGTTTCATCGTCAATGTGAAGGTCCAAGGAATAAACTGAACCTGCAGAGGTGTAGCGGAAACTAATACTGGTCTCACAGGGAATGCTCAAAGCACCGACTGTAAGAAAAGTCTCTATTCTTGTACTTAAGGCGGCATTGTGCATTTTGTATTTAATTCCGATGTAATTTCAGTGCTTCATCGTCAATGTGAAGGTCCAAGAAATACATTGAACCTGCAGTGGTGAATCGGAAACTAATACTGGTCTCACAGGGAATGCTCAAACCACCGACGGTAAGAAGAGTCTCTATTCTTGTACTTAAGGCGGCATTGTTTCTTTTGTAATTAATTCCGATGTAATTTCTGTGTTTCATCGTCAATGGGTATGTCCAAGGAATAGATTGAACCTGCAGTGGTGTATCGGATACTAATACTGGTCTCACAGGGAATGTTCAAAGCACCGACTGTAAGAAGAGTCTCTATTCTTGTACTTAAGGCGGAATTGTGCCATTTGTATTTAATTCTGATGCGATTTCTGTGTTTCATCGTCAATGTGAAGGTCCAAAGAATAAACTGAACCTGCAGAGGTGTAGCGGAAACTAATACTGGTCTCACAGGGAATGCTCAATGCACCGACTGTAAGAAGAGACTCTATTCTTGTACTTAAGGTGGCATTGTGCCTTTTGTATTTAATTCCGATGCGATTTCTGTGTTTCATCGTCAATGTGAAGGTCCAAGAAATAAACTGAACCTGCAGAGGTGTAGCGGAAACTAATACTGGTCTCACAGGGAATGCTCAAAGCACCCACTGTAAGAAGAGTCTCTATTCTTGTACTTAAGGCGACATTGTGCCTTTTGTATTTAATTCCGATGCGATTTCTGTGTTTCATCGTCAATGTGAAGGTCCAAGGAATAAACTGAACCTGCAGAGGTGTAGCGGAAAGTAATACTGGTCTCACAGGGAATGCTCAAAGCACCGACTTTAAGAAGAGTCCCTATTCTTGTACTTAAGGCGGCATTGTGCCTTTTGTATTTAATTCCGATGCGATTTCTGTGTTTCATCGTCAATGTGAAGGTCCAAGGAATAAACTGAACCTGCAGAGCTGTAGCGGAAACTAATACTGGTCTCACAGGGAATGCTCAAAGCACCGACTGTAAGAAGAGTCTCTATTCTTGTTCTTAAGGCGGCATTGTGCCTTTTGTATTTAATTCCGATGCGATTTCTGTGTTTCATCCTCAATGTGAATGTCCAAGGAATAAACTGAACCTGCAGAGGTGTAGCGGAAACTAATACTGGTCTCACAGGGAATGCTCAAATCACCAACTGTAAGAAGAGTCTCTACTCTTGTACTTAAGGCGGCATTGTGTCTTTTGTATTTAATTCCGATGCGATTTCTGTGTTTCATCGTCAATGTGAAGGTCCAAGGAATAAACTGAACCTGCAGAGGTGTAGCGGAAACTAATACTGGTCTCACAGGGAACGCTCAAAGCACCGACTGTAAGAAGAGTCTCTACTCTTGTACATAAGGCGGCATTGTGAATTTTGTATTTAATTCCGATGTGATTCCTGTGTTTCATTGTCAATGTAAAGGTCCAAGGAATGAACTGAACATGCAGAGGTGTAGCGGAAACTAATACTGGTCTCACAGGGAATGCTCAAAGCACCGACTGTAAGAAGAGTCTCTACTCTTGTACTTAAGGCGGCATTGTGCCTTTTGTATTTAATTCCGATGCGATTGCTGTGTTTCATCGTCAATGTGAAGGTCCAAGGAATAAACTGAACCTGCAAAGGTGTAGCGGAAACTAATACTGGTCTCACAGGGCATGCTCAAAGCACCGACTGTAAGAAAACTCTCTATTCTTGTACTTTAGGCGGCATTGTGCCATTTGCATTTAATTCCAAAGCGATTTCTGTGTTTCATCGTCAATGTGAAGGTCCAAGGAATAAACTGAACCTGCAGAGGTGTAGCGGAAACTAATACTGGTCTCACAGGGAATGCTGAAAGCACCGACTGTCAGAAGAGTCTCTATTCTTGTACTTAAAGCGGCATTGTGCCTTTTGTATTTAATTCCGATGCGATTCCTGTGTTTCATCGGCAATGTGAAGGTCCAAGGAATAAACTGAACCTGCAGAGGTGTAGCGGAAACTATTACTGGTCTCACAGGGAATGCTCAAAGCACCGAATGTAAGAAGAGTCTCTATTCTTGTACTTAAGGCGGCATTGTGCCTTTTGTATTTAATTCCGATGCGAATTCTGTGTTTCATCGTCAAGGTGAAGGTCCAAGGAATAATCTGAACCTGCAGAGGTGTAGCGGAAACTTATACTGGTCTCACAGGGAATGCTCAAAGCACCGACTGTAAGAAGAGTCTCTATTCTTGTACTTCAGGCGGCATTGTGCATTTTGTATTTAATTCCGATGCGATTTCTGTGTTTCATCGTCAATGTGAGGGCCCAAGGAATAAAGTGAACCTGCAGAGGTGTAGCGGAAACTAATACCGGTCTCACAGGGAATGCTCAAAGCACCGACTGTAAGAAGAGTCTCTATTATTGTACTTAAGGCGGCATTGTGGCTTTTGTATTTAATTCCGATGCGATTTCTGTGTTTCATCGTCAACGTGGAGGTCCAAGGAATAAACTGAACCTGCAGAGGTGTAGCGGAAACTAATACTGGTCTCACAGGTAATTCTCAAAGCACCGACTGTGAGAAGAGTCTCTATTATTGTACTTAAGGCGGCATTGTGCCTTTTGTATTTAATTCCGATATAATTTCTGTGTTTCATCGTCAATGTGAACGTCCAAGAAATAAACGGAACCTGCAGAGGTGTAGCGGAAACTAATACTGGTCTCACAGGGAGTGCTCAAAGCACTGACTGTAAGAAGAGTCTCTATTCTTGTACTTAAGGCGGCATTGTGCCTTTTGTATATAATTCCGATGCGATTTCAGTGTTTCATCGTCAATGTGAAGGTCCAAGGAATAAGCTGAACCTGCAGAGGTTTAGCGGAAACTAATACTGGTCTCACAGGGAATTCTCAAAGCACCGACTGTAAGAAGAGTCTCTATTCTTGTACTTAAGGCGGCATTGTGCCTTTTATATTTAATTCCGATGTAATTTCAGTGTTTCATCGTCAATTTGAAGGTCCAAGGAATACATTGAACCTGCAGTGGTGTATCGGATACTAATACTGGTCTCACAGGGAATGCTCAAAGCACCGACTGTAAAAAGAGTCTCTATTCTTGTACTTAAGGCGGCATTGTGCCTTTTGTATTTAATTCCGATGCGATTTCTGTGTTTCATCGTCAATGTGAAGGTCCAAGGAATAAACTGAACCTGCAGAGGTGCAGCGGAAACTAATTCTGGTCACACAGGGAATGCTCAAAGCACCGACTGTAAGAAGAGTCTCTATTCTTGTACTTAAAGCGGCATTGTGTATTTTGTATTTAATTGCGATGCGATTTCTGTGTTTCAACGGCAATGTGAAGGTCCAAGGAATAACCTGAACCTGCAGAGGTGTAGCGGAAACTAATACTGGTGTCACAGGGAATGCTCAAAGCACCGACTGTAAGAAGAGTCTCTATTCTTGTACTTAAGGCGGCATTGTGGCTTTTGTATTTAATTCCGATGCGATTTCTGTGATTCATCGTCAATGTGAAGGTCCAAGGAATAAACTGAACCTGCAGAGGTGTAGCGGAAACTAATACTGGTCTCACAGGGAATGCTCACAGCACCGACTGTAAGAAGAGTCTCTATTCTTGTACTTAAGGCGGAATTGTGCCTTTTGTATTTAATTCCGATGCGATTTCTGTGTTTCATCGACAATGTGAAGATCCAAGGAATAAACTGTACCTGCAGAGGTGTAGCGGAAACTAATACTGGTCTCACAGGGAATGCTCAAAGCACCGACTGTATGAAGAGTCTCTATTCTTGTACTTAAGGCGGCATTGTAACTTTTGTATTTAATTCCGATGCGATTTCTGTGTTTCATCGTCAATGTGAAGGTCCAAGGAATAAACTGAAACTGCAGAGGTCTAGCGGAAACTAATACTGGTCTCACAGGGAATGCTCAAAGCACCGACTGTAAGAAGAGTCTCTATTCTTGTACTTAAGGCGGCATTGTGCCTGTTATATTTAATTCCGATGTAATTTCAGTGTTTCATCGTCAATTTGAAGGTCCAAGGAATACATTGAACCTGCAGTGGTGTATCGGATACTAATACTGGTCTCACAGGGAATGCTCAAAGCACCGACTGTAAAAAGAGTCTCTATTCTTGTACTTAAGGCGGCATTGTGCCTTTTGTATTTAATTCCGATGCGATTTCTGTGTTTCATCGTCAATGTGAAGGTCCAAGGAATAAACTGAACCTGCAGAGGTGCAGCGGAAACTAATACTGGTCACACAGGGAATGCTCAAAGCACCGACTGTAAGAAGAGTCTCTATTCTTGTACTTAAAGCGGCATTGTGCCTTTTGTATTTAATTGCGATGCGATTTCTGTGTTTTATCGGCAATGTGAAGGTCCAAGGAATAACCTGAACCTGCAGAGGTGTAGCGGAAACTAATACTGGTGTCACAGGGAATGCTCAAAGCACCGACTGTAAGAAGAGTCTCTATTCTTGTACTTAAGGCGGCATTGTGGCTTTTGTATTTAATTCCGATGCGATTTCTGTGTTTCATCGTCAATGTGAAGGTCCAAGGAATAAATTGAACCTGCAGAGGTGTAGCGGAAACTAATACTGGTCTCACAGGGAATGCTCACAGCACCGACTGTAAGAAGAGTCTCTATTCTTGTACTTAAGGCGGAATTGTGCCTTTTGTATTTAATTCCGATGCGATTTCTGTGTTTCATCGTCAATGTGAAGGTCCAAGGAATAAACTGAACCTGCAGAGGTGTAGCGGAAACTAATACTGGTCTCACAGGGAATTCTCAAAGTACCGACTGTAAGAAGAGTCTCTATTATTGTACATAAGGCGGCATTGTGCCTTTTGTATTTAATTCCGATGTAATTTCAGTGTTTCATTGTCAATGTGAAGGTCCAAGGAATACATTGAACCTGCAGTGGTGTAGCGGAAACTAATACTGGTCTCACAGGGAATGCTCAAAGCACCGACTCTAAGAAGAGTCTCTATTCTTGTACTTAAGGCGGCAATTATGCGTTTTGTATTTAATTCCGAGCGATTTCTGTGTTTCATCGACAATGTGAAGGTCCAAGGAATAAACTGAACCTGCAGAGGCGTAGCGGAAACAAATACTGGTCTCACAGGGAATGCTCAAAGCACCGACTGTAAGAAGAGTCTCTATTCTTGTACTTAAGGCGGCATTGTGCCATTTGTATTTAATTCCGATGCGATTTTTGTGTTTCATCGTCAATGTGAAGGTCGAAGGAATAAACTGAACCTGCAGAGGTGTAGCGAAAACTAATACTGGTCTCACAGGGAATGCTCAAAGCACCGACTGTAAGAAGAGTCTCTATTCTTGTACTTAAGGCGGCATTGTGCCTTTTGTATTTAATTCCGATGCGATTTCTGTGTTTCATCGTCAATGTGAAGGTCCAAGGAATAAACTGGACCTGCAGAAGTGTAGCGGAAACTAATACTGGTCTCACAGGGAATGCTCAAATCACCGACTGTAAGAAGAGTCTCTATTCTTGTTCTTAAGGTGGCAATTATGCGTTTTGTATTTAATTCCGATGCGATTTCTGTGTTTCATCGACAATGTGAAGATCCAAGGAATAAACTGAATCTGCAGAGGTGTAGCGGAAACTAATACTGGTCTCACAGGGAATGCTCAAAGCACCGACTGTAAGAAGAGTCTCTATTCTTGTACTTAAGGCGGCATTGTAACTTTTGTATTTAATTCCGATGCGATTTCTGTGTTTCATCGTCAATGTGAAGGTCCAAGGAATAAACTGAACCTGCAGAGGTCTAGCGGAAACTAATACTGGTCTCACAGGGAATGCTCAAAGCACCGACTGTAAGAAGAGTCTCTATTCTTGTACTTAAGGCGGCATAGTGCCTTTTGTATTTAAATCCGATGCGATTTCTGTGTTTCATCGTCAATGTGAAGGTCCAAGGAATAAACGGAATCTGCAGAGGTGTAGCGGAAACTAATACTGGTCTCACAGGGAATGCTCAAAGCACCGACTGTAAGTAGAGTCTCTATTCTTGTACTTAACGGGGCATTGTGGCTTTTGTATTTAATTCCGATGCGATTTCTGTGTTTCATCGTCAATGTGAAGGTCCAAGGACTAAACTGAACCTGCAGAGGTGTAGCGGAAACTAATACTGGTCTCACAGGGCATGCTCAAAGCACCGACTCTAAGAAGACTCACTATTCTTGTACTTAAGGCGGCATTGTGCCATTTGTATTTAATTCCGATGCGATTTCTGTGTTTCATCGTCAATGTGAAGGTCCAAGGAATAAACTGAACCTGCAGAGGTGTAGCGGAAACTAATACTGGTCTCACAGGGAATGCTGAAAGCACCGACTGTCAGAAGAGTCTCTATTCTTGTACTTAAAGCGGCATTGTGCCTTTTGTATTTAATTCCGATGCGATTCCTGTGTTTCATCGGCAATGTGAAGGTCCAAGGAATAAACTGAACCTGCAGAGGTGTAGCGGAAACTATTACTGGTCTCACAGGGAATGCTCAAAGCACCGAATGTAAGAAGAGTCTCTATTCTTGTACTTAAGGCGGCATTGTGCCTTTTGTATTTAATTCCGATGCGAATTCTGTGTTTCATCGTCAAGGTGAAGGTCCAAGGAATAAACTGAACCTGCAGAGGTGTAGCGGAAACTTATACTGGTCTCACAGGGAATGCTCAAAGCACCGACTGTAAGAAGAGTCTCTATTCTTGTACTTCAGGCGGCATTGTGCCTTTTGTATTTAATTCCGATGCGATTTCTGTGTTTCATCGTCAATGTGAGGGCCCAAGGAATAAAGTGAACCTGCAGAGGTGTAGCGGAAACTAATACTGGTCTCACAGGGAATGCTCAAAGCACCGACTGTAAGAAGAGTCTCTATTATTGTACTTAAGGCGGCATTGTGGCTTTTGTATTTAATTCCGATGCGATTTCTGTGTTTCATCGTCAATGTGAAGGTCCAAGGAATAAACTGAACCTGCAGAGGTGTAGCGGAAACTAATACTGGTCTCACAGGGAATTCTCAAAGCACCGACTGTAAGAAGGGTCTCTATTATTGTACTTAAGGCGGCATTGTGCCTTTTGTATTTAATTCCGATATAATTTCTGTGTTTCATCGTCAATGTGAACGTCCAAGGAATAAACTGAACCTGCAGAGGTGTAGCGGAAACTAATACTGGTCTCACAGGGAATGCTCAAAGCACTGACTGTAAGAAGAGTCTCTATTCTTGTACTTAATGCGGCATTGTGCCTTTTGTATTTAATTCCGATGCGATTTCAGTGTTTCATCGTCAATGTGAAGGTCCAGGGAATAAGCTGAACCTGCAGAGGTTTAGCGGAAACTAATACTGGTCTCACAGGGAATGCTCAAAGCACCGACTGTAAGAAGAGTCTCTATTCTTGTACTTAAGGCGGCATTGTGCCTTTTATATTTAATTCCGATGTAATTTCAGTGTTTCATCGTCAATTTGAAGGTCCAAGGAATACATTGAACCTGCAGTGGTGTATCGGATACTAATACTGGTCTCACAGGGAATGCTCAAAGCACCGACTGTAAAAAGAGTCTCTATTCTTGTACTTAAGGCGGCATTGTGCCTTTTGTATTTAATTCCGATGCGATTTCTGTGTTTCATCGTCAATGTGAAGGTCCAAGGAATAAACTGAACCTGCAGAGGTGCAGCGGAAACTAATACTGGTCACACAGGGAATGCTCAAAGCACCGACTGTAAGAAGAGTCTCTATTCTTGTACTTAAAGCGGCCTTGTGCCTTTTGTATTTAATTGCGATGCGATTTCTGTGTTTCATCGGCAATGTGAAGGTCCAAGGAATAAACTGAACCTGCAGAGGTGTAGCGGAAACTAATACTGGTCTCACAGGGAATGCTCAAAGCACCGACTGTAAGAAGAGTCTCTATTCTTGTACTTAAGGCGGCATTGTGGCTTTTGTATTTAATTCCGATGCGATTTCTGTGTTTCATCGTCAATGTGAAGGTCCAAGGAATAAACTGAACCTGCAGAGGTGTAGCGGAAACTAATACTGGTCTCACAGGGAATGCTCACAGCACCGACTGTAAGAAGAGTCTCTATTCTTGTACTTAAGGCGGAATTGTGCCTTTTGTATTTGATTCCGATGCGATTTCTGTGTTTCATCGTCAATGTGAAGGTCCAAGGAATAAACTGAACCTGCAGAGGTGTAGCGGAAACTAATACTGGTCTCACAGGGAATTCTCAAAGTACCGACTGTAAGAAGAGTCTCTATTATTGTACATAAGGCGGCATTGTGCCTTTTGTATTTAATTCCGATGTAGTTTCAGTGCTTCATTGTCAATGTGAAGGTCCAAGGAATACATTGAACCTGCAGTGGTGCAGCGGAAACTAATACTGGTCTCACAGGGAATGCTCAAAGCACCGACTGTAAGAAGAGTCTCTATTCTTGTACTTAAGGCGGCATTGTAACTTTTGTATTTAATTCCGATGCGATTTCTGTGTTTCATCGTCAATGTGAAGGTCCCAGGAATAAACTGAACCTGCAGAGGTCTAGCGGAAACTAATACTGGTCTCACAGGGAATGCTCAAAGCACCGACTGTAAGAAGAGTCTCTATTCTTGTACTTAAGGCGGCATAGTGCCTTTTGTATTTAAATCCGATGCGATTTCTGTGTTTCATCGTCAATGTGAAGGTCCAAGGAATAAACAGAATCTGCAGAGGTGTAGCGGAAACTAATACTGGTCTCACAGGGAATGCTCAAAGCACCGACTGTAAGTAGAGTCTCTATTCTTGTACTTAACGGGGCATTGTGGCTTTTGTATTTAATTCCGATGCGATTTCTGTGTTTCATCGACAATGTGAAGGTCCAAGGAATAAACTGAACCTGCAGAAGTGTAGCGGAAACTAATACTGGTCTCACAGGGAATGTTCAAACACCGACTGTAAGAAGAGTCTCTATTCTTGTACTTAAGGCGGCATTGTGCCTTTTGTATTTAATTCCGATGCGATTTCTGTGTTTCATCGTCAATGTGAAGGTCCAAGGAATTAACTGAACCTGCAGAGGTGTAGCGGAAACTAATACTGGTCTCACAGGGAATGCTCAAAGCACCGACTGCAAGAAGAGTCTCTATTCTTGTACTTAAGGCGGCATTGTGCCTTTTGTTTTTAACTCCGATGCGATTTCTGTGTTTCATCGTCAATGTGAAGGTCCAAGGAATAAACTGAACCTGCAGAGGTGTAGCGGAAACTAATACTGGTCTCACAGGGAATGCTCAAAGCACCGACTGTAAGAAGAGTCTCTATTCTTGTACTTAAGGCGGCATTGTGCCTTTTGTATTTAATTCCGATGCGATTTCTGTGTTTCATCGTCAATGTGAAGGTCCAAGGAATACATTGAACCTGTAGTGGTGTATCGGAAACTAATCCTGGTTTCACAGGGAATGCTCAAAGCACCGACTGTAAGAAGAGTCTCTATTCTTGTACTTAAGGCGGCATTGTCCCTTTTGTATTTAATTCCGATGCGATTTCTGTTTTGCATCGTCAATGTGAAGGTCCAAGGAATAAACTGAACCTGCAGCGGTGTAGCGGAAACTACTACTGGTCTCACAGGGAATGCTCAAAGCACCGACTGTAAGAAGAGTCTCTATTCTTGTACTTAAGGCGGCATTGTGCGTTTTGTATTTAATTCCGATGCGATTACTGTGTTTCATCGTCAATGTGAAGATCCAAGGAATAAACTGAACCTGCAGGGTGTAGCGGAAACTAATACTGGTCTCACAGGGAATGCTCAAAGCACCGACTGTAAGAAGAGTCTCTATTCTTGTACTTAAGGCGGCATTGTGCCTTTTGTATTTAATTCCGATGCGATTTCTGTGTTTCATCGTCAATGTGAAGGTCCAAGAAATAAACTGAACCTGCAGAGGTGTAGCGGAAACTAATACTGGTCTCACAGGGAATGCTCAAAGCACCGACTGTAAGAAGAGTCTCTATTATTGTACTTAAGGCGGCATTGTGGCTTTTGTATTTAATTCCGATGCGATTTCTGTGTTTCATCGTCAATGTGAAGGTCCAAGGAATAAACTGAACCTGCAGAGGTGTAGCGGAAACTAATACTGGTCTCACAGGGAATTCTCAAAGCACCGACTGTAAGAAGAGTCTCTATTATTGTACTTAAGGCGGCATTGTGCCTTTTGTATTTAATTACGATATAATTTCTGTGTTTCATCGTCAATGTGAACGTCCAAGGAATAAACTGAACCTGCAGAGGTGTAGCGGAAACTAATACTGGTCTCACAGGGAATGCTCAAAGCACTGACTGTAAGAAGAGTCTCTATTCTTGTACTTAAGGCGGCATTGTGCCTTTTGTATTTAATTCCGATGCGATTTCAGTGTTTCATCGTCAATGTGAAGGTCCAAGGAATAAGCTGAACCTGCAGAGGTTTAGCGGAAACTAATACTGGTCTCACAGGGAATGCTCAAAGCACCGACTGTAAGAAGAGTCTCTATTCTTGTACTTAAGGCGGCATTGTGCCTTTTATATTTAATTCCCATATAATTTCAGTGTTTCATCGTCAATTTGAAGGTCCAAGGAATAAATTGAACCTGCAGTGGTGTATCGGATACTAATACTGGTCTCACAGGGAATGCTCAAAGCACCGACTGTAAAAAGAGTCTCTATTCTTGTACTTAAGGCGGCATTGTGCCTTTTGTATTTAATTCCGATGCGATTTCTGTGTTTCATCGTCAATGTGAAGGTCCAAGGAATAAACTGAACCTGCAGCTGTGCAGCGGAAACTAATACTGGTCACACAGGGAATGCTCAAAGCACCGACTGTAAGAAGAGTCTCTATTCTTGTACTTAAGGCGGCATTGTGCCTTTTGTATTTAATTGCGATGCGATTTCTGTGTTTCATCGGCAATGTGAAGGTCCAAGGAATAAACTGAACCTGCAGAGGTGTAGCGGAAACTAATACTGGTCTCACAGGGAATGCTCAAATCACCGACTGTAAGAAAAGTCTCTATTCTTGTACTTACGGCGGCATTGTGGCTTTTGTATTTAATTCCGATGCGATTTCTGTGTTTCATCGTCAATGTGAAGGTCCAAGGAATAAACTGAACCTGCAGAGGTGTAGCGGAAACTGATACTGGTCTCACAGGGAATGCTCACAGCACCGACTGTAAGAAGAGTCTCTATTCTTGTACTTAAGGCGGAATTGTGCCTTTTGTATTTAATTCCGATGCGATTTCTGTGTTTCATCGTCAATGTGAAGGTCCAAGGAATAAACTGAACCTGCAGAGGTGTAGCGGAAACTAATACTGGTCTCACAGGGAATTCTCAAAGTACCGACTGTAAGAAGAGTCTCTATTATTGTACATAAGGCGGCATTGTGCCTTTTGTATTTAATTCCGATGTAATTTCAGTGCTTCATCGTCAATGTGAAGGTCCAAGGAATTCATTGAACCTGCAGTGGTGTAGCGGAAACTAATACTGGTCTCACAGGGAATGCTCAAAGCACCGACTAAGAAGAGTCTCTATTCTTGTACTTAAGGCGGCAATTATGCGTTTTGTACTTAATTCCGAGCGATTTCTGTGTTTCATCGACAATGTGAAGGTCCAAGGAATAAACTGAACCAGCAGAGGCGTAGCGGAAACTAATACTGGTCTCACAGGGAATGCTCAAAGCACCGACTGTAAGAAGAGTCTCTATTCTTGTACTTAAGGCGGCATTGTGCCATTTGTATTTAATTCCGATGCGATTTTTGTGTTTCATCGTCAATGTGAAGGTCCAAGGAATAAACTGAACCTGCAGAGGTGTAGCGAAAACTAATACTGGTCTCACAGGGAATGGTCAAAGCACCGACTGTAAGAAGAGTCTCTATTCTTGTACTTAAGGCGGCATTGTGCCTTTTGTATTTAATTCCGATGCGATTTCTGTGTTTCATCGTCAATGTGAAGGTCCAAGGAATAAACTGGACCTGCAGAGGTGTAGCGGAAACTAATACTGGTCTCACAGGGAATGCTCAAAGCACCGACTGTAAGAAGAGTCTCTATTCTTGTACTTAAGGTGGCAATTATGCGTTTTGTATTTAATTCCGATGCGATTTCTGTGTTTCATCGACAATGTGAAGATCCAAGGAATAAACTGAACCTGCAGAGGTGTAGCGGAAACTAATACTGGTCGCACAGGGAATGCTCAAAGCACCGACTGTAAGAAGAGTCTCTATTCTTGTACTTAAGGCGGCATTGTAACTTTTGTATTTAATTCCGATGCGATTTCTGTGTTTCATCGTCAATGTGAAGGTCCAAGGAATAAACTGAACCTGCAGAGGTCTAGCGGAAACTAATACTGGTCTCACAGGGAATGCTCAAAGCACCGACTGTAAGAAGAGTCTCTATTCTTGTACTTAAGGCGGCATAGTGCCTTTTGTATTTAAATCCGATGCGATTTCTGTGTTTCATCGTCAATGTGAAGGTCCAAGGAATAAACGGAACCTGCAGAGGTGTAGCGGAAACTAATACTGGTCTCACAGGGAATGCTCAAAGCACCGACTGTAAGTAGAGTCTCTATTCTTGTACTTAAGGGGGCATTGTGGCTTTTGTATTTAATTCCGATGCGATTTCTGTGTTTCATCGACAATGTGAAGGTCCAAGGAATAAACTGAACCTGCAGAAGTGTAGCGGAAACTAATACTGGTCTCACAGGGAATGTTCAAACACCGACTGTAAGAAGAGTCTCTATTCTTGTACTTAAGGCGGCATTGTGCCTTTTGTATTTAATTCCGATGCGATTTCTGTGTTTCATCGTCAATGTGAAGGTCCAAGGAATACATTGAACCTGTAGTGGTGTATCGGAAACTAATACTGGTTTCACAGGGAATGCTCAAAGCACCGACTGTAAGAAGAGTCTCTATTCTTGTACTTAAGGCGGCATTGTCCCTTTTGTATTTAATTCCGATGTGATTTCTGTGTTGCATCGTCAATGTGAAGGTCCAAGGAATAAACTGAACCTGCAGCGGTGTAGCGGAAACTACTACTGGTCTCACAGGGAATGCTCAAAGCACCGACTGTAAGAAGAGTCTCTATTCTTGTACTTAAGGCGGCATTGTGCGTTTTGTATTTAATTCCGATGCGATTTCTGTGTTTCATCGTCAATGTGAAGGTCCAAGGAATAAACTGAACCTGCAGGGAGTAGCGGAAACTAATACTGGTCTCACAGGGAATGCTCAAAGCACCGACTGTAAGAAGAGTCTCTATTCTTGTACTTAAGGCGGCATTGTGCCTTTTGTATTTAATTCCGATGCGATTTCTGTGTTTCATCGTCAATGTGAAGGTCCAAGAAATAAACTGAACCTGCAGAGGTGTAGCGGAAACTAATACTGGTCTCACAGGGAATGCTCAAAGCACCGACTGTAAGAAGAGTCTCTATTCTTGTACTTAAGGCGGCATTGTGCCTTTTGTATTTAATTCCGATGCGATTTCTGTGTTTCATCGTCAATGTGAAGGTCCAAGGAATAAACTGAACCTGCAGAGG
This sequence comes from Schistocerca americana, assembly GCF_021461395.2. Taxonomy (NCBI): domain Eukaryota; kingdom Metazoa; phylum Arthropoda; class Insecta; order Orthoptera; family Acrididae; genus Schistocerca; species Schistocerca americana. Next base: position 727,827,630 of record NC_060123.1, on the reverse strand, counting down.
TGTAGCGGAAACTAATACTGGTCTCACAAGGAATGCTCAAAGCACCGACTGTAAGAAGAGTCTCTTTTCTTGTACTTAAGGCGGCATTGTGCCTTTTGTATTTAATTCCGATGCGATTTCTGTGTTTCATCGTCAATGTGAAGGTCCAAGGAATACATTGAACCTGCAGAGGTGTAGCGGAAACTAATACTGGTCTCACAGGGAATGCTCAAAGCACCGACTGTAAGAAGAGTCTCTATTCTTGTACTTAAGGCGGCATTGTGCCTTTTATTTTTAATTCCGATGCGATTTCTGTGTTTCATCGTCAATGTGAAGGTCCAAGGAATAAACTGAACCTGCAGAGGTGTAGCGGAAACTAATACTGGTCTCACAGGGAATGCTCAAAGCACCGACTGGAAGAAGAGTCTCTATTCTTGTACTTAAGGCGGCATTGTCCCTTTTGTATTTATTTCCGATGTGATTTCTGTGTTGCATCGTCAATGTGAAGGTCCAAGGAATAAACTGAACCTGCAGAGGTGTAGCGGAAACTACTACTGGTCTCACAGGGAATGCTCAAAGCACCGACTGTAAGAAGAGTCTCTATTCTTGTACTTAAGGCGGCATTGTGCGTTTTGTATTTAATTCCGATGCGATTACTGTGTTTCATCGTCAATGTGAAGGTCCAAGGAATAAACTGAACCTGCAGGGTGTAGCGGAAACTAATACTGGACTCACCGGGAATGCTCAAAGCACCGACTGTAAGAGGAGTCTCTATTCTTGTACTTAAGGCGGCACTGTGCCTTTTGTATTTAATTCCGATGCGATTTCTGTGTTTCATCGTCAATGTGAAGGTCCAAGAAATAAACTGAACCTGCAGAGGTGTAGCGGAAACTAATACTGGTCTCACAGGGAATGCTCAAAGCACCGACTGTAAGAAGAGTCTCTATTCTTGTACTTAAGGCGGCATTGTGCCTTTTGTATTTAATTCCGATGCGATTTCTGTGTTTCATCGTCAATGTGAAGGTCCAAGGAATAAACTGAACCTGCAGAGGTGTAGCAGAAACTAATACTGGTCTCACAGGGAATGCTCAAAGCACCGACTGTAAGAAGAGTCTCTATTCTTGTACTTAAGGCGGCATTGTGCCTTTTGTATTTAATTCCGATGCGATTTCTGTGTTTCATCGTCAATGTGAAGGTCCAAGGAATACATTGAACCTGCAGTGGTGTATCGGAAACTAATACTGGTCTCACAGGGAATGCTCAAAGCACCGACTGTTAGAAGAGTCTCTATTCTTGTACTTAAGGCGGCATTGTCCCTTTTGTATTTAATTCCGATGTGATTTCTGTGTTGCATCGTCAATGTGAAGGTCCAAGGAATAAACTGAACCTGCAGAGGTGTAGCGGAAACTAATACTGGGCTCACAGGGAATGCTCAAAGCACCGACTGTAAGAAGAGTCTCTATTATTGTACTTAAGGCGGCATTGTGCCTTTTGTATTTAATTCCGATATAATTTCTGTGTTTCATCGTCAATGTGAACGTCCAAGGAATAAACTGAACCTGCAGAGGTGTAGCGGAAACTAATACTGGTCACACAGGGAATGCTCAAAGCACTGACTGTAAGAAGAGTCTCTATTCTTGTACTTAAGGCGGCATTGTGCCTTTTGTATTTAATTCCGATGCGATTTCATTGTTTCATCGTCAATGTGAAGGTCCAAGGAATAAGCTGAACCTGCAGAGGTTTAGCGGAAACTAATACTGGTCTCACAGGGAATGCTCAAAGCACCGACTGTAAGAAGAGTCTCTATTCTTGTACTTAAGGCGGCATTGTGCCTTTTATATTTAATTCCGATGTAATTTCAGTGTTTCATCGTCAACTTGAAGGTCCAAGGAATACATTGAACCTGCAGTGGTGTATCGGATACTAATACTGGTCTCACAGGGAATGCTCAAAGCACCGACTGTAAAAAGAGTCTCTATTCTTGTACTTAAGGCGGCATTGTGCCTTTTGTATTTAAATCCGATGCGATTTCTGTGTTTCATCGTCAATGTGAAGGTCCAAGAAATAAACTGAACCTGCAGAGGTGTAGCGGAAACTACTACTGGTTTCACAGGGAATGCTCAAAGCACCGACTGTAAGAAGAGTCTCTATTCTTGTACTTAAGGCGGCATTGTCCCTTTTGTATTTAATTCCGATGTGATTTCTGTGTTGCATCGTCAATGTGAAGGTCCAAGGAATAAACTGAACCTGCAGCGGTGTAGCGGAAACTACTACTGGTCTCACAGGGAATGCTCAAAGCACCGACTGTAAGAAGAGTCTCTATTCTTGTACTTAAGGCGGCATTGTGCGTTTTGTATTTAATTCCGATGCGATTACTGTGTTTCATCGTCAATGTGAAGATCCAAGGAATAAACTGAACCTGCAGGGTGTAGCGGAAACTAATACTGGTCTCACAGGGAATGCTCAAAGCACCGACTGTAAGAAGGGTCTCTATTCTTGTACTTAAGGCGGCATTGTGCCTTTTGTATTTAATTCCGATGCGATTTCTGTGTTTCATCGTCAATGTGAAGGTCCAAGAAATAAACTGAACCTGCAGAGGTGTAGCGGAAACTAATACTGGTCTCACAGGGAATGCTCAAAGCACCGACTGTAAGAAGAGTCTCTATTATTGTACTTAAGGCGGCATTGTGGCTTTTGTATTTAATTCCGATGCGATTTCTGTGTTTCATCGTCAATGTGAAGGTCCAAGGAATAAACTGAACCTGCAGAGGTGTAGCGGAAACTAATACTGGTCTCACAGGGAATTCTCAAAGCACCGACTGTAAGAAGAGTCTCTATTATTGTACTTAAGGCGGCATTGTGCCTTTTGTATTTAATTCCGATATAATTTCTGTGTTTCATCGTCAATGTGAACGTCCAAGGAATAAACTGAACCTGCAGAGGTGTAGCGGAAACTAATACTGGTCTCACAGGGAATGCTCAAAGCACTGACTGTAAGAAGAGTCTCTATTCTTGTACTTAAGGCGGCATTGTGCCTTTTGTATTTAATTCCGATGCGATTTCAGTGTTTCATCGTCAATGTGAAGGTCCAAGGAATAAGCTGAACCTGCAGAGGTTTAGCGGAAACTAATACTGGTCTTACAGGGAATGCTCAAAGCACCGACTGTAAGAAGAGTCTCTATTCTTGTACTTAAGGCGGCATTGTGCCTTTTATATTTAATTCCGATGTAATTTCAGTGTTTCATCGTCAATTTGAAGGTCCAAGGAATAAATTGAACCTGCAGTGGTGTATCGGATACTAATACTGGTCTCACAGGGAATGCTCAAAGCACCGACTGTAAAAAGAGTCTCTATTCTTGTACTTAAGGCGGCATTGTGCCTTTTGTATTTAATTCCGATGCGATTTCTGTGTTTCATCGTCAATGTGAAGGTCCAAGGAATAAACTGAACCTGCAGAGGTGCAGCGGAAACTAATACTGGTCACACAGGGAATGCTCAAAGCACCGACTGTAAGAAGAGTCTCTATTCTTGTACTTAAGGCGGCATTGTGCCTTTTGTATTTAATTGCGATGCGATTTCTGTGTTTCATCGGCAATGTGAAGGTCCAAGGAATAAACTGAACCTGCAGAGGTGTAGCGGAAACTGATACTGGTCTCACAGGGAATGCTCAAAGCACCGACTGTAAGAAGAGTCTCTATTCTTGTACTTAAGGCGGCATTGTGCCTTTTGTATTTAATTCCGATGCGATTTCTGTGTTTCATCGTCAATGTGAAGGTCCAAGGAATAAACTGAACCTGCAGAGGTGTAGCGGAAACTAATACTGGTCTCACAGGGAATTCTCAAAGTACCGACTGTAAGAAGAGTCTCTATTATTGTACATAAGGCGGCATTGTGCCTTTTGTATTTAATTCCGATGTAATTTCAGTGCTTCATCGTCAATGTGAAGGTCCAAGGAATACATTGAACCTGCAGTGGTGTAGCGGAAACTAATACTGGTCTCACAGGGAATGCTCAAAGCACCGACTCTAAGAAGAGTCTCTATTCTTGTACTTAAGGCGGCAATTATGCGTTTTGTACTTAATTCCGAGCGATTTCTGTGTTTCATCGACAATGTGAAGGTCCAAGGAATAAACTGAACCAGCAGAGGCGTAGCGGAAACTAATACTGGTCTCACAGGGAATGCTCAAAGCACCGACTGTAAGAAGAGTCTCTATTCTTGTACTTAAGGCGGCATTGTACCATTTGTATTTAATTCCGATGCGATTTTTGTGTTTCATTGTCAATGTGAAGGTCCAAGGAATAAACTGAACCTGCAGAGGTGTAGCGAAAACTAATACTGGTCTCACAGGGAATGCTCAAAGCACCGACTGTAAGAAGAGTCTCTATTCTTGTACTTAAGGCGGCATTGTGCCTTTTGTATTTAATTCCGATGCGATTTCTGTGTTTCATCGTCAATGTGAAGGTCCAAGGAATAAACTGGACCTGCAGAGGTGTAGCGGAAACTAATACTGGTCTCACAGGGAATGCTCAAAGCACCGACTGTAAGAAGAGTCTCTATTCTTGTGCTTAAGGTGGCAATTATGCGTTTTGTATTTAATTCCGATGCGATTTCTGTGTTTCATCGACAATGTGAAGATCCAAGGAATAAACTGAACCTGCAGAGGTGTAGCGGAAACTAATACTGGTCGCACTTGGAATGCTCAAAGCACCGACTGTAAGAAGAGTCTCTATTCTTGTACTTAAGGCGGCATTGTAACTTTTGTATTTAATTCCGATGCGATTTCTGTGTTTCATCGTCAATGTGAAGGTCCAAGGAATAAACTGAACCTGCAGAGGTCTAGCGGAAACTAATACTGGTCTCACAGGGAATGCTCAAAGCACCGACTGTAAGAAGAGTCTCTATTCTTGTACTTAAGGCGGCATAGTGCCTTTTGTATTTAAATCCGATGCGATTTCTGTGTTTCATCGTCAATGTGAAGGTCCAAGGAATAAACGGAACCTGCAGAGGTGTAGCGGAAACTAATACTGGTCTCACAGGGAATGCTCAAAGCACCGACTGTAAGTAGAGTCTCTATTCTTGTACTTAAGGGGGCATTGTGGCTTTTGTATTTAATTCCGATGCGATTTCTGTGTTTCATCGACAATGTGAAGGTCCAAGGAATAAACTGAACCTGCAGAAATGTAGCGGAAACTAATACTGGTCTCACAGGGAATGTTCAAACACCGACTGTAAGAAGAGTCTCTATTCTTGTACTTAAGGCGGCATTGTGCCTTTTGTATTTAATTCCGATGCGATTTCTGTGTTTCATCGTCAACGTGAAGGTCCAAGGAATACATTGAACCTGTAGTGGTGTATCGGAAACTAATACTGGTTTCACAGGGAATGCTCAAAGCACCGACTGTAAGAAGAGTCTCTATTCTTGTACTTAAGGCGGCATTGTCCCTTTTGTATTTAATTCCGATGTGATTTCTGTGTTGCATCGTCAATGTGAAGGTCCAAGGAATAAACTGAACCTGCAGCGGTGTAGCGGAAACTACTACTGGTCTCACAGGGAATGCTCAAAGCACCGACTGTAAGAAGAGTCTCTATTCTTGTACTTAAGGCGGCATTGTGCCTTTTGTATTTAATTCCGATCTATTTCTGTGTTTCATCGTCAATGTGAAGGTCCAAGGAATAAACTGAACCTGCAGGGTGTAGCGGAAACTAATACTGGACTCACAGGGAATGCTCAAAGCACCGACTGTAAGAAGAGTCTCTATTCTTGTACTTAAGGCGGCACTGTGCCTTTTGTATTTAATTCCGATGCGATTTCTGTGTTTCATCGTCAATGTGAAGGTCCAAGGAATAAACTGAACCTGCAGAGGTGTAGCAGAAACTAATACTGGTCTCACAGGGAATGCTCAAAGCATCGACTGTAAGAAGAGTCTCTATTCTTGTACTTAAGGCGGCATTGTGCCTTTTGTATTTAATTCCGATGCGATTTCTGTGTTTCATCGTCAATGTGAAGGTCCAAGGAATACATTGAACCTGCAGTGGTGTATCGGAAACTAATACTGGTCTCACAGGGAATGCTCAAAGCACCGACTGTTAGAAGAGTCTCTATTCTTGTACTTAAGGCGGCATTGTCCCTTTTGTATTTAATTCCGATGTGATTTCTGTGTTGCATCGTCAATGTGAAGGTCCAAGGAATAAACTGAACCTGCAGAGGTGTAGCGGAAACTACTACTGGTCTCACAGGGAATGCTCAAAGCACCGACTGTAAGAAGAGTCTCTATTCTTGTACTTAAGGGGGTATTGTGCGTTTTGTATTTAGTTCCGATGCGATTTCTGTATTTCAACGTCAATGTGAAGGTCCAAGGAATAAACTGAACCTGCAGAGGTGTAGCGAAAACTAATACTGGTCTCACAGGGAATGCTCAAAGCACCGACTGTAAGAAGAGTCTCTATTCTTGTACTTAAGGCGGCATTGTGCTTTTTGTATTTAATTCCGATGCGATTTCTGTGTTTCATCGTCAATGTGAAGGTCCAAGAAATAAACTGAACCTGCAGAGGTTTAGCGGAAACTAATACTGGTCTCACAGGGAATGCTGAAAGCACCGACTGTAAGAAGATTCTCTATTCTTGTACTTAAGGCGGCATTGTGCCTTTTGTATTTAATTCCGATGCGATTTCTGTGTTTCATCGTCAATGTGAAGGTCCAAGGAATAAACTGAACCTGCAGAGGTGTAGCGGAAACTAATACTGGTCTCACAGGGAATGCTCAAAGCACCGACTGTAAGAAGAGTCTCTATTCTTGTACTTAAGGCGGCATTGTGCCTTTTGTATTTAATTCCGATGCGATTTCTGTGTTTCATCGTCAATGTGAAGGTCCAAGGAATAAACTGAACCTGCAGAGGTGTAGCGGAAACTAATACTGGTCTCACAGGGAATGCTCAAAGCTCCGACTGTAAGTAAAGTCTCTATTCTTGAACTTAAGGCGGCATTGTGCATTTTGTATTTAATTCCGATGTAGTTTCAGTGTTTCATCGTCAATGTGAAGGTCCAAGAAATACATTGAACCTGCAGTGGTGAATCGGAAACTAATACTGGTCTCACAGGGAATGCTCAAACCACCGACGGTAAGAAGAGTCTATATTCTTGTACTTAAGGCGGCATTGTTTCTTTTGTAATTAATTCCGATGTAATTTCTGTGTTTCATCGTCAATGGGTATGTCCAAGGAATAGATTGAACCTGCAGTGGTGTATCGGATACTATTACTGGTCTCACAGGGAATGTTCAAAGCACCGACTGTAAGAAGAGTCTCTATTCTTGTACTTAAGGCGGCATTGTGCCTTTTGTATTTAATTCCGATGTAATTTCAGTGTTTCATCGTCAATGTGAAGGTCCAAGGAATACATTGAACCTGCAGTGGTGTATCGGAAACTAATACTGGTCTCACAGGGAATGCTCAAAGCACCGACTGTAAGAAGAGTCTCTATTCTTGTACTTAAGGCGGCATTGTGCCTTTCATATTTAATTCCGATGCGATTTCTGTGTTTCATCGTCAATGTGAAGGTCCAAGGAATAAACTGAACCTGTAGAGGTGTAGCGGAAACTAATACAGGTCTCACAGGGAATGCTCAAAGCACCGACTGTAAGAAGAGTCTCTATTCTTGTACTTAAGGCGGCATTGTGCCTTTTGTATATAATTCCGATGCGATTTCTGTGTTTCATCGTCAATGTGAAGGTCCAAGGAATAAACTGGACCTGCAGAGGTGTAGCGGAAGCTAATACTGGTCTCACAGGGAATGCTCAAATCACCGACTGTGAGAAGAGTCTCTATTCTTGTACTTAAGGCGGCATTGTGCCTTTTGTATATAATTCCGATGCGATTTCTGTGTTTCATCGTCAATGTGAAGGTCCAAGGAATACACTGAAATAGCAGAGGTGTAGCGGAAACTAATACTGGTCTCACAGGGAATGCTCAAAGCACCGACTGTAAGAAGAGTCTCTATTCTTGTACTTAAGGCGGCATTGTGCCTTTTGTATTTAATTCCGATGTAATTTCAGTGTTTCATCGTCAATGTGAAGGTCCAAGGAATACATTGAACCTGCAGTGTTGTATCGGAAACTAATACTGGTCTCACAGGGAATGCTCAAACCACCGACGGTAAGAAGAGTCCCTATTCCTGTACTTAAGGCGGCATTTTTCCTTTTGTGTTTAATTCCGATGTAATTTCTGTGTTTCATCGTCAATGTGTATGTCCAAGGAATAGACTGAACCTGCAGTGGTGTATCGGATACTATTACTGGTCTCACAGGGAATGCTCAAAGCACCGACTGTAAGAAGAGTTTCTATTCTTGTACGTAAGGCGGCATAGTGCCTTTTGTATTTAATTCCGATGTAATTTCAGTGTTTCATCGTCAATGTGATGGTCCAAGGAATACATTGAACCTGCAGTGGTGTATCGGAAACTAATACTGGTCTCACAGGGAATGCTCATAGCACCGTCGGTAAGAAGAGTCTCTATTCTTGTACTTAAGGCGGCATTGTTCTTTTTGTATTTAGTTCCGATGTAATTTCTGTGTTTCATCGTCAATGTGTATGTCCAAGGAATAGTTTGAACCTGCAGTGGTGTATCGGATACTATTACTTGTCTCACAGGGAATGCTCAAAGCACCGACTGTAAGAAGAGTCTCTATTCTTGTACTTAAGGCGGCATTGTGGCTTTTGTATTTAATTCCGATGTAAATTCAGTGTTTCATCGTCAATGTGGAGGTCCAGGGAATACATTGAACCTGCAGTGGTGTATCGGAAACTAATACTGGTCTCACAGGGAATGCTCAACGCACCGACTGTACGAAGAGTCTCTATTCTTGTACTTAAGGCGGCATTGTGCATTTTGTATTTAATTCCGATGCGATTTCTGTGTTTCATCGTCAATGTGAAGGTCCAAGGAATAAACTGAACCTGCACAGGGGTAGCGGAAACTAATACCGGTCTCACAGGGAATGCTCAAAGCACCGACTGTAAGAAGAGTCTCTATTCATGTACTTAAGGCGGCATTGTGCCTTTTGTATTTAATTCCGATGCGATTTCTGTGTTTCATCGTCAATGTAAAGGTCCAAGGAATAAACTGAACCTGAAGAGGTGTAGCGGAAACTAATACTGGTCTCACAGGGAATGCTCAAAGCACCGACTGTAAGAAGAGTCTCTATTCTTGTACTTAAGGCGGCATTGTGCCTTTTGTATTTAATTCCGATGCGATTTCTGTGTTTCATCGTCAATGTGAAGGTCCAAGGAATAAACTGAACCTGCAGAGGTGTAGCGGAAACTAATACTGGCCTCACAGGGAATGCTCAAAGCACCGACTGTAAGAAGAGTCTCTATTCTTGTACTTAAGGCGGCATTGTGGCTTTTGTATTTAATTCCGATGCGATTTCTGTGTTTCATCGTCAATGTGAAGGTCCAAGGGATAAACTGAACCTGCAGAGGTGTAGCGGAAACTAATACTGGTCTCACAGGGAATGCTCAAAGCACCTACTGTAAGAAGAGTCTCTGTTATTGTACTTAAGGCGGCATTGTGCCTGTTGTATTTAATTCCGATGTAATTTCTGTGTTTCATCGTCATTGTGAAGGTCCAGGGAATAAACTGAACTTGCAGAGGTGGAGCGGAAACTAATACTGGTCTCACAGGGAATGCTCAAAGCACCGACTGTAAGAAGAGTCTCTATTCTTGTACGTAAGGCGGCATTGTGCCTTTTGTATTTAATTCGGATGCGATTTCTGTGTTTCATCGTCAATGTGAAGGTCCAAGGAATAAACTGAACCAGCAGAGGTGTAGCGGAAACTAAAACTGGTCTCACAGGGAATGCTCAAAGCACCGACTGTAAGAAGAGTCTCTACTCTTGTACTTAAGGCGGCATTGTGCCTTTTGTATTTAATTCCGATGCGATTTCTGTGTTTCATCGTCAATGTGAAGGTCCAAGGAATAAACTGAACCTGCAGAGGTGTAGCGGAAACTAATACTGGTCTCACAGTGAATGCTCAAAGTACCGACTGTAAGAAGAGTCTCTATTCTTGTACTTAAGGCGGCATTGTGCCTTTTGTATTTAATTCCGATGCGATTTCTGTGTTTCATCGTCAATGTGAAGGTCCAAGGAATAAACTGAACCTGCAGAGGTGTAGCGGAAACTAATACTGGTCTCACAGGGAATGCTCAAAGCACCGACTGTAAGAAGAGTCTCTATTCTTGTACTTAAGGCGGCATTGTGCATTTTTTTTTTAATTCCGATGTAATGTCAGTGTTTCTTCGTCAATGTGAAGGTCCAAGGAATACGTTGAACCTGCAGTGGTGTATCGGAAACTAATACTGTTCTCACAGGGAATGCTCAAAGCACCGACTGTAAGAAGAGTCTCTCTTCTTGTACTTAAGGCGGCATTGTGCCTTTTGTATTTAATTCCGATGTGATTTCTGTGTTGCATCGTCAATGTGAAGGTCCAAGGAATAAACTGAACCGGCAGAGGTGTAGCGGAAACTAATACTGGTCTCACAGGGAATGCTCAAAGCACCGACTGTAAGAAGAGTCCCTATTCTTGTACTTAAGGCGGCATTGTGCCTTTTGTATTTAATTCCGATGTAATTTCAGTGTTTCATCGTCAATGTGAAGGTCCAAGGAATTCACTGAACCTGCAGTGGTGTATCGGAAACTAATACTGGTCTCACAGGGAATGCTCAGAGCACCGACTGTAAGAAGAGTCTCTGTTCTTGTACTTAAAGCGGCATTGTGCCTTTTGTATTTAATTCCGATGTGATTTCTGTGTTGCATCGTCAATGTGAAGGTCCAATGAATACATTGAACCTGCAGTGTTGTATCGGAAACTAATACTGGTCTCACAGGGAATGCTCAAACCACCGACGGTAAGAAGAGTCTCTATTCTTGTACCTAAGGCGGCATTTTTCCTTTTGTATTTAATTCCGATGTAATTTCTGTGTGTCATCGTCAATGTGTATGTCCAAGGAATAGATTGAACCTGCAGTGGTGTATTGGATACTATTACTGGTCTCACAGGGAATGCTCAAAGCACCGACTGTAAGAAGAGTCTCCATTCTTGTACGTAAGGCGGCATAGTGCCTTTTGTATTTAATTCCGATGTAATTTCAGTGTTTCATCGTCAATGTGATGGTCCAAGGAATACATTGAACCTGCAGTGGTGTATCGGAAACTAATACTGGTCTCACAGGGAATGCTCATAGCACCGTCGGTAAGAAGAGTCTCTATTCTTGTACTTAAGGCGGCATTGTTCTTTTTGTATTTAATTCCGATGTAATTTCTGTGTTTCATCGTCAATGTGTATGTCCTAGGAATAGATTGAACCTGCAGTGGTGTATCGGATACTATTACTGGTCTCACAGGGAATGCTCAAAGCACCGACTGTAAGAAGAGTCTCTATTCCTGTACTTAAGGCGGCATTGTGGCTTTTGTATTTAATTCCGATGTAATTTCAGTGTTTCATCGTCAATGTGGATGTCCAAGAAATACATTGAACCTGCAGTGGTGTATCGGAAACTAATACTGGTCTCACAGGGAATGCTCAACGCACCGACTGTAAGAAGAGTCTCTATTCTTGTACTTAAGGCGGCATTGTGCATTTTGTATTTAATTCCGATGCGATATCTGTGTTTCATCGTCAATGTGAAGGTCCAAGGAATAAACTGATCCTGCAGAGGTGTAGCGGAAACTAATACTGGTCTCACAGGGAATGCTCAAAGCACCGACTGTAAGAAGAGTCTCTATTCATGTACTTAAGGCGGCATTGTGCCGTTTGTATTTAATTCCGATGCGATTTCTGTGTTTCATCGTCAATGGGAAGGTCCAACGAATAAACTGAACCTGAAGAGGTGTAGCGGAAACTAATACTGGTCTCACAGGGAATGCTCAAAGCACCGACTGTAAAAGGAGTCTCTATTCTTGTACTTAAGGCGGCATTGTGCCTTTTGTATTTAATTCCGATGCGATTTCTGTGTTTCATCGTCAATGTGAAGGTCCAAGGAATAAACTGAACCTGCAGAGGTGTAGCGGAAACTAATACTGGCCTCACAGGGAATGCTCAAAGCACCTACTGTAAGAAGAGTCTCTGTTATTGTACTTAAGGCGGCATTGTGCCTGTTGTATTTAATTCCGATGTAATTTCTGTGTCTCATCGTCAATGTGAAGGTCCAGGGAATAAACTGAACTTGCAGAGGTGGAGCGGAAACTAATACTGGTCTCACAGGGAATGCTCAAAGCAACGACTGTAAGAAGAGTCTCTATTCTTGTACGTAAGGCGGCATTGTGCCTTTTGTATTTAATTCCGATGCGATTTCTGTGTTTCATCGTCAATGTGAAGGTCCAAGGAATAAACTGAACCTGCAGAGGTGTAGCGGAAACTAAAACTGGTCTCACAGGGAATGCTCAAAGCACCGACTGTAAGAAGAGTCTCTACTCTTGTACTTAAGGCGGCATTGTGCCTTTTGTATTTAATTCCGATGCGATTTCTTTGTTTCATCGTCAATGTGAAGGTCCAAGGAATAAACTGAACCTGCAGAGGTGTAGCGGAAACTAATACTGGTCTCACAGGGAATGCTCAAAGCACCGACTGTAAGAAGAGTCTCTATTCTTGTACTTAAGGCGGCATTGTGCCTTTTGTATTTAATTCCGATGCGATTTCTGTGTTTCATCGTCAATGTGAAGGTCCAAGGAATAAACTGAACCTGCAGAGGTGTAGCGGAAACTAATACTGGTCTCACAGGGAATGCTCAAAGCACCGACTGTAAGAAGAGTCTCTATTCTTGTACTTAAGGCGGCATGGTGCATTTTGTTTTTAATTCCGATGTAATGTCAGTGTTTCTTCGTCAATGTGAAGGTCCAAGGAATACATTGAACCTGCAGTGGTGTATCGGAAACTAATACTGGTCTTACAGAGAATGCTTAAAGCACCGACTGTAACAAGAGTCTCTATTCTTGTACTTAAGGCGGCATTGTGCCTTTTGTATTTAATTCCGATGCGATTTCTGTGTTTCATCGTCAATGTGAAGGTCCAAGGAATAAACTGAACCTGCAGAGGTGTAGCGGAAACTACTACTGGTCTCACAGGGAATGCTCAAAGCACCGACTGTAAGAAGAGTCTCTATTCTTGTACTTAAGGCGGCATTGTGCCTTTTGTATTTAATTCCGATGCGATTTCTGTGTTTGATCGTCAATGTGAAGGTCCAAGGAATAAACTGAACCTGCAGAGTTGTAGTTGAAACTAATACTAGTCTCACAGGGAATGCTCAAAGCACCGACTGTAAGAAGAGTCTCTATTCTTGTACTTAAGGCGGCATTGTGCCTTTTGTATTTAATTCCGATGCGATTTCTGTGTTTCATCGTCAATGTGAAGGTCCAAGGAATAAACGGAACCTGCAGAGGTGTAGCGGAAACAAATACTAGTCTCACAGGGAATGCTCAAAGCACCGACTGTAAGAAGAGTCCCTATTCTTGTACTTAAGGCGGCATTGTGCCTTTTGTATTTAATTCCGATGCGATTTCTGTGTTTCATCGTCAATGTGAAGGTCCAAGGAAAAAACTGAACCTGCAGAGGTGGAGCGGAAACTAATACTGGTCTCACAGGGAATGCTCAAAGACCCGCTGTAAGAAGAGTCTCTATTCTTGTACTTAAGGCGGCATTGTGCATTTTGTATTTAATTCCGATGTAATTTCAGTGTTTCATCGTCAATGTGAAGGTCCAAGAAATACATTGATCCTGCAGTGGTGTATCAGAAACTAATACTGGTCTCACAGGGAATGCTCAAAGCACTGACTGTAAGAAGAGTCTCTATTCTTGTACTTATGGCGGCATTGTGCCTTTTGTATTTAATTCCGATGTAATTTCAGTGTTTCATCGTCAATGTGAAGGTCCAAGTTATACATTGAACCGGCAGTGGTGTATCGGAAACTAATACTGGTCTCACAGGGAATGCTCAAAGCACCGACTGTAAGAAGAGTCTCTTTTTTTGTACTTAAGGCGGCATTGTGCCTTTTGTATTTAATTCCGATGTGATTTCTGTGATGCATCGTCAATGTGAAGGTCCAAGGAATAAACTGAACCTGCAGAGGTGTAGCGGAAACTAATACTGGTCTCACAGGGAATGCTCAAAGCACCGACTGTAAGAAGAGTCTCTATTCTTGTACCTAAGGCGGCATTGTGCCTTTTGTATTTAATTCCGATGTAATTTCAGTGTTTCATCGTCAATGTGAAGGTCCAAGGAATAAACTGAACCTGCAGAGGTGTAGCGGAAACTACTACTGGTCTCACAGGGAATGCTCAAAGCACCGACTGTAAGAAGAGTCTCTATTCTTGTACTTAAGGCGGCATTGTGCGTTTTGTATTTAATTCCGATGCGATTTCTGTGTATCATCGTCAATGTGAAGGTCCAAGGAATAAACTGAACCTGGAGAGGTGTAGCGGAAACTAATACTGGTCTCACATTGAATGCTCAAAGCACCGACTGTAAGAAGAGTCTCTATTCTTGTACTTAAGGCGGCATTGTGCCTTTTGTATTTAATTCCGATGCGATTTCTGTGTTTCATCGTCAATGTGAAGGTCCAAGAAATAAACTGAACCTGCAGAGGTGTAGCGGAAACTAATACTGGTCTCACGGGGAATGCTCAAAGCACCGACTGTAAGAAGAGTCTCTATTCTTGTACTTAAGGCGGCATTGTGCCTTTTGTATTTTATTCCGATGCGATTTCTGTGTTTCATCGTCAATGTGAAGGTCCAAGGAATAAACTGAACCTGCAGAGGTGTAGCGGAAACTAATACTGGTCTCACAGGGAATGCTCAAAGCACCGACTGTAAGAAGAGTCTCTACTCTTGTACTTAAGGCGGCATTGTGCCTTTTGTATTTAATTCCGATGCAATTTCTGTGTTTCATCGTCAATGTGAAGGTCCAAGGAATAAACTGAACCTGCAGTGGTGTAGCGGAAACTAATACTGGTCTCACAGGGAATGCTCAAAGCACCGACTGTAAGAAGAGTCTCTATTCTTGTACTTAAGGCGGCATTGTGCCTTTTGTATTTAATTCCGATGCGATTTCTGTGTTTCATCGTCAATGTGAAGGTCCAAGGAATACATTGAACCTGCAGTGGTGTATCGGAAACTAATACTGGTCTCACAGGGAATGCTCAAAGCACCGACTGTAAGAAGAGTCTCTATTCTTGTACTTAAGGTGGCATTGTCCCATTTGTATTTAATTCCGATGTGATTTCTGTGTTGCATCGTCAATGTGAAGGTCCAAGGAATAAACTGAACCTTCAGAGGTGTAGCGGAAACTACTACTGGTCTCACAGGGAATGCTCAAAGCACCGACTGTAAGAAGAGTCTCTATTCTTGTACTTAAGGGGGTATTGTGCGTTTTGTATTTAATTCCGATGCGATTTCTGTATTTCATCGTCAATGTGAAGGTCCAAGGAATAAACTGAACCTGCAGAGGTGTAGCGGAAACTAATACTGGTCTCACAGGGAATGCTCAAAGCACCGACTGTAAGAAGAGTCTCTACTCTTGTACTTAAGGCGGCATTGTCCCTTTTGTATTTAATTCCGATGCGATTTCTGTGTTTCATCGTCAATATGAAGGTCCAAGAAATAAACTGAACCTGCAGAGGTTTAGCGGAAACTAATACTGGTCTCACAGGGAATGCTGAAAGCACCGACTGTAAGAAGAGTCTCTATTCTTGTACTTAAGGCGGCATTGTGCCTTTTGTATTTAATTCCGATGCGATTTCTGTGTTTCATCGTCAATGTGAAGGTCCAAGGAATAAACTGAACCTGCAGAGGTGTAGCGGAAACTAATACTGGTCTCACAGGGAATGCTCAAAGCACCGACTGTAAGAAGAGTCTCTATTCTTGTACTTAAGGCGGCATTGTGCCTTTTGTATTTAATTCCGATGCGATTTCTGTGTTTCATCGTCAATGTGAAGGTCCAAGGAATAAACTGAACCTGCAGAGGTGTAGCGGAAACTAATACTGGTCTCACAGGGAATGCTCAAAGCACCGACTGTAAGAAAAGTCTCTATTGTTGTACTTAAGGCGGCATTGTGCATTTTGTATTTAATTCCGATGTAATTTCAGTGTTTCATCGTCAATGTGAAGGTCCAAGAAATACATTGAACCGGCAGTGGTGAATCGGAAACTAATACTGGTCTCACAGGGAATGCTCAAACCACCGACGGCAAGAAGAGTCTCTATTCTTGTACTTAAGGCGGCATTGTTTCTTTTGTAATTAATTCCGATGTAATTTCTGTGTTTCATCGTCAATGGGTATGTCCAAGGAATAGATTGAACCTGCAGTGGTGTATCGGATACTATTACTGGTCTCACAGGGAATGTTCAAAGCACCGACTGTAAGAAGAGTCTCTATTCTTGTACTTAAGGCGGCATTGTGCCTTTTGTATTTAATTCCGATGTAATTTCAGTGTTTCATCGTCAATGTGAAGGTCCAAGGAATACATTGAACCTGCAGTGGTGTATCAGAAACTAATACTGGTCTCACAGGGAATGCTCAAAGCACTGACTGTAAGAAGAGTCTCTATTCTTGTACTTATGGCGGCATTGTGCCTTTTGTATTTAATTCCGATGTAATTTCAGTGTTTCATCGTCAATGTGAAGGTCCAAGTTATACATTGAACCTGCAGTGCTGTATCGGAAACTAATACTGGTCTCACAGGGAATGCTCAAAGCACCGACTGTAAGAAGAGTCTCTTTTTTTGTACTTAAGGCGGCATTGTGCCTTTTGTATTTAATTCCTATGTGATTTCTGTGTTGCATCGTCAATGTGAAGGTCCAAGGAATAAACTGAACCTGCAGAGGTGTAGCGGAAACTAATACTGGTCTCACAGGGAATGCTCAAAGCACCGACTGTAAGAAGAGTCTCTATTCTTGTACCTAAGGCGGCATTGTGCCTTTTGTATTTAATTCCGATGTAATTTCAGTGTTTCATCGTCAATGTGAAGGTCCAAGGAATAAACTGAACCTGCAGAGGTGTAGCGGAAACTACTACTGGTCTCACAGGGAATGCTCAAAGCACCGACTGTAAGAAGAGTCTCTATTCTTGTACTTAAGGCGGCATTGTGCGTTTTGTATTTAATTCCGATGCGATTTCTGTGTATCATCGTCAATGTGAAGGTCCAAGGAATAAACTGAACCTGGAGAGGTGTAGCGGAAACTAATACTGGTCTCACATTGAATGCTCAAAGCACCGACTGTAAGAAGAGTCTCTATTCTTGTACTTAAGGCGGCATTGTGCCTTTTGTATTTAATTCCGATGCGATTTCTGTGTTTCATCGTCAATGTGAAGGTCCAAGAAATAAACTGAACCTGCAGAGGTGTAGCGGAAACTAATACTGGTCTCACGGGGAATGCTCAAAGCACCGACTGTAAGAAGAGTCTCTATTCTTGCACTTAAGGCGGCATTGTGCCTTTTGTATTTTATTCCGATGCGATTTCTGTGTTTCATCGTCAATGTGAAGGTCCAAGGAATAAACTGAACCTGCAGAGGTGTAGCGGAAACTAATACTGGTCTCACAGGGAATGCTCAAAGCACCGACTGTATAAAGAGTCTCTACTCTTGTACTTAAGGCGGCATTGTGCCTTTTGTATTTAATTCCGATGCGATTTCTGTGTTTCATCGTCAATGTGAAGGTCCAAGGAATAAACTGAACCTGCAGAGGTGTAGCGGAAACTAATACTGGTCTCACAGGGAATGCTCAAAGCACCGACTGTAAGAAGAGTCTCTATTCTTGTACTTAAGGCGGCATTGTGCCTTTTGTATTTAATTCCGATGCGATTTCTGTGTTTCATCGTCAATGTGAAGGTCTAAGGAATACATTGACTCTGCAGTGGTGTATCGGAAACTAATACTGGTCTCACAGGGAATGCTCAAAGCACCGACTGTAAGAAGAGTCTCTATTCTTGTACTTAAGGCGGCATTGTCCCATTTGTATTTAATTCCGATGCGATTTCTGTGTTGCATCGTCAATGTGAAGGTCCAAGGAATAAACTGAACCTGCAGAGGTGTAGCGGAAACTACTACTGGTCTCACAGGGAATGCTCAAAGCACCGACTGTAAGAAGAGTCTCTATTCTTGTACTTAAGGAGGTATTGTGCGTTTTGTATTTAATTCCGATGCGATTTCTGTATTTCATCGTCAATGTGAAGGTCCAAGGAATAAACTGAACCTGCAGAGGTGTAGCGGAAACTAATACTGGTCTCACAGGGAATGCTCAAAGCACCGACTGTAAGAAGAGTCTCTACTCTTGTACTTAAGGCGGCATTGTCCCTTTTGTATTTAATTCCGATGCGATTTCTGTGTTTCATCGTCAATGTGAAGGTCCAAGAAATAAACTGAACCTGCAGAGGTTTAGCGGAAACTAATACTGGTCTCACAGGGAATGCTGAAAGCACCGACTGTAAGAAGAGTCTCTATTCTTGTACTTAAGGCGGCATTGTGCCTTTTGTATTTAATTCCGATGCGATTTCTGTGTTTCATCGTCAATGTGAAGGTCCAAGGAATAAACTGAACCTGCAGAGGTGTAGCGGAAACTAATACTGGTCTCACAGGGAATGCTCAAAGCACCGACTGTAAGAAGAGTCTCTATTCTTGTACTTAAGGCGGCATTGTGCCTTTTGTATTTAATTCCGATGCGATTTCTGTGTTTCATCGTCAATGTGAAGGTCCAAGGAATAAACTGAACCTGCAGAGGTGTAGTGGAAACTAATACTGGTCTCACAGGGAATGCTCAAAGCACCGACTGTAAGAAAAGTCTCTATTGTTGTACTTAAGGCGGCATTGTGCATTTTGTATTTAATTCCGATGTAATTTCAGTGTTTCATCGTCAATGTGAAGGTCCAAGGAATAAACTGAACCTGCAGAGGTGTAGCGGAAACTAATACTGGTCTCACAGGGAATGCTCAAAGCACCGACTGTAAGAAGAGTCTCTATTCTTGTACTTAAGGCGGCATTGTGCCTTTTGTATTAAATTCCGATGCGATTTCTGTGTTTCATCGTCAATGTGAAGGTCCAAGGAATACATTGAACCTGCAGTGGTGTATCGGAAACTAATACTGGTCTCACAGGGAATGCTCAAAGCACCTACTGTAAGAAGAGTCTCTATTCTTGTACTTAAGGTGGCATTGTCCCATTTGTATTTAATTCCGATGTGATTTCTGTGTTGCATCGTCAATGTGAAGGTCCAAGGAATAAACTGAACCTGCAGAGGTGTAGCGGAAACTACTACTGGTCTCACAGGGAATGCTCAAAGCACCGACTGTAAGATGAGTCTCTATTCTTGTACTTAAGGGGGTATTGTGCGTTTTGTATTTAATTCCGATGCGATTTCTGTATTTCATCGCCAATGTGAAGGTCCAAGGAATAAACTGAACCTGCAGAGGTGTAGCGGAAACTAATACTGGTCTCACAGGGAATGCTCAAAGCACCGACTGTAAGAAGAGTCTCTACTCTTGTACTTAAGGCGGCATTGTCCCTTTTGTATTTAATTCCGATGCGATTTCTGTGTTTCATCGTCAATGTGAAGGTCCAAGAAATAAACTGAACCTGCAGAGGTTTAGCGGAAACTAATACTGGTCTCACAGGGAATGCTGAAAGCACCGACTGTAAGAAGAGTCTCTATTCTTGTACTTAAGGCGGCATTGTGCCTTTTGTATTTAATTCCGATGCGATTTCTGTGTTTCATCGTCAATGTGAAGGTCCAAGGAATAAACTGAACCTGCAGAGGTGTAGCGGAAACTAATACTGGTCTCACAGGGAATGCTCAAATCACCGACTGTAAGAAGAGTCTCTATTCTTGTACTTAAGGCGGCATTGTGCCTTTTGTATTTAATTCCGATGCGATTTCTGTGTTTCATCGTCAATGTGAAGGTCCAAGGAATAAACTGAACCTGCAGAGGTGTAGCGGAAACTAATACTGGTCTCACAGGGAATGCTCAAAGCACCGACTGTAAGAAAAGTCTCTATTGTTGTACTTAAGGCGGCATTGTGCATTTTGTATTTAATTCCGATGTAATTTCAGTGTTTCATCGTCAATGTGAAGGTCCAAGAAATACATTGAACCTGCAGTGGTGAATCGGAAACTAATACTGGTCTCACAGGGAATGCTCAAACCACCGACGGCAAGAAGAGTCTCTATTCTTGTACTTAAGGCGGCATTGTTTGTTTTGTAATTAATTCCGATGTAATTTCTGTGTTTCATCGTCAATGGGTATGTCCAAGGAATAGATTGAACCTGCAGTGGTGTATCGGATACTATTACTGGTCTCACAGGGAATGTTCAAAGCACCGACTGTAAGAAGAGTCTCTATTCTTGTACTTAAGGCGGCATTGTGCCTTTTGTATTTAATTCCGATGTAATTTCAGTGTTTCATCGTCAATGTGAAGGTCCAAGGAATACATTGAACCTGCAGTGGTGTATCAGAAACTAATACTGGTCTCACAGGGAATGCTCAAAGCACTGACTGTAAGAAGAGTCTCTATTCTTGTACTTATGGCGGCATTGTGCCTTTTGTATTTAATTCCGATGTAATTTCAGTGTTTCATCGTCAATGTGAAGGTCCAAGTTATACATTGAACCTGCAGTGGTGTATCGGAAACTAATACTGGTCTCACAGGGAATGCTCAAAGCACCGACTGTAAGAAGAGTCTCTTTTTTCGTACTTAAGGCGGCATTGTGCCTTTTGTATTTAATTCCGATGTGATTTCTGTGTTGCATCGTCAATGTGAAGGTCCAAGGAATGAACTGAACCTGCAGAGGTGTAGCGGAAACTAATACTGGTCTCACAGGGAATGCTCAAAGCACCGACTGTAAGAAGAGTCTCTATTCTTGTACCTAAGGCGGCATTGTGCCTTTTGTATTTAATTCCGATGTAATTTCAGTGTTTCATCGTCAATGTGAAGGTCCAAGGAATAAACTGAACCTGCAGAGGTGTAGCGGAAACTACTACTGGTCTCACAGGGAATGCTCAAAGCACCGACTGTAAGAAGAGTCTCTATTCTTGTACTTAAGGCGGCATTGTGCGTTTTGTATTTAATTCCGATGCGATTTCTGTGTTTCATCGTCAATGTGAAGGTCCAAGAAATAAACTGAACCTGCAGAGGTGTAGCGGAAACTAATACTGGTCTCACGGGGAATGCTCAAAGCACCGACTGTAAGAAGAGTCTCTATTCTTGCACTTAAGGCGGCATTGTGCCTTTTGTATTTTATTCCGATGCGATTTCTGTGTTTCATCGTCAATGTGAAGGTCCAAGGAATAAACTGAACCTGCAGAGGTGTAGCGGAAACTAATACTGGTCTCACAGGGAATGCTCAAAGCACCGACTGTATAAAGAGTCTCTACTCTTGTACTTAAGGCGGCATTGTGCCTTTTGTATTTAATTCCGATGCGATTTCTGTGTTTCATCGTCAATGTGAAGGTCCAAGGAATAAACTGAATCTGCAGAGGTGTAGCGGAAACTAATACTGGTCTCACAGGGAATGCTCAAAGCACCGACTGTAAGAAGAGTCTCTATTCTTGTACTTCAGGCGGCATTGTGCCTTTTGTATTTAATTCCGATGCGATTTCTGTGTTTCATCGTCAATGTGAAGGTCCAAGGAATACATTGAATCTGCAGTGGTGTATCGGAAACTAATACTGGTCACACAGGGAATGCTCAAAGCACCGACTGTAAGAAGAGTCTCTATTCTTGTACTTAAGGCGGCATTGTCCCATTTGTATTTAATTCCGATGCGATTTCTGTGTTGCATCGTCAATGTGAAGGTCCAAGGAATAAACTGAACCTGCAGAGGAGTAGCGGAAACTACTACTGGTCTCACAGGGAATGCTCAAAGCACCGACTGTAAGAAGAGTCTCTATTCTTGTACTTAAGGAGGTATTGTGCGTTTTGTATTTAATTCCGATGCGATTTCTGTATTTCATCGTCAATGTGAAGGTCCAAGGAATAAACTGAACCTGCAGAGGTGTAGCGGAAACTAATACTGGTCTCACAGGGAATGCTCAAAGCACCGACTGTAAGAAGAGTCTCTACTCTTGTACTTAAGGCGGCATTGTCCCTTTTGTATTTAATTCCGATGCGATTTCTGTGTTTCATCGTCAATGTGAAGGTCCAAGAAATAAACTGAACCTGCAGAGGTTTAGCGAAAACTAATACTGGTCTCACAGGGAATGCTGAAAGCACCGACTGTAAGAAGAGTCTCTATTCTTGTACTTAAGGCGGCATTGTGCCTTTTGTATTTAATTCCGATGCGATTTCTGTGTTTCATCGTCAATGTGAAGGTCCAAGGAATAAACTGAACCTGCAGAGGTGTAGCGGAAACTAATATTGGTCTCACAGGGAATGCTCAAAGCACCGACTGTAAGAAGAGTCTCTATTCTTGTACTTAAGGCGGCATTGTGCCTTTTGTATTTAATTCCGATGCGATTTCTGTGTTTCATCGTCAATGTGAAGGTCCAAGGAATAAACTGAACCTGCAGAGGTGTAGCGGAAACTAATACTGGTCTCACAGGGAATGCTCAAAGCACCGACTGTAAGAAAAGTCTCTATTGTTGTACTTAAGGCGGCATTGTGCATTTTGTATTTAATTCCGATGTAATTTCAGTGTTTCACCGTCAATGTGAAGGTCCAAGAAATACATTGAACCTGCAGTGGTGAATCGGAAACTAATACTGGTCTCACAGGGAATGCTCAAACCACCGACGGTAAGAAGAGTCTCTATTCTTGTACTTAAGGCGGCATTGTTTCTTTTGTAATTAATTCCGATGTAATTTCTGTGTTTCATCGTCAATGGGTATGTCCAAGGAATAGATTGAACCTGCAGTGGTGTATCGGAAACTAATACTGGTCTCACAGGGAATGCTCAAAGCACCGACTGTAAGAAGAGTCTCTATTCTTGTACTTAAGGCGGCATTGTGCCTTTCGTATTTAATTCCGATGCGATTTCTGTGTTTCATCGTCAATGTGAAGGTCCAAGGAATAAACTGAACCTGTAGAGGTGTAGCGGAAACTAATACAGGTCTCACAGGGAATGCTCAAAGCACCGACTGTAAGAAGAGTCTCTATTCTTGTACATAAGGCGGCATTGTGCCTTTTGTATATAATTCCGATGCGATTTCTGTGTTTCATCATCAATGTGAAGGTCCAAGGAATAAACTGGACCTGCAGAGGTGTAGCGGAAACTAATACTGGTCTCACAGGGAATGCTCAAATCACCGACTGTGAGAAGAGTCTCTATTCTTGTACTTAAGGCGGCATTGTGCCTTTTAGATATAATTCCGATGCGATTTCTGTGTTTCATCGTCAATGTGAAGGTCCAAGGAATACACTGAAATAGCAGAGGTGTAGCGGAAACTAATACTGGTCTCACACGGAATGCTCAAAGCACCGACTGTAAGAAGAGTCTCTATTCTTGTACGTAAGGCGGCATAGTGCCTTTTGTATTTAATTCCGATGTAATTTCAGTGTTTCATCGTCAATGTGATGGTCCAAGGAATACATTGAACCTGCAGTGGTGTATCGGAAACTAATACTGGTCTCACAGGGAATGCTCATAGCACCGTCGGTAAGAAGAGTCTCTATTCTTGTACTTAAGGCGGCATTGTTCTTTTTGTATTTAATTCCGATGCGATTTCTGTGTTTCATCGTCAATGTGAAGGTCCAGGGAATAAACTGAACCTGCAGAGGTGTAGCGGAAACTAATACTGGTCTCACAGGGAATGCTCAAAGCACCGACTGTGAGAAGAGTCTCTATTCATGTACTTAAGGCGGCATTGTGCCTTTTGTATTTAATTCCGATGCGATTTCTGTGTTTCATCGTCAATGTGAAGGTCCAAGGAATAAACTGAACCTGAAGAGGTGTAGCGGAAACTAATACTGGTCTCACAGGGAATGCTCAAAGCACCGACTGTAAGAAGAGTCTCTATTCTTGTACTTAAGGCGGCATTGTGCCTTTTGTATTTAATTCCGATGCGATTTCTGTGTTTCATCGTCAATGTGAAGGTCCAAGGGATAAACTGAACCTGCAGATGTGTAGCGGAAACTAATACTGGTCTCACAGGGAATGCTCAAAGCACCTACTGTAGGAAGAGTCTCTGTTATTGTACTTAAGGCGGCATTGTGCCTGTTGTATTTAATTCCGATGTAATTTCTGTGTTTCATCGTCAATGTGAAGGTCCAGGGAAAAAACTGAATTTGCAGAGGTGGAGCGGAAACTAATACTGGTCTCACAGGGATTGCTCAACGCACCGACTGTAAGAAGAGTCTCTATTCTTGTACGTAAGGCGGCATTGTGCCTTTTGTATTTAATTCCGATGCGATTTCTGTGGTTCATCGTCAATGTGAAGGTCCAAGGAATAAACTGAACCTGCAGAGGTGTAGCGGAAACTAAAACTGGTCTCACAGGGAATGCTCAAAGCACCGACTGTAAGAAGAGTCTCTACTCTTGTACTTAAGGCGGCATTGTGCCTTTTGTATTTAATTCCGATGCGATTTCTGTGTTTCATCGTCAATGTGAAGGTCCAAGGAATGAACTGAACCTTCAGAGGTGTAGCGGAAACTAATACTGGTCTCACAGGGAATGCTCAAAGCACCGACTGTAAGAAGAGTCTCTATTCTTGTACTTAAGACGGCATTGTGCCTTTTGTATTTAATTCCGATGCGATTTCTGTGTTTAATCGTCAATGTGAAGGTCCAAGGAATAAACTGAACCTGCAGAGGTGTAGCGGAAACTAATACTGGTCTCACAGGGAATGCTCAAAGAACCGACTGTAAGAAGAGTCTCTATTCTTGTACTTAAGGCGGCATTGTGCATTTTGTTTTTAATTCCGATGTAATGTCAGTGATTCTTCGTCAATGTGAAGGTCCAAGGAATACATTGAACATGCAGTGGTGTATCGGAAACTAATACTGGTCTCACAGGGAATGCTTAAAGCACCGACTGTAAGAAGAGTCTCTATTCTTGTACTTAAGGCGGCATTGTGCCTTTTGTATTTAATTCCGATGCGATTTCTGTGTTTCATCGTCAATGTGAAGGTCCAAGGAATAAACTGAACCTGCAGAGGTGTAGCGGAAACTACTACTGGTCTCTCAGGGAATGCTCAAAGCACCGACTGTAAGAAGAGTCTCTATTCTTGTACTTAAGGCGGCATTGTGCCTTTTGTATTTAATTCCGATGCGATTTCTGTGTTTGATCGTCAATGTGAAGGTCCAAGGAATAAACTGAACCTGCAGAGGTGTAGCGGAAACTAATACTGGTCTCACAGGGAAAGCTCAAAGCACCGACTGTAAGAAGAGTCTCTATTCTTGTACTTAAGGCGGCATTGTGCCTTTTGTATTTAATTCCGATGCGATTTCTGTGTTTCATCGTCAATGTGAAGGTCCAAGAAATAAACTGAACCTGCAGAGGTGTAGCGGAAACTAATACTGGTCTCACAGGGAATGCTCAAAGCACCGACTGTAAGAAGAGTCTCTATTCTTGTTCTTAAGGCGGCATTGTGCCTTTTGTATTTAATTCCGATGCGATTTCTGTGTTTCATCGTCGATGTGAAGGTCCAAGGAATAAACGGAACCTGCAGAGGTGTAGCGGAAACAAATACTAGTCTCACAGGGAATGCTCAAAGCACCGACTGTAAGAAGAGTCTCTATTCTTGTACTTAAGGCGGCATTGTGCCTTTTGTATTTAATTCCGATGCGATTTCTGTGTTTCATCGTCAATGTGAAGGTCCAAGGAAAAAACTGAACCTGCAGAGGTGGAGCGGAAACTAATACTGGTCTCACAGGGAATGCTCAAAGACCCGCTGTAAGAAGAGTCTCTATTCTTGTACTTAAGGCGGCATTGTGCATTTTGTATTTAATTCCGATGTAATTTCAGTGTTTCATCGTCAATGTGAAGGTCCAAGAAATACATTGAACCTGCAGTGGTGTATCAGAAACTAATACTGGTCTCACAGGGAATGCTCAAAGCACTGACTGTAAGAAGAGTCTCTATTCTTGTACTTATGGCGGCATTGTGCCTCTTGTATGTAATTCCGATGTAATTTCAGTGTTTCATCGTCAATGTGAAGGTCCAAGTTATACATTGAACCTGCAGTGGTGTATCGGAAACTAATACTGGTCTCACAGGGAATGCTCAAAGCACCGACTGTAAGAAGTGTCACTTTTTTCGTACTTAAGGCGGCATTGTGCCTTTTGTATTTAATTCCGATGTGATTTCTGTGTTGCATCGTCAATGTGAAGGTCCAAGGAATAAACTGAACATGCAGAGGTCTAGCGGAAACTAATACTGGTCTCACAGGGAATGCTCAAAGCACCGACTGTAAGAAGAGTCTCTATTCTTGTACCTAAGGCGGCATTGTGCCTTTTGTATTTAATTCCGATGTAATTTCAGTGTTTCATCGTCAATGTGAAGGTGCAAGGAATAAACTGAACCTGCAGAGGTGTAGCGGAAACTACTACTGGTCTCACAGGGAATGCTCAAAGCACCGACTGTAAGAAGAGTCTCTATTCTTGTACTTAAGGCGGCATTATGCGTTTTGTATTTAATTCCGATGCGATTTCTGTGTATCATCGTCAATGTGAAGGTCCAAGGAATAAACTGAACCTGCAGAGGTGTAGCGGAAACTAATACTGGTCTCACATTGAATGCTCAAAGCACCGACTGTAAGAAGAGTCTCTATTCTTGTACTTAAGGCGGCATTGTGCCTTTTGTATTTAATTCCGATGCGAATTCTGTGTTTCATCGTCAATGTGAAGGTCCAAGAAATAAACTGAACCTGCAGAGGTGTAGCGGAAACTAAAACTGGTCTCACGGGGAATGCTCAATGCACCGACTGTAAGAAGAGTCTCTATTCTTGTACTTAAGGCGGCATTGTGCCTTTTGTATTTTATTCCGATGCGATTTCTGTGTTTCATCGTCAATGTGAAGGTCCAAGGAATAAACTGAACCTGCAGAGGTGTAGCGGAAACTAATACTGGTCTCACAGGGAATGCTCAAAGCACCGACTGTAAGAAGAGTCTCTACTCTTGTACTTAAGGCGGCATTGTGCCATTTGTATTTAATTCCGATGCGATTTCTGTGTTTCATCGTCAATGTGAAGGTCCAAGGAATAAACTGAACCTGCAGAGGTGTAGCGGAAAC
This sequence comes from Schistocerca americana, assembly GCF_021461395.2. NCBI lineage: Eukaryota > Metazoa > Arthropoda > Insecta > Orthoptera > Acrididae > Schistocerca > Schistocerca americana. The sequence continues at coordinate 727,800,448 of NC_060123.1, read as the reverse complement.
TAATACTGGTCTCACAGGGAATGCTCAAAGCACCGACTGTAAGAAGAGTCTCTATTCTTGTACTTAAGGCGGCATTGTGCCTGTTGTATTTAATTCCGATGCGATTTCTGTGTTTCATCGTCAATGTGAAGGTCCAAGGAATAAACTGAACCTGCAGAGGTGTAGCGGAAACTAATACTGGTCTCACAGGGAATGCTCAAAGCACCGACTGTAAGAAGAGTCTCTATTCTTGTACTTAAGGCGGCATTGTGCCTTTTGTATTTAATTCCGATGTGATTTCTGTGTTGCATCGTCAATGTGAAGGTCCAAGGAATAAACTGAACCTGCAGAAGTGTAGCGGAAACTAATACTGGTCTCACAGGGAATGCTCAAAGCACCGACTGTAAGAAGAGTCCCTATTCTTGTACTTAAGGCGGCATTGTGCCTTTTGTATTTAATTCCGATGTAATTTCAGTGTTTCATCGTCAATGTGAAGGTCCAAGGAATTCATTGAACCTGCAGTGGTGTATCGGAAACTAATACTCGTCTCACAGGGAATGCTTAAAGCACCGACTGTAAGAAGAGTCTCTATTCTTGTACTTAAGGCGGCTGTGTGCCTTTTGTATTTAATTCCGATGCGATTTCTGTGTTTCATCGTCAATGTGATGGTCCAAGGAGTAAACTGAACCTGCAGAGGTGTAGCGGAAACTACTACTGGTCTCACAGGGAATGCTCAAAGCACCGACTGTAAGAAGAGTCTCTATTCTTGTACTTAAGGCGGCATTGTGCCTTTTGTATTTAATGCCGATGCGATTTCTGTGTTTCATCGTCAATGTGAAGAAATAAACTGAACCTGCAGAGGTGTAGCGGAAACTAATACTGGTCTCACAGGGAAAGCTCAAAGTACCGACTGTAAGAAGAGTCTCTATTCTTGTACTTAAGGCGGCATTGTGCCTTTTGTATTTAATTCCGATGAGATTTCTGTGTTTCATCGCCAATGTGAAGGGCCAAGGAATAAACTGAACCTGCAGAATTGTAGCGGAAACTAATACTGGTCTCACAGGGAATGCTCAAAGACCCGCAGTAAGAAGAGTCTCTATTCTTGTACTTAAGGCGGCATTGTGCGTTTTGTATTTAATTTCGATGCGATTTCTGTGTTTCATCGTCAATGTGAAGGTCCAAGGAATAAACTGAACCTGCAGAGGTGTAGCGGAAACTAATACTGGTCTCACAGGGAATGCTCAAAGCCCCGACTGTAAGAAGAATCTCTATTCTTGCACTTAAGGCGGCATTGTGCCTTTTGTATTTAATTCCGATGCGATTTCTGTGTTTCATCGTCGATGTGAAGGTCCAAGAAATAAACTGAACCTGCAGAGGTGTAGCGGATACTAATACTGGTCTCACGGGGAATGCTCAAAGCACCGACTGTAAGAAGAGTCTCTATTCTTGTACTTAAGGCGGCATTGTGCCTTTTGTATTTAATTCCGATGCGATTTCTGTGTTTCATCGTCAATGTGAAGGTCCAAGGAATAAACTGAATCTGTAGAGGTGTAGCGGAAACTAATACAGGTCTCACAGGGAATGCTCAAAGCACCGACTGTAAGAAGAGTCTCTATTCTTGTACATAAGGCGGCATTGTGCCTTTTGTATATAATTCCGATGCGATTTCTGTGTTTCATCATCAATGTGAAGGTCCAAGGAATAAACTGGACCTGCAGAGGTGTAGCGGAAACTAATACTGGTCTCACAGGGAATGCTCAAATCACCGACTGTGAGAAGAGTCTCTATTCTTGTACTTAAGGCGGCATTGTGCCTTTAAGATATAATTCCGATGCGATTTCTGTGTTTCATCGTCAATGTGAAGGTCCAAGGAATACACTGAAATAGCAGAGGTGTAGCGGAAACTAATACTGGTCTCACAGGGAATGCTCAAAGCACCGACTGTAAGAAGAGTCTCTATTCTTGTACGTAAGGCGGCATAGTGCCTTTTGTATTTAATTCCGATGTAATTTCAGTGTTTCATCGTCAATGTGATGGTCCAAGGAATACATTGAACCTGCAGTGGTGTATCGGAAACTAATACTGGTCTCACAGGGAATGCTCATAGCACCGTCGGTAAGAAGAGTCTCTATTCTTGTACTTAAGGCGGCATTGTTCTTTTTGTATTTAATTCCGATGCGATTTCTGTGTTTCATCGTCAATGTGAAGGTCCAGGGAATAAACTGAACCTGCAGAGGTGTAGCGGAAACTAATACTGGTCTCACAGGGAATGCTCTAAGCACCGACTGTGAGAAGAGTCTCTATTCATGTACTTAAGGCGGCATTGTGCCTTTTGTATTTAATTCCGATGCGATTTCTGTGTTTCATCGTCAATGTGAAGGTCCAAGGAATAAACTGAACCTGAAGAGGTGTAGCGGAAACTAATACTGGTCTCACAGGGAATGCTCAAAGCACCGACTGTAAGAAGAGTCTCTATTCTTGTACTTAAGGCGGCATTGTGCCTTTTGTATTTAATTCCGATGCGATTTCTGTGTTTCATCGTCAATGTGAAGGTCCAAGGGATAAACTGAACCTGCAGATGTGTAGCGGAAACTAATACTGGTCTCACAGGGAATGCTCAAAGCACCTACTGTAGGAAGAGTCTCTGTTATTGTACTTAAGGCGGCATTGTGCCTGTTGTATTTAATTCCGATGTAATTTCTGTGTTTCATCGTCAATGTGAAGGTCCAGGGAATAAACTGAATTTGCAGAGGTGGAGCGGAAACTAATACTGGTCTCACAGGGATTGCTCAACGCACCGACTGTAAGAAGAGTCTCTATTCTTGTACGTAAGGCGGCATTGTGCCTTTTGTATTTAATTCCGATGCGATTTCTGTGGTTCATCGTCAATGTGAAGGTCCAAGGAATAAACTGAACCTGCAGAGGTGTAGCGGAAACTAAAACTGGTCTCACAGGGAATGCTCAAAGCACCGACTGTAAGAAGAGTCTCTACTCTTGTACTTAAGGCGGCATTGTGCCTTTTGTATTTAATTCCGATGCGATTTCTGTGTTTCATCGTCAATGTGAAGGTCCAAGGAATAAACTGAACCTTCAGAGGTGTAGCGGAAACTAATACTGGTCTCACAGGGAATGCTCAAAGCACCGACTGTAAGAAGAGTCTCTATTCTTGTACTTAAGGCGGCATTGTGCCTTTTGTATTTAATTCCGATGCGATTTCTGTGTTTAATCGTCAATGTGAAGGTCCAAGGAATAAACTGAACCTGCAGAGGTGTAGCGGAAACTAATACTGGTCTCACAGGGAATGCTCAAAGCACCGACTGTAAGAAGAGTCTCTATTCTTGTACTTAAGGCGGCATTGTGCATTTTGTTTTTAATTCCGATGTAATGTCAGTGATTCTTCGTCAATGTGAAGGTCCAAGGAATACATTGAACATGCAGTGGTGTATCGGAAACTAATACTGGTCTCACAGGGAATGCTTAAAGCACCGACTGTAAGAAGAGTCTCTATTCTTGTACTTAAGGCGGCATTGTGCCTTTTGTATTTAATTCCGATGCGATTTCTGTGTTTCATCGTCAATGTGAAGGTCCAAGGAATAAACTGAACCTGCAGAGGTGTAGCGGAAACTACTACTGGTCTCACAGGGAATGCTCAAAGCACCGACTGTAAGAAGAGTCTCTATTCTTGTACTTAAGGCGGCATTGTGCCTTTTGTATTTAATTCCGATGCGATTTCTGTGTTTGATCGTCAATGTGAAGGTCCAAGGAATAAACTGAACCTGCAGAGGTGTAGCGGAAACTAATACTGGTCTCACAGGGAAAGCTCAAAGCACCGACTGTAAGAAGAGTCTCTATTCTTGTACTTAAGGCGGCATTGTGCCTTTTGTATTTAATTCCGATGCGATTTCTGTGTTTCATCGTCAATGTGAAGGTCCAAGAAATAAACTGAACCTGCAGAGGTGTAGCGGAAACTAATACTGGTCTCACAGGGAATGCTCAAAGCACCGACTGTAAGAAGAGTCTCTATTCTTGTTCTTAAGGCGGCATTGTGCCTTTTGTATTTAATTCCGATGCGATTTCTGTGTTTCATCGTCGATGTGAAGGTCCAAGGAATAAACGGAACCTGCAGAGGTGTAGCGGAAACAAATACTAGTCTCACAGGGAATGCTCAAAGCACCGACTGTAAGAAGAGTCTCTATTCTTGTACTTAAGGCGGCATTGTGCCTTTTGTATTTAATTCCGATGCGATTTCTGTGTTTCATCGTCAATGTGAAGGTCCAAGGAAAAAACTGAACCTGCAGAGGTGGAGCGGAAACTAATACTGGTCTCACAGGGAATGCTCAAAGACCCGCTGTAAGAAGAGTCTCTATTCTTGTACTTAAGGCGGCATTGTGCATTTTGTATTTAATTCCGATGTAATTTCAGTGTTTCATCGTCAATGTGAAGGTCCAAGAAATACATTGAACCTGCAGTGGTGTATCAGAAACTAATACTGGTCTCACAGGGAATGCTCAAAGCACTGACTGTAAGAAGAGTCTCTATTCTTGTACTTATGGCGGCATTGTGCCTCTTGTATTTAATTCCGATGTAATTTCAGTGTTTCATCGTCAATGTGAAGGTCCAAGTTATACATTGAACCTGCAGTGGTGTATCGGAAACTAATACTGGTCTCACAGGGAATGCTCAAAGCACCGACTGTAAGAAGTGTCTCTTTTTTCGTACTTAAGGCGGCATTGTGCCTTTTGTATTTAATTCCGATGTGATTTCTGTGTTGCATCGTCAATGTGAAGGTCCAAGGAATAAACTGAACATGCAGAGGTCTAGCGGAAACTAATACTGGTCTCACAGGGAATGCTCAAAGCACCGACTGTAAGAAGAGTCTCTATTCTTGTACCTAAGGCGGCATTGTGCCTTTTGTATTTAATTCCGATGTAATTTCAGTGTTTCATCGTCAATGTGAAGGTGCAAGGAATAAACTGAACCTGCAGAGGTGTAGCGGAAACTACTACTGGTCTCACAGGGAATGCTCAAAGCACCGACTGTAAGAAGAGTCTCTATTCTTGTACTTAAGGCGGCATTATGCGTTTTGTATTTAATTCCGATGCGATTTCTGTGTATCATCGTCAATGTGAAGGTCCAAGGAATAAACTGAACCTGCAGAGGTGTAGCGGAAACTAATACTGGTCTCACATTGAATGCTCAAAGCACCGACTGTAAGAAGAGTCTCTATTCTTGTACTTAAGGCGGCATTGTGCCTTTTGTATTTAATTCCGATGCGATTTCTGTGTTTCATCGTCAATGTGAAGGTCCAAGAAATAAACTGAACCTGCAGAGGTGTAGCGGAAACTAAAACTGGTCTCACGGGGAATGCTCAATGCACCGACTGTAAGAAGAGTCTCTATTCTTGTACTTAAGGCGGCATTGTGCCTTTTGTATTTTATTCCGATGCGATTTCTGTGTTTCATCGTCAATGTGAAGGTCCAAGGAATAAACTGAACCTGCAGAGGTGTAGCGGAAACTAATACTGGTCTCACAGGGAATGCTCAAAGCACCGACTGTAAGAAGAGTCTCTACTCTTGTACTTAAGGCGGCATTGTGCCATTTGTATTTAATTCCGATGCGATTTCTGTGTTTCATCGTCAATGTGAAGGTCCAAGGAATAAACTGAACCTGCAGAGGTGTAGCGGAAACTAATACTGGTCTCACAGGGAATGCTCAAAGCACCGACTGTAAGAAGAGTCTCTATTCTTGTACTTAAGGCGGCATTGTGCCTGTTGTATTTAATTCCGATGCGATTTCTGTGTTTCATCGTCAATGTGAAGGTCCAAGGAATAAACTGAACCTGCAGAGGTGTAGCGGAAACTAATACTGGTCTCACAGGGAATGCTCAAAGCACCGACTGTAAGAAGAGTCTCTATTCTTGTACTTAAGGCGGCATTGTGCCTTTTGTATTTAATTCCGATGTGATTTCTGTGTTGCATCGTCAATGTGAAGGTCCAAGGAATAAACTGAACCTGCAGAAGTGTAGCGGAAACTAATACTGGTCTCACAGGGAATGCTCAAAGCACCGACTGTAAGAAGAGTCCCTATTCTTGTACTTAAGGCGGCATTGTGCCTTTTGTATTTAATTCCGATGTAATTTCAGTGTTTCATCGTCAATGTGAAGGTCCAAGGAATTCATTGAACGTGCAGTGGTGTATCGGAAACTAATACTCGTCTCACAGGGAATGCTTAAAGCACCGACTGTAAGAAGAGTCTCTATTCTTGTACTTAAGGCGGCTGTGTGCCTTTTGTATTTAATTCCGATGCGATTTCTGTGTTTCATCGTCAATGTGATGGTCCAAGGAGTAAACTGAACCTGCAGAGGTGTAGCGGAAACTACTACTGGTCTCACAGGGAATGCTCAAAGCACCGACTGTAAGAAGAGTCTCTATTCTTGTACTTAAGGCGGCATTGTGCCTTTTGTATTTAATGCCGATGCGATTTCTGTGTTTCATCGTCAATGTGAAGAAATAAACTGAACCTGCAGAGGTGTAGCGGTAACTAATACTGGTCTCACAGGGAAAGCTCAAAGTACCGACTGTAAGAAGAGTCTCTATTCTTGTACTTAAGGCGGCATTGTGCCTTTTGTATTTAATTCCGATGAGATTTCTGTGTTTCATCGCCAATGTGAAGGGCCAAGGAATAAACTGAACCTGCAGAATTGTAGCGGAAACTAATACTGGTCTCACAGGGAATGCTCAAAGACCCGCAGTAAGAAGAGTCTCTATTCTTGTACTTAAGGCGGCATTGTGCCTTTTGTATTTAATTCCGATGTAATTTCAGTGTTTCATCGTCAATGTGAAGGTCCAAGGAATTCATTGAACCTGAGGTGGTGTATCGGAAAGTAATACTGGTCTCACAGGGAATGCTCAAAGCACCGACTGTAAGAAGGGTCTCTATTCATGTACTTAAGGCGGCATCGTGCCTTTTGTATTTAATTCTGATGCGATTTCTGTGTTTCATCGTCAATGTGAAGGTCCAAGGAATAAACTGAACCTGCAGAGGTGTAGCGGAAACTACTACTGGTCACACAGGGAATGCTCAAAGCACCGACTGTAAGAAGAGTCTCTATTCTTGTACTTAAGGCGGCATTGTGCGTTTTGTATTTAATTTCGATGCGATTTCTGTGTTTCATCGTCAATGTGAAGGTCCAAGGAATAAACTGAACCTGCAGAGGTGTAGCGGAAACTAATACTGGTCTCACAGGGAATGCTCAAAGCCCCGACTGTAAGAAGAATCTCTATTCTTGCACTTAAGGCGGCATTGTGCCTTTTGTATTTAATTCCGATGCGATTTCTGTGTTTCATCGTCGATGTGAAGGTCCAAGAAATAAACTGAACCTGCAGAGGTGTAGCGGATACTAATACTGGTCTCACGGGGAATGCTCAAAGCACCGACTGTAAGAAGAGTCTCTATTCTTGTACTTAAGGCGGCATTGTGCCTTTTGTATTTAATTCCGATGCGATTTCTGTGTTTCATCGTCAATGTGAAGGTCCAAGGAATAAACTGAACCTGCAGAGGTGTAGCGGAAACTAATACTGGTCTCACAGGGAATGCTCAAAGCACCGACTGTAAGAAGAGTCTCTATTCTTGTACTTAAGGCGGCATTGTGCCTTTTGTATTTAATTCCGATGCGATTTCTGTGTTTCATCGTCAATGTGAAGGTCCAAGAAATAAACTGAACCTGCAGAGGTGTAGCGGATACTAATACCGGTCACACGGGGAGTGCTCAAAGCACCGACTGTAAGAAGAGTCTCTATTCTTGTACTTAAGGCGGCATTGTGCCTTTTGTATTTGATTCCGATGCGATTTCTGTGTTTCATCGTCAATGTGAAGGTCCAAGGAATAAACTGAACCTGCAGAGGTGTAGCGGAAACTAATACTGGTCTCACAGGGAATGCTCAAAGCACCGACTGTAAGAAGAGTCTCTATTCTTGTACTTAATGGGGCATTGTGCATTTTGTATTTAATTCCGATGCGATTTCTGTGTTTCATCGTCAATGTGAAGGTCCAAGAAATAAACTGAACCTGCAGAGGTTTAGCGGAAACTAATACTGGTCTCACAGGGAATGCTGAAAGCACCGACTGTAAGAAGAGTCTATATTATTGTACTTAAGGCGGCATTGTGCCTTTTGTATTTAAGTCCGATGCGATTTCTGTGTTTCATCGTCAATGTGAAGGTCCAAGGAATAAACTGAACCTGCAGAGGTGTAGCGGAAACTAATACTGGTCTCACAGGGAATGCTCAAAGCACCGACTGTAAGAAGAGTCTCTAATCTTGTACTTAAGGCGGCATTGTGCCTTTTGTATTTAATTCCGATGCGATTTCTGTGTTTCATCGTCAATGTGAAGGTCCAAGGAATAAACTGAACCTGCAGAGGTGTAGCGGAAACTAATACTGGTCTCACAGGGATTGCTCAAAGCACCGACTGTAAGAAAAGTCTCTATTCTTGTACTTAAGTCGGCATTGTGCATTTTGTATTTAATTCCGATGTAATTTCAGTGTTTCATCGTCAATGTGAAGGTCCAAGAAATACATTGAACCTGCAGTGGTGAATCGGAAACTAATACTGGTCTCACAGGGAATGCTCAAACCACCGACGGTAAGAAGAGTCTCTATTCTTGTACTTAAGGCGGCATTGTTTCTTTTGTAATTAATTCCGATGTAATTTCTGTGTTTCATCGTCAATGGGTATGTCCAAGGAATAGATTGAACCTGCAGTGGTGTATCGGATACTATTACTGGTCTCACAGGGAATGTTCAAAGCACCGACTGTAAGAAGAGTCCCTATTCTTGTACTTAAGGCGGCATTGTGCCTTTTGTATTTAAGTCCGATGCGATTTCTGTGTTTCATCGTCAATGTGAAGGTCCAAGGAATAAACTGAACCTGCAGAGGTGTAGCGGAAACTAATATTGGTCTCACAGGGAATGCTCAAAGCACCGACTCTAAGAAGAGTCTCTATTCTTGTACTTAAGGCGGCATTGTGCATTTTGTTTTTATTTCCGATGTAATGTCAGTGTTTCTTCGTCAGTGTGAAGGTCCAAGGAATACATTGAACCTGCAGGGGTGTATCGGAAACTAATACTGGTCTCACAGGGAATGCTCAAAGCACCGACTGAAAGAAGAGTCTCTGTTCTTGTACTTAAGGCGGCATTGTGCCTTTTGTATTTAATTCCGATGTGATTTCTGTGTTGCATCGTCAATGTGAAGGTCCAAGGAATAAACTGAACCTGCAGAGGTGTAGCGGAAACTAATACTGGTCTCACAGGGAATGCTCAAAGCACCGACTGTAAGAAGAGTCCCTATTCTTGTACTTAAGGCGGCATTGTGCCTTTTGTATTTAATTCCGATGTAATTTCAGTGTTTCATCGTGAATGTGAAGGTCCGAGAAATTCATTGAACCTGCAGTGGTGTATCGGAAACTAATACTGGTCTCACAGGGAATGCTTAAATCACCGACTGTAAGAAGAGTCTCTATTCTTGTACTTAAGGCGGCATTGTGCCTTTTGTATTTAATTCCGATGCGATTTCTGTGTTTCATCGTCAATGTGAAGGTCCAATGAATAAACTGAACCTGCAGAGGTAAAGCGGAAACTACTACTGGTCTCACAGGGAATGCTCAAAGCACCGACTGTAAGAAGAGTCTCTATTCTTGTACTTATGGCGGCATTGTGCCTTTTGTATTTATTTCCGATGCGATTTCTGTGTTTGATCGTCAATGTGAAGGTCCAAGGAATAAACTGAACCTGCAGAGGTGTAGCGGAAACTACTACTGGTCTCACAGGGAATGCTCAAAGCACCGACTGTAAGAAGAGTCTCTATTCTTGTACTTAAGGCGGCATTGTTCGTTCTGTATTTAATTCCGATGCGATTTCTGTGTATCATCGTCAATGTGAAGGTCCAAGGAATAAACTGAACCTGCAGAGGTGTAGCGGAAACTAATACTGGCCTCACATTGAATGCTCAAAGCACCGACTGTAAGAAGAGTCTCTATTCTTGTACTTAAGGCGGCATTGTGCCTTTTGTATTCAATTCCGATGCGATTTCTGTGTTTCATCGTCAATGTGAAGGTCCAAGAAATAAACTGAACCTGCAGAGGTGTAGCGGAAACTAATACTGGTCTCACAGGGAATGCTCAAAGTACCGACTGTAAGAAGAGCCTCTATTCTTGTACTTAAGGCGGCATTGTGCCCTTTGTATTTAATTCCGATGCAATTTCTGTGTTTCATCGTCAATGTGAAGGTCCAAGGAATAAACGGAACCTGCAGAGGTGCAGCGGAAACTAATACTAGTCTCACAGGGAATGCTCAAAGCACCGACTGTAAGAAGAGTCTCTATTCTTTTACTTAAGGCGGCATTGTGCCTTTTGTATTTAATTCCGATGCGATTTCTGTGTTTCATCGTCAATGTGAAGGTCCAAGGAATAAACTGAACCTGCAGAGGTGTAGCGGAAACTAATACTGGTCTCACAGGGAATGCTCAAAGACCCGCTGTAGGAAGAGTCTCTATTCTTGTACTTAAGGCGGCATTGTGCATTTTGTATTTAATTCCGATGTAATTTCAGTGTTTCATCGTCAATGTGAAGGTCCAAGAAATACATTGAACCTGCAATGGTGTATCAGAAACTAATACTGGTCTCACAGGGAATGCTCAAAGCACTGACTGTAAGAAGAGTCTCTATTCTTGTACTGAAGGCGGCATTGTGCCTTTTGTATTTAATTCCGATGTAATTTCAGTGTTTCATCGTCAATGTGAAGGTCCAAGTTTTACATAGAACCTGCAGTGGTGTATCGGAAACTAATACTGGTCTCACAGGGAATGCTCAAAGCACCGACTGTAAGAAGAGTCTCTTTTTTTGTACTTAAGGCGGCATTGTGCCTTTTGTAATTAATTCCGATATGATTTCTGTGTTGCATCGTCAATGTGAAGGTCCAAGGAATAAACTGAACCTGCAGAGGTGTAGCGGAAACTAATACTGGTCTCACAGGGAATGCTCAAAGCACCGACTGTAAGAAGAGTCTCTATTCTTGTACTTAAGGCGGCATTGTTCGTTCTGTATTTAATTCCGATGCGATTTCTGTGTATCATCGTCAATGTGAAGGTCCAAGGAATAAACTGAACCTGCAGAGGTGTAGCGGAAACTAATACTGGCCTCACATTGAATGCTCAAAGCACCGACTGTAAGAAGAGTCTCTATTCTTGTACTTAAGGCGGCATTGTGCCTTTTGTATTCAATTCCGATGCGATTTCTGTGTTTCATCGTCAATGTGAAGGTCCAAGAAATAAACTGAACCTGCAGAGGTGTAGCGGAAACTAATACTGGTCTCACAGGGAATGCTCAAAGTACCGACTGTAAGAAGAGCCTCTATTCTTGTACTTAAGGCGGCATTGTGCCCTTTGTATTTAATTCCGATGCAATTTCTGTGTTTCATCGTCAATGTGAAGGTCCAAGGAATAAACGGAACCTGCAGAGGTGCAGCGGAAACTAATACTAGTCTCACAGGGAATGCTCAAAGCACCGACTGTAAGAAGAGTCTCTATTCTTTTACTTAAGGCGGCATTGTGCCTTTTGTATTTAATTCCGATGCGATTTCTGTGTTTCATCGTCAATGTGAAGGTCCAAGGAATAAACTGAACCTGCAGAGGTGTAGCGGAAACTAATACTGGTCTCACAGGGAATGCTCAAAGACCCGCTGTAGGAAGAGTCTCTATTCTTGTACTTAAGGCGGCATTGTGCATTTTGTATTTAATTCCGATGTAATTTCAGTGTTTCATCGTCAATGTGAAGGTCCAAGAAATACATTGAACCTGCAATGGTGTATCAGAAACTAATACTGGTCTCACAGGGAATGCTCAAAGCACTGACTGTAAGAAGAGTCTCTATTCTTGTACTGAAGGCGGCATTGTGCCTTTTGTATTTAATTCCGATGTAATTTCAGTGTTTCATCGTCAATGTGAAGGTCCAAGTTTTACATAGAACCTGCAGTGGTGTATCGGAAACTAATACTGGTCTCACAGGGAATGCTCAAAGCACCGACTGTAAGAAGAGTCTCTTTTTTTGTACTTAAGGCGGCATTGTGCCTTTTGTAATTAATTCCGATGTGATTTCTGTGTTGCATCGTCAATGTGAAGGTCCAAGGAATAAACTGAACCTGCAGAGGTGTAGCGGAAACTACTACTGGTCTCACAGGGAATGCTCAAAGCACCGACTGTAAGAAGAGTCTCTATTCTTGTACTGAAGGCGGCATTGTGCCTTTTGTATTTAATTCCGATGTAATTTCAGTGTTTCATCGTCAATGTGAAGGTCCAAGTTTTACATAGAACCTGCAGTGGTGTATCGGAAACTAATACTGGTCTCACAGGGAATGCTCAAAGCACCGACTGTAAGAAGAGTCTCTTTTTTTGTACTTAAGGCGGCATTGTGCCTTTTGTAATTAATTCCGATGTGATTTCTGTGTTGCATCGTCAATGTGAAGGTCCAAGGAATAAACTGAACCTGCAGAGGTGTAGCGGAAACTAATACTGGTCTCACAGGGAATGCTCAAAGCACCGACTGTAAGAAGAGTCTCTATTCTTGTACCTAAGGCGGCATTGTGCCTTTTGTATTTAATTCCGATGTAATTTCAGTGTTTCATCGTCAATGTGAAGGTCCAAGGAATTCATTGAACTTGCAGTGGTGTATCGGAAACTAATACTGGTCTCACAGGGAATGCTCAAAGCACCGACTATAAGAAGGGTCTCTATTCATGTACTTAAGGCGGCATTGTGCCTTTTGTATTTAATTCTGATGCGATTTCTGTGTTTCATCGTCAATGTGAAGCTCCAAGGAATAAACTGAACCTGCAGAGGTGTAGCGGAAACTACTACTGGTCTCACAGGGAATGCTCAAAGCACCGACTGTAAGAAGAGTCTCTATTCTTGTACTTAAGGCGGCATTGTGCGTTTTGTATTTAATTCCGATGCGATTTCTGTGTTGCATCGTCAATGTGAAGGTCCAAGGAATAAACTGAACCTGCAGAGGTGTAGCGGAAACTAATACTGGTCTCACAGGGAATGCTCAAAGCCTCGACTGCAAGAAGAGTCTCTATTCTTGTACTTAAGGCGGCATTGTGCCTTTTGTATTTAATTCCGATGCGATTTCTGTGTTTCATCGTCAATGTGAAGGTCCAAGAAATAAACTGAACCTGCAGAGGTGTAGCGGATACTAATACTGGTCTCACGGGGAATGCTCAAAGCACCAACTGTAAGAAGAGTCTCTATTCTTGTACTTAAGGCGGCATTGTGCCTTTTGTATTTAATTCCGATGCGATTTCTGTGTTTCATCGTCAATGTGAAGGTCCAAGGAATAAACTGAACCTGCAGAGGTGTAGCGGAAACTAATACTGGTCTCACAGGGAATGCTCAAAGCACCGACTGTAACAAGAGTCTCTATTCTTGTACTTAAGGTGGCATTGTGCCTTTTGTATTTAATTCCGATGCGATTTCTGTGTTTCATCGTCAATGTGAAGGTCTAAGGAATAAACTAAACCTGCAGAGGTGTAGCGGAAACTAATACTGGTCTCACAGGGAATGCTCAAAGCACCGACTGTAAGAAGAGTCTCTATTCTTGTACTTAAGGCGGCATTGTGCATTTTGTATTTAATTCCGATGTAATTTCAGTGTTTCATCGTCAATGTGAAGGTCCAAGAAATACATTGAACCTGCAGTGGTGTATCGGAAACCAATTCTGGTCTCACAGGGAATGCTCAAACCACCGACGGTAAGAAGAGTCTCTATTCTTGCACTTAAGGCGGCATTGTTCCCTTTGTAATTAATTCCGATGTAATTTCTGTGTTTCATCGTCAATGGGTATGTCCAAGGAATAGATTGAACCTGCAGTGGTGTATTGGATACTATTACTGGTCTCACAGGGAATGCTCAAAACACCGACTGTAAGAAGAGTCTCTATTCTTGTACTTAAGGCGGCATTTTGCCTTTTGTATTTAATTCCGATATAATTTCAGTGTTTCATCGTCAATGTGAAGGTCCAAGGAATACATTGAACCTGCAGTGGTGTATCGGAAACTAATACTGGTCTCACAGGAAATGCTCAAAGCACCGACTGTAAGAAGAGTCTCTATTCTTGTACTTAAGGCGGCATTGTGCCTTTTCCATTTAATTCCGATGCGATTTCTGTGTTTCATCGTCAATGTGAAGGTCCAAGGAATAAACTGAACCTGCAGAGGTGTAGCGGAAACTAATACTGGTCTCACAGGGAATGCTCAAAGCACCGACTGTATGAAGAGTCTCTATTCTTGTACTTAAGGCGGCATTGTGCCTTTTGTATTTAATTCCGATGCGATTTCTGTGTTTCATCGTCAATGTGAAGGTCCAAGGAATACATTGAACCGGCAGAGGTGTAGCGGAAACTAATACTGGTCTCACAGGGAATGCTCAAAGCACCGACTGTAAGAAGAGTCTCTATTCTTGTACTTAAGGCGGCATTGTGCATTTTGTTTTTAATACCGATGTAATGTCAGTGTTTCTTCGTCAATGTGAAGGTCCAAGGAATACATTGAACCTGCAGAGGTGTAGCGGAAACTAATACTGGTCTCACAGGGAATGCTCAAAGCACCGACTGTAAGAAGAGTCTCTTTTCTTGTACTTAAGGCGGCATTGTGCCTTTTGTATTTAATTCCGATGTGATTTCTGTGTTGCATCGTCAATGTGAAGGTCCAAGGAATAAACTGAACCTGCAGAGGTGTAGCGGAAACTAATACTGGTCTCACAGGGAATGCTCAAAGCACCGACTGTAAGAAGAGTCCCTATTCTTGTACTTAAGGCGGCAATGTGCCTTTTGTATTTAATTCCGATGTAATTTCAGTGTTTCATCGTCAATGTGAAGGTCCAAGGAATTCATTGAACCTGCAGTGGTGTACCGGAAACTAATACTGGTCTCACAGGGAATGCTTAAAGCACCGACTGTAAGAAGAGTCTCTATTCTTGTACTTAAGGCGGCATTGTGCCTTTTGTATTTAATTCCGATGTAGTTTCAGTGTTTCATCGTCAATGTGAAGGTCCAAGGAATAAACTGAACCTGCAGAGGTGTGGCGGAAACTACTACTGGTCTCACAGGGAATGCTCCAAGCACCGACTGTAAGAAGAGTCTCTATTCTTGTACTTAAGGCGGCATTGTGCCTTTTGTATTTAATTCCGATGCGATTTCTGTGTTTCATCGTCAATGTGAAGGTCCAAGGAATACACTGAAATAGCAGAGGTGTAGCGGAAACTAATACTGGTCTCACAGGGAATGCTCAAAGCACCGACTGTAAGAAGAGTCTCTTTTTTTGTACTTAAGGCGGCATTGTGCCTTTTGTAATTAATTCCGATGTGATATCTGTGTTGCATCGTCAATGTGAAGGTCCAAGGAATAAACTGAACCTGCAGAGGTGTATCGGAAACTAATACTGGTCTCACAGGGAATGCTCAAAGCACCGACTGTAAGAAGGGTCTCTATTCATGTACTTAAGGCGGCATTGTGCCTTTTGTATTTAATTCCGATGCGATTTCTGTGTTTCATCGTCAATGTGAAGGTCCAAGGAATAAACTGAAGCTGCAGAGGTGTAGCGGAAACTAATACTGGTCTCACAGGGAATGCCAAAGACCTGCTGTAAGAAGAGTCTCTATTCTTGTACTTAAGGCGGCATTGTGCATTTTGAATTTAATTCCGATGTAATTTCAGTGTTTCATCGTCAATGTGAAGGTCCAAGAAATACATTGAACCTGCAGTGGTGTATCAGAAACTAATACTGGTCTCACAGGGAATTCTCAAAGCACTGACTGTAAGAAGAGTCTCTATTCTTGTACTTAAGGCGGCATTGTGCCTTTGTATTTAATTCCGATGTAATTTCAGTGTTTCATCGTCAATGTGAAGGTCCAAGTTATACATTGAACCTGCAGTGGTGTATCGGAAACTAATACTGGTCTCACAGGGAATGCTCAAAGCACCGACTGTAAGAAGAGTCTCTTTTTTTGTACTTAAGGCGGCATTGTGCCTTTTGTAATTAATTCCGATGTGATTTCTGTGTTGCATCGTCAATGTGAAGGTCCAAGGAATAAACTGAACCTGCAGAGGTGTATCGGAAACTAATACTGGTCTCACAGGGAATGCTCAAAGCACCGACTGTAAGAAGGGTCTCTATTCACGTACTTAAGGCGGCATTGTGCCTTTTGTATTTAATTCTGATGCGATTTCTGTGTTTCATCGTCAATGTGAAGGTCCAAGGAATAAACTGAACCTGCAGAGGTGTAGCGGAAACTACTACTGGTCTCACAGGGAATGCTCAAAGCACCGACTGTAAGAAGAGTCTCTATTCTTGTACTTAAGGCGGCATTGTGCCTTTTCCATTTAATTCCGATGCGATTTCTGTGTTTCATCGTCAATGTGAAGGTCCAAGGAATAAACTGAACCTGCAGAGGTGTAGCGGAAACTAATACTGGTCTCACAGGGAATGCTCAAAGCACCGACTGTATGAAGAGTCTCTATTCTTGTACTTAAGGCGGCATTGTGCCTTTTGTATTTAATTCCGATGCGATTTCTGTGTTTCATCGTCAATGTGAAGGTCCAAGGAATACATTGAACCTGCAGAGGTGTAGCGGAAACTAATACTGGTCTCACAGGGAATGCTCAAAGCACCGACTGTAAGAAGAGTCTCTATTCTTGTACTTAAGGCGGCATTGTGCATTTTGTTTTTAATACCGATGTAATGTCAGTGTTTCTTCGTCAATGTGAAGGTCCAAGGAATACATTGAACCTGCAGAGGTGTAGCGGAAACTAATACTGGTCTCACAGGGAATGCTCAAAGCACCGACTGTAAGAAGAGTCTCTTTTCTTGTGCTTAACGCGGCATTGTGCCTTTTGTATTTAATTCCGATGTGATTTCTGTGTTGCATCGTCAATGTGAAGGTCCAAGGAATAAACTGAACCTGCAGAGGTGTAGCGGAAACTAATACTGGTCTCACAGGGAATGCTCAAAGCACCGACTGTAAGAAGAGTCCCTATTCTTGTACTTAAGGCGGCATTGTGCCTTTTGTATTTAATTCCGATGTAATTTCAGTGTTTCATCGTCAATGTGAAGGTCCAAGGAATTCATTGAACCTGCAGTGGTGTATCGGAAACTAATACTGGTCTCACAGGGAATGCTTAAAGCACCGACTGTAAGAAGAGTCTCTATTCTTGTACTTAAGGCGGCATTGTGCCTTTTGTATATATTTCCGATGTAGTTTCAGTGTTTCATCGTCAATGTGAAGGTCCAAGGAATAAACTGAACCTGCAGAGGTGTAGCGGAAACTACTACTGGTCTCACAGGGAATGCTCCAAGCACCGACTGTAAGAAGAGTCTCTATTCTTGTACTTAAGGCGGCATTGTGCCCTTTGTATTTAATTCCGATGCGATTTCGGTGTTTCATCGTCAATGTGAAAGTCCAAGAAATAAACTGAACCTGCAGAGGTGTAGCGGAAACTAATACTGGTCTCACAGGGAATGCTCAAAATACCGACTGTAAGAAGACTCTCTATTCTTGTACTTAAGGCGGCATTGTGCCTTTTGTATTTAATTCCGATGCGATTTCTGTGTTTCATCGTCAATGTGAAGGTCCAAGGAATAAACGGAACCTGCAGAGGTGTAGCGGAAACTAATACTAGTCTCACAGGGAATGCTCAAAGCACCGACTGTAAGAAGAGTCTCTATTCTTGTACTTAAGGCGGCATTGTGCCTTTTGTATTTAATTCCGATGTAATTTCAGTGTTTCATCGTCAATGTGAAGGTCCAAGGAATTCATTGAACCTGCAGTGGTGTATCGGAAACTAATACTGGTCTCACAGGGAATGCTTAAAGCACCGACTGTAAGAAGAGTCTCTATTCTTGTACTTAAGGCGGCATTGTGCCTTTTGTATTTAATTCCGATGTAGTTTCAGTGTTTCATCGTCAATGTGAAGGTCCAAGGAATAAACTGCACCTGCAGAGGTGTAGCGGAAACTAATACTAGTCTCACAGGGAATGCTCAAAGCACCGACTGTAAGAAGAGTCTCTATTCTTGTACTTAAGGCGGCATTGTGCCTTTTGTATTTAATTCCGATGCGATTTCTGTGTTTCATCGTCAATGTGAAGGTCCAAGGAATAAACTGAACCTGCAGAGGTGTAGCGGAAACTAATACTGGTCTCACAGGGAATGCCAAAGACCCGCTGTAAGAAGAGTCTCTATTCTTGTACTTAAGGCGGCATTGTGCATTTTGAATTTAATTCCGATGTAATTTCAGTGTTTCATCGTCAATGTGAAGGTCCAAGAAATACATTGAACCTGCAGTGGTGTATCAGAAACTAATACTGGTCTCACAGGGAATTCTCAAAGCACTGACTGTAAGAAGAGTCTCTATTCTTGTACTTAAGGCGGCATTGTGCATTTTGTATTTAATTCCGATGTAATTTCAGTGTTTCATCGTCAATGTGAAGGTCCAAGAAATACATTGAACCTGCAGTGGTGTATCGGAAACTAATACTGGTGTCACAGCTAATGCTCAAACCACCGACGGTAAGAAGAGTCTCTATTCTTGTACTTAAGGCGGCATTGTTCCCTTTGTAATTAATTCCGATGTAATTTCTGTGTTTCATCGTCAATGGGTATGTCCAAGGAATAGATTGAACCTGCAGTGGTGTATTGGATACTATTACTGGTCTCACAGGGAATGCTCAAAGCACCGACTGTAAGAAGAGTCTCTATTCTTGTACTTAAGGCGGCATTGTGCCCTTTGTATTTAATTCCGATGTAATTTCAGTGTTTCATCGTCAATGTGAAGGTCCAAGGAATACATTGAACCTGCAGTGGTGTATCGGATACTAATACTGGTCTCACAGGGAATGCTCAAAGCACCGACTGTAAGAAGAGTCTCTATTCTTGTACTTAAGGCGGCATTGTGCCTTTTGCATTTAATTCCGATGCGATTTCTGTGTTTCATCGTCAATGTGAAGGTCCAAGGAATAAACTGAACCTGCAGAGGTGTAGCGGAAACTAATACTGGTCTCACAGGGAATGCTCAAAGCACCGACTGTATGAAGAGTCTCTATTCTTGTACTTAAGGCGGCATTGTGCCTTTTGTATTTAATTCCGATGCGATTTCTGTGTTTCATCGTCAATGTGAAGGTCCAAGGAATACATTGAACCTGCAGTGGTGTATCGGATACTAATACTGGTCTCACAGGGAATGCTCAAAGCACCGATTGTAAGAAGAATCTCTATTCTTGTACTTAAGGCGGCATTGTGCCTTTTGTATTTAATTCCGATTGGATTTCTGTGTTGCATCGTCAATGTGAAGGTCCAAGGAATAAACTGAACCTGCAGATGTGTAGCGGAAACTAATACTGGTCTCACAGGGAATGCTCAAAGCACCGACTGTATGAAGAGTCTCTATTATTGTACTTAAGGCGGCATTGTGCCTTTTGTATTTAATTCCGATGTAGTTTCAGTGTTTCATCGTCAATGTGAAGGTCCAAGGAATACATTGAACCTGCAGTGGTTTATCGGAAACTAATACTGGTCTCACAGGGAATGCTCAAAGCACCGACTGTAAGAAGAGCCTCTATTCTTGTACTTAAGGTGGCATTGTGCCTTTTGTATTTAACTCCGATGCGATTTCTGTGTTTCATCGTCAATGTGAAGGTCCAAGGAATAAACAGAACCTGCAGAGGTGTAGCGGAACCTAATACAGGTCTCACAGGGAATGCTCAAAACACCGACTGTGAGAAGAGTCTCTATTCTTGTACTTAAGGCGGCATTGTGCCTTTTGTATTTAATTCCGATGCGATTTCTCTGTTTCATCGTCAATGTGAAGGTCCAAGGAATAAACTGAACTTGTAGAGGTGTAGCGGAAACTAATACTGGTCTCACAGGGAATGCTCAAAGCACCGACTGTAAGAAGAGTCTCTATTCTTGACCTTAAGGCGGCATTGTGCCTCTTGCATTTAATTCCGATGTAATTTCAGTGTTTCATCGTCAATGTGGAGGTCCAAGGAATACATTGAACCTGCAGTGGTGTATCGGAAACTAATACTGGTCTCACAGGGAATGCTCAAACCACCGACGGTTAGAAGTGTCTCTATTCTTGTACTTAAGGCGGCATTGTTCCTTTTGTATTTAATTCCGATGTAATTTCAGTGTTTCATCGTCAATGTGAAAGTCCAAGGAATACATTGAACCTGCAGTGGTGTATCGGAAACTAATACAGGTCTCACAGTAAATGCTCAAAGCACCGTCGGTAAAAAGAGTCTCTATTCTTGTACTTAAGGCGGCGTTATTCTTTTTGTATTTAATTCCGATGTAATTTCTGTGTTTCATCGTCAATGTGATTGTCCAAGGAATAGATTGAACCTGCAGTGGTGTGTCGGATACTATTACTAGTCTCACAGGGAATGCTCAAAGCACCGACTGTAAGAAGAGTCTCTATTCTTGTACTTAAGGCGGATTTGTGCCTTTTGTAATTAATTCCGATGTAATTTCAGTGTTTCATCGTCAATGTGGAGGTCCAAGGAATACATTGAACCTGCAGTGGTGTATCGGAAACTAATACTGGTCTCACAGAGAATGCTCAAAGCACCGACTGTAAGAAGAGTCTCTATTCTTGTGCTTAAGGCGGCATTGAACTTTTTGGATTTAATTCCGATGCGATTTCTGTGTTTCATCGTCAATGAGAAGGTCCAAGGAATAAACTGAACCTGCAGAGGTGTAGCGGAAACTAATACTGGTCTCACAGGGTAAGCTCAAAGCACCGACTGTAAGAAGAGTCTCTATTCTCGTACTTAAGGCGGCATTGGGCCTTTTGTATTTAATTCCGATACGATTTCTGTGTTTCATCGTCAATGTGAAGGTCCAAGGAATACATTGAACCTGCAGTGGTGTATCG
Organism: Schistocerca americana; assembly: GCF_021461395.2. Classification (NCBI taxonomy): domain Eukaryota; kingdom Metazoa; phylum Arthropoda; class Insecta; order Orthoptera; family Acrididae; genus Schistocerca; species Schistocerca americana. Next base: position 727,779,493 of record NC_060123.1, on the reverse strand, counting down.
GAAACTAATACTGGTCTCACAGGGAATGCTCAAAGCACCGACGGTAGGAAGAGTCTTTATCCTTGTACTTAAGGCGGCATTGTTCCTTTAGTATTTAATTCCGATGTAATTTCTGTGTTTCATCGTCTATGTGTATGTCCAAGGAATAGATTGAACCTGCAGTGGTGTATCGGATACTATTACTGGTCTCACAGGGAATGCTCAAAGCACCGACTGTAAGAAGAGTCTCTATTCTTGTACTTAAGGCAGATTTGTGCCTTTTGTATTTAATTCCGATGTAATTTCAGTGTTTCATCGTCAATGTGAATGTCCAAGGAATTCATTGAACCTCCGGTGGTGTATCGGAACCTAAAACTGGTCTCACAGGGAATGCTCGAAGCAACGACGGTAAGAAGAGTCTCTATTCTTGTACTTAAGGCGGCATTGTTCCTTTTGTATTTAATTCCGATGTAATTTCTGTGTTTCATCGTCAATGTGTATGTCCAAGGAATAGATTGAACCTGCAGTGGTGTATCGGATGCTATTACTGGTCTCACAGGGAATGCTCAAAGCACCGACTGTAAGGAGAGTCTCTATTCTTGTACTTATGGCGGCATTGTGCCTTTTGTATTTAATTCCGATGCGATTTCTGTGTTTCATCGTCAATGTGAGGGGTCCAAGGAATACATTGAACCTGCAGAGGTGTTGCGGAAACTAATACTGGTCTCACAGGGAATGCTCAAAGTACCGACTGTAAGAAGAGTCACTATTCTTGTACTTAAGGCGGCATTGTGCCTTTTGTATTTAATTCCGATGCGATTTCTGTGTTTCATCGTCAATGTGAAGGTCCAAGGAATAAACTGAACCTGCAGAGGTGTAGCGGAAACTAATACTGGTCTCACAGGGAATGCTCAAAGCACCGACTGTAAGAAGAGTCTCTATTCTTGTACTTAAGGCGGCATTGTGCCTTTTGTATTTAATTCCGATGCGATTTCTGTGTTTCATCGTCAATGTGAAGGTCCAAGGAATATACTGAACCTGCAGAGGTGTTGCGGAAACTAATACTGGTCTCACAGGGAATGCTCAAAGCACCGACTGTAAGAAGAGTCACTATTCTTGTACTTAAGGCGGCATTGTGCGTTTTGGATTTAATTCCGATGCCATTTCTGTGTTTCATCGTCAATGTGAGGGGTCCAAGGAATACATTGAACCTACAGTGGTGTATCCGAAACTAATACTGGTCTCACAGGGAATGCTCAAAGCACCGACTGTAGGAAGAATCTCTATTCTTGTACTTAAGGCGGCATTGTGCCTTTTGTATTTAATTCCGATGTAATTTCAGTGTTTCATCGTCAATGTGTATGTCCAAGGAATAGATTGAAACTGCAGTGGTGAATCGGATACTATTACTGGTCTCACAGGGAATGCTCAAAGCACCGACTGTAAGAAGACTCTCGATTCTTGTACTTAAGGTGGCATTGTGCCTTTTGTATATAATTCCGATGTAATTTCTGTGTTTCATCGTCAATGTGAAGGTCCAAGGATCAGATTGAACCTGCAGTGGTGTATCGGATACTATTACTGGTCTCACAGGGAATGCTCAAAGCACCGACTGTAAGAAGAGTCTCTATTCTTGTACTTAAGGCGGCATTGTGCCTTTTGTATTTAATTCCGATGCGATTTCTGTGTTTCAGCGTCAATGTCAAGGTCCAAGGAATACATTGAACATGCAGTGGTGCATCGGAAACTAATACTGGTCTCACAGGGAATGCTCAAAGCACCGACTGTAAGAAGAGTCTCTATTCTTGTACTTAAGGCGGCATTGTGCCTTTTGTATTTAATTCCGATGCGATTTCTGTGTTTCATCGTCAATGTGAAGGTCCAAGGAATAAACTGAACCTGCAGAGGTGTAGCGGAAACTAATACTCGTCTCACAAGGAATGCTCAAAGCACCGACTGTAAGAAGAGTCTCTATTCTTGTACTTAAGGCGGCATTGTGCCTTTTGTATTTAATTCCGATGCCATTTCCGTGTTTCGTCGTCAATGTGAAGGACCAAGGAATAAACTGAACCTGCAGAGGTGTAGCGGAAACTAATACTGGTCTCACAGGGAATGCTCAAGGCACCGACTGTAAGAAGAGTCTCTATTCTTGTACTTAAGGCGGCATTGTGCCTTTTGTATTTAATTCCGAAGCGATTTCTGTGTTTCATCGTCAATGTGAAGGTCCAAGGAATAACCTGAACCTGCAGAGGTGTAGCGGAAACTAATACTGGTCTCACAGGGAATGCTCAAAGCACCGACTGTAAGAAGAGTCTCTATTCTTGTACTTAAGGCGGCATTGTGCGTTTTGGATTTAATTCCGATGCCATTTCTTTGTTTCATCGTCAATGTGAAGGTCCAAGGAATACATTGAATCTGCAGTGGTGTATCGGAAACTAATACTGGTCTCACAGGGAATGCTCAAAGCACCGACTGTAAGAAGAGTCTCTATTCTTGTACTTATGGCGGCATTGTGCGTTTTGGATGTAATTCCGATGCCATTTCTGTGTTTCATCGTCAATTTGAAGGTCCAAGGAATACATTGAACCTGCAGTGGTGTTTCGGAAGCTAATACTGGTCTCACAGGGAATGCTCAAATCACCGACGCTAAGAAGAGTCTCTATTCTTGTACTTAAGGCGGCATTGTTCCTTTTGTATTTAATTCCGATGTAATTTCTGTGTTTCATCGTCAATGTGTATGTCCAAGGAATAGATTGAACCTGCAGTGGTGTATCGGATACTATTACTGGTCTCACAGGGAATGCTCAGAACACCGACTGTAAGAAGAGTCTCTATTCTTGTACTTAAGACGGCATTGTGACATTTGTATATAATTCCGATGCGATTTCTGTGTTTCATCGTCAATGGGAAGGTACAAGGAATAAACTGAACCTGCAGAGGTGCAGCGGAAACTAATACTGGTCTCACAGGGAATGCTCAAAGCACCGACTGTAAGAAGAGTCTCTATTCTTGTACTTAAGGCGGCATTGTGCCTTTTGTAATTACTTCCGATGCGATTTCTGTGTCTCATCGTCAATGTGAAGGACCAAGGAATAAACTGAACCTGCAGAGGTGTATCGGATACTAATACGGGTCTCACAGGGAATGCTCAAATCACCGACAGTAAGGAGAGTCTCTATTCTTGTACTTAAGGCGGCATTGTGCGTTTTGGATTCAATTCCGATGCCATTTCTGTGTTTCATCGTCAATGTGAAGGTCCAAGGAATACATTGAACCTGCAGTAGTGTATCGGAAACTAATACTGGTCTCACAGGGAATGCTGAAAGCACCGACTGTAAGAATAGTCTCTATTCTTGTACTTAAGGCGGCATTGTGCCTTTTGTACTTAATTCCGATGTAATTTCAGTGTTTCGTCGTCAATGTGTATGTCCAAGGAATACATTGAACCTGCAGTGGTGTATCGCAAAGTAATACTGGTCTCACAGGGAGTGCTCAAAACACCGACTGTAAGAAGAGTCCCTATTCTTGTACTTATGGAGGCATTGTGTCTCTGTATTTAATTCCGTTGCGATTTCTGTGTTTCATCGTCAATGTGAAGGTCCGAGGAATACATAGAACCTGCAGTGGTGTATCGGAAACTAATACTGGTCTCAAAGGAAAGGATCGAAGCACAGACTATAAGTAGTCTCACTCTTCTTGCACTTAAGGCGGCATTGAGCCTTTTTTATTTAATTCCGATCAAATGTCAGTGTTTCATCGTCAATGTGAATTTCCAAGGAATACATTGAACCTGCAGTGGTGTATCGCAAACTAATACTGGTCTCACAGCTTGTGCTCAAAACACCGACTGTAAGAAGAGTTTCTATTCTTGTACTTATGGAGGCATTGTGCCTTTTGTATTTAATTCCGATGCGATTTCTGTGTTTCATCGTCAATGTGAAGGTCCAAGAAATACATAGTACCTGCAGTGGTGTATCGGAAACTAATACTGGTCTCACAGGAAAGGATCAATGCACAGACTCTATGAAGTTTCACTCTTCTTGCACTTAAGGCGGCATTGTGCCTTTTGTATTTAATTCCGATGCGAGTTCTGTGTTTCATCGTCAATGTGTAGGTCCAAGGAATACATTGAACCTGCAGTGGTGTATCGGAAACTAATACTGGTCTCACAGGAGAGGAACAAAGCACAGACTCTAAGAAGTCTCACTCTTCTTGCACTTAAGGCGGCATTGAGCCTTTTTATTTTATTCCGATCTAATTTCAGTGTTTCATCGTCAATGTGTATGTCCAAGGAATACATTGAACCTGCAGTGGTGTATCGCAAACTAATACTGGTCTCACAGGGAGTGCTCAAAACACCGACTGTAAGAAGAGTCTCTATTCTTGAACTTATGGAGGCATTGTGCCTTTTGTATTTAATTCCGATGCGATTTCTGTGTTTTATCGTCAATGTGAAGGTCCAAGGAATACAATGAACCTGCAGTGGTGTATCGGAAACTAATACTGGTCTCACAGGAAAGGATCAAAGCACAGACTCTAAGAAGTCTCACTCTTCTTGCACTTAAGGCGGCATTGAGCCTTTTTTATTTAATTCCGATCTAATTTCAGTGTTTCATCGTCAATGTGTATGTCCAAGGAATACATTGAAACTGCAGTGGTGTATCGCAAACTAATACTGGTCTCACAGGGAGTGCTCAAAAGACCGACTGTAAGAAGCGTCCCTATTCTTGTACTTATGGAGGCATTGTGCCTTTTGTATTTAATTCCGATGCGATTTCTGTGTTTCATCGTCAATGTGAAGGTCCAAGGAATACAATGAACCTGCAGTGGTGTATCGGAAACTAATACTGGTCTCACAGGAAAGGATCAAAGCACAGACTCCAAGAAGTCTCACTCTTCTTGCACTTAATGCGGCATTGAGCCTTGTTTATTTAATACCGATCTAGTTTCGGTGTTTCATCGTCAATGTGTATGTCCTAGGAATACATTGAAATTGCAGTGGTGTATCGCAAACTAATACTGGTCACACAGGGAGTGCTCAAAACACCGACTGTAAGAAGAGTCTCTATTCTTGTACTTATAGACGCATTGTGCCTTTTGTATTTAATTCCGTTGCGATTTCTGTGTTTCATCGTCAATGTGAAGTTCCAAGGAATACATGGAACCTGCAGTGGTGTATCGGAAACTAATACTGGTCTCACAGGAAAGGATCAAAGCACAGACTTTAAGAAGTCTCACTCTTCTTGCACTTAAGGCGGCATTGAGCCTTTTTTATTAAATTCCGTACTAACTTCAGTGTTTCATCGTCAATGTGTATGTCCAAGGAATGCATTGAACCTGCAGTGGTGTATCGCAAACTAATACTGGTCTCACAGGGAGTGCTCAAAACACCGACTGTAAGAAGAGTCTCTATTCTTGTACTTATGGAGGCATTGTGCCTTTTGTATTTAATTCCGATGCGATTTCTGTGTTTCATCATCAATGTGAAGGTCCAAGGAATACATTGAACCTGCGGTGGTGTATCGGAAACTAATACTGGTCTCACAGGAAAGGATCAAAGCACAGAATCTAAGAGGTCTCACTCTTCTTGCACTTAAGGCGGCATTGAGCCTTTTTTATTTAATTCCGATCTAATTTCAGTGTTTCATCGTCAATGTGTAGGTCCAAGGCATACACTGAACCTGCAGAGGTGTAGCGGAAACTAATACTGGTCTCACAGGGAATGCTCAAAGCACCGACGGTAAGAAGAGGCTCTATTCTTGTACTTAAGGCGGCATTAATCCTTTTGTATTTAATTACGATGTAATTTCTGTGTTTCATCGTCAATGTGAATGTCCAAGGAATAAACTGAACCTGCAGAGGTGTTGCGGAAACTAATACTGGTCTCACAGGGAATGCTCAAAGCACCGACTGTAAGGAGAGTCACTATTCTTGTACTTAAGGCGGCATTGTGCGTTTTGGATTTAATTCCGATGCCATTTCTGTGTTTCATCGTCAATGTGAGGGGTCCAAGGAATACATTGAACCTACAGTGGTGTATCGGAAACTAATACTGGTCTCACAGGGAATGCTCAAAGCACCGACTGTAGGAAGAGTCTCTATTCTTGTACTTAAGGCGGCATTGTGCCTTTTGTATTTAATTCCGATGTAATTTCAGTGTTTCATCGTCAATGTGTATGTCCAAGGAATAGATTGAAACTGCAGTGGTGAATCGGATACTATTACTGGTCTCACAAGGAATGCTCAAAGCACCGACTGTAAGAAGAGTCTCTATTCTTGTACTTAAGGCGGCATTGTGCCTTTTGTATTTAATTCCAATGCCATTTCCGTGTTTCATCGTCAATGTGAAGGACCAAGGAATAAACTGAAACTGCAGAGGTGTAGCGGAAACTAATACTGGTCTCACAGGGAATGCTCAAGGCACCGACTGTAAGAAGAGTCTCTATTCTTGTACTTAAGGCGGCATTGTGCCTTTTGTATTTAATTCCGAAGCGATTTCTGTGTTTCATCGTCAATGTGAAGGTCCAAGGAATAAACTGAACCTGCAGAGGTGTAGCGGAAACTAGTACTGGTCTCACAGGGAATGCTCAAAGCACCGACTGTAAGAAGAGTCTCTATTCTTGTACTTAAGGCGGCATTGTGCGTTTTGGATTTAATTCCGATGCCATTTCTGTGTGTCATCGTCAATGTGAAGGTCCAAGGAATACATTGAACCTGCAGTGGTGTATCGGAAACTAATACTGGTCTCACAGGGAATGCTCAAAGCACCGACTGTAAGAAGAGTCTCTATTCTTGTACTTATGGCGGCATTGTGCGTTTTGGATGTAATTCCGATGCCATTTCTGTGTTTCATCGTCAATTTGAAGGTCCAAGGAATACATTGAACCTGCAGTGGTGTATCGGAAACTAATACTGGTCTCACAGGGAATGCTGAAAGCACCGACTGTATGAATAGTCTCTATTCTTGTACTTAAGGCGGCATTGTGCCTTTTGTATTTAATTCCGATGTAATTTCAGTGTTTCGTCGTCAATGTGTATGTCCAAGGAGCACATTGAACCTACAGTGGTGTATCGCAAAGTAATACTGGACTCACAGGGAGTGCTCAAAACACCGACTGTAAGAAGAGTCTCTATTCTTGTACTTATGGAGGCATTGTGTCTTTGTATTTAATTCCGATGCGATTTCTGTGTTTCATCGTCAATATGAAGGTCCGAGGAATACATAGAACCTGCAGTGGTGTATCGGAAACTAATACTGGTCTCAAAGGAAAGGATCCAAGCACAGACTATAAGAAGTCTCACTCTTCTTGCACTTAAGGCGGCATTGAGCCTTTTTTATTTAATTCCGAACTAATGTCAGTGTTTCATCGTCAATATGAATTTCCAAGGAATACATTGAACCTGCAGTGGTGTATCCCAAACTAATACTGGTCTCACAGCGAGTGCTCAAGACACCGACTGTAAGAAGAGTCTCTATTCTTGAACTTATGGAGGCATTGTGCCTTTTGTATTTAATTCCGATGCGATTTCTGTGTTTTATCGTCAATGTGAAGGTCCAAGGAATACAATGAACCTGCAGTGGTGTATCGGAAACTAATACTGGTCTCACAGGAAAGGATCAAAGCACAGACTCTAAGAAGTCTCACTCTTCTTGCACTTAAGGCGGCATTGAGCCTTTTTTATTTAATTCCGATCTAATTTCAGTGTTTCATCGTCAATGTGTATGTCCAAGGAATACATTGAAACTGCATTGGTGTATCGCAAACTAATACTGGTCTCACAGGGAGTGCTCAAAACACCGACTGTAAGAAACGTCCCTATTCTTGTACTTATGGCGGCATTGTGCCTTTTGTATTTAATTCCGATGCGATTTCTGTGTTTCATCGTCAATGTGAAGATCCAGGGAATAAACTGAACCTGCAGAGGTGTAGCGGAAACTAATACTGGTCTCACAGGGAATGCTCAAAGCACCGACTGTAAGAAGAGTCTCTATTCTTGTACTTAAATCGGCATTGTGCCTTTTGTATTTAATTCCGATGCGATTTCTGTGTTTCATCGTCAATGTGAAGGTCCAAGGAATAAACTGAACCTGCAGAGGTGTTGCGGAAACTAATACTGGTCTCACAGGGAATGCTCAAAGCACCGACTGTAAGAAGAGTCTCTATTCTTGTACTTAAGGCGGCATTGTGCGTTTTGGATTTAATTCCGATGCCATTTCTGTGTTTCATCGTCAATGTGAGGGGTCCAAGGAATACATTGAACCTACAGTGGTGTATCGGAAACTAATACTGGTCTCACAGGGAATGCTCAAAGCACCGACTGTAGGAAGAGTCTCTATTCTTGTACTTAAGGCGGCATTGTGCCTTTTGTATTTAATTCCGATGTAATTTCAGTGTTTCATCGTCAATGTGTATGTCCAAGGAATAGATTGAAACTGCAGTGGTGAATCGGATACTATTACTGGTCTCACAGGGAATGCTCAAAGCACCGACTGTAAGGAGACTCTCTATTCTTGTACTTAAGGTGGCATTGTGCCTTTTGTATTTAATTCCGATGTAATTTCTGTGTTTCATCGTCAATGTGAAGGTCCAAGGATCAGATTGAACCTGCAGTGGTGTATCGGATACTATTACTGGTCTCACAGGGAATGCTCAAAGCACCGACTGTAAGAAGAGTCTCTATTCTTGTACTTAAGGCGGCATTGTGCCATTTGTATTTAATTCCGATGCGATTTCTGTGTTTCATCGTCAATGTGAAGGTCCAAGGAATAAACTGAACCTGCAGAGGTGTAGCGGAAACTAATACTGGTCTCACAAGGAATGCTCAAAGCACCGACTGTAAGAAGAGTCTCTATTCTTGTACTTAAGGCGGCATTGTGCCTTTTGTATTTAATTCCGATGCCATTTCCGTGTTTCATCGTCAATGTGAAGGACCAAGGAATAAACTGAACCTGCAGAGGTGTAGCGGAAACTAATACTGGTCTCACAGGGAATGCTCAAGGCACCGACTGTAAGAAGAGTCTCTATTCTTGTACTTAAGGCGGCATTGTGCCTTTTGCATTTAATTCCGAAGCGATTTCTGTGTTTCATCGTCAATGTAAAGGTCCAAGGAATAAACTGAACCTGCAGAGGTGTAGCGGAAACTAATACTGGTCTCACAGGGAATGCTCAAAGCACCGACTGTAAGAAGAGTCTCTATTCTTGTACTTAAGGCGGCATTGTGCGTTTTGGATTTAATTCCGATGCCATTTCTGTGTTTCATCGTCAATGTGAAGGTCCAAGGAATACATTGAACCTGCAGTGGTGTATCGGAAACTAATACTGGTCTCACAGGGAATGCTCAAAACACCGACTGTAAGAAGAGTCTCTATTCTTGTACTTATGGCGGCATTGTGCGTTTTGGATGTAATTCCGATGCCATTTCTGTGTTTCATCGTCAATTTGAAGGTCCAAGGAATACATTGAAACTGCAGTGGTGTTTCGGAAACTAATACTGGTCTCACAGGGAATGCTCTAATCACCGACGCTAAGAAGAGTCTCTATTCTTGTACTTAAGGCGGCATTGTTCCTTTTGTTTTTAATTCCGATGTAATTTCTGTGTTTCATCGTCAATGTGTATGTCCAAGGAATAGATTGAACCTGCAGTGGTGTATCGAATACTATTACTGGTCTCACAGGGAATGCTCAGAACACCGACTGTAAGAAGAGTCTCTATTCTTGTACTTAAGACGGCATTGTGCCATTTGTATATAATTCCGATGCGATTTCTGTGTTTCATCGTCAATGTGAAGGTCCAAGGAATAAACTGAACCTGCAGAGGTGCAGCGGAAACTAATACTGGTCTCACAGGGAATGCTCAAAGCACCGACTGTAAGAAGAGTCTCTATTCTTGTACTTAAGGCGGCATTGTGCCTTTTGTATTTAATTCCGATGCGATTTCTGTGTTTCATCGTCAATGTGAAGGACCAAGGAATAAACTGAACCTGCAGAGGTGTATCGGATACTAATACGGGTCTCACAGGGAATGCTCAAAGCACCGACAGTAAGAAGAGTCTCTATTCTTGTACTTAAGGCGGCATTGTGCGTTTTGGATTCAATTCCGATGCCATTTCTGTGTTTCATCGTCAATGTGAAGGTCCAAGGAATACATTGAACCTGCAGTGGTGTATCGGAAACTAATACTGGTCTCACAGGGAATGCTGAAAGCACCGACTGTAAGAATAGTCTCTATTCTTGTACTTTAGGCGGCATTGTGCCTTTTGTATTTAATTCCGATGTAATTTCAGTGTTTCGTCGTCAATGTGTATGTCCAAGGAATACATTGAACCTGCAGTGGTGTATCGGAAACTAATACTGGTCTCAAAGGAAAGGATCGAAGCACAGACTATAAGAAGTCTCACTCTTCTTGCACTTAAGGCGGCATTTAGCTTTTTTTATTTAATTCCGATCTAATGTCAGTGTTTCATCGTCAATGTGAATTTCCAAGGAATACATTGAACCTGCAGTGGTGTATCGCAAACTAATACTGGTCTCACAGCGAGTGCTCAAAACACCGACTGTAAGAAGAGTCTCTATTCTTGTACTTATGGAGGCATTGTGCCTTTTGTATTTAATTCCGATGCGATTTCTGTGTTTCATCGTCAATGTGAAGGTCCAAGGAATACATAGAACCTGCAGTGGTGTATCGGAAACTAATACTGGTCTCACAGGAAAGGATCAATGCACAGACTCTATGAAGTTTCACTCTTCTTGCACTTAAGGCGGCATTGTGCCTTTTGTATTTAATTCCGATGCGAGTTCTGTGTTTCATCGTCAATGTGAAGGTCCAAGGAATACATTGAACCTGCAGTGGTGTATCGGAAACTAATACTGGTCTCACAGGAGAGGAACAAAATACAGACTCTAAGAAGTCTCACTCTTCTTGCACTTAAGGCGGCATTGAGCCTTTTTATTTTATTCCGATCTAATTTCAGTGTTTCATCGTCAATGTGTATGTCCAAGGAATACATTGAACCTGCAGTGGTGTATCGCAAACTAATACAGGTCCCAAAGGGAGTGCTCAAAACACCGACTGTAAGAAGAGTCTCTATTCTTGAACTTATGGAGGCATTGTGCCTTTTGTATTTAATTCCGATGCGATTTCTGTGTTTTATCGTCAATGTGAAGGTCCAAGGAATACAATGAACCTGCAGTGGTGTATCGGAATCAAAATACTGGTCTCACAGGAAAGGATCAAAGCACAGACTCTAAGAAGTCTCACTCTTCTTTCACTTAAGGCGGCATTGAGCCTTTTTTATTTAATTCCGATCTAATTTCAGTGTTTCATCGTCAATGTGTATGTCCAAGGAATACATTGAAACTGCAGTGGTGTATCGCAAACTAATACTGGTCTCACAGGGAGTGCTCAAAACACCGACTGTAAGAAGCGTCCCTATTCTTGTACTTATGGCGGCATTGTGCCTTTTGTATTTAATTCCGATGCGACTTCTGTGTTTCATCGTCAATGTGAAGATCCAGGGAATAAACTGAACCTGCAGAGGTGTAGCGGAAACTAATACTGGTCTCACAGGGAATGCTCAAAGCACCGACTGTAAGAAGAGTCTCTATTCTTGTACTTAAGGCGGCATTGTGCCTTTTGTATTTAATTCCGATGCGATTTCTGTGTTTCATCGTCAATGTGAAGGTCCAAGGAATAAACTGAACCTGCAGAGGTGTATCGGAAACTAATACTGGTCTCACAGGGAATGCTCAAAGCACCGACTGTAGGAAGAGTCTCTTTTCTTGTACTTAAGGCGGCATTGTGCCTTTTGTATTTAATTCCGATGTAATTTCAGTGTTTCATCGTCAATGTGTATGTCCAAGGAATAGATTGAAACTGCAGTGGTGAATCGGATACTATTACTGGTCTCACAGGGAATGCTCAAAGCACCGACTGTAAGAAGACTCTCTATTCTTGTACTTAAGGTGGCATTGTGCCTTTTGTATTTAATTCCGACGTAATTTCTGTGTTTCATCGTCAATGTGAAGGTCAAAGGATCAGATTGAACCTGCAGTGGTGTATCGGATACTATTACTGGTCTCACAGGGAATGCTTAAAGCACCGACTGTAAGAAGAGTCTCTATTCTTGTACCTAAAGCGGCATTGTGCCTTTTGTATTTAATTCCGATGCGATTTCTGTGTTTCAGCGTCAATGTGAAGGTCCAAGGAATACATTGAACATGCAGTGGTGCATCGGAAACCAATACTGGTCTCACAGGGAATGCTCAAAGCACCGACTGTAAGAAGAGTCTCTATTCTTGTACTTAAGGCGGCATTGTGCCTTTTGTATTTAATTCCGATGCGATTTCTGTGTTTCATCGTCAATGTGAAGGTCCAAGGAATAAACTGAACCTGCAGAGGTGTAGCGGAAACTAATACTGGTCTCACAAGGAATGCTCAAAGCACCGACTGTAAGAAGAGTCTCTATTCTTGTACTTAAGGCGGCATTGTGCCTTTTGTATTTAATTCCGATGCCATTTCCGTGTTTTATCGTCAATGTGAAGGACCAAGGAATAAACTGAACCTGCAGAGGTGTAGCGGAAACTAATACTGGTCTCACAGGGAATGCTCAAGGCACCGACTGTAAGAAGAGTCTCTATTCTTGTACTTAAGGCGGCATTGTGCCTTTTGTATTTAATTCTGAAGCGATTTCTGTGTTTCATCGTCAATGTGAAGGTCCAAGGAATAAACTGAACTTGCAGAGGTGTAGCGGAAACTAATACTGGTCTCACAGGGAATGCTCAAAGCACCGACTGTAAGAAGAGTCTCTATTCTTGTACTTAAGGCGGCATTGTGCGTTTTGGATTTAATTCCGATGCCATTTCTGTGTTTCATCGTCAATGTGAAGGTCCAAGGAATACATTGAACCTGCAGTGGTGTATCGGAAACTAATACTGGTCTCACAGGGAATGCTCAAAGCACCGACTGTAAGAAGAGTCTCTATTCTTGTACTTATGGCGGCATTGTGCGTTTTGGATGTAATTCCGATGCCATTTCTGTGTTTCATCGTCAATTTGAAGGTCCAAGGAATACATTGAACCTGCAGTGGTGTTTCGGAAACTAATACTGGTCTCACAGGGAATGCTCAAATCACCGACGCTAAGAAGAGTCTCTATTCTTGTGCTTAAGGCGGCATTGTTCCTTTTGTATTTAATTCCGATGTAATTTCTGTGTTTCATCGTCAATGTGTATGTCCAAGGAATAGATTGAACCTGCAGTGGTGTATCGGATACTATTACTGGTCTCACAGGGAATGCTCAGAACACCGACTGTAAGAAGAGTCTCTATTCTTGTACTTAAGACGGCATTGTGCCATTTGTATATAATTCCGATGCGATTTCTGTGTTTCATCGTCAATGTTAAGGTCCAAGGAATAAACTGAACCTGCAGAGGTGCAGCGGAAACTAATACTGGTCTCACAGGGAATGCTCAAAGCACCGACTGTAAGAAGAGTCTCTATTCTTGTACTTAAGGAGGCATTGTGCCTTTTGTATTTAATTCCGATGCGATTTCTGTGTTTCATCGTCAATGTGAAGGACCAAGGAATAAACTGAACCTGCAGAGGTGTATCGGATTCTAATACGGGTCTCACAGGGAATGCTCAAAGCACCGACAGTAAGGAGAGTCTCTATTCTTGTACTTAAGGCGGCATTGTGCGTTTTGGATTCAATTCCGATGCCATTTCTGTGTTTCATCGTCAATGTGAAGGTCCAAGGAATACATTGAACCTGCAGTGGTGTATCGGAAACTAATACTGGTCTCACAGGGAATGCTGAAAGCACCGACTGTAAGAATAGTCTCTATTCTTGTACTTAAGGCGGCATTGTGCCTTTTGTATTTAATTCCGATGTAATTTCAGTGTTTCGTCGTCAATGTGTATGTCCAAGGAATACATTGAACCTGCAGTGGTGTATCGCAAAGTAATACTGGTCTCACAGGGAGTGCTCAAAACACCGACTGTAAGAAGAGTCTCTATTCTTGTACTTATGGAGGCATTGTGTCTTTGTATTTAATTCCGATGCGATTTCTGTGTTTCATCGTCAATGTGAAGGTCCGAGGAATACATAGAACCTGCAGTGGTGTATCGGAAACTAATACTGGTCTCAAAGGAAAGGATCGAAGCACAGACTATAAGAAGTCTCACTCTTCTTGCACTTAAGGCGGCATTGAGCCTTTTTTATTTATTTCCGATCTAATGTCAGTGTTTCATCGTCAATGTGAATTTCCAAGGAATACATTGAACCTGCAGTGGTGTATCGCAAACTAATACTGGTCTCACAGCGAGTGCTCAAAACACCGACTGTAAGAAGAGTCTCTACTCTTGTACTTATGGAGGCATTGTGCCTTTTGTATTTAATTCCGATGCGATTTCTGTGTTTCATCGTCAATGTGAAGGTCCAAGGAATACATAGAACCTGCAGTGGTGTATCGGAAACTAATACTGGTCTCACAGGAAAGGATCAATGCACAGACTCTATGAAGTTTCACTCTTCTTGCAATTAAGGCGGCATTGTGCCTTTTGTATTTAATTCCGATGCGAGTTCTGTGTTTCATCGTCAATGTGAAGGTCCAAGGAATACGTTGAACCTGCAGTGGTGTATCGGAAACTAATACTGGTCTCACAGGAGATGAACAAAGCACAGACACTAAGAAGTCTCACTCTTCTTGCACTTAAGGCGGCATTGAGCCTTTTTATTTTATTCCGATCTAATTTCAGTGTTTCATCGTCAATGTGTATGTCCAAGGAATACACTGAACCTGCAGTGGTGTATCGCAAACTAATACTGGTCTCACAGGGAGTGCTCAAAACACCGACTGTAAGAAGAGTCTCTATTCTTGAACTTATGGAGGCATTGTGCCTTTTGTATTTAATTCCGATGCGATTTCTGTGTTTTATCGTCAATGTGAAGGTCCAAGGAATACGATGAACCTGCAGTGGTGTATCGGAAACTAATACTGGTCTCACAGGAAAGGATCAAAGCCCAGACTCTAAGAAGTCTCACTCTTCTTGCACTTAAGGCGGCATTGAGCCTTTTTTATTTAATTCCGATCTAATTTCAGTGTTTCATCGTCAATGTGTATGTCCAAGGAATACATTGAAATTGCAGTGGTGTATCGCAAACTAATACTAATCACACAGGGTGTGCTCAAAACACCGACTGTCAGAAGAGTCTCTATTCTTGTACTTATAGACACATTGTGCCTTTTGTACTTAATTCCGTTGCGATTTCTGTGTTTCATCGTCAATGTGAAGTTCCAAGGAATACATGGAACCTGTAGTGGTGTATCGGAAACTAATACTGGTCTCACAGGAAAGGATCAAAGCACAGACTTTAAGAAGTCTCACTCTTCTTGCACTTAAGGCGGCATTGAGCCTTTTTTATTAAATTCCGTTCTAACTTCAGTGTTTCATCGTCAATGTGTATGTCCAAGGAATACATTGAACCTGCAGTGGTGTATCGCAAACTAATACTGGTCTCACAGGGAGTGCTCAAAACACCGACTGTAAGAAGAGTCTCTATTCTTGTACTTATGGAGGCATTATGCCTTTTGTATTTAATTCCGATGCGATTTCTGTGTTTCATCGTCAATGTGAAGGTCTAAGGAATACATTGAACCTGCAGTGGTGTATCGGAAACTAATACTGGTCTCACAGGAAAGGATCAAAGCACAGAATCAAAGAGGTCTCACTCTTCTTGCACTTAAGGCGGCATTGAGCCTTTTTTATTTAATTCCGATCTAATTTCAGTGTTTCATCGTCAATGTGTAGGTCCAAGGCATACACTGAACCTGCAGAGGTGTAGCGGAAACTAATACTGGTCTCACAGGGAATGCTCAAAGCACCGACGGTAAGAAGAGGCTCTATTCTTGTACTTAAGGCGGCATTAATCCTTTTGTATTTAATTACGATGTAATTTCTGTGTTTCATCGTCAATGTGAATGTCCAAGGAATAGATTGAACCTGCAGTGGTGTATCGGATACTATTACTGGTCTCACAGGGAATGCTCAAAGCACCGACTGTAAGGAGAGTCTCTATTCTTGTATTTAAGGCGGCATTGTGCCTTTTGTATTTAATTCCGATGCGATTTCTGTGTTTCATCGTCAATTTGAAGGTCCAAGGAATACATTGAACCTGCAGTGGTGTATCGCAAAGTAATACTGGTCTCACAGGGAGTGCTCAAAACACCGACTGTAAGAAGAGTCTCTATTCTTGTACTGAAGGCGGCACTGTGCCTTCTGTATTTAATTCCGATGCGATTTTTTTTTCATCGTCAATGTGAAGGTCCATGGAATAAACTGAACCTGCAGAGGTGTAGCGGAAACTAATACTGGTCTCACAGGGAATGCTCAAAGCACCGACTGTAAGAAGAGTCTCTATTCTTGTACTTAAGGCGGCATTGTGCGTTTTGGATTTAATTCCGATGCCATTTCTGTGTTTCATCGTCAATGCGAGGGGTCCAAGGAATACATTGATCCTGCAGTGGTGTATCGGAAACTAATACTGGTCTCACGGGGAATGCTCAAAGCACCGACTGTAAGAAGAGTCTCTATTCTTGTTCTTAAGGCGGCATTGTGCCTTTTGTATTTAATTCCGATGTAATTTCAGTGTTTCATCGTCAATGTGTATGTCCAAGGAATAGATTGAACCTGCAGTGGTGTATCGGATACTATTACTGGTCTCACAGGGAATGCTCAAAGCACCGACTGTAAGAAGAGTCTCTATTCTTGTACTTAAGGCGGCATTGTGCCTTTTGTATTTAATTCAGATGTAATTTCTGTATTTCATCGTCAATGTGTATGTCCAAGGAATAGATTGAACCTGCAGTGGTGTATCGGATACTATTACTGGTCTCACAGGAAATGCACAAAGCACCGACTGTAAGAAGAGTCTCTATTCTTGTACTTAAGGCGGCATTGTGCCATTTGTATTTAATTCCGATGCGATTTCTGTGTTTCATCGCCAATGTGAAGGTCGAAGGAATATACTGAACCTGCAGAGGTGTAGCGGAAATTAATACTGGTCTCACAGGGAATGCTCAAAGAACCGACTGTAAGAAGAGTCTCTATTCTTGTACTTAAGGCGGCATTGTGACTTTTGTATTTAATTCCGATGCGATTTCTGTGTTTCATCGTCAATGTGAAGGTCCAAGGAATAAACTGAACCTGCAGAGGTGTAGCGGAAATTAATACTGGTCTCACAGGGAATGCTCAAAGCACCGACAGTAAGAAGAGTCTCTATTCATGTACTTAAGGCGGCATTGTGCGTTTTGGATTTAATTCCGATGCCATTTCTGTGTTTCATCGTCAACGTGAAGGTCCAAGGAATACATTGAACCTGCAGTGGTGTATCGGAAACTAATACTGGTCTCACAGGAAAGGATCAAAGCACAGACTCCAAGAAGTCTCACTCTTCTTGCACTTAATGCGGCATTGAGCCTTTTTTATTTAATTCCGATCTAATTTCGGTGTTTCATCGTCAATGTGTATGTCCTAGGAATACATTGAAATTGCAGTGGTGTATCGCAAACTAATACTGGTCACACAGGGAGTGCTCAAAACACCGACTGTAAGAAGAGTCTCTATTCTTGTACTTATAGACGCATTGTGCCTTTTGTATTTAATTCCGTTGCGATTTCTGTGTTTCATCGTCAATGTGAAGTTCCAAGGAATACATGGAACCTGCATTGGTGTATCGGAAACTAATACTGGTCTCACAGGAAAGGATCAAAGCACAGACTTTAAGAAGTCTCACTCTTCTTGCACTTAAGGCGGCATTGAGCCTTTTTTATTAAATTCCGTTCTAATTTCAGTGTTTCATCGTAAATGTGAAGGTCCAAGGAATAAACTGAACCTGCAGAGGTGTAGCGGAAACTAATACTGGTCTCGTATTTAATGCTCAAAGCACCGACTGTAAGAAGAGTCTCTATTCTTGTACTTAAGGCGGCATTGTGCCTTTTATATTTACTTCCGATGTAATTACAGAGTTTCATCGTCAATGTGTATGTCCAAGGAAAAAATTGAACCTGCAGTGGTGTATCGGATACTATTACTGGTCTCACAGGGAATGCTTATAGCCCCGACTGTAAGAAGAGTCTCTATTCTTGTACTGAAGGCGGCATTGTGCCCTTTGTATTTAATTCTGATGCGATTTCTGTGTTTCATCGTCAATGTGAAGGTCCAAGGAATAAACTGAACCTGCTGAGATGTATCGCAAACTAATACTGGTCTCACAGGGAGTGCTCAAAGCACCGACTGTAAAAAGAGTCTCTATTCTTGTACTTAAGGCGGCATTGTGCCTTTTGTATTTAATTCCGATGCCATTTCTGTGTTTCATCGTCAATGTGAAGGTCCAATGAATAAACAGAACCTGCAGAGGTGTAGCAGAAACTAATACTGGTCTCACAGGGAATGCTCAAAGCACCGACTGTAAGAAGAGTCTCTATTCTTGTACTTAAGGCGGCATTGTGCCTTTTGTATTTAATCCCGATGCGATTTCTGTGTTTCATCGTCAATGTGAAGGTCCAAGGAATAAACTGAACCTGCAGAGGTGTAGCGGAAACTAATACTGGTCTCACAGGGAATGCTCAAAGCACCGACTGTAAGAAGAGTCTCTATTCTTGTACTTAAGGCGGCATTGTGCGTTTTGGATTTAATTCCGATGCCATTTCGGTGTTTCATCGTCAATGTGAAGGTCCAAGGAATACACTGAACCTGCAGTGGTGTATCGGAAAGTAATTCTGGCCTCACAAGGAATGCTCAAAGCACCGACTGTAAGAAGAGCCTCTATTCTTGTACTTAAGGCGGCATTGTGCGTTTTGGATTTAATTCCGATGCCATTTCTGTGTTTCATCGTCAATGTGAAGGTCCAAGGAATACATTGAACTTGCAGTGGTGTATCGGAAACTAATACTGGTCTCACAGGGAATGCTCAAAGCACCGACTGTAAGAAGAGTCTCTATTCTTGTACTTAAGGCGGCATTGTGTGTTTTGGATTTAATTCCGATGCCATTTCTGTGTTTCATCGTCAATGTGATGGTCCAAGGAATACATTGAACCTGCAGTGGTGTAGCGGAAACTAATACTGGTCTCACAGGGAATGCTCAAAGCACCGACTGTAAGAAGAGTCTCTATTCTTGTACTTAAGGCGACATTGTGCCTTTTGTATTTAATTCCGATGCGATTTCTGTGTTTGATCGCCAATGTGAAGGTCCAAGGAATAAACTGAACCTGCAGAGGTGTAGCGGAAACTAATACTGGTCTCACAGGGAATGCTCAAAGCACCGACTGTAAGAAGAGTCTCTATACTTGTACTTAAGGCGGCATTGTGCCATTTGTATTTAATTCCGATGCGATTTCTGTGTTTCATCGTCAATGTGAAGGTCCAAGGAATAATCTGAACCTGCAGAGGTGTATCGGATACTATTACTGGTCTCACAGGGAATGCTTATAGCACCGACTGTAAGAAGAGTCTCTATTCTTGTACTTAAGGCGGCATTGTGCCCTTTGTATTTAATTCCGATGCGATTTCTGTGTTTCATCGTCAATGTGAAGGTCCAAGGAATAAACTGAACCTGCTGAGGTGTATCGCAAACTAATACTGGTCTCACAGGGAGTGCTCAAAGCACCGACTGTAAAAAGAGTCTCTATTCTTGTACTTAAGGCGGCATTGTGCCTTTTGTATTTAATTCCGATGCCATTTCTATGTTTCATCGTCAATGTGAAGGTCCAATGAATACACTGAACCTGCAGAGGTGTAGCAGAAACTAATACTGGTCTCACAGGGAATGCTCAAAGCACCGACTGTAAGAGGAGTCTCTATTCTTGTACTTAAGGCGGCATTGTGCGTTTTGGATTTAATTCCGATGCCATTTCTGAGTTTCATCGCCAATGTGAAGGTCCAAGGAATACATTGAACTTGCAGTGGTGTATCGGAAACTAATACTGGTCTCACAGGGAATGCTGAAAGCACCGACTGTAAGAAGACTCTCTATTCTTGTACTTAAGGCGGCATTGTGTGTTTTGGATTTAATTCCGATGCCATTTCTGTGTTTCATCGTCAATGTGATGGTCCAAGGAATACATGGAACCTGCAGTGGTGTAGCGGAAACTAATACTGGTTTCACAGGGAATGCTCAAAGCACCGACTGTAAGAAGAGTCTCTATACTTGTACTTAAGGCGGCATTGTGCCATTTGTATTTAATTCCGATGCGATTTCTGTGTTTCATCGTCAATGTGAAGGTCCAAGGAATAATCTGAACCTGCAGAGGTGTATCGGATACTAATACTAGTCTCACATGGAATGCTCAAAGCACCGACTGTAAGAAGAGTCTCTATTCTTGTACTTTAGGCGGCATTGTGCGTTTGGGATTTAATTCCGATGCCATTTCAGTGTTTCATCGTCAATGTGAAGGTCCAAGGAATACATTGACCCAGCAGTGGTGTATCGGAAACTAATACTGGTCTCACAGGGAATGCTCAAAGCACCGACTGTAAGAAGAATCTCTATTCTTGTACTTAAGGCGGCATTGTGCCTTTTCTATTAAATTCCGATGTAATTTCAGTGTTTCATCGTCAATGTGTATGTCCAAGGAATAGATTGAACCTGCTGTGGTGTATCGGATACTGCTACTGGTCTCACAGGGAATGCTCAAAGCACCGACTGTGAGAAGAGTCTCTATTCTTGTACTTAAGCCGGCATTGTGCCTTTTGTATTTAATTCCGATGCGATTTCTGCATTTCATCGTCAATGTGAAGGTCCAAGGAATTCATTGAACCTGCAGAGGTGTAGCGGAAACTAATACTGGTCTCACAGGGAATGCTCAAAGCACCGACTTTAAGAAGAGTCTCAATTCTTGTACTTAAGGCGGCATTGTGCCTTTTGTATTTAATTCCGATGCGATTTCTGTGTTTCATCGTCAATGTGAACGTCCAAGGAATACATTGAACCAGCAGTGGTGTAACGGAAACTAATACTGGTCTCACAGGAAAGGATCAAAGCACAGACTCTAAGAAGTCTCACTCTTCTTGCACTTAAGGCGGCATTGGGCATTTTTTATTTAACTCCGATGTAATTTCAGTGTTTCATCGTCCTTAAGTATGTCCAAGGAATACATTGAACCTGCAGTGGTGTATCGCAAACTGATACTGGTCTCAGAGGGAGTGCTCAAAACACCGACTGTAAGAAGAGTCTCTATTTTTGTACTTATGGAGGCATTGTGCCTTTTGTATTTAATTCCGATGCGATTTCTGTGTTTCATCGTCAATGTGAAGGTCCAAGGAATACATAGAACCTGCAGTGGTGTATCGCAAACTAATACTGGTCTCTCAGGAAAGGATCAATGCACAGACTCTAAGAAGTCTCACTCTTCTTGCAATTAAGGCGGCATTGTGCCTTTTGTATTTAATTCCGATGCGAATTCTGTGTTTCATCGTCAATGTGAAGGTCCAAGGAATACATTGAAATTGCAGTGGTGTATCGCAAACTAATACTGGTCTCACAGGGAATGCTCAAAGCACCGACTGTAAGAAGAGTCTCTATTCTTGTACTTAAGGCGGCATTGTGCCTTTTGTATTTAATTCCGATGTAATTTCAGTGTTTCATCGTCAATGTGTATGTCCAAGGAATAGATTGAACCTGCAGTGGTGTATCGGATACTATTATTGATCTCACAGGGAATGCTCAAAGCACCGACTGTGAGAAGTGTCTCTATTCTTGTACTTATGGCGGCATTGTGCCTTTTGTATTTAATTCCGATGTGATTTCTGTGTTTCATCGTCAATGTAAAGGTCCAAGGAATAAACTGAACCTGCTGATGTGTATCGCAAACTAAAACTGGTCCCACAGGGAGTGCTCAAAGCACCGACTGTAAAAAGAGTCTCTACTCTTGTACTTAAGGCGGCATTGTGCCTTTTGTATTTAATTCCGATGCGATTTCTGTGTTTCATCGTCAATGTGAAGGTCCAAGGAATACATTGAAATTGCAGTGGTGTATCGGATACTAATACTGGTCTCACAGGAAAGGATCAAAGCACAGACTCTATGAAGTCTCACTCTTCTTGCACTTAAGGCGTCATAGAGCATTTTTTATTTAATTCCGATCTAATTTCAGTGTTTCAACGTCAATGTGTATGTCCAAGGAATACATTGAACCTGCAGTGGTGTATCGCAAACTAATACTGGTCTCACAGGGAGTGCTGAAAACACCGACTGTAAGAAGAGTCTCTATTCTTGTACTTATGGCGGCATTGTGCCTTTTGTATTTAATTCCGATGTAATTTCAGTGTTTCATCGTCAATGTGTATGTCCAAGGAATAGATTGAACCTTCAGTGGTGTATCGGATACTATTACTGGTCTCACAGGGAATGCTCTAAGCACCGACTGTAAGAAGAGTCTCTATTCTTGTACTTAAGGCGGCTTTGTGCATTTTGTATTTAATTCCGGTGCGATTTCTGTGTTTCATCGTCAATGTGAAGGTCCGAGGAATACATTGAACCTGTAGTGGTGTATCGGAAACTAATACTGGTCTCACAGGAAAGGATCAATGCACAGACTCTAAGAAGTCTCACTCTTCTTGCACTTAAGGCGGCATTGTGAGTTATGCATTTAATTCCGATGCGATTTCTGTGATTCATTGTCAATGTGAAGGTTCAAGGAATACATTGAACCTGCAGTGGTGTATCGGAAACTAATACTGGTCTCACAGGAAAGGATCAAAGCACAGACTCTAAGAAGTCTCACTCTTCTTGCACTTAAGGCGGCATTGAGCATTTTTTATTTAATTCCGATCTAATTTCAGTGTTTCATCGTCAATGTGTATGTCCAAGGAATACATTGAACCTGCAGTAGTGTATCGCAAACTAGTACTGGTCTCACAGGGAGTGCTCAAAACACCGACTGTAAGAAGAGTCTCTATTCTTGTACTTATGGCGGCATTGTGCCTTTTGTATTTAATTCCGATGCGATTTCTGCGTTTCATCGTCAATGTGAAGGTCCAAGGAATACATAGAACCAACAGTGGTGTATCGGAAACTAATACTGGTCTCACAGGAAAGGATCAATGCACAGACTCTAAGAAGTCTCACTCTTATTGCACTTAAGACAGCATTGTGCCTTTTGTATTTAATTCTGATGCAATTACTGTGTTTCATCGTCAATGTGAAGGTCCAAGGAATACATTGGACCTGCAGTGGTGTATCGGAAACTAATACTGGTCTCACAG
This sequence comes from Schistocerca americana, assembly GCF_021461395.2. Taxonomy (NCBI): domain Eukaryota; kingdom Metazoa; phylum Arthropoda; class Insecta; order Orthoptera; family Acrididae; genus Schistocerca; species Schistocerca americana. The sequence goes on along the minus strand of NC_060123.1, from coordinate 727,756,253 downwards.
GAAAGGATCAAATCACAGACTCTTAGAAGTCTCACTCTTCTTGCACTTAAGGCGGCATTGAGCCTTTTTTATTTAATTCCAATCTAATTTCTGTGGTTCATCGTCAATGTGTATGTCCAAGGAATACATTGAACCTGCAGTGGTGTATCGCAAAGTAATACTGGTCTCACAGGGAGTGCTCAAAACACCGACTGTAAGAAGAGTCTCTATTCTTGTACATATGGAGGCATTCTGTGTTTTGTATTTAATTCCGATGCGATTTCTGTGTTTCATCGTCAATGTGAAGGTCCAAGGAATACATTGAAATTGCAGTGGTGTATCGGAAACTAATACTGGTCTCACAGGAAAGGATCAAAGCACAGACTATAAGAAGTCTCACTCTTCTTGCACTTAAGTCGGCAATGTGCCTTTTGTAATTAATTCCGATGCGATTTCTGTGTTTCATCGTCAATGTGAACGTCCAAGGAATACATTGAAATTGCAGTGGTGTATCGGAAACTAATACTGGTCTCAAAGGAAAGGATCAAAGCACAGACTATAAGAAGTCTCACCCTTCTTGCACTTAAGGCGGCATTGAGCCTTTTTTGTTTAATACCGAACTAATTTCAGTGTTTCATCGTCAATGTGTATGTCCAAGGAATACATTGAACCCGCAGTGCTGTATCGCAAACTAATACTGGTCTCACAGGGAGTGCTCAAAACACCGACTGTAAGAAGAGTCTCTATTCTTGTACTTATGGAGGCATTGTGCCTTTTGTATTTAATTCCGATGCGATTTCTGTGTGTCATCGTCAATGTGAAGGTCCAAGGAATACATAGAACCTGCAGTGGTGTATCGGAAACTAATACTGGTCTCACAGGAAAGGATCAAAGCACAGACTATAAGAAGTCTCACTCTTCATGCACTTACGGCGGCATTGAGCCTGTTTTGTTTAATTCCGATCTAATTTCAGTGTTTCATCGTCAATGTGTATTTCCAAGGAATACATTGAACCTGCAGTGGTGTATCGCAAACTAATACTGGTCTCACAGGGAGTGCTCAAACACCGACTGTAAGAAGAGTCTCTATTCTTGTACTTATGGCGGCATTGTGCCTTTTGTATTTAATTCCGATGCGATTTCTGCGTATCATCGTCAATGTGAAGGTCCAAGGAATACATTGAACCTGCAGAGGTATAGCGGAAACTAATACTGGTCTCACAGGGAATGCTCAAAGCACCGACTGTAAGAAGAGTCTCTATTCTTGTACATAAGGCGGCTTTGTGCCTTTTGTATTTAATTCCGGTGCGATTTCTGTGTTTCATCGTCAATGTGAAGGTCCAAGGAATACATAGAACCTGCAGTGGTGTATCGGAAACTAATACTGGTCTCACAGGAAAGGATCAATGCACAGACACTAAGAAGTCTCACTTTTCTTGCACTTAAGGCGGCATTGTGCCTTTTGTATTTAATTCTGATGCAATTTCTGTGTTTCATCGTCAATGTGTATGTCCAAGGAATACATTGAACCTGCAGTGGTGCATCGCAATCTAATACTGGTCTCACAGGGAATGCTCAAACCACCGACGGTAAGAAGAGTCTCTATTCTTGTACTTATGGAGGCATTGTGCATTTTGTATTTAATTCCGATGCGATTTCTGTGTTTCATCGTCAATGTGAAGGTCCAAGGAAATCATTGTAATTGCAGTGGTTATCGAAAACTAATACTGGTCTCACAGGAAAATATCAAAGCACAGACTATAAGAAGTCTCACGCTTCTTGCACTTAAGTCGGCATTCTGCCTTTTGTATTTAATTCCGATGCGATTTCTGTGTTTCATCGTCAATGTGAAGGTCCAAGGAATACATAGAACCTGCAGTGGTGTATCGGAAACTAATACTGGTCTCACAGGAAGGGATCAATGCACAGACTCTAAGAAGTCTCACTCTTCTTGCACTTAAGGCAGCATTGTGCCTTTTGTATTTACTTCTGATGCAATTACTGCGTTTCATCGTCAATGTGAAGGTCCAAGGAATACATTGAACCTGCAGTGGTGTATCGGAAACTAATACTGGTCTCACAGGAAAGGATCAAATCACAGACTCTTAGAAGTCTCACTCTTCTTGCACTTAAGGCGGCATTGAGCCTTTTTTATTTAATTCCAATCTAATTTCTGTGGTTCATCGTCAATGTGTATGTCCAAGGAATACATTGAACCTGCAGTGGTGTATCGCAAAGTAATACTGGTCTCACAGGGAGTGCTCAAAACACCGAATGTAAGAAGAGTCTCTATTCTTGTACATATGGAGGCATTCTGTGTTTTGTATTTAATTCCGATACGATTTCTGTGTTTCATCGTCAATGTGAAGGTCCAAGGAATACATTGAAATTGCAGTGGTGTATCGGAAACTAATACTGGTCTCACAGGAAAGGATCAAAGCACAGACTATAAGAAGTCTCACTCTTCTTGCACTTAAGTCGGCAATGTGCCTTTTGTAATTAATTCCGATGCGATTTCTGTGTTTCATCGTCAATGTGAACGTCCAAGGAATACATTGAAATTGCAGTGGTGTATCGGAAACTAATACTGGTCTCAAAGGAAAGGATCAAAGCACAGACTATAAGAAGTCTCACCCTTCTTGCACTTAAGGCGGCATTGAGCCTTTTTTGTTTAATACCGAACTAATTTCAGTGTTTCACCGTCAGTGTGTATGTCCAAGGAATACATTGAACCCGCAGTGCTGTATCGCAAACTAATACTGGTCTCACAGGGAGTGCTCAAAACACCGACTGTAAGAAGAGTCTCTATTCTTGTACTTATGGAGGCATTGTGCCTTTTGTATTTAATTCCGATGCGATTTCTGTGTGTCATCGTCAATGTGAAGGTCCAAGGAATACATAGAACCTGCAGTGGTGTATCGGAAACTAATACTGGTCTCACAGGAAAGGATCAAAGCACAGACTATAAGAAGTCTCACTCTTCTTGCACTTACGGCGGCATTGAGCCTTTTTTGTTTAATTCCGATCTAATTTCAGTGTTTCATCGTCAATGTGTATTTCCAAGGAATACATTGAACCTGCAGTGGTGTATCGCAAACTAATACTGGTCTCACAGGGAGTGCTCAAAACACCGACTGTAAGAAGAGTCTCTATTCTTGTACTTATGGAGGCATTGTGCCTTTTGTATTTAATTCCGATGCGATTTCTGTGTTTCATCGTCAATGTGAAGGTCCAAGGAATACATTGAACCTGCAGTGGTGTATCGGAAACTAATACTGGTCTCACAGGAAAGGATCAATGCACAGACTCTAAGAAGTCTCACTCTTCTTGCACTTTAGGCGGCATTGAGCATTTTTTATTTAATTCCGATCTAGTTTCAGTGTTTCATCGTCAATGTGTATGTCCAAGGAATACATTGAACCTGCAGTGGTGTATCGCAAAGTAATACTGGTCTCACAGGGAGTGCTCAAAACTCCGACTGTAAGAAGAGTCTCTATTCTTGTACTTATGGAGGCATTGTGACTTTTGTATTTAATTCCGATGCGATTTCTGTGTTTCATCGTCAATGTGAAGGTCCAAGGAATGCATTGAACCTGCAGTGGTGTATCGGAAACTAATACTGGTCTCACAGGAAAGGATCAAAGCACAGACTATAAGAAGTCCCACTCTTCTTGCACTTAAGGCGGCATTGAGCCTTTTTTATTTAATTCTGATCTAATTTCAGTGTTTCATCGTCAATGTGTATGTCCAAGGAACACATTGAACCTGCAGTGGTAAATCGCAAACTAATACTGGTCTCACAGGAAGTATTCAAAACACCGAATGTAAGAAGAGTCTCTATTCTTGTACTTATGGAGGCATTGTGCCTTTTGTATTAAATTCCGATGCGATTTCTGTGTTTCATAGTCAATGTGAAGGTCCAAGGAAAACATTGATCCTGCAGTGGTGTATCGGAAACTAATACTGGTCTCACAGGAAAGGATCAAAGCACAGACTCTAAGAAGTCTCACTCTTCTTGCACTTAAGGCGGCATTGAGCCTTTTTTATTTAATTCCGATCTAATTTCAGTGTTTCATCGTCAATGTGTATGTCCAATGAATACATTGAACCTGCAGTGGTGTATCGCAAACTAGTACTGGTCTCACAGGGAGTGCTCAAAACACCGACTGTAAGAAGAGTCTCTATTCTTGTACTTATGGCGGCATTGTGCCTTTTGTATTTAATTCCGATGCGATTTCTGCGTTTCATCGTCAATGTGAAGGTCCAAGGAATACATTGATTCTGCAGAGGTATAGCGGAAACTAATACTGGTCTCACAGGGAATGCTCAAAGCACCGACTGTAAGAAGAGTCTCTATTCTTGTACATAAGGCGGCTTTGTGCCTTTTGTATTTAGTTCCGGTGCGATTTCTGTGTTTCATCGTCAATGTGTATGTCCAAGGAATACATTGAACCTGCAGTGGTGCATCGCAATCTAATACTGGTCTCACAGGGAATGCTCAAACCACCGACGGTAAGAAGAGTCTCTATTCTTGTACTTATGGAGGCATTGTGCATTTTGTATTTAATTCCGATGCGATTTCTGTGTTTCATCGTCAATGTGAAGGTCCAAGGAAATCATTGAAATTGCAGTGGTTATCGAAAACTAATGCTGGTCTCACAGGAAAATATCTAAGCACAGACTATAAGAAGTCTCACGCTTCTTGCACTTAAGTCGGCATTGTGCCTTTTGTATTTAATTCCGATGCGATTTCTGTGTTTCATCGTCAATGTGAAGGTCCAAGGAATACATAGAACCTGCAGTGGTGTATCGGAAACTAATACTGGTCTCACAGGAAAGGATCAATGCACAGACTCTAAGAAGTCTCACTCTTCTTGCACTTAAGGCAGCATTGTGCCTTTTGTATTTAATTCTGATGCAATTACTGTGTTTCATCGTCAATGTGAAGGTCCAATAAATACATTGAAATTGCAGTGGTGTATCGGAAACTAATACTGGTCTCAAAGGAAAGGATCAAAGGACAGACTATGAGAAGTCTCACCCTTCTTGCACTTAAGGCGGCATTGAGCCTTTTTTGTTTAATACCGATCTAATTTCAGTGTTTCATCGTCAATGTGTATTTCCAAGGAATACATTGAACCTGCAGTGGTGTATCGCAAACTAATACTGGTCTCACAGGGAGTGCTCAAAACACCGACTGTAAGAAGAGTCTCTATTCTTGTACTTATGGCGGCATTGTGCCTTTTGTATTTAATTCCGATGCGATTTCTGCGTATCATCGTCAATGTGAAGGTCCAAGGAATACATTGAACCTGCAGAGGTATAGCGGAAACTAATACTGGTCTCACAGGGAATGCTCAAAGCACCGACTGTAAGAAGAGTCTCTATTCTTGTACATAAGGCGGCTTTGTGCCTTTTGTATTTAATTCCAGTGCGATTTCTGTGTTTCATCGTCAATGTGAAGGTCCAAGGAATACATAGAACCTGCAGTGGTGTATCGGATACTAATACTGGTCTCACAGGAAAGGATCAATGCACAGACACTAAGAAGTCTAACTTTTCTTGCACTTAAGGCGGCATTGTGCCTTTTGTATTTAATTCTGATGCAATTTCTGTGTTTCATCGTCAATGTGTATGTCCAAGGAATACATTGAACCTGCAGTGGTGCATCGCAATCTAATACTGGTCTCACAGGGAATGCTCAAACCACCGACGGTAAGAAGAGTCTCTATTCTTGTACTTATGGAGGCATTGTGCATTTTGTATTTAATTCCGATGCGATTTCTGTGTATCATCGTCAATGTGAAGGTCCAAGGAAATCATTGAAATTGCAGTGGTTATCGAAAACTAATACTGGTCTCACAGGAAAATATCAAAGCACAGACTATAAGAAGTCTCACGCTTCTTGCACTTAAGTCGGCATTGTGCCTTTTGTATTTAATTCCGATGCGATTTCTGTGTTTCATCGTCAATGTGAAGGTCCAAGGAATACATAGAACCTGCAGTGGTGTATCGGAAACTAATACTGGTCTCACAGGAAAGGATCAATGCACAGACTCTAAGAAGTCTCACACTTCTTGCACTTAAGGCAGCATTGTGCCTTTTCTATTTAATTCTGATGCAATTACTGTGTTTCATCGTCAATGTGAAGGTCCAAGGAATACATTGAACCTGCAGTGGTGTATCGGAAACTAATACTGGTCTCACAGGAAAGGATCAAATCACAGACTCTTAGAACTCTCACTCTTGTTGCACTTAAGGCGGCATTGAGCCTTTTTTATTTAATTCCAATCTAATTTCTGTGGTTCATCGTCAATGTGTATGTCCAAGGAGTACATTGAACCTGCAGTGGTGTATCGCAAAGTAATACTGGTCTCACAGGGAGTGCTCAAAACACCGAATGTAAGAAGAGTCTCTATTCTTGTACATATGGAGGCATTCTGTGTTTTGTATTTAATTCCGATGCGATTTCTGTGTTTAATCGTCAATGTGAAGGTCCAAGGAATACATTGAAATTGCAGTGGTGTATCGGAAACTAATACTGGTCTCACAGGAAAGGATCAAAGCACAGACTATAAGAAGTCTCACTCTTCTTGCACTTAAGTCGGCAATGTGCCTTTTGTAATTAATTCCGATGCGATTTCTGTGTTTCATTGTCAATGTGAACGTCCAAGGAATACATTGAAATTGCAGTGGTGTATCGGAAACTAATACTGGTCTCAAAGGAAAGGATCAAAGCACAGACTATAAGAAGTCTCACCCTTCTTGCACTTAAGGCGGCATTGAGCCTTTTTTGTTTAATACCGAACTAATTTCAGTGTTTCATCGTCAATGTGTATGTCCAAGGAATACATTGAACACGCAGTGCTGTATCGCAAACTAAAACTGGTCTCACAGGGAGTGCTCAAAACACCGACTGTAAGAAGAGTCTCTATTCTTGTACTTATGGAGGCATTGTGCCTTTTGTATTTAATTCCGATGCGATTTCTGTGTGTCATCGTCAATGTGAAGGTCCAAGGAATACATGGAACCTGCAGTGGTGTATCGGAAACTAATACTGGTCTCACAGGAAAGGATCAAAGCACAGACTATAAGAAGTCTCACTCTTCTTGCACTTACGGCGGCATTGAGCCTTTTTTGTTTAATTCCGATCTAATTTCAGTGTTTCATCGTCAATGCGTATTTCCAAGGAATACATTGAACCTGCAGTGGTGTATCGCAAACTAATACTGGTCTCACAGGGAGTGCTCAAAACACCGACTGTAAGAAGAGTCTCTATTCTTGTACTTATGGAGGCATTGTGCCTTTTGTATTTAATTCCGATGCGATTTCTGTGTTTCATCGTCAATGTGAAGGTCCAAGGAATACATTGAACCTGCAGTGGTGTATCGGAAACTAATACTGGTCTCACAGGAAAGGATCAATGCACAGACTCTAAGAAGTCTCACTCTTCTTGCACTTTAGGCGGCATTGAGCATTTTTTATTTAATTCCGATCTAATTTCAGTGTTTCATCGTCAATGTGTATGTCCAAGGAATACATTGAACCTGCAGTGGTGTATCGCAAAGTAATACTGGTCTCACAGGGAGTGCTCAAAACTCCGACTGTAAGAAGAGTCTCTATTCTTGTACTTATGGAGGCATTGTGCCTTTTGTATTTAATTCCGATGCGATTTCTGTGTTTCATCGTCAATGTGAAGGTCCAAGGAATGCATTGAACCTGCAGTGGTGTATCGGAAACTAATACTGGTCTCACAGGAATGGATCAAAGCACAGACTATAAGAAGTCCCACTCTTCTTGCACTTAAGGCGGCATTGAGCCTTTTTTATTTAATTCCGATCTAATTTCAGTGTTTCATCGTCAATGTGTATGTCCAAGGAACACATTGAACCTGCAGTGGTAAATCGCAAACTAATACTGGTCTCACAGGAAGTACTCAAAACACCGAATGTAAGAAGAGTCTCTATTCTTGTACTTATGGAGGCATTGTGCCTTTTGTATTAAATTCCGATGCGATTTCTGTGTTTCATAGTCATTGTGAAGGTGCAAGGAAAACATTGATCCTGCAGTGGTGTATCAGAAACTAATACTGGTCTCACAGGAAAGGATCAAAGCACAGACTCTAAGAAGTCTCACTCTTCATGCACTTAAGGCGGCATTGAGCCTTCTTTATTTAATTCCGATCTAATTTCAGTGTTTCATCGTCAATGTGTATGTCCAAGGAATACATTGAACCTGCAGCGGTGTATCGCAAACTAATACTGGTCTCACAGGGAGTGCTCAAAACTCCGACTGTAAGAAGAGTCTCTATTCTTGTACTTATCGAGGCATTGTGCCATTTGTATTTAATTCCGGTGCGATTTCTGTGTTTCATCGTCAATGTGAAGGTCCAAGGGATACATTGCACCTGCAGTGGTGTATACGAAACTAATACTGGTCTCACAGGAAAGCCTCAAAGCACAGACTCTAAGAAGTCTCACTCTTCTTGCACTTAAGGCGGCATTGAGCCTTTTTTATTTATTTCCGATCTAATTTCAGTGTTTCATCGTCAATGTGTATGTCCAAGGAATACATTGAACCTTCAGTGGTGTATCGCAAACTAGTACTGGTCTCACAGGGAGTGCTCAAAACACCGACTGTAAGAAGAGTCTCTATTCTTGTACTTATGGAGGCATTGTGCCTTTTATATTTAATTCCGATGCGATTTCTGTGTTTCATCGTCAATGTGAAGGTCCAAGGAATACATTGTAACTGCAGTGGCGTTTTCGGAAACTAATACTGGTCTCACAGGAAAGGATCAAAGCACAGACTATAAGAAGTCTCACCCTTCTTGCACTTAAGGCGGCATTGAGGCTTTTTTATTTAATTCTGATCTAATTTCAGTGTTTCATCGTCAATGTGTATGTCCAAGGAATACATTGAACCAGCAGTGGTGTATCGCAAACTAATACTGGTCTCACAGGGAGTGCTCAAAACACCGACTGTAAGAAGAGTCTCTATTCTTGTACTTATGGAGGCATTGTGCCTTTTGTATTTAATTCCGATGCGATTTCTGTGTTTCATCGTCAATGTGAAGGTCCAAGGAATACATTGAACCTGCAGTGGTGTATCGGAAACTAATACTGGTCTCACAGGAAAGGATCAAAGCACAGATTCTAAGAAGTCTCTCTCTTCTTGCACTTAAGGCGGCATTGAGCCTTTTTTATATAATTCCGATCTAATTTCAGAGTTTCATCGTCAATGTGTATGTCCAAGGAATACATTGAACCTGCAGTGGTGTATCGGAAACTAATACTGGTCTCACAGGGAGTGCTCAAAACACCGACTGTAAGAAGAGTCTCTACTCTTGTACGTATGGAGGCATTGTGCCTTTTGTATTTAATTCCGATGCGATTTCTGTGTTTCATCGGCAATGTGAAGGTCCAAGGAACACATTGAAATTGCAGTGGTGTATCGGAAACTAATACTGGTCTCACAGGAAAGGATCAAAGCACAGTCTATAAGAAGTCTCACTCTTCTTGCACTTAAGTCGGCTTGTGCCTTTTGTGTTTAATTCCGATGCGATTTCTGTGATTCATCGTCAATGTGAAGGTCCAAGGAATACATTGTAATTGCAGTGGTGTATCGGAAACTAATACTGGTTCACAGGAAAGGATCAAAGCACAGACTATAAGAAGTCTCACTCTTCTTGCACTTAAGGCGGCATTGAGCCTTTTTTATTTAATTCCGATCTAATTTCAGTGTTTCATCGTCAATGTGTATTTCCAAGGAATACATTGAACCTGCAGTGGTGTATCGCAAACTAATACTGGTCTCACAGGGAGTGCTCAAATCACCGACTGTAAGAAGAGTCTTTATTCTTGTACTTATGGAGGCATTGTGCCTTTTGTATTTAATTCCGATGCGATTTCTGTGTGTCATCGTCAATGTGAAGGTCCATGGAATACATAGAACCTGCAGTGGTGTATCGGAAACTAATACTGGTCTCACAGGAAAGGATCAAAGCACAGACTATAAGAAGTCTCACTCTTCTTGCACTTACGGCGGCATTGAGCCTTTTTTGTTTAATTCCGATCTAATTTCAGTGTTTCATCGTCAATGTGTATTTCCAAGGAATACATTGAACCTGCAGTGGTGTATCGCAAACTAATACTGGTCTCACAGGGAGTGCTCAAAACACCGACTGTAAGAAGAGTCTCTATTCTTGTACTTATGGAGGCATTGTGCCTTTTGTATTTAATTCCGATGCGATTTCTGTGTTTCATCGTCAATGTGAAGGTCCAAGGAATACATTGAACCTGCAGTGGTGTATCGGAAACTAATACTGGTCTCACAGGAAAGGATCAATGCACAGACTCTAAGAAGTCTCACTCTTCTTGCACTTTAGGCGGCATTGAGCATTTTTTATTTAATTCCGATCTAATTTCAGTGTTTCATCGTCAATGTGTATGTCCAAGGAATACATTGAACCTGCAGTGGTGTATCGCAAAGTAATACTGGTCTCACAGGGAGTGCTCAAAACTCCGACTGTAAGAAGAGTCTCTATTCTTGTACTTATGGAGGCATTGTGCCTTTTGTATTTAATTCCGATGCGATTTCTGTGTTTCATCGTCAATGTGAAGGTCCAAGGAATGCATTGAACCTGCAGTGGTGTATCGGAAACTAATACTGGTCTCACAGGAAAGGATCAGAGAACAGACTATAAGAAGTCTCACTCTTCTTGCACTTAAGGCGGCATTGTGCCTTTTTTATTTAATTCCGATCTAATTTCAGTGTTTCATCGTCAATGTGTATGTCCAAGGAATACATTGAACCTGCAGTGGTGTATCGCAAACTAATACTGGTCTCACAGGGAGTGCTCAAAACTCCGACTGTAAGAAGAGTCTCTATTCTTGTACTTATGGAGGCATTGTGCCTTTTGTATTTAATTCCGATGCGATTTCTGTGTTTCATCGTCAATGTGAAGGTCCAAGGGATACATTGCACCTGCAGTGGTGTATACGAAACTAATACTGGTCTCACAGGAAAGCATCAAAGCACAGACTCTAAGAAGTGTCACTCTTCTTGCACTTAAGGCGGCATTGAGCCTTTTTTATTTATTTCCGATCTAATTTCAGTGTTTCATCGTCAATGTGTATGTCCAAGGAATACATTGAACCTGCAGTGGTGTATCGCAAACTAGTACTGGTCTCACAGGGAGTGCTCAAAACACCGACTGTAAGAAGAGTCTCTATTCTTGTACTTATGGAGGCATTGTGCCTTTTGTATTTAATTCCGATGCGATTTCTGTGTTTCATCGTCAATGTGAAGGTCCAAGGAATACATTGTAATTGCAGTGGTGTATCGGAAACTAATACTGGCCTCACAGAAAAGGATCAAAGCACAGACTCTAAGAAGTCTCTCTCTTCTTGCACTTAAGGCGGCATTGAGCCTTTTTTATATAATTCCGATCTAATTTCAGAGTTTCATCGTCAATGTGTATGTCCAAGGAATACATTGAACCTGCAGTGGTGTATCGCAAACTAATACTGGTCTCACAGGGAGTGCTCAAAGCACCGACTGTAAGAAGAGTCTCTATTCTTGTACTTATGGAGGCATTGTGCCTTTTGTATTTAATTCCGATGCGATTTCTGTGTTTCATCGTCAATGTGAAGGTCCAAGGAATACATTGTAACTGCAGTGGCGTATCGGAAACTAATACTGGCCTCACAGGAAAGGAACAAAGCACAGACTATAAGAAGTCTCACCCTTCTTGCACTTAAGGCGGCATTGAGGCTTTTTTATGTAATTCAGATCTAATTTCAGTGTTTCATCGTCAATGTGTATGTCCAAGGAATACATTGAACCAGCAGTGGTGTATCGCAAACTAATACTGGTCTCACAGGGAGTGCTCAAAACACCGACTGTAAGAAGAGTCTCTATTCTTGTACTTATGGAGGCATTGTGCCTTTTGTATTTAATTCCGATGCGATTTCTGTGTTTCATCGTCAATGTGAAGGTCCAAGGAATACATTGAACCTGCAGTGGTGTATCGGAAACTAATACTGGTCTCACAGGAAAGGATCAAAGCACAGATTCTAAGAAGTCTCTCTCTTCTTGCACTTAAGGCGGCATTGAGCCTTTTTTATATAATTCCGATCTAATTTCAGAGTTTCATCGTCAATGTGTATGTCCAAGGAATACATTGAACCTGCAGTGGTGTATCGGAAACTAATACTGGTCTCACAGGGAGTGCTCAAAACACCGACTGTAAGAAGAGTCTTTACTCTTGTACGTATGGAGGTATTGTGCCTTTTGTATTTAATTCCGATGCGATTTCTGTGTTTCATCGGCAATGTGAAGGTCCAAGGAACACATTGAAATTGCAGTGGTGTATCGGAAACTAATACTGGTCTCACAGGAAAGGATCAAAGCACAGACTATAAGAAGTCTCACTCTTCTTGCACTTAAGTCGGCTTGTGCCTTTTGTATTTAATTCCGATGCGATTTCTGTGTTTCTCCGTCAATGTGAAGGTCCAAGGAATACATTGTAATTGCAGTGGTGTATCGGAAACTAACACTGGTCTCACAGGAAAGGATCAAAGCACAGACTATAAGAAGTCTCGCCCTTCTTGCACTTAAGGCGGCATTGAGCCTTTTTTATTTAGTTTCGATCTAATTTCAGTGTTTCATCGTCAATGTGTATGTCCAAGGAATACATTGAACCTGCAGTGGTGTATCGCAAACTAATACTGGTCTCACAGGGAGTGCTCAAAACACCGACTGTAAGAAGAGTCTCTATTCTTGTACTTATGGAGGCATTGTGCCTTTTGTATTTAATTCCGATGCGATTTCTGTGTGTCATCGTCAATGTGAAGGTCCAAGGAATACATAGAACCTGCAGTGGTGTATCGGAAACTAATACTGGTCTCACAGGAAAGGATCAAAGCACAGACTATGAGAAGTCTCACTCTTCTTGCACTTACGGCGGCATTGAGCCTTTTTTGTTTAATTCCGATCTAATTTCAGTGTTTCATCGTCAATGTGTATTTCCAAGGAATACATTGAACCTGCAGTGGTGTATCGCAAACTAATACTGGTCTCACAGGGAGTGCTCAAAACACCGACTGTAAGAAGAGTCTCTATTCTTGTACTTATGGAGGCATTGTGCCTTTTGTATTTAATTCCGATGCGATTTCTGTGTTTCATCGTCAATGTGAAGGTCCAAGGAATACATTGAACCTGCAGTGGTGTATCGGAAACTAATACTGGTCTCACAGGAAAGGATCAATGCACAGACTCTAAGAAGTCTCACTCTTCTTGCACTTTAGGCGGCATTGAGCATTTTTTATTTAATTCCGATCTAATTTCAGTGTTTCATCGTCAATGTGTATGTCCAAGGAATACATTGAACCTGCAGTGGTGTATCGCAAAGTAATACTGGTCTCACAGGGAGTGCTCAAAACTCCGACTGTAAGAAGAGTCTCTATTCTTGTACTTATGGAGGCATTGTGCATTTTGTATTTAATTCCGATGCGATTTATGTGTTTCATCGTCAATGTGAAGGTCCAAGGAATGCATTGGACCTGCAGTGGTGTATCGGAAACTAATACTGGTCTCACAGGAAAGGATCAAAGCACAGATTATAAGAAGTCTCACTCTTCTTGCACTTAAGGCGGCATTGAGCCTTTTTTATTTAATTCCGATCTAATTTCAGTGTTTCATCGTCAATGTGTATGTCCAAGGAATACATTGAACCTGCAGTGGTGTATCGCAAAGTAATACTGGTCTCACAGGGAGTGCTCAAAACTCCGACTGTAAGAAGAGTCTCTATTCTTGTACTTATGGAGGCATTGTGCCTTTTGTATTTAATTCCGATGCGATTTCTGTGTTTCATCGTCAATGTGAAGGTCCAAGGGATACATTGCACCTGCAGTGGTGTATACGAAACTAATACTGGTCTCACAGGAAAGCATCAAAGCACAGACTCTAAGAAGTGTCACTCTTCTTGCACTTAAGGCGGCATTGAGCCTTTTTTATTTATTTCCGATCTAATTTCAGTGTTTCATCGTCAATGTGTATGTCCAAGGAATACATTGAACCTGCAGTGGTGTATCGCAAACTAGTACTGGTCTCACAGGGAGTGCTCAAAACACCGACTGTAAGAAGAGTCTCTATTCTTGTACTTATGGAGGCATTGTGCCTATTGTATTTAATTCCGATGCGATTTCTGTGTTTCATCGTCAATGTGAAGGTCCAAGGAGTACATTGTAATTGCAGTGGTGTATCGGAAACTAATACTGGTCTCACAGAAAAGGATCAAAGCACAGACTCTAAGAAGTCTCTCTCTTCTTGCACTTAAGGCGGCATTGAGCCTTTTTTATATAATTCCGATCTAATTTCAGAGTTTCATCGTCAATGTGTATGTCCAAGGAATACATTGAACCTGCAGTGGTGTATCGGAAACTAATACTGGTCTCACAGGGAGTGCTCAAAACACCGACTGTAAGAAGAGTCTCTACTCTTGTACGTATGGAGGCATTGTGCCTTTTGTATTTAATTCCGATGCGATTTCTGTGTTTCATCGGCAATGTGAAGGTCCAAGGAACACATTGAAATTGCAGTGGTGTATCGGAAACTAATACTGGTCTCACAGGAAAGAATCAAAGCACAGACTATAAGAAGTCTCACTCTTCTTGCACTTAAGTTGGCTTGTGCCTTTTGTATTTAATTCCGATGCGTTTTCTGTGTTTCATCGTTAATGTGAAGGTCCAAGGAATACATTGTAATTGCAGTGGTGTATCGGAAACTAATACTGGTCTCACAGGAAAGGATCAAAGCACAGACTATAAGAAGTCTCAACCTTCTTGCACTTAAGGCGGCATTGAGCCTTTTTTATTTAATTTCGATCTAATTTCAGTGTTTCATCGTCAATGTGTATGTCCAAGGAATACATTGAACCTGCAGTGGTGTATCGCAAACTAATACTGGTCTCACAGGGAGTGCTCAAAACACCGACTGTAAGAAGAGTCTCTATTCTTGTACTTATGGAGGCATTGTGCCTTTTGTATCTAATTCCGATGCGATTTCTGTGTATCATCGTCAATGTGAAGGTCCAAGGAATACATTGAACCTGCCGTGGTGTATCGGAAACTAATACTGGTCTCACAGGAAAGGATCAAAGCACAGACTCTATGAAGTCTCTCTCTTCTTGCACTTAAGGCGGCATTGAGCCTTTTTTTATATAATTCCGATCTAATTTCAGAGTTTCATCGTCAATGTGCATGTCCAAGGAATACATTGAACCTGCAGTGGTGTATCGCAGACTAATACTGGTCTCACAGGAAGTGCTCAAAACACCGACTGTAAGAAGAGTCTCTATTCATGTACGTATGGAGGCATTGTGCCTTTTGTATTTAATTCCGACGCGATTTCTGTGTTTCATCGTCAATGTGATGATCCAAGGAATACACTGAAATTGCAGTGGTGTATCGGAAACTAATACTGGTCTCACAGGAAAGGATCAAAGCACAGACTATAAGAAGTCTCACCCTTCTTGCACTTAAGGCGGCATTGAGCCTTTTTTATTTAATTCCGATCTAATTTCAGTGTTTCATCGTCAATGCGTATGTCCAAGGAATACATCGAACCTGCAGTGGTGTATCGCAAACTAATACTGGTCTCACAGGGAGTGCTCAAAACACCGACTGTAAGAAGAGTCTCTATTCCTGTACTTATGGAGGCATTGTGCCTTATGTATTTAATTCCGATGCAATTTCTGTGTTTGATCGTCAATGTGAAGGTCCAAGGAAAACATAGAACCTGCAGTGGTGTATCGGAAACTAATATTGGTCTCACAGGAAAGTATCAAAGCACAGACTATAAGAAGTCTCACTCTTCTTGCACTTAAGGCGGAATTGAGCATTTTTTATTTTATTCCGATCTAATTTCTGTGTTTCATCGTCAATGTGTATGTCCAAGGAATACAGTCAACCTGCAGTGGTGTATCGGAAACTAATACTGGTCTCACAGGGAGTGCTCAAAACACCGACTGTAAGAAGAGTCTCTATTCTTGTACTTATGGAGGCATTGTGCCTTTTGTATTTAATTCCGATGCGATTTCTGTGTTTCATCGTCAATGTGAAGGTCCAAGGAATACATTGAATCTGCAGTGGTCTAATGAAAACTAATACTGGGCTCACAGGAAAGGATCAAAGCACAGACTATAAGAAGTCTCACTCTTCTTGCACTTAAGGCGGCATTGAGCCTTTTTTATTTAATTCCGATCTAATTTCGGTGTTTCATCGTCAATGTGTATGTCCAAGGAATACATTGAACCTGCAGTGGTGTATCGCAAACTAATACTGGTCTCACAGGGAGTACTCAAAACACCGACTGTAAGAAGAGTCTCTATTCTTGTACTTATGCAGGCATTGTGCCTTTTGTATTTAATTCCGATGCGATTTCTGTGTTTCATAGTCAATGTGAAGGTCCAAGGAAAACATAGAACCTGCAGTGGTGTATCGGAAACTAATACTGGTCTCACAGGAAAGGATCAAAGCACAGACAATAAGAAGTCTCACTCTTCTTGCACTTAAGGCGGAATTGAGCATTTTTTATTTAATTCCGATCTAATTTCTGTGTTTCATCGTCAATGTGTATGTCCAAGGAATACAGTCAACCTGCAGTGGTGTATCGCAAACTAATACTGGTCTCACAGGGAGTGCTCAAAACACCGGCTGTAAGAAGAGTCTCTATTCTTGTACTTATGGAAGCATTGTGCCTATTGTATTTAATTCCGATGCGATTTCTGTGTTTCATCGTCAATGTGAAGGTCCAAGGAATACATTGAACCTGCAGTGGTGTATCGGAAACTAATACTGGTCTCACAGGAAATGATCAAAGCACAGACTCTAAGAAGTCTCTCTCTTCTTGCACTTAAGGCGGCATTGAGCCTTTTTTATATAATTCCCATCTAATTTCAGAGTTTCATCGTCAATGTGTATGTCCAAGGAATACATTGAACCTGCAGTGGTGTATCGGAAACTAATACTGGTCTCACAGGGAGTGCTCAAAACACCGACTGTAAGAAGAGTCTCTACTCTTGTACGTATGGAGGCATTGTGCCTTTTGTATTTAATTCCGATGCGCTTTCTGTGTTTCATCGGCAATGTGAAGGTCCAAGGAACACATTGAAATTGCAGTGGTGTATCGGAAACTAATACTGGTCTCACAGGAAAGGATCAAAGCACAGACTATAAGAAGTCTCACTCTTCTTGCACTTAAGTCGGCTTGTGCCTTTTGTATTTAATTCCGATGCGATTTCTGTGTTTCATCGTCAATGTGAAGGTCCAAGGAATACATTGTAATTGCAGTGGTGTATCGGAAACTAATACTGGTCTCACAGGAAAGGATCAAAGCACAGACTATAAGAAGTCTCACCCTTCTTGCACTTAAGGCGGCATTGAGCCTTTTTTATTTAATTTCGATCTAATTTCAGTGTTTCATCGTCAATGTGTATGTCCAGGGAATACATTGAACCTGCAGTGGTGTATCGCAAACTAATACTGGTCTCACAGGGAGTGCTCAAAACACCGACTGTAAGAAGAGTCTCTATTCTTGTACTTATGGAGGCATTGTGCCTTTTGTATTTAATTCCGATGCGATTTCTGTGTTTCATCGTCAATGTGAAGGTCCAAGGAATACATTGCAATTGCAGTGGTGTATCGGAAACTAATACTGGTCTCACAGGAAAGGATCAAAGCACAGACTATAAGAAGTCTCACCCTTCTTGCACTTAAGGCGGCAATGAGGATTTTTTATTTAATTCCGATCTAATTTCAGTGTTTCATCGTCAATGTGTATGTCCAAGGAATACATTGAACCAGCAGTGGTGTATCGCAAACTAATACTGGTCTCACAGGGAGTGCTCAAAACACCGACTGTAAGAAGAGTCTCTATTCTTGTACTTATGGAGGCATTGTGCCTTTTGTATTTAATTCCGATGCGATTTCTGTGTTTCATCGTCAATGTGAAGGTCCAAGGAATACATTGAACCTGCCGTGGTGTATCGGAAACTAATACTGGTCTCACAGGAAAGGATCAAAGCACAGACTCTAAGAAGTCTCTCTCTTCTTGCACTTAAGGCGGCATTGTGCCTTTTTTTATATAATTCCGATCTAATTTCAGAGTTTCATCGTCAATGTGCGTGTCCAAGGAATACATTGAACCTGCAGTGGTGTATCGCAGACTAATACTGGTCTCACAGGGAGTGCTCAAAACACCGACTGTAAGAAGAGTCTCTATTCATGTACGTATGGAGGCATTGTGCCTTTTGTATTTAATTCCGATGCGATTTCTGTGTTTCATCGTCAATGTGATGATCCAAGGAATACACTGAAATTGCAGTGGTGTATCGGAAACTAATACTGGTCTCACAGGAAAGGATCAAAGCACAGACTATAACAAGTCTCACCCTTCTTGCACTTAAGGCGGCATTGAGCCTTTTTTATTTAATTCCGATCTAATTTCAGTGTTTCATCATCAATGCGTATGTCCAAGGAATACATCGAACCTGCAGTGGTGTATCGCAAACTAATACTGGTCTCACAGGGAGTGCTCAAAACACCGACTGTAAGAAGAGTCTCTATTCCTGTATTTATGGAGGCATTGTGCCTTATGTATTTAATTCCGATGCGATTTCTGTGTTTGATCGTCAATGTGAAGGTCCAAGGAAAACATAGAACCACTAGTGGTGTATCGGAAACTAATACTGGTCTCACAGGAAAGGATCAAAGCACAGACTATAAGAAGTCTCACTCTTCTTGCACTTAAGGCGGAATTGAGCATTTTATATTTAATTCCGATCTAATTTCTGTGTTTCATCGACAATGTGTATGTCCAAGGAATACAATCAACCTGCAGTGGTGTATCGCAAACTAATACTGGTCTCACAGGGAGTGCTCAAAACACCGACTGTAAGAAGAGTCTCTATTCTTGTACTTATGGAGGCATTGTGCCTTTTGTATTTAATTCCGATGCGATTTCTGTGTTTCATCGTCAATGTGAAGGTCCAAGGAATACATTGAACCTGCAGTGGTCTAATGAAAACTAATACTGGTCTCACAGGAAAGGATCAAAGCACAGACTATAAGAAGTCTCACTCTTCTTGCACTTAAGGCGGCATTGAGCCTTTTTTATTTAATTCCGATCTAATTTCAGTGTTTCATCGTCAATGTGTGTGTCCAAGGAATACATTGAACCTGCAGTGGTGTATCGCAAACTAATACTGGTCTCACAGGGAGTACTCAAAACACCGACTGTAAGAAGAGTCTCTATTCTTGTACTTATGGAGGCATTGTGCCTTTTGTATTCAATTCCGATGCGATTTCTGTGTTTCATAGTCAATGTGAAGGTCCAACTAAAACATTGATTCTGCAGTGGTGTATCGGAAACTAATACTAGTCTCACAGGAAAGAACCAAAGCACAGAATCTAAGAAGTCTCACTCTTCTTGCACTTAAGGCGGCATTGAGCCTTTTTTATTTAATTCCGATCTAATTTCAGTGTTTCATCGTCAGTATGTATGTCCAAGGAATACATTGAACCTGCAGTTATGTATCGCAAACTAATACTGGTCTCACAGTGAGTGCTCAAAACACCGACTGTAAGAAGAGTCTCTGTTCTTCTACTTATGGAGGCATTGTGCCTTTTGTATTTAATTCCGATGCGATTTCTGTGTTTCATCGTCAATGTGAAGGTCCAAGGAATACATTGTAATTGCAGTGGTGTATCGCAAACTAATACTGGTCTCACAGGGAGTGCTCAAAACACCGACTGTAAAAGAGTCTCTATTCTTCTACTTATGGAGGCATTGTGCCTTTTGTATTTAATTCCGATGCGATTTCTGTGTTTCATCGTCAATGTGAAGGTCCAAGGAATACATTGCACCTGCAGTGGTGTATCGGAAACTAATACTGGTTTCACAGGAAAGCATCAAAGCACAGACTCAAAGAAGTCTCACTCTTCTTGCACTCAAGGCGGCATTGAGCCTTTTTTATTTAATTCCGAT
Organism: Schistocerca americana; assembly: GCF_021461395.2. Taxonomy (NCBI): domain Eukaryota; kingdom Metazoa; phylum Arthropoda; class Insecta; order Orthoptera; family Acrididae; genus Schistocerca; species Schistocerca americana. The sequence goes on along the minus strand of NC_060123.1, from coordinate 727,736,225 downwards.
CTAATTTCAGAGTTTCATCGTCAGTATGTATGTCCAAGGAATACATTGAACCTGCAGTTATGTATCGCAAACTAATACTGGTCTCACAGTGAGTGCTCAAAACACCGACTGTAAGAAGAGTCTCTATTCTTGTACTTATGGAGGCATTGTGCCTTTTGTATTTAATTCCGATGCGATTTCTGTGCTTCATCGTCAATGTGAAGGTCCAAGGAATACATTGAACCTGCAGTGGTGTATCGGAAACTAATACTGGTCTCACAGGAAAGGATCAAAGCACAGACCCTAAGAAGTCTCACTCTTCTTGCACTTAAGGCGGCATTGAGCCTTTTTTATTTAATTCCGATCTAATTTCAGAGTTTCATCGTCAATGTGTAGGTCCCAGGAATACATTGAACCTGCAGTGGTGTATCGCAAACTAATACTGGTTCACAGGGAGTGCTCAAAACACCGACTGTAAGAAGAGCCTCTATTCTAGTACGTATGGAGGCATTGTGCCTTTTGTATTTAATTCCGATGCGATTTCTGTGTTTCATCGTCAATATGAAGGTCCAAGGAATACATTGAAATTGCAGTGGTGAATCGGAAATTAATACTGGTCTCACAGGAAAGGATCAAAGCACAGACTATAAGAAGTCCCACCCTTCTTGCACTTAAGGCGGCATTGAGCCTTTTTTATTTAATTCCGATCTAATTTCAGTGTTTCATCGTCAATGTGTATGCCCAAGTAATACATCGAACCTGCAGTGGTGTATCGCAAACTAATACTGGTCTCACAGGGAGTGCTCAAAACACCGACTGCAAGAAGAGTCTCTATTCTTGTACTTATGGAGGCATTGTGCCTTTTGTATTTAATTCCGATGCGATTTCTGTGTTTCATCGTCAATGTGAAGGTCCAAGGAATACATAGAACCTGCAGTGGTGTATCGGAAACTAATACTGGTCTCACAGGAAAGGATCAAAGGACAGACTATAAGTAGTCTCACTCTTCTTGCACTTAAGGTGGCATTGTGCCTTTTGTATTTAATTCAAATGGGATTTCTGTGTTTCATCGTCAGTGTGAAGGTCCAAGGAATACATTGAACCTCCAGTGGTGTATCGGAAACTAATACTGGTCTCACAGGAAAGGATCAAAGCACAGACTCTAAGAAGTCTCACTCTTCTTCCACTTAAGGCGGCATTGAGCCTTTTTTGTTTAATTCCGATCTAATTTCTGTGTTTCATCGTCAATGTGTATGTACACGGAATACATTCAACCAGCAGTGGTGTATCGCAAACTAATACTGGTCTCACAGGGAGTGCTCAAAACACCGACTGTAAGAAGAGTCTATATTCTTGTACTTATGGAGGCATTGTGCCTTTTGTTTTTAATTCCGATGCGACTACTGTGTTTCATCGCCAATGTGAAGGTCCAAGGAACACATTGAAATTGCAGTGGTGTATCGGAAACTAATACTGGTCTCACAGGAAAGGATCAAAGCACAGACTATAAGAAGTCTCACTGTTCTTGCACATATGTCGGCATTGTGCCCTTTGTATTTAATTCCGATGCGATTTCTGTGTTTCATCGTCAATGTGAATGTCCAAGGTATACGTTGAAATTGCAGTGGTGTATCGGAAACTAATACTGGTCTCACAGGAAAGGATCAAAGCACAGACTATAAGAAGTCTCACCCTTCTTGCACTTAAACCGGCATTGAGCCTTTTTTATTTAATTCCAATTTAATTTCAGTGTTTCATGGTCAATGTGTATGTCCAAGGAATACATTGGACCTGCAGTGGTGTATCGCAAACTAATACTGGTCACACAGGGAGTGCTCTAAACACCGACTGTATGAAGAGTCTCTATTCTTGTACTTATGGAGGCATTGTGCCTTTTGTATTTAATTCCGTTGCGATTTCTGTGTTTCATCGTCAATGTGAAGGTCCAAGGAATACGTAGAACCTGGAGTGGTGTATCGGAAACTAATACTGGTCTCGCAGGAAAGGATCAAAGCACAGACTATAAGAAGACTCACTCTTCTTGCACTTAAGTCGGCATTGTGCCTTTGTATTTAATTCCGATACGATTTCTGTGTTTCATCGCCAATGTGAAGGTCCAAGGAATACATTGTAATTGCAGTGGTGTATCAAAAACTAATACTGGTCTCACAGGAAAGGATCAAAACACAGACTATAAGAAGTCTCACCCTTCTTGCACTTAAGGCGGCATTGAGCCTTTTTTATTTAATTCCGATCTAATTTCAGTGTTTCATCGTCAATGTGTATGTCCAAGGAATACATTGAACCTGCAGTGGTGTATCGCAAACTAATACTGGTCTCACAGGGAGTGCTCAAAACACCGACTGTAAGAAGAGTCTCTATTCTTGTACTTTTGGAGGCATTGTGCCTTTTGTATTTAATTCCGATGCGATTTCTGTGTTTCATCGTCAATGTGATGGTCCAAGGAATACTTTGAAATTGCAGTGGTGTATCCGAAACTAATACTGGTGTCACAGGAAAGGATCAAAGCACAGACTATAATAAGTCTCACTCTTCTTGCACTTAAGTCGGCATTGTTCCTTTGTATTTAATTCCGATACGATTTCTGTGTTTCATCGCCAATGTGAAGGTCCAAGGAATACATTGTAATTGCAGTGGTGTATCAAAAACTAATACTGGTCTCACAGGAAAGGATCAAAACACAGACTATAAGAAGTCTCACCCTTCTTGCACTTAAGGCGGCATTGAGCCTTTTTTATTTAATTCCGATCTAATTTCAGTGTTTCATCGTCAATGTGTATGTCCAAGGAATACATAGAAGTTGCAGTGGTGTATCGCAAACTAATACTGGTCTCACAGGGAGTGCTCAAAACACCGACTGTAAGAACAGTCTCTATTCTTGTACTTATGGAGGCATTGTGCCTTTTGTATTTAATTCCGATGCGATTTCTGTGTTTTATCGTCAATGTGAAGGTCCAAGGAATGCATAGAACCTGCAGTGGTGTATCGGAAACTAATACTGGTCTCACAGGAAAGGATCAAAGCACAGACTATAAGAAGTCTCACTCTTCTTGCACTTAAGGCGGCATTGAGCCTTTTTTATTTAATACCGATCTAATTTCAGTGTTTCATCGTCAATGTGTATTTCCAAGGAATACATTGAACCTGCAGTGGTGTATCGCAAACTAATACTGGTCTCACAGGGAGTGCTCAAAACACCGACTGTAAGAAGAGTCTCTATTCTTGTACTTCTGGAGGCATTGTGCCTTTTGTATTTAATTCCGATGCAATTTCTGTGATTCATCGTCAATGTGACGGTCCAAGGAATACATTGAAATTGCAGTGGTGTATCGGAAACTAATACTGATCTCACAGGAAAGGAACAGGGCACAGACTATAAGAAGTCTCACTCTTCTTGCACTTAAGTCTGCATTGTGCCTTTTGTATTTAATTCCGATGCGATTTCTGTGTTCATCGTCAATTTGAAGGTCCAAGGAATACATTGAAAATGCAGTGGTGTATCGGAAACTAATACTGGTCTCACAGGAAAGGATCAAAGCACAGACTATAAGAAGTCTCACCCTTCTTGCACTTAAGGCGGCATTGAGCCTTTTTTATTTAATTCCGATCTAATTTCAGTGTTTCATCGTCAATGTGCATGTCCAAGGAATACATTGAACCTGCAGTGGTGTATCGCAAACTAATACTGGTCTCACAGGGAGTGCTCAAACCACCGACTGTAAGAAGAGTCTAAATTCTTGTACTTATGGAGGCATTGTGTATTTTGTATTTAATTCCGATGCGATTTCTGTGTTTCATCGTCTATGTGAAGGTCCAAGGAATACGTTGAACCTGCAGTGGTGTATCGGAAACTAATACTGGTCTCACAGGAAAGGATCAAAGAACAGACTCTAAGAAGTCCCACTCTTCTTGCACTTAAGGCGGCATTGAGCCTTTTTTATTTAATTCCGATCTAATTTCAGAGTTTCATCGTCAATGTGTATGTCCAAGGAATACATTGAACCTGCAGTGGTGTATCGCAAACTAATACTGGTCTCACAGGGAGTGCTCAAAACACTACCTGTAAGAAGAGTCTCTATTCTTGTACGTATGGAGGCATTGTGCCTTTTGTATTTAATTCCGATGCGATTTCTGTGTTACATCGTCAATGTGAAGGTCTAAGGAATAGATTGAAATTGCAGTGGTGTATCGGAAACTAATACTGGTCTCACAGGAAAGGATCAAAGCACAGACTATAAGAAGTCTCAATCATCTTGCACTTAAGTCGGCATTGTGCCTTTTGTATTTAATTCCTATGCGATTACTGTGTTTCATCGTCAATGTGAAGGTCCAAGGAATACACTGAAATTGCAGTGGTGTATCGGAAACTAATACTGGTCTCACAGGAAAGGATCAAAGCACAGACTATAAGAAGTCCCACCCATCTTGCACATAAGGCGGCATTGAGCCTTTTTTATTTAATTTTGATCTAATTTCAGTGTTTCATCGTCAATGTGAACGTCCAAGGAATACATAGAACCTGCAGTGGTGTATCGGAAACTAATACTGGTCTCACAGGAAAGGATCAAAGCACAGACTATAAGAAGTCTCACTCTTCTTGCATTAAGGTGGCATTGTGCCTTTTGTATTTAATTCTGATGCGATTTCTGTGTTTCATCGTCAATGTGAAGGTCCAAGGAATACATTGAACCTGCAGTGGTGTATCGGAAACTAATACTGGTCTCACAGGAAAGGATCAAAGCACAGACTCTAAGAAGTCTCACTCTTCTTCCACTTAAGGCGGCATTGAGCCTTTTTTACTTAATTACAATCTAATTTCTGTGTTTCATCGTCAATGTGTATGTCCAAGGAATACATTCAACCTGCAGTGCTGTATCGCAAACTAATACTGGTCTCACAGGGAGTGCTCAAAACACCGACTGTAAGAAGAGTCTCTATTCTTGTACTTATGGAGGCATTGTGCCTTTTGTATTTAATTCCGATGCGATTTCTGTGGTTCATCGGCAATGTGAAGGTCCAAGGAGCACATTGAAATTGCAGTGGTGTATCGGAAACTAATACTGGTCTCACAGGATAGGATCAAAGCACAGACTAAAAGAAGTCTCACTCTTCTTGCACATAAGTCGGAATTGTGCCTTTTGTATTTAATTCCGATGCGATTTCTGTGTTTCATCGTCAATGTGAAGGTCCAAGGAATACATTGAAATTGCAGTGGTGTATCTGAAACTAATACTGGTCTCACACGAAAGGATCAAAGCACACTCTATTAGAAGTCTCATCCTTCTTGCACTTATGGCGGCATTGAGCATTTTTTATTTAATTCCAATCTAATTTCAGTGTTTCATCGTCAATGTGTATGTCCAAGGAATACCTTGAACCTGCAGTGGTGTATCGCAAACTAATACTGGTCTCACAGGGAGTGCTCAAAACACCGACTGTAAGAAGAGTCTCTATTCTTGTACTAATGGAGGCATTGTGCCTTTTGTATTTAATTCCGATGCGATTTCGGTGTTTCATCGTCAATGTGAAGGTCCAAGGAATACATTGTAATTGCAGTGGTGTATCGGAAACTAATACTGGTCTCACAGGAAAGGATCAAAGCACAGACTATAAGAAGTCTCACCCTTCTTGTTCTTAAGGCGGCATTGAGACTTTTTTATTTAATTCCGATCTAATTTCAGTGTTTCATTGTCAATGTGTATGTCCAAGGAATACATTGAACCTGCAGTTCTGTATCGCAAACTAATACTGGTCTCACAGGGAGTGCTCAAAACACCGACTGTAAGAAGAGTCTCTATTCTTCTACGTATGGAGGCATTGTGCCTTATGTATTTAATTCCGATGCGATTTCTGTGTTTCATCGTCAATGTGAATGTCCAAGGAATACATAGAACCTGCAGTGGTGTATCGGAAACTACTACTGGTCTCACAGGAAAGGATCAAAGCACAGACTATAAGAAGTCTCACTCTTCTTGCACTTAAGTCGGCATTGTGCCTTTTGTATTTAATTCCGAGGCGATTTCTGTGTTTCATCGTCAATGTGAAGGTCCAAGGAATACATTAAAATTGCAGTGGTGTATCGGAAACTAATACTGGTCTCACAGGAATGGATCCAAACACAGACTCTAAGGAGTCTCACCCTTCTTGCACTTAAGGCGGCATTGAGCCTTTTTTATTTAATTCCGATCTAATTTCAGTGTTTCCTCGTCAATGTCTATGTCCAAGGAATACATTGAACCTGTAGTGGTGTATCGCAAACTAATACTGGTCTCACAGGGAGTGCTGAAAACACCGACTGTAAGAAGAGTCTCTATTCTTGTACTTATGTAGGCATTGTGCCTTTTGCATTTAATTCCGATGCGATTTCTGTGTTTCATCGTCAATGTGAAGGTCCAAGGAATACATTGAAATTGCAGTGGTGTATCGGAAACTAATACTGGTCTCACAGGAAAGGATCAAAGCACAGACTATAAGAAGTCTCACTCTTCTTGCACTTAAGTCGGCATTGTGCCTTTTGTATTTAATTCCGATGCGATTTCTGTGTTTCATCGTCAATGTGAAGGTCCAAGGAATACATTGAAATTGCAGAGGTGTATCGGAAAGTAATACTGGTCTCACAGGAAAGGATCATAGCACAGACTATAAGAAGTCTCACCCTTCTTGCACTTAAGGCGACGTTGAGCCTTTTTTATTTAATTCCGATCTAATTTCAGTGTTTCATCGTCAATGTGTATGTCCAAGGAATACATTGAATCTGCAGTGATGTATCGCAAACTAATACTGGTCTCACAGGGAGTGCTCAAAACACCGACTGTAAGAAGAGTCTCTATTCTTGTACTTATGGAGGCATTGTGCCTTTTGTATTTAATTCCGATGCGATTTCTATGTTTCATCGTCAATGTGAAGCTCCAAGGAATACATAGAACCTGCAGTGGTGTATCGGAAACTAATACTGGTCTCACACGAAAGGATCAAAGCACAACTCTAAGAAGTCTCACTCTTCTTGCACTTAAGGTGGCATTGTGCCCCTTGTATTTAATTCTGATGCGATTTCTGTGTTTCATCGTCAAAGTGAAGGTCCAAGGAATACATTGAACCTGCAGTGGTGTATCGAAAACTAATACTGGTCTCACAGGAAAGGAACAAAGCACAGACTATAAGAAGTCTCACTCTTCTTGCACTTAAGGCGGCATTGAGCCTTTTTAATATAATTCCGATCTAATTTCAGTGTTTCATCGTCAATGTGTATTTCCAAGGAATACATTGAACCTGCAGTGGTGTATCGCAAACTAATACTGGTCTCACAGGGAGTGCTCAAAACACCGACTGTAAGAAGAGTCTCTATTCTTGTACTTATGGAGGCATTGTGCCTTTTGTATTTAATTCCGATACGATTTCTGTGTTTCATCGTCAATGTGAAGGTCCAAGGAATACATTGTAGTTGCAGTGGTGTATCGGAAACTAATACTGGTCTCACAGGAAAGGATCAAAGCACAGACTATAAGAAGTCTCACCCTTCTTGCACTTAAGGCGGCATTGAGGCTTTTTTACTTAATTCCGATCTAATTTCAGTGTTTCATCGTCAATGTGTATGTCCAAGGAATACATTGAACCTGCAGTGGTGTATCGCAAACTAACACTGGTCTCACAGGGAGTGCTCAAAACATCGACTGTAAGAAGAGTCTCTATTCTTGTACTTATGGAGGCATTGTGCCTTTTGTATTTAATTCCGATGCGATATCTGTGTTTCATCGTCAATGTGAAGGTCCAAGGAATACATAGAACCTGCAGTGGTGTATCGGAAACTAATACTGGTCTCACACGAAAGGATCAAAGCACAGACTATCAGAAGTCTCACTCTTCTTGCACTTAAGGCGGCATTGAGCGTTTTTTATTTGATTCCGATCTAATTTCAGTGTTTCATCGTCAATGTGTATTTCCAAGGAATACATTGAACCTGCAGTGGTGTATCGCAAACTAATACTGGTCTCACAGGGAGTGCTCAAAACACCGACTGTAAGAAGAGTCTCTATTCTTGTACTTATGGAGGCATTGTGCCTTTTGTAGTTAATTCCGATGCGATTTCTGTGTTTCATCGTCAATGTGAAGGTCCAAGGAGTACATTGAATTGCAGTGGTGTATCGGAAACTAATACTGGTCTCACAGGAAAGGATCAAGGCACAGACCATAAGAAGTCTCACTCTTCTTGCACTTAAGTCGGCATTGTGCCTTTTTTATTTAATTCCGATCTAATTTCAGTGTTTCATCGCCAAGGTGTATGTCCAAGGAATACATTGAACTTGCAGTAGTGTATCGCAAACTAATACTGGTCTCACAGGGAGTGCTCAAAACACCGACTGTAAGAAGAGTCTCTATTCTTGTACTTATGGAGGCATTGTGCCTTTTGTATTTAATTCCGATGCGATTTCTGTGTTTCATCGTCAATGTGAAGATCCAAGGAATACATTGAAATTGCAGTGGTGTATCGGAAACTAATTCTGGTCTCACAGGAAAGGATCAAAGCACAGACTATAAGAAGTCTCACTCTTCTTGCACTTAAGGCGGCATTGAGCCTTTTTTATTTAATTCCGATCTAATTTCAGTGTTTCATCGTCAATGTGTATTTCCAAGGAATACATTGAACCTGCAGTGGTGTATCGCCAACAAATACTGGTCTCACAGGGAGTGCTCAAAACACCGACTGTAAGAAGAGTCTCTATTCTTGTACTTATGGAGGCATTGTGCCTTTTGTATTTAATTCCGATGCGATTTCTGTGTTACATCGTCAATGTGAAGGTCCAAGGAATACATTGAAATTGCAGTGGTGTATCGGAAACTAATACTGGTCTCACAGGAAAGGATCAGAGCACAGACTATAAGAAGTCTCACTCTTCTTGCACTTAAGTCGGCATTGTGCCTTTTGTATTTAATTCCGATGCGATTTCTGGGTTTCATCGTCAATGTGAAGGTCCAAGGAATACATTGAAATTGCAGTGGTGTATCGGTCATTAATACTGGTCTCACAGGAAAGGATCAAAGCACAGGCTATAAGAAGTCTCACCCTTCTTGCACTTAAGGCGGCATTGAGACTTTTTTATTTAATTCCGATCTAATTTCAGTGTTTCGTCGTCAATGTGTATGTCCAAGGAATGCATTGAACCTGCAGTGGTGTATCGCAAACTATTACTGGTCTCACAGGGAGTGCTCAAAACACCGACTGTAAGAAGAGTCTCTATTCTTGTACTTATGGAGGCATTGTGCCTATTCTATTTAATTCCGATGCGATTTCTGTGTTTCATCGTCAATGTGAAGGTCCAAGGAATACATAGAACCTGCAGTGGTGTATCGGAAACTAATACTGGTCTCACACGAAAGGATCAAAGCACAGACTATAAGATGTCTCACTCTTCTTGCACTTAAGGCGGCATTGAGCGTTTTTTATTTAATTCCGATCTAATTTCAGTGTTTCATCGTCAATGTGTATTTCCAAGGAATACATTGAACCTGCAGTGGTGTATCGCAAACTAATACTGGTCTCACAGGGAGTGCTCAAAACACCGACTGTAAGAAGAGTCTCTATTCTTGTACTTATGGAGGCATTGTGCCTTTTAGAGTTAATTCCGATGCGATTTCTGTGTTTCATCGTCAATGGGAAGGTCCAAGGAATACATTGCAATTGCAGTGGTGTATCGGAAACTAATACTGGTCTCACAGGAAAGGATCAAAGCACAGACTATAAGAAGTCTCACCCTTCTTGCACTTAAGGCGGCATTGAGCCGTTTTTATTTAATTCCGATCTAATTTCAGTGTTTCATCGTCAATGTGTATGTCCAAGGAATACATTGAACCTGCAGTGGTGTATCGGAAACTAATACTGGTCTCACAGGGAGTGCTCAAAACACCGACTGTAAGAAGAGTCTCTATTCTTGTACTTATGGAGGCATTGTGCCTTTTAGAGTTAATTCCGATGCGATTTCTGTGTTTCATCGTCAATGGGAAGGTCCAAGGAATACATTGAATTGCAGTGGTGTATCGGAAACTAATACTGGTCTCACAGGAAAGGATCAAGGCACAGACTATAAGAAGTCTCACTCTTCTTGCACTTAAGTCGGCATTGTGCCTTTTGTATTTAATTCCGATCTAATTTCAGTGTTTCATCGTCAATGTGTATGTCCAAGGAATACATTGAACTTGCAGTGGTGTATCGCAAACTAATACTGGTCTCACAGGGAGTGCTCAAAACACCGACTGTAAGAAGAGTCTCTATTCTTGTACTTATGGAGGCATTGTGCCTTTTGTATTTAATTCCGATGCGATTTCTGTGTTTCATCGTCAATGTGAAGGTACAAGGAATACATTGCAATTGCAGTGGTGTATCGGAAACTAATACTGGTCTCACAGGAAAGGATCAAAGCACAGACTATAAGAAGTCTCACCCTTCTTGCTCTTAAGGCGGCATTGAGCCTTTTTTATTTAATTCCGATCTAATTTCAGTGTTTCATCGTCAATGTGTATGTCCAAGGAATACATTGAACCTGCAGTGGTGTATCGGAAACTAATACTGGTCTCACAGGGAGTGCTCAAAACACCGACTGTAAGAAGAGTCTCTATTCTTGTACTTATGGAGGCATTGTGCCTTTTGTATTTAATTCCGATGCGATATCTGTGTTTCATCGTCAATGTGAAGGTCCAAGGAATACATAGAACCTGCAGTGGTGTATCGGAAACTAATACTGGTCTCACAGGAAAGGATCAAAGCACAGACTATAAGAAGTCTCACTCTTCTTGCACTTAAGGCGGCATTGAGCCTTTTCTATTTAATTCCGATCTAATTTCAGTGTTTCTTCGTCAATGTGTATGTCCAAGGAATACATTGAACCTGCAGTGGTGTATCGCAAACTAATACTGGTCTCACAGGGAGTGCTCAAAACACCGAATGTAAGAAGAGTCTCTATTCTTGTACTTATGGAGGCATTGTGCCTTTTGTATTTAATTCCGAGGCGATATCTGTGTTTCATCGTCAATGTGAAGGTCCAAGGAATACATAGAACCTGCAGTGGTGTATCGGAAACTAATACTGGTCTCACAGGAAAGGATCAAAGCACAGACTATAAGAAGTCTCACTCTTCTTGCACTTAAGGCGGCAATGAGCCTTTTTTATTTAATTCCGATCTAATTTCAGTGTTTCATCGTCAATGTTGATTTCCAAGGAATACATTGAACCTGCAGTGGTGTATCGCAAACTATTACTGGTCTCACAGGGAGTGCTCTAAACACCGACTGTAAGAAGAGTCTCTATTCTTGTACTTATGGAGGCATTGTGCCTTTTGTATTTAATTCCGATGCGATTTCTGTGTTTCATCGTCAATGTGAAGGTCCAAGGAATACATTGAAATTGCAGTGGTGTATCGGAAACTAATTCTGGTCTCACAGGAAAGGATCAAAGCACAGACTAAAAGAAGTCTCACTCTTCTTGCACTTAAGGCGGCATTGAGCCTTTTTTATTTAATTCCGATCTAATTTCAGTGTTTCATCGTCAATGTGTATTTCCAAGGAATACATTGAACCTGCAGTGGTGTATCGCCAACAAATACTGGTCTCACAGGGAGTGCTCAAAACACCGACTGTAAGAAGAGTCTCTATTCTTGTACTTATGGAGGCATTGTGCCTTTTGTATTTAATTCTGATGCGATTTCTGTGTTTCATCGTCAATGTGAAGGTCCAAGGAATACATTGAAATTGCAGTGGTGTATCGGAAACTAATACTGGTCTCACAGGAAAGGATCAGAGCACAGACTATAAGAAGTCTCACTCTTCTTGCACTTAAGTCGGCATTGTGCCTTTTGTATTTAATTCCGATGCGATTTCTGGGTTTCATCGTCAATGTGAAGGTCCAAGGAATACATTGAAATTGCAGTGGTGTATCGGTCATTAATACTGGTCTCACAGGAAAGGATCAAAGCACAGGCTATAAGAAGTCTCACCCTTCTTGCACTTAAGGCGGCATTGAGCCTTTTTTATTTAATTCCGATCTAATTTCAGTGTTTCGTCGTCAATGTGTATGTCCAAGGAATGCATTGAACCTGCAGTGGTGTATCGCAAACTAATACTGGTCTCACAGGGAGTGCTCAAAACACCGACTGTAAGAAGAGTCTCTATTCTTGTACTTATGGAGGCATTGTGCCTATTCTATTTAATTCCGATGCGATTTCTGTGTTTCATCGTCAATGTGAAGGTCCAAGGAATACATAGAACCTGCAGTGGTGTATCGGAAACTAATACTGGTCTCACACGAAAGGATCAAAGCACAGACTATAAGATGTCTCACTCTTCTTGCACTTAAGGCGGCATTGAGCGTTTTTTATTTAATTCCGATCTAATTTCAGTGTTTCATCGTCAATGTGTATTTCCAAGGAATACATTGAACCTGCAGTGGTGTATCGCAAACTAATACTGGTCTCACAGGGAGTGCTCAAAACACCGACTGTAAGAAGAGTCTCTATTCTTGTACTTATGGAGGCATTGTGCCTTTTAGAGTTAATTCCGATGCGATTTCTGTGTTTCATCGTCAATGGGAAGGTCCAAGGAATACATTGAATTGCAGTGGTGTATCGGAAACTAATACTGGTCTCACAGGAAAGGATCAAGGCACAGACTATAAGAAGTCTCACTCTTCTTGCACTTAAGTCGGCATTGTGCCTTTTGTATTTAATTCCGATCTAATTTCAGTGTTTCATCGTCAATGTGTATGTCCAAGGAATACATTGAACTTGCAGTGGTGTATCGCAAACTAATACTGGTCTCACAGGGAGTGCTCAAAACACCGACTGTAAGAAGAGTCTCTATTCTTGTACTTATGGAGGCATTGTGCCTTTTGTATTTAATTCCGATGCGATTTCTGTGTTTCATCGTCAATGTGAAGGTCCAAGGAATACATTGCAATTGCAGTGGTGTATCGGAAACTAATACTGGTCTCACAGGAAAGGATCAAAGCACAGACTATAAGAAGTCTCACCCTTCTTGCACTTAAGGCGGCATTGAGCCTTTTTTATTTAATTCCGATCTAATTTCAGTGTTTCATCGTCAATGTGTATGTCCAAGGAATACATTGAACCTGCAGTGGTGTATCGGAAACTAATACTGGTCTCACAGGGAGTGCTCAAAACACCGACTGTAAGAAGAGTCTCTATTCTTGTACTTATGGAGGCATTGTGCCTTTTGTATTTAATTCCGATGCGATATCTGTGTTTCATCGTCAATGTGAAGGTCCAAGGAATACATAGAACCTGCAGTGGTGTATCGGAAACTAATACTGGTCTCACAGGAAAGGATCAAAGCACAGACTAAAAGAAGTCTCACTCTTCTTGCACTTAAGGCGGCATTGAGCCTTTTTTATTTAATTCCGATCTAATTTCAGTGTTTCTTCGTCAATGTGTATTTCCAAGGAATACATTGAACCTGCAGTGGTGTATCGCAAACTAATACTGGTCTCACAGGGAGTGCTCAAAACACCGACTGTAAGAAGAGTCTCTATTCTTGTACTTATGGAGGCATTGTGCCTTTTGTATTTAATTCCAATGCGATATCTGTGTTTCATCGTCAATGTGAAGGTCCAAGGAAAACATAGAACCTGCAGTGGTGTATCGGAAACTAATACTGGTCTCACACGAAAGGAACAAAGCACAGACTATAAGAACCCCAACTCTTCTTGCACTTAAGGCGGCATTGAGCCTTTTTAATTTAATTCCGATCTAATTTCAGTGTTTCATCGTCAATGTGTATTTCCAAGGAATACATTGAACCTGCTGTGGTGTATCGCAAACTAATACTGGTCTCACAGGGAGTGCTCAAAACACCGACTGTAAGAAGAGTCTCTATTCTTGTACTTATGGAGGCATTGTGCCTTTTGTATTTAATTCCGATGCGATTTCTGTGTTTCATCGTCAATGTGAAGGTCCAAGGAATACACTGAAATTGCAGTGGTGTATCGGAAACTAATACTAGTCTCACAGGAAAGGATCAAAGCACAGACTATAAGAAGTCTCACCCTTCTTGCACTTAAGGCGGCATTGAGCCTTTTTTATTTAATTCCGATCTAATTTCAGTGTTTCATCGTCAATGTGTATGTCCAAGGAATACATTGAACTTGCAGTGGTGTACCGCAAACTAATACTGGTCTCACAGGGAGTGCTCAAAACACCGACTGTAAGAAGAGTCTCTATTCTTGTACTTATGGAGGCAATGTGCCTTTTGTATTTGATTCCGATGCGATTTCTGTGTTTCATCGTCAATGTGAAGGTCCAAGGAATACATAGAACCTGCAGTGGTGTATCGGAAACTAATACTGGTCTCACAGGAAAGGATCAAAGCACAGACTATAAGAAGTCTCACTCTTCTTGCACTTAAGGCGGCATTGAGCCTTTTTTATTCAATTCCGATTTAATTTCAGTGTTTCATCGTCAATGTGTATTTCCAAGGAATACATTGAACCTGCAGTGGTGTATCGCCAACTAATACTGGTCTCACAGGGAGTGCTCAAAACACCGACTGTAAGAGGAGTCTCTATTCTTGTACTTATGGAGGCATTGTGCCTTTTGTATTTAATTCCGATGCGATTTCTGTGTTTCATCGTCAATGTGAAGGTCCAAGGAATACATTGAAATTGCAGTGGTGTATCGGAAACTAATACTGGTCTCACAGGAAAGGATCAGAGCACAGACTATAAGAAGTCTCACTCTTCTTGCACTTAAGACGGCATTGTGCCTTTTGTATTGAATTACGATGCGATTTCTGGGTTTCATCGTCAATGTGAAGGTCCAAGGAATACATTGAAATTGCAGTGGTGTATCGGTAACTAATACTGGTCTCACAGGAAAGGATCAAAGCACAGACTATAAGAAGTCTCACCCTTCTTGCACTTAAGGCGGCATTGAGCCTTTTTTATTTAATTCCGATCTAATTTCAGTGTTTCATCGTCAATGTGTATGTCCAAGGAATACATTCAACCTGCAGTGGTGTATCGCAAACTAATACTGGTCTCACAGGGAGTGCTCAAAGCACCGACTGTAAGAAGAGTCTCTATTCTTGTACTTATGGAGGCATTGTGCCTTTTGTATTTAATTCCGATGCGATTTCTGTGTTTCATCGTCAATGTGAACGTCCAAGGAATACATTGAAATTGCAGTGGTGTATCGGAAACTAATACTGGTCTCACAGGAAAGGATCAAAGCACAGACAATGAGAAGTCTCAACCTTCTTGCACTTAAGGCGGCATTGAGCCTTTTTTATTTAATTCCGATCGAATTTCAGTGTTTCATCGTCAATGTGTATGTCCAAGGAATGCATTGAACCTGCAGTGGTGTATCGCAAACTAATACTGGTCTCACAGGGAGTGCTCAAAGCACCGACTGTAAGAAGAGTCTCTATTCTTGTACTTATGGAGGCATTGTGCCTTTTCTATTTAATTCCGATGCGATTTCTGTGTTTCATCGTCAATGTGAAGGTCCAAGGAATACATTGAAATTGCAGTGGTGTATCGGAAACTAATACTGGTCTCACAGGAAAGGATCAAAGCACAGACTATAAGAAGTCTCACTCTTCTTGCACTTAAGTCGGCATTGTGCCTTTTGTATTTAATTCCGATGCGATTTCTGTGTCTCATCGTCAATGTGAAGGTCCATGGAATACATTAAAATTGCAGTGGTGTATCGGAAACTAATACTGGTCTCACAGGAAAGTATCAAAGCACAGACTCTAAGAAGTCTCACCCTTCTTGCACTTAACGCGGCATTGAGCCTTTTTTATTTAATTCCGATCTAATTTCAGTGTTTCATCGTCAATGTGTATGTCCAAGGAATACATTGAACCTGCAATGGTGTATCGCAAACTAATACTGGTCTCACAGGGAGTGCTCAAAACACCGACTGTAAGAAGAGCCTCTATTCTTGTACTTATGGAGGCATTGTGCCTTTTGTATTTAATTCCGATGCGATTTCTGTGTTTCATCGTCAATGTGAAGGTCCAAGGAATACATAGAATCTGCAGTGGTGTATCGGAAACTAATACTGGTCTCACAGGAAAGGATCAAAGCACAGACTATAAGAAGTCTCACTCTTCTTGCACTTAAGGCGGCATTGAGCCTTTTTTATTTAATTCCGATCTAATTTCAGTGTTTCATCGTCAATGTGTATTTACAAGGAATACATTGAACCAGCAGTGGTGTATCGCAAACTAATACTGGTCACACAGGGAGTGCTCAAAACACCGACTGTAAGAAGAATCTCTATTCTTGTACTTATGGAGGCATTGTGCCTTTTGTATTTAATTCCGATGCGATTTCTGTGTTTCATCGTCAATGTGAAGGTCCAAGGAATACATTGAATTGCAGTGGTGTATCGGAAACTAATACTGGTCTCACAGGAAAGGATCAAGGCACAGACTATAAGAAGTCTCACTCTTCTTGCACTTAAGTCGGCATTGTGCCTTTTGTATTTAATTCCGATGCGATTTCTGTGTTTCATCGTCAATGTGAAGGTCCAACGAATACACAGAACCTGCAGTGGTGTATCGGAAACTAATACTGGTCTCACAGGAAAGGATCAAAGCACAGACTATAAGAAGTCTCACTCTTCTTGCACTTAAGGCGGCATTGAGCCTTTTTTATTTAATTCCGATCTAATTTCAGTGTTTCATTGTCAATGTGTATTTCCAAGGAATACATTGAACCTGCAGTGGTGTATCGCCAACTAATACTGGTCTCACAGGGAGTGCTCAAAACACCGACTGTAAGAAGAGTCTCTATTCTTGTACTTATGGAGGCATTGTGCCTTTTGTATTTAATTCCGATGCGATTTCTGGGTTTCATCGTCAATGTGAAGGTCCAAGGAATACATTGAATTTGCAGTGGTGTATCGGAAACTAATATTGGTCTCACAGGAAAGGATCAAAGCACAGACTATAAGAAGTCTCAACCTTCTTGCACTTAAGGCGGCATTGAGCCTTTTTTATTTAATTCCGATCTAATTTCAGTGTTTCATCGTCAATGTGTATGTCCAAGGAATACATTGAACCTGCAGTGGTGTATCGCAAACTAATACTGGTCTCACAGGGAGTGCTCAAAGCACCGACTGTAAGAAGAGTCTCTATTCTTATACTTATGGAGGCATTGTCCCTTTTGTATTTAATTCCGATGCGATTTCTGTGTTTCATCGTCAATGTGAAGGTCCAAGGAATACATTGAAATTGCAGTGGTGTATTGGAAACTAATACTGGTCTCACAGGAAAGGATCAAAGCACAGACTATAAGAAGTCTCACCCTTCTTGCACTTAAGGCGGCATTGAGACTTTTTTACTTAATTCCGATCTAATTTCAGTGTTTCATCGTCAATGTGTATGTCCAAGGAATACATTGAACCTGCAGTGGTGTATCGCAAACTAATACTGGTCTCACAGGGAGTGCTCAAAACACCGACTGTAAGAAGAGTCTCTATTCTTGTACTTATGGAGGCATTGTGCCTTTTGTACTTAATTCCGATGCGATTTCTGTGTTTCATCGTCAATGTGAAGGTCCAAGTAATACATAGAACCTGCAGTGTTGTATCGGAAACTAATACTGGTCTCACACGAAAGGATTAAAGCACAGACTATAAGAAGTCTCACTCTTCTTGCACTTAAGGCGGCATTGTGCCTTTTGTATTTAATTCTGATGCGATTTCTGTGTTTCATCGTCAATTTGAAATTCCAAGGAATACATTAAAATTGCAGTGGTGTATCGGAAACTAATACTGGTCTCACAGGAAAGGATCAAAGCACAGACTCTAAGAAGTCTCACTCTCCTTGCACTTTAGGCGGCATTGAGCCTTGTTTATTTAATTCCGATCTAATTTCTGTGTTTCATCGTCAATGTGTATGTCCAAGGAATTCATTGAAGCTGCAGTGGTGTATCGCAAACTAATACTGGTCTCACAGGGAGTGCTCAAAACACCGACTGTAAGAAGAGTCTCTATTCTTGTACTTATGGAGGCATTGTGCCTTTTGTATTTAATTCCGATGCGATTTCTGTGTTTCATCGTCAATGTGAAGGTCCAAGGAATACATTGTAATTGCAGTGGTGTATCGGAAACTAATACTGGTCTCACAGGAAAAGATCAAAGCACAGACTATAAGAAGTCTCACTCTTCTTGCACTTAAGTCGGCATTGTGCCTTTTGTATTTAATTCCGATGCGATTTCTGTGTTTCATCGTCAATGTGAAGGTCCAAGGAATACATTAAATTTGCAAAGGTGTATCGGAAACTAATACTGGTCTCACAGGAAAGGATCAAAGCACAGACTATGAGAAGTCTCAACCTTCTTGCACTTAAGGCGGCATTGAGCCTTTTTTATTTAATTCCGATCTAATTTCAGTGTTTCATCGTCAATGTGTATGTCCAAGGAATGCATTGAACCTGCAGTGGTGTATCGCAAACTAATACTGGTCTCACAGGGAGTGCTCAAAGCACCGACTGTAAGAAGAGTCTCTCTTCTTGTACTTATGGAGGCATTGTGCCTTTTCTATTTAATTCCGATGCGATTTCTGTGTTTCATCGGCAATGTGAAGGTCCAAGGAATACATTGAAATTGCAGTGGTGTATCGGAAACTAATACTGGTCTCACAGGAAAGGATCAAAGCACAGACTATAAGAAGTCTCACTCTTCTTGCACTTAAGTCGGCATTGTGCCTTTTGTATTTAATTCCGATGGGATTTCTGTGTCTCATCGTCAATGTGAAGGTCCATGGAATACATTAAAATTGCAGTGGTGTATCGGAAACTAATACTGGTCTCACAGGAAAGTATCAAAGCACAGACTCTAAGAAGTCTCACCCTTCTTGCACTTAACGCGGCATTGAGCCTTTTTTATTTAATTCCGAACTAATTTCAGTGTTTCATCGTCAATGTGTATCTCCAAGGAATACATTGAACCTGCAGTGGTGTATCGCAAACTAATACTGGTCTCACAGGGAGTGCTCTAAACACCGACTGTAAGAAGAGCCTCTATTCTTGTACTTATGGAGGCATTGTGCCTTTTGTATTTAATTCCGATGCGATTTCTGTGTTTCATCGTCAATGTGAAGGTCCAAGGAATACATAGAATCTGCAGTGGTGTATCGGAAACTAATACTGGTCTCACAGGAAAGGATCAAAGCACAGACTATAAGAAGTCTCACTCTTCTTGCACTTAAGGCGGCATTGAGCCTTTTTTATTTAATTCCGATCTAATTTCAGTGTTTCATCGTCAATGTGTATTTCCAAGGAATACATTGAACCAGCAGTGGTGTATCGCAAACTAATACTGGTCACACAGGGAGTGCTCAAAACACCGACTGTAAGAAGAATCTCTATTCTTGTACTTATGGAGGCATTGTGCCTTTTGTATTTAATTCCGATGCGATTTCTGTGTTTCATCGTCAATGTGAAGGTCCAAGGAATACATTGAATTGCAGTGGTGTATCGGAAACTAATACTGGTCTCACAGGAAAGGATCAAGGCACAGACTATAAGAAGTCTCACTCTTCTTGCACTTAAGTCGGCATTGTGCCTTTTGTATTTAATTCCGATGCGATTTCTGTGTTTCATCGTCAATGTGAAGGTCCAAGGAATACATTGAAATTGCAGTGGTGTATCGGAAACTAATACTGGTCTCACAGGAAAGGATCAAAGCACAGGCTATAAGAAGTCTCACCCTTCTTGCACTTAAGGCGGCATTGAGCCTTTTTTATTTAATTCCGATCTAATTTCAGTGTTTGATCGTCAATGTGTATGTCCAAGGAATACATTGAACCTGCAGTTCTGTATCGCAAACTAATACTGGTCTCACAGGGAGTGCTCAAAACACCGACTGTAAGAAGAGTCTCTATTCTTGTACTTATGGAGGCATTGTGCCTTTTGTATTTAATTCCGATGCGATTTCTGTGTTTCATCGTCAATGTGAAGGTCCAACGAATACACAGAACCTGCAGTGGTGTATCGGAAACTAATACTGGTCTCACAGGAAAGGATCAAAGCACAGACTATAAGAAGTCTCACTCTTCTTGCACTTAAGGCGGCATTGAGCCTTTTTTATTTAATTCCGATCTAATTTCAGTGTTTCATTGTCAATGTGTATTTCCAAGGAATACATTGAACCTGCAGTGGTGTATCGCCAACTAATACTGGTCTCACAGGGAGTGCTCAAAACACCGACTGTAAGAAGAGTCTCTATTCTTGTACTTATGGAGGCATTGTGCCTTTTGTATTTAATTCCGATGCGATTTCTGGGTTTCATCGTCAATGTGAAGGTCCAAGGAATACATTGAAATTGCAGTGGTGTATCGGAAACTAATACTGGTCTCACAGGAAAGGATCAAAGCACAGACTATAAGAAGTCTCAACCTTCTTGCACTTAAGGCGGCATTGAGCCTTTTTTATTTAATTCCGATCTAATTTCAGTGTTTCATCGTCAATGTGTATGTCCAAGGAATACATTGAACCTGCAGTGGTGTATCGCAAACTAATACTGGTCTCACAGGGAGTGCTCAAAGCACCGACTGTAAGAAGAGTCTCTATTCTTATACTTATGGAGGCATTGTCCCTTTTGTATTTAATTCCGATGCGATTTCTGTGTTTCATCGTCAATGTGAAGGTCCAAGGAATACATTGAAATTGCAGTGGTGTATTGGAAACTAATACTGGTCTCACAGGAAAGGATCAAAGCACAGACTATAAGAAGTCTCACCCTTCTTGCACTTAAGGCGGCATTGAGACTTTTTTACTTAATTCCGATCTAATTTCAGTGTTTCATCGTCAATGTGTATGTCCAAGGAATACATTGAACCTGCAGTGGTGTATCGCAAACTAATACTGGTCTCACAGGGAGTGCTCAAAACACCGACTGTAAGAAGAGTCTCTATTCTTGTACTTATGGAGGCATTGTGCCTTTTGTACTTAATTCCGATGCGATTTCTGTGTTTCATCGTCAATGTGAAGGTCCAAGTAATACATAGAACCTGCAGTGTTGTATCGGAAACTAATACTGGTCTCACACGAAAGGATTAAAGCACAGACTATAAGAAGTCTCACTCTTCTTGCACTTAAGGCGGCATTGTGCCTTTTGTATTTTATTCTGATGCGATTTCTGTGTTTCATCGTCAATTTGAAATTCCAAGGAATACATTAAAATTGCAGTGGTGTATCGGAAACTAATACTGGTCTCACAGGAAAGGATCAAAGCACAGACTCTAAGAAGTCTCACTCTCCTTGCACTTTAGGCGGCATTGAGCCTTGTTTATTTAATTCCGATCTAATTTCTGTGTTTCATCGTCAATGTGTATGTCCAAGGAATTCATTGAAGCTGCAGTGGTGTATCGCAAACTAATACTGGTCTCACAGGGAGTGCTCAAAACACCGACTGTAAGAAGAGTCTCTATTCTTGTACTTATGGAGGCATTGT
This sequence comes from Schistocerca americana, assembly GCF_021461395.2. NCBI lineage: Eukaryota > Metazoa > Arthropoda > Insecta > Orthoptera > Acrididae > Schistocerca > Schistocerca americana. The sequence goes on along the minus strand of NC_060123.1, from coordinate 727,714,758 downwards.
GCCTTTTGTATTTAATTCCGATGCGATTTCTGTGTTTCATCGTCAATGTGAAGGTCCAAGGAATACATTGTAATTGCAGTGGTGTATCGGAAACTAATACTGGTCTCACAGGAAAAGATCAAAGCACAGACTATAAGAAGTCTCACTCTTCTTGCACTTAAGGCGGCATTGTGCCTTTTGTATTTAATTCCGATGCGATTTCTGTGTTTCATCGTCAATGTGAAGGTCCATAGAATACATTACATTTGCAAAGGTGTATCGGAAACTAATACTGGTCTCACAGGAAAGGATCAAAGCACAGACACTAAGAAGTCTCACTCTTCTTGCACTTAAGGCGGCATTGAGCCTTGTTTATTTAATTCCGAACTAATTTCTGTGTTTCATCGTCAATGTGTATGTCCAAGGAATACATTGAAGCTGCTGTGGTGTATCGCAAACTAATACTGGTCTCACATGGAGTGCTCAAAACACCGACTGTAAGAAGAGTCTCTATTCTTGTACTTATGGAGGCATTGTGCCTTTTGTATTTAATTCCGATGCGATTTCTGTGTTTCATCGTCAATGTGAAGGTCCAAGGAATACATTGAAATTGCAGTGGTGTATCGGAAAGTAATACTGGTCTCACAGGAAAGGATCAAAGCACACACTATAAGAAGTCTCACTCTTCTTGCACTTAAGTCGGCATTGTGCCTTTTGTATTTAATTCCGATGCGATTTCTGTGTTTCATCGTCAATGTGAAGGTCCAAGGAATACATTGAAATTGCAGTGGTGTATCGGAAACTAATACTGGTCTCACAGGAAAGGATCAAAGCACAGACTATATGAAGTCTCACCCTTCTTGCACTTAAGGCGGCATTGAGCCTTCTTTATTTAATTCTGATCTAATTTCAGTGTTTCATCGTCAATGTGTATGTACAAGGAATACATTGAACCTGCAGTGGCGTATCGCAAACTAATACTGGTCTCACAGGGAGTGCTCAAAACACCGACTGTAAAAAGAGTCTCTATTCTTGTACTTATGGAGGCATTGTGCCTTTTGTATTTAATTCCGATGCGATTTCTGTGTTTCATCGTCAATGTGAAGGTCCAAGGAATACATTGTAATTGCAGTGGTGTATCGGAAACTAATACTGGTCTCACAGTTAAGGATCAAAGCAAAGACTATAAGAAGTCTCACCCTTCTTGCACTTAAGGCGGCATTGAGCTTTTTTATTTAATTCCGATCTAATTTCAGTGTTTCATCGTCAATGTGTATGTCCAAGGAATACATTGAACATGCAGTGGTGTATCGCACACTAATACTGGTCTCACAGGGAGTGCTCAAAACACCGACTGTAAGAAGAGTCTCTATTCTTCTACTTATGGAGGCATTGTGCCTTTTGTATTTAATTCCGATGCGATTTCTGTGTTTCATCGTCAATGTGAAGGTCCAAGGAATTCATAGAACCTGCAGTGGTGTATCGGAAACTAATACTGGTCTCACACGAAAGGATCAAAGCACAGACTATAAGAAGTCTCTCTCTTCTTGCACTTAAGGCGGCATTGTGCCTTTTGTATTTAATTCTGATGCGATTTCTGTGTTTCATCGTCAATGTGTAGGTCCAAGGAATACATTGAACCCGCAGTGGTGTATCGGAAACTAATACTGGTCTCACAGGAAAGGATCAAAGCACAGACTCTAAGAAGTCTCACTCTTCTTGCACTTAAAGCGGCATTGAGCCTTTTTTATTTAATTCCGATCTAATTTCTGTGTTTCATCGTCAATGTGTATGTCCAAGGAATACATTGAACCTGCAGTGGTGTATCGCAAACTAATACTGGTCTCACAGGGAGTGCTCAAAACACCGACTGTAAGAAGAGTCTCTATTCTTGTACTTATGGAGGCATTGTGCCATTTGTATTTAATTCCGATGCGATTTCTGTGTTTCATCGTCAATGTGAAGGTCCAAGGAATACATTGAACTTGCAGTGGTGTATCGGAAACTAATACCGGTCTCACAGGAAAGGATCAAAGCACAGACTGTAAGAAGTCTCACTCTTCTTGCACTTAAGTCGGCATTGTGCCTTTTGTATTTAATTCCGATGCGAATTCTGTGTTTCATCGTCAATGTGAAGGTCCAAGGAATACATTAAAATTGCAGTGGTGTATCGGAAACTAAAACTGGTCTCACAGGAAAGGATCAAAGCACAGACTCTAAGAAGTCTCACCCTTCTTGCACTTAAGGCTGCATTGAGCCTTTTTTATTTAATTCCGATCTAATTTCAGTGTTTCATCGTCAATGTGTATGTCCAAGGAATAAATTGAACCTGCAGTGGTATATCGCAAACTAATACTGGTCTCACAGGGAGTGCTCAAAACACCGACTGTAAGAAGAGTCTCTACTCTTGTACTTATGGAGGCATTGTGCCTTTTGTATTTAATTCCGATGCGATTTCTGAGTTTCATCGTCAATGTGAAGGTCCAAGGAATACATAGAATCTGCACTGGTGTATCGGAAACTAATACTGGTCTCACAGGAAAGGATCAAAGCACAGACTATAAGAAGTCTCACTCTTCTTGCACTTAAGGTGGCATTGAGCCTTTTTTATTTAATTCCGATCTAATTTCAGTGTTTCATCGTCAATGTGTATTTCCAAGGAATACATTGAACCTGCAGTGGTGTATCGCAAACTAATACTGGTCACACAGGGAGTGCTCGAAACACCGACTGTAAGAAGAGTCTCTATTCTTGTACTTATGGAGGCATTGTGCCTTTTGTATTTAATTCCGATGCGATTTCTGTTTTTCATCGTGAACGTGAAGGTCCAAGGAATACATTGAAATTGAAGTGGTGTATCGGAAACTAATACTGGTCTCACAGGAAAGGATCAAAGCACAGACTATAAGAAGTCTCACTCTTCTTGCACTGAAGTCGGCATTGTGCCTTTTGTATATAATTCCGATGCGATTTCTGTGTTTCATCGTCAATGTGAAGGTCAAAGGAATACATTGAAATTGCAGTGGTGTATCGGAAACTAATACTGGTCTCACAGGAAAGGATCAAAGCACAGACTATAAGAAGGCTCAACCTTCTTGCAATTAAGGCGGCATTGAGCCTTTTTTATTTAATTCCGATCTAATTTCAGTGTTTCATCGTCAATGTGTATGTCCAAGGAATACATTGAACCTGCAGTGGTGTATTGCAAACTAACACTGGTCTCACAGGGAGTGCTCAAAGCACCGACTGTAAGAAGAGTCTCTATTCTTGTACTTATGGAGGCATTGTGCCTTTTGTATTTAATTCCGATGCGATTTCTGTGTTTCATCGTCAATGTGAAGGTCCAAGGAATACATTGAAATTGCAGTGGTGTATCGGAAACTAATACTGGTCTCACAGGAAAGGATCAAAGCACAGACACTAAGAAGTCTCACTCTTCTTGCACTTAAGGCGGCATTGAGCCTTGTTTATTTAATTCCGATCTAATTTCTGTGTTTTATCGTCAATGTGTATGTCCAAGGAATACATTGAAGCTGCTGTGGTGTATCGCAAACTAATACTGGTCTCACATGGAGTGCTCAAAACACCGACTGTAAGAAGTGTCTCTATTCTTGTACTTATGGATTCATTGTGCCTTTTGTATTTAATTCCGATGCGATTTCTGTGTTTCATCGTCAATGTGAAGGTCCAAGGAATACATTGAAATTGCAGTGGTGTATCGGAAACTAATACTGGTCTCACAGGAAAGGATCAAAGCACACACTATAAGATGTCTCACTCTTCTTGCACTTAAGTCGGCATTGTGCCTTTTGTATTTAATTCCGATGCGATTTCTGTGTTTCATCGTCAATGTGTAGGTCCAAGGAATACATTGAACCCGCAGTGGTGTATCGGAAACTAATACTGGTCTCACAGGAAAGGATCAAAGCACAGACTCTAAGAAGTCTCACTCTTCTTGCACTTAAAGCGGCATTGAGCCTTTTTTATTTAATTCCGATCTAATTTCTGTGTTTCATCGTCAATGTGTATGTCCAAGGAATACATTGAACCTGCAGTGGTGTATCGCAAACTAATACTGGTCTCACAGGGAGTGCTCAAAACACCGACTGTAAGAAGAGTCTCTATTCTTGTACTTGTGGAGGCATTGTGCCATTTGTATTTAATTCCGATGCGATTTCTGTGTTTCATCGTCAATGTGAAGGTCCAAGGAATACATTGAACTTGCAGTGGTGTATCGGAAACTAATACCGGTCTCACAGGAAAGGATCAAAGCACAGACTGTAAGAAGTCTCACTCTTCTTGCACTTAAGTCGGCATTGTGCCTTTTGTATTTAATTCCGATGCGAATTCTGTGTTTCATCGTCAATGTGAAGGTCCAAGGAATACATTAAAATTGCAGTGGTGTATCGGAAACTAAAACTGGTCTCACAGGAAAGGATCAAAGCACAGACTCTAAGAAGTCTCACCCTTCTTGCACTTAAGGCTGCATTGAGCCTTTTTTATTTAATTCCGATCTAATTTCAGTGTTTCATCGTCAATGTGTATGTCCAAGGAATAAATTGAACCTGCAGTGGTATATCGCAAACTAATACTGGTCTCACAGGGAGTGCTCAAAACACCGACTGTAAGAAGAGTCTCTACTCTTGTACTTATGGAGGCATTGTGCCTTTTGTATTTAATTCCGATGCGATTTCTGAGTTTCATCGTCAATGTGAAGGTCCAAGGAATACATAGAATCTGCACTGGTGTATCGGAAACTAATACTGGTCTCACAGGAAAGGATCAAAGCACAGACTATAAGAAGTCTCACTCTTCTTGCACTTAAGGTGGCATTGAGCCTTTTTTATTTAATTCCGATCTAATTTCAGTGTTTCATCGTCAATGTGTATTTCCAAGGAATACATTGAACCTGCAGTGGTGTATCGCAAACTAATACTGGTCACACAGGGAGTGCTCGAAACACCGACTGTAAGAAGAGTCTCTATTCTTGTACTTATGGAGGCATTGTGCCTTTTGTATTTAATTCCGATGCGATTTCTGTTTTTCATCGTGAACGTGAAGGTCCAAGGAATACATTGAAATTGAAGTGGTGTATCGGAAACTAATACTGGTCTCACAGGAAAGGATCAAAGCACAGACTATAAGAAGTCTCACTCTTCTTGCACTGAAGTCGGCATTGTGCCTTTTGTATATAATTCCGATGCGATTTCTGTGTTTCATCGTCAATGTGAAGGTCAAAGGAATACATTGAAATTGCAGTGGTGTATCGGAAACTAATACTGGTCTCACAGGAAAGGATCAAAGCACAGACTATAAGAAGTCTCAACCTTCTTGCACTTAAGGCGGCATTGAGCCTTTTTTATTTAATTCCGATCTAATTTCAGTGTTTCATCGTCAATGTGTATGTCCAAGGAATACATTGAACCTGCAGTGGTGTATTGCAAACTAACACTGGTCTCACAGGGAGTGCTCAAAGCACCGACTGTAAGAAGAGTCTCTATTCTTGTACTTATGGAGGCATTGTGCCTTTTGTATTTAATTCCGATGCGATTTCTGTGTTTCATCGTCAATGTGAAGGTCCAAGGAATACATTGAAATTGCAGTGGTGTATCGGAAACTAATACTGGTCTCACAGGAAAGGATCAAAGCACAGACACTAAGAAGTCTCACTCTTCTTGCACTTAAGGCGGCATTGAGCCTTGTTTATTTAATTCCGATCTAATTTCTGTGTTTTATCGTCAATGTGTATGTCCAAGGAATACATTGAAGCTGCTGTGGTGTATCGCAAACTAATACTGGTCTCACATGGAGTGCTCAAAACACCGACTGTAAGAAGTGTCTCTATTCTTGTACTTATGGATTCATTGTGCCTTTTGTATTTAATTCCGATGCGATTTCTGTGTTTCATCGTCAATGTGAAGGTCCAAGGAATACATTGAAATTGCAGTGGTGTATCGGAAACTAATACTGGTCTCACAGGAAAGGATCAAAGCACACACTATAAGATGTCTCACTCTTCTTGCACTTAAGTCGGCATTGTGCCTTTTGTATTTAATTCCGATGCGATTTCTGTGTTTCATCGTCAATGTGAAGGTCCAAGGAATACATTGTAATTGCAGTGGTATATCGGAAACTAATACTGGTCTCACAGGAAAGGATCAAAGCACAGACTATAAGAAGTCTCACCCATCTTGCACTTAAGGCGGCATTGAGCTGTTTTATTTGATTCCGATCTAATTTCAGTGTTTCATCGTCAATGTTTATGTCCAAGGAATACATTGAACCTGCAGTGGCGTATCGCAAACTAATACTGGTCTCAAAGGGAGTGCTCAAAACACCGACTGTAAGAAGAGTCTCTATTCTTGTACTTATGGAGGCATTGTGCCTTTTGTATTTAATTCCGATGCGATTTCTGTGTTTCATCGTCAATGTGAAGGTCCAAGGAATTCATAGAACCTGCAGTGGTGTATGGGAAACTAATACTGGTCTCACACGAAAGGATCAAAGCACAGACTATAAGAAGTCTCTCTCTTCTTGCACTTAAGGCGGCATTGTGCCTTTTGTATTTAATTCTGATGCGATTTCTGTGTTTCATCGTCAATGTGTAGGTCCAAGGAATACATTGAACCTGCAGTTGTGTATCGGAAACTAATACTGGTCTCACAGGAAAGGATCAAAGCACAGACTCTAAGAAGTCTCACCCTTCTTGCACTTAAGGCGGCATTGAGCCTTTTTTATTTAATTCCGATCTAATTTCAGTGTTTCATCGTCAATGTGTGTGTCCAAGGAATAAATTGAACCTGCAGTGGTGTATCGCAAACTAATACTGCTCTCACAGGGAGTGCTCAAAACACCGACTGTAGGAAGAGTCTCTATTCTTGTACTTATGGAGGCATTGTGCCTTTTGTATTTAATTCCGATGCGATTTCTGAGTTTCATCGTCAATGTGAAGGTCCAAGGAATACATAGAATCTGCAGTGGTGTGTCGGAAACTAATACTGGTCTCACAGGAAAGGATCAAAGCACAGACTATAAGAAGTCTCACTCTTCTTGCACTCAAGGCGGCATTGAGCATTTTTTATTTAATTCCGATCTAATTTCAGTGTTTCATCGTCAATGAGTATTTCCAAGGAATACATTGAACCTGCAGTGGTGTATCGCAAAATACTACTGGTCTCACAGGGAGTGCTCAAAACACCGACTGTAAGAAGAGTCTCTATTCTTGTACTTATGGAGGCATTGTGCCTTTTGTATTTAATTCCGATGCGATTTCTGTTTTTCATCGTGAACGTGAAGGTCCAAGGAATACATTGAAATTGCAGTGGTGTATCGGAAACTAATACTGGTCTCACAGGAATGGATCAAAGCACAGACTATAAGAAGTCTCACTCTTCTTGCACTTAAGTCGGCATTGTGCCTTTTGTATATAATTCCGATGCGATATCTGTGTTTCATCGTCAATGTGAACGTCCAAGGAATACATTGAAATTGCAGTGGTGTATCGGAAACTAATACTGGTCTCACAGGAAAGGATCAAAGCACAGACTATAAGAAGTCTCAACCTTCTTGCACTTAAGGCGGCATTGAGCCTTTTTTATTTAATTCCGATCTAATTTCAGTGTTTCATCGTCAATGTGTATGTCCAAGGAATACATTGAACCTGCAGTGGTGTATTGCAAACTAATAACTGGTCTCACAGGGAGTGCTCAAAGCACCGACTGTAAGAAGAGTCTCTATTCTTGTACTTATGGAGGCATTGTGCCTTTTGTATTTAATTCCGATGCGATTTCTGTGTTTCATCGTCAATGTGAAGGTCCAAGGAATACATTGAAATTGCAGTGGTGTATCGGAAACTAATACTGGTCTCACAGGAAAGGATCAAAGCAAAGACTGTAAGAAGTCTCACTCTTCTTGCACTTAAGGCGGCATTGTGCCTTTTGTATTTAATTCCGATGCGATTTCTGGGTTTCATCGTCAATGTGAAGGTCCAAGGAATACATTGAAATTGCAGTGGTGTATCGGAAACTAATACTGGTCTCACAGGGAAGGATCAAAGCACAGACTATAAGAAGTCTCACCCTTCTTGCACTTAAGGCGGCATTGAGCCTTTTTTATTTAATTCCGATCTAATTTCAGTGTTTCATCGTCAATGTGTATGTCCAAGGAATACATTGAACCTGCAGTGGTGTATCGCAAACTAATACTGGTCTCACAGGGAGTGCTCAAAACACCGACTGGAAGAGGAGTCTCTATTCTTGTACTTATGGAGGCATTGTGCCGTTTGTATTTAATTCCGATGCGATTTCTATGTTTCATCGTCAATGTGAAGGTCCAAGGAATACATTGAAATTGCAGTGGTGTATCGGAAACTAATACTGGTCTTACAGGAAAGGATCAAAGCACAGACTATAAGAAGTCTCAACCATCTTGCACTTAAGGTGGCATTGAGCCTTTTTTATTTAATTCCGATCAAATTTAAGTGTTTCATCGTCAATGTGTGTGTCCAAGGAATACATTGAACCTGCTGTGGTTTATTGCAAACTAATACTGGTCTCACAGGGAGTGCTCAAAGCACCGACTGTAAGAAGGGTCTCTATTCTTGTACTTATGGAGGCATTGTGCCTTTTGTATTTAATTCCGATGCTATTTCTGTGTTTCATCGTCAATGTGAAAGTCCAAGGAATACATAGAAATTGCAGTGGTGTATCGGAAACTAATACTGGTCTCACAGGAAAGGATCAAAGCACAGACTATAAGAAGTCTCACTCTTCTTGCACTTATGTCGGCATTGTGCCTTTTGTATTTAATTCCGATGCGATTTCTGGGTTTCATCGTCAATGTGAAGGTCCACGGAATACATTGAAATTGCAGTGGTGTATCGGAAACTAATACTGGTCTCACAGGAAAGGATCAAAGCACAGACTATAAGTAGTCTCACCCTTCTTGCACTTAAGGCGGCATTGAGCCTTTTTTATTTAATTCCGATCTAATTTCAGTGTTTCATCGTCAATGTGTATGTCCAAGGAATACATTGAACCTGCAGTGGTGTATCGCAAACTAATACTGGTATCACAGGGAGTGCTCAAAACACCGACTGTAAGAAGAGTCTCTACTCTTCTACTTATGGAGGCATTGTGCCTTTTGTATTTAATTCCGATGCGATTTCTGAGTTTCATCGTCAATGTGAAGGTCCAAGGAATACATAGAATCTGCACTGGTGTATCGGAAACTAATACTGGTCTCACAGGAAAGGATCAAAGCACAGACTATAAGAAGTCTCACTCTTCTTACACTTAAGGCGGCATTGAGCCTTTTTTATTTAATTCCGATCTAATTTCAGTGTTTCATCGTCAATGTGTATTTCCAAGGAATACATTGAACCTGCAGTGGTGTATCGCAAACTAATACTGGTCTCACAGGCAGTGCTCAAAACACCGACTGTAAGAAGAGTCTCTATTCTTGTACTTATGGAGGCATTGTGCCTTTTGTATTTAATTCCGATGCGATTTCTGTTTTTCATCGTGAACGTGAAGGTCCAAGGAATACATTGAAATTGCAGTGGTGTATCGGAAACTAATACTGCTCTCACAGGAAAGGATCAAAGCACAGACTATAAGAAGTCTCACTCTTCTTGCACTGAAGTCGGCATTGTGCCTTTTGTATATAATTCCGATGCGATTTCTGTGTTTCATCGTCAATGTGAAGGTCCAAGGAATACATTGAAATTGCAGTGGTGTATCGGAAACTAATACTGGTCTCACAGGAAAGGATCAAAGCACAGACTATAAGAAGTCTCAACCTTCTTGCACTTAAGGCGGCATTGAGCCTTTTTTATTTAATTCCGATCTAATTTCAGTGTTTCATCGTCAATGTGTATGTCCAAGGAATACATTGAACCTGCAGTGGTGTATTGCAAACTAACACTGGTCTCACAGGGAGTGCTCAAAGCACCGACTGTAAGAAGAGTCTCTATTCTTGTACTTATGGAGGCATTGTGCCTTTTGTATTTAATTCCGATGCGATTTCTGTGTTTCATCGTCAATGTGAAGGTCCAAGGAATACATTGAAATTGCAGTGGTGTATCGGAAACTAATACTGGTCTCACAGGAAAGGATCAAAGCACAGACTATAAGAAGTCTCACCCTTCTTGCACTTAAGGCGGCATTGAGCTTTTTTATTTGATTCCGATCTAATTTCAGTGTTTCATCGTCAATGTGTATGTCCAAGGAATACATTGAACCTGCAGTGGTGTATCGCAAACTAATATTGGTCTCACAGGGAGTGCTCAAAACACCGACTGTAAGAAGAGTCTCTATTCTTGTACTTATGGAGGCATTGTGCCTTTTGTATTTAATTCCGATGCGATTTCTGTGTTTCATCGTCAATGTGAAGGTCCAAGGAATTCATAGAACCTGCAGTGGTGTATGGGAAACTAATACTGGTCTCACACGAAAGGATGAAAGCACAGACTATAAGAAGTCTCTCTCTTCTTGCACTTAAGGCGGCATTGTGCCTTTTGTATTTAATTCTGATGCGATTTCTGTGTTTCATCGTCAATGTGTAGGTCCAAGGAATACATTGAACCTGCAGTTGTGTATCGGAAACTAATACTGGTCTCACAGGAAAGGATCAAAGCACAGACTCTAAGAAGTCTCACTCTTCTTGCACTTAAAGCGGCATTGAGCCTTTTTTATTTAATTCCGATCTAATTTCTGTGTTTCATCGTCAATGTGTATGTCCAAGGAATACATTGAACCTGCAGTGGTGTATCGCAAACTAATACTGGTCTCACAGGGAGTGCTCAAAACACCGACTGTAAGAAGAGTCTCTATTCTTGTAGTTATGGAGGCATTGTGCCATTTGTATTTAATTCCGATGCGATTTCTGTGTTTCATCGTCAATGTGAAGGTCCAAGGAATACATTGAACTTGCAGTGGTGTATCGGAAACTAATACCGGTCTCACAGGAAAGGATCAAAGCACAGACTGTAAGAAGTCTCACTCTTCTTGCACTTAAGTCGGCATTGTGCCTTTTGTATTTAATTCCGATGCGATTTCTGTGTTTCATCGTCAATGTGAAGGTCCAAGGAATACATTAAAATTGCAGTGGTGTATCGGAAACTAATACTGGTCTCACAGGAAAGGATCAAAGCACAGACTCTAAGACGTCTCACCCTTCTTGCACTTAAGGCGGCATTGAGCCTTTTTTATTTAATTCCGATCTAATTTCAGTGTTTCATCGTCAATGTGTATGTCCAAGGAATAAATTGAAGCTGCAGTGGTGTATCGCAAACTAATACTGGTCTCACAGGGAGTGCTCAAAACACCGACTGTAGGAAGAGTCTCTATTCTTGTACTTATGGAGGCATTGTGCCTTTTGTATTTAATTCCGATGCGATTTCTGAGTTTCATCGTCAATGTGAAGGTCCAAGGAATACATGGAATCTGCAGTGGTGTATCGGAAACTAATACTGGTCTCACAGGAAAGGATCAAAGCACAGACTATAAGAAGTCTCACTCTTCTTGCACTCAAGGCGGCATTGAGCCTTTTTTATTTAATTCCGATCTAATTTCAGTGTTTCATCGTCAATGTGTATTTCCAAGGAATACATTGAACCTGCAGTGGTGTATCGCAAACTAATACTGGTCTCACAGGGAGTGCTCAAAACACCGACTGTAAGAAGAGTCTCTATTCTTGTACTTATGGAGGCATTGTGCCTTTTGTATTTAATTCCGATGCGATTTCTGTGTTTCATCGTCAATGTGAAGGTCCAAGGAATACATTGAAATTGCAGTGGTGTATCGGAAAATAATACTGGTCTCACAGGAAAGGATCAAAGCACAGACTATAAGAAGTCTCACTCTTCTTGCACTTAAGTCGGCATTGTGCCTTTTGTACATAATTCCGATGCGATTTCTGTGTTTCATCGTCAATGTGAACGTCCAAGGAATACATTGAAATTGCAGTGGTGTATCGGAAAATAATACTGGTCTCACAGGAAAGGATCAAAGCACAGACTATAAGAAGTCTCAACCTTCTTGCACTTAAGGCGGCATTGAGCCTTTTTTATTTAATTCCGATCTAATTTCAGTGTTTCATCGTCAATGTGTATGTCCAAGGAATACATTGAACCTGCAGTGGTGTATTGCAAACTAATACTGGTCTCACAGGGAGTGCTCAAAGCACCGACTGTAAGAAGAGTCTCTATTCTTGTACTTATGGAGGCATTGTGCCTTTTGTATTTAATTCCGATGCGATTTCTGTGTTTCATCGTCAATGTGAAGGTCCAAGGAATACATTGAAATTGCAGTGGTGTATCGGAAACTAATACTGGTCTCACAGGAAAGGATCAAAGCAAAGACTATAAGAAGTCTCACTCCTCTTGCACTTAAGTCGGCATTGTGCCTTTTGTATTTAATTCCGATGCGATTTCTGGGTTTCATCGTCAATGTGAAGGTCCAAGGAATACATTGAAATTGCAGTGGTGTATAGGAAACTAATACTGGTCTCACAGGAAAGGATCAAAGCACAGACTATAAGAAGTCTCACCCTTCTTGCACTTAAGGCGGCATGGAGCCTTTTTTATTTAATTCCGATCTAATTTCAGTGTTTCATCGTCAATGTGTATGTTCAAGGAATACATTGAACCTGCAGTGGTGTATCGCAAACTAATATTGGTCTCACAGGGAGTGCTCAAAACACCGACTGTAAGAAGAGTCTCTATTCTTGTACTTATGGAGGCATTGTGCCTTTTGTATTTAATTCCGATGCGATTTCTGTGTTTCATCGTCAATGTGAAGGTCCAAGGAATTCATAGAACCTGCAGTGGTGTATGGGAAACTAATACTGGTCTCACACGAAAGGATCAAAGCACAGACTATAAGAAGTCTCTCTCTTCTTGCACTTAAGGCGGCATTGTGCCTTTTGTATTTAATTCTGATGCGATTTCTGTGTTTCATCGTCAATGTGTAGGTCCAAGGAATACATTGAACCTGCAGTTGTGTATCGGAAACTAATACTGGTCTCACAGGAAAGGATCAAAGCACAGACTCTAAGAAGTCTCACTCTTCTTGCACTTAAAGCGGCATTGAGCCTTTTTTATTTAATTCCGATCTAATTTCTGTGTTTCATCGTCAATGTGTATGTCCAAGGAATACATTGAACCTGCAGTGGTGTATCGCAAACTAATACTGGTCTCACAGGGAGTGCTCAAAACACCGACTGTAAGAAGAGTCTCTATTCTTGTAGTTATGGAGGCATTGTGCTATTTGTATTTAATTCCGATGCGATTTCTGTGTTTCATCGTCAATGTGAAGGTCCAAGGAATACATTGAACTTGCAGTGGTGTATCGGAAACTAATACCGGTCTCACAGGAAAGGATCAAAGCACAGACTGTAAGAAGTCTCACTCTTCTTGCACTTAAGTCGGCATTGTGCCTTTTGTATTTAATTCCGATGCGATTTCTGTGTTTCATCGTCAATGTGAAGGTCCAAGGAATACATTAAAATTGCAGTGGTGTATCGGAAACTAATACTGGTCTCACAGGAAAGGATCAAAGCACAGACTCTAAGAAGTCTCACCCTTCTTGCACTTAAGGCGGCATTGAGCCTTTTTTATTTAATTCCGATCTAATTTCAGTGTTTCATCGTCAATGTGTATGTCCAAGGAATAAATTGAAGCTGCAGTGGTGTATCGCAAACTAATACTGGTCTCACAGGGAGTGCTCAAAACACCGACTGTAGGAAGAGTCTCTATTCTTGTACTTATGGAGGCATTGTGCCTTTTGTATTTAATTCCGATGCGATTTCTGAGTTTCATCGTCAATGTGAAGGTCCAAGGAATACATGGAATCTGCAGTGGTGTATCGGAAACTAATACTGGTCTCACAGGAAAGGATCAAAGCACAGACTATAAGAAGTCTCACTCTTCTTGCACTCAAGGCGGCATTGAGCCTTTTTTATTTAATTCCGATCTAATTTCAGTGTTTCATCGTCAATGTGTATTTCCAAGGAATACATTGAACCTGCAGTGGTGTATCGCAAACTAATACTGGTCTCACAGGGAGTGCTCAAAACACCGACTGTAAGAAGAGTCTCTATTCTTGTACTTATGGAGGCATTGTGCCTTTTGTATTTAATTCCGATGCGATTTCTGTTTTTCATCGTGAACGTGAAGGTCCAAGGAATACATTGAAATTGCAGTGGTGTATCGGAAACTAATACTGGTCTTACAGGAAAGGATCAAAGCACAGACTATAAGAAGTCTCACTCTTCTTGCACTTAAGTCGGCATTGTGCCTTTTGTACATAATTCCGATGCGATTTCTGTGTTTCATCGTCAATGTGAACGTCCAAGGAATACATTGAAATTGCAGTGGTGTATCGGAAAATAATACTGGTCTCACAGGAAAGGATCAAAGCACAGACTATAAGAAGTCTCAACCTTCTTGCACTTAAGGCGGCATTGAGCCTTTTTTATTTAATTCCGATCTAATTTCAGTGTTTCATCGTCAATGTGTATGTCCAAGGAATACATTGAACCTGCAGTGGTGTATTGCAAACTAATACTGGTCTCACAGGGAGTTCTCAAAGCACCGACTGTAAGAAGAGTCTCTATTCTTGTACTTATGGAGGCATTGTGCCTTTTGTATTTAATTCCGATGCGATTTCTGTGTTTCATCGTCAATGTGAAGGTCCAAGGAATACATTGAAATTGCAGTGGTGTATCGGAAACTAATACTGGTCTCACAGGAAAGGATCAAAGCAAAGACTATAAGAAGTCTCACTCCTCTTGCACTTAAGTCGGCATTGTGCCTTTTGTATTTAATTCCGATGCGATTTCTGGGTTTCATCGTCAATGTGAAGGTCCAAGGAATACATTGAAATTGCAGTGGTGTATAGGAAACTAATACTGGTCTCACAGGAAAGGATCAAAGCACAGACTATAAGAAGTCTCACCCTTCTTGCACTTATGGCGGCATGGAGCCTTTTTTATTTAATTCCGATCTAATTTCAGTGTTTCATCGTCAATGTGTATGTCCAAGGAATACATTGAACCTGCAGTGGTGTATCGCAAACTAATACTGGTCTCACAGGGAGTGCTCAAAACACCGACTGGAAGAGGAGTCTCTATTCTTGTACTTATGGAGGCATTGTGCCGTTTGTATTTAATTCCGATGCGATTTCTGTGTTTCATCGTCAATGTGAAGGTCCAAGGAATACATTGAAATTGCAGTGGTGTATCGGAAACTAATACTGGTCTTACAGGAAAGGATCAAAGCACAGACTATAAGAAGTCTCAACCTTCTTGCACTTAAGATGGCACTGAGCCTTTTTTATTTAATTCCGATCAAATTTCAGTGTTTCATCGTCAATGTGTGTGTCCAAGGAATACATTGAACCTGCTGTGGTGTATTGCAAACTAATACTGGTCTCACAGGGAGTGCTCAAAGCACCGACTGTAAGAAGGGTCTCTATTCTTGTACTTATGGAGGCATTGTGCCTTTTGTATTTAATTCCGATGCGATTTCTGTGTTTCATCGTCAATGTGAAGGTCCAAGGAATACATAGAAATTGCAGTGGTGTATCGGAAACTAATACTGGTCTCACAGGAAAGGATCAAAGCACAGACTATAAGTAGTCTCACTCTTCTTGCACTTATGTCGGCATTGTGCCTTTTGTATTTAATTCCGATGCGATTTCTGGGTTTCATCGTCAATGTGAAGGTCCAAGGAATACATTGAAATTGCAGTGGTGTATCGGAAACTAATACTGGTCTCACAGGAAAGGATCAAAGCACAGACTATAAGAAGTCTCACCCTTCTTGCACTTAAGGCGGCATTGAGCCTTTTTTATTTAATTCCGATCTAATTTCAGTGTTTCATCGTCAATGTGTATGTCCAAGGAATACATTGAACCTGCAGTGGTGTATCGCAAACTAATACTGGTCTCACAGGGAGTGCTCAAAACACCGACTGTAAGAAGAGTCTCTATTCTTGTACTTATGGAGGCATTGTGCCTTTTGTATTTAATTCCGATGCGATTTCTGTGTTTCATCGTCAATGTGAAGGTCCAAGGAATACATTGTAATTGCAGTGGTGTATCGGAAACTAATACTGGTCTCACAGGAAAGGATCAAAGCACAGACTATAAGAAGTCTCACCCTTCTTGCACTTAAGGCGGCATTGGGCTTTTTTATTTAATTCCGATCTAATTTCAGTGTTTCATCGTCAATGTGTATGTCCAAGGAATACATTGAACCTGCAGTGGTGTATCGCAAACTAATACTGGTTTCACAGGGAGTGCTCAAAACACCGACTGTAAGAAGAGTCTCTATTCTTGTACTTATGGAGGCATTGTGCCTTTTGTATTTACTTCCGATGCGATTTCTGTGTTTCATCGTCAATGTGAAGGTCCAAGGAATACATAGAACCTGCAGTGTTGTATCGGAAACTAATACTGGTCTCACACGAAAGGATCAAAGCACAAACTATAAGAAGTCTCACTCTTCTTGCACTTAAGGCGGCATTGAGCCTTTTTTATTTAATTCCGATCTACTTTCAGTGTTTCATCGTCATTGTGTATGTCCAAGGAATACATTGAACCTGCAGTGGTGTATGGGAAACTAATACTGGTCTCACAGGGAGTGCTCAAAACACCGACTGTAAGAAGAGTCTCTATTCTTGTACTTATGGAGGCATTGTGCCTTTTGTATTTAATTCCGATGCGATTTCTGTGTTTCATCGTCAATGTGAAGGTCCAAGGAATACATTGAATTGCAGTGGTGTATCGGAAACTAATACTGGTCTCACAGGAAAGGATCAAGGCACAGACTACAAGAAGTCTCACTCTTCTTGCACTTAAGTCGGCATTGTGAGTTTTGTATTTAATTCCGATGCGATTTCTGTGTTTCATAGTCAATGTGAAGGTCCAAGGAATACATTGAAATTGCAGTGGTGTATCGGAAACTAATACTGGTCTCACAGGAAAGGATCAAAGCACAGACTATAAGAAGTCTCACCCTTCTTGCACTTAAGGCGGCATTGAGACTTTTTTATTTAATTCCGATCTAATTTCAGTGTTTCATCGTCAATGTGTATGTCCAAGGAATACATTGAACTTGCAGTGGTGTATCGCAAACTAATACTGGTCTCACAGCGAGTGCTCAAAACACCGACTGTAAGAAGAGTCTCTATTCTTGTACTTATGGAGGCATTGTGCCTTTTGTATTTGATTCCGATGCGATTTCTGTGTTTCATCGTCAATGTGAAGGTCCAAGGAATACATAAAACCTGCAGTGGTGTATCGGAAACTAATACTGGTCTCACAGGAAAGGATCAAAGCACAGACTATAAGAAGTCTCACTCTTCTTGCACTTAAGGCGGCATTGAGCCTTTTTTATTTAATTCCGATCTAATTTCAGTGTTTCATCGTCAATGTGTATGTCCAAGGAATACATTGAACCTGCAGTGGTGTATCTCAAACTAATACTGGTCTCACAGGGAGTGCTCAAAACACCGACGGTAAGAAGAGTCTCTATTCTTGTACTTATTGAGGCATTGTGCCTTTTGTATTTAATTCCGATGCGATTTCTGTGTTTCATCGTCAATGTGAAGGTCCAAGGAATACATAGAACCTGCAGTGGTGTATCGGAAACTAATACTGGTCTCACACGAACGGATCAAAGCACAGACTATAAGAAGTCTCACTCTTCTTGCACTTAAGGCGGCATTGAGCCTTTTTTATTTAATTCCGATCTAATTTCAGTGTTTCATCGTCAATGTGTATTTCCAAGGAATACATTGAACCTGCAGTGGTGTATCGCAAACTAATACTGGTCTCACAGGGAGTGCTCAAAACACCGACTGTAAGAAGAGTCTCTATTCTTGTACTTATGGAGGCATTGTGCCTTTTGTATTTAATTCCGATGCGATTTCTGTGTTTCATCGTCAATGTGAAGGTCCAAGGAATACATTGAATTGCAGTGGTGTATCGGAAACTAATACTGGTCTCACAGAAAATGATCAAGGCACAGACTATAAGAAGTCTCACTCTTCTTGCACTTAAGTCGGCATAGTGCCTTTTTATTTAATTCCGATGCGATTTCTGTGTTTCATCGTCAATGTGAAGGTCCAAGGAATACATTGAAATTGCAGTGGCGTATCGGAAACTAATACTGGTCTCACAGGAAAGGATCAAAGCTCAGACTATAAGAAGTCTCACCCTTCTTGCACTTAAGGCGGCATCGAGCCTTTTTTATTTAATTCCGATCTAATTTCAGTGTTTCATCGTCAATGTGTATGTCCAAGGAATACATTGAACTTGCAGTGGTGTATCGCAAACTAATACTGGTCTCACAGGGAGTGCTCAAAACACCGACTGTAAGAAGTGTCTCTATTCTTGTACTTATGGAGGCATTGTGCCTTTTGTATTTGATTCCGATGCGATTTCAGTGTTTCATCGTCAATGTGAAGGTCCAAGGAATACATAGAACCTGCAGTGGTGTATCGGAAACTAATACTGGTCTCACAGGAAACGATCAAAGCACAGACTATAAGAAGTCTCACTCTTCAAGCACTTAAGGCGGCATTGAGCCTTTTTTATTTAATTCCGATCTAATTTCAGTGTTTCATCGTCAATGTGTATATCCAAGAAATACATTGAACCAGCAGTGGTGTATCGCAAACTAATACTGGTCTCACAGGGAGTGCTCAAAACACCGACTGTATGAAGAGTCTCTATTCTTGTACTTATGGAGGCATTGTGCCTTTTGTATTTAATTCCGATGCGATTTCTGTGTTTCATCGTCAATGTGAAGGTCCAAGGAATACATAGAACCTGCAGTGCTGTATCGGAAACTAATACTGGTCTCACACGAAAGGATCAAAGCACAGACTATGAGAAGTCTCACTCTTCTTGCACTTAAGGCGGCATTGTGCCTTTTGTATTTAATTCTGATGGGATTTCTGTGTTTCATCGTCAATGTGAAGGTCCAAGGAATACATTGAACATGCAGTGGTGTATCGGAAACTAATACTGGTCTCACAGGAAAGGATCAAAGCACAGACTCTGAGAAGTCTCACTCTTCTTGCACTTAAAGTCGCATTGAGCCTTTTTTATTTAATTCCGATCTAATATCTGTGTTTCATCGTCAATGTGTATGTCCAAGGAATACATTGAACCTGCAGTGGTGTATCGCAAACTAATATTGGTCTCACAGGGAGTGCTCAAATCACCGACTGTAAGAAGAGTCTCTATTCTTGTACATATGGAGGCATTGTGCCTTTTGTATTTAATTCCGATGCGATTTCTGTGTTTCATCGTCAATGTGATGGTCCAAGGAATACATTGAAATTGCAATGGTGTATCGGAAACTAATACTGGTCTCACAGGAAAGGATCAGAGCACAAACTATAAGAAGTCTCACTCTTCTTGCACTTAAGTCGGCATTGTGCCTTTTGCATTTAATTCCGATGCGATTTCTGTGTTTCATCGTCAATATGAAGGTCCAAGGAATACATTAATATTGCAGTGGTGTATCGGAAACTAATACTGGTCACACAGGAAAGGATCAAAGCACAGACTCTAAGAAGTCTCACCCTTCTGGCGCTTAAGGCGGCATTGAGCCTTTTTTATTTAATTCCGATCTAATTTCAGTGTTTCATCGTCAATGTGTAAGTCCAAGGAATACATTGAACCTGCAGTGGTGTATCGCAAACTAATACTGGTCTCACAGGGAGTGCTCAAAGCACCGACTGTAAGAAGAGTCTCTATTCTTGTACTTATGGAGGCATTGTGCCTTTTGTATTTAATTCCGATGCTATTTCTGTGTTTCATCGTCAATGTGAAGATCCAAGGAATACATAGAACCTGCAGTGGTGTATCGGAAACTAATCCTGGTCTCACAGGAAAGGATCAACGCACAGACTATAAGAAATCTCACTCTTCTTGCACTTAAGGCGGCATTGCGCCTTTTTTATTTAATTCCGATCTAATTTCAGTGTTTCATCGTCAATGTGTATTTCCAAGGAATACATTGAACCTGCAGTGGTGTATCGCCAACTAATACTGGTCTCACAGGGAGTGCCCAAAACACCGACTGTAAGAAGAGTCTCTTTTCTTGTACTTATGGAGGCATTGTGCCTTTTGTATTTTATTCTGATGCGATTTCTGTGTTTCATCGTCAATGTGAAGGTCCAAGGAATACATTGAATTGCAGTGGTGTATCGGAAACTAATACTGGTCTCACGGGAAAGGATCAAGGCACAGACTATAAGAAGTCTCACTCTTCTTGCACTTAAGTCGGCATTGTGCCTTTTATATTTAATTCCGATGCGATTTCAGTGTTTCATCGTCAATGTGAAGGTCCAAGGAATACATTGAAATTGCAGTGGTGTATCGGAAACTAATACTGGTCTCACAGGAAAGGATCAAAGCACAGACTATAAGAAGTCTCACCCCTCTTGCACTTAAGGCGGCATTGAGGCTTTTTTACTTAATTTCGATCTAATTTCAGTGTTTCATCGTCAATGTGTATGTCCAAGGAATACATTGAACCAGCGGTGGTGTATCGCAAACTAATACTGGTCTCACAGGGAGTGCTCAAAACACCGACTGTAAGAAGAGTCTCTATTCTTTTACTTATGGAGGCATTGTGCCTTTTGTATTTAATTCCGATGCGATTTCTGTGTTTCATCGTCAATGTGAAGGTCCAAGGAATACATAGAACCTGCAGTGGTGTATCGGAAACTAATTCTGGTCTCACAGGAAAGGATCAATACACAGACTATAAGAAGTCTCACTCTTCTTGCACTTAAGTCGGCATTGTGCCTTTTGTATTTAATTCCGATGCGATTTCTGTGTTTCATCGTCAATGTGAAGGCCCAAGGAATACATTGAACCTGCAGTGGTGTATCGGAAACTAATACTGGTCTCACAGGAAAGGACAAAGCACAGACTATAAGAAGTCTCACCCTTCTTGCACTTAAGGCGGCATTGAGCCTTTTTTATTTAATTCCGATCTAATTTCAGTGTTTCATCGTCAATGTGTATGTCCAAGGAATACATTGAACCTGCAGTGGTGTATCGCAAACTAATACTGGTCTCACAGGGAGTGCTCAAAACACCGACTGTAAGAAGAGTCTCTATTCTTGTACTTAAGTCGGCATTGTGCCTTTTGTATTTAATTCCGATGCGATTTCTGTGTTTCATCGTCAATGTGAAGGTCCAAGGAATACATTGAAATTGCAGTGGTGTATCGGAAACTAATACTGGTCTCACAGGAAAGGATCGAAGCACAGACTATAAGAAGTCTCACCCTTCTTGCACTTAAGGCGCAATTGAGCCTTTTTTATTTAATTCCGATCAAATTTCAGTGTTTCATCGTCAATGTGTATGTCCAAGGAATACATTGAACCTGCAGTGGTGTATCGCAAACTAATACTGGTCTCACAGGGAGTGCTCAAAACACCGACTGTAAGAAGAGTCTCTATTCTTGTACTTATGGAGGCATTGTGCCTTTTGTATTTAATTCCGATGCGACTTCTGTGTTTCATCGTCAATGTGAAGGTCCAAGGAATACATTGAATTGCAGTGGTGTATCGGAAACTAATACTGGTCTCACAGGAAATGATCAAGGCACAGACTATAAGAAGTCTCACTCTTCTTGCACTTAAGTCGGCATTGTGCCTTTTGTATTTAATTCCGATGCGATTTCTGTGTTTCATCGTCAATGAGAAGGTCCAAGGAATACATTGAAATTGCAGTGGTGTATCGCAAACTAATACTGGTCTCACAGGGAGTGCTCAAAACACCGACTGTAAGAAGTGTCTCTATTCTTGTACTTATGGAGGCATTGTGCCTTTTGTATTTGATTCCGATGCGATTTCAGTGTTTCATCGTCAATGTGAAGGTCCAAGGAATACATAGAACCTGCAGTGGTGTATCGGAAACTAATACTGGTCTCACAGGAAACGATCAAAGCACAGACTATAAGAAGTCTCACTCTTCTTGCACTTAAGGCGGCATTGAGCCTTTTTTATTTAATTCCGATCTAATTTCAGTGTTTCATCGTCAATGTGTATATCCAAGAAATACATTGAACCTGCAGTGGTGTATCGCAAACTAATACTGGTCTCACAGGGAGTGCTCAAAACACCGACTGTATGAAGAGTCTCTATTCTTTTACTTATGGAGGCATTGTGCCTTTTGTATTTAATTCCGATGCGATTTCTGTGTTTCATCGTCAATGTGAAGGTCCAAGGAATACATAGAACCTGCAGTGCTGTATCGGAAACTAATACTGGTCTCACACGAAAGGATCAAAGCACAGGCTATGAGAAGTCTCACTCTTCTTGCACTTAAGGCGGCATTGTGCCTTTTGTATTTAATTCTGATGCGATTTCTGTGTTTCATCGTCAATGTGAAGGTCCAAGGAATACATTGAACATGCAGTGGTGTATCGGAAACTAATACTGGTCTCACAGGAAAGGATCAAAGCACAGACTCTAAGAAGTCTCACTCTTCTTGCACTTAAAGTCGCATTGAGCCTTTTTTATTTAATTCCGATCTAATATCTGTGTTTCATCGTCAATGTGTATGTCCAAGGAATACATTGAACCTGCAGTGGTGTATCGCAAACTAATATTGGTCTCACAGGGAGTGCTCAAATCACCGACTGTAAGAAGAGCCTCTATTCTTGTACTTATGGAGGCATTGTGCCTTTTGTATTTAATTCCGATGCGATTTCTGTGTTTCATCGTCAATGTGATGGTCCAAGGAATACATTGAAATTGCAGTGGTGTATCGGAAACTAATACTGGCCTCACAGGAAAAGATCAGAGCACAGACTATAAGAAGTCTCACTCTTCTTGCACTTAAGTCGGCATTGTGCCTTTTGCATTTAATTCCGATGCGATTGCTGTGTTTCATCGTCAATGTGAAGGTCCAAGGAATACATTGAAATTGCAGTGGTGTATCGGAAACTAATACTGGTCACACAGGAAAGGATCAAAGCACAGACTATAAGAAGTCTCACCCCTCTTGCACTTAAGGCGGCATTGAGCCTTTTTTATTTAATTCCGATCTAATTTCAGTGTTTCATCGTCAATGTGTATGTCCAAGGAATACATTGAACCAGCGGTGGTGTATCGCAAACTAATACTGGTCTCACAGGGAGTGCTCAAAACACCGACTGTAAGAAGAGTCTCTATTCTTTTACTTATGGAGGCATTGTGCCTTTTGTATTTAATTCCGATGCGATTTCTGTGTTTCATCGTCAATGTGAAGGTCCAAGGAATACATAGAACCTGCAGTGGTGTATCGGAAACTAATTCTGGTCTCACAGGAAAGGATCAATACACAGACTATAAGAAGTCTCACTCTTCTTGCACTTAAGTCGGCATTGTGCCTTTTGTATTTAATTCCGATGCGATTTCTGTGTTTCATCGTCAATGTGAAGGTCCAAGGAATACATTGAAATTGCAGTGGTGTATCGGAAACTAATACTGGTCTCACAGGAAAGGATCAAAGCACAGACTATTAGAAGTCTCACTCTTCTTGTACTTAAGTCGGCATTGTGCCTTTTGTATTTAATTCCGATGCGATTTCTGTGTTTCATCGTCAATGTGAAGGTCCAAGGAATACATTGAAATTGCAGTGGTGTATCGGAAACTAATACTGGTCTCACAGGAAAGGACAAAGCACAGACTATAAGAAGTCTCACCCTTCTTGCACTTAAGGCGGCATTGAGCCTTTTTTATTTAATTCCGATCTAATTTCAGTGTTTCATCGTCAATGTGTATGTCCAAGGAATACATTGAACCTGCAGTGGTGTATCGCAAACTAATACTGGTCTCACAGGGAGTGCTCAAAACACCGACTGTAAGAAGAGTCTCTATTCTTGTACTTATGGAGGCATTGTGCCTTTTGTATTTAATTCCTATGCGATTTCTGTGTTTCATCGTGAATGTGAAGGTCCAAGGAATACATTGAAATTGCAGTGGTGTATCGGAAACTAATACTGGTCTCACAGGAAAGGATCAAAGCACAGACTATTAGAAGTCTCACTCTTCTTGTACTTAAGTCGGCATTGTGCCTTTTGTATTTAATTCCGATGCGATTTCTGTGTTTCATCGTCAATGTGAAAGTCCAAGGAATACATTGAAATTGCAGTGGTGTATCGGAAACTAATACTGGTCTCACAGGAAAGGATCAAAGCACAGACTATAAGAAGTCTCACCCCTCTTGCACTTAAGGCGGCATTGAGCCTTTTTTACTTAATTCCGATCTAATTTCAGTGTTTCATCGTCAATGTGTATGTCCAAGGAATACATTGAACCAGCGGTGGTGTATCGCAAACTAATACTGGTCTCACAGGGAGTGCTCAAAACACCGACTGTAAGAAGAGTCTCTATTCTTTTACTTATGGAGGCATTGTGCCTTTTGTATTTAATTCCGATGCGATTTCTGTGTTTCATCGTCAATGTGAAGGTCCAAGGAATACATAGAACCTGCAGTGGTGTATCGGAAACTAATTCTGGTCTCACAGGAAAGGATCAATACACAGACTATAAGAAGTCTCACTCTTCTTGCACTTAAGTCGGCATTGTGCCTTTTGTATTTAATTCCGATGCGATTTCTGTGTTTCATCGTCAATGTGAAGGTCCAAGGAATACATTGAAATTGCAGTGGTGTATCGGAAACTAATACTGGTCTCACAGGAAAGGACAAAGCACAGACTATAAGAAGTCTCACCCTTCTTGCACTTAAGGCGGCATTGAGCCTTTTTTATTTAATTCCGATCTAATTTCAGTGTTTCATCGTCAATGTGTATGTCCAAGGAATACATTGAACCTGCAGTGGTGTATCGCAAACTAATACTGGTCTCACAGGGAGTGCTCAAAACACCGACTGTAAGAAGAGTCTCTATTCTTGTACTTATGGAGGCATTGTGCCTTTTGTATTTAATTCCTATGCGATTTCTGTGTTTCATCGTGAATGTGAAGGTCCAAGGAATACATTGAAATTGCAGTGGTGTATCGGAAACTAATACTGGTCTCACAGGAAAGGATCAAAGCACAGACTATTAGAAGTCTCACTCTTCTTGTACTTAAGTCGGCATTGTGCCTTTTGTATTTAATTCCGATGCGATTTCTGTGTTTCATCGTCAATGTGAAAGTCCAAGGAATACATTGAAATTGCAGTGGTGTATCGGAAACTAATACTGATCTCACAGGAAAGGATCAAAGCACAGACTATAAGAAGTCTCACCCTTCTTGCACTTAAGGCGCAATTGAGCCTTTTTTATTTAATTCCGATCAAATTTCAGTGTTTCATCGTCAATGTGTATGTCCAAGGAATACATTGAACCTGCAGTGGTGTATCGCAAACTAATACTGGTCTCACAGGGAGTGCTCAAAACACCGACTGTAAGAAGAGTCTCTATTCTTGTACTTATGGAGGCATTGTGCCTTTTGTATTTAATTCCGATGCGATTTCTGTGTTTCATCGTCAATGTGAAGGTCCAAGGAATACATTGAATTGCAGTGGTGTATCGGAAACTAATACTGGTCTCACAGGAAATGATCAAGGCACAGACTATAAGAAGTCTCACTCTTCTTGCACTTAAGTCGGCATTGTGCCTTTTGTATTTAATTCCGATGCGATTTCTGTGTTTCATCGTCAATGAGAAGGTCCAAGGAATACATTGAAATTGCAGTGGTGTATCGCAAACTAATACTGGTCTCACAGGGAGTGCTCAAAACACCGACTGTAAGAAGTGTCTCTATTCTTGTACTTATGGAGGCACTGTGCCTTTTGTATTTGATTCCGATGCGATTTCAGTGTTTCATCGTCAATGTGAAGGTCCAAGGAATACATAGAACCTGCAGTGGTGTATCGGAAACTAATACTGGTCTCACAGGAAACGATCAAAGCACAGACTATAAGAAGTCTCACTCTTCTTGCACTTAAGGCGGCATTGAGCCTTTTTTATTTAATTCCGATCTAATTTCAGTGTTTCATCGTCAATGTGTATATCCAAGAAATACATTGAACCTGCAGTGGTGTATCGCAAACTAATACTGGTCTCACAGGGAGTGCTCAAAACACCGACTGTATGAAGAGTCTCTATTCTTGTACTTATGGAGGCATTGTGCCTTTTGTATTTAATTCCGATGCGATTTCTGTGTTTCATCGTCAATGTGAAGGTCCAAGGAATACATAGAACCTGCAGTGCTGTATCGGAAACTAATACTGGTCTCACACGAAAGGATCAAAGCACAGACTATGAGAAGTCTCACTCTTCTTGCACTTAAGGCGGCATTGTGCCTTTTGTATTTAATTCTGATGCGATTTCTGTGTTTCATCGTCAATGTGAAGGTCCAAGGAATACATTGAACATGCAGTGGTGTATCGGAAACTAATACTGGTCTCACAGGAAAGGATCAAAGCACAGACTCTAAGAAGTCTCACTCTTCTTGCACTTAAAGTCGCATTGAGCCTTTTTTATTTAATTCCGATCTAATATCTGTGTTTCATCGTCAATGTGTATGTCCAAGGAATACATTGAACCTGCAGTGGTGTATCGCAAACTAATATTGGTCTCACAGGGAGTGCTCAAATCACCGACTGTAAGAAGAGCCTCTATTCTTGTACTTATGGAGGCATTGTGCATTTTGTATTTAATTCCGATGCGATTTCTGTGTTTCATCGTCAATGTGATGGTCCAAGGAATACATTGAAATTGCAGTGGTGTATCGGAAACTAATACTGGTCTCACAGGAAAGGATCAGAGCACAGACTATAAGAAGTCTCACTCTTCTTGCACTTAAGTCGGCATTGTGCCTTTTGCATTTAATTCCGATGCGATTTCTGTGTTTTATCGTCAATATGAAGGGCCAAGGAATACATTAATATTGCCGTGGTGTATCGGAAACTAATACTGGTCACACAGGAAAGGATCAAAGCACAGACTCTAAGAAGTCTCACCCTTCTTGCGCCTAAGGCGGCATTGAGCCTTTTTTATTTAATTCCGATCTAATTTCAGTGTTTCATCGTCAATGTGTATTTCCAAGGAATACATTGAACCTGCAGTGGTGTATCGCCAACTAATACTGGTCTCACAGGGAGTGCTCAAAACACCGACTGTAAGAAGAGTCTCTATTCTTGTACTTATGGAGGCATTGTGCCTTTTGTATTTTATTCTGATGCGATTTCTGTTTTTCATCGTCAATGTGAAGGTCCAAGGAATACATTGAATTGCAGTGGTGTATCGGAAACTAATACTGGTCTCACAGGAAAGGATCAGAGCACAGACTATAAGAAGTCTCACTCTTCTTGCACTTAAGTCGGCATTGTGCCTTTTGCATTTAATTCCGATGCGATTTCTGTGTTTTATCGTCAATATGAAGGGCCAAGGAATACGTTAATATTGCCGTGGTGTATCGGAAACTAATACTGGTCTCACAGAAAAGGATCAAAGCACAGACTATAAGAAGTCTCACCCCTCTTGCACTTAAGGCGGCATTGAGGCTTTTTTACTTAATTCCGATCTAATTTCAGTGTTTCATCGTCAGTGTGTATGTCCAAGGAATACATTGAACCAGCGGTGGTGTATCGCAAACTAATTCTGGTCTCACAGGGAGTGCTCAAAACACCGACTGTAAGAAGAGTCTCTATTCTTTTACTTATGGAGGCATTGTGCCTTTTGTATTTAATTCCGATGCGATTTCTGTGTTTCATCGTCAATGTGAAGGTCCAAGGAATACATAGAACCTGCAGTGGTGTATCGGAAACTAATTCTGGTCTCACAGGAAAGGATCAATACACAGACTATAAGAAGTCTCACTCTTCTTGCACTTAAGTCGGCATTGTGCCTTTTATATTTAATTCCGATGCGATTTCTGTGTTTCATCGTCAATGTGAAAGTCCAAGGAATACATTGAAATTGCAGTGGTGTATCGGAAACTAATACTGGTCTCACAGGAAAGGACAAAGCACAGACTATAAGAAGTCTCACCCTTCTTGCACTTAAGGCGGCATTGAGCCTTTTTTATTTAATTCCGATCTAATTTCAGTGTTTCATCGTCAATGTGTATGTCCAAGGAATACATTGAACCTGCAGTGGTGTATCGCAAACTAATACTGGTCTCACAGGGAGTGCTCAAAACACCGACTGTAAGAAGAGTCTCTATTCTTGTACTTATGGAGGCATTGTGCCTTTTGTATTTAATTCCTATGCGATTTCTGTGTTTCATCGTGAATGTGAAGGTCCAAGGAATACATTGAAATTGCAGTGGTGTATCGGAAACTAATACTGGTCTCACAGGAAAGGATCAAAGCACAGACTATAAGAAGTCTCACTCTTCTTGTACTTAAGTCGGCATTGTGCCTTATGTATTTAATTCCGATGCGATTTCTGTGTTTCATCGTCAATGTGAATGTCCAAGGAATACATTGAAATTGCAGTGGTGTATCGGAAACTAATACTGGTCTCACAGGAAAGGATCAAAGCACAGACTATAAGAAGTCTCACCCTTCTTGCACTTAAGGCGCAATTGAGCCTTTTTTATTTAATTCCGATCAAATTTCAGTGTTTCATCGTCAATGTGTATGTCCAAGGAATACATTGAACCTGCAGTGGTGTATCGCAAACTAATACTGGTCTCACAGGGAGTGCTCAAAACACCGACTGTAAGAAGAGTCTCTATTCTTGTACTTATGGAGGCATTGTGCCTTTTGTATTTAATTCCGATGCGATTTCTGTGTTTCATCGTCAATGTGAAGGTCCAAGGAATACATAGAACCTGCAGTGGTGTATCGGAAACTAATACTGGTCCCACAGGAAGTGCTCAAAGCACCGACTGTAAGAAGAGTCTCTATTCTTGTACTTATGCAGGCATTGTGCCTTTTGTATTTAATTCCGATGCGATTTCTGTGTTTCATCGTCAATGTGAAGGTTCAAGGAATACATTGATATTGCAGTGGTGTATCGGAAACTAATACTGGTCTCACAGGAAAGGATCAAAGCACAGACTATAAGAAGTCTCAACCTTCTTGCACTTAAGGCGGCATTGAGCCTTTTTTATTTAATTCCGATCTAATTTCAGTGTTTCATCGTCAATGTGTATGTCCAAGGAATACATTGAACCTGCAGTGGTGTATCGCAAACTAATACTGGTCCCACAGGAAGTGCTCAAAGCACCGACTGTAAGAAGAGTCTCTATTCTTGTACTTATGGAGGCATTGTGCCTTTTGTATTTAATTCCTATGCGATTTCTGTGTTTCATCGTGAATGTGAAGGTCCAAGGAATACATTGAAATTGCAGTGGTGTATCGGAAACTAATTCTGGTCTCATAGGAAAGGATCAATACACAGACTATAAGAAGTCTCACTCTTCTTGCACTTAAGTCGGCATTGTGCCTTTTGTATTTCATTCCGATGCGATTTCTGTATTACATCGTCAATGTGAAGGTCCAAGGAATACATTTTAATTGCAGTGGTGTATCGGAAACTAATACTGGTCTCACAGGAAAGGATCAAAGCACAGACTATAAGAAGTCTCACCCTTCTTGCACTTAAGGCGGCATTGAGCCTTTTTTATTTAATTCCGATTTAATTTCAGTGTTTCATCGTCAATGTGTATGTCCAAGGAATACATTGAACCTGCAGTGGTGTATCGCAAACTAATACTGGTCTCACAGGGAGTGCTCAAAACACCGACTGTAAGAAGAGTCTCTATTCTTGTACTTATGGAGGCATTGTGCCTTTTGTATTAAATTCCTATGCGATTTCTGTGTTTCATCGTGAATGTGAAGGTCCAAGGAATACATTGAAATTGCAGTGTTGTATCGGAAACTAATACTGGTCTCACAGGAAAGGATCAAAGCACAGACTATAAGAAGTCCCACTCTTCTTGTACTTAAGTCGGCATTGTGCCTTTTGTATTTAATTCCGATGCGATTTCTGTGTTTCATCGTCAATGTGAGGGTCCAAGGAATACATTGAAATTGCAGTGGTGTATCGGAAACTAATACTGGTCTCACAGGAAGGATCAAAGCACAGACAATAAGAAGTCTCACCCTTCTTGCACTTAAGGCGGCATTAAGCCTTTTTTATTTAATTCCGATCAAATTTCAGTGTTTCATCGTCAATGTGTATGTCCAAGGAATACATTTAACCAGCAGTGGTGTATCGCAAACTAATACTGGTCTCACAGGGAGTGTTCAAAACACCGACTGTAAGAAGAGTCTCTATTCTTGTACTTATGGAGGCATTGTGCCTTTTGTATTTAATTCCGATGCGATTTCTGTGTTTCAACGTCAATGTGAAGGTCCAAGGAATACATAGAACCTGCAGTGGTGTATCGGAAACTAATACTGGTCCCACAGGAAGTGCTCAAAGCACAAACTGAAAGAAGAGTCTCTAATCTTGTACTTATGCAGGCATTGTGTCTTTTGTATTTAATTCCGATGCGATTTCTGTGTTTCGTCGTCAATGTGAAGGTCCAAGGAATACATTGAAATTGCAGTGGTGTATCGGATACTAATACTGGTCTCACAGGAAAGGATCAAAGCACAAACTATAAGAAGTCTCACTCTTCTTGCACTTAAGTCGGCATTGTGCCTTTTGTATTTAATTCCGATGCGATTTCTGTGTTTCATCGTCAATGTGAAGGTCCAAGGAGTACATTGAAATTGCAGTGGTGTATCGGAAACTAATACTGGCCTCACAGGAAAGGATCAAAGCACAGACTATAAGAAGTCTCATTCTTCTTGCACTTAAGGCGGCATTGAGCCTTTTTTATTTAATTCCGATCTAATTTCAGTGTTTATCGTCAATGTGTATGTCCAAGGAATACATTGAACCTGCAGTGGTGTATCGCAAACTAATACTGGTCTCACAGGGAGTGCTCAAATCACCGACTGTAAGAAGAGTCTCTATTCTTGTACTTATGGAGGCATTGTGCCTTTTGTATTTAATTCCGATGCGATTTCTGTGTTTCATCTTCAATGTGTAGGTCCAAGGAATACATCGTAATTGCAGTGGTGTATCGGAAACTAATACTGGTCTCACAGGAAAGGATCAAAGCACAGACTATAAGAAGTCTCACCCTTCTTGCACTTAAGGCGGCATTGACGCTTTTTTATTTAATTCCGATCTAATTTCAGTGTTTCATCGTCAATGTGTATGTCCAAGGAATACATTGAACCTGCAGTGGTGTATCACAAACTAATACTGGTCTCACAGGGAGAGCTCAAAACACCGACTGTAAGAAGAGTCTCTATTCTTGTAGTTATGGAGGCATTGTGCCTTTTGTATTTAATTCTGATGCGATTTCTGTGTTTCATCGTCAATGTGTATGTCCAAGGAATACATTGAACCTGCAGTGGTGTATCGCAAACTAATATTGGTCTCACAGGGAGTGCTCAAATCACCGACTGTAAGAAGAGCCTCTATTCTTGTACTTATGGAGGCATTGTGCATTTTGTATTTAATTCCGATGCGATTTCTGTGTTTCATCGTCAATGTGATGGTCCAAGGAATACATTGAAATTGCAGTGGTGTATCGGAAACTAATACTGGTCTCACAGGAAAGGATCAGAGCACAGACTATAAGAAGTCTCACTCTTCTTGCACTTAAGTCGGCATTGTGCCTTTTGCATTTAATTCCGATGCGATTTCTGTGTTTTATCGTCAATATGAAGGGCCAAGGAATACATTAATATTGCCGTGGTGTATCGGAAACTAATACTGGTCACACAGGAAAGGATCAAAGCACAGACTCTAAGAAGTCTCACCCTTCTTGCGCCTAAGGCGGCATTGAGCCTTTTTTATTTAATTCCGATCTAATTTCAGTGTTTCATCGTCAATGTGTATTTCCAAGGAATACATTGAACCTGCAGTGGTGTATCGCCAACTAATACTGGTCTCACAGGGAGTGCTCAAAACACCGACTGTAAGAAGAGTCTCTATTCTTGTACTTATGGAGGCATTGTGCCTTTTGTATTTTATTCTGATGCGATTTCTGTTTTTCATCGTCAATGTGAAGGTCCAAGGAATACATTGAATTGCAGTGGTGTATCGGAAACTAATACTGGTCTCACAGGAAAGGATCAGAGCACAGACTATAAGAAGTCTCACTCTTCTTGCACTTAAGTCGGCATTGTGCCTTTTGCATTTAATTCCGATGCGATTTCTGTGTTTTATCGTCAATATGAAGGGCCAAGGAATACATTAATATTGCCGTGGTGTATCGGAAACTAATACTGGTCTCACAGAAAAGGATCAAAGCACAGACTATAAGAAGTCTCACCCCTCTTGCACTTAAGGCGGCATTGAGCCTTTTTTACTTAATTCCGATCTAATTTCAGTGTTTCATCGTCAGTGTGTATGTCCAAGGAATACATTGAACCAGCGGTGGTGTATCGCAAACTAATTCTGGTCTCACAGGGAGTGCTCAAAACACCGACTGTAAGAAGAGTCTCTATTCTTTTACTTATGGAGGCATTGTGCCTTTTGTATTTAATTCCGATGCGATTTCTGTGTTTCATCGTCAATGTGAAGGTCCAAGGAATACATAGAACCTGCAGTGGTGTATCGGAAACTAATTCTGGTCTCACAGGAAAGGATCAATACACAGACTATAAGAAGTCTCACTCTTCTTGCACTTAAGTCGGCATTGTGCCTTTTATATTTAATTCCGATGCGATTTCTGTGTTTCATCGTCAATGTGAAAGTCCAAGGAATACATTGAAATTGCAGTGGTGTATCGGAAACTAATACTGGTCTCACAGGATAGGACAAAGCACAGACTATAAGAAGTCTCACCCTTCTTGCACTTAAGGCGGCATTGAGCCTTTTTTATTTAATTCCGATCTAATTTCAGTGTTTCATCGTCAATGTGTATGTCCAAGGAATACATTGAACCTGCAGTGGTGTATCGCAAACTAATACTGGTCTCACAGGGAGTGCTCAAAACACCGACTGTAAGAAGAGTCTCTATTCTTGTACTTATGGAGGCATTGTGCCTTTTGTATTTAATTCCTATGCGATTTCTGTGTTTCATCGTGAATGTGAAGGTCCAAGGAATACATTGAAATTGCAGTGGTGTATCGGAAACTAATACTGGTCTCACAGGAAAGGATCAAAGCACAGACTATAAGAAGTCTCACTCTTCTTGTACTTAAGTCGGCATTGTGCCTTATGTATTTAATTCCGATGCGATTTCTGTGTTTCATCGTCAATGTGAATGTCCAAGGAATACATTGAAATTGCAGTGGTGTATCGGAAACTAATACTGGTCTCACAGGAAAGGATCAAAGCACAGACTATAAGAAGTCTCACCCTTCTTGCACTTAAGGCGCAATTGAGCCTTTTTTATTTAATTCCGATCAAATTTCAGTGTTTCATCGTCAATGTGTATGTCCAAGGAATACATTGAACCTGCAGTGGTGTATCGCAAACTAATACTGGTCTCACAGGGAGTGCTCAAAACACCGACTGTAAGAAGAGTCTCTATTCTTGTACTTATGGAGGCATTGTGCCTTTTGTATTTAATTCCGATGCGATTTCTGTGTTTCATCGTCAATGTGAAGGTCCAAGGAATACATAGAACCTGCAGTGGTGTATCGGAAACTAATACTGGTCCCACAGGAAGTGCTCAAAGCACCGACTGTAAGAAGAGTCTCTATTCTTGTACTTATGCAGGCATTGTGCCTTTTGTATTTAATTCCGATGCGATTTCTGTGTTTCATCGTCAATGTGAAGGTTCAAGGAATACATTGATATTGCAGTGGTGTATCGGAAACTAATACTGGTCTCACAGGAAAGGATCAAAGCACAGACTATAAGAAGTCTCAACCTTCTTGCACTTAAGGCGGCATTGAGCCTTTTTTATTTAATTCCGATCTAATTTCAGTGTTTCATCGTCAATGTGTATGTCCAAGGAATACATTGAACCTGCAGTGGTGTATCGCAAACTAATACTGGTCCCACAGGAAGTGCTCAAAGCACCGACTGTAAGAAGAGTCTCTATTCTTGTACTTATGGAGGCATTGTGCCTTTTGTATTTAATTCCTATGCGATTTCTGTGTTTCATCGTGAATGTGAAGGTCCAAGGAATACATTGAAATTGCAGTGGTGTATCGGAAACTAATTCTGGTCTCATAGGAAAGGATCAATACACAGACTATAAGAAGTCTCACTCTTCTTGCACTTAAGTCGGCATTGTGCCTTTTGTATTTCATTCCGATGCGATTTCTGTATTACATCGTCAATGTGAAGGTCCAAGGAATACATTTTAATTGCAGTGGTGTATCGGAAACTAATACTGGTCTCACAGGAAAGGATCAAAGCACAGACTATAAGAAGTCTCACCCTTCTTGCACTTAAGGCGGCATTGAGCCTTTTTTATTTAATTCCGATTTAATTTCAGTGTTTCATCGTCAATGTGTATGTCCAAGGAATACATTGAACCTGCAGTGGTGTATCGCAAACTAATACTGGTCTCACAGGGAGTGCTCAAAACACCGACTGTAAGAAGAGTCTCTATTCTTGTACTTATGGAGGCATTGTGCCTTTTGTATTAAATTCCTATGCGATTTCTGTGTTTCATCGTGAATGTGAAGGTCCAAGGAATACATTGAAATTGCAGTGTTGTATCGGAAACTAATACTGGTCTCACAGGAAAGGATCAAAGCACAGACTATAAGAAGTCCCACTCTTCTTGTACTTAAGTCGGCATTGTGCCTTTTGTATTTAATTCCGATGCGATTTCTGTGTTTCATCGTCAATGTGAGGGTCCAAGGAATACATTGAAATTGCAGTGGTGTATCGGAAACTAATACTGGTCTCACAGGAAGGATCAAAGCACAGACAATAAGAAGTCTCACCCTTCTTGCACTTAAGGCGGCATTAAGCCTTTTTTATTTAATTCCGATCAAATTTCAGTGTTTCATCGTCAATGTGTATGTCCAAGGAATACATTTAACCAGCAGTGGTGTATCGCAAACTAATACTGGTCTCACAGGGAGTGTTCAAAACACCGACTGTAAGAAGAGTCTCTATTCTTGTACTTATGGAGGCATTGTGCCTTTTGTATTTAATTCCGATGCGATTTCTGTGTTTCAACGTCAATGTGAAGGTCCAAGGAATACATAGAACCTGCAGTGGTGTATCGGAAACTAATACTGGTCCCACAGGAAGTGCTCAAAGCACAAACTGAAAGAAGAGTCTCTAATCTTGTACTTATGCAGGCATTGTGTCTTTTGTATTTAATTCCGATGCGATTTCTGTGTTTCGTCGTCAATGTGAAGGTCCAAGGAATACATTGAAATTGCAGTGGTGTATCGGATACTAATACTGGTCTCACAGGAAAGGATCAAAGCACAAACTATAAGAAGTCTCACTCTTCTTGCACTTAAGTCGGCATTGTGCCTTTTGTATTTAATTCCGATGCGATTTCTGTGTTTCATCGTCAATGTGAAGGTCCAAGGAGTACATTGAAATTGCAGTGGTGTATCGGAAACTAATACTGGCCTCACAGGAAAGGATCAAAGCACAGACTATAAGAAGTCTCATTCTTCTTGCACTTAAGGCGGCATTGAGCCTTTTTTATTTAATTCCGATCTAATTTCAGTGTTTATCGTCAATGTGTATGTCCAAGGAATACATTGAACCTGCAGTGGTGTATCGCAAACTAATACTGGTCTCACAGGGAGTGCTCAAAACACCGACTGTAAGAAGAGTCTCTATTCTTGTACTTATGGAGGCATTGTGCCTTTTGTATTTAATTCCGATGCGATTTCTGTGTTTCATCTTCAATGTGTAGGTCCAAGGAATACATCGTAATTGCAGTGGTGTATCGGAAACTAATACTGGTCTCACAGGAAAGGATCAAAGCACAGACTATAAGAAGTCTCACCCTTCTTGCACTTAGGGCGGCATTGACGCTTTTTTATTTAATTCCGATCTAATTTCAGTGTTTCATCGTCAATGTGTATGTCCAAGGAATACATTGAACCTGCAGTGGTGTATCACAAACTAATACTGGTCTCACAGGGAGAGCTCAAAACACCGACTGTAAGAAGAGTCTCTATTCTTGTAGTTATGGAGGCATTGTGCCTTTTGTATTTAATTCTGATGCGATTTCTGTGTTTCATCGTCAATGTGTAGGTCCAAGGAATACATTGAACCTGCAGTGGTGTATCGGAAACTAATACTGGTCTCACAGGAAAGGATCAAAGCACAGACTCTAAGAAGTCTCACTCTTGTTGCACTTAAGTCGGCATTGTGCCTTTTTTATTTAATTCCGATGCGATTTCTGTGTTTCATCGTCAATGTGAAGGTCCAAGGAATACATTGAAATTACAGTGGTGTATCGGAAACTAATACTGGTCTCACAGGAAAGGATCAAAGCACAGACTATAAGAAGTCTCACCCTTCTTGCACTTAAGGCGGCATTGAGCCTTTTTTATTTAATTCCGATCTAATTTCAGTGTTTCATCGTCAATGTGTATGTCCAAGGAATACATTGAACCTGCAGTGGTGTATCGCAAACTAATACTGGTCTCACAGGGAGTGCTCAAAACACCGACTGTAAGAAGAGTCTCTATTCTTGTACTTATGGAGGCATTGTGCCTTTTGTATTAAATTCCTATGCGATTTCTGTGTTTCATCGTGAATGTGAAGGTCCAAGGAATACATTGAAATTGCAGTGTTGTATCGGAAACTAATACTGGTCTCACAGGAAAGGATCAAAGCACAGACTATAAGAAGTCTCACTCTTCTTGTACTTAAGTCGGCATTGTGCCTTTTGTATTTAATTCCGATGCGATTTCTGTGTTTCATCGTCAATGTGAAGGTCCAAGGAATACATTGAAATTGCAGTGGTGTATCGGAAACTAATACTGGTCTCACAGGAAGGATCAAAGCACAGACAATAAGGAGTCTCACCCTTCTTGCACTTAAGGCGGCATTGAGCCTTTTTTATTTAATTCCGATCAAATTTCAGTGTTTCATCGTCAATGTGTATGTCCAAGGAATACATTGAACCAGCAGTGGTGTATCGCAAACTAATACTGGTCTCACAGGGAGTGTTCAAAACACCGACTGTAAGAAGAGTCTCTATTCTTGTACTTATGGAGGCATTGTGCCTTTTGTATTTAATTCCGATGCGATTTCTGTGTTTGATCGTCAATGTGAAGGTCCAAGGAATACATAGAACCTGCAGTGGTGTATCGGAAACTAATACTGGTCCCACAGGAAGTGCTCAAAGCACCGACTGAAAGAAGAGTCTCTAATCTTGTACTTATGCAGGCATTGTGTCTTTTGTATTTAATTCCGATGCGATTTCTGTGTTTCGTCGTCAATGTGAAGGTTCAAGGAATACATTGATATTGCAGTGGTGTATCGGAAACTAATACTGGTCTCACAGGAAAGGATCAAAGCACAGACTATAAGAAGTCTCAACCATCTTGCACTTAAGGCGGCATTGAGCCTTTTTTATTTAATTCCGATCTAATTTCAGTGTTTCATCGTCAATGTGTATGTCCAAGGAATACATTGAACCTGCAGTGGTGTATCGCAAACTAATACTGGTCCCACAGGAAGTGCTCAAAGCACCGACTGTAAGAAGAGTCTCTATTCTTGTACTTATGCAGGCATTGTGCCTTTTGTATTTAATTCCGATGCGATTTCTGTGTTTCATCGTCAATGTGAAGGTCCAAGGAATACATTGAAATTGCAGTGGTGTATCGGATACTAATACTGGTCTCACAGGAAAGGATCAAAGCACAGACTATAAGAAGTCTCACTCTTCTTGCACTTAAGTCGGCATTGTGCCTTTTGTATTTAATGCCGATGCGATTTCTGTGTTTCATCGTCAATGTGAAGGTCCAAGGAATACATTGAAATTGCAGTGGTGTATCGGAAACTAATACTGGTCTCACAGGAAAGGATCAAAGCACAGACTATAAGAAGTCTTATTCTTCTTGCACTTATGGCGGCATTGAGCCTTGTTTATTTAATTCCGATCTAATTTCAGTGTTTATCGTCAATGTGTATGTCCAAGGAATACATTGAACCTGCAGTGGTGTATCGCAAACTAATACTGGTCTCACAGGGAGTGCTCAAAACACCGACTGTAAGAAGAGTCTCTATTCTTGTACTTATGGAGGCATTGTGCCTTTGTATTTAATTCCGATGCGATTTCTGTGTTTCATCTTCAATGTGAAGGTCCAAGGTATACATCGTAATTGCAGTGGTGTATCGGAAACTAATACTGGTCTCGCAGGAAAGGATCAAAGCACAGACTATAAGAAGTCTCACCCTTCTTGCACTTAAGGCGGCATTGAGGCTTTTTTATTTAATTCCGATCTAATTTCAGTGTTTCATCGTCAATGTGTATGTCCACGGAATACATTGAACCTGCAGTGGTGTATCACAAACTAATACTGGTCTCACAGGGAGTGCTCAAAACACCGACTGTAAGAAGAGTCTCTATTCTTGTACTTATGGAGGCATTGTGCCTTTTGTATTTAATTCCGTTGCGATTTCTGTGTTTCATCGTCAATGTGAAGGTCCAAGGAATACATAGAACCTGCAGTAGTGTATCGCAAACTAATACTGGTCTCACACGAAAGGATCAAAACACAGACTATAAGAAGTCTCACTCTTCTTGCACTTAAGGCAGCATTGTGCCTCTTGTATTTAATTCTGATGCGATTTCTGTGTTTCATCGTCAATGTGAAGGCCCAAGGAATACATATAACCTGCAGTGGTGTATCGGAAACTAATACTGGTCTCACAGGAAAGGATCAAAGCACAGACTCTAAGAAGTCTCACTCTTGTTGCACTTAAGTCGGCATTGTGCCTTTTGTATTTAATTCCGATGCGATTTCTGTGTTTCATCGTAAATGTGAAGGTCCAAGGAATACATTGAAATTACAGTGGTGTATCGGAAACTAATACTGGTCTCACAGGAAAGGATCAAAGCACAGACTATAAGAAGTCTCACCCATCTTGCACTTAAGGCGGCATTGAGCCTTTTTTATTTAATTCCGATCTAATTTCCGTGTTTCATCGTCAATGTGTATGTCCAAGGAATACACTGAACCAGCAGTGGTGTATCGCAAACTAAAACTGGTGTCACAGGGAGTGCTCAAAACACCGACTGTAAGAAGAGTCTGTATTCTTGTACTTATGGAGGCATTGTGCCTTTTGTATTTAATTCCGATGCGATTTCTGTGTTTCATCGTCAATGTGAAGGTCCAAGGAATACATAGAACCTGCAGTGGTGTATCGGAAACTAATACTGGCCTCACAGGAAAGGACCAATGCACCGACTCTAAGAAGTCTCACTCTTCTTGCACTTAAAGCCGCATTGAGCCTTTTTTATTTACTTCCTATCTAATTTCTGTGTTTCATCGTCAATGTGAAGGTCCAAGGAATACAAGAACCTGCAGTGGTGTATCGCAAACTAATACTGGTCTCACACGAAAGGATCAAAGCACAGACTATAAGAAGTCTCACTCTTCTTGCACTTAAGGCGGCATTGTGCCTTTTGCATTTAATTCTGATGCGATTTCTGTGTTTCATCGTCAATGAGAAGGTCCAAGGAATACATTGAACCTGCAGTGGTGTATCGCAAACTAGTAGTGGTCTCACAGGGAGTGCTCAAAACACCGACTGTAAGAAGAGTCTCTATTCTTGTACTTATGGAGGCATTGTGCCTTTTGTATTTAATTCCGATGCGATTACTGTGTTTCATCATCAATGTGAAGGTCCAAGGAATACATTGAACCTGCAGTGGTGTATCGGAAACTAATACTGGTCTCACAGGAAAGGATCAAAGCACAGACTCTATGAAGTCTCGCTCTTCTTGAACTTAAGGTGGCATTGAGCCTTTTTTATTTAATTCCGATCTAATTTCAGTGTTTCATCGTCAATGTGTATGTCCAAGGAATACATTGAACCTGCAGTGGTGTATCGCAAACTAGTACTGGTCTCACAGGGAGTACTCAAAACACCGACTGTAAGAAGAGTCTCTATTCTTGTACTTATGGAGGCATTGTGCCTTTTGTATTTAATTCCGATGCGATTTCTGTGTTTCATCGTCAATGTGAAGGTCCAAGGAATACATTGAACCTGCAGTGGTGTATCGGAAACTAATACTGGTCTCACAGGAAAGGATCAAAGCACAGAGTCTATGAGGTCTCACTCTTCTTGCACTTAAGGCGGCATTGAGCCTCTTTTATTTAATTCCGATCTAATTTCAGTGTTTCATCGTCAATGTGTACGTCCAAGGAATACTTTGAACCTGCAGTGGTGTATCGCAAACTAGTACTGGTCTCACAGGGAGTGCCCAAAACACCGACTGTAAGAAGAGTCTCTATTCTTGTACTTATGGCGGCATTGTGCCTTTTGTATTTAATTCCGATGCGATTTCTGTGTTTCATCGTCAATGTGAAGGTCCAAGAAATACATTGAACCTGCAGTGGTGTATCGGAAACTAATACTGGTCTCACAGGAAAGGATCAAAGCACAGACTATAAGAAGTCTCACTCTTCTTGCACTTAAGGCGGCATTGTGCCTTTTGTATTTAATACTGATGCGATTTCTGTGTTCCATCGTCAATGTGAAGGTCCAAGGAACACATTGAACCTGCAGTGGTGTATCGCAAACTAATACTGGTCTCACAGGGAGTGCTCAAAACACCGACTGTAAGAAGAGTCTCTATTCTTGTACTTATGGAGGCATTGTGCTATTTGTATTTAATTCCGATGCGATTTCTGTGTTTCATCGTCAATGTGAAGGTCCAAGGAATACAAGAACCTGCAGTGGTGTATCGGAAACTAATACTGGTCTCACACGAAAGGATCAAAGCACAGACTATAAGAAGTCTCACTCTTCTTGCACTTAAGGCGGCATTGTGCCTTTTGCTTTAAATTCTGATGCGATTTCTGTGTTTCATCGTCAATGTGAAGGTACAAGGAATACATTGAACCTGCAGTGGTGTATCGGAAACTAATACTGGTCTCACAGGAAAGGATCAAAGCACAGACTCTAAGAAGTCTGACTCTTCTTGCACATAAGGCGGCATTGAGTCTTTTTTATTTAATTCCGATCTAATTTCCGTGTTTCATCGTCAATGTGTATGTCCAAGGAATACATTGAACCTGCAGTGGTGTATCGCAAACTAGTACTGGTCTCACAGGGAGTGCTCAAAACACCGACTGTAAGAAGAGTCTCTATTCTTGTACTTATGGAGGCATTGTGCCTTTTGTATTTAATTCCGATGCGATTTCTGTGTTTCATCGTCAATGTGAGGGTACAAGGAATACATTGAAATTGCAGTGGTGTATCGGAAACTAATACTGGTCTCACAGGAAAGGTTCAAAGCACAGACTATAAGAAGTCTCACTCTTCTTGCCCTTAAGTCAGCATTGTGCCTTTTGTATTTAATTCCGATGCGATTTCTGTGTTTCATCGTCAATATGAAGGTCCAAGGAATACATTGAAATTGCAGTGGTGTATCGGAAACTAATACTGGTCTCACAGGAAAGGATCAAAGCACAGACTATAAGAAGTCTCACCCTTCTTGCACTTAAGGCGGCATTGAGCATTTTTTATTTAATTCCGATCTAATTTCAGTGTTTCATCGTCAATGTGTATGTCCAAGGAATACATTGAACCTGCAGTGGTGTATCGCAAACTAATACTGGTCTCACAGGGAGTGCTCAAAACACCGACTGTAAGAAGAGTCTCTATTCTTGTACTTATGGAGGCATTGTGCCTTTTGTATTTAATTCCGATGCGATTTCTGTGTTTCATCGTCACATTTGAAGGTCCAAGGAATACATAGAACCTGCAGTGGTGTATCGGAAACTAATACTGGTCTAACAGGAAAGGATCAATGCACAGACTATAAGAAGTCTCACTCTTCTTGCACTTAAGGCGGCATTGAGCCTTTTTTATTTAATTCCGATCTAATTTCAGTGTTTCATCGTCAATGTGTATTTCCAAGGAAAACATCGAACCTGCAGTGGTGTATCGCAAACTATGACTGGTCTCACAGGGAGTGCTCATAACACCAACTGTAAGAAGAGTCTCTATTCTTGGACTTATGAAGGCATTGTGCCTTTTGTATTTAATTCCGATGCGATTTCTGTGTTTCATCGTCAATGTTAAGGTCCAAGGAATACATAGAACCTGCAGTGGTGTATCGGAAACTAATACTGGTCTCACAGGAAAGAATCAAAGCACAGACTCTATGAAGTCTCGCTCTTCTTGCACTTAAGGTGGCATTGAGCCTTTTTTATTTAATTCCGATCTAATTTCAGTGTTTCATCGTCACTGTGTATGTCCAAGGAATACATTGAACCTGCAGTGGTGTATCGCAAACTAGTACTGGTCTCACAGGGAGTACTCAAAACACCGACTGTAAGAAGAGTCTCTATTCTTGTACTTATGGAGGCATTGTGCCTTTTGTATTTAATTCCGATGCGATTTCTGTGTTTCATCGTCAATGTGAAGGTCCAAGGAATACATTGAACCTGCAGTGGTGTATTGGAAACTAATACTGGTCTCACAGGAAAGGATCAAAGCACAGAGTCTAAGAGGTCTCACTCTTCTTGCACTTAAGGCGGCATTGAGCCCTTTTTATTTAATTCCGATCTAATTTCTGTGTTTTATCGTCAATGTGTATGTCGAAGGAATACATTAAACCTGCCGTGGTGTATCGCAAACTAATACTGGTCTCACAGGGAGTGCTCAAAACACCGACTGTAAGAAGAGTCTCTATTCTTGTACTTATGGAGGCATTGTGCCTTTTGTATTTAATTCCGATGCGATTTCTGTGTTTCATCGTCAATGTGAAGGTCCAAGGAATACATTGAACCTGCAGTGGTGTATCGGAAACTAATACTGGTCTCACAGGAAAGGACCAAAGCACTGACTCTAAGAAGTCTCACTCTTCTTGCACTTAAGACGGCATTGAGCATTTTTTGTTTAATTCCGATCTAATTTCAGTGTTTCATCGTCAATGTGTATGTCCAAGGAATACATTGAACCTGCAGTGGTGTATCGCAAACTAATACTGGTCTCACAGGGAGTGCTCAAAACACCGACTGTAAGAAGAGTCTCTATTCTTGTACCTATGGAGGCATTGTGCCTTTTGTATTTAATTCCGATGTGATTTCTGTGTTTCATCGTCAATGTGAAGGTCCAAGGAATACATAGATCCTGCAGTGGTGTATCGGAAACTAATACTGGTCTCACAGGAATGGATCAAATCACAGACTATAAGAAGTCTCACTCTTCTTGCACTTAAGGCGGCATTGTGCCTTTTGTATTTAATTCTGATGCGATTTCTGTGTTTCATCGTCAATGTGAAGGTCCAAGGAATACATTGAACCTGCAGTGGTGCATCGCAAACTTATACTGGTCTCACAGGGAATGCTGAAAACAGCGAGTGTAAGATGAGTCTCTAGTCTTGTACTTATGGAGGCATTAAGCCTTTTGTATTTAATTCCGATGCGATTTCTGTGTTTCATCGTCAATGTGAAGGTACAAGGAATACATTGATATTGCAGTGGTGTATCGGAAACTAATACTGGTCTCACAGGAAAGGATCAAAGCACAGACTATAAGAAGTCTCACTCTTCTTGCACTTAAGTCGGAAATGTGCCTTTTGTATTTAATTGCGATGCGATATCTGTGTTTCATCGTCATTATGAAGGGCCAAGGAATA
This sequence comes from Schistocerca americana, assembly GCF_021461395.2. Lineage (NCBI taxonomy): Eukaryota > Metazoa > Arthropoda > Insecta > Orthoptera > Acrididae > Schistocerca > Schistocerca americana. The sequence goes on along the minus strand of NC_060123.1, from coordinate 727,671,029 downwards.
CATTGAAATTGCAGTGCTGTATCGGAAACTAATACTGGCCTCACAGGAAAGGATCAAAGCACAGACTATAAGAAGTCTCACCCTTCATGCACTTAAGGCGGCATTGAGCCTTTTTTATTTAATTCCGATCTAATTTCAGTGTTCATCGTCAATGTGTATGTCCAAGGAATACATTGAACCTGCAGTGGTGTAACGCAAACTAATACTGGTCTCTCAGGGAGTGCTTAACACACCGACTGTAAGAAGAGTCTCTATTCTTGTACTTATGGAGGCATTGTGCCTTTTGTATTTGATTCCGGTGCGATTTCTGTGTTTCATCGTTAATGTGAAGGTCCAAGGAATACATTGAACCTGCAGTGGTGTATCGGAAACTAATACTGCTCTCACAGGAAAGGATCAAAGCACAGACTCTAAGAAGTCAAACTCTTCTTGCACTTAAGGCGGCATTGAGCCTTTTTTGTTTAATTCCGATCTAATTTCAGTGTTTCATCGTCAATGTGTATGTCCAAGGAATACATTGAACCTGCAGTGGTGTATCGCAAACTAATACTGATCTCACAGGGAGTGCTCAAAACACCGATTGTAAGAAGAGTCACTATTCTTGTACTTATGGAGGCATTGTGCCTTTTGTATTTAATTCCGATGTGATTTCTGTGTTCCATCGTCAGTGCGATGGTCCAAGGAATACATAGAACCTGCAGTGGTGTATCGGAAACTAATACTGGTCTCACAGGAAAGGATCAAATCACAGACTATAAGAAGTCTAACTCTTCTTGCACTTAAGGCGGCATTGTGCCTTTTGTATTTAATTCTGATGCGATTTCTGTGTTTCATCGTCAATGTGAAGGTCCTAGGAATACATTGAACCTGCAGTGGTGTATCGCAAACTAATACTGGTCTCACAGGGAGTGCTGAAAACAGCGAGTGTAAGATGAGTCTCTATTCTTGTACTTATGGAGGTATTAAGCCTTTTGTATTTAATTCCGATGCGATTTCTGTGTTTCATCGTCAATGTGAAGGTCCAAGGAATACATTGAACCTGCAGTGGTGTATTGGAAACTAATACTGGTCTCACAGGAAAGGATCAAAGCACAGACTATAAGAAGTCTCACTCTTCTTGCACTTAAGGCGGCATTGTGCCTTTTGTATTTAATTCTGATGCGATTTCTGTGTTTCATCGTCAATGTGAAGGTCCAAGGAATACATTGAACCTGCAGTGGTGTATCGGAAACTAGTACTGGTTTCACAGGAAAGGATAAAAGCACAGACTCTAAGAAGTCTCACTCCTCTTGCACTTAAGGCGGCATTGAGCCCTTTTTATTTAATTCCGATCTAATTTCTGTGTTTTTTCGTCAACGTGTATGTCCAAGGAATACATTGAACCTGCAGTGGTGTATCGCAAACTGATACTGGTCTCACAGGGAGTGCTCAAAACACCGAATGTAAGAAGAGTCTCTATTCTTGTACTTATGGAGGCATTGTGACTTTTGTATTTAATTCCGATGTGATTTCTGTGTTTCATCTTCAATGTGAAGGTCCAAGGAATACATAGATCCTGCAGTGGTGTATCGGAAACTAATACTGGTCTCACAGGAATGGATCAAATCACAGACTATAAGAAGTCTCACTCTTCTTGCACTTAAGGCGGCATTGTGCCTTTTGTATTTAATTCTGATGCGATTTCTGTGTTTCATCGTCAATGTGAAGGTCCAAGGAATACATTGAACCTACAGTGGTGTATCGCAAAGTTATACTGCTCTCACAGGGAGTGCTGAAAACAGCGAGTGTAAGATGAGTCTCTATTCTTGTACTTATGGAGGCATTAAGCCTTTTGTATTTAATTCCGATGCGATTTCTGTGTTTCATCGTCAATGTGAAGGTACAAGGAATACATTGATATTGCAGTGGTGTATCGGAAACTAATACTGGTCTCACAGGAAAGGATCAAAGCACAGACTATAAGAAGTCTCACTCTTCTTGCGCTTAAGTCGGCATTGTGCCTTTTGTATTTAATTGCGATGCGATTTCTGTGTTTCATCGTCAATATTGAGGGCCAAGGAATACATTGAAATTGCAGTGGTGTATCGGAAACTAATAATGGCCTCACAGGAAAGGATCAAAGCACAGACTATAAGAAGTCTCACCCTTCATGCACTTAAGGCGGCATTGAGCCTTTTTTATTTAATTCCGATCTAATTTCAGTGTTTCATCGTCAATGTGTATGTCCAAGGAATACATTGAACCTGCAGTGGTGTAACGCAAACTAATACTGGTCTCACAGGGAGTGCTCAAAACACCGACTGTAAGAAGAGTCTCTATTCTTGTACTTATGGAGGCATTGTGCCTTTTGTATTTGATTCCGATGCGATTTCTGTGTTTCATCGTCAATGTGAGGGTCCAAGGAATACATTGAACCTGCAGTGGGGTATCGGAAACTAATACTGCTCTCACAGGAAAGGATCAAAGCACAGACTCTAAGAAGTCTCACTCTTCTTGCACTTAAGGCGGCATTGAGCCTTTTTTGTTTAATTCCGATCCAATTTCAGTGTTTCATCGTCAATGTGTTGTCCAAGGAATACATTGAACCTGCAGTGGTGTATCGCAAACTAATACTGGTCTCACAGGGAGTGCTCAAAACACCGATTGTAAGAAGAATCTCTATTCTTGTACTTATGGAGGTATTGTGCCTTTTGTATTTAATTCCGATGTGATTTCTGTGTTTCATCGTCAGTGTGAAGGTCCAAGGAATACATAGAACCTGCAGTGGTGTATCGGAAACTAATACTGGTCTCACAGGAAAGGATCAAATCACAGACTATAAGAAGTCTCACTCTTCTTGCACTTAAGGCGGCATTGTGCCTTTTGTATTTAATTCTGATGCGATTTCTGTGTTTCATCGTCAATGTGAAGGTCCAAGGAATACATTGAACCTGAAGTGGTGTATCGGAAACTAATACTGGTCTCACAGGATAGGATCAAAGCACAGACTCTAAGAAGTCTCACTCTTCTTGCTCTTAAGGCGGCATTGAGCCTTTTTTATTTAATTCAGATCTAATTTCAGTGTTTCATCGTCAATGTGTATGTCAAAGGAATACATTGAACCTGCAGTGGTGTATCGCAAACTAATACTGGTCTCACAGGGAGTGCTCAAATCACCGACTGTAAGAAGAGTCTCTATTCTTGTACTTATGGAGGCATTGTGCCTTTTGTATTTAATTCCGATGCGATTTCTGTGTTTCATCGTCAATGTGAAGGTCCAAGGAATACATTGAACCTGCAGTGGGGTATCGGAAACTAATACTGGTCTCACAGGAAAGGATCAAAGCACTGACTCTAAGAAGTCTCACTCTTCTTGCACTTAAGGCGGCATTGAGCCTTTTTTGTTTAATTCCGATCTAATTTCAGTGTTTCATCGTCAATGTGTATGTCCAAGGAATACATTGAACCTGCAGTGGTGTATCGCAAACTAATACTGGTCTCACAGGGAGTGCTCAAAACACCGACTGTAAGAAGAGTCTATATTCTTGTACTTATGGAGGCATTGTGCCTTTTGTATTTAATTCCGATGCGATTTCTGTGTTTCATCGTCAATGTGAAGGTCCAAGGAATACATTGAACCTGCAGTGGTGTATCGGAAACTAATACTGGTCTCACAGGAAAGGCTCAAAGCACAGACTCTAAGAAGTCTCACTCTTCTTGCACTTACGGCGGCATTGAGCCTTTTTTGTTTAATTCCGACCTAATTTCAGTGTTTCATCGTCAATGTGTATGTCCAAGGAATACATTGAACCTGCAGTGGTGTATCGCAAACTAATACTGGTCTCACAGGGAGTGCTCAAAACACCGATTGTAAGAAGAGTCTCTATTCTTGTACTTATGGAGGCATTGTGCCTTTTGTATTTAATTCCGATGTGATTTCTGTGTTTCATCGTCAATGTGAAGGTCCAAGGAATACATAGAACCAGCAGTGGTGTATCGGAAACTAATACTGGTCTCACAGGAAAGGATCAAATCACAGACTATAAGAAGTCTCACTCTTCTTGCACTTAAGGCGGCATTGTGCCTTTTGTATTTAATTCTGATGCGATTTCTGTGTTTCATCGTCAATGTGAAGGTCCAAGGAATACATTGAACCTGCAGTGGCGTATCGGAAACTAATACTGGTCTCACACGAAAGAATCAAAGCACAGACTCTAAGAAGTCTCACTCTTCTTGCACTTAAGGGGGCATTGAGCCTTTTTTATTTTATTCCGATCTAATTTCTGTGTTTCATCGTCAATGTGTATGTCCAAGGAATACATTGAACCTGCAGTGGTATATCGCAAACTAATACTGGTCTCACAGGGAGTGCTCAAAACAGCGATTGTAAGAAGAGTCTCTATTCTTGTACTTATGGAGGCATTAAGCCTTTTGTATTTAATTCCGATGCGATTTCTGTGTTTCATCGTCAATGTGAAGGTACAAGGAATACATTGAAATTGCAGTGGTGTATCGGAAACTAATACTGGTCTCACAGGAAAGGATCAAAGCACAGACTATAAGAAGTCTCACTCTTCTTGCACTTAAGTCGGCATTGTGCCTTTTGTATTTAATTCCCATGCGATTTCTGTGTTTCATCGTCGATATGAAGGTCCAAGGAATACATTGAAATTGCAGTGGTGTATCGGAACCTAATACTGGTCTCACAGGAAAGGATCAAAGCACAGACTGTAAGAAGTCTCACCCTTCTTGCACTTAAGGCGGCGTTGAGCCTTTTTTATTTAATTCCGATCTAATTTCAGTGTTTCATCGTCAATGTGTATGTCCAAGGTATACATTGAACCTGCAGTGGTGTATCGTAAACTAATACTGGTCTCACAGGGAGTGCTCAAAACACCGACTGTAAGAAGAGTCTCTATTCTTGTACTTGTGGAGGCATTGTGCCTTTTGTATTTAATTCCGATGCGATTTCTGTGTTTCATCGTCAATGTGGAGGTCCAAGGAATACATAGAACCTGCAGTGGTGTATCGGAAACTAATACTGGTCTCACAGGAAAGGATCAAAGCACAGACTCTAAGAAGTCTCACTATTCTTGCACTTAAGGCGGCATTGAGCCTTTTTTATTTAATTCCGATCTAATTTCAGTGTTTCATCGTCAATGTGTATGTCCAAGGAATACATTGAACCTGCAGTGGTGTATCGCAAACTAATACTGGTCTCACAGGGAGTGCTCAAAACACCGACTGTAAGAAGAGACTCTATTCTTGTACATATGGAGGTATTGTGCCTTTTGTATTTAATTCCGATGCGATTTCTGTGTTTCATCGTCAATGTGAAGGTCCAAGGAGTACATAGAACCTGCAGTGGTGTATCGGAAACTAATACTGGCCTCACAGGAAAGGATCAATGCACCGACTCTAAAAAGTCCCACTCTTCTTGCACTTAAGGCGGCATTGTGCCTTTTGTATTTAATTCCGATGCGATTTCTGTGTTTCATCGTCAATGAGAAGGTCCAAGGATTACATTGAACCTGCAGCGGTGTATCGCAAACTAATACTGGTCTCACAGGGAGTGCTCAAAACACCGACTGTAAGAAGAGTCTCAATTTTTGTACTTATGGAGGCATTGTGCCTTTTGTATTTAATTCCGATGCGATTTCTGTGTTTCATCGTCAATGTGAAGGTCCAAGGAATACATTGAACCTGCAGTGGTGTATCGGAAACTAATACTGGTCTCACAGAAAAGGATCAAAGCACAGACTCTAAGAAGTCTCACCCTTCTTGCACTTAAGGCGGCATTGAGCCTTTTTTATTTAATTCAGATCTAATTTCAGTGTTTCATCGTCAATGTGTATGTCCAAGGAATACATTGAACCTGCAGTGGTGTATCGTAAACTAATACTGGTCTCACAGGGAGAGCTCAAATCACCAACTGTAAGAAGAGTCTCCATTCTTGGACTTATGGAGGCATTGTGCCTTTTGTATTTAATTCCGATGCGATTTCTGTGTTTCATCGTCAATGTGAAGTCCAAGGAAAACATTGAACCTGCAGGGGTGTATCGGAAACTAATACTGGTCTCACAGGAAAGGATCAAAGCACAGACTCAAAGAAGTCTCACTCTTCTTGCACTTAAGGCGGCATTGTGCCTTTTGTATTTAATTCCGATGTGATTTCTGTGTTTCAACGCTAATGAGCAGGTCCAAGGAAAACATTGAACCTGCAGTGGTGTATCGGAAACTAATACTGGTCTCACAGGAAAGGATCAAAGCACAGACCCTAAGAAGTCTCACTTTTTTTGCACTTAAGGCGGCATTGAGCCTTTTTATTGAATTCCGATCTAATTTCAGTGTTTCATCGTCAATGTGTATGTCCAAGGAATACATTGATCCTGCAGTGGTGTATCGCAAACTAGTACTGGTCTCACAGGGAGTGCTCAAAACACCGACTGTAAGAAGAGTCTCTATTCTTGTACTTATGGAGGCATTGTGCCTTTTGTATTTAATTCCGATGCGATTACTGCTTTTCATCGTCAATGCGAAGGTCCAAGGAATACATTGAACCTGCAGTGGTGTATCTGAAACTAATACTGGACTCACAGGAAAGGATCAAAGCACAGACTCTAAGAAGTCTCACTCTTCTTGCACTTAAGGCGGCATTGAGATTTTTTTATTTAATTCCGATCTAATTTCAGTGTTTCATCGTCAATGTGTATGTTCAAGGAATACATTGAACCTGCAGTGGTGTATCGCAAACTAGTCATGGTCTCACAGGGGGAGCTCAAAACACCGACTGTAAGATGAGTCTCTATTCTTGTACTTATGGAGGCATTGTGCCTTTTGTATTTAATTCCGATGCGATTTCTGTGTTTCATCGTCAATGTGAAGGTCCAAGGAATACATTGAACCTGCAGTGGTGTATCGGAAACTAATACTGTTCTCAAAGGAAAGGATCAAAGCACAGACTCTAAGAAGTCTCACTCTTCTTGCACTTAAGGCGGCATTGAGCCTTTTTTATTTAATTCCGATCTAATTTGAGTGTTTCATCGTCAATGTGTATGTCCAAGGAATACATTGAACTTGAAGTGGTGTATCGCAAACTAATACTGGTCTCACAGGGAGTGCTCAAAACACCGACTGTAAGAAGAGTCTCTATTCTTGTACTTATGGAGGCATTGTGCCTTTTGTATCGACTTCCGATGCGATTTCTGTGTTTCATCGTCAATGTGAAGGTCCAAGGAATACATTGAACCTGCAGTGGTGTATCGGAAACTAATACTGGTCTCACAGGAAAGGATCAAAGCACAGACTCTAAGAAGTCTCACTCTTCTTGCACTTAAGGCGGCATTGAGCCTTTTTTATTTAATTCCGATATAATTTCAGTGTTTCATCGTCAATGTGTATGTCCAAGGAATACATTGAACCTGCAGTGGTGTATCGTAAACTAATACTGGTCTCACAGGGAGTGCTCAAATCACCGACTGTAAGAAGAGTCTCTATTCTTGTACTTATGGAGGCATTGTGCCTTTTGTATTTAATTCCGATGCGATTTCTGTGTTTCATCGTCAATGTGAAGGTCCAAGGAATACTCAGAACCTGCAGTGGTGTATCGCAAACTGATACTGGTCTCACAGGGAGTGCTCAAAACACCGACTGTAAGATGAGTCTCTATTCTTGTACTTATGGAGGCATTGTGCCTTTTGTATTTAATTCCGATGAGATTTCTGTGTTTCATCGTCAACGTGAAGGTCCAAGGAATACATAGAACCTGCAGTGGTGTATCGGAAACTAATACTGGTCTCACAGGAAAGGATCAATGCACAGACTCTAAGAAGTCTCACTCTTCTTGCACTTAAGGCGGCATTGTGCCTTTTGTATTTAATTTCGATGCAATTTCTGTCTTTCATCGTCAATGTGAAGGTCCAAGGAATACATTGAACCTGCAGTGGTGTATCGGAAACTAATACTGGTCTCACAGGAAAGGATCAAAGCACAGACTCTAAGAAGTCGCTCTCCTTTTGTACTTAAGGTGGCATTGTGCCTTTTGTTTTTAATTCCGATGTAATATCAGTGTTTCATCGTCAATGTGTATGTAAAAGGAATACATTGAACCTGCAGTGGTGTATCGGAAACTAATACTGGTCTCACAGGAAAGGATCAAAGCACAGACTCTAAGAAGTCGCTCTCCTTTTGCACTTAAGGTGGCATTGTGCCTTTTGTATTTAATTCCGATGCGATTTCTGTGTTTCATCGTCAATGTGAAGGTCCAAGGAATACATAGAACCTGCAGTGGTGTATCGGAAACTAATACTGGCCTCACAGGAAAGGATCAATGCACCGACTCTAAAAAGTCCCACTCTTCTTGCACTTAAGGCGGCATTGTGCCTTTTGTATTTAATTCCGATGCGATTTCTGTGTTTCATCGTCAATGAGAAGGTCCAAGGAATACATTGAACCTGCAGTGGTGTATCGCAAACTAATACTGGTCTCACAGGGAGTGCTCAAAACACCGACTGTAAGAAGAGTCTCAATTTTTGTACTTATGGAGGCATTGTGCCTTTTGTATTTAATTCCGATGCGATTTCTGTGTTTCATCGTCAATGTGAAGGTCCAAGGAATACATTGAACCTGCAGTGGTGTATCGGAAACTAATACTGGTCTCACAGAAATGGATCAAAGCACAGACTCTAAGAAGTCTCACCCTTCTTGCACTTAAGGCGGCATTGAGCCTTTTTTATTTAATTCAGATCTAATTTCAGTGTTTCATCGTCAATGTGTATGTCCAAGGAATACATTGAACCTGCAGTGGTGTATCGTAAACTAATACTGGTCTCACAGGGAGTGCTCAAATCACCGACTGTGAGAAGAGTCTCTATTCTTGGACTTATGGAGGCATTGTGCCTTTTGTATTTAATTTCGATGCGATTTCTGTGTTTCATCGTCAATGTGAAGTCCAAGGAAAACATTGAACCTGCAGGGGTGTATCGGAAACTAATACTGGTCTCACAGGAAAGGATCAAAGCACAGACTCTAAGAAGTCTCACTCTTCTTGCACTTAAGGCGGTATTGTGCCTTTTGTATTTAATTCCGATGTGATTTCTGTGTTTCAACGCTAATGAGCAGGTCCAAGGAAAACATTGAACCTGCAGGGGTGTATCGGAAACTAATACTGGTCTCACAGGAAAGGATCAAAGCACAGACTCTAAGAAGTCTCACTCTTCTTGCACTTAAGACGGCATTGAGCCTTTATTATTTAATTCCGATCTAATTTCAGTGTTTCATCGACAATGTGCATGTCCAAGGAATACATTGAACCTGCAGTGCTGTATCGCAAACTAATACTGGTCTCACAGGGAGTGCTCAAAACACCGACTGTAAGAAGAGTCTCTATTCTTGTACTTATGGAGGCATTGTGCCTTTTGTATTTAATTCCGATGCGATTTCTGTGCTTCATCGTCAATGTGAAGGTCCAAGGAATACATAGAACCTGCAGTGGTGTATCGGAAACTAATACTGGTCCCACAGGAAAGGATCAATGCACAGACTCTAAGAAGTCTCACTCTTCTTGCACTTAAGGCGGCATTGTGCCTTTTGTATTTAATTCCGATGCGATTTCTGTGTTTCATCGTCAATGAGAAGGTCCAAGGAAAACATTGAACCTGCAGGGGTGTATCGGAAACTAATACTGTTCTCAAAGGAAAGGATCAAAGCACAGACTCAAAGAAGTCTCAATCTTCTTGCACTTAAGGCGGCATTGAGCCTTTTTTATTTAATTCCGATCTAATTTGAGTGTTTCATCGTGAATGTGTATGTCCAAGGAATACATTGAACTTGCAGTGGTGTATCGCAAACTAATACTGGTCTCACAGGGAGTGCTCAAAACACCGACTGTAAGGAGAGTCTCTATTCTTGTACTTATGGAGGCATTGTGCCTTTTGTATCTAATTCCGATGCGATTTCTGTGTTTCATCGTCAATGTGAAGGTCCAAGGAATACATTGAACCTGCAGTGGTATATCGGAAACTAATACTGGTCTCACAGGAAAGGATCAAAGCACAGACTCTAAGAAGTCTCACTTTTCTTGCACTTAAGGCGGCATTGAGCCTTTTTTATTTAATTCCAATATAATTTCAGTGTTTCATCGTCAATGTGTATGTCCAAGGAATACATTGAACCTGCAGTGGTGTATCGTAAACTAATACTGGTCTCACAGGGAGTGCTCAAATCACCGACTGTAAGAAGAGTCTCTATTCTTGTACTTATGGAGGCATTGTGCCTTTTGTATTTAATTCCGATGCGATTTCTGTGTTTCATCGTCAATGTGAAGGTCCGCGGAATACTCAGAACCTGCAGTGGTGTATCGGAAACTGATACTGGTCTCACAGGGAGTGCTCAAAACACCGACTGTAAGAAGAGTCTCTATTCTTGTACTTATGGAGGCATTGTGCCTTTTGTATTTAATTCCGATGAGATTTCTGTGTTTCATCGTCAACGTGAAGGTCCAAGGAATACATAGAACCTGCAGTGGTGTATCGGAAAATAATACTGGTCTCACAGGAAAGGATCAAAGCACAGACTCTAAGAAGTCGCTCTCCTTTTGTACTTAAGGTGGCATTGTGCCGTTTGTTTTTAATTCCGATGTAATATCAGTGTTTCATCGTCAATGTGTATGTAAAAGGAATACATTGAACCTGCAGTGGTGTATCGGAAACTAATACTGGTCTCATAGGAAATGATCAAAGCACAGACTATAAGAAGTCTCACTCCTTTTGCACTTAAGGTGGCATTGTGCCTTTTGTATTTAATTCCGATGCGATTTCTGTGTTTCATCGTCAATGTGAAGGTCCAAGGAATACATAGAACCTGCAGTGGTGTATCGGAAACTAATACTGGTCTCACAGGAAAGGATCAAAGCACAGACTCTAAGAAGTCTCACTCTTCTTGCACTTAAGGCGGCATTGAGCCTTTTTTATTTAATTCCGATATAATTTCAGTGTTTCATCGTCAATGTGTATGTCCAAGGAATACATTGAACCTGCAGTGGTGTATCGTAAACTAATACTGGTCTCACAGGGAGTGCTCAAATCACCGACTGTAGGAAGAGTCTCTATTCTTGTACTTATGGAGGCATTGTGCCTTTTGTATTTAATTCCGATGCGATTTCTGTGTTTCATCGTCAATGTGAAGGTCCAAGGAATACTCAGAACCTGCAGTGGTGTATCGGAAACTGATACTGGTCTCACAGGGAGTGCTCAAAACACCGACTGTAAGATGAGTCTCTATTCTTGTACTTATGGAGGCATTGTGCCTTTTGTATTTAATTCCGATGAGATTTCTGTGTTTCATCGTCAACGTGATGGTCCAAGGAATACATAGAACCTGCAGTGGTGTATCGGAAACTAATACTGGTCTCACAGGAAAGGATCAATGCACAGACTCTAAGAAGTCTCACTCTTCTTGCACTTAAGGCGGCATTGTGCCTTTTGTATTTAATTTCGATGCAATTTCTGTGTTTCATCGTCAATGTGAAGGTCCAAGGAATACATTGAACCTGCAGTGGTGTATCGGAAACTAATACTGGTCTCACAGGAAAGGATCAAAGCACAGACTCTAAGAAGTCGCTCTCCTTTTGTACTTAAGGTGGCATTGTGCCTTTTGTTTTTAATTCCGATGTAATATCAGTGTTTCATCGTCAATGTGTATGTAAAAGGAATACATTGAACCTGCAGTGGTGTATCGGAAACTAATACTGGTCTCATAGGAAATGATCAAAGCACAGACTATAAGAAGTCCCACTCCTTTTGCACTTAAGGTGGCATTGTGCCTTTTGTATTTAATTCCGATGCGATTTCTGTGTTTCATCGTCAATGTGAAGGTCCAAGGAATACATTGAACCTGCAGTGGTGTATCGCAAACTAATACTGGTCTCACAGGGAGTGCTCAAAACACCGACTGTAAGAAGAGTCTCAATTTTTGTACTTATGGAGGCATTGTGCCTTTTGTATTTAATTCCGATGCGATTTCTGTGTTTCATCGTCAATGTGAAGGTCCAAGGAATACATTGAACCTGCAGTGGTGTATCGGAAACTAATACTGGTCTCACAGAAAAGGATCAAAGCACAGACTCTAAGAAGTCTCACCCTTCTTGCAGTTAAGGCGGCATTGAGCCTTTTTTATTTAATTCAGATCTAATTTCAGTGTTTCATCGTCAATGTGTATGTCCAAGGAATACATTGAACCTGCAGTGGTGTATCGTAAACTAATACTGGTCTCATAGGGAGTGCTCAAATCACCGACTGTAAGAAGAGTCTCTATTCTTGGACTTATGGAGGCATTGTGCCTTTTGTATTTAATTTCGATGCGATTTCTGTGTTTCATCGTCAATGTGAAGTCCAAGGAAAACATTGAACCTGCAGGGGTGTATCGGAAACTAATACTGGTCTCACAGGAAAGGATCAAAGCACAGACTCTAAGAAGTCTCACTCTTCTTGCACTTAAGGCGGTATTGTGCCTCTTGTATTTAATTCCGATGTGATTTCTGTGTTTCAACGCTAATGAGCAGGTCTAAGGAAAACATTGAACCTGCAGGGGTGTATCGGAAACTAATACTGGTCTCACAGGAAAGGATCAAAACACAGACTCTAAGAAGTCTCACTCTTCGTGCACTTAAGACGGCATTGAGCCTTTATAATTTAATTCCGATCTAATTTCAGTGTTTCATCGTCAATGTGCATGTCCAAGGAATACATTGAACCTGCAGTGCTGTATCGCAAACTAATACTGGTCTCACAGGGAGTGCTCAAAACACCGACTGTAAGAAGAGTCTCTATTCTTGTACTTATGGAGGCATTGTGCCTTTTGTATTTAATTCCGATGCGATTTCTGTGCTTCATCGTCAATGTGTAGGTCCAAGGAATACATAGAACCTGCAGTGGTGTATCGGAAACTAATACTGGTCTCACAGGAAAGGATCAATGCACAGACTCTAAGAAGTCTCACTCTTCTTGCACTTAAGGCGGCATTGTGCCTTTCGTATTTAATTCCGATGCGATTTCTGTGTTTCATCGTCAATGAGAAGGTCCAAGGAAAACATTGAACCTGCAGGGGTGTATCGGAAACTAATACTGTTCTCAAAGGAAAGGATCAAAGCACAGACTCTAAGAAGTCTCACTCTTCTTGCACTTAAGGCGGCATTGAGCCTTTTTTATTTAATTCCGATCTAATTTGAGTGTTTCATCGTCAATGTGTATGTCCAAGGAATACATTGAACTTGCAGTGGTGTATCGCAAACTAATACTGGTCTCACAGGGAGTGCTCAAAACACCGACTGTAAGAAGAGTCTCTATTCTTGTACTTATGGAGGAATTGTGTCTTTTGTATCTAATTCCGATGCGATTTCTGTGTTTCATCGTCAATGTGAAGGTCCAAGGAATACATTGAACCTGCAGTGGTATATCGGAAACTAATACTGGTCTCACAGGAAAGGATCAAAGCACAGACTCTAAGAAGTCTCACTTTTCTTGCACTTAAGGCGGCATTGAGCCTTTTTTATTTAATTCCAATATAATTTCAGTGTTTCATCGTCAATGTGTATGTCCAAGGAATACATTGAACCTACAGTGGTGTATCGTAAACTAATACTGGTCTCACAGGGAGTGCTCAAATCACCGACTGTAAGAAGAGTCTCTATTCTTGTACTTATGGAGGCATTGTGCCTTTTGTATTTAATTCCGATGCGATTTCTGTGTTTCATCGTCAATGTGAAGGTCCACGGAATACTCAGAACCTGCAGTGGTGTATCGGAAACTGATACTGGTCTCACAGGGAGTGCTCAAAACACCGACTGTAAGAAGAGTCTCTATTCTTGTACTTATGGAGGCATTGTGCCTTTTGTATTTAATTCCGATGAGATTTCTGTGTTTCATCGTCAACGTGAAGGTCCAAGGAATACATAGAACCTGCAGTGGTGTATCGGAAACTAATACTGGTCTCACAGGAAAGGATCAAAGCACAGACTCTAAGAAGTCGCTCTCCTTTTGTACTTAGGGTGGCATTGTGCCTTTTGTTTTTAATTCCGATGTAATATCAGTGTTTCATCGTCAATGTGTATGTAAAAGGAACACATTGAACCTGCAGTGGTGTATCGGAAACTAATACTGGTCTCATAGGAAATGATCAAAGCACAGACTATAAGAAGTCTCACTCCTTTTGCACTTAAGGTGGCATTGTGCCTTTTGTATTTAATTCCGATGCGATTTCTGTGTTTCATCGTCAATGTGAAGGTCCAAGGAATACATAGAACCTGCAGTGGTGTATCGGAAACTAATACTGGTCTCACAAGAAAGGATCAATGCACAGACTCTAAGAAGTCTCACTCTTCTTGCACTTAAGGCGGCATTGTGCCTTTTGTATTTAATTCCGATGCGATTTCTGTATTTCATCGTCAATGAAAAGGTCCAAGGAATACATTGAACCTGCAGTGGTGTATCGGAAACTAATACTGGTCTCACAGGAAAGGATCAAAGCACAGACACTAAGAAGTCTCACTCTTCTTGCACTTAAGGCGGCATTGAGCCTTTTTTATTTAATTTCGATCTAATTTCAGTGTTTCATCGTCAATGTGTATGTCCAAGGAATACATTGAACCTGCAGTGGTGTATCGCAAACTAATACTGGTCTCACAGGGAGTGCTCAAAACACCGACTGTAAGAAGAGTCTCTATTCTTGTACTTATGGAGGCAATGTGCCTTTTGTATTAAATTCCGATGCGATTTCTGTGTTTCATTGTCAATGTGAATGTCCAAGGAATACATTGAACCTGCAGTGGTGTATCGGAGACTAATACTGGTCTCACAGGAAAGGATCAAAGCACAGACTCTAAGAAGTCTCACTCTTCATTGCACTTAAGGCGGCATTGAGCCTTTTTTATTTAATTCCGATCTAATTTCAGTGTTTCATCGTCAATGTGTATGACCAAGGAATACATTGAACCTGCAGTGGTGTATCGCAAACAAATACTGGTCTCACAGGGAGTGCTCAAAACACCGACTGTAAGAAGAGTATCTATTCTTGTACTTATGGAGGCATTGTTCCTTTTGTATTTAATTCCGATGCGATTTCTGTGTTTCATCGCCAATGTGAAGGTCCAAGGAATACATTGAACCTGTAGTGGTGTATCGGAAACTAATACTGGTCTCACAGGGAAGGATAAGAGCACAGACTCTAAGAAGTCTCACTCTTCTTGCACTTAAGGCGGCATTGAGCCTTTTTTATTTAATTTCGATCTAATTTCAGTGTTTCATCGTCAATGTGTATGTCCAAGGAATACATTGAACCTGCAGTGGTGTATCGAAAACTAATACTGGTCTCACAGGGAGTTCTCAAAACACCGACTGTAAGAAGAGTCTCTATTCTTGTACTTATGGAGGCATTGAGCCTTTTTTATTTAATTCCGATCTAATTTCAGTGTTTCATCGTCAATGTGTGTTTCCAAGGAATACATTGAACCTGCAGTGGTGTATCGCCAACTAATACTGGTCTCACAGGGAGTGCTCAATTGTGCCTTTTGTATTTAATTCCGATGCGATTTCTGTGTTTCATCGTCAATGTGAAGGTCCAAGGAATACATAGAACCTGCAGTGGTGTATCGGAAACTAATACTGGTCTCACAGGAAAGGATCAAAGCACAGACTCTAAGAAGTCTCACTCTTCTTGCACTTAAGGCGGCATTGAGCATTTTTTATTTAATTCCGATCTAATTTCAGTGTTTCATTGTCAATGTGTATGTCCAAGGATTACATTGAACCTGCAGTGGTGTATCGCAAACTAATACTGGTCTCACAGGGAGTGCTCAAACCACCGACTGTAAGAAGAGTCTCTATTCTTGTACTTAAGAGGCATTGTGCATTTTGTATTTAATTCCGATGCGATTTCTGTGTTTCATCGTCAATGTGAAGGTCCAAGGAATACATTGAACCTGCAGTGGTGTATCGGAAACTAATACTGGTCTCACAGGAAAGGATCAAAGCACAGACTCTATGAAGTCTCACTCTTCTTGCACTTAAGGCGGCATTGAGCCTTTTTTATTTAATTCCGATCTAATTTCAGTGTTTCATCGTCAATGTGTATGTCCAAGGAATACATTGAACCTGCTGTGGTGTATCGCAAACTAATACTGGTCTCACAGGGAGTGCTCAAAACACCGACTGTAAGAAGAGTCTCTATTCTTGTACTTATGGAGGCATTGTGCCTTTTGTATTTAATTCCGATGCGATTTCTGTGTTTCATCGTCAATGTGAAGGTCCAAGGAATACATTGAACCTGCAGTGGTGTATCGGAAACTAATACTAGTCTCACAGGAAAGGATCAATGCACAGACTCTAAGAAGTCTCACTCTTCTTGCACTTAAGGCGGCATTGAGCCTTTTTTATTTAATTCCGATCTAATTTCTGTGTTTCATCGTCAATGTGTATGTCCAAGGAATACATTGAACCTCCAGTGGTGTATCGCAAACTAATACTGGTCTCACAGGGAGTGCTCAAAACACCGACTGTAAGAAGAGTCTCTATTCTTGTACTTATGGCGGCATTGTGCCTTTTGTATTTAATTCCGATGCGATTTCTGTGTTTCATCGTCAATTTGAAGGTCCAAGGAATACATTGAAACAGCAGTGGTGTATCGGAAACTAATACTGGTCTCACAGGAAAGGATCAAAGCACAGACTCTAGGAAGTCTCACTCTTCTTGCACTTAAGGCGGCATTGAGCCTTTTTTATTTAATTCCGATCCAATTTCAGTGTTTCATCGTCAATGTGTATGTCCAAGGAATACATTGAACCTGCAGTGGTGTATCGCAAACTAATACTGGTCTCACAGGGAGTGCTCAAATCACCGACTGTAAGAAGAGTCTCTATTCTTGTACTTATGGAGGCATTGTGCCTTTTGTATTTAATTCCGATGCGATTTCTGTGTTTCATCGTCAATGTGAAGGTCCAAGGAATATATTGAACCTGCAGTGGTGTATCGGAAAGTAATACTGGTCTCACAGGAAAGGATCAAAGCACAGACTCTAAGAAGTCTCACTCTTGTTACACTTAAGGCGGCATTGGGCCTATTTTATTTAATTCCGATCTAATTTCAGTGTTTCATCGTCAATGTGTATGTCCAAGGAATACATTGAACCTGCAGTGGTGTATCGCAAACAAATACTGGTCTCACAGGGAGTGCTCAAAACACCGACTGTAAGAAGAGTATCTATTCTTGTACTTATGGAGGCATTGTTCCTTTTGTGTTTAATTCCGATGCGATTTCTGTTGTTCATCGCCAATGTGAAGGTCCAAGGAATACATTGAACCTGCAGTGGTGTATCGGAGACTAATACTGGTCTCACAGGAAAGGATCAACGCACAGACTCTCAGAAGTCTTACTCTTCTTGCACTTAAGGCGGCATTGAGCCTTTTCTATTTAATTCCGATCTAATTTCAGTGTTTCATCGTCAATGAGTACGTCCAAGGAATACATTGAACCTGCAGTGGTGTATCGAAAACTAATACTGGTCTCACAGGGAGTGCTCAAAACACCGACTGTAAGAAGAGACTCTATTCTTGTACTTATGGAGGCATTGAGCCTTTTTTATTTAATTCCGATCTAATTTCAGTGTTTCATCGTCAATGTGTATTTCCAAGGAATACATTGAACCTGCAGTGGTGTACCGCCAACTAATACTGGTCTCACAGGTTGTGCTCAAAACACCGACTGTAAGAAGAGTCTCTATTCTTGTACTTATGGAGGCATTGTGCCTTTTGTATTTATTTCCGATGCGATTTCTGTGTTTCATCGTCAATGTGAAGGTTTAAGGAATACATAGAACCTGCAGTGGTGTATCGGAAACTAATACTGGTCTCACAGGAAAGGATCAAAGCACAGACTCTAAGAAGTCTCACTCTTCTTGCACTTAAGGCGGCATTGAGCCTTTTTTATTTAATTCCGATCTAATTTCAGTGTTTCATCGTCAATGTGTATGTCCAAGGATTACATTGAACCTGCAGTGGTGTATCGCAAACTAATACTGGTCTCATAGGGAGTGCTCAAACCACCGACTGTAAGAAGGGTCTCTTTTCTTGTACTTAAGAGGCATTGTGCCTTTTGTATTTAATTCCGATGCGATTTCTGTGTTTCATCGTCAATGTGAAGGTCCAAGGAATACATTGAACCTGCAGTGGTGTATCGGAAACTAATACTGGTCTCACAGGAAAGGATCAAAGCACAGACTCTAAGAAGTCTCACTCTTCTTGCACTTAAGGCGGCATTTAGCCTTTTTTATTTAATTCCGATCTAATTTCAGTGTTTCATCGTCAATGTGTATGTCCAATGAATACATTGACCCTGCACTGGTGTATCGCAAAACTAATACTGGTCTCACAGGGAGTGCTCAAAACACCGACTGGAAGAAGAGTCTCTATTCTTGTACTTATGGAGGCATTGTGCCTTTTGTATTTAATTCCGATGCGATTTCTGTGTTTCATCGTCATTGTGAAGGTCCAAGGAATACATTGAACCGGCAGTGGTGTATCGGAAACTAATACTGGTCTCACAGGAAAGGATCAAAGCACAGCCTCTAAGAGGTCTCACTCTTCTTGCACTTAAGGCGGCATTGAGCCTTTTTTATTTAATTCCGATCTAATTTCAGTGTTTCATCGTCAATGTGTATGTCCAAGGAATACATTGAACCTGCTGTGGTGTATCGCAAACTAATACTGGTCTCACAGGGAATGCTCAAAATACCGACTGTAAGAAGAGTCTCTATTCATGTACTTATGGACGCATTGTGCCACTTGTATTTAATTCCGATGCGATTTCTGTGTTTCATCGTCAATGTGAAGGTCCAAGGAATACATAGAACCTGCAGTGGTGTATCGGAAACTAATGCTGGTCTCACAGGAATGGATCTAGGCACAGACTCTAAGAAGTCTCACTCTTCGTGCACTTAAGATGGCATTGAGCCTTTTTTATTTAATTCCGATCTAATTTCAGTGTTTCATCGTCAATGTTTATGTCCAAGGAATACATTGAACCTGCAGTGGTGTATCGCAAACTAGTACTGGTCTCACAGGGAGTGCTCAAAACACCGACTGTAAGAAGAGTTTCTATTCTTGTACTTATGGAGGCATGGTGCCTTTTGTATTTAATTCCGATGCGATTTCTGTGTTTCATCGTCAATGTGAAGGTCCAAAGAATACATTGAACCTGCAGTGGTGTATCGGAAACTAATACTATTCTCACAGAAAAGGATCAAAGCACAGACTCTAAGAAGTCTCACTCTTCTTGCACTTAAGGCGGCAATGAGCCTTTTTTATTTAATTCCGATCTAATTTCAGTGTTTCATCGTCGATGTGAATGTCCAAGGAATACATTGAACCTGCAGTGGTGTATCGCAAACTAATACTGGCCTCACAGGAAGTGCTCAAAACACCGACTGTAAGAAGAGTCTCTATTCTTGTACTTATGGCGGCATTGTGCCTTTTGTATTTAATTCCGATGCGATTTCTGTGTTTCATCGTCAATGTGAAGGTCCAAGGAATACATTGAACCTGCAGTGGTGTATCGGAAACTAATACTGGTCTCACAGGAAAGGATCAAAGCACAGACTCTAAGAAGTCTCACTCTTCTTGCACTTAAGGCGGCATTGAGCCTTTTTTATTTAATTCCGATCTAATTTCAGTGTTTCATCGTCAATGTGTATGTCCAAGGAATACATTGAACCCGCAGTGGTGTATCGCAAACAAATACTGGTCTCACAGGGAGTGCTCAAAACACCGACTGTAAGAAGAGTATCTATTCTTGTACTTATGGAGGCATTGTGCCTTTTGTATTTAATTCCGATGCGATTTCTGTGTTTCATCGCCAATGTGAAGGTCCAAGGAATACATTGAACCTGCAGTGGTGTATCGGAAACTAATACTGGTCTCACAGGAAAGGATCAAAGCACAGACTCTAAGAAGTCTCACTCTTCATGCACTTAAGGCGGCATTGAGCCTTTTTTATTTAATTCCGATCTAATTTCAGTGATTCATCGTCAATGTGTATGTCCAAGGATTACATTGAACCTGCAGTGGTGTATCGCAAACTGATACTGGTCTCACAGGGAGTGCTCAAACCACCGACTGTAAGAAGGGTCTCTTTTCTTGTACTTAAGAGGCATTGTGCCTTTTGTATTTAATTCCGATGCGATTTCTGTGTTTCATCGTCAATGTGAAGGTCCAAGGAATACATTGAACCTGCAGTGGTGTATCGGAAACTAATCCTGGTCTCACAGGAAAGGATCAAAGCACAGACTCTAAGAAGTCTCACTCTTCTTGCACTTAAGGCGGCATTTAGCCTTTTTTATTTAATTCCGATCTAATTTCAGTGTTTCATCGTCAATGTGTATGTCCAATGAATACATTGACCCTGCACTGGTGTATCGCAAACTAATACTGGTCTCACAGGGAGTGCTCAAAACACCGACTGGAAGAAGAGTCTCTATTCTTGTACTTATGGAGGCATTGTGCCTTTTGTATTTAATTCCGATGCGATTTCTGTGTTTCATCGTCAATGTGAAGGTCCAAGGAATACATTGAACCGGCAGTGGTGTATCGGAAACTAATACTGGTCTCACAGGAAAGGATCAAAGCACAGCCTCTAAGAGGTCTCACTCTTCTTGCACTTAAGGCGGCATTGAGCCTTTTTTATTTAATTCCGATCTAATTTCAGTGTTTCATCGTCAATGTGTATGTCCAAGGAATACATTGAACCTGCTGTGGTGTATCGCAAACTAATACTGGTCTCACAGGGAATGCTCAAAATACCGACTGTAAGAAGAGTCTC
Source organism: Schistocerca americana (assembly GCF_021461395.2). Lineage (NCBI taxonomy): Eukaryota > Metazoa > Arthropoda > Insecta > Orthoptera > Acrididae > Schistocerca > Schistocerca americana. The sequence goes on along the minus strand of NC_060123.1, from coordinate 727,650,189 downwards.
TATTCATGTACTTATGGAGGCATTGTGCCACTTGTATTTAATTCCGATGCGATTTCTGTGTTTCATCGTCAATGTGAAGGTCCGAGGAATACATAGAACCTGCAGTGGTGTATCGGAAACTAATACTGGTCTCACAGGAAAGGATCAAAGCACAGACTCTATGAAGTCTCACTCTTCTTGCACTTAAGGCGGCATTGAGCCTTTTTTATTTAATTCCGATCTAATTTCAGCGTTTCATCGTCAATGTGTATGTCCAAGGAATACATTGAACCTGCAGTGGTGTATCGCAAACTAATACTGGTCTCACAGGGAGTGTTCACAACACCGACTGTAAGAAGAGTCTCTATTCTTGTACTTAGGGAGGCATTGTGCCTTTTGTATTTAATTCCGATGCGATTTCTGTGTTTCATCGTCAATGTGAATGTCCAAGGAATACATTGAACCTGCAGTGGTGTATCGGAAACTAATACTGGTCTCACAGGAAAGGATCCAACACAGACTCTAAGAAGTCTCACTCTTCTTGCCCTTAAGGCGGCATTGAGCTTTTTTATTTAATTCCGATCTAATTTCAGTGTTTCATCGTCAATGTGTATGTAAAAGGAATACATTGAACCTGCAGTGGTGTATCGGAAACTAATACTGGTCTCATAGGAAAGGATCAAAGCACAGACTATAAGAAGTCTCACTCCTTTTGCACTTAAGGTGGCATTGTGCCTTTTGTATTTAATTCCGATGCGATTTCTGTGTTTCATCGTCAATGTGAAGGTCCAAGGAATACATAGAACCTGCAGTGGTGTATCGGAAACTAATGCTGGCCTCACAGGAAAGGATCTAAGCACAGACTCTAAGAAGTCTCACTCTTCGTGCACTTAAGATGGCATTGAGCCTTTTTTATTTAATTCCGATCTAATTTCAGTGTTTCATCGTCAATGTTTATGTCCAAGGAATACATTGAACCTGCAGTGGTGTATCGCAAACTAGTACTGGTCTCACAGGGTGTGCTCAAAACACCGACTGTAAGAAGAGTCTCTATTCTTGTACTTATGGAGGCATGGTGCCTTTTGTATTTAATTCCGATGCGATTTCTGTGTTTCATCGTCAATGTGAAGGTCCAAAGAATACATTGAACCTGCAGTGGTGTATCGGAAACTAATACTATTCTCACAGGAAAGGATCAAAGCACAGACTCTAAGAAGTCTCACTCTTCTTGCACTTAAGGCGGCAATGAGCCTTTTTTATTTAATTCCGATCTAACTTCAGTGTTTCATCGTCGATGTGAATGTCCAAGGAATACATTGATCCTGCAGTGGTGTATCGCAAACTAATACTGGCCTCACAGGAAGTGCTCAAAATACCGACTGTAAGAAGAGTCTCTATTCTTGTACTTATGGCGGCATTGTGCCTTTTGTATTTAATTCCGATGCGATTTCTGTGTTTCATCGTCAATGTGAAGGTCCAAGGAATACATTGAACCTGCAGTGGTGTATCGGAAACTAATACTGGTCTCACAGGAAAGGATCAAAGCACAGACTCTCAGAAGTTTCACTCTACTTGCACTTAAGGCAGCATTGAGCCTTTTTTATTTGATTCCGATCTAATTTCAGTGTTTTATCGTCAATGTGTATGACCAAGGAATACATTGAACCTGCAGTGGTGTACCGAAAACTAATACTGGTCTCACAGGGAGTGCTCAAAACACCGACTGTAAGAAGAGTCTCTATTCTTGTACTTATGGAGGCATTGAGCCTTTTTTATTTAATTGCGATTTAATTTCAGTGTTTCATCGTCAATGTGTATTTCCAAGGAATACATTGAACTTGCAGTGGTGTATCGCCAACTAATACTGGTCTCACAGGGAGTGCTCAAAACACCGACTGTAAGAAGAGTCTCTATTCATGTACTTATGGAGGCATTGTGCCTTTTGTATTTAATTCCGATGCGATTTCTGTGTTTCATCGTCAATGTGAATGTCCAAGGAATACATTGAACCTGCAGTGGTGTATCGGAAACTAATACTGGTCTCACAGGAAAGGATCAAAGCACAGACTCTAAGAAGTCTCACTCTTCTTGCACTTAAGGCGGCATTGAGCCTATTTTATTTAATTCCGATCTAATTTCAGTGTTTCATCGTCAATGTGTATGTCCAAGGATTACATTGAACCAGCAGTGGTGTATCGCAAACTAATACTGGTCTCACAGGGAGTGTTCACAACACCGACTGTAAGAAGAGTCTCTATTCTTGTACTTAGGGAGGCATTGTGCCTTTTGTATTTAATTCCGATGCGATTTCTGTGTTTCATCGTCAATGTGAATGTCCAAGGAATACATTGAACCTGCAGTGGTGTATCGGAAACTAATACTGGTCTCACAGGAAAGGATCCAACACAGACTCTAAGAAGTCTCACTCTTCTTGCCCTTAAGGCGGCATTGAGCTTTTTTATTTAATTCCGATCTAATTTCAGTGTTTCATCGTCAATGTGTATGTAAAAGGAATACATTGAACCTGCAGTGGTGTATCGGAAACTAATACTGGTCTCATAGGAAAGGATCAAAGCACAGACTATAAGAAGTCTCACTCCTTTTGCACTTAAGGTGGCATTGTGCCTTTTGTATTTAATTCCGATGCGATTTCTGTGTTTCATCGTCAATGTGAAGGTCCAAGGAATACATAGAACCTGCAGTGGTGTATCGGAAACTAATGCTGGTCTCACAGGAAAGGATCTAAGCACAGACTCTAAGAAGTCTCACTCTTCGTGCACTTAAGATGGCATTGAGCCTTTTTTATTTAATTCCGATCTAATTTCAGTGTTTCATCGTCAATGTTTATGTCCAAGGAATACATTGAACCTGCAGTGGTGTATCGCAAACTAGTACTGGTCTCACAGGGTGTGCTCAAAACACCGACTGTAAGAAGAGTCTCTATTCTTGTACTTATGGAGGCATGGTGCCTTTTGTATTTAATTCCGATGCGATTTCTGTGTTTCATCGTCAATGTGAAGGTCCAAAGAATACATTGAACCTGCAGTGGTGTATCGGAAACTAATACTATTCTCACAGGAAAGGATCAAAGCACAGACTCTAAGAAGTCTCACTCTTCTTGCACTTAAGGCGGCAATGAGCCTTTTTTATTTAATTCCGATCTAACTTCAGTGTTTCATCGTCGATGTGAATGTCCAAGGAATACATTGATCCTGCAGTGGTGTATCGCAAACTAATACTGGCCTCACAGGAAGTGCTCAAAATACCGACTGTAAGAAGAGTCTCTATTCTTGTACTTATGGCGGCATTGTGCCTTTTGTATTTAATTCCGATGCGATTTCTGTGTTTCATCGTCAATGTGAAGGTCCAAGGAATACATTGAACCTGCAGTGGTGTATCGGAAACTAATACTGGTCTCACAGGAAAGGATCAAAGCACAGACTCTCAGAAGTTTCACTCTTCTTGCACTTAAGGCAGCATTGAGCCTTTTTTATTTGATTCCGATCTAATTTCAGTGTTTTATCGTCAATGTGTATGACCAAGGAATACATTGAACCTGCAGTGGTGTACCGAAAACTAATACTGGTCTCACAGGGAGTGCTCAAAACACCGACTGTAAGAAGAGTCTCTATTCTTGTACTTATGGAGGCATTGAGCCTTTTTTATTTAATTGCGATTTAATTTCAGTGTTTCATCGTCAATGTGTATTTCCAAGGAATACATTGAACCTGCAGTGGTGTATCGCCAACTAATACTGGTCTCACAGGGAGTGCTCAAAACACCGACTGTAAGAAGAGTCTCTATTCATGTACTTATGGAGGCATTGTGCCTTTTGTATTTAATTCCGATGCGATTTCTGTGTTTCATCGTCAATGTGAATGTCCCAGGGAATACATAGAACCTGCAGTGGTGTATCGGAAACTAATACTGGTCTCACAGGAAAGGATCAAAGCACAGACTCTAAGAAGTCTCACTCTTCTTGCACTTAAGGCGGCATTGAGCCTATTTTATTTAATTCCGATCTAATTTCAGTGTTTCATCGTCAATGTGTATGTCCAAGGATTACATTGAACCAGCAGTGGTGTATCGCAAACTAATACTGGTCTCACAGGGAGTGCTCAAACCACCGACTGTAAGAAGAGTCTCTATTCTTGTACTTAAGAGGCATTGTGCATTTTGTATTTAATTCCGATGCGATTTCTGTGTTTCATCGTCAATGTGAAGGTCCAAGGAATACATTGAACCTGCAGTGGTGTATCGGAAACTAATACTGGTCTCACAGGAAAGGATCAAAGCACAGACTCTAAGAAGTCTCACTCTTCTTGCACTTAAGGCGGCATTTAGCCTTTTTTATTTAATTCCGATCTAATTTCAGTGTTTCATCGTCAATGTGTATGTCCAATGAATACATTGACCCTGCACTGGTGTATCGCAAACTAATACTGGTCTCACAGGGAGTGCTCAAAACACCGACTGCAAGAAGAGTATCTATTCTTGTACTTATGGAGGCATTATTCCTTTTGTATTTAATTCCGATGCGATTTCTGTTGTTCATCAGCAATGTGAAGGTCCAAGGAATACATTGAACCTGCAGTGGTGTACCGAAAACTAATACTGGTCTCACAGGGAGTGCTCAAAACACCGACTGTAAGAAGAGTCTCTATTCTTGTACTTATGGAGGCATTGAGCCTTTTTTATTTAATTGCGATTTAATTTCAGTGTTTCATCGTCAATGTGTATTTCCAAGGAATACATTGAACCTGCAGTGGTGTATCGCCAACTAATACTGGTCTCACAGGGAGTGCTCAAAACACCGACTGTAAGAAGAGTCTCTATTCATGTACTTATGGAGGCATTGTGCCTTTTGTATTTAATTCCGATGCGATTTCTGTGTTTCATCGTCAATGTGTATGTCCCAGGGAATACATAGAACCTGCAGTGGTGTATCGGAAACTAATACTGGTCTCACAGGAAAGGATCAAAGCACAGACTCTAAGAAGTCTCACTCTTCTTGCACTTAAGGCGGCATTGAGCCTATTTTATTTAATTCCGATCTAATTTCAGTGTTTCATCGTCAATGTGTATGTCCAAGGATTACATTGAACCAGCAGTGGTGTATCGCAAACTAATACTGGTCTCACAGGGAGTGCTCAAACCACCGACTGTAAGAAGAGTCTCTATTCTTGTACTTATGAGGCATTGTGCATTTTGTATTTAATTCCGATGCGATTTCTGTGTTTCATCGTCAATGTGAAGGTCCAAGGAATACATTGAACCTGCAGTGGTGTATCGGAAACTAATACTGGTCTCACAGGAAAGGATCAAAGCACAGACTCTAAGAAGTCTCACTCTTCTTGCACTTAAGGCGGCATTTAGCCTTTTTTATTTAATTCCGATCTAATTTCAGTGTTTCATCGTCAATGTGTATGTCCAATGAATACATTGACCCTGCACTGGTGTATCGCAAACTAATACTGGTCTCACAGGGAGTGCTCAAAACACCGACTGCAAGAAGAGTATCTATTCTTGTACATATGGAGGCATTGTTCCTTTTGTATTTAATTCCGATGCGATTTCTGTTGTTCATCGCCAATGTGAAGGTCCAAGGAATACATTGAACCTGCAGTGGTGTATCGGAAACTAATACTGGTCTCACAGGAAAGGATAAGAGCACAGACTCTAAGAAGTCTCACTCTTCTTGCACTTAAGGCGGCATTGAGCCTTTATTATTTAATTTCGATCTAATTTCAGTGTTTCATCGTCAATGTGTATGTCCAAGGAATACATTGAACCTGCAGTGGTGTATCGCAAACTAATACTGGTCTCACAGGGAGTGCTCAAAACACCGACTGTATGGAGAGTCTCTATTCTTGTACTTATGGAGGCAATGTGCCTTTTGTATTTAATTCCGATGCGATTTCTGTGTTTCATCGTCAATGTGAAGGTCCAAGGAATACATTGAACCTGCAGTGGTGTATCGGAGACTAATACTGGTCTCACAGGAAAGGATCAAAGCACAGACTCTCAGAAGTCTCACTCTTCTTGCACTTAAGGCGGCATTGAGCCTTTTTTATTTAATTCCGATCTAATTTCAGTGTTTCATCGTCAATGTGTATGTCCAAGGAATACATTGAACCTGCAGTGGTGTATCAAAAACTAATACTGGTCTCACAGGGAGTGCTCAAAACACCGACTGTAAGAAGAGTCTCTATTCTTGTACTTATGGAGGCATTGAGCCTTTTCTATTTAATTCCGATCTAATTTCAGTGTTTCATCGTCAATGTGTATTTCCAAGGAATACATTGAACCTGTAGTGGTGTATCGCCAACTAATACTGGTCTCACAGGTTGTGCTCAAATCACCGACTGTAAGAAGAGTCTCTATTCTTGTATTTATGGAGGCATTGTGCCTTTTGTATTTAATTCCGATGCGATTTCTGTGTTTCATCGTCAATGTGAAGGTCCAAGGAATACATAGAACCTGCAGTGGTGTATCGGAAACTAATACTGGTCTCACAGGAAAGGATCAAAGCACAGACTCTAAGAAGTCTCACTCTTCTTGCACTTAAGGCGGCATTGAGCCTTTTTTATTTAATTCCGATCTAATTTCAGTGTTTCATCGTCAATGTGTATGTCCAAGGATTACATTGAACCTGCCGTGGTGTATCGCAAACTAATACTGGACTCACAGGGAGTGCTCAAAACACCGACTGTAAGAAGAGTCTCTATTCTTGTACTTATGGAGGCATTGTGCCTTTTGTATTTAATTCCGACGCGATTTCTGTGTTTCATCGTCAATGTGAATGTCCAAGGAATACATTGAACCTGCAGTGGTGTATCGGTAACTAATACTGGTCTCACAGGAAAGGATCAAAGCACAGACTCTAAGAAGTCTCACTCTTCCTGCTCTTAAGGCGGCATTGAGCCTTTTTTATTTAATTCCGATCTAATTTCAGTGTTTCATCGTCAATGTGTATGTCCAAGGAATACATTGAACCTGCCGTGGTGTATCGCAAACTAATACTGGACTCACAGGGAGTGCTCAAAACACCGACTGTAAGAAGAGTCTCTATTCTTGTACTTATGGAGGCATTGTGCCTTTTGTATTTAATTCCGACGCGATTTCTAAGTTTCATCGTCAATGTGAAAGTCCAAGGATTACATTGAACCTGCAGTGGTGTATCGGAAACTAATACTGGTCTCACAGGAAAGGATCAAAGCACAGACTATAAGAAGTCTCACTCTTCTTGCACTTAAGTCGGCATTGTGCGTTTTGTATTTAATTCGATGCGATTTCTGTGTTTCATCGTCAGTGTGTATGTCCAAGGAATACATTGAACCAGCAGTGGTGTATCGGAAACTAATACTGGTCTCACAGGTAAGGATCAATGCACAGACTCTAAGAAGTCTCACTCTTCTTGCACTTAAGGCGGCATTGTGCCTGTTGTATTTATCTCCGATGTGATTTCTGTGTTTCATCTTCAATGTGAAGGTCCAAGGAATACATTGAACCTGCAGTGGTGTATCGGATACTAATACTGGTCTCACAGGAAAGGATCAAAGCACAGACTCTAAGAAGTCTCACTGTTCTTGCACCTAAGGCGGCATTGGGCCTTTTGTATTTAATTCCGATGTGATTTCTGTGTTTCATCGTCAATGTGAAGATCCAAGGAATACATTGAACCCGCAGTGGTGTATCGGAAACTAATCCTGGTCTCACAGGTAAGGATCAAATCACAGACTCTAAGATGTCTCACTCTTCTTGCACTTAAGGCGGCATTGAGCCTTTTTTATTTAATTCCGATCTAATTTCAGTGTTTCATCGTCAATATGTATGTCCAAGGAATATAATGAACCTGCAGTGGTGTATCACAAACTAATACTGGTCATACAGGGAGTGCACAAAACACCGACTGTAAGAAGAGTTTCTATTCTTGTACTTATGGAGGAATTGTGCCTTTTGTATTTAATTCCGACGCGATTTCTGTGTTTCATCGTCAATGTGAAGGTCCAAGGATTACATTGAAATTGCAGTGGTGTATCCTAAACTAATACTGGTCACACAGGAAAGGATCAAACACAGATTATAAGAAGTCTCACTCTTCTTGCACTTATGGCGGCATTGAGCCTTTTTTATTTCATTCCTATCTAATTTCAGTGTTTCATCGTTAATGTGTATGTCGAAGGAATACATTGAACCTGCAGTGGTGTATCGGAAACTAATACTGGTCCCACAGGAAAGGATCAAAGCACAGACTATAAGAAGTCTCACTCTTCTTGCACTTAAGTCGGCATTGTGCCTTTTGTATTTAATTCCGATGCGATTTCTGTGTTTCATCGTCAATCTGTAGGTCCAAGGAATGCATTGAACCTGCAGTGGTGTATCGCAAACTAATACTGGCCCCACAGGGAGTGCTCAAAACACCGACTGTAAGAAGAGTCTCAATTCTTGTACTTATGGTGGCCAAGTGCCTTTTGTATTTAATTCTGACGCGATTTCTGTGTTTCATCGTCAATGTGAAAGTCCAAGGATTACATTGAAATTGCAGTGGTGTATCGGAAACTAATTATGGTCTCACAGGAAAGGATCAAAACACAGTCTATAAGTAGTCTCACTCTTCTTGCAATTAAGGCGGCATTGAGCCTTTTTTATTTAATTCCGATATAATTTCAGTGTTTCATCGTCAATGTGTATGTCCAAGGAATACATTAAACCTGCAGTGGTGTATCGGAAACTAATACTGGTCTAATAGGGAATGCTCAAAACAATAACTGTAAGAAGTGTGTCTATTCTTGTACTTAAGGCTGCATTGTGCCTTTTGTATCTAATTCTGACGCGATTTCTGAATTTCGTAGTCAATGTGAAGGTCAAAGGAATACATTGAACCTGCAGTGGTGTGTCGGAAACTAATACTGGTCTCACACGGAATGATCAAAACACCGACTGTAAGAAGAGTCTCTGTTCTTGCACTTAAGTCGGCATTGTGCCTTTTGTAACTAATTCCGATGCGATTTCTGTGTTTCATCGTCAATGTGAAAGTCCAAGGAACGCATTGAACCTGCAGTGGAGTATCGGAAACTAATACTGGTCTCACAGGAAAGGATCAATGCACAGACTCTAAGATGTCTCACTCTTCTTGCACTTAAGGCGGCATTGTGCCTTTTGTATTTAATTCCGATGCGATTTCTGTGTTTCATCGTCAATGTGAAGGTCCAAGGAATACATTGAACCTGCAGTGGTGTACCGGAAACTATTACTGGTCTCACAGGTAAGGATCAAAGCACAGACTCTAAGAAGTCTCACTCTTCTTGCACTTAAGGCGGCATTGTGCCTTTTGTATTTAATTCCGATGTAATTTCAGTGTTTCATCGTCAATGTGTATGTCCAAGGAATACATTGAACCTGCAGTGGTGTATCGGAAACTAATACTGGTCTCACAGGGAATGCTCAAAACACCGATTGTAGAAGAGTTCTACTCTTGTACTTAAGGCTGCATTGTGCGTTTTGAATTTAATTCCAGGCGATTTCTGAGTTTCATCGACAATGTGAAGGTCCAGGGAATACATTGAACTTGCAGTGGTGTGTCGGAAACTAATACTGGTCTCACAGGGAATGCTCAAAGCACCGACTGTAAGATGAGTCCCTGTTCTTGTACTTAAGGTGGCATTGTGCCTTTTGTATTTAATTCCGATGCGATTTCTGTGTTTCATCGTCAATGTGAAGGTCCAAAGAATAAACTGAAATTGCAGTGGAGTATCGGAAACTAATACTGGTCTCACAAGAAACGATCAATGCACAGACTCTAAGAAGTCTCACTCTTCTTGCACTTAAGGCGGTATTGTGCCTTTTCTATTTATTTCCGATGCGATTTCTGTGTTTCATCGTCAATGTGAAGGTCCTAGGAATACATTGAACCTGCAGTGGTGTATCGGATACTAATACTGGTCTCACAGGAAAGGAACAAAGCACCGACTCTAAGAAGTCTCACTCTTCTTGCACTTAAGGCGGTAGTGCGCCTTTTGTATTTAATTCCGATGTAATTTCAGTGTTTCATCGTCAATGTGTATGTCCAAGGAATACATTGAAACAGTAGTGGTGTATCGGAAACTAATACTGGTCTCACAGGGAGTGCTCAAAGCACCGACTGTAAGAAGAGTCTCTATTCTTGTACTTATGGAGGCCATGTGCCTTTTGTATTTAATTCTGACGTGATTTCTGTGTTTCATCGTCAATGTGTAGGTCCAAGGATTACATTGAAATTGCAGTGGTGTATCGGAAACCAATAATGGTCTCACAGGAAAGGATCAAAGCACAGACTATAAGAAGTCTCACTCTTCTTGCACTTAAGGCTGCATTGAGCCTTTTTTATTTAATTCCGATCTAATTTCAGTGTTTCATCGTCAATGTGGCTGTCCAAGGAATACATTGAACCTGCAGTGGTGTATCGGAAACTAATACTGGTCTCATAGGGAATGCTCAAAACAATAACTGTAAGAAGTGTGTCTATTCTTGTACTTAAGGCTGCATTGTGCCTTTTGTATTTAATTCTGACGCGATTTCTGAATTTCATAGTCAATGTGAAGGTCAAAGGAATACATTGAACATGCAGTGGTGTATAGGAAACTAATACTGGTCCCACAGGAAAGGATCAAAGCACAGGCTCTAAGAAGTCTCTCTCCTCTTGCACTTAAGGCGGCATTGAGCCTTTTTTATTTAATTCCGATCTAATTTCTGTGTTTCTTCGTCAATGTGTATGTCCAAGGAATACATTGAACCTGCAGTGGTGTATCGCAAACTAATACTGGTCTCACAGGGAGTGCTCAAAACACCGACTGTAAGAATAGTCTCTATTCTTGTACTTATGGAGGAATTGTGCCTTTTGTATTTAATTCCGATGCGATTTCTGTGTTTCATCGTCAATGTGAAGGTCCAAGGAATACATTGAACCTGCAGTGGAGTATCGGAGACTAATACTGGTCTCACAGGAAAGGATCAAAGCACAGACTCTAAGAAGCCACACTCTTCTTGCACTTAAGGCGGCATTGAGCCTTTTTTATTTAATTCTGATCTAATTTCAGTGTTTCATCGTCAATGTGTATGTCCAAGGAATACATTGAACCTGCAGTGGTGTATCGCAAACTAGTACTGGTCTCACAGGGAGTGCTCAAAACACCGACTGTAAGAAGAGTCTCTATTCTTGTACTTATGGAGGCATTGTGCTTATTGTATTTAATTCCGATGCGATTTCTGTGTTTCATCGTCAATGTGAAGGTCCAAGGAATACATTGAACCTGCAGTGGTGTATCGGACACTAATACTAATCTCACAGGAAAGGATCAAAGCACAGACTATAAGAAGTCTCACTCTTCTTGCACTTAAGGCGGCATTGAGCCTTTTTTATTTAATTCCGATCTAATTTCAGTGTTTCATCGTCAATGTGTATGTCCAAGGAATACATTGAACCTGCAGTGGTGTATCGCAAACTAATACTGGTCTCACAGGGAGTGCTCAAAACACCGACTGTAAGAAGAGTCTCTATTCTTGTACTTATGGCGGCATTGTGCCTTTTGTACTTAATTCCGGTGCGATTTCTGTGTTTCATCGTCAATGTTAAGGTCCAAGGAATACATCGAACCTGCAGTGGTGTATCGGAAACTAATACTGGTCTCACAGGAAAGGATCAAAGCACAGACTCTAAGAAGTCTCACTCTTCATTGCACTTAAGGCGGCATTTAGCCTTTTTTATTTAATTCCGATATAATTTCAGTGTTTCATCGTCAATGCGTATGTCCAAGGAATACATTGAACCTGCAGTGGTGTATCGCAAACTAATACTGGTCTCACAGGGAGTGCTCAAAACACCGACTGTAAGAAGAGTATCTATTCTTGTACTTACGGAGGCATTGTTCCTTTTGTATTTAATTCCGATGCGATTTCTGTGTTTCATCGTCAATGTGAAGGTCCAAGGAATACATTGAACCTGCAGTGGTGTATCGGAAACTAATACTGGTCTCACAAAAAAGGATCAAAGCACAGACTCTAAGAAGTCTCACTCTTCTTGCACTTAAGGCGGCATTGAGCCTTTTTTATTTAATTTCGATCTAATTTCAGTGTTTCATCGTCAATGTGTATGTCCAAGGAATACATTGAACCTGCAGTGGTGTATCGCAAACTAATACTGGTCTCACAGGGAGTGCTCAAAACACCGACTGTAAGAAGAGTCTCTATTCTTGTACTTATGGAGGCAATGTGCCTTTTGTATTTAATTCCGATGCGATTTCTGTGTTTCATCGTCAATGTGAAGGTCCAAGGAATACATTGAACCTGCAGTGGTGTATCGGAGACTAATACTGGTCTCACAGGAAAGGATCAAAGCACAGACTCTCAGAAGTCTCACTCTTCTTGCACTTAAGGCGGCATTGGGCCTTTTTTATTTAATTCCGATCTAATTTCAGTGTTTCATCGTCAATGTGTATGTCCAAGGAATACATTGAACCTGCAGTGTTGTATCGAAAACTAATACTGGTCTCACAGGGAGTGCTCAAAACACCGACTGTAAGAAGAGTCTCTATTCTTGTACTTATGGAGGCATTGTGCCTTTTGTATTTAATTCCGATGCGATTTCTTTGTTTCATCGTCAATGTGAAGGTCCAAGGAATACATAGAACCTGCAGTGGTGTATCGGAAACTAATACTGGACTTACAGGAAAGGATCAAAGCACAGACCCTAAGAAGTCTCACTCTTCTTGCACTTAAGGCGGCATTGAGCCTTTTTTATTCAATTCCGATCTAATTTCAGTGTTTCATCGTCAATGTGTATGTCCAAGGATTACATTGAACCTGCAGTGGTGTATCGCAAACTAATACTGGTCTCACAGGGAGTGCTCAAAACACCGACTGTAAGAAGAGTCTGTATTCTTGTACTTAAGAGGCATTGTGCATTTTGTATTTAATTCCAATGCGATTTCTGTGTTTCATCGTCAATGTGAAGGTCCAAGGAATACATTGAACCTGCAGTGGTGTATCGGAAACTAATACTGGTCTCACAGGAAAGGATCAAAGCACAGACTCTAAGAAGTCTCACTCTTCTTGCACTTAAGGCGGCATTTAGCCTTTTTTATTTAATTCTGATCTAATTTCAGTGTTTCATCGTCAATGTGTATGTCCAACGAATACATTGACCCTGCACTGGTGTATCGCAAACTAATACTGGTCTCACAGGGAGTGCTCAAAACACCGACTGTAAGAAGAGTCTCTATTCTTGTACTTATGGAGGCATTGTGCCTTTTGTATTTAATTCCGATGCGATTTCTGTCTTTCATCGTCATTGTGAAGGTCCAAGGAATACATTGAACCGTCAGTGGTGTATCGGAAACTAATACTATTCCCACTGGAAAAGATCAAAACACAGACTCTAAGAGGTCTCACTCTTCTTGCACTTAAGGCGGCATTGAGCCTTTTTTATTTAATTCCGATCTAATTTCAGTGTTTCATCGTCAATCTGTACGTCCAAGGAATACATTGAACCTGCTGTCGTGTATCGCAAACTAATACTGGTCTCACAGGGAATGCTCAAAATACCGACTGTAAGAAGAGTCTGTATTCATGTACTTAGGGAGGCATTGTGCCATTTGTATTTAATTCCGATGCGATTTCTGTGTTTCATCGTCAATGTGAAGGTCCGAGGAATACATAGAACCTGCAGTGGTGTATCGGAAACTAATACAGGTCTCACAGGAAAGGATCAAAGCACAGACTCTATGAAGTCTCACTCTTCTTGCACTTAAGGCGGCATTGAGCCTTTTTTATTCAATTCCGATCTAATTTCAGTGTTTCATCGTCAATGTGTATGTCCAAGGAATACATTGAATATGCAGTGGTGTATCGCAAACTAATACTGGTCTCACAGGGAGTGCTCAAATCCCCGACTGTAAGAAGAGTCTCTATTCTTGTACTTAGGGAGGCATTGTGCCTTTTGTATTTATTTCCGATGCGATTTCTGTGTTTCATCGTCAATGTGAATGTCCAAGGAATACATTGAACCTGCGGTGGTGTATCGGAAACTAATACTGGTCTCACAGGAAAGGATATAACACAGACTCTAAGAAGTCTCACTCTTCTTGCCCTTAAGGCAGCATTGAGCTTTTTTATTTAATTCCGATCTAATTTCAGTGTTTCATCGTCAATGTGTATGTCCAAGGAATACATTGAACCTGCAGTGGTGTATCGCAAACTAACACTGGTCTCACAGGGAGTGCTCAAAACACCGACTGTAAGAATAGTCTCTATTCTTGTACGTATGGAGGCATTGTGCCTATTGTATTTAATTCCGATGCGATTTCTGTGTTTCATCGTCAATGTGAAGGTCCAAGGAATACATTGAACCTGCAGTGGTGTATCGGAAACTAATACTGGTCTCACAGGAAAGGATCAAAGCACAGACTATAAGAAGTCTCACTCTTCTCGCACTTAAGTCGGCATTGTGCCTTATGTATTTAATTCCGATGCGATTTCTGTGTTTCATCGTCAATGTGTATGTCCAAGGAATACATTGAACCAGCAGTGGTGTATCGGAAACTAATACTGGTCTCACAGGAAAGGAACAATGCACAGACTCTAAGAAGTCTCACTCTTCATGCACTTAAGGCGGCATTGTGCCTGTTGTATTTATCTCCGATGTGATTTCTGTGTTTCATCTTCAATGTAAAGGTCCAAGGAATACATTGAACCTGCAGTGGTGTATCGGAAACTAATACTGGTCTCACAGGAAAGGATCAATGCACAGACCATAAGAAGTCTCACTCTTCTTGCATTTATGGCGGCATTGTGCCTGTTGTATTTATCTCCGATGTGATTTCTGTGTTTCATTCGTCAATGTGAAGGTCCAAGGAATACATTGAACCGGCAGTGGTGTGTCGGAAACTAATACTGGTCTCACAGGAAAGGATCAAAGAACAGACTCGAAGAAGTGTCTCTCTTCTTGCACTTAAGGCGGCATTGTGCCTTTTGTATTTAATTCCGATGCGATTTCTGTGTTTCATCGTCAACGTGAAGGTCCAAGGAATACATAGAACATGTAGTGGTGTATCGGAAACTAATACTGGTCTCACAGGAAAGGATCAAAGCACAGACTCTAAGAAGTCTCACTCTTCTTGCACTTAAGGCGGCATTGAGACTTTTTTATTTAATTCCGATCTAATTTCAGTGTTTCATTGTCAATGTGTATGTCCAAGGAATACATTGAACCTGCAGTGGTGTATCGCAAACTGTTACTGGTCTCACAGGGAGTGCTCAAAACACCGACAGTAAGAAGAGTCTCTATTCTTGTACTTATGGAGGCATTGTTCCTTTAGTATTTCATTCCGACGCGATTTCTGTGTTTCATCGTCAATGTGAAGGTCCAAGGATTACATTGAACCTGCAGTGGTGTATCGGAAACTAATACTGGACTCACAGGAAAGGATCAAAGCACAGACGATAAGAAGTCTCACTGTTCTTGAACTTAAGTCGGCATTGTCCCTTTTGTATTTAATTCCGATGCGATTTCTGTGTTTCATCGTCAATGTGTATGTCCAAGGAATACATTGACCCAGCAGTGGTGTATCAAAAACTAGTACTGGTCTCACAGGAAACGATCAATTCACAGACTCTAAGAAGTCTCACTCTTCTTGCACTTAAGGCGGCATTGTGCCTGTTGTATTAATCTCCGATGTGATTTCTGTGTTGCATCGTCAATGTAAAGGTCCAAGAATACATTGAACCTGCAGTGGAGTATCGGAAATTAATATTGGTCCCACAGGAAAGGATCAACGCACAGACTCTAGGAAGTCTCACTGTTCTTGCACCTAAGGCGGCATTGGGCATTTTGAATTTAATTCCGATGTGATTTCTGTGTTTCATCGTCAATGTGAAGATCCAAGGAATACATTGAACCTGCAGTGGTGTATCGGAAACTAATCCTGGTGTCACAGGAAAGGATCAAATCACAGACTCTAAGAAGTCTCACACTTCTTCCACTTAAGAAGGCATTGAGCCTTTTTTATTTAATTCCGATCTAATTACAGTGTTTCATCGTCAATATGTATGTCCAAGGAATATATTGAACCTGCAGTGGTGTATCACAAACTAATAGTGGTCTCACAGGGAGTGCTCAAAACACCGACTGTAAGAAGAGTCTCTATTCTTGGACTTATTGAGGAATTGTGCCTTTTGTATTTAATTTCGACGCGATTTCTGTGTTTCATGGTCAATGTGAAGGTCCAAGGATTACATTGAAATTGCAGTGGTGTATCGGAAACTAATAATGGTCTCACAGGAAAGGATCAAAGCACAGACTATAAGAAGTCTCACTCTTCTTACACTTAAGGCGGCATTGAGCCTTTTTTATTTAATTCCGATCTAATTTCAGTGTTTCATCGTCAATGTGTATGTCCAAGGAATACATTGAACCTGCAGTGGTGTATCGGAAACTAATACTGGTCTCATAGGGAATGCTCAAAACAATAACTGTAAGAAGTGTGACTATTCTTGTACTTAAGGCTGCATTGTGCCTTTTGTATTTAATTCTGACGCGATTTCTGAATTTCATAGTCAATGTGAAGGTCAAAGGAATACATTGAACCTGCAGTGGCGTGTCGGAAACTAATACTGGTCTCACACGGAATGATCAAAGCACCGACTGTAAAAAGAGTCTCTGTTCTTGCACTTAAGTCGGCATTGTGCCTTTTGTATCTAATTCCGATGCGATTTCTGTGTTTCATCGTCAATGTGAAGGTCCAAGGAATGCATTGAACCTGCAGTGGAGTATCGGAAACTAATACTGGTCATACAGGAAAGGATCAATGCACAGACTCTAAGATGTCTCACTCTTCTTGCACTTAAGGCGGCATTGTGCCTTTTGTATCTAATTCCGATGCGATTTCTGTGTTTCACCGTCAATGTGAAGGACCAAGGAATGCATTGAACCTGCAGTGGAGTATCGGAAACTAATACTGGTCTCACAGGAAAGGATCAATGCACAGACTCTAAGATGTCTCTCTCTTCTTGCACTTAAGGCGGCATTGTGGCTTTTGTATTTAATTCCGATGCGATTTCTGTGTTTCATCGTCAATGTGAAGGTCCAGGGAATACATTGAACCTGCAGTGGTGTGTCGGAAACTAATACTGGTCTCACAGGGAAAGCTCAAAGCACCGACTGTAAGATGAGTCCCTGTTCTTGTACTTAAGGTGGCATTGTGCCTTTTGTATTTAATTCCGATGCGATTTCCGTGTTTCATCGTCAATGTGAAGGTCCAAAGAATAAACTGAACCTGCAGTGGAGTATCGGAAACTAATACTGGTCTCACAAGAAACGATCAATGCACAGACTCTAAGAAGTCTCACTCTTCTTGCACTTATGGCGGTATTGTGCCTTTTCTATTTAATTCCAATGCGATTTCTGTGTTTCATCGTCAATGTGAAGGTCCTAGGAATACATTGAACCTGCAGTGGTGTATCGGAAACTAATACTGGTCTCACAGGAAAGGAACAAAGCACAGATCTAAGAAGTCTCACTCTTCTTGCACTTAAGGCGGTAGGGCGCCTTTTGTATTAAATTCCGATGTAATTTCAGTGTTTCATCGTCAATGTGTATGTCCAAGGAATACATTGAAACAGTAGTGGTGTATCGGAAACTAATACTGGTCTCACAGGGAATGCTCAAAACACCGACTTTACTAAGAGTCTTTATTCTTGTACTTTAAGCGGCAATGTGTCTTTTGTATTTAATTCCGATGCGATTTCTGTGTTTTATCGTCAATGTGAAGGTCCAAGGAATACATTGAACCTGCAGTGGTGTTTCGGAAACTAATACTGGTCCCACAGGAAAGGATCAAAGCACCGACTCCAAGAAGTCCCACTCTTCTTGCACTTAAGGCGGCATTGCGCCTTTTGTATTTAATTCCAATGTAATTTCAGTGTTTCTTCGTCAAAGTGTATGTCCTAGGAATACATTGAACCTGCAGTGGTGTATCGGAAACCAATACTGGTCTCACAGGAAAGGATCAAAGCAGACACTCTAAGAAGTGTCACTCTCCTTGCACTTAAGGCGGCATTGTGCCTGTTGCATTTATCTCCGATGTGATTTCTGTGTTTCATCGTCAATGTAAAGGTCCAAGGAATACATTGAACCTGCAGTGCAGTATCGGAAATTAATATTGGTCCCACAGGAAAGGATCAACGCACAGACTCTAAGAAGTCTCACTGTTCTTGCACCTAAGGCGGCATTGGGCCTTTTGTATTTAATTACGATGTGATTTCTGTGTTTCATCGTCAATGTGAAGATCCAAGGAATACATTGAACCTGCAGTGGTGTATCGGAAACTAATCCTGGTCTCACAGGAAAGGATCAGATCACAGACTCTAAGAAGTCTCACTCTTCTTGCACTTAAGGCGGCATTGAGCCTTTTTTATTTAATTCCGATCTAATTTCAGTGTTTCATCGTCAATATGTATGTCCAAGGAATATATTGAACCTGCAGTGGCGTATCACAAACTAATACTGGTCTCACAGGGAGTGCTCAAAACACCGACTGTAAGAAGAGTCTCTATTCTTGTACTTATGGAGGATTTGTGCCTTTTGTATTTAATTGCGACGCGATATCTGTGTTTCATCGTCAATGTGAAGGTCCAAGGATTACATTGAAATGGCAGTGGTGTATCGGAAGCTAATACTGGTCTCACAGGAAAGAATCAAAGCACAGATTATAAGAAGTCTCACTCTTATTGCACTTATGGCGGCATTGAGCCTTTTTTATTTCATTCCGATCTAATTTCCGTGTTTCATCGTTAATGTGTATGTCGAAGGAATACATTGAGCCTGCAGTGGTGTATCGGAAACTAATACTGGTCTCACAGGAAAGGATCAAAGCACAGACTATAAGAAGTCTCACTCTTCTTGCACTTAAGTCGGCATTGTGCCTTTTGTATTTAATTCCGATGCGATTTCTGTGTTTCATCGTCAATCTGAAGGTCCAAGGAATGCATTGAAC
The DNA here is from genome assembly GCF_021461395.2 of Schistocerca americana. Lineage (NCBI taxonomy): Eukaryota > Metazoa > Arthropoda > Insecta > Orthoptera > Acrididae > Schistocerca > Schistocerca americana. Next base: position 727,631,182 of record NC_060123.1, on the reverse strand, counting down.
CTGCAGTGGTGTATCGGAAACTAATACTTGTCTCACAGGGAATGCTCAAAACAATAACTGTAAGAAGTGTGTCTATTCTTGTACTTAAGGCTGCATTGTGCCTTTTGTATTTAATTCTGACGCGATTTCTGAATTTCATAGTCAATGTGAAGGACAAAGGAATACATTGAACCTGCAGTGGTGTGTCGGAAACAAATACTGGTCTCACACGGAATGATCAAAGCACCGACTGTAAGAAGAGACTCTATTCTTGTACTTATGGAGGCCATGTGCCTTTTGTATTTAGATCTGACGCGATTTCTGTGTTTCATCGTCAATGTGAAGGTCCAAGGATTACATTGAAATTGCAGTGGTGTATCGGAAACTAGTAATGGTCTCACAGGAAAGGAATAAAGCACAGACTATAATAAGTCTCACTCTTCTTGCACTTAAGGCGGCATTGAGCCTTTTTTATTTAATTCCGATCTAATTTCAGTGTTTCATCGTCAATGTGTATGTCCAAGGAATACATTGAACCTGCAGTGGTGTATCGGAAACTAATACTTGTCTCACAGGGAATGCTCAAAACAATAACTGTAAGAAGTGTGTCTATTCTTGTACTTAAGGCTGCATTGTGCCTTTTGTATTTAATTCTGACACGATTTCTGAATTTCATAGTCAATGTGATGGACAAAGGAATACATTGAACCTGCAGTGGTGTGTCGGAAACTAATACTGGTCTCACACGGAATGATCAAAGCACCGACTGTAAGAAGGGTCTCTGTTCTTGCACTTAAGTCGGCATTGTGCCTTTTGTATTTCATTCCGATGCGATTTCTGTGTTTCATCGTCAATGTGAAGGTCCAAGGAATACATTGAACCTGCAGTGGTGTATCGGAAACTATTACTGGTCTCACAGGAAAGGATCAGAGCACAGACTCTAAGAAGTCTCACTCTTCTTGCACTTAAGGCGGCATTGTGCCTTTTGTATTTAATTCCGATGTAATTTCAGTGTTTCATCGTCAATGTGTATGTCCAAGGAATACATTGAACCTGCAGTGGTGTATCGGAAACTAATACTGGTCTCACAGGGAATGCTCAAAACACCGACTGCAGAAGAGTTCTACTCTTGTACTTAAGGCTGCATTGTACCTTTTGTATTTAATTCCGACGCGATTTCTGAGTTTCATCGTCAATGTGAAGGTCCAGGGAATACAGTGAACCTGCAGTGGTGTGTCGGAAACTAATACTGGTCTCACAGGGAATGCCCAAAGCACCGACTGTAAGATGAGACCCTGTTCTTGTACTTAAGGTTGCATTGTGCCTTTTGTATTTAATTCCGATGCGATTTCTGTGTTTCATCGTCAATGTGAAGGTCCAAAGAATAAACTGAACCTGCAGTGGAGTATCGGAAACTAATACTGGTCCCACAGGAAAGGATCAAAGCACAGACTCCAAGAAGTCCCACTCTTCTTGCACTTAAGGCGGCATTGCGCCTTTTGTATTTAATTCCGATGTAATTTCAGTGTTTCTTCGTCAAAGTGTATGTCCTAGGAATACATTGAACCTGCAGTGGTGTATCGGAAACCAATACTGGTCTCACAGGAAAGGATCAAAGCAGACACTCTAAGAAGTGTCACTCTTCTTGCACGTGAGGCAGCATTGTGCCTTTTGTATTTAATTCCGATGCCATTTCTGTGCTTCATCGTCAACGTGAAGGTCCAAGGAATACATAGATCCTGAAGAGGTGTATCGGAAACTAATACTGGTCTCACATGAAAGGATCAAAGCACAGACTGTAAGAAGTCTCAGTCTTCTTGCACTTAAGGCGGCATTGTGCATTTGGATTTAATTCCGATGCGATTTCTGTGTTTCATCGTCAATGTGAAGGTCCAAGGAATACATTGAACCTGCAGAGGAGTTTCGGAAACTAATACTGGTCCCACAGGAAAGGATCAATGCACAGACTGTAAGAAGTCGCACTCTTGTTGCACTTAAGGCGGCATTGTGCCTTTTGTATTTATTTCCGATGCGATTTCTGTGTTTCATCGTCAATGTGTATGTCCAAGGAATATATTGGACCAGCCGTGGTGTATCGGAAACTAATACTGGTCTCACAGGGAATGCTCAAAACACCGACTGTAAGAAAACTCTCTATTCTTGTACTTAAGGCGGCGTTGTGCCTTTTTATTTAATTCCGATGCGCTTTCTGTGTTTCATCGTCAATGTGAAGGTCCAAGGAATACATTGAACCTGCAGTGTAGTATTGGAAACTAATACAGGTCTCACAGCAAAGGATCAAAGGACTGACTCTAAGATGTCTCACTCTTCTAGCACTTAAGGCAGCATTGTCCCTTTTGTATTAAATTCCGATGCGATTTCTGTATATCATGGTCAATTTGAAGGTCCAAGGAGTACATTGAACCTGCAGTGGTGTATCGGAAACTAATACTGGTCTCACAGGAAAGGATCAAAGCACAGACTATAAGAAGGCTCACCCTTCTTGCACTTAAGGCGGCATTGTGCCTTTTGTATTTAATTCCGATCTAATTTCAGTGTTTCATCGTCATTGTGTATGTCCAAGGAATACATTGAACCTGCAGTGGTGTATCGTAAACTAATACTGGTCTCACAGGAAGAGATGAAAGCACAGACTCTAAGAAGTCTCACTCTTCTTGCGCTTAAGAATGCATTGTGCCTTTTGTATTTAATTCCGATGTAATTTCTGTGTTTCATCGTCAATGTGTATGTCCAAGGAATACATTGAACCTGCAGTGGTGTATCAAAAACTAATACTGGTCTCACAGGGTTGTTCAAAAGACCGACTGTGAGAAGAGTCTCTATTCTTATACTTATGGCAGCACTGTGCCTTTTGTATTTAATTCCGATGCGATTTCTGTGTTTCATCGTCTATGTGAAGGTCCAAGGAATACATTGAATCGGCAGTGGAGTATCGGAAACTAATACTGGTCCCACAGGAAAGGATCAATGCACAGACTCTAAGAAGTCTCACTCTTCTTGCACTTAAGGCAGCAATGTGTCTTTTGTATTTAATTCCGATGCGATTTCTGTGTTTCATCGTCAATGTGTATGTCCAAGGAATACATTGAACCAGCAGTGGTGTATCGAAAACTAATACTGGTCTCACAGGGAATGCTCAAAACACCGACTGTAAGAAGAGTCTCTATTCTTGTACTTAAGGCGGCATTGTCCATTTTGTATTTCATTACGACGCGATTTCTGTGTTTCATCGTCAATGTGAAGGCCCAAGGAGTACATTGAACCTGCAGTGGTGTATCGTAAACTAATACTGGTCTCACAGGAAGAGATGAAAGCACAGACGCTAAGAAGTCTCACTCTTCTTGCGCTTAAGAATGCATTGTGCCTTTTGTATTTAATTCCGATGTAATTTCTGTGTTTCATCGTCAATGTGTATGTCCAAGGAATAGATTTAACCAGCAGGGGTGTATCGGAAACTAATACTGGTCTCAAAGGGAATGCTCAATTCACCGACTTTAAAGGAGTCCCTATTCTTGTACTTAAGGCGGCCTTGTGCCTTTTGTATTTAATTCCGATGCGCTTTCTGTGTTTCATCGTCAACGTGAAGGTCCAAGGAATACATTGAACCTGCAGTGTAGTATTGGAAACTAATACTGGTCTCACAGGAAAGGATCAAAGGACAGACTCTAAGAAGTCTCACTCTTCTTGCGCTTAAGAATGCATTGTGCCTTTTGTATTTAATTCCAATGTAATTTCAGTGTTTCATCATCAATGTGTATGTCCAAGGAATACATTGAACTAGCAGTGGTGTATCGAAAACTAATGCTGGTCTCACAGGGAATGCTCAAAGCACCGACTGTGAGAATAGTCTCTATTCGTGTACTTAAGGCGGCCTTGTGCCTTTTGTATTTAATTCCGACGCGATTTCTGCGTTTCATCGTCCTTGTGAAGGTCCAAGAAGTGCATTGAACCTGCAGTGGTGTATCGGAAACTAATACTGGTCTCACAGGAAAAGATGAAAACACCGACTCCAAGAAGTCTCACTCTTCTTGCGCTTAAGAATGCATTGTGCCTTTTGTATTTAATTCCAATGCAATTTCAGTGTTTCATCGTCAAAGTGTATGTCCAAGGAATACATTGAACCAGCAGTGGTGTATCGAAAACTAATGCTGGTCTCACAGGGAATGCTCAAAGCACCGACTGTGAGAATAGTCTCTATTCATGTACTTAAGGCGGCCTTGTGCCTTTTATATTTAATTCCGACGCGATTTCTGCGTTTCATCGTCAATGTGAAGGTCCAAGGAATACATTGCACCTGCAGTGGTGTATCGGAAACTAATACTGGTCTCACAGTGATTGCTCAAAACACCGACTGTAAGAAGAGTCTCTAATCTTATACTTAAGTCAGCATTGTGCCTTTTGTATTTAATTCCGATGCGATTTCTGTGTTTCATCGTCAATGTGATGGTCCGAGGAGAACATTGGACCTGCAGTGTAGTATTGGAATCTAATACTGGTCTCACAGGAAAGGATCATAGCACAGACACTAAGAAGTCTCACTCTTATTGCACTTAAGGCGGCATTGTGCCTTTTGCATTTATTTCCGATCTAATTTCACTGTTTCATCGTCAATGTGTATGTCCAAGTAATACATTGAACCTGCAGTGGTGTATCGGAAACTAATACTGGTCTCACAGGGAATGCTCAAAACACCGACTGTAAGAAGAGTCTCTATTCTTATAGTTAAGGCGGCATTGTGCCTTTTGTATTTAATTCCGATGCGATTTCTGTGTTTCATCGTCAATGTGTATGTCCAAGGAATACATTGAACCAGCAGTGGTGTATCGGAAACTAATACTGGTCTCACAGGGAATGCTCAAAACACCGACTGTAAGAAGAGTCTCTATTCTTGTACTTAAGGCGGCATTGTGCCTTTTGCATTTAATTCTACGCGATTTCTGTGTTTCCTCGGCAATGTGAAGGTCCAAGGAATACATTGAACCTGAAGTGGTGTATCGGAAACTAATACTGGTCTCACAGGAATGGATCAATGCACAGACTCTAAGAAGTCTCACTCTTCTTGCACTTAAGGCGGCATTGTGCCTTTTGTATTTAAATCCGATGCGATTTCTGTGTTTCATCGTCAATGTGAAGGTCCAAGGAATACATTGAACCTGCAGTGGAGTATCGGAAACTAATACTGGTCTCACAGGAATGGATCAATGCACAGGCTCTAAGAAGTCTCACCGTTCTTGCACTTAAGGCGGCATTGTGCCTTTTGTATTTAATTCCGATGCGATTTCTGTGTTTCATCGTCAATGTGAAGGTGCAAGGAATACATTGAACTTGCAGTTGTGTATCGGAAACTAATACTGGTCTCACAGGAAAAAATCAAAGCACAGACTATAAGAAGTCTCACTCTTCTTGCACTTAAGGCGGCATTGTGAGTTTTGTATTTAATTCCGATCTAACTTCAGTGTTTCATTGTCAATGTGTATGTCCAAGGAATACATTGAACCTGCAGTGGTGTATCGGAAACTAATGCTGGTCTCACAGGGAATGCTCAAAACACCGACTGTAGGAATTGTCTCCATTCTTATACTTAAGGCAGCATTGTGCCTTTTGTATTTAATTCCGACGCGATTTCTGTGTTTCATCGTCAATGTGAAGGTCCAATGAATACATTGAACCTGCAGTCATGTATCCGAATCTAATACTGGTCTCACAGGAAAGAGTCAAAGCACAGACTCTAAGAAGTCTTACTCTTCTTGCCCTTGATGCGGCTTTGTGCCTTTTGTATTTAATTCTGATGCGATTTCTGTGTTTCATCGTCAATGTGAAGGTTTAAGGAATACATTGCACCTGCAGTGGTGTATCGGAAACTAATACTGGTCTCATAGGGAAGGTTCAAAGCACCGACTGTAAGAAGAGTCCCTATTCTTGCTCTTAAGGCGGCATTGTGACTTTTGTATTTAATTGCAATGGGATTTCTGTGTTTCATCGTCAATGTGAAGGTCCAAGGAATACACCGAACCTGCAGTGGTGTATCGGAAACTAATACTGGTCTCACAGGAAAGGATCAAAGCACAGACTCTAAGAAGTCTCACTCTTCTAACACTTAAGGCGGCATTGTGGCTTTTGTATTTAATTCCGATGTAATATCAGTGTTTCCTTGTCAATGTGTATGTCCAAGGAATACATTGAACCTGCAGTGGTGTATCGGAAACTAATACTGGTCTCACAGGAAAGGATCAAAGCACAGACTATAAGAAGTCTCACTCTTCTTGCCCTTAAGTCATCATTGTGCCTTTTGTTTTTAATTCCGATGCGATATCTGTGTTTCATCGTCAATGTGTATGTCCAAGGAATACATTGAACCTGCAGTGGTGTATCGGAAACTAATACTGGTCTCACAGGAAAGGATCAAAGCACCAACTGAGAGAAGAGTCTCTATTCTTGTACTTAAGGCGGCATTGTGCCTTTTTTATTTAATTCCGATGCGATTTCTGTGTTTCATCGTCAATGTGAAGGCCAAGGAATATATTGAACCTGCAGTGGTGTATCGGAAACTAATACTGGTCTCACAGGAGAGGATCAAAGCACAGACTCTAAAAAGTCTCACTCTTCTTGCACTTAAGGCGGAATTGTGCCTTTTGTATTGAATTCCGATGTAATCTCAGTGTTTCATCGTCAATGTGTGTGTAAAAGGAATACATTGAACCTGCAGTGGTGTAGCGGAAACTAAATTGGTCTCATAGGAAAGGAGCAAAGCACCGACTGTAAGAAGAGTCTCTATTCTTGTACATAAGGCGGCATTGTGCCATTTGTATTTAGTTCCGATGCGATTTCTGTGTTTCATCGTCAATGTGAAGGTCCAAGGAATACATTAGACCTGCAGTGGTGTATCGGAAACAAATACTGGTCTCACAGGAAAGGATCAAAGCACCGACAGTAAGAAGAGTCTCTATTCTTGTACTTAAGGCGGCATTGTGCCTTTTGTATTTAATTCCGATGTGATTTCTGTGTTTCATCGTCAATGTGAATGTCCAAGGAATACATTGAACCTGCAGTGGTGTATCGGAAACTAATACTGGTCTCACAGGAAAAGATGAAAGCACAGACTCTAAGTAGTCTCACTCTTCTTGCGGTTAAGAATGCATTGTGCCTTTTGTATTTACTACCGATGTAATTTCAGTGTTTCATCGTCAATGTGTATGTCCAAGGAATACATTGAACCAGCAGTGGAGTATCGGAAACTAAGACTGGTCTCACAGGGAATGCTCAAAGCACCGACTGTAAGAAGAGTCTCTATTTTTGTACTTAAGGCGGCCTTGTGCGTTTTGTATTTAATTCCGATGCGCTTTCTGTGTTACATCGTCAATGTGAAGGTCCAAGGAATACATTGAACCTCCAGTGTAGTATTGGAAACTAATACGGGTCTCACAGGTAAGGATCAAAGCACAGACTCTAAGAAGTCTTACTATTCTTGCACTTAATGCGGCATTGTGCCTTTTGTATTTAATTCCAATGCGGTTTCTGTGTTTCAACGTTCATGTGAAGGTCCAAGGAATACATTGAATCTGCAGTGGTGTATCGGAAACTAATACTGGTCTCACAGGAAAGGATCAAAGCACCGACTGTAAAAAGAGTCCCTATTCTTGTACTTAGATCGGCATTGTGCCTTTTGTATGTAATTGCGATTAATTTCTGTGTTTCATCGTCAATGTGTATGTTCAAGGAATACATTGAACGTGCAGAGGTGTATCGGAAACCAAAACTGGTCTCACCGGAAAGGATCAAAGCACAGACTATAAGAAGTCTCACTCTTTTTGCACTTAAGTCGGCATTGTGCTTTTTTATTTAATTCCGATGTAATTTCAGTGTTTCCGTGTCAATGTGTATGTCCAAGGAATACATTGAACCTGCAGTGGTGTATCGGAAACTAATACTGGTCTCCCAGGAAAGGATCAAAGCACAGACTCTAAGAGGTGTCACTCTTCTTGCACTTAAGGCGGAATTGTGCCTTTCGTATTTAATTCCAATGCTATTTCTGTGTTTCATCGTCAACATGTATGTCCAAGGAATACATTGAACCTGCAGTGGTGTATCGGAAACTAATACTGGTCTCACAGGAAAGGGTCAAAGCATAGACTCTAAGAGGTGTCACTCTACTTGCACTTAAGGCGGCATTGTGTCTTTCGTATTTAATTCCGATGCATTTTCTGTGTTTCATCGTCAACGTGTATGTCCAAGGAATACATTGATCCTGCAGTGGTGTATCGGAAACTAATACCGGTCTCACAGTTAAGGGTCAAAGCACAGACTCTAAGAAGTCTCACTCCTCTTGCACTTAAGGCGGCATGGTGCCTTTTGTTTTTAATTCCGATGTAAATTCAGTGTTTCATCGTCAATGTGTATGTGAAAGGAATACATTGCACCAGCAGTGGTGTATCGGAAACAAACACTGCTCTCACAGGAAAGGATCAAAGCACCGACTGAAAGAAGAGTCTCTATTCTTGTACTTAAGGCGGCATTGTGCCTTTTGTATTTAATTCCGATGCGATTTCTGTGTTTCAACGTGAATGTGAGGGTCCAGGAAATACATTGAACCTGCAGTGGTGTATCGGAAACAAATACTGGTCTCACAGGAAAAGATCAAAGCCCAGACTCTAAGAAGTCTCACTCTTCTTGCACTTAAGGCGGTATTGTGCCTTTTGTATTTCATTCCGATGTAATTTCAGTGTTTCATCGTCAATGTGTGTGTAAAAGGAATACATTGAACCTGCAGTGGTGTATCGGAAACTAAAGCTGGTCTCATAGGAAAGGATCAAAGCACCGACTGTAAGAAGAGTCTCTATTCTTGCACTTAAGGGGGCACTGTGCCAATTGTATTTAGTTCCGATGCGATTTCTTTGTTTCATCGTCAATGTGAAGTTCCAAGGAATTCATTAGACCTGCAGTGGTGCATCGGAAACATATACTGGTCTCACAGGAAAGGATCAAAGCACCGACTGAAAGAAGAGTCTCTATTCTTGTACTTAAAGCGGCATTGTGCCTTTTGTATTTAATTCCGATGCGATTTCTGTGTTTCATCGTCAATGTGAATGTCCAAAGAATACACTTAACCTGCAGTGGTGTTTCGGAAACTAATACAAGTGTCATAGGAAAGGATCAAAAACCGACTGTAAGAAGAGTCTCTATTCTTTTACTTAAGGCGGAATTGAGCCTTTTGTATTTAATACCGATGCGATTTCTGTGTTTCATCGTCAATGTGAATGTCCAAGGAATACATTGAACCTGCAGTGGTGTATCGAAAACTAATACTGGTCTCACAGGAAAGGATCAAAGCAGAGACACTAAGAAGTCTTACGCTTCTTGCACTTAAGGCAACATTGTGCCTGTTGTATTTATCTCCGATGTGATTTCTGTGTCTCATCGTCAATGTGAAGTTTCAAGGAATACATTAAACCTGCAGTGGTGTATCGGAAACTAATACTGGTCTCACAGTTAAGGATCAAAGCACAGATCCAAAGAAGTGTCACTGTTCTTGCACTGAAGGCGGCATTGTGCTTATTGTATTTAATTCCGATGTAATTTCAGTGTTTCATCGTCAATGTGTATGTAAAAGGAATACATTGAACCTGCGGTGGTGTATCGGAAACATAAACTGGTCTCATAGGAAAGGATCAAAGCACCGACTGTAAGAAGAGTCTCTATTCTTTTACTTAAGGCGGCATTGTGCCTTTTGTATATAATTCCGATGCGATTTCTGTGTTTCATCGTCAACGTGAAGGTCCAAGGAATACATTGAACATGCAGTGGTGTGACGGAAACTAATACTGGTGTCAAAGGAAAGGATCAAAGCACCGACTGCAAAAAGAGCCTCTATTCTTGTACTTAAGGCGGCATTGTGCCTTTTGTATTTAATTCCGATGCGGTTTCAGTGTTTCATCGTCAATGTGAAGGTCGAAGGAATGCATTGAACCTGCGGTGGTGTATCAGAAACTAATACTGGTCTCACAGGAAAGGATCAAAGCACCGACTGAAAGAAGGGTCTCTATTCTTGTACAAAAGGCGGCATTGTGACTTTTGTATTTAATTCCGATGTGATTTTTGTGATTCATCGTCAATGTGAAGGTCCAGGGAATACATTAAACCTGCAGTGGTGTATCGGAAACTAATACTGGTCTCACAGGAAAGGATCAAAACACAGACTCTAAGAAGTCTCACTCTTCTTGCACTTAAGGCGGCAATGTGCCTTTTGAATTAAATTCTGATGTAATTTCAGTGTTTCATCGTCAATGTGTATTGTAAAAGGAATACATTGAATCTGCAGTGGTGTATCGGAAATTAAAACTGGTCTCATAGGAAAGGTTCGAAGCACAGAGTGTAAGAAGAGTCTCTATTCTTTTACTTAAGGCGGCATTGTGCCTTTTGTAATTAATTCCGATGCGATTTCTGTGTTTCATCGTCAATGTGAAGGTCCAAGGAATACATTAGACCTACAGTGGTGTATCGGAAACTAATACTGGTCTCACATAAAAGGATCAAAGCACCGACTGTAAGAAGAGTCTCTATTCTTTTACTTAAGGCGGCATTGTGCCTTTTGTATTTAATTCCGATGCGATTTCTGTGTTTCATCGTCAATGTGAAGGTCCAAGGAATACATTGAACCTGCAGTGGTGTATCGGAAACTAATACAGGTCTCACACGAAAGGATCAAAGCACAGACTCTAAGAAGTCTCAATCTTCCTGCACTTAAGGCGGCATTGTGCCTTTTGTATTTACTTCCGATGTAATTTCAGAGTTTCATCGTCAATGTGTATGTAAAAGGAATTCATTGAACCGGCAGTGGTGAATCGGAAACTAATACTGGTGTCATAGGAGAGGATGAAAGCACAGACTCTAAGAAGTCTCACTCTTCTTGCACTTAAGGCGGCATTGTGCCTTTTGTATTCAATTCCGATGTAATTTCAGTGTTTCATCGTCAATGTGTATGTAAAAGGAATACATTGAACCTGCAGTGTTGTATCGGAAAATAAATCTGGTCTCATAGGAACGGATCAGAGCACCGACTGTAAGAAGAGTCTCTATTCTTGTACTTAAAGCGGCATTGTGCCTTTTCTATTTAATTCCGATGCGATTTCTGTGTTTCATCGTCAATGTGAAGGTCCAAGGAATACATTGAACCGGAAATGGTGTATCGGAATCTAATACTGGTCTCACAGGAAAGGATCAAAGCACCAACTGTAAGAAGAGTCACTATTCTTGTACTTAAGGCGGCATTGTGCCTTTTGTATTTAATTCCGATGCGATTTCTGTGTTTCATCGTCAATGTGAAGGTCCAAGGAATACATTGAACCTGCAGAGGTGTATCGGAAGCTAGTACTGGTGTCACAGGAACGGATCAAAGCACCGACTGTAAGAAGAGTCTCTATTCTCGTACTCATGGCGGCATTGCGCCTTTTGTATTTAATTCCGATGCGATTTCTGTGTTTCATCGTCAATGTGATGGTCCCAGGAATACATTGAACCTGCAGTGGTGTATCGGAAACTAATACTGGTCTCACAGGAAAGGATCAAAGCACAGAGTCTAAGAGGTCTCACTCTTCTTGCACTTATGGCGGCATAATGCCTTTTGTATTTAATTCCGATGTAATTTCAGTGTTTCATCGTCAATGTGTATGTAAAAGGAAAACATTGAACCTGCAGTAGTGTATCGGAAACTAATACTGGTCTTACAGGAAGGGATCAAAGCACCGACTGTAAGAAGAGTCTATCCTTGTACTTAAGGCGGCATTGTGCCTTTTGTATTTAATTCCGATGCGATTTCTGTGTTTCATCGTCAATGTGAAGGTCCAAGGAATACATTGACCCTGCAGTGGTGTATCGGAAACTAATACTGGTCTCACAGGAAAGGATCAAAGCACCGACTGTAAGAAGAGTCTCTATTCTCGTACTTATGGCGGCATTGTGCCTTTTGTATTTAATTACGATGCGATTTCTGTGTTTCATCGTCAATGTGAAGGTCCAAGGAATACATTGAATCTGCAGTGGTGTATCGGAAACTAATACTGGTCTCACAGGAAAGGATCAAAGCACCGACTGTAAGAAGAAACTCTATTCTTGTACTTAAGTCGGCATTGTGCCTTTGGTTTTTAATTCCAATGCGATTTTTGTGTTTCATCGTCAATGTGGAGGTCCAAGGAATACATTGAAGCTGCAGTGGTGTATCGGAAACTAATACTGGTGTCATAGGAAAGGAACAGAGCACAGACTCTAAAAAGTCTTACTGTTCTTGCACTTAACTCGGCATTGTGCCTTTAGTATTTAATTCCGATGTAATTTCAGTGTTTAATCGTCAATGTGTATGTAAAAGGAATACATTGAACCTGCAGTGGTGAATTCGAAACTAATACTGGTGTCATAGGAAAGGATGAAAGCACAGACTCTAAAATGTCTCACTCTTCTTGCATTTAAGGTTGCATTGTGCCTTTTGTATTTAATTCCGATGTAATTTCAGTGTTTCATCGTCAATGTGAATGTCCAAGGAATACATTGAACCTGCAGTGTTGTATCGGAAACTAATACTGGTCTCACAGGAAAGGATCAAAGCACAGACTCTAAGAAGTCCCACTCTTCTTGCACTTAAGGTGGCATTGTGCCTTTTGTATTTAATTCCGATGTAATTTCAGTGTCTCATCGTCAATGTGTATGTAAAAGGAATACATTGAATCTGCAGTGGTGTATCGGAAACTAAAACTGGTCTCATAGGAAAGGATCAAAGCACCGACTGTAAGAAGAGGTTCTATTCTTGTACTTAAGGCGGCATTGTGCCATTTGTTTTTAATTCCGTTGCGATTTATGTGCTTCTTCGTCAGTGTGAAGGTCCAAGGAATACATTAGACCTACAGTGGTGTATCGGAAACTAATACTGGTCTCACAGGAAAGGATCAAAGCACCGACTGTAAGAAGAGTCTCTATTCTTGTACTAAAGGCGGCATTGTGCCTTTTGTATTTAATTCCGAAGTGATTTTTGTGATTCATCGTCAATGTGAAGGTCCAGGGAATACATTAAACCTGCAGTGGCGTATCGGAAACTAATACTGGTCTCACAGGAAAGGATCAAAACACAGACTCTAAGAAGTCTCACTCTTCTTGCACTTAAGGCGGCAATGTGAATTTTGAATTAAATTCTGATGTAATTTCAGTGTTTCATCGTCAATGTGTATTGTAAAAGGAATACATTGAATCTGCAGTGGTGTATCGGAAATTAAAACTGGTCTCATAGGAAAGGTTCGAAGCACAGAGTGTAAGAGGAGTCTCTATTCTCGTACTTATGGCGGCATTGCGCCTTTTGTATTTAATTCCGATGCGATTTCTGTGTCTCATCGTCAATGTGAAGTTTCAAGGAATACATTAAACCTGCAGTAGTGTATCGGAAACTAATACTGGTCTCACAGTTAAGGATCAAAGCACAGATCCAAAGAAGTGTCACTGTTCTTGCACTGAAGGCGGCATTGTGCTTATTGTATTTAATTCCGATGTAATTTCAGTGTTTCATCGTCAATGTGTATGTAAAAGGAATACATTGAACCTGCGGTGGTGTATCGGAAACTTAAACTGGTCTCATAGGAAAGGATCAAAGCACCGACTGTAAGAAGAGTCTCTATTCTTTTACTTAAGGCGGCATTGTGCCTCTTGTATATAATTCCGATGCGATTTCTGTGTTTCATCGTCAACGTGAAGGTCCAAGGAATACATTGAACATGCAGTGGTGTGACGGAAACTAATACTGGTGTCATAGGAAAGGATCAAAGCACCGACTGTAAGAAGAGCCTCTATTCTTGTACTTAAGGCGGCATTGTGCCTTTTGTATTTAATTCCGATGCGGTTTCAGTGTTTCATCGTCAATGTGAAGGTCGAAGGAATGCATTGAACCTGCAGTGGTGTATCAGAAACTAATACTGGTCTCACAGGAAAGGATCAAAGCACCGACTGAAAGAAGGGTCTCTATTCTTGTACAAAAGGCGGCATTGTGACTTTTGTATTTAATTCCGATGTGATTCTTGTGATTCATCGTCAATGTGAAGGTCCAGGGAATACATTAAACCTGCAGTGGTGTATCGGAAACTAATACTGGTCTCACAGGAAAGGATCAAAACACAGACTCTAAGAAGTCTCAATCTTCTTGCACTTAAGGCGGCAATGTGCCTTTTGAATTAAATTCTGATGTAATTTCAGTGTTTCATCGTCAATGTGTATTGTAAAAGGAATACATTGAATCTGCAGTGGTGTATCGGAAATTAAAACTGTTCTCATAGGAAAGGTTCGAAGCACAGAGTGTAAGAAGAGTCTCTATTCTTTTACTTAAGGCGGCATTGTGCCTTTTGTATTTAATTCCGATGCGATTTCTATGTTTCATCGTCAATGTGAAGGTCCATGGAATACATTAGACCTACAGTGGCGTATCGGAAACTAATACTGGTCTCACATAAAAGGATCAAAGCACCGACTGTAAGAAGAGTCTCTATTCTTTTACTTAAGGCGGCATTGTGCCTTTTGTATTTAATTCCGATGCGATTTCTGTGTTTCATCGTCAATGTGAAGGTCCAAGGAATACATTGAACCTGCAGTGGTGTATCGGAAACTAATACAGGTCTCACACGAAAGGATCAAAGCACAGACTCTAAGAAGTCTCAATCTTCCTGCACTTAAGGCGGCATTGTGCCTTTTGTATTTACTTCCGATGTAATTTCAGAGTTTCATCGTCAATGTGTATGTAAAAGGATTTCATTGAACCGGCAGTGGTGAATCGGAAACTAATACTGGTGTCATAGGAAAGGATGAAAGCACAGACTCTAAGAAGTATCACTCTTCTTGCACTTAAGGCGGCATTGTGCCTTTTGTATTCAATTCCGATGTAATTTCAGTGTTTCATCGTCAATGTGTATGTAAAAGGAATACATTGAACCTGCAGTGTTGTATCGGAAAATAAATCTGGTCTCATAGGAACGGATCAGAGCACCGACTGTAAGAAGAGTCTCTATTCTTGTACTTAAGGCGGCATTGTGCCTTTTCTATTTAATTCCGATGCGATTTCTGTGTTTCATCGTCAATGTGAAGGTCCAAGGAATACATTGAACCTGCAGTGGTGTATCGGAAACTAATACTGGTCTCACAGGAAAGGATCAAAGCACAGAGTCTAAGAGGTCTCACTCTTCTTGCACTTATAGCGGCATAATGCCTTTTGTATTTAATTCCGATGTAATTTCAGTGTTTCATCGTCAATGTGTATGTAAAAGGAAAACATTGAACCTGCAGTAGTGTATCGGAAACTAATACTGGTCTTACAGGAAGGGATCAAAGCACCGACTGTAAGAAGAGTCTATCCTTGTACTTAAGGCGGCATTGTGCCTTTTGTATTTAATTCCGATGCGATTTCTGTGTTTCATCGTCAATGTGAAGGTCCAAGGAATACATTGACCCTGCAGTGGTGTATCGGAAACTAATACTGGTCTCAAAGGAAAGGATCAAAGCACCGACTGTAAGAAGAGTCTCTATTCTCGTACTTATGGCGGCATTGTGCCTTTTGTATTTAATTCGGATGCGATTTCTGTGTTTCATCGTCAATGTGAAGGTCCAAGGAATACATTGAATCTGCTGTGGTGTATCGGAAACTAATACTGGTCTCACAGGAAAGGATCAAAGCACCGACTGTAAGAAGAAACTCTATTCTTGTACTTAAGTCGGCATTGTGCTTTTGGTTTTTAATTCCAATGCGATTTCTGTGTTTCATCGTCAATGTGGAGGTCCAAGGAATACATTGAAGCTGCAGTGGTGTATCGGAAACTAATACTGGTGTCATAGGAAAGGAACAGAGCACAGACTCTAAAAAGTCTTACTGTTCTTGCACTTAACTCGGCATTGTGCCTTTAGTATTTAATTCCGATGTAATTTCAGTGTTTAATCGTCAATGTGTATGTAAAAGGAATACATTGAACCTGCAGTGGCGAATTCGAAACTAATACTGGTGTCATAGGAAAGGATGAAAGCACAGACTCTAAAATGTCTCACTCTTCTTGCATTTAAGGTTGCATTGTGCCTTTTGTATTTAATTCCGATGTAATTTCAGTGTTTCATCGTCAATGTGAATGTCCAAGGAATACATTGAACCTGCAGTGTTGTATCGGAAACTAATACTGGTCTCACAGGAAAGGATCAAAGCACAGACTCTAAGAAGTCCCACTCTTCTTGCACTTAAGGCGGCATTGTGCCTTTTGTATTTAATTCCGATGTAATTTCAGTGTCTCATCGTCAATGTGTATGTAAAAGGAATACATTGAATCTGCAGTGGTGTATCGGAAACTAAAACTGGTCTCATAGGAAAGGATCAAAGCACCGAGTGTAAGAAGAGGTTCTATTCTTGTACTTAAGGCGGCATTGTGCCATTTGTTTTTAATTCCGTTGCGATTTATGTGCTTCTTCGTCAGTGTGAAGGTCCATGGAATACATTAGACCTACAGTGGTGTATCGGAAACTAATACTGGTCTCACAGGAAAGGATCAAAGCACCGACTGTAAGAAGAGTCTCTATTCTTGTACTAAAGGCGGCATTGTGCCTTTTGTATTTAATTCCGATGTGATTTTTGTGATTCATCGTCAATGTGAAGGTCCAGGGAATACATTAAACCTGCAGTGGCGTATCGGAAACTAATACTGGTCTCACAGGAAAGGATCAAAACACAGACTCTAAGAAGTCTCACTCTTCTTGCACTTAAGGCGGCAATGTGCCTTTTGAATTAAATTCTGATGTAATTTCAGTGTTTCATCGTCAATGTGTATTGTAAAAGGAATACATTGAATCTGCAGTGGTGTATCGGAAATTAAAACTGGTCTCATAGGAAAGGCTCAAAGCACGGAGTGTAAGAAGAGTCTCTATTCTTTTACTTAAGGCGGCATTGTGCCTTTTGTATTTAATTCCGATGCGATTTCTGTGTTTCATCGTCAATGTGAAGGTCCAAGGAATACATTAGACCTACAGTGGTGTATCGGAAACTAATACTGGTCTCACATAAAAGGATCAAAGCACCGACTGTAAGAAGAGTCTCTATTCTTGTACTAAAGGCGGCATTGTGCCTTTTGTATTTAATTCAGATGCGATTTCTGTGTTTCATCGTCAATGTGAAGGTCCAAGGAATACATTGAACCTGCAGTGGTGTATCGGAAACTAATACTGGTGTCACAGGAAAGGATCAAAGCACCGACTGTAAGAAGAGTCTCTATTCTTTTACTTAAGGCGGCATTGTGCCTTTTGTATTTAATTCCGATGCGATATCTGTGTTTCATCGTCAATGTGAAGGTCCAAGGAATACATTGAACCTGCAGTGGTGTATCGGAAACTAATACAGGTCTCACACGAAAGGATCAAAGCACAGACTCTAAGAAGTCTCACTCTTCCTGCACTTAAGGCGGCATTGTGCCTTTTGTATTTACTTCCGATGTAATTTCAGAGTTTCATCGTCAATGTGTATGTAAAAGGAATTCATTGAACCGGCAGTGGTTAATCGGAAACTAATACTGGTGTCATAGGAAAGGATGAAAGCACAGACTCTAAGAAGTCTCACTCTTCTTGCACTTAAGGCGGCATTGTGCCTTTTGTATTCAATTCCGATGTAATTTCAGTGTTTCATCGTCAATGTGTATGTAAAAGGAATACATTGAACCTGCAGTGTTGTATCGGAAAATAAAACTGGTCTCATAGGAACGGATCAGAGCACCGACTATAAGAAGAGTCTCTATTCTTGTACTTAAGGCGGCATTGCGCCTTTTCTATTTAATTCCGATGCGATTTCTGTGTTTCATCGTCAATGTGAAGGTCCAAGGAATACATTGAACCGGAAATGGTGTATCGGAATCTAATACTGGTCTCACAGGAAAGGATCAAAGCACCAACTGTAAGAAGAGTCACTATTCTTGTACTTAAGGCGGCATTGTGCCTTTTGTATTTAATTCCGATGCGATTTCTGTGTTTCATCGTCAATGTGAAGGTCCAAGGAATACATTGAACCTGCAGTGGTGTATCGGAAGCTAGTACTGGAGTCACAGGAACGGATCAAAGCACCGACTGTAAGAAGAGTCTCTATTCTCGTACTTATGGCGGCATTGTGCCTTTTGTATTTAATTCCGATGCGATTTCTGTGTTTCATCGTCAATGTGATGGTCCCAGGAATACATTGAACCTGCAGTGGTGTATCGGAAACTAATACTGGTCTCACAGGAAAGGATCAAAGCACAGAGTCTAAGAAGTCTCACTCTTCATGCACTTATGGCGGCATAATGCCTTTTGTATTTAATTCCGATGTAATTTCAGTGTTTCATCGTCAATGTGTATGTAAAAGGAAAACATTGAACCTGCAGTAGTGTATCGGAAACTAATACTGGTCTTACAGGAAGGGATCAAAGCACCGACTGTAAGAAGAGTCTATTCTTGTACTTAAGGCGGCATTGTGCCTTTTGTATTTAATTCCGATGCGATTTCTGTGTTTCATCGTCAACGTGAATGTCCAAGGAATACATTGAACCTGAAATGGTGTATCGGAAACTAATACTGGTCTCACAGGAATGGATCAAAGCACCGACTTTTAGAGGTGTCTCTATTCTTGTACTTAAGGCGACATTGTGCCTTTTGTATTTAATTCCGATGCGATTTCTGTGTTTCATCGTCAGTGTGAAGGTCCAAGGAATACATTGACCCTGCAGTGGTGTATCGGAAACTAATACTGGTCTCACAGGAAAGGATCAAAGCACCGACTGTAAGAAGAGTCTCTATTCTCGTACTTATGGCGGCATTGTGCCTTTTGTATTTAATTACGATGCGATTTCTGTGTTTCATCGTCAATGTGAAGGTCCAAGGAATACATTGAATCTGCAGTGGTGTATCGGAAACTAATACTGGTCTCACAGGAAAGGATCAAAGCACCGACTGTAAGAAGAAACTTTATTCTTGTACTTAAGTCGGCATTGTGCCTTTGGTTTTTAATTCCAATGCGATTTCTGTGTTTCATCGTCAATGTGGAGGTCCAAGGAATACATTGAAGCTGCAGTGGTGTATCGGAAACTAATACTGGTGTCATAGGAAAGGAACAGAGCACAGACTCTAAAAAGTCTTACTGTTCTTGCACTTAACTCGGCATTGTGCCTTTAGTATTTAATTCCGATGTAATTTCAGTGTTTAATCGTCAATGTGTATGTAAAAGGAATACATTGAACCTGCAGTGGTGAATTCGAAACTAATACTGGTGTCATAGGAAAGGATGAAAGCACAGACTCTAAAATGTCTCACTCTTCTTGCATTTAAGGTTGCATTGTGCCTTTTGTATTTAATTCCGATGTAATTTCAGTGTTTCATCGTCGATGTGAATGTCCAAGGAATACATTGAACCTGCAGTGTTGTATCGGAAACTAATACTGGTCTCACACGAAAGGATCAAAGCACAGACTCTAAGAAGTCCCACTCTTCTTGCACTTAAGGCGGCATTGTGCCTTTTGTATTTAATTCCGATGTAATTTCAGTGTTTCATCGTCAATGTGTATGTAAAAGGAATACATTGAATCTGCAGTGGTGTATCGGAAACTAAAACTGGTCTCATAGGAAAGGATCAAAGCACCGAGTGTAAGAAGAGGTTCTATTCTTGTACTTAAGGCGGCATTGTGCCATTTGTTTTTAATTCCGTTGCGATTTATGTGCTTCTTCGTCAGTGTGAAGGTCCAAGGAATACATTAGACCTACAGTGGTGTATCGGAAACTAATACTGGTCTCACAGGAAAGGATCAAAGCACCGACTGTAAGAAGAGTCTCTATTCTTGTACGAAAGGCGGCATTGTGCCTTTTGTATTTAATTCCGATGCTATATCTGTGTTTCATCGTCAATGTGAAGGTCCAAGGAATACATTGAACCTGCAGTGGTGTATCGGAAACTAATACTGGTGTCACAGGAAAGGATCAAAGCACCGACTGTAAGAAGAGTCTCTAATCTTTTACTTAAGGCGGCATTGTGCCTTTTGTATTTAATTCCGATGCGATTTCTGTGTTTCATCGTCAATGTGAAGGTCCAAGGATTACGTTGAACCTGCAGTGGTTCATCGTAAACTAATACAGGTCTCACACGAAACGATCAAAGCACAGACTCTAAGAAATCTCACTCTTCTTGCACTTAAGGCGGCATTGTGCCTTTTGTATTTAATTCCGATGTAATTTCAGAGTTTCATCGTCAATGTGTATGTAAAAGGAATTCATTGAACCGGTAGTGGTGAATCGGAAACTAATACTGGTGTCATAGGAAAGGATGAAACCACAGACTCTAAGAAGTCTCACTCTTCTTGCACTTAAGGCGGCATTGTACCTTTTGTATTTAATTCCGATGTAATTTCAGTGTTTCATCGTCAATGTGTATGTAAAAGGAATACATTGAACCTGCAGTGTTGTATCGGAAAATAAAACTGGTCTCATAGGAACGGATCAGAGCACCGACTATAAGAAGAGTCTCTATTCTTGTACTTAAGGCGGCATTGCGCCTTTTCTATTTAATTCCGATGCGATTTCTGTGTTTCATCGTCAATGTGAAGGTCCAAGGAATACATTGAACCGGAAATGGTGTATCGGAATCTAATACTGGTCTCACAGGAAAGGATCAAAGCACCAACTGTAAGAAGAGTCACTATTCTTGTACTTAAGGCGGCATTGTGCCTTTTGTATTTAATTCCGATGCGATTTCTGTGTTTCATCGTCAATGTGAAGGTCCAAGGAATACATTGAACCTGCAGTGGTGTATCGGAAGCTAGTACTGGAGTCACAGGAACGGATCAAAGCACCGACTGTAAGAAGAGTCTCTATTCTCGTACTTATGGCGGCATTGTGCCTTTTGTATTTAATTCCGATGCGATTTCTGTGTTTCATCGTCAATGTGATGGTCCCAGGAATACATTGAACCTGCAGTGGTGTATCGGAAACTAATACTGGTCTCACAGGAAAGGATCAAAGCACAGAGTCTAAGAAGTCTCACTCTTCATGCACTTATGGCGGCATAATGCCTTTTGTATTTAATTCCGATGTAATTTCAGTGTTTCATCGTCAATGTGTATGTAAAAGGAAAACATTGAACCTGCAGTAGTGTATCGGAAACTAATACTGGTCTTACAGGAAGGGATCAAAGCACCGACTGTAAGAAGAGTCTATTCTTGTACTTAAGGCGGCATTGTGCCTTTTGTATTTAATTCCGATGCGATTTCTGTGTTTCATCGTCAACGTGAATGTCCAAGGAATACATTGAACCTGAAATGGTGTATCGGAAACTAATACTGGTCTCACAGGAATGGATCAAAGCACCGACTTTTAGAGGTGTCTCTATTCTTGTACTTAAGGCGACATTGTGCCTTTTGTATTTAATTCCGATGCGATTTCTGTGTTTCATCGTCAGTGTGAAGGTCCAAGGAATACATTGACCCTGCAGTGGTGTATCGGAAACTAATACTGGTCTCACAGGAAAGGATCAAAGCACCGACTGTAAGAAGAGTCTCTATTCTCGTACTTATGGCGGCATTGTGCCTTTTGTATTTAATTACGAAGCGATTTCTGTGTTTCATCGTCAATGTGAAGGTCCAAGGAATACATTGAATCTGCAGTGGTGTATCGGAAACTAATACTGGTCTCACAGGAAAGGATCAAAGCACCGACTGTAAGAAGAAACTTTATTCTTGTACTTAAGTCGGCATTGTGCCTTTGGTTTTTAATTCCAATGCGATTTCTGTGTTTCATCGTCAATGTGGAGGTCCAAGGAATACATTGAAGCTGCAGTGGTGTATCGGAAACTAATACTGGTGTCATAGGAAAGGAACAGAGCACAGACTCTAAAAAGTCTTACTGTTCTTGCACTTAACTCGGCATTGTGCCTTTAGTATTTAATTCCGATGTAATTTCAGTGTTTAATCGTCAATGTGTATGTAAAAGGAATACATTGAACCTGCAGTGGTGAATTCGAAACTAATACTGGTGTCATAGGAAAGGATGAAAGCACAGACTCTAAAATGTCTCACTCTTCTTGCATTTAAGGTTGCATTGTGCCTTTTGTATTTAATTCCGATGTAATTTCAGTGTTTCATCGTCGATGTGAATGTCCAAGGAATACATTGAACCTGCAGTGTTGTATCGGAAACTAATACTGGTCTCACACGAAAGGATCAAAGCACAGACTCTAAGAAGTCCCACTCTTCTTGCACTTAAGGCGGCATTGTGCCTTTTGTATTTAATTCCGATGTAATTTCAGTGTTTCATCGTCAATGTGTATGTAAAAGGAATACATTGAATCTGCAGTGGTGTATCGGAAACTAAAACTGGTCTCATAGGAAAGGATCAAAGCACCGAGTGTAAGAAGAGGTTCTATTCTTGTACTTAAGGCGGCATTGTGCCATTTGTTTTTAATTCCGTTGCGATTTATGTGCTTCTTCGTCAGTGTGAAGGTCCAAGGAATACATTAGACCTACAGTGGTGTATCGGAAACTAATACTGGTCTCACAGGAAAGGATCAAAGCACCGACTGTAAGAAGAGTCTCTATTCTTGTACGAAAGGCGGCATTGTGCCTTTTGTATTTAATTCCGATGCTATATCTGTGTTTCATCGTCAATGTGAAGGTCCAAGGAATACATTGAACCTGCAGTGGTGTATCGGAAACTAATACTGGTGTCACAGGAAAGGATCAAAGCACCGACTGTAAGAAGAGTCTCAAATCTTTTACTTAAGGCGGCATTGTGCCTTTTGTATTTAATTCCGATGCGATTTCTGTGTTTCATCGTCAATGTGAAGGTCCAAGGATTACATTGAACCTGCAGTGGTTCATCGTAAACTAATACAGGTCTCACACGAAACGATCAAAGCACAGACTCTAAGAAATCTCACTCTTCTTGCACTTAAGGCGGCATTGTGCCTTTTGTATTTAATTCCGATGTAATTTCAGAGTTTCATCGTCAATGTGTATGTAAAAGGAATTCATTGAACCGGTAGTGGTGAATCGGAAACTAATACTGGTGTCATAGGAAAGGATGAAACCACAGACTCTAAGAAGTCTCACTCTTCTTGCACTTAAGGCGGCATTGTACCTTTTGTATTTAATTCCGATGTAATTTCAGTGTTTCATCGTCAATGTGTATGTAAAAGGAATACATTGTACCTGCAGTGTGGAATCGGAAAATAAAACTGGTCTCACAGGAACGGATCAAAGGAGCGACTGTAAGAAGAGTCTCTATTCTTGTACTTAAGGCGGCATTGTGCCTTTTCTATTTAATTCCGATGCGATTTCTGTGTTTCATCGTCAATGTGAAGGTCCAAGGAATACATTGAACCGGAAATGGTGTATCGGAATCTAATACTGGTCTCACAGGAAAGGATCATAGCACCGACTGTAAGAAGAGTCACTATTCTTGTACTTAAGGCGGCATTGTGCCTTTGTATTTAATTCCGATGCGATTTCTGTGTTTCATCGTCAATGTGAAGGTCCAAGGAATACATTGAACCTGCAGTGGTGTATCGGAAACTTATACTGGTCTCACAGGAAAGGATCAAAGCACAGAGTCTAAGAAGTCTCACTCTTCTTGCACTTATGGCGGCATAATGCCTTTTGTATTTAATTCCGATGTAATTTCAGTGTTTCATCGTCAATGTGTATGTAAAAGGAAAACATTAAACCTGCAGTAGTGTATCGGAAACTAATACTGGTCATACAGGAAGGGATCAAAGCACCGACTGTAAGAAGAGTCTATTCTTGTACTTAAGGCGGCATTGTGCCTTTTGTATTTAATTCCGTTGCGATATCTGTGTTTCATCGTCAATGTGAATGTCCAAGGAATACATTGAACCTGAAATGGTGTATCGGAAACTAATACTGGTCTCACGGGAATGGATCAAAGCACCGACTGTTAGAAGAGTCTCTATTCTTGTACTTAAGGTGACATAGTGCCTTTTGTATTTAATTCGGATGCGATTTCTGTGTTTCATCGTCAATGTGAAGGTCCAAGGAATTCATTGACCCTGCAGTGGTGTATCGGAAACTAATACTGGTCTCACAGGGAAGGATCAAAGCACCGAATGTAAGAAGAGTCTCTATTCTCGTACTTATGGCGGCATTGTGCCTTTTGTATTTAATTACGATGCAAATTCTGTGTTTCATCGTCAATGTGAAGGTCCAAGGAATACATTGAATCTGCAGTGGTGTATCGGAAACTAATACTGGTCTCACAGGAAAGGATCAAAGCACAGACTCTAAGAACTCTCACTCTTCTTGCACTTAAGGCGGCAATGTGCCTTTTGAATTAAATTCTGATGTAATTTCAGTGTTTCATCGTCAATGTGTATGTAAAAGGAATACATTGAATCTGCAGTGGTGTATCGGAAATTAAAACTGGTCTCATAGGAAAGGTTCAAAGCACCGAGTGTAAGAAGAGTCTCTATTCTTTTACTTATGGCGGCATTGTGCCTTTTGTATTTAATTCCGATGCGATTTCTGTGTTTCATCGTCAATGTGAAGGTCCAAGGAATACATTGAACCTGCAGTGGTGTGTCGGAAACTAATACTGGTCTCACAGGAAAGGATCAAAGCACAGCCTCTAAGAAGTCTCACTCTTCTTGCACTTAAGGCGGTATTGTGCCTTTTGTATTCAATTCCGATGTAAATTCAGTGTTTCATCGTCAATGTGTATGTAAAAGGAATACATTGAACCTGCAGTGGTGTATCGGTAACTAATACTGGTCTCACAGGAAAGGATCACAGCACCGACTGAAAGAAGAGTCTCTATTCTTGTAGTTAAGGCGGCATTGTGCCTTTTGTATTTAATTCCGATGCGATTTCTGTGTTTCATCGTCAATGTGAAGGTCCAAGGAATACATTGAACCTGCAGTGGTGTGTCGGAAACTAATACTGGTCTCACAGGAAAGGATCAAAGCACAGCCTCTAAGAAGTCTCACTCGTCTTGCACTTAAGGCGGTATTGTGACTTTTGTATTCAATTCCGATGTAATTTCAGTGTTTAATCGTCAATGTGTATGTAAAAGGAATACATTGAACCTGCAGTGGTGTATCGGTAACTAATACTGGTCTCACAGGAAATGATCAAAGCACCGACTGAAAGAAGAGTCTCTATTCTTGAACTTAAGGCGGCATTGTGCCTTTTGTATTTAATTCCGATGCGATTTCTGTGTTCCATCGTCAATGTGAATGTCCAAAGAATACACTTAACCTGCAGTGGTGTGTCGGAAACTAATACAAGTGTCATAGGAAAGGATCAAAAACCGACTGTAAGAAGAGTCTCTATTCTTTTACTTAAGGCGGCATTGAGCCTTTTGTATTTAATACCGATGCGATTTCTGTGTTTCATCGTCAATGTGAATGTCCAAGGAATACATTGAACCTGCAGTGGTGTATCGAAAACTAATACTGGTCTCACAGGAAAGGATCAAAGCAGAGACACTAAGAAGTCTTACGCTTCTTGCACTTAAGGCATCATTGTGCCTGTTGTATTTATCTCCGATGTGATTTCTGTGTCTCATCGTCAATGTGAAGTTTCAAGGAATACATTAAACCTGCAGTGGTGTATCGGAAACTAATACTGGTCTCACAGTTAAGGATCAAAGCACAGACCCAAAGAAGTGTCACTGTTCTTGCACTGAAGGCGGCATTGTGCTTATTGTATTTAATTCCGATGTAATTTCAGTGTTTCATCGTCAATGTGTATGTAAAAGGAATACATTGAACCTGCGGTGGTGTATCGGAAACTTATACTGGTCTCATAGGAAAGGATCAAAGCACCGACTGTAAGAAGAGTCTCTATTCTTTTACTTAAGGCGGCATTGTGCCTTTTGTATATAATTCCGATGCGATTTCTGTGTTTCATCGTCAACGTGAAGGTCCAAGGAATACATTGAACATGCAGTGGTGTGTCGGAAACTAATACTGGTGTCATAGGAACGGATCAAAGCACCGACTGTAAGAAGAGCCTCTATTCTTGTACTTAAGGCGGCATTGTGCCATTTGTATTTAATTCCGATGCGGTTTCAGTGTTTCGTCGTCAATGTGAAGGTCGAAGGAATACATTGAACCTGCAGTGGTGTATCAGAAACTAATACTGGTCTCACAGGAAAGGATCAAAGCACCGACTGAAAGAAGAGTCTCTATTCTTGTACTAAAGGCGGCATTGTGACTTTTGTATTTAATTCCGATGTGATTTTTGTGATTCATCGTCAATGTGAAGGTCCAGGGAATACATTAAACCTGCAGTGGTGTATCGGAGACTAATACTGGTCTCACAGGAAAGGATCAAAGCACAGACTCTAAGAAGTCTCACTCTTCTTGCACTTAAGGCGGCAATGTGCCTTTTGAATTAAATTCTGATGTAATTTCAGTGTTTCATCGTCAATGTGTATGTAAAAGGAATACATTGAATCTGCAGTGGTGTATCGGAAATTAAAACTGGCCTCATAGGAAAGGTTCAAAGCACCGAGTGTAAGAAGAGTCTCTATTCTTTTACTTAAGGCGGCATTGTGCCTTTTGTATTTAATTCCGATGCGATTTCTGTGTTTCATCGTCAATGTGAAGGTCCAAGGAATACATTAGACCTACAGTGGTGTATCGGAAACTAATACTGGTCTCACTTAAAAGGATCAAAACACCGACTGTAAGAAGAGTCTCTATTCTTGTACTAAAGGCGGCATTGTGCCTTTTGTATTTATTTCCGATGCGATTTCTGTGTTTCATCGTCAATGTGGAGGTCCAAGGAATACATTGAACCTGCAGTGGTGTATCGGAAACTAATACTGGTGTCACAGGAAAGGATCAAAGCACCGACTGTAAGAAGAGTCTCTATTCTTTTACTTAAGGCGGCATTGTGCCTTTTGTATTTAATTCCGATGCGATTTCTGTGTTTCATCGTCAATGTGAAGGTCCAAGGAATACATTGAACCTGCAGTGGTGTATCGGAAACTAATACAGGTCTCACACGAAAGGATCAAAGCACAGACTCTAAGAAGTCTCACTCTTCCTGCACTTAAGGCGGCATTGTGCCTTTTGTATTTAATTCCGATGTAATTTCAGAGTTTCATCGTCAATGTGTATGTAAAAGGAATTCATTGAACCGGCAGTGGTGAATCGGAAACTAATACTGGTGTCATAGGAAAGGATGAAAGCACAGACTCTAAGAAGTCTCACTCTTCTTGCACATAGGCGGCATTGTGCCTTTTGTATTTAATTCCGATGTAATTTCAGTGTTTCATGGTCAATGTGTATGTAAAAGGAATACATTGAACCTGCAGTGTTGTATCGGAAAATAAAACTGGTCTCATAGGAACGGATCAGAGCACCGACTGTAAGAAGAGTCTCTATTCTTGTACTTAAGGCGGCATTGTGCCTTTTCTATTTAATTCCGATGCGATTTCTGTGTTTCATCGTCAATGTGAAGGTCCAAGGAATACATTGAACCGGAAATGGTGTATCGGAATCTAATACTGGTCTCACAGGAAAGGATCAAAGCACCAACTGTAAGAAGAGTCACTATTCTTGTACTTAAGGCGGCAATGTGCCTTTTGTATTTAGTTCCGATGCGATTTCTGTGTTTCATCGTCAATGTGAAGGTCCAAGGAATACATTGAACCTGCAGTGGTGTATCGGAAGCTAGTACTGGTGTCACAGGAACGGATCAAAGCACCGACTGTAAGAAGAGTCTCTATTCTCGTACTTATGGCGGCATTGTGCCTTTTGTATTTAATTCCGATGCGATTTCTGTGTTTCATCGTCAATGTGATGGTCGAAGGAATACATTGAACCTGCAGTGGTGTATCGGAAACTAATACTGGTCTCACAGGAAAGGATCAAAGCACAGAGTCTAAGAAGTCTCACTCTTCTTGCACTTATGGCGGCATAATGCCTTTTGTATTTAATTCCGATGTAATTTCAGTGTTTCATCGTCAATGTGTATGTAAAAGGAAAACATTGAACCTGCAGTAGTGTATCGGAAACTAATACTGGTCTTACAGGAAGGGATCAAAGCACCGACTGTAAGAAGAGTCTATTCTTGTACTTAAGGCGGCATTGTGCCTTTTGTATTTAATTCCGATGCGTTTTCTGTGTTTCATCGTCAACGTGAATGTCCAAGGAATACATTGAACCTGAAATGGTGTATCGGAAACTAATACTGGTCTCAGAGGAATGGATCAAAGCACCGACTTTTAGAGGTGTCTCTATTCTTGTACTTAAGGCGACATTGTGCCTTTTGTATTTAATTCCGATGCGATTTCTGTGTTTCATCGTCAATGTGAAGGTCCAAGGAATACATTGACCCTGTAGTGGTGTATCGGAAACTAATACTGGTCTCACAGGAAAGGATCAAAGCACCGACTGTAAGAAGACTCTCTATTCTCGTACTTATGGCGGCATTGTGCCTTTTGTATTTAATTACGATGCGATTTCTGTGCTTCATCGTCAATGTGAAGGTCCAAGGAATACATTGAATCTGCAGTGGTGTATCGGAAACTAATACTGGTGTCACAGGAAAGGATCAAAGCACCGACTGTAAGAAGAAACTCTATTCTTGTACTTAAGTCGGCATTGTGCCTTTGGTTTTTAATTCCAATGCGATTTCTGTGTTTCATCGTCAATGTGAGGGTCCAAGGAATACATTGAAGCTGCATTGGTGTATCGGAAACTAATACTGGTGTCATAGGAAAGGAACAGAGCACAGACTCTAAAAAGTCTTACTGTTCTTGCACTTAACTCGGCAGTGTGCCTTTAGTATTTAATTCCGATGTATTTTCAGTGTTTAATCGTCAATGTGTATGTAAAAGGAATACATTGAACCTGCAGTGGTGTTTTCGAAACTAATACTGGTGTCATAGGAAAGGATGAAAGCACAGACTCTAAAATGTCTCACTCTTCTTGCATTTAAGGTTGCATTGTGCCTTTTGTATTTAATTCCGATGTAATTTCAGTGTTTCATCGTCAATGTGAATGTCCAAGGAATACATTGAACCTGAAGTGTTGTATCGGAAAGTAATACTGGTCTCACAGGAAAGGATCAAAGCACAGACTCTAAGAAGTCCCACTCTTCTTGCACTTAAGGCGGCATTGTGCCTTTTGTATTTAATTCCGATGTAATTTCAGTGTTTCATCGTCAATGTGTATGTACAAGGAATACATTGAATCTGCAGTGGTGTATCGGAAACTAAAACTGGTCTCATAGGAAAGGATCAAAGCACCGAGTGAAAGAAGAGGTTCTATTCTTGTACTTTAGGCGGCATTGTGCCATTTGTTTTTAATTCCGTTGCGATTTCTGTGTTTCATCGTCAATGTGAAGGTCCAAGGATTACATTGAACCTGCAGTGGTTCATCGTAAACTAATACTGGTCTCACACGAAACGATCAAAGCACAGACTCTAAGAAATCTCATTCTTCTTGCACTTAAGTCGGCATTGTGCCTTTTGTATTTAATTCCGATGTAATTTCGGAGTTTCATCGTCAATGTGTATGTAAAAGGAATTCATTGAACCGGTAGTGGTGAATCGGAAACTAATACTGGTGTCATAGGAAAGGATGAAACCACAGACTCTAAGAAGTCTCACTCTTCTTGCACTTAAGGCGGCATTGTACCTTTTGTATTTAATTCCGATGTAATTTCAGTGTTTCATCGTCAATGTGCATGTAAAAGGAATACATTGAACCTGCAGTGCGGTATCGGAAAATAAAACTGGTCTCACAGGAACGGATCAAAGGAGCGACTGTAAGAAGAGTCTCTATTCTTGTACTTAAGGCGGCATTGTGCCTTTTCTATTTAATTCCGATGCGATTTCTGTGTTTCATCGTCAATGTGAAGGTCCAAGGAATACATTGAACCGGAAATGGTGTATCGGAATCTAATACTGGTCTCACAGGAAAGGATCAAAGCACCGACTGTAAGAAGAGTCACTATTCTTGTACTTATGGCGGCATTGTGCCTTTGTATTTAATTCCGATGCGATTTCTGTGTTTCATCGTCAATGTGAAGGTCCAAGGAATACATTGAACCTGCAGTGGTGTATCGAAAGCTAGTACTGGTCTCACAGGAACGGATCAAAGCACCGACTGTAAGAAGAGTCTCTATTCTCGTACTTATGTCGGAATTGTGCCTTTTGTATTTAATTCCGATGCGATTTCTGTGTTTCATCGTCAATGTGAAGGTCCAAGGAATACATTGAACCGGAATTGGTGTATCGGAATCTAATACTGGTCTCACAGGAAAGGATCAAAGCACCGACTGTAAGAAGAGTCACTATTCTTGTACTTAAGGCGGCATTGTGCCTTTGTATTTAATTCCGATGCGATTTCTGTGTTTCATCGTCAATGTGAAGGTCCAAGGAATACATTGAACCTGCAGTGGTGTATCGAAAGCTAGTACTGGTCTCACAGGAACGGATCAAAGCACCGACTGTAAGAAGAGTCTCTATTCTCGAACTTATGGCGGCATTGTGCCTTTTGTATTTAATTCCGATGCGATTTCTGTGTTTCATCGTCAATGTGAAGGTCCAAGGAATACATTGAATCTGCAGTGGTGTATCGGAAACTAATACTGGTCTCACAGGAAAGGATCAAAGCACACTCTGTAAGAAGAAACTCTATTCTTTTACTTAAGTCGGCATTGTGCCTTTTGTTTTTAATTCCGATGCGATTTCTGTGTTTCATCGTCAATGTGAAGGTCCTAAGAATACATTGAAGCTGCAGTGGTGTATCGGAAACTAATACTGGTGTCATAGGAAAGGAACAGAGCACAGACTCTAAAAAGTCTTACTGTTCTTGCACTTAACTCGGCAGTGTGCCTTTAGTATTTAATTCCGATGTATTTTCAGTGTTTAATCGTCAATGTGTATGTAAAAGGAATACATTGAACCTGCAGTGGTGTTTTCGAAACTAATACTGGTGTCATAGGAAAGGATGAAAGCACAGACTCTAAAATGTCTCACTCTTCTTGCATTTAAGGTTGCATTGTGCCTTTTGTATTTAATTCCGATGTAATTTCAGTGTTTCATCGTCAATGTGAATGTCCAAGGAATACATTGAACCTGCAGTGTTGTATCGGAAAGTAATACTGGTCTCACAGGAAAGGATCAAAGCACAGACTCTAAGAAGTCCCACTCTTCTTGCACTTAAGGCGGCATTGTGCCTTTTGTATTTAATTCCGATGTAATTTCAGTGTTTCATCGTCAATGTGTATGTAAAAGGAATACATTGAATCTGCAGTGGTGTATCGGAAACTAAAACTGGTCTCATAGGAAAGGATCAAAGCACCGAGTGAAAGAAGAGGTTCTATTCTTGTACTTTAGGCGGCATTGTGCCATTTGTTTTTAATTCCGTTGCGATTTCTGTGTTTCATCGTCAATGTGAAGGTCCAAGGATTACATTGAACCTGCAGTGGTTCATCGTAAACTAATACTGGTCTCACACGAAACGATCAAAGCACAGACTCTAAGAAATCTCATTCTTCTTGCACTTAAGTCGGCATTGTGCCTTTTGTATTTAATTCCGATGTAATTTCTGAGTTTCATCGTCAATGTGTATGTAAAAGGAATTCATTGAACCGGTAGTGGTGAATCGGAAACTAATACTGGTGTCATAGGAAAGGATGAAACCACAAACTCTAAGAAGTCTCACTCTTCTTGCACTTAAGGCGGCATTGTACCTTTTGTATTTAATTCCGATGTAATTTCAGTGTTTCATCGTCAATGTGCATGTAAAAGGAATACATTGAACCTGCAGTGCGGTATCGGAAAATAAAACTGGTCTCACAGGAACGGATCAAAGGAGCGACTGTAAGAAGAGTCTCTATTCTTGTACTTAAGGCGGCATTGTGCCTTTTCTATTTAATTCCGATGCGATTTCTGTGTTTCATCGTCAATGTGAAGGTCCAAGGAATACATTGAACCGGAAATGGTGTATCAAAATCTAATACTGGTCTCACAGGAAAGGATCAAAGCACCGACTGTAAGAAGAGTCACTATTCTTGTACTTATGGCGGCATTGTGCCTTTGTATTTAATTCCGATGCGATTTCTGTGTTTCATCGTCAATGTGAAGGTCCAAGGAATATATTGAACCTGCAGTGGTGTATCGAAAGCTAGTACTGGTCTCACAGGAACGGATCAAAGCACCGACTGTAAGAAGAGTCTCTATTCTCGTACTTATGTCGGAATTGTGCCTTTTGTATTTAATTCCGATGCGATTTCTGTGTTTCATCGTCAATGTGAAGGTCCAAGGAATACATTGAACCGGAATTGGTGTATCGGAATCTAATACTGGTCTCACAGGAAAGGATCAAAGCACCGACTGTAAGAAGAGTCACTATTCTTGTACTTAAGGCGGCATTGTGCCTTTGTATTTAATTCCGATGCGATTTCTGTGTTTCATCGTCAATGTGAAGGTCCAAGGAATACATTGAACCTGCAGTGGTGTATCGAATGCTAGTACTGGTCTCACAGGAACGGATCAAAGCACCGACTGTAAGAAGAGTCTCTATTCTCGAACTTATGGCGGCATTGTGCCTTTTGTATTTAATTCCGATGCGATTTCTGTGTTTCATCGTCAATGTGAAGGTCCAAGGAATACATTGAATCTGCAGTGGTGTATCGGAAACTAATACTGGTCTCACAGGAAAGGATCAAAGCACCGTCTGTAAGAAGAAACTCTATTCTTTTACTTAAGTCGGCATTGTGCCTTTTGTTTTTAATTCCGATGCGATTTCTGTGTTTCATCGTCAATGTGAAGGTCCTAAGAATACATTGAAGCTGCAGTGGTGTATCGGAAACTAATACTGGTGTCATAGGAAAGGATGAAAGCACAGACTCTAAAAAGTCTCACTCTTCTTGCATTTAAGGCGGCATTGTGCCTTTTGTATTTAATTCCGATGTAATTTCAGTGTTTCATCGTCAATGTGAATGTCCAAGGAATACATTGAACCTGCAGTGTTGTATCGGAAACTAATACTGGTCTCACAGGAATGGATCAAAGCACAGACTCTAAGAAGTCTCACTCTTCTTGCACTTAAGGCGGCAATGTGCCTTTTGAATTAAATTCTGATGTAATTTCAGTGTTTCATCGTCAATGTGTATGTAAAAGGAATACATTGAATCTGCAGTGGTGTATCGGAAATTAAAACTGGTCTCATGGGAAAGTTTCAAAGCACCGAGTGTAAGAAGAGTCTCTATTCTTTTACTTAAGGCGGCATTGTGCCTTTCGTATTTAATTCCGATGTGATTTCTGTGTTTCATCGTCAATGTGAATGTCCAAGGAATACATTAGACTTACAGTGGTGTATCGGAAAGTAATACTGGTCTCACATAAAAGGATCAAAGCACCGACTGTAAGAAGAGTCTCTATTCTTGTACTAAAGGCGGCATTGTGCCTTTTGTATTTAATTCCGATGCGATTTCTGTGTTTCATCGTCAATGTGAAGGTCCAAGGAATACATTGAACCTGCAGTGGTGTATCGGAAACTAATACTGGTGTCACAGGAAAGGATCAAAGCACCGACTGTAAGAAGAGTCTTTATTCTTTTACTTAAGACGGCATTGTGCCTTTTGTATTTAATTCCGATGCGATTTCTGTGTTTCATCGTCAATGTGAAGGTCCAAGGAATACATTGAACCTCCAGTGGTGTATCGGAAACTAATACAGGTCTCACACGAAAGGATCAAAGCACAGACTCTAAGAAGTCTCACTCTTCCTGCACTTAAGGCGGCATTGTGCCTTTTGTATTTAATTCCGATGTAATTTCAGAGTTTCATCGTCAATGTGTATGTAAAAGGAATTCATTGAACCGGCAGTGGTGAATCGGAAACTAATACTGGTGTCATAAGAAAGGATGAAAGCACAGACTCTAAGAAGTCTCACTCTTCTTGCACTTAAGGCGGCATTGTGCCTTTTGTATTTAATTCCGATGTAATTTCAGTGTTTCATCGTCAATGTGTATGTAAAAAGAAAACATTGAACCTGCAGTAGTGTATCGGAAACTAATACTGGTCTTACAGGAAGGGATCAAAGCACCGACTGTAAGAAGAGTCTATTCTTGTACTTAAGGCGGCATTGTGCCTTTTGTATTTAATTCCGATGCGATTTCTGTGTTTCATCGTCAACATGAATGTCCAAGGAATACATTGAACCTGAAATGGTGTATCGGAAACTAATACTGGACTCACAGGAATGGATCAAAGCACCGACTTTTAGAGGTGTCTCTATTCTTGTACTTAAGGCGACATTGTGCCTTTTGTATTTAATTCCGATGCGATTTCTGTGTTTCATCGTCAATGTGAAGGTCCAAGGAATACATTGACCCTGCAGTGGTGTATCGGAAACTAATACTGGTCTCACAGGAAAGGATCAAAGCACCGACTGTAAGAAGAGTCTCTATTCTCGTACTTATGGCGGCATTGTACCTTTTGTATTTAATTACGATGCGATTTCTGTGTTTCATCGTCAATGTGAAGGTCCAAGGAATACATTGAATCTGCAGTGGTGTATCGGAAACTAATACTGGTCTCACAGGAAAGGATCAAAGCACCGACTGTAAGAAGAAACTCTATTCTTGTACTTAAGTCGGCATTGTGCCTTTGGTTTTTAATTCCAATGCGATTTCTGTGTTTCATCGTCAATGTGAAGGTCCAAGGAATACATTGAAGCTGCAGTGGTGTATCGGAAACTAATACTGGAGTCATAGGAAAGGAACAGAGCACAGACTCTAAAAAGTCTTACTGTTCTTGCACTTAACTCGGCATTGTGCCTTTAGTATTTAATTCCGATGTAATTTCAGTGTTTAATCGTCAATGTGTATGTAAAAGGAATACATTGAACCTGCAGTGGTGAATTCGAAACTAATACTGGTGTCATAGGAAAGGATGAAAGCACAGACTCTAAAAAGTCTCACTCTTCTTGCATTTAAGGTTGCATTGTGCCTTTTGTATTTAATTCCGATGTAATTTCAGTGTTTCATCGTCAATGTGAATGTCCAAGGAATACATTGAACCTGCAGTGTTGTATCGGAAACTAATACTGGTCTCACAGGAAAGGATCAAAGCACAGACTCTAAGAAGTCCCACTCTTCTTGCACTTATGGCGGCATTGTGCCTTTTGTATTTAATTCCGATGTAATTTCAGTGTCTCATCGTCAATGTGTATGTAAAAGGAATACATTGAATCTGCAGTGGTGTATCGGAAACTAAAACTGGTCTCATAGGAAAGGATCAAAGCACCGAGTGTAAGAAGAGGTTCTATTCTTGTACTTAAGGCGGCATTGTGCCATTTGTTTTTAATTCCGTTGCGATTGATGTGCTTCATCGTCAGTGTGAAAGTCCAAGGAATACTTTAGACATACAGTGGTGTATCGGAAACTAATACTGGTCTCACAGGAAAGGATCAAAGCACCGACTGTAAGAAGAGTCTCTATTCTTGTACTAAAGGCGGCATTGTGCCTTTTGTATTTAATTCCGATGCGATTTCTGTGTTTCATCGTCAGTGTGAAGGTCCAAGGATTACATTGAACCTGCAGTGGTTCATCGTAAACTAATACTGGTCTCACACGAAAGGATCAAAGCACAGACTCTAAGAAGTCTCACTCTTCTTGCACTTAAGGCGGCATTGTGCCTATTGTATTTAATTCCGATGTAATTTCAGAGTTTCATCGTCAAGGTGTATGTAAAAGGAATTCATTGAACCGGTAGTGGTTAATCGGAAACTAATACTGGTGTCATAGGAAAGGATGAAACCACAGACTCTAAGAAGTCCCACTCTTCTTGCACTTAAGGCGGCATTGTACCTTTTGTATTTAATTCCGATGTAATTTCAGTGTTTCATCGTCAATGTGTATGTAAAAGGAATACATTGAACCTGCAGTGTGGTATCGGAAAATAAAACTGGTCTCACAGGAACGGATCAAAGGAGCGACTGTAAGAAGAGTCTCTATTCTTGTACTTAAGGCGGCATTGTGCCTTTTCTATTTAATTCCGATGCGATTTCTGTGTTTCATCGTCAATGTGAAGGTCCAAGGAATACATTGAACCGGAAATGGTGTATCGGAATCTAATACTGGTCTCACAGGAAAGGATCAAAGCACCGACTGTAAGAAGAGTCACTATTCTTGTACTGAAAGGGCATTGTGCCTTTGTATTTAATTCCGATGCGATTTCTGTGTTTCATCGTCAATGTGAAGGTCCAAGGAATACATTGAACCTGCAGTGGTGTATCGGAAGCTAGTACTGGTCTCACAGGAACGGATCAAAGCACCGACTGTAAGAAGAGTCTCTATTCTCGTACTTATGTCGGAATTGTGCCTTTTGTATTTAATTCCGATGCGATTTCTGTGTATCATCGTCAATGTGATGGTCCAAGGAATACATTGAACCTGCAGTGGTGTATCGGAAACTAATACTGGTCTCACAGGATAGGATCAAACACAGAGTCTAAGAAGTCTCACTCTTCTTGCACTTATGGCGGCATAATGCCTTTTGTATTTAATTCCGATGTAATTTCAGTGTTTCATCGTCAATGTGTATGTAAAAGGAAAACATTGAACCTGCAGTAGTGTATCGGAAACTAATACTGGTCTCACGGGAATGGATCAAAGCACCGACTGTTAGAAGAGTCTCTATTCTTGTACTTAAGGCGACATTGTGCCTTTTGTATTTAATTCGGATGCGATTTCTGTGTTTCATCGTCAATGTGAAGGTCCAAGGAATTCATTGACCCTGCAGTGGTGTATCGGAAACTAATACTGGTCTCACAGGAAAGGATCAAAGCACCGAATGTAAGAAGAGTCTCTATTCTCGTACTTATGGCGGCATTGTGCCTTTTGTATTTAATTACGATGCGATTTCTGTGTTTCATCGTCAATGTGAAGGTCCAAGGAATACATTGAATCTGCAGTGGTGTATCGGAAACTAATACTGGTCCCACAGGAAAGGATCAAAGCACCGACTGTAAGAAGAAACTCTATTCTTGTACTTAAGTCGGCATTGTGCCTTTTGTATTTAATTCCGATGCGATTTCTGTGTATCATCGTCAATGTGATGGTCCAAGGAATACATTGAACCTGCAGTGGTGTATCGGAAACTAATACTGGTCTCACAGGATGGGATCAAAGCACAGACTCTAAGAAGTCTCACTCTTCTTGCACTTAAGGCGGCGTTGTGCCTTTTGTATTAAATTCCGAAGTAATTTCAGTTTTTCAACGTCAATGTGTATGTAACAGGAATACATTGAACCTGCAGTGGTGTATCGGATACTAATACTGCTCTCATAGGAAAGGATCAATGCACAGACTCTAAGAAGTCTCACTTTTCTTGCATTTAAGGCGGCATTGTGCCTTTTGAATTTAATTCCGATGTAATTTCAGTGTTTCATCGTCAATGTGAATGTCCAAGGAATACATTGAACTGCAGTGGTGTATCGGAAACTAATACTGGTCTCACAGGAATGGATCAAAGCACCGACTGTAAGAAGAGTCTCTATACTTGTACTAAAGGCGTCAATATGCCATTTGTATTTAATTACGATGCGATTTCTGTGTTCCATCGTCAATGAGAGGGTCCAAGGAATACATTGAACCTGCAGTGGTGTATCGGAAACTAATACTGGTCTCACAGGGAATACTCAAATCACAGACTGTAAGAACAGGCTCTATTCCTTACTTAAGGCGGCAATGTGCCTTTTGTATTTACTTTTGATGCGATTTCTGTGTTTCATCGTCAATGTGAAGGTCCAAGGAATACATTGAAACTGCAGTGGTGTATCGGAAACTAATACAGGTCTCACAGGAAAGGATCAAACCACAGACTCTAAGAAGTCTCACTCTTCATGCACCTAAGGCGGCATTGTGTTTTTTGTAATTAATTGTGATGTAATTTCAGTGTTTCATCGTCAATGGGAATGTCCAAGGAATACATTGAACCTGCAGTGGTGTATCGGAAACTAATACTGCTCTCACAGGAAAGGATCAAAGCACCGACTGTAAGAAGAGTCTCTATTCTTGTACTTAATGCGGCATTGTGCCTTTTGTATATAATTCCGATGCGATTTCTGTGTTTTATCGTCAATGTGAAGGGCCAAGGAATACTTTGAACCTGTAGTGGTGTATCGGAAACTAATACTGGTCTCACAGGAAAGGATCAAAGCACAGACTCTAAGAAGTCTCACTCTTCTTCCACTTAAGGCGACATTGTGCCTTTTGTATTTAATTCCGATGTAATTTCAGTGTTTCATCGTCAATAAGTATGTAAACGGAATACATTGAACCTGCAGTGGTGTATCGGAAACTAATACTGGTCTCATAGGAACGGATCAAAGCACAGACTCTAAGAAATCACACTCTTCTTGCACTTAAGGCGGCATTGTGCCTTTTGTATTTAATTCCGATGTAATTTCAGTGTTTCATCGTCAATGTGTATGTAATCGGAATACATTGAACCTGCAGTGGGTTATCGGAAACTAATACTGGTCTCATAGGGAAGGATCAAAGCACAGACTCTAAGAAGTCTCACTCTTCTTGCACTTAAGGAGGCATTGTTCCTACTGTATTCAATTCCTATTTAATTTTAGTGTTTCATCGTCAATGTGAATGTCCAAGGAATACATTGAACCTGCAGTGGTGTATCGGAAACTAATACTGGTATCATAGGAAAGGATCAAAGCACAGACTCTAAGAAGTCTCACTCTTCTCGCACTTAAGGCAGCATTGTGCCTTTTGTATTTAATTCCGAAGTAATATCATTGTTTCATCGTCAATGTGAAGGTCCAAGGAATACATTGAACGTGCAGTGGTGTATCGGAAACTAATACTGGTCTCACAGGAAAGGATCAAAGCACAGACTCTAAGAAGTCTCACTCTTCTTGCACTTAACGCGGCATTGTGCCTTTGTATTTAATTCCGATGTAATTGCAGTGTTTCATCGTCAATGTGTTGTTAAACGGAATACATTGAACCTGCAGTGGTGTATCGGAAACTAAGAATGGTCTCATAGGAAAGGATCAAAGGACAGACTCTAAGAAGTTTCACTCTTCTTGCACTTAAGGCGGCATTGTGCCTTTTGTATTTAATTCCTATGTATTATCAGTGTTTCATCATTAATGTGAATGTCCAAGGAATACAGTGAACCTGGAGTGGTGTATGGGAAACTAATACTAGTCTCACGGGAAATATCAAACACCGACTGTAAGAAGAGTCTCTATTCTTGTACTTAAGGCGGCATTGTGCCTTTTGTGTATAATTCCGATGCGATTTCTGTGTTTCATCGTTAATGTGAGGGTCCAAGGAATACATTGAACGTGCAGTGGTGTATCGGAAACTAATACTGGTCTCACAGGAAAGGATCAAAGCACAGACTCTAGGAAGTCTCACTCTTCTTGCACTTAACGCAGCATTGTGCCTTTGTATTTAATTCCGATGGAACTTCAGTGTTTCATCGTCAATGTGTATGTAAACGGAATACATTGAAGATGCAGTGGTGTATCGGAAACTAATAAT
This sequence comes from Schistocerca americana, assembly GCF_021461395.2. Lineage (NCBI taxonomy): Eukaryota > Metazoa > Arthropoda > Insecta > Orthoptera > Acrididae > Schistocerca > Schistocerca americana. The sequence continues at coordinate 727,591,632 of NC_060123.1, read as the reverse complement.
GGTCTCATAGGAAAGGATCAAAGCACAGACTCTAAGAAGTTTCACTCTTCTTGCACTTAAGGCGGCATTGTGCCTTTTGTATTTAATTCCTATGTATTTTCAGTGTTTCATCATTCATGTGAATGTCCAAGGAATACAGTGAACCTGCAGTGGTGCATCGAAAACTAATACTGGTCTCTCAGGAACGGATTAAACACCGACTGTAAGAAGAGTCTCTATTCTTGTACTTAAGGCAGCATTGTGCCTTTTGTGTATAATTCCGATGCGATTTCTGTGTTTCATCGTCAATGTGTATGTAAACGGAATACATTGAACCTGCAGTGGTGTATCGGAGACTAATACTGGTCTCATAGGAAAGGTTCAAAGCACAGACTCTAAGAAGTCAAACTCTTCTTGCACTTAATTCGCCACTGTGCCTTTTGTATCTATTTCCGTTGTAATTTCAGTGTTTCATCGTCAATGTGTATGTAATCGAAATACATTGAACATGCAGTGGGTTATCGGAAACTAATACTGGTCTCATAGGAAAGGATAAAAGCACAGACTCTAAGAAGTCTCAGTCTTCTTACACTTAAGGCGGCATTGCGCCTTTTGTATTTAATTCCGATGTAATTTCAGTGTTTCATCGTCAATGTGAATGTCCAAGGAATACATTGAACCTGCAGTGGTGTATCGGAAACTAATACTGGTCTCACAGGAAAGGATCAAACACCGACTGTAAGAAGAGTCTCTATTCTTGTACTTAAGGCGGCATTGTGCCTTTTTTATTTACGTCCGATGCGATTTCGGTGTTTCGTCGTCAATGTTAAGGTCCAAGGAATACATTGAACCAGCAGTGGTGTATCGGAATGTAATACAGGTCTCACAGGAAAAGATCAAAGCACCGACTGTAAGAAGAGTCTCTATTCCTGTAATTAAGGCGGCGTTATGCCTTTTGTATTTAATTCCGATGCGATTTCGGTGTTTCATCGTCAATGTGTATGTCCAAGGAATTCATTGAACCTCCAGTGGTGTATCGGAAACTAATACTGGTCTCACAGGAAAGGATCAAACCACAGACTCTAAGAAGTCTAACTCTTCTTGAACTTAAGGCGGCATTGTGCCTTTTGTATTTAATTCCAATGTAATTTCAGTGTTTCCTCGTCATAGTGTATTTCCAAGGAATACATTGAACATGCAGAGGTGTATCGGAAACTAATACTGGTCTCACATTAAAGGATCAAAGCACAGACTCTAAAAAGTCTCACACTTCTTGCACTTAAGGCGGCAATGTGCCATTTGTATTTAATTCCGATGGAATTTCAGTGTTTCATCGTCAATGTGTATGTCCAAGGATACATTGAACCTGCAGTGGTGTGTCGGAAACTAATACTGGTCTCACGGGAAAAGATCAAACCACCGACTGTAAGAAGAGTCTCTAATCTTGTAATTAAGGCTGCGTTATGAGTTTTGTGTTTAATTTCGATGCGATTTCTGTGTTTCATCGTCAATGTGTAGGTGCAAGGAATACATTGAATCTGCAGTGGTGTATCGGAAACTAATACTGGTCTCACAGGGAATGCTCAAAACACCGACTGTAAGAAGAGTCTCTATTCTTGTACTTAAGGCGTCACTGTGCCATTTGTATTTAATTCCGATGCGATATCTGTGTTTCATCATCAATGTGAAGGTCCAAGGAATACATTGAACCTGCAGTGGTATATCGGAGACTAATACTGGTTTCGCAGGAATGGATTAAAGCACAGACTCAAAATAGTCTAACTCTTCATGTACTTAAGTCGGCATTGTGGCTTTTGTATTTAATTCCGAAGTAATTTCAGTGTTTCATCGTCAATGTGAAGGACCAAGGAATACATTGAACCTGTAGTGGTGTATCGGAAACTAATACTGGTCTCATAGGAAAGGATCAAAGCACAGACTCTAAGAAGTCTCACTCTTCTTGCACTTAAGGCGGCGTTGTGCCTTTTGTATTTAATTCCCAAGTAATTTCAGTGTTTCATCGTCAATGTGAGTGTCCAAGGAATACATTGAACCTGCAGTGGTGTATCGGAAACTAATACTGGACCCACAGGAAAGGATCAAAGCACCGACTGTGAGAAGAGTCTCTATTCTTGTAGTTAAGGCGGCATTGTGGATTTTGTATTTAATTCCGATGCGATTTCTGTGTTTCATCGTCAATGAGAAGGTCCAAGGAATACATTGAACCTGCAGTGGTGTATCGGAAACTAAAACTGGTCTCATAGGAAAGGATCAAAGCACAGACTCCATGAAGTCTCGATCTTCTTGCACTTAAGGCGGCATTGTGCCTTTTGTATTTAATTCCGACGTAATTTCAGTGTTTCATCGTCAATGTGTATGTAAAAGGAATACATTCAACCTACAGTGGTGTATCGAAAAGTAATACTGGTGTCATAGGAATGGATCAAAGCACAGACTCTAAGAAGTCTCACTCTTCTGGCACTTAAGGCGGCATTGTGCCTTTTGTATTTAATTCCGAAGTTATATCAGTGTTTCATCGTCAATGTGAAGGTCCAAGGAATACATTGAACGTGCAGTGGTTGTGTCGGAAACTAATACTGGTCTCACAGGAAAGGATCAAAGCACAGACTCTAAGAAGTCTCACTCTTCTTGCACTTAACGCGGCATTGTGCCTTTGTATTCAAATCCGATGTAATTTCAGTGTTTCATCGTCAATGTGTATGTAAACGGAATACATTGAACCTGCAGTGGTGTATCGGAACCTAATACTGGTCTCATAGGAAAGCACAGACTCTAAGAAGTCTCACTCTCCTTGCACTTAAGGCGGCATTGTGCCTTTTGTATTTAATTCCTATGTAATTTCAGTGTTTCATCGTAATTGTGAATGTCCAAGGAATACATTTAACCAGCAGTGGTGTATCGGAAACTAATACTGGTCTCACAGGAAAGGATCAAAGCACCGACTGTAAGAAGAGTCTCTATTCTTGTACTTAAGGCGGCATTGTGCCTTTTGTTTTTAATTCCGATGCGATTTCTGTGTTTCATCGTTAATGTGTATGTAAAAGGAATACATTGAACCTGCAGTGGTGTAGTGGAAACTAATACTGGTCTCATAGGAAAGGATCAAAGCAAAGACTGTAAGAAGTCTCACTCTTCTTGCATTTAAGGCGGCATTGTGCCTTTTGTATTCAATTCCGATGTAATTTCAGTGTCTCATCGTCAATATGTATGTAAAAGGAATACATTGAACCTGCAGTGGTGTATCGGAAACTAATACTGGTCTCATAGGAAAGGATCAAGGCATAGACACTAAGGAGTCTCACTCTTCTAGCACTTAAGGCGGCATTGTGCCTTTTGTATTTAATTCCGATGCAATATCAGTGTTTCATCGTCAATGTGAATGTCCAAGGAATACACTGAACCTGCAGTGGTGTATCCGAAACTAATACCGGTCTCACGGGAAAGGATCAAAGCACCGACTGTAAGAAGAGTCTCTACTTTTAAACTAAGGCGGCATTGTGGCTTTGGATTTAATTCCGATACGATTTTTGTGTTTCATCGTCAATGTGAAGGTCCAAAGAATACATTGAACGTGCAGTGGTGTATCGGAAACTAATACTGGTCTCATAGGAAAGGATTAAAGCACAGACTCTAAGAAGTGTCACTCTTCTAGCACTTAAGGTGGCATTGTGACTTTTGTATTTAATTCCGTAGTAATATCAGTGTTTCATCGTCAATGTGAAGGTCCAAGGAATACATTGAACCTGCAGTGGTGTATCGGAAACTAATACTGGTCTCATAGGAAAGGATCAAAGCACAGACTCTTAGAAGTCTCACCATTCTTGCACTTAAGGCGGCATTGTGCCCTTTGTATTTAATTCCGGTGTAATTTCAGTGTTTCTTCGTCAATGTGTATGTAAACGGAATACATTGAACCTTCAGTGGGTTATCGGAAACTAATAGTGGTCTCATAGGAAAGGATCAAAGCAAAGACTCTAAGAAGTCTCACTCTTCTTGCACTTAAGGCGGCATTGTGCCTTTTGTATTTAATTCCGACGTAATTTCAGTGTTTCATCGTCAATGTGAATGTCCAAGGAATACATTGAACCTGCAATGGTGTATAGGAAACTAATACTGGGCTCATAGGTAAGGATCAAAGCACAGACTCTAAGTAGTCTCACTCTCCTTGCACTTAAGGCAGCATAGTGCCTTTTGCATTTAATTTCGATGTAATTTCAGTGTTTCATCGTCCATGTGAATGTCCACGGAATACGTTGAACCTGCAGTGGTGTATCGGAAACTAATACTGGTCTCATAGGAAAGGATCAAAGCACAGACTCTAAGAAGTCTCACTCTTCTTGCACTTAAGGCGGGATTGTGCCTTTTGTATTTAATTCCGATGTAATTTCAGTGTTTCATCGTCGATGTGTATGTAAAAGGAGTACATCTAACCTGCAGTGGTGTATCGAAAACTAATACTGGTCTCGTAGGAAAGGATCAAAGCACAGCCTCTAAGAAGTCTCACTCTTATTGCACTTAAGGTGGCATTGTGCCTTTTGTATTTAATTCCGAAGTAATTTCAGTGTTTCACCGTCAATGTGAATGTCCAAGGAACACACTGAACGTGCAGTGGTGTATCGGAAACTAATACTGGTCTCACAGGAAAGGATCAAAGCTCAGGCTGTAAGAAGAGTCTCTATTCTTGTACTTAAGGCGGCATTTTGCCTTTTGTATTTAATTCCGATGTAATTTCAGTGCTTCATCGTGAATGTGTATGTAAAAGGAATACATTGAACCTGCAGTGGTGTATCAGAAAGTAATACTGGTCTCACAGGAAAGGATCAAAGCACCGACTGTAAGAAGAGTGTCTATTCTTGTACTTAAGGCGGCATTGTGCCTTTGGTATTTAATTCCGATGCGATTTCTGTGTTTCATCGTCAATGTGAAGGTCCAAGGAATACATTGACCCTGCAGTGGTGTATCGGAAACTAATACTGGTCACATAGGAAAGGATCAAAGCACAGACTCTAAGAAGTCTCACTCATCTTGCATTTAAGGCGGCATTGTGCCTTTTGTATTTAATTCCGATGTAATTTCAGTGTTTCATCGTTAATGTGTATGTAAAAGGAATACATTGAACCTGCAGTGGTGTAGTGGAAACTAATACTGGTCTCATAGGAAAGGAACAAAGCACAGACTGTAAGAAGTCTCACTCTTCTTGCAATTAAGGCGGCATTGTGTCTTTTGTATTTAATTCCGATGTAATTTCAGTGTTTCATCGTCAATGTGTATGTAAAAGGAATACATTGAACCTGCAGTGGTGTATCGGAAACTAATACTGGTCTCATGGGAAAGGATCAAAGCACAGACACTAAGAAGTCTCACTTTTCTTGCACTTAGGGCGGCATTGTGCCTTTTGTATTTAATTCCGATGTAATTTCAGTGTTTCATCGTCAATGTGAATGTCCAACGAATACATTGAACCTGCAGTGGTGTATCCGAAACTACTACTGGTCTGACGGGAATGGATCAAAGCACCGACTGTAAGAAGTGTCTCAATTCTTATACTTTAGGCGGCATTGTGGCTTTTGTATCTAATTCCGATGCGATTTCTGTGTTTCAACGTCTATGTGAAGGTCCAAAGAATACATTGAACCTGCAGTGGTGTATCGGAAACTAATACTGGTCTCATAGGAAAGGATCAAAGCACAGACTCTAAGAAGTCTCACTCTTCCTGCACTTAAGGAGGGATTGTGCATTTTGTATGTAATTCCGAAGTAATATCAGTGTTTCATCGTCAATGTGAAGGTCCAACGAATACATTGAACGTGCAGTGCTGTATCGGAAACTAATACTGGTCTCACAGGAAAGGATCAATGCACAGACTCTAAGAAGTCTCACTCTTCTGGCACCTAAGGCGGCATTGTGCCTTTGTATTTAATTCCGATGTAATTTCAGTGTTTCATCATCAATGTGTATGTAAACGGAATACATTGAACCTGCAGTGGTGTATCGGAAACTAATACTGGTCTCATAGGAAAGGATCAAAGCAAAGACTCTAAGAAGTCTCACTCTTCTTGCACTTAAGGTGACATTGTTCCTTTTGTATTTAATTCCGATGTAATATCAGTGTTTCATCGTCAATATGAATGTCCAAGGAATACATTGAACCTGCAGTGGTGTATCGGAAACTAATACTGGTCCCACAGGAAAGGATCAAAGCACCGACTGTAAGAGGAGTCCCTATTCTTGTACTTAAGGCGGCATTGTGCCTTTTGTATTTAATTCCGATGCGATTTCTGTGTTTCATCGCCAATGTGAAGGTCCAAGGAATACATTGACCCTGCAGTGGTGTATCGGAAACTAATACTGGTCTCATAGGAAAGGATCAATGCACAGACTCTAAGTAGTCCCACTCTTCTAGGATTTAAGGCGGCATTGTGCCTTTTGCATTTAATTCCGATGTAATTTCAGTGTATCATCGTCAATGTGTATTTAAAAGGAATCCATTGAACCTGCAGTGGTGTATCGGAAACTAATACCGGTCTCATAGGAAAGGATCAAAGCACAGACTGTATTAAGTCTCACTCTCCTTGCATTTAAGGCAGTATTGTGCGTTTTGTATTTAATTCCGATGTAATTTCAGTGTTTCATCGTCAATGTGTATGCAAAAGGAATACATTGAACCTGCAGTGGTGTATCGGAAACTAATACTGGTCTCATAGGAAAGGATCACAGCACAGACACGAAAAAGTCTCACTCTTCTTGCACTTAAGGCGGCATTGTGCCATTTGTATTTAATTCCGATGTAATATCAGTGTTTCATCGTCAATGTGTATGTAAACGGAATACATTGAACCTGCAGTGGGTTATCGGAAACTAATACTGGTCTCATAGCAAATATTCAAAGCACAGACTCTAAGATGTTTCACTCTTCTTATACTTAAGGCGGCATTGTGGCTTTTGAATTTAATTCCGATGCGATTTCTGTGTTTCATCGTCAATGTGAAGGTCCAAGGAATACATTGAACCTGCAATGGTGTATCGGAAACTAATACTGGTCTCATAGGAAAGGATCAAAGCACAGACTCTATGAAGTCTCAATCTCCTTGCACTTAAGGCAGCATTGTGCCTTTTGTATTTAATTCCGACGTAATTTCAGTGTTTCATCGTCAATGTGAAGGTCCAAGGAATATATTGAACGTGCAGTGGTGTATCGGAAACTAATACTGGTCTCATAGGAAAGGATCAAAGCACATACTATAAGAAGTCTCACTCTTCTTGCACTTAAGGCGGCATTGTGCCTTTCTATTTCATTCCGATGTAATTTCAGTGTTTCATCGTCATTGGGAATGTCCAAGGAATACATTGAACTTGCAGTGATGTATCGGAAACTAACACTGGGCTCACAGGAAAGGATCAAAGCTCAGACTCTAAGAAGAGTCTCTATTCGTGTACTTAAGGCGGCATTGTGCCTTTTTTATTTAATTCCGATGTAATTTCTGTGTTTCATCGTCAATGTGTATGTAAAAGGAATACATTGAACCTGCTGTGGTGTATCGGAAACTAATACTGGTCCCATAGGAAAGGATCAAAGCACAGACTCTAAGAAGTCTCACTCTTCTTGCACTTAAGGCGGCATTGTGCCTTTTGTATTTAATTCCGAAGTAATTTCCGTGTTTCATCGTCATTGGGAATGTCCAAGGAATATATTGAACGTGCAGTGGTGTATCGGAAACTAATACTGGTCTCATAGGAAAGGATCAAAGCGCAGACTATTAGAAGTCTCATTCTTCTTGCACTTAAGGCGGCATTGTGCCTTTCTATTTCATTCCGATGTAATTTCAGTGTTTCATCGTCATTGGGAATGTCCAAGGAATACATTGAACTTGCAGTGATGTATCGGAAACTAACACTGGGCTCACAGGAAAGGATCAAAGCTCAGACTCTAAGAAGAGTCTCTATTCTTGTACTTAAGGCGGCATTGTGCCTTTTGTATTTAATTCCGATGTAATTTCTGTGTTTCATCGTCAATGTGTATGTAAAAGGAATACATTGAACCTGCTGTGGTGTATCGGAAACTAATACTGGTCTCAAAGGAAAGGATCAAAGCACAGACTCTAAGAAGTCTCACTCTTCTTGCACTTAAGGCGGCATTGTGCCTTTTGTATTTAATTCCGATGTAACTTCAGTGTTTCATCGTCAATGTGTATGTAAAAGGAATACATTGAACCTGCTGTCTTATATCGGAAACTAATACTGGTCTCACAGGAAAGGATCAAAGCACAGACGCTAAGAAGTGTCACTCTTCTTGCACTTAAGGCGGCATTGTGGCTTTGTATTTATTTCCGATGTAATTTCAGTGTTTCATCGTCAATGTGAATGTCCAAGGAACACATTGAACGTGCAGTGGTGTATCGTAATCTAATACTGGTCTTATAGGAAAGGATCAAAGCAGAGACTCTAAGAAGTCTCACTCTTCTTGCATTTAAGGCGGAATTGTGCCTTTTGTATTTAATTCTGATGTAATTTCAGTGTTTCATCGTCAATGTGTATGTAAAAGGAATACATTGAACCTGCAGTGGTGTATCGGAAACTAATACTGGTCTCATAGGAAAGGATCAAAGCACAGACAGTAAGAAGTCTCACTCTTCCAGCATTTAAGGCGGCATTGTGCCTTTTGTATTCAATTCCAATGTAATTTCAGTGTTTCATCGTCAATGTGAAGGTCCAAGGAATACACTGAACGTGCAGTGGTGTATCGGAAACTAATACTGGTCTCACAGGAAAGGATCAAAGCACAGACGCTAAGAAGTCTAACTCTTCTTGCACTTAAGGCGGTATTGTGCCATTGTATTTAATTCCGATGTAATTTCAGTGTTTCATCGTCAATGTGTATGTAAACGGAATACATTGAAAATGCAGTGGTGTATCGGAAACTAATGCTGGTCTCATAGGGAAGGATCAAAGCACAGACTCTTAGAAGTCTCACTCATCTTTCCCTTAAGGCGGCATTGTGCCTTTTGTATTTAATTCCGAAGTAATTTCCGTGTTTCATCGTCATTGGGAATGTCCAAGGAATACATTGAACGTGCAGTGGTGTATCGGAAACTAATACTGGTCTCACAGGAAAGGATCAAAGCTCAGACTGTAAGAAGTCTCACTCTTCTTGCATTTAAGGCGGAATTGTGCCTTTTGTATTTAATTCCGATGTAACTTTAGTGTTTCATCGTCAATGTGTATGTAAAAGGAATACATTGAACCTGCTGTCTTATATCGGAAACTAATACTGGTCTCATAGGAAAGGATCAAAGCACAGACTCTAAGAAGCCCCACTCTTCTTGCACTTAAAGCGGCATTGTGCCTTTTGTATTTAATTCCGAAGTAATATCAGTGTTTCATCGTCAATGTGAAGGTCCAAGGAATACATTGCACGTGCAGTGGTGTATCGGATACTAATACTGGTCTCACAGGAAAGGATCAAAGCACAGACGCTAAGAAGTCTCACTCTTCTTGCACTTTAGGCGGCATTGTGCCATTGTATTTAATTCCGATGTAATTTCAGTGTTTCATCGTCAATGTGTATATAAACGGAATACATTGAAATTGCAGTGGTGTATCGGAAACTAATACTGGTCTCATAGGGAAGGATTAAAGCACAGACTCTGAGAAGTCTCATTCATCTTTCCCTTAAGGCGGCATTGTGCATTTTGTATTTAATTCCAATGTAATTTCAGTGTTTCATCGTCAATGTGAATGTCCAAAGAATACATTGAACCTGAAGTGGTGTATCGGAAACTAATACTGGTCTCACAGGAAAGGATCAAAACACCGACTGTAAGAAGAGACTCCATTCTAGTACTTAAGGAATCATTGTGCCTTTTGTATTTAATTGCGATGCGATTTCTGCGTTTCATCGTCTATGTGAAGGTCCAAGGAATACATTGACCCTGCAGTGGTGTATCGGAAACTAATACCTGTCTCATAGGAAAGGATCGAAGCACAGACTCTAAGAAGTCTTACTCTTCTTGCACTTAAGGCGGCATTGGGCCTTTTGTATTTAATTCCGGTGTAATTTCAGTGTTTCATCGTCAATGTGAATGTAAGAGGAATACATTGAACCTGCAGTGGTGTATCGTAAACTAATACTGGTCTTATAGGAAAGGATCAAAGCAGAGACTCTAAGAAGTCTCACTCTTCTTGCATTTAAGGCGGAATTGTGCCTTTTGTATTTAATTCCGATGTAATTTCAGTGTTTCATCGTCAATGTGTATGTAAAAGGAATACATTGAACCTGCAGTGGTGTATCGGAAACTAATACTGGTATCATAGGAAAGGATCAAAGCACAGACTGTAAGAAGTCTCACTCTTCTTGCATTTAAGGCGGCATTGTGCCTTTTGTATTTAATTCCAATGTAATTTCAGTGTTTCATCGTCAATGTGTATGTAAAAGGAATACATTGAACCAGCAGTGGTGTATCGGAAACTAATACTGGTCTCATTGGAATGGATCAAAGCACAGACTCTACGAGGACTCAATCTTCTTGCATTTAAGGCGGCATTATGCCTTTTGTTTTTAATTGCGATGTAATTTCAGTGTTTCATCGTCAATGTGAATGTCCAAGGAATACATTGAACCTGCAGTGGTGTATCGGAAACTAATACTGGTCCCACAGGAAAGGATCAAAGCACCGACGGTAAGTAGAGTCTCAATTCTTGTACTTAAGGTGGCGTTGTGCCTTTTGTATATAATTCCAATGCGATTTATGTGTTTCTTCGTCAGTGTGAAGGTCCAAGGAATACATTGAACCTGCAGTGGTGTATCGGAAACTAATACTGGTCTCACAGGATAGGATCAAAGCACTGACTCTAAGAAGTCCCACTCTTCTTGCACTTACGGCGGCATTGTGCATATTGTTTTTTATTTCGATGTAATTTCAGTGTTTCATCGTCAATGTGTATGTAAAAGGAATACATTGAACCTGCAGTGGTGTATCGGAAACTAATACTGGTCTCATAGGAAAGGATCAAAGTACAGACTCTAAGAAGTCTCCCTCTCCTTGCATTTAAGGCGGCATTGTGCCTTTTGTATTTAATTCCGATGTAATTTCAGTGTTTCATTGGCAATGTGTACGTAAAACGAATACATTGAACCTGCAGTGGTGTATCGGAAACTAATACTGGTCTCACAGGAAAGGATCATATCACAGACTCTAAAAAGTCTCACCCTTCTTGCACGTAAGGCGGCATTGTGAATTTTGTACTTAATTCCGATGTATTTTCAGTGTTTCATCGTCAATGTGTATGTAAAAGGAATACATTGAAGCTGCAGTGGTGTATCGGAAAGTAATACTGGTCTCATAGGAAAGGAACAAAGCACAGACTCTAAGAAGTCTCACTTCTTTTGCACTTAGGGTGGCATTGTGCCTTTTGTACTTAATTCCGATGTAATTACAGTGTTTCATCGTCAATGTGTATGTAAAAGGAATACATTTAACCTGCAGTGGTGTATCGGAAATTAATACTGGTCTCATAGGGAAGGATCAAAGCACAGACTTTAAGAAGTCTCACTCTTCTTGCACTTAAGGCGGCATTGTGCCTTTTGTATATAACTCCGAAGTAATTTCAGTGTTTCATCGTGATTGGGAATGTCCAAGGAATACATTGAACGTGCAGTGGTGTATCGGAAACTAATACTGGTCTCACAGGAAAGGATCAAATCTCAGACTGTAAGAAGAGTCTCTATTCTTGTACTTAAGGCGGCATTGTGCCTTTTGTATTTAATTCCGATGTAATTTCAGTGTTTCATCGTCAATGTGCATGTAAAAGGAATACATTGAACCTGCTGTGTTGTATCGGAAACTAATACTGGTCTCATATTAAAGGATCAAAGCACAGATTCTAAGAAGTCTCACTCTTCTTGCACTTATGGCGGCATTGTGCCTTTTGTATTTAATTCCGAAGTAATATCAGTGTTGCATCGTCAATGTGAAGGTCGAAGGAATACATTGAACGTGCAGTGGTCTATCGACAACTAATACTGGTCTCACAGGAAAGGGTCAAAGCACAGACGCTAAGAAGCCTCACTCTTCATGAACTTAAGGCGGCATTGTGCCTTTGTATTTAATTCCGATGTAATTTCAGTGTTTCATCGTCAATGTGTATGTAAACGGAATACATTGAACCTGCAGAGGTGTATCGGAAACTAAAACTGGTCTCATAGGAAAGGATCAAATCACAGACTCTAAGAAGTCTCACTCATCTTGCTCTTAAGGCGGCATCGTGCCTTTTGTATTTAATTCCGATGTAAATTCAGTGTTTCATCGTCAATGCGAATGTCCAAGGAATACATTGAACCTGCAGTGGTGTATCGGAAACTAATACTGGTCTCACAGGAACTGATAAAAAACACCGACAGTAAGAAGAGTCTCTATTCTAGTACTTATGGCGGCATTGTGCCCTTTGTATTTAATTGCGATGCGATTTCTGTGTTTCATCGTCAATGTGAAGGTCCAAGGAATACATTGAACCTGCAATGGTGTATCGGAAACTAATACTGGTGTCATAGGAAAGGATCAAAGCACAGACTCTAAGAAGTCTCACTCTTCTTGCATTTAAGGCGGCATTGTGCCTTTTGTATTTAATTCCGATGTAATTTCAGTGTTTCATCGTCAATGTGTATGTAAACGGAATACATTGAACCTGCAGTGGGTTATCGGAAACTAATACTGGTCTCATAGGAAAGATTCAAAGCACAGACTCTAAGAATTCTCACTCTTCTTGCACTTAACGCGGCATTTTGCCTTTTGTATTTAATTCCGATGTAATTTCAGTGTTACATCGTCAATGTGTATGTAAACGGAATACATTGAACCTGCAGTGGGTTATCTGAAACTAATACTGGTCTCATAGGAAAGATTCAAAGCACAGACTCTAAGAATTCTCACTCTTCTTGCACTTAACGCGGCATTGTGCCTTTTGTATTTAATTCCGATGAAATTTCAGAGTTTCATCGTCAATGTGAAGGTCCAAGGAATACATTGAACGTGCAGTGGTGTATCGGAAACTAATACTGGTCTCACAGGAAAGGATCAAAGCTCAGACTGTAAGAAGAATCTCTATTCTTAGACTTAAGGCGGCAATTTGCCTTTTGTATTTAATTCCGATGTAATTTCAGTGCTTCATCGTCAATGTGTATGTAAAAGGAATACATTGAATATGCTGTGGTGTATCGGAAACTAATACTGGTCCCATAGGAAAGGATCAAAGCACAGACTGTACGAAGAGTCTCTATTCTTATACTTAAGGCGGCATTGTATCTTTTGTATTTAATTCCGATGCGATTTCTGTGTTTCATCGTCAATGTGAAGGTCCAAGGAATACATTGAACCTGCAATGGTGTATCGGAAACTAATACTGGTCTCATAGGAAAGGATCAAAGAACAGACTCTATGATGTCTCAATCTCCTTGCACTTAAGGCGGCATTGTGCCTTTTGTATTTAATTCCGATGTAATTTCAGTGTTTCATCGTCAATGTGTATGTAAAAGGAATACATTGGACCTGCAGTGGTGTATCGGAAACTAATACTGGTCTCATAGGTAAGGATTAAAGCAAAAACTCTAAGAAGTCTTACTCTTCTTGCACTTAAGGCGGCATTGTGCCTTTTGTATTTAATTCCGATGTAATTTCAGTGTATCATCGTCAATGTGAATGTCCAACGAATACATTGAACGTGCAGTGGTGTATCGGAAACTAATACTGGTCTCACAGGAAAGGATCAAAGCACAGACTGTAAGAAGAGAATCTATTCTTGTACTTAAGTCGGCATTGTGCTTTTTGTATTTAATTCCGATGTAATTTCAGTGTTTCATCGTCAATGTGTATGTAAAAGGAATACATTGAACCTGCAGTGGTGTATCGGAAACTAATACTGGTCTCATCGGAAAGGATCAAAGCACTGACTCTAAGAAGTCTCAATCTTCTTCCACTTAAGGCGGCATTGTGCCTTTTGTATTTAATTCCGAAGTAATATCAGTGTTTCATCGCCAATGTGAAGGTCCAAGGAATATATTGAACGTTCAGTGGTGTATCGGAAACTAATACTAGTTCACAGGAAAGGATCAAAGCACAGACTCTGAGATGTCTCACTCTTCTTGCACGTTAGGCAGCATTGTGCCTTTTTATTCTATTCCGATGTAATTTCAGTGTTTTATCGTCAATGTGTATGTAAACGGAATACATTGAACCTGCAGTGGTGTAGCGGAAACTAATACAGGTCTCATAGGAAAGGATCAAAGCACAGACGCTAAGGTGTCTCACTCTTCTTGCATTTGAGGCGGCATTGTGCCTTTTGTATTTAATTCCGATGTAATTACAGTATTTCATCGTGACTGTGAATGTCCAAGGAATACATTGAACTTGCAGTGGTGTATCGGAAACTAATACTGGTCTCACAGGAAAGGATCAAAGCACCGACTGTAAGAAGAGTCTCTATTCTTGTACTTAAGGCGGCATTGTGCCTTTTGTATTTAATTCCGATGCGATTTCTTTGTTTCATCGTCAATGTGAATGTCCAAGGAATACATTGAACCTGCAGTGGTGTATCAGAAACGAATACTGGTCTCACAGGAAAGGATCAAAGCACCGACTGTAAGAAGAGTCCCAATTCTTGTACTTAAGGTGGCGTTGTGCCTTTTGTATATAATTCCAATGCGATTTCTGTGTTTCATCGTCAATGTGAAGGTCCAAGGAATACATTGAACCTGCAGTGGTGTATCGGAAACAAATACTGGTCTCACAGGATAGGATCAAAACACTGACTCTAAGAAGTCCCACTCTTCTTGCACTTAAGGCGGCTATGTGCATATTGTATTTAATTCCGATGTAATTTCAGTGTTTCATCGTCAATGAGTATGTAAAAGAAATACATTGCACCTGCAGTGGTGTATCGGAAACTAATACTGGTCTCATAGGAAAGGATCAAAGTACAGACTCTAAGAAGTCTCACTCTCCTTGCAATTAAGTCGGCATCGTGCCTTTTGTATTTAATTCCGATGTAATTTCAGTGTTTCATTGGCAATGTGTATGTAAAACGAATACAATGAACCTGCTGTGGTGTATCGGAAACTAATACTGGTCTCATAGGAAAGGATCAAAGCACAGACTATAAGAAGTCTCACTCTGCTTGCACTTAAGGCAGCATTGTGCCTTTTGTATTTAATTCCGATGTAATTTCAGTGTTTCATCGTCAATGTGAATGTCCAAGGAATACATTGCACCTGCAGTGGTGTATCGGAAACTAATACTGGTTTCACAGGAAAGGATCAAAGCACCGACTGTAAGAAGAGTCTCTAGTCTTGTACTTAAGGCGGCATTGTGTCTTTTGTATTTAATTCCGATGCGATTTCTGTGTTTCATCGTCAATGTGAAGGTCCAAGGAATACATAGACCCTGCAGTGGTGTATCGGAAACTAATACTGGTCTCATAGGAAAGGATCAAAGCACAGACTCTAAGAGGTCTCACTCCTCTTGCACTTAAGGCGGCATTGTGCCTTTTGTATTTAATTCCGAAGTAATTTCAGTGTTTCATCGTCATTGGGAACGTCCAAGGAATACATTGAACGTGCAGTGGTGTATCGGAAACTAATACTGGTGTCACAGGAAAGGATCAAAGCTCAGACTCTAAGAAGAGTCTCTATTCTTGTACTTAAGGCGGCGTTGTGCCTTTTGTATTTAATTCCGATGTAATTTCTGTGTTTCGTCGTCAATGTGTATGTAAAAGGAATACATTGAACCTGCTGTGGTGTATCGGAAACTAATACTGGTCTCATAGGAAAGGATCAAATCACAGACTCTAAGAAGTCTCACTCTTCTTACACTTAAGGCGGCATTGTGCCTTTTGTATTTAATTCCGAAATAATTTCCGTGTTTCAGCGTCATTGGGAATGTCCAAGAAATAAACTGAACGTACAGTGGTGTATCGGAAACTAATACTGGTCTCACAGGAAAGGATCAAAGCTCAGACTGTAAGAAGAGTCTCTATTCTTGTACTTAAGGCGGCATTTTGCGTTTTGTATTTAATTCCGATGTAATTTCTGTGTTTCTTCGTCAATGTGAAGGTCCAAGGAATACATTGCACCTGCAGTGGTGTATCAGAAACTAATACTGGTCTCACAGGATAGGATCAAAGCACTGACTCTAAGAAATCTCACTCTTCTTGCATATCAGGCGGCATTGTGCCTTTTGTATTTAATTCCAATGTAATTTCAGTGTTTCATCGTCAATTTGTATGTAAAAGGAATACATTGAACCTGCAGCGGTGTATCGGAAACTAATACTGGTGTCATAGGAAAGGACCAAAGCACAGACTCAAAGAAGTCTCACTCTGCTTGCACTTAAGGCGGCATTGTGCCTTTGGTATTAAATTCCGATGTAATTTCTGTGTTTCATCGTCAATGTGAATGTCCAAGGAATACATTGAACCTGCAGTGGTGTATCGGAAACTAATACTGGTCTCACAGGAAAGGATCAAAGCACCGACAGTAAGTAGAGTCTCAATTCTTGTACTTAAGGTGGCGTTGTGCCTTTTGTATATAATTCCAATGCGATTTCTTTGTTTCTTCGTCAATGTGAAGGTCCAAGGAATACATTGAACCTGCAGTGGTGTATCGGAAACTAATACTGGTCTCACAGGATAGGATCAAAGCACTGAATCTAAGAAGTCCCAATCTTCTTGCACTTAAGGCGGCATTGTGCATATTGTATTTAATTCCGATGTAATTTCAGTGTTTCATCGTCAATGTGTATGTAAAAGGAATACATTGCACCTGCAGTGGTGTATCGGAAACTAATACTGGTCTCATAGGAAAAAATCAAAGTACAGACTCTAAGATGTCTCACTCTTCTTGCATTTAAGGCGGCATTGTGCCTTTTGTATTTAATTCCGATGTAACTTCAGTGTTTCATTGGCAATGTGTACGTAAAACGAATTCAATGAACCTGCAGTGGTGTATCGGAAACTAATACTGGTCTCATAGGAAAGGATCAAAGCACAGACTCTAAGGTGTCTCACTCTTCTTGCATTTAAGGCGGCATTGTGCCTTTTGTATTTAATTCCGATGTAATTTCAGGGTTTCATCGTCAATGTGAACGTCCAAGGAATACATTGAACTTGCAGTGGTGTATCGGAAACTAATACTGGTCTCACAGGAAAGGATCAAAGCACCGACTGTAAGAATTGTCTCTATACTTGTACTTAAGGCGGCATTGTGCCTTTTGTATTTAATTCCGATGCGATTTCTGTGTTTCATCGTCAATGTGAATGTCCAAGGAATGCATTGAACCTGCAGTGGTGTATCAGAAACTAATACTGGTCTCACAGGAAAGGATCAAAGCACAGACTCTGAGAAGTCTCACTCTTCTTGCACTTAAGGCAGCACTGTGCATTTTTATTTTATTCCGATGTAATTTCAGTGTTTCATCGTCAATGTGTATGTTAACGGAATACATTGAACCTGCAGTGGTGTATCGGAAACTAATACTGGTCTCATAGGAAAGGATCAAAGCACAGACTATAAGAAGTCTCACTCTGCTTGCATTTAAGGCGGCATTGTGCCTTTTGTATTTAATTCCGATGTAATTTCAGTGTTTCATCGTCAATGTGAATGTCCAAGGAATACATTGCACCTGCAGTGGTGTATCGGAAACTAATACTGGTCTCACAGGAAGGGATCAAAGCACCGACTGTAAGAAGAGTCTCTATTCTTGTACTTAAGGCGGCATTGTGTCTTTTGTATTTAATTCCGATGCGATTTCTGTGTTTCATCGTCAATGTGAAGGTCAAAGGAATACATTGACCCTGCAGTGGTGTATCGGAAAGTAATACTGGTCTCATAGGAAAGGATCAAAGCACAGACTCTAAGAAGTCTCTCTCTACTTGCACTTAAGGCGGCATTGTGCCTTTTGTATTTAATTCCGAAGTAACTTCAGTGTTTCATCGTCATTGGGAACGTCCAAGGAATACATTGAACGTGCAATGTTGTATCGGAAACTAATACTGGTCTCACAGGAAAAGATCAAAGATCAGACTGTAAGAAGAGTCTCTATTCTTGTACTTAAGGCGGCATTGTGCATTTTGTATTAAATTCCGATGTTATTTCTGTGTTTCATCGTCAATGTGTATGTAAAAGGAATACATTGAACCTGCTGTGGTGTATCGGAAACTAATACAGGTCTCATAGGAAAGGATCAAAGCACAGACTCTAAGAAGTCTCACTCTTCTTGCACTTAAGGCGGTATTGTGCCTTTTGTATTTAATTCCGAAGTTATTTCCGTGTTTCATCGTCAATGTGAAGGTCCAAGGAATACATTTAACGTGCAGTGGTGTGTCGGAAACTAATACTGGTCTCACAGGAAAGGATCAAAGCACAGACGCTAAGAAGTCTCACTCTTCTTGCACTAAAGGCGGCATTGTGCCTTTGTATTTAATTCCGATGAAGTTTCGGTGTTTCATCGTCAATGTGTATGTAAACGGAATACATTGAACCTGCAGTGGTGTATCGGAAACTAATACTGGTCTCTTAGGGAAGGATCAAAGCATAGACTCTAAGAAGTCTCACTCATCTTTCCCTTAAGGCGGCATTGTGCCTTTTGTATTTAATTCCGATGTAATTTCAGTGTTTCATCGTCAATGTGAATGTCCAAGGAATACATTGAACCTGAAGTGGTGTATCGGAAACTAATACTGGTCTCACAGGAAAGGATCAAAACACAGACTGTAAGAAGAGTCCCTATTCTAGTACTTAAGGCGGCATTGTGCCTTTTGTATTTAATTGCGATGCGATTTCTATGTTTCATCGTCAATGTGAAGGTCCAAGGAATACATTGACCCTGCAGTGGTGTATCGGAAACTAATACTGGTCTCATAGGAAACGATCAAAGCACAGACTGTAAGAAGTCTCACTCTTCTTGCATTTAAGGCGGCATTGTGTCTTTTGTATTTAATTCCAATGTAATTTCAGTGTTTCATCGTCAATGTGTATGTAAAAGGAATATATTGAACCTGCAGTGGTGTATCGGAAACTAATACTGGTCTCATAGGAAAGGATCAAAGCACAGACTCTAAGAAGTCTCACTCATCTTGCTCTTAAGGCGGCATTGTGCCTTTTGTATTTAGTTCCGATGTAATTTCAGTGTTTCATCGTCAATGTGAATGTCCAAGGAATACATTGACCCTGCAGTGGTGTATCGGAAACTAATACTGGTCTCATAGGAAAGGATCGAAGCACAGACTTTAAGAAGTCTCACTCTTTTCGCACTTAAGGCGGCATTGAGCCTTTTGTATTTAATTCCGATGTAATTTCAGTGTTTCATCGTCAATGTGTATGTAAGAGGAATACATTGAACCTGCAGTGGTGTATCGTAAACTAATACTGGTCTTATAGGAAAGGAACAAAGCGGAGACTCTAAGATGTCTCACTCTTCTTGCATTTAAGGCGGAATTGTGCCTTTTGTATTTAATTCTGATGTAATTTCAGTGTTTCTTCGTCAATGTGTATGTAAAAGGAATACATTGAACCTGCAGTGGTGTATAGAAAACTTATACTGGTCTCATAGGAAAGGATCAAAGCGTAGACTGTAAGAAGCCTCACTCTTCTTGCATTTAAGGCGTTATTGTGCCTTTTCTATTTAATTCCAATGTAATTTCAGTGTTTCATCGTCAATGTGTATGTAAAAGGAATACATTGAACCTGCAGTGGTGTGTCGGAAACTAATACTGGTCTCATAGGAAAGGATCAAAGCACAGACTCTAAGAAGTCTAACTCTTCTTGCATTTAAGGCGGCATTGTGCCTTTTGTATTTAATTCCAATGTAATTTCATTGTTTCGTCGTCAATTTGTATGTAAAAGGAACACATTGAACCTGCAGTGGTGTATCGGAAACTACTACTGATGTCATAGGAAAGGATCAAAGCACAGACTCTAAGAAGTCTCACTCTTCTTGCATTTAAGGCGGCATTGTGCCTTTTGTATTTAATTCCGATGTAATTTCAGTGTTTCATCGTCAATGTGTATGTAAAACGAATACATTGAACCTGCAGTGGTGTATCGGAAACTAATACTGGTCTCACAGGAAAGGATCAGAGCACCGACTGTAAGAAGAGTCTCTATTCTTGTATTTAAGGCGGCGTTGTGGCCTTTGTATTTAATCCCGATGCGTTTTCTGTGTTTCATCTTCAATGTGAAGGTCCAAGCAATACATTGAACCTGCAGTGGTGTATCGGAAAATAAAACTGGTCTCACAGAAAAGGATCATAGCACAGACTCAATGAAGTCTCAATCTTCTTGCACTTAAGGCGGCATTGTGCCTTTTGTATTTAATTCCTATGTAATTTCAGTGTTCCATCGTCAAAGTGTATACAAAAGGATTACATTGAACCTGCAGTGGTGTATCGGAAACTAACACTGGTCTCACAGGAAAGGATCAAAGCACAGACTATAAGAAGTCTCACTCTTCTTGCACTTAAGGCGGCATTGTGCCTTTTGAATTTAATTCCGATGTAATTTCAGTGATTCATCGTCAACATGAATGTCCAAGGAATACATAGAACCAGCAGTGGTGTATCGGAAACGAATACTGGTCTCACAGGAAAGGATCAAAGCACCGACTCTAAGAAGAGTCTGAATTCTTGTACTTAAGGCGGCGCTGTGCCTTCTGTATTTAATTCCGATGCGATTTCTGTGTTTCATCG
Source organism: Schistocerca americana (assembly GCF_021461395.2). Classification (NCBI taxonomy): domain Eukaryota; kingdom Metazoa; phylum Arthropoda; class Insecta; order Orthoptera; family Acrididae; genus Schistocerca; species Schistocerca americana. The sequence goes on along the minus strand of NC_060123.1, from coordinate 727,570,902 downwards.
TCAATGTGAAGGTCCAAGGAATACATTGAACCTGCAGTGGTGTATCGGAAACTAATTCTGGTCTCATAGGAAAGGATCAAAGCACAGACTCTCAGAAATCTCATTCTTCTTGCACTTAAGGCGGCATTATGCCTTTTGTATTTAATTCCGATGTAATTTCAGTGTTTCATCGTCAAAGTGTATGTAAAAGGAATACATTGAACCTGCAGTGGAGTATCGGAAACTAACACTCGTCTCACTGGAAAGGATCAAAGCACAGACTCTAAGAAGTCTCACCCTTCTTGCACGTAACGCGGCATTGTGCCTTTTGTACTTAATTCCGATGTAATTTCAGTGTTTCATCGTCAATGTGTATGTAAAAGGAATACATTGAACCTGCAGCGGCGTATCGGAAACTAATACTGGTCTCATAGAAAAGGATCAAAGCACAGACTCTAAGAAGTCTCACTCCTTTTGCACTTAAGGTGGCATTGTGCCTTTTGTACTTAATTCTGATGTAATTTCAGTGTTTCATCGTCAATGTGTATGTAAAAGGAGTACATTGAACCTGCAGTGGTGTATCGGAAATTAGTACTGGTCTCATAGGAAAGGATCAAAGCACAGACTCTAAGAAGTCTCACTCTTCTTGCACTTAAGGCGGCATTGTGCCATTTGTATTTAATTCCGAAGTAATTTCAGTGTTTCATCGTCATTGGGAATGTCCAAGGAATACATTGAACGTGCAGTGGTGTATCGGAAACTAATACTGGTCTTATAGGGAAGGATCAAAGCAGAGACTCTAAGAAGTTTCACTCTTCTTGCATTTAAGGCGGAATTGTGCCTTTTGTATTTAAATCTGATGTAATTTCAGTGTTTCATCGCCAATGTGTATGTAAAAGGAATACATTGAACCTGCAGTGGTGTATCGAAAACTAATACTGGTCTCATAGGAAAGGATCAAAGCACAGACTGTAAGAAGTCTCACTCTTCTTGCATTTAAGGCGATATTGTGCCTTTTGTATTTAATTCCAATGTAATTTCAGTGTTTCATCGTCAATGTGTATGTAAAAGGAATACATTGAACCTGCAGTGGTGTGTCGGAAACTAATACTGGTCTCATAGGTAAGGATCAAAGCACAGACCCTTAGAAGTCTCACTCTTCTTGCATTTAAGGCGGCATTGTGCCTTTTGTACTTAATTCCGATGTAATTTCAGTGTTTCATCGTCAATGTGTATGTAAAAGGAATACATTGAACCTGCAGTGGCGTATCGGAAACTAATACTGGTCTCATAGGAAAGGATCAAAGCACAGACTCTAAGAAGTCTCACTCTTCTTGCACTTAAGGCGGCATTGTGCCTTTTTTATTTATTTTCCGAAGTAATTTCAGTGTTTCATCGTCATTGGGAATGTCCAAGGAATACATTGAACGTGCAGTGGTGTATCGGAAACTAATACTGGTCTTATAGGAAAGGATCAAAGCAGAGACTCTAAGAAGTCTCACTCTTCTTGCATTTAAGGCGGAATTATGCCATTTGTATTTAAATCTGATGTAATTTCTGTGTTTCATCGCCAATGTGTATGTAAAAGGAATACATTGAACCTGCAGTGGTCTATCGAAAACTAATACTGGTCTTATAGGAAAGGATCAAAGCACAAACTGTAAGAAGTCTCACTCTTCTTGCATTTAAGGCCGTATTGTGCCTTTTGTATTTAATTCCAATGTAATTCCAGTGTTTCATCGTCAATTTGTATGTAAAAGGAATACATTGAACCTGCAGTGGCGTATCGGAAATTAATACTGGTCTCATAGGAAAGGATCAAAGCACAGACTCTAAGAAGTCTCACTCTTCTTGCTCTTAAGGTGGCATTGTGCCCTTTGTATTTAATTCCGATGTAATTTCAGTGTTTCATCGTCAAAGTGAATGTCCAAGGAATACATTGAACCTGCAGTGGTGTATCGGAAGCTAATACTGGTCTCACAGGAAAGGATCAAAGCACCGACTGTAAGAAGAGTCTCAATTCTTGTACTTAAGATGGCGTTGTGCCTTTTGTATATAATTCCAAAGCGATTTCTGTGTTTCATCGTCAATGTGAAGGTCCAAGGAATACATTGAACCTGCAGTGGTGTATCGGAAACTAATACTGGTCTCACAGGATAGGATCAAAGCACTGACTCTAAGAAGTCCCACTCTTCTTGCACTTAAGGCGGCATTGTGCATATTGTATTTAATTCCGATGTAATTTCAGTGTTTCATCGTCAATGTGTATGTAAAAGGAATACATTGAACCTGCAGTGGTGTATCGGAAACGAATACTGTTCTCACAGGAAAGGATCAAAACACCGACTGTAAGAAGAGTCTCAATTCTTGTACTTAAGACGGCGTTGTGCCTTCTGTATTTAATTCCGATGCGATTTCTGTGTTTCATCGTCAATGTGAAGGTCCAAGGAATACATTGAACCTGCAGTGGTGTATCGGAAACTAATACTGGTCTCATAGGAAAGGATCAAAGCAGTGACTCTAAGAAGTCTCACTCTTCTTGTACTTAAGGCGGCATTGTGCCTTTTGTATTTAATTCCGATGTAATTTCAGTGTTTCATCGTCAAAGTGTATGTAAAACGAATACATTGAACCTGCAGTGGAGTATCGGAAACTAACACTGGTCTCACTGGAAAGGATCAAAGCACAGACTCTAAGAAGTCTAACTCTTCGTGCACTTATGGCGGCATTGTGCCTTTTGAATTTAATTCCGATGTAATTTCAGTGTTTCATCGTCAATATGAATGTCCAAGGAACACATAGAACCAGCAGTGGTGTATCGGAAACTAATACTGGTCTCACAGGAAAGGATCAAAGCACCGACTGTAAGAAGAGTCTCTATTCTTGTAGTTAAGGCGGCATTGTGCCTTTTGTATTTAATTCCGATGCGATTTCTGTGTTTCATCGTCAATGTGAATGTCCAAGGAATACATTGAACCTGCAGTGGTGTATCGGAAACTAATACTGGTCTCACAAGAAAGGTTCTAGTCACAGACTCTAAGAAGTCTCACCCTTCTTGCACGTAAGGCGACATTGTGCCTTTTGTACTTAATTCCGATGTAATTTCAGTGTTTCATCGTCAATGTGTATGTAAAAGGAATACATTGAACCTGCAGTGGTGTATCGGAAACTAATACTGGTCTCATAGGAAAGGATCAAAGCACAGACTCTAAGAAGTCTCACTCATATTGCTCTTAAGGTGGCCTTGTGCCTTTTGTATATAATTCCGATGCAATTTCTGTGTTTCATCGTCAATGTGAAGGTCCAAGGAATACATTGAACCTGCAGTGGTGTATCGGAAACTAATACTGGTTTCATAGGAAAGGATCAAAGCACAGACTCTAAGGTGTCTCACTCTTCTTGCATTTAAGGCGGCATTGTGCCTTTTGTATTTATTTCGATGTAATTTCAGTGTTTCATCGTCAAAGTGTATGTAAAACGAATACATTGAACCTGCAGCGGAGTATCGGAAACTAACACTGGTCTCACTGGAAAGGATCAAAGCACAGACTCTAAGAAGTCTCACTCTTCTTGCACTTATTGCGGCATTGTGCCTTTTGAATTTAATTCCGATGTAATTTCAGTGTTTCATCGTCAATATGAATGTCCAAGGAATACATAGAGCCAGCAGTGGTGTATCGGAAACGAATACTGTTCTCACAGGAAAGGATCAAAACACCGACTGTAAGAAGAGTCTCAATTCTTGTACTTAAGACGGCGTTGTGCCTTCTGTATTTAATTCCGATGCGATTTCTGTGTTTCATCGTCAATGTGAAGGTCCAAGGAATACATTGAACCTGCAGTGGTGTATCGGAAACAAATACTGGTCTCATAGGAAAGGATCAAAGCACAGACTCTAAGGTGTCTCTCTCTTCTTGCATTTAAGGCGGCATTGTGCCGTTTGTATTTAATTCCAATGTAATTTCAGGGTTTCATCGTCAATGTGAACCTCCAAGGAATACATTGAACTTGCAGTGGTGTATCGGAAACTAATACTGGTCTCACAGGAAAGGATCAAACACCGACTATAATAAGAGTCCCTATTCTTGTACTTAAGGCAGCATTGTGCCTTTTGTATTTAATTCCGATGCGATTTCTGTGTTTCATCGTCAATGTGAATGTCCAAGGAATACATTGAACCTGCAGTGGTGTATCGGAAACTAATACTGGTCCCACAGGAAAGGATCTAATCACAGACTCTAAGAAGTCTCACCCTTCTTGCACGTAAGGCGGCATTGTGCCTTTTGTACTTAATTCCGATGTAATTTCAGTGTTTCATCGTCAATGTGTATGTAAAAGGAATACATTGAACCTGCAATGGTGTATCGGAAATTAATACTGGTCTCATAGGAAAGGATCAAAGCAGAGACTCTAAGAAGTTTCACTCTTCTTGCACGTAAGGCGGCATTGTGCCTTTTGTACTTAATTCCGATGTAATTTCAGTGTTTCATCGTCAATGTGAAGGTCCAAGGAATACATTGAACCTGCAGTGGTGTATCGGAAACTAATACTGGTCTCACAAGAAAGGATCTAATCACAGACTCTAAGAAGTCTCACCCTTCTTGCACGTAAGGCGGCATTGTGCCTTTTGTACTTAATTCCGATGTAATTTCAGTGTTTCATCGTCAATGTGTATGTAAAAGGAATACATTGAACCTGCAGTGGTGTATCGGACACTAATACTGGTCTCATAGGAAAGGATCAAAGCACAGACTCTAAGAGGTCTCACTCCTCTTGCACTTAAGGTGGCAATGTGCCTTTTGTATTTAATTCCGAAGTAATTTCAGTGTTTCATCGTCATTGGAAATGTCCAAGGAATACATTGAACCTGCAGTGGTGTATCGGAAACTAATACTGGTGTCATAGGAGAGGATCAAAGCACACACTCTAAAAAGTCTCACTCTTCTTGCATTTAAGGCGGTATTGTGCCTTTTGTATTTAATTCCGATGTAATTTCAGTGTTTAATCGTCAAAGTGTATGTAAAACGAATACATTGAACCTGCAGTGGAGTATCGGAAACTAACACTGCTCTCACAGGAAAGGATCAAAGCACAGACTCTACGAAGTCTCACTCATATTGCTCTTAAGGCGGCATTGTGCCTTTTGTATTTAATTCCGATGTAATTTCAGTGTTTCATCGTCAATGTGAATGTCCAAGGAATACATTGAACCTGCAGTGGTGTATCGGAAGCTAATACTGGTCTCACAGGAAAGGATCAAAGCATCGACTGTAAGAAGAGTCTCAATTCTTGTACTTAAGGTGGCGTTGTGCCTTTTGTATATAATTCCGAGGCGATTTCTGTGTTTCATCGTCAATGTGAAGGTCCAAGGAATACATTGAACCTGCAGTGGTGTATCGGAAACAAATACCGGTCTCACAGGATTGGATCAAAACACCGACTGTAAGAAGAGTCTCAATTCTTGTACTTAGGACAGCGTTGTGCCTTCTGTATATAATTCCGATGCGATTTCTGTGTTTCATCGTCAATGTGAAGGTCCAAGGAATACATTGAACCTGCAGTGGTGTATCGGAAACTAATACTGGTCTTATAGGAAAGGATCAAAGCACAGACTCTAAGGTGTCTCACTCTTCTTGCATTTAAGGCGGCATTGTGCCTTTTGTATTTAATTCCGATGTAATTTCAGTGCTTCATCGTCATAGTGTATGTAAAACGAATACATTGAACCTGCAGTGGAGTATCGGAAACTAACACTGGTCTCACTGGAAAGGATCAAAGCACAGACTCTAAGAAGTCTCACTCTTCTAGCACTTATGGCGGCATTATGCCTTTTGAATTTAATTCCGATGTAATTTCAGTGTTTCATCGTCCATATGAATGTCCAAGGAATACATAGAACCAGCAGTGGTGTATCGGAAACGAATACTGTTCTCACAGGAAAGGATCAAAACACCGACTGTAAGAAGAGTCTTAATTCTTGTACTTAAGACGGCGTTGTGCCTTCTGTATTTAATTCCGATGCGATTTCTGTGTTTCATCGTCAATGTGAAGGTCCAAGGAATACATTGAACCTGCAGTGGTGTATCGGAAACTAATACTGGTCTCATAGGAAAGGATCAAAGCACAGACTCTAAGGTGTCTCACTCTTCTTGCATTTAAGGCGGCATTGTGCCTCTTGTATTTAATTCCGATGCGATTTCTGTGTTTCATCGTCAATGTGAATGTCCAAGGAATACATTGAACCTGCAGTGGTGTATCGGAAACTAATACTGGTCTCACAAGAAAGGATCTAATCACAGACTCTAAGAAGTCTCACCCTGCTTGCACGTAAGGCGGCATTGTGCCTTTTGTACTTAATTCCGATGTGATTTCAGTGTTTCATCGTCAATGTGTATGTAAAAGGAATACATTGAACCTGCAGTGGTGTATCGGAAACTAATACTGGTCTCATAGGAAAGGATCAAAGCACAGACTCTCAGAAGTCTCACTCCTTTTGCACTTAAGGTGGCATTGTGCCTTTTGTACTTAATTCTGATGTAATTTCAGTGTTTCATCGTCAATGTGTATGTAAAAGGAATACATTGAACCTGCAATGGTGTATCGGAAATTAATACTGGTCTCATAGGAAAGGATCAAAGCACAGACTCCAAGAAGTCTCACTCTTCTTGCACTTAAGGCGGCATTGTGCCTTTTGTATTTAAATCTGATGTAATTTCAGTGTTTCATCGCCAATGTGTATGTAAAAGGAATACATTGATCCTGCAGTGGTGTATCGAAAACTAATACTGGTCTCATAGGAAAGGATCAAAGCGCAGACTGTAAAAAGTCTCACTCTTCTTGCATTTAAGGCGGTATTGTGCCTTTCGTATTTAATTCCTATGTAATTTCAGTGTTTCATTGGCAATGTGTATGTAAAAGGAATACATTGAACCTGCAGTGGTGTGTCGGAAACTAATACTGGTCTCATAGGAAAGGATCAAAGCACAGACCCTAAGAAGTCTCACTCTTCTTGCATTTAAGGCGGCATTGTGGCTTTTGTATTTAATTCCAATGTAATTTCAGTGTTTAATCGTCAATTTGTATGTAAAAGGAATACATTGAACCTGCAGTGGTGTATCGGAAACTAATACTGGTGTCATAGGAGAGGATCGCAGCACACACTCTAAAAAGTCTCACTCTTCTTGCATTTAAGGCGGTATTGTGCCTTTTGTATTTAATTCCGATGTAATTTCAGTGTTTCATCGTCAATGTGAAGGTCCAAGGAATACATTGAACCTGCAGTGGTGTATCGGAAACTAATACTGGTCTCACAGGATAGGATCAAAGCACTGACTCTAAGAAGTCCCACTCTTCTTGCACTTAAGGCGGCATTGTGCATATTGTATTTAATTCCGATGTAATTTCAGTGTTTCATCGTCAATGTGTGTGTAAAAGGAATACATTGAACCTGCAGTGGTGTGTCGGAAACTAATACTGGTCTCATACGAAAGGATCAAAGTGCAGACTCTACGAAGTCTCACTCTTCTTGCATTTATGGCGGCATTGTGCCTTTTGTATTTAATTCCGATGTAATTTCAGTGTCTCATCGTCAATGTGAATGTCCAAGGAATACACTGACCCTGCAGTGGTGTATCGGAAACTAATACATGTCTCACAGGAAAGGATTAAAGCACCGACTGTAAGAAGCGTCTCTATTTTTGTAGTTAAGGCGGCATTGTGCCTTTTGTATTTAATTCCGATGCGATTTCTGTGTTTCATCGCCAATGTGTAGGTCCAAGGAATACATTGAAACTGCAGTGGAGTATCGGAAACTAACACTGGTCTCACAGGAAAGGGTCAAAGCACAGACTCTAAGAAGCCTCACTCTTCTTGCACATAATGCGGCATTGTGCCTTTTGTATTTAATTCCGATATAATCTCAGTGTTTCATCGTCAATGCGAATGTCCAAGGAATACATAGAACCAGCAGTGGTGTATCGGAAACTAAAACTGGTCTCACAGGGAATGCTCAAAGCACCGACTGTAAGAAGAGTCTTTATTCTTGTACTTATGGCGGCATTGTGCCTTTTGTATTTAATTCCGATGTGATTTTTGTGTTTCATCGTCAATGTGAAGGTCCAAGGAATACATAAAACCAGCAGTGATGTATCTGAAACTAATACTGGTCTCACAGGAAAGGATCAAAGCACCGACTGTAAGTAGAGTCTTAATTCTTGTACTTAAAGCGGCGTTGTTCCTTTTGTATTTAATTCCGATGCGATTTCTGTGTTTCATCGTCAATGTGAAGGTCCAAGGAATACATTGAACCTTCAGTGGTGTTTCGGAAACTAATACTGGACTCATAGGAAAGGATCAAAGCTGAGACTCTAAGAAGTCTCACTCCTTTTGCACTTAAGGTGGCATTGTGCCTTTTGTATTTAATTCCGATGTAATTTCAGGGTTTCATCGTCAATGTGAACGTCCAAGGAATACATTGAACTTGCAGTGGTGTATCGGAAACTAATACTGGTCTCACAAGAAAGGATCTAATCACAGACTCTAAGAAGTCTCACCCTCCTTGCACGTAAGGCGGCATTGTGCCTTTTGTATTTAATTCCGAAGTAATTTCAGTGTTTCATCGTCATTGGAAATGTCCAAGGAATACATTGAACGTGCAGTGGTGTATCGGAGACTAATACTGGTCTTATAGGTAAGGATCAAAGCAGAGACTCTAAGAAGTCTCACTCTTCTTGCTTTTAAGGCGGAATTGTGCCTTTTGTATTTAAATCTGATGTAATTTCAGTGTTTCATCGCCAATGTGTATGTAAAAGGAATACATTGAACCTGCAGTGGTGTATCGAAAACTAATACTGGTCTCATAGGAAAGGATCAAAGCGCAGACTGTAAGAAGTCTCACTCTTCGTGCATTTAAGGCGGTATTGTGCCTTTTGTATTTAATTCCAATGTAATTTCAGTGTTTCATCGTCAATGTGAAGGTCCAAGGAATACATTGAACCTGCAGTGGTGTATCGGAAACTAATACTGGTCTCACAGGATAGGATCAAAGCACTGACTCTAAGAAGTCCCACTCTTCTTGCACTTAAGGCGGCATTGTGCATATTGTATTTAATTCCGATGTAATTTCAGTGTTTCATCGTCAATGTGTGTGTAAAAGGAATACATTGAACCTGCAGTGGTGTGTCGGAAACTAATACTGGTCTTATAGGAAAGGATCAAAGCACAGACCCTAAGGTGTCTCACTCTTCTTGCATTTAAGGCGGCATTGTGCCTTTTGTATTTAATTCCGACGTAATTTCAGTGTTTCATCGTCAATGTGAATGTCCAAGGAATACATAGAACCTGCAGTGGTGTATCGGAAACTAATACTGGTCTCACAGGAAAGGATCAAAGCACCGACTGTAAGAAGAGTCTCTATTCTTGTACTTAAGGCGGCATATTGCCTTTTGTATTTAATTCCGATGCGATTTCTCTGTTTCATCGTCAATGTGAAGGTCCAAGGCATACATTGAACATGCAGTGGTGTATCGGAAACTAATACTGGTCGCACAGGGAATGCTCAAAGCACCGACTGTAAGAAGAGTCTCAATTCTTGTACTTAAGGTGGCATTGTGCCTTTTGTATTTAATTCCGATGCGATTTCTGTGTTTCATCGCCAATGTGAATGTCCAAGGGATTCATTGAACCTGCAGTGGTGTATCGGAAAATAATACTGGTCTCACAGGAAACGATCAAATCACGGACTCTAAGAAGTCTCACCCATCTTGCACGTAAGGCGGCATTGTGCCTTTTGTACTTAATTCCGATGTAATTTCAGTGTTTCATCGTCAATGTGTATGTAAAAGGAATACATTGAACCTGCAGTGGTGTATCGGAAACTAATACTTGTCTCATAGGTAAGGATCAAAGCACAGACTCTAAGAAGCCTCACTCTTTTTGCACTTAAGGCGGAAATATGCCTTTTGTATTTAATTCCGATGTAATGTCAGTGATTCATCGTCAATGTGAATGTAAAAGGAATTCATTGAACCTGCAGTGGAGTATCGGAAACTAACACCGGTCTCACAGGAAAGGATCAAAGCACAGACTCTAAGAAGCCTCACTCTTTTTGCACTTAAGGCGGAAATATGCCTTTTGTATTTAATTCCGATGTAATGTCAGTGATTCATCGTCAATGTGAATGTCAAAGGAATACATAGTACCAGCAGTCTTGTATGGGAAACTAATACTGCTCTCACAGGAAAGGGTCAAAGCACCAACTGTAAGAAGAGTCCCAATTCTTGTACCTAAGGCGGAGCTGTGCCTTTTGTATTTAATTCCGATGCGATTTCTATGTTTCATCGTCAATGTAAAGGTCCAAGGAATACATTGAACCTGCAGTGGTGTATCGGAAACTAATACTGATCTCACAGGAAAGGATTAAAGCACTGACTCTATGAAGTCTCACACTTCTTGCACTTAAGGCGGCTTTATGCCTTTTGTATTTAATTCCGATGTAATTTCAGTGTCTCATCGTCAATGTGAATGTAAAAGGAATTCATTGAACCTGCAGTGGAGTATCGGAAACTAACACTGGTCTCACAGGAAAGGGTCAAAGCACCGACTGTAAGAAGAGTCTTTATTCTTGTACTTATGGCGGCATTGTGCCTTTTGTATTTAATTCCGATGCGATTTCTGTGTTTCATCGTCAATGTGAAGGTCCAAGGAATACATTGAATCTTCAGTGGTGTTTCGGAAACTAATACTGGACTCATAGGAAAGGATCAAAGCTGAGACTCTAAGAAGTCTCACTCCTTTTGCACTTAAGGTGGCATTGTGCCTTTTGTATTTAATTCCGATGTATTTTTAGTGTTTCAGCGTCAATGTGAATGTCCAAGGAATACACTGAACCTGCAGTGGTGTATCGGAAACTATAACTGGTCTCACAGGAAAGGATCAAAGCACAGACTCTAAGAAGTCTCACTCTTCTTGCACTTAAGGCGGCATTGTGCCTTTTGTATTTAATTCCGATGTAATTTCAGTGATTCATCGTCAATGTGTAAGTAAAAGGAATACATTGAACCAGCAGTGGTGTATCGGAATTTAATACTGGTCTCATAGAAAAGGATCAAAGCACAGACTCTAAGAAGTCTCACTCCTTTTGTACTTAAGGTGGCATTGTGCCTTTTGTATTTAATTCCGATGTAAATTCAGAGTTTCATCGTCAATGTATATGTAAATGGAATACATTGAACCTGCAGTGGTGTATCGGAAACTGATACTGGTCTCATAGGAAAGAATCAAAGCACAGACTCTAAGAAGTCTCACTCTTCTTGCATTTAAGGCGGCATTGTGCCTTTTGTATTTAATTCCGATGTAATTTCAGTGTTTCATCGTCAATGTTTATGTAAAAGAATACATTGAACCTGCAGTGGTGAATCGGAAACTAATAATGGTCTCATAGGAAAGAATCAAAGCACAGACTCTAAGAAGTCTCACTCTTCTTGCATTTAAGGCGGCATTGTGCCTTTTGTATTTAATTCCGATGTAATCTCAGAGTTCATCGTCAATGTGAATGTCCAAGGAATACATTGAACCTGCAGTGGCGTATCGGAAACTAATACTGGTCTCACAGGAAAGGATCAAAGCACCGACTGTAAGAAATGTCTCAATTCATCTACTTAAGGCGGCGTTGAGCATTTTGTATTTAATTCCGATGCGATTTTTGTGATTCATCGTCCATGTGAAGGTCCAAGGAATAATAAAACCAGCAGTGGTGTATCTGAAACTAATACTGGTCTCACAGGAAAGGATCAAAGCACCGACTGTAAGTAGAGACTTAATTCTTGTACTTAAAGCGGCGTTGTGCCTTTTGTATTTAATTCCGATTCGATTTCTGTGGTTAATCGTCAATGTGAAGGTCCAAGGAATACATTGAACCTGCAGTGGTGTATCGGAAACTAATACTGGTCTCATAGGAAAGGATCAAAGCACAGACTCTATGAAGTCTCACTCCTTTTGCACTTAAGGTGGAATTGTGCCTTTTGTATTTAAATCCGATGTCATTTCAGTGTTTCATCGTCAATGTGAATGTCCAAAGAATACATAGAACCAGCAGTGGTGTATCGGAAACTAATACTGTTCTCACAGGAAAGGATCAAAGCACCGACTGTAAGAAGAGTCATAATTCTTCTACTTAAGGCGGCGTTGAGCCTTTTGTATTTAATTCCGATGCGATGTTAGTGTTTCATCGTCAATGTGAAGGTCCAAGGAATACATAAAACCAGCAGTGGTGTATCTGAAACTGATACTGGTCTCACAGGAAAGGATCAAAGCATAGACTCTAAGTAGAGTCTTAATTCTTGTACTTAAAGCGGCATTGTGCCTTTTGTATTTAATTCCGATGCGATTTCTGTGTTTCATCGTCAATGTGAAGGTCCAATTAATACATTGAACCTGCAGTGGTGTATTGGAAACTAATACTGGTCTCATAGGAAAGGATCAAAGCACAGACCCTAAGAAGCCTCACTCTTCTTGCATTTAAGGCTGCATTGTGCCTTTTGTATTTAATTCCGATGTAATTTCAGTGTTTCATCGTCAATGTGAATGTCCAAGGAAAACATAGAACCAGCAGTGGTGTATCGGAAACTAATACTGGTCTCACAGGAAATGATCAAAGCACCGACTGTAAGAAGAGTCTCAATTCTTCTACTTAAGGCGGCGTTGTGCCTTTTGTATTTAATTCCGATGCGATTTCTGTGTTTCATCGTCAATGTGATGCTCCAAGGAGTACATTGAACCTGCAGTGGTGTATCGGAAACTAATACTGGTCTCACAGAAAGGATCAAATCGCAGACTCTAAGAAGTCTCACTCTTCTTGCATTTAAGGCTGCATTGTGCCTTTTGTATTTAATTCCGATGTAATTTCAGTGTTTCATCGTCAATGTGAATGTCCAAGGAATACATTGAACCTGCAGTGGTGTATCGGAGACTAATACTTGTCTCACAGGAAAGGATCAAAGCACCGACTGTAAGAAGAGTCTATAATCTTGTACTCAAGGCGGCATTGTGCCGTCTGTATTTAATTCCGCTGCGATTTCAGTGATTTGCCGTCAATGTGAAGGTCCAAGGAATACATTGAACCTGCAGTGGTGTATCGGAAACTAATACTGGCTCATAGGAAAGGATCAAAGCACAGACTCTAAGAAGTCTCACTCTTCTTGCATTTAAGGCGGCAATGTGCTTTTGTTGTTAATTCCGATGTAATTTCAGCGTTGCATCGTCAATGTGAATGTCCAAGGAATACGATGAACCTGCAGTGGTGTATCGGAAACTAATACTTGTTTCACAGGAAAGGATCAAAGCGCCGACTGTAAGATGAGTCTATATTCTTGTACTTGAGGCGGCATTGTGCCGTTTGTATTTAATTCCGATGCGATTTCTGTGATTTGCCGTCAATGTGAAGGTCCAAGGAATACATTGAACCTGCAGTGGTGTATCGGAAAATAATACTGGTGTCATAGGAAAGGATCAAAGCACAGACTCTAAAAAGTCTCACTCTTCTTGCACTTAAGGCGGCATTGTGCCATTTGTATTTAATTCCGATGTAATTTCAGTGTTTCATCGTCAATGTGTTTGTAAAAGGAATACATTGAACCTGCAGTGGTATATCGGAAATTAATACTGGTCTGAAAGGAAAGGATCAAGGCACAGACTCTAAAAAGTCTCACTCTTCTTGCACTTAAGGCGGCATTGTGCCTTTTGTATTTAATTCCGAAGTAACTTCAGTGTTTCATCGTCATTGGGAATGTCCAAGGAATACATTGAACGTGCAGTGGTGTATCGGAAACTAATACTGGTCTCACAGGAAAGGATCAAAACACCGACTGTAAGAAGAGTCTCTATACTAGTACTTAAGGCGGCATTGTGCCTTTTGTATTTAATTGCGATGCGATTTCTGTGTTTCATCGTCAATGTGAATTTCCAAGGAATACATTGACCCTGCAGTGGTGTATCGGAAACTAATACTGGTCTTATAGGAAAGGATCAAGGAAGAGACTCTAAGAAGTGTCACTCTTCTTGCATTTAAGGCGGAATTGTGCCTTTTGTATTTAATTCTGATGTAATTTCAGTGTTTCATCGTCAATGTGTATGTAAAAGGAATACATTGAACCTGCAGTGGTGTATCGGAAACTAATACGGGTCTCATAGGTTAGGATCAAAGCACAGACTGTAAGAAGTCTCACTCTTCTTGCATTTAAGGCGGCATTGTGTCTTTTGTATTTAATCCCGATGTAAATTCAGTGTTTCATCGTCAATGTGTATGTAAAAGGAATACATTGAACCTGCAGTGGTGTGTCGGAAACTAATACTGTTCTCATAGGAAAGGATCAAAGCACATTCTCTAAGAAGTCTCACTCTTCTTGCATTTAAGGCGGCATTGTGCCTTTTGTATTTAATTCCAATGTAATTTCAGTGTTTCATCGTCAATGTGTATGTAAAAGGAATACATTAAACCTGCAGTGGTGTATCGGAAACTCAAAATGGCGTCATGGGAGAGGATCAAAGCACAGACTCTAAGAAGTCTCACTCTTCTTGCACATAAGGCGGCATTGTGCCTTTTGTATTTTATTCCGATGTAATTTCAGTGTTTCATCGTCAATGTGTATGTAAAAGGGATACATTGAACCTGCAATGGTGTATCGGAAACTAATACTGGACTCACAGGAAAGGATCAGAGCACCAACTGTAAGAAGAGTCTCTATTCTTGTACTTAAGGCGGTGTTGTGCCTTATGTATTTAATCCCGATGCGTTTTCTGTGTTTCATCGTCAATGTGAAGCTCCAAGCAATACATTGAACCTGCAGTGGTGTATCGGAAACTAAAACTGGTCACACAGGAAAGGATCAAAGCACAGACTCAATGAAGTCTCAATCTTCTTGCACTTAAGGCGGCATTGTGCCTTTTGTATTTAATTCCGATGTAATTTCACTGTTTCATCGTCAATGTGTATGTAAATGGAATACATTGAACCTGCAGTGGAGTATAGGAGTCTAACACTGGGCTCACAGGAAAGGATCAAAGCACAGACTCTAAGAAGTCTCACTCTTCTTGCATATAAGGCGGCATTGTGCCTTTTGTATTTAATTCCGATGTAATTTCAGTGTTTCATTGGCAATGTGTACGTAAAACGAATACATTCAACCTGCAGTGGTGTCTCGGAAACTAATATTGGTCTCATAGGAAAGGATCAAAGCACAGACTCTAAGGTGTCTCACTCTTCTTGCATTTTAGGCGGCATTGTGCCTTTTGTATTTAATTCCGATGTAATTTCAGTGTTTCATCGTCAATGTGACAGTCAAAGGAATACATTGAACCTGCAGTGGTGTATCGGAAACTAATACTGGTCTCACAGGAAAGGATCAAAGCACCGACTGTAAGAAGACTCTCTATTCTTCTACTTAAGGCGGCATTGTGCCTTTTGTATTTAATTCCGATGCCTTTTTCTGTGTTTCATCCTCAATGTGAAGGTCCAAGGAATACATTGAACTTGCAGTGGTGTATCGGAAACTAATACTGGTCTCACAGGGAATGCTCAAAGCACCGACTGTAAGAAGAGTCTCTATTCTTGTACTTAAGGCGGCATTGTGCCTTTTGAATTTAATTCCGATGCGATTTCTGTTTTTCATCGACAATGTGAATGTCCAAGGAATACATTGAACCTGCAGTGGTGTGTCCGAAACTAATACTGGTCTCACAGGAAAGGATCAAATCACAGACTCAAAGAAGTCTCACTCTTCTTGCACGTAAGGCGGCATTGTGCCTTTTGTAATTAATTCCGATGTAATTTCAGTGTTTCATCGTCAATGTGTATGTAAAAGGAATACATTGAATATGCAGTGGTGTATCGGAAACTAATACTCGTCTCATAGGAAATGATCAAAGCACAGACTCTAAGAAGTCTCACTCCTTTTGCACTTAAGGTGGCATTGTGCCTGTTGTACTTAATTCCGATGTAATTTCAGTGTTTCATCGTCAATGTGTAGGTAAAAGGAATACATTGAACCTGTAGTGGTGTATCGGAAATTAATACTGGTCTCATAGGAGAGGATCAAAGCACAGACTCGAAGAAGTCTCACTCCTTTTGCACTTAAGGTGGCATTGTACCTTTTGTATTTAATTCCAATGCAATTTCAGTGTTTCATCGTCAATGTGGATGTCCAAGGAATACATTGAACCTGCAGTGGTGTATCGGAAACTAATACTGGTCTCACAGGGAATGCTCAAAGCACCGACTGTAAGAAGAGTCTCTATTCTTGTACTTAAGGCGGCATTGTGCCTTTTGTATTTAATTCCGATGCGATATCTGTGTTTCATCGTCAATGTGAAGGTCCAAGAAATACATTGAACCTGCAGTGGTGTATCGGAAACTAATACTGGTCTTACAGGGAATGCTGAAAACACCGACTGTCAGAAGAGTCTTTATTCTTGTACTTATGGCGGCATTGTGCCTTTTGTATTTAATTCCGATGTAATTTCAGTGTTTCATCGTCAATGTGAAGGTCCAAGAAATACATTGAACCTGCAGTGGTGTATCGGAAACTAATACTGGTCTCACAGGGAATGCTCAAAACACCGACTGTCAGAAGAGTCTTTATTCTTGCACTTATGGCGGCATTGTGCCTTTTGTATTTAATTCCAATGTAATTTCAGTGTTTCATCGTCAATGTGTATTTAAAAGCAATACATTGAACCTAAAGTGGTGTATCGGAAACTCATAATGGTGTCATGGGAGAGGATCAAAGCACAGACTCCAAGAAGTCTCACTCTTCTTGCATTTAAGGCGGCATTGTGCCTTTTGTATTTACTTCCGATGTAATTTCAGTGTTTCATCGTCAATGTGTATTTAACAAGAGATACATTAAACCTGCAGTGGTGTATCGGAAACTAATACTGGACTCACAGGAAAAAGATCAGAGCACCGACTGTAAGAAGTGTCTCTATTCTTGTACTTAAGGCAGCGTTGTGCCTTTTGTATTTAATCCCGATGCGTTTTCTGTGTTTCATCGTCAATGTGAAAGTCCAAGGAATACATTGAACCTGCAGTGGTGTATCGGAAACTAATACTGGTCCCACAGGAAAGGATCAAAGCACTGACTCTATGAAGTCCCACTCTTCTTGCACTTATAGCGGCATTGTCCCTATTGTATTTAATTCCGATGTAATTTCAGTGTTTCATCGTCAATGTGTATGTAAAAGGAATACATTCAACCTGCAGTGGTATATCGGAAACTAATACTGGTCTCATAGGAAAGGATCAAAATACAGACTCTAAGAAGTCTCACTCTTCTTGCATTTAAGGCGCCATTGTGCCTTTTGTATTTAATTCCGATGTAATTTCAGTGTTTCATTGGCAATGTGTACGTAAAACGAATACATTCAACCTGCAGTGGTGTATCGGAAACTAATACTGGTCTCATAGGAAAAGATCAAAGCACAGACTCTAAGGTGTCTCACTCTTCTTGCATTTAAGGCGGCATTGTGCCTTTTGTATTTAATTCCGATGTAATTTCAGTGTTTCATCGTCAATGTGGCAGTCCAAGGAAAACATTGAACCTGCAGTGGTGCATCGGAAACTAATACTAGTCTCACAGGAAAGGATCAAAGCACCGACTGTAAGAAGACTCTCTATTCTTGTACTTAAGGCGGCATTGTGCCTTTTGTATTTAATTCCGATGCCTTTTTCTGTGTTTCATCCTCATTGTGAACGTCCAAGGAATACATTAACTTGCAGTGGTGTATCGCAAACTAATACTGGTCTCACAGGGAATGCTCAAAGCACCGACTGTAAGAAGAGTCTCTATTCTTGTACTTAAGGCGGCATTGTGCCTTTTGTATTTAATTCCGATGCGATTTCTATGTTTCATCGTCAATGTGAATGTCCAAGGAATACATTGAACCTGCAGTGGTGTGTCGGAAACTAATACTGGTCTCACAGGAAAGGATCAAATCACAAACTCTAAGAAGTCTCACTCTTCTTGCACGTAAGGCGGCATTGTGCCTTTTGTACATAATTCCGATGTAATTTCAGTGTTTCATCGTCAATGTGTATGTAAAAGGAATACATTGAACCTGCAGTGGTGTATCGGAAACTAATACTGGTCTCATAGGAAAGGATCAAAGCACAGACTCTAAGAAGTTTCACTCCTTTTGCACTTAAGGTGGCATTGTGCCTTTTGTACTTAATTCCGATGTAATTTCAGTGTTTCATCGTCAATGTGTAGGTAGAAGGAATACATTGAACCTGAAGTGGTGTATTGGAAATTAATACTGGTCTCATCGGAGAGGATCAAAGCACAGACTCGAAGAAGTCTCACTCCTTTTGCACTTGAGGTGGCATTGTACCTTTTGTATTTAATTCCAATGTAATTTCAGTGTTTCATCGTCAATGTGTATGTAAAAGGAATACATTGAACCTGCAGTGGAGTATAGGAATCTAACACTGGTCTCACAGGAAAGGATCAAAGCACAGACTCTAAGAAGTCTCACTCTTCTTGCACTTAAGGCGGCATTACGCCTTTTGTATTTAATTCCGATGTAATTTCAGTGTTTCATCGTCAATGTGTATGTAAAAGGAATACATTGAACCTGCAGTGGTGTATCTGAACCTAATACTGGTCTCCTAGGAAAGGATCAAAGCACAGACTCTACGAACTCTCACTCTTCTTGCATTTAAGGCGGCATTGTGCCTTTTGTATTTAATTCCGATGTATTTTCAGTGTTTCATCGTCATTGTGAATGTCCAAGGAATACAAAGAACTAGCAGTGGTGTATCGGATACTAATACTAGTCTCACAGGAAAGGATCAAAGCACCGACTGTAAGAAGAGTCTCTATTCTTGTACTTAAGTCGTCATTGTGCCTTTTGTATTTAACTCCGATGCGATTTCTGTGTTTCATCGTCAATGTGAAGGTCCAAGGAATACATTGACCCTGCAGTGGAGTATCGGAAAGTAACACTGGTCTCACAGGAAAGGATCAAAGCACAGACTCTAAGAGGTGTTACTCTTATTGCACGTAAGGCGGCATTGTGCCTTTTGTATTTATTTCAGATGTAATTTCAGTGTTTCATCGTCAATGTGAATGTCCGATGAATACATAGTACCAGCAGTGGTGTATCGGAAACTAATACTGGTCTCACAGGAAAGGATCAAAGCTCCGACTGTAAGAAGAGTGTCAATTCTTGTACTAAAGGCGGCGTTGTGCCTTTTGTATATAATTCAGATGCGATTTCTGTGTTTCATCGTCAATGTGAAAGTCCAAGGAATACATTGAACCTGCAGTGGTGTATCGGAAACTAATACTGGTCTCACTGGAAAGGATCAAAGCACTGACTCTAAGAAGTCCCACTCTTCTTGCACTTAAGGCGGCATTGTGCCTATTGTATTTAATTCCGATGTAATTTCAGTGTTTCATCGTCAATGTGTTTGTAAAAGTAATACATTGAACCTGCAGTGGTATATCGGAAACTAATACTGGTTTCATAGGAAAGGATCAAAGTACAGACTCTAAGAAGTCTCACTCTTCTTGCATTTATGGCGGCATTGTGCCTTTTGTATTTAATTCCGATGTAATTTCAGTGTTTCATTGGCAATGTGTATGTAAAACGAATACATTCAACCTGCAGTGGTGTATCGGAAACTAATACTGCTCTCACAGGAAAGGATCAAAGCACAGACTCTAAGGTGACTCACTCTTCTTGCATTTAAGGCGGCATTGTGCCTTTTGTATTTAATTCCGATGTAATTTCAGTGTTTCATCGTCAATGTGACAGTCCAAGGAATACATTGAACCTGCAGTGGTGTATCGGATACTAATACTGGTCTCACAGGAAAGGATCAAAGCACCGACTGTAAGAAGACTCTCTATTCTTGTACTTAAGGCGGCATTGTGCATTTTGTATTTAATTCCGATGCCTTTTTCTGTGTTTCATCCTCAATGTGAAGGTCCAAGGAATACATTGAACTAGCAGTGGTGTATCGGAAACTAATACTGGTCTCACAGGGAATGCTCAAAGCACCGACTGTAAGAAGAGTTTCTATTCTTGTACTTAAGGCGGCATTGTGCCTTTTGTATTTAATTCCGATGCGATTTCTGTGTTTCATCGTCAATGTGAATGTCCAAGGAAAACATTGAACCTGCAGTGGTGTGTCGGAAACTAATACTGGTCTCACAGGAAAGGATCAAATCACAGACTCTAAGAAGTCTCATTCTTCTTGCACGTAAGGCGGCATTGTGCCTTTTGTACTTAAATCCGATGTAATTTCAGTGTTTCATCGTCAATGTGTATGTAAAAGGAATACATTGAACCTGCAGTGGTGTATCGGAAACTAATACTGGTCTCATAGAAAAGGATCAAAGCACACACTCTAAGAAGTCTCACTCCTTTTGCACTTAAGGTGGCATTGTGCCTTTTGTACTTAATTCCGATGTAATTTCAGTGTTTCATCGTCAATGTGTAGGTAAAAGGAATACATTGAACCTGCAGTGGTGTATCGGAAATTAATACTGGTCTCATAGGAGAGGATCAAAGCACAGACTCGAAGAAGTCTCACTCCTTTTGCACTTAAGGTGGCATTGTACCTATTGTATTTAATTCCAATGTAATTTCAGTGTTTCATCGTCAATGTGAATGTCCAAGGAATACATTGAACCTGCTGTGGTGTATCGGAAACTAATACTGATCTCACAGGAAAGGATCAAAGCACCGACTGTAAGAAGAGTCTCTATTCTTGTACTTAAGGCGGCATTGTGCCTTTTGTATTTAATTCCGATGCGATATCTGTGTTTCATCGTCAAAGTGAAGCTCCAAGGAATACATTGAGCCTGCAGTGGTGTATCGGAAACTAATACTGGTCTCACAGGTAATGCTCGAAGCACCGTCTGTAAGAAGAGTCTCTATTCTTGTTTTTAAGGCGGCATTGTGCCTTTTGTATTTAATACCGATGCGATATCTGTGTTTCATCGTCAAAGTGAAGGTCCAAGGAATACATTGAGCCTGCAGTGGTGTATCGGAAACTAATACTGGTCTCACAGGGAATGCTCAAAGCACCGACTGTAAGAAGAGCCTCTATTCTTGTTTTTCAGGCGGCATTGTGCCTTTTGTATTTAATACCGATGTGATATCTGTGTTTCATCGTCAATGTGAAGGTCCATGAAATACATTGAACCTGCAGTGGTGTATCGGAAACTAATACTGGTCTCACAGGAAAGGATCAAAGCACTGACTCTAAGAGGTCCCACTCTTCTTGCACTTAAGGCGGCATTGTGCCTATTGTATTTAATTCCGATGTAATTTCAGTGTTTCATCGTCAAAGTGTATGTAAAAGGAATACATTGAACCTGCAGTGGTATATCGGAAACTAATACTGGTATCATAGGAAAGGATCAAAGTACAGACTCTAAGAAGTCTCACTTTTCTTGCATTTAAGGCGGCATTGTGCCTTTTGTATTTTATTCCGATGTAATTTCAGTGTTTCATTGGCAATGTGTACGTAAAACGAATACATTCAACCGGCAGTGGTGTATCGGAAACTAATACTGGTCTCATAGGAAAAGATCAAAGCACAGACTCTAATGTGTCTCACTCTTCTTGCATTTAAGGCGGCATTGTGCCTTTTGTATTTAATTCCGATGTAATTTCAGTGTTTCATCGTCAATGTGACAGTCCAAGGAATACATTGAACCTGCAGTCGTGTATCGGAAACTAATACTAGTCTCACAGGAATGGATCAAAGCACCGACTGTAAGAAGACTATCTATTCTTGTACTTATGGCGGCATTGTGCCTTTTGTATTTAATTCCGATGCCTTTTTCTGTGTTTCATCCTCAATGTGAAGGTCCAAGGAATACATTGTACTTGCAGTGGTGTATCGGAAACTAATACTGGTCTCACCGGGAATGCTCAAAGCACCGACTGTAAGAAGAGTCTCTATTCTTGTACTTAAGGCGGCATTGTGCCTTTTGTATTTAATTCCGATGCGATTTCTGTGTTTCATCGTCAATGTGAATGTCCAAGGAATACTTTGAACCTGCAGTGGTGTGTCGGAAACTAATGCTGGTCTCACAGGAAAGGATCAAATCACAGACTCTAAGAAGTCTCACTCTTCTTGCACGTAAGTCGGCATTGTGCCTTTTGTACTTAATTCCGATGTAATTTCAGTGTTTCATCGTCAATGTGTAGGTAAAAGGAATACATTGAACCTGCAGTGGTGTATCGGAAATTAATACTGGTCTCATAGGAGGGGATCAAAGCACAGACTCGAAGAAGTCTCACTCCTTTTGCACTTAAGGTGGCATTGTACCTTTCGTATTTAATTCCAATGTAATTTCAGTGTTTCATCGTCAATGTGTATGTAAAAGGAAACATTGAACCTGCAGTGGAGTATAGGAATCTAACACTGGTCTCACAGGAAAAGATCAAAGCACAGACTCTAAGAAGTCTCACTCTTCTTGCACTTAAGGCGGCATTGTGCCTTTTGTATTTAATTCCGATGTAATTTCAGTGTTTCATCGTCATTGTGAATGTCCAAGGAATACAAAGAAATAGCAGTGGTGTATGGGAAACGAATACTGGTCTCACAGGAAATGATCAAAGCACCGACTGTAAGAAGAGTCTCAATTCTTGAACTTAAGGCGGCGTTGTGCCTTTTGTATTTAATTCCGATGCGATTTCTGTATTTCATCGTCAATGTGAAGGTCCAAGGAATACATTGAACCTGCAGTGGTGTATCGGAAACTAAGTCTGGTCTCACAGGAATGGATCAAAGCACTGACACTAAGAAGTCTTAGTCTTCTTGCACTTCAGGCGGCATTATGCCTTTTGTATTTAATTCCGATGTAATTTCAGTGTTTCATCGTCAATGTGTATGTAAAACGAATACATTGAACCTGCAGTGGTGTATCTGAACCTAATACTGGTCTCATATTAAAGGATCAAATCACAGACTCTACGAAGTCTCACTCTTCTAGCATTTAAGGCGGCATTGTGCCTTTTGTATTTAATTCCGATGTAATTTCAGTGTTTCATCGTCATTGTGAATGTCCAAGGAATACAATGAACTAACAGTGGTGTATCGGAAACTACTACTAGTCTCACAGGAAAGGATCAAAGCACCGACTGTAAGAAGAGTCTCTATTCTTGTACTTAAGTCGTCATTGTGCCTTTTGTATTTAATTCCGATGTGATTTCTGTGTTTCATCGTCAATGTGAAGGTCCAAGGAATACATTGAACCTTCAGTGGTGTATCGGAAACTAATACTGGACTCACAGGATATGCTCAAAGCACCGACAGTAAGACGAGTCGTTATTCTTGAACTTAAGGCCGCATTGTGCCTTTTGTATTTAATTCCGATGCGATTTCTGTGTTTCATCGTCAATGTGAAGATCCAAGGAATACATTGACCCTGCAGTGGTGTATCGGAAAGTAACACTGGTCTCACAGGAAAGGATCATAGCACAGACTCTAAGAGGTCTTACTCTTCTTGCACGTAAGGCGGCATTGTGCCTTTTGTATTTATTTCCGATGTAATTTCAGTGTTTCATCGTCAATGTGAATGTCCAATGAATACATAGTACCAGCAGTGGTGTATCGGAAACTAATACTGGTTTCATAGGAAAGGATTAAAGTACAGACTCTAAGAAGTCTCACTCTTCTTGCATTTAAGGCGGCATTGTGCCTTTTGTATTTAATTCCGATGTAATTTCAGTGTTTCATTGGCAATGTGTACGTAAAACGAATACATTCAACCTGCAGTGGTGTATCGGAAACTAATACTGGTCTCATAGGAAAGGATCAAAGCACAGACCCTAAGGTGACTCACTCTTCTTGCATTTAAGGCGGCATTGTGCCTTTTGTATTTAATTCCGATGTAATTTCAGTGTTTCATCGTCAATGTGACAGTCCAAGGAATACATTGAACCTGCAGTGGTGTATCGGAAACTAATACTGGTCTCACAGGAAAGGATCAAAGCACCGACAGTAAGAAGACTCTCTATACTTGTACTTAAGGCGGCATTGTGGCTTTTGTATTTAATTCCGATGCCTTTCTCTGTGTTTCATCCTCAATGTGAAGGTCCAAGGAATACATTGAAATTGCAGTGGTGTATCGGAAACAGAAACTGGTCTCACAGGGAATGCTCAAAGCACCGACTGTAAGAAGAGTCTCTATTCTTGTACTTAAGGCGGCATTGTGCCTTTTGTATTTAATTCCGATGCGATTTCTGTGTTTCATCGTCAAAGTGAATGTCCAAGGAAAACATTGAACCTGCAGTGGTGTGTCGGAAACTAATACTGGTCTCACACTGAAGGATCAAATCACAGACCCTAAGAAGTCTCACTCTTCTTGCACGTTTGGCGGCATTGTGCCTTTTGTACTTAATTCCGATGTAATTTCAGTGTTTCATCGTCAATGTGTATGTAAAAGGAATACATTGAACCTGCAGTGGTGTATCGGAAACTAATACTGGTCTCATAGGAAAGGATCAAAGCACAGACTCTAAGAAGTCTCACTCCTTTTGCACTTAAAGTGGAATTGTGCCTTTTGTACTTAATTCCGATGTAATTTCAGTGTTTCATCGTCAATGTGTAGGTAAAAGGAATACATTGAACCTGCAGTGGTGTATCGGAAATTAATACTGGTCTCATAGGAGAGGATCAAAGCACAGACTCTCAGGTGTCTCACTCCTTTTGCACTTAAGGTGGCATTGTATCTTTTTGTATTTAATTCCAATGTAATTTCAGTGCTTCATCGTCAATGTGAATATTCAAGGAATACATTGAACCTGCTGTGGTGTATCGGAAACTAATACTGGTCTCACAGGAAAGGATCAAAGCACCGACTGTAAGAAGAGTCTCTATTCTTTTACTTAAGGCGGCATTGTGCCTTTTGTATTTAATTCCGATGCGATATCTGTGTTTCATCGTCAATGTGACGCTCCAAGGAATACATTGAACCTGCAGGGGTGTATCGGAAACTAATACTGGTCTCACAGGGAATGCTCAAAGCACCGACTGTATGAAGAGTCTCTATTCTTGTACTTAAGGCGGCATTGTGCCTTTTGTATTTAATACCGATGCGATATCTGTGTTTCATCGTCAATGTGAAGGTCCAAGAAATACATTGAACCTGCAGTGGTGTATCGAAAACTAATACTGGTCTCACAGGAAAGGATCAAAGCACTGACTCTAAGAAGTCCCACTCTTCTTGCACTTAAGGCGGCATTGTGCCTATTGTATTTAATTCCGATGTAATTTCAGTGTTTCATCGTCAATGTGTATGTAAAAGGAATACATTGAACCTGCAGTGGTATATCGGAAACTAATACTGGTCTCATAGGAAAGGATCAAAGTACAGACTCTAAGAAGTCTCACTCTTCTTGCATTTAAGGCGGCATTGTGCCTTTTGTATTTAATTCCGATGTAATTTCAGTGTTTCATTGGCAATGTGTACGTAAAACGAATACATTCAACCTGCAGTGGTGTATCGGAAACTAATACTGGTCTCATAGGAAAAGATCAAAGCACAGACTCTAAGGTGTCTCACTCTTCTTGAATTTAAGGCGGCATTGTGCATTTTGTATTTAATTCCGATGTAATTTCAGTGTTTCATCGTCAATGTGACAGTCCAAGGAATACATTGAACCTGCAGTGGTGTATCGGAAACTAATACTAGTCTCACAGGAAAGGATCAAAGCACCGACTGTAAGAAGACTCTCTATTCTTGTACTTAAGGCGGCATTGTGCCTTTTGTATTTAATTCCGATGCCTTTTTCTGTGTTTCATCCTCAATGTGAAGGTCCAAGGAATACATTGAACTTGCAGTGGTGTATCGGAAACTAATACTGGTCTCACAGGGAATGCTCAAAGCACCGACTGTAAGAAGAGTCTCTATTCTTGAACTTAAGGCGGCACTGTGCCTTTTGTATTTAATTCCGATGCGATTTCTGTGTTTCATCGTCAATGTGAATGTCCACAGAATACATTGAACCTGCAGTGGTGTGTCGGAAACTAATACTGGTCTCACAGGAAAGGATCAAATCACAGACTCTAAAAAGTCTCACTCTTCTTGCACGTAAGGCGGCATTGTGCCTTTTGTACTTAATTCCGATGTAATTTCAGTGTTTCATCGTCAATGTGTATGTGAAAGGAAAACGTTGAACCTGCAGTGGTGAATCGGAAACTAATACTGGTCTCATAGGAAAGGATCAAAGCACAGACTCTAAGAAGTTTCACTCCTTTTGCACTTAAGGTGGCATTGTGCCTTTTGTACTTAATTCCGATGTAATTTCAGTGTTTCATCGTCAATGTGTAGGTAAAAGGAATACATTGAACCTGCAGTGGTGTATCGGAAATTAATACTGGTCTCATAGGAGAGGATCAAAGCACAGACTCGAAGAAGTCTCACTCCTTTTGCTCTTAAGGTGGCATTGTACCTTTTGTATTTAATTCCAATGTAATTTCAGTGTTTCATCGTCAATGTGTATGTAAAAGGAATACATTGAACCTGCAGTGGAGTATAGGATTCTAACACTGGTCTCACAGGAAAGGATCAAAGCACAGACTCTAAGAAGTCTCACTCTTGTTGCACTTATGGCGGCATTGTGCCTTTTGTATTTAATTCCGAGATAATTTCAGTGTTTCATCGTCAATGTGTAGGTAAAAGGAATACATTGAACCTGCAGTGGTGTATCAGAAATTAATACTGGTCTCATAGGAGAGGATCAAAGCACAGACTCGAAGAAGTCTCACTCCTTTTGCACTTATGGTGGCATTGTACCTTTTGTATTTAATTCCAATGCGATTTCTGTGTTTCATCTTCAATTTGAAGGTCCAAGGAATACATGGAACGTGCAGTGGTCTATCGGAAACTAATACTGGCTCACAGGGAATGCTCAAAGCACCGACTGTAAGAAGAGTCTCTATTCTTGTACTTAAGACGGCATTGTGCCTATTGTATTTAATTCCGATGCGATTTTTGTGTTTCTTCGTCAATGTGAAGGTCCAAGTAATACATTGAACCTGCAGTGGTGTATCGGAAACTAATACTGGTCACACAGGGAATGCTCACAGCACCGACTGTAAGAAGAGTCTCTATTCTTGTACTTAAGGCGGCATTGTGCCTTTTGTATTAAATTCAGATGCGATTTCTGTGTTTCATCGTCAATGTGAACGTCAAAGGAATACATTGAACCTGCAGTGGTGTATCGGAACCTAATTCTGGTCTCACAGGAAAGGATCAAATCACAGACTCTAAGAAGTCTCACTCTTCTGGCACTTAAGGAGGCGTGGTGCCTTTTTTATTTAATTCCCATGTAATTTCAGTGTTTCATCGTCAATGTGTATGTCCAAGGAACACATTGAACCTGCAGTCGTGTATCGGAAACTAATACAGGTCTCACAGGAAACGATCAAAGCACAGATTCTAAGAAGTCTCACTCTTGTTGCACTTATGGCGGCATTGTGCCTTTTGTATTTAATTCCGATGCGATATCAGTGTTTCATCGTCAATGTGATGGTCCAAGGAATACATTGAACCTGCAGTGGTGTATCGGAAACTAATACTGTTCTCACAGGGAATGGTCAAAGCACCGACTGTAAGAAGAGTCTCTATTCTTGTACTTAAGGCGGCATTGTGCTTTTTGTATGTAATTGCGATACGATTTCTGTGTTTTATCGTCAATGTGAAGGTCCAAGGATTACATTGATCCTGCAGTGATGTATCGGAAACTGATACTGGTCTCACTGGGAATGCTCAATGCACCGACTGTAAGAAGAGTCTCTATTCTTGTACTTATGGCGGCATTGTGACTTTCGTATTTAATTCCGTTGCGATTTCTGTGTTTCATCGTCAAAGTGAAGGTCCGAGGAATACATTGAACCTGCATTTGTGTATCGGAAACTAATACTGGTCTCACAGGGAATGCTCAAAACACCGACTGTAAGAAGAGTCTGTATTCTTGTACATAAGGTGACATTGTGATTTTTGTATTTAATTACGATGCGATTTCTGTGTTTCATCGTCAATGTGAAGTTCCAAGGAATACATTGAACCTGCAGTGGTGTATCGGAAACTAATACTGGTCTCACAGGAAAAGATCAAAGCACTGACGCTAAGAAGTCCCACTCTTCTTGCACTTAAGGCGGCATTGTGCCTATTGTATTTAATTCCGATGTAATTTCAGTGTTTCATTGTCAATGTGTATCTAAAAGGAATACATTGAACCTGCAGTGGTGTATCGGAAACTAATACTGGTCTCATAGGAAAGGATCAAAGTGCAGACTCTAAGAAGTCTCACTCTTCTTGCATTTAAGTCGGCATTGTGCCTTTTGTATTTAATTCCGATGTAATTTCAGTGTTTCATTGGCAATGTGTACGTAAAACGAATACATTCAACCTGCAGTGGTGTATCGGAAACTAATACTGGTCTCATAGGAAAAGATCAAAGCACAGACTCTAAGGTGTCACACTCTTCTTGCATTTAAGGCGGCATTGTGCCTTTTGTATTTAATTCCGATGTAATTTCAGTGTTTCATCGTCAATGTGACAGTCCAAGGAATACATTGAACCTGCAGTGGTGTATCGGAAACTAATACTAGTCTCACAGGAAAGGATCAAAGCACCGACTGTAAGAAGACTCTCTATTCTTGTACTTAAGGCGGCATTATGCCTTTTGTATTTAATTCCGATGCCTTTTTCTGTGTTTCATCCTCTATGTGAAGGTCCAAGGAATACATTGAACTTGCAGTGGTGCATCGGAAACTAATACTGGTCTCACAGGGAATGCTCAAAGCAACGACTGTAAGAAGAGTCTCTATTCTTGTACTTGAGGCGGCACTGTGCCTTTTGTATTTAATTCCGATGCGATTTCTGTGTTTCATCGTCAATGTGAATGTCCACGGAATACATTGAACCTGCAGTGGTGAGTCGGAAACTAATACTGGTCTCACAGGAAAGGATCAAATCACAGACTCTAAGAAGTCTCACTCTTCTTGCACGTAAGGCGGCATTGTGCCTTTTGTACTTAATTCCGATGTAATTTCAGTGTTTCATCGTCAATGTGTATGTAAAAGGAAAGCGTTGAACCTGCAGTGGTGTATCGGAAACTAATACTGGTCTCATAGGAAAGGATCAAAGCACAGACTCAAAGAAGTTTCACTCCTTTTGCACTTAAGGTGGCATTGTGCCTTTTGTACTTAATTCCGATGTAATTTCAGTGTTTCATCGTCAATGTGTAGGTAAAAGGAATACATTGAACCTGCAGTGTTGTATCGGAAATTAATACTGGTCTCATAGGAGAGGATCAAAGTACAGACTCGAAGAAGTCTCACTTATTTTGCACTTAAGGTGGCATTGTACCTTTTGTATTTAATTCCAATGAAATTTCAGTGTTTCATCGTCAATCTGTATGTAAAAGGAATACATTGAACCTGCAGTGGAGTATAGGAATCTAACACTGGTCTCACAGGAAAGGATCAAAGCACAGACTCTAAGAAGTCTCACTCTTCTTTCACTTAAGGCCGCATTGTGCCTTTTGTATTTAATTCCGATGTAATTTCAGTGTTTCATCGTCATTGTGAATGTAAAGGAATACAAAGAACTAGCAGTGGTGTATCGGAAACGAATACTGGTCTCACAGGAAAGGATCAAAGCACCGACTGTAAGAAGAGTCTCAATTCTTGAACTTAAGGCGGCGTTGTTCCTTTTGTATTTAATTCCGATGCGATATCTGTGTTTCATCGTCAATGTGAAGGTCCAAGGAATACATTGAACCTGCAGTGGTGTATCGGAAACTAAGTCTGGTCTCACAGGAAAGGATCAAAGCACTGACCCTAAGAAGTCTTACTCTTCTTGCACTTAAGGCGTTATTATGCCTTTTGTATTTAATTCCGATGTAATTTCAGTGTTTCATTGTCAATGTGTATGTAAAAGGAATACATTGAACCTGCAGGGGTGTATCTGAACCTAATACTGGTCTCATAGGAAAGGATCAAAGCACAGACTCTACGAAGTCTCACTCATCTTGCATTTAAGGCGGCATTGTGCCTTTTGTATTTAATTCCGATGTAATTTCAGTGTTTCATCGTCATTGTGAATGTCCAAGGAATACAAAGAACTAGCAGTGGTGTATAGGAAACCAACACTAGTCTCACAGGAAAGGATCAAAGCACCGACTGTAAGAAGAGTCTCTATTCTTGTACTTAAGTCGTCATTGTGCCTTTTGTATTTAATTCCGATGCGATCTCTGTGTTTCATCGTCAATGTGAAGGTCCAAGGAATACATTGAACCTGCAGTGGTGTATCGGAAACTAATACTGGACTCACAGGAAATGCTCAAAGCACCGACTGTAAGACGAGGCTTTATTCTTGAACTTAAGGCTGCATTGTGCCTTTTGTATTTAATTCCGATGCGATCTCTGTGTTTCATCGTCAATGTGAAGGTCCAAGGAATACATTGACCCTGCAGTGGAGTATCGGAAAGTAACACTGGTCTCACAGGAAAGGATCGAAGCACAGACTCTAAGAGGTCTTACTCTTCTTGCACGTAAGGCGGCATTGTGCCTTTTGTATTTATTTCCGATGTAATTTCAGTGTTTCATCGTCAATGTGAATGTCCAATGAATACATAGTACCAGCTGTGGTGTATCGGAAACTAATACTCGTCTCACAGGAAAGGATCAAATCTCCGACTGTAAGAAGAGTGTCAATTCCTGTACTTAAGGCGGCGTTGTGCCTTTTGTATATAATTCCGATGCGATTTCTGTGTTTCATCGTCAATGTGAAGGTCCAAGGAATACATTGAACCTGCAGTGTTGTATCGGAAACTAATACTGGTCTCACAGGAAAGGATCAAAGCACTGACTCTAAGAAGTCCCACTCTTCTTGCATCACGGCGGCATTGTGCCTATTGTATTTAATTCCGATGTAATTTCAGTGTTTCATCGTCAATGTGTATGTAAAAGGAATACATTGAACCTGCAGTGGTATATCGGAAACTAATACTGGTTTCATAGGAAAGGATCAAAGTACAGACTCTAAGAAGTCTCACCCTTCTTGCATTACGGCAGCATTGTGCCTTTTGTATTTAATTCCGATGTAATTTCAGTGTTTCATCGTCAATGTGTATGTAAAAGGAATACATTGAACCTGCAGTGGTATATCGGAAACTAATACTGGTTTCATAGGAAAGGATCAAAGTACAGACTCTAAGAAGTCTCACTCTTCTTGCATTACGGCGGCATTGTGCCTTTTGTATTTAATTCCGATGTAATTTCAGTGTTTCATTGTCAATGTGTACGTAAAACGGATACATTCAACCTGCAGTGGTGTATCGGAAACTAATACTGGTCTCATACGAAAGGATCAAAGCACAGACTCTCAGGTGTCTCACTCTTCTTGCATTTAAGGCGGCATTGTGCCTTTTGTATTTAATTCCGATGCCTTTTTCTGTGTTTCATCCTCAATGTGAAGGTCCAAGGAATACATTGTACTTGCAGTGGTGTATCGGAAACTAATACTGGTCTCACAGGGAATGCTCAAATCACCGACTGTAAGAAGAGCCTCTATTCTTGTACTTAAGGCGGCATTGAGCCTTTTGTATTTAATTCCGATGCGATTTCTGTGTTTCATCGTCAATGTGAATGTCCATGGAAAACATTGAACCTGCAGTGGTGTGTCGGAAACTAATACTGGTCTCACAGGAAAGGATCAAATCACAGACTCTACGAAGTCTCACTCTTCTTGCACGTAAGGCGGCATTGTGCCTTTTGTACTTAATTCCGATGTAATTTCAGTGTTTCATCGTCAATGTGTATGTAAAAGGAATACATTGAACCTGCAGTGGTGTATCGGAAACTAATACTGGTTTCACAGGGAATGCTCAAAACACCGACTGTCAGAAGGGTCTTT
The DNA here is from genome assembly GCF_021461395.2 of Schistocerca americana. Taxonomy (NCBI): domain Eukaryota; kingdom Metazoa; phylum Arthropoda; class Insecta; order Orthoptera; family Acrididae; genus Schistocerca; species Schistocerca americana. Next base: position 727,538,980 of record NC_060123.1, on the reverse strand, counting down.
ACTCTTGTACTTATGGCGGCATTGTGCCTTTTGTATTTAATTCCGATGCGATTTCTGTGTTTCATCGTCAATGTGAAGGTCCAAGGAATACATTGAACCTGCAGTGGTGTATCGGAAACTAATACTGGTCTCATAGGAAAGGATGAAAGCACAGACTCAAAGAAGTCTCACTCCTTTTGCACTTAAGGCGGCATTATGCCTTTTGTATTTAATTCCGATGTAATTTCAGTGTTTCAACGTCAATGTGTATGTAAAAGGAATACATTGAACCTGCAGTGGTGTATCGGAATCTAATACTGGTCTCATAGGAAAGGATCAAAGCACAGACTCTACGAAGTCTCACTCTTCTTGCATTTAAGGCGGCATTGTGCCTTTTGTATTTAATTCCGATGTAATTTCAGTGTTTCATCGTCAATGTGAATGTCCAAGGAATACATTGAACCTGCAGTGGTGTATCGGATACTAATACTGGTCTCACAGGAAAGGATCAACGCACCGACTGTAAGAAGATTCTCTAGTCTTGTACTTAAGGCGGCATTGTGCCTTTTGTATTTAATTCCGATGCGATTTCTGCGTTTCATCGTCAATGTGAAGGTCCAAGGAATACATTGAACCTGCAGTGGTGTTTCGGAAACTAATACTGGTCTCACAGCGAATGCTCAAATCACCGACTTTAAGAAGAGTCTTTATTCTTGTACTTAAGGCGGCATTGTGCCTTTGGTATTTAATTCCGATGCCATTTCTGTGTTTCATCGTCAATGTGAAAGTCCAAGGAATACATTGAACCTGCAGTGGAATATCGGAAACTAACACTGGTCTCACAGGAAAGGAACAAAGCACAGACTCTAAGAAGTCTCTCTCTTCTTTTACTTAAGGCGGCATTGTGACTTTTGTATTTAATTCCGATGTAATTTCAGTGTTTCATCGTCAATGTGAATGTCCAAGGAATACATAGACCCAGCAGTGGTGTATCGGAAACTAATACTGGTCTCACAGGAAAGGATCAAAGCACCAACTCTTAGAAGAGCCTCAATTCTTGTACTTAAGGCGGCGTTGTGCCTTTTGTATTTAATTCCGATGCGATATCTGTGTTTCATCGTCAATGTGAAGGTCCAAGGAACACCTTGAACCTGCAGTGGTGTATCGGAAACTAAAACTGGTCTCACAGGGAATGCTCAAAGCACCAACTGTAAGAAGAGTCTTTATTCTTTTACTTAAGGCGGCATTGTGTCTTTTGTACTTAATTCCGATGCGATTTCGGTGTTTCATCACCAATGTGTAGGTCCAAGGAATACATTGAAACTGCAGTGGAGTATCGGAAACTAACACTGGGCTCACAGGAAAGGATCAAATCACAGACTCTAAGAAGTCTCACTCTTCTTGCAAGTAAGGCGGCATTGTGCCTTTTGTACTTAATTCCGATGTAATTTAAGTGTTTCATCGTCAATGTGTACGTAAAAGGACATAATTGACCCTGCAGTGGTGTATCGGAAACCAAAACTGGTCTAATAGGAAAGGATCAAAGCACCGACTGTAAGAAGAGTCTCAATTCTTGTACTTAAGGTGGCATTGTGTCTTTTGTATTTAATTCCGACGCGATTTCTGTGTTTCATCGTTAATGTTAAGGTCCAAGGAATACCTTGAACCAGCAGTGGTGTATCGGAAACTAATACTGGTCTCATAGGAAAGGATCAAAGCACAGACTCTAAGAAGTCTCACTCCTATTGCACTTGAGGTGGCATTTTGCCTTTTGTATTTAATTCCGATGTAATTTCAGTGTATCATCGTCAATGTGTATGTAAAAGGAATACATTGAACCTGCAGTGGTGTATCGGAAACTAATACTGGTCTCATAGGAAAGGATGAAAGCACAGACTCTAAAAAGTCTCACTCTTCTTGCATTGAAGTCGGCATTGTGCCTTTTCTATTTCATTCCGATGTAATTTCAGTGTTTCATCGTCAATGTGAATGTCCAAGGAATACACTGAACTTGCAGTTGTGTATCGGAAACTAATACTGGTCTCACAGGAAAGGATCAAAGCACCGACTGTAAGAAGAGTCTCTATTCTTGTACTTAAGGCGGCATTGTGCCCTTTGTATTTAATTCCGACAGCGATTTCTGTGTTTCGTCGTTAATGTGAAGGACCAAGGAATACATTGAACCTGCAGTGGTGTAACGGAAGCGAATACTGGGCTCACAGGAAAGGATCAAATCTCAGACTCTAAGAAGTCTCACTCTTCTTGCACTGAAGGCGGCATTGTGCCTTTTGTATTTAATTCCTATGTAATTTCAGTCTTTCATCGTCAATGAGTATGTAAAAGGAATACATTAAACCTGCAGTGGTGTATCGGAAACTAACACTGGTCTCATAGGAAAGGATGAAAGCACAGACTCTAAGAAGTCTCATTCTTCTTGCATTTAAGGCGGCATTGTGCCTTTTGTATTTAATTCCGATGTAATTTCAGTGTTTCATCGTCAATGTGTATGTAAAAGGAATACAATGAACCTGCAGAGGTGTATCGGAAACGAATATTGGTCTCACAGGAAAGTATCAAATCACAGACTCTAAGAAGTCTCGCTCTTCTAGCACTTAAGGCGGCATTATGCATTTTGTATTTAATTCCGATGTAATTTCAGTGTTTCATCGTCAATGTGTATGTAAAAGGAATACATTGAACCTGCTGTGGTGTATCGGAATCTAATACTGGTCTCACAGGAAAGGATCAAAGCACAGACTGTAAGAAGAGTCTCTATTCTTGTTCTTAAGGCGGCATTGTGCCTTTTGTATTTAATTCCGATGCGATTTCTGTGTTTCGTCGTTTATGTGAAGGTCCAAGGAACACATCGAACCTGCAGTCGTGTATCACAAACGAATACTGGTCTCACAGGAAAGGATCAAAGCACAGACTCTAAGAAGTCTCACTCCTTTTGTACTTAAGGTGGCATTGTGCCTTTTGTATTTAATTCCGATGTAATATCAGTGTTTCATCGTCAATGTGTATGTAAAAGGAATACATTGAATCTGCAGTGGTGTATCGGAAACTAATACTGGTCTCATAGGAAAGGATCAAATCACAGACTTTAAGAAATCTCACTCTTCTTGCATTTAAGGCGGCATTGTGCCTTTTGTATTTAATTCCGATGTAATTTCAGTGTTTCATCGTCTATGTGTATGTAAAAGCAATACATTGAACCTGAAGTGGTGTATCGGAAACTAATGCTGGTCTCACAGGAAAGTATCAAAGCACCGACTGTAAGAAGAGTCTCTATTCTTGTGCTTAAGGCGGCATTGTGCCATTTGCATTTAATTCTGACGCGATATCTGTGTTACGTCGTTAATGTGAAGGTCCAAGGAATACATAGAACCTGCAGTGGTGTATCGGAAACGAATACTGGTCCACAGGAAAGGATCAAATCAAAGACACTAAGAAGTCTCACTCTTCTTGCACTTAAGGCGGCATTGTGCCTATTGTATTTAATTCCGATGTAATTTCAGTGTTTCATCGTCAATGTGTATGTAAAAGGAATACATTGGACCTGCAGTATTGTATCGGAAACTAATACTGGTCTCATAGGAAAGGATCAAAGCACAGACTGGAAGAAGTCTCTCACCTTTTGCACTTACGGTGGCATTGTGCCTTTTGTATTTAATTCAGATGTAATTTCAGTGCTTCATCGTCAATGTGTATGTAAAAGGAATACATTGAACCTGCAGTGGTGTATCGGAAACTAATACTGGTCTCATAGAAAAGGATCAATGCACAGACTCTAAGAAGTCACACACCTTTTGCAGTTAAGGTGGCATTGTGCCTTTTGTATTTAATTCCGATGTAATTTCAGTGTTTCATCGTCAATGTGTATGTAAATAGAATACATTGAACCTGCAGTGGTGTATCGGAAACTAATACTGGTCTCATAGGAAAGGATCAAAGCACAGACTCTAAGAAGTCTCACTCCTTTTGTACTTAAGGTGGCATTGTGCCTTTTGTATTTAATTCCGATGTAATATCAGTGTTTCATCGTCAATGTGTATGTAAAAGGAATACATTGACCCTGCAGTGTTGTATCGGAAACTATTACTGGTCTCATAGGAAAGGATCTAAGCACAGACTCTAAGAAGTCTCACTCCTTTTGTAGTTAAGGTGGCATTGTGCCTTTTGTATTTAATTCTGATATAATATCAGTGTTCCATCGTCAATGTGTATGTAAAAGGAGTACATTGAACCTGCAGTGGTGTATCGGAAACTAATACTGGTCTCATAGGAAAGGATCAAAGCACAGACTATAAGAAGTCTCACTCCTTTTGCACTTAAGGTGGCATTGTGCATTTTGTATTTAATTCCGATGTAATTTCAGTGTGTCATCGTCAATGTGAATATCCAAGGAATGCATAGAACCTGCAGTGGTGTATCGGAAACTATAACTGGTCTCACAGGAAAGGATCAAAGTACAGACTCTAAGAAGTCTCACTCTTCTTGCATTTAAGGCGGCATTGTGCCTTTTGTATTTAATTCCGATCTAATTTCAGTGTTACATTGGCAATTTGTACGTAAAACGAATACATTCAACCTTCAGTGGTGTATCGGAAACTAATACTAATCTCATAGGAAAGGATCAAAGCACAGACTCTAAGGTGTCTCACTCTTCTTGCATTTAAACTGGCATTGTGCCTTTTGTATTTAATTCCGATGTAATTTCAGTGTTTCATCGTCAATGTGACAGTCCAAGGTATACATTGAACCGGCAGTGGCGTAACGGAAACTATAACTGGTCTCACAGGAAAGGATCAATGCACAGACACTAAGAAGTCTCACTCTTCTTGCATTTAAGGCGGCATTTTGCCTTTTGTATTTAATTACGATGTAATTTCAGTGTTTCATCGTCAATGTGAATGTCCAAGGAATACATTGAACCTGCAGTGGTGTATCGGAAACTATAACTGGTCTCACAGGACAGGATCAAAGCACAGACTTTAAGAAGTCTCACTCTTCTTGCACTTAAGGCGGCATTGTGCCTTTTTTACTTAATTCCGATGTAATTTCAGTGTTTCATCGTCAATGTGTATGTAAAAGGAATACATTGAACCTGCAGTGGTGTATCGGAAACTAATACTGGTCCCATAGGAAAGGATGAAAGCACAGACTCTAAGAAGTCTCACTCTTCCTGCATTTAAGTCGGCATTGTGCCCTTTATATTTAATTCCGATGTAATTTCAGTGTTTCATCGTCAATGTGAATGTCCAAGGAATACATTGAACTTCCAGTGGTGTATCGCAAACTAATAGTGGTCTCACAGGAAAGGATCAAAGCACCGACTGTAAGAAGAGTCTATATTCTTGTACTTAAGGCGGCATTGTGCCTTTTGTATTTAATTCCGATGTGATTTCTGTGTTTTGTCGTCAATGTGAAGGTCCAAGGAATACATTGAACCTGCAGTGGTGTATCAGAAAATAATACTGGTCTCACAGGAGAGGATCAAAGCACAGACTCTAAGAAGTCTCACTCTTCTTGCACTTATCGCGGCATTGTGCCTTTTGTATTTCATTCCGATGTAATTTCAGTGTTTCAGCGTCAATGTATATGTAAAAGGAATACTTCGAACCTGCAGTGGTGTATCGCAAACTAATACTGACCTCATAGGAAAGAATCAAAGCAGAGACTCTAAGAAGTCTCACTATTCTTGCATTTAAGACGGCATTTTGTATTTTGTATTTAATTCCGATGAAATTTCAGTGTTTCATCGTCAATGTGAATGTCCAAGGATCACATTGAACCTGCAGTGGCGTATCGGAAGCTAATACTAGTCTCACAGGGAAGGATCAAAGCACCGACTGTAAGAAGAGTCTCTAGTCTTGTACTTAAGGCGGCATTGTGCCTCTTGTATTTAATTCCGACGCGATTTCTGTGTTTCATCGTCAATGTGAAGGTCCAAGGAATACACTGAACCTGCAGTGGTGTACCGGAAACTAATACTGGTCTCTCAGGAAAGGATCAAAGCACAGACTGTAAGAAGTCTCACTCTTCTTGCACATAAGACTTCATTTTGCCTTTTGTATTTAATTCCGATGTAATTTCAGTTTTTCATCGTCAATGTGTATGCAAAAGGAATACATTGATCCTGCAGTGGTTTATCGGAAACTAATACTGGCCTCACAGGAAAGGGTCAAAGCACAGACTCTAAGAATTCTCACTCTTCTTGCACTGAAAGCGGCGTTGTGCCTTTTGTTTTTAATTCCGATGTAATGTCAGTGTTTCATCGTCAATGTGAACGACCAAGGAATACACTGAACTTGCAGTGGTGTATCGGAAACTAATACTTGCCTCACAGGAAAGGATCAAATCACATACTCTAGGAAGTCTCACTCTTCTTGTACTTATGGCGTCACTGTGCCTTTTGTATTTAATTCCGATGTAATTGCAGTGTTTCATCGTCTGTGTGAAGGTCCAAGGAATACATTGAACCTGCAGTGGTCTATCGGAAACTAATACTGGTCTCACAGGAAAGGATCCAAGCACAGACTCTAAGAAGTCTCACTCTTCTTGCACTTTAGGCGGCATTGTGCCTTTTGTATTTAATTCCGATGTAATTTCAGTGTTTCATCGTCAATGTGAAGGTCCAAGGATTACTTTGAACCCGCAGTGGTGTATCGGAAACTAATACTGGTCTCACAAGAAAGGATCAAAGCACTGAGTCAAAGAAGTCTCACTCTTCTTGGACTTAAGGCAGCATTGTGCCTTTTGTATGCAATTCCGATGTAAATTCAGTGTTTCATCGTCAATGTGTATGTCCAAGTAATACATTGAACGTGCAGTGGTGAATCGGAAACTAATACTGGTCTCATAGGAAAGGATCAAACACAGACTGTAACAAGTCTCACTCTTCTTGCACTTAAGGCGGCGTTGTGCCATTTGTATTTAATTCCGATGTAATTTTAGTGTTTGATCGTCAATGTGAATGTCCAAGGAATACATTGAACCTGAGGTGGTGTATCGGAAACTAATACTGGTTTCGCAGGAAAGGGGCAAAGCACACTCTCTAAGAAGTCTCACTCTTCTTGCATTTAAGGCGTCATTGTGCCTTTTATTTAATTCCGATGTAATTGCAGTTTTTCATCGTCAATGTGAATGTCCCAGGAATACATTGAACCTGCAGTGGTGTATCGGAAACTAGTACTGGTCTCACAGGAAAGGATCAAAGAACCGACTCTTAGAAGAGTCTATATTCTTGTACTTAAGGTGGCATTGTGCCTTTTGTATTTAATTCCGATGCGATTTCTGTGTTTCGTCGTCAATGTGAAGGTCCAAGGAATTCATTGAACCTGCAGTGGTGTATCGGAAACTAATACAGGTCTCATAGGAAAGGATCAAAGCGCAGACTCTAAGAAGTCTCACTCTTCTTGCATTTAATGCGGCATTGTGCCTTTTGTAATTAACTTTCATGTAATTTCAGTGTTTCATTGTCAATGTTAATGTCCAAGGAATACATAGAACCTGCAGTGGTGAATCGGAAACTAATACTGGTCTCACAGGAAAGGATCAAAACACAGACTCTAAGAGGTCCTACTCTTCTTCCATTTAAGGCGTCACTGTGCCTTTTGTATTTAATTCCGATGTAATTTCTGTGTTTCATCGTCAATGTGAAGGTCCAAGGAATACATTGAACCTGCAGTGGTCTATCGGAAACTAATACTGGTCTCACAGGAAAGGATCCAAGCACAGACTCTAAGAAGTCTCACTCTTCTTGCACTTTAGGCGGCATTGTGCCTTTTGTATTCAATTCCGATGTAATTTCAGTGTTTCATCGTCAATGTGAAGGTCCAAGGATTACTTTGAACCCGCAGTGGTGTATCGGAAACTAATACTGGTCTCACAAGAAAGGATCAAAGCACTGAGTCAAAGAAGTCTCACTCTTCTTGGACTTAAGGCAGCATTGTGCCTTTTGTATGCAATTCCGATGTAATTTCAGTGTTTCATCGGCAATGTGTATGTCCAAGTAATACATTGAACGTGCAGTGGTGAATCGGAAACTAATACTGGTCTCATAGGAAAGGATCAAACACAGACTGTAAGAAGTCTCACTCTTCTTGCACTTAAGGCGGCGTTGTGCCATTTGTATTTAATTCCGATGTAATTTTAGTGTTTGATCGTCAATGTGAATGTACAAGGAATACATTGAACCTGCAGTGGTGTATCGGAAACTAATACTGGTTTCACAGGAAAGGATCAAAGCACACTCTCTAAGAAGTCTCACTCTTCTTGCATTTAAGGCGTCATTGTGCCTTTTGTATTTAATTCCGATGTAATTGCAGTTTTTCATCGTCAATGTGAATGTCCCAGGAATACATTGAACCTGCAGTGGTGTATCGGAAAATAATACTGGTCTCACAGGAAAGGATCAAAGCACAGACTATAAGAAGTCTCACTCTTCTTGCACTTAACGCGGCATTGTGCCTTTTGTATTTCATTCCGATGTAATTTCAGTGTTTCAGCGTCAATGTATATGTAAAAGGAATACATTGAACCTGCAGTGGTGTATCGCAAACTAATACTGACCTCATAGGAAAGAATCAAAGCAGAGACTCTAAGAAGTCTCACTCTTCTTGCATTTAAGACGGCATTTTGCATTTTGTATTTAATTCCGATGAAATTTCAGTGTTTCATCGTCAATGTGAATGTCCAAGGAATACATTGAACCTGCAGTGGCGTATCGGAAGCTAATACTGGTCTCACAGGAAAGGATCAAAGCACCGACTGTAAGAAGAGTCTCTATTCTTGTACTTAAGGCGGCATTGTGCCTCTTGTATTAATTTCCGACGCGATTTCTGTGTTTCATCGTCAATGTGAAGGTCCAAGGAACACATTGAACCTGCAGTGGTGTACCGGACACTAATACTGGTCTCTCAGGAAAGGATCAAAGCACAGACTGTAAGAAGTCTCACTCTTCTTGCACTTAAGACGGCATTTTGCGTTTTGTATTTAATTCCGATGTAATTCAAGTTTTTCATCGTCAATGTGTATGCAAAAGGAATACATTGAACCCGCAGTGGTTTATCGGAAACTAATACTGGCCTCACAGGAAAGGATCAAAGCACAGACTCTAAGAATTCTCACTCTTCTTGCACTGAATGCGGCGTTGTGCCTTTTGTTTTTAATTCCGATGTAATTTCAGTGTTTCATCGTCAATGTGAACGTCCAAGGAATACACTGAACTTGCAGTGGTGTATCGGAAACTAATACTTGCCTCACAGGAAAGGATCAAAGCAAATACTCTAGGAAGTCTCACTCTTCTTGTACTTATGGCGTCACTGTGCCTTTTGTATTTAATTCCGATGTAATTGCAGTGTTTCATCGTCTGTGTGAAGGTCCAAGGAACACATTGAACCTGCAGTGGTCTATCGGAAACTAATACTGGTCTCACAGGATAGGATCCAAGCACAGACTCTAAGAAGTCTCACTCTTCTTGCACTTTAGGCGGCATTGTGTATTTTGTATTTAATTCCGAAGTAATTTCAGTGTTTCATCGTCAATGTGAAGGTCCAAGGATTACTTTGAACCCGCAGTGGTGTATCGGAAACTAATACTGCTCTCACAAGAAAGGATCAAAGCACTGAGTCAAAGAAGTCTCACTCTTCTTGGACTTAAGGCAGCATTGTGCCTTTTGTATGCAATTCCGATGTAAATTCAGTGTTTCATCGTCAATGTGTATGTCCAAGTAATACATTGAACGTGCAGTGGTGAATCGGAAACTAATACTGGTCTCGTAGGAAAGGATCAAACACAGACTGTAAGAAATCTCACTCTTCTTGCACTTAAGGCGGCGTTGTGGCATTTGTATTTAATTCCGATGTAATTTTAGTGTTTGATCGTCAATGTGAATGTCCAAGGAATACATTGAACCTGCAGTGGTGTATCGGAAACTAATACTGGTTTCACAGGAAAGGATCAAAGCACACTCTCTAAGAAGTCTCTCTCTTCTTGCATTTAAGGCGTCTTTGTGCCTTTTGTATTTAATTCCGATGTAATTGCAGTTTTTCATCGTCAATGTGAATGTCCCAGGAATACATGGAACCTGCAGTGGTGTATCGGAAACTAGTACTGGTCTCACAGGAAAGGATCGAAGAACCGACTCTTAGAAGAGTCTATATTCTTGTACTTAAGGTGTCATTGTGCCTTTTGTATTTAATTCCGATGCGATTTCTGTGTTTCGTCGTCAATGTGAAGGTCCAAGGAATTCATTGAACCTGCAGTGGTGTATCGGAAACTAATACAGGTCTCATAGGAAAGGATCAAAGCGCAGACTCTAAGAAGTCTCACTCTTCTTGCATTTAATGCGGCATTGTGCCTTTTGTAATTAACTTTCATGTAATTTCAGTGTTTCATTGTCAATGTTAATGTCCAAGGAATACATAGAACCTGCAGTGGTGTATCGGAAACTAATACTGGTCTCACAGGAAAGGATCAAAACACAGACTATAAGAAGTCCCACTCTTCTTGCATTTAAGGCGTCATTGTGCCTTTTGTATTTAATTCCGATGTAATTTCTGTGTTTCATCGTCAATGTGAAGGTCCAAGGAATACATTGAACCTGCAGTGGTATATCGGAAACTAATACTGGTCTCATAGGAAAGGATCAAAACACAGACTCTAAGAAGTCTCACTCTTCTTGCATTTAAGGCGTCATTGTGCCTTTTGTATTTAATTCCGATGTAATTTCTGTGTTTCATCGTCAATGTGAAGGTCCAAGGAATACATAGAACCTGCAGTGGTGTATCGGAAACTAATACTGGTCTCACAGGAAAGGATCAAATCACAGACTCTAAGAAGTCTCACTCTTCTTGCATTTAAGGCGGCATTGTGCCATTTGTATTTAATTCCGATGTAATTTCAGTGTTTCATCGTCAATGAGAATGGGCAAGGTATACATTGAACCTGCAGTGGTATATCGGAAACTAATACTGGTCTCAGAGGAAAGGATCAAAGCACCGACTGTAAGAAGAGTCCCTATTCTTTTTCTTAATTCGGCATTGTGCCTTTTGTATTTAATTGCGATGCGATTGCTGTACTTTGTCGTCAATGTGAAGGACCAAGGAATACATTGAACCTGCAGTGGTGTATCGGAAAATAATACTGGTCTCACAGGAAAGGATCAAAGGACAGACTCCAAGAAGTCTCACTCTTCTTGCACTGAAGGCGGCGTTGTGCCTTTTGTTTTTAATTCCGATGTAATTTCAGTGTTTCATCGTCAATGTGAACGTCCAAGGAATACATTGAACTTGCAGTGGTGTATCGGAAACTAATACTTGCCTCACAGGAAAGGATCAAAGCACATACTCTAAGAAGTCACACTCTTCTCGTACTTATGGCGTCATTGTGCCTTTTGTATTTAATTCCGATGTAATTGCAGTGTTTCATCGTCAGTGTGAAGGTCCAAGGAATACATTGAACTTGCAGTGGTCAATCGGAAACTAATACTGGTCTCACAGGAAAGGATCAAAGCACTGACTCTAAGAAGTCTCTTTCTTCTCGCACTTTAGGCGGCATTGTGCCTTTTGTATTTAATTCCGATGTAATTTCAGTGTTTCATCGTCAATGTGAAGGTCCAAGGATTACTTCGAACCCGCAGTGGTGTATCGGAAACTAATACTGGACTCACAGGAAATGCTCAAAGCACCGACTGTAAGACGAGTCTTTATTCTTGAACTTAAGGCTGCATTGTGCCTTTTGTATTTAATTCCGATGCGATCTCTGTGCTTCATCGTCGATGTGAAGGTCCAAGGAATACATTGACCCTGCAGTGGAGTATCGGAAAGTAACACTGGTCTCACAGGAAAGGATCAAAGCACAGACTCTAAGAGGTCTTACTCTTCTTTCACGTAAGGCGGCATTGTGCCTTTTGTATTTATTTTCGATGTAATTTCAGTGTTTCATCGTCAATGTGAATGTCCAATGAATACATAGTACCAGCAGTGGTGTATCGGAAACTAATACTCGTCTCACAGGAAAGGATCAAATCTCCGACTGTAAGAAGAGTGTCAATTCTTGTACTTAAGGCGGCGTTGTGCCTTTTGTATATAATTCCGATGCGATTTCAGTGTTTCATCGACAATGTGAAGGTCCAAGGAATACATTGAACCTGCAGTGTTGTATCGGAAACTAATACTGGTCTCACAGGAAAGGATCAAAGCACTGACTCTAAGAAGTCCCACTCTTCATGCACTTAAGGCGGCATTGCGCCTATTGTATTTAATTCCGATGTAATTTCAGTGTTTCATCGTCAATGTGTATGTAAAAGGAATACATTGAACCTGCAGTGGTATATAGGAAACTAATACTGGTTTCATAGGAAAGGATCAAAGTACAGACTCTAAGAAGTCTCACTCTTCTTGCATTTAAGGCGGCATTGTGCCTTTTGTATTTAATTCCGATGTAATTTCAGTGTTTCATTGTCAATGTGTACGTATAACGAAAACATTCAACCTGCAATGGTGTATCGGAAACTAATACTGGTCTCATAGGAAAGGATCAAAGCACAGACTCTAAGGTGTCTCACTCTTCTTGCATTTAAGGCGGCATTGTGCCTTTTGTATTTAATTCCGATTTAATTTCAGTGTATCATCGTCAATGTGACAGTCCAAGGAATACATTGAACCTGCAGTGGTGTATCGGAAACTAATACTGGTCTCACAGGAAAGGATCAAAGCACCGACTGTAAGAAGACTCCCTATTCTTGTACTTAAGGCGGCATTGTGCCTTTTGTATTTAATTCCGATGCCTTTTTCTGTGTTTCATCCACAATGTGAAGGTCCAAGGAATATATTGAACTTGCAGTGGTGTATCGGAAACTAATACTGGTCTCACAGGGAATGCTCAAAGCACCGACTGTAAGAAGAGCCTCTATTCTTGTACTTAAAGCGGCATTGTGCCTTTTATACTTAATTCCGATGTAATTTCAGTGTGTTCATCGTCAATGTGTAGGTAAAAGGAATACATTGAACCTGCAGTGGTGTATCGGAAATTAATACTGGTCTCATAGGAGAGGATCAAAGCACAGACTCGAAGAAGTCTCACTCCTTTTGCACTTAAGGTGGCATTGCACCTTTTATATTTAATTCCAATGTAATTTCAGTGTTTCATCGTCAATGTGAATGTCCAAGGAATACATTGAACCTGCTGTGGTGTATCGGAAACCAATACTGGTCTCACAGGAAAGGATCAAACACCGACTGTAAATAGAGTCTCTATTCTTGTACTTAAGGCGGCATTGTGCCTTTTGTATTTAATACCGATGCGATATCTGTGTTTCATCGTCAATGTGAAGATCCAAGAAATACATTGAACCGGCAGTGGTGTATCGGAAACTAATACTGCTTTCACAGGGAATGCTCAAAACACCGACTGTCAGAAGAGTCTCTACTCTTGTACTTATGGCAACATTGTGCCTTTTGTATTTAATTCCGATGCGATTTCTGTGTTTCATCGTCAATGTGAAGGTCCAAGGAATATATTGAACCTGCAGTGGTGTATCGGAAACTAATACTGGTCTCATAGGAAAGGATGAAAGCACAGACTCAAAGAAGTCTCACTCCTTTTGCACTTAAGGCGGCAGTATGCCTTTTGTATTTAATTCCGATGTAATTTCAGTGTTTCATCGTCAATGTGTATGTAAAAGGAATACATTGAACTGGCAGTGGTGTATCGGAATCTAATACTGGTCTCACAGGAAAGGATCAAATCACAGACTCTAAGAAGTCCCACTCTTCTTGCACGTAAGGCGGCATTGTCCCTTTTGTACTTAATTCCGATGTAATTTCAGTGTTTCATCGTCAATGTGTATGTAAAAGGAAAACGTTGAACCTGCAGTGGTGTATCGGAAACTAATACTGGTCTCAGAGTAAAGGATCAAAGCACAGACTCTAAGAAGTTTCACTCCTTTTGCACTTATGGTGGCATTGTGCCTTTTGTACTTAATTCCGATGTAATTTCAGTGTTTCATCGTCAATGTGTAGGTAAAAGGAATACATTGAACCTGCAGTGGTGTATCGGAAATTAATACTGGTCTCATAGGAGAGGATCAAAGCACAGACTCGAAGAAGTCTCACTCCTTTTGCACTTAAGGTGGCATTGTACCTTTTGTATTTAATTCCAATGAAATTTCAGTGTTTCATCGTCAATGTGTATGTAAAAGGAATACATTGAACCTGCAGTGGAGTATAGGAATCTAACACTGGTCTCACAGGAAAGTATCAAAGCACAGACTCTAAGAAGTCTCACTCTTCTTGCACATAAGGCTTCATTGTGCGTTTTGTATTTAATACCGATGCGATATCTGTGTTTCATCGTCAATGTGAAGGTCCAAGAAATACATTGAACCGGCAGTGGTGTATCGGAAACTAATACTGGTTTCACAGGGAATGCTCAAAACACCGACTGTCAGAAGAGTCTTTACTCTTGTACTTATGGCGGCATTGTGCCTTTTGTATTTAATTCCGATGCGATTTCTGTGTTTCATCGTCAATGTGAAGGTCCAAGAAATACATTGAACCTGCAGTGGTGTATCGGAAACTAATACTGGTCTCATAGGAATGGATGAAAGCGCAGACTCAAAGAAGTCTCACTCCTTTTGCACTTAAGGCGGCATTATGCCTTTTGTATTAAATTCCGATGTAATTTCAGTGTTTCATCGTCAATGTGTATGTAAAAGGAATACATTGAACCTGCTGTGGTGTATCGGAATCTAATACTGGTCTCATAGGAAAGGATCAAAGCACAGACTCTACGAAGTCTCACTCTTCTTGCATTTAAGGCGGCATTGTGCCTTTTGTATTTAATTCCGATGTAATTTCAGTGTTTCATCGTCAATGTGAATGTCCAAGGAATACATTGAACCTGCAGTGGTGTATCGGATACTAATACTGGTCTCACAGGAAAGGATCAAAGCACCGACTGTAAGAAGATTCTCTAGTCTTGTACTTAAGGCGGCATTGTGGCTTTTGTATTTAATTCCGATGCGATTTCTGCGTTTCATCGTCAATGTGAAGGTCCAAGGAATACATTGAACCTGCAGTGGTGTTTCGGAAACTAATACTGGACTCACAGCGAATGCTCAAAGCACCGACTTTAAGAAGAGTCTTTATTCTTGTACTTAAGGCGGCATTGTGCCTTTGGTATTTAATTCCGATGCCATTTCTGTGTTTCATCGTCAATGTGAATGTCCAAGGAATACATTGAACATGCAGTGGTGTATCGGATACTAATACTGGTCTCACAGGAAAGGATCAAATCACCGACTGTAAGAAGGTTCTCTAGTCTTGTACTTAAGGCGGCATTGTGCCTTTTGTATTTAATTCCGATGCGATTTCGGTGTTTCATCACCAATGTGTAGGTCCAAGGAATACACTGAAACTGCAGTGGAGTATCGGAAACTAACACTGGTCTCACAGGAAACGATCAAATCACAGACTCTAAGAAGTCTCACTCTTCATGCAAGTAAGGCGGCATTGTGCCTTTTGTACTTAATTCCGATGTAATTTAAGTGTTTCATCGTCAATGTGTACGTAAAAGGAATTAATCGACCCTGCAGTGGTGTATCGGAAACCAATACTGGTCTCATAGGAAAGGATGAAAGCACAGACTCTAAGAAGTCTCACTCTTCCTGCATTGAAGTCGGCATTGTGCCTTTTTTATTTTATTCCGATGTAATTTCAGTGTTTCATCGTCAATGTGAATGTCCAAGGAATACACTGAACTTGCAGTTGTGTATCGGAAACTAATACTGGTCTCACAGGAAAGGATCAAAGCACCGACTGTAAGAAGCGTCTCTATTCTTGTACTTAAGGCGGCATTGTGCCTTTTGTATTTAATTCCGACGCGATTTCTGTGTTTCGTCGTTAATGTGAAGGACCAAGGAATACATTGAACCTGCAGTGGTGTATCGGAAGCGAATACTGGGCTCACAGGAAAGGATCAAATCGCAGACTCTAATAAGTCTCACTCTTCTTGCACTTAAGGCGGCATTGTGCCTTTTGTATTTAATTCCTATGTAATTTCAGTCTTTCATCGTCAATGAGTATGTAAAAGGAATACATTGAACCTGCAGTGGTGTATCGGAAACTAATACTGGTCTCATAGGAAAGGATGAAAGCACAGACTCTAAGAAGTCTCATTCTTCTTGCATTTAAGGCGGCATTGTGCCTTTTGTATTTAATTCCGATGTAATTTCAGTGTTTCATCGTCAATGTGTATGGAAAAGGAATACATTGAACCTGCAGTGGTGTATCGGAAACGAATATTGGTCTCACAGGAAAATATCAAATCACAGACTCTAAGAAGTCTCACTCTTCTAGCACTTAAGGCGGCATCGTGCATTTTGTATTTAATTCCGATGTAATTTCAGTGTTTCATCGTCAATGTGTATGTAAAAGGAATTCATTGACATTGCAGTGTTGTATCGGAAACTAATACTGGTCTCATAGGAGAGGATCTAAGCACAGACTCTAAGAAGTCTGACTCCTTTTGTACTTAAGGTGGCATTGTGCCTTTTGTATTTAATTCTGATGTAATATCAGTGTTCCATCGTCAATGTGTATGTAAAAGGAGTACATTGAACCTGCAGTGGTGTATCGGAAACTAATACTGGTCTCATAGGAAAGGATCAAAGCACAGACTATAAGAAGTCTCACTCCTTTTGCACTTAAGGTGGCATTGTGCATTTTGTATTTAATTCCGATGTAATTTCAGTGTATCATCGTCAATGTGAATATCCAAGGAATGCATAGAACCTGCAGTGGTGTATCGGAAACTAATACTGGTCTCACATGAAAGGATCAGAGCACCGACTGTAAGAAGAGTCTCTATTCTTGTACGTAAGGCGGCATTGTGCCTGTTGTATTTAATTCCGACGCGATTTCTGTGTTTCATCTTCAATGTGAAGGTCCAAGGAATACATTGAACCTGCAGTGGTGTATCGGAAACTATAACTGGTCTCACAGGAGAGGATCAAAGTACAGACTCTAAGAAGTCTCACTCTTCTTGCATTTAAGGCGGCATTGTGCCTTTTGTATTTAATTCCGATGTAATTTCAGTGTTTCATTGGCAACGTGTACGTAAAACGAATACATTCAACCTGCAGTGGTGTATCGGAAACTAATACTAATCTCATAGGAAAGGATCAAAGCACAGACTCTAAGGTGTCTCACTCTTCTTGCATTTAAAGCGGCATTGTGCCTTTTGTATTTAATTCCGATGTAATTTCAGTGTTTCATCGTCAATGTGTATGTAAAAGGAATACATTGAACCTGCAGTGGTGTATCGGAAACTAATACTGGTCTCATAGGAAAGGATCAAAGCACAGACTTTAAGAAGTCTCACTCTTCTTGCATTTAAGGCGGCATTGTGCTTTTTGTATTTAATTCCGATGTAATTTCAGTGTTTCATCGTCTATGTGTATGTAAAAGCAATACATTGAACCTGAAGTGGTGTATCGGAAACTAATGCTGGTCTCACAGGAAAGTATCATAGCACCGACTGTAAGAAGAGTCTCTATTCTTGTGCTTAAGGCGGCATTGTGCCATTTGTATTTAATTCCGACGCGATATCTGTGTTACGTCGTTAATGTGAAGGTCCAAGGAATACATAGAACCTGCAGTGGTGTATCGGAAACGAATACTGGTCTCACAGGAAAGGATCAAATCAAAGACACTAAGAAGTCTCACTCTTCTTGCACTTAAGGCGGCATTGTGCCTTTTGTATTTAATTCTGATGTAATTTCAGTGTTTCATCGTCAATGTGTATGTGAAAGGAATACATTGAACCTGCAGTGGTGTATCGGAAACTAATACTGGTCTCATAGGAAAGGATCAAATCACAGACTGGAAGAAGTCTCTCACCTTTTGCACTTACGGTTTCATTGTGCCTTTTGTATTTAATTCAGATGTTATTTCAGTGTTTCATCGTCAATGTGTACGTAAAAGGAATACATTGAACCTGCAGTGGTGTATCGGAAACTAATACTGGTCTCATAGAAAAGGATCAATGCACAGACTCTAAGAAGTCTCACACCTTTTGCACTTATGGTGGCATTGTGCCTTTTGTATTTAATTCCGATGTAATTTCAGTGTTTCATCGTCAATGTGTATGTAAAAGGAATACATTGGACCTGCAGTATTGTATCGGAAACTAATACTGGTCTCATAGGAAAGGATCAAAGCACAGACTCTAAGAAGTCGCACTCCTTTTGTACTTAAGTCGGCATTGTGCCTTTTGTATTTAATTCCGATGTAATATCAGTGTCTCATCGTCAATGTGTGTGTAAAAGGAATACATTGAACCTGCAGTGGTGTATCGTAAACTAATACTGGTCTCATAGGAAAGGATCAAAGCACAGACTATAAGAAGTCTCTCTCCTTTTGCACTTAAGGTGGCACTGTGCATTTTGTATTTAATTCCGATGTAATTTCAGTGTTTCATCGTCAATGTGAATATCCAAGGAATACATAGAACCTGCAGTGGTGTATCGGAAACTAATACTAATCTCACAGGAAAGTATCAAAGCACCGACTGTGAGAAGAGTCTCTATTCTTGTGCTTAAGGCGGCATTGTGCCTTCTGTATTTAATTCCGACGCGATTTTTGTGTTTCGTCGTTAATGTGAAGGTCCAAGGAATACATTGAACCTGCAGTGGTGTATCGGAAACTAATACTGGTCTCATAGGAAAGGATCAAAGCACAGACTCTAAGAAGTCTCACTCCTTTTGTACTTAAGGTGGCATTGTGCCTTTTGTATTTAATTCCGATGTAATATCAGTGTTTCATCGTCAATGTGTATGTAAAAGGAATTCATTGACATTGCAGTGTTGTATCGGAAACTAATACTGGTCTCATAGGAAAGGATCTAAGCACAGACTCACAGAAGTCTCACTCCTTTTGTACTTAAGGTAGCATTGTGCCTTTTGTATTTAATTCTGATGTAATATCAGTGTTCCATCGTCAATGTGTATGTAAAAGGAGTACATTGAACCTGCAGTGGTGTATCGTAAACTAATACTGGTCTCATAGGAAAGGATCAAAGCACAGACTATAAGAAGTCTCTCTCCTTTTGCACTTAAGGTGGCACTGTGCATTTTGTATATAATTCCGATGTAATTTCAGTGTGTCATCGTCAATGTGAATATCCAAGGAATGCATGGAACCTGCAGTGGTGTATCGGAAACTAATACTGGTCTCACATGAAAGGATCAGAGCACCGACTGTAAGAAGAGTCTCTATTCTTGTACGTAAGGCGGCATTGTGCCTGTTGTATTTAATTCCGACGCGATTTCTGTGTTTCATCTTCAATGTGAAGGTCCAAGGAATACATTGAACCTGCAGTGGTGTATCGGAAACTATAACTGGTCTAACAGGAAAGGATCAAAGTACAGACTGTAAGAAGTCTCACTCTTCTTGCATTTAAGGCGGCATTGTGCCTTTTGTATTTAATTCCGATGTAATTTCAGTGTTTCATTGGCAACGTGTACGTAAAACGAATACATTCAACCTGCAGTGGTGTATCGGAAACTAATACTAATCTCATAGGAAAGGATCAAAGCACAGACTCTAAGGTGTCTCACTCTTCTTGCATTTAAAGCGGCATTGTGCCTTTTGTATTTAATTCCGATGTAATTTCAGTGTTTCATCGTCAATGTGACAGTCCAAGGTATACATTGAACCGGCAGTGGCGTAACGGAAACTATAACTGGTCTCACAGGAAAGGATCAATGCACAGACGCTAAGAAGTCTCACTCTTCTTGCATTTAAGGCGACATTTTGCCTTTTGTATTTAATTATGATGTAATTTCAGTGTTTCATCGTCAATGTGAATGTCCAAGGAATACATTGAACCTGCAGTGGCGTATCGGAAGCAAATACTGGTCTCACAGGAAAGGATCAAAGCACCGACTGTAAGAAGAGTCACTATTCTTGTACTTAAGGTGGCATTGTGTTTTTTGTATTTAATTCCGACGCGATTTCTGTGTTTCATCATTAATGTGAAGGTCCAAGGAATACATTGAACCTGCAGTGGTGTATCGGAAACTATAACTGGTCTCACAGGACAGGATCAAAGCACAGATTCTAAGAAGTCTCACTCTTCTTGCACTTAAGGCGGCATTGTGCCTTTTTTACTTAATTCCGATGTAATTTCAGTGTTTCATCGTCAATGTGTATGTAAAAGGAATACATTGAACCTGCAGTGGTGTATCGGAAACTAATACTGGTCTCATAGGAAAGGATGAAAGCACAGACTCTAAGAAGTCTCACTCTTCTTGCATTTAAGTCGGCATTGTGCCTTTTATATTTAATTCCGATGTAATTTCAGTGTTTCATCGTCAATGTGAATGTCCAAGGAACACATTGAACTTCCAGTGGTGTATCGCTAACTAATACTGGTCTCACAGGAAAGGATCAAAGCACCGACTGTAAGAAGAGTCTATATTCTTGTACTTAAGGCGGCATTGTGCCTTTTGTATTTAATTCCGATGTGATTTCTGTGTTTTGTCGTGAATGTGAAGGTCCAAGGAATACATTGAACCTGCAGTGGTGTATCGGAAAATAATACTGGTCTTACAGGAAAGGATCAAAGCACAGACTCTAAGAAGTCTCACTCTTCTTGCACTTAACGCGGCATTGTGCCTTTTGTATTTCATTCCGATGTAATTTCAGTGTTTCAGCGTCAATGTATATGTAAAAGGAATACATTGAACCTGCAGTGGTGTATCGCAAACTAATACTGACCTCATAGGAAAGAATCAAAGCAGAGACTCTAAGAAGTCTCACTCTTCTTGCATTTAAGACGGCATTTTGCATTTTGTATTTAATTCCGATGAAATTTCAGTGTTTCATCGTCAATGTGAATGTCCAAGGAATACATTGAACCTGCAGTGGCGTATCGGAAGCTAATACTGGTCTCACAGGAAAGGATCAAAGCACCGACTGTAAGAAGAGTCTCTATTCTTGTACTTAAGGCGGCATTGTGCCTCTTGTATTTAATTCCGACGCGATTTCTGTGTTTCATCGTCAATGTGAAGGTCCAAGGAATACATTGAACCTGCAGTGGTGTACCGGAAACTAATACTGGTCTCTCAGGAAAGGATCAAAGCACAGACTGTAAGAAGTCTCACTCTTCTTGCACTTAAGACGGCATTTTGCCTTTTGTATTTAATTCCGATGTAATTTCAGTTTTTCATCGTCAATGTGTATGCAAAAGGAATACATTGAACCTGCAGTGCTTTATCGGAAACTAATACTGGTCTCACAGGAAAGGATCAAAGCACAGACTCTAAGAATTCTCACTCTTCTTGCACTGAAAGCGCCTTTGTGCGTTTTGTTTTTAATTCCGATGTAATTTCAGTGTTTCATCGTCAATGTGAACGTCCAAGGAATACACTGAACTTGCAGTGGCGTATCGGAAACTAATACATGCCTCACAGGAAAGGATCAAAGCACATACTCTAAGAAGTCTCACTCTTCTTGTACTTATGGCGTCACTGTGCCTTTTGTATTTAATTCCGATGTAATTGCAGAGTTTCATCGTCTGTGTGAAGGTCCAAGGAATACATTGAACCTGCAGTGGTCTATCGGAAACTAATACTGGTCTCACAGGAAAGGATCAAAGCACAGACTCTAAGAAGTCTCACTCTTCTTGCACTTAAGGCAGCATTGTGCCTTTTGTATGCAATTCCGATGTAAACTCAGTGTTTCATCGTCAATGTGTATGTCCAAGTAATACATTGAATGTGCAGTGGTGAATCGGAAACTAATACTGGTCTCATAGGAAAGGATCAAAACACAGACTGTAAGAAGTCTCACTCTTCTTGCACTTAAGGCGGCGTTGTGCCATTTGTATTTAATTCCGATGTAATTTTAGTGTTTGATCGTCAATGTGAATGTCCAAGGAATACATTGAACCTGCAGTGGTGTATCGGAAACTAATACTGGTTTCACAGGAAAGGATCAAAGCACACTCTCTAAGAAATATCACTCTTCTTGCATTTAAGGCGTCATTGTGCCTTTTGTATTTAATTCCGATGTAATTGCAGTTTTTCATCGTCAATGTGAATGTCCCAGGAATACATTGAACCTGCAGTGGTGTATCGGAAACTAGTACTGGTCTCACAGGAAAGGATCAAAGAACCGACTCTAAAAAGAGTCTATAATCTTGTACTTAAGGTGGCATTGTGCCTTTTGTATTTAATTCCGATGCGATTTCTGTGTTTCGTCGTCAATGTGAAGGTCCAAGGAATACATTGAACCTGCAGTGGTGTATCGGAAACTAATACAGGTCTCATAGGAAAGGATCAAAGCGCAGACTCTAAGAAGTCTCACTCTTCTTGCATTTAATGCGGCATTGTGCCTTTTGTAATTAACTTTCATGTAATTTCAGTGTTTCATTGTCAATGTTAATGTCCAAGGAATACATAGAACCTGCAGTGATGTATCGGAAACTAATACTGGTCTCACAGGAAAGAATCAAAACACAGACTCTAAGAGGTCCCACTCTTCTTGCATTTAAGGCGTCATTGTGCCTTTTGTATTTAATTCCGATGTAATTTCTGTGTTTCATCGTCAATGTGAAGGTCCAAGGAATACATTGAACCTGCAGTGGTATATCGGAAACTAATACTGGTCTCATAGGAAAGGATCAAAGCACAGACTCTAAGAAGTCTCACTCTTCTTGCATTTAAGGCGGCATTGTGCCATTTGTATTTAATTCCGATGTAATTTCAGCGTTTCATCGTCAATGAGAATGTGCAAGGAGTACATTGAACCAGCAGTGGTATATCGGAAACTAATACTGGTCTCAGAGGAAAGGATCAAAGCACCGACTGTAAGAAGAGTCTCTATTCTTGTTCTTAAGGCGTCATTGTGCCTTTTGTATTTAATTCCGATGCGATTGCTGTACTTTGTCGTCAATGTGAAGGACCAAGGAATACATTGAACCTGCAGTGGTGTATCGGAAAATAATACTGGTCTCACAGGAAAGGATCAAAGGACAGACTCTAAGAAGTCTCACTCTTCTTGCACTGAAGGCGGCGTTGTGCCTTTTGTTTTTAATTCCGATGTAATTTCAGTGTTTCATCGTCAATGTGAACGTCCGAGGAATACATTGAACTTGCAGTGGTGTATCGGAAACAAATACTTGCCTCACAGGAAAGGATCAAAGCACATACTCTAAGAAGTCTCACTCTTCTTGTACTTATGGCGTCATTGTGCCTTTTGTATTTAATTCCGATGTAATTACAGTGTTTCATCGTCAGTGTGAAGGTCCAAGGAATACATTGAACCTGCAGTGGTCAATCGGAAACTAATACTGATCTCACAGGAAAGGATCAAAGCACAGACTCTAAGAAGTCTCACTCTTCTTGCACTTTAGACGGCATTGTGCCTTTTGTATTTAATTCCGATGTAATTTCAGTGTTTCATCGTCAATATGAAGGTCCAAGGATTACTTTGAACCCGCAGTGGTGTATTGGAAACTAATACTGGACTCACAAGAAAGGATCAAAGCACTGAGTCAAAGAAGTTTCACTCTTCTTGCACTTAAGGCATCATTGTGCCTTTTGTATGCAATTCCGATGTAAATTCAGTGTTTCATCGTCAATGTGTATGTCCAAGTAATACATTGAACGTGCAGTGGTGAATCGGAAACTAATACTGGTCTCATAGGAAAGGATCAAAACACAGACTGTAAGAAGTCTCACTCTTCTTGCACTTAAGGCGGCGTTGTGCCATTTGTATTTAATTCCGATGTAATTTTAGTGTTTGATCGTCAATGTGAATGTCCAAGGAATACATTGAACCTGCAGTGGTGTATCGGAAACTAATACTGGTTTCACAGGAAAGGATCAAAGCACACTCTCTTAGAAGTCTCACTCTTCTTGCATTTAAGGCGGCATTGTGCCTTTTGTATTTAATTCCGATGTAATTGCAGTTTTTCATCGTCAATGTGAAAGTCCCAGGAATACATTGAACCTGCAGTGGTGTATCGGAAACTAGTACTGGTCTCACAGGAAAGGACCAAAGCACCGACTCTAAGAAGAGTCTATATTCTTGTACTTAAGGCGGCATTGTGCCTTTTGTATTTAATTCCGATGCGATTTCTGTGTTTCGTCGTCAATGTCAAGTTCTAAGAAATACATTGAACCGGCAGTGGTGAATCGGAAACTAATACTGGTCTCATAGGAAAGAATCAAAGCACAGTCTCCAAGAAGTCTCACTCTTCTTGCATTTAAGGCGTCATTGTGCCTTTTGTATTTAATTCCGATGTAATTGTAGTTTTTCATCGTCAATGTGAATGTCCCAGGAATACATTGAACCTGCAGTGGTGTATCGGAAACTAGTACTGGTCTCACAGGAAAGGACCAAAGCACCGACTCTAAAAAGAGTCTATATTCTTGTACTTAAGGTGGCATTGTGCCTTTTGTATTTAATTCCGATGCGATTTCTGTGTTTCGTCGTCAATGTGAAGGTCCAAGGAATACATTGAACCTGCAGTGGTGTATCGGAAACTAATACAGGTCTCATTGGAAAGGATCAAAGCGCAGACTCTAAGAAGTCTCACTCTTCTTGCATTTAATGCGGCATTGTGCCTTTTGTAAATAATTTTCATGTAATTTCAGTGTTTCATCGTCAATATTAATGTCCAAGGAATACATAGAACCTGCAGTGGTGTATCGGAAACTAATACTGGTCTCACAGGAAAGGATCAAAACACAGACTCTAAGAAGTCTCACTCTTCTTGCATTTAAGTCGACATTGTGCTTTTTGTATTTAATTCCGATGTAATTTCTGTGTTTCATCGTCAATGTGAAGGTCCAAGGAATACATTGAAACTGCTGTGGTATATCGGAAACTAATACTGGTCTCATAGGAAAGGATCAAAGCACAGACTCTAAGAAGTCTCACTCTTCTTGCATTTAAGGCGGCATTGTGCCATTTCTATTTAATTCCGATGTAATTTCAGTGTTTCATCGTCAATGTGAATGTACAAGGAATACATTGAACCTGCAGTGGTATATCGGAAATTAATACTGGTCTCAGAGGAAAGGATCAAAGCACCGACTGTAAAAGAGTCTCTATTCTTGTTCTTAAGGCGGCATTGTGCCTTTTGTATTTAATTCCGATGTGATTTCTGTATTTTGTCGTCAATGTGAAGGACCAAGGAATACATTGAACCTGCAGTGGTGTATCGGAAAATAATACTGGTCTCACTGGAAAGGATCAAAGCACAGACTCTAAGAAGTCTCACTCTTCTTGCACTGAAGGCATCGTTGTGCCTTTTGTTTTTAATTCCGATGCAATTTCAGGGTTTCATCGTCAATGTGAACGTCCAAGGAATACATTGAACTTGCAGTGGTGTATCGGAAACTAATACTTGCCTCACAGGAAAGGATCAAGGCACATACTCTAAGAAGTATCACTCTTCTTGTACTTATGGCGTCATTGTGCCTTTTGTATTTAATTCCGATGTAATTGCAGTGTATCGTCGTCAGTGTGAAGGTCCAAGGAATACATTGAACCTGCAGTGGTCTATCGGAAACTAATACTGGTCTCACAGGAAAGGATCAAAGCACAGACTCTAAGGAGTCTCACTCTTCTTGCACTTTAGGCGGCATTGTGCCTTTTGTATTTAATTCCGATGTAATTTCACTGTTTCATCGTCAATGTGAAGGTCCAAGGATTACTTTGAACCCGCAGTGGTGTATCGGAAACTAATACTGGTCTCACAAGAAAGGATCAAAGCACAGAGTCAAAGAAGTCTCACTCATCTTGCACTTAAGGCAGCATTGTGCCTTTTGTATGCAATTCCTATGTAAATTCAGTGTTTCATCGTCAATGTGTATGTCCAAGGAATACATTGACCGTGCAGTGGTGAATCGGAAACTAATACTGGTCTAATAGGAAAGGATCACAGCACAGACTCTAAGAAGTCTCACTCTTCTTGCACTTAAGGCGGCATTGTGCCTTTTGTATTTAATTCCTATGTAATATCAGTGTTTCATCGTCAATGTGTATGTAAAAGAAATACATTGAACTTGCAGTGGTGTATCGGAAACTAATACTGGTCTCATAGGAAAGGATCAAAACACCGACTCTAAGAAGAGTCTATATTCTTGTACTTAAGGTGGCATTGTGCCTTTTGTATTTAATTCCGATGCGATTTCTGTGTTTCGTCGTCAATGTGAAGGTCCAAGGAATACATTGAACCTGCAGTGGTGTATCGGAAACTAATACAGGTCTCATAGGAAAGGATCAAAGCGCAGACTCTAAGAAGTCTCACTCTTCTTGCATTTAATGCGGCATTGTGCCTTTTGTAATTAACTTTCATGTAATTTCAGTGTTTCATTGTCAATGTTAATGTCCAAGGAATACATAGAATCTGCAGTGGTGTATCGGGAACTAATACTGGTCTCACAGGAAAGGATCAAAACACAGACTCTAAGAGGTCCCACTCTTCTTGCATTTAAGGCGTCATTGTGCCTTTTGTATTTAATTCCGATGTAATTTCTGTGTTTCATCGTCAATGTGGAGGTCCCAGGAATACATTGAACCTGCAGTGGGATATCGGAAACTAATACTGGTGTCATAGGAAAGGATAAAGCACAGACTCTAAGAAGTCTCACTCTTCTTGCATTTAAGGCGGCATTGTGCCATTTGTATTTAATTCCGATGTAATTTCAGTGTTTCATCGTCAATGTGAATGTACAAGGAATACATTGAACCTGCAGTGGTATATCGGAAATTAATACTGGTCTCAGAGGAAAGGATCAAAGCACCGACTGTAAGAAGTGTTTCTATTCTTGTTCTTAAGGCGGCATTGTGCCTTTTGTATTTAATTCCGATGTGATTTCTGTATTTTGTCGTCACTGTGAAGGACCCAGGAATACATTGAACCTGCAGTGGTGTATCGGAAAATAATACTGGTCTCACAGGAAAGGTTCAAAGCACATACTCTAAGAAGTCTCACTCTTCTTGTACTTATGGCGTCAAATTGCCTTTTGTATTTAATTGCGATGTAATTGCAGTGTTTCATCGTCAGTGTGAAGGTCCAAGAAATACATTGAACCTGCAGTGGTCAATCGGAAACTAATACTGGTCTCACAGGAAAGGATCAAAGTACAGACTCTAAGAAGTCTCACTCTTCTTGCACTTTAGGCGGCATTGTGCCTTTTGTATTTAAATCCGATGTAATTTCAGTGTTTCATCGTCAATGTGAAGGTCCAAGGATTACTTTGAACCCGCAGTGGTGTATCGGAAACTAACACTGGTCTCACAAGAAAGGATCAAAGCACTGAGTCAAAGAAGTCTCACTCTTCTTGCACTGAAGGCAGCATTGTGCCTCTTGTATGCAATTCCGATGGAAATTCAGTGTTTCATCGTCAATGTGTATGTCCAAGTAATACATTGAACGTGCAGTGGTGAATCGGAAACTAATACTGGTCTCATAGGAAAGGATCAAAACACAGACTGTAAGAAGTCTCACTCTTCTTGCATTTAATGCGGCATTGTGCCTTTTGTAATTAATTTTCATGTAATTTCAGTGTTTCACCGTCAATATTAATGTCCAAGGAATACATAGAACCTGCAGTGGTGTATCGGAAAGTAATACTGGTCTCACAGGAAAGGATCAAAACACAGACTCTAAGAAGTCTCACTCTTCTTGCATTTAAGGCGTCATTGTGCTTTTTGTATTTAATTCCGATGTAATTTCTGTGTTTCATCGTCAATGTGAAGGTCCAAGGAATACATTGAAACTGCTGTGGTATATCGGAAACTAATACTGGTCTCATAGGAAAGGATCAAAGGACAGACTCTAAGAAGTCTCACTCTTCTTGCATTTAAGGCGGCATTGTGCCATTTGTATTTAATTCCGATGTAATTTCAGTGTTTCATCGTCAATGTGAATGTACAAGGAATACATTGAACCTGCAGTGGTATATCGGAAATTTATACTGGTCTCAGAGGAAAGGATCAAAGCACCGACTGTAAAAGAGTCTCTATTCTTGTTCTTAAGGCGGCATTGTGCCTTTTGTATTTAATTCCGATGTGATTTCTGTATTTTGTCGTCAATGTGAAGGACCAAGGAATACATTGAACCTGCAGTGGTGTATCAGAAAATAATACTGGTCTCACAGGAAAGGATCAAAGCACAGACTCTAAGAAGTCTCACTCTTCTTGCACTGAAGGCGGCGTTGTGCCTTTTGTTTTTAATTCCGATGTAATTTCAGGGTTTCATCGTCAATGTGAACGTCCAAGGAATACATTGAACTTGCAGTGGTGTATCGGAAACTAATACTTGCCTCACAGGAAAGGATCAAGGCACATACTCTAAGAAGTCTCACTCTTCTTGTACTTATGGCGTCATTGTGCCTTTTGTATTTAATTCCGATGTAATTGCAGTGTATCGTCGTCAGTGTGAAGGTCCAAGGAATACATTGAACCTGCAGTGGTCTATCGGAAACTAATACTGGTCTCACAGGAAAGGATCAAAGCACAGACTCTAAGGAGTCTCACTCTTCTTGCACTTTAGGCGGCATTGTGCCTTTTGTATTTAATTCCGATGTAATTTCAGTGTTTCATCGTCAATGTGAAGGTCCAAGGATTACTTTGAACCCGCAGTGGTGTATCGGAAACTAATACTGGTCTCACAAGAAAGGATCAAAGCACAGAGTCAAAGAAGTCTCACTCATCTTGCACTTAAGGCAGCATTGTGCCTTTTGTATGCAATTCCTATGTAAATTCAGTGTTTCATCGTCAATGTGTATGTCCAAGGAATACATTGACCGTGCAGTGGTGAATCGGAAACTAATACTGGTCTAATAGGAAAGGATCACAGCAAAGACTCTAAGAAGTCTCACTCTTCTTGCACTTAAGGCGGCATTGTGCCTTTTGTATTTAATTCCTATGTAATTTCAGTGTTTCATCGTCAATGTGTATGTAAAAAAAAATACATTGAGCTTGCAGTGGTGTATCGGAAACTAATACTGGTCTCATAGGAAAGGATCAAAACACCGATTCTAAGAAGAGTCTATATTCTTGTACTTAAGGTGGCATTGTGCCTTTTGTATTTAATTCCGATGCGATTTCTGTGTTTCGTCGTCAATGTGAAGGTCCAAGGAATACATTGAACCTGCAGTGGTGTATCGGAAACTAATACAGGTCTCATAAGAAAGGATCAAAGCGCAGACTCTAAGAAGTCTCACTCTTCTTGCGTTTAATGCGGCATTGTGCCTTTTGTAATTAACTTTCATGTAACTTCAGTGTTTCATTGTCAATGATAATGTCCAAGGAATACATAGAATCTGCTGTGGTGTGTCGGAAACTAATACTGGTCTCACAGGAAAGGATCAAAACACAGACTGTAAGAGGTCCCACTCTTCTTGCATTTAAGGCGTCATTGTGCCTTTTGTATTTAATTCCGATGTAATTTCTGTGTTTCATCGTCAATGTGAAGGTCCCTGGAATACATTGAACCTGCAGTGGGATATCGGAAACTAATACTGGTGTCATAGGAAAGGATCAAAGCACAGACTCTAAGAAGTCTCACTCTTCTTGCATTTAAGGCGGCATTGTGCCATTTGTATTTAATTCCGATGTAATTTCAGTGTTTCATCGTCAATGTGAATGTACAAGGAATACATTGAACCTGCAGTGGTATATCGGAAATTAATACTGGTCTCAGAGGAAAGGATCAAAGCACCGACTGTAAGAAGAGTCTCTATTCTTGTTCTTAAAGCGGCATTGTGCCTTTTGTATTTAATTCCGATGTGATTTCTGTATTTTGTCGTCACTGTGAAGGACCAAGGAATACATTGAACCTGCAGTGGTGTAACGGAAAATAATACTGGTCTCACAGGAAAGGTTCAAAGCACATACTCTAAGAAGTCTCACTCTTCTTGTACTTATGGCGTCAAATTGCCTTTTGTATTTAATTCCGATGTAATTGCAGTGTTTCATCGTCAGTGTGAAGGTCCAAGGAATACATTGAACCTGCAGTGGTCAATCGGAAACTAATACTGGTCTCACAGGAAAGGATCAAAGTACAGACTCTAAGAAGTCTCACTCTTCTTGCACTTTAGGCGGCATTGTGCCTTTTGTATTTAAATCCGATGTAATTTCAGTGTTTCATCGTCAATGTGAAGGTCAAAGGATTACTTTGAACCCGCAGTGGTGTATCGGAAACTAATACTGGTCTCACAAGAAAGGATCAAAGCACTGAGTCAAAGAAGTCTCACTCTTCTTGCACTTAAGGCAGCATTGTGCCTCTTGTATGCAATTCCGATGGAAATTCAGTGTTTCATCGTCAATGTGTATGTCCAAGTAATACATTGAACGTGCAGTGGTGAATCGGAAACCAATACTGGTCTCATAGGAAAGGATCAAAGCACAGACTGTAAGAAGTCTCACTCTTCTTGCACTTAAGGCGGCGTTGTGCCATTTGTATTTAATTCCGATGTAATTTTAGTGTTTGATCGTCAATGTGAATGTCCAAGGAATACATTGAACCTGCAGTGGTGTATCAGAAACTAGTACTGGTCTCACAGGAAAGGACCAAAGCACCGACTCTAAGAAGAGTCTATATTCTTGTACTTAAGGCTTCATTGTGCCTTTTGTATTTAATTCCGTTGCGATTCCTTGTTTCGTCGTCAATGTGAAGTTCCAAGAAATACATTGAACCGGCAGTGGTGTATCGGAAACTAATACTGGTCTCATAGGAAAGAATCAAAGCACAGACTCCAAGAAGTCTCACTCTTCTTGCACTTAAGGCGGCATTGTGCCTTTTGTATTTAATTCCTATGTAATTATCAGTGTTTCATCTTCAATGTGTATGTAAAAGAAATACATTGAACCTGCAGTGGTGTATCGGAAACTAATACTGGTATCATAGGAAAGGATCAAAGCACCGACTGTAAGAAGAGTCTATATTCTTGTACGTAAGGTGGCGTTGTGCCTTTTGTATTTAATTCCGATGCGATTTCTGTGTTTCGTCGTTAATGTGAAGGTCCAAGGAATACATTGAACCTGCAGTGGTGTATCGGAAAGTAATACAGGTCTCATAGGAAAGGATCAAAGCGCAGACTCTAAGAAGTCTCACTCTTCTTGCATTTATTGCGGCATTGTGCTTTTTGTAATTAATTTTCATGTAATTTCAGTGTTTCATCGTCAATATTAATGTCCAAGGAATACATAGAACCTGCAGTGGTGTATCGGAAACTAATACTGGTCTCACAGGAAAGGATTTAAATACAGGAAGACTCTAAGAAGTCTCACTCTTCTTGCATTTAAGGCGTCATTGTGCTTTTTGTATTTAATTCCGATGTAATTTCTGTGTTTCATCGTCAATGTGAAGGTCCAAGGAATACATTGAAACTGCTGTGGTAATACTGGTCTCATAGGAAAGGATCAAAGCACAGACTCTAAGAAGTCTCACTCTTCTTGCATTTAAGGCGGCATTGTGCCATTTGTATTTAATTCCGATGTAATTTCAGTGTTTCATCGTCAATGTGAATGTACAAGGAATACATTGAACCTGCAGTGGTATATCGGAAATTAATACTGGTCTCAGAGGAAAGGATCAAAGCACCGACTGTAAGAAGAGTCTCTATTCTTGTTCTTAAGGCGGCATTGTGCCTTTTGTATTTAATTCCGATGTGATTTCTGTATTTTGTCGTCAATGTGAAGGACCAAGGAATACATTGAACCTGCAGTGGTGTATCGGAAAATAATACTGGTCTCACAGGAAAGGATCAAAGCACAGACTCTAAGAAGTCTCACTCTTCTTGCACTGAAGGCGGCGTTGTGCCTTTTGTTTTTAATTCCGATGTAATTTCAGTGTTTCATCGTCAATGTGAAGGTCCAAGGATTACTTTGAACCCGCAGTGGTGTATCGGAAACTAATACTGGTCTCACAAGAAAGGATCAAAGCACAGAGTCAAGGAAGTCTCACTCGTCTTGCACTTAAGGCAGCATTGTGCCTTTTGTATGCAATTCCTATGTAAATTCAGTGTTTCATCGTCAATGTGTATGTCCAAGGAATACATTGACCGTGCAGTGGTGCATCGGAAACTAATACTGGTCTAATAGGAAAGGATCACAGCACAGACTCTAAGAAGTCTCACTCTTCTTGCACTTAAGGCGGCATTGTGCCTTTTGTATTTAATTCCTATGTAATTTCAGTGTTTCATCGTCAATGTGTATGTAAAAGAAATACATTGAACTTGCAGTGGTGTATCGGAAACTAATACTGGTCTCATAGGAAAGGATCAAAACACCGACTTGTAATATTAGTAATTTTCGCCTCACAAACATTAATATACGCTCAATAGTAAACGCCTGATGGCCTAAAGTTATCGAAAAATTGTAAAGTAAAAGAAATGAATCATCGCATAGCAGCGACAGAATCTATTATTCTTTATCTTTGCCGTTCTTGCGCGGTGCCAGTAAATTTCTATGTACATGTATCGATTAATGGTATAAAAAAAAGAATTCTGTTGTTTCAAGACAAATGAGGCTTTTCGCGCCTCACCTTTTACTGATTGCATTCCATGAGAGGCGGACGCGGACTTGCTGCGTTCCGCAACTGTATTTTATATTTTATGTGAAAATATTTAGTGAATATGCTAATTGTTATTTTTTCCAATCAGAAAACATGTAGTTTCTTGTAACTGATATCGAACAGACAGCGTCAAGAGGACATTTTGACTGTTATGTATAAAGTATTTAACCACAATGGTCATCTATTGTAATTTAATATGAAAAGGTACGTAGCATTAAAAAAAAACGTGTGTTAAAGATAAGTGTGCTTATTTTCGTAAATTAACCTTGATGAGTCCATCTCCTTATTTACTTAACTGTTAATTATTTTGTGTTACTTCATCATCAGAAATTACGATCACGCTGATGGGCCGAACGCAGCATGAGGCAGAAGGAACATTATCGTTTTCCTATTATTTCTGAACCAACTTTTTTTAATTGTGTAGTGTTGCATTTCTTTTAAAGTCTATAAATCTTCTGGTCCCTTAGTGTTGATCCGGGTATGACTACATCGCGACTATAAAAATGCACAGAAATGATAATGTTTCTTCCGAGCGATCTCAAATATATATATATCAATATGCTGCTCTTATTCAGGTATTTAATGGTCAACGTATGTTATTATAATAGCGTATTAAATCCCTGATTCTGTTGCCAAGTGGCCCACCAAAATATTCACTTTTTCGACATTAAAAAAAAAAAGTAACAATTCTTTTTATTTTTGTCCCCAAGAGCAACGCTACACTTGGCGCCCGAACAGGGACTTGATCAAAAAATCATTTCATGTATGTGTTTAAAAAAATTTTCTTTGCTTGTTCTAATAACTGTTTCATTTTTTCATGTGGATGCAATTCAACCGAGAAAGAGAAGTGGGAAAACCTTTTAATTAATTCAGAAGAACGATTGATGAAATTACCAAAAAACGCGAGTATCCAGCTGTATCATTATCAAGACAGCCATAGTAAGTCAAATTTTTATACGCAGTAGCCAAGCTTTCGTAGTGACGTAGCATCTTTCGAGTTGATCAGAACGTAAACCTGTCTTTCCTTGCCTTGAAACAGCTTTATTTCAATTTGTCCATAGTCCATTCCTATGTAGTTAAATTCAGTGAAAGTGTACCATTGTTGTCAGCGCATAAAAAAATTACGATATGGCGGATAACTACGCTCAAAACTGGTAAAACGTGTGATATTTCATTTGTTTGTAATTAGTAGGAACCATCTTGTCTTCTTGGCGTAAATGAACGTCAGCTGTTACCCAGAGTTAAAAATTTTATCTTAGGTCCCAGTAAGCCATAGCACTACGTCACAGACAAACGACTGACGGCAGTGACAAACAATATCTGTAGCATTTTGACGTTTGACAAATAATTCATGAACATGGCTGACGGTAAACAGCGGACACAAACAAAACCAGACGACAGCGGTGATGCGAATGGACCTCACTATCCATTACGATCACGCGCGATAGGTACACGAGCGGAGGCAGACGCAGCCTCGACCGAAGTTTTAGAAGCTGGTCCTAGTGTGCAAACTATTCCCGCTTTTGAAAAAAATGACTTGGCTGCAATGATCGAAGCAATAATGGAACGCAAGTTTGAAAGTCAAAGACAGAGAGAGGCGCAAAGACAGGAACGTGAAAAGCAGGAAAAATTAGATGAAAAGGTCCGCGAAGAAAAAGAGAAGGCCGAAAGGCGGCATAATAAAAATCAGGTCCTTACAAATCTGTGCAACTCAGTAAAAGAAGACATAAATTCAGTAAAAACAGAAATAAATTCGGTAAAAACAGACATAAATTCAGTAAAAACAGATCTGCAAACGGAGATAAATGACCTAAATACACGGTTAAATTCGGTAAAGGCCGAATTAAAGGCAGACATAACAGCTGATTTAAATACCCTGTTGGGTAATGTCCAAAGCCAAATCAGCAGTCAGATCACGATCATGAGGCTAGAAATTGACACACAAGTAGAGTCAAAAGTAGAGGATATTTCAAAACGGTTAGATGAAAAAATCGAAGCAGCCAAGGGAGAGATAAATTCAAAAGTGATAGAATATCAAAAACAAGCTGCGACCTTAAAAGAAGATTATACTGCAATCTCTGATGAGGTCAAAGGAGTTAAAACCGCGGTAGACACGATCGAGAATGTTGTTGATGATCTTTCGAAACAGATTGAGACTCTTAATGTAGAGGACCAAATAAAGAATACTGTTAAGGCACATGCTGAAGCATTGTCTGATCACTACCAAGAGTGGATTAAAAACAAAGACGGATTCATAGAAAACAAGGTCAAGAACGAACTCAGGGAAACTGTCAAAAACATGACCTTTGAAATATTGGCAGCCCCTGGAAAAACAGGAGACACGGTGATGTCAGAATTAGGCCAGATAAGACGAGCGTTAGCTCAAGATTTACCTGAATGGCGTCAACAGATAGTTGATGAAGTTCGTACACTAAAATGTCAAGTTGAAAATTCCCCACCTCCCGTGTCAGGAAACTGGAATAATTCACCACGAAGTAATGAACAACAGCAGGTACATTACCGTTCACCATTTGTTAACGCTCAAACTCATAGTTCTATAGAAGCACAAGTTAACCAGAGTACCAGCCCACCCACTTTTGTCAGTTTGATGCAGGAGGAAAGCGTGATCAAACATCGTATTTTTCCGACCTTTCACCCACAGAAAAGAGAAATTCATCCTATAGTGTTCCTCCGAAATTTTTCAGGAATTTTCCCGAGTAGCTGGAGTGACCGCCAGCGAATTCAATTTGTTAGTGGATTTATCGTAGGCGATGCTGCCTTATGGGGAACCGAAATGGTCGACTCTTGTAAAAGTTACAAAGAGTTTGAACAGATGTTTTTAGCTAAATTCTGGAGTTCTGGTGTGCAGCAGCGCCTGAGAAAAGAGGTTTACAACGCCGAAGTGTTTAACAGTAAGCGCGGTAGTTTGAGAAGATATTTTGAAAAGTATTTAGCGAAAATCAAGTTCTGGGATTCGCCGATCACCGCCAAAGACGTTATTATGATTCTAAAAACTAAGCTACCGATTGCGATCAGAGAAAAGTTAGTAAACGTGTCTGAGGACGATACGGACACTTTCCTATCTGTGTTAGACTCGTTAGATCTGATTTACGAGGACGCTAGAGTTGATGTTGGCAACGCCCACTTCAGTGCAGGCGGCCAGCACAATACAGAATACGCAGGCAACAATGGTGGCCGAGCGAAAGCGCGTCACAGCGACAGCCAGTACCAACCCCACAACGGTTTCAAAAATAAACGCACTACGTACTCCAACAGCAAATACAAAAATAAGTACAATAACGGCCAGAGATACAATCCAATATATAATTCGTCACCACCTCAGTACGAAAATACACATTATAGCACACAGCCCCATCAATACGGAAACACGCAACCGATCAACGGTAGTTATCAAAACGATCAGTCTTACGATTCAAATCGTCAGTGGAAAAGAAATAAATGGCATAATCAAGGTGGAGACCAATGTACACCTTTCAGTAACGGTTACAATCAACACAAGCCACAGCAAAATACCTTTCAGCCACAAAATATACACTTCACGCAACAAGCGAACGGACCTTCGGGAACTCTGAAGCCTAAACGCCCGCATAATACGCAAATTTATTATGCGCAAGCGAATACGCCAGGACAAGAAGATCCGTTTCCAACCGAGTTCGTACCACAAAACCAACACCAGTTCCAGACGGAAGAAACATTAAGAAATATAAATCAGCAGGAAAGTAAGCGTTGAGCGGAAAATTAAAAGCTGCACCTTTGAGCCTCCTAGAGGATGCTGCAGGTTTGAATGGGGGCACCCTGTCCCTTAGTCCACACGAAATTAAAGCAATTAGGTATGACAAAGAGACAAACTTACGGGATGATCTAGTAGCAGACACTGAGACGAAAGACAATGATGACGTATGGGACGAACAAGTTCAAGCTTCCATAAGGGTATCAATTGCCAACATACCTGTAACAGCTATTGTAGATACAGGAGCTAATATAAATGTCTTATCTTTATGTTTATTTAAGCAAATATCCTCTGTATGCAAAGTTTTATCACTTCCAATTCAAGGTTGCACCATATCGGGAGCAATTGGTCCACTAACACAACGTGTAAATCTTCAGACTCAGCTTCAAATCCAGATAGAGTCTATTTCAGTAACGTGCATTTTTCTTATTGTTAAAAACCTATCAGTGCCATGTATCCTGAGTATGGAATTCTTGAGGCAGATGAAAGCTAAAATTGACATCGAGTGTGGAATCTGTACTCTAGTAGCGAGCCAGCAACAAGTAAATGTAAATTTGTTAAGAAGTAAGGTGAAGACAAACTTTGGGGTGCTTCAAACAGCAGTACGGCCATGGACTAAAAGACAACAGTACAGTCAGACAGAAGACATGACAGATCTTGAAAGTGTTAATGACGATGAGTATAAAGACCTAATTCCCGGTCAGAATGAATTATACGGTAAAGCTAGTGAGTCCATTGAATTATCCAAACAACAGAAGAATGAGCTTTACAATTTGTTAACAGATTACGTTCAAGTATTTTCTAAGAAACCTGGACTAATAAAAGGCTTTGAATATCGAATGGATGTCCTGCCCCATTCAACCTACTGTAGAACAAGCTATTCCATTCCATATGCGAGACGCGAAGCTGTCAAGTGCGAGATCAAGAAAATGTTACGCTGGAATGTGATAGAAGTATCTCATTCACCTTATTCGAGTCCTTTATTGTCTGTGCTAAAATCAGATGGTAGCGTAAGGCTAGTCCTAGATGCAAGATTAATCAATAAAATTATAGTACCCATAAGAACGAGACCAGAGGCTCTTGAAGAGCATCTGCAGAAGTTTCATGGAGTTAAGTATTTGAGTACCCTTGATTTGAAAAGCAGTTACTGGCAAGTAAAACTTGCGCAGGAGTCTAGGAAGTACACTGCGTTTATATTTGCAGGTAGATCTTACCATTTCAAAGTTGTACCGTTTGGAATAAATGTGAGTTCCGGAATTTTTATTTCTGCCCTTGACTATGTACTAGGTCCTGAACTTTTAGATGAGGTAACAGTCTATGTGGATGACGTTCTTGTAGCATCGAAAAATTGGGAAGATCATGTGGCCCTTCTGCAAAAGATATTTCAACGATTCAGAGAGTATGGTGTTACAGCAAATCTTAAGAAATCCAAGTTTGGAAAAAGTGAAATTAAATTTTTAGGGCACATCATCACCCCTGAAGGAATTAAACCCGACCCGGAAAAATTATCTGCTATAAAAAACTTTCCAACCCCTGTTACAAAAAGGCAACTAAGAGGATTTATCGGTCTTACGTCATTTTTCAGACGTTTTGTTCCCAATCAGGTATTGAACAATCCCGCTCTTCACAACCTTTTAAAAAAGAATTCACATTGGAATTGGACGCCGGAATGCCAAGACGGATTTAAGAAAATTAAAGACAGTCTGGTTAACAGTAACATTCTCCATCATCCTCAGATGGATAAGGAAATTTGTATTACTGCAGACGCTTCCTTTGTGGGTATCGGCGCTTGTCTTTTCCAGATTCAATTAGTAAATGGACACGAGCAAATCCAAGTGATTAGCTTTGCGAGTCGAGTGTTATCAGAGTGTGAGAAGTCTTATTCGGTTACGGAGTTGGAGGCACTTGCCGTAATATGGGCTTTTAGGCGATTTAACTATTATATCTATGGAAGAAAAATTAAAGTCTATTCAGACCATCAAGCCTTATCATTCCTCCTTACATGCAAGTTGCAACACCCTCGTCTTACTCGATGGTGCTTATTCCTGCAGGAATATGACTTTGACATTGTATACATAAAAGGTAAAGATAATGTTATAGCAGACGCACTTTCTCGCTCACCTGAGGGCTTACTAGAAACCAGCGAACTGGTGGAACAAATGTCTAATTATAAAGTCTTGTTAATGAAAGATCCAATTCACAGAAAGTATTTTCTTCAGTTATGTAGGCAGATTCAGATTCTTCAAAATACAGATCCAAAATGGAAAAAGGTTATACAAATTCTTCACGAAAATCCAGCCCACAAGTTGTCCAAGTTTTATAAAGTTCATAACCAAGTGCTATTTCATAAGACGTCTGAGTCATCTGAGAGGTGGTGTGTTTGCATCCCTCGAAATTTCATTGAACATCTTCTGTGGTACACTCACATTTCATGGGGTCACTACGGACCAGAAAAATGTAAAAGGAAAATCTCGACTTACTGTTATGTTCCGAATCTACACCAGAGAATTCATAAATTATTGAGAAACTGTGTCATCTGTCAAAAGGCAAAATCCTTAAACATTTCCACTTCAATTCCACTAAATCCAATAGTTACTGAAAGGCCAAACCAGCTTCTTAGTATTGATTTAGCAGGTCCACTACCCACCGGTAGGGGAGGCGCTAAATACTTAGTAGCAATCCTGGACAATTTTTCTAAGCACATAAGACTGTACGCAGTAAAATCTTCTTGTGCTAATCCAATAATTCGTCGCATTGAAAATGATTATTTCCCACGATTCGGGGTTCCAGAATCAATTTTGTCTGATAATGCTTCAAATTTCACATCACGCCCGTGGCGTGCATTTCTTGCTCGCCATAGAATCAAACAAATTTTGATATCCCTGTTTCGACCGCAATCGAATCCGACAGAAAGAATCTTCAAAGAATTTAACAGATTTATAAGGACGTACATTCCGAATAAGCAATCTAAGTGGGTAGACTTCGTAACACCATTCGAACAGATTGTAAACCACCTTCCTCATCTGTCGACCGGATTCACGCCACATGAGTTAATGTCAAGATCAAAAGAGAGGAATGAATGGATAGACCCCCTTCCAAAGTTAAAAGACAACGAATTGGACCTAGACGCAAAAATCAGGCAAGCTCTCATATCATTGACAACGTATGCTAACCTCCGAAAAAAGGCATTTGATAAGAAGGTAAACAGAGTTATAGATTTCAAAGAAGGAGAAAAGGTATTAGTCAGGACTCACTTTAAACCATCCCTGTTGTTAAAGAAGAATCGTAAGTGGCAACACATTTATGAAGGTCCCTTTGTGATAATGAGGAAACCACACATTGGTAGCTATTTGTTATCTGACCCTGCCACGAATAAAATCAAAGGGTTGTTCCACCATCAGGATTTAAGAAAATTTTATAACGCCAGGAATTAAGTTAATTTAAGCTGTAAGAAAATTCTAAGGTATTGGAGATCAGGATTAACCAATGAGTAACAAGAACGGAACTGAACTGACTACGGACGTTAACCGGTGCTGAAAGGAAACCTTGTGTATTAAAACAACGCGTCTGGAAAATAAAATACAGAATAGGTTGCAGACAAGTATTTACATGAATAATCTTTATGTAAACAGGAGGACATGTCCTAGAGGCGATTTTCAATTTTAGTTATAAGTTAGTATGTAAGGAAAATGATGTACTCGAGAGGTATTAATTAGCCCCGAGGTACTAAAATGAGGAAAGAGGAAGGAGCGAATAATGCACTTCTCTCACTAAATAGTAATATGAAAATTATGATTATATGTGCTTAGTATTAGTAAGTGAAATTTAATCGAGGACAAATTAATTACCTGTTTTAAAAGGAAATACTTAAACGTCCAGACAAAAGAGGAAAGTTGTGAGAAAGATTCGATTCCATGAGGTTATTCCCTATTTTCAAATGTGACGTAAATAAGGCACCACCTGTTAGCGTAAAACAGTCGGTAGATTTAACTTGTAAATTCCAGCACAGTGCTGTGCCAGCGATAAAATAACATCTCTTTGAAGTGAACAGATACCTAGGATTAAGCATGAACAGATTGATGACGCAGTGCAATTGTTCTAAAAAGGCCTGACGTTAACCTTAAGTAAAAGCGTGATGGAATAAAAAGGAAGTTTATTATATAACGCAAAGTAAGATGAGTCCAGACTATAAACAAGCTGAGTAAAAGAACATATGAGTAACATGGTTTATTATGCCAACTTCACGGTACTATTGAGCATTAGCGATACTGCAAATTCACAAGCTAGCAGCACATAGAATAAGGATCTCGCCCAAGCTTCACAGGTAGCGACAGCAGCAAACAACAACACTCTAGTGAGAGGCTTATATATACAAATGATAATTAATACCCAAATGCGTAATGCATAAACTTGACTTAGTCTAAGAAATGAGCAAAGAGTAGTAAGCAAGCTGCAGCAAGATACATATTAGATATACATGCTTGAAGTGATAGATTTTATTTTAAGTGTGCACTGCAATATTTATTGTTTTCTCTGTGATTATGTGATTATTGAATCCCTTTCGTAAGTGCAAATCCTTTAAGATCCTTGATCCTATCCACTCCTCAGAATCAACTTGTAAAGATGCACGTGTGCTTAGGAAGTGAGGCACTACATATAAAAATGAGTAGGTTCGCGACGCGCATATTGCTTTTGTAATGCGCAATGTAAATTAAATTTTCGACCTGGTTGAGGAGTAATTTAGATTCTGTCGACGATCCGCGAGTAGGCCCGCTTTTCCCATTTTTTTTTCGACTGTTTGTATTTCTACACGAAACTCAGAGGCGGAATTGCTATTTTCAAATCTGTCCTCGAACTTTCTTTAAGTACAAGCACATACGAGAAAAACTTTTGACATAAATGAAGCTCCCCTCACAAGTCACTAAATAAGACGAGCACTAAAAAAAATGTATTGGTCCTACAAAATGAATAAGCAAGCGTGATAAAGATTACTATGAATGAAATTAATTTGTAAAGGAGATTGGAATGGATTTGGTCAAAGAAAAAGGACTCATAATAGCCTACCTGTGACCGTAGGCTTAAATTAAAAAAAAAGACTAATTGAGAAACAATTGTTTTGATTCAAAGTGGTCAATTAGATTATTTATCGATTTAAATGAACTCTTGTAAATATTAGTATGTAAATCAACTTGTAAACACCATGTGATGTTATGACGCGAGAATTTCTGTTAATACACCGTTCACGCAGACGCTCACCACAGTGCAAGTGAAGTTTTAAAGTTCGACGATTGTCAGTGGCAGTATTCTACTGCACCATATGTGTGAACAATTCCGTTGATGTGTGCAGTGTGTAATAATCAGTGTCATTCCACACATGCAGTTGCAGCGGTAGCTACCACTTACCTGTGAATCCGTAACTGGATAGGGGACAGGAAGTGATGTGAGGCAGTTTCGGTGGCAGAAGCTCCCTCCAGCAATCTAAAAAGCACAAAGCCACGATCCGCCGAACAAAAGCGACGCACGGCACCTCAAGCGCGAAATCAACGCTCTGCAAGAAAGCTCCGGTCACGTGCGCGCGCACAGACTGAATTTCAAGATTGCTCGCAACAGTGGAGGCGGACAGCCACCACGTGACGAAATAATGTAAACGTTCAACCGCCAACACAGTTGCTGTGCGCTACATTCTGTAGCAAAAACATTCACACCCAGTACTGAAAACATTTTGTATGTATCATAAACCTTCCGAGAGACTCTAAAATAGAGAAGTTAACGTAATTATTATAATGACTGATTGTACACAGAGACAAGTCACAAGGTCACCTCTGAACACTGTTGAAATGTAAACTTTGACGAGAGGTCACGATACGAATGAAAATAAGCACACGAAAATACGTCAAAGGATCCGATCCTTCCTATATCCCATCCCACATGTATATAAAATTAGTTTTGTAAGCTATTCTAATATAAGACATTTTATCTGTTTCATATGTGAAATAATTCGGAGAGCCACACTCGAGCCCTGAAAGTGAAAGATATGGACTTCCTTGTCGAAGCCATCACCAGTGGCCGCTCTACAATCCAAGTCTATCATAAATAGTGTATGTGCGACGAAAATAAATGTATAATTAAGTGCGACGACGGACAAGGCAATCAATCGACAAGACGATGACAATATAATGAATACTGTCAAAACAGAAAGTTGTGTACCAGTTGTGATAGTCAAATTACTTTTGCAACGATGAAAAATGAAGTGTGACTATATTTCCTTATAAATTTTTGTAAATATGTGTACTTATAGCCTTAATTTTAAGAATCATCAAGATAGACTGAATCCATACAAACACAGAACAAATTCACAATGATCCACCGTCAGTAATTACAAATTGAAACGTTAATTCTTTTATTATGGAATGAATATAAAATGAAACTTTTAATAACCTGTATGTTACATTCGAAAATTACAAATATTCCAATGTGCATGAGGATGAAAGTAATACCTTCGGTATTCCTTCAATCCTCATGGGAGGCAGTGTAATATTAGTAATTTTCGCCTCACAAACATTAATATACGCTCAATAGTAAACGCCTGATGGCCTAAAGTTATCGAACAATTGTAAAGTAAAAGAAATGAACCATCGCATAGCATCGACAGAAACTATTATTCTTTATCTTTACCGTTCTTGCGCGGTGCCAGTAAATCTCTATGTACATGTATCGATTAATGGTGTAAAAAAGAATTCTGTTGTTTCAAGACAAACGAGGCTTTTCGCGCCTCACCTTTTACTGTTTGTGTTCCATGAGAGGCGGACGCGGACTTGCTGCGTTCCACAACTCTATTTTATATTTGATATGAAAATATTTAGTGAATATGCTAATTGTTATTTTTTCCAATCAGAAAACATGTAGTTTCTTGTAACTGATATCGAACAGACAGCGTCAAGAGGACATTTTGACTGTTATGTATAAAGTATTTAACCACAATGGTCATCTATTGTAATTTAATATGAAAAGGTACGTAGCATTAAAAAAAACGTGTGTTAAAGATAAGTGTGCTTATTTTCGTAAATTAACCTTGATGAGTCCATCTCCTTATTTACTTAACTGTTAATTATTTTGTGTTACTTCATCATCAGAAATTACGATCACGCTGATGGGCCGAACGCAGCATGAGGCAGAAGGAACATTATCGTTTTCCTATTATTTCTGAACCAACTTTTTTTAATTGTGTAGTGTTGCATTTCTTTTAAAGTCTATAAATCTTCTGGTCCCTTAGTGTTGATCCGGGTATGACTACATCGCGACTATAAAAATGCACAGAAATGATAATGTTTCTTCCGAGCGATCTCAAATATATATATATCAATATGCTGCTCTTATTCAGGTATTTAATGGTCAACGTATGTTATTATAATAGCGTATTAAATCCCTGATTCTGTTGCCAAGTGGCCCACCAAAATATTCACTTTTTCGACATTAAAAAAAAAAAGTAACAATTCTTTTTATTTTTGTCCCCCAAGAGCAACGCTACAGACTCTAAGAAGAGTCTATATTCTTGTACTTAAGCTGGCATTGTGCCTTTTGTATTTAATTCCGATGCTATTTCTGTGTTTCGTCGTTAATGTGAAGGTCCAAGGAATACATTGAACCTGCAGTGGTGTATCGTAAACTA
Source organism: Schistocerca americana (assembly GCF_021461395.2). Classification (NCBI taxonomy): domain Eukaryota; kingdom Metazoa; phylum Arthropoda; class Insecta; order Orthoptera; family Acrididae; genus Schistocerca; species Schistocerca americana. The sequence goes on along the minus strand of NC_060123.1, from coordinate 727,494,974 downwards.
ATACAGGTCTCATAGGAAAGGATCAAAGCGCAGACTCTAAGAAGTCTCACTCTTCTTGCATTTAATGCGGCATTGTGCCTTTTGTAATTAACTTTCATGTAATTTCAGTGTTTCATTGTCAATGTTAATGTCCAAGGAATACATAGAATCGGCAGTGGTGTATCGGAAACTAATACTGGTCTCACAGGAAAGGATCAAAACACAGACTCTAAGAGGTCCCACTCTTCTTGCATTTAAGGCGTCATTGTGCCTTTTGTATTTAATTCCGATGTAATTTCTGTGTTTCATCGTCAATGTGAAGGTCCAAGGAATACATTGAACCTGCAGTGGTATATCGGAAACTAATACTGGACTCATAGGAAAGGATCAAATCACAGACTCTAAGAAGTCTCACTCTTCTTGCATTTAAGGCGGCATTGTGCTATTTGTATTTAATTCCGATGTAATTTCAGTGTTTCATCGTCAATGTGAATGTACAAGGAATACATTGAACCTGTAGTGGTATATCGGAAATTAATACTGTTCTCAGAGGAAAGGATCAAAGCACCGACTGTAAGAAGAGTCTCTGTTCTTGTTCTTAAGGCGGCACTGTGCGTTTTGTATTTAATTCCGATGTGATTTCTGTATTTTGTCGTCACTGTGAAGGACCAAGGAATACATTGAACCTGCAGTGGTCTATCGGAATTTAATACTGGTCTCACAGGAAAGGATCAAAGCACACACTCTAAGAAGTCTCACTCTTCTTGCACTTATGGCGTCATTGTGCCTTTTGTATTTAATTCCTATGTAATTTCAGTGTTTCATCGTCAAAGTGAACGTCCAAGAAATACATTGATCTTGCAGTGGTGTATCGGAAGCTAATACTTGCCTCACAGGAAAGGATCAAAGCACATACTCTAAGAAGTCCCACTCTTCTTGTTCTTATGGCGTCATTGTGCCTTTTGTATTTAATTCCGATGTATCTTCAGTGTTTCATTGTCAATGTGAAGGTCCAAGGAATACATTGACCCAGCAATGGTGTATCGGAAACTAATACTGGTCTCACAGGAAAGGATCAAAGGAAAGACTCTAAGAGGTCTCACTCTTCTCGCACTTAAAGCGGCATTGTGCCTCTTGTATTTAATTCCGATGTAATTTCAGTGTTTCATAGTCAATGTGAAGGTCCAAGGAATACATTGAGCCGGCAGTGGTGTATCGGAAACTAATACTGGTCTCACAGGGACTGCTCAAAGCACCGACTGTAAGAAGAGTCTCTATTCTTGTACTTAAGGCGGCATTGTGCCTTTTGTATTTAATTCCGATGCGATTTCTGTCTTTCATCGTCAATGTGATTGTCCAATGGATACATTGAACCTGCAGTGGTGTATATGAAACTAATACTTGTCTCACAGGAAAGGATCAAAGCACAGATATTAGAAGTCTCACTCTTCTTGCACTTAAGGGGGCATTGTGCCTCTTATATATATTTCCGATGTAATTTCAGTGTTTCATCGTCAATGAGTATGTAAAAGAAATACATTGAACCTGCAGTGGTGTATCGGAAACTAATACTGGTCTCATAGGAAAGGATCAAAGCACATACTCTAAGAAGTCTCACTCTTCTTGCACTTAAGACGGCATTTTGCCTATTGTATTTAATTCCGATGCAATGTCAGTGTTTCATCGTCAATGTGTATGTAAAAGAAATACATTGAACCTGCAGTGGTGTATCGGTAACTAATACTGGTCTCACAGGAATGGATGAAAGCACAGACTCTAAGAAGTCTCACTCTTCTTGCACTTAAGGCGGCGTTGTGCCATTTGTATTTAATTCCGATGTAACTTTAGTGTTTGATCGTCAATGTGAATGTCCAAGGAATACATGGAACTGCAGTGGTGTATCGGAAACTAATACTGGTCTCACAGGAAAGGATCAAAGCACAGACTCTAAGAAGTCTCACTCTTCTTGCATTTAAGGCGTCATTGTGCCTTATGTATTTAATTCCAATGTAATTTCTGTGTTTCATCGTCAATGTGAAGGTCCAAGGAATACAATGAAACTGCAGTGGTGTATCGGATACTAATTCTCGTCTCATAGGAAGGGATCAAAGCACAGACTCTAAGAAGTCTCACTCTTCTTGCATTTAAGGCGGCATTGTGCCATTTGTATTTAATTCCGATGTAATTTCAGTGTTTCATCGTCAATGTGAATGTACAAGGAATACATTGAACCTGCAGTGGTATATCGGAAACTAATACTGGTCTCAGAGAAATGGATCAAAAGCACCGACTGTAAGAAGAATCTCTATTCTTGTTCTTAAGGCGGCATTGTGCCTTTTGTATTTAATTCCGATGCGATTTCTGTTCTTAGTCGTCAATGTGAAGGACCAAGGAATACATTGAACCTGCAGTGGTGTATCGGAAAATAATACTGGTCTCACAGGAAAGGATCAAAGCACAGACTCTAAGAAGTCTCACTCTACTTTCACTTAAGGCGGTATTGTGCCTTTTGTATTTAATTCCGATGTAATTTCAGTGTTTCATCGTCAATGTGTATGTAAAAGGAATACATTGGACCAGCAGTGGTGTATCGGAACTAATACTGGTCTCATAGGAAAGAATCAAAGCACAGACTCGAAGAAGTCTCCCTCTTCATGCATTTAAGGCGGCATTGTGCCTTTTGTATTTAATTCGGATGTAATATAAGTTTTTTATCGTCAATGTGAATGTCCAAGGAATACATAGAACCTGCAGTGGTGTATCGGAAACTAATACTGGTCTCACAGGAAAGGATCAAAGCACCGACTGTAAGAAGAGTCCATATTCTTGTACTTAAGGCGGCATTGTGCCTTTTGTATTTAATTCCGATGGGATTTCTGTGTTTCGTTGTCAATGTGAAAGTGCAAGAAATACATTGAACCTGCAGTGGTGTATCGGAAACTAATACTGGTCTCATAGGAAAGAATCAAAGCACAGACTCTAAGAAGTCTCACTCTTCTTCCACTTAGGGTGGCATTGTGACATTTGTATTTAACTCCGATGTAATTTTAGTGTTTGGTCGTCAATGTGAATTTCTAAGGAATACATTGATCCTGCAGTGGTGTATCGGAAACTAATACTGGTCTCACAGGAAAGGATCAAAGCACGGACTCAAAGAAGTCTCACTCTTCTTGCACTTAAGGCAGCATTGTGCCTTTTCTATTTAATTCGATGTAATTTCAGTGTTTCATCGTCAATGTGTATGTAAAAGGAATACATTCAACCTGCAGTAATGTATCGGAAACTAATACTGGTCTCATAGGAAAGAATCAAAGCACAGACTCGAAGAAGTCTCTCTCTTGTTGCATTTAAGGGGGCATAGATCCTTTTGTGTTTAATTCTGATGTAATATCAGATTTTCATCGTGAATGTGAATGTCCAAGGAATACATTGAACCTGCAGTGGAGTATCGGAAACTAATACTGGTCTGTCAGGAAAGGATCAAAGCACAGACTCTAAGAAGTCTCACTCTTCTTGCATTTACGGCGTCATTGTGCCTTATGTATTTAATTCCAATGTAATTTCTGTGTTTCATCGTCAATGTGAAGGTCCAAGGAATACAATGAAACTGCAGTGGTGTATCGGAATCTAATTCTGGTCTCATAGGAAGGGATCAAAGCACAGACTCTAAGATGTCTCACTCTTCTTGCATTTAAGGCGGCATTGTGCCATTTGTATTTAATTCCGATGTAATTTCAGTGTTTCATCGTCAATGTGAATGTACAAGGAATACATTGAACCTGCAGTGGTATATAGGAAACTAATACTGGTCGAAGAGGAAAGGATCAAAAGCACCGACCGTAAGAAGAATCTCTATTCTTGTTCTTAAGGCGGCATTGTGCCTTTTGTATTTAATTCCGATGCGATTTCTGTTCTTAGTCGTCAATGTGAAGGACCAAGGAATACATTGAACCTGCAGTGGTGTATCGGAAAATAATACTGGTCTCACAGGAAAGGATCAAAGCACAGACTCTAAGAAGCCTCACTCTTCCTTCACTTAAGGCGGGATTGTGCCTTTTGTATATAATTCCGATGTAATTTCAGTGTTTCATCGTCAATGTGTATGTAAAAGGATTACATTGGACCAGCAGTGGTGTATCGGAAACTAATACTGGTCTCATAGGAAAGAATCAAGGCACAGACTCTAAGAAGTCTCATTCTTCTTCCACTTAGGGCGCGATTGTGACATTTGTATTTAACTCCGATGTAATTTTAGTGTTTGGTCGTCAATGTGAATTTCTAAGGAATACATTGATCCTGCAGTGGTGTATCGGAAACTAATACTGGTCTCACAGGAAAGGATTAAAGCACGGACTCAAAGAAGTCTCACTCTTCTTGCACTTAAGGCAGCATTGTGCCTTTTCTATTTAATTCCGATGTAATTTCAGTGTTTCATCGTCAATGTGTATGTAAAAGGAATACATTCAACCTGCAGTAATACATCGGAAACTAATACTGGTCTCATAGGAAAGAATCAAAGCACAGACTCGAAGAAGTCTCTCTCTTCTTGCATTTAAGGCGGCATTGTGCCTTTTGCATTTAATTCCGATGTAATATCAGTTTTTCATCGTCAATGTGAATGTCCAAGGAATACATTGAACCTGCAGTGGTGTATCGGAAACTAATACTGGTCTGTCAGGAAAGGATCAAAGCACAGACTCTAAGAAGTCTCACTCTTCTTGCACTTAAGACGGCATTTTGCCTTTTGCATTTAGTTCCGATGTAATATCAGTGTTTCATCGTCAATGTGTATGTAAAAGGAATACATTGAACCTGCAGTGGTGTTCGGAAACTGATACTGGTCTCATAGGAAAGGATCAAATCACAGACTTTAAGAAGTCTCACTCTTCTTGCACTTAAGGCGGCATTGTGCCTTTTGTATTTAATTCCGATGTAATGTTAGTGTTTCATCGTTAATGTGTATGTAGAAGGAATACATTGAACCTGCAGTGGTGTATCGGAAACTAAAACTGGTCTCATAGGAAAGGATCAAATCACAGACCCTAAGAAGTCTCACTCTTCTTGCAATTAAGGCGGCATTGTGCCTTTTGTATTTATATCCGATGTAATTTCAGTGTTTCATCCTCAATGTGTATGTAAAAAGAATACATTGAACCTGCAGTGACGTATCGGAAACTAAAATTGGTCTCATAGGAAAGGATCAAAGCGCAGACTCTAAAAAGTCTCACTCTTCTTGCACTTAAGGCGGCATTGTGCTTTTTGTATTTAATTCCGATGCGATTTCTGTGTTTCATCGTCAATGTGATTGTCCAATGGATACATTGAACCTGCAGTGGTGTATATGACTCTACTACTTGTCTCACAGGAAAGGATCAAAGCACAGAATCTAAGAAGTGTCACTCTTCTTACACTTAAGGGGGCATTGTGCCTCTTGTATTTAATTCCGATGTAATTTTAGTGTTTCATCGTCAATGTGTATGTAAAAGGAATACATGGAACCTGCAGGGGTTTATCGGAAACTAATACTGGTCTCATAGGAAAGGATCAAAGCACAGACTCTAAGAAGTCTCACTCTTCTTGAACTTTAGGCGGGATTGTGCCTTTTGTATTTAACTCCGATGTAATTTCAGTTTTTCATTGTCAATGTGAAGGTCCAAGGAATACATCGTCCCTGCAATGGTCTATCGGAAACTAATACTGGTCTCACAGGAAAGGATCAAAGGACAGACTCTAAGAAGTCTCACTCTTCTGCACTTAAGGCGGCATTGTGCCTTTTGTATTTAATTATGATGTAATTTAAGTGCTTCATCGTCAATGTGAAGGTCCAAGGAATACATTGAGCCGGCAGTGGTGTATCGAAAACTAATACTGGTCTCACAGAGAGTGTTCAAGGCACAGACTGTAAGAAGAGTCTCTATTATTGTACTTAAGGCGCCATTGTGCCTTTTGTATTTAATTCCGTTGCGATTTCTGTGTTTCATCGTCAATGTGAAAGTCCAAATAATACATTGAACCTGCAGTGGTGTATCGGAAACTAATACTGGTCTCACAGGAAAGGATCAAAGCACAGACTCCAAGAAGTCTCACTCTTCTTGCACTTAAGGCGGCATTGTGCCTTTTGTATGTAATTCCGTTGTAATTTCAGTGTTTCATCGTGAATGGGTATGTCCAAGGAATACATTGAACCTGCAGTGGTGTATCGGAAACTAATACTGGTCTCACAGGAAAGGATCAAAGCACAGACTCTAAGAAGTCTCACTCTTCTTGCACTTAAGGCGTCATTGTGCCTTTTGTATTTAATTTCGATGTAATTTCAGTGTTTCATCGTCAATGTGAATGTACAAGGAATACATTGAACCTGCATTGGTATATCGGAAAAAAATACTGGTCTCAGAGGAAAGGATCAAAAGCAATGGCTGTAAGAAGAATCTCTATTCTTGTTCTTAAGGCGGCATTGTGCCTTTTGTATTTAATTCCGATGCGATTTCTGTTCTTAGTCGTCAATATGAAGGACCAAGGAATACATTGAACCTGCAGTGGTGTATCGGAAAATAATACTGGTCTCACAGGAAAGGATCAAAGCACAGACTCTAAGAAGTCTCACTCTCCTTGCACTTAAGGCGGCATTGTGCCTTTTGTATTTAATTTCGATGTAATTTCAGTGTTTCATCGTCAATGTGTATGTAAAAGGAATACATTGAACCTGCAGTGGTGTTCGGAAACTAATACTGGTCTCATAGGAAAGGATCAAATCACAGACTTTAAGAAGTCTCACTCTTCTTGCACTTATGGCGGCATTGTGCCTTTTGTATTTAATTCCGATGTAATGTTAGTGTTTCATCGTTAATGTGTATGTAAAAGGAATACATTGAACCTGCAGTTGTGTATCGGAAACTAATACTGGTCTCATAGGAAAGGATCAAATCACAGACCCTAAGAAGTCTCACTCTTCTTGCACTTAAGGCGGGATTGTGCCTTATGTATTTAATTCCGATGTAATTTCAGTGTTATATCGTCGATGTGTATGTAAAAGGAATACATTGGACCAGCTGTGGTGTATCGGAAACTAATACTGGTCTCATAGGAAAGAATCAAAGCACAGACTCTAAGAAGTCTCATGCTTCGTCCACTTAGGGCGGCATTGTGACATTTGTATTTAACTGCGATGTAATTTTAGTGTTTGGTCGTCAATGTGAATTTCTAAGGAATACATTGATCCTGCAGTGGTGTATCGGAAACTAATACTGGTCTCACAGGAAAGGATTAAAGCACGGACTCAAAGAAGTCTCACTCTTCTTGCACTTAAGGCAGCATTGTGAGTTTTCTATTTAATTCCGATGTAATTTCAGTGTTTCATCGTCAATGTGTATGGAAAAGGAATACATTCAACCTGCAGTAATGTATCGGAAACTAATACTGGTCTCATAGGAAAGAATCAAAGCACAGACTCGAAGAAGTCTCTCTCTTCTTGCTTTGAAGGCGGCATTGTGCCTTTTGCATTTAAATCCGATGTAATATCAGTTTTTCATCGTCAATGTGAATGTCCAAGGAATACATTAAACCTGCAGTGGTGTATCGGAAACTAATACTGGTCTGTCAGGAAAGGATCAAAGCACAGACTCTAAGAAGTCTCACTCTTCTTGCACTTAAGACGGCATTTTGCCTTTTGCATTTAGTTCCGATGTAATATCAGTGTTTCATCGTCAATGTGTATGTAAAAGGAATACATTGACCTGCAGTGGTGTTCGGAAACTAATACTGGTCTCATAGCAAAGGATCAAATCACAGACTTTAAGAAGTCTCACTCTTCTTGCACTTAAGGCGGCATTGTGCCTTTTGTATTTAATTCCGATGTAATGTTAGTGTTTCATCGTTAATGTGTATGTAAAAGGAATACATTGAACCTGCAGTGGTGTATCGGAAACTAATACTGGTCTCATAGGAAAGGATCAAATCACAGACCCTCAGAAGTCTCACTCTTCTTGCACTTAAGGCGGCATTGTGCCTTTTGTATTTAAATCCGATGTAATTTCAGTGTTTCATCCTCAATGTGTATGTAAATAGAATACATTGAACCTGCAGTGACGTATCGGAAACTAAAATTGGTCTCATAGGAAAGGATCAACGCGCAGACTCTAAGAAGTCTCACTCTTCTTGCACTTAAGGCGGCATTGTGCCTTTTGTATGTAATTCCGTTGTAATTTCAGTGTTTCATCGTCAATCTGAATGTCCAAGGAATACATTGAACCTGCAGTGGTGTACCGGAAACTAATATTGTTCTCACAGAAATGGGTCAAAGCACCGACTGTAAGAAGAGTCTCTATTCTCGTACTTAAGGCGGCATTGGGCCTTTTGTATTTAATTCCGATGCGATTTCTGTGTTTCATCGTCAAAGTGATTGTCCAATGGATACATTGAACCTGCAGTGGTGTATATGAAACTACTACTTGTCTCACAGGAAAGGATCAAAGCACAGAATCTAAGAAGTGTCACTCTTCTTGCACTTAAGGGGGCATTGTGCCTCTTGTATTTAATTCCGATGTAATGTTAGTGTTTCATCGTCAATGTTTATGTAAATGGAATACATTGAACCTGCAGTGGTGTATCGGAAACTAATACTGGTCTCACAGGAAAGGATCAAAGCACAGACTCTAAGAAGTCTCACTCTTCTTGCATTTAAGACGTCATTGTGCCTATTGTATTTAATTCCGATGTAATTTCTGTGTTTCATCGTCAATGTGAAGGTCCAAGGAATACATTGTACCTGCAGTGGTGTATCGGAAACTAATACTGGTCTCACAGGAAAGAATCAAAGCACAGACTCGAAGAAGTCTCTCTCTTCTTGCATTTAAGGCGGCATTGTGCCTTTTGCATTTAAATCCGATGTAATATCAGTTTTTCATCGTCAATGTGAATGTCCAAGGAATACATTAAACCTGCAGTGGTGTATCGGAAACTAATACTGGTATGTCAGGAAAGGATCAAAGCACAGACTTTAAGAAGTCTCACTCTTCTTGCACTTATGGCGGCATTGTGCCTTTTGTATTTAATTCCGATGTAATGTTAGTGTTTCATCGTTAATGTGTATGTAAAAGGAATACATTGAACCTGCAGTTGTGTATCGGAAACTAATACTGGTCTCATAGGAAAGGATCAAATCACAGACCCTAAGAAGTCTCACTCTTCTTGCACTTAAGGCGGGATTGTGCCTTATGTATTTAATTCCGATGTAATTTCAGTGTTATATCGTCGATGTGTATGTAAAAGGAATACATTGGACCAGCTGTGGTGTATCGGAAACTAATACTGGTCTCATAGGAAAGAATCAAAGCACAGACTCTAAGAAGTCTCATGCTTCGTCCACTTAGGGCGGCATTGTGACATTTGTATTTAACTGCGATGTAATTTTAGTGTTTGGTCGTCAATGTGAATTTCTAAGGAATACATTGATCCTGCAGTGGTGTATCGGAAACTAATACTGGTCTCACAGGAAAGGATTAAAGCACGGACTCAAAGAAGTCTCACTCTTCTTGCACTTAAGGCAGCATTGTGAGTTTTCTATTTAATTCCGATGTAATTTCAGTGTTTCATCGTCAATGTGTATGGAAAAGGAATACATTCAACCTGCAGTAATGTATCGGAAACTAATACTGGTCTCATAGGAAAGAATCAAAGCACAGACTCGAAGAAGTCTCTCTCTTCTTGCATTGAAGGCGGCATTGTGCCTTTTGCATTTAAATCCGATGTAATATCAGTTTTTCATCGTCAATGTGAATGTCCAAGGAATACATTAAACCTGCAGTGGTGTATCGGAAACTAATACTGGTCTGTCAGGAAAGGATCAAAGCACAGACTCTAAGAAGTCTCACTCTTCTTGCACTTAAGACGGCATTTTGCCTTTTGCATTTAGTTCCGATGTAATATCAGTGTTTCATCGTCAATGTGTATGTAAAAGGAATACATTGACCTGCAGTGGTGTTCGGAAACTAATACTGGTCTCATAGCAAAGGATCAAATCACAGACTTTAAGAAGTCTCACTCTTCTTGCACTTAAGGCGGCATTGTGCCTTTTGTATTTAATTCCGATGTAATGTTAGTGTTTCATCGTTAATGTGTATGTAAAAGGAATACATTGAACCTGCAGTGGTGTATCGGAAACTAATACTGGTCTCATAGGAAAGGATCAAATCACAGACCCTCAGAAGTCTCACTCTTCTTGCACTTAAGGCGGCATTGTGCCTTTTGTATTTAAATCCGATGTAATTTCAGTGTTTCATCCTCAATGTGTATGTAAATAGAATACATTGAACCTGCAGTGACGTATCGGAAACTAAAATTGGTCTCATAGGAAAGGATCAACGCGCAGACTCTAAGAAGTCTCACTCTTCTTGCACTTAAGGCGGCATTGTGCCTTTTGTATGTAATTCCGTTGTAATTTCAGTGTTTCATCGTCAATCTGAATGTCCAAGGAATACATTGAACCTGCAGTGGTGTACCGGAAACTAATATTGTTCTCACAGAAATGGGTCAAAGCACCGACTGTAAGAAGAGTCTCTATTCTCGTACTTAAGGCGGCATTGGGCCTTTTGTATTTAATTCCGATGCGATTTCTGTGTTTCATCGTCAAAGTGATTGTCCAATGGATACATTGAACCTGCAGTGGTGTATATGAAACTACTACTTGTCTCACAGGAAAGGATCAAAGCACAGAATCTAAGAAGTGTCACTCTTCTTGCACTTAAGGGGGCATTGTGCCTCTTGTATTTAATTCCGATGTAATGTTAGTGTTTCATCGTCAATGTTTATGTAAATGGAATACATTGAACCTGCAGTGGTGTATCGGAAACTAATACTGGTCTCACAGGAAAGGATCAAAGCACAGACTCTAAGAAGTCTCACTCTTCTTGCATTTAAGACGTCATTGTGCCTATTGTATTTAATTCCGATGTAATTTCTGTGTTTCATCGTCAATGTGAAGGTCCAAGGAATACATTGTACCTGCAGTGGTGTATCGGAAACTAATACTGGTCTCACAGGAAAGAATCAAAGCACAGACTCGAAGAAGTCTCTCTCTTCTTGCATTTAAGGCGGCATTGTGCCTTTTGCATTTAAATCCGATGTAATATCAGTTTTTCATCGTCAATGTGAATGTCCAAGGAATACATTAAACCTGCAGTGGTGTATCGGAAACTAATACTGGTATGTCAGGAAAGGATCAAAGCACAGACTCTAAGAAGTCTCACTCTTCTTGCACTTAAGACGGCATTTTGCCTTTTGCATTTAGTTCCGATGTAATATCAGTGTTTCATCGTCAATGTGTATGTAAAAGGAATACATTGACCTGCAGTGGTGTTCGGAAACTAATACTGGTCTCATAGGAAAGGATCAAAGCACAGACTCTAAGAAGTCTCACTCTTCTTGAACTTTAGGCGGGATTGTGCCTTTTGTATTTAACTCCGATGTAAATTCAGTGTTTCATTGTCAATGTGAAGGTCCAAGGAATACATTGTCCCTGCAATGGTCTATCGGAAACTAATACTGGTCTCACAGGAAAGGATTAAAGGACAGACTCTAAGAAGTCTCACTCTTCTTGCACTTAAGGCGGCATTGTGCCTTTTGTATTTAATTACGACGTAATTTAAGTGCTTCATCGTCAATGTGAAGGTCCAAGGAATACATTGAGCCGGCAGTGGTGTATCGAAAACTAATACTGGTCTCACAGAGAGTGTTCAAGGCACAGACTGTAAGAAGAGTCTCTATTATTGTACTTAAGCGGCATTGTGCCTTTTGTATTTAATTCCGATGCGATTTCTGTGTTTCATCGTTAATGTGGAGGTCCAAGGATTACTTTGAACCTGCAGTGGTGTATCGGAAACTAATACTGGTCTCATAGGAAGGGATCAAAGCACAGAGTCAACGAAGCCTCACTCTTCTTGCACTTAAGGCAGCATTGTGCCTTTCGTATGCAATTCCGATGTAAATTCAGTGTTTCATCGTCAATGTGTATGTCCAAGGAGTACATTGAACCTGCAGTGGTGTATCGGAAACTAATACTGGTCTCATAGTAAAGGATCAAATCACAGACTCTGAGAAGTCTCACTGTTCTTGCACTTAAGGCGGCATTGTGCCTTTTGTAATTAATTCCGATGTAATGTTAGTTTTTCATCGTCAATGTTTATGTAAATGGAATACATTGAACCTGCAGTGGTGTATCGGAAACTAATACTGGTCTCACAGGAAAGGATCAAAGCACAGACTCTAAGAAGTCTCACTCTTCTTGCATTTAAGACGTCATTGTGCCTATTGTATTTAATTCCGATGTAATTTCTGTGTTTCATCGTCAATGTGAAGGTCCAAGGAATACATTGTACCTGCAGTGGTGTATCGGAAACTAATACTGGTCTCACAGGAAAGGATCAAAGCACAGACCCTAAGAAGTCTCACTCTTCTTGCACTTAAGGCGCATTATTCCTTTTGTATTTAATTCTGATGTAATTTCAGTGTTTCATCGTCAATGTGTATGTAAAAGGAACACATTGAACCTGCAGTGGTGTTCGGAAATTAATACTGGTCTCATAGGAAAGGATCAAATCACAGACTCTAAGAAGTCTCAGTCTTCTTGCACTTAAGGCGGCATTGTGCCTTTTGTAATTAATTCCGATGTAATGTTAGTGTTTTATCGTCAATGTTTATGTAAATGGAATACATTGAACCTGCAGTGGTGTATCGGAAACTAATACTGGTCTCACAGGAAAGGATCAAATAACCGACTGTAAGAAGAGACTATATTCATGTACTTAAGGCGGCATTGTGCCTTTTGTATTTAATACCATTGTAATTGCAGTTTTTCATCGTCAATGTGAATGTCCAAGGAATACATTGAACCTGCAGTGGTGTATCGGAAACTAGTACTGGTCTCACAGGAAAGGATCAATGCACAGTCTCTAAGAAGTCTCACTCTTCTTGCATTTAATGCCGCATTGTGCCTTTTGTATTTAATTTTGATGTAATTTCAGTGTTTCATCGTCAATGTGAATGTCCAAGGAATACATTGAACCTGCAGTATTGTATCGGAAACTAATACTGGTATCACAGGAAAGGATCAAAGCACCGACTCTAAGAAGTCTCACTCTTCTTGCATTTAAGGCGTCATTGTGCCTTTTGTATTTAATTCCGATGTAATTTCAGTGTTTCATCGTCAATGTGTATGTAAAAGGAACACATTGAACCTGCAGTGGTGTTCGGAAACTAATACTGGTCTCATAGGAAAGGATCAAATCACTCACTCTAAGAAGTCTCAATCTTCTTGCACTTAAGGCGGCATTGTGCCTTTTGTACTTAATTCCGATGCGATTTCTTTGTTTCGTCGTCAATGTGACGGTCCAAGAAATATATTGAACCTGCAGTGGTGTTTCGGAAACTAATACTGGTCTCACAGGAGAGAATCAAAGCACAGACTCCAATAAGTCTCACCCTTCTTGCATTTAAGGCGGCATTGTGCCTTTTGTATCTATTTCCTATGTAATTTCAGTGTTTCATCGTCAATGTGTATGTAAAAGGAATTCATTGAACCTGCAGTGGTGTATCGGAAACTAATACTGGTCTCATAGAAAGGGATCAAAGCACCGACTCTAATAAGTGTCCATATTCTTGTACTTAAGGTGGCATTGTGCATTTTGTATTTAATTCCGATGCGATTTCTGTGTTTCGTCGTCAATGTGAAGGTCCAAGGAATACATTGAACCTGCAGTGGTGTACCGGAAACTAATACTGTTGTCATAGGAGAGCATCAAAGCACAGACTCTAAGAAGTCTCACCCTTTTTGCATTTAAGGCGGCATTGTGCCTTTTCAATGTAATTATGATGTAATTTCAGTGTTTCATCGTCAATGAGAATGTCAAAGTAATACATTGAACCTGCAGTGGTGTGTCGGAAACTAGTACTGGTCTCACAGGAAGGGATCAAACACCTACATTAAGAAGTAATTCTATTCTTGTACTAAAGGCGGCATGGTGCCTTTTGTATTTAATTCCGATAAGATTTCTGTATTGCACCGTCAATGCGAAGGTCCAAGGAATACATTGAACCTGCAGTGGTGTATCGGAAACTAATACTGGTCTCATAGGAAAGGATCAAATCACAGACTCCAAGAAGTCTCACCCTTCTTGCACTTATGGCGGCATTGTGCCTATTGTGTTTAATTCCGATGTAATGTTAGTGTTTCATCGTCAATGTGTATGTAAAAGGAATACATTTAACATGCAGTGGTGATTCGGAAACTAATACTGGTCCCACAGGAAAGGATCAAAGCACAGACTCTAAGAAGTCTCACTCTTCTTGCACTTAAGGCGGCATTGTGCCTTTTGTTTTTAATTCCGATGTAATTTCAGCGTTTCATCGTCAATGTGAATGTCCAAGGAATACATTGAACCTGCAGTGGTGTATCGGAAACTAATACTGGTCTCACAGGAAAGGATCAAAGCACAGACTCTAAGAAGTCTCACTCCTCTTGCACTTAAGGCGGCATTGTGGCTTTTGTATTTAATTCCGATGTAATGTTAGTGTTTCAACGTCAATGTTTATGTAAATGGAATACATTGAACCTGCAGTGGTGTATCGGAAACTAATACTGGTCTCACAGGAAACGATCAAAGCACAGACTCTAAGAAGTCTCACTCTTCTTGCACTTAAGGCGGCATTATTCCTTTTTTATTTAATTCCGATGTAATTTCAGTGTTTCATCGTCAATGTGTATGTAAAAGGAACACATTGAACCTGCAGTGGTGTTCGGAAACTACTACTGGTCTCATAGGAAAGGATCCAATCACAGACTCTAAGAAGTCTCACTCCTCTTGCATTTAAGGCGGCATTGTGCCTTTTGTAATTAATTCCGATGTAATTTCTGTGTTTCATCGTCAATGTGTATGTAAAAGGATTACATTGGACCAGCAGTGGTGTATCGGAAACTAATACTGGTCTCATAGGAAAGAATCAAGGCACAGACTCTAAGAAGTCTCATTCTTCTTCCACTTAGGGCGCGATTGTGACATTTGTATTTAACTCCGATGTAATTTTAGTGTTTGGTCGTCAATGTGAATTTCTAAGGAATACATTGATCCTGCAGTGGTGTATCGGAAACTAATACTGGTCTCACAGGAAAGGATTAAAGCACGGACTCAAAGAAGTCTCACTCTTCTTGCACTTAAGGCAGCATTGTGCCTTTTCTATTTAATTCCGATGTAATTTCAGTGTTTCATCGTCAATGTGTATGTAAAAGGAATACATTCAACCTGCAGTAATACATCGGAAACTAATACTGGTCTCATAGGAAAGAATCAAAGCACAGACTCGAAGAAGTCTCTCTCTTCTTGCATTTAAGGCGGCATTGTGCCTTTTGCATTTAATTCCGATGTAATATCAGTTTTTCATCGTCAATGTGAATGTCCAAGGAATACATTGAACCTGCAGTGGTGTATCGGAAACTAATACTGGTCTGTCAGGAAAGGATCAAAGCACAGACTCTAAGAAGTCTCACTCTTCTTGCACTTAAGACGGCATTTTGCCTTTTGCATTTAGTTCCGATGTAATATCAGTGTTTCATCGTCAATGTGTATGTAAAAGGAATACATTGAACCTGCAGTGGTGTTCGGAAACTGATACTGGTCTCATAGGAAAGGATCAAATCACAGACTTTAAGAAGTCTCACTCTTCTTGCACTTAAGGCGGCATTGTGCCTTTTGTATTTAATTCCGATGTAATGTTAGTGTTTCATCGTTAATGTGTATGTAGAAGGAATACATTGAACCTGCAGTGGTGTATCGGAAACTAAAACTGGTCTCATAGGAAAGGATCAAATCACAGACCCTAAGAAGTCTCACTCTTCTTGCAATTAAGGCGGCATTGTGCCTTTTGTATTTATATCCGATGTAATTTCAGTGTTTCATCCTCAATGTGTATGTAAAAAGAATACATTGAACCTGCAGTGACGTATCGGAAACTAAAATTGGTCTCATAGGAAAGGATCAAAGCGCAGACTCTAAAAAGTCTCACTCTTCTTGCACTTAAGGCGGCATTGTGCTTTTTGTATTTAATTCCGATGCGATTTCTGTGTTTCATCGTCAATGTGATTGTCCAATGGATACATTGAACCTGCAGTGGTGTATATGACTCTACTACTTGTCTCACAGGAAAGGATCAAAGCACAGAATCTAAGAAGTGTCACTCTTCTTACACTTAAGGGGGCATTGTGCCTCTTGTATTTAATTCCGATGTAATTTTAGTGTTTCATCGTCAATGTGTATGTAAAAGGAATACATGGAACCTGCAGGGGTTTATCGGAAACTAATACTGGTCTCATAGGAAAGGATCAAAGCACAGACTCTAAGAAGTCTCACTCTTCTTGAACTTTAGGCGGGATTGTGCCTTTTGTATTTAACTCCGATGTAATTTCAGTTTTTCATTGTCAATGTGAAGGTCCAAGGAATACATCGTCCCTGCAATGGTCTATCGGAAACTAATACTGGTCTCACAGGAAAGGATCAAAGGACAGACTCTAAGAAGTCTCACTCTTCTGCACTTAAGGCGGCATTGTGCCTTTTGTATTTAATTATGATGTAATTTAAGTGCTTCATCGTCAATGTGAAGGTCCAAGGAATACATTGAGCCGGCAGTGGTGTATCGAAAACTAATACTGGTCTCACAGAGAGTGTTCAAGGCACAGACTGTAAGAAGAGTCTCTATTATTGTACTTAAGGCGCCATTGTGCCTTTTGTATTTAATTCCGTTGCGATTTCTGTGTTTCATCGTCAATGTGAAAGTCCAAATAATACATTGAACCTGCAGTGGTGTATCGGAAACTAATACTGGTCTCACAGGAAAGGATCAAAGCACAGACTCCAAGAAGTCTCACTCTTCTTGCACTTAAGGCGGCATTGTGCCTTTTGTATGTAATTCCGTTGTAATTTCAGTGTTTCATCGTGAATGGGTATGTCCAAGGAATACATTGAACCTGCAGTGGTGTATCGGAAACTAATACTGGTCTCACAGGAAAGGATCAAAGCACAGACTCTAAGAAGTCCCACTCTTCTTGCACTTAAGGCGTCATTGTGCCTTTTGTATTTAATTTCGATGTAATTTCAGTGTTTCATCGTCAATGTGAATGTACAAGGAATACATTGAACCTGCATTGGTATATAGGAAAAAAATACTGGTCTCAGAGGAAAGGATCAAAAGCAATGACTGTAAGAAGAATCTCTATTCTTGTTCTTAAGGCGGCATTGTGCCTTTTGTATTTAATTCCGATGCGATTTCTGTTCTTAGTCGTCAATATGAAGGACCAAGGAATACATTGAACCTGCAGTGGTGTATCGGAAAATAATACTGGTCTCACAGGAAAGGATCAAAGCACAGACTCTAAGAAGTCTCACTCTCCTTGCACTTAAGGCGGCATTGTGCCTTTTGTATTTAATTTCGATGTAATTTCAGTGTTTCATCGTCAATGTGTATGTAAAAGGAATACATTGAACCTGCAGTGGTGTTCGGAAACTAATACTGGTCTCATAGGAAAGGATCAAATCACAGACTTTAAGAAGTCTCACTCTTCTTGCACTTAAGGCGGCATTGTGCCTTTTGTATTTAATTCCGATGTAATGTTAGTGTTTCATCGTTAATGTGTATGTAAAAGGAATACATTGAACCTGCAGTTGTGTATCGGAAACTAATACTGGTCTCATAGGAAAGGATCAAATCACAGACCCTAAGAAGTCTCACTCTTCTTGCACTTAAGGCGGGATTGTGCCTTATGTATTTAATTCCGATGTAATTTCAGTGTTATATCGTCGATGTGTATGTAAAAGGAATACATTGGACCAGCTGTGGTGTATCGGAAACTAATACTGGTCTCATAGGAAAGAATCAAAGCACAGACTCTAAGAAGTCTCATGCTTCGTCCACTTAGGGCGGCATTGTGACATTTGTATTTAACTGCGATGTAATTTTAGTGTTTGGTCGTCAATGTGAATTTCTAAGGAATACATTGATCCTGCAGTGGTGTATCGGAAACTAATACTGGTCTCACAGGAAAGGATTAAAGCACGGACTCAAAGAAGTCTCACTCTTCTTGCACTTAAGGCAGCATTGTGAGTTTTCTATTTAATTCCGATGTAATTTCAGTGTTTCATCGTCAATGTGTATGGAAAAGGAATACATTCAACCTGCAGTAATGTATCGGAAACTAATACTGGTCTCATAGGAAAGAATCAAAGCACAGACTCGAAGAAGTCTCTCTCTTCTTGCATTTAAGGCGGCATTGTGCCTTTTGCATTTAAATCCGATGTAATATCAGTTTTTCATCGTCAATGTGAATGTCCAAGGAATACATTAAACCTGCAGTGGTGTATCGGAAACTAATACTGGTCTGTCAGGAAAGGATCAAAGCACAGACTCTAAGAAGTCTCACTCTTCTTGCACTTAAGACGGCATTTTGCCTTTTGCATTTAGTTCCGATGTAATATCAGTGTTTCATCGTCAATGTGTATGTAAAAGGAATACATTGACCTGCAGTGGTGTTCGGAAACTAATACTGGTCTCATAGGAAAGGATCAAATCACAGACTTTAAGAAGTCTCACTCTTCTTGCACTTAAGACGGCATTGTGCCTTTTGTATTTAATTCCGATGTAATGTTAGTGTTTCATCGTTAATGTGTATGTAAAAGGAATACATTGAACCTGCAGTGGTGTATCGGAAACTAATACTGGTCTCATAGGAAAGGATCAAATCACAGACCCTCAGAAGTCTCACTCTTCTTGCACTTAAGGCGGCATTGTGCCTTTTGTATTTAAATCCGATGTAATTTCAGTGTTTCATCCTCAATGTGTATGTAAATAGAATACATTGAACCTGCAGTGACGTATCGGAAACTAAAATTGGTCTCATAGGAAAGGATCAACGCGCAGACTCTAAGAAGTCTCACTCTTCTTGCACTTAAGGCGGCATTGTGCCTTTTGTATGTAATTCCGTTGTAATTTCAGTGTTTCATCGTCAATCTGAATGTCCAAGGAATACATTGAACCTGCAGTGGTGTACCGGAAACTAATATTGTTCTCACAGAAATGGGTCAAAGCACCGACTGTAAGAAGAGTCTCTATTCTCGTACTTAAGGCGGCATTGTGCCTTTTGTATTTAATTCCGATGCGATTTCTGTGTTTCATCGTCAAAGTGATTGTCCAATGGATACATTGAACCTGCAGTGGTGTATATGAAACTACTACTTGTCTCACAGGAAAGGATCAAAGCACAGAATCTAAGAAGTGTCACTCTTCTTGCACTTAAGGGGGCATTGTGCCTCTTGTATTTAATTCCGATGTAATGTTAGTGTTTCATCGTCAATGTTTATGTAAATGGAATACATTGAACCTGCAGTGGTGTATCGGAAACTAATACTGGTCTCACAGGAAAGGATCAAAGCACAGACTCTAAGAAGTCTCACTCTTCTTGCATTTAAGACGTCATTGTGCCTATTGTATTTAATTCCGATGTAATTTCTGTGTTTCATCGTCAATGTGAAGGTCCAAGGAATACATTGTACCTGCAGTGGTGTATCGGAAACTAATACTGGTCTCACAGGAAAGAATCAAAGCACAGACTCGAAGAAGTCTCTCTCTTCTTGCATTTAAGGCGGCATTGTGCCTTTTGCATTTAAATCCGATGTAATATCAGTTTTTCATCGTCAATGTGAATGTCCAAGGAATACATTAAACCTGCAGTGGTGTATCGGAAACTAATACTGGTCTGTCAGGAAAGGATCAAAGCACAGACTCTAAGAAGTCTCACTCTTCTTGCACTTAAGACGGCATTTTGCCTTTTGCATTTAGTTCCGATGTAATATCAGTGTTTCATCGTCAATGTGTATGTAAAAGGAATACATTGACCTGCAGTGGTGTTCGGAAACTAATACTGGTCTCATAGGAAAGGATCAAAACACAGACTCTAAGAAGTCTCACTCTTCTTGAACTTTAGGCGGGATTGTGCCTTTTGTATTTAACTCCGATGTAAATTCAGTGTTTCATTGTCAATGTGAAGGTCCAAGGAATACATTGTCCCTGCAATGGTCTATCGGAAACTAATACTGGTCTCACAGGAAAGGATTAAAGGACAGACTCTAAGAAGTCTCACTCTTCTTGCACTTAAGGCGCATTATTCCTTTTGTATTTAATTCTGATGTAATTTCAGTGTTTCATCGTCAATGTGTATGTAAAAGGAACACATTGAACCTGCAGTGGTGTTCGGAAATTAATACTGGTCTCATAGGAAAGGATCAAATCACAGACTCTAAGAAGTCTCACTGTTCTTGCACTTAAGGCGGCATTGTGCCTTTTGTAATTAATTCCGATGTAATGTTAGTGTTTCATCGTCAATGTTTATGTAAATGGAATACATTGAACCTGCAGTGGTGTATCGGAAACTAATACTGGTCTCACAGGAAAGGATCAAATAACCGACTGTAAGAAGAGACTATATTCATGTACTTAAGGCGGCATTGTGCCTTTTGTATTTAATACCATTGTAATTGCAGTTTTTCATCGTCAATGTGAATGTCCAAGGAATACATTGAAAATGCAGTGGTGTATCGGAAACTAGTACTGGTCTCACAGGAAAGGATCAATGCACAGTCTCTAAGAAGTCTCACTCTTCTTGCATTTAATGCCGCATTGTGCCTTTTGTATTTAATTTTGATGTAATTTCAGTGTTTCATCGTCAATGTGAATCTCCAAGGAATACATTGAACCTGCAGTGGTGTATCGGAAACTAATACTGGTATCACAGGAAAGGATCAAAGCACCGACTCTAAGAAGTCTCACTCTTCTAGCATTTAAGGCGTCATTGTGCCTTTTGTATTTAATTCCGATGTAATTTCAGTGTTTCATCGTCAATGTGTATGTAAAAGGAACACATTTAACCTGCAGTGGTGTTCGGAAACTAATACTGGTCTCATAGGAAAGGATCAAATCACTCACTCTAAGAAGTCTCAATCTTCTTGCACTTAAGGCGGCATTGTGCCTTTTGTATTTAATTCCGATGCGATTTCTTTGTTTCGTCGTCAATGTGACGGTCCAAGAAATACATTGAACCTGCAGTGGTGTTTCGGAAACTAATACTGGTCTCACAGGAGAGAATCAAAGCACAGACTCCAATAAGTCTCACCCTTCTTGCACTTAAGGCGGCATTGTGCCTTTTGTATCTATTTCCTATGTAATTTCAGTGTTTCATCGTCAATGTGTATGTAAAAGGAATTCATTGAACCTGCAGTGGTGTATCGGAAACTAATACTGGTCTCATAGAAAGGGATCAAAGCACCGACTCTAATAAGGGTCCATATTCTTGTACTTAAGGTGGCATTGTGCATTTTGTATTTAATTCCGATGCGATTTCTGTGTTTCGTCGTCAATGTGAAGGTCCAAGGAATACATTGAACCTGCAGTGGTGTATCGGAAACTAATACTGGTCTCATAGGAAAGGATCAAAGCACAGACTCTAAGAAGTCTCACTCTTCTTGCATTTAAGACGTCATTGTGCCTATTGTATTTAATTCCAATGTCATTTCTGTGTTTCATCGTCAATGTGAAGGTCCAAGGAATACATTGAACCTGCAGTGTTGTATCGGAAACTAATACTGGTCTCACAGGAAAGGATCAAAGCACAGACCCTAAGAAGTCTCACTCTTCTTGCACTTAAGGCGCATTATTCCTTTTGTATTTAATTCTGATGTAATTTCAGTGTTTCATCGTCAATGTGTATGTAAAAGGAACACATTGAACCTGCAGTGGTGTTCGGAAATTAATACTGGTCTCATAGGAAAGGATCAAATCACAGACTCTAAGAAGTCTCAGTCTTCTTGCACTTAAGGCGGCATTGTGCCTTTTGTAATTAATTCCGATGTAATGTTAGTGTTTTATCGTCAATGTTTATGTAAATGGAATACATTGAACCTGCAGTGGTGTATCGGAAACTAATACTGGTCTCACAGGAAAGGATCAAATAACCGACTGTAAGAAGAGACTATATTCATGTACTTAAGGCGGCATTGTGCCTTTTGTATTTAATACCATTGTAATTGCAGTTTTTCATCGTCAATGTGAATGTCCAAGGAATACATTGAACCTGCAGTGGTGTATCGGAAACTAGTACTGGTCTCACAGGAAAGGATCAATGCACAGTCTCTAAGAAGTCTCACTCTTCTTGCATTTAATGCCGCATTGTGCCTTTTGTATTTAATTTTGATGTAATTTCAGTGTTTCATCGTCAATGTGAATGTCCAAGGAATACATTGAACCTGCAGTGGTGTATCGGAAACTAATACTGGTATCACAGGAAAGGATCAAAGCACCGACTCTAAGAAGTCTCACTCTTCTTGCATTTAAGGCGTCATTGTGCCTTTTGTATTTAATTCCGATGTAATTTCAGTGTATCATCGTCAATGTGTATGTAAAAGGAACACATTGAACCTGCAGTGGTGTTCGGAAACTAATACTGGTCTCATAGGAAAGGATCAAATCACTCACTCTAAGAAGTCTCAATCTTCTTGCACTTAAGGCGGCATTGTGCCTTTTGTATTTAATTCCGATGCGATTTCTTTGTTTCGTCGTCAATGTGACGGTCCAAGAAATACATTGAACCTGCAGTGGTGTTTCGGAAACTAATACTGGTCTCACAGGAGAGAATCAAAGCACAGACTCCAATAAGTCTCACCCTTCTTGCATTTAAGGCGGCATTGTGCCTTTTGTATCTATTTCCTATGTAATTTCAGTGTTTCATCGTCAATGTGTATGTAAAAGGAATTCATTGAACCTGCAGTGGTGTATCGGAAACTAATACTGGTCTCATAGAAAGGGATCAAAGCACCGACTCTAATAAGTGTCCATATTCTTGTACTTAAGGTGGCATTGTGCATTTTGTATTTAATTCCGATGCGATTTCTGTGTTTCGTCGTCAATGTGAAGGTCCAAGGAATACATTGAACCTGCAGTGGTGTACCGGAAACTAATACTGTTGTCATAGGAGAGCATCAAAGCACAGACTCTAAGAAGTCTCACCCTTTTTGCATTGAAGGCGGCATTGTGCCTTTTCAATGTAATTATGATGTAATTTCAGTGTTTCATCGTCAATGTGAATGTCAAAGTAATACATTGAACCTGCAGTGGTGTGTCGGAAACTAGTACTGGTCTCACAGGAAGGGATCAAACACCTACATTAAGAACTGTTTCTATTCTTGTACTAAAGGCGGCATGGTGCCTTTTGTATTTAATTCCGATAAGATTTCTGTATTGCATCGTCAATGCGAAGGTCCAAGGAATACATTGAACCTGCAGTGGTGTATCGGAAACTAATACTGGTCTCATAGGAAAAGATCAAATCACAGACTCCAAGAAGTCTCACCCTTCTTGCACTTATGGCGGCATTGTGCCTATTGTGTTTAATTCCGATGTAATGTTAGTGTTTCATCGTCAATGTGTATGTAAAAGGAATACATTTAACATGCAGTGGTGATTCGGA
This sequence comes from Schistocerca americana, assembly GCF_021461395.2. Taxonomy (NCBI): domain Eukaryota; kingdom Metazoa; phylum Arthropoda; class Insecta; order Orthoptera; family Acrididae; genus Schistocerca; species Schistocerca americana. The sequence continues at coordinate 727,471,444 of NC_060123.1, read as the reverse complement.
AACTAATACTGGTCTCCTAGGAAAGGATCAAAACACAGACTCTAAGAAGTCTCACTCTTCTTGCCTTTAAGGCGGCATTGTGCCTTTTGTCTTTAATTCCGATGTAATTTCTGTGTTTCAGCGACAATGTGAATGTCCAAGGAATACATTGAACCTGCAGAGGTGTATCGGAAACTAATACTGGTCTCATAGGAAAGAATCAAAGCACTGACTCCAATAAGTCTCACTCTTCTTGCACTTAAGGCTGCATTGTGCCTTTTGTATTTATTTCCTATGTAATTTCAGTGTTTCATCGTCAATGTGTATGTAAAGGGAATTCATTGAACCTGAAGTGGTGTATCGGAAACTAATACTGGTCTCATAGGAAAGGATCAGAGCACAGACTCTAAGAAGCCTCAGTCTTCTTGCACTTAAGGCGGCATTGTGCCTTTTGTATGTAATTCCGATGTAATTTCAGTGTTTCATCGTCAATGTGAATGTCCAAGGAATACATTGAACCTGCAGTGGTGTATCGGAAAATAATATTGGTCTCACAGAAATGGATCAAAGCACCGACTGTAAGAAGAGTCTCTATTCTCGTACTTAAGGCGGCATTGTGCCATTTGTATTTAATTCCGAAGCGATTTCTGTGTTTCATCGTCAATGTGAAGGGCCAAGGAATACATTGAACCTGCAGTGGTGTATCGGAAACTAATACTGGTCCCACAGGAAAGGATCATAGCACAGACTCTAAGAAGTCTCACTCTTCTTGCACTTAAGGCGGCATTGTGCCTTTTGTATTTAATTCCGATGTAATTTCAGCGTTTCATCGTCAATGTGAATGTCCAAGGAATACATTGAACCTGCAGTGGTGTATCGGAAACTAATACTGGTCTCACAGGAAAGGATCAAAGCACAGACTCTAAGAAGTCTCACTCCTCTTGCACTTAAGGCGGCATTGTGGCTTTTGTATTTAATTCCGATGTAATGTTAGTGTTTCAACGTCAATGTTTATGTAAATGGAATACATTGAACCTGCAGTGGTGTATCGGAAACTAATACTGGTCTCACAGGAAACGATCAAAGCACAGACTCTAAGAAGTCTCACTCTTCTTGCACTTAAGGCGGCATTATTCCTTTTTTATTTAATTCCGATGTAATTTCAGTGTTTCATCGTCAATGTGTATGTAAAAGGAACACATTGAACCTGCAGTGGTGTTCGGAAACTACTACTGGTCTCATAGGAAAGGATCCAATCACAGACACTAGGAGGTCTCAATCTTCTTGCACTTATGGCGGCATTGTGCCTATTGTGTTTAATTCCGATGTAATGAAAGTGTTTCATCGTCAATGTGTAGGTAAAAGGAATACATTTAACATGCAGTGGTGATTCGGAAACTAATACTGGTCTACTAGGAAAGGATCAAAACACAGACTCTAAGAAGTCTCACTCTTCTTGCCTTTAAGGCGGCATTGTGCCTTTTGTATTTAATTCCGATGTAATTTCTGTGTTTCAGCGACAATGTGAATGTCCAAGGAATACATTGAACCTGCAGAGGTGTATCGGAAACTAACACTGGTCTCATAGGAAAGAATCAAAGCACTGACTCCAATAAGTCTCACTCTTCTTGCACTTAAGGCTGCATTGTGCCTTTTGTATTTATTTCCTATGTAATTTCAGTGTTTCATCGTCAATGTGTATGTAAAGGGAATTCATTGAACCTGAAGTGGTGTATCGGAAACTAATACTGGTCTCATAGGAAAGGATCAAAGCACAGACTCTAAGAAGCCTCAGTCTTCTTGCACCTAAGGCGGCATTGTGCCTTTTGTATGTAATTCCGATGTAATTTCAGTGTTTCATCGTCAATGTGAATGTCCAAGGAATACATTGAACCTGCAGTGGTGTATCGGAAAATAATATTGGTCTCACAGAAATGGATCAAAGCACCGACTGTAAGAAGAGTCTCTATTCTCGTACTTAAGGCGGCATTGTGCCATTTGTATTTAATTCCGATGCGATTTCTGTGTTTCATCGTCAATGTGAAGGGCCAAGGATTACTTTGAACCTGCAGTGGTGTATCGGAAACTAATATTGGTCTCACAGGAAAGGATCAAAGCACAGAGTCAAAGAAGTCTCACTCTTCATGAATTTAAGGCGGCATTGTGCCTTTTGTATTTAATTCCGATGTAATTTCTGTGTTTCAGCGACAATGTGAATGTCCAAGGAATACATTGAACCTGCAGAGGTGTATCGGAAACTAACACTGGTCTCATAGGAAAGAATCAAAGCACTGACTCCAATAAGTCTCACTCTTCTTGCACTTAAGGCTGCATTGTGCCTTTTGTATTTATTTCCTATGTAATTTCAGTGTTTCATCGTCAATGTGTATGTAAAGGGAATTCATTGAACCTGCAGTGGTGTATCGGAAACTAATACTGGTCTCACAGGAAAGGATCAAAGCACAGACTCTAAGAAGTCTCACTCCTCTTGCATTTAAGGCGGCATTGTGCCTTTTGTAATTAATTCCGATGTAATTTCTGTGTTTCATCGTCAATGTGAAAGTCCAAGGAATAAATTGAACCTGCAGTGGTGTATCGGAAACTAATACTGGTCTCACAGGAAAGGATCAAAGCACAGACTCTAAGAAGTCTCACTCTTCTTGCACTTAAGGCGACATTATTCCTTTTGTATTTAATCCCGATGTAATTTCAGTGTTTCATCGTCAATGTGTACATAAAAGGAACACATTGAACCTGCAGTGGTGTTCGGAAACTAATACTGGTCTCTTAGGAAAGGATCAAATCACAGACTCTAAGAAGTCTCACTCTTCTTGCACTTAAGGCGGCATTGTGCCTTTTGTATTTAATTCCGATGTAATGTTAGTGTTTCAACGTCAATGTTTATGTAAATGGAATACATTGAACCTGCAGTGGTGTATCGGAAACTAATACTGGTCTCATAGGAAAGGATCAAAGCACAGACTCTAAGAAGTCTCACTCTTCTTGCATTTAAGGCGGCATTGTGCCTTTTTTATTTAATTCCAAGGTAATTTCAGTATTTCATCGTCAATGTGAATGTCCTAGGAATACATTGAACCTGCAGAGGTGTATCGGAAACTAATACTGGTCTCACAGGAAAGGATCAAAGAACCGACTGTGAGAAGAGTCTATATTCTTGTACTTAAGGCGGCATTGTGCCTTTTGTATTTAATTCCGATGCGATTTCTGTGTTTCGTCGTCAATGTGACGGGCCAAGAAATACATTGAACCTGCAGTGGTGTATCGGAAACTGATACTGGTCTCATAGGAAAGAATCAAAGCACTGACTCCAATAAGTCTCACTCTTCTTGCACTTAAGGCTGCATTGTGCCTTTTGTATTTATTTCCTATGTAATTTCAGTGTTTCATCGTCAATGTGTATGTAAAGGGAATTCATTGAACCTGAAGTGGTGTATCGGAAACTAATACTGGTCTCATAGGAAATAATCAAAGCACAGACTCTAAGAAGTCTCACTCTTCTTGCATTTAAGGCGGCATTGTGTCTTTTGTATTTAATTCCGATGTAATTTCAGTGTTTCATCGTCACTGTGAATGTCCAAGGAATACAATGAACCTGCAGTGGTGTATCGGAAACTAATACTGGTCTCACAGAGGCTGCTCAAAGCACGGACTGTAAGAAGAGACTCTATTCTTGTACTTAAGACGGCATTGTGCCTTTTCTATTTAATTCCGATGCGATTTCTGTGTTTCATCGTCAATGTGATTGTCCAAGGGATACATTGAACCTGCTGTGGTTTATGTGAAACTAATACTTGTCTCACAGGAAAGCATCAAAGCACAGAATCTAAGAAATCTCGCTCTTCTTGCACTTAAGGTGGCATTGTGCCTGTTGTATTTAATTCCGATGTAATTTCGGTGTTTCATTGTCAATGTGAAGGTCCAAGTAATACATTGAGCCTGCCGTGGTGTATCGAAAACTAATACTGGTCTCACAGGGAGTGTTCATGGCACAGACTGTAAGAAGAGTCTCTATTCTTGTACTTAAGGGGCCATTGTGCCATTTGTATTTAATTCCGATGCGATTTCTGTGTTTCATCGCCAATGTGAAGGTCCAAGGATTACTTTGAACCTGCAGTGGTGTATCGGAAACTAATATTGGTCTCACAGGAAAGGATCAAAGCACAGAGTCAAAGAAGTCTCACTCTTCATGAATTTAAGGCGGCATTGTGCCTTTTGTATTTAATTCCGATGTAATTTCAGTGTTTCATTGTCAATGTGAATGTCCAGGGAATACATTGAACCTGCAGTGGTGTATCGGAAACTAATACTGGTCTCACAGGAAAGGATCAAAGTACCGACTGTAAGAAGAGTCTCTATTCTTGTACTTAATGCGGCATTGTGCCTGTTGTATTAAATTCCGATGCGATTTCTGTGTTTCATCGTCAATGTGAAGGTCTAAGGAATACATTGAACCTGCAGTGGTGTATCGGAAACTAATACTGGTCTCACAGGAAAGGATCAATGCACAGACTCTAAGAAGTCTCACTCTTCTTGCACTTAAGGCGGCATTGTGCCATTTGTATTTAATTCCGATGTAATTTCAGTGTTTCATCTTCAATGTGTATGTAAAAAGAATACATTGAACCCGCAGTGATGTATCGGAAACTAATATTGGTCTCATAGGACAGGATCAAAGCGCAGACTCTAAGAAGTCTCAGTCTTCTTGCACTTAAGGCGGCATTGTGCCTTTTGTATGTAATTCCGATGTAATTTCAGTGTTTCATCGTCAATGTGAATGTCCAAGGAATACATTGAACCTGCAGTGGTGTATCGGAAACTAATATTGGACTCACAGAAATGGATCAAAGCACCGACTGTAAGTAGAGTCACTATCCTCGTACTTAAGGTGGCATTGTGCCTTTTGTATTTAATTCCGATGCGATTTCAGTGTTTCATCGTCAATGTGAAGGAGTAATAAATACATTGCACCCGCAGTGGAGTATCGGAACCTAATACTGGTCTCACAGGAAAGGATCAAAGCACAGACTCTACGACGTCTCACTCTTCTTGCACTTAAGGCCGCATTGTGCCTTTTGTATTTAATTCCGATGTAATTTTAGTGTTTCATCGTCAATGTGTATGTCTAAGGAATACATTGAACCTGCAGTGGTGTATCGGAAACTAATACTGGTCTCACAGGGGCTGCTCAAAGCACCGACTGTAAGAAGAGACTCTATTCTTGTACTTACGGCGGCATTGTGCCTTATGTATTTAATTCCTATGCGATTTATGTGTCCCATCGCCAATGTGAAGGTCCAAGGATTACTTTGAACCTGCAGTGGTGTATCGGAAACTAATATTGGTCTCACAGGAAAGGACCAAAACACAGACACTAAGAAGTCTCACTCTTCTTGCATATAAGGCGGCATTGTGCATTTTGTTTTTAATTTTGATGTAATTTCAGTGTTTCATCGTCAATGTGAATGTCCAAGGAATACATTGAACCTGCAGTGGTGTATCGGAAACTAATACTGGTCTCACAGGTAAGGATCAAAGCACAGACTCTAAGAAGTCTCACTCTTCTTGCATTTAAAGCGTCATTGTGCCTTTTGTATTTAATTCCGATGTAATTTCTGTGTTTCATCGTCAATGTGAAGGTCCAAGGAATACATTGAGCCTGCAGTGGCGTATCGGAAAATAATACTGGTCTCACGGGAAAGGATCAAATAACCGACTGTAAGAAGAATCTATATTCTGGTACTTAAGGCGGCATTGTGCCTTTTGTATTTAATTCCGATGCGATTTCTTTGTTTCGTCGTCAATGTGACGGTCCAAGAAATACATTGACCCTGCAGTGGTGTATCGGAAACTAATACTGGTCTCATAGGAAAGAATCAAAGCAAAGACTCCAATAAGTCTCACCCTTCTTGCACTTAAGGCGGCATTGTGCCTTTTGTATTTAATTCCTATGTAATTTCAGTGTTTCATCATCAATGTGTATGTAAAAGGAATTCATTGAACCTGCAGTGGTGTATCGGAAACTAATACTGGTCTCATAGAAAATGAACAAAGCACCGACTCTAAGAAGAGTCTATATTCTTATACTTAAGGTGGCATTGTGCCTTTTGTATTTAATTCCGTTGCGATTTCTGTGTTTCGTCGTCAATGTGAAGGTCCAAGGAATACACTGAACCTGCAGTGGTGTATCGGAAACTAATACTGGTCTCACAGGAACGGATCAAAACACAGACTCTAAGAAGTCTCACTCTTCTTGCATTTAAGGCATCATTGTGCCTTTTGTATTTAATTCCGATGTAATTTCTGTGTTTCATCGTCACGGTGAAGGTCCAAGGAATACATTGAACCTGCAGTGGTTTATCGGAAACTAATACTGGTCTCACAGGAAAGGATCAATGCACAGGCTCTAAGATGTCTCACTCTTCTTGCACTTAGGGCGGCATTGTGCCTTTTGTCTTTAATTCCGATGTAATTTCAGTGTTTCATCCTCAATGTGTATGTAAAAAGAATACATTGAACCTGCAGTGATGTATCGGAAACTAATATTGGTCTCATAGGAAAGGATCAAAGCGCAGACTCTAAGAAGTCTCACTCGTCTTGCACTTAAGGCGGCATTGTGCCTTTTGTATGTAATTCCGATGTAATTTCAGTGTTTCATCATCAATGTGTATGTAAAAGGAATTCATTGAACCTGCAGTGGTGTATCGGAAACTAATACTGGTCTCACAGAAATGTATCTAAGCACCGACTGTAAGAAGAGTCTCTATTCTCGTACTTAAGGCGGCATTGTGCCTTTTGTATTTAATTCCGATGAGATTTCTGTGTTTCATCGTCAATGTGATTGTCCAAGGGATACATTGAACCTGCAGTGGTGTATATGGAACTAATACTTGTCTCACAGGAAAGCATCAAAGCACAGAATATAAGAAGTCTCACTCTTCTTGCAATTAATGCGGCATTGTGCTTTTTGTTTTTTATTCCGATGTAATTTCAGTGTTTCATCGTCAATGTGACCGTCCAAGGAATACATTGAACTTGCAGTGGTGTATCGGAAACTAATACTTGCCTGACAGGAAAGGATCAAAGCACATACTCTACGAAGTCTCACTCTTCTTGTACGTATGGCGTCATTGTGCCGTTTGTATTTAATTCCGATGCGATTTCTGTGTTTCATCGTCAATGTGAAGGTCTAAGGAATACATTGAACCTGCAGTGGTGTATCGGAAACTAATACTGGTCTCACAGGAAAGGATCAATGCACATACTCTAAGAAGTCTCACTCTTCTTGCACTTAAGGCGGCATTGTGCCTTTTGTATTTAATTCCGATGTAATTTCGGTGCCTCATCCTGGATGTGTATGTAAAAAGAATACATTGAACCTGCAGTGATGTATCGGAAACTAATATTGGTCTCATAGGAAAGGATCAAAGCGCAGACTCTAAGAAGTCTCACTCTTCTTGCACTAAAGGCGGCATTGTGCCTTTTGTATTTAAATCCGATGCGATTTCAGTGTTTCATCGTTAATGTGTATGACCAAGGAAAACATTGAACCTGCAGTGGTGTATCGGAAACTAATACTGGTCCCACAGGGAATGCTCAAAGCACCGACTGTAAGAAGAGTCTCGATTTCAGTACTTAAGGCGGCATTGTGCCTTTTATTCTTAATTCCGACGCGATACCTGTGTTTTATCGTCAATGTGAAGGTCCAAGGGATACATTGAACCTGCAGTGGTGTATCGGAAACGAATACTGGTCTCACAGGGAATGCTTAAAGCACCGACTGTAAGAAGAGTCTGTATTCTTGTACTTAAGGCGGCATTGTGCCTTCTGTATTTAATTCCGATGGGATTTCTGTGTTTCATCGTCAATGTGAAGGTCCAAGGAATACATTGAACCTGCAGTGGTGTATCGGAAACTAATACTGGTCTCACAGGAACGGATCAAAGCACAGACTCTAAGAAGTCTGAGTCTTCTTGCACTTAAGGCGGCAATGTGCCTTTTGTATTTAATTCCGATGTAATTTCAGTGTTTCATCATCAATGTGTATGGAAAAGAAATACATTGAACCTGCAGTGGTGTATCGGAAACTAATACTGTTCTCATAGGAAAGGATCAAAGCACAGACTCTCAGAAGTCTCACTCTTCTTGCATTTAAGGCGGCATTGTGCCTTTTCTATGTAATTATGATGTAATATCAGTGTCTCATCGTCAATGTGAATGTGAAAGGAATACATTGAACCTGCAGTGGTGTATTGGAAACTAATACTGGTCTCACAGGAAGGGATCAAAACACCGACAGTAAGACGAGTCTCCATTCTTGTACTAAAGGTGGCATTGTGCCTTTTGTATTTAATACCGATGTAATGTTAGTGTTTCTTCGTCCATGTGTATGTAAAAGGAATACATTGAAAATGCAGTGGTGTATCGGAAACTAATACTGGTCTGTCAGGAAAGGATGAAAGCACAGACGCTAAGAAGTCTCACTCTTCTTGCACTTAAGACGGCATTTTGCCTTTTGCATTTAATTCCGATGAAATTTCAGTGTTTCATCGTCAATGTGTATGTAAAAGGAATACATTGAACCTGCAGTGGTGTATCGGAAACTAATACTGGTCTCAAAAGGAAAGGATCAAAGCACAGACTCTAAGCAGTCTCACTCTGCTTGCACTTAATGCGGCATTGTGCCTTTTCAATTTTATTCCCATGTAGTGTTAGTGTTTCATCGTCAATGTGTATGTAAAAGGAATACATTGAACCTGCAGTGGTGTATCGGAAACTAATACTGGTCTCATAGGAAAGGATCAAAGCACAGACTCTAAGAAGTCTCACTCTTCTTGCATTTAAGGCGGCATTGTGCCTTTTGTATTTAACTCCGATGTAATTTCCGTGTTTCATCGTCAATGTGAATGTCCAAGGAAACCATTGAACCTGCAGTGGTGTATCGGAAACTAATACTGGTCTCACAGGAAAGGATCAAAGAACCGACTGTAAGAAGAGTTTCTATTCTTGTACTTAATGCGGCATTGTGCCTTTTGTATTTAATTCCGATGTAATGTTAGTGTTTCATCATCCATGTGTATGTAAAAGGAATACATAGAGCCTGCAGTGGTGTATCGGAAACTAATACTGGTCTCACAGGAAAGGATCAATGCACAGACCCTAAGAAGTCTCACTCTTCTTGCACTTAGGGCGGCATTGTGCCTTTTGTATTTAATTCCGATATAATTTCAGTGTTTCATCGTCAGTGAGAATGTCCAAGGAATACATTGAACCTGCAGTGGTGTATCGGAAACTAATACTGGTCTCACAGGAAAGGATCAAAGAACCGACTGTAAGAAGGGTCTCTACTCTTGTACTTAATGCGGCTTTGTGCCTTTTGTATTTAATTCCGATGCGATCTCTGTTTTTCATCGTCAATGTGAAGGTCCAAGGAATACATTGAACCTGCAGTGGTGTATCGGAAACTAATACTGGTCTCATAGGAGAGATCAAATCACAGACTCTGAGAAGTCTCACTCTTGTTGAACTTAAGGCGGCATTGTGCCTTTTGTATTAATTCCGATGTAATTTCAGTGTTTCATCGTCAATGTGTAAGTAAAAGGAATACATTGAACCTGCAGTGGTGTATCGGAAACTAATACTGTCCTCAGAGGAAAGGATCAAAGCACACTCTTCTTGCATTTAAGGGGCATTGTGCCTTTTCTATGTAATTATGATGTAATTTCAGTGTTTCATCGTCAACGTGAATGTCAAAGGAATACATTGAACCTGCAGTGATGTATCGGAAACTAATACTGGTCTTACAGGAAGGGATCAAAACACCGACAGTAAGACGAGTCTCTATTCTTGTACTAAAGGCGGCATTGTGCCTTTTGTATTTAATTCCGATACGATTTCTGTATTTAATCGTCAATGCGAAAGTCCAAGGAATACATTGAACCTGCTGTGGTGTATCGGAAACTAATACTGGTCTGTCAGGAAAGGATCAAAGCACAGACTCTAAGAAGTCTCACTCTTCTTGCACTTAAGACGGCATTTTGCAATTTGCATTTAATTCCGATGTAATTTGAGTGTTTCATCGTCAATGTGTATGTAAAAGGAATACATTGAACCTGCAGTGGTGTATCGGAAACTAATACAGGTCTCACAGGAAAGGATCAAAGCACAGACTCTAAGCAGTCTCACTCTTCTTGCACTTAATGCGGCATTGTGCATTATGAATCTTATTCCCATGTAGTGTTAGTGTTTCATCGTCAGTGTGTATGTAAGAGGAATACATTGAACCTGCAGTGGTGTATCGGAAACTAATACTGGTCTCATAGGAAAGGATCAAAGCACAGACTCTAAGAAGTCTCACTCTTCTTGCACTTAAGGCGGCATTGTGCCTTTTGTATGTAATTCCGATGTAATTTCAGTGTTTCATCGTCAATGTGAAAGTCCAAGGAATACATTGAACCTGCAGTGGTGTATCGGAAACTAATATTGGTCTCACAGAAATGGATCAAAGCACCGACTGTAAGAAGAGTTTCTATTCTCGTACTTAAGGCGGCATTGTGCCTTTTGTATTTAATTCCGATGCGATATCTGTGTTTCATCGTCAATGTGAAGGTCCAAGGTATACATTGAAAGTACAGTGGTGTATCGGAAACTAATACTGGTCTCACAGGGAATGCTCAAAGCACCGACTGTAAGAAGAGTCTTTATTCTTGTACTTAATGCGGCATTGTCCCTTTTGTATTCAATTCCGATGCGATTTCTATGTTTCATCGTCAATGTGTATGACCAAGGAAAACATTGCACCTGCAGTGGTGTATCGGAACCTAATACTGGTCTCACAGGCAAGGATCAAAGCACAGACTCTAAGAAGTCTCACTCTTCTTGCACTTAAGGCGGCATTGTGCCTTTTGTATTTAATTCGATTTAATTTCAGTGTTTCATCGTCAATGTGTATGTCTAAGGAATACATTGAACCTGCAGTGGTGTATCGGAGACTAGTACTGGTCTCACAGGGAATGCTCAAAGCATCAGATGTAAGAAGAGTGTCTATTCTTGTACTTAAGGCGGCATTGTGCCTTTTCTATTTAATTCCGACGCGATATCTGTGTTCCATCGTCAATGTGAAGGTCCAAGGTATACATTGAAAGTACAGTGGTGTATCGGAAACTAATACTGGTCTCACAGGGAATGCTCAAAGCACCGACTGTAAGAAGAGTCTTTATTCTTGTACTTAATGCGGCATTGTGCCTTTTGTATTCAATTCCGATGCGATTTCAGTGTTTCATCATAAATGTGTATGTCCAAGGAAAACATTGAACCTGCAGTTGTGTATCGGAAACTAATACTGGTCCCACAGGGAATGCTCAAAGCACCAACTGTAAGAAGAGTCTCGATTCTTGTACTTAATGCGGCATTGTGCCCTTTCTACTTAATTCCGACGCGATATCTGTGTTTCATCGTCAATGTGAAGGTCCAAGGAATACATTGAACCTGCAGTGGTGTATCGGAAACTAATACTGGTCTCACAGGAAAGGATCAAAGAACCGACTGTAAGAAGGGTCTCTACTCTTGTACTTAATGCGGCTTTGTGCCTTTTGTATTTAATTCCGATGCGATCTCTGTTTTTCATCGTCAATGTGAAGGTCCAAGGAATACATTGAACCTGCAGTGGTGTATCGGAAACTAATACTGGTCTCATAGGAGAGATCAAATCACAGACTCTGAGAAGTCTCACTCTTGTTGAACTTAAGGCGGCATTGTGCCTTTTGTATTAATTCCGATGTAATTTCAGTGTTTCATCGTCAATGTGTAAGTAAAAGGAATACATTGAACCTGCAGTGGTGTATCGGAAACTAATACTGTCCTCAGAGGAAAGGATCAAAGCACAGACTATAAGAAGTCTCACTCTTCTTGCATTTAAGGGGCATTGTGCCTTTTCTATGTAATTATGATGTAATTTCAGTGTTTCATCGTCAACGTGAATGTCAAAGGAATACATTGAACCTGCAGTGATGTATCGGAAACTAATACTGGTCTTACAGGAAGGGATCAAAACACCGACAGTAAGACGAGTCTCTATTCTTGTACTAAAGGCGGCATTGTGCCTTTTGTATTTAATTCCGATACGATTTCTGTATTTAATCGTCAATGCGAAAGTCCAAGGAATACATTGAACCTGCTGTGGTGTATCGGAAACTAATACTGGTCTGTCAGGAAAGGATCAAAGCACAGACTCTAAGAAGTCTCACTCTTCTTGCACTTAAGACGGCATTTTGCCATTTGCATTTAATTCCGATGTAATTTGAGTGTTTCATCGTCAATGTGTATGTAAAAGGAATACATTGAACCTGCAGTGGTGTATCGGAAACTAATACAGGTCTCACAGGAAAGGATCAAAGCACAGACTCTAAGCAGTCTCACTCTTCTTGCACTTAATGCGGCATTGTGCATTATGAATTTTATTCCCATGTAGTGTTAGTGTTTCATCGTCAGTGTGTATGTAAGAGGAATACATTGAACCTGCAGTGGTGTATCGGAAACTAATACTGGTCTCATAGGAAAGGATCAAAGCACAGACTCTAAGAAGTCTCACTCTTCTTGCACTTAAGGCGGCATTGTGCCTTTTGTATGTAATTCCGATGTAATTTCAGTGTTTCATCGTCAATGTGAAAGTCCAAGGAATACATTGAACCTGCAGTGGTGTATCGGAAACTAATATTGGTCTCACAGAAATGGATCAAAGCACCGACTGTAAGAAGAGTTTCTATTCTCGTACTTAAGGCGGCATTGTGCCTTTTGTATTTAATTCCGATGCGATATCTGTGTTTCATCGTCAATGTGAAGGTCCAAGGTATACATTGAAAGTACAGTGGTGTATCGGAAACTAATACTGGTCTCACAGGGAATGCTCAAAGCACCGACTGTAAGAAGAGTCTTTATTCTTGTACTTAATGCGGCATTGTCCCTTTTGTATTCAATTCCGATGCGATTTCTATGTTTCATCGTCAATGTGTATGACCAAGGAAAACATTGCACCTGCAGTGGTGTATCGGAACCTAATACTGGTCTCACAGGCAAGGATCAAAGCACAGACTCTAAGAAGTCTCACTCTTCTTGCACTTAAGGCGGCATTGTGCCTTTTGTATTTAATTCGATTTAATTTCAGTGTTTCATCGTCAATGTGTATGTCTAAGGAATACATTGAACCTGCAGTGGTGTATCGGAGACTAGTACTGGTCTCACAGGGAATGCTCAAAGCAGCAGATGTAAGAAGAGTGTCTATTCTTGTACTTAAGGCGGCATTGTGCCTTTTCTATTTAATTCCGACGCGATATCTGTGTTCCATCGTCAATGTGAAGGTCCAAGGTATACATTGAAAGTACAGTGGTGTATCGGAAACTAATACTGGTCTCACAGGGAATGCTCAAAGCACCGACTGTAAGAAGAGTCTTTATTCTTGTACTTAATGCGGCATTGTGCCTTTTGTATTCAATTCCGATGCGATTTCAGTGTTTCATCATAAATGTGTATGTCCAAGGAAAACATTGAACCTGCAGTTGTGTATCGGAAACTGATACTGGTCCCACAGGGAATGCTCAAAGCACCAACTGTAAGAAGAGTCTCGATTCTTGTACTTAATGCGGCATTGTGCCCTTTCTACTTAATTCCGACGCGATATCTGTGTTTCATCGTCAATGTGAAGGTCCAAGGAATACATTGAACCTGCAGTGGTGTATCGGAAACTAATACTGGTCTCACAGGAAAGGATCAAAGAACCGACTGTAAGAAGGGTCTCTACTCTTGTACTTAATGCGGCTTTGTGCCTTTTGTATTTAATTCCGATGCGATCTCTGTTTTTCATCGTCAATGTGAAGGTCCAAGGAATACATTGAACCTGCAGTGGTGTATCGGAAACTAATACTGGTCTCATAGGAGAGATCAAATCACAGACTCTGAGAAGTCTCACTCTTGTTGAACTTAAGGCGGCATTGTGCCTTTTGTATTAATTCCGATGTAATTTCAGTGTTTCATCGTCAATGTGTAAGTAAAAGGAATACATTGAACCTGCAGTGGTGTATCGGAAACTAATACTGTCCTCAGAGGAAAGGATCAAAGCACAGACTATAAGAAGTCTCACTCTTCTTGCATTTAAGGGGCATTGTGCCTTTTCTATGTAATTATGATGTAATTTCAGTGTTTCATCGTCAACGTGAATGTCAAAGGAATACATTGAACCTGCAGTGATGTATCGGAAACTAATACTGGTCTTACAGGAAGGGATCAAAACACCGACAGTAAGACGAGTCTCTATTCTTGTACTAAAGGCGGCATTGTGCCTTTTGTATTTAATTCCGATACGATTTCTGTATTTAATCGTCAATGCGAAAGTCCAAGGAATACATTGAACCTGCTGTGGTGTATCGGAAACTAATACTGGTCTGTCAGGAAAGGATCAAAGCACAGACTCTAAGAAGTCTCACTCTTCTTGCACTTAAGACGGCATTTTGCCATTTGCATTTAATTCCGATGTAATTTGAGTGTTTCATCGTCAATGTGTATGTAAAAGGAATACATTGAACCTGCAGTGGTGTATCGGAAACTAATACAGGTCTCACAGGAAAGGATCAAAGCACAGACTCTAAGCAGTCTCACTCTTCTTGCACTTAATGCGGCATTGTGCATTATGAATTTTATTCCCATGTAGTGTTAGTGTTTCATCGTCAGTGTGTATGTAAGAGGAATACATTGAACCTGCAGTGGTGTATCGGAAACTAATACTGGTCTCATAGGAAAGGATCAAAGCACAGACTCTAAGAAGTCTCACTCTTCTTGCACTTAAGGCGGCATTGTGCCTTTTGTATGTAATTCCGATGTAATTTCAGTGTTTCATCGTCAATGTGAAAGTCCGAGGAATACATTGAACCTGCAGTGGTGTATCGGAAACTAATATTGGTCTCACAGAAATGGATCAAAGCACCGACTGTAAGAAGAGTTTCTATTTTCGTACTTAAGGCGGCATTGTGCCTTTTGTATTTAATTCCGATGCGATATCTGTGTTTCATCGTCAATGTGAAGGTCCAAGGTATACATTGAAAGTACAGTGGTGTATCGGAAACTAATACTGGTCTCACAGGGAATGCTCAAAGCACCGACTGTAAGAAGAGTCTTTATTCTTGTACTTAATGCGGCATTGTCCCTTTTGTATTCAATTCCGATGCGATTTCTATGTTTCATCGTCAATGTGTATGACCAAGGAAAACATTGCACCTGCAGTGGTGTATCGGAACCTAATACTGGTCTCACAGGCAAGGATCAAAGCACAGACTCTAAGAAGTCTCACTCTTCTTGCACTTAAGGCGGCATTGTGCCTTTTGTATTTAATTCGATTTAATTTCAGTGTTTCATCGTCAATGTGTATGTCTAAGGAATACATTGAACCTGCAGTGGTGTATCGGAAACTAGTACTGGTCTCACAGGGAATGCTCAAAGCATCAGATGTAAGAAGAGTGTCTATTCTTGTACTTAAGGCGGCATTGTGCCTTTTCTATTTAATTCCGACGCGATATCTGTGTTCCATCGTCAATGTGAAGGTCCAAGGTATACATTGAAAGTACAGAGGTGTATCGGAAACTAATACTGGTCTCACAGGGAATGCTCAAAGCACCGACTGTAAGAAGAGTCTTTATTCTTGTACTTAATGCGGCATTGTGCCTTTTGTATTCAATTCCGATGCGATTTTAGTGTTTCATCATAAATGTGTATGTCCAAGGAAAACATTGAACCTGCAGTTGTGTATCGGAAACTAATACTGGTCCCACAGGGAATGCTCAAAGCACCAACTGTAAGAAGAGTCTCGATTCTTGTACTTAATGCGGCATTGTGCCCTTTCTACTTAATTCCGACGCGATATCTGTGTTTCATCGTCAATGTGAAGGTCCAAGGAATACATTGAACCTGCAGTGGTGTATCGGAAACGAATACTGGTCTCACAGGGAATGCTCAAAGCACCGACTCTGAGAAGAGTCCCTATTCTTGTACTTAAGGCGGCATATTGCGTTTTGTATTTTATTCCGATGCGATTTCTGTGTTTCATCGTCAATGTGAAGGTCCGAGGTATACATTGAACCTGCAGTGGTGTATCGGAAACTAACACTGGTCCCACAGGAAAGGATCAAAGCACAGACTCTAAGAAGTCTCACTCTTCTTGCACTTAAATCGGCATTGTGCTTTTTGTATGTAATTCAGATGTAATTTCAGTGTTTCATTGTCAATGTGAAAGTCCAAGGAATACATTGAACCTGCAGTGGTGTATCGGAAACTAATATTGGTCTCACAGAAATGGATCAAAGCACCGACTGTAAGAAGAGTTTCTATTCTCGTACTTAAGGCGGCATTGTGCCTATTGTATATAATTCCGATGCGATATCTGTGTTTCAGCGTCAATGTGAAGGTCCAAGTTATACATTGAAAGTGCAGTGGTGTATCGGAAACTAATACTGGACTCACAGGGAATGCTCAAATCACCAACTGCAAGAAGAGTCTCTATTCTTGAACTTAAGGCGGCATTGTGCCTTTTGTATTTAATTCCCATGTAATTTCAGTGTTTCTTCGTCAATGTTTACGTCCAAGGAAAACATTGAACCTGCAGTGGTGTATCGGAATCTAATACTGGTCTCCCAGGGAATGCTCAAAGCACCGACTGCAAGAAGAGTCTCTATTCTTGTACTTAAGGCGGCATTGTGCCTTTTGTATGTAATTCCGATGCGATTTCTGTGTTTCATCGTCAATGTGAAGGTCCAAGGAGTACATTGAAACTGCAGTGGTGTATCGGAAAGTAATACTTGCCTCACAGGGAATGTTCAAAGCACCGACAGTAAGAAGAGTCTCTATTCTTGTACTTAATGCGGCATTGTGCCTTTTGTATTCAATTCCGATGCGATTTCTGCGTTTCATGGTCAATGTGTATGACCAAGGAATACATTGAACCTGCAGTGGTGTATCACAAACAAATACTGGTCTCACAGGGGTTGCTCAAACCACCGACTGTAAGAAGAGTCTCGATTCTTGTACTTATGGCTGCATTGTGCCTTTAGTATTTACTTCCAATGCGATTTCTGTGTTTCATCGTCAATGTGAAGGTCCAAGGAATACATTGAACCCGCAGTGGTGTATTGGAAACTAATACTGGTCTCACAGGAAAGGATCACAGCACAGACTCTAATAAGTCTCACTCTTCTTGCACTTAAGGCGGCATTGTGCCTTTTGTATTTAATTCGATTTAATTTCAGTGTTTCATCGTCAATGTGTATGTCTAAGGAATAAATTGAACCTGCAGTGGTGTATCGGAAACTAATACTGGCCTCACAGGGAATGCTCAAAGCACCGACTGTAAGAAGAGTCTCTATTCTTGTACTTAAGGCGGCATTGCGCCTTTTGTATTTAATTAATATGCGATTTCTGTGTTTCATTGTCAATGTGAAGGTCCAAGGAATACATTGGACTTGCAGTGGTGTATGGGAAACTAATACTTGTCTCACAGGGAAGGAACAAAGCACAGACTCTAAGAAGTCTCACTCTTCTTGCACTTAAGGCGGCATTGTGCCTTTTGTATTTAATTCCGATGTAATTTCAGTGTTTCATCGTCAATGTGTATGTCCAAGGAATACATTGAAACTGCAGTGGTGTATCGGAAACGAATACTGGTCTCACGGGGAATGCTTAAAGCACCGACTGTAAGAAGAGTCTCTATTCTTGTACTTAAGGCGGCATTGCGCATTTTGTATTTAATTAACATGCGATTTCTGTGTTTCATTCACAATTTGAAGGTCCAAGGAATACATTGGACTTGCAGTGGTGTATCGGAAACTAATACTGATCTCACAGGAAAGGAACAAAGCACAGACTCTAAGAAGTCTCGCTCTTCTTGCACTTAAGGCGGCATTCTGCTTTTTGTATTTAATTCCGATGTAATTTCAGTGTTTCATCGTCAATTTGTATTTCCAAGGAATACATTGAACCTGCAGTGGTGTATCGGAAACTAATACTGGTCTCACAGGGAATGCTCAAAGCACCGACACTGAGAAGAGTCTCTATTCTTGAACTTAAGGCTGCATTTTGCGTTTTGTATTTTATTCCGATGCGATTTCTGTGTTTCATCGTCAATGTGAAGGTCCAAGGTATACATTGAACCTGCAGTGGTGTATCGGAAACAAATACTTGTCTCACAGGAAAGGATCAAAGCACAGACTCTTAGAAGTCTCACTCTTCTTGCACTTAAGGCGGCATTGTGCCTTTTGTATTTAATTCCGATGTAATATCAGTGTTTCATCATCAATGTGTATGTAAAAGGAATACATTGAACCTGCAGTAGTGTATCGGAAACTAATACTGGTCTCATAGGAAAGGATCAAATCACAGACTCAAAGAAGTCTCACTCGTCTTGAACTTAAGGCGGCATTGCGCCTTTTGTATTTAATTCCGATGTAATTTCAGTGTTTCATCGTCAATGTGTAAGTAAAAGGAATACATTGAACCTGCAGTGGTGTATCGGAAACTAATACTGGTCTTACAGGAAAGGATCAATGCACAGACTCTAAGAAGTCCCAATCTTCTTGCACTTAAGGCGGGATTTTGCCGTTTGTATCTAATTCCGATGTAATTTCAGTGTTTCATCCCCAATGTGTATGTAAAAGGAAAACATTGAACCTGCAGTGATGTATCGGAAACTAATATTGGTCTCATAGGAAAGGATCAAAGCGCAGACTCTAAGAAGTCTCACTCTTTTTGCACTTAAGGCGGAATTGTGCCTTTTGTATGTAATTCCGATGTAATTTCAGTGTTTCATTGTCAATGTGAATGTCCAAGGAATACATTGAACCTGCAGTGGTGTATCGGAAACTAATACTGGTCTCACAGGAATGGATCAAAGCACTGACTGTAAGAAGAGTCTCTATTCTCGTACTTATGGGGCATTGTGCCTTTTGTATTTCATTCCGATGTAATGTTAGTGTTTCATCGTCAATGAGTATGTAAAAGGATTACATTGAACCTGCTGTGGTGTATCGGAAACTAATAGTGGTTTCATGGGAAAGGATCAAAGCACAGACTCTAAGAAGTCTCACTCTTCTTGCACTTAAGGCGGCATTGTGCCTTTTGTATGTAATTCCGATGTAATTTCAGTGTTCCATTGTCAATGTGAAAGTCCAAGGAATACATTGAACCCGCAGTGGAGTATCGGAAAATAATATTGGTCTCACAGAAATGGATCAAAGCACAGACTGTAAGAAGAGTCGCTATACTCGTACTTAAGGCGGCATTGTGCCTTTTGTATTTAATTCCGATGCGATTTCTGTGTTTCATCGTCAATGTGAAGGTCCAAGGAATACATTGAACCTGCAGTGGTGTATCGGAAACTAATACTGGTCCTACAGGAATGGATCAAAGCACACTCTCTAAGAAGTCTCACTCTTTTTGCACTTATGGCGGCATTGTGCCTTTTGTATTTAATTCCGATGTAATTTCAGTGTTTCATCGTCAATGTGATTGTCCCAGGAAAACATTGAACCTGCAGTGGTGTATCGGAAACTAATACTGGTCTAAAAGCAAAGGATCAATGCACAGACTCTAAGAAGTCTCATCCTTCTTGCCCTTAATTCGGCATTGTGCCTTTTGTATTTAATTCCGATGTAATTTCAGTGTTTCATCCTCAATGTGTATGTAAAAAGAATACATTGAACCTGCAGTGATGTATCGGAAACTACTATTGGTCTCATAGGAAAGGATCAAAGCGCAGACTCTAAGAAGTCTCACTCTTCTTGCACTTAAGGCGGCATTGTGCCTTTTGTATGTAATTCCGATGTAATTTCAGTGTTTCTATCGTCAATGTGAATGTCCAAGGAATACATTGAACCTGCAGTGGTGTATCGGAAATTAATATTGGTCTCACAGAAATGGATGAAACACCGACTGTAGGAAGAGTTTCTATTTTCGTACTTAAGGCGGCATTGTGCCTTTTGTATTTAAATCCGATGCGATATCTGTGGATCATCGTCAATGTGAAGGTCCAAGGTATACATTGAAATTGCAGTGGTGTATCGGAAACTAATACTAGTCCCACAGGGAGTGCTCAAATCACCGACGGCAAAATGAGTCTCTATTCTTGTACTTAAGGCGGCATTGTGCCTTTTGTATTTAATTCCGATGCGATTTCAGTGTTTCATCGTCAATGTGAATGTCCAAGGAATACATTGAACCTGCAGTGGTGTATCGGAAACTAATACTGGTCCCACAGGGAATGATCAAAGCACCGACTGTAAGAAGAGTTTCGATTTTTGTACTTAAGGCGGCATTGTGCCCTTTCTACTTAATTCCGACGCGATATCTGTGTTTCATCGTCAATGTGAAGGTCCAAGGAATACATTGAACCTGCAGTGGTGTATCGGAAACGAATACTGGTCTCACAGGGAATGCTTAAAGCACCGACTGTAAGAAGAGTCTCTATTCTTGTACTTAAGGCGGCATTGTGCCTTTTGTATTTAATTCCGATGCGATTTCTGTGTTTCATCGTCAATGTGAAGGTCCAAGGAACACACTGAACCGGCAGTGGTGTATCGGAAACTAATACTGGTCTCACAGGAAAGGATCAATGCACAGACTCTAAGAAGTCTCACTCTTCTTGCACATAAGGCGGCATTCTGCTTTTTGTATTTAATTCCGATGTAATTTCAGTGTTTCATCGTCAATGTGTATTTGCAATGAATACATTGTACCTGCAGTGGTGTATCGGAAACTTATACTGGTCTCAGAGGGAATGCTCAATACACCGACTCTGGGAAGAGTCCCTATTCTTGAACTTAAGGCGGCATTTTGCGTTTTGTATTTAATTCCGAAGCGATTTCTGTGTTTCATCGTCAATGTGAAGGTCCGAGGTATACATTGAACCTGGAGTGGTGAATCGGAAACTAATACTGGTCTCATAGGAAAAGATCAAAGCACAGACCCTAAGAAGTCTCAATCTTCTTGCACTTAAGGCGGCATTGTGCCTTTTGTATTTAATTCCGATGTAATTTCAGTGTTTCATCGTCAATGTGTAAGTAAAAGAAATACATTGAACCTGCAGTGATTTACCGGAAACTAATACTGTGCTCATAGGAAAGGATCAAAGCACAGACTCTAAGAAGTCTCACTCTTCTTGCATTTAAGGCGGCATTGTGCCTTTTCTATGTAATTATGATGTAATTTCAGTGTTTCATCGTCAGTGTGAATGTCAAAGGAATACATTGAACCTGCAGTGGTGTATCGGAAACTAATACTGGTCTCACAGGAAGGGATCAAAACAAAGACAGTAAGAAGAGTCTTTATTCTTGTACTAAAGGCGGCATTGTGCCTTTTGTATTTAATTCCGATGCGATTTCTGTATTTCATCGTCAATGCGAAAGTCCAAGGAATACATTGAACCTGCAGTGGTGTATCGGAAACTAATACTGGTCAGTCAGGAAAGGATCAAACACAGACTCTAAGAAGTCTCACTCTTATTGCATTTAAGGTGGCATTGTGCCTTTTATATTTAACCCCGATGAAATTTCAGTGTTTCATCGTCAATGTGAATGTCCAAGGAATACATTGAACCTGCAGTGGTGTATCGGAAATTAATATTGGTCTCACAGAAATGGATAAAAGCACCGACTGTAAGTAGAGTCTCTATTCTCGTACTTAAGGCGGCATTGTGCCTTTTGTATTTAATTCCGATGCGATTCCTGTGTTTCATCGTCAATGTGAAGTTCCAAGGTATACACTGAAAGTGCAGTGGTGTATCGGAAACTAATACTGGTCTCACAGGGAATGCTCTAAGCACCGACTGTAAGAAGGGTCTCGATTCTTGTCCTTAAGGCGGCATTGTGCCCTTTCTACTTAATTCCGACGCGATTTCTGTGTTTCATCGTCAATGTGAAGGTCCAAGGAATACACTGAACCTGCAGTGGTGTATCGGAAACTAATACTGGTCTCACAGGAAGGGATCAATGCACAGACTCTAAGAAGTCTCACTCTTCTTGCACTTAAGCCGGCATTCTGCTTTTTGTATTTAATTCCTATGTAATTTCAGTGTTTCATCGTCAATGTGTATTTGCAATGAATACTTTGTACCTGCAGTGGTGTATCGGAAGCTAATACTGGTCTCACAGGGAATGCTCAATACACCGACTCTGAGAAGAGTCCCTGTTCTTGTACTTAAAGCGGCATTTTGCGTTTTGTATTTATTTCCGATGCGATTTCTGTGTTTCATCGTCAATGTGAAAGTCCGAGGTATACATGCAACCTGCAGTGGTGTATCGGAATCTAATACTGGTCTCATAGGAAAAGATCAAAGCACAGACCCTAAGAAGTATCACTCTTCTTGCACTTAAGGCGGCAATGTGCCTTTTGTATTTAATTCCGATGTAATTTCAGTGTTTCATCGTCAATGTGTAAGTAAAAGGAATACATTGAACCTGCAGTGGTGTATCGGAAACTAAAACTGTGCTCATAGGAAAGGATCAAAGCACAGACTCTAAGAAGTCTCACTCTTCTTGCATTTAAGGCGGCATTGTGCCTTTTCTATGTAATTATGATGTAATTTCAGTGTTTCGTCGTCAGTGTGAATGTCAAAGGAATACATTGAACCTGCAGTGGTGTATCGGAAACTAATACTGGTCTCACAGGAAGGGATCAAAACACCGACAGTAAGAAGAGTCTTTATTCTTGTACTAAAGGCGGCATTGTGCCTTTTGTATTTAATTCCGATGCGATTTCTGTATTTCATCGTCAATGCGAAAGTCCAAGGAATACATTGAACCTGCAGTGGTGTATCGGAAACTAATACTGGTCAGTCAGGAAAGGATCAAACACAGACTCTAAGAAGTCTCACTCTTATTGCATTTAAGGTGGCATTGTGCCTTTTGTATTTAACTCCGATGTAATTTCAGTGTTTCATCGTCAATGTGAATGTCCAAGGAATACATTGAACCTGCAGTGGTGTATCGGAAAATAATATTGGTCTCACAGAAATGGATAAAAGCACCGACTGTAAGTAGAGTCTCTATTCTCGCACTTAAGGCGGCATTGTGGCTTTTGTATTTAATTCCGATGCGATTTCTGTGTTTCATCGTCAATGTGAAGTTCCAAGGTATACACTGAAAGGGCAGTGGTGTATCGGAAGCTAATACTGGTCTCACAGGGAATGCTCAAAGCACCGACTCTAAGAAGAGTCTCTATTCTTGTACTTAAGGCGGCATTGTGCCTTTTGTATTTAATTCCGATGGGAATTCTGTGTTTCGTCGTCAATGTGAAGGTCCAAGGAATACATTGAACCTGCAATGGTGTATCGGAAACTAATACTGGTCCCACAGGAAAGAATCAAAGCACAGACTCTAAGAAGTCTCACACTTCTTGCACTTAAGGCGGCATTGTGCCTTTTGTATGTAATTCCGATGTAATTTCAGTGCTTCATCGTCAATGTGAAAGTCCAAGGAATACATTGAACTTGCAGTGGTGTATCGGAAACTAATATTGGTCTTACAGAAATGGATCAAAGCACCGACTGTAAGAAGAGTTTCTATTCTCGTACTTAAGGCGGCATTGTGCCTTTTGTATTTAAATCCGATGCGATATCTGTGGATCATCGTCAATGTGAAGGTCCAAGGTATACATGTGGTGTCACCGCCAGACACCACACTTGCTAGGTGGTAGCTTAAATCGGCCGCGGTCCATTTAGTACATGTCGGACCCGCGTGTCGCCACTGTGTAATCGCAGACCTAGCGCCACCACCAAGGCAGGTCTCGTGATACGAGAGAGCACTCGCCCCAGTTGTACGAGAACCTAGCTACCGACCAGATGTACGAAGCCTTTCTCTCTCATTAGCCGAGAGACAGAATAGCCATCAGCTAAGTTAATGGCTACGAACTAGCAAGGCGCCATTAGCCATACAGTGATTGTACTTAAAGTCTCCTGTGTATCGTCAAGATCGATGTACCACAATGATTGAGTAAAGTTAAGTATTAAACCTGCTCCGTACTTTTCTTCCTAACATTAATTACGTATCCTGTTCCAGTACTTCACGCCCGTCTGCGTTAGTCTAGCTTGCCTTTTCAGCCATCTCAACTTCACGGTGTCGTCCCAGATACCGACACAACATTGGCGACGAGGGAAAAGATTTCTTTCTGATTGCTTACATTTAATTGTGTCATGGCTTCGCCACATTCTCCAGATGTACTGTCCGAATTTTATCGCTTGCAGAATCAGCAGACGCAGGCGTTATTGGATGCCCTTGGACAGCTCGTCCAGGGTCAACGTACCATTCAAACCGATGCGGCCGCCGCCGCTTCACCGGTACCGCAGCCACAACCTGCCGTTGCACCACCATTTCGAAGTTTTGTCCACACCCTCGAGACTTGGCGGGAGTGGTCCCGCCAGTTTGCGTTCCACCTCTCTGCCTACAGAATTCAAGGTAATGAGCGGCAGCCGTTTTTGCTTTCTTGTGTCGGTGTGTCCACATACCGTGTGATAGTAAAATTGTTTCCCCGACGCGACGTAGCAACTCTGTCCTACGAGGAAATTTTGTCTGCATTAGATGCCTATTTCAAAGAAACAGTTAATGTGGTTGCAAAACGGTATACGTTCTTTCGTACAAAACGTACGGCCGGTCAAACTAATAGGGAGTGGGTAGCAACATTGCAAGGACTTACTAGGGACTGTGCCTTTGAATGTGACTGTGGTCTTTCTTATTCAGATACAATGGTGCGTGATGCAATTGCACAGAACGTTTCTGATGTTCGCATACGGGAGCAAATTTTGAAACTAGTTAATCCCTCCCTTCAACAAGTGATAGACATATTGGATAGACAGGACACACTCGACTGTGCTCAGGAATCTTTTGAAACTTCGCCAGCCGTGTGTAACATTAACCGGCCCGCTGGACGCGCTGCGCGGCCCGGTAACCGGGCCTCGCGCACGTCCGCACAGCTGCCGCCGCGCGCTAAGCCACGTGTGCCGCGCCAGCCCACAAATGTAGTGAAATCGTGCCCGCGGTGTGCTACTAGACATTCGCGTGAACATTGCCCGTCACGCCAAGCTATTTGCTTTTTCTGCAATAAGAAAGGACATGTTCAAAGTGTTTGCCAGAAAAAGCTCAGATCAGACAATCACAATCATTCCAGGCCCTTTGCTTCGCGCCGGAATCGAACCAGGGACACTCAGGCTCGTGGACCTTCGCCTATGGACATTCATGTCGTTAATTCCGCTTCGTCCAGTGACACTTTCTCTAACAGTGACTGTGATCGTCCCACAAAAACTGTGCGTCGACGTCGCCGGAAATCACGTTAATTAGCAAGTGATTCTGTACCAGTGTCTGTTCCAATTGCACAAAACAGTCGCTCTTGTCGTCAGCAAAACAATAAACTTTTTGTGGACTTAGACTTTGAAGGCAAAGTGATACCATTCCAGCTCGATACCGGAGCTGCAGTTTCATTGCTCAATCATGACACGTACAAACAACTGGGCAAACCTCCGTTGCGTTCCGCAAATGTTAAGCTAACTACATATTCCGGACAGACAATTCCTGTGTTAGGACAGTGCAGCCTTCTTGCAACATAGAAGGGACAAACAAAACTTGTGTCATTTTACGTTCTTCGTTCTTCTTCTGCAGTGAACTTGTTTGGTCTAGATTTGTTTCAGTTGTTTAACATGTCTATTGTAAATCAGGTGCTATCAGTGAATCAAACTGTGCCTTCAGACAGTGTTTCTAGTGTATGTGAAGAATTTGCAGACATTTTTGCACCGGGCTTAGGTTGCGCTAAAAACTATGAAGCACATTTGGAACTGGAAGGAAACGCGCAACCGAAATTTTTCAGAGCGCGCAATGTTCCCCACGCATTGCGTCAGGAGGTCGCAAGAACATTGACCAATGTAGAATCACAAGGTGTGAGTGAATGTGCGCAATGCCTCTTTCATTTCAGCTCCGCTTCATCGCTTACGCCGTACAGGTGTTCCGTTTCTCTGGACGACGGAATGCGAACGCGCCTTTCGCCAGTTGAAATCGGCGTTGCTTTCTAATACTTGCCTTACGCCATTCGATCCCCAGAAACCCCTTTTGTTGATGGTAGATGCATCGGATTTCGGGATCGGTGCTGTGCTTGCGCACAAAGTTGGCTCCCATGATCGCCCTATTGCCTTTGCGTCCAAATTGCTCTCGTCTGCGCAAAGAAATTATTCACAGATAGAGAAAGAAGCTTTGGCTCTCGTGTTTGGTGTTACTAAGTTCCATGATTTCTTGTATGGTCGTCACTTTACCATCATCACAGACCACAAACCTTTGACATCGCTTTTTCATCCGACCAAGCCTGTACCTCCACGTACAGCGCAGAAATTCATTCGCTGGTCTATTTTCCTCTCGCAGTACCGCTACGATATCTTGTATCGGTCCACTGCTAAGCACGGAAACGCCGATGCGTTGTCCCGTTTGCCTGTTGCTGAGGATAAAGCATTCGATTCTTCCGAACTTGCTTGCATGTTCATTGATTCGGAAACCGATGAAGTGGTCGAATCGTTTCCGATTGATTTTCGTCGTGTCGCTACAGCCACAGCTGCTGACCCTGTCCTTGCTACTGTTTTACGTTTTGTTGCTACGCAATGGCCTTTGTCAAAGTCTCGGATCGAGGATCCGTTGGTTCGCCGATTTTTTGCTCACAAGGGGAGACTTTTTGTTCGACGTGGTGTTTTGTTGTTGCGTTCTGATAATGATCAGTCCAGAATCGTGGTCCCACGTTCGTTACAGTCCTCTGTTTTACGGCTTCTTCACCAAGGACATTGGGGTATAGTGCGAACGAAACAACTTGCTCGTCAGCACTGTACTTGGTTCGGAATCGATGCTGCGATTACGAATATGTGTTCTTCGTGCCCGGCGTGTGCCGAACAACAGTCCGCACCGCCGCGGAAAGTCTTTGCGTGGCCACACGCCACTTCCCCTTGGCAACGCTTGCACATTGATTTTGCTGGTCCATTCTGGAATGCTCGATGGTTGGTTCTGGTCGACGCCTTCAGAAGTTTTCCTTTGTTGTCCGGATGTCTTCCACGACGTCCTCCGCCACCATCCAAGCGTTGTCTGCTATCTTTTGCATTGAAGGTCTTCCGCAGACTATTGTTTCCAACAATGGCCCACAATTCATGTCCGCAGAATTTCAGTCATTCTGCCAGGCCAATGGTATTCAACATCTGACATCCGCGCCGTTTTCGCCTCAGTCCAACGGTGCCGCTGAACGTTTGGTCCGGACTTTCAAGTCACAGATGTTGAAATTGAAAGAGTCGCATTCCCGGGAGGACGCATTGTTGCTCTTTTTGTCTTCGTATCGCTCTCAGCCCCGAGATGGTCGCTCGCCGGCTGAGTTGCTCCACGGTCGTCCTCATCCCACCTTGATGTCTTTGCTGCATCCGCCGCATCAGGTTCCTGTGCAGCGGCAGACTCCTGCTTTTGCTCCAGGCGACGTTGTATTTTATCGCAACTATCGAGGTTCACGGCGTTGGCTCGCAGGGCGCATTCTTCGCTGCCTCGGCCGCGCGATGTATTTGGTTTTGGGGGCCTCTGGTGCGGTGCGTCGGCATCTCAATCAGCTGCGCCTCTGTCGTCGCTCGGGTTCTGCCGCTCTCCGTCTGCTTTCAGCGACGGTGCCGTCCGGTCAGCGCCCTGGGGACCCATCTACTGGCTCGCCTCATCCCCAGGTGTTACCGACGATGCCTTCCATTTTGCGCCATGGCGACGCGCCGCCGCCGCCGCAGCAGCAGCAGCCGCCGCCGCCGCCGCTTGTTCTCCCGCCGGCGCCGCCCGCATTCGACGCTTCGTTGCAGCCGCCAAGCGCCTCCCAGGGTCACGCGCCGCCGATCGCTTCCCGTGACCAGCTGTCCTCCGCCATGGAACTCCCGCCCGCTCCGGACCACATGACGTCATCGCGCGTCGGCTACCCCGACGCAATGGAGGTTGATCCTTCGGTCCCTCCTGTCTCTTTACGGGCGCATACACCGCATGTTGACGTGCACCCTGGACTAGTTTTTCAGGCGTTTCCTAGCTCCCCTCGGACCGAATGGCCGGGTGCGGGTGGCACAGCCACGCCTGTTGTTAGGCTCCCCACCTCATCGCATACGTCAACATGTGGTCCTCCCCACGGCGGGCGGAAGCCTTATCACACGACCGTCCGCCGATTTGCGGGGGAGGAATGTGGTGTCACCGCCAGACACCACACTTGCTAGGTGGTAGCTTAAATCGGCCGCGGTCCATTTAGTACATGTCGGACCCGCGTGTCGCCACTGTGTAATCGCAGACCTAGCGCCACCACCAAGGCAGGTCTCGTGATACGAGAGAGCACTCGCCCCAGTTGTACGAGAACCTAGCTACCGACCAGATGTACGAAGCCTTTCTCTCTCATTAGCCGAGAGACAGAATAGCCATCAGCTAAGTTAATGGCTACGAACTAGCAAGGCGCCATTAGCCATACAGTGATTGTACCTAAAGTCTCCTGTGTATCGTCAAGATCGATGTACCACAATGATTGAGTAAAGTTAAGTATTAAACCTGCTCCGTACATTTCTTCCTAACATTAATTACGTATCCTGTTCCAGTACTTCACGCCCGTCTGCGTTAGTCTAGCTTGCCTTTTCAGCCATCTCAACTCCACGGTGTCGGCCCAGATACCGACACAACAATACATTGAAAGTGCAGAGGTGTATCGGAAACTAATACTGGTCCCACAGGGAGTGCTCAAAGCACCGACTGTAAGAAGAGTCTCGATTCTTGTACTTAAGGCGGCATTGTGCCCTTTCTACTTAATTCCGACGCGATATCTGTGTTTCATCGTCAATGTGAAGGTCCAAGGAATACATTGAACCTGCAGTGGTGTATCGGAAACGAATACTGGTCTCACAGGGAATGCTTAAAGCACCGACTGTAAGAAGAGTCTCTATTCTTGTACTTAAGGCGGCATTGTGCCTTTTGTATTTAATTCCGATGCGATTTCTGTGTTTCATCGTCAATGTGAAGATCCAAGGAATACACTGAACCTGCAGTGGTGTATCGGAAACTAATACTGGTCTCACAGGAAGGGATCAATGCACAGACCCTAAGAAGTCTCACTCTTCTTGCACTTAAGGCGGCATTCTGCTTTTTGTATTTAATTCCTATGTAATTTCAGTGTTTCATCGTCAATGTGTATTTGCAATGAATACATTGTACCTGCAGTGGTGTATCGGAAATTAATACTGGTCTCACAGGGAATGCTCAATACACCGAGTCTGAGAAGAGTCCCTATTCTTGTACTTAAGGCAGCATTTTGCGTTTTGTATTTAATTCCGATGCGATTTCTGTGTTTCATCGTCAATGTGAAGGTCCGAGGTATACATTAAACCTGCAGTGGTGTATCGGAATCTAATACTGGTCTCATAGGAAAAGATCAAAGCACAGACCCTAAGAAGTCTCACTCTCCTTGCACTTAAGGCGGCATTGTGCCTTTTGTATTTAATTCCGATGTAATTTCAGTGTTTCATCGTCAGTGTGAATGTCAAAGGAATACATTGAACCTGCAGTGGTGTATCGGAAACTGATACTGGTCTCACAGGAAGGGATCAAAACACCGACAACAAGAAGAGTCTTTATTTTTGTACTAAAGGCGGCATTGTGCCTTTTGTATTTAATTCCGATGCGATTTCTGTATTTCATCGTCAATGCGAAAGTCCAAGGAATACATTGAACCTGCAGTGGTGTATCGGAAACTAATACTGGTCAGTCAGGAAAGGATCAAACACAGACTCTAAGAAGTCTCACTCTTATTGCATTTAAGGTGGCACTGTGCCTTTTGTATTTAACTCCGATGTAATTTCAGTGTTTCATCGTCAATGTGAAAGTCCAAGGAACACATTGAACTTGCAGTGGTGTATCGGAAACTAATATTGGTCTCACAGAAATGGATCAAAGCACCGACTGTAAGAAGAGTTTCTATTCTCGTGCTTAAGGCGTTATTGTGCCTATTGTATTTAATTCCGATGTAATTTCAGTGTTTCATCGTCAATGTGTATGTCCAAGGAATACATTGAAACTGCAGTGGTGTTTCGGAAACTAATACTGGTCTCACAGGGAATACTCAAAGCACCGACTGTAAGAAGAGTGTCTGTTCTTGTACTTAAGGCGGCATTGTGCCTTTTCTATTTAATTCCGACGCGATATCTGTGTTTCATCGCCAATGTGAAGGTCCAAGGAATACATTGAACCTGCAGTGGTGTATCGGAAACGAATCCTGGTCTCACAGGGAGTGCTTAAAGCACCGACTGTAAGAAGAGTCTCTATTCTTGTACCTATGGCGGCATTGTGCCTTTTGTATTTAATTCCGATGCGATTTCTGTGTTTCATCGTCAAAGTGAAGGTCCAAGGAATACATTGAACCTGCAGTGGTGTATCGGAAACTAATACTGGTCTCACAGGAATGGATCAAAGCACAGACTTTAAGAAGTCTCACTCTTCTTGCACTTAAGGCGGCATTCTGCCTTTCGTATTTAATTCCTATGTAATTTCAGTGTTTCATCGTCAATGTGTATTTCCAAGGAATACATTGAACCTGCAGTGGTGTATCGGAAACTAATACTGGTCTCACAGGGAATGCTCAAAGCACCGACACTGAGAAGAGTCTCTATTCTTGTACTTAAGGCGGCATTTTGCGTTTTGTACTTTATTCCGATGCGATTTCTGTGTTTCATCGTCAATGTGAAGTCCAAGGTAGACATTGAACCTTCAGTGGTGTATCGGAAACTAATACTGGTCTCACAGGAAAGGATCACAGCACAGACTCTTAGAAGTCTCCTCTTCCTGCACTTAAGGCGGCATTGTGCCTTTTGTATTTAATTCCGATGTAATTTCAGTGTTTCGTCATCAATGTGTATGTAAAAGGAATACATTGAACCTGCAGTGGTGTATTGGAAACTAATACTGGTCTCATAGGAAAGGATCAAATCACAGACTCTAAGAATTCTCACTCTTCTTGAACTTAAGGCGGCATTGCGCCTTTTGTATTTATTTCCGATGTAATTTCAGTGTTTCATCGTCAATGTGTAAGTAAAAGGAATACATTGAACCTGCAGTGGTGTATCGGAAACTAATACTGGTCTTACAGGAAAGGATCAATGCACTGACTCTAAGAAGTCTCATTCTTCTTGCACTTAAGGCGGCATTTTGCATTTTGTATCTCCTTCCGATGTAATTTCAGTGTTTCATCCTCAATGTGTATGTAAAAGGAAATCCATTGAACCTGCAGTGATGTATCGGAAACTAATATTGGTCTCATAGCAAAGGATCAGAGCGCAGACTCTAAGAAGTCTCACTCTTCTTGCACTTAAGGTGGCATTGTGCAATTTGTATGTAATTCCGAATTAATTTCAGTGTTTCATCGTCAATGTGAATGTCCAATACATTGAACCTGCAGTGGTGTATCGGAAATTAATATTTGTCTCACAGAAATGGATCAAAGCACCGACTGTAAGAAGAGTTTCTATTCTCGTACTTAAGGCGGCATTGTGCCTTTTCTATTTAATTCCGACGCGATATCTGTGTTTCATCGCCAATGTGAAGGTCCAAGGAATACATTGAACCTGCAGTGGTGTATCGGAAACGAATACTGGTCTCACAGGGAGTGCTTAAAGCACCGACTGTAAGAAGAGTCTCTATTCTTGTACTTATGGCGGCATTGTGCCTTTTGTATTTAATTCCGATGCGATTTCTGTGTTTCATCGTCAAAGTGAAGGTCCAAGGAATACATTGAACCTGCAGTGGTGTATCGGAAACTAATACTGGTCTCACAGGAATTGATCAAAGCACAGACTCTAAGAAGTCTCACTCTTCTTGCACTTAAGGCGGCATTCTGCCTTTTATATTTAATTCCTATGTAATTTCAGTGTTTCATCGTCAATGTGTATTTCCAAGGAATACATTGAACCTGCAGTGGTGTATCGGAAACTAATACTGGTCTCACAGGGAATGCTCAAAGCACCGACACTGAGAAGAGTCTCTATTCTTGTACTTAAGGCGGCATTTTGCGTTTTGTATTTTATTCCGATGCGATTTCTGTGTTTCATCGTCAATGTGAAGTCCAAGGTATTCATTGAACCTTCAGTGGTGTATCGGAAACTAATACTGGTCTCACAGGAAAGGATCAAAGCACAGACTCCTAGAAGTCTCCTCTTCTTGCCCTTAAGGCGGCATTGTGCCTTTTGTATTTAATTCCGATGTAATTTCAGTGTTTCATCATCAATGTGTATGTAAAAGGAATACATTGAACCTGCAGTGGTGTATCGGAAACGAATACTGGTCTCACAGGGAGTGCTTAAAGCACCGACTGTAAGAAGAGTCTCTATTCTTGTACTTATGGCGGCATTGTGCCTTTTGTATTTAATTCCGATGCGATTTCTGTGTTTCATCGTCAAAGTGAAGGTCCAAGGAATACATTGAACCTGCAGTGGTGTATCGGAAACTAATACTGGTCTCACAGGAATGGATCACAGCACCGACTGTAAGAAGAGTCTCTATTCTCATACTTAAGGCGGCATTGTGCCTTTTGTATTTAATTCCGATGTAATGTTAGTGTTTCATCGTCAATGTGTATGTGAAAGGATTACATTGAACCTGCAGTGGTGTATCGGAAAATAATATTGGTCTTACAGAAATGGATTAAAGCACAGACTGTAAGAAGATTCGCTATTCTCGTACTTAAGGCGGCATTGGGCCTGTTGTATTTAATTCCGATGCGATTTCTGTGTTTCATCGTCAATGTGAAGGTCCAAGGAATACACTGAACCTGCAGTGGTGTATCGGAAATTAATACTGGTCCTACAGGAAAGGATCAAAGCACAGACTCTAAGAAGTCTCACTCTTCTTGCACTTAAGGCGGCATTGTGCCTTTTGAATGTAATTCCGATGTAATTTCAGTGTTTCATCCTCAATGTGTATGTAAAAGGAAATCCATTGAACCTGCAGTGATGTATCGGAAACTAATATTGGTTTCATCGGAAAGGATCAAAGCGCAGACTCTAAGAAGTCTCACTCTTCTGGCACTTAAGTCGGCATTTTGCGTTTTGTATTTTATTCCGATGCGATTTCTGTGTTTCATCGTCAATGTGAAGTCCAAGGTATTCATTGAACCTTCAGTGGTGTATCGGAAACTAATACTGGTCTCACAGGAAAGGATCAAAGCACAGACTCCTAGAAGTCTCCTCTTCTTGCCCTTAAGGCGGCATTGTGCCTTTTGTATTTAATTCGGATGTAATATCAGTGTTTCATCGTCAATGTGTATTTGCAATGAATACATTGAACCTGCAGTAAGGTATCGGAAGCTAATACTGGTCTCACAGGGAATGCTCAAAGCACCGACTCTGCGAAGAGTCTCTATTCTTGCACTTAAGGCGGCATTTTGCGTTTTGTATTTTATTCCGATGCGATTTCTGTGTTTCATCGTCAATGTGAAGTTCCGAGGTATACATTGAACCTGCAGTGGTATATCGGAAACTATTACTGGTCTGACAGGGAATTCTCAAAGCACCGATTGATATAAGAGTCTCGACTCATGTTCTTAAGGGGGCATTGCGCCTTTTGTTTTTATTTCCATAGCGATTTATGTGTTTCATCTTCAAAGTGAAGGTCCAAGGAATACATTAAACGTGCAGTGGTGTATCGGAAGCTAATACTGGTCTCACAGGAAAGGACCAAAGCACAGACACTAAGAAGTCTCACTCATCTTGCATTTAAGGCGGCATTGTGCCTTTTGTATTTAATTTTGATGTAATTTCAGTGTTTCATCGTCAATGTGAATGTCCAAGGAATACATTGAACCTGCAGTGGTGTATCGGAAACTAATACTGGTCTCACAGGAAAGGATCAAAGCACAGACTCTAAGAAGTCTCACTCTTCTTGCATTTATGGCGTCATTGTGTCTTATGTATTTAATCCCGATGTAATTTCTGTGTTTCATCGTCAATGTGAAGCCCAAGGAATACATTGAACCTGCAGTGGTGTATCGGAAACTAATACTGTTGTCATAGGAGAGCATCAAAGCACAGACTCTAAGAAGTCTCACTCATTTGCATTTAAGGCGGCATTGTGCCTTTTCTATGTAATTATGATGTAATTTCAGTGTTTCATCGTCAATGTGAATGTCAAAGTAATACATTGAACCTGCAGTGGTGTATCGGAAACTAGTACTGGTCTCACAGGAAGGGATCAAACACCTACATTAAGAAGTGTTTCTATTCTTGTACTAAAGGCGGCATTGTGCCTTTTGTATTTAATTCCGATGAGATTTCTGTATTGCATCGTCAATGCGAAGGTCCAAGGAATACATTGAACCTGCAGTGGTGTATCTTAAACTACTACTGGTCTGTCAGGAAAGGATCAAAGCACAGACTCTAAGAAGTCTCACTCTTCTTGCACTTAAGGCGGCATTGTGCCTTTTGTATGTAATTCCGATGTAATTTCAGTGTTCCATTGTCAATGTGAATGTCCAAGGAATACATTGAACCTGCAGTGGTGTATCGGAAAATAATATTGGTCTCACAGAAATGGATCAAAGCACCGACTGTAAGAAGAGTCTCTATTCTCGTACTTATGGCGGCATTGTGCCATTTGTATTTAATTCCGATGCGGTTTCTGTGTTTCATCGTCAATTTGAAGGGCCAAGGAATACATTGAACCTGCAGTAGTGTATCGGAAACTAATACTGCTCCCACAGGAAAGGATCAAAGCACAGACTCTAAGAAGTCTCACTCTTCTTGCACTTAAGGCGGCATTGTTCCTTTTGTATTTAATTCCGATGTAATTTCAGCGTTTCATCGTCAATGTGAATGTCCAAGGAATACATTGAACCTGCAGTGGTGTATCGGAAACTAATACTGGTCTCACAGGAAAGGATCAAAGCACAGACTCTAAGAAGTCTCACTCCTCTTGCATTTAAGGCGTCATTGTGCCTTTTGTATTTAATTCCGATGTAATTTCTGTGTTTCATCGTCAATGTGAAGGTCCAAGGAATACATTGAACCTGCAGTGGTGTATCGGAAACTAATACTGGTCTCACAGGAAAGGATCAAAGCACAGACTCTAAGATGTCTCACTCTTCTTGCACTTAAGGCGGCATTATTCCTTTTGTATTTAATTCCTTTGTAATTTCAGTGTTTCATCGTCAATGTGTATATAAAAGGAACACATTGAACCTGCAGTGGGGTTCGGAAACTAATACTGGTCTCATAGGAAAGGATCAAATCACAGACTCTAAGAAGTCTCACTCTTCTTGCACTTAAGGCGGCATTGTGCCTTTTGTATTTAATTCGGATGTAATGTTAGTGTTTCAACGTCAATGTTTATGTAAATGGAATACATTGAACCTGCAGTGGTGTATCGGAAACTAATACTGGTCTCATAGGAAAGGATCAAAGCACAGACTCTAAGAAGTCTCACTCTTCTTGCATTTAAGGCGGCATTGTGCCTTTTGTATTTAATTCCGATGTAATTTCAGTGTTTCATCGTCAATGTGAATGTCCAAGGAATACATTGAACCTGCAGTGGTGTATCGGAAACTAATAGTGGTCTCACAGGAAAGGATCAAAGAAACGACTGTAAGAAGAGTCTATATTCTTGTACTTAAGGCGACATTGTGCCTTTTGTATTTAATTCCGTTGTAATTGCAGTTTTTCATCGTCAATGTGAATGTCCAAGGAATACATTGAACCTGCAGTGGTGTATCGGAAACTAGTACTTGTCTCACAGGAAAGGATCAATGCACAGTCTCTAAGAAGTCTGACACTTCTTGCATTTAATGCGGCATTGTGCCATTTGTATTTAATTTTGATGTAATTTCAGTGTTTCATCGTCAATGTGAATGTCCAAGGAATACATTGAACCAGCAGTGGTGTATCGGAAACTAATACTGGTCCCACAGGAAAGGATCAAAGCACAGACTCTAAGAAGTTTCACTCTTCTTGCATTTAAGGCGTCATTGTGCCTTTTGTATTTTATTCCGATATAATTTCTGTGTTTCATCGTCAATGTGAAGGTCCAAGGAATACATTGAACCTACAGTGGTGTATCGGAAAATAATACTGGTCTCACAGGAAACGATCAAAGCACAGACCCTAAGAAGTCTCACTCTTCTTGCACTTAAGGCGGCATTATTCCTTTTGTATTTAATTCCGATGTAATTTCAGTGTTTCATCGTCAATGTGTATGTAAAAGGAACACATTGAACCTGCAGTGGTGTTCGGAAACTAATACTGGTCTCATTGGAAAGGATCAAATCAAAGACTCTAAGAAGTCTCACTCTTCTTGCCTTTAAGGCGGCATTGTGCCTTTTGTATTCAATTCCGATGTAATTTCTGTGTTTCAGCGACAATGTGAATGTCCAAGGAATACATTGAACCTGCAGAGGTGTATCGGAAACTAATACTGGTCTCACAGGAATGGATCAAAGAACCGACTGTAAGAAGAGTCTTTATTCTTGTACTTAAGGCGGCATTGTGCCTTTTGTATTTAATTCCGATGCGATTTCTGTGTTTCGTCGTCAATGTGACGGTCCAAGAAATACATTGAACCTGCAGTGGTGTATCGGAAACAAATACTGGTCTCATAGGAAAGAATCAAAGCACTGACTCCAATAAGTCTCACTCTGCTTACACTTAAGGCTGCATTGTGCCTTTTGTATTTATTTCCTATGTAATTTCAGTGTTTCATCGTCAATGTGTATGTAAAGGGAATTCATTGAACCTGAAGTGGTGTATCGGAAACTAATACTGGTCTCATAGGAAAGGAACAAAGCACAGACTCTAAGAAGTCTCACTCTTCTTGTATTTAAGGCGGCATTGTGCCTTTTGTATTTAATTCCGATGTAATTTCAGTGTTTCATCGTCACTGTGAATGTCCAAGGAATACATTGAACCTGCAGTGGTGTATCGGAAACTAATACTGGTCTCACAGGGGCTGCTCAAAGCACCGACTGTAAGAAGAGACTCTATTCTTGTACTTAAGACGGCATTGTGCCTTTTCTATTTAATTCCGATGCGATTTCTGTGTTTCATCGTCAATGTGATTGTCCAAGGGATACATTGAACCTGCTGTGGTCTATATGAAACTAATACTTGTCTCACAGGAAAGCATCAAAACACAGAATCTAAGAAATCTCACTCTTCTTGCACTTAAGGGGGCATTGTGCCTGTTGTATTTAATTCCGATGTAATTTCAGTGTTTCATCTTCAATGTGTATGTAAAAGAAATACATTGAAACTGAGTGGTGTATCGGAAAGTAATACTGGTCTCATAGGAAAGGATCAAGGCACAGACTCTAAGAAGTCTCACTCTCCTTGAACTTAATGCGGCATTGTGCCTCTTGTTTTTAATTCCGATGTAATTTCAGTGTTTCATCGTCAATGTGAACGTCCAAGGAATACATTGAACTTGCAGTGGTGTATCGGAAACTAATACTTGCCTGACAGGAAAGGATCAAAGCACATACTCTAAGAAGTCTCACTCTTCTTGTACGTATGGCGTCATTGTGCCATTTGTATTTAATTCCGAGGCAATTTCAATGTTTCATCGTCAATGTGAATGACCAAGGAATACATTGAACCTGCAGTGGTGAATCGGAAACTAATACTGGTCTCACAGGGAAGGATCATAGCACAGACTCTCGGAAGTCTCACTCTTCTTGCACTTAAGGCGGCATTGTGCCTTTTGTATTTAATTCCGATGTAATTTCAGTGTTACATCGTCAATTTGAAGGTCCAAGTAATACATTGAGCCTGCCGTGGTGTATCGAAAACTAATACTGGTCTCACAGGGAGTGTTCAAGGCACAGACTGTAAGAAGAGTCTCTATTCTTGTACTTAAGGGGGCATTGTGCCTTTTGTATTTAATTCCGATGCGATTTCTGTGTTTCATCGCCAATGTGAAGGTCCAAGGATTACTTTGAACCTGCAGTGGTGTATCGGAAACTAATATTGGTCTCACAGGAAAGGAACAAAGCACAGAGTCAAAGAAGTCTCACTCTTCTTGAATTTAAGGCGGCATTGTGCCTTTTGTATTTAATTCCGATGTAATTTCTGTGTTTCATTGTCAATGTGAATGTCCAAGGAATACATTGAACCTGCAGTGGTGTATCGGAAACTAATACTGGTCTCACAGGAAAGGATCAAAGAACCGACTGTAAGAAGAGTCTCTATTCTTGTACTTAATGCGGCATTGTGCCTTTTGTATTAAATTCCGATGCGATTTCTGTGTTTCATCGTCAATGTGAAGGTCTAAGGAATACATTGAACCTGCAGTGGTGTATCGGAAACTAATACTGGTCTCACAGGAAAGGATCAATGCACAGACTCTAAGAAGTCGCACTCTTCTTGCACTTAAGGCGGCATTGTGCCTTTTGTATTTAATTCCGATGTAATTTCAGTGTTTCATCCTCAATGTGTATGTAAAAAGAATACATTGAACCCGCAGTGATGTATCGGAAACTAATATTGGTCTCATAGGACAGGATCAAAGCGCAGACTCTAAGAAGTCTCAGTCTTCTTGCACTTAAGGCGGCATTGTGCTTTTGTATTTAATTCCGATGTAATATCTGTGTTTCATCGACAATGTGAATGTCCAAGGAATACATTGAACCTGCAGAGGTGTATCGGAAACTAATACTGGTCTCACAGGAAAGGATCAAAGCACAGACTCTAAGAAGTCTCACTCCTCTTGCATTTAACGCGTCATTGTGCCTTTCGTATTTCATTCCGATGTAATTTCTGTTTTTCATCGTCAATGTGAAGGTCCAAGGAATAAATTGAACCTGCAGTGGTGTATCGGAAAATAATACTGGTCTCACAGGATAGGATCAAAGAACCGACTGTAAGAAGAGTCTATATTCTTGTACTTAAGGCGACATTGTGCCTTTTGTATTTAATTCCGATGTAATGTCAGTGTTTCATCGTCAATGTGTATGTAAAAGGAACACATTGAACCTGCAGTGGTGTACGGAAACTAATACTGGTCTCATAGGAAAGGATCAAATCACAGACACTAAGAAGTCTCAATCTTCTTGCACTTATGGCGGCATTGTGCCTTTTGTATTTAATTCCGATGTAATGTTAGTGTTTCATCGTCAATGTGTATGTAAAAGGAATACATTGAACCTGCAGTGGTGAATCGGAAACTAATACTGGTCTCATAGGAAAGGATCAAAGCACAGACTCTAAGAAGTCTCACTCTTCTTGCCTTTAGGGCGGCATTGTGCCTTTTGTATTTAATTCCGATGTAATTTCTGTGTTTCATCGACAATGTGAATGTCCAAGGAATACATTGAACCTGCAGAGGTGTATCGGAAACTAATACTGGTCTCACAGGAAAGGATCAAAGAACCGACTGTAAGAAGAGTCTACATTCTTGTACTTAAGGCGGCATTGTGCCTTTTGTATTTAATTCCGATGCGATTTCTGTGTTTCGTCGTCAATGTGACGGCCCAAGAAATACATTGAACCTGCAGTGGTGTATCGGAAACTAATACTGGTCTCATAGGAAAGAATCAAAGCACTGACTCCAATAAGTCTCACTCTTCTTGCACTTAAGGCTGCATTGTGCCTTTTGTATTTATTTCCTATGTAATTTCAGTGTTTCATCGTCAATGTGTATGTAAAGGGAATTCATTGAACCTGAAGTGGTGTATCGGAAACTAATACTGGTCTCATAGGAAATAATCAAAGCACAGTCTCTAAGAAGTCTCACTCTTCTTGCATTTAAGGCGGCATTGTGCCTTTTGCATTTAATTCCGATGTAATTTCAGTGTTTCATCGTCACTGTGAATGTCCAAGGATACATTGAACCTGCAGTGGTGTATCGGAAACTAATACTGGTCTCACAGGGGCTGCTCAAAGCACCGACTGTAAGCAGAGACCCTATTCTTGTACTTAAGACGGCATTTTGCCTTTTCTATTTAATTCCGATGCGATTTCTGTGTTTCATCGTCAATGTGATTGTCCAAGGGATACATTCAACCTGCTCTGGTCTATATGAAACTAATACTTGCTCACAGGAAAGCATCAAAGCACAGAATATAAGAAATCTCACTCTTCTTGCACATAAGGGGGCATTGTGCCTGTTGTATTTAATTCTGATGTAATTTCAGTGTTTCATCTTCAATGTGTATGTAAAAGGAATACATTGAAACTGAGTGGTGTATCGGAATGTAATACTGGTCTCATAGGAAAGGATCAAGGCACAGACTCTAAGAAGTCTCACTCTTCTTGAACTTAATGCGGCATTGTGCCTTTTGTTTTTAATTCCGATGTAATTTCAGTGTTTCATCGTCAATGTGAACGTCCAAGGAATACATTGAACTTGCAGTGGTGTATCGGAAACTAATACTTGCCTGACAGGAAAGGATCAAAGCACATACTCTAAGAAGTCTCACTCTTCTTGTACTTATGGCGTCATTGTGCCATTTGTATTTAATTCCGAGGTAGTTTCAATGTATCATCGTCAATGTGAATGTCCAAGGAATACATTGAACCTGCAGTGGTGAATCGGAAACTAATACTGGTCTCACAGGAAAGGATCATAGCACAGACTCTCGGAAGTCTCACTCTTCTTGCACTTATGGCGGCATTGTGCCTTTTGTATTTAATTCCGATGTAATTTCAGTGTTACATCGTCAATGTGAAGGTCCAAGTAATACATTGAGCCTGCCGTGGTGTATCGAAAACTAATACTGGTCTCACAGGGAGTGTTCAAGGCACAGACCGTAAGAAGAGTCTCTATTCTTGTACTTAAGGGGGCATTGTGCCTTTTGTATTTAATTCCGATGCGATTTCTGTGTTTCATCGCCAATGTGAAGGTCCAAGGATTACTTTGAACCTGCAGTGGTGTATCGGAAACTAATATTGGTCTCACAGGAAAGGATCAAAGCACAGAGACAAAGAAGTCTCGCTCTTCTTGAATTTAAGGCGGTATTGTGCCTTTTGCATTTAATTCCGATGTAATTTCAGTGTTTCATTGTCAATGTGAATGTCCAAGGAATACATTGAACCTGCAGTGGTGTATCGGAAACTAATACTGGTCTCACAGGAAAGGATCAATGCACAGTCTCTAAGAAGTCTCACTCTTCTTGCACTTAAGGCGGCATTGTGCCTTTTGTATTTAATTCCGATGTAATTTCAGTGTTTCATCCTCAATGTGTATGTAAAAAGAATACATTGAACCCGCAGTGATGTATCGGAAACTAATATTGAACTCATAGGACAGGATCAAAGCGCAGACTCTAAGAAGTCTCAGTCTTCTTGCACTTAAGGCGGCATTGTGCCTTTTGTATGTAATTCCGATGTAATTTCAGTGTTTCATCGTCAATGTGAATGTCCAAGGAATACATTGAACCTGCAGTGGTGTATCGGAAAATAATGTTGGTCTCACAGAAATGGATCAAAGCACCGACTGTAAGAAGAGTCACTATTCTCGTACTTAAGGCGGCATTGTGCCATTTGTATTTAATTCCGTTGCGATTTCTGTGTTTCATCGTCAGTGTGAAGGTCCAAGGAATACATTGAACCTGCAGTGGTGTATCGGAAACTAATACTGCTCCCACAGGAAAGGATCAAAGCACAGACTCTAAGAAGTCTCACTCTTCTTGCACTTAAGGCGGCATTGTTCCTTTTGTATTTAATTCCGATGTAATTTCAGCGTTTCATCGTCAATGTGAATGTCCAAAGAATACATTGAACCTGCAGTGGTGTATCGGAAACTAATACTGGTCTCACAGGAAAGGATCAAAGCACAGACTCTAAGAAGTCTCACTCCTCTTGCATTTAGCGCGTCATTGTGCCTTTCGTATTTAATTCCGATGTAATTTCTGTGTTTCATCGTCAATGTGAAGGTCCAAGGAATAAATTGAACCTGCAGTGGTGTATCGGAAAATAATACTGGTCTCACAGGATAGGATCAAAGAACCGACTGTAAGAAGAGTCTATATTCTTGTACTTAAGGCGACATTGTGCCTTTTGTATTTAATTCCGATGTAATGTCAGTGTTTCATCGTCAATGTGTATGTAAAAGGAACACATTGAACCTGCAGTGGTGTTCGGAAACTATTACTGGTCTCATAGGAAAGGATCAAATCACAGACACTAAGAAGTCTCAATCTTCTTGCACTTATGGCGGCATTGTGCCTTTTGTATTTAATTCCGATGTAATGTTAGTGTTTCATCGTCAATGTGTATGTAAAAGGAATACATTGAACCTGCAGTGGTGAATCGGTAACTAATACTGGTCTCATAGGAAAGGATCAAAGCACAGACTCTAAGAAGTCTCACTCTTCTTGCCTTTAGGGCGGCATTGTGCATTTTGTATTTAATTCCGATGCGATTTCTGTGTTTCGTCGTCAATGTGACGGCCCAAGAAATACATTGAACCAGCAGTGGTGTATCGGAAACTAATACTGGTCTCATAGGAAAGAATCAAAGCACTGACTCCAATAAGTCTCACTCTTCTTGCACTTAAGGCTGCATTGTGCCTTTTGTATTTATTTCCTATGTAATTTCAGTGTTTCATCGTCAATGTGTATGTAAAGGGAATTCATTGAACCTGAAGTGGTGTATCGGAAACTAATACTGGTCTCATAGGAAATAATCAAAGCACAGTCTCTAAGAAGTCTCACTCTTCTTGCATTTAAGGCGGCATTGTGCCTTTTGTATTTAATTCCGATGTAATTTCAGTGTTTCATCGTCACTTTGAATGTCCAAGGAATACATTGAACCTGCAGTGGTGTATCGAAAACTAATACTGGTCTCACAGGGAGTGTTCAAGGCACAGACTGTAAGAAGAGTCTCTATTCTTGTACTTAAGGGGCCATTGTGCCATTTGTATGTAATTCCGATGCGATTTCTGTGTTTCATCGCCAATGTGAAGGTCCAAGGATTACTTTGAACCTGCAGTGGTGTATCGGAAACTAATATTGGTCTCACAGGAAAGGACCACAGCACAGACACTAAGAAGTCTCACTCTTCTTGCATTTAAGGAGGCATTGGTACTTTTGTTTTTAATTTTGATGTAATTTCAG
Source organism: Schistocerca americana (assembly GCF_021461395.2). NCBI lineage: Eukaryota > Metazoa > Arthropoda > Insecta > Orthoptera > Acrididae > Schistocerca > Schistocerca americana. Next base: position 727,428,328 of record NC_060123.1, on the reverse strand, counting down.
AGTTTCATCGTCAATGTGAATGTCCAAGGAATACATTGAACCTGCAGTGGTGTGTCGGAAACTAGTACTGGTCTCACAGGAAAGGGTCAATGCACAGTCTCTAAGAAGTCTCACTCTTCTTGCATTTAATGCGGCATGGTGCCTTTTGTATTTAATTTTGATGTAATTTCAGTGTTTCATCGTCAATGTGAATGTCCAAGGAATACATTGAAACTGCAGTGGTGTATCGGAAACTAATGCTGGTCTCACAGGTAAGGATCAAAGCACAGACTCTAAGAAGTCTCACTCTTCTTGCATTTAAAGCGTCATTGTGCCTTTTGTATTTATTTCCGATGTAATTTCTGTGTTTCATCGACAATGTGAAGGTCCGAGGAATACATTGAGCCTGCAGTCGTGTATCGGAAAATAATACTGGTCTCACGGGATAGGATCAAATAACCGACTGTAAGAAGAATCTATATTCTGGTACTTAAGGCGGCATTGTGCCTTTTGTATTTAATTCCGATGCGATTTCTATGTTTCGTCGTCAATGTGACGGTCCAAGAAATACATTGAACCTGCAGTGGTGTATCGGAAACTAATACTGGTCTCATAGGAAAGAATGAAAGCAAAAACTCCAATAAGTCTCACCCTTCTTGCACTTAAGGCGGCATTGTGCCTCTTGTATTTATTTCCTATGTAATTTCAGTGTTTCATCGTCAATGTGTATGTAAAAGGAATTCATTGAACCTGCAGTGGTGTATCGGAAACTAATACTGGTCTCATAGAAAAGGATCAAAGCACCGACTCTAAGAAGAGTCTATATTCTTACACTGAAGGTGGCATTGTGCCTTTTGTATTTAATTCCGATGCGATTTCTGTGTTTCGTCGTCAATGTGAAGGTCCAAGGAATACATTGAACCTGCAGTGGTGTATCGGAAACTAATACTGGTCTCACAGGAAAGGATCAAAACACAGACTCTAAGAAGTCTCACTCTTCTTGCATTTAAGGCGTCATTGTGCCTTTTGTATTTAATTCCGATGTAATTTCTGTGTTTCATCGTCACGGTGAAGGTCCAAGGAATACATTGAACCTGCAGTGGTTTATCGGAAACTAATACTGGTCTCACAGGAAAGGATCAATGCACAGGCTCTAAGAAATCTCACTCTTCTTGCACTTAGGGAGGCATTGTGCCTTTTGTCTTTAATTCCGATGTAATTTCAGTGTTTCATCCTCAATGTGTATGTAAAAAGAATACATTGAACCTGCAGTGATGTATCGGAAACTAATATTGGTCTCCTAGGAAAGGATCAAAGCGCAGACTCTAAGAAGTCTCACTCGTCTTGCACTTAAGGCGGCATTGTGCCTTTTGTATGTAATTCCGATGTAATTTCAGTGTTTCATCGTCAATGTGAATGTCCAAGGAATACATTGAACCTGCAGTGGTGTATCGGAAACTAATATTGGACTCACAGAAATGCATCAAAGCACCGACTGTAAGATGAGTATCTATTCTCGTACTTAAGGTGGCACTGTGCCTTTTGTATTTAATTCCTATGCGATTTCTGTATTTCATCGTATATGTGAAGGTCCAATTAATACATTGCACCCGCAATGGTGTATCTGAACCTAATACTGGTCTCACAGGAAAGGATCAAAGCACGGACTCTAGGAAGTCTCACTCTTCTTGCACTAAAGGCGGCATTGTGTCTTTTGTATTTACATCCGATGCGATTTCAGTGTTTCATCGTTAATGTGTATGTCCAAGGAAAACATTGAACCTGCAGTGGTGTATCGGAAACTAATACTGGTCCCACAGGGAATGCTCAAAGCGCCGACTGTAAGAAGAGTCTCGATTTTAGTACTTAAGGCGGCATTGTGCCTTTTATTCTTAATTCCGACGCGATACCTGTGTTTCATCGTCAATGTGAAGGTCCAAGGAATACATTGAACCTGCGGTGGTGTATCGGAAACGTACACTGGTCTTACAGGGAATGCTTAAAGCACCGACTGTAAGAAGAGTCTGTATTCTTGTACTTAAGGCGGCATTGTGGGTTTTGTATTTAATTCCGATGGGATTTCTGTGTTTCATCGTCAATGTGAAGGTCCAAGGAATACATTGAACCTGCAGTGGTGTATCGGAAACTAATACTGGTCTCACAGGAAAGGATCAAAGCACAGACTCTAAGAAGTCTCAGTCTTCTTGCACTTAAGGCGGCAATGTGCCTTTTGTATTTAATTCCGATGTAATTTCAGTGTTTCATCATCAATGTGAATGGAAAAGGAATACATTGAACCTGCAGTGGTGTATCGGAAACTAATACTGTTCTCATAGGAAAGGATCAAAGCACAGAATCTAATAAGTCTCACTCTTCTTGCATTTAAGGATGCATTGTGCCTTTTCCATGTAATTATGATTAAATATCAGTGTTTCATCGTCAATGTGAATGTGAAAGGAATACATTGAACCTGCAGTGATGTATTGGAAACTAATACTGGTCTCACAGGAAGGGATCAAAACACCGACAGTAAGTCGAGTCTCTATTCTTGTACTAAAGGCGGCGTTGTGCCTTTTGTATTTAATACCGATGTAATGTTAGTGTTTCATCGTCCATGTGTATGTAAAAGGAATACATTGAACCTGCAGTGGTGTATCGGAAACTAATACTGGTCTGTCAGGATAGGATGAAAGCACAGACGCTAAGAAGTCTCACTCTTCTTGCACTTAAGACGGCATTTTGCCTTTTGCATTTAATTCCGATGAAATTTCAGTGTTTCATCGTCAATGTGTATGTAAAAGGAATACATTGAACCTGCAGTGGTGTATCGGAAACTAATACTGGTCTCAAAGGAAAGGATCAAAGCAAAGACTCTAAGCAGTCTCACTCTGCTTGCACTTAATGCGGCACTGTGCCTTTTGTATTTTATTCCCATGTAGTGTTAGTGTTTCATCGTCAATGTGTATGTAAAAGGAATACATTGAACCTGCAGTGGTGTATCGGAAACTAATACTGGTCTCATAGGAAAGGATCAAGGCACAGACTCTAAGAAGTCTCACTCTTCTTGCATTTAAGGCGGCATTGTGCCTTTTGTATTTAACTCCGATGTAATTTCAGTGTGAATGTCCAAGGAATACATTGAACCTGCAGTGGCGTATCGGAAACTAATACTGGTCTCACAGGAAAGGATCAAAGAACCGACTGTAATAAGAGTTTCTATTCTTGTACTTAATGCGGCATTGTGCCTTTTGTATATAATTCCGATGTAATGTTAGTGTTTCATCATCCATGTGTATGTAAAAGGAATACATAGAGCCAGCAGTGGTGTATCGGAAACTAATACTGGTCTCACAGGCAAGGATCAATGCACAGACTCTAAGAAGTCTCACTCTTCTTGCACGTAGGGCGGCATTGTGGCTTTTGTATTTAATTCCGATATAATTTCAGTGTTTCATCGTCAGTGAGAATGTCCAATTAATACATTGAACCTGCAGTGGTGTATCGGAAACTAATACTGGTCTCACAGGAAAGGATCAAAGAACCGACTGTAAGAAGAGTCTCTACTCTTGTACTTAATGCGGCTTTGTGCCTTTTGTATTTAATTCCGATGCGATCTCTGTTTTTCATCGTCAATGTGAAGGTCCAAGGAATACATTGAACCTGCAGTGGTGTATCGGAAACTAATACTGGTCTCACAGGAAAGGATCAATGCACAGACTCTAAGAAGTCTCACTCTTCTTGCACTTAGGGCGGCATTGTGCCTTTTGTCTTTAATTCCGATGTAATTTCAGTGTTTCATCCTCAATGTGTATGTAAAAAGAATACATTGAACCTGCAGTGATGTATCGGAAACTAATATTGGTCTCATTGGAAAGCATCAAAGCGCAGACTCTAAGAAGTCTCACTCTTCTTGCACTTAAGGCGGCATTGTGCCATTTGTATGTAATTCCGATGTAATTTCAGTGTTTCATCGTCAATGTGAATATCCAAGGAATACATTGAACCTGCAGTGGTGTATCGGAACTAATATTGGTCTCACAGAAATGTATCAAAGCACCGACTGTAAGAAGAGTCTCTATTCTCGTACTTAAGGCGGCATTGTGCCTTTTGTATTTAATTCCGATGAGTTTTCTGTGTTTCATCGTCAATGTGATTGTCCAAGGGATACATTGAACCTGCAGTGGTGTATATGAAACTAATACTTGTCTCACAGGAAAGCATCAAACCACAGAATCTAATAAATCTCACTCCTCTTGCACTTAAGCGAGCATTGTGCCTGTTGTTTTTAATTCCGATGTAATTTCAGTGTTTCATCGTCAATGCGTATGTAAAAGGAATACTTTGAAACTGAGTCGTGTATCGGAAAGTAATTCTGGTCTCATAGGAAAGGATCAAAGCCCAGACTCCAAGCAGTCTCACACTTCTTGAACTTAATGCGGCATTGTGCCTTTTGTTTTTTATTCCGATGTAATTTCAGTGTTTCATCGTGAATGTGACCATCCAAGGAAAACATTGAACTTGCAGTAGTGTATCTGAAACTAATAATTGCCTGACAGGAAAGGATCAAAGCACATACTCTAAGAAGTCTCACTCTTCTTGTACTTATGGCGTCATTGTGCCGTTTGTATTTAATTCCGATGCGATTTCTGTGTTTCATCGCCAGTGTCAAGGTCCAAGGATTACTTTGAACCTGCAGTGGTGTATCGGAAACTAATATTGGTCTCACAGGAAAGGATCAAAGCACAGAGTCAAAGAAGTCTCACTCTTCTTGAATTTAGGGCGGCATTGAGCCTTTTGAATTTAACTCCGATGTAATTTCAGTGTTTCATTGTCAATGTGAATGTCCAAGGATTACATTGAACCTGCAGTGGTGAATCGGAAACTAATACTGGTCTCACAGGAGAGGATCAAAGAACCGTCTGTAAGAAGAGTCTCTATTCTTGTACTTAATGCGGCACTGTGCCTTTTGTATTAAATTCCGATTCGATTTCTGTGTTTCATCGTCAATGTGAAGGTCTAAGGAATACATTGAACCTGCAGTGGTGTATCGGAAACTAATACTGGTCTCACAGGAAAGGATCAATGCAGAGACTCTAAGAAGTCTCACTCTTCTGGCACTTAAGGCGGCATTGTGCATTTTTTATTTAATTCCGATGTAATTTCAGTGTTACATCCTGAATGTGTATGTAAAAAGAATACATTGAACCTGCAGTGATGTATCGGAAACCAATATTGGTCTCATAGGAAAGGATCAAAGCGCAGACTGTATGAAGTCTCACTCTTCTTGCACTTAAGGCGGCATTATGCCTTTTGTATGTAATTCCGATGTAATTTCAGTGTTTCATCGTCAATGTGTAGGTCCAAGGAATACATTGAACCTGTGGTGGTGTATCGGAAACGAATACTGGTCTCACAGGGAATGCTTAAAGCACCGACTGTAAGAAGAGTCTCTATTCTTGTACTTAAGGCGGCATTGTGCCTTTTGTATTTAATTCCGATGCGATTTCTGTGTTTCATCGTCAATGTGAAGGTCCAAGGAATACATTGAACCTGCAGTGGTGTATCGGAAACTAATACTGGTCTCACAGGAAAGGATCAAAGCACAGACTCTAAGGAGTCTCACTCTTCATGCACTTAAGGCGGCAATGTGCCTTTTGTATTTAATTCTGATGTAATTTCAGTGTTTTATCATCAATGTGTATGGAAAAGGAATACATTGAACCTGCAGTGTTGTATCGGAAACTAATACTGGTCTCATAGGAGAGATCAAATCACAGACTCTGAGAAGTCTCACTCTTGTTGAACTTATGGCGGCATTGTGCCTTTTGTATTTAATTCCGATGTAATTTCAGTGTTTCATCGTCAATGTGTAAGTAAAAGGAATACATTGAACCTGCAGTGGTGTATCGGAAACTAATACTGTTCTCAGAGGAAAGGATCAAAGCACAGACTATAAGAAGTCTCACTCTTCTTGCATTTAAGGGGCATTGTGCCTTTTCTATGTAATTATGATGTAATTTCAGTGTTTCATCGTCAATGTGAATTCAAAGGAATACATTGAACCTGCAGTGGTGTATCGGAAACTAATACTGGTCTCACAGGAAGGGATCAAAACACCGACAGCAAGACGAGTCTCTATTCTTGTACTAAAGGCGGCATTGTGCCTTTTGTATTTAATTCCGATACGATTTCTGTATTTAATCGTCAATGCGGAAGTCCAAGGAATACATTGAACCTGCAGTGGTGTATCGGAAACTAATACTGGTCTGTCAGGAAAGGACCAAATCACAGACTCTAAGAAGTCTCACTCTTCTTGCACTTATGACGGCATTTTGCCTTTTGCATTTAATTCCGATGTAATTTCAGTGTTTCATCGTCAATGTGTATGTAAAAGGAATACATTGAACCTGCAGTGGTGTATCGGAAACTAATACTGGTCTCATAGGAAAGGATCAAAGCACAGACGCTAAGAAGTCTCACTCTTCTTGCACTTAAGGCGGCATTGTGCCTTTTGTATGAATTTCCGATGTAATTTCAGTGTTTCATCGTCAATGTGAAAGTCCAAGGAACACATTGAACCTGCAGTGGTGTATCGGAAACTAATATTGGTCTCACAGAAATGGATCAAAGCACCGACTGTAAGAAGAGTTACTATTCTCGTACTTAAGGCGGCATTATGCCTTTTGTATTTAATTCCGATGCGATATCTGTGTTTCATCGTCAATGTGAAGGTCCAAGGTATACATTGAAAGTACAGTGGTGTATCGGAAACTAATACTGGTCTCACAGGGAATGCTCAAAGCACCGACTGTAAGAAGAGTCTTTATTCTTGTACTTAATGCGGCATTGTGCCTTTTGTATTTAATTCCGATGCGATTTCTATGTTTCATCGTCAATGTGTATGACCAAGGAAAACATTGAACCTGCAGTGGTGTATCGGAAACTAATACTGGTCTCACAGGGACTGCTTAAAACACCGACTGTAATAAGAGTCTCTATTCTTGTACTTAAGGCGGCATTGCGCCTTATGTATGTAATTAAGATGCAATTTCTGTGTTTCATTGTCAATGTGCAGGTCCAAGGAATACATTGAACTTGCAGTGGTGTATCGGAAACTAATACTGGTCTCACAGGAAAGGAATAAAGCACAGGCTCTAAGAAGATTCACTCTTCATGCACTTAAGGCGGCATTGTGCCTTTTGTATTTAATTCCGATGTAATTTCAGTGCTTCATCGTCAATGTGTATGTATAAGGAATACATTGAAACTGCAGTGGTGTATCGGAAACTAGTACTGGTCTCACAGGGAATGCACAAAGCATCAGCTGTAAGAAGAGTGTCTATTCTTGTACGTAAGGCGGCATTGTGCCTTTTGTATTTAATTCCGATGCGATTTCTGTGTTTCATCGTCAAAGTGACGGTCCAAGGAATACATTGAACCTGCAGTGGTGTATCGGAAACTAATACTGGTCTCACAGGGAATGCTCAAAGCACCGACACTGAGAAGAGTCTTTATTCTTGTACTTAAGGCGGCATTTTGCCTTTTGCATTTAATTCCGATGTAATTTCAGTGTTTCATCGTCAATGTGTATGTAAAAGGAATACATTGAACCTGAAGTGGTGTATCGGAAACTAATACTGGTCTCACTGGAAAGGATCAAAGCACAGACTCTAAGCAGTCTCACTCTTCTTGCACTTAATGCGGCATTGTGCATTATGTATTTTATTCCCATGTAGTGTTAGTGTTTCATCGTCAATGTGTATGTAAGAGGAATACATTGAACCTGCAGTGGTGTATCGGAAACTAATACTGGTCTCATGGGAAAGGATCAAAGCACAGACTCTAAGAAGTCTCACTCTTCTTGCACTTAAATCGGCATTGTGCTTTTTGTATGTAATTCCGATGCGATATCTGTGTTTCATCGTCAATGTGAAGGTCCAAGGTATACATTGAAAGTACAGTGGTGTATCGGAAACTAATACTGGTCTCACAGGGAATGCTCAAAGCACCGACTGTAAGAAGAGTCTTTATACTTGTACTTAATGCGGCGTTGTGCCTTTTGTATTCAATTCCGATGCGATTTCAGTGTTTCAGCATAAATGTGTATGTCCAAGGAAAACATTGAACCTGCAGTTGTGTATCGGAAACTAATACTGGTCCCACAGGGAATGCCCAAAGCACCAACTGTAAGAAGAGTCTCGATTCTTTTACTTAAGGCGGCATTGTGCCCTTTCTACTTAATTCCGACGCGATATCTGTGTTTCATCGTCAATGTGAAGGTCCAAGGAATACATTGAACATGCAGTGGTGTATCGGAAACGAATATTGGTCTCACAGGGAATGCTCAAAGCACCGACTCTGAGAAGAGTCCCTATTCTTGTACTTAAGGTGGCATTTTGCGTTTTGTATTTTATTCCGATGCGATTTCTGTGTTTCATCGTCAATGTGAAGGTCCGAGGCATACATTGAACCTGCAGTGGTGTATCGGAAACTAATACTGGTCCCACAGGAAAGGATCAAAGCACAGACTCTAAGAAGTCTCAATCTTCTTGCACTTAAATCGGCATTGTGCTTTTTGTATGTAATTCCGATGAAATTTCAGTGTTCCATCGTCAATGTGTATGCCCAAGGAATACATTGAAACTGCAGTGGTGTATCGGAAACGAATACTGGTGTCACAGGGAATGCTTAAAGCACCGACTGTAAGTAGAGTCTCTATTCTTGTACTTAACGCGGCATTGTGCCTTTTGTATTGAATTCCGATGCGATTTCTGCGTTTCATCGTCAATGTGTATGACCAAGGAATACATTGAACCTGCAGTGGTGTATCAGAAACAAATACTGGTCTCACAGGGGTTGCTCAAACCACCGACTGTAAGAAGAGTCTCGATTCTTGTACTTATGGCTGCATTATGCCTTTTGTATTTACTTCCAATGCGATTTCTGTGTTTCATCGTCAATGTGAAGGTCCAAGGAATACATTGAACCCGCAGTGGTGTATTGGAAACGAATTCTGGTGTCACAGGGAATGCTTAAAGCACCGACTGTAAGTAGAGTCTCTATTCTTGTACTTAAGGCGGCATTGCGCCTTTTGTATTTAATTAACATGCGATTTCTGTGTTTCATTGACAATGTGAAGGTCCAAGGAATACATTGGACTTGCAGTGGTGTATCGGAAACTAGTACTGGTCTCACAGGAAAGGAAAAAAGCACAGACTCTAAGAAGTCTCACTCTTCTTGCACTTAAGGCGGCATTCTGCTTTTTGTATTTAATCCCGATGTAATTTCAGTGTTTCATCGTCAATGTGTATATCCAAGGAATACATTGAACCTGCAGTGGTGTATCGGAAACTAATACTGGTCTCACAGGGAATGCTCAAAGCACCGACACTGAGAAGAGTCTCTATTCTTGTACTAAAGGCGGCATTTTGCGTTTTGTACTTTATTCCGATGCGATTTCTGTGGTGTCACCGCCAGACACCACTCTTGCTAGGTGGTAGCTTAAATCGGCCGCGGTCCATTTAGTACATGTCGGACCCGCGTGTCGCCACTGTGTAATCGCAGACCTAGCGCCACCACCAAGGCAGGTCTCGTGATACGAGAGAGCACTCGCCCCAGTTGTACGAGAACCTAGCTACCGACCAGATGTACGAAGCCTTTCTCTCTCATTAGCCGAGAGACAGAATAGCCATCAGCTAAGTTAATGGCTACGAACTAGCAAGGCGCCATTAGACATACAGTGATTGTACTTAAAGTCTCCTGTGTATCGTCAAGATCGATGTACCACAATGATATTAAAGATAAGTATTAATCCTGCTCCGTACTTTTCTTCCTAACGTTAATTACGTATCCTGTTCCAGTACATCACGCCCGTCTGCGTTAGTCTAGCGTGCATTTTCAGCCATCTCAACTTCACGGTGTCGGCCCAGATACCGACACAACAATTTCTGTGTTTCATCGTCAATGTGAAGGTCCAAGGTATACATTGAACCTGCAGTGGTGTATCGGAAACAAATACTGGTCTCACAGGAAAGGATCAAAGCACAGACTCTTAGAAGTCTCACTCTTCTTGCACTTAAGGCGGCATTGTGCCTTTTGTTTTTATTTCCGATGTAATATCAGTGTTTCATCATCAATGTGTATGTAAAAGGAATACATTGAACCTGCAGTGGTGTATCGGAAAGTAATACTGGTCTCACAGGAAAGGATCAATGCACAGACTCTAAGAAGTCTCACTCTTCTTGCACTTAAGGCGGGATTTTGCCGTTTGTATCTAATTGCGATGTAATTTCAGTGTTTCATCCTCAATGTGTATGTAAAAGGAATACATTGAACCTGCAGTGATGTATCGGAAACTAATATTGGTCTCATAGGAAAGGATCAAAGCGCAGACTCTAAGAAGTCTCACTCTTTTTGCACTTAAGGCGAAATTGTGCCTTTTGTATGTAATTCCGATGTAATTTCAGTGTTTCATTGTCAATGTGAATGTCCAAGGATTACATTGAACCTGCAGTGGTGTATCGGAAACTAATACTGGTCTCACAGGAATGGATCAAAGCACCGACTGTAAGAAGAGTCTCTATTCTCGTACTTATGGGGGCATTGTGCCTTTTGTATTTAATTCCGATGTAATGTTAGTGTTTCATCGTCAATGTGTATGTAAAAGGATTACATTGAACTTGCTGTGGTGTATCGGAAACTAATAGTGGTTTCATGGGAAAGGATCAAAGCACCGACTGTAAGAAGAGTCGCTATACTCGTACTTAAGGCGGCATTGTGCCTTTTGTATTTAATTCCGATGCGATTTCTGTGTTTCATCGTCAATGTGAAGGTCCAAGGAATACATTGAACCTGCAGTGGTGTATCGGAAACTAATACTGGTCCTACAGGAATGGATCAAAGCACACTCTCTAAGAAGTCTCACTCTTCTTGGACTTAAGGCGGCATTGTGCCTTTTGTATTTAATTCCGATGTAATTTCAGTGTTTCATCGTCAATGTGATTGTCCAAGGAAAACATTGAACCTGCAGTGGTGTATCGGAAACTAATACTGGTCTCAAAGGAAAGGATCAATGCACAGTCTCTAAGAAGTCTCATCCTTCTTGCCCTTAAGGCGGCATTGTGCCTTTTGTATTTAAATCCGATGCGATATCTGTGGATCATCGTCAATGTGAAGGTCCAAGGTATACATTGAAAGTGCAGTGGTGTATCGGAAACTAATACTGGTCCCACAGGGAGTGCTCAAATCACCGACAGCAAAAAGAGTCTCTATTCTTGTACTTAAGGCGGCATTGTGCCTTTTGTATTTAATTCCGATGCGATTTCAGTGTTTCATCGTCAATGTGAATGTCCAAGGAATACATTGAACCTGCAGTGGTGTATCGGAAACTAATACTGGTCCCACAGGGAATGCTCAAAGCACCGACTGTAAGAAGAGTTTCGATTTTTGTACTTAAGGCGGCATTGTGCCCTTTCTACTTAATTCCGACGCGATATCTGTGTTTCATCGTCAATGTGAAGGTCCAAGGAATACATTGAACCTGCAGTGGTGTATCGGAAACGAATACTGGTCTCACAGGGAATGCTTAAAGCACCGACTGTAAGAAGAGTCTCTATTCTTGTACTTAAGGCGGCATTGTGCCTTTTGTATTTAATTCCGATGCGATTTCTGTGTTTCATCGTCAATGTGAACGTCCAAGGAATACACTGAACCTGCAGTGGTGTATCGGAAACTAATACTGGTCTCACAGGAAAGGATCAATGCACAGACTCTAAGAAGTCTCACTCTTCTTGCACGTAAGGCGGCATTCTGCTTTTTGTATTTAATTCCGATGTAATTTCAGTGTTTCATCGTCAATGTGTATTTGCAATGAATACATTGTACCTGCAGTGGTGTATCGGAAACTAATACTTGTCCCACAGGGAATGCTCAATTCACCGACTCTGAGAAGAGTCCCTATTCTTGTACTTAAGGCGGCATTTTGCGTTTGTATTTAATTCCGATGCAATTTCTGTGTTTCAGCGTCAATGTGAAGTTCCGAGGTATACATTGAACCTGGAGTGGTGTATCGGAAACTAATACTGGTCTCATAGGAAAAGATCAATGCACAGACCGTAAGAAGTCTCACTCTTCTTGCACTTAAGGCGGCATTGTGCCTTTTGTATTTAATTCCGATGTAATTTCAGTGTTTCATCGTCAATGTGTAAGTAAAAGGAATATATTGAACCTGCAGTGGTGTATCGGAAACTAATACTGTGCTCATAGGAAAGGATCAAAGCACAGACTCTAAGAAATCTCACTCTTCTTGCATTTAAGGCGGCATTGTGCCTTTTCTATGTAATTATGTTGTAATGTCAGTGTTTCATCGTCAGTGTGAATGTCAAAGGAATACATTGAACCTGCAGTGGTGTATCGGAAACTAATACTGGTCTCACAGGAAGGGATGAAAACACCGACAGTAAGAAGAGTCTTTATTCTTGTACTGAAGGCGGCATTGTGCCTTTTGTATTTAATTCCGATGCGATTTCTGTATTTCATCGTCAATGCGAAAGTCCAAGGAATACATTGAACCTGCAGTGGTGTTTCGGAAACTAATACTGGTCTCACAGGAAAGGATCAAAGCACAGACTCTAAGAAATCTCACTCTTCTTGCATTTAAGGCGGCATTGTGCCTTTTCTATGTAATTATGTTGTAATTTCAGTGTTTCATCGTCAGTGTGAATGTCAAAGGAATACATTGAACCTGCAGTGGTGTATCGGAAACAAATACTGGTCTCACAGGAAAGGATCAAAGCACAGACACTTAGAAGTCTCACTCTTCTTGCACTTAAGGCGGCATTGTGCCTTTTGTATTTAATTCCGATGTAATATCAGTGTTTCATCATCAATGTGTATGTAAAAGGAATACATTGAACCTGCAGTGGTGTATCGGAAACTTATACTGGTCTCATAGGAAAGGATCAAAACACAGACTCAAAGAAGTCTCACTCTTCTTGAACTTAAGGCGGCATTGCGCCTTTTGTATTTAATTCCGATGTAATTTCAGTGTTTCATCGTCATTGTGTAAGTAAAAGGAATACATTGAACCTGCAGTGGTGTATCGGAAACTAATATTGGTCTCACAGAAATGGATCAAAGCACAGACTGTAAGAAGAGTCGCTATACTCGTACTTAAGGCTGCATTGTGCCTTTTGTATTTAATTCCGATGCGATTTCTGTGTTTCATCGTCAATGTGAAGGTCCAAGGAATACACTGAACCTGCAGTGGTGTATCGGAAACTAATACTGGTCCTACAGGAATGGATCAAAGCACACTCTCTAAGAAGTCTCACTCTTCTTGCACTTAAGGCGGCATTGTGCCTTTTGTATTTAATTCCGATGTAATTTCAGTGTTTCATCGTCAATGTGATTGTCCAAGGAAAACATTGAACCTGCAGTGGCGTATCGGAAACTAATACTGGTCTCAAAGGAAAGGATCAATGCACAGACTCTAAGAAGTCTCATCCTTCTTGCCCTTAATGCGGCATTGTGCCTTTTGTATTTAATTCCGATGTAATTTCAGTGTTTCATCCTCAATGTGTATGTAAAAAGAATACATTGAACCTGCAGTGATGTATCGGAAACTACTATTGGTCTCATAGGAAAGGATCAAAGCGCAGACTCTAAGAAGTCTCACTCTTCTTGCACTTAAGGCGGCATTGTGCCTTTTGTATGTAATTCCGATGTAATTTCAGTGTTTCATCGTCAATGTGAATGTCCAAGGAATACATTGAACCTGCAGTGGTGTATCGGAAATTAATATTGGTCTCACAGAAATGGATCAAACACCGACTGTAGGAAGAGTTTCTATTTTCGTACTTAAGGCGGCATTGTGCCTTTTGTATTTAAATCCGATGCGATATCTGTGGATCATCGTCAATGTGAAGGTCCAAGGTATACATTGAAAGTGCAATGGTGTATCGGAAACTAATACTGGTCCCACAGGGAGTGCTCAAATCACCGACAGCAAAATGAGTCTCTATTCTTGTTTTTAAGGTGGCATTGTGCCTTTTGTATTTAATTCCGATGCGATTTCAGTGTTTCATCGTCAATGTGAATGTCCAAGGAATACATTGAACCTGCAGTGGTGTATCGGAAACGAATACTGGTCTCACAGGGAATGCTTAAAGCACCGACTGTAAGAAGAGTCTCTATTCTTGTACTTAAGGCGGCATTGTGCCTTTTGTATTTAATTCCGATGCGATTTCTGTGTTTCATCGTCAATGTGAAGGTCCAAGGAATACACTGAACCTGCAGTGGTGTATCGGAAACTAATACTGGTCTCACAGGAAAGGATCAATGCGAAGACTCTAAGAAGTCTCACTCTTCTTGCACGTAAGGCGGCATTCTGCTTTTTGTATTTAATTCCGATGTAATTTCAGTGTTTCATCGTCAATGTGTATTTGCAATGAATACATTGTACCTGCAGTGGTGTATCGGATACTAATACTTGTCCCACAGGGAATGCTCAATTCACCGACTCTGAGAAGAGTCCCTATTCTTGTACTTAAGGCGGCATTTTGCGTTTGTATTTAATTCCGATGCAATTTCTGTGTTTCATCGTCAATGTGAAGTTCCGAGGTATACATTGAACCTGCAGTGGTGTATCGGAAACTAATACTGGTCTCATAGGAAAAGATCAAAGCACAGACCCTAAGAAGTCTCACTCTTCTTGCACTTAAGGCGGCATTGTGCCTTTTGTATTTAATTCCGATGTAATTTCAGTGTATCATCGTCAATGTGTAAGTAAAAGGAATACATTGAACCTGCAGTGGTGTATCGGAAACTAATACTGTGCTCATAGGACAGGATCAAAGCACAGACTCTAAGAAGTCTCACTCTTCTTGCATTTAAGGCGGCATTGTGCCTTTTCTATGTAATTATGATGTAATTTCAGTGTTTCATCGTCAGTGTGAATGTCAAAGGAATACATTGAACCTGCAGTGGTGTATCGGAAACTAATACTGGTCTCACAGGAAGGGATGAAAGCACCGACAGTAAGAAGAGTCTTTATTCTTGTACTGTAGGCGGCATTGTGCCTTTTGTATTTAATTCCGATGCGATTTCTGTATTTCATCGTCAATGCGAAAGTCCAAGGAATACATTGAACCTGCAGTGGTGTATCGGAAACTATCACTGGTCAGTCAGGAAAGGATCAAACACAGACTCTAAGAAGTCTCACTCTTATTGCATTTAAGGTGGCATTGTGCCTTTTGTATTTAACTACGATGTAATTTCAGTGTTTCATCGTCAATGTGAATGTCCAAAGAATACATTGAACCTGCAGTGGTGTATCGGAAAATAATATTGGTCTCACAGAAATGGATAAAAGCACCGACTGTAAGTAGAGTCTCTATTCTCGTACTTAAGGCCGCATTGTGCCTTTTTTGTTTAATTCCGATGCGATTTCTGTGTTACATCGTCAATGTGAAGTTCCAAGGTATACATTGAAAGGGCAGTGGTGTATCGGAAACTAATACTGGTCTCACAGGGAATGCTCAAAGCACCGACTGTAAGAAGAGTCTCTATTCTTGTACTTAAGGCGGCATTGTGCCTTTTGTATTTAATTCCGATGCGATTTCTGTGTTTCATCGTCAATGTGAAGGTCCAAGGAATACATTGAACCCGCAGTGGTGTATTGGAAACTAATACTGATCTCACAGGAAAGGATCACAGCACAGACTCTAAGAAGTCCCACTCTTCTTGTACTTAAGGCGGCATTGTGCCTTTTGTATTTAATTCGATTTAATTTCAGTGTTTCATCGTCAATGTGTATGTCTAAGGAATATATTGAACCTGCAGTGGTGTATCGGAAACTAATACTGGTCTCACAGGGAATGCTCAACACACCGACTGTAAGAAGAGTCTCTATTCTTGTCCTTAAGGCGGCATTGCGCCTTTTGTATTTAATTAATATGCGATTTCTGTGTTTCATTGTCAATGTGAAGGTCCAAGGAATACATTGAACTTGCAGTGGTGTATCTGAAACTAATATTGGTCTCACAGGAAAGGAACAAAGCACAGACTCTAAGAAGTCTCACTCTTTTTGCACTTAAGGCGGCATTAAGCCTTTTGTGTTTAATTCCGATGTAATTTCAGTGTTTCATCGTCAATGTGTATGTCCAAGGAATACATTGAAACTGCAGTGGTGTATCGGAAACTAATACTGGTCTCATAGGAAAGGATCAAATCACAGACTCTAAGAATTCTCACTCTTCTTGAACTTAAGGCGGCATTGCGCCGTTTGTATTTTATTCCGATGTAATTTCAGTGTTTCATCGTCAATGTGTAAGTAAAAGGAATACATTGAACCTGCAGTGGTGTATCGGAAAGTAATACTGGTCTCACAGGAAAGGATCAATGCACAGACTCTAAGAAGTCTCACTCTTCTTGCACTTAAGGCGGCATTAAGCCTTTTGTGTTTAATTCCGATGTAATTTCAGTGTTTCATCCTCAATGTGTATGTAAAAGGAATACATTGAACCTGCAGTGATGTATCGGAAACTATTATTGGTCTCATAGGAAAGGATCAGAGCGCAGACTCTAAGAAGTCTCACTCTTCTTGCACTTAAGGCCGCATTGTGCCTTTCGTATGTAATTCCGATGTAATTTCAGTGTTTGATTGTCAATGTGAATGTCCAAGGAATACATTGAACGTGCAGTGGTGTATCGGAAACTAATACTGGTCTCACAGGAATGGATCAAAGCACCGACTGTAAGAAGAGTCTCTATTCTCGTACTTAAGGCGGCATTGTGCCTTTTGTATTTAAATCCGATGCGATATCTGTGGATCATCGTCAATGTGAAGGTCCAAGGTATACATTGAAAGTGCAGTGGTGTATCGGAAACTAATACTGGTCCCACAGGGAGTGCCCAAATCACCGACGGCAAAATGATTCTCTATTCTTGTACTTAAGGCGTCATTGTGCAATTTGTATTTAATTCCGATGCGATTTCAGTGTTTCATCGTCAATGTGAAGGTCCAAGGAATACATTGAACCTGGAGTGGTGTATCGGAAACGAATACTGGTCTCACAGCGAATGCTTAAAGCACCGACTGTAAGAAGAGTCTCTATTCTTGTACTTAAGGCGGCATTGTGCCTTTTGTATTTAATTCCGATGCGATTTCTGTGTTTCATCGTCAATGTGAAGGTCCAAGGAATACACTGAACCTGCAGTGGTGTATCGGAAACTATTACTGGTCTCACAGGAAAGGATCAATGCACAGACTCTAAGAAGTTTTACTGTTCTTGCACTTAAGGCGGCATTCTGCTTTTTGTATTTAATTCCGATGTAATTTCAGTGTTTCATCGTCAATGTGTATTTGCAATGAATACATTGTACCTGCAGTGGTGTATCGCAAACTAATACTGGTCTCACAGGGAATGCTCAATACACCGACTCTGAGAAGAGTCCCTATTCTTGTACTTAAGGCGGCATTTTGCGTTTTGTATTTAATTCCGAAGCGATTTCAGTGTTTCATCGTCAATGTGAAGGTCCGAGGTATACATTGAACCTGCAGTGGTGAATCGGAAACTAAAACTGGTCTCATAGGAAAAGATCAAAGCACAGACCCTAAGAAGTCTCACTCTTCTTGCACTTAAGGCGGCATTGTGCCTTTTGTATTTAATTCCGATGTAATTTTAGTGTTTCATCGTCAATGTGTAAGTAAAAGAAATACATTGAACCTGCAGTGGTGTATCGGAAACTAATACTGTGCTCATAGGAAAGGATCAAAGCACAGACTCTAAGAAGTCTCACTCTTCTTGCATTTAAGGCGGCATTGTGCCTTTTCTATGTAATTATGATGTAATTTCAGTGTTTCATCGTCAGTGTGAATGTCAAAGGAATACATTGAACCTGCAGTGGTGTATCGGAAACTAATACGGGTCTCACAGGAAGGGATCAAAACAAAGACAGTAAGAAGAGTCTTTATTCTTGTACTAAAGGCGGCATTGTGCCTTTTGTATTTAATTCCGATGCGATTTCTGTATTTCATCGTCAATGCGAAAGTCCAAGGAATACATTGAACCTGCAGTGGTGTATCGGAAACTAATACTGGTCAGTCAGGAAAGGATCAAACATAGACTCTAAGAAGTCTCACTCTTATTGCATTTAAGGTGGCATTGTGCCTTTTGTGTTTAACCCCGATGAAATTTCAGTGTATCATCGTCAATGTGAATGTCCAAGGAATACATTAAACCTGCAGTGGTGTTCGGAAAATAATATTGGTCTCACAGAAATGGATAAAAGCACCGACTGTAAGTAGAGTCTCTATTCTCGTACTTAAGGCGGCATTGTGCCTTTTGTATTTAATTCCGATGCGATTTCTGTGTTTCATCGTCAATGTGAAGTTCCAAGGTATACACTGAAAGGGCAGTGGTGTATCGGAAACTAATACTGGTCTCACAGGGAATGCTCAAAGCACCGTCTGTATGAAGAGTCTCTATTCTTGTACTTAAGGCGGCATTGTGCCTTTTGTATTTAATTCCGATGCGATTTCTGTGTTTCATCGTCAATGTGAAGGTCCAAGGAGTACATTGAACCTGCAGTGGTGTATCGGAAACTAATACTGGTCCCACAGGAAAGGATCAAAGCACAGACTCTAAGAAGTCTCACACTTCTTGCACTTAAGGCGGCATTGTGCGTTTTCTATGTAGTTCCGATGTAATTTCAGTGTTTCATCGTCAATGTGAAAGTCCAAGGAATACATTGAACTTGCAGTGGTGTATCGGAAACTAATATTGGTCTCACAGAAATGGATCAAAGCACCGACTATAAGAAGAGTTTCTATTCTCGTACTTAAGGCGGCATTGTGCCTTTTGTATTTAAATCCGATGCGATATCTGTGGATCATCGTCAATGTGAAGGTCCAAGGTATACATTGAAAGTGCAGTGGTGTATCGGAAACTAATACTGGTCCCACAGGGAGTGCTCAAATCACCGACGGCACAATGAGTCTCTATTCTTGTACTTAAGGCTGCATTGTGCCTTTTGTATTTAATTCCGATGCGATTTCAGTGTTTCATCGTCAATGTGAATGTCCACGGAATACATAGTACCTGCAGTGGTGTATCGGAAACTAATACTGGTCCCACAAGGAATGCTCAAAGCACCGACTGTAAGAAGAGGCTCGATTCTTGTCCTTAAGGCGGCATTGTGCCCTTTCTACTTAATTCCGACGCGATATCTGTGTTTCATCGTCAATGTGAAGGTCCAAGGAATACATTGAACCTGCAGTGGTGTATCGGAAACGAATACTGGTCTCACAGGGAATGCTTAATGCACCGACTGTAAGAAGAGTCTCTATTCTCGTACTTAAGGTGGCAATGTGCCTTTTGTATTTAATTCCGATTCGATTTCTGTGTTTCATCGTCAATGTGAAGGTCCAAGGAATACACTGAACCTGCAGTGGTGTATCGGAAACTAATACTGGTCTCACAGGAAGGGATCAATGCACAGACTCTAAGAAGTCTCACTCTTCTTGCACTTAAGGCGGCATTCTGCTTTTTGTATTTAATTCCTATGTAATTTCAGTGTTTCATCGTCAATGTGTATTTGCAATGAATACTTTGTACCTGCAGTGGTGTATCGGAAACTAATACTGGTCTCACAGGGAATGCTCAATACACCGATTCTGAGAAGAGTCCCTATTCTTGTACTTAAGGCGGCATTTTGCGTTTTGTATTCAATTCCGATGCGATTTCTGTGTTTCATCGTCAATGTGAAGGTCCGAGGTATACATTGAACCTGCAGTGGTGTATCGGAATCTAATACTGGTCTCATAGGAAAAGTTCAAAGCACAGACCCTAAGAAGTCTCACTCTTCTTGCACTTAAGGCGGCATTGTGCCTTTTGTATTTAATTCCGATGTAATTTCAGTGTTTCATCGTCAATGTGTAAGTAAAAGGAATACATTGAACCTGCAGTGGTGTATCGGAAACTAAAACTGTGCTCATAGGAAAGGATCAAAGCACAGACTCTAAGAAGTCTCACTCTTCTTGCATTTAAGGCGGCATTGTGCCTTTTCTATGTAATTATGATGTAATTTCAGTGTTTCGTCGTCAGTGTGAATGTCAAAGGAATACATTGAACCTGCATTGGTGTATCGGAAACTAATACTGGTCTCACAGGAAGGGATCAAAACACCGACAGTAAGAAGAGTCTTTATTCTTGTACTAAAGGCGGCATTGTGCCTTTTGTATTTAATTCCGATGCGATTTCTGTATTTCATCGTCAATGCGAAAGTCCAAGGAATACATTGAACCTGCAGTGGTGTATCGGAAACTAATACTGGTCAGTCAGGAAAGGATCAAACACAGACTCTAAGAAGTCTCACTCTTATTGCATTTAAGGTGGCATTGTGCCTTTTGTATTTAACTCCGATGTAATTTCAGTGTTTCATCGTCAATGTGAATGTCCAAGGAATACATTGAACCTGCAGTGGTGTATCGGAAAATAATATTGGTCTCACAGAAATGGATAAAAGCACCGACTGTAAGTAGAGTCTCTATTCTCGCACTTAAGGCGGCATTGTGCCTTTTGTATTTAATTCCGATGCGATTTCTGTGTTTCATCGTCAATGTGAAGTTCCAAGGTATACACTGAAAGGGCAGTGGTGTATCGGAAACTAATACTGGTCTCACAGGGAATGCTCAAAGCACCGACTGTAAGAAGAGTCTCTATTCTTGTACTTAAGGCGGCATTGTGCCTTTTGTATTTAATTCCGATGGGAATTCTGTGTTTCATCGTCAATGTGAAGGTCCAAGGAATACATTGAACCTGCAGTGGTGTATCGGAAACAAATACTGGTCCCACAGGAAAGGATCAAAGCACAGACGCTAAGAAGTCTCACACTTCTTGCACTTAAGGCGGCATTGTGCCTTTTGTATGTAATTCCGATGTAATTTCAGTGTTTCATCGTCAATGTGAAAGTCCAATGAATACATTGAACTTGCAGTGGTGTATCGGAAACTAATATTGGTCTCACAGAAATGGATCAAAGCACCGACTGTAAGAAGAGTTTCTATGCTCGTACTTAAGGCGGCATTGTGCCTTTTGTATTTAAATCCGATGCGATATCTGTGGATCATCGTCAATGTGAAGGTCCAAGGTATACATGTGGTGTCACCGCCGGACACCACACTTGCTAGGTGGTAGCTTAAATCGGCCGCGGTCCATTTAGTGTATGTCGGACCCGCGTGTCGCCACTGTGTAATCGCAGACCTAGCGCCACCACCAAGGCAGGTCTCGTGATACGAGAGAGCACTCGCCCCAGTTGTACGAGAACCTAGCTACCGACCAGATGTACGAAGCCTTTCTCTCTCATTAGCCGAGAGACAGAATAGCCATCAGCTAAGTTAATGGCTACGAACTAGCAAGGCGCCATTAGCCATACAGTGATTGTACTTAAAGTCTCCTGTGTATCGTCAAGATCGATGTACCACAATGATTGAGTAAAGTTAAGTATTAAACCTGCTCCGTACTTTTCTTCCTAACATTAATTACGTATCCTGTTCCAGTACTTCACGCCCGTCTGCGTTAGTCTAGCTTGCCTTTCGGGGCCATCTCAACTTCACGGTGTCGGCCCAGATACCGACACAACATTGGCGACGAGGGAAATGAGTTCTTTCTGATTGCTTACATTTAATTGTGTCATGGCTTCGCCACATTCTCCAGATGTACTGTCCGAATTTTATCGCTTGCAGAATCAGCAGACGCAGGCGTTATTGGATGCCCTTGGACAGCTCGTCCAGGGTCAACGTACCATTCAAACCGATGCCGCCGCCGCCGCTTCACCGGTACCGCAGCCACAACCTGCCGTTGCACCGCCATTTCGAAGTTTTGTCCACACCCTCGAGACTTGGCGGGAGTGGTCCTGCCAGTTTGCGTTCCACCTCTCTGCCTACAGAATTCAAGGTAATGAGCGGCAGCCGTTTTTGCTTTCTTGTGTCGGTGTGTCCACATACCGTGTGATAGTGAAATTGTTTCCCCAACGCGACGTAGCAACTCTGTCCTACGAGGAAATTTTGTCTGCATAAGATGCCTATTTCAAAGAAACAGTTAATGTGGTTGCAAAACCGTATACGTTCTTTCGTACAAAACGTACGGCCGGTCAAACTAATAGGGAGTGGGTAGCAACATTGCAAGGACTTACTAGGGACTGTGCCTTTGAATGCGACTGTTGTCTTTCTTATTCAGATACAATGGTGCGTGATGCAATTGCACAGAACGTTTCTGATGTTTGCATACGGGAGCAAATTTTGAAACTAGTTAATCCCTCCCTTCAACAAGTGATAGACATATTGGATAGACAGGACACACTTGACTGTGCTCAGGAATCTTTTGAAACTTCGCCAGCCGTGTGTAACATTAACCGGCCCGCTGGACGCGCTGCGCGGCCCGGTAACCGGGCCTCGCGCACGTCCGCACAGCTGCCGCCGCGCACTAAGCCACGTGTGCCGCGCCAGCCCACAAATGTAGTGAAATCGTGCCCGCGGTGTGCTACTAGACATTCGCGTGAACATTGCCCGTCACGCCAAGCTATTTGCTTTTTCTGCAATAAGAAAGGACATGTTCAAAGTGTTTGCCAGAAAAAGCTCAGATCAGACAATCACAATCATTCCAGGCCCTTTGCTTCGCGCCGGAATCGAACCAGGGACACTCAGGCTCGTGGACCTTCGCCTATGGACATTCATGTCGTTAATTCCGCTTCGTCCAGTGACACTTTCTCTAACAGTGACTGTGATCGTCCCACAAAAACTGTGCGTCGACGTCGCCGGAAATCACGTCAATTAGCAAGTGATTCTGTACCAGTGTCTGTTCCAATTGCACAAAACAGTCGCTCTTGTCGTCAGCAGAACAATAAACTTTTTGTGGACTTAGACTTTGAAGGCAAAGTGATACCATTCCAGCTCGATACCGGAGCTGCAGTTTCATTGCTCAATCATGACACGTACAAACAACTGGGCAAACCTCCGTTGCGTTCTGCAAATGTTAAGCTAACTACATATTCCGGACAGACAATTCCTGTGTTAGGACAGTGCAGCCTTCTTGCAACATACAAGGGACAAACAAAACTTGTGTCATTTTACGTTCTTCGTTCTTCTTCTGCAGTGAACTTGTTTGGTCTAGATTTGTTTCAGTTGTTTAACATGTCTATTGTAAATCAGGTGCTATCAGTGAATCAAACTGTGCCTTCAGACAGTGTTTCTAGTGTATGTGAAGAATTTGCAGACATTTTTGCACCGGGCTTAGGTTGCGCTAAAAACTATGAAGCACATTTGGAACTGGAAGGAAACGCGCAACCGAAATTTTTCAGAGCGCGCAATGTTCCCCACGCATTGCGTCAGGAGGTCGCAAGAACATTGACCAATGTAGAATCACAAGGTGTGAGTGAATGTGCGCAATGCCTCTTTCATTTCAGCTCCGCTTCATCGCTTACGCCGTACAGGTGTTCCGTTTCTCTGGACGACGGAATGCGAACGCGCCTTTCGCCAGTTGAAATCGGCGTTGCTTTCTAATACTTGCCTTACGCCATTCGATCCCCAGAAACCCCTTTTGTTGATGGTAGATGCATCGGATTTCGGGATCGGTGCTGTGCTTGCGCACAAAGTTGGCTCCCATGATCGCCCTATTGCCTTTGCGTCCAAATTGCTCTCGTCTGCGCAAAGAAATTATTCACAGATAGAGAAAGAAGCTTTGGCTCTCGTGTTTGGTGTTACTAAGTTCCATGATTTCTTGTATGGTCGTCACTTTACCATCATCACAGACCACAAACCTTTGACATCGCTTTTTCATCCGACCAAGCCTGTACCTCCACGTACAGCGCAGAAATTCATTCGCTGGTCTATTTTCCTCTCGCAGTACCGCTACGATATCTTGTATCGGTCCACTGCTAAGCACGGAAACGCCGATGCGTTGTCCCGTTTGCCTGTTGCTGAGGATAAAGCATTCGATTCTTCCGAACTTGCTTGCATGTTCATTGATTCGGAAACCGATGAAGTGGTCGAATCGTTTCCGATTGATTTTCGTCGTGTCGCTACAGCCACAGCTGCTGACCCTGTCCTTGCTACTGTTTTACGTTTTGTTGCTACGCAATGGCCTTTGTCAAAGTCACGGATCGAGGATCCGTTGGTTCGCCGATTTTTTGCTCCCAAGGAGAGACTTTTTGTTCGACGTGGTGTTTTGTTGTTGCGTTCTGATAATGATCAGTCCAGAATCGTGGTCCCACGTTCGTTACAGTCCTCTGTTTTACGGCTTCTTCACCAAGGACATTGGGGTATAGTGCGAACGAAACAACTTGCTCGTCAGCACTGTACTTGGTTCGGAATCGATGCTGCGATTACGAATATGTGTTCTTCGTGCCCGGCGTGTGCCGAACAACAGTCCGCACCGCCGCGGAAAGTCTTTGCGTGGCCACACGCCACTTCCCCTTGGCAACGCTTGCACATTGATTTTGCTGGTCCATTCTGGAATGCTCGATGGTTGGTTCTGGTCGACGCCTTCAGTAGTTTTCCTTTTGTTGTCCGGATGTCTTCCACGACGTCCTCCGCCACCATCCAAGCGTTGTCTGCTATCTTTTGCATTGAAGGTCTTCCGCAGACTATTGTTTCCGACAATGGCCCACAATTCATGTCCGCAGAATTTCAGTCATTCTGCCAGGCCAATGGTATTCAACATCTGACATCCGCGCCGTTTTCGCCTCAGTCCAACGGTGCCGCTGAACGTTTGGTCCGGACTTTCAAGTCACAGATGTTGAAATTGAAAGAGTCGCATTCCCGGGAGGACGCATTGTTGCTCTTTTTGTCTTCGTATCGCTCTCAGCCCCGAGATGGTCGCTCGCCGGCTGAGTTGCTCCACGGTCGTCCTCATCGCACCTTGATGTCTTTGCTGCATCCGCCGCATCAGGTTCCTGTGCAGCGGCGCACTCCTGCTTTTGCTCCAGGCGACGTTGTATTTTATCGCAACTATCGAGGTTCACGGCGTTGGCTCGCAGGGCGCATTCTCCGCTGCCTCGGCCGCGCGATGTATTTGGTTTTGGGGGCCTCTGGTACGGTGCGTCGGCATCTCAATCAGCTGCGCCTCTGTCGTCGCTCGGGTTCTGCCGCTCCCCGTCTGCTTTCAGCGACGGTGCCGTCCGGTCAGCGCCCTGGGGACCCATCTACTGGCTCGCCTCATCCCCAGGTGTTACCGACGATGCCTTCCATTTTGCCCCATGGCGACGCGCCGCCGCCGCCGCAGCAGCAGCAGCCGCCGCCGCCGCCGCTTGTTCTCCCGCCGGCGCCGCCCGCATTCGACGCTTCGTTGTAGCCGCCAAGCGCCTCCCAGGGTCACGCGCCGCCGATCGCTTCCCGTGACCAGCTGTCCTCCGCCATGGAACTCCCGCCCGCTCCGGACCACATGACGTCATCGCGCGTCGGCTACCCCGACGCAATGGAGGTTGATCCTTCGGTCCCTCCTGTCTCTTTACGGGCGCATACACCGCATGTTGACGTGCACCCTGGACTAGTTTTTCAGGCGTTTCCTAGCTCCCCTCGGACCGAATGGCCGGGTGCGGGTGGCACAGCCTCGCCTGTTGTTAGGCTCCCCACCTCATCGCATACGTCAACATGGGGTCCTCCCCACGGCAAGCGGAAGCCTTATCACACGACCGTTCGCCGATTTGCGGGGGAGGAATGTGGTGTCACCGCCAGACACCACACTTGCTAGGTGGTAGCTTAAATCGGCCGCGGTCCATTTAGTACATGTCGGACCCGCGTGTCGCCACTGTGTAATCGCAGACCTAGCGCCACCACCAAGGCAGGTCTCGTGATACGAGAGAGCACTCGCCCCAGTTGTACGAGAACCTAGCTACCGACCAGATGTACGAAGCCTTTCTCTCTTATTAGCCGAGAGACAGAATAGCCATCAGCTAAGTTAATGGTTACGAACTAGCAAGGAGCCATTAGCCATACAGTGATTGTACTTAAAGTCTCCTGTGTATCGTCAAGATCGATGTACCACAATGATTGAGTAAAGTTAAGTATTAAACCTGCTCCGTACATTTCTTCCTAACTTTATTACGTATCCTGTTCCAGTACTTCACGCCCGTCTGCGTTAGTCTAGCTTGCCTTTTCAGCCATCTCAACTTCACGGTGTCGGCCCAGATACCGACACAACAATACATTGAAAGTGCAGTGGTGTATCGGAAACTAATACTGGTCCCACAAGGAGTGCTCAAATCACCGACGGCAAAATGAGTCTCTATTCTTGTACTTAAGGCGGCATTGTGCCTTTTGTATTTAATTCCGATGCGATTTCAGTGTTTCATCGTCAATGTGAAGATCCAAGGAATACACTGAACCTGCAGTGGTGTATCGGAAACTAATACTGGTCTCACAGGAAGGGATCAATGCACAGACTCTAAGAAGTCTCACTCTTCTTGCACTTAAGGCGGCATTCTGCTTTTTGTATTTAATTCCTATGTAATTTCAGTGTTCCATCGTCAATGTGTATTTGCAATGAATACATTGTACCTGCAGTGGTGTATCGGAAACTAATACTGGTCTCACAGGGAATGCTCAATACACCGACTCTGAGAAGAGTCCCTATTCTTGTACTTAAGGCGGCATTTTGCGTTTTGTATTTAATTCCGATGCGATTTCTGTGTTTCATCGTCAATGTGAAGGTCCGAGGTATTCATTGAACCTGCAGTGGTGTATCGGAATCTAATACTGGTCTCATAGGAAAAGATCAAAGCACAGACCCTAAGAAGTCTCACTCTTCTTGCATTTAAGGCGGCATTGTGCCTTTTCTATGTAATTATGATGTAATTTCAGTGTTTCATCGTCAGTGTGAATGTCAAATGAATACATTGAACCTGCAGTGGTGTATCGGAAACTAATACTGGTCTCACAGGAAGGGATCAAAACACCGACAGTAAGAAGAGTCTTTATTTTTGTACTAAAGGCGGCATTGTGCCTTTTGTATTTAATTCCGATGCGATTTCTGTATTTCATCGTCAATGCGAAAGTCCAAGGAATACATTGAACCTGCAGTGGTGTATCGGAAACTAATACTGGTCAGTCAGGAAAGGATCAAACACAGACTCTAAGAAGTCTCACAATTCTTGCACTTAAGGCGGCATTGTGCCTTTTGTATGTAATTCCGATGTAATTTCAGTGTTTCATCGTCAATGTGAAAGTCCAAGGAATACATTGAACTTGCAGTGGTGTATCGGAAACTAATATTGGTCTCACAGAAATGGATCAAACACCGACTGTAAGAAGAGTCTCTATTCTCGTACTTAAGGCGGCACTGTGCCTATTGTATTTAATTCCGATGTAATTTCAGTGTTTCATCGTCAATGTGTATGTTCAAGGAATACATTGAAACTGCAGTGGTGTTTCGGAAACTAATACTGGTCTCACAGGGAATGCTCAAAACACCGACTGTAAGAAGAGTGTCTGATCTTGTACTTAAGGCGGCATTGTGCCTTTTCTATTTAATTCCGATGTAATTTCAGTGTTTCATCATCAATGTGTATGTAAAAGGAATACATTGAACCTGCAGTGGTGTATCGGAAACTAATACTGGTCTCATAGGAAAGGATCAAATCACAGACTCTAAGAATTCTCACTCTTCTTGAACTTAAGGCGGCATTGCGCCCTTTGTATTTATTTCCGATGTAATTTCAGTGTTTCATCGTCAATGTGTAAGTAAAACGAATACATTGAACCTGCAGTGGTGTATCGGAAACTATCACTGGTCTCACAGGAAAGGATCAATGCACAGACTCTAAGAAGTCTCACTCTTCTTGCACTTAAGGCGGCATTTTGCCTTTTGTATCTAATTCCGATGTAATTTCAGTGTTTCATCCTCAATGTGTATGTAAACGGAAATCCATTGAACCTGCAGTGATGTATCGGAAACTAATATTGGTCTCATAGGAAAGGATCAGAGCGCAGACTCTAAGAAGTCTCACTCTTCTTGCACTTAAGGCGGCATTGTGAATTTAGCATGTAATTCCGATGGAATTTCAGTGTTTCATTGTCAATGTGAATGTCCAAGGAATACATTGAACGTGCAGTGGTGTATCGGAAACTAATACTGGTCTCACAGGAATGGATCAAAGCACCGACTGTAAGAAGAGTCTCTATTCTCGTACTTAAGGCGGCATTGTGCCTTTTGTATTTAATTCGGATGTAATGTTAGTGTTTCATCGTTAATGTGTATGTAAAAGGATTACATTGAACCTGCAGTGGTGTATCGGAAAATAATATTGGTCTCACAGAAATGGATTAAAGCACAGACTGTAAGAAGATTCGCTATTCTCGTAATTAAGGCGGCATTGTGCCTGTTGTATTTAATTCCGATACGATTTCTGTGTTTCATCGTCAATGTGAAGGTCCAAGGAATACACTGAACCTGCAGTGGTGTATCGGAAATTAATACTGGTCCTACAGGAAAGGATCAAAGCACAGACTCTAAGAAGTCTCACTCTTCTTGCACTTAAGGCGGCATTGTGCCTTTTGTATGTAATTCCGATGTAATTTCAGTGTTTCTTTCTCAATGTGTATGTAAAATGAATACATTGAACCTGCAGTGATGTATCGGAAACTACTATTTTTCTCATAGGAAAGGATCAAAGCGCAGACTCTAGGAAGTCTCACTCTTCTTGCACTTAAGGTGGCATTGTGCCTTTTGTATGTAATTCCGATGTAATTTCAGTGTTTCATCGTCAATGTGAATGTCCAAGGAATACATTGAACCTGCAGTGGTGTATCGGAAATTAATATTTGTCTCACAGAAATGGATCAAAGCACCGACTGTAAGAAGAGTTTCTATTCTCGTACTTAAGGCGGCATTGTGCCTATTCTATTTAATTCCGACGCGATATCTGTGTTTCATCGCCAATGTGAAGGTCCAAGGAATACATTGAACCTGCAGTGGTGTATCGGAAACGAATACTGGTCTCACAGGGAGTGCTTAAAGCACCGACTGTAAGAAGAGTCTCTATTCTTGTACTTATGGCGGCATTGTGCCTTTTGTATCTAATTCCGATGCGATTTCTGTGTTTCATCGTGAAAGTGAAGGTCCAAGGAATACATTGAACCTGCAGTGGTGTATCGGAAACTAATACTGGTCTCACAGGAATGGATCAAAGCACAGACTCTAAGAAGTCTCACTCTTCTTGCACTTAAGGCGGCATTCTGCCTTTTGTATTTAATTCCTATGTAATTTCAGTGTTTCATCGTCAATGTGTATTTCCAAGGAATACATTGAACCTGCAGTGGTGTATCGGAAACTAATACTGGTCTCACAGGGAATGCTCAAAGCACCGACACTGAGAAGAGTCTCTATTCTTGTACTTAAGGCGGCCTTTTGCGTTTTGTATTTTATTCCGATGCGATTTCTGTGTTTCATCGTCAATGTGAAGTCCAAGGTATACATTGAACCTGCGGTGGTGTATCGGAAACTAATACTGGTCTCACAGGAAAGGATCAAAGCTCAGACTCTTAGAAGTCTCCTCTTCTTGCACTTAAGGCGGCATTGTGCCTTTTGTATGTAATTCCGATGTAATTTCAGTGTTTCATTGTCAATGTGAATGTCCAAGGAATACATTGAACCTGCAGTGGTGTATCGGAAACTAATACTGGTCTCACAGGAAAGGATCAAAGCACTGACTCTAAGAAGTCTCACTCTTCTTGCACTTAAGGCGGCATTCTGCCTTTTGTATTTAATTTGGATGTAATTTCAGTGTTTCATCGTCAATGTGTATTTGGAATGAATACATTGAACCTGCAGTAGTGTATCGGAAGCTAATACTGGTCTCACAGGTAATGCTCAAAGCACCGACTCTGAGAAGAGTCTCTATTCTTGCACTTAAGGCGGCATTTTGCGTTTTGTATTTTATTCCGATGCGATTTCTGTGTTTCATCGTCAATGTGAAGTTCCGAGGTATACATTGAACCTGCAGTGGTGTATCGGAAACTAATACTGGTCCCAGAGGAAAGGCTCAAAGCACAGACTCTAAGAAGTCCCACACTTCTTGCACTTAAGGCGGCATTGTGCTTTTTGTATTTAATTCCGATGTAATTTCAGTGTTTCATCATCAATGTGTATGTAAAAGCAATTCATTGAACCTGCAGTGGTGTATCGGAAACTAATACTGGTCTCATAGGAAAGGATCAAATCACATACTCTAAGAAGTCTCACTCTTCTTGAACTTAAGGCGGCATTGGGCCTTTTGTATTTAATTCCGATGTAATTTCAGTGTTTCATCGTCAATGTGTAAGTAAAAGGAATACATTGAACCTGCAGTGGTGTATCGGAAACTAATACTGGTCTCATATGAAAAGATCAAAGCACAGACCCTAAGAAGTCTCACTCTTCTTGCACTTAAGGCGGCATTGTGCCTTTTGTATTTAATTCCATTTAATTTCAGTGTTTCATCGTCAATGTGTATGTCTAAGGAATACATTGAACCTGCAGTGGTGTATCGCAAACTAATACTGGTCTCACAGGGAATGCTCAAAACACCGACTGTAAGAAGAGTCTCGGTTCTTGTAATTAAGGCTCCATTGCGCCTTTTGTATTTACTTCCGATGCGATTTCTGTGTTTCATCGTCAATGAGAAGCTCCAAGGAATACATTGAACCCGCAGTGGTGTATCGGAACCTAATACTGGTCTCACAGGCAAGGTTCAAAGCACAGACTCTAAGAAGTCTTACTCTTCTTGCACTTAAGGCGGCATTGTGCCTTTTGTATTTAATTCGATTTAATTTCAGTGTTTCATCGTCAATGTGTATGTCTAAGGAATACATTGAACCTGCAGTGGTGTATCGCAAACTAATACTGGTCTCACAGGGAATGCTCAAAGCACCGACTGTAAGAAGAGTCTCTATTCTTGTACTTAAGGTGGCATTGCGCCTTTTGTATTTAATTAAGATGCGATTTCTGTGATTCATTGTCAATGTGAAGGTCCAAGGAATAAATTGAACTTGCAGTGATGTATCGGAAACTAATACTGGTCTCACAGGAAAGGAACAAAGCATAGACTCAAAGAAGTCTCACTCTTGTTCCACTTAAGGCGGCATTGTGCCTTTTGTATTCAATTCCGAAGTAATTTCAGTGTTTCATCGTCAATGTGTATGTCCAAGGAATACATTGAAACTGCAGTGGTGTATCGGAAACTAATACTGGTCTCACAGGGATTGCTCAAAGCACCGAGTGTAAGAAGAGTCTCTATTCTTGTACTTAAGGCGGCATTGTGCCTTTTCTATTTAATTCCGACGCGATATCTGTGTTTCATCGTCAATGTGAAGGTCCAAGGAATACATTGGACCTGCAGTGGTGTATTGGAAACGAATACTGTTCTCACAGGGAATGCTTAATGCACCGACTGTAAGAAGAGTCTATATTCTTGTACTTAAGGCGGCATTGTGCCTTTTGTATTTAATTCCGATGCGATTTCTGTGTTTCATCGTCAAAGTGACGGTCCAAGGAATACATGGAACCTGCAGTGGTGTATCGGAAACTAATACTGGTGTCACAGGAAAGGATCAAAACACAGACTCTAAGAAGACTCACTCTTCTTGCACTTAGGGCGGCATTCTGCCTTTTGTATTTAATTCCGATGTAATTTCAGTGTTTCATCGTCAATGTGTATTTGCAAGGAATACATTGAACCTGCAGTGGTGTATCGGAAACTAATACTGGTCTCACAGGGAATGCTCAAATCACCGACACTGATAAGAGTCTCTATTCTTGTACTTAAGGCGGCATTTCGCGTTTTTAATTTTATTCCGATGCGATTTCTGTGTTTCATCGTCAATGTGAAGGTCCAAGGTATACATTGAACCTGCAGTGGTGTATCGGAAACTAATACTGGTCTCAGAGGAAAGGGTCAAAGCACAGACTCTAAGAAGTCTCACTCCTCTTGCACTTAAGGCGGCATTGTGCCTTTTGTATTTAATACCGATGTAATTTCAGTGTTTCATCATCAATGTGTATGTAAAAGGAATGCATTGAACCTCCAGTGGTGTATCGGAAACTAATACTGGTCTCATAGGACAGGATCAAATCACAGACTCTAAGAAGTCTCACTCTTCTTGAACTTAAGGCGGCATTGCACCTATGGTATTTAATTCCGATGTAATTTCAGTGTTTCATCGACAATGTGTAAGAAAAAGGAATACATTGAACCTGCAGTGGTGTATCGGAAAGTAATACTGGTCTCATAGGAATAGATCAAAGCACAGACTCTAAGAAGTCTCACTCTTCTTGCACTCAAGGCGGCATTGTGTCTTTAGTATTTAATTCCGATGTAATTTCAGTGTTTGATCGTCAATGTGTATGTAAAAGGAATACTTTGAACCTGCAGTGGTGTATCGGAAACTAATACTGGTCTCATAGGAAAGGATCAAAGCACAGACTCTAAGAAGTCTCACTCTTCTTGCATTTAAGGCGGCATTGTGCCTTTTCTATTTAATTCCGATGCGATATCTGTGATTAATCGTCAATGTGAAGGTGCAAGGAATACATTGCACCTGCAGTGGTGTATCGGAAACTAATACTGGTCTCACAGGAAAGGAACAAAGCACAGACTCAAAGAAGTCTCACTCTTCTTGCACTTAAGGCGGCATTGTGCCTTTTGTATTTAATTCCGATGTAATTTCAGTGTTTCATCGTCAATGGGTATGTCCAAGGAATACATTGAAACTGCAGTGGTGTATCGGAAACTAATACTGGTCTCACAGGGAATGCTCAAAGCACCGACTGTAAGAAGTGTCTCTATTCTTGTACTTAAGGCGGCATTGTGCATTTTCTATTTAATTCCGACGCGATGTCTGTGTTTCATCGTCAATGTGAAGGTCCAAGGAATACATTGAACCTGCAGTGGTGTATCGGAAACGAATACTGGTCTCACAGGGAATGCTTAATGCACCGACTGTAAGTAGAGTCTCTATTCTTGTACTTAAGGCGGCATTGTGCCTTTTGTATCTAATTCCGATGCGATATCTGTGTTTCATCGTCAAAGTGAAGGTCCAAGGAAGACATTGAACCTGCAGTGGTGTATCGGAAACTTATACTGGTCTCACAGGAAAGGATCAAAACACAGACTCTAAGAAGTCTCACTCTTCTTGCACTTAAGGCGGCATTCTGCCTTTTGTATTTAATTCCGATGTAATTTCAGTGTTTCATCGTCAATGTGTATTTGCAAGGAATACATTGAACCTGCAGTGGTGTATCGGAAACTAATACTGGTCTCATAGGGAATTCTCAAAGCACCGACACTAAGAAGAGTCTCTACTCTTGTACTGAAGGCGGCATTTTGCGTTTTGTATTATATTCCGATGCGATTTCTGTGTCTCATCGTCAATGTGAAGGTCCAAGGTATACATTGAACCTGCAGTGGTGTATCGGAAACTAATACTGGTCTCACAGGAAAGGATCTAAGCACAGACTCTAAGAAGTCTCACTCTTCTTGCACTTAAGACGGTATTGTGCATTTTGTATTAAATTCCGATGTAATTTCAGTGTTTCATCATCAATGTGTATGTAAAAGGAATACATTGAACCTGCAGTGGTGTATCGGAAACTAATACTGGTCTCATAGGACAGGATCAAATCACAGACTCGAAGAAGTCTCACTCTTCTTGCACTTAAGGCGGCATTGTGCCTTTTGTATTTAATTCCGATGTAATTTCAGTGTTTCATTGTCAATGTGTATGTAAAAGGAATACTTTGAACCTGCAGTGGTGTATCGGAAACTAATACTGGTCTCATAGGAAAGGATCAAAGCGCAGACTCTAATAAGTCTCACTCTTCTTGCACTTAAGGCGGCATTATGCCTTTTGTATGTAATTCTGAAGTATTTCAGTGTTTCATTGTCAATGTGTATTTGCAAGGAATACATTGAACCTGCAGTGGTGTATCGGAAGCTAATACTGGTCTCACAGGGATTGCTCAAAGGACCGACACTAAGAAGAGTCTCTATTCTTGTACTTAAGGCGGCATTTAGAGTTTTGTATTTTATTCTGATGCCATCTCTGTGTTTCATCGTCAATGTGAAGGTCCAAGGTATACATTGAACCTGCAGTGGTGTGTCGGAAACTAATACTGGTCTCACAGGAAAGGATCAAAGCACAGACTCTAAGACGTCTCACTCTTCTTGCACTTAAGGCGGCATTGTGCCTTTTGTATTTAATTCCGATGTAATTTCAGTGTTTCATCGTCAATGAGCATTTCCAAGGAATACATTGAACCTGTAGTGGTGTATCAGAAACTAATACTGAACTCACAGGGTAGGATCAAAGAACCGACTGTAAGAAGAGTCTCTATTCTTATACTTAATGCGGGATTGTGCCTTTTGTATTTAATTCCGATGCGATTTCAGTGTTTCATTGTCAATGTGAGTGTCCAAGGAATACATTGAACCAGCAGTGGTGTATCGGAAACTAATACCGGTCTCACAGAAGTGGATCAAAGCACCGACTGTAAGAAGAGTCTCTATTCTTGTACTTAAGGCGGCATTGTGCCTTTTGTATTTAATTCTAATGCGATTTCTGTGTTTCATCGCCAATGTGTATGTCCAAGGAATACATTGAACCTGCAGTGGTGTATCAGAACCTAATACTGGTCTCACAGGGAATGCTCAAAGCACCGACTGTAAGAAGAGTCTCTATTCTTGTACTTAAGGCGGAATTGTGCTTTTTGTTTTAATTCCGATGCGATTTCTGTGTTTCATCGTCAATGTGATGGACCAAGGAATACATTGAACCTGATGTGGTGTATCGGAAACTAATACTGGTCACACAGGAAAGGATCAAAGCACCGACTGTAAGAAGAGTCTCGATTCTTGTACTTAAGGCGGCATTGTGCCTTTTGTATTTAATTCCGATGCGATATCTGTGTTTCATCGTCAAAGTGAAGGTCCAAGGAATACAGTGAACCTGCAGTGGTGTATCGGAAACGAATACCGCTCTCACAGGGAATGCTCAAATCACCGACTGTAAGAAGAGTCTCTATTCTTGTACTTAAGGCGGCATTGTGCCTTTTGAATTTAATTCCGATGCGTTTTCTGTGTTTCATCGTCATTGTGAAGGTCCAAGGAATACATTGAACCTGCAGTGGTGTATCGGAAACTTATACTGGTCTCACACTGAATGCTCAAAGCACTGACTGTAGGAAGAGTCTCTATTCTTGTGCTTAAGGCGGCATTGGGCGTTTTGTATTTAATTCCGATGCGATTTCTGTGTTTCATCGTCCATGTGTAAGTAAAAGGAATACATTGAACCTGCAAAGGTGTATCGGAAACTAATAGTGGTCTCATAGGAAAAGATCAAAGCACAGACCCTAAGAAGTCTCACTCTTCTTGCACTTAAGGCGGCATTGTGTCTTTTGTATTTAATTCCGATGGAATTTCAGTGTTTCATCGTCAATGTGAAGGTCCAAGGAATACATTGAACCTGGAGCGGTGTATCGGAAACTAAAACTGGTCTCACAGGAAAGGATCAAAGCACAGTCTCTAAGAAGTCACACTCTTCTTGCACTTAAGGCTGAATTGTGCCTTTTGTATTTAATTCCGATGTGATTTCTGTGTTTCATCGTCAATGTGAAGGTCCAAGGAATACATTGAACCTGCAGTGGTGTATCGGAAACTAATACTGGTCTCACAGGAAAGGATCAAAGCACAGACTCTAAGAAGTCTCACTCTAATTGCACTTAAGGCGGCATTGTGCCTTTTGTATTTAATTCCGATGTAATTGCAGTGTTGCATCATCAATGTGTATGTAAAAGGAATACATTGAACATGCAGTGGTGTATCGGAAACTAATACTGGTCTCATAGGAAAGGATCGAAGCACAGACTTTAAGAAGTCTCACTCTTCTTGCATTTAAGGCGGCATTGTGCCTTTTGTATTTAATTCCGACGTAATATCAGTTTTTCATAGTCAATATGTATGTAAAAGGATTACATTGAACCTGCAGTGGTGTATCGGAAACTAACACTGGTCTCATAGGAAAGGATCAAAGCTCAGACTGTAAGAAGAGTCTCTATTCTTGTACTTAAGGCGGCATTGTGCATTTTGTATTTAAATCCGATGCGATTTCTGTGTTTCATCGTCAATGTGAAGGTCGAAGGAATACATTGACCCTGCAGTGGTGTATTGGCAACTAATACTTGTCTCACAGGAAAGGATCAAAGCACAGACACTAAGAAGTCTGAAGCTTCTTGCACTTAAGGCGGCATTGTGCATTTTGTATGTAATTCCGATGTAATTTCCGTGTTTCATCGTCAATGTGAATGTCCAAGGAATACATTGAACCTGCAATGTTGTATCGGAAACTAATACTGGTCTCACAGGAAGGGATCAAAGCACAGACTCTAAGAAGTCTCACTCTTCTTGCACTTAAGGCTGAATTGTGCCTTTTGTATTTAATTCCGATGTGATTTCTGTGTTTCATCGTCAATGTGAAGGTCCAAGGAATACATTGAACCTGCAGTGGTGTATCGGAAACTAATATTGGTCTCACAGGAAAGGATCAAAGCACAGAATCTAAGAAGTCTCACTCTAATTGCACTTAAGGCGGCATTGTGCCTTTTGTATTTAATTCCGACGTAATATCAGTGTTTCATCGTCAATGTGTATGTAAAAGGATTACATTGAACCTGCAGTGGTGTATTGGAAACTAATACTGGTCTCATAGGAAAGGATCAAAGATCAGACTGTAAGAAGAGTCTCTATTCTTGTACTTAAGGCGGCATTGTACATTTTGTATTTAATTCCGATGCGATTTCTGTGTTTCATCGTCAATGTGAAGGTCCAAGGAATACATTGACCCTGCAGTGGTGTATTGGCAACTAATACTTGACTTACAGGAAAGGATCAAAGCACATACTCTAAGAAGTCTCACGCTTCTTGCACGTATGGCGGCATTGTGCATTTTGTAATTAATTCCAACGTAATTTCAGTGTTTCATCATCAATGAGTATGTAAAAGGAATACATTGAACCTGCAATGGTGTATCGGTAACTAATACTGGTCTCATAGGAAAGGATCAAAGCACAGACTCTAAGAAGTCTCACTCTTCTTGCACTTAAGGCTGAATTGTGCCGTTTGTAT
Source organism: Schistocerca americana (assembly GCF_021461395.2). Taxonomy (NCBI): domain Eukaryota; kingdom Metazoa; phylum Arthropoda; class Insecta; order Orthoptera; family Acrididae; genus Schistocerca; species Schistocerca americana. The sequence continues at coordinate 727,391,200 of NC_060123.1, read as the reverse complement.
TTAATTCCGATGTAATATCAGTGTTTCATCGTCAATGTGTATGTAAACGGAATACATTGAACCTGCAGTGGTGTATCGGAAACTAATACTGGTCTCATAGGAAAGGATCAAAGCACAGATTCTATGAGGTCTCACTCTTCTTGCACTTAAGGCGGCATTGTGCCTTTTGTATGTAATTCCGATGTAATTTCAGTGTTTCTTCGTCAATGTGAATGTCCAAGGAATACATTGAACCTGCAGTGTTGTATCGGAAAATAATACTGGTCTCACAGGAATGGGTCAAAGCAGCGACTGTAAGGAAAGTCTCTATTCTTGTACTTAAGGCGGCATTGTGCCATTTGTATTTAATTCCGATGCGATTTCTTTGTTTCATCTTCAATGTGAATGTCCCAGGATACATTGAACCTGCAGGCGTTTATCGGAAACTAATACTGGTCTCACAGGGAATGTTTAAAGCAGCGACTGTAAGGAGAGTATCTATTCTTGTACTTAGTAGGCATTGTGCCTTTTGTATTTAATTCCTATGCGAGATCTGTGTTTCATCGTCAATATGAAGGTCCAAGGAATACATTGAACCTGCAGTTTTGTATCGGAAACTAATACTGGTCTCACAGGGAATGCTCAAAGCACCGACTGTAAGAAGAGTCTCAAATCTTGTACTTAAGGCGGCATCGGGCATTTTGTATTTAATTCCGATGCGATTTCTGTGTTTCATCGTCAATGTGTAGGTCCAAGGAATACATTGAACGTGCAGTGGTGTATCTGAAACTAATACAGGTCTCACAGGGAATGCTCAAAGCACCGACTGTAAGATGAGTCTCTATTCTTGTACTTAAGGCGGTATTGTGCCTTTTGTATTTAATTCCGATGTAATATCAGTGTTTCATCGTCAATGTTTACGTCCAAGGAGTACATTAAACATGCAGTGCTGTATCGGAAACTAATACTGGTCTCACAGGGAATGCTCAAAGCACGGAATGTAAGAAGAGTCTCTATTCTTGTACTTAAGGCGGCATTTTGCGTATTGTATTTAATTCCAATGCGATTTCTGTGTTTCACCGTCAATGTGATGGTCCAAGGAATACAAAGAACCAGCAGTGGTGTATCGGAAACTAATACTGGTCTCACAGGGAATGCTTTAAGCACCGACTGTAAGAACAATCTCTATTCTTGTACTTAAGGCGGCATTGTGCCTTTTGCATTTAATTCCGATGGGATTTCTGTGTTTCATCGTCAATGTGAAGGTCCAAGGAATACATTGAACCTGCAGTTGTGTATCGGAAACAAATACTGGTCTCACAGGGAGTGCTCAAAACACCGACTGTAAGAAGAGTCTCGATTCTTGTACATAAGGCGGCATTGTGCGTTTTGGATTTAATTCCGATGCGATTTCTTCGTTTCATCGTCAACGTGAAGGTCCAAGGAATACTTCGAACCTGCAGTGGTGTATCGGAAACTAATACTGGTCTCACAGGGAATGCTCAAAGCACCGACTGTGAGAAGTGTCTCTATTCTTGTACCTATGGCGGCATTGTGCCTTTTGTATTTCATTCCGATGCGATTTCTGTGTTTCATTGTCCATGTGTATGTCCAAGGAATACATTGAACCTGCAGTGTTGTATCGGAAACTATTACTGGTCTAACAGGGAATTCTCAAAGCAGCGACTGTATGAAGAGTGTACATTCTTGTACCTAAGGCGGCATTGTGCCTTTTGTATTTAATTCCGATGCGATGTCTGTGTGTCATCGTCAATGTGAAGGTCAAAGGAATACATTGAACCTGCAGTGGTGTATCGGAAACTAATACTGGTGTCACAGGGAATGCTCATAGCATCGACTGTAAGAAGTGTCTCTATTCTTGTACTTAATTCGGCATTTGCCACTTGTATTTAATTCCGATACGATTTCAGTGTTTCATCGTTAATGTGAAGGTCCAAGGAATACATTGAACCTGCAGTGGTGTATCGGAAAATAATACTGGTCTTTCAGGAAGGGATCAAAGCCCAGACTCTACGAAGCCTCATTCCTCTTGCACTTAAGGCGGCATTGTGCCTTTTGTATTTAATTCCGATGTAATTTTAGTGTTTCATCGAAAATGTGTATGTCCAAGGAATACATTGAACCTGCAGTGGTGTATCGGTAACTAATACTGGTCTCACAGGAAAGGATCAATGCACAGACTCTAAGAAGAGTCTCTATTCTTGTACTTAAGGTTGCATTGTGCCTTTTGTATTTAATTCCGATGCGATTTCTGTGTTTTATCATCAATGTGACGGTCCAAGGAATACATTTGACCTCCAGAGGTGTATCGGAAACTAATACTGGTCTCACAGGGAAGGATCAAAGCCCAGACCCTAAGAGGCCTAATTCTTCTTGCACTTAAGGCGGCACGGTGCCTTTTGTATTTACTTCTGATGTAATTTCAGTGTTTCATTGACAATGTGTATGTCCAAGGAATACATTGAACCTGCTGTGGTGTATCGGAAACAAATACTGGTCTCACAGGAAAGGATCAAAGCACAGACTCTAGGAAGTGTCTCTATTCTTGTACTTAAGTCGGCATTGTGCCTTTTGTATTTAATTCCGATGCGATTTCTGTGTTTCATCGTGAATGTGAAGGTCCAAGGAATACATTGGACCTGCAGTGTTGTATCGGAAACTAAAACTGGTCTAACAGGGAATTCTCAAAGCACCGACTGTATGAAGAGTCTACATTCTTGTACCTAAGGCGGCATTTTGCCTTTTGTATTTAATACCGATGCGATTTATGTGTGTCATCCTCAATGTGAAGGTCAAAGGAATACATTGAACCTGCAGTGGTGTATCGAAAACTAATACTGGTCTCACAGGGAATGCTCAAAGCATCGACTGTAAGAAGTGTCTATATTCTTGTACTTAAGGCGGCATTGTGCTATTTGTATTTAATCCCGATGCGATTTCTGTGTTTCATCGTCAATGTGAAGGTCAAAGGAATACATTGAACATCCAGTGGTGTATCGGAAAGTAATACTGGTCTCACAGGAAAGGATCAAAGCTCAGACTCTAAGAAGCCTCATTCCTCTTGCACTTAAGGCGGCATTGTGCCTTTTGTATTTAATTCCGATGTAATTTCAATGTTTCATCCGCAATGTGTATGTCCAAGGAATACATTGAACCTGCAGTGGTCTATCGGAAACTGATACTGGGCTCTTAGGAAAGGATCAAAGCACAGACTGTAAGAAGAGTCTCTATTCTTGTACTTAAGGTTGCATTGTGCCTTTTGTATTTAATTCCGGTGCGATTTCTGTGTTTCATCGTCAATGTGAATGTCGAAGGAATACATTGAACCTGCAGTGGTGTATCAGAAACTAATACTGGTCTCTCATGGAATGCTCAAAGCACCGACTGTAAGAAGAGTCTCTATTCTTGTACTTAAGGCGGCATTGTGCCTTTTGTATTTAATTCCGATGCGATTTCAGTTATTCATCGTCAATGTGAAGGTCCAAGGAATACATTGAACATGCAGTGGTGTATAGGAAACTAATACTGGTCTCACAGGAAAGGATCAAAGCACAGACTCTAAGAAGTCTCACTCTTCTTGCACTTAAGGCTTCATTGTGTGTTTTGTATTTAATTCCGATGTAATTTCAGTGTTTCATCGTCAATCTGTATGTCCAAGGAATACATTGAACCTGCAGTGGTACATCGGAACCTAATACTGGTCTCACAGGGAATGCTCAAAGCATCGACAGTAAGAAGTGTCTCTATTCTTGTACTTAAGGCGGCATTGTGCCTTTTGTATTTAATTCCGATGCGATTTCTGTGTTTCATCGTCAATGTGAAGGTCCAAGGAATACATTGACCTGCAGTGGTGTATCGGAAACTAATACTGGTCTCATAGGAATGGATCAAAGCACAGATTCTAAGAAGTCTCACTCTTCTTGCACTTAGGGCGGCATTCTGCCTTTTGTATTTTATTCCGATGTAATTTCAGTGTTTCATCGTCAATGTGTATGTAAAAGGAATGCATTGAACCTGCAGTGGTGTATCGGAAACTAATACTGGTCTCACAGGGAATGCTCAAAGCACCGACACTGATAAGAGTCTCTATTCTTGTACTTAAGGCGGCATTTCGCGTTTGGTATTTTATTCCGATGCGATTTCTGTGTTTCATCGTCAATGTGAAGGTCCAAGGTATACATTGAACCTGCAGTGGTGTATCGGAAACCAATACTGGTCTCAGAGGAAAGGATCAAAGCACAGACTCTAAGAAGTCTCACTTTCTTGCACTTAAGGCGGCATTGTGCCTTTTGTATTTAATTCCGATGTAATTTCAGTGTTTCATAATCAATGTGTATGTAAAAGGAACGCATTGAACCTGTAGTGGTGTATCGGAAACTAATACTGGTCTCATAGGACAGGATCAAATCACAGACTCTAAGAAGTCTCACTCTTCTTGAACTTAAGGCAGCATTGCACCTTTGGTATTTAATTCCGATGTAATTTCAGTGTTTCATCGTCAATATGTAAGAAAAAGGAATACATTGAACCTGCAGTGGTGTATCGGAAAGTAATACTGGTCTCATAGGAAAAGATCAAAGCACAGACTCTAAGAAGTCTCACTCTTCTTGCACTTAAGGCGGCATAGTGTCTTTAGTATTTAATTCCGATGTAATTTCAGTGTTTGATCGTCAATGTGTATGTAAAAGGAATACTTTGAACCTGCAGTGGTGTATCGGAAACTAATACTGGTCTCATAGGAAAGGATCAAAGCACAGACTCTAAGAAGTCTCACTCTTCTTGCACTTAAGGCGACATTGTGCCTTTTGTATGTAATTCCGATGTAATTTCAGTGATTCATCGTCAATGTGAAAGTCCAAGGAATACATTGAACCTGCAGTGGTTTATCGGAAACTAATACTAGTCTCACAGGAATGGATCGAAGCACCGACTGTAAGAAGAGTCTCTATTCTTGTACTTAAGGCGGCATTGTGCCTTTTCTATTTAATTCCGATGCGATATCTGTGATTCATCGTCAATGTGAAGGTGCAAGGTATACATTGAACCTGCAGTGGTGTATCGGAAACTAATACTGGTCTCACAGGAAAGGAACAAAGCACAGACTCAAAGAAGTCTCACTCTTCTTGCACTTAAGGCGGCATTGTGCCTTTTGTATTCAATTCCGATGAAATTTCAGTGTTTCATCGTCAATGGGTATGTCCAAGGAATACATTGAAACTGCAGTGGTGTATCGGAAACTAATACTGGTCTCACAGGGAATGCTCAAAGCACCGACTGTAAGAAGTGTCTCTATTCTTGTACTTAAGGCGGCATTGTGCATTTTCTATTTAATTCCGACGCGATGTCTGTGTTTCATCGTCAATGTGAAGGTCCAAGGAATACATTGAACCTGCAGTGGTGTATCGGAAACGAATACTGGTCTCACAGGGAATGCTTAATGCACCGACTGTAAGTAAAGTCTCTATTCTTGTACTTAAGGCGGCATTGTGCCTTTTGTATTTAATTCCGATGCGATATCTGTGTTTTATCCTCAATGTGTATGTAAAAGGAATACATTGAACCTGCAGTGATGTATCGGAAACTAATATTGGTCTCATAGGAAAGGATCAAAGCGCAGACTCTAAGAAGTCTCACTCTTCTTGCACTTAAGGCGGCATTGTGCCTTTTGTATGTAATTCCGAAGTAATTTCAGTGTTTCATTGTCAATGTGTATTTGCAAGGAATACATTGAACCTGCAGTGGTGTATCGGAAACTAATACTGGTCTCACAGGGAATGCTCAAAGGACCGACACTAAGAAGAGTCTCTATTCTTGTACTTAAGGCGGCATTTAGAGTTTTGTATTTTATTCCGATGCAATTTCTGTGTTTCATCGTCAATGTGAAGGTCCAAGGTATACATTGAACCTGCAGTGGTGTATCGGAAACTAATACTGGTCTCACAGGAAAGGATCAAAGCACAGACTCTAAGAAGTCTCACTCTTCTTGCACTTAAGGCGGCATTGTGCCTTTTGTATTTAATTCCGATGTAATTTCAGTGTTTCATCGTCAATGAGCATGTCCAAGGAATACATTGAACCTGTAGTGGTGTATCAGAAACTAATACTGAACTCACAGGATAGGATAAAAGAACCGACTGTAAGAAGAGTCTCTATTCTTATACTTAATGCGGCATTGTGCCTTTTGTATTTAATTCCGATGCGATTTCAGTGTTTCATTGTCAATGAGAATGTCCAAGGAATACATTGAACCTGCAGTGGTGTATCGGAAACTAATTCTGGTCTCACAGAAATGGATCAAAACAACGACTGTAAGAAGAGTCTCTATTCTTGTACTTAAGGCGGCATTGTGCCTTTTGTATTTAATTCTAATGCGATTTCTGTGTTTCATCGCCAATGTGTATGTCCAAGGAATACATTGAACCTGCAGTGGTGTATCAGAACCTAATACTGGTCTCACAGGGAATGCTCAAAGCACCGACTGTAAGAAGAGTCTCTATTCTTGTACTTAAGGCGGCATTGTGCGTTTCGTTTTAATTCCGATGCGATTTCTGTGTTTCATCGTCAATGTGATGGACCAAGGAATACATTGAACCTGATGTGGTGTATCGGAAACTAATACAGGTCTCACAGGAAAGGATCAGAGCAGAGAATTTAAGAATTCTCACTCTTCTTGCATTTAAGGGGGCATTGTGCCTCTTGTATTTAATTCCGATGCGATTTCTGTGTTTCATCGTCATTGTGAAGGTCCAAGGAATACATTGACCCTGCAGTGGTGTATTGGCAACTAATCCTTGTCTTACAGGAAAGGATCAAAGCACAGACTCTAAGAAGTCTCACTCTTCTTGCACTTAAGGCTGCATTGTGCCGTTTGTATTTAATTCCGATGTAATATCAGTGTTTCATCGTCAATGTGTATGTAAAAGGAATACATTGAACCTGCAGTGGTGTATCGGAAACTAATACTGGTCGCACTGGGAATGCTCAAAGCACCGACTGAAAGAAGAGTCTCTATTCTTGTACATAAGGCGGAATTGTACAATTTGAATTTAATTCCGATGTGATTTCTGTGTTTCATCGTCAATGTGAAGGTCCAAGGAATACATTGACCTGCAGTGGTGTATCGGAATTTAATACTGGTCTCATAGGAAAGGATCAAAGCACAGATTCTAAGAGGTCTCACTCTTCTTGCACCTAAGGCGGCATTGTGCCTTTTGTATGTAATTCCGATGTAATTTCAGTGTTTCATTGTCAATGTGTATGTAAAAGGAATACTTTGAACCTGCAGTGTTGTATCGGAAAATAATACTGGTCTCACAGGAATGGGTCAAAGCACCGACTGTAAGAAAAGTCTCTATTTTTGTACTTAAGGCGGCATTGTGCCATTTGTATTTAATTCCGATGCGATTTCTGTGTTTCATCTTAAATGTGAATGTCCCAGGAATACATTGAACGTGCAGTGGTGTATCCGAAACTAATACAGGTCTCACAGGGAATGCTCAAAGCACCGACTGTAAGATGAGTATCTATTCTTGTACTTAAGGCGGTATTGTGCCTTTTGTATTTAATTCCGAAGTAATATCAGTGTTTCATCGTCAATGTTTACGTCGAAGGAGTACATTGAACATGCAGTGCTGTATCGGAAACTAATACTGGTCTCACAGGGAATGCTCAAAGCACGGACTGTAAGAAGAGTCTCTATTCTTGTACTTAAGGCGGCATTGTGCGTTTTGTATGTAATTCCAATGCGATTTCTGTGTTTCATCGTCAATGTGATGGTCCAAGGAATACAAAGAACCAGCAGTGGTGTATCGGAAACTAATACTGGTCTCACAGGGAATGCTTTAAGCACCGACTGTAAGAACAATCTCTATTCTTGTACTTAAGGCGGCATTGTGCCTTTTGCATTTAATTCCGATGGGATTTCTGTGTTTCATCGTCAATGTGAAGGTCCAAGGAATACATTGAACCTGCAGTTGTGTATCGGAAACAAATACTGGTCTCACAGGGAGTGCTTAAAACACCGACTGTAAGAAGAGTCTCGATTCTTGTACTTAAGGCGGCATTGTGCGTTTTGTATTTAATTCCAATGCGATTTCTTCGTTTCATCGTCAACGTGAAGGTCCAAGGAATACTTCGAACCTGCAGTGGTGTATCGGAAAATAATACTGGTCTCACAGGGAATGCACAAAGCACCGACTGTGAGAAGAGTCTCTATTCTTGTACCTATGGCGGCATTGTGCCTTTTGTATTTCATTCCGATGCGATTTCTGTGTTTCATCGTCCATGTGTATGTCCAAGGAATACATTGAACCTGCAGTGTTGTATCGGAAACTATTACTGGTCTAACAGGGAATTCTCAAAGCAGCGACTGTATGAAGAGTGTACATTCTTGTACCTAAGGCGGCATTGTGCCTTTTGTATTTAATTCCGATGCGATGTCTGTGTGTCATCGTCAATGTGACGGTCAAAGGAATACATTGAACCTGCAGTGGTGTATCGGAAACTAATACTGGTAACACAGGGAATGCTCACAGCATCGACTGTAAGAAGTGTCTCTATTCTTGTACTTAAGGCGGCATTGTGCCACTTGTATTTAATTCCGATACGATTTCTGTGTTTCATCGTTAATGTGAAGGTCCAAGGAATACATTGAACCTGCAGTGGTGTATCGGAAAATAATACTGGTCTTACAGGAAGGGATCAAAGCCCAGACTTTAAGAAGCCTCATTCCTCTTGCACTTAAGGCGGCATTGTGCCTTTTGTATTTAATTCCGATGTAATTTTACTGTTTCATCGACAATGTGTATTTCCAAGGAATACATTGAACCTGCAGTGGTGTATCGGTAACTAATACTGGTCTCACAGGAAAGGATCAAAGCACAGACTGTAAGAAGGGTCTCTATTCTTGTACTTAAGGTTGCATTGTGCGTTTTGTATTTATTTCCAATGCGATTTCTGTGTTTCATCGTCAATGTGATTGTCCAAGGAATACATTGATCCTGCAGTGGTGTATCGGAAACTAATACTGGTCTCACAGGGAATGCTCAAAGCACCGACTGTAAGAAGAATCTCTATTCTTGTACTTATGGCGGCAGTGTGCCTTTTGCATTTAATTCCGATGCGATTTCTGTGTTTCATCGTCAATGTGAATGTCCAAGGAATACATTGAACCTGCAATGGTGTATCGGAAACTAATACTGGTCTCACAGGAAGGGATCAAAGCACAGACTCTAAGAAGTCTCACTCTTCTTGCACTTAAGGCTGAATTGTGCCTTTTGTATTTAATTCCGATGTGATTTCTGTGTTTCATCGTCAATGTGAAGGTCCAAGGAATACATTGAACCTGCAGTGGTGTATCGGAAACTAATATTGGTCTCACAGGAAAGGATCAAAGCACAGAATCTAAGAAGTCTCACTCTAATTGCACTTAAGGCGGCAATGTGCCTTTTGTATTTAATTCCGACGTAATATCAGTGTTTCATCGTCAATGTGTATGTAAAAGGATTACATTGAACCTGCAGTGGTGTATTGGAAACTAATACTGGTCTCATAGGAAAGGATCAAAGCACAGACTCTAAGAAGTCTAACTCCTCTTGCACTTAAGGCGGCATTGTGCTTTCTGTATTTTATTCCGATGTAATTTCAGAGTTTCATCGTCAATGTGTATGTCCAAGGAATACATTGATCCTGCAGTGGTGTATCGGAAATAAATGCTGGTCTCACAGGGAATGCTCACAGCACCGACTGTAAGAAGAGTCTCTATTCTTGTACTTAAGGCGGCATTGTACATTTTGTATTTAATTCCGATGCGATTTCTGTGTTTCATCGTCAATGTGAAGGTCCAAGGAAAACATTGACCCTGCAGTGGTGTATTGGCAACTAATACTTGACTTACAGGAAAGGATCAAAGCACATACTCTCAGAAGTCTCACGCTTCTTGCACGTATGGCGGCATTGTGCATTTTGTAATTAATTCCAACGTAATTTCAGTGTTTCATCATCAATGAGTATGTAAAAGGAATACATTGCACCTGCAATGGTGTATCGGTAACTAATACTGGTCTCATAGGAAAGGATCAAAGCACAGACTCTAAGAAGTCTCACTCTTCTTGCACTTAAGGCTGAATTGTGCCGTTTGTATTTAATTCCGATGTAATATCAGTGTTTCATCGTCAATGTGTATGTAAAAGGAATACATTGAACCTGCAGTGGTGTACCGGAAACTAATACTGGTCTCATAGGAAAGGATCAAAGCACAGATTCTATGAGGTCTCACTCTTCTTGCACTTAAGGCGGCATTGTGCCTTTTGTATGTAATTCCGATGTAATTTCAGTGTTTCTTCGTCAATGTGAATGTCCAAGGAATACATTGAACCTGCAGTGTTGTATCGGAAAATAATACTGGTCTCACAGGAATGGGTCAAAGCAACGACTGTAAGGAAAGTCTCTATTCTTGTACTTAAGGCGGCATTGTGCCATTTGTATTTAATTCCGATGCGATTTCTGTGTTTCATCTTCAATGTGAATGTCCCAGGATACATTGAACCTGCAGTCGTGTATCGGAAACTAATACTGGTCTCACAGGGAATGTTTAAAGCAGCGACTGTAAGGAGAGTCTCTATTCTTGTACTTAGTAGGCATTGTGCCTTTTGTATTTAATTCCTATGCGAGATCTGTGTTTCATCGTCAATATGAAGGTCCAAGGAATACATTGAACCTGCAGTTTTGTATCGGAAACTAATACTGGTCTCACAGGGAATGCTCAAAGCACCGACTGTAAGAAGAGTCTCAAATCTTGTACTTAAGGCGGCATTGGGCCTTTTGTATTTAATTCCGATGCGATTTCTGTGTTTCATCGTCAATGTGTAGGTCCAAGGAATACATTGAACGTGCAGTGGTGTATCTGAAACTAATACAGGTCTCACAGGGAATGCTCAAAGCACCGACTGTAAGATGAGTCTCTATTCTTGTACTTAAGGCGGTATTGTGCCTTTTGTATTTAATTCCGATGTAATATCAGTGTTTCATCGTCAATGTTTACGTCCAAGGAGTACATTAAACATGCAGTGCTGTATCGGAAACTAATACTGGTCTCACAGGGAATGCTCAAAGCACGGAATATAAGAAGAGTCTCTATTCTTGTACTTAAGGCGGCATTTTGCGTATTGTATTTAATTCCAATGCGATTTCTGTGTTTCATCGTCAATGTGATGGTCCAAGGAATACAAAGAACCAGCAGTGGTGTATCGGAAACTAATACTGGTCTCACAGGTAATGCTTTAAGCACCGACTGTAAGAACAATCTCTACTCTCGTACTTAAGGCGGCATTGTGCCTTTTGCATTTAATTCCGATGGGATTTCTGTGTTTCATCGTCAATGTGAAGGTCCAAGGAATACATTGAACCAGCAGTTGTGTATCGTAAACAAATACTGGTCTCACAGGGAGTGCTCAAAACACCGACTGTAAGAAGAGTCTCGATTCTTGTACATAAGGCGGCATTGTGCGTTTTGGATTTAATTCCGATGCGATTTCTTCGTTTCATCGTCAACGTGAAGGTCCAAGGAATACTTCGAACCTGCAGTGGTGTATCGGAAACTAATACTGGTCTCACAGGGAATGCTCAAAGCACCGACTGTGAGAAGTGTCTCTATTCTTGTACCTATGGCGGCATTGTGCCTTTTGTATTTCATTCCGATGCGATTTCTGTGTTTCATCGTCCATGTGTATGTCCAAGGAATACATTGAACCTGCAGTGTTGTATCGGAAACTATTACTGGTCTATCAGGGAATTCTCGAAGCAGCGACTGTATGAAGAGTGTACATTCTTGTACCTATGGCGGCATTGTGCCTTTTGTATTTAATTCCGATGCGATGTCTGTGTGTCATCGTCAATGTGAAGGTCAAAGGAATACATTGAACCTGCAGTGGTGTATCGGAAACTAATACTGGTGTCACAGGGAATGCTCATAGCATCGACTGTAAGAAGTGTCTCTATTCTTGTACTTAAGTCGGCATTGTGCCTTTTGTATTTAATTCCGATGCGATTTCTGTGTTTCATCGTGAATGTGAAGGTCCAAGGAATACATTGGACCTGCAGTGTTGTATCGGAAACTAAAACTGGTCTAACAGGGAATTCTCAAAGCACCGACTGTATGAAGAGTCTACATTCTTGTACCTAAGGCGGCATTTTGCCTTTTGTATTTAATACCGATGCGATTTATGTGTGTCATCCTCAATGTGAAGGTCAAAGGAATACATTGAACCTGCAGTGGTGTATCGAAAACTAATACTGGTCTCACAGGGAATGCTCAAAGCATCGACTGTAAGAAGTGTCTATATTCTTGTGCTTAAGGCGGCATTGTGCCATTTGTATTTAATTCCGATGCGATTTCTGTGTTTCATCGTCAATGTGAAGGTCAAAGGAATACATTGAACATCCAGTGGTGTATCGGAAAGTAATACTGGTCTCACAGGAAAGGATCAAAGCCCAGTCTCTAAGAAGCCTCATTCCTCTTGCACTTAAGGCGGCATTGTGCCTTTTGTATTTAATTCCGATGTAGTTTCAGTGTTTCATCCGCAATGTGTATGTCCAAGGAATACATTGAACCTGCAGTGGTGTATCGGAAACTAATACTGGGCTCTTAGGAAAGGATCAAAGCACAGACTGTAAGAAGAGTCTCTATTCTTGTACTTAAGGTTGCATTGTGCCTTTTGTATTTAATTCCGGTGCGATTTCTGTGTTTCATCGTCAATGTGAATGTCGAAGAAATACATTGAACCTGCAGTGGTGTATCAGAAACTAATACTGGTCTCTCATGGAATGCTCAAAGCACCGACTGTAAGAAGAGTCTCTATTCTTGTACTTAAGGCGGCATTGTGCCTTTTGTATTTAATTCCGATGCGATTTCAGTTATTCATCGTCAATGTGAAGGTCCAAGGAATACATTGAACATGCAGTGGTGTATCGGAAACTAATACTGGTCTCACAGGAAAGGATCAAAGCACAGACTCTAAGAAGTCTCACTCTTCTTGCACTTAAGGCTTCATTGTGTGTTTTGTATTTAATTCCGATGTAATTTCAGTGTTTCATCGTCAATCTGTATGTCCAAGGAATGCATTGAACCTGCAGTGGTACATCGGAAACTAATACTGGTCTCACAGGGAATGCTCAAAGCATCGACAGTAAGAAGTGTCTCTATTCTTGTACTTAAGGCGGCATTGTGCCTTTTGTATTTTATTCCGATGCGATTTCTGTGTTTCATCGTCAATGTGAAGGTCCAAGGAATACATTGACCTGCAGTGGTGTATCGGAAACTAATACTGATCTCATAGGAAAGGATCAAAACACAGATTCTAAGAAGTCTCACTCTTCTTGCACTTAGGGCGGCATTCTGCCTTTTGTATTTTATTCCGATGTAATTTCAGTGTTTCATCGTCAATGTGTATGTAAAAGGAATGCATTGAACCTGCAGTAGTGTATCGGAAACTAATACTGGTCTCACAGGGAATGCTCAAAGCACCGACACTGATAACAGTCTCTATTCTTGTACTTAAGGCGGCATTTCGCGTTTTGTATTTTATTCCGATGCGATTTCTGTGTTTCATCGTCAATGTGAAGGTCCAAGGTATACATTGAACCTGCAGTGGTGTATCGGAAACTAATACTGGTCTCAGAGGAAAGGATCAAAGCACAGACTCTAAGAAGTCTCACTTTCTTGCACTTGAGGCGGCATTGTGCCTTTTGTATTTAATTCCGATGTAATTTCAGTGTTTCATCATCAATGTGTATGTAAAAGGAATGCATTGAACCTGTGGTGGTGTATCGGAAACTAATACTGGTCTCATAGGACAGGATCAAATCACAGACTCTAAGAAGTCTCACTCTTCTTGAACTTAAGGCGGCATTGCACCTTTGGTATTTAATTCCGATGTAATTTCAGTGTTTCATCGTCAATGTGTAAGAAAAAAGAATACATTGAACCTGCAGTGGTGTATCGGAAAGTAATACTGGTCTCATAGGAAAAGATCAAAGCACAGACTCTAAGAAGTCTCACTCTTCTTGCACTTAAGGCGGCATTGTGTCTTTAGTATTTAATTCCGATGTAATTTCAGTAATTGATCGTCAGTGTGTATGTAAAAGGAATACTTTGAACCTGCAGTGGTGTATCGGAAACTAATACTGGTCTCACAGGAAAGGATCAAAGAACCGACTGTAAGAAGAGTCTCGATTTATGTACTTAAGGCGGCATTGCGCCTTTTGTATTTAATTCCCATGCGATTTCTGTGTTTCATCGTCAATGTGAAATTCTAAGGAATACATTAAACCTGCAGTGGTGTATCGGAAACTAATACTGGTCTCATAGGAAAGGATCAAAGCACAGACTCTAAGAAGTCTCACTCTTCTTGCACTTAAGGCGACATTGTGCCTTTTGTATGTAATTCCGATGTAATTTCAGTGATTCATCGTCAATGTGAAAGTCCAAGGAATACATTGAACCTGCAGTGGTTTATCGGATACTAATACTAGTCTCACAGGAATGGATCGAAGCACCGACTGTAAGAAGAGTCTCTATTCTTGTACTTAAGGCGGCATTGTGCCTTTTCTATTTAATTCCGATGCGATATCTGTGATTCATCGTCAATGTGAAGGTGCAAGGAATACATTGAACCTGCAGTGGTGTATCGGAAACTAATACTGGTCTCACAGGAAAGGAACAAAGCACAGACTCAAAGAAGTCTCACTCTTCTGGCACTTAAGGCGGCATTGTGCCTTTTGTATTCAATTCCGATGAAATTTCAGTGTTTCATCGTCAATGGGTATGTCCAAGGAATACATTGAAACTGCAGTGGTGTATCGGAAACTAATACTGGTCTCACAGGGAATGCTCAAAACACCGACTGTAAGAAGTGTCTCTATTCTTGTACTTAAGGCGGCATTGTGCATTTTCTATTTAATTCCGACGCGATGTCTGTGTTTCATCGTCAATGTGAAGGTCCAAGGAATACATTGAACCTGCAGTGGTGTATCGGAAACGAATACTGGTCTCACAGGGAATGCTTAATGCACCGACTGTAAGTAAAGTCTCTATTCTTGTACTTAAGGCGGCATTGTGCCTTTTGTATTTAATTCCGATGCGATATCTGTGTTTTATCCTCAATGTGTATGTAAAAGGAATACATTGAACCTGCAGTGATGTATCGGAAACTAATATTGGTCTCATAGGAAAGGATCAAAGCGCAGACTCTAAGAAGTCTCACTCTTCTTGCACTTAAGGCGGCATTGTGCCTTTTGTATGTAATTCCGAAGTAATTTTAGTGTTTCATTGTCAATGTGTATTTGCAAGGAATACATTGAACCTGCAGTGGTGTATCGGAAACTAATACTGGTCTCACAGGGAATGCTCAAAGGACCGACACTAAGAAAGGTCTCTATTCTTGTACTTAACGCGGCATTTAGAGTTTTGTATTTTATTCCGATGCAATTTCTGTGTTTCATCGTCAATGTGAAGGTCCAAGGTATACATTGAACCTGCAGTGGTGTATCGGAAACTAATACTGGTCTCACAGGAAAGGATCAAAGCACAGACTCTAAGAAGTCTCACTCTTCTTGCACTTAAGGTGGCATTGTGCCTTTTGTATTTAATTCCGATGTAATTTCAGTGTTTCATCGTCAATGAGCATGTCCAAGGAATACATTGAACCTGTAGTGGTGTATCAGAAACTAATACTGAACTCACAGGATAGGATAAAAGAACCGACTGTAAGAAGAGTCTCTATTCTTATACTTAATGCGGCATTGTGCCTTTTGTATTTAATTCCGATGCGATTTCAGTGTTTCATTGTCAATGTGAATGTCCAAGGAATACATTGAACCTGCAGTGGTGTATCGGAAACTAATACTGGTCTCACAGAAATGGATCAAAACACCGACTGTAAGAAGAGTCTCTATTCTTGTACTTAAGGCGGCATTGTGCCTTTTGTATTTAATTCTAATGCGATTTCTGTGTTTCATAGCCAATGTGTATGTCCAAGGAATACATTGAACCTGCAGTGGTGTATCAGAACCTAATACTGGTCTCACAGGGAATGCTCAAAGCACCGACTGTAAGAAGAGTCTCTGTTCTTGTACTTAAGGCGGCATTGTGCGTTTTGTTTTAATTCCGATGCGATTTCTGTGTTTCATCGTCAATGTGATGGACCAAGGAATACATTGAACCTGATGTGGTGTATTGGCAACTAATACTTGTCTTACAGGAAAGGATCAAAGCACAGACTCTAAGAAGTCTCACTCTTCTTGCACTTAAGGCTGCATTGTGCCGTTTGTATTTAATTCCGATGTAATATCAGTGTTTCATCGTCAATGTGTATGTAAAAGGAATACATTGAACCTACAGTGGTGTATCGGAAACTAATACTGGTCGCACTGGGAATGCTCAAAGCACCGACTGAAAGAAGAGTCTCTATTCTTGTACATAAGGCGGAATTGTACAATTTGAATTTAATTCCGATGTGATTTCTGTGTTTCATCGTCAATGTGAAGGTCCAAGGAATACATTGACCTGCAGTGGTGTATCGGAAACTAATACTGGTCTCATAGGAAAGGATCAAAGCACAGATTCTAAGAGGTCTCACTCTTCTTGCACTTAAGGCGGCATTGTGCCTTTTGTATGTAATTCCGATGTAATTTCAGTGTTTCTTCGTCAATCTGTATGTCCAAGGAATGCATTGAACCTGCAGTGGTACATCGGAAACTAATACTGGTCTCACAGGGAATGCTCAAAGCATCGACAGTAAGAAGTGTCTCTATTCTTGTACTTAAGGCGGCATTGTGCCTTTTGTATTTTATTCCGATGCGATTTCTGTGTTTCATCGTCAATGTGAAGGTCCAAGGAATACATTGACCTGCAGTGGTGTATCGGAAACTAATACTGATCTCATAGGAAAGGATCAAAACACAGATTCTAAGAAGTCTCACTCTTCTTGCACTTAGGGCGGCATTCTGCCTTTTGTATTTTATTCCGATGTAATTTCAGTGTTTCATCGTCAATGTGTATGTAAAAGGAATGCATTGAACCTGCAGTAGTGTATCGGAAACTAATACTGGTCTCACAGGGAATGCTCAAAGCACCGACACTGATAACAGTCTCTATTCTTGTACTTAAGGCGGCATTTCGCGTTTTGTATTTTATTCCGATGCGATTTCTGTGTTTCATCGTCAATGTGAAGGTCCAAGGTATACATTGAACCTGCAGTGGTGTATCGGAAACTAATACTGGTCTCAGAGGAAAGGATCAAAGCACAGACTCTAAGAAGTCTCACTTTCTTGCACTTGAGGCGGCATTGTGCCTTTTGTATTTAATTCCGATGTAATTTCAGTGTTTCATCATCAATGTGTATGTAAAAGGAATGCATTGAACCTGTGGTGGTGTATCGGAAACTAATACTGGTCTCATAGGACAGGATCAAATCACAGACTCTAAGAAGTCTCACTCTTCTTGAACTTAAGGCGGCATTGCACCTTTGGTATTTAATTCCGATGTAATTTCAGTGTTTCATCGTCAATGTGTAAGAAAAAAGAATACATTGAACCTGCAGTGGTGTATCGGAAAGTAATACTGGTCTCATAGGAAAAGATCAAAGCACAGACTCTAAGAAGTCTCACTCTTCTTGCACTTAAGGCGGCATTGTGTCTTTAGTATTTAATTCCGATGTAATTTCAGTAATTGATCGTCAGTGTGTATGTAAAAGGAATACTTTGAACCTGCAGTGGTGTATCGGAAACTAATACTGGTCTCACAGGAAAGGATCAAAGAACCGACTGTAAGAAGAGTCTCGATTTATGTACTTAAGGCGGCATTGCGCCTTTTGTATTTAATTCCCATGCGATTTCTGTGTTTCATCGTCAATGTGAAATTCTAAGGAATACATTAAACCTGCAGTGGTGTATCGGAAACTAATACTGGTCTCATAGGAAAGGATCAAAGCACAGACTCTAAGAAGTCTCACTCTTCTTGCACTTAAGGCGACATTGTGCCTTTTGTATGTAATTCCGATGTAATTTCAGTGATTCATCGTCAATGTGAAAGTCCAAGGAATACATTGAACCTGCAGTGGTTTATCGGATACTAATACTAGTCTCACAGGAATGGATCGAAGCACCGACTGTAAGAAGAGTCTCTATTCTTGTACTTAAGGCGGCATTGTGCCTTTTCTATTTAATTCCGATGCGATATCTGTGATTCATCGTCAATGTGAAGGTGCAAGGAATACATTGAACCTGCAGTGGTGTATCGGAAACTAATACTGGTCTCACAGGAAAGGAACAAAGCACAGACTCAAAGAAGTCTCACTCTTCTGGCACTTAAGGCGGCATTGTGCCTTTTGTATTCAATTCCGATGAAATTTCAGTGTTTCATCGTCAATGGGTATGTCCAAGGAATACATTGAAACTGCAGTGGTGTATCGGAAACTAATACTGGTCTCACAGGGAATGCTCAAAACACCGACTGTAAGAAGTGTCTCTATTCTTGTACTTAAGGCGGCATTGTGCATTTTCTATTTAATTCCGACGCGATGTCTGTGTTTCATCGTCAATGTGAAGGTCCAAGGAATACATTGAACCTGCAGTGGTGTATCGGAAACGAATACTGGTCTCACAGGGAATGCTTAATGCACCGACTGTAAGTAAAGTCTCTATTCTTGTACTTAAGGCGGCATTGTGCCTTTTGTATTTAATTCCGATGCGATATCTGTGTTTTATCCTCAATGTGTATGTAAAAGGAATACATTGAACCTGCAGTGATGTATCGGAAACTAATATTGGTCTCATAGGAAAGGATCAAAGCGCAGACTCTAAGAAGTCTCACTCTTCTTGCACTTAAGGCGGCATTGTGCCTTTTGTATGTAATTCCGAAGTAATTTTAGTGTTTCATTGTCAATGTGTATTTGCAAGGAATACATTGAACCTGCAGTGGTGTATCGGAAACTAATACTGGTCTCACAGGGAATGCTCAAAGGACCGACACTAAGAAAGGTCTCTATTCTTGTACTTAACGCGGCATTTAGAGTTTTGTATTTTATTCCGATGCAATTTCTGTGTTTCATCGTCAATGTGAAGGTCCAAGGTATACATTGAACCTGCAGTGGTGTATCGGAAACTAATACTGGTCTCACAGGAAAGGATCAAAGCACAGACTCTAAGAAGTCTCACTCTTCTTGCACTTAAGGTGGCATTGTGCCTTTTGTATTTAATTCCGATGTAATTTCAGTGTTTCATCGTCAATGAGCATGTCCAAGGAATACATTGAACCTGTAGTGGTGTATCAGAAACTAATACTGAACTCACAGGATAGGATAAAAGAACCGACTGTAAGAAGAGTCTCTATTCTTATACTTAATGCGGCATTGTGCCTTTTGTATTTAATTCCGATGCGATTTCAGTGTTTCATTGTCAATGTGAATGTCCAAGGAATACATTGAACCTGCAGTGGTGTATCGGAAACTAATACTGGTCTCACAGAAATGGATCAAAACACCGACTGTAAGAAGAGTCTCTATTCTTGTACTTAAGGCGGCATTGTGCCTTTTGTATTTAATTCTAATGCGATTTCTGTGTTTCATAGCCAATGTGTATGTCCAAGGAATACATTGAACCTGCAGTGGTGTATCAGAACCTAATACTGGTCTCACAGGGAATGCTCAAAGCACCGACTGTAAGAAGAGTCTCTGTTCTTGTACTTAAGGCGGCATTGTGCGTTTTGTTTTAATTCCGATGCGATTTCTGTGTTTCATCGTCAATGTGATGGACCAAGGAATACATTGAACCTGATGTGGTGTATTGGCAACTAATACTTGTCTTACAGGAAAGGATCAAAGCACAGACTCTAAGAAGTCTCACTCTTCTTGCACTTAAGGCTGCATTGTGCCGTTTGTATTTAATTCCGATGTAATATCAGTGTTTCATCGTCAATGTGTATGTAAAAGGAATACATTGAACCTACAGTGGTGTATCGGAAACTAATACTGGTCGCACTGGGAATGCTCAAAGCACCGACTGAAAGAAGAGTCTCTATTCTTGTACATAAGGCGGAATTGTACAATTTGAATTTAATTCCGATGTGATTTCTGTGTTTCATCGTCAATGTGAAGGTCCAAGGAATACATTGACCTGCAGTGGTGTATCGGAAACTAATACTGGTCTCATAGGAAAGGATCAAAGCACAGATTCTAAGAGGTCTCACTCTTCTTGCACTTAAGGCGGCATTGTGCCTTTTGTATGTAATTCCGATGTAATTTCAGTGTTTCTTCGTCAATGTGAATGTCCAAGGAATACATTGAACCTGCAGTGTTGTATCGGAAAATAATACTGGTCTCACAGGAATGGGTCAAAGCACCGACTGTAAGAAAAGTCTCTATTTTTGTACTTAAGGCGGCATTGTGCCATTTGTATTTAATTCCGATGCGATTTCTGTGTTTCATCTTCAATGTGAATGTCCCAGGAATACATTGAACGTGCAGTGGTGTATCCGAAACTAATACAGGTCTCACAGGGAATGCTCAAAGCACCGACTGTAAGATGAGTCTCTATTCTTGTACTTAAGGCGGTATTGTGCCTTTTGTATTT
This sequence comes from Schistocerca americana, assembly GCF_021461395.2. Taxonomy (NCBI): domain Eukaryota; kingdom Metazoa; phylum Arthropoda; class Insecta; order Orthoptera; family Acrididae; genus Schistocerca; species Schistocerca americana. The sequence continues at coordinate 727,370,575 of NC_060123.1, read as the reverse complement.
AATTCCGATGTAATATCAGTGTTTCATCGTCAATGTTTACGTCCAAGGAGTACATTGAACATGCAGTGCTGTATCGGAAACTAATACTGGTCTCACAGGGAATGCTTTAAGCACCGACTGTAAGAACAATCTCTATTCTTGTACTTAAGGCGGCATTGTGCCTTTTGCATTTAATTCCGATGGGATTTCTGTGTTTCATCGTCAATGTGAAGGTCCAAGGAATACATTGAACCTGCAGTTGTGTATCGGAAACAAATACTGGTCTCACAGGGAGTGCTCAAAACACCGACTGTAAGAAGAGTCTCGATTATTGTACTTAAGGCGGCATTGTGCGTTTTGTATTTAATTCCGATGCGATTTCTTCGTTTCATCGTCAACGTGAAGGTCCAAGGAATACTTCGAACCTGCAGTGGTGTATCGGAAACTAATACTGGTCTCACAGGGAATGCACAAAGCACCGACTGTGAGAAGAGTCTCCATTCTTGTACCTATGGCGGCATTGTGCCTTTTGTATTTCATTCCGATGCGATTTCTGTGTTTCATCGTCCATGTGTATGTCCAAGGAATACATTGAACTTGCAGTGTTGTATCGGAAACTATTACTGGTCTAACAGGGAATTCTCAAAGCAGCGACTGTATGAAGAGTGTACATTCTTGTACCTAAGGCGGCATTGTGCCTTTTGTATTTAATTCCGATGCGATTTCTGTGTGTCATCGTCAGTGTGACGGTCAAAGGAATACATTGAACCTGCAGTGGTGTATCGGAAACTAATACTGGTCTCACAGGGAATGCTCACAGCATCGACTGTAAGAAGTGTCTCTATTCTTGTACTTAAGGCGGCATTGTGCCTTTTGTATTTTATTCCGATGCGATTTCTGTGTTTCATCGTCAATGTGAAGGTCCAAGGAATACATTGACCTGCAGTGGTGTATCGGAAACTAATACTGATCTCATAGGAAAGGATCAAAACACAGATTCTAAGAAGTCTCACTCTTCTTGCACTTAGGGCGGCATTCTGCCTTTTGTATTTTATTCCGATGTAATTTCAGTGTTTCATCGTCAATGTGTATGTAAAAGGAATGCATTGAACCTGCAGTAGTGTATCGGAAACTAATACTGGTCTCACAGGGAATGCTCAAAGCACCGACACTGATAACAGTCTCTATTCTTGTACTTAAGGCGGCATTTCGCGTTTTGTATTTTATTCCGATGCGATTTCTGTGTTTCATCGTTAATGTGAAGGTCCAAGGAATACATTGAACCTGCAGTGGTGTATCGGAAAATAATACTGGTCTTACAGGAAGGGATCAAAGCCCAGACTCTAAGAAGCCTCATTCCTCTTGCACTTAAGGCGGCATTGTGCCTTTTGTATTTAATTCCGATGTAATTTTACTGTTTCATCGACAATGTGTATGTCCAAGGAATACATTGAACCTGCAGTGGTGTATCGGTAACTAATACTGGTCTCACGGGAAAGGATCAAAGCACAGACTGTAAGAAGAGTCTCTATTCTTGTACTTAAGGTTGCATTGTGCCTTTTGTATTTAATTCCGATGCGATTTCTGTGTTTTATCATCAATGTGACGGTCCAAGGAATACATTTGACCTCCAGAGGTGTATCGGAAACTAATACTGGTCTCACAGGAAAGGATCAAAGCCCAGACCCTAAGAGGCCTCTTTCCTCTTGCACTTAAGGCGGCATGGTGAATTTTGTATTTACTTCTGATGTAATTTCAGTGTTTCATTGACAATGTGTATGTCCAAGGAATACATTGAACCTGCAGTGGTGTATCGGAAACAAATACTGGTCTCACAGGAAAGGATCAAAGCACAGACTCTAGGAAGTGTCTCTATTCTTGTACTTAAGTCGGCATTGTGCCTTTTGTATTTAATTCCGATGCGATTTCTGTGTTTCATCGTGAATATGAAGGTCCAAGGAATACATTGGACCTGCAGTGTTGTATCGGAAACTAAAACTGGTCTAACAGGGAATTCTCAAAGCACCGACTGTATGAAGAGTCTACATTCTTGTACCTAAGGCGGCATTTTGCCTTTTGTATTTAATACCGATGCGATTTATGTGTCTCATCCTCAATGTGAAGGTCAAAGGAATACATTGAACCTGCAGTGGTGTATCGAAAACTAATACTGGTCTCACAGGGAATGCTCAAAGCATCGACTGTAAGAAGTGTCTATATTCTTGTACTTATGGCGGCATTGTGCCATTTGTATTTAATTCCGATGCGATTTCTGTGTTTCATCGTCAATGTGAAGGTCAAAGGAATACATTGAACATCCAGTGGTGTATCGGAAAATAATACTGGTCTCACAGGAAAGGATCAAAGCCCAGACTCTAAGAAGCCTCATTCCTCTTGCACTTAAGGCGGCATTGTGCCTTTTGTATTTAATTCCGATGTAATTTCAGTGTTTCATCCACAATGTGTATGTCCAAGGAATACATTGAACCTGCAGTGGTGTATCGGAAACTAATACTGGGCTCACAGGAAAGGATCAAAGCACAGACTGTAAGAAGAATCTCTATTCTTGTACTTAAGGTTGCATTGTGCCTTTTGTATTTAATTCCGGTGCGATTTCTGTGTTTCATCGTCAATGTGAATGTCGAAGGAATACACTGAACCTGCAGTGGTGTATCGGAAACTAATACTGGTCTCTCAGGGATGCTCAAAACACCGACTGTAAGAAGAGTCACTATTCTTATACTTATAGCGGCATTGTGCCTTTTGTATTTAATTCCGATGCAATTTCAGTGTTTCATCGTCAATGTGTATGTCCAAGGAATACATTGAACCTGCAGTGGTACATCGGAAACTAATACTGGTCTCACAGGGAATGCTCAAAGCATCGACAGTAAGAAGTGTCTCTATTCTTGTACTTAAGGCGGCATTGTGCCTTTTGTATTTAATTCCGATGCGATTTCTGTGTTTCATTGTCAATGTGACAGTCCAAGGAATACATTGAACGTGCAGTGGTGTATCGGAAACTAATACTGGTCTCAAAGGGAATGCTCAAAGCACCGACAGTAAGAAGAGTCTCTATTCTTGTACTTAAGGAGGCATTGTGACTTTTGTATTTAATTCCGATAAAATTGCAGTGTTTCATCGTCAATTTTTACGTCCAAGGAATACATTGAACATGCAGTGCTGTATCGGAAACTAATACTGGTCTCACAGGGGATGCTCAAAGCACCGACTGTAAGAAGAGTCTCTATTCTTGTACTTAAGATGGCATTGTGCGTTTTGTATTTAATTCCAATGCGATTTCTGTGTTTCATCGTCAATGTAATTGTCCAAGGAATACATTGATCCTGCAGTGGTGTATCGGAAACTAATACTGGTCTCACAGGGAATGCTCAAAGCACCGACTGTAAGAAGAATCTCTATTCTTGTACTTATGGCGGCATTGTGCCTTTTGCATTTAATTCCGATGCGATTTCTGTGTTTCATCGTCAATGTGAAGGTCCAAGGAATACATTGAACCTGCAGTGGTGTATCGGAAACTAATACTGGGCTCACAGGAAAGGATCAACGCACAGACTCTAAGAAGTCTCACTCTTCTGGCGTTTAAGGCGGAATTGTGCCTTTTGTATTTAATTCCGATGTAATTTCAGTGTTTCATCGTCAATGTGAAGGTCCAAGGAATACATTGAGCCTACAGTGGTGTATCGGTAATTAATACTGGTCTCACAGGGAGTGATCAAGGCACAGACTGTAGAAGGAATCTCTATTCTGGTACTTAAGGCGGCGTTGTTCCTTTTGTTTTTAATTCCGATGCGATTTCTGTTTTTGATCGTCAATGTGAAGGTCCAAGGATTGCATTGAACCTGCAGTAGTGTATCGGAAACTAATACTGGTCTTACAGAAAAGGATCAAACACAGACTCTAAGAAGTCTCACTCTTCTTACACTTAAGGCGGCACTGTGCCTTTTGTATTTAATTCCGATGTAAATACAATGTTTCATAGTCAATGTGTATGTCCAAGGAACACATAGAACCTGCAGTGGTACATCGGAAACTAATACTGGTGTCACAGGGAATGCTCAAAGCATCGACAGTAAGAAGTGTCTCTATTCTTGTACTTAAGGCGGCATTGTGCCATTTGTATTTAATACCGATGCGATTTCTGTGTTTTATCATCAATGTGAAGGTCCAAGGAATACATTGAACCTGCAGTGGTGTATCGGAAACTAATACTGGTCTCACAGGAAAAGGGCCAAAGCCCAGAAACTAAGAAGCCTCATTCCTCTCGCACTTAAGGCGGCATTCAGCCTTTTGTATTTAATTCCGATGTAATTTCAGTGTTTCATTGACAATGTGTATGTCCAAGGAATACATTGAACCTTCAGTGGTGTATCGGAAACTAATACTGGTCTCACAGGAAAGGATCAAAGCACAGACTGTAAGAAGTGTCTCTATTCTTGTACTTAAGGCGGCATTGTGCCTTTTGTATTTATTTCCGATGCGATAACTGTGTTTCATCGTGACTGTGAAGGCCCAAGGAATACATTGAATCTGCAGTGGTGTATCGGAAACTAATACTGGTCTCACAGGAAAATATCCATGCACAGACCGTAAGAAGAGTCTCTATTCTTGTACTTAAGGCGGCATTGTGCCTTTTGTATTTAATTCCGATGAGATTTCTGTGTTTCATCGTCAATCTGAGGGCCAATGGAATACATTGAACCTGCAGTGGTGTATCGGAAACTAATACTGGTCTCACAGGAAAGGATCAAAGCACAGACTGTAAGAAGAGTCTCTATTCTTGTACTTAAGGCGGCACTGTGGCTTTTGAATTTAATTCCGATCCGATGTCTGTTTTTCATCGTCAATGTGAAGGTCAAAGGACTACATTGAACCTGAAGTGGTGTATCGGAAACTAATACTGGTCTCACAGGAAAGGAGCAAAGCACAGACTGTAAGAAGGGTCTCTATTCGTGTTCTTAAGGCGGCATTGTGCATTTTGTATTTAATTCCGATGCGATTTGTGTGTTTCATCGTCACTGTTTACGTCCAAGGAATACTTTGAACCTGCAGTGGTGTATCGGAAACGAATACTGGTCTCACAGGAAAGGATCAAAGCACCGACTGTAAGAAGAGTTTCTATTCTTGTACTTAAGGCGGCATTGTGCCCTTTGTATTTAATTCCGATGCGATTTCTGTGTTTCATCGTCAATGTGAAGGTCAAAGTAATACATTGAACCTGCAGTGGTGTATCGGAAACTAATACTTGTCTCACAGGAAATGAACAAATCACAGGCTGTAAGAAGAGTCTCTATTCTTGTACTTAAGGCGGCATTGTAATTTTTGTATTTAATTCCGATGCGATTTCTGTGTTTCATCGTCAATGTAAAGGTCCAAGGAATACATTGAACCTGCAGTGGTGTATCGAAAACTAATACTGGTCTCCCAGGAATGCTCAAAGCTTCGACTGTAAGAACAGACTCTATTCTTGTACTTAAGGCGGCATTGTGCCTTTTGTATTTAATTCCGATGTAATTTATGTGTTTCATCGTCAATGTGTATGTCGAAGGAATACATTGAACCTGTTGTGGTGTATCGGAAACTAATACTGGTCTCACAGGAAAGGATCAAAGCACTGACTCTAAGAAGTCTCACTATTCTTGCTTTTAAAGCGGCATTGTGCCTTTTGCATTTAATTCCGATGTAATTTCAGTGTTTCATCGTCAATCTGTATGTCCAAGGAATACATTGAACCTGCAGTGGTGTATTGGAAACTAATACTGGTCTCACAGGGAATGCTCAAAGCACCGACTGTAAGAAGAGTCTCTATTCTTGTACTTAAGGCCGCATTGTGCCTTTTTTATTTAATTCCGATGCGATTTCTGTGTTTCATCTTCAATTTGAAGGTCCAAGGAATACATTGAACCTGCAGTGGTGTATCGGAGACTAATACTGGTGTCACAGGAAAGGATCAAAGCACAGACTGTAAGAAGAGTCACTATTCTTGTACTTACGGCGGCATTGTGCCTTTGTATTTAATTCCGATGCGATTTCTGTGTTTCATCGTCAATGTGAGGGTCAATGGAAATAATTGAACCTGCAGTGGTGTATCGGAAACTAATACTGGTCTCACAGGAAAGGATCTAAGCACAGACAGTAAGAAGAGTCTCTATTCTTGTACTTAAGGCGGCATTGTGCCTTTTGTATTTAATTCCGATCCGACTTCTGAGTTTCATCGTCAATATGAAGGTCAACGGACTACATTGAACCTGAAGTGGTGTATCGGAAACAAATACTGGTCTCACAGGAAAGGATCAAAGCGCAGACTGTAAGAAGAGTCTCTATTCTTGTACTTAAGGCGGCATTATAATTTTTGTATTTAATTCCGATGCGATTTCTGTGTTTCATCGTCAATGTGAAGTTCAAAGGAATACATTGAACATGCAGTCTTGTATCGGAAAGTAATACTGGTCTCACAGGAAAGGATCAAATCACAGCCTGTAACAAGAGTCTCTATTCTTGTACTTAAGGCGGCATTATAGTTTTTGTATTTAATTCCGATGCGATTTCTGTGTTTCATCGTCAATGTAAAGGTCAAAGGAATACATTGAACCTGCAGTGGTGTATCGGAAACTAATACTGGTCTCACAGGAAAGGATCAAAGCACAGACTGTAAAAAGGGTCTCTATTCTTGTACTTATGGCGTCATTGTGCCTTTTGTATTTAATTCCGATGCGATTTCTGTGTTTCATCGTCAGTGTGAGGGTCAATGGAATTAATTGAACCTGCAGTGGTGTATCGGAAACTAATACTGGTCTCACAGGAAAGGATCAAAGCACAGACTGTAAGAAGAGTCTCTATTCTTGTAATTAAGGCGGCATTGTGCCTTTTGTATTTAATTCCGATCCGATTTCTGTGTATCATCGTCAATGTGAAGGTCAAAGGACTACATTGAACCTGAAGTGGTGTATCGGAAACTAATACTGGGCTCACAGGAAAGGATCAAAGCGCAGACTGTAAGAAGAGTCTCTATTCTTGTACTTAAGGCGGCATTATAATTTTTGTATTTAATTCCGATGTAATTTCTGTGTTTCATCGTCAATGTGAAGGTCCAAAGATTTCATTGAACGTGCAGTGGTGTATCGGAATTTAATACTGGTCTGACAGGAAAGGATCCAGTCACAGACTGTAAGAAGAGTCTCTATTCTTGTACTTAAGGCGGCATTATAATTTTTGTATTTAATTCCGATGCGATTTCTGTGTTTCATCGTCAATGTAATGGTCAAAGGAATACATTGAACCTGCAGTGGTGTATCGGAAACTAATACTGCTCTCACAGGAAAGGATCGAAGCTCAGAATGCAAGAAGATTCTCTATTCTTGTACTTAAGGCGGCATTGTGTTTTTTGTATTTAATTCCGATGCGATTTCTGTGTTTCATCGTCAATGTGAAGGTCCAAGGAATACATTGAACCTGCAGTGGTGTATCGGAAACTAATACTGGTCTCACAGGAAATGATTAAGGCACAGACTCTAAGAATTCTTACTCTTCTTGCATTTAAAGCGGCATTGTGCCTCTTGCATTTATTTCCGATGTAATTTCAGTGTTTCATGGTCAATGTGTATGATCAAGGAATACATTGAACCTGCAGTGGTGTATTGGAAACTAATACTGGTCTCACGGGGACTGCTCAAAGCAACGACTGTAAGAAGAGTCTCTATTCTTGTACTAAAGGCGGCATTGTGCCTTTTGTATTTAATTCCGATGCAATTTCAGTGTTTCATCGTCAATGTGAAGGTCCAAAGATTTCATTGAACTAGCAGTGGTGTATCTGAAACAAATACTGGTCTCACAGGAAATGCTCAAAGCACCGACTGTAAGAAGAGTCTCTATTCTTGTACTTAAGGCGGCATTGTGCTTTTTGTATGTAATTGCGATGCGATTTTTGTGTTTTATGGTCAATGTGAAAGTCCAAGTAATAAATTGAACCAGCAGTGGTGTATCGGAAACTAATACTGGTCCCACAGTTAATGCTCAATGCACTGACTGTAAGAAGAGTCTCTATTCTTGTACTTAATGCGGCATTGTGCCATTTGTATGTAATTCCGATGTAATTTCAGTGTTTCATCGTCAATGTGTATGCCCAAGGAATACATTGAACCTGCTTTGGTGTATTGGAAACTAATACTGGTCTCACAGGGAATGCTCAAAGCACCGACTGTAACAAGAGTCTCTATTCTTCTACTTAAGGCCGCATTGTGGCTTTTGTATTTAATTCCGATGCGATTTCTGTGTTTCATCTTCAATTTGAAGGTCCAAGGAATACATGGAACGTGCAGTGGTCTATCGGAAACTAATACTGGCTCAGAGGGAATGCTCAAAGCACCGACTGTAAGAAGAATCTCTATTCTTGTACTTAAGGCGGCATTGTGCCTTTTGTATTAAATTCCGATGCGATTTCTGTGTTTCATCGTCAATGTGAAGGTCAAAGGAGTACATTGAGCCTGCATTGGTATATCGGAACCTAATTCTGGTCTCACAGGAAAGTATTAAATCACAGACTCTAAGAAGTCTCACTCTTCTGGCACTTAAGGAGGCGTGGTGCCTTTTTTATTTAATTCCGATGTTATTTCAGTGTTTCATCGTCAATGTGTACGTCCAAGGAGTACATTGAACCTGCAGTCGTGTATCGGAAACTAATACAGGTCTCACAGGAAAGGATCAAAGCACAGATTCTAAGAAGGCTCACTCTTGTTGCACTTATGGCGGCATTGTGCCTTTTGCATTTAATTCCGAGATAATTTCAGTGTTTCATCGTCAATTTTTATGTCCAAAGAATACATTGAACCTGTAGTGCTGTATCGTAAACTAATACTGGTCTCACAGGGAATGCTCAAAGCACCGACTGTAAGAATAGTCTCTATTCTTGGACTTAAGTTGGCATTGTGCCTTTTGTATTTAATTCCGATGCGATATCAGTGTTTCATCGTCAATGTGATGGTCCAAGGAATACATTGAACCTGCAGTGGTGTATCGGAAACTAATACTGTTCTCACAGGGAATGGTCAAAGCACCGACTGTAAGAAGAGTCTCTATTCTTGTACTTAAGGCGGCATTGTGTCTTTTGAATTTAATTCCGATGTAATTTCTGTGTTTCATCATCAATGCTAAGGTCCAAGGATTACCTTGAGCCTGCAGTAGTGTATCGGAAACTAATACTAGTCTCATAGGAAAGGAACAAAGCACAGACTCTAAGAAGTCTCACTCTTCTTGCACTGAAAGCGGCATTGTGCCATTTGTATTTAATTCCGATGTAATTTCAGTGTTTCATCGTCAATGTGTATGCCCAAGGAATACATTGAACCTGCAGTGGTGTATTGGAAACTAATACTGGTCTCACAGGGAATGCTCAAAGCACCGACTGTAACAAGAGTCTCTATTCTTCTACTTAAGGCCGCATAGTGCCTTTTGTATTTAATTCCGATGCGATTTCTGTGTTTCATCTTCAATTTGAAGGTCCAAGGAATACATGGAAAGTGCAATGGTCTATCGGTAACTAATACTGGCTCACAGGGAATGCTCAAAGCACCGACTCTAAGAAGAGTCTCTATTCTTGTACTTAAGACGGCATTGTGCCTTTTGTATTTAATTCCGATGCGATTTTTGTGTTTCATCGTCAATGTGAAGGTCCAAGTAGTACATTGAACCTGCAGTGGTGTATCGGAAACTAATACTGGTCACACAGGGAATGCTCAAAGCACCGACTGTAAGAAGAGTCTCTATTCTTGTACTTAAGGCGGCATTGTGCCTTTTGTATTAAATTCCGATGCGATTTCTGTGTTTCATCGTCAATGTGAAGGTCAAAGGAATACATTGAACCTGCAGTGGTGTATCGGAACCTAATACTGGTCTCACAGGAAAGGATCAAATCACAGACTCTAAGAAGTCTCACTCTTCTGGCACTTAAGGAGGCGTGGTGCCTTTTTTATTTAATTCCGATGTAATTTCAGTGTTTCATCGTCAATGTGTATGTCCAAGGAATACATTGAACCTGCAGTCGTGTATCGGAAACTAATACAGGTCTCACAGGAAAGGATCAAAGCACAGATTCTAAGAGGTCTCACTCTTGTTGCACTTATGGCGGCATTGTGCCTTTTGTATTTAATTCCGAAATAATTTCAGTGTTTCATCGTCAATTTTTATGTCCAAAGAATACAATGAACCTGTAGTGCTGTATCGGAAACTAATACTGGTCTCACAGGGAATGCTCAAAGCACCGACTGTAAGAATAGTCTCTATTCTTGTACTTAAGGTGGCATTGTGTATTTTGTATTTAATTCCGATGCGATATCAGTGTTTCATCGTCAATGTGATGGTCCAAGGAATACATTGAACCTGCAGTGGTGTATCGGAAACTAATACTGATCTCACAGGGAATGGTCAAAGCACCGAAGAGTCTCTATTCTGGTACTTAAGGCGGCATTGTGCTTTTTGTATGTAATTGCGATACGATTTCTGTGTTTTATCGTCAATGTGAAGGTCCAAGGATTACATTGATCCTGCAGTGGTGTATCGGAAACTGATACTGGTCTCACAGGGAATGCTCAAACCACCGACAATAAGAAGAGTCTCTATTCTTGTACTTATGGCGGCGATGTGCCTTTTGTATTTAATTCCAATGCGATATCTGTGTTTCATCGGCAATGTGAAGGTCCAAGGAATACATTGAACCGGCAGTGGTGTATCGGAATCTAAAACTGGTCTCACAGGGAATGCTCAAAACACCGACTGTAAGAAGAGTCTCTATTCTTGTACTTACAGCGGCATTGTGTATTTTGAATTTAATTCCGATGTAATTTCTGTGTTTCATCATCAATGCTAAGGTCCAAGGATTACCTTGAGCCTGCAGTAGTGTATCGGAAACTAATACTGCTCTCACAGGAAAGGAACAAAGCACAGACTCTAAGAAGTCTCACTCTTCTTGCACTGAAAGCGACATTGTGCCATTTGTATTTAATTCCTATGTAATTTCAGTGTTTCTTCCTCAATGTGTATGCCCAAGGAATACATTGAACCTACAGTGGTGTATTGGAAACTAATACTGGTCTCACAGGGAATGCTCAAAGCACCGACTGTAAGAAGAGTCTCTATTCTTCTACTTAAGGCCGCATTTTGCGATTTGTATTTAATTCCGATGCGATTTCTGTGTTTCATCTTCAATTTGAAGGTCCAAGGAATACATTGAACGTGCAGTGGTCTATCGGAAACCAATACTGGCTCACAGGGAATGCTCAAAGCACCGACTGTAAGAAGAGTCTCTATTCTTGTACTTAAGACGGCATTGTGCCTTTTGTATTTAATTCCGGTGCGATTTTTGTGTTTCATCGTCAATGTGAATGTCCAAGTAATACATTGAACCTGCAGTGGTGTATCGGAGACTAATACTGGTCGCACAGGGAATGCTCAAAGCACCGACTGTAAGAAGAGTCTCTATTCTTGTACTTCAGACGGCATTGTGCCTTTTGTATTTAATTCTGATGCGATCTCTTTGTTTTATCGTCAATGTGAACGTCCAAGGAATACATTGAACGTGCAGTGATGTATCGGAAACTAATACTGGTCTCACAGGGAATGCTCAAACACCGACTGTGAGAAGAGTCTCTATTCTTGTACTTAAGGCGGCATTGTGCCTTTTGTATTTAATTCCCATGTAATTTCAGTGTTTCATCGTCAACGTTTACGTCCAAGGAATACATAGAACCTGCAGTGGTGTATTGGAAACTAATACTGGTCTCACAGGGAATGCTCAAAGAACCAACTGTAAGAAGTGTCTCTATTCTTGTAATTAAAGCGGCATTGTGCCTTTTTATATTTAATTCCGATGTTTTCTCAGTGTTTTATCGTCAATGTTTACGTCCAAGGAATACATTGAACCTGCAGTGCTGTATCGGAAACTAATACTGGTCTCACAGGGAATGCTCAAAGCACCGACTGTAAGAAGAGTCTACATTCTTGTACTTAAGGCGGCATTGTGCCTTTTGTATTTAATTCCGATGTAATTTATGTGTTTCATCGTCAATATGTATGTCCAAGGAATACATTGAACCTGCAGTGGTGTAACGGAAACTAATACTGGTCTCACAGGGAATGCTCAAAGCACCGACTGTAGGAACAGTCTCTATTCTTGTACTTAAGGCGGCATTGTGCCTTTTGTATTTAATTCCGATCCGATTTCTGTGTTTCATCGTCAATGTGAAGGTCCAAGTAATACATTGAACCTGCAGAGGTGTATAGGAAACTTATACTGGTCGCACAGGGAATGCTCAAAACACCGACTGTAAGAAGAGTCTCTATTCTAGTACTTCAGGCGGCATTTTGCCTTTTGTATTTAATTCCGATGTAATCTCAGTGTTTCATCGTCAATGTGTATGTCCAAGGAATACATTGAACCTGCAGTGGTGTATCGGAAACTAATACTGGTCTCACAGGGAATGCTCAAAGCACCGACAATAAGAAGAGTCTCTATTCTTGTACTTATGGCGGCGTTGTACCTTTTGTATTTAATTCCAATGCGATTTCTGTGTTTCATCGTCAATGTGAAGGTCCAAGGAATACATTGAACCGGCAGTGGTGTATCGGAATCTAAAACTGGTCTCACAGGGAATGCTCAATACACCGACTGTAAGAAGAGTCTGTATTCTTGTACATAAGGTGACATTGTGATTTTTGTTTTTAATTACGATGCGATTTCTGTCTTTCATCGTCAATGTGATGGTCCAAGGAATACATTGAACCTGCAGTGGTGTATCGGAAACTAATACTGGTCTCCCAGGGAATGCTCAAAGCACCGACAGTAAGAACAGTCTCTATTCTTGTACTTATGGCGGCATTGTGTCTTTTGAATTTAATTCCGATGTAATTTCTGTGTTTCATCATCAATGCTAAGGTCCAAGGATTACCTTGAGCCTGCAGTAGTGTATCGGAAACTAATACTGGTCTCACAGGAAAGGAACAAAGCACAGACTCTAAGAAGTCTCACTCTTCTTCCACTGAAAGCGGCATTGTGCCATTTGTATTTAATTCCGATGTAATTTCAGTGTTTCATCGTCAATGTGTATGCCCAAGGAATACATTGAATCTGCAGTGGTGTATTGGATACTAATACTGGTCTCACAGGAAATGCTCAAAGCACCGACTGTAAGAAGAGTCTCTATTCTTCTAGTTAAGGCCGCATTGTGCCTTTTGTATTTAATTCCGATGCGATTTCTGTGTTTCATCTTCAATTTGAGGGTCCAAGGAATACATTGAACGTGCAGTGGTCTATCGGAAACTAATACTGGCTCACAGGGAATGCTCAAAGCACCGACTGTAAGAAGAGTCTCTATTCTTGTACTTAAGACGGCATTGTGCCTTTTGTATTTAATTCCGATGCGATTTTTGTGTTTCATCGTCAATGTGAAGGTCCAAGTAATACATTGAACCTGCAGTGGTGTATCGGAAACTAATACTGGTCGCACAGGGAATGCTCAAAGCACCGACTGTAAGAAGAGTCTCTATTCTTGTACTTCAGACGGCATTGTGCCTTTTGTATTTAATTCCGATGCGATCTCTTTGTTTTATCGTCAATGTGAAGGTCCAAGGAATACATTGAACGTGCAGTGGGGTATCGGAAACTAATACTGGTCTCACAGGGAATGCTCAAACACCGACTGTAAGAAGAGTCTCTATTCTTGTACTTAAGGCGCCATTGTGCCTTTTGTATTTAATTCCCATGTAATTTCAGTGTTTCATCGACAATGCTTACGTCCAAGGAATACATTGAACCTGCAGTGGTGTATTGGAAACTAATACTGGTCTCACAGGGAATGCTCAAAGAACCATCTGTAAGAAGTGTCTCTATTCTTGTACTTAAGGCGGCATTGTGCCTTTTTATATTTAATTCCGATGTGTTCTCAGTGTTATATCGTCAATGTTTACGTCCAAGGAATACATTGTACCTGCAGTGCTGTATCGGAAACTAATACTGGTCTCACAGGGAATGCTCAAAGCACCGACTGTAAGAAGAGTCTACATTCTTGTACTTAAGGCGGCATTGTGCCTTTTGTATTTAATTCCGATGTAATTTATGTGTTTCATCGTCAATATGTATGTCCAAGGAATACATTGAACCTGCAGTGGTGTATCGGAAACTAATACTGGCCTCATAGGGAATGCTCAAAGCACCGACTGTAAGAAGAGTCTCTATTCTTGTACTTAAGGCGGCATTGTGCCTTTTGTATTTAATTCCGATGCGATTTCTGTCTTTCATCATCAATGTGAAGGTCCAAGTAATACATTGAACCTGTAGAGGTGTATAGGAAACTAATACTGGTCGCACAGGGAATGCTCAAAGCACCGACTGTAAGAAGAGTCTCTATTCTTGTACTTCAGGCGGCATTGTGCCTTTTGTATTTAATTCCGATGTAATCTCAGTGTTTCATCGTCAATGTGTATGTCCAAGGAATACACTGAACCTGCAGTGGTGTATTGGAATCTAATACTGGTCTCACAGGGAATGCTCAAAGCACCGACTGTAAGAAGAGTCTCTATTCTTGTACTTAAGGCGGCGTTGTGCCTTTTGTATTAAATTCCGATGCGATTTCTGTGTTTCATCGTCAATGTGAAGGTCAAAGGAATACATTGAACCTGCAGTGGTGTATCGGAACGTAATACTGGTCTCACAGGAGAGGATCAAATCACAGACTCTAAGAAGTCTCACTCTTCTGGCACTTAAGGAGGCGTGGTGCCTTTTTTATTTAATTCCGATGTAATTTCAGTGTTTCATCGTCAATGTGTATGTCCAAGGAATACATTGAACCTGCAGTCGTGTATCGGAAACTAATACAGGTCTCACAGGAAAGGATCAAAGCACAGATTCTAAGAGGTCTCACTCTTGTTGCACTTATGGCGGCATTGTGCCTTTTGTATTTAATTCCGAAATAATTTCAGTGTTTCATCGTCAATTTTTATGTCCAAAGAATACATTGAACCTGTGGTGCTGTTTCGGAAACTAATACTGGTCTCACAGGGAATGCTCAAAGCACCGACTGTAAGAATAGTCTCTATTCTTGTACTTAAGGTGGCATTGTGTATTTTGTATTTAATTCCGATGCGATATCAGTGTTTCATCGTCAATGTGATGGTCCAAGGAATACATTGAACCTGCAGTGGTGTATCGGAAACTAATACTGTTCTCACAGGGAATGGTCAAAGCACCGAAGAGTCTCTATTCTTGTACTTAAGGCGGCATTGTGCTTTTTGTATGTAATTGCGATACGATTTCTGTGTTTTATCGTCAATGTGAAGGTCCAAGGATTACATTGATCCTGCAGTGGTGTATCGGAAACTGATACTGGTCTCACAGGGAATGCTCAAAGCACCGACAATAAGAAGAGTCTCTATTCTTGTACTTATGGCTGCGATGTGCCTTTTGTATTTAATTCCAATGCGATATCTGTGTTTCATCGTCAATGTGAAGGTCCAAGGAATACATTGAACCGGCAGTGGTGTATCGGAATCTAAAACTGGTCTCACAGGGAATGCTCAAAACACCGACTGTAAGAAGAGTCAGTATTCTTGTACATAAGGTGACATTGTGATTTTTGTATTTCATTACGATGCGATTTCTGTGTTTCATCGTCAATGTGAAGGTCCAAGGAATACATTGAACCTGCAGTGGTGTATCGGAAACTAATACTGGTCTCACAGAAAAGGATCAAATCACAGACTCTAAGAAGTCTCACTTTTCATGCACTTATGGCGGCATTGTGCTTTTTGTATTTAATTCCGATGTAATTTCAGTGTTTCATCGTAAATGTGAAGGTCCAAGGAATACATTGAATCTGCAGTGGTGTATCGGAAACTAATACTGGTCTCCCAAGGAATGCTCAAAGCACCGACTGTATGAAGAGTCTCTATTCTTGTACTTACAGCGGCATTGTGTCTTTTGAATTTAATTCCGATGTAATTTCTGTGTTTCATCATCAATGCTAAGGTCCAAGGATTACCTTGAGCCTGCAGTAGTGTATCGGAAACTAATACTGGTCTCACAGGAAAGGAACAAAGCACAGACTCTAAGAAGTCTCTCTCTTCTTGCACTGAAAGCGGCATTGTGCCATTTGTATTTAATTCCGATGTAATTTCAGTGTTTCTTCCTCAATGTGTATGCCCAAGGAATACATTGAACCTGCAGTGGTGTATTGGAAACTAATACTGGTCTCACAGGGAATGCTCAAAGCACCGACTGTAAGAAGAGTCTCTATTCTTCTACTTAAGGCCGCATTGTGCGATTTGTATTTAATTCCGATGCGATTTCTGTGTTTCATCTTCAATTTGAAGGTCCAAGGAATACATTGAACGTGCAGTGGTGTATCGGAAACTAATACTGGTCGCACAGGGAATGCTCAAAGCAGCGACTGTAAGAAGAGTCTCTATTCTTGTACTTCAGACGGCATTGTGCCTTTTGTATTTAATTCTGATGCGATCTCTTTGTTTTATCGTCAATGTGAACGTCCAAGGAATACATTGAACGTGCAGTGGTGTATCGGATACTAATACTGGTCTCACAGGGAATGCTCAAACACCGACTGTAAGAAGAGTCTCTATTCTTGTACTTAAGGCGGCATTGGGCCTTTTGTATTTAATTCCCATGTAATTTCAGTGTTTCATCGTCAATGTTTACGTCCAAGGAATACATAGAACCTGCAGTGGTGTATTGAAAACTAATACTGGTCTCACAGGGAATGCTCAAAGAACCAACTGTAAGAAGTGTCTCTATTCTTGTAATTAAAGCGGCATTGTGCCTTTTTATATTTAATTCCGATGTGTTCTCAGTGTTTTATCGTCAATGTTTACGTCCAAGGAATACATTGAACCTGCAGTGCTGTATCGGAAACTAATACTGGTCTCACAGGGAATGCTCAAAGCACCAACTGTAAGAAGAGTCTACATTCTTGTACTTAAGGCGGCATTGTGCCTTTTGTATTTAATTCCGATGTAATCTCAGTATTTCATCGTCATTGTGTATGTCCAAGGAATACATTGAACCTGCAGTGGTGTATCGGGAACTAATACTGGTCTCACAGGGAATGCTCAAAGCACCGACAATAAGAAGAGTCTCTATTCTTGTACTTATGGCGGCGTTTTACCTTTTCTATTTAATTCCAATGCGATTTCGGTGTTTCATCGTCAATGTGAAGGTCCAAGGAATACATTGAACCGGCAGTGGTGTATCGGAATCTAAAACTGGTCTCACAGGGAATGCTCAATACACCGACTGTAAGAAAAGTCTGTATTCTTGTACATAAGGTGACATTGTGATTTTTGTTTTTAATTACGATGCGATTTCTGTGTTTCATCGTCATTGTGATGGTCCAAGGAATACATTAGACCTGCAGTGGTGTATCGGAAACTAATACTGGTCTCACAGGGAATGCTCAAAGAACCATCTGTAAGAAGTGTCTCTATTCTTGTACTTAAGGCGGCATTGTGCCTTTTTATATTTAATTCCGATGTGTTCTCAGTGTTATATCGTCAATGTTTACGTCCAAGGAATACATTGTACCTGCAGTGCTGTATCGGAAACTAATACTGGTCTCACAGGGAATGCTCAAAGCACCGACTGTAAGAAGAGTCTACATTCTTGTACTTAAGGCGGCATTGTGCCTTTTGTATTTAATTCCGATGTAATTAATGTGTTTCATCGTCAATATGTATGTCCAAGGAATACATTGAACCTGCAGTCGTGTATCGGAGACTAATACTGGTCTCACAGGGAATGCTGAAAGCACCGATTGTAAGATGAGTTTCTATTCTTGTACTTAAGGCGGCATTGTGCCTTTTGTATTTAATTCCGATGCGATGACTGTGTTTCATCGTCAATGTGAAGGTCCAAGGAATACATTGAACCTCCAGTGGTCTATCGGAAGCTAATACTGGCTCACAGGGAATGCTCAAAGCACCGACTGTAAGAAGAGTCTCTATTCTTGTACTTAAGGCGGCATTGTGCCTTTTGTATGTAATTGCGATGCGATTTCTTTGTTTTATCGTCAATGTGAAGGTCCAAGGAAAACATTGAACTAGCAGTGGTGTATCGGAAACTGATACTGGTCTCACAGGCAATGCTCACAGCACCGACTGTAAGAAGAATCTCTATTCTTGTACTTAAGACGGCATTGTGCCTTTTGTATTTAATTGCGATGCGATTTCTGTGTTTCATCGTCAATGTGAAGGTCCAAGTAATACATTGAACCTGCAGTGGTCTATCGGAAACTAATACTGGTCGCACAGGGAATGCTCATAGCACCGACTGTAAGAAGAGTCTTTATTCTTGTACTTCAGGCGGCATTGGGCCATTTGTATTTAATTCCGATGTAATCTCAGTGTTTCATCGTCAATGTGTATGTCCAAGGAATACATTGAACCTGCAGTGGTGTATTGGAAACTAATACTGGTCTCACAGGGAATGCTCAAAGCACCGACTGTAAGAAGTGTCTCTATTCTTGTACTTAAGACGGCATTTTGCCTTTTATATTTAGTTCCGGTGAGATTTCTGTGTTTCATCGTCAATGTGAAGGTCCAAGGAATACATTGAACCTGCAGTGGTGTATCGGAAACTAATACTGGACTCACAGGGAATGCTCAAAGCACCGACTGTAAGAAGAGTCTCTATTCTTGCACTTAAGGCGGCATTGTGCCTTTTGTATTTAATTCCGATGTAATTTATGTGATTCATCTTCAATGTGTATGTCCAACGAATACATTGATCCTGCAGTGGTGTATCGGAAACTTATACTGGTCTCACAGGCAATGCTCAAATCACCGACTGTAAGAAGAGTCTACATTCTTGTACATAAGGTGGCATTGTGCCTTTTGTATTTAATTCCGATGTGATTTCTGTGTTTCATCGTCAATGTGAAGGTCCAAGTAATACATTGAACCTGCAGTGGTGTATCGGAAACTAATACTGGTCTCACAGTAAATGCTCAAAGCACCGACTGTAAGAAGAGTCTCTAATCTTGTACTTAAGGGGACATTGTGCCATTTGTATTTAATTCCGATGTAATTTATGTGTTTCATCGTCAATGTGTATGTCCAAGGAATACATTGAACCTGCAGTGGTGTATCGGAAACTAATACTGGTCTCACAGGAAATGCTCAAAGCACCGACTGTAAGAAGAGTCTCTATTCTTGCTTTTAAGGCGGCATTGTGCCTTTTGTATTTAATTCCGATGCGGTTTCTTTGTTTTATCGTCAATGTGAAGGTCCAAGGAATACATTGAACGTGCAGTGGTGTATCGGAAACTAATACTGGTCTCACAGGGAAAGCTCAAAGCGCCGACTCTAAGAAGGGTCTCTATTCTTGTTCTTAAGGCGGCATTGTGCCTTTTGTATTTAATTTCGTTGTGATTTCAGTGTATCATCGCCCATGTGTATGTCCAAGGAATACATTGCACCTGCAGTGTTGTATCGGAAACTTATACTGGTCTAACAGGGAATTCTCAAAGCACCGACTGTAAGAATAGTCTACATTCTTGTACCTAAGTCGGTATTGTGCCTTTTGTTTTTAATTCCGACCCGATTTCTGTGTGTCATCGTCAATGTGAAGGTGCAAGGACTACATTGAACCTGCAGTGGTGTATCGGAAACTAATACTGGTCTCACAGGGAACGGTCAATGCACCGACAGTAAGAAGAGTCACTATTCTTGTACTTAAGGCGGCATTGTGCCTTTTGTATAACATGCCAATGCGATTTCTGTGTTTCATCGTCAATGGGAAGGTCAAAGGAATACATTGAACCAGCAGTGGTGTATCGGAAACTAATACTGTCTCACAGGAAAGGATCAAAGCACAGACTCTAAGAAGTCTCACTCTTCTTGCACTTAAGGCGGCATGGTGCATTTTTTATTTATTTCCGATGTACTTTCAGTGTCTCATCGTCAATGTGTATGTCCAAGAAATACATTGAACCAGCAGTGGTGTATCGGAAACTAATGCTGGTCTCACAGGGAATGCTCAAAGCACCGACTGTAAGAAGATTCTCTATTCTTGTTTTTAAGGCGGCATTGTGCCTTTTGTATTTAATTCCGATGCGGTTTCTTTGTTTTATCGTCAATGTGAAGGTCCAAGGAATACATTGAACCTGCAGAGGTGTGTCGGAAACTAATACTGGACTCACAGGGAATGCTCAAAGCACCGACTGTAAAAAGAGTCTCTATTCTTGCACTTAAGGCGGCATTGTGCCTTTTGTATTTAATTCCGATGTAATTTAAGTGATTCATCGTCAATGTCTATGTCCAAGGAATACATTGATCCTGCAGTGGTGTATCGGAAACTTATACTGGTCTCACAGGCAATGCTCAAATCACCGACTGTAAGAAGAGTCTACATTCTTGTACTTAAGGCGGCATTATGCCTTTTGTATTTAATTCCGATGTGATTTCTGTGTTTCATCGTCAATGTGAAGGTCCAAGTAATACATTGAACCTGCAGTGGTGTATCGGAAACTAATACTGGTCTCACAGGGAATGCTCAAAGCACCGACTGTTAGAAGAGTCTCTAATCTAGTACTTAAGTGGGCATTGTGCCATTTGTATTTAATTCCGATGTAATTTATGTGTTTCATCGTCAATGTGTATGTCCAAGGAATACATTGAACCTGCAGTGGTGTATCGGAAACTAATACTGGTCTCACAGGAAATGCTCAAAGCACCGACTGTAAGAAGATTCTCTATTCTTGTTTTTAAGGCGGCATTGTGCCTTTTGTATTTAATTCCGATGCGGTTTCTTTGTTTTATCGTCAATGTGAAGGTCCAAGGAATACATTGAACGTGCAGTGGTGTATCGGAAACTAATACTGGTCTCACAGGGAAAGCTCAAAGCGCCGACTCTAAGAAGGGTCTCTATTCTTGTTCTTAAGGCGGCATTGTGCCTTTTGTATTTAAGTCCGATGTAATTTCAGTGTTACATGGTCAATGTTTACGTCCAAGGAATACATTGAACCTGCAGAGCTGTATCGGAAACTAATACTATTCCTACAGGGAATGCTCAAAGAAACGACTGTAAGAAGAGTCTCCATTCTTGTACTTAAGGCGGCATTGTGCGTTTTGTATTTAATTCCAATGCGATTTCTGTGTTTCATCGTCAATATGATGGTCCAAGGAATACATTGAACCTGCAGTGGTGTATCGGAAACTAATTCTGGTCTCACAGAGAATGCTCAAAGCACCGACTGTAAGAAGAATCTCTATTCTTGTACATAAGGCGGCATTGTGCCTTTTGCATTTAATTCCGATGTGATTTCTGTGTTTCATCGTCAATGTGAAGATCCATGGAGTACATTGAACCAGCACTGGTGTATCCGAAACTAATACTGGTCTCACAGGAAAGGATCAAAGCACAGACTCTAGGAAGTCTCTCTCTTCTTGCACTTAAGGCGGCATTGTGCCTTTTGTATTTAATTCCGTTGTAATTTCAGTGTTTCATCGCCCATGTGTATGTCCAAGGAATACATTGAACCTGCAGTGTTGTATCGGAAATTTATACTGGTCTAACAGGGAATTCTCAAAGCACCGACTGTAAGAAGAGTCTACATTCTTGTACCTAATGCGGTATTGTGCCTTTTGTATTTAATACCGACCCGATTTCTGTGTGTCATCGTCAATGTGAGGGTCCAAGGACTACATTGAACCTGCAGTGGTGTATCGGAAACTAATACTGGTCTCACAGGGAATGGTCAAAGCACCGACAGTAAGAAGAGTCACTATTCTTGTACTTAAGGCGGCATTGTGCCTTTTGTATAAAATTCCGATGCGATTTTTGTGTTTCATCGTCAATGGGAAGGTCAAAGGAATACATTGAACCAGCAGTGGTGTATCGGAAACTAAGACTGTTTCACAGGAAAGGATCAAAGCACAGACTCTAAGAAGTCTCACTCTTCTTGCACTTAAGGCGGCATGGTGCATTTTTTATTTATTTCCGATGTACTTTCAGTGTCTCATCGTCAATGTGTATGTCCAAGAAATACATTGAACCTGCAGTGGTGTATCGGAAACTAATGCTGGTCTCACAGGGAATGCTCAAAGAACCGACTGTAAGAAGAGTCTCTATTCTTGTACTTAAGGCGGCATTGTGCATTTTGTATTTAATTCCGATGCAATTTCAATGTTTCATCGTCAATGTGAAGGTCCAAAGATTTCATTGAACGTGCAGTGGTGTACCGGAAACAAATACTGGTCTCACAGGAAATGCTCAAAGCGCCGACTGTAAGAAGAGTCTCTATTCTTGTACTTAAGGCGGCATTGTGCTTTTTGTATTTAATTCCGATGCGATTTCTGTGTTTCATCGTCAATGTGAAGGTCCAAGAAATACATTGAACCTGCAGTGGTGTATCGGAAACTAATATTGGTCGCACAGGGAATGCTCAAAGCACCGACTGTAAGAAGAGTCTCTATTCTTGTACTTCAGGCGGCATTGGGCCATTTGTATTTAATTCCGATGTAATCTCAGTGTTTCATCGTCAACGTGTATGTCCAAGGAATACATTGAACCTACAGTGGTGTATCGCAAACTAATACTGGTCGCACAGGGAATGCTCAAAGCACCGACTGTAAGAAGAGTCTCTATTCTTGTACTTCAGGCGGCATTGGGCCATTTGTATTTAATTCCGAAGTAATCTCAGTGTTTCATCGTCAATGTGTATGTCCAAGGAATACATTGAACCTGCAGTGGTGTATTGGAAACTAATACTGGTCTCACAGGGAATGCTCAAAGCACCGACTGTAAGATGTGTCTCTATTCTTGTACTTAAGGCGGCATTTTGCCTTTTATATTTAGTTCCGGTGAGATTTCTGTGTTTCATCGTCAATGTGAAGGTCAAGGGAATACATTGATCCTGCAGTGGTGTATCGGAAACTTATTCTGGTCTCACAGGCAATGCTCAAATCACCGACTGTAAGAAGAGTCTACATTCTTGTACTTAAGGCGGCATTGTGCCTTTTGTATGTAATTCCCATGTAATTTCAGTGTTTCATCGGCAATATGTATGTCCAAGGAATACATTGAACCTGCAGTGGTGTATCGGAAACTAATACTGGTCTCACAGGGAATGCTCAAAGCACCGACTGTAAGAAGAGTCCCTATTCTTGTACTTAAGGCGGCATTGTGCCATTTGTATTTAATTCCGATGTGATTTCTGTGTTTCATCGTCAATGTGAAAGTCCTAGTAATACATTGAACCTGCAGTGGTGTATCGGAAACTAATACTAGTCTCACAGGGAATGCTCAAAGCACCGACTGTAAGAAGAGTCTCTAATCTAGTACTTAAGGGGGCATTGTGCCATTTGTATTTAATTCCGATGTAATTTATGTGTTTCATCGTCAATGTGTATGTCCAAGGAATACATTGAACCTGCAGTGGTGTATCGGAAACTAATACTGGTCTCACAGGAAATGCTCAAAGCAGCGACTGTAAAAAGATTCTCTATTCTTGTTTTTAAGGCGGCATTGTGCCTTTTGTATTTAATTCCGATGCGGTTTCTTTGTTTTATCGTCAATGTGAAGGTCCAAGGAATACATTGAACGTGCAGTGGTGTATCGGAAACTAATACTGGTCTCACAGGGAATGCTCAAAGCACCGACTGTAAGAAGAGACCCTATTCTTGTACTTAAGGCGGCATTGTGCCATTTGTATTTAATTCCGATGTGATTTCTGTGTTTCATCGTCAATGTGAAAGTCCAAGTAATACATTGAACTGCAGTGGTGTATCGGAAACTAATACTATTCCCACAGGGAATGCTCAAAGAAACGACTGTAAGAAGAGTCTCTATTCTTGTACTTAAGGCGGCATTGTGCGTTTTGTATTTAATTCCAATGCGATTTCTGTGTTTCATCGTCAATATGATGGTCCAAGGAATACATTGAACCAGCAGTGGTGTATCGGAAACTAATTCTGGTCTCACAGAGAATGCTCAAAGCACCGACTGTAAGAAGAATCTCTATTCTTGTACATAAGGCGGCATTGTGCCTTTTGCATTTAATTCCGATGTGATTTCTGTGTTTCATCGTCAATGTGAAGATCCATGGAGTACATTGAACCAGCACTGGTGTATCGGAAACTAATACTGGTCTCACAGGAAAGGATCAAAGCACAGACTCTAGGAAGTCTCTCTCTTCTTGCACTTAAGGCGGCATTGTGCCTTTTGTATTTAACTCCGTTGTAATTTCAGTGTATCATCGTCCATGTGTATGTCCAAGGAATACATTGAACCTGCAGTGTTGTATCGGAAACTTATACTGGTCTAACAGGGAATTCTCAAAGCACCGACTGTAAGAAGAGTCTACATTCTTGTACCTAAGGCGGTATTGTGCCTTTTGTATTTAATTCCGACCCGATTTCTGTGTGTCATCGTCAATGTGAAGGTCCAAGGACTACATTGAACCTGCAGTGGTGTATCGGAAACTAATACTGTTCTCACAGGGAATGGTCAAAGCACCGACTGTAAGAAGAGTCTCTATTCTTGTACTTAAGGCGGCATTGTGCTTTTTGTATGTAATTGCGATACGATTTCTGTGTTTTATCGTCAATGTGAAGGTCCAAGGATTACATTGATCCTGCAGTGGTGTATCGGAAACTAATACTGGTCTCACAGGGAATGCGCAATGCACCGACGGTAAGAAGAGTCTCTATTTTTGTACTTAAGGCGGCATTGTGACTTTTGTATTTAATTCCGTTGCGATTTCTGTGTTTCATCGTAAATGTGAAGGTCCAAGGATTACCTTGAGCCTGCAGTAGTGTATCGGAAACTAATACTGGTCTCACAGGAAAGGAACAAAGCACAGACTCTAAGAAGTCTCACTCTTCTTGCACTGAAAGTGGCATTGTGCCATTAGTATTTAATTCCGATGTAATTTCAGTGTTTCATCGTCAATGTGTATGTCCAAGGAATACATTGAACCTGCAGTGGTGTATTGGAAACTAATACTGGTCGCACAGGGAGTGCTCAAAGCACCGACTGTAAGAAGTGTCTCTATTCTTGTACTTCAGACGGCATTGTGCCTTTTGCATTTAATTCCGATGCGATCTCTTTGTTTTATCGTCAATGTGAAGGTCCAAGGAATACATTGAACGTGCAGTGGTGTATCGGAAACTAATACTGGTCTCACAGGGAATGCTCAAACACCGACTGTAAGAAGTGTCTCTATTCCTGTACTTAAGTTGGCCTTGTGCCTTTTTATATTTAATTCCGATGTGTTCTCAGTGTTTTATCGTCAATGTTTACGTCCAAGGAATACATTGAACCTGCAGTGCAGTATCGGAAGGTAATACTGGTCTCACAGGGAATGCTCAAAGCACCGACTGCAAGAAGAGTCTACATTCTTGTACTTAAGGCGGCATTGTGCCTTTTGTATTTAATTCCGATGTAATTTATGTGTTTCATCGTCAATATGTATGCCCAAGGAATACATTGAACCTGCAGTGGTGTATGGGAAACTAATGCTGGTCTCACAGGGAATGCTCAAAGCACCGACTGTAAGAAGAGTCTCTATTCTTGTACTTAAGGCGGCATTGTGCCTTTTGTATTTAATTCCGATGCGATTTCTGTGTTTCACCGTCAATGTGAGGGTCCAACTAATACATTGAACCTGCAGAGGTGTATAGAAAACTAATACTGGTCGCACAGGGAATGCTCAAAGCACCGACTGTAAGAAGAGTCTCTATTCTTGTACTTCAGGCGGCATTGTGCCTTTTGTATTTAATTCTGATGTAATCTTAGTGTTTTGTCGTCAATGTGTATGTCCATTGAATACATTGAACCTGCAGTGGTGTATCGGAAACTAATACTGGTCTCACAGGGAATGCTCAAAGCACCGACTGCAAGAAGTGTCTCTATTCTTGTACTTAAGGCGGCATTGTGCCTTTTATATTTAATTCCGATGAGATTTCTGTGTTTCATCGTCAATTTGAAGGTCCAACGAATACATTGAACCTGCAGTGGTGTATCGGAAACTAATACTGGTCTCACAGGGAATGCTCAAAGCACCGACTGTAAGAAGAGTCTCTATTCATGTACTTAAGGCGGCATTGTGCCTTTTGTATTTAATTCCGATGTAATTTATGTGTTTCATCGTCAATATCTATGACCACGGAATACATTGAACCTGCAGTGGTGTATCGGAAACTAATACTGGTCTCACAGGGAATGCTCAAAGCACCGACTGTAAGAAGAGTCTCTATTCTTGTACTTAAGGCGGCATTGTGCCTTTTGTATTTAATTCCGATGTAATATATGTGTTTCATCGTCAATGTGTGTGTCCAAGGAATACATTGAACCTGCAGTGGTGTATCGGAAGCTATTACCGGTCTCACAGGGAATGCTCAAAGAACCAACTGTAAGAAGTGTCTCTATTCTTGTACTTAAGGCGGCATTGTGCCTTTTTATATTTAATTCCGACGTGTTCTCAGTGTTTCATCGTCAATGTTTACGTCCAAGGAATACATTGAACCTGCAGTGCTGAATCGGAAACTAATACTGGTCTCACAGGGAATGCTCATAGTACCGACTGTAAGAAGAGTCTACATTCTTGTACTTAAGGCGGCATTGTGCCTTTTGTATTTAATTCCGATGTAATTTATGTGTTTCATCGTCAATATGTATGACCACGGAAAACATTGAACCTGCAGTGGTGTATCGGAAACTAATACTGGTCTCACAGGGAATGCTCAAAGCACCGACTGTAAGAAGAGTCTCTATTCTTGTACTTAAGGCGGCATTGTGCCTTTTGTATTTAATTCCGATGTAATATATGTGTTTCATCGTCAATGTGTGTGTCCAAGGAATACATTGAACCTGCACAGGTGTATCGGAAACTATTACCGGTCTCACAGGGAATGCTCAAAGCACCGACTGTAAGAAGTTTCTCTATTCTTGTACTTCAAGCGGCATTGTGCCTTTTGTATTTAATTCCGATCTAATCTCAGTGTTTCATCGTCAATGTGTATGTCCAAGGAATACATTGAACCTGCAGTGGTGTATCGGAAACTAATACTGGTCTCACAGGGAATGCTCAAAGCACCGACTGCAAGAAGTGTCTCTATTATTGTACTTAAGGCGGCATTGTGCCTTTTATATTTAATTCCGATTAGATTTCTGTGCTTCATCGTCAATGGGAAGGTCCAAGGAATACATTGAACCTGCAGTGGTGTATCGGAAACCAATACTGGTCTTACAGGGAATGCTCAAACACCGACTGTAAGAAGAGTCTCTTTTCATGTACTTAAGGCGGCATTGTGCCTTTTGTATTTAATTCCGATGTATTTTATGTGTTTCACCGTCAATGTGTATGTCCAAGGAATACACTGAACCTGCAGTGGTGTATTGGAAACTAATATTGGTCTCACAGGGAATGCTCAAAGCACCGACAGTAAGAAGAGTCTCTATCCTTGTACTTAAGGCGGCATTGTGCCTTTTGTATTTAATTCCGATGTAATATATGTGTTTCATCGTCATTGTTTACGTCCAAGGAATACATTGAACCTGCAGTGGTGTATCGGAAACTATTACCGGTTCTCACAGGGAATGCTCAAAGAACCAACTGTAAGAAGTGTCTCTATTCTTGTACTTAAGGCGGCATTGTGCCTTTTTATTTTTAATTCCGACGTGTTCTCAGTGTTTCATCGTCAATGTTTACGTCCAAGGAATACATTGAACCTGCAGTGCTGTATCGGAAACTAATACTGGTCTCACAGGGAATGCTCAAAGTACCGACTGTAAGAAGAGTCTACATTCTTGTACTTAAGGCGGCATTGTGCCTTTTGTATTTAATTCGGATGTAATTTATATGTTTCATTTTCAATATGTATGTCCAAGGAATACATTGAACCTGCAGTGGTGTATCGGAAACTAATACTGGTCTCACAGGGAATGCTCAAAGCACCGACTGTAAGAAGAGTCTCTATTCTTGTACTTAAGGCGGCATTGTGCCTTTTGTATTTAATTCCGATGCGATTTCTGTGTTTCATCGTCAATGTGAAGGTCCAAGAAATACATTGAACCTGCAGTGGTGTATCGGAAACTAATACTGGTCTCACAGAGAATGCTCAAAGCACCGACTGTAAGAAGAATCTCTATTCTTGTACTTAATTCGGCATTGTGACTTTTGCATTTAATTCCGATGTGATTTCTGTGTTTCATCGTCAATGTGAAGATCCATGGAGTACATTGAACCAGCAGGGGTGTATCGGAAACTAATACTGGTCTCACAGAAAAGGATCAAAGCACAGACTCTAAGAAGTCTCTCTCTTCCTTCACTTAAGGCGGCATTGTGCCTTTTGTATTTAATTCCGATGTAATTTCAGTGTTTTATCGTCAATGTGTATGTCCAAGGAATACATTGAACCTGCAGTGGTGTATCGGAAACTAATACTGGTCTCACAGGGAATGCTCAAAGCACCGACTGCAAGAAGTGTCTCTATTCTTGTACTTAAGGCGGCATTGTGCCTTTTATATTTAATTCCGATGAGATTTCTGTGTTTCATCGTCAATGTGTATGTCCAAGGAATACATTGAACCTGCAGTGGTGTATCAAAAACTAATAATGGTCTCACAGGGAATGCTTAAAGCACCGATTGTAAGAAGAGTCTCTATTCTTGTACTTAAGGCGGCATTGTGCCTTTTGTATTTAATTCCGATGCGGTTTCTATGTTTTATCGTCAATGTGAAGGTCCAAGGTTTACCTTAAACCTGCAGTAGTGTATCGGAAACTAATACTGGTCTCACAGGAAAGGATCAAAGCACAGACCCTAAGAAGTCTCACTCTTCTTGCACTTAATGCGGCATTGTGCCTTTTGTATTTAATTCCGATGTAAATTCAGTGTTTCATCGTAAATGTGAATTTCCAAGGAATACATTGAACCTGCAGTGGTGTATCGGAAACTAATACTGGTCTCACAGGGAATGCTCAAAGCACCGACGGTAAGAAGAGTCTCTATTCTTGTACTTAAGGCGGCATTGTGCCTTTTGAATTTAATTCCGATGTAATTTCTGTGTTTCATCATCACTGCTAAGGTCCAAGGATTACCTTGAACCCACAGTAGTGTATCGGAAACTAATACTGGTCGCACAGGAAAAGATCAAAGCACAGACTCTAAGATGTCTCACACTTCTTGCACTGAAAGCGGCATTGTGCCTTTTGTATTTAATTCCGATGTAATTTCAGTGTTTCATCGTCAATGTGTATGTCCAAGGAATACACTGAACCTGCAGTGGTGTATTGGAAACTAATACTGGTCTCACAGGGAATGCTCAAAGTACCGACTGTAAGAAGAGTCTCTATCCTTGTACTTAAGGCCGCACTGTGCCTTTTGTATTTAATTCCGATGTAATATATGTGTTTCATCGTCAATGTGTGTGTTCAAGGAATACATTGAACCTGTAGTGGTGTATCGGAAACTATTACCGGTCTCACAGGGAATGCTCAAAGAACCAACTGTAAGAAGTGTCTCTATTCTTGTACTTAAGGCGGCATTGTGCCTTTTTATATTTAATTCCGATGTGTTCTCAGTGTTTCATCGTCAATGTTTACGTCCAAGGAATACATTGAACCTGGAGTGCTGTATCGGAAACTAATACTGGTCTCACACGGAATGCTCAAAGCACCGACTGTAAGAAGAGTCTACATTCTTGTACTTAAGGCGGCATTGTGCCTTTTGTATTTAATTCCGATGTAATTTGTGTGTTTCATCGTCAATATGTATGTCCAAGGAATACATTGAACCTGCAGTGGTGTATCGGAAACTAATACTGGTCTCACAGGGAATGCTCAAAGCACCGACTGTAAGAAGAGTCTCTTTTCATGTACTTAAGGCGGCATTGTGCCTTTTGTATTAAATTCCGA
Source organism: Schistocerca americana (assembly GCF_021461395.2). Classification (NCBI taxonomy): domain Eukaryota; kingdom Metazoa; phylum Arthropoda; class Insecta; order Orthoptera; family Acrididae; genus Schistocerca; species Schistocerca americana. The sequence goes on along the minus strand of NC_060123.1, from coordinate 727,340,663 downwards.
TGTAATTTATGTGTTTCATCTTCAATGTTATGGTCGAAGGAATACATTGAACCTGCAGTGGTGTATCCGAAACTAATACTGGTCTCACAGAGAATGCTCAAAGCACCGACTGTAAGAAGAATCTCTATTCTTGTACTTAAGGCGGCATTGTGCCTTTTGCATTTAATTCCGATGTGATATCTGTGTTTCATCGTCAATGTGAAGATCCATGGAGTACATTAAACCAGCAGTGGTGTATCGGAAACTAATACTGGTCTCACAGGAAAGGATCAAAGCACAGACTCTAAGAAGTCTCTCTCTTCTTGCACTTTAGGCGGCATTGTGCCTTTTGTATTTAATTCCGATGTAATTTCAGTGTTTCATCGTCCATGTGTAAGTCCAAGGAATACATTGAACCTGCAGTGTTGTATCGGAAACTTATACTGGTCTAACAGGGAATTCTCAAAGCACCGACTGTAAGAAGAGACTACATTCTTGTACCTAAGGCGGTATTGAGCCTTTTGTATTTAAATCCGATGCGATTTCTGTGTTTCATCGTCAATGTGAAGGTCCAAGGACTACATTGAACCCGCAGTGGTGTATCGGAAACTAATACTGCTCTCACAGGGAATGGTCAAAGCACCGACTGTAAGAAGAGTCTCTATTCTTGTACTTAAGGCGGCATTGTGCCTTTTGTATTTAATTCCGATGTAATTTATGTGTTTCATCGTCAATGTGTTGTCCAAGGAATACATTGAACGTGCAGTGGTGTATCGGAAACTAATACTGGTCTCACAGGAAATGCTCAAAGCACCGACTGTAAGAAGAGTCACTATTCTTGAACTTAGGGCGGCATTGTGTTTTTGTATATAATAGCGTTTCGATTTCTGTGTTTTATCGTCAATGTGAAAGTCCAAGTAATACATTGAACCTGCAGTGGTGTATCGGAAACTAATACTGGTCTCACAGGGAATGCTCAAAGCACCGACTGCTAGAAGAGTCTCTATTCTTGTACTTAAGGCGGAATTGTGCCTTTTGAATTTAATTCCGATGTAATTTCTGTGTTTCATCATCAATGCTAAGGTCCAAGGATTACATTGAACCTGCAGTAGTGTTTCGGAAACTAGAACTGGTCTCACAGGAAAGGATCATAGCACAGACTCTAAGAAGTCTCACTCTTCTTGCACTGAAAGTGGCATTGTCCCTTTTGTATTTAATTCCGATGTAATTTCAGTGTTTCATCGTTAATGTGTAAGTCCAAGGAATACATTGAACCTGGAGTGTTGTGTCGGAAACTAATACTGGTCTCACAGGGAATGCTCAAAGCACCGACTGTGAGAAGAGTCTCTATTCTTGTACTTAAGGCGGCATTGTGCCTTTTGTATTAAATTCCGATGTAATTTATGTGTTTCATCGTCAATGTGTATGTCCATTGAATACATTGAACCGGGAGTGGTGTATAGGAAACTAATACTGGTCTTACAGGAAAGGACCAAAACACAGACTCTAAGAAGTCTCACTCTTCTTGCACTTAAGGCGGCATTGTGCCTTTTGTATTTAATTCCGATGTATTTTCAGTGTTTCATCGTCAATGTGTATGTCCAAGGAATACATTGAACCTGCAGTGGTGTATGGGAAACTAATACTGGTCTAACAGGGAATGCTCAAAGCACCGACTGTAAGAAGAGTCTGTATTTTTGTACTTACGGCGGCATTGTGCCTTTTGTATTTAATTCCGATGCGATTTCTGTGTTTCATCGTCAATGTGAAGGTCCAAGGAATACATTCAACCTACAGTGGTGTATCGGAAACTAATACTGGTCTCACATTAAAGGATCAAATCACAGCATCTAAGAAGTCTCACTCTTCTTGCCTTTAAAGCGGTATTGTGCCGTTTGTATTTAATTCCGATGTAATTTCAGTTTTTATCGTCAGTGTGAAGGTCCAAGGAATACATTGAACCTGCAGTGGTGTATCGGAAACTAATGCGGGTCTCACATTAAACTATCAAAGCACAGATACTAAGAAGTAACACTCATCTAGCACTAAAGGCGGCATTGTGCCTTTTGTATTGAATTCCGATGTAATTTCTGTGTTTCATCGTCAATGATTAGGTCCAAGGAATACATTGCGCCTGCAGTGGTGAATCGGAAACTAATACTGGTCTCACAGGAAAGGATCAAAGCACAGACACTAAGAAGTCTCGCTCTTCTGGCACTTAAGGCGGCATTGTGCCTTTTGTATTTAATTCCGATGTAATTTGAGGGTTTCATCGTCAATGTGTATGATCAAGGAATACATTGAATGTGCAGTGGTGTATCGGAAACTAATACTGGTCTCGCATGGAGTGTTCAAGGCACAGACTGTAGAAGAGTCCCTGATGTTGTGCTTTAAGCGGCATTGTGCTTCTTATATTTAATTCCGATGTGATTTCTGTGTTTCATCGTCAATGTGAAGCACCAAGGAATACATTGAGCCTGCAGTGGTGAATCGGAAACTAATACTGGTCTCACAGGAAAGGACCAAAGCACAGACTCTAAGAAGTCTCACTCTTCATGCACTTAAGGCGGCAATGTGCCTTTTGTATTTAATTCCGATGTAATTTCTGTGTTTCACCGTCAATGTGTAGGTCCAAGGAATACATTGAACTCACAGTGTTGAATCGGAAACTAATACTGGTCTCACAGGAACGGATCAAAGCACAGACTCTAAGAAGTCTCACTCTTCTTGCACCTAGGGCGGCATTGTGCCTTTTGTATTTAATTCGGATGTAATTTCAGTGTTTGATTGTCAATGTGTGTATCCAAGGAATACATTGAACCTGCATTGATGTATCGGAAACTAATACTGGTTTCACAGGAAAGGATCAAAGCACAGACTCTAAGAAGTCTCACTCCTCTTGCACTTAAGGCGGCATCGTGCCTTTTGTAAGTAATTCCAATGAAATTTCTGTGTTTCATCGTCAATGTGTGGGTCCAAGGGATACATTAATCCTGCATTGGTGCTTCGGTATCTAATACTTGTCTCACAGGGAATGCTTAATCACAGACTGTAAGAAGAGTCACTATTCTTGTACTTAAGACGGAATTGTGCCTTTTGTATTTAATTCCGATGTAAGTTCTGTGTTTCATCGTCAATGAGTAGGTCCAAGGAATACATTGAACCTGCAGTGGTGTATCGGAAACTAATACTGGTCTCACAGGGAATGCTCAAAGCACCGACTGTAAGAACAGTCTCTATTCATGTTCTTAAGGCGGCATTGTGCCTTTTGTATTTAATTCCGATGCGATTTCTGTGATTCATCGACAATGTGTATGTCCAAGGAATACATTGAACCTGCAGTGGTGTATCGGAAACAAATACTGCTCTCAGAGGGAATGCTCAAAGCACCGACTGTAGGAAGTATCTCTATTCTTTTACTTAAGTCGGCAATGTGCCATTTGTATTTACTTCCCATGTGATTTCTGTGTTTCATAGTCAATGTTGAGATCCAAGGAATACTTTGAACCTGCAGTGGTGTATCGGAAACTAATACTGCTCTCGGAGGGAATGCTCAAATCACCGCTTGTAAGAAGTGTCTCTATTCTTATACTTATGGCGGCATTGTGTCTTTTGTATTTAATACCGATGCGATTTCTGTGTTTCATAGTCAATGTGAAGGTGCAAGGAATACTTTGAACCTGCAGTGGTGTATCGGAAACTAATTCTGGTCTCACAGGGAATGCTCAAAGCACCAACTGTAAGAAGAGTCTCAATTCTTGTACTTAAGGCGGACTTGTGCCTTTTGTATTTAATTCGGATGCGATATCTGCGATTCATAGTCAATGTGAAGGTCCAAGGAATACCTTGAACCTGCAGTGGTGTATCGGAAACAAATACTGCTCTCGGAGGGAATGCTCAAAGCACCGCTTGTAAGAAGTGTCTCTATTCTTGTACTTAAGGCGGCATTGTATCTTTTGTATTTAATTCCGATGCGATTTCTGTGTTTCATAGTCAATGTGAAGGTGCAAGGAACTATTTGAACCTGCAGTGGTGTATCGGAAACTAATACTGGTCTCACAGGGAGTGTTCAAGGCACAGACTGTAGCAGAGTCTCTGATCTTGTACTTTAAGCGGCATTGTGCATCTTGTATTTAATTCCTATGTAATTTCAGTGTTACATCGTCATTGTGTATGTCCAAGGAATACATTGAACCTGCAGTGGTGTATGGGAAACTAATACTGGTCTCACAGGGAATGCTCAAAGCACCGACTGTAAGAACAGTCTCTATTCATGTACTTAAGGCGGCATTGTGCCTTTTGTATTTAATTCCGATGCGATTTCTGTGATTCATCGTCAATGTGAATGTCCAAGGAATACATTGAACCCACAGTGATGTATCGAAAACTAATACTGGTCTCACAGGGAATGCTCAAAGCACCAACTGTATGAAGAGTCTCTATTCTTGAACTTAAGTCGGCATTGTGCCTTTTGTATTTAATTCCGATGCGATTTCTGTGTTTCATAGTCAATGTGAAGGTCCAAGGAATACTTTAAACCTGCAGTGGTGTATCAGAAACTAATACTGGTCTCACAGGGAATGCTCAAAGCACCGACTGTAATAAGAGTCTCTATTCTTGTACTTATGGCGGCCTTGTGCCTTTTGTATTTAATTCCGATGCGATTGCTGTGTTTCATATTCAATGTGAAGGTCCAACGAGTACCTTGAACCTGCAGTGGTGTATCGGAAACTAATACTGCTCTCAGAGGCAATGCTCAAAGCACCGACTGTAAGATGTGTCTCTATTCTTGTACTTAAGGCGGCATTGTGCCTTTTGTATTTAATTCCGATGCGATTACTGTGTTTCATCGTGAACGTGAAGGTCCAAGGAATGCATTGAACCTGCAGTGGTGTATCGGAAACTATTACTGGCCTCACAGGGAATGCTCAAAGCACCGACTGTAAGAAGTGTCCCTATTCTTTTAATTATGGCGGCATTGTGCCTTTTGTATTTAATTCCGATGCGATTTCTGTGTTTCATCGTCAATGTGAAGGTCCAAGGAATACATTGAACCTGCAGTGGTGTATCGGAAACTAACACTGGTCTCACAGGACAGGATCAAGGCACAGACTCTAAGAAGTCTCACTCTTCTAGCACTTAAGGCGGCATTGTGCCTTTTGTATTTAATTCCGATGTAATTTCAGTATTTTATCGTCAATGTGTATGTTCAAGGAATACATTGAACCTGCGGTGGTGTATCGGAAACTAATACTGGGCTCAAAGGGAATGCTCAAAGCACCGACTGTAGGAAGAGTTTCTATTCTTGTACTTAAGGCTGCATTGTGCCTTTTGTATTTAATTCCGATGCGATTTCTGTGTTTCATCGTCAATGTTTAGGTCCAAGGAATACATTGAACCTCCAGTGGTGCATCGGAAACTAATACTGGTCACAAAGGGCATGTTCAAGGCACAGACTGTAGAAGAGGCACTATTCTTGTACTTAAGACGGAATTGTGCCTTTTGTATTTAATTCCGATGTAAATTCTGTGTTTCATCGTCAATGACTAGGTCCAAGGAATACATTGCGCCTGCAGTGGTGAATCGGAAACCAATACTGGTCTCACAGGAAAGGATCAAAGCACAGACACTAAGAAGTCTCACTCTTCTGGCACTTAAGGCGGCATTGTGCCTTTTGTATTTAATTCCTACGTAATTTCAGTGTTTCATCGTCAATGTGTATGATCAAGGAATACATTGAATCTGCAGTGGTGTATCGGAAACTAATACTGGTCTCACATGGAGTGTTCAAGGCACAGACTGTAGAAGAGTCTCTGATCTTGTACTTTTCGGGGCATTGTGCTTCTTATATTTAATTCCGATGTGATTTCTGTGTTTCATCGTCAATGTGAAGCTCCAAGGAATACATTGAGCCTGCAGTGGTGAATCGGAAACTAATACTGGTCTCACAGGAACGGATCAAATCACAGACTCTAAGAAGTCTCACACTTCTTGCACCAAAGGCGGCATTGTGCTTTTTGTATTTAATTCGGATGTAATTTCAGTGTTTGATTGTCAATGTGTGTATCCAAGGAATACATTGAACATGCAGTGATGTATCGGAAACTAATACTGGTTTAACAGGAAAGGATCAAAGCACAGACTCTAAGAAGTCTCACTCCTCATGCACTTAAGGCGGCATTGTGCCTTTTGTATTTAATTCCGATGTAATTTCAGTATTTCATCGTCAATGTGTATGTCCAAGGAATACATTGAACCTGCAGTGGTGTATCGGAAACTAATACTGGTCTCAAAGGGAATGCTCAAAGCACCGACTGTAAGAAGAGTCTCTATTCTTGTACTTAAGGCGGCATTGTGCCTTTTGTATTTAATTCCGATGCGATTTCTGTGTTTCATAGTCAATGTGAAGGTCCAAGGAATACCTTGAACCTGCAGTGGTGTATCGGAAACTAATACTGGTCTCACAGGGAATGTTCAAAACACCGACTGTAAGAAGAGTCTCTATTCTTGTACTTAAGGCGGCATTGTGCCTTTTGCATTTAATTCCGATGCGATTTCTGTGTTTCATACTCAATGTGAAAGTCCAAGAAATACTTTGAACCTGCAGTGGTGTATCGGAAAATAATACTGGCCTCACAGGGAATGCTGAAAGCACCGACTGCAAGAAGATTCTCTGTTCTTGTACTTAAGGCGGCCTTGTGCCTTTTGTATTTAATTCCGATGCGATTTCTGTGTTTCATAGTCAATGTGAAGGTCCAAGGAATACCTTGAACCTGCAGTGGTGTATCGGAAACTAATACTGCTCTCAGAGGGAATGCTCAAAGCACCGACTGTAAGAAGTGTCTCTATTCTTGTACTTAAGGCGGAATTGTGCCTTTTGTATTTAATTCCGATGCGATTTCTGTGTTTCATCGTCAATGTGTATGTCCAAGGAATACATTGAACCTGCAGTGGTGTATCGGAAACTGATACTGGGTTCAAAGGGAATGCTCAAAGCAGCGACTGTAAGAAGAGTCTCTATTCTGTTAATTAAGGCGGCATTGTGCCATTTGTATTTAATTCCGATGCGATTTCTGTGTTTCATCTTCAATGTGAAGGTCCAAGGAATACATTGAACCTGGAGTGGTGTATCGGAAACTAATACCGGTATCACAGGAAAGGATCAAAGCACAGACTCTAAGAAGTCTCACTCTTCTTGCACTTAAGGCGGCATTGTGCCTTTTGTATTTAATTCCGATGTAATATCAGTGTTTCATCGTCAATGTGTATGTGCAAGGAATATATTGAACCTACAGTGGTGGATCGGAAACTAATACTGGTCTCACAGGAACTGATCATAGCACAGACTCTAAGAAGTCTCACTCTTCTTGCACTTAAGGCGGCATTGTGCCTTTTGCATTTAATTTCGATGTAATTTCAGTGTTTCATCGTCAATGTGTATGGCCAAGGAAATCATTGAACCTGCAGTGGTGTATCGGAAACTAATTCTGGTCTCACAGGGAGTGTTTGAGGCGCAGACTGTAAGAAGAGTCTCTATTCTTGTACTTATGGCGGCCTTGTGCGTTTTGTATTTAATTCCGATGCGATTTCTGTGTTTCATCGTCAACTTGAAGTTCCAAGGAATACATTGAACCTGCAGTGGTGTATCGGAAACTAATACTGGTCTCACAGGGAATGCTCAAAGCACCGACTGTAAGAAGAATCTCTATTGTTGTACTTAAGGCGGCTTTGTGCCTTTTGTATTTAATTCCGATGCGATTTCTGTGTTTCATCGTCAATGTGAAGGTCCAAGGAATACATTGAACCTGCAGTGGTGTATCGGGAACTAATACCGGTCTCACAGGAAAGGATCAAAGCACAGACTCTAAGAAGTCTCACTCTTCTTGCACGTAAGGCGGCATTGTGCCTTTTGTATTTAATTCCGATGTAATATCAGTGTTTCATCGTCAATGTGTATGTGCAAGGAATATATTGAACCTACAGTGGTGGATCGGAAACTAATACTGGTCTCACAGGAACTGATCATAGCACAGACTCTAAGAAGTCTCACTCTTCTTGCACTTAAGGCGGCATTGTGCCTTTTGCATTTAATTTCGATGTAATTTCAGTGTTTCATCGTCAATGTGTATGGCCAAGGAAATCATTGAACCTGCAGTGGTGTATCGGAAACTAATACTGGTCTCACAGGGAGTGTTTGAGGCGCAGACTGTAAGAAGAGTCTCTATTCTTGTACTTATGGCGGCCTTGTGCCTTTTGTATTTAATTCCGATGCGATTTCTGTGTTTCATAGTCAATGTGAAGGTCCAAGGAATACCTTGAACCTGAAGTGGCGTATCGGAAACTAATACTGCTCTCAGAGGGAATGCTAAAAGCACCGACTGTAAGAAGATTCTCTATTCTTGTAATTAAGGTGGCATTGTGCCTTTTATATTTAATTCCGATGCGAGTTCTGGGTTTCATCGTCAATGTGAAGGTCCAAGGAATACATTGAACCTGCAGCGGTGTATCGGAAAGCAATACTGGTCTCACAGGGAATGCTCAAAGCACTGACTGTAAGAAGAGTCTCTATTCTTGTACTTAAGGCGGCATTGTGCCTTTTGTATTTAATTCCGATGCGATATCTGTGTTTCATCGTCAATGCGAAAGTCAATGGAATACACTGAACCTACAGCGGTGTTTCGGAAACTAATACTGGTCTCACAGGGAATGCTCAAACACCGACTGTAAGAAGAGTCTCTATTCTTGTACTTAAGGCGGCCTTGTGCCTTTTGTATTTAATTCCGATGCGATTTCTGTGTTTCATAGTCAATGTGAAAGTCCAACGAGTACCTTGAACCTGCAGTGGTGTATCGGAAACTAATACTGCTCTCAGAGGCAATGCTCAAAGCACCGACTGTAAGATGTGTCTCTATTCTTGTACTTAAGGTGACATTGTGCCTTTTGTATTTAATTCCGATGCGATTTCTGTGTTTCATCGTCAATGTGAAGGTCCAAGGAATACATTGAACCTGCAGTGGTGTATCGAAAACTAATACTGGTCTCACAGGACAGGATCAAGGCACAGACTCTAAGAAGTCTCACTCTACTAGCACTTATGGCGGCATTGTGCCTTTTGTATTTAGTTCCGATGTAATTTCAGTATTTTATCGTCAATGTGTATGTCCAAGGAATACATTGAACCTGCAGTGGTGTACCGGAAACTAATACTGGTCTCAAAGGGAATGCTCAAAGCACCGACTGTAAGAAGAGTATCTATTCTTGTACTTAAGGCGGCATTGTGCCTTTTGTATTTAATTCCGATGCGATTTCTGTGTTTCATCGTCAATGTGAAGGTCCAAGGAATACATTGAACCTGCAGTGGTGTATCGGAAACTAATACTGGTCTCACAGGGAATGCTCAAAGACACCGACTGTAAGAAGAGTTTCTATTCTTGTACTTAAGGCGGCATTGTGCCTTTTTCATTTATTTCCGATGCGATTTCTGTGTTTCATAGTCAATGTGAAGGTCCAAGGAATACTTTGAACCTGCAGTGGTGTATCGGAAACTTATACTGGTCTTACAGGGAATGCGCAAAGCACCGACTGTAAGAAGCGTCTCTATTCTTGTACTTTCGGCGGCCTTGTGCATTTTGTATTTAATTCCGATGCGATTTCTGTGTTTCTTTTTCAATGTGAAGGTCCAAGGAATACATTGAACCTGCAGTGGTGTATCGGAAACTAATACTGGTCTCACAGGAAAGGATCAAAAAATGGACTGTAAGAAGACTCACTCTTCTTGCATTATGGCGGCATTCTGTCTTTTGTATTTAATTCCGATGTAATTTCAGTATATCATCGTCAATGCGAAAGTCAATGGAATACACTGAACCTACAGCGGTGTTTCGGAAACTAATACTGGTCTCACAGGGAATGCTCAAAGCACGAACTGTAAGAAGAGTCTCTATTCTTGTACTTAAGCCGGCATTGTGCATTTTGTATTTAATTCCGATGCGATTTCAGTGTTTCATAGTCAATGTTAAGGTACAAGAAATACTTTAAACCTGCATTGGTGTATCGGAATCTAATACTGCTCTCAGAGGGAATGCTCAAAGCACCGACTGTAAGAAGTGTCTCTATTCTTGTACTTAAGGCGGCCTTGAGCCATTTGTATTTAATTCCGATGCGAATTCTGTGTTTCATAGTCAATGTGAAGGTCCAAGGAATACCTTGAACCTGCAGTGGTGTATCGGCAACTAATACTGCTCTCAGAGGCAATGCTCAAAGCACCGACTGTAAGAAGTGTCTCTATTCTTGTACTTAAGGCGGCATTGTGCCTTTTGTATTTAACTCCGATGCGATTTCTGTGTTTCATCGTGAATGTGAAGGTCCAAGGAATTCATTGAACCTGCAGTGGTGTATCGGAAACTATTAATGGTCTCACAGGGATTGCTCAAAGCACCGACCGAAAGAAGAGTCTCTATTCCTGTTCTTAAGGCGGCATTGTGCCTTTTGTATTTAATTCCGATGCGATTTCTGTGTTTCATCGTCAATGTGAAGGTCCGAGTTATGCATTAAACCTTCAGTGGTGCATTGGATTCTAGTACTGGTCTCACAGAAAACGGTCAAAGTATAGACTCATAGAAGAGTCTCTCTTCTTGTAAATAAGGCGGCATTGAGGCTTTTGTATTTAATGCCGAAGTAATTTCTGTGTTTCATCGTCAATGTGAAGGTCCAACCAATACATTGAACCTGCAGTGGTGTATCGGAAACTAAAACTGGTCTCACATTAAAGGATCAAATCACAGCCTCTAAGAAGTCTCACTCTTCTTGCCCTTAAACCGGGATATTGCCGTTTGTATTTAATTCCGATGTAATTTCAGTTTTCATCGTCAATGTGAAGGTCCAAGGAATACATTGAACCTGCAGTGGTGTATCGGAAACTAATACGGGTCTCACATTAAAGGATCAAAGGACAGATACTAAGAAGTCTCACTCATCTTGCACTAAAGGCGGCATTGTGCCTTTTGTGTTCAATTCCGATGTAATTTCTGTGTTTCATCGTCAATGTTTAGGTCCAAGGAATACATTGAACCTCCAGTGGTGCATCGGAAACTAATACTGGTCACACAGGGCGTGTTCAAGGCACAGACTGTAGAAGAGGCACTATTCTTGTACTTAAGTCGGAATTGTGCCTTTTGTATTTAATTCCGATGTAAGTTCTGTGTTTCATCGTCAATGAGTAGGCCCAAGGAATACGTTGCGCCTGCAGTGGTGAATCGGAAACTAATACTGGTCTCACAGGAAAGGATCAAAGCACAGACACTAAGAAGTCTCACTCTTCTGGCACTTAAGGCGGCATTGTGCCTTTTGTATTTAATTCCGATGTAATTTGAGTGTTTCATCGGCAATGTGTATGGTCAAGGAATACATTGAATCTGCAGTGGTGTATCGGAAACTAATACTGGCCTCACATGGAGTGTTCGAGGCACAGACTGTAGAAGAGTCTCTGATCTTGTACTTTACGCGGCATAGTGCTTCTTATATTTAATTCCGATGCAATTTCTGTGTTTCAACGTCAATGTGAAGCTCCAAGGAATACAATGAGCCTGCAGTCGTGAATCGGAAACTAATACTGGTCTCACAGGAAAGGACCAAAGCACAGACTCTAAGAAGTCTCTCTTCTTGCACTTAAGGCGGCAATGTGCCTTTTGTATTTAATTCCGATGTAATTTCTGTGTTTCATCGTCAATGTGTATGTCCAAGGAATACATTGAACTCACAGTGGTGAATCGGAAACTAATACTGGTCTCACAGTAAAGGATCAAAGCACAGACTCTAAGAAGTCTCACTCTTCTTGCACCTAGGCGGCATTGTGCCTTTTGTATTTAATTCCGATGTAATTTCAGTGTTTGATTGTCAATGTGTGTATCCAAGGAATACATTGAACCTGCAGTGATGTATCGGAAACTAATACTGGTCTCACAAGGAATGCTCAAAGCACTAACTGTAAGAAGAGTCTCTATTCTTGTACTTAAGCCGGCATTGTGCCTTTTGTATTTAATTCCGATGCGATTTCTGTGTTTCATAGTCAATGTGAAGGTCCAAGGAATACTTTGAAACTGCAGTGGTGTATCGGAAACTAATACTGGTCTCACAGGAAAGGATCATAGCATGGACTCTAAGAAGTCTCACTCTTATTGCATTAAGGCGGCATTGTGTATTTTGTATTTAATTCCGATGTAATTTCAGTGTTTCATCGTCATTGTGTATGTCCAAGGAATACATTGAACCTGCAGTGGTGTATCGGAAACTAATACTGGTCTCACAGGGAATGCTCACAGCACCGACTGTAAGAAGAGTCTCTATTCCTGTACTTAAGGCGGCATTGTGCCTTTTGTATTTAATTCCGATGCGATTTCTGTGTTTCATCGTCAATGTGAATGTCCAAGGAATACATTGAACCTGCAGTGATGTATCGGAAACTAATACTGGACTCACAGGGAATGCTCAAAGCACCAACCGTAAGAAGCGTGTCTATTCTTGGACTTAAGTCGGCATTGTGCCTATTGTATTTAATTCCGATGCGATTTCTGTGTTTCATAGTCAATGTGAAGGTCCAAGGAATACTTTGAACCTGCAGTGGTGTGTCGCAAACTAATACTGCTCTCAGAGGGAATGCTAAAAGCACCGACTGTAAGAATAGTCTCTATTCTTGTACTTAAGGCGGCATTGTGCCTTTTGTATTTAATTCCGATGCGATTTCTGTGTTTTTTAGTCAATGTGAAGGTCCAAGGAATACCTTGAGCCTGCAGTGGTGTATCAGAAACTAATACTGCTCTCAGAGGCAATGCTCAAAGCACCGACTGTAAGAAGCGTCTCTATTCTTGTACTTAAGGCGGCATTGTGCCTTTTGTATTTAATTCCGATGCGATTTCTGTGTTTCATCGTGAACGTGAAGGTCCAAGGAATACATTGAACCTGCAGTGGTGTATCGGAAACTAATACTGGTCTCACAGGACAGGATCAAGGCACAGACTCTAAGAAGTCTCACTCGTCTAGCTCTTAAGACGGCATTGTGCCTTTTGTATTTAATTCCGATGTAATTTCAGTATTTCATCGTCAATGTGTATGTCCAAGGAATACATTGAACCTGCAGTGGTGTATCGGAAACTAATACTGGCCTCAAAGGGAATGCTCAAAGCACCGACTGTAAGAAGAGTCTCTATTCTTGTACTTAAGGCGGCATTGTGCCTTTTGTATTTAATTCCGATGCGATTTCTGTGTTTCATCGTCAATGTGAAGGTCCAAGGAATACATTGAACCTGCAGTGGTGTATCGGAAACTAATACTGGTCTCACAGGGAATGCTCAAAACACCGACTGTAAGGAGAGTCTCTATTCTTGTACTTAAGGCGGCATTGTGCCTTTTGCATTTAATTCCCATGCGATTTCTGTGTTTCATAGTCAATGTGAAGGTCCAAGGAATACTTTGAACCTGCAGTGGTGTATCGGAAACTTATACTGGTGTCACAGGGAATGCTCAAAGCACCGGTTGTAAGAAGAGTCTCTATTCATGTACTTTCGGCTTCCTTGTGCATTTTGTATTTAATTCCGTGGCGATTTCCTTGTTTCATCGTCAATGTGAAGGTCCAAGGAATACTTTGAACCTGCAGTGGTGTATCGTAAACTAATACTGGTCTCACAGGGAATGCTCAAAACACCGACTGTAAGAAGAGTCTCTCTTCTTGTACGTAATTCGGCATTGTGCTTTTGCATTTAATTCCGATGCGATTTCTGTGATTCATAGTCAATGTGAATGTCCAAGAAATACTTTGAACCTGCAGTGGTGTATCGGAAACTAATACTGGCCTCACAGGGAATGCTCAAAGCACCGAGTGTAAGAAGATTCTCTGTTCTGTTAATTAAGGCTGCATTGTGCCATTTGTATGTAATTCCGATGCGATTTCTGTGTTTCATCTTCAATGTGAAGGTCCAAGGAATACATTGAACCTGCAGTGGTGTATCGGAAACTAATACTGGTCTCACAGGAAAGGACAAAGCACAGACTCTAAGAAGTCTCACTCTTCTTGCACTTAAAGCGGCATTGTGCCTTTTGGATTTAATTCCGATGTAATTTGAGTGTTTAATCGTCAATGTGTATGTCCAAGGAATACATTGAACCTGCAGTGGTGTATCGGAAAGTAATACTGGTCTCACAGGGAATGCTCAAAGCACTAACTGTAAGAAGAGTCTCTATTCTTGTACTTAAGCCGGCATTGTGCTTTTTGTATTTAATTCCGATGCGATTTCGGTGTTTCATAGTCAATGTGAAGGTCCAAGGAATACATTGAACCTGCAGTGGTGTATCAGAAACTAATACCGGTCTCACAGGAAAGGATCAAAGCACAGACACTAAGAAGTCTCACTCTTCTTGCACTTAAGGCGGCACTGTGCCTTTTGTATTTAATTCCGGTGTAATATCAGTGTTCATCGTCAATGTGTATGTGCAAGGAATACATTGAACCTACAGTGGTGGATCGGAAACTAATACTGGTCTCACAGGAACTGATCAAAGCACAGACTCTAAGAAGTCCCACTCTTCTTGCATTTAAGGCGGCATTGTGCTTCTTGTATTTAAATCCGATGCGATTTCTGTGCTTCATCGTCAATGAGAAAGTCCAAGGAATACATTGAACCTGCAGTGGTGTATCGGAAAGTAATACTGGTCTCACAGGGAATGCTCAAAGCACTAACTGTAAGAAGAGTCTCTATTCTTGTACGTAAGCCGGCATTGTGCCTTTTGTATTTAATTCCGATGCGATTTCTGTGTTTCATAGTCAATGTGAAGGTCCAAGGAATACTTGGCACCTGCAGTGGTGTATCGGAAACTAATACTGCTCTCAGAGGGAATGCTCAAAGCATCGACTGTAAGAAGTGTCTCCATTCTTGTATTTAAGGCGGCATTGTGCATTTTGTATTTAATTCCGATACGATTTCTGTGTTTCATAGTCAATGTGAAGGTGCACGGAATACTTTGAACCTGCAGTGGTGTATCGGAAACAAATACTGGACTCACAGGGAATGCTCAAAGCACCGACTGTAAGAAGAGTCTCTGTTCTTGTACTTAAGGCGGCCTTGTGCCTTTTGTATTTAATTCCGATGCGATTTCTGTGTTTCATAGTCAATGTGAAGGTCCAAGGAATACCTTGAACCTGAAGTGGTGTATCGGAAACTAATACTGCTCTCAGAGGGAATGCTCAAAGCACCGACTGTAAGAAGATTCTCTATTCTTGTAATTAAGGCGGCATTGTGCCTTTTATATTTAATTCCGATGCGATTTCTGGGTTTCATCGTCAATGTGAAGGTCCAAGGAATACATTGAACCTGCAGCGGTGTATCGGAAACTAATACTGGTCTCACAGGGAATGCTCAAAACACCGACTGTAAGAAGAGTCTCTTTTCTTGTACTTAAGGCGGCATAGTGCCTTTTGTATTTAATTCCGATGAGATATCTGTGTTTCATCGACAATGCGAAAGTCAAAGGAATACACTGAACCTACAGCGGTGTTTTGGAAACTAATACTGGTCTCACAGGGAATGCTCAAAGCACGAACTGTAAGAAGAGTCTCTATTCTTGTACTTAAGCCGGCATTGTGCATTTTATATTTAATTCCGATTCGATTTCAGTGTTTCATAGTCAATGTGAAGGTACAAGGAATACTTTGAACCTGCAGTGGTGTATCGGAATCTAATACTGCTCTCAGAGGGAATTCTCAAAGCACCGACTGTAAGAAGTGTCTCTATTCTTGTACTTAAGGCGGCATTGTGTCCTTTGTATTTAATTCCGATCTATTTCTGTGTTTCATCTTCAATGTGAAGGTCCAAGGAATACATTGAACCTGCAGTGGTGTATCGGAAACTAATACCGGTCTCACAGGGAATGCTTAAAGCACCGACTGTAAGAAGAGTCTCTATTCTTGTACTTAAGGCGGCCTTGTGCCTTTTGTATTTAATTCGGATGCTATTTCTGTGTTTCATAGTCAATGTGAAGGTCCAAGGAATACCTTGAACCGGCAGTGGTGTATCGGAAACTAATACTGCTCTCAGAGGGAATGCTCAAAGCACCGACTGTAAGAAGTGTCCATATTCTTGTACTTAAGGCGGCATTGTGCCTTTTGTATTTTATTACGATGCGTTTTCTGTGTTTCATCGTCAATGTGCAGGTCCAAGGAATACATTGAACCTGCAGTGGTGTATCGGAAACAAATACTGGTCTCACAGGGAATGCTCATAGCACCGACTGTAACAAGAATCTCTATTCTTGACCTTAGGCGGCATTGTGTTTTTGTATTTAATTCCGATGCGATTTCTGTGTTTCATTGTCAATATGAAGGTCCAAGGAATACACTGAACCTGCAGTTGTGTATCGGAAACTAATACTGGTCTCACAGGGAATGCTCAAAGCACCGACTGTAAGAAGAGTCTCTATTCTTGCACTTAAGGCGGCATTGTTTTTTTTTTTTTTAAATCCGATGTAATTTCAGTGTTTCATCGTCAATGTGTATGACAAGGAATACATTGAAGCTGCAGTGGTTTATCGGAAATGAATACTGGTCTCACAGGGAATATTCAAAGCAGTGACTGTAAGAAGGGTCTCTACTCCTGGACTTAATGCAGCATTGTGAATTTTGTATTTAATTCCTATGCGATTTCTGTGTTTCATCGTCAATGTGAAGCTCCAAGCAATAGATTGAACCTGCAGTGGTGTATCGGAAAATAATACTGGTCGCACAGGAAAGGATCAAGGCACAGACTCTAAGAAGTCACACTCTTCTTGCACTTAAGGCGGCATTGTGCCTTTTGTATTTAATTCCGATGTAATTTCAGTGTTTCATCGTTAATGTGTATGTCCAAGGAATACATTGAACCTGCAGTGGTGTATCGGAAACTAATACTGGTCTCACAGGGAATGCTAAAGCACCGTTTGTTAGAAGAGTCTCTATTCTTGTACTTAAGGTGGCATTCTGCCCTTTGTATTTAATTCCGATGCGATTTCTGTGTATCATCGTCAATGTGAAGGTCCAAGGAATACATTGAACCTGCAGTGGTGTATCGGAAACTAATACTGGTCTCACAGGGAGTGCTCAAAGCACCGACTGTAAGAAGAGTCTCTATTCTTGTACTTAAGGCGGCTTTGTGCCTTTTGTATTTAAATCCGATGCGATTTCTGTGTTTCATAGTCAATGTGAAGGTCCAAGGAATACCTTGAACCTGCAGTGGTGTATCGGAATTTAATACTGCTCTCAGAGGCAATGCTCAAAGCACCGACTGTAAGAAGTGTCTCAATTCTTGTACTTAAGGCGGCATTTTGCCTTTTCTATTTAATTCCGATGCGATTTCTGTATTTCATCTTCACTGTGCAGGTCCAAGGAATACATTGAATCTGCAGTGGTGTATCGGAAACTATTACTGGTCTCACAGGGAATGCTCAAAGCAACCAACTGTAAGAAGAGTCTCTATTCTTGTAATTAAGGCGGCATTGTGCCTTTTGTATTTAATTCCGATGCGATTTCTGTGTTTCATCGTCAATGGGAAGGTCCAGGGAATATATTGAACATGCAGTGGTGTTTCGGAAACTAATACTGGTCTCACAGGGAATGCTCAAAGCACCGACTGTAAGAAGAGTCTCTATTCTTGTACTTAAGGCGGCATTGTGCCTTTTGTATTTAATTCCGATGCGATAACTGTGTTTCATCGTCAATACGAAAGTCAAAGGAATACACTGAACCTACAGCGGTGTTTTGGAAACTAATACTGGTCTCACAGGGAATGCTCAAAGCACCGACTGTAACAAGAATCTCTATTCTTGACCTTAGGCGGCATTGTGTTTTTGTATTTAATTCCGATGCGATTTCTGTGTTTCATTGTCAATATGAAGGTCCAAGGAATACACTGAACCGGCAGTGGTGTATCGGAAACTAATACTGCTCTCAGAGGGAATGCTCAAAGCACCGACTGTAAGAAGTGTCCATGTTCTTGTACTTAAGGCGGCATTGTGCCTTTTGTATTTTATTACGATGCGTTTTCTGTGTTTCATCGTCAATGTGCAGGTCCAAGGAATACATTGAACCTGCAGTGGTGTATCGGAAACAAATACTGGTCTCACAGGGAATGCTCATAGCACCGACTGTAACAAGAATCTCTATTCTTGACCTTAGGCGGCATTGTGTTTTTGTATTTAATTCCGATGCGATTTCTGTGTTACATTGTCAATATGAAGGTCCAAGGAATACACTGAACCTGCAGTTGTGTATCGGAAACTAATACTGGTCTCACAGGGAATGCTCAAAGCACCGACTGTAAGAAGAGTCTCTATTCTTGCACTTAAGGCGGCATTGTGCCTTTTTTTTTTAATCCGATGTAATTTCAGTGTTTCATCGTCAATGTGTATGACAAGGAATACATTGAAGCTGCAGTGGTTTATCGGAAATGAATACTGGTCTCACAGGGAATATTCAAAGCAGTGACTGTAAGAAGGGTCTCTACTCCTGGACTTAAGGCAGCATTGTGAATTTTGTATTTAATTCCTATGCGATTTCTGTGTTTCATCGTCAATGTGAAGCTCCAAGCAATAGATTGAACCTGCAGTGGTGTATCGGAAAATAATACTGGTCGCACAGGAAAGGATCAAGGCACAGACTCTAAGAAGTCACACTCTTCTTGCACTTAAGGCGGCATTGTGCCTTTTGTATTTAATTCCGATGTAATTTCAGTGTTTCATCGTCAATGTGTATGTCCAAGGAATACATTGAACCTGCAGTGGTGTATCGGAAACTAATACTGGTCTCACAGGGAATGCTAAAGCACCGTTTGTCAGAAGAGTCTCTATTCTTGTACTTAAGGTGGCATTCTGCCCTTTGTATTTAATTCCGATGCGATTTCTGTGTATCATCGTCAATGTGAAGGTCCAAGGAATACATTGAACC
Organism: Schistocerca americana; assembly: GCF_021461395.2. NCBI lineage: Eukaryota > Metazoa > Arthropoda > Insecta > Orthoptera > Acrididae > Schistocerca > Schistocerca americana. The sequence goes on along the minus strand of NC_060123.1, from coordinate 727,321,720 downwards.
TGCAGTGGTGTATCGGAAACTAATACTGGTCTCACAGGGAGTGCTCAAAGCACCGACTGTAAGAAGAGTCTCTATTCTTGTACTTAAGGCGGCGTTGTGCCTTTTGTATTTAAATCCGATGCGATTTCTGTGTTTCATAGTCAATGTGAAGGTCCAAGGAATACCTTGAACCTGCAGTGGTGTAACGGAATTTAATACTGCTCTCAGAGGCAATGCTCAAAGCACCGACTGTAAGAAGTGTCTCAATTCTTGTACTTAAGGCGGCATTTTGCCTTTTCTATTTAATTCCGATGCGATTTCTGTATTTCATCTTCACTGTGAAGGTCCAAGGAATACATTGAATCTGCAGTGGTGTATCGGAAACTATTACTGGTCTCACAGGGAATGCTCAAAGCACCGACTGTAAGAAGAGTCTCTATTCTTATAATTAAGACGGCATTGTGCCTTTTGTATTTAATTCCGATGCGATTTCTGTGTTTCATCGTCAATGGGAAGGTCCAGGGAATATATTGAACATGCAGTGGTGTTTCGGAAACTAATACTGGTCTCAGAGGGAATGCTCAAAGCACCGACTGTAAGAAGAGTCTCTATTCTTGTACTTAAGGCGGCATTGTGCCTTTTGTATTTAATTCCGATGCGATATCTGTGTTTCATCGTCAATGCGAAAGTCAAAGGAATACACTGAACCTACAGCGGTGTTTTGGAAACTAATACTGGTCTCACAGGGAATGCTCAAGGCACCGACTGTAACAAGAATCTCTATTCTTGACCTTAGGCGGCATTGTGTTTTTGTATTTAATTCCGATGCGATTTCTGTGTTTCATTGTCAATATGAAGGTCCAAGGAATACACTGAACCTGCAGTTGTGTATCGGAATCTAATACTGGTCTCACAGGGAATGCTCATAGCACCGACTGTAAGAAGAGTCTCTATTCTTGCACTTAAGGCGGCATTGTGCCTTTTTTTTTAATTCCGATCTAATTTCAAAGTTTCATCGTCAATGTGTATGACAAGGAATACATTGAAGCTGCAGTGGTTTATCGGAAATGAATACTGGTCTCACAGGGAATATTCAAAGCACTTACTGTAAGAAGGGTCTCTACTCCTGGACTTAAGGCAGCATTGTGAATTTTGTATTTAATTCCGATGCGATTTCTGTTTTTCATCGTCAATGTGAAGCTCCAAGCAATAGATTGAACCTGCAGTGGTGTATCGGATAATAATACTGGTCGCACTGGAAAGGATCTAGGCACAGACTCTAAGAAGTCACACTCTTCTTGCACTTAAGGCGGCATTGTGCCTTTTGTATTTGATTCCGATGTAATTTCAGTGTTTCATCGTCAATGTGTATGTCCAGTTAATACATTGAACCTGCAGTGGTGTATCGGAAACTAATACTGGTCTCACAGGGAATGCTAAAGCACCGACTGTAAGAAGAGTCTCTATTCTTGTACTTAAGGTGGCATTCTGCCCTTTGTATTTAATTCCGATGCGATTTCTGTGTTTCATCGTCAATGTGAAGGTCCAAGGAATACATTGAACCTGCAGTGATTTATCGGAAACTAATACTGGTCTCACAGGGAATGCTCAAAGCACCGACTGTAAAAAGAGTCTCTATTCTTGTACTTAAGGCGGCATTGTGCCTTTTGTATTTAATTCCGATGCGATATCTGTGTTTCATCGTCAATGCGAAAGTCAAAGGAATACACTGAACCTACAGCGGTGTTTTGGAAACTAATACTGGTCTCACAGGGAATGCTCAAAGCACGAACTGTAAGAAGAGTCTCTATTCTTGTACTGAAGCCGGCATTGTGCATTTTGTATTTAATTCCGATTCGATTTCAGTGTTTCATAGTCAATGTGAAGGTACAAGGAATACTTTGAACACGCAGTGGTGTATCGGAAACTAATACTGCTCTCAGAGGGAATGCTCAAAGCACCGACTGTTAGAAGTGTCTCTATTCTTGTACTTAAGGCGGCATTGTGCACTTTGTATTTAATTCCGATCTATTTCTGTGTTTCATCTTCAATGTGAAGGTCCAAGGAATACATTGAACCTGCAGTGGTGTATCGGAAACTAATACTGGTCTCACAGGGAATGCTTAAAGCACCGACTGTAAGAAGAGTCTCTATTCTTGTACTTAAGGCGGCCTTGTGCCTTTTGTATTTAATTCGGATGCGATTTCTGTGTTTCATAGTCAATGTGAAGGTCCAAGGAATACCTTGAACCGGCAGTGGTGTATCGGAAACTAATACTGCTCTCAGAGGGAATGTTCAAAGCACCGACTGTAAGAAGTGTCTCTATTCTTGTACTTAAGGCGGCATTGTGCCTTTTGTATTTTATTCCGATGCGTTTTCTGTGTTTCATCGTCAATGTGCAGGTCCAAGGAATACATTGAACCTGCAGTGGTGTATCGGAAACATATACTGGTCTCACAGGGAATGCTCAAAGCACCGACTGTAACAAGAATCTCTATTCTTGACCTTAGGCGGCATAGTGTTTTTGTATTTAATTCCGATGCGATTTCTGTGTTTCATTGTCAATATGAAGGTCCAAGGAATACACTGAACCTGCAGTTGTGTATCGGAAACTAATACTGGTCTCACAGGGAATGTTCAAAGCACCGACTGTAAGAAGAGTCTCTATTCTTGCACTTAAGGCGGCATTGTGCCTTTTTTTTAATTCCGATGTAATTTCAGTGTTTCATCGTCAATGTGTATGACAAGGAATACATTGAAGCTGCAGTGGTTTATCGGAAATGAACACTGGTCCCACAGGCAATATTCAAAGCACTGACTGTAAGAAGGGTCTGTACTCCTGGACTTAAGGCAGCATTGTGAATTTGGCATTTAATTCCGATGCGATTTCTGTGTTTCATCGTCAATGTGAAGCTCCAAGCAATATATTGAACCTGCAGTGGTGTATCGGAAAATAATACTGGTCGCACAGGAAAGGATCAAGGCACAGACTCTAAGAAGTCACACTCTTCTTGCACTTAAGGCGGCATTGTGCCTTTTGTATTTAATTCCGATGTAATTTCAGTGTTTCATCGTCAATGTGTATGTCCAAGGAATACATTGAACCTGCAGTGGTGTATCGGAAACTAATACTGGTCTCACAGGGAATGCAAAAGCACCGACTGTAAGAAGAGTCTCTATTCTTGTACTTAAGGCGGCATTCTGCCCTTTGTGTTTAATTCCGATGCGATTTCTGTGTTTCATCGTCAATGTGAAGGTCCAAGGAATACATTGAACCTGCAGTGGTGTATCGGAAACTAATACTGGTCTCACAGGGAGTGCTCAAAGCACCGACTGTAAGAAGAGTCTCTATTCTTGTAATTAAGCCGGCATTGTGCCTTTTGTATTTAATTCCGATGCGATTTCTGTGTTTCATCGTCAATGGGAAGGTCCAGGGAATATATTGAACATGCAGTGGTGTATCGGAAACTAATACTGGTCTCACAGGGAATGCTCAAAGCACCGACTGTAAAACGAGTCTCTTTTCTTGTACTTAAGGCGGCATTGTGCCTTTTGTATTTAATTCCGATGCGATATCTGTGTTTCATCGTCAATGCGAAAGTCAAAGGAATACACTGAACCTACAGCGGTGTTTTGGAAACTAATACTGGTCTCACAGGGAATGCTCAAAGCACGAACTGTAAGAAGAGTCTCTATTCTTGTACTGAAGCCGGCATTGTGCATTTTGTATTTAATTCCGATTCGATTTCAGTGTTTCATAGTCAATGTGAAGGTACAAGGAATACTTTGAACACGCAGTGGTGTATCGGAAACTAATACTGCTCTCAGAGGGAATGCTCAAAGCACCGACTGTTAGAAGTGTCTCTATTCTTGTACTTAAGGCGGCATTGTGCACTTTGTATTTAATTCCGATCTATTTCTGTGTTTCATCTTCAATGTGAAGGTCCAAGGAATACATTGAACCTGCAGTGGTGTATCGGAAACTAATACTGGTCTCACAGGGAATGCTTAAAGCACCGACTGTAAGAAGAGTCTCTATTCTTGTACTTAAGGCGGCCTTGTGCCTTTTGTATTTAATTCGGATGCGATTTCTGTGTTTCATAGTCAATGTGAAGGTCCAAGGAATACCTTGAACCGGCAGTGGTGTATCGGAAACTAATACTGCTCTCAGAGGGAATGTTCAAAGCACCGACTGTAAGAAGTGTCTCTATTCTTGTACTTAAGGCGGCATTGTGCCTTTTGTATTTTATTCCGATGCGTTTTCTGTGTTTCATCGTCAATGTGCAGGTCCAAGGAATACATTGAACCTGCAGTGGTGTATCGGAAACATATACTGGTCTCACAGGGAATGCTCAAAGCACCGACTGTAACAAGAATCTCTATTCTTGACCTTAGGCGGCATAGTGTTTTTGTATTTAATTCCGATGCGATTTCTGTGTTTCATTGTCAATATGAAGGTCCAAGGAATACACTGAACCTGCAGTTGTGTATCGGAAACTAATACTGGTCTCACAGGGAATGTTCAAAGCACCGACTGTAAGAAGAGTCTCTATTCTTGCACTTAAGGCGGCATTGTGCCTTTTTTTTAATTCCGATGTAATTTCAGTGTTTCATCGTCAATGTGTATGACAAGGAATACATTGAAGCTGCAGTGGTTTATCGGAAATGAACACTGGTCCCACAGGCAATATTCAAAGCACTGACTGTAAGAAGGGTCTGTACTCCTGGACTTAAGGCAGCATTGTGAATTTGGCATTTAATTCCGATGCGATTTCTGTGTTTCATCGTCAATGTGAAGCTCCAAGCAATATATTGAACCTGCAGTGGTGTATCGGAAAATAATACTGGTCGCACAGGAAAGGATCAAGGCACAGACTCTAAGAAGTCACACTCTTCTTGCACTTAAGGCGGCATTGTGCCTTTTGTATTTAATTCCGATGTAATTTCAGTGTTTCATCGTCAATGTGTATGTCCAAGGAATACATTGAACCTGCAGTGGTGTATCGGAAACTAATACTGGTCTCACAGGGAATGCAAAAGCACCGACTGTAAGAAGAGTCTCTATTCTTGTACTTAAGGCGGCATTCTGCCCTTTGTGTTTAATTCCGATGCGATTTCTGTGTTTCATCGTCAATGTGAAGGTCCAAGGAATACATTGAACCTGCAGTGGTGTATCGGAAACTAATACTGGTCTCACAGGGAGTGCTCAAAGCACCGACTGTAAGAAGAGTCTCTATTCTTGTAATTAAGCCGGCATTGTGCCTTTTGTATTTAATTCCGATGCGATTTCTGTGTTTCATCGTCAATGGGAAGGTCCAGGGAATATATTGAACATGCAGTGGTGTATCGGAAACTAATACTGGTCTCACAGGGAATGCTCAAAGCACCGACTGTAAAACGAGTCTCTTTTCTTGTACTTAAGGCGGCATTGTGCCTTTTGTATTTAATTCCGATGCGATATCTGTGTTTCATCGTCAATGCGAAAGTCAAAGGAATACACTGAACCTACAGCGGTGTTTTGGAAACTAATACTGGTCTCACAGGGAATGCTCAAAGCACGAACTGTAAGAAGAGTCTCTATTCTTGTACTTAAGCCGGCATTGTGCATTTTGTATTTAATTCCGATTCGATTTCAGTGTTTCATAGTCAATGTGAAGGTACAAGGAATACTTTGAACCTGCAGTGGTGTATCGGAAACTAATACTGCTCTCAGAGGGAATGCTCAAAGCACCGACTGTAAGAAGTGTCTCTATTCTTGTACTTAAGGCGGCATTGTGCCCTTTGTATTTAATTCCGATCTATTTCTGTGTTCCATCTTCAATTTGAAGGTCCAAGGAATACATTGATCCTGCAGTGGTGTATCGGAAACTTATACTGGTCTCACAGGGAATGCTTAAAGCACCGACTGTAAGAAGAGTCTCTATTCTTGTACTTAAGGCGGCCTTGTGCCTTTTGTATTTAATTCGGATGCGATTTCTGTGTTTCATAGTCAATGTGAAGGTCCAAGGAATACATTGAACCGGCAGTGGTGTATCGGAAACTAATACTGCTCTCAGAGGAAATGTTCAAAGCACCGACTGTAAGAAGTGTCTCTATTCTTGTACTTAAGGCGGCATTGTGCCTTTTGTATTTTATTCCGATGCGTTTTCTGTGTTTCATCGTCAATGTGCAGGTCCAAGGAATACATTGAACCTGCAGTGGTGTATCGGAAACAAATACTGGTCTCACAGGGAATGCTCAAAGCACAGACTGTAACAAGAATCTCTATTCTTCACCTTAGGCGGCATAGTGTTTTTGTATTTAATTCCGATGCGATTTCTGTGTTTCATTGTCAATTTGAAGGTCCAAGGAATACACTGAACCTGCAGTTGTGTATCGGAAACTAATACTGGTCTCACAGGGAATGCTCAAAGCACCGACTGTAAGAAGAGTCTCTATTCTTGCACTTAAGGCGGCATTGTGCCTTTTTTTTAATTCCGATGTAATTTCAGTGTTTCATCGTCAATGTGTATGACAAGGAATACATTGAAGCTGCAGTGGTTTATCGGAAATGAATACTGGTCTCACAGGCAATATTCAAAGCACTGACTGTAAGAAGGGTCTCTACTCCTGGACTTAAGGCAGCATTGTGAATTTTGCATTTAATTCCGATGCGATTTCTGTGTTTCATCGTCAATGTGAAGCTCCAAGCAATAGATTGAACCTGCAGTGGTGTATCGGAAAATAATACTGGTCGCACAGGAAAGGATCAAGGCACAGACTCTAAGAAGTCACACTCTTCTTGCACTTAAGGCGGCATTGTGCCATTTGTATTTAATTCCGATGTAATTTCAGTGTTTCATCGTCAATGTGTATGTCCAAGGAATACATTGAACCTGCAGTGTGTATCGGAAACTAATACTGGTCTCACAGGGAATGCTAAAGCACCGACTGTAAGAAGAGTCTCTATTCTTGTACTTAAGGCGGCATTCTGCCCTTTGTATTTAATTCCGATGCGATTTCTGTGTTTCATCGTCAATGTGAAGGACCAAGGAATACATTGAACCTGCAGTGGTGTATCGGAAACTAATACTGGTCTCACAGGGAGTGCTCAAAGCACCGACTGTAAGAAGAGTCACTATTCTTGTACTTAAGGCGGCATTGTGCCTTTTGTATTTAAATCCGATGCGATTTCTGTGTTTCATAGTCAATGTGAAGGGCCAAAGAATACGTTGAACCTTCGGTGGTGTATCGGAAACTAATACTGCTCTCAGAGGCAATGCTCAAAGCACCGACTGTAAGAAGTGTCTCTATTCTTGTACTTAAGGCGGCATTTTGCCTTTTCTATTTAATTCTGAAGCGATTTCTGTGTTTCATCGTCACTGTGAAGGTCCAAGGAATACATTGAATCTGCAGTGGTGTATCGGAAACTATTACTGGTCTCACAGGGAATGCTCAAAGCACCGACTGTAAGAAGAGTCTCTATTCTTGTACACAAGGCGGCATTGCGCCTTATGTATTTAATTCCGATGCGATTTCTGTGTCTCATAGTCAATGTGAAGGTCCAAGTAATACTTTGAACCTGCAGTGGTGTATCGGAAACTAATGCTGCTCTCAGAGGGAATGCTCAAAGCTCCGACTGTAAGAAGTGTCTCTATTCTTGTACTTAAGGCGGCATTGTGCCTTTTGAATTTAATTCCGATGCGATTTCTGTGTTTCATAGTCAATGTGAAGGTCCGAGGAATACTTTGAACCTTCAGTGGTGTATCGGAAGCTAATACTGGTCTCAGAGATAATGCTCAAAGCACCGACTGAGAGAAGTGTCTGTATTCTTGTACTTAAGGCGGCATTGTGCCTTTTGTATTTAATTCCGATGCGATTTCTGTGTTTCATAGTCAATGTGAAGGTCCAAGGAATAGATTGAACATGCAGTGGTGTATCGGAAACTAATACTGGTCTCACAGGAGGGGATCAAGGCACAGACACTAAGAAGTCTCACTCCTCTAGCACTTAAGGTGGCATTGTGCCTTTTGTATTTAATTCCGATGTAATTTCAGTATTTCATCGTCAATGTGTATGTCCAAGGAATACATTGAACCTGCAGTGGTGTATCGGAAACTAATACTGGTCTCACAGGGAATGCTCAAAGCACCGACTGTAAGAAGAGTCTCTATTCTTGTACTTAAGGCGGAATTGGCCTTTTGTATTTAATTCCGATGCGATATCCGTGTTTCATAGTCAATGTGAAGGTGCACGGAATACTTTGAACCTGCAGTGGTGTATCGGAAACAAATTCTGGACTCACAGGGAATGCTCAAAGAACCGACTGTAAGAAGAGTCACTATTCTTGTATTTAAGGCGGCCTTGTGCCTTTTGTATTTAATTCCGATGCGATTTCTGTGTTTCATAGTCAATGTGAAGGTCCAAGGAATACCTTGAACCTGAAGTGGTGTATCGGAAACTAATACTGCTCTCAGAGGGAATGCTCATAGCACCGACTGTAAGAAAATTCTCTATTCTTGTAATTAAGGCGGCATTGTGCCTTTTATATTTAATTCCGATGCGATTTCTGGGTTTCATCGTCAATGTGAAGGTCCAAGGAATACATTGAACCTGCAGCGGTGTATCGGAAACTAATACTGGTCTCACAGGGAATGCTCAAAGCACCGACAGTAAGAAGAGTCTCTATTCTTGTACTTAAGGCCTCATTGTGCCTTTTGTATTTAATTCCGATGCGATATCTGTGTTTCATCGTCAATGCGAAAGTCAAAGGAGTACACTGAACCTACAGCGGTGTTTCGGAAACTAATACTGGTCTCACAGGGAATGCTCAAAGCACGAACTGTAAGAAGAGTTTCTATTCCTGTACTTAAGCCGGCGTTGTTCATTTTGTATTTAATTCCGATGCGATTTCAGTGTTTCATAGTCAATGTGAAGGTACAAGGAATACTATGAACCTGCAGTGGTGTATCGGAAACTAATACTGCTCTCAGAGGGAATGCTCAAAGCACCGACTGTAAGAAGTGTCTCTATTCTTGTACTTAAGGCGGCATTGTGCCCTTTGTATTTAATTCCGATGCGATTTCTGTGTTTCATAGTTACTGTGAGGGTCCAAGGAATACCTTGAACCTGCAGTGGTGTATCGGCAACTAATACTGCTCTCAGAGGCAATGCTCAAAGCACCGACTGTAAGAAGTGTCTCTATTCTTGTACTTAAGGCGGCATTGTGCCTTTTGTATTTAATTCCGATGCGATTTCTGTGTTTCATAGTCAATGTGAAGGTCCAAGGAATACCTTGAACCGGCAGTGGTGTATCGGAAACTAATTCTGCTCTCAGAGGGAATGCTCAAAGCACCGACTGTAAGAAGTGTCTCTATTCTTGTACTTAAGGCGGCATTGTGCCTTTTGTATTTAATTCCGATGCGATTTCTGGGTTTCAGCGTCAATGTGAAGGTCCAAGGGATACATTGGACGTGCAGTGGTGTATCGGAAACTAACACTGGTCTCACAGGAGAGGATCAAAAAGTGGACTCTAAGAAGTCTTACCCTTCTTGCATTAATGCGGCATTCTGTCTTTTGTATTTAATTCCGACGTAATTTCAGTGTTTCATCGTCATTGTGTATGTCCAAGAAATACATTGAACCTGCAGTGGTGTATCGGAAACTAATACTGGCCTCACAGGGAGTGCTCAAATCACCGACTGTTAGAAGAGTCTGTATTCTTGTACTTAAGCCGGCATTGTGCCTTTTGTAATTAATTCCGATGCGATTTCTGTGTTTCATCGTCAACTTGATGTTCCAAGGAATACATTGAACCTGCAGTTGTGTATCGGAAACTAATACTGGTCTCACAGGGAATGCTCAAAGCACCAACTGTAAGAAGAATCCCTATTCTTCAATTTAAGGCAGCATTGTGCCTTTTGTATTTAATTCCGATGCGATTTCTGTGATTCATCGTCATTGTGAAGGTGCAAGGAATACACTGTACCTTCAGTTGTGTATCGGAAACTAATACTGGTCTCACAGGGAATGCTCAATGCACCGACTGTAAGAAGAGTCCTTATTCTTGCACCTAAGGCGGCATTGTGCCTTTTGTATTTAATTCCGATGTAATTTCAGTGTTTTATCGTAAATGTGTATGACAAGGAATACATTGAAACTACAGTGGTATATCGGAAATTAATACTGGCCTCACAGGGAATGCTCAAAGCACCAACTGTAAGAAGGGTCTCTACTCCTTTACTTAAGGCGGCATTGTGCCTTTTGTAATTAATTTCGATGCGATTGCTGTGTTTCATCGTCAATTTGAAGCTCCAAGCAATACATTGAACCTGCAGTGGTGTATCGGAAACTAATACTGGTCTCACAGGGAACGCTCAAAGCACCGACAGTAAGAAGAGTCTCTATTCTTGTACTTCAGTCGGCATTGTGCCTTTTGTATTTTATTCCGATGCGTTTTCTGTGTTTCATCGTCAATGTGAAGGTCCAAGGAATACATTGAACCTGCAGTGGTGTATCGGAAACAAATACGGGTCTCACAGGGAATACTCAAAGCACCGACTGTAACAAGAATCTCTATTCTTGACCTTAGGCGGCATTGTTTTTTGTATTTAATTCCGATGCGATTTCTATGTTTCATTGTCAATATGAAGGTTCAAGGAATACAGTGAACCTGCAGTTGTGTATCGGAAACTAATACTGGTCTCACAGGAAACGCTCAAAGCACCGACTGTAAGAAGAGTCTCTATTTTTGCACATAAGGCGGCATTGTGCCTTTTTTTTTAATTCCGATGTAATTTCAATGTTTCATCGTCAATGTGTATGACAAGGAATACATTGAAGCTGCAGTGGTTTATCGGAAATGAATACTGGTCTCACAGGGAATATTCAAAGCACTGACTGTAAGAAGGGTCTCTACTCCTGGACTTAAGGCAGCATTGTGAATTTTGTATTTAATTCCGAAGCGATTTCTGTGTTTCATCGTCAATATGAAGCTCCAAGCAATACATTCAACCTGCAGTGGTGTATCGGAAAATAATACTGGTCGCACAGGAAAGGATCAAGGCACAGACTCTAAGAAGTCACACTCTTCTTGCACTTAAGGCGGCATTGTGCCTTTTGTATTTAATTCCGATGTAATTTCAGTGTTTCATCGTCAATGTGTATGTCCAAGGAATACATTGAACCTGCAGTGGTGTATCGGAAACTAATACTGGTCTCACAGGGAATGCTAAAGCACCGACTGTAAGAAGAGTCTCTATTCTTGTACTTAATTCGGCATTCTGCCTTTTGTAATTAATTCCGATGCGATTTCTGTGTTTCATCGTCAATGTGAAGGTCCAAGGAATACATTGAACCTGCAGTGGTGTACCGGAAACTAATACTGGTCTCACAGGGAGTGCTCAAAGCACCGACTGTAAGAAGAGTCTCTATTCTTGTACTTAAGGCGGCATTGTGCCTTTTGTATTTAAATCCGATGCAATTTCTGTGTTTCATAGTCAATGTGAAGGTCCAAGGAATACCTTGAACCTGCAGTGGTGTATCGGAAACTAATACTGCTCTCAGAGGCAATGCTCAAAGCACCGACTGTAAGTAGTGTCTCTATTCTTGTACTTAAGGCGGCATTTTGCCTTTTCTTTTTAATTCCGATGCGATTTCTGTGTTTCATCGTCACTGTGAAGGTCCAAGGAATACATTGAATCTGCAGTGGTGTATCGGAAACTATTACTGGTCTCACAGGGTATGCTCAAAGCACCGACTGTAAGAAGAGTCTCTATTCTTGTTATTAAGGCGGCATTGTGCCTTTTGTATTTAATTCCGATGCGATTTCTGTGTTTCATCGTCAATGGGAAGGTCCAGGGAATATATAGAACATGCAGTGGTTTATCGGAAACTAATACTGGTCTCACAGGAAAGGTTCAAAGAATGGACTCTAAGAAGTCTCACTCTTCTTGCATTAAGGCGATATTGTGTCTTTTGTATTTAATTCCGATGTAATTTCAGTGTTTCATCGTCATTTTGTATGTCCAGGGAATACATTGAACCTGCAGTGGTGTATCGGAAACTAATACTGGTCTCACAGGAAATGCTCAAAGCACCGACTATAAGAGGAGTCTCTATTCTTGTACTCAAGGCGGCATTGTGCCTTATGTATTTAATTCCGATGCGATTTCTGTGTCTCATAGGCAATGTGAAGGTCCAAGGAATACTTTGAACCTGCTGTTGTGTATCGGAAACTAATACCGCTCTCAGAGGGAATGCTCAAAGCTCCGACTGTAAGAAGTGTCTCTATTCTTGTACTTAAAGCGGCATTGTGCCTTTTGTATTTAATTCCGATGCGATTTCTGTGTTTCATAGTCAATGTGAAGGTCCAAGAAATACTTTGAACCTTCAGTGGTGTATCGGAAGCTAATACTGGTCTCTGAGGCAATGCTCAAATCACCGACTGAGAGACGTGTCTCTATTCTTGTACTTAAGGCGGCATTGTGCCTTTTGTATTTAGTTCCGATGCGATTTCTGTGTTTCATCGTCAATGTGAAGGTCCAAGGAATAGATTGAACATGCAGTGGTGTATCGGAAACTAATACTGGTCTCACAGGAAGGGATCAAGGCACTGACACTAAGTAGTCTCACTCCTCTAGCACGTAAGGCGGCATTGTGCCTTTTGTATTTAATTCCGATGTAATTTCAGTATTTCATCGTCAATGTGTATGTCCAAGGAATACATTGAACCTGCAGTGGTGTATCGGAAACAAATACTGGTCTCACACGGAAAGCTCAAAGCACCGACTGTAAGAAGAGTCTCTATTCTTGTACTTTAGGCGGCTTTGTGCCTTTTGCATTTACTTCCGATGCGATTACTGTGTTTCATAGTCAATGTGAAGGTCCAAGGAATACTTTGAACCTGCAGTGGTGTATCGGAAATTAATACTGGCCTCACAGGGAAAGCTCAAAGCACCGGCAGTAAGAAGAGTCTCTATTCTTGTACTTAAGGCGGCATTGTGCCTTTTGTATTTAATTCCGATGCGATTTCTGTGTTTCATAGTCAATGTGAAGGTCCAAGGAATACCTTGAACCTGCAGTGGTGTATCGGAAACTGATACTGCTCTCAGAGGGAATGCTCAAAGCACCGACTGTAAGAAGAGTCTCTATTCTTGTACTTAAGGCGGCATTGTGCCTTTTGTATTTAGTTCCGATGTGATTTCTGTGTTTCATCGTCAATGTGAATGTCAAAGGAATAGATTGAACATGCAGTGGTGCATCGGAAACTAATACTGGTCTCACAGGAAGGGATCAAGGCACAGACACTAAGAAGTCTCAATCCTCTAGCACTTAAGGCGGCATTGTGCCTTTTGTATTTAATTCCGATGTAATTTCAGTATTTCATCGTCAATGTGTATGGCAAGGAAAACATTGAACCTGCAGTGGTGTATCGGAAATTAATACTGGCCTCACAGGGAATGCTCAAAGTACTAACTGTAAGAAGAGTCTGTATTCTTGTACTTAAGCCGGCATTGTGCCCTTTGTATTTAATTCCGATGCGATTTCTGTGATTCATAGTCAATGTGAAGATTCAAGGAATACTTTGAACCTGCAGTGGTGTATCGGAAACTAATACTGGTCCCACAGGAAATGCTCAGAACACCGACTGTAAAAAGAGTCTCTATTCTTGTACTTAAGACGGCAATGTGCCTTTTGTATTTAATTCCGATGCGATTTCTGTGTTTCATCGTCAATGTGAAGGTCCAAGGAATACATTGAACCTGCAGTGGTGTATCAGAAACTAATACTGGTCTCACAGGAAATGCTCAAAACACCGAATTTAAGAAGAGTCTCTATTCTTGTACTTAAGGCGGTTTTGTGCCTTTTGCATTTACTTCCGATGCGATTACTGTGTTTCATAGTCAATGTGAAGGTCCAAGGAATACTTTGAACCTGCAGTATTGTATCGGAAACTAATACTGGTCTCACAGGGTAAGCTCAAAGCACCGGCTGTGAGAAGAGTCTCTATACTTGTACTTAAGGCGGCATTGTGCCTATTGTGTTTAATTCCGATGCGATTTCTGTGTTTCATAGTCAATGTGAAGGTCCAAGGAATACATTGAACCTGCAGTGGTGTATCGGAAACTAATACTGGTCTCACAGGAAAAGCTCAAAACACCGACTGTAAGAAGTATCTCTATTCTTGTACTTAAGCGGCTTTGTGCCTTTTGAATTTACTTCCGATGCGATTACTGTATTTCATAGTCAATGTGAAGGTCCAAGGAATACTTTGAACCTGCAGTGGTGTATCGGAAACTAATACTGGTCTCACAGGGTATACTCAATGCACCGGCTGTAAGAAGAGTCTCTATTCTTGTACTTAAGACGGCATTGTGCCAATTGTATTTAATTCCGATGCGATTTCTGTGTTTCATAGTCAATGTGAAGGTCCAAGGAATACCTTGAACCTGCAGTGGTGTATCGGAAATTAATACTGCTCTCAGAGGGAATGCTCAAAGCACCGACTGTAAGAAGAGTCTCTATTCTTGTAATTAAGGCGGCATTGTGCCTTTTGTATTTAGTTCCGATGCGATTTCTGTGTTTCATCGTCAATGTGTATGACAAAGAATACATTGAACCTGCAGTGGTGTATCGGAAACTCATACTGGTCTCACAGGAAAGGATCAAGGCACAGACTCTAAGAAGTCTCACTCTTCTAGCACTTAAGGCGGCATTGTGCCTTTTGTATTTTATTCGGATGTAATTTCAGTATTTCGTCGTCAATGTGTATGTCCAAGGAATACATTGAACCTACAGTGGTGTATCGGAAACTAATACTGAACTCACAGGGAATGCTCAAAGCACCGACTGTAAGAAGAGTCTCTATTCTTGTACTTGAGGCGGCCTTGTGCCTTTTGTATTTAATTCCAATGCGATTTCTGTGTTTCATAGTCAATGTGAAGGTCCAAGGAATACATTGAACCTGCAATGGTGTATCGGAAACTAATACTGGTCTCACAGGAAAGGATCAAGTCACAGACTGTAAGAAGTCTCACTCTTCTTGCACTTAAGGCTGCATTGTGCCTTTTGTATTTAATTCCGATGTAATTTCAGTGTTTCATCGTCAATGTGTATGTCCAAGGAATACATTGAACCTACAGTGGTGTATCGGAAACTAATACTGGTCTCACAGGGAATGCTCAAAGCATCGACTGTAAGAAGAGTCTCTATTCTTGTAATTAAGGCGGCATTGTGTCTTTTGTGTTTAATTCCGATGCGATTTCTGTGTTTCATCGTCATTGTGATGGTCCAAGGAATACAATGAACCTGCAGTGGTGTATTGGAAACTAATACTGGTCTCACAGGGAATGCTCAAAGCACAGACTGTAAGAAGAGTCTCTATTCTTGTACTTAAGGCAGCCTTGTGCCTTTTGTATTTAATTCCGATGCGATTTCTGTGTTTCATAGTCAATGTGAAGGTCCAAGGAATACCTTGAACCTGCAGTGGTGTATCGGAAACATATACTGCTCTCAGAAGGAATGCTCAAAGCAGCGACTGTAAGAAGTGTCTCTATTCTTGTACTTAAGCCGGCATTGTGCCTTTTGTATTTAAGTCCGATGTAATTTCAGTCTTTCATCGTCATTGTGTATGTCCAGGGAATACATTGAGCCTGCAATGGTGTATCGGAAACTAATACTGGTCTCACAATAAAGGATCAAGTCACAGACTGTAAGAAGTCTCACTCTTCTTGCACTTAAGGCTGCATTGTGCCTTTTGTATTTAATTCCGATGTAATTTCAGTGTTTCATCGTCAATGTGTATGTCCAAGGAATACATTGAACCTACAGTGGTGTATCGGAAACTAATACTGGTCTCACAGGGAATGCTCAAAGCACCGACTGTAAGAAGAGTCTCTATTCTTGTAATTAAGGCGGCATTGTGCCTTTTGTATTTAATTCCGATGCGATTTCTGTGTTTCATAGTCAATGTGAAGGTCCAAGGAATACTTTGAACCTGGAGTGGTGTATCGGAGACTAATACTGGTCTAACAGGGAATGCTCAAAACACCGACTGTAAGAAGAGTCTCTATACTTGTACTTAAGGCGGCATTGTGCCTTTTGTATTAAATTCCGATGCGATTTCTGTGTTTCATCGTCAATGTGTATGACAAGGAATACATTGAACCTGCAGTGGTGTATCGGAAACTCATACTGGTCTCACAAGAAAGGATCAAGGCACAGACTCTAAGAAGTATCACTCTTCTAGCACTTAAGGCGGCGTTGTGCCTTTTGTATTTAATTCGGATGTCATTTCAGTATTTCATCGTCATTGTGTATGTCCAAGGAATACATTGAACCTACAGTGGTGTATCGGAAACTAATACTGGTCTCACAGGGAATGCTCAAAGCACCGACTGTAAGAAGAGTCTCTATTCTTGTACTTAAGGCGGCATTGTGCCTTTTGTATTTAATTCCGATGTAATTTCAGTGTTTCATCGTCAATGTGTATGACAAGGAATACATTGAACCTGCAGTGGTGTATCGGAAATTAATTCTGGCCTCACAGGGAATGCTCAAAGCACTAACTGTAAGAAGAGTCTGTATTCTTGTACTTAAGCCGGCATTGTGCCCTTTGTATTTAATTCCGATGCGGTTTCTGTGATTCATAGTCAATGTGAAGATTCTAGGAATACTTCGAACCTGCAGTGGTGTATCGGAAACTAATATTGGTCCCACAGGAAATGTTCAAAACACCGACAGTAAGAAGAGTCTTTATTCTTGTACTTAAGACGGCATTGTGCCTTTTGTATTTAATTCCGATGCGATTTCTGTGTTTCATCGTCAATGTGAAGGTCCAAGGAATACATTGAACCTGCAGTGGTGTATCGGAAACTAATACTGGTCTCACAGGAAAAGCTCAAAACACCGACTGTAGGAAGTATCTCTATTCTTGTACTTAAGGCGGCTTTGTGCCTTTTGCATTTACTTCCGATGCGATTACTGTGTTTCATAGTCAATGTGAAGGTCCAAGGAATACTTTGAACCTGCAGTGGTGTATCGGAAACTAATACTGGTCTCACAGGGTAAGCTCAATGCACCGGCTGTAAGAAGAGTCTCTATTCTTGTACTTAAGACGGCATTGTGCCTATTGTATTTAATTCCGATGCGATTTCTGTGTTTCATAGTCAATGTGAAGGTCCAAGGAATACCTTGAACCTGCAGTGGTGTATCGGAAATTAATACTGCTCTCAGAGGGAAGGCTCAAAGCACCGACTGTAAGAAGAGTCTCTATTCTTGTACTTAAGGTGGCATTGTGCCTTTTGTATTTCATTCCGATGCGATTTCTGTGTTTCATCGTCATGTGAAGGTTCTAGGAATACATTGAACCTGCAGTGGTGTATCGGAAACTATTACTGGCCTCACAGGGAATGCTCAAAGCACCGACTGTAAGAAGAGTCTCTATTCTTGTAATTAAGGCGGCATTGTGCCTTTTGTATTTAGTTCCGATGCGATTTCTGTGTTTCATCGTCAATGTGTATGACAAGGAATACATTGAACCTGCAGTGGTGTATCGGAAACTCATACTGGTCTCACAGGAAAGGATCAAGGCACAGACTCTAAGAAGTCTCACTCTTCTAGCACTTAAGGCGGCATTGTGCCTTTTGTATTTTATTCGGATGTAATTTCAGTATTTCGTCGTCAATGTGTATGTCCAAGGAATACATTGAACCTACAGTGGTGTATCGGAAACTAATACTGAACTCACAGGGAATGCTCAAAGCACCGACTGTAAGAAGAGTCTCTATTCTTGTACTTGAGGCGGCCTTGTGCCTTTTGTATTTAATTCCGATGCGATTTCTGTGTTTCATAGTCAATGTGAAGGTCCAAGGAATACATTGAACCTGCAATGGTGTATCGGAAACTAATACTGGTCTCACAGGAAAGGATCAAGTCACAGACTGTAAGAAGTCTCACTCTTCTTGCACTTAAGGCTGCATTGTGCCTTTTGTATTTAATTCCGATGTAATTTCAGTGTTTCATCGTCAATGTGTATGTCCAAGGAATACATTGAACCTACAGTGGTGTATCGGAAACTAATACTGGTCTCACAGGGAATGCTCAAAGCACCGACTGTAAGAAGAGTCTCTATTCTTGTAATTAAGGCGGCATTGTGCCTTTTGTGTTTAATTCCGATGCGATTTCTGTGTTTCATCGTCATTGTGATGGTCCAAGGAATACAATGAACCTGCAGTGGTGTATTGGAAACTAATACTGGTCTCACAGGGAATGCTCAAAGCACAGACTGTAAGAAGAGTCTCTATTCTTGTACTTAAGGCAGCCTTGTGCCTTTTGTATTTAATTCCGATTCGATTTCTGTGTTTCATAGTCAATGTGAAGGTCCAAGGAATACCTTGAACCTGCAGTGGTGTATCGGAAACATATACTGCTCTCAGAAGGAATGCTCAAAGCAGCCACTGTAAGAAGTGTCTCTATTCTTGTACTTAAGCTGGCATTGTGCCTTTTGTATTTAATTCCGATGTAATTTCAGTGTTTCATCGTCATTGTGTATGTCCAGGGAATACATTGAACCTGCAATGGTGTATCGGAAACTAATACTGGTCTCACAGGAAAGGATCAAGTCACAGACTGTAAGAAGTCTCACTCTTCTTGCACTTAAGGCTGCATTGTGCCTTTTGTATTTAATTCCGATGTAATTTCAGTGTTTCATCGTCAATGTGTATGTCCAAGGAATACATTGAACCTACAGTGGTGTATCGGAAACTAATACTGGTCTCACAGGGAATGCTCAAAGCACCGACTGTAAGAAGAGTCTCTATTCTTGTAATTAAGGCGGCATTGTGCCTTTTGTATTTAATTCCGATGCGATTTCTGTGTTTCATAGTCAATGTGAAGGTCCAAGGAATACTTTGAACCTGCAGTGGTGTATCGGAGACTAATACTGGTCTCACAGGGAATGCTCAAAACACCGACTGTGAGAAGAGTCTCTATACTTGTACTTAAGGCGGCATTGTGCCTTTTGTATTAAATTCCGATGCGATTTCTGTGTTTCATCGTCAATGTGTATGACAAGGAATACATTGAACCTGCAGTGGTGTATCGGAATCTCATACTGGTCTCACAAGAAAGGATCAAGGCACAGACTCTAAGAAGTCTCACTCTTCTAGCACTTAAGGCGGCATTGTGCCTTTTGTATTTAATTCGGATGTCATTTCAGTATTTCATCGTCATTGTGTATGTCCAAGGAATACATTGAACCTACAGTGGTGTATCGGAAACTAATACTGGTCTCACAGGGAATGCTCAAAGCACCGACTGTAAGAAGAGTCTCTATTCTTGTACTTAAGGCGGCATTGTGCCTTTTGTATTTAATTCCGATGTAATTTCAGTGTTTCATCGTCAATGTGTATGACAAGGAATACATTGAACCTGCAGTGGTGTATCGGAAATTAATTCTGGCTTCACAGGGAATGCTCAAAGCACTAACTGTAAGAAGAGTCTGTATTCTTGTACTTAAGCCGGCATTGTGCCCTTTGTATTTAATTCCGATGCGATTTCTGTGATTCATAGTCAATGTGAAGATTCTAGGAATACTTCGAACCTGCAGTGGTGTATCGGAAACTAATATTGGTCCCACAGGAAATGTTCAAAACACCGACAGTGAGAAGAGTCTTTATTCTTGTACTTAAGACGGCATTGTGCCTTTTGTATTTAATTCCGATGCGATTTCTGTGTTTCATCGTCAATGTGAAGGTCCAAGGAATACATTGAACCTGCAGTGGTGTATCGGAAACTAATACTGGTCTCACAGGAAAAGCTCAAAACACCGACTGTAGGAAGTATCTCTATTCTTGTACTTAAGGCGGCTTTGTGCCTTTTGCATTTACTTCCGATGCGATTACTGTGTTTCATAGTCAATGTGAAGGTCCAAGGAATACTTTGAACCTGCAGTGGTGTATCGGAAACTAATACTGGTCTCACAGGGTAAGCTCAATGCACCGGCTGTAAGAAGAGTCTCTATTCTTGTACTTAAGACGGCATTGTGCCTATTGTATTTAATTCCGATGCGATTTCTGTGTTTCATAGTCAATGTGAAGGTCCAAGGAATACCTTGAACCTGCAGTGGTGTATCGGAAATTAATACTGCTCTCAGAGGGAAGGCTCAAAGCACCGACTGTAAGAAGAGTCTCTATTCTTGTACTTAAGGCGGCATTGTGCCTTTTGTATTTCATTCCGATGCGATTTCTGTGTTTCATCGTCATGTGAAGGTTCTAGGAATACATTGAACCTGCAGTGGTGTATCGGAAACTATTACTGGCCTCACAGGGAATGCTCAAAGCACCGACTGTAAGAAGAGTCTCTATTCTTGTAATTAAGGCGGCATTGTGCCTTTTGTATTTAGTTCCGATGCGATTTCTGTGTTTCATCGTCAATGTGTATGACAAGGAATACATTGAACCTGCAGTGGTGTATCGGAAACTCATACTGGTCCCACAGGAAAGGATCAAGGCACAGACTCTAAGAAGTCTCACTCTTCTAGCACTTAAGGCGGCATTGTGCCTTTTGTATTTTATTCGGATGTAATTTCAGTATTTCGTCGTCGATGTGTATGTCCAAGGAATACATTGAACCTACAGTGGTGTATCGGAAACTAATACTGAACTCACAGGGAATGCTCAAAGCACCGACTGTAAGAAGAGTCTCTATTCTTGTACTTGAGGCGGCCTTGTGCCTTTTGTATTTAATTCCGATGCGATTACTGTGTTTCATCGTCATTGTGATGGTCCATGGAATACAATGAACCTGCAGTGGTGTATTGGAAACTAATACTGGTCTCACAGGGAATGCTCAAAGCACTGACTGTAAGAAGAGTCTCTATTCTTGTAATTAAGGCGGCATTGTGCCTTTTGTATTTAATTCCGATGCGATTTCTGTGTTTTTTCGTCAGTGTGATGGTCCAAGGAAAACATTGAACCTGCAGTGGTGTATCGGAAACTAATACTGGTCTCACAGGGAATGCTCAAAGCACCGACTGTAAGAAGAGTCTCTATTCTTGTAATTAAGGCGGCATTGTGCCTTTTGTGTTTAATTCCGATGCGATTTCTGTGTTTCATCGTCATTGTGATGGTCCATGGAATACAATGAACCTGCAGTGGTGTATTGGAAACTAATACTGGTCTCACAGGGAATGCTCAAAGCACTGACTGTAAGAAGAGTCTCTATTCTTGTACTTAAGGCAGCCTTGTGCCTTTTGTATTTAATTCCGATGCGATTTCTGTGTTTCATAGTCAATTTGAAGGTCCAAGGAATACCTTGAACCTGCAGTGGTGTATCGGAAACATATACTGCTCTCAGAAGGAATGCTCAAAGCAGCGACTGTAGGAAGTGTCTCAATTCTTGTACTTAAGGCGGCATTGTGCCTTTTGTATTTAATTCCGATGTAATTTCAGTGTTTCATCGTCATTGTGTATGTCCAGGGAATACATTGAACCTGCAATGGTGTATCGGAAACTAATACTGGTCTCACAGGAAAGGATCAAGTCACAGACTGTAAGAAGTCTCACTCTTCTTGCACTTAAGGCTGCATTGTGCCTTTTGTATTTAATTCCGATGTAATTTCAGTGTTTCATCGTCAATGTGTATGTCCAAGGAATACATTGAACCTACAGTGGTGTATCGGAAACTAATACTGGTCTCACAGGGAATGCTCAAATTACCGACTGTAAGAAGAGTCTCTATTCTTGTAATTAAGGCGGCATTGTGCCTTTTGTATTTAATTCCGATGCGATTTCTGTGTTTCATAGTCAATGTGAAGGTCCAAGGAATACTTTGAACCTGCAGTGGTGTATCGGAGACTAATACTGGTCTCACAGGGAATGCTCAAAACACCGACTGTAAGAAGAGTCTCTATACTTGTACTTAAGGCGGCATTGTGCCTTTTGTATTAAATTCCGATGCGATTTCTGTGTTTCATCGTCAATGTGAAGGTCCAAGGAATACATTGAACCTGCAGTGGTGTATCTGAAACTAATACTGGTCTCACAGGGAATGCTCAAAACACCGACTGTAAGAAGAGTCTCTATTCTTGTAATTAAGGCGGCATTGTGCCTTTTGTATTTAATTCCGATGCGATTTCTGTGTTTTTTCGTCAGTGTGATGGTCCAAGGAAAACATTGAACCTGCAGTGGTGTATCGGAAACTAATACTGGTCTCACAGGGAATGCTCAAAGCACCGACTGTAAGAGGAGTCTCTATACTTGTACTTAAGGCGGCATTGTGCATTTTGTATTTAATTCCGATGCGATTTCTGTGTTTCATAGTCAATGTGAAGGTCCAAGGAATGCCTTGAACCTGCAGTGGTGTATCGGAAACTAATACTGCTCTCAGAGGGAATGCTCAAAGCACCGACTGTAAGAAGTGCCTGTATTCTTGTACTTAAGGCGGCATTGTGCCTTTTGTATTTAATTCCGATGCTATTTCTGTGTTTCATGGTCAATGTGAAGGTCCAAGGAATACTTTGAACCTGCAGTGGTGTATCGGAAAGTAATACTGGTCTCACAGGGAAAGCTCAAAGCACCGACTGTAAGAAGAGTCTCTATTCTTGTACTTAAGTCTTCCTTGTGCCTTTTGTATTTAATTCCGATGCGATTTCTGTGTTTCATAGTCAATGTGAAGGTCCAAGGAATACCTTGAACCTGCAGTGGTGTATCGGAAACTAAGAGTGCCCTCAGAGGCAATGCTCACAGCACCGACTGTAAGAAGTGTCTCTATACTTGTTCTTAAAGCGGCATTGTGCCTTTTGTATTTAATTCCGATGCGATTTCTATGTTTCATCGTTAATGTGAACGTCCAAGGAATACATTGAACTTGCAGTGGTGTATCGGAAACTATTACTGGTCTCACAGGGAATGCTCCAAGCACCGACTGTAAGAAGAGTCTCTATTCTCGTAATTAAGGCGGCATTGTGCCTTTTGTATTTAATTCCGATGCGATTTCTGTGTTTCATCGTCAATGTGAAGTTCCAAGGAATACATTGAACCTGCAGTGGTGTATCGGAAACTAATACTGGTCTCACAGGAAAGAATCGAGGCACAGACTCCAAGAAGTCTCACTCTTCTTTTAATTAAGGCGGCATTGTGCCTTTTGTATTTATTTCCAATGCGATTTCTGTGTTTCATCGTCTATGGTAAGGTCCAAGGAATACATTGAACCTGCAGTGGTGTATCGGAAACTAATACTGGTCTCATAGGGAATGCTCAAAGCACCGACTGTAAGAAGAGTCTCTATTCTTGTAATTAAGGCGGCATTGGGCCTTTTGTATTTAATTCAGATGCGATTTCTGTGTTTCATCGTCAGTGTGATGGTCCAAGGAATACAATGAACCTGCAGTGGTGTATAGGAAACTCATACTGGTCTCACAGGGATTGCTCAAAGCACTGACGGTAAGAAGAGTCTCTATTCTTGTACTTAAGGCAGCCTTGTGCCTTTTGTATCTAATTCCGATGCGATTTCTGTGTTTCATCGTTAACGTGAAGGTCCAAGGAATACCTTGAACCTGCAGTGGTTTATCGGAAACTAATACTGCCCTCAGAGGCAATGCTCACAGCACCGACTGTAAGAAGTGTCTCTATTCTTGTACTTAAAGCGGCATTGTGCCTTTTGTATCTAATTCCGATGCGATTTCTGTGTTTCATAGTCAATGTGTAGTTCCAAGGAATACCGTGAACTGGCAGTGGTGTATCGGAAGCTAATACTGCTCTCAGAAGGAATGCTTAAATCACCGACTGTAAGAAGTGTCTCTATTCTTGTATTTAAGGCGGCATTGTGCCTTTTGTAATTAATTCCGATTCGATTTCTGTGTTTCATCGTCAATGTGAAGGTCTAAGGAATACATTGTACCTGCAGTGGTGTATCGGATACTAATACTGGTCTCACAGGGAATGCTCAAAGCACCGACTGTAAGAAGAGTATACATTCTTGTAATTAAGGCGGCATTGTGCCTTTTGTATTTAATTCCTATGCGATTTCTTTGTTTCATCGTCAATTTGAGGGTCCAAGGAATACATTGAAAATGCAGTGGTGTATCAGAAACTAATACTGGTCTCACAGGAAATGATCAAAGAATGGACTCTAAGAAGTCTCACTCTTCTTGCATTAAGGCGGCATTGTGTCTTTTGTATTTAATTCCGATGTAATTTCTGTGTTTCATCGTCATTGTGTATATCCAGGGAATACATTGACCTGCAGTGGTGTATTGGAAACTAATACTGGTCTCACAGGGAATGCTCAAATCACCGACGGTAAGAAGAGTCTCTATTCTTGTACTTAAGGCGGCATTGTGCCTTTTGTATTTAATTCCGATGCGATTTCTGTGTTTCATCGTCAATGTGAAGGTCCAATTAATACATTGAACCTGCAGTGGTGTATCGGAAACTAATACTGGTCTCACAGGGAATGCTCAAAGCTCCGACTGTAAGTAGAGTCGCTATTCTTTTACTTAACGCGGCATTGTGCATTTTGTATTTAATTCCGACGCGATTTCTGTGTTTCATCGTCAATGTGAAGGTCCGAGGAATACATTGAACCTGCAGTGGTGTATCGGAAACTAATGCTGGTCTCACAGGAAAGGATCAAGGCACAGACTCTACGAAGTCTCACTCTTCTAGCACTTAAGGCGGCATTGTGCCTTTTGTATTTAATTCCGATGTAATTTCTGTGTTTCATCGTCAATGTGAAGGTCCAAGGAATACATTGAACCTGCAGTGGTGTATCGAAAACTAATACTGGTCTCACAGAGAATGCTCAAAGCACCGACTGTAAGAAGAGCCTCTATTCTTGTACTTAAGGCGGCATTGTGCCTTTTGTATTTAATTCCGATGCGATTTCTGTGTCTCATAGACAATGTGAAGGTCCAAGGTATACTTTGAACCTGCAGTGGTGTATCGGAAACTAATACTGCCCTCAGAGGGAATGCTCAAAGCACCGACTGTAAGAAGTGTCTCTATTCTTGTACTTAAGGCGGCATTGTGCCTTTTGTATTTAATTCCGATGTGTTTTCTATGTTTCATAGTCAATGGGAAGGTCCAAGGAATACCTTGAACCTGCAGTGGTGTATTGGAAACTAATACTGGTCTCACAGGGAAAGCTCAAAGCACCGACTGTAAGAAGAGTCTCTATTCTTGTACTTAAGTCTTCCTTGTGCCTTTTGTATTTAATTCCGATGCGGTTTCTGTGTTTCATAGTCAATGTGAAGGTCCAAGGAATACCTTGAACCTGCAGTGGTGTATCGGAAACTAATACTGCCCTCAGAAGCAATGCTCAAAGCACCGACTATAAGAAGAGTCTCTATTCTTGTACTTAAGGCGGCATTGTGCCTTTTGTATTTAATTCCGATGCAATTTCTATGTTTCATCGTGAATGTGAACGTCCAAGGAATACATTGAACTTGCAGTGGTGTATCGGAAACTATTACTGGTCTCTCAGGTAATGCTCCAAGCACCGACTGTAAGAAGAGTCTCTATTCTTGTAATTAAGGCGGCATTGTGCCTTTTGTATTTAATTCCGATGCGATTTCTGTGTTTCATCGTCAATGTGAAGGTCCAAGAAATACATTGAACCTGCAGTGGTGTATCGGAAACTAATACTGGTCTCACAGGAAAGGATCAAGGCACAGACTCTAAGAAGTCTCACTCTTCTTGGAATTAAGGCGGCATTGTGCCTTTTGTATTTAATCCGATGCGATTTCTGTGTTTCATCGTCAATGTGAAGGTCCAAGGAATACATTGAACCCGCAGTCGTGTATCGGAAACTAATACTGGTCACACATTAAAGGATCAAAGAACAGATACTAAGAAGTCTCACTCATCTTGCACTAAAGGCGGCATTGTGCCTATTGTATTTAATTCCGATGTAATTTCAGTGTTTAATCATCAATGTTTAGGTCCAAGGAATACATTGAGCCTGCAGTGGTGCATCGGAAACTATTACTGGTCACACAGGGAGGGTTCAAGGCACAGACTGTAGAAGAGTTTCTGATCATGTACTTTACGCGGCATTGTGCTTCTTGTATTTAATTCCGATGCGATTTCTGTGTTTCAACGTCAATGTGAAGGTCCAAGAAATACATTGAACCTGCAGTGGTGTATCGGAAAATAATACTGGTCTCACAGGAAACGATAAAAGCACAGACACTAAGAAGTCTCACTCTTCTGGCACCTAAGGCGGCATTGTGCCTTTTGTATTTAATTCCGATGTAATTTGAGTGTTTCATCGTCAATGTGTATGTCCAAGGAATACATTGAACCTGCAGTGGTGTATCGGAAACTAATACTGGTCTCACAGGGAGTGTTCAAGGCCCAGACTGTAGAAGAGTCTCTGATCTTGTACTTAACACGTCATTGTGCTTCTTGTATTTAATTCCGATGCGATTTCTGTGTTTCTTCGTCAATGTGAAAGTCCAAGGAATACATTGAGCCTACAGTGGTGTATCGCAAACTAATACTGGTCTCACAGGGAATGCTCAAAGCACCGACTGTAAGAAGAGTCTCTATTCTTATAATTAAGGCGGCATTTTGCCTTTTGTATTTAATTCTGATGCAATTTCTGTGTTTCATCGTCAATGTGATGGTCCAAGGAATACAATGAACCTGCAGTGGTGTATGGGAAAGTAATACTGGTCTCACAGGAAAGGTTCAAAGAATGGACTCTAAGAAATCTCACTCTTCTTGCATTAAGGCGGCATAGTGACTTTTGTATTTAATCCCGATGTAATTTCAGTGTTTCATCGTCATTGTGTATGTCCAAGAAATACATTGAGCCTGCAGTGGCGTATCGGAAGCTAATACCGGTCTCACAGGGAATGCTCAAAGTACCGACTGTAAGAAGAGTCTCTATTCTTGTACTTAAGGCGGCATTGTGCCTTTTGTATTTAATTCCGATGCGATTTCTGTGTTTCATCGTCTATATGAAGGTCCAAGTAATACATTGAACCTGCAGTGGTGTATCGGAAACTAATACTGGTCTCACAGGGAATGCTCAAAGCACCGACTGTAAGAAGAGTCTCTATTCTTGTAGTTAAGGCGGCATTGTGCGTTTTGTATTTAACTCCAATGCGATTTCTGTGTTTCATAGTCAATGTGAAGGTCCAAGGAATACTTTGAACCTGCAGAGGTGTATCGAAAACTAATACTGGTCTCAAAAGGAATGCTCAAAGCACTGACTGTAAGAAGAGTCTCTATTCTTGTACTTAAGGCAGCCTTGTGCCATTTGTATTTAATTCCGATGCGATTTCTGTGTTTCATAGTCAATGTGAAGGTCCAAGGAATACCTTGAACCTGCAGTGGTGTATCGGAAACTTATACTGCTCTCAAAAGGAATGCTCAAAGCACCGACTGTAAGAAGGGTCTCTATTCTTGTACTTAAGGCGGCATTGTGCCTTTTGTATTTAATTCCGATGCGATTTCTGTGTTTCATCGTCAATGTGAAGGTCTAGGGAATACATTGTACCTGCAGTGGTGCATCGGATACTAATACTGGTCTCACAGGGAATGCTCAAAGCACCGACTGTAAGAAGAGTCTCCATTCTTGTAATTAAGGCGGTGTTGTGCCTTTTGTATTTAATTCCGATGCGATTTCTTTGTTTCATCGTCCATTTGAAGGTCCAAGGAATACATTGAACATGCAGTGGTGTATCAGAAACTAATACTGGTCTCACACGAAAGGATCAAAGAATGGACTCTAAGAAGTCTCACTCTTCTTGCATTAAGGCTGCATTGTGTCTTTTGTATTTAATTCCGATGTAATTTCAGTGTTTCATCGTCATTGTGTATGTCAAGGGAATTCATTGTATCTGCAGTGGTGTATTGCAAACTAATACTGATCTCACAGGGAACGCTCAATTCACCGACTGTAAGAAAAGTCTCTCTTCTTTTACTTAAGGCGGCATTGTGCATTTTGTATTTAATTCCGATGTAATTTCTGTGTTTCATCGTCAATGTGAAGGTCCAAGGAATACATTGAACCTGCAGTGGTGTATCGAAAACCAATACTGGTCTCACAGAGAACGCTCAAAGCACCGACTGTAAGAAGAGTCTCTATTCTTGTACTTAAGGCGGCATTGGGCCTTTTGTATTTAATTCCGCTGCGATTTCTGTCTTTCATACACAATGTGAAGGTCCAAGGTATATTTTGAACCTGCAGTAGTGTATCGGAAACTAATACTGCTCTCAGAGGGAATGCTCAAAGCACCGACTGTAAGAAGTGTCTCTATTCTTGAACTTAAGGCGGCATTGTGCTTTTTGTATTTAATTCCGATGCTATTTCTGTGTTTCATAGTCAATGTGAAGGTCCAAGGAATACTTTGAACCTGCCGTGGTGTATCGGAAACTAATATTGGTCTCACAGGGAAAGCTCAAAGCACCGACTGTAAAAAGAGTCTCTATTCTTGTACCTAAGTCTTCCTTGTGCCTTTTGTATTTAATTCCGATGCGATTTCTGTGTTTGATAGTCAATGTGAAGGTCCAAGGAATACCTTGAACCTGCAGTGGTGTATCGGAAACTAATACTGCCCTCAGAGGCGATGCTCACAGCACCGACTGTAAGAAGTGTCTCTATTCTTGTACTTAAAGCGGCATTGTGCCTTTTGTATTTAATTCCGATGCGATTTCTATGTTTCATCGTTAATGTGAACGTCCAAGGAATACATTGAACTTGCAGTGGTGTATCGGAAACTATTACTGGTCTCACAGGGAATGCTCCAAGCACCGACTGTAAGAAGAGTCTCTATTCTTGTAATTAAGGCGGCATTGTGCCTTTTGTATTTAATTCCGATGCGATTTCTGTGTTTCATCGTCAATGTGAAGTTCCAAGGAATACATTGAACCGGCAGTGGTGTATCGGAAGCTAATACTGCTCTCAGAAGGAATGCTTAAATCACCGACTGTAAGAAGTGTCTCTATTCTTGTACTTAAGGCGGCATTGTGCCTTTTGTATTTAATTCCGATGCGATTTCTGTGTTTCATCGTCAATGTGAAGGTCTAAGGAATACATTGTACCTGCAGTGGTGTATCGGATACTAATACTGGTCTCACAGGGAATGCTCAAAGCACCGACTGTAAGAAGAGTATACATTCTTGTAATTAAGGCGGCATTGTGCCTTTTGTATTTAATTCCTATGCGATTTCTTTGTTTCATCGTCAATTTGAGGGTCCAAGGAATACATTGAAAATGCAGTGGTGTATCAGAAACTGATACTGGTCTCACAGGAAAGGATCAAAGAATGGACTCTAAGAAGTCTCACTCTTCTTGCATTAAGGCGGCATTGTGTCCTTTGTATTTAATTCCGATGTAATTTCTGTGTTTCATCGTCATTGTGTATATCCAGGGACTACATTGAACCTGCAGTGGTGTATTGGAAACTAATACTGGTCTCACAGGGAATGCTCAAATCACCGACTGTAAGAAGAGTCTCTATTCTTGTACTTAAGGCGGCATTGTGCCTTTTGTATTTAATTCCGATGCGATTTCTGCGTTTCATCGTCAATGTGAAGGTCCAATTAATACATTGAACCTGCAGTGGTGTATCGGAAACTAATACTGGTCTCACAGGGAATGCTCAAATCACCGACTGTAAGAAGAGTCTCTATTCTTGTACTTAAGGCGGCATTGTGCCTTTTGTATTTAATTCCGATGCGATTTCTGCGTTTCATCGTCAATGTGAAGGTCCAATTAATACATTGAACCTGCAGTGGTGTATCGGAAACTAATGCTGGGCTCACAGGAAAGGATCAAGGCACAGACTCTAAGAAGTCTCACTCTTCTAGCACTTAAGGCGGCATTGTGCCTTTTGTATTTAATTCCGATGTAATTTCTGTGTTTCATCGTCAATGTGAAGGTCCAAGGAATACATTGAACCTGCAGTGGTGTATCGAAAACTAATACTGGTCTCACAGAGAATGCTCAAAGCACCGACTGTAAGAAGAGCCTCTATTCTTGTACTTAAGGCGGCATTGTGAATTTTGTATTTAATTCCGATGCGATTTCTGTGTCTCATAGACAATGCGAAGGTCCAAGGTATACTTTGAACCTGCAGTGGTGTATCGGAAACTAATACTGCCCTCAGAGGGAATGCTCAAAGCACCGACTGTTAGAAGTGTCTCTATTCTTGTACTTAAGGCGGCATTGTGCCTTTTGTATTTAATTCCGATGCGATTTCTATGTTTCATAGTCAATGGGAAGGTCCAAGGAATACTTTGAACCTGCAGTGGTGTATTGGAAACTAATACTGGTCTCACAGGGAAAGCTCAAAGCACCGACTGTAAGAAGAGTCTCTATTCTTGTACTTAAGTCTTCCTTGTGCCTTTTGTATTTAATTCCGATGCGGCTTCTGTTTTTCATAGTCAATGTGAAGGTCCAAGGAATACCTTGAACCTGCAGTGGTGTATCGGAAACTAATACTGCCCTCAGAGGCAATCCTCAAAGCACCGACTATAAGAAGTCTCTCTATTCTTGTACTTAAGGCGGCATTGTGCCTTTTGCATTTAATTCCGATGCGATTTCTGTGTTTCATCGTCAATGTGAAGGTCCAAGAAATACATTGAACCTGCAGTGGAGAATCGGAAACTATTACAGGTCTCTCAGGTAATGCTCCAGGCACCGACTGTAAGAAGAGTCTCTATTCTTGTAATTAAGGCGGCATTGTGCCTTTTGTATTTAATTCCGATGCGATTTCTGTGTTTCATCGTCAATGTGAAGGTCCAAGAAATACATTGAACCTGCAGTGGAGTATCGGAAACTAATACTGGTCTCACAGGAAAGGATCAAGGCACAGACTCTAAGAAGTCTCACTCTTCTTGGAATTAAGGCGGCATTGTGCCTTTTGTATTTAATCCGATGCGATTTCTGTGTTTCATCGTCAATGTGAAGGTCCAAGGAATACATTGAACCTGCAGTCGTGTATCGGAAACTAATCCTGGTCTCACATTAAAGGATCAAAGCACAGATTCTAAGAAGTCTCACTCATCTTGCACTAAAGGCGGCATTGTGCCTTTTGTATTTAATTCCGATGTAATTTTAGTGTTTCATCATCAATGTTTAGGTCCAAGGAATACATTGAGCCTGCAGTGGTGCATCGGAAACTAATACTGGTCACACAGGGAGTGTTCAAGGCACAGACTGTAGAAGAGTTTCTGATCATGTACTTTACGCGGCATTGTGCTTCTTGTATTTAATTCCGATGCGATTTCTGTGTTTCATCGTCAATGTGAAGGTCCAAGAAATACATTGAACCTGCAGTGGTGTATCGGAAAATAATACTGGTCTCACAGGAAACGATCAAAGCACAGACACTAAGAAGTCTCACTCTTCTGGCACCTAAGGCGGCATTGTGCCTTTTGTATTTAATTCCGATGTAATTTGAGTGTTTCATCGTCAATGTGTATGTCCAAGGAATACATTGAACCTGCAGTGGTGTATCGGAAACTAATACTGGTCTCACGGGGAGTGTTCAAGGCCCAGACTGTAGAAGAGTCTCTGATCTTGTACTTAACACGGCATTGTGCTTCTTGTATTTAATTCCGATGCGATTTCTGTGTTTCTTCGTCAATGTGAAAGTCCAAGGAATACATTGAACCTACAGTGGTGTATCGCAATCTAATACTGGTCTCACAGGGAATGCTCAAAGCACCGACTGTAAGAAGAGTCTCTATTCTTATAATTAAGGCGGCATTTTGCCTTTTGTATTTAATTCTGATGCAATTTCTGTGTTTCATCGTCAATGTGATGGTCCAAGGAATGCAATGAACCTGCAGTGGTGTATCGGAAACTAATACTGGTCTCACAGGAAAGGCTCAAAGAATGGACTCTAAGAAGTCTCACTCTTCTTGCATTAAGGCGGCATAGTGACTTTTGTATTTAATCCCGATGTAATTTCAGTGTTTCATCGTCATTGTGTATGTCCAAGGAATACATTGAGCCTGCAGTGGTGTATCGGAAACTAATACTGGTCTCACAGGGAATGCTCAAAGTACCGACTGTAAGAAGAGTCTCTATTCTTGTACTTGAGGCGGCATTGTGCCTTTTGTATTTAATTCCGATGCGATTTCTGTGTTTCATCGACTATATGAAGGTCCAAGTAATACATTGAACCTGCAGTGGTGTATCGGAAACTAATACTGGTCTCACAGGGAATGCTCAAAGCACCGACTGTAAGAAGAGTCTCTATTCTTGTAGTTAAGGCGGCATTGTGCGTTTTGTATTTAACTCCAATGCGATATCTGTGTTTCATAGTCAATGTGAAGGTCCAAGGAATACTTTGAACCTGCAGAGGTGTATCGAAAAGTAATACTGGTCTCAAAAGGAATGCTCAAAGCACTGACTGTAAGAAGAGTCTCTATTCTTGTACTTAAGGCAGCCTTGTGCCTTTTGTATTTAATTCCGATGCGATTTCTGTGTTTCATAGTCAATGTAAAGGTCCAAGGAATACCTTTAACCTGCAGTGGTGTATCGGAAACTTATACTGCTCTCAGAAGGAATGCCTAAAGCACCGACTGTAAGAAGTGTCTCTATTCTTGTACTTAAGGCGGCATTGTGCCTTTTGTATTTAATTCCGATGCGATTTCTGTGTTTCATCGTCAATGTGAATGTCTAGGGAATACATTGTACCTGCAGTGGTGCATCGGATACTAATACTGGTCTCACAGGGAATGCTCAAAGCACCGACTAAAAGAAGAGTCTCCATTCTTGTAATTAAGGCGGTGTTGTGCCTTTTGAATTTAATTCCGATGCGATTTCTTTGTTTCATCGTCCATTTGAAGGTCCAAGGAATACATTGAACATGCAGTGGTGTATCAGAAACTAATACTGGTCTCACACGAAAGGATCAAAGAATGGACTCTAAGAAGTCTCACTCTTCTTGCATTAAGGCTGCATTGTGTCTTTTGTATTTAATTCCGATGTAATTTCAGTGTTTCATCGTCATTGTGTATGTCCAGGGAATTCATTGTATCTGCAGTGGTGTATTGCAAACTAATACTGGTCTCACAGGGAATGCTCTAATCACCGACTGTAAGAAAAGTCTCTATTCTTTTACTTAAGGCGGCATTGTGCATTTTGTATTTAATTCCGATGCGATTTCTGTGTTTCATCGTCAATGTGAAGGTCCAATTAATACATTGAACCTGCAGTGGTGTATCGGAAACTAATACTGGTCTCACAGGGAATGCTCAAAGCACCGACTGTAAGTAGAGTATTCTTGTACGTAAGGCGGCATTGTGCTTTTTGTATTTAATTCCGATGCGATTTCTGTGTTTCATCGTCAATGTGAAGGTCCAAGGAATACATTGAACCTGCAGTGGTGTATCGGAAACTTATGCTGGTCTCACAGGAAAGGATCAAGGCACAGACTCTAAGAAGTCTCACTCTTCTAGCACTTAAGGCGGCATTGTGCCTTTTGTATTTAATTCCGATGTAATTTCAGTAACTCATCGTCAATGTGTATGTCCAAGGAATACATTGCACCTACAGTGGTGTATCGGAAACTAATACTGGTCTCACAGGGAATGCTCAAAGCACCGACTGTAAGAAGAGTCTCTTTTCTTGTACTTATGGCGGCATTGTGCCCTTTGTATTTAATTCCGATGCGATTTCTGTGTTTCGTAGACAACGTGAATGTCCAAGGAATACTTTGAACCTGCAGTGGTGTATCGGAAACTAATACTGGTCTCAGAGGGAATGCTCAAAGCACCGACTGTAAGAAGTGTCTCTGTTCTTGTACTTAAGGCGGCATTGTGCCTTTTGTATTTAATTCCGATGCGATTTCTGTGATTCATAGCCAATGTGAAGGTCCAAGGAATACTTTGAACTTGTAGTGGTGTATCGGAAACTAATACTGGTCTCACAGGGAAAGCTCAAAGCACCGACTGTAACAAGAATCTCTATTCTTGTACTTAAGACTTCCTTGCGCCTTTTGTATTTAATTCCGATGCGATTTCTGTGTTTCATAGTCAATGTGAAGGTCTAAGGAATACCTTGAATCTGCAGTGCTGTATCGGAAACTAATACTGCCCTGAGAGGCAATGCTCAAAGCACCGACTGTAAGAAGTGTCTCTATTCTTGTACTTAAGGCGGCATTGTGCCTTTTGTATTTAATTCCGATGCGATTTCTATGTTTCATCGTGAATGTGAACGTCCAAGGAATACATTGAACCTGCAGTGGTGTATCGGAAACTATTACTGGTCTCACGGGAATGCTCCAAGCACCGACTGTAAGAAGAGTCTCTATTCTTGTAATTAAGGCGGCATTGTGCCTTTTGTATTTAATTCCGATGCGATTTCTGTGTTTCATCGTCAATGTGAAGGTCCAAGGAATACATTCAACCTGCAGCGGTGTATCGGAAACTAATACTGGTCTCACAGGGAATGCTCAAAGCACAGACTGTAAGAAGAGTCCCTATTCTTGTACTTAAGGCGGCATTGTGCCTTTTGTATTTAATTCCGATGCGATTTCTGTGTTTCATAGTCAATGTGAAGGTCCAAGGAACACTTTGAACCTGCAGTGGTGTATCGGAAACTAATACTGGTCTCATAGGGAAGGATCAAAGAATGGACTCTAAGAAGTCTCACTCTTCTTGTATTAAGGCGGCATTGTGTCTTTTGTATTTAATTCCGATTTAATTTCAGTGTTTCATCGTCATTGTTTATGTCCAGGGAATACATTGAACCTGCAGTGGTATATCGGAAACTAATACTGGTCTCACAGGGAATGCTCAAATCACCGACTGTAAGAAGAGTCTCTATTCTTGTACTTAAGGCGGCATTGTGCCTTTTGTATTTAATTCCGATGCGATTTCTGTGTTTCATCGTCAATGTGAAGGTCCAAGGAATACACTGAACCTGCAGTGGTGTATCGGAAACTAATACTGGTATCACAGGGAATGCTCAAAGCACCGACTGTAAGAAGAGTGTCTATTCTTGTACTTATGGCGGCATTGTGCCTTTTGTATTTAATCCCGATGCGATTTCTGTGTTTCATCGTGAATGTGAAGGTCCAAGGAATACATTGAACCTGCAGTGGTGTATCGGAAACTATTACTGGTCTCACAGGGAATGCTCAAAGCACCGACTGAAAGAAGTGTCTCTATTCTTGTACTTAAGGTGGCATTGTGCCTTTTGTATTTACTCCCGATGCGATTTCTGTGTTTCATCGTCAATGTGAAGGTCCAAGGAATCCATTGAACCTGCAGTGGTGTATCGGAAACTAATACTGGTCTCACAGGGAACGCTCAAAACACCGACGGTAAGAAGAGTCTCTATTCTTGTTCTTAAGGCGGCTTTGTGCCTTTTGCATTTGATTCCGATGCGATTTCTGTGTATCATAGTCAATGTGAAGGTCCAAGGAATACTTTGAACCTGCAGTGGTGTATCGGAAACTAATTCTGGTCCCACAGGGAATGCTCAAAGCACCGACTGTAAGAAGAGTCTCTATTCTTGTACATAGGGCGGCATTGTGCCTTTTGTATTTAATTCCGATGAGATTTCTGTGTTTCATCGTCAATGTGAAGGTCCAAGGAATACATTGGACCTGCAGTGGTGTATCGGAAGCTAATACTGGTCTCACAGGAAATGCTCAAAACACCGACTGTAAGAAGAGTCTCTATTCATGTACTTAAGGCGGCTTTGTGCCTTTTGCATTTAATTCCGATGCAATTTCTGTGTTTCATAGTCGATGTGAAGGTCTATGGAATACTTTGAACCTGCAGTGGTGTATCGGAAACTAATACTGGTCTCACAGGGAATGCTCAAAGCACCGACCGTAAGAAGAGTCTCTATTCTTGTACTTAAGGCGCCATTGTGCCTTTTGTATTTAATTCCGATGCGATTTCTGTATTTCATCGTGAATGTGAACGTCCAAGGAATACTTTGAACCTGCAGTGGTGTATCGGAAACTATTACTGGTCTCACAGGGAATGCTCAAAGCACCGACTGTAAGAAGAGTCTCTATTCTTGTACTTAAGGCGGCATTGTGCCTTTTGTATTTAATTCCGATGCAATTTCTGTTTTTTATCGTCAATGTGAGGGTCCAAGGAATACATTGAAACTGCAGTGGTGTATCGGAAACTAATACTGGACTCACAGGAAAGGATCAAAGAATGGACTCTATGAAGTCTCACTCTTCTGGCATTAAGGCGGCATTGTGTCTTTTGTATTTAATTCCGATGCGATTTCTGTGTTTCATCGCCAATGTGAAGGTCCAAGGAATACATTGAACCTGCAGTGGTGTATCGGAAACTAATAATGGTCTCACAGGAAATGCTCAAAACACCGAATGTAAGAAGAGTCTCTATTCTTGTACTAAGGGCGGCTTTGTGCTTTTTGCATTTAATTCCGATGCGATTTCTGTGTCTCATAGTCAAAGTGAAGGTCCAAGGAATACTTTGAACCTGCAGTGGTGTATCGAAAGCTAATACTGGTCTCACAGGGAATGCTCAAAGCACCGACTGTAAGAAGAGTCTCTATTCTTGTACTTAAGGCGGCATTGTGGCTTTTGTATTTAATTCTCATGTAATTTCAGTGTTTCATCGTCAATGTTTACGTCCAAGGAATACACTGAACCTGCAGTGGTGTATTGGAATCTAATACTGGTCTCAGAGGGAATGCTCAAAGCACCAACTGTAAGAAGTGTCTCTACTCTTGTACTTAAGGCGGCATTGTGCCTTTTGTATTTAATTCCCATGCAATTTCTGTTTTTTATCGTCAATGTGAGGGTCCAAGGAATACATTGAACCTGCAGTGGTGTATCGGAAACTAATACTGGACTCACAGGAAAGGATCAAAGAATGGACTCTATGAAGTCTCACTCTTCTTGCCTTAAGGCGGCATTGTGTCTTTTGTATTTAATTCCGATGTAATTTCAGTGTTTCATCGTCATTGTGTATGTCCAAGGCATACATTGCACCTGCAGTGGTGTATCAGAAAGTAATACTGTTCTCACAGGGAATGCTCAAAGCACCGACTGTAGGAAGTGTCTCTATTCTTGTACTTAAGGCGGAATTGTGCCTTTTGTATTTAATTCCGATGCGATTTCTGTGTTTCTTCGCAAATGTGAAGGTCCAAGTAATACTTTGAAACTGCAGTGGTGTATCGGAAACTAATACTGGTCTCACAGGGAATGCTCAAAGCACTGACTGTAAGAAGAGTCTCTATTCTTGTACTTAAGGCGGCCTTGTGACTTTTGTATTTAATTCCGATGCGATTTCTGTGTTTCATAGTCAATGTGAAAGTCCAAGGAATACATTGAACATGCGTTGGTGTATCGGAAAGTAATACTGGTCTCACAGGAAAGGATCAAAGAATGGACTCTAAGAAGTCTCACTCTTCTTGCATTAAGGCGGCATTGTGAACTTCGTATTTAATTCCGATGCAATTTCAGTATCTCATCGTCAATGTGTATGTCCAAGGAATACATTGAACCTACAGTGGTGTATCGGAAACTAATACTGGTCTCACAGGGAATGCTCAAAGCACCGACTGTAAGAAGAGTCTCTTTTCTTGTACTTATGGCGTCATTGTGCCTTTTGTATTTAATTCCGATGCGATTTCTGTGTTTCATCGTCAATGTGAAGGTCCAAGGAATACAATGAACCTGCAGTGGTGTATCGAAAACTAATACTGGTCTCACAGGGAATGCTCAAAGGACCGACTGTAAGAAGAGTCTCTATTCTTGTACTTAAGGCAGCATTGTGCCTTTTGTATTTAATTCCGATGCGATTTCTGTGTTTCATAGACAATGTGAAGGTCCAAGGAATACTTTGAACCTGCAGTGGTGTATCGGAAACTAACACTGCTCTCAGAGGGAATGCTCAAAACACCGACTGTATGAAGTGTCTCTATTCTTGTACTTAAGGCGGCATTGTGTCTTTTGTATTTAATTCCGATGTAATTTCAGTGTTTGATCGTCATTGTGTATGTCCTGGGAATACATTGAACCTGCAGTGGTGTATCGGAAACTAATACTGGTCTCACAGGGAATGCTCAAAGCTACGACTGTAGGAAGAGTCTCTATTCTTGTAATTAAGGCGGCATTGTGCCTTTTGTATTTAATTCCGATGCGATTTCTTTGTTTTATCGTCAATTTGAAGTTCCAAGGAATACATTGAACATGCAGTGGTGTATCGGAAACTAATGCTGGTCTCACAGGAAAGGATCAAGGCACAGACTCTAAGAAGTCTCACGCTTCTAGCACTCAAGGCGGCATTGTGAATTTTGTATTTAATTCCGATGTAATTTCAGTATCTCATCGTCAATGTGCATGTCCTAGGAATACATTGAACCTACAGTGGTGTATCGAAAACTAATACTGGTCTCACAGGGAATGCTCAAAGCACCGACTGTAAGAAGAGTCTCTATTCTTGTACTTAAGGCGGCATTGTGCCTTTTGTATTTAATTCCGATTCGATTTCTGTGTTTCATTTACAATGTGAAGGTCCAAGGAATACTTTGAACCTGCAGTGGTGTATCGGAAACTAACACTGCTCTCAGAGGGAACGCTCAACACATCGACTGTAAGAAGTGTCTCTATTCTTGCACTTCGGTGGCATTGTGCCTTTTGTATTTAATTCCGATGCGATTTCTGTGTTTCATAGTCAATGTGATGGTCCAAGGAATACTTTGAACCTGCAGTGGTGTATCGGAAGCTAATACTGGTCTCACAGGAAATCCTCAAAACACCGACTGTAAGAAGAGTCTCTATTCATGTACTTAAGGCGGCTTTGTGCCTTTTGCATTTAATTCCGATGCAATTTCTGTGTTTCATAGTCGATGTGAAGGTCCATGGAATACTTTGAACCTGCAGTGGTGTATCGGAAACTAATACTGGACTCACAGGGAATGCTCAAAGCACCGACTGTAAGAAGAGTCTCTATTCTTGTACTTAAGGCAGCATTGTGCCTTTTGTATTTAATTCCGATGCAATTTCTGTATTTCATCGTGAATGTGAACGTCCAAGGAATACTTTGAACCTGCAGTGGTGTATCGGAAACTATTACTGGTCTCACAGGGAATGCTCAAAGAACCGACTGTAAGAAGAGTCTCTATTCTTGTACTTAAGGCGGCATTGTGCCTTTTGTATTTAATTCCGATGCAATTTCTGTTTTTTATCGTCAATGTGAGGGTCCAAGGAATACATTGAACCTGCAGTGGTGTATCGGAAACTAATACTGGACTCACAGGAAAGGATCAAAGAATGGACTCTATGAAGTCTCACTCTTCTTGCATTAAGGCGGCATTGTGTCTTTTGTATTTAATTCCGATGTAATTTCAGTGTTTCATCGTCATTGTGTATGTCCAAGGAATACATTGCACCTGCAGTGGTGTATCAGAAAGTAATACTGTTCTCACAGGGAATGCTCAAAGCACCGACTGTTAGAAGAGTCTCTATTCTTGTACTTAAGGCGGCATTGTGACTTTTGTATTTAATTCCGATGCGATTTCTGTGTTTCATCGTAAATGTGAAGGTCCATAGAATACATTGAACCTGCAGTGGTGTATCGGAAACTAATACTGGTTTCACAGGAAATGCTCAAAGCACCAACTGTAAGAAGAGTCTCTATTCTTGTACTTAAGGCGGCCTTGTGACTTTTGTATTTAATTCCGATGCGATTTCTGTGTTTCATAGTCAATGTGAAGGTCCAAGGAATACATTGAACATGCAGTGGTGTATCGGAAACTAATACTGGTCTCACAGGAAAGGATCAAAGAATGGACTCTAAGAAGTCTCACTCTTCTTGCATTAAGGCGGCATTGTGTCTTTTGTATATAATTCCGCTGTAATTTCAGTGTTTCATCGTCATTGTGTATGTCCAGGGAATACATTGAACCTGCAGTGGTGTATCGGAAACTAATACTGGTCTCACAGGGAATGCTCAAAGCTACGACTGTAAGAAGAGTCTCTATTCTTGTAATTAAGGCGACATTGTGCCTTTTGTATTTAATTCCGATGCGATTTCTTTGTTCCATCGTCAATTTGAAGGTCCAAGGAATACATTGAACATGCAGTGGTGTATCGGAAACTAATGCTGGTCTCACAGGAAAGGATCAAGGCACAGACTCTAAGAAGTCTCACTCTTCTAGCACTTAAGACGTCATTGTGAATTTCGTATTTAATTCCGATGTAATTTCAGTATCTCATCGTCAATGTGTATGTCCAAGGAATGCATTGAACCTACAGTGGTGTATCGGAAACTAATACTGGTCTCACAGGGAATGCTCAAAGCACCGACTGTAAGAAGAGTCTCTATTCTTGTACTTAAGTCTTCCTTGTGCCTTTTGTATTTAATTCCGATGAGATTTCTGTGTTTCATAGACAATGTGAAGGTCCAAGGAATACTTTGAACCTGCAGTGGTGTATCGGAAACTAACACTGCTCTAAGAGGGAACGCTCAACACAACTACTGTAAGAAGTGTCTCTATTTTTGTACTTAAGGCGGCATTGTGATTTATGTATTTAATTCCGATGAGATTTCCATGTTTCATAGTCAGTGAGAATGTCCAAGGAATACCTTGAACCTGCAGTGGTGTATCGCAAACTTATACTGGTCTCACAGGGAAAGCTCAAAGCACCGACTGTAAGAAGAGTCTCTATTCTT
Source organism: Schistocerca americana (assembly GCF_021461395.2). Lineage (NCBI taxonomy): Eukaryota > Metazoa > Arthropoda > Insecta > Orthoptera > Acrididae > Schistocerca > Schistocerca americana. Next base: position 727,281,122 of record NC_060123.1, on the reverse strand, counting down.
GTACTTAAGTCTTCCTTGTGCCTTTTGTATTTAATTCCGATGAGATTTCTATGTTTCATAGTCAGTGAGAATGTCCAAGGAATACCTTGAACCTGCAGTGGTGTATCGGAAACTTATACTGCCCTCAGAGGCAACGCTCAAAGCACCGACCGTATAAAGTGTCTCTATTCTTGTACTTAAGGTGGCATTGTGCCTTTTGTATTTAATTCCGATGCAATTTCTATGTTTCATCGTGAATGTGAACGTCCAAGGAATACATTGAACATTCAGTGCTATATCGGAAACTAGTGCTGGTCTCACAGGGAATGCTCCAAGCGCCAACTGTAAGAAGAGTCTCTATTCTTGTAGTTAAGGCGGCATTGTGCATTTTGTATTTAATTCCGCTGCGATTTCTGTGTTTCATACTCAATGCGAAGGTCCAAGGAATACTTTGAACCTGCTGTGGTGTATCGGAAACTAATACTGGACTCATAGAAAATGCTCAAAACACCGACTCTAAGAAGAGTCTCTATTCTTGTACTTAAGGCGGCATTGTGCCTTTTGTATTTAATTCCGATGCGATTTCTGTGTTTCTTCGCAAATGTGAAGGTCCAAGGAATACATTGAACCTGCAGTGGTGTATCGGAAACTAATACTGGTCTCACATGAAAGGATCAAAGCACTGACTCTAAGAAGTCTCACACTTCTTGCAATAAGGCGGCATTGTGCCTTTTGTATTTAATTCCAATGTAATTTCAGTGTTTGATCGTCAATGTGAATGTCCAAGGAATTCATTGAACCTGCAGCTGTGTATCGGAAACTAATACTGGTCTCACAGGGAATGCTCAAAGCAACGACTGTAAGAAGAGTCTTCACTCCCGCACTTAAGGCGGTTTTGTGCCTTTTGTATTTAATTCCGATGCGATTTCTGTGTTTCATCGTCAATGTGAAGCTCCAAGGAATACATTGAATCTGAAGTGGTGTATCGGAAATTAATACTGGTCTCACAGGGAATGCTCCAAGCACCGACTGTAAGAAGAGTCTCTATTCTTGTACTTAAGGCTCCATTGTGCCTTTTGTATTTAATTCCGATGCGATTTCTGGGATTCATCGTCAATGTGAAGGTCCAAGGAATACATTGAACTTGCAGTGGTGTATCAGAAACTAATACTGGTCTCACAGGAAAGGATCAAAGCACAGACTCTAAGATGTCTCAATCTTCTTGCACTTAAGGCGGCGCTGTCCCTTTTGTATTTAATTCCGATGCGATTTCAGTGTTTCATCGTCAATGTGAAGGTCCAAGGAATACACTGAATCTCCAGTGGTGTATCGGAAACTAATACTGGTATCACAGGGAAAGCTCATAGCACAGACTGTAAGAAGAGTCTCTATTCTTGTACTTAGGGCGCCATAGTGCCTTTTTTATTTAATTCCGATGCGATTTCTGTGATTCATCGTCAATGTGAAGGTCCAAGTAATAGTTTGAACCTGCAGTGGTGTTTCAGAAACTAATACTGGTCTCACAGGAATGGATCAAAGCACAGACTCTTAGATGTCTCACTCTTCTTGATCTTAAGGCGGCGCTGTCCCTTTTGTATTTAATTCCGATGCGATATCAGTGTTTCATCGTCAATGTGAAGGTCCAAGGAATACACTGAATCTCCAGTGGTGTATCGGAAACTAATACTGGTATCACAGGGAAAGCTCATAGCACCGACTGTAAGAAGAGTCTCTATTCTAGTACTTAGGGCGCCATTGTGCCTTTTGTATTTAATTCCGATGCGATTTCAGTGTTTCATCGTCAATGTGAAGGTCCAAGGAATACACTGAATCTCCAGTGGTGTATCGGAAACTAATAGTGGTATCACAGCGAAAGCTCATAGCACTGACTGTAAGAAGAGTCTCTATTCTTGTACTTAGGGCGCCATTGTGCCTTTTGTATTTAATTCCGATGCGATTTCTGTGTTTCATCGTCAATGTGAAGGTCCAAGGAATACATTGAACCTGAAGTGGTGTATCAGAAACTAATACCGGTCTCACAGGAATGCTGAAAGCATCGAGTGTAAGAAGAGTCTGTATTCTTGTACTTAAGGCGGCTTAGTGCCTTTTGAGTTTAATTCCGATACGATTTCTGTCTTTCGTATTCAATGTGACCGTCCAAGGAATACATTGAACGTGCAGTGGTGTATCGGAAACTAATACTGGTCTCACAGGAAAGGATCAAAGCACATATTCGAAGAAGTCTCACTCTTCTTGCAATTAAGGCGGCATTGTGCCTTTTGTATTTAATTCCAATGTAATTTCTGTGTTTGATCGTCAATGTGAATGTCCAAGGAATACATTGAACCTGCAGCTGTGTATCGGAAACTAATAGTTGTCTCACAGGGAATGCTCAAAGCAACGACTGTAAGAAGAGTCTCTATTCTTGTACTTAAGGCGGCTTTGTGCCTATTGTATTTAATTCCGATTCGATTTCAGTGTTTCATCGTCAATGTGAAGGTCCAAGCAATACATTGCACCTGCAGTGGTGTATCGGAAACTAATACTGGTCTCACTGGGAATACTCTTAGCACCGACTGTAAGAAAAGTCTCTATTCTTGTACTTAAGGCGGCATTGTGCCTATTGTATTTAATTCCGATGCGATTTCTGTGTTTCATCGTCAATGTGAAGGTCCAGGGAATACATTGAACCTGCAGTGGTGTATCGGAAACTAATACAGGTCTCACAGGGAATGCTCAAAGCACCGACTGTAAGAAGAGTCTGTATTCTTGAACTTAAGGCAGCTTAGTACCTTTTGAGTTTAATTCCGATACGATTTCTGTCTTTCATATATAATGTGATGGTTCAAGGAATACATTGAACGTGCAGTGGTGTTTCGGAAAATAATACTGGTCTCACAGGAAAGGATCAAAGCACAGACTCTAAGAAGTCTCACTCTTCTTGCAATTAAGGCGGCATTGTACCTTTTGTATTTAATTCCAATGTAATTTCAGTGTTTGATCGCCAATGTGAATGTCCAAGGAATTCATTGGCCCTGCAGCTGTGTATCGGAAACTAATACTGGTCTCACAGGGAAAGCTCATAGCACAGACTGTAAGAAGAGTCTCTATTCTTGTACTTAAGGCGGCATTGTGCCTTTTGTATTTAATTCCGATGCAATTTCTGTTTTTTATCGTCAATTTGACGGTCCAAGGAATATATTGAACCTGCAGTGGTGTATCGGAAACTAATACTGGACTCACAGGAAAGGATCAAAGAATGGACTCTATGAAGTCTCACTCTTCTTGCATTAAGGCGGCATTGTGTATTTTGTATTTAATTCCGATGTAATTTCAGTGTTTCATCATCAATGTTTACGTCCAAGGAATACATTGAACCTGCAGTGGTGTTTCGGAAACTAATACTGGTCTCACAGGGAATGCTCAAAGCACCGACTGTAAGAAGAATCTTTATTCTTGTACTTCAGGCGGCATTGTGCATTTTGTATTTAATTCCCATGTAATTTCAGTGTTTCATCGTCAATGTTTACGTCTAAGGAATACATTGAACCTGCAGTGGTGTATTGGATACTAATACTGGACTCACAGGGAATGCTCAAAGCACCAACTGTAAGAAGTGTCTCTATTCTTGTACTTAAGGCGGCATTGTGCCTTTTGTATTTAATTCCGATGTAATTGCTGTGTTTCATCGATAGTGTGAACGTCCAAGGAATACATTGAACCTGCAGTGGTGTATCGGAAACTATTACTGATCTCACAGGGAATGCTCAAAGCACCGACTGTAAGAAGAGTCTCTATTCTTGTACATAAGGCGGCATTGTGCCTTTTGTATTTAAATCCGAGGCGATTTCTGTGTTTCATCGTCAATGTGAAGGTTCAAGGAATACATTCAACCTGCAGTGGTGTATCGGAAACTAATACTGGTCTCACAGGGAATGCTCAAAACACCGACTGTAAGAAGAGTCTCTATTCTTGTACTTAAGGCGGCATTGTGCCTTTTGTATTTAATTCCGATGCAATTTCTGTTTTTTATCGTCAATGTGAGGATCCAAGGAATACATTGAACCTGCAGTGGTGTATCGGAAACTAATACTGAACTCACAGGAAAGGATCAAAAAATGGACTCTATGAAGTCTCACTCTTCTTGCATTAAGGCGGCATTGTGTCTTTTGTATTTAATTCCGATGTAATTTCAGTGTTTCATCGTCATTGTGTAAGTCCAAGGAATACATTGAACCTGCAGTGGTGTATCGGAAACTAATACTGGTTTCACAGGGAATGCTCAAAGCACCGACTGTAAGAAGAGTCTCTATTCTTGTTCTTAAGGCGGCATTGTGCCCTTCGTATTTAATTCCGATGCGATTTCTGTGTTTCTTCGCAAATGTGAAGGTCCAAGGAATACATTGAACCTGCAGTGGTGTATCGGAAACTAATACTGGTCTCACAGGGAATGCTCAAAGCACAGGCTGTATGAAGAGTCTGTGTTCTTGTACTTAAGGCGGCATTGTGCCTTTTGTATTTAATTCCGATGCGATTTTTGTGTTTCATCGTCAATGTGAAGGTCCAAGGAATACATTGAACCGGCAGTGGTGTATCGGAAACTAATACTGGTCTCACAGGAAAGGATCAAAGCACTGACTCTAAGAAGTCTCACTCTTCTTGCAATAAAGCGGCATTGTGCCTTTTGTATTTAATTCCAATGTAATTTCAGTGTTTGATCGTCAATGTGAATGTCCAAGGAATACATTGAACCTGCAGCTGTGTATCGGAAACTAATACTGGTCTCACAGGGAATGCTCAAAGCAACGACTGTAAGAAGAGTCTTCACTCCCGCACTTAAAGCGGTTTTGTGCCTTTTGTGTTTAATTCCGATGCGATTTCTGTGTTTCATCGTCAATGTGAAGGTCCAAGGAATACATTGAACTTGCAGTGGTGTATCAGAAACTAATACTGGTCTCACAGGAACGGATCAAAGCACAGACTCTAAGATGTCTCACTCTTCTTGCACTTAAGGCGGCGCTGTCCCTTTTGTATTTAATTCCGATGCGATTTCAGTGTTTCATCGTCAATGTGAAGGTCCAAGGAATACACTGAATCTCCAGTGGTGAATCGGAAACTAATACTGGTATCACAGGGAAAGCTCATAGCATCGACTGTAAGAAGAGTCTCTATTCTAGTACTTAAGGCGGCTTTGTGCCTTTTGCATTTAATTAAGATGCGATTTCTGTGTTTCATAGACAATGTGAAGGTCCAAGGAATACTTTGAAGCTGCAGTGATGTATTGGAAACTAATACTGGTCTCACAGGGAATGCTCAAAGCACCGACTGTAAGAAGAGCCTCTATTCTTGTACTTAAGGCGGCATTGTGCCTTTTGCATTTAAATCCGATGCGATTTCTGTGTTTCATCGTCAATGTGACGGTCCAAGGAATACATTGAACATGCAGTGGTGTATCGGAAACTAATACTGGTCTCACAGGGAATGCTCAAAGCATCGACTGTAAGAAAAATCTCTATTCTTGTACTTAAGGCGGCATTGTGCATTTTGTATTTAATTCCCATGTAATTTCAGTGTTTCATCGTCAATGTTTACGTCTAAGGAATACATTGAACCTGCAGTGGTGTATTGGATACTAATACTGGACTCACAGGGAATGCTCAAAGCACCAACTGTAAGAAGTGTCTCTATTCTTGTACTTAAGGCGGCACTGTGCCTTTTGTATTTAATTCCGATGCGATTGCTGTGTTTCATCGATAGTGTGAACGTTCAAGGAATACATTGAACCTGCAGTGGTGTATCGGAAACTAATACTGGTCTCACAGGGAATGCTCAAAGCACCGACTGTAAGAAGAGCCTCTATTCTTGTACTTAAGGCGGCATTGTGCCTTTTGTATTTAATTCCGATGCAATTTTTTTTTATCGTCAATGTGAGGATCCAAGGAATACATTGAACCTGCAGTGGTGTATCGGAAACTAATACTGGACTCGCAGGAAAGGATCAAAATATGGACTCTATGAAGTCTCACTCTTCTTGCATTAATGTGGCATTGTGTCTTTTGTATTTAATTCTGATGTAATTTCAGTGTTTCATCGTCATTGTGTATGTCCAAGGAATACATTGAACCTGCAGTGGTGTATCGGAAACTAGTACTGGTTTCACAGGGAATGCTCAAAGCACCGACTGTAAGAAGAGTCTGTATTCTTGTTCTTAAGGCGGCATTGTGCCCTTTGTATTTCATTCCGATGCGATTTCTGTGTTTCTTCGCAAATGTGAAGGTCCAAGGAATACATTGAACCTGCAGTGGTGTATCGGAAACTAATACTGGTCTGACAGGGAATGCTCAAAGCACAGACTGTATGAAGAGTCTGTGTTCTTGTACTTAAGGCTACATTGTGCCTTTTGTATTTAATTCCGATGCGATTTTTGTGTTTCATCGTCAATGTGTAGGTCCAAGGAATACATTGAACCTGCAGTGGTGTATCGGAAACTAATACTGGTCTCACAGGAAAGGATCAAAGCACTGACTCTAATAAGTCTCACTCTTCTTGCAATAAAGCGGCATTGTGCCTTTTGTATTTAATTCCAATGTAATTTCAGTGTTTGATCGTCAATGTGAAGGTCCAAGGAATACACTGAATCTCCAGTGGTGTATCGGAAACTAATACTGGTATCACAGGGAAAGCTCATAGCATCGACTGTAAGAAGAGTCTCTATTCTAGTACTTAAGGCGGCATAGTGCCTTTTATATTTAATTCCGATGCGATTTCTGTGTTTCATCGTCAATGTGAAGGTCCAAGGAATACATTGAACCTGAAGTGGTGTATCGGAAACTAATACAGGTCTCACAGGAATGCTGAAAGCATCGACTGTAAGAAGAGTCTGTATTCTTGTACTTAAGGCGGCTTTGTGCATTTTGAGTTTAAATCCGATACGATTGCTGTCTTTCGTATTCAATGTGACCGTCCAAGGAATACATTGAACGTGCAGTGGTGTATCGGAAACTAATACTGGGCTCACAGGAAAGGATCAAAGCACAGATTCTAAGCAGTCTCACTCTTCTTGCCATTAAGGCGGCATTGTGCCTTTTGTATTTAATTCCAATGTAATTTCAGTGTTTGATCGTCAATGTGAATGTCCAAGGAATACATTGAACCTGCAGCTGTGTATCGGAAACTAATACTGGTCTCACAGGGAATGCTCAAACAACGACTGTAAGAAGAGTCTCTACTCCCTCACTTAAGGCGGTTTTGTGCCTTTTGTATTTAATTCCGATGCGATTTCTGTGTTTCGTCGTCCATGTGAAGCTCGAAGGAATAAATTGAATCTGCAGTGGTGTATCGGAATCTAATACTGGTCACACAGGGAATGCTCCAAGCACCGACCGTTAGAAGAGTCTCTATTCTTGTACTTAAGGCGCCATTGTGCCTTTTGTATTTAATTCCGATGCGATTTCAGTGTTTCATCGTCAATGTGAAGGTGCTAGCAGTACATTGCACCTGCAGTGGTGTATCGGAAACTAATACTGGTCTCACAAGGAATACTTATAGCACCGACTGTAAGAAAAGTCTCTATTCTTGTACTTAAGGCGGCATTGTGCCTTTTTTATTTAATTCCGATGCGATTTCTGTGTTTCATCGTCAATGTGAAGGTCCAAGGAATACATTGAACCTGCAGTGGTGTATCGGAAACTAATACAGGTCTCACAGGGAATGCTCAAAGCACCGACTGTAAGAAGAGTCTGTATTCTTGTACTTAAGGCGGCTTAGTGCCTTTTGAGTTTAATTCCGATTCGATTTCTGTCTTTTATATTCAATGTGATGGTCCAAGGAATACATTGAACGTGCAGTGGTGTATCGGAAAATAATATTGGTCTCACAGGAAAGGATCAAAGCACAGACCTTAAGAAGTCTCACTCTTCTTGCAATTAAGGCGGCATTGTACCTTTTGTATTTAATTCCAATGTAATTTCAGTGTTTGATCGTCAATGTGAATGTCCAAGGAATTCATTGAACCTGCAGCTGTGTATCGGAAACTAATACTGGTCTCACAGGGAAAGCTCATAGCACAGACTGTAAGAAGAGTCTCTATTGTTTTACTTAAGGCGGCATTGGGCCTTTTGTATTTTATTCCTATGCGATTTCAGTGTTTCATCGTCAATGTGAAGGTCCAAGGAATACATTGAACCTGCATTGGTGTATCGGAAACTAATACTGGTCTCACAGGAAAGGATCAAAGCACTGACTCTAAGAAGTCCCACTCTTTTTGCAATTAGGGCGGCATAGTGCCTTTTGTATTTAATTCCGATATAATTTAATTGTATCATCGTCAATGTGTATGTTCAAGGAATACATTGAACCTGCAGTGGTGTATCGGAAACTAATACTGGTCTCACAGGGAATGCTCAAAGCACCGACTGTAAGAAGACTCTCTATTATTGTACTTAAGGCGGCATTGTGCCTTTTGTATTTAATTCCGATGCGATTTCTGTGTTTCATCGTGAGTGTGAACGTCCAAGGAATACATTGAACCTGCAGTGGTGTATCATAAACTCTTACTGGTCTCACAGGGAATGCTCAAAGCACCGACTGTAAGAAGTGTCTCTATTCTTGTAATTAAGGCTGCATTGTGCCTTTTGTATTTAATTCCGATGCGATTTCTGTGTTTCATCGTCAATGTGAAGGTCCAAGGAATACATTGACCCTGCAGTGGTGTATCGGAAACTAATACTGGTCTCTCAGGAAAGGATCAAGGCACAGATTCTAAGAAGTCTCGATCCTGTAGCACTTAAGGCGGCAGTGTGTCTTTTGTATTTAATTCCGATGTAATTTCAGTATTTCGTCGTCAATGTGTATGTCCAAGAAATACATTGAACCTGCAGTGGTGTATCGGAAACTAATACTGGTCTCACAGGGAATGCTCAAAGCACCGACTGTAAGAAGAGTCTCTATTCTTGTAATTAAGGCTGCATTGTGCCTTTTGTATTTAATTCCGATGCGATTTCTGTGTTTCATCGTCAATGTGAAGGTTCAAGGAATACATTGCACCTGCAGTGGTGTATCGGAAACTAATAATGGTCTCACAGGGAATGCTCAAACTACGACTGTAAGAAGAGTCTCTACTCCCTCACCTAAGGCGGTTTTGTGCCTTTTGTATTTAATTCCGATGCGATTTCTGTGTTTCATCGTCAATGTGAAGCTCCAAGGAATACATTGAATCTGCAGTGGTGTATCGGAATCTAATACTAGTCTCACAGGGAATGTTCCAAGCACCGACTGTTAGAAGAGTCACCATTCTTGTACTTAAGGTGCCATTGTGCCTTTTGTATTTAATTCCGATGCGATTTCTGTGATTCATCGTCAATGTGAAGGTCCAAGCAATAGATTGAACCAGCAGTAGTGTATCAGAAACTAATACTGGTCTCACAGGAATGGATCAAAGCACACACTCTAAGAAGTCTTACTCTTCTTGCACTTAAGGCGGCATTGTCCCTTTTGTATTTAATTCCGATGCGATTTCAGTGTTTCATCGTCAATGTGAAGGTCCTAGCAATACAATGCACCTGCAGTGGTGTATCGGAAACTAATACTGGTCTCACAGGGAATACTCATAGCACCGACTGTAAGAAGAGTCTCTATTCTTGTACTAAGGCGGCATTGTGCCTTTTGTATTTAATTCCGATGCGATTTCTGTGTTTCATCGTCAATGTGAAGGTCCAAGGAATACATTGAACCTGCAGTGGTGTATCGGAAACTAATACAGGTCTCACAGGGAATGCTCAAAGTACCGACTGTAACAAGAGTCTGTATTCTTGTACTTAAGGCGGCTTAGTGCCTTTTGAGTTTAATTCCGATACGATTTCTGTCTTTCATATTCAATGTGATAATCCAAGGAATACATTGAACGTGCAGTGGTGTATCGGAAAATAATACTGGTCTCACAGGAAAGGATCAAAGCAAAGACTCTAAGAAGTCTCACTCTTCTTGCAATTAAGGCGGCATAGTGCCTTTTGTATTTAATTCCGATGTAATTTCATTGCATCATCGTCAATGTGTATGTCCAATTAAACATTGAACCTGCAGTGGTGTAACGGAAACTAATACTGGTCTCATAGGGAATGCTCAAAGCACCTACTGTAAGATGACTCTCTATTCTTGTACTTAAGGCGGCATTGTGCCTTTTTATTTAATTCCGATGCGATTTCTGTGTTTCATCGTCAATGTGAAGGTCCAAGGAATACATTGAACCTGCAGTGGTGTATCGGAAACTAATACTCGTTTCACAGGGAATGCTCAAAACACCAACTGTAAGAAGAGTCTCTATTCTTGTACTTAAGGCGGCATTGTGCCCTTTGTATTAAATTCCGATGCGATTTCTGTGTTTCTTCGCAAATGTGAAGGTCCAAGGAATACATTGAACCTGCAGTGGAGTATCGGAAACTAATACTGGTCTCACTGGGAATGCTCAAAGCACAGACTGTATGAAGAGTCTGTGTTCTTGTACTTAAGGCGGCATTGTGCCTTTTGTATTTAATTCCGATGCGATTTTTGTGTTTCATCGTCAATGTGAAGGTCGAAGGAATACATTGAACCTGCAGTGGTGTATCGGAAACTAATACTGGTCCCACAGGAAAGGATCAAAGCACTGACTCTAAGAAGTCGCACTCTTCTTGCAATAAAGCGGCATTGTGCCTTTTGTATTTAATTCACATGTAATGTCAGTGTTTGATCGTCAATGTGAATGTCCAAGGAATACATTGAACCTGCAGCTGAGTATCGGAAACTAATACTGGTCTCACAGGGAATGCTCAAAGCAACGACTGTAAGAAGAGTCTTCACTCCCGCATTTAAAGCGGTTTTGTGCCTTTTGTGTTTAATTCCGATGCGATTTCTGTGTTTCATCGTAAATGTGAAGCTCCAAGGAATACATTGAATCAGCAGTGGTGTATCGGAAATTAATTCTGGTCTCACAGGGAATGCTCCAAACACCGACTGTAAGAAGAGTCTCTATTCTTGTACTTAAGGCTCCATTGTGCCTTTTGTATTTAATTCCGATGCGATTTCTGTGATTCATCGTCAATGTGAAGGTCCAAGGAATGCATTGAACTTGCAGTGGTGTATCAGAAACTAATACTGGTCTCACAGGAAAGGATCAAAGCACAGACCCTATGATGTGTCACTCTTCCTGCACTTAAGGCGGCGCTGTCCCTTTTGTATTTAATTCCGATGCGATTTCAGTGTTTCATCGTCAATGTGAAGGTCCAAGAAATACACTGAATCTCCAGTGGTGTATCGGAAACTAATACTGGTATCACAGAGAAAGCTCATAGCATCGACTGTAAGAAGAGTCTCTATTCTAGTACTTAAGGGGGCATTGTGCCTTTTGTATTTAATTCCAATGTAATTTCAGTGTTTGATTGTCAATGTGAATGTCCAAGGAATACATTGAACCTGCAGCTGTGTATCGGAAACTAATAGTTGTCTCACAGGGAATGCTCAAAGCAACGACTGTAAGAAGAGTCTGTATTCTTGTACTTAAGGCGGCTTAGTGCCTTTTGAGTTTAATTCCGATACGACTTCTGTCTTTCATATTCAATGTGATGGTCCAAGGAATACATTGAACGTGCAGTGGTGTATCGGAAAATAATACTGGTCTCACAGGAAAGGATCAAAGCACAGACACTAAGAAGTGTCACTCTTCTTGCAATTACGGCGGCATTGTACCTTTTGTATTTAATTCCAATGTAATTTCAGTGTTTGATCGTCAATGTGAATGTCCAAGGAATTCATTGAACCTGCAGCTGTGTATCGGAAACTAATACTGGTCTCACAGGGAAAGCTCATAACACAGACTGTAAGAAGAGTCTCTATTCTTGTACTTTTGGCGGCATTGTGCCTTTTGTATTTTATTCCTATGCGATTTCAGTGATTCATCGTCAATGTGAAGGTCCAAGGAATACATTGAACCTGCAGTGGTGTATCGGAAACTAATACTGGTCTCACAGGAAAGGATCAAAGCACTGACTCTAAGAAGTCTCACTCTTCTTGCAATTATGGCGGCATAGTGCCTTTCGTATTTAATTCCGATGTAATTTCATTGTATCATCGTCAATGTGTATGTCCAAGGAATACATTGAACCTGCAGTGGTGTATCGGAAACTAATACAGGTCTCACAGGGAATGCTCAAAGCAACGACTGTAAGAAGACTCACTATTCTTGTAATTAAGGCTGCATTGTGCCTTTTGTATTTAATTCCGATGCGATTTCTGTGTTTCAACGTCAATGTGAAGGTCCAAGGAATACATTGACCCTGCAGTGGTGTATCGGAAACTAATACTGGTCTCACAGGAAAGGATCAAGGCACAGACTCTAAGAAGTCTCACTCCTGTAGCACTTAAGGCGGCATTGTGTCTTTTGTATTTAATTCCGATGTAATATCAGTATTTCGTCGTTAATGTGTATGTCCAAGAAATACATTGAACCTGCAGTGGTGTATCGGAAACTAATACTGGTCTCACAGGGAATGCTCAAAGCACCGACTGTGAGAAGAGCCTCTATTCTTGTACTTAAGGTGGCATTGTGCCTTTTGTATTTAAATCCGATGCGATTTCTGTGTTTCATCGTCAATGTGAAGGTTCGAGGAATACATTGCACCTGCAGTGGTGTATCGGAAACTAATACTGGTCTCACAGGGAATGCTCACAACACCGACTGTAAGAAGAGTCTCTATTCTTGTACTTAAGGCGGCATTGTGCCTTTTGTATTTAATTTCGATGCATTTTCTGTTTTTTATCGTCAATGTGAGGATCCAAGGAATACATTGAACCTGCAGTGGTGTATCGGAAAATAATCCTGGACTCACAGGAAAGGATCAAAGAATGGACACTATGAAGTCTCTCTCTTCTTGCATTAAGGCGGCATTGTGTCTTTTGTATTTAATTCCGACGTAATTTCAGTGTTTCATCGTCATTGTGTATGTCCAAGGAATACATTGAACCTGGAGTGGTGTATCTGAAACTAATTCTGGTCTCACAGGGAATGCTCAAAGCATCGACCGTAAGAAGTGTCTCTATTCTTGCACTTAAGGCGGCATTGTGCCACTTGTATTTAATTCCGATGCGATTTCTGTGTTTCATCGTCAATGTGAAGGTCCAAGGAATACATTGCACCTGCAGTGGTGTATCAGAAAGTAATACTGGTCTCACAATGAATGCTCAAAGCACCGACTGTAAGAAGAGTCTCTCTTCTTGCACTTAAGGCGGCATTGTGCCTTTTGTATTTAATTCCGATGTAATTTCCGTGTTTCATCGTCCATGTGTATGTCCAAGGAATACATTGAACCTGGAGTGGTGTATCTGAAACTAATTCTGGTCTCACAGGGAATGCTCAAAGCATCGACCGTAAGAAGTGTCTCTATTCTTGCACTTAAGGCGGCATTGTGCCACTTGTATTTAATTCCGATGCGATTTCTGTGTTTCATCGTCAATGTGAAGGTCCAAGGAATACATTGAACCTGCAGTGGTGTATCGGAAACTAATACTGGTCTCACAGGAAAGGATCAAAGCACTGATTCTAAGAAGTCTCACTCTTCTTGCAATAAAGCGGCATTGTGCCTTTTGTATTTAATTCCAATGTAATTTCAGTGTTTGATCGTCAATGTGAATGTCCTAGGAATACATTGAACCTGCAGTGGTGTATCGGAAATTAATACTGGTCTCACAGGGAATGCTCCAAGCACCGACTGTCAGAAGAGTCTCTATTCTTGTACTTAAGGCTCCATTGTGCCTTTTGTATTTAATTCCGATGCGATTTCTGTGCTTCATCGTCAATGTGATGGTCCAAGGAATACATTGAACCTGCAGTGGTGTATCAGAAACTAATACTGGTCTCACAGGAAAGGATCAAAGCACAGACTCTAAGATATCTCACTCTTCTTGCACTTAAGGCGGCGCTGTCGCTTTTGTATTTAATTCCGATGCGATTTCAGTGTTTCATCGTCAATGTGAAGGTCCAAGGAATACACTGAATCTCCAGTGTTGTGTCGGAAACTAATACTGGTATCACAGGGATAGCTCATAGCGCCGACTGTAAGAAGACTCTCTATTCTTGTACTTAAGGCGGCATTGTGCCTTTTGAATCTAATTCCGATGCGATTTCTGTGTTTCATAGTCAATGTGAAGGTCCAAGGAATACATTGAACCTGCAGTGGTGTATCGGAAACTATTACTGGTCTCACAGGGAATGCTCAAAGCACCGATTGTAAGAAGAGTTTCTTTCTTGTAATTAAGGCTGCATTGTGCCTTTTGTATTTAATTCCGATGCGATTTCTGTGTTTCATCGTCAATGTAAAGGTCCAAGGAATACATTGAACCTGCAGTGGTGTATCGGAAACTAATACAGGTCTCACAGGAATGCTGAAAGCATCGACTGTAAGAATAGTCTGTATTCTTGTACTTAAGGCGGCTTAGTGCCTTTTGAGTTTAATTCCGATACCATTTCTGTCTTTCGTATTCAATGTGACCGTCCAAGGAATACATAGAACGTGCAGTGGTGTATCGGAAACTAATACTGGTTTCACAGGAAAGGATCAAAGGACAGATTCTAAGAAGTCTCACTCTTCTTGCAATTAAGGCGGCATTGTGCCTTTTGTATTTAATTCCCATGTAATTTCAGTGTTTGATCGTCAATGTGAATGTCCAAGGAATACATTGAACCTGCAGTGGTGTAACGGAAACTAATACTGGTCTCACAGGGAATGCTCAAAGCACCGACTGTAAGAAGACTCTCTATTCTTGTACTTAAGGCGTCATTGTGCCTTTTGTATTTAATTCCGATGCGATTTCTGTGTTTCATCGTCAATTTGAAGGTCCAAGGAACACATTGAACCTGCAGTGGTGTATCGGAAACTAATAATGGTCTCAGAGGGAATGCTCAAATCACCGACTGTAAGAAGACTCTCTATTCTTGTACTTAAGGCGGCATTGTGCCTTTTGAATCTAATTCCGATGCGATTTCTGTCTTTCATAGTCAATGTGAAGGTCCAAGGAATACATTGAACCTGCAGTGGTGTATCGGAAACTAATACTGGTCTCACAGGGAAGGATCAAGGCACAGACTCTAAAAAGTCTCACTGCTGTAGCACTTAAGGCGGCATTGTGTCTTTTGTATTTAATTCCGATGTAATTTCAGTATTTCGTCGTCAATGTGTATGTCCAAGAAATACATTGAACCTGCAGTGGTGTATCGGAAACTAATACTGGTCTCACAGGGAATGCTCAAAGCACCGACTGTAAGAAGAGCCTCTATTCTTGTACTTAAGGCGGAATTGTGCCTTTTGTATTTAAATCCGATGCGATTTCTGTGTTTCATCGTCAATGTGAGGGTTCAAGGAATACATTGCGCCTGCAGTGGTGTATCGGAAACTAATACTGGTCTCACAGGGAATGCTCAAAACACCGACTGTAAGAAGAGTCTCTATTCTTGTACTTAAGGCGGCATTGTGACTTTTGTATTTAATTCCGATGCAATTTCTGTTTTTTATCGTCAATGTGAGGATCCAAGGAATACATTGAACCTGCAGTGCTGTATCGGAAACTAATACTGGACTCACAGGAAAGGATCAAAGAATGGACTCTATGAAGTCTCACTCTTCTTGCATTAAAGCGGCACTGTGTCTTTTGTATTTAATTCCGACATAATTTCAGTGTTTCATCGTCATTGTGTATGTCCAAGGAATACATTGCACCTGCAGTGGTGTATCAGAAACTAATACTGGTCTCACTGGAAAGGATCAAAGCACAGACTCTAAGATGTCTCACTCTTCTTGCACTTAAGGCAGCGCTGTCCCTTTTGTACTTAATTCCGATGCGATTTCAGTGTTTCATCGTCAATGTGAAGGTCCAAGGAATACACTGAATCTCCAGTGGTATATCGGAAACTAATACTGGTATCACAGTTAAAGCTCATAGCACCGACTGTAAGAAGAGTCTCTATTCTAGTACTTAAGGCGGCATTGTGCCTTTTATATTTAATTCCGATGCGATTTCTGTGTTTCATCGTCAATGTGAAGGTCCAAGGAATACATTGAACCTGAAGTGGTGTATCGGACACTAATACAGGTCTCACAGGAATGCTGAAAGCATCGACTGTAAGAAGAGTCTGTATTCTTGTACTTAAGGCGGCTTAGTGCCTTTTGAGTTTAATTCCGATACGATTTCTGTCTCTCGTATTCAATGTGACCGTCCAAGGAATACATTGAACGTGCAGTGGTGTATCGGAAACTAATACTGGTCTCACAGGAAAGGATCAAAGCACAGATTCTAAGAAGTCTCACTCTTCTTGCAATTAAGGCGGCATTGTGCCTTTTGTATTTAATTCCAATGTAATTTCAGTGTTTGATCGTCAATGTGAATGTCCAAGGAATACATTGAACCTGCAGCTCTGTATCGGAAACTAATAGTTGTCTCACAGGGAATGCTCAAAGCAACGACTGTAAGAAGAGTCTCTATTCTTGTACTTAAGGCGGCTTTGTGCCTTTTGTATTTAATTCCGATGCGATTTCTGTGTTTCATCGTCAATTTGAAGGACCAAGGAACACATTGAACCTGCAGTGGTGTATCGGAAACTAATACTGGTCTCACAGGAAAGGATCAAAGCACTGACTCTAAGAAGTCTCACACTTCTTGCAATTAAGGCGGCATTGTGCATTTTGTATTTAATTGAAATGTAATTTCAGTGTTTGATCGTCAATGTGAATGTCCAAGGAATACATTGAACCTGCAGCTGTGTATCGGAAACTAATACTGGTCTCACAGGGAATGCTCAAACAACGACTGTAAGAAGAGTCTCTACTCCCTCACTTAAGGTGGTTTTGTGCCTTTTGTATTTAATTCCGATGCGATTTCTGTGTTTCATCGTCAATGTAAAGGTCCAAGGAATACATTGACCCTGCAGTGGTGTATCGGAAACTAATACTGGCCTCACAGGGAAGGATCAAGGCACAGACTCTAAGAAGTCTCACTGCTGTAGCACTTAAGGCGGCATTGTGTCTTTTGTATTTATTTCCCATGTAATTTCAGTATTTCGTCGTCAATGTGTATGTCCAAGAAATACATTGAACCTGCAGTGGTGTATCGGAAACTAATACTGGTCTCACAGGGAATGCTCAAAGCACCGACTGTAAGAAGAGTCTCTATTCTTGTACTTAAGGCGGCATTGTGCCTTTTGTATTTAAATCCGATGCGATTTCTGTGTTTCATCGTCAATGTGAAGGTTCAAGGAATACATTGCACCTGCAGTGGTGTATCGGAAACTTATACTGGTTTCACAGGGTATGCTCAAAACACCAACTGTAAGAAGAGTCTCTATTCTTGTACTTAAGGCGGCATTGTGCCCTTTGTATTTAATTCCGATGCGATTTCTGTGTTTCTTCGCAAATGTGAAGGTCCAAGGAATACATTGAACCTGCAGTGGTGTATCAGAAACTAATCCTGGTCTCACAGGGAATGCTCGAAGCACCGACTGTATGAAGAGTCTGTGTTCTTGTACTTAAGGCGGCATTGTGCCTTTTGTATTTAATTCCGATGCGATTTCTGTGTTTCATCGTCAATGTGAAGGTCCAAGGAATACATTGAACCTGCAGTGGTGTATCGGAAACTAATACTGGCCTCACAGGAAAGGATCAAAGCACTGACTCTAAGAAGTCTCACTCTTCTTGCAATAAAGCGGCATTGTGCCTTTTGTATTTAATTCCGATGTAATTTCAGTGTTTGATCGTCAATGTGAATGTCCAAGGATTACATTGAACCTGCAGTGGTGTATCGGAAATCAATACTGGTCTCACAGGGAATGCTCCAAGCACTGACTGTAAGAAGAGTCTCTATTGTTGTACTTAAGGCTCCATTGTGCCTTTTGTATTTGATTCCGATGCGATTTCTGTGATTCATCGTCAATGTGAAGGTCCAAGGAATACATTGAACTTGCAGTGGTGTATCAGAAACTAATACTGGTCTCACTGGAAAGGATCAAAGCACAGACTCTAAGATGTCTCACTCGTCTTGCACTTAAGGCGGCGCTGTCCCTTTTGTATTTAATTCCGATGCGATTTCAGTGTTTCATCGTCAATGTGAAGGTCCAAGGAATACACTGAATCTCCAGTGGTATATCGGAAACTAATACTGGTATCACAGGGAAAGCTCATAGCACCGACTGTAAGAAGAGTCTCTATTCTAGTACTTAAGGCGGCATTGTGCCTTTTGTATTTAATTCCTATGCGATTTCTGTGTTTCATCGTCAATGTGAAGGACCAAGAAATACATTGAACCTGCAGTGGTGTATCGGAAACTAATACTGGTCTCACAGGAAAGGATCAAAGCACTGACTCTAAGAAGTATCACTCTTCTTGCAATTAAGGCGGCATTGTGCATTTTGTATTTAATTGAAATGTAATTTCAGTGTTTGATCGTCAATGTGAATGTCCAAGGAATACATTGAACCTGCAGCTGTGTATCGGAAACTAATACTGGTCTCACAGGGAATGCTCAAACAACGACTGTAAGAAGAGTCTCTACTCCCTCACTTAAGGCGGTTTTGTGCCTTTTGTATTTATTTCCGATGCGATTTCTGTGTTTCATCGTCAATGTGAATCTCCAAGGAATACATTGAATCTGCAATTTTGTATCGGAATCTAATACTGGTCTCACACTGAATGTTCCAAGCACCGACTGTTAGATGAGTCTCTATTCTTGTACTTAAGGCGCCATTGTGCCTTTTGTATTTAATTCCGATGCGATTTCTGTGATTCATCGTCAATGTGAAGGTCCAAGCAATAGAATGAACCTGCAGTGGTGTATCAGAAACTAATACTGGTCTCACAGGAATGGATCAAAGCACACACTCCAAGAAGTCTTACTCTTCTTGCACTTAAGGCGGCATTGTCCCTTTTGTATTTAATTCCGATGCGATTTCAGTGTTTCTTCGACAATGTGAAGGTCCTAGCAATACATTGCACCTGCAGTGGTGTATCGGAAACTAATACTGGTCTCACAGGGAATACTCATAGCACCGACTGTAAGAAAAGTCTCTATTCTTGTACTTAAGGCGGCATTGTGACTTTTGTATTTAATTCCGATGCGATTTCTGTGTTTCATCGTCAATGCGAAGGTCCAAGGAATACATTGAACCTGCAGTGGTGTATCGGAAACTAATACAGGTCTCACAGGGAATGCTCAAAGCACCGACTGTAAGAAGAGTCTGTATTCTTTTACTTAAGGCGGCTTAGTGCCTTTTGAGTTTAATTCCGATACGATTTCTGTCTTTCATATTCAATGTGATGATCCAAGGAATACATTGAACGTGCAGTGGTGTATCGGAAAATAATACTGGTCTCACAGGAAAGGATCAAAGCAAAGACTCTAAGAAGACTCACTCTTCTTGCAATTAAGGCGGCATTGTGCCTTTTGTATTTAATTCCAATGTAATTTCAGTGTTTGATCGTCAATGTGAATGTCCAAGGAATTCATTGAACCTGCAGCTGTGTATCGGAAACTAATACTGGTCTCACAGGGAAAGCTCATAGCACAGACTGTAAGAAGAGTCTCTATTCTTGTACTTAAGGCGGCATTGTGCCTTTTGTATTTTATTCCTATGCGATTTCAGTGTTTCATCGTCAATGTGAAGGTCCAACGAATACATTGAACCTGCAGTGGTGTATCGGAAACTAATACTGGTCTCACAGGAAAGGATCAAAGCACTGACGCGAAGAAGTCTCACTCTTCTTGCAATTAAGGCGGCATAATGCCTTTTGTATTTAATTCCGATGTAATTTCATTGTATCATCGTCAATGTGTATGTCCAAGTAATACATTGAACCTGCAGTGGTGTAACGGAAACTAATACTGGTCTCACAGGGAATGCTCAAAGCACCGACTGTAAGAAGACTCTCTATTCTTGTACTTAAGGCGGCATTGTGCCTTTTGTATTTAATTCCGATGCGATTTCTGTGTTTCATCGTCAATGTGAAGGTCCAAGGAATACATTGAACCTGCAGTGGTGTATCGGAAACTAATACTGGTCTCAGAGGGAATGCTCAAATCACCGACTGTAAGAAGAATCTCTATTCTTCTACTTAAGGCGGCATTGTGCCTTTTGAATTTAATTCCGATGCGATTTCTGTGTTTCATAGTCAATGTCAAGGTTTAAGGAATACTTTGAACTTGCAGTGGTGAATCGGAAACTAATACTGGTCTCAAAGGGAATGCTCAAGCACCGACTGTAAGAAGAGTCTCTATGCTTGTACTTAAGGCGGCATTGTGCCTTTTGTATTTAATTCCGATGCGATTTCTGTGTTTCATCGTGAGTGTGAACGTCCAAGGAATACATTGAACCTGCAGTGGTGTATCGGAAACTATTACTGGTCTCACAGGGAATGCTCAAAGCACCGACTGTAAGAAGAGTCTCTATTCTTGTAATTAAGGCTGCATTGTGCCTTTTGTATTTAATTCCGATGCGATTTCTGTGTTTCATCGTCAATGTAAAGGTCCAAGGAATACATTGACCCTGCAGTGGTGTATCGGAAACTAATACTGGTCTCACAGGAAAGGATCAAGGCACAGACTCTAAGAAGTCTCACTGCTGTAGCACTTAAGGCGGCATTGTGTCTTTTGTATTTAATTCCGATGTAATTTCAGTATTTCGTCGTCAATGTGTATGTCCAAGAAATACATTGAACCTGCTGTGGTGTATCGGAAACTAATACTGGTCTCACAGGGAATGCTCAAAGCACCGACTGTAAGAAGAGCCTCTATTCTTGTACTTAAGGCTGCATTGTGCCTTTTGTATTTAAATCCGATGCGATTTCTGTGTTTCATCGTCAATGTGAAGGTTCAAGGAATACATTGCACCTTCAGTGGTGTATCGGAAACTAATACTGGTCTCACAGGGAATGCTCAAAACACCGACTGTAAGAAGAGTCTCTATTCTTGTACTTAAGGCGGCATTGTGCCTTTTGTATTTAATTCCGATGCATTTTCTGTTTTTTATCGTCAATGTGAGGATCCAAGGAATACATTGAACCTGCAGTGCTGTATCGGAAACTAATACTGGACTCACAGATAAGGATCAAAGAATGGACTCTATGAAGTCTCACTCTTCTTGCATTAAGGCGGCATTGTGTCTTTTGTATTTTATTCCGACGTAATTTTAGTGTTTCATCGTCATTGTGTATGTCCAAGGAATACATTGCACCTGCAGTGGTGTATCAGAAAGTAATACTGGTCTCACAGGGAATGCTCAAAGCACCGACTGTAAGAAGAGTCTCTATTCTTGTACTTAAGGCGGCATTGTGCCTTTTGTATTTAATTCCGATGCGATTTCTGTGTTTCATCGTCAGTGTGAAGGTCCAAGGAATATATTGAAGCTGCATTGGTGTATCGGAAACTAATACTGGTTTCACAGGGAATGCTCAAAACACCAACTGTAAGAAGAGTCTCTATTCTTGTACTTAAGGCGGCATTGTGCGTTTTGTATTTAATTCCGATGCGATTTCTGTGTTTCTTCGCAAATGTGAAGGTCCAAGGAATACATTGAGCCTGCAGTGGTGTATCGGAAACTAATACTGGTCTCACAGGGAATGCTCAAAGCACAGACTGTATGAAGAGTCTGTGTTCTTGTACTTATGGCGGCATTGTGCCTTTTGTATTTAATTCCGATGCGATTTCTGTGTTTCATCGTCAATGTGAAGGTCCAGGGAATACATTGAACCTGCAGTGGTGTATCGGAAACTAATACTGGTCTCACAGGAAAGGATCAAAGCACTGACTCTAAGAAGTCTCACTCTTCTTGCAATAAAGCGGCATTGCGCCTTTTGTATTTAATTCCAATGTAATTTCAGTGTTTAATCGTCAATGTGAATGTCCAAGGAATACATTGAACCTGCTGCTGTGTATCGGAAACTAATATTGGTCTCACAGGGAATGCTCAAACAACGACTGTAAGAAGAGTCTCTTCTCCCTCACTTAAGGCGGTTTTGTGCCGTTTGTATTTAATTCCAATGCGATTTCCGTGTTTCATCGTCAATGTGAAGCTCCAAGGAATACATTGAACAGGCAGTGGTGTATCGGAAACTAATACAGGTCTCACAGGGAATGCTCAAAGCACCGACTGTAAGAAGAGTCTGTATTCTTGTACTTAAGGCGGCTTAGTGCCTTTTGAGTTTAATTCCGATACGATTTCTGTCTTTCATATTCAATGTGATGGTCCAAGGAATAAATTGAACGTGCAGTGGTGTATCGGAAAACTATACTGGTCTCACAGGAAAGGATCAAAGTAAAGACTCTAAGAAGTCCCACTCTTCTTGCAATTAAAGCGGCATTGTGCCTTTTGTATTTAATTCCAATGTAATTTCAGTGTTGGATCGTCAATGTGAATGTCCAAGGAATTCATTGAACCTGCAGCTGTGTATCGGAAATTAATACTGGTCTCACAGGGAAAGATCATAGCACAGACTGTAAGAAGAGTCTCTATTCTTGTACTTAAGGCGGCATTGTGCCTTTTGTATTTTATTCCTATGCGATTTCAGTGTTTCATCGTCAATGTGAAGGTCCAAGGAATACATTGAACCTGCAGTGGTATATCGGAAACTAATACTGGTCTCACAGGAAAGGATCAAAGCACTGACTCTAAGAAGTCTCACTCTTCTTGCAATTAAGGCGGCATAGTGCCTTTTGTATTTAACTCCGATGTAATTTCATTGTATCATCGTCAATGTGTATGTCCAAGGAATACATTGAACCTGCAGTGGTGTAACGGAAACTAATACTGGTCTCACAGGGAATGCTCAAAGCACCGACTGTAAGAAGACTCTCTATTCTTGTACTTAAGGCGGCATTGTGCCTTTTGTATTTAATTCCGATGCGATTTCTGTGTTTCATCGTCAATGTGAAGGTCCAAGGAATACATTGAACCTGCAGTGGTGTATCGGAAACTAATACTGGTCTCAGAGGGAATGCTCAAATCACCGACTGTAAGAAGAGTCTCTATTCTTGTACTTAAGGCGGCATTGTGCGTTTTGAATTTAATTCCGATGCGATTTCTGTGTTTCATAGTCAATGTGAAGGTCCAACGAACACTTTGAACCTGCTGTGGTGAATCGGAAACTAATACTGGTCTCAAAGGGAATGCTCAAAGCACCGACTGTAAGAAGTGTCTCTATGCTTGTACTTAAGGCGGCATTGTGCCTTTTGTATTTAATTCCGATGCGATTTCTGTGTTTCATCGTCAATGCGAAGGTCCAAGGAATACTTTGAACCTGCAGTGGTGTACGGAAACTAATACAGCTCTCAGAGGGAATGCTCAATGCACCGACAGCAAGAAGAGTCTCTATTCTTGTACCTAAGGTGGCATTGTGCCTTTTGTATTTAATTCCGATGCGATTTCTGTGTTTCATCATCAATGTGAAGGTCCAAGGAATACATTGAACCTGCAGTGGTGTATCGTAATCTAATACTGGACTCACAGGGAATGCTCAAAACACCGACTGTAGGAAGAGTCTCTATTCTTGTACTTAAGGCGGCATTGTGCCTTTTGTATTTAATTCCGATTCGATTTCTGTGTTTCATAGTCAATGTGAAGGTCCAAGAAATACTTTGAACCTGCAGTGGTGTATCGGAAACTAATACTGGTCTCAGAGGGAATGCTCAAAGCACCGACTGTATGAAGAGTCTCTATTTTTGTACTTAAAGCGGCATTGTGCTATTTGTATTTAATTCCGATGCGATTGCTGTGTTTCATCGTCAATGTGTAGGTCCAAGGAATACATTGAACCTGCAGTGGTGTATCGGAAACTAATACTGGTCTCAGAGGGAATGCTCAAAACACCGACTGTAAGAAGAGTCTCTATTCTTGTACTTAAGGCGGCATTGTGCCTTTTGTATTTATTTCCGATGCGATTTCTGTGTTTCATCGTCAATGTGAAGGTCCAAGGAATACATTAACCCTGCAGTGGTGTATCGGAAACTAATACTGGTCTCAGAGGGAATGCTCAAAGCACCGACTGTAAGAAGAGTCTCTATTCTTGTATTTAGGGCGGCATTGTGCCTTTTTTATTTAATTCCGATGCGATATCTGTGTTTCATCGTCAATGTGAAGGTCCGAGGAATACATTGAACCTGCAGTGGTGTATCGGAAACTAATACTGGTCTCAGAGGGAATGCTCAAAGCACCGACTGTAAGAAGAGCCTTTATTCTTGTACTTAAGGCGGCATTGTGCCTTTTGTATTTAATTCCGATGCGATTTCTGTGTTTCACAGTCAATGTGAAGGTCCAAGGAATACCTTGAACCTGCAGTGGTGTACGGAGACTAATACTGCTCTCAGAGGGAATGCTCAAAGCAATGACTGCAAGAAGAGTCTCTATTCTTGTACTTAAGGTGGCATAGTGCCTTTTGTATTTAATTCCGATGCGATTTCTGTGTTTCATCATCAATGTGAAGGTCCAAGGAATTCATTGAACCTGCAGTGGTGTATCGGAAACTTATACTGGCCTCACAGGGAATGCTCAAAGCACCGACTGTAAGAAGAGTCTCTATTCTTGTACTTAAGGCGTCATTGTGCATTTTGTATTTAATTCCGAAGCCATTTCTGTGTTTCATCGTCAATGTGAAAGTCCAAGGAATACATTGAACCCGCAGTGGTGTATCGGAAAGTAATACTGGTCTCACAGGAAAGGGTCAATGAATGGACTCTAAGAAGTCTCAATCTTCTTGCATTAAGGCGGCATTCTGTCTTTTGTATTTAATTACCATGTAATTTCAGTGTTTCATCGTCATTGTGTATGTCCAAGGAACACATTGAACCTGCAGTGGTGTATCGGAAACTAATACTGGTCTCACAGGGAATGCTCAAAGCACCGACTGTAAGAAGAGTCTCTATTCTAGTACTTAAGGCGGCATTTTGCCGTTTGTATTTAATTCCGATGCGATTTCTGTGTTTCATCGGCAATGTGATGTTCCAAGGAATACATTGAACCTGCAGTGGTGTATCGGAAACTAATACTGGTCTCACACTGAATGCTCAAAGCACCGACTGTAAGAAGAGTCTCTATTCTTGTACTTAAGGCGGCATTGTCCCTTTTGTATTTATTTCTGATGCGATTTCTGTGTTTCATAGTCAATGTGAAGGTCCAAGGAATACTTTGAACCTGCAGTGGTGTATCGGAAACTAATACTGCTCTCAGAGGGAATGCTCAAAGCACCGACTGTAATAAGTGTCTTTATTATTGTACTTAAGGCGGCATTGTGCCTTTTGTATTTAATTCCGATGCGATTTCTGTGTTTCATAGTCAATGTGATGGTCCAAGGAATACTTGGAACCTGCAGTGGTGTATCGGAAACTAATACTGGTCTCACAGGGAATGCTCAAAGCACCGACTGTTAGAAGAGTCTCTATTCTTGTACTTAAAGCGGCATTGTGCTATTTGTATTTAATTCCGATGCGATTGCTGTGTTTCATCGTCAATGTGTAGGTCCAAGGAATACATTGAACCTGCAGTGGTGTATCGGAAACTAATACTGGTCTCACAGGGAATGCTGAAAGCACCGACTGTAAGAAGAGTCTCTATTCTTGTACTTAAGGCG
The DNA here is from genome assembly GCF_021461395.2 of Schistocerca americana. Lineage (NCBI taxonomy): Eukaryota > Metazoa > Arthropoda > Insecta > Orthoptera > Acrididae > Schistocerca > Schistocerca americana. Next base: position 727,255,515 of record NC_060123.1, on the reverse strand, counting down.
GCATTGTGCCTTTTGTATTTAATTCCGATGCGATTTCTGTGTTTCACCGTGAATGTGGACATTCAAGGAATACATTGAACCTGCAGTGGTGTATCGGAAACTATTACTGGTCTCACAGGGAATGCTTAAAGCACCGACTGTATGAAGAGGCTGTATTCTTGTAATTAAGGCGGCATTGTGCCTTTTGTATTTAATTCCGATGCGATTTCTGTGTTTCATGGTCAATGTGAAAGTCCAAGGAATACATTGAACTTGCAGTGGTGTATCGGAAACTAATACTGGTCTCTCAGGAAAGGATCAAGGCACAGACCATAAGAAGTCTCACTCTTCTAGCACTTAAGGCGGCATTGTGCCTTTTGTATTTAATTCCGATGTAATTTCAGTATTTCATCGTCAATGTGTATGTCCAAAGAACACATTGAACCTGCAGTGGTGGATCGGAAACCAATACTGGTCTCACAGGGAATGCTCAAAGCACCGACTGTAAGAAGGGTCTCTATTCTTGTAATTAACGTGGCATTGTGCCTTTTGTATTGAATTCCGATGCGATTTCTGTGTTTCATCGTCAATGTGAAGGTCCAAGGATTGCATTGAAACTGTAGTGGTGTATCGGAAACTAATACCGGTTTCACAATGAATGCTCAAAGCACCGACAGTAAGAAGAGTCTCTATTCTTTTACTTAAGGCGGCATTGTGCCTTTTGTATTTAATTCCGATGCAATCTCTGTTTTTTATCGTCAATGTGAGGGTCCAAGGTATACTTTGAACCTGCAGTGGTGTATCGGAAAATAATACTGGGCTCACAGGAAAGTATCAAAAAATGGACTCTAAGAAGTCTCACTCTTCTTGCATTAATGCGGCATTGTGTCTTTTGTATTTAATTCCGATGTAATTTCAGTGTTTCATCGTCATTGTGTATGTCCAAGGAATACATTGAACCTGCAGTGGTGTATCAAATGGTAATACTGGTCTCACAGATAATGCTCGAAGCAGAGACTGTAAGAAGAGTCTGTGTTCTTGTACTTAAGGCGGCATTGTGCCTTTTGTATTTAATTCCGATGCGATTTCAGTGATTCATCGTCAATGTGAAGGTCCAACGAAAACATTGAACCTGCAGTGGTGGATTTGAAACTAATACTGGTCTCACAGGGAATCCTCATAGCACCGACTGTAAAAAGAGTCTCTATTCTTGTACTTAAGGCGGCATTGTGCCTTTTGTATTTAATTCCGATGCTATTTCTGTCTTTCATCGTCAATGTGAGGGTCCATGGAATACATTGAACCTGCAGTGGTGTATCGGAAACTAATACTGGTCTCACAGGGAATCCTCATAGCACCGACTGTAAAAAGAGTCTCTATTCTTGTACTTAAGGCGGCATTGTGCCTTTTGTATTTAATTCCGATGCTATATCTGTCTTTCATCGTCAATGTGAGGGTCCAAGGAATACATTGAACCTGCAGTGGTGTATCGGAAACTAATAAAGGGGTCACAGGGAATGCTCAAAGCACCGACGGTAAGAAGAGTCTGTATTCTGGTACTTAGGGCGGCAATGTGCCTTTTGTATTTAATTTCAATGCGATTTCTGTCTTTCATCGCCAATGTGACGGTCCAAGGAATACATTGAACCTGCAGTGGTGTATCGGAAACTAATACTGGTCTCACAGGGAATCCTCATAGCACCGACTGTAAAAAGGGTCTCTATTCTTGTACTTAAGGCGGCATTGTGCCTTTTGTATTTAATTCCGATGCTATTTCTGGCTTTCATCGTCAATGTGAGGGTCCAAGGAATACATTGAACCTGCAGTGGTGTATCGGAAACTAATAAAGGGGTCACAGGGAATGCTCAAAGCACCGACGGTAAGAAGAGTCTGTATTCTGGTACTTAGGGCGGCATTGTGCATTTTGTATTTAATTTCAATGCGATTTCTGTCTTTGATCGCCAATGTGACGGTCCAAGGAATACATTGAACCTGCAGTGGTGGATTTAAAACTAATACTGGTCTCACAGGACAGGATCAAAGCACAGACCCAAAGAACACTCACTCTTGTTGCACTTAAGGCGGCATTGTACCTTTTGTATTTAATTCCAATGCGATTTCTGTGTTTCATCGTCAATGTGAAGGTCCAAGTAATACATTGAACCTGCAGTGGTGTATCGGAAACTAATTCTGGTCTCACAGGGAATGCTCAAAACACCGACTGTAAGAAGAGTCTCTATTCTTGTACTTAAGGCGGCATTGTGCCTTTTGTATTTAATTCCGATGCGATTTTAGTGTTTCATAGTCAATGTGAAGGTTCCTAGGAATACCTTGAACCTGCAGTGGTGTATTGGAAACTAATACTGGTCTCACAGGGAATGCTCAAAGCACCGACTGTAAGAAGAGTCTCTATTCTTGTACTTAAGGCGCCATTGCGCCTTTTGTATTTATTTCCGATGCGATTTTTGTGATTCATCGTCAATGTGAAGGTCCAGGAAATACATTGAACCTGCAGTGGTGTATCAGAAACTAATTCTGGTCTCACAGGAAAGGATCAAAGCACAGACTCAAAGAAGTCTCACTCTTCTTGCACTTAAGGCGGCATTGTCCCTTTTGTATTTAATTCCGATGCGATTTCTGTGTTTCATCGTCAATGTGAAGGTCCAAGGAATACATTGAATCTATAGTGGTGTATCGGAAACTAATGCAGGTCTCACAGGGAATGCTCATAGCACCGACTGTAAGAAGAGTCTATATTCTTGTACTTGAAGCGGCATTGTGCCCATTGTATTTAATTCCGATGCGATTTCTGTGTTTCGTCGTCAATGTGAAGGTCCAAGGAATACATTGAACCTGCAGTGGTGTATCGCAAACTAATACAGGTCTCACAGGAAATGCTCAAAGCACCGACTGAAAGAAGAGTCTGTATTCGTGTACTTAAGACGGCTTAGTGCCTTTTTAGTTTAATTCCGATACGATTTCTGTCTTTTATATTCAATGTGACGGTCCAAGGAATGCATTGAACGTGCAGTGGTGTATCGGAAACTAATACTGGTCTCACAGGAAAGGATCAAAGCGCAGACCCTAAGAAGTCTCACTCTTCTTGCAATTAAGTCGGCATTGTGCCTTTAGTATTTAATTCCGATGTAATTTCAGTGTTTCATCGTCAATGTGTATGTCCATGGAATACATTGAACCTGCAGTGGTGTATCGGAAACTAATACTCGTCTGACAGGGAATGCTCAAAGCACCGACTGTAAGAAGAGTCTCTACTCTTGCACTTACGGAGGCATTGTGCCTTTTGTATTAAATTCCATTGCGATTTCTGTGATTCATCGTCAATGAGAAGGTCCAAGGAATACATTGAACCTAATGTGGTGTATCTAAAGCTAATACTGGTCTCACAGGGAATGCTCGAAGCACAGACTGTAAGAAGAGTCTGTGTTCATGTACTTAAGGCAGCATTGTGCCTTTTGTATTTCATTCCGATGCGATTTCTGTGTTTCATCGTCAATGTGAAGCTCCAAGGAATACATTGAATCTGCAGTGGGGTATCGGAAACTATTACTGGTCTCACAGGGAATGCTCAAAACACCGACTGTAAGAAGAGTCTCTATTGTTGTACTTAAGGCGGAATTGTGCATTTTGTATTTAATTCCGATGCGATTTCAGTGATTCATCGTCAATGTGAAGGTCCAAGGAATACACTGAACCTGCAGTGGTGGATTTGAAACTAATACTGGTCTCACAGGAAAGGATCAGAGCACAGACTCTAAGAACACTCACTCTTGTTGCACTTAAAGCGGCATTGTGCCTTTTGTATTTAATTCCGATGCGATTTCTGTGTTTCATCGTCAATGTGAAGGTCCAAGGAATACATTGAACCTGCAGTGGTGTATCGGAAATTAATACTGGTCTCACAGGGAATGCTCAAAGCACCGACTGTAAGAAGAGTCTCTTTTCTTGTACTTAAGACGGCATTGTGCCTTTTGTATTTAATTCCGATGCGATTCCTGTGTTTCTTCGGCAATGTGAAGGTCCAAGGAATACATTGAAACTGCAGTGGTGTATCGGAAACTAATACTGGTCTCACAGGGAATGCTCAAAGCACAGACTGTAATAAGAGTCTGTGTTCTTGTACTTAAGGCGGCATTGTGCCTTTTGTATTAAATTCCGATGCGATTTCTGTGTTTCATCGTCAATGTGAAGGTCCAAGGAATACATTGAACCTGCAGTGGTGGATCGGAAACCAATACTGGTCTCACAGGGAATGCTCAAAGCACCGACTGTAAGAAGGGTCTCTATTCTTGTAATTAACGTGGCATTGTGCCTTTTGTATTGAATTCCGATGCGATTTCTGTGTTTCATCGTCAATGTGAAGGTCCAAGGATTGCATTGAAACTGTAGTGGTGTATCGGAAACTAATACCGGTTTCACAATGAATGCTCAAAGCACCGACAGTAAGAAGAGTCTCTATTCTTTTACTTAAGGCGGCATTGTGCCTTTTGTATTTAATTCCGATGCAATCTCTGTTTTTTATCGTCAATGTGAGGGTCCAAGGTATACTTTGAACCTGCAGTGGTGTATCGGAAAATAATACTGGGCTCACAGGAAAGTATCAAAGAATGGACTCTAAGAAGTCTCACTCTTCTTGCATTAATGCGGCATTGTGTCTTTTGTATTTAATTCCGATGTAATTTCAGTGTTTCATCGTCATTGTGTATGTCCAAGGAATACATTGAACCTGCAGTGGTGTATCAAATGGTAATACTGGTCTCACAGGGAATGCTCGAAGCAGAGACTGTAAGAAGAGTCTGTGTTCTTGTACTTAAGGCGGCATTGTGCCTTTTGTATTTAATTCCGATGCGATTTCAGTGATTCATCGTCAATGTGAAGGTCCAACGAAAACATTGAACCTGCAGTGGTGGATTTGAAACTAATACTGGTCTCACAGGGAATCCTCATAGCACCGACTGTAAAAAGAGTCTCGATTCTTGTACTTAAGGCGGCATTGTGCCTTTTGTATTTAATTCCGATGCTATTTCTGTCTTTCATCGTCAATGTGAGGGTCCAAGGAATACATTGAAATTGCAGTGGTGTATCGGAAACTAATACTGGTCTCACAGGGAATCCTCATAGCACCGACTGTAAAAAGAGTCTCTATTCTTGTACTTAAGGCGGCATTGTGCCTTTTGTATTTAATTCCGATGCTATATCTGTCTTTCATCGTCAATGTGAGGGTCCAAGGAATACATTGAACCTGCAGTGGTGTATCGGAAACTAATAAAGGGGTCACAGGGAATGCTCAAAGCACCGACGGTAAGAAGAGTCTGTATTCTGGTACTTAGGGCGGCAATGTGCCTTTTGTATTTAATTTCAATGCGATTTCTGTCTTTCATCGCCAATGTGACGGTCCAAGGAATACATTGAACCTGCAGTGGTGTATCGGAAACTAATACTGGTCTCACAGGGAATCCTCATAGCACCGACTGTAAAAAGGGTCTCTATTCTTGTACTTAAGGCGGCATTGTGCCTTTTGTATTTAATTCCGATGCTATTTCTGGCTTTCATCGTCAATGTGAGGGTCCAAGGAATACATTGAACCTGCAGTGGTGTATCGGAAACTAATAAAGGGGTCACAGGGAATGCTCAAAGCACCGACGGTAAGAAGAGTCTGTATTCTGGTACTTAGGGCGGCATTGTGCCTTTTGTATTTAATTTCAATGCGATTTCTGTCTTTGATCGCCAATGTGACGGTCCAAGGAATACATTGAACCAGCAGTGGTGGATTTAAAACTAATACTGGTCTCACAGGACAGGATCAAAGCACAGACCCTAAGAACACTCACTCTTGTTGCACTTAAGGCGGCATTGTACCTTTTGTATTTAATTCCAATGCGATTTCTGTGTTTCATCGTCAATGTGAAGGTCCAAGTAATACATTGAACCTGCAGTGGTGTATCGGAAACTAATTCTGGTCTCACAGGGAATGCTCAAAACACCGACTGTAAGAAGAGTCTCTATTCTTGTACTTAAGGCGGCATTGTGCCTTTTGTATTTAATTCCGATGCGATTTCTGTGTTTCATAGTCAATGTGAAGGTTCCTAGGAATACCTTGAACCTGCAGTGGTGTATTGGAAGCTAATACTGGTCTCACAGGGAATGCTCAAAGCACCGACTGTAAGAAGAGTCTCTATTCTTGTACTTAAGGCGCCATTGTGCCTTTTGTATTTAATTCCGATGCGATTTTTGTGATTCATCGTCAATGTGAAGGTCCAGGAAATACATTGAACCTGCAGTGGTGTATCAGAAACTAATTCTGGTCTCACAGGAAAGGATCAAAGCACAGACTCAAAGAAGTCTCACTCTTCTTGCACTTAAGGCGGCATTGTCCCTTTTGTATTTAATTCCGATGCGATTTCTGTGTTTCATCGTCAATGTGAAGGTCCAAGGAATACATTGAATCTATAGTGGTGTATCGGAAACTAATGCAGGTCTCACAGGGAATGCTCATAGCACCGACTGTAAGAAGAGTCTATATTCTTGTACTTGAAGCGGCATTGTGCCCTTTGTATTTAATTCCGATGCGATTTCTGTGTTTCGTCGTCAATGTGAAGGTCCAAGGAATACATTGAACCTGCAGTGGTGTATCGCAAACTAATACAGGTCTCACAGGAAATGCTCAAAGCACCGACTGAAAGAAGAGTCTGTATTCGTGTACTTAAGGCGGCTTAGTGCCTTTTTAGTTTAATTCCGATACGATTTCTGTCTTTTATATTCAATGTGACGGTCCAAGGAATGCATTGAACGTGCAGTGGTGTATCGGAAACTAATAATGGTCTCACAGGAAAGGATCAAAACGCAGACCCTAAGAAGTCTCACTCTTCTTGCAATTAAGTCGGCATTGTGCCTTTAGTATTTAATTCCGATGTAATTTCAGTGTTTCATCGTCAATGTGTATGTCCATGGAATACATTGAACCTGCAGTGGTGTATCGGAAACTAATACTCGTCTGACAGGGAATTCTCAAAGCACCGACTGTAAGAAGAGTCTCTACTCTTGCACTTACGGAGGCATTGTGCCTTTTGTATTAAATTCCATTGCGATTTCTGTGATTCATCGTCAATGAGAAGGTCCAAGGAATACATTGAACCTAATGTGGTGTATCTAAAGCTAATACTGGTCTCACAGGGAATGCTCGAAGCACAGACTGTAAGAAGAGTCTGTGTTCATGTACTTAAGGCAGCATTGTGCCTTTTGTATTTCATTCCGATGCGATTTCTGTGTTTCATCGTCAATGTGAAGCTCCAAGGAATACATTGAATCTGCAGTGGGGTATCGGAAACTATTACTGGTCTCACAGGGAATGCTCAAAACACCGACTGTAAGAAGAGTCTCTATTGTTGTACTTAAGGCGGAATTGTGCATTTTGTATTTAATTCCGATGCGATTTCAGTGATTCATCGTCAATGTGAAGGTCCAAGGAATACACTGAACCTGCAGTGGTGGATTTGAAACTAATACTGGTCTCACAGGAAAGGATCAGAGCACAGACTCTAAGAACACTCACTCTTGTTGCACTTAAAGCGGCATTGTGCCTTTTGTATTTAATTCCGATGCGATTTCTGTGTTTCATCGTCAATGTGAAGGTCCAAGGAATACATTGAACCTGCAGTGGTGTATCGGAAATTAATACTGGTCTCACAGGGAATGCTCAAAGCACCGACTTTAAGAAGAGTCTCTTTTCTTGTACTTAAGACGGCATTGTGCCTTTTGTATTTAATTCCGATGCGATTCCTGTGTTTCTTCGGCAATGTGAAGGTCCAAGGAATACATTGAAACTGCAGTGGTGTATCGGAAACTAATACTGGTCTCACAGGGAATGCTCAAAGCACAGACTGTAATAAGAGTCTGTGTTCTTGTACTTAAGGCGGCATTGTGCCTTTTGTATTAAATTCCGATGCGATTTCTGTGTTTCATCGTCAATGTGAAGGTCCAACGAATTCATTGAACCTGTAATGGTGTATCGGAAACTAATACTGGTCTCACAGGAAAGGATCAAAGCACTGACTCTAAGAAGTCACTCTTCTTGCAATTAAGGCGGCATTGTGCCTTTTGTATTTAATTCCAATGTAATTTCAGTGTTTGATCGTCAATGTGAATGTCCAAGGAATACATTGAACCTGCAATGGTGTATCATAAACTAATACTGGTCTCACAGGGAATGCTCAAAGCAACGACTGTAATAAGAGTCTCTACTCATTCACTTATGGCGGCATTGTGCCTTTTGTATTTAATTCCGATTCGATTTCTGTGTTTCATCGTCAATGTGAAGCTCCAAGGAATACATTGAATCTGCAGTGGTGTATCGGAAACTAATACTGGTCTCACAGGGAATGCTCAAAGCACCGACTGTAAGAAGAGTCTCTATTCTTGTACTTAAGACGCCATTGTGCCTTTTGTATTTAATTCCGATGCGATTTCTGTGATTCATCGTCAATGTGAAGGTCCAAGGAATACTTTGAACCTGCAGTGGTGTATCAGAAACTAATACTGGTCTCACAGGAAAGGATCAAAGCACAGACTCTTAGAAGTCTCACCCTTCTTGCACTTAAGGCGGCATTATCCCTTTTATATTTAATTCCGATGCGATTTCTGTGTTTCATCGTCGATGTGAAGGTCCAAGGAATACATTGAACCAGCAGTGGTGTATCAGAAGCTAATACTGGTCTCACAGGAAATGCTCATAGCACCGACTGTAAGAAGAGTCTCTATTCTTGTACGTAAGGCGGCATTGTGCCTTTTGTATTTAATTCCGAAGCGATTTCGGTGTTTCATCGTCAATGTGAATTTCCAAGGAATACATTGAACCTGCAGTGGTGTATCGCATACTAATACAGGTCTCACCGGGAATGCTCAAAGCACCGACTGTAAGTAGAGTCTGTATTCTTGTACTTAAGGCGGCTTAGTGCCTTTTGAGTTTAATTCCGATACGATTTCTGTCTTTCATATTCAATGTGACGGTCCAAGGAATGCATTGAACGTGCAGTGGTGTATCGGAACTAATACTGGTCTCACAGGAAAGGATCAAAGCACCGACTCTAAGAAGTCTCATACTTCTTGCAATTAAGGCGGCATTGTGCCTTTTGTATTTATTTCCGATGTAATTTCAGTGTTTCATTGTCAATGTGTATGTCCATGGAATACATTGAACCTGCAGTGGTGTATCGGAAACTAATACCGGTCTGACAGGGAATGCTCAAAGCAACGACAGTAAGAAGAGTCTCTACTCCCACATTTAAGGCTGCATTGTGCCTTTTGTATTTAATTCCGATGCGATTTCTGTGTTTCATCGTCAAAGTGAAGGTCAAGGAATACATTGAACCTGCAGTGGTGTATCGGAAACTAATACTATTCTCACAGGGAATGCTCAAAGCACCGACTGTAAGAAGAGTCTCTATTCTTGTACTTAAGGCGGCATTTAGCCTTTTGTATTTAATTCCGATGCGATTTCTGTGATTCATCATCAATGTGAAGGTCCAAGGAATACATTGAACCTGCAGTGTTGTATCGGAAACTAATACTGGTCTCACAGGGAATGCTCAAAGCACCGTCTGTAAGAAGAGTCTCTATTCTTGCACTTAAGGAGGCATTGTGCCTTTTGTATTAAATTGCCATGTAATTTCAGTGTTCCATCGTCAATTTGCATGTCCAAGGAATACATTGAATCTGCAGTGGTGTATCGAAAACTAATACTGCTCTCACAAGAAATGCTCAAAACACCGACTGTAAGAAGAGTCTCTATTCTTGTACTTAAGGCGGCATTGTGCCTTTTGTATTTAATTCCGATGCGATTTCTGTGTTTCATCGTCAATGTGAAGGTCTAAGGAATACATTGAACCTGCAGTGGTGTATCGGAAACTAATACTGGTCTCACAGGGAATGCACAAAACACCGACTGTAATAAGAGGCAGTATTCTTGTACTTATGGCGGCATTGGGCCTTTTGTATTTAATTCCGATGCGATTTCTGTGTTTCATCGTCAATGTGAAGGTCCAAGGAATACATTGAAACCGCAGTGGTGTATCGGAAACTAATACTGGTCTCACAGGGAATGCTAAAATCACCGAATGTAAGAAGAGTCTCTATTCTTGCACCTAAGTCGGCATTGTGCCTTTTGTATTTAATTCCGATGTAAAATCAGTGTTTCATGGTCAGTGTGTTTGTCCAAGGAATACATTGAACCAGCAGTGGTGTATCCGACACTAATACTGGTCTCACAGGGAATGCTCAAAGCACCGACTGTAAGAAGAGTCTCTATTCTTGTACTTAAGGCGGCATTGTGTCTTTTGTATTTAATTCCGATGCGATTTCTGTGTTTCATCATCAATGTGAAGGTCCAGGGAATACATTGAACCTGCAGTGGTGTATCGGAAACTAATACTGGTCTCACAGGAAATGCTCAAAGCACCGACTGTAAGAAGAGTCTGTATTCTTGCACTTAAGGCGGCATTGTGCCTTTTGTATTTAATTGCCATGTAATTTCAGTGTTACATCGTCAATGTGCATGTCCAAGGAATACATTGAACCTGCAGTGGTGTATCGGAAACTAATACTGGTCTCACAGGGAATGCTCAAATCACCGACTGTAAGAAGAGTCTCTATTCTTGTACTTAAGGCGGCATTGTGCCTTTTGTATTTAACTCCGATGCGATTTCGTGTTTCATAGTCAATATGAAGGTCCAAGGAATACATTGAACCTGCAGTGGCGTATCAGAAACTAATACTTGTCCTACAGGAAAGGATCAAAGCACAGGCCCTAAGAAGTCTCAATCTTCTTGTACTTAAGGCGTCTTTGTGCCCCTTGTATTTAATTCCGATGTAATTTCAGTCTCTCATCGTCAATGTGTATGTCCAAGGAATACATTGAACTTGCAGTGGTGTATCGGAAACTAATACTGGTTTCACAGGGAATGCTCAAAACACCGACTGTAAGTAGAGTCTGTGTACTTGTACTTATGGCGGCATTGTGCCTTTTGTATTTAATTCCGATGCGATTTCTGTGTTTCATCGACAATGTGAAGCTCCAGGTAATACATTCAACCTGCAGTGGTATATCGGAAACTAATACTGGTCTCACAGGGAATGCTTAAAGCAACGACCGTAAGAAGCGTGTCTATTCTTGTACTTAAGGCGGCATTGTGCCTTTTGTATTTAATTCCGATGCCATTTCTGTGTTTCATCGTCAATGTGAAGGCCCACGGAATACATTGAAGCTGCAGTGGTGTATCGGAAACTAATACTGGTCTCACAGGAAAGGATGCAACACAGACTCAAAAAAATCTCACTCTTCTTGCACTTAAGGCGTCATTGTGCCCTTTGTATTTAATTCCGATGTAACTACAGTGTGTCATCATCAATGTGTATATCCAAGGAAGTATATCCAAGGAATACTTTGAACCTGCAGTGGTGTATCGGAAACTAATACTGGTCTCACAGGGAATGCTCAAAGCACCGACTGTAAGAAGAGTCACTATTCTTGTACTTAAGGCGGCATTGTGCATTTTGTATTTAATTCCGATGTAATTTCTGTGTTTCATCGTCAATGTAAAGGTCCAAGGAATACATTGAACCTGCAGTTGTGTATCGGAAACTAATACTGGTCTCACAGGGAATGCTCAATGCACCGACTGTAAGAAGTGTCTATTTTCTTGTACTTATGGCGGCATTGTTCCTTTTGTATTTAATTCCGATGTAATTTCAGTGTTTCATCGTCAATGTGTATGTCCAAGGAATACATTGAACCAGCAGTGGTGTATCGGAAACTAATACTGGTCTCATTGGGACTGCTCAAAGCAGCGACTGTAAGAAGAGTCTCTATTCCTGTAATTAAGGCGGCATTCTGCCCCTTGTATTTAATTCCGACGCGATTTCTGTGTTTCATCGTCAATGTGAAGGTCCAAGGAATACATTGAAACTGCAGTGGTGTATCGGAAACTAATACTGGTGTCACAGGATAGGATCAAAGCACAGACTCTAAGAAATCTCACTCTTCTTGCACTTAAGGCGTCATTATGCCCTTTGTATTTAATTCCGATGTAATTTCAGTTTTTCATCGTCAATGTGTATGTTCAAGGAATACACTGGAACTGCAGTGGTGTATCGGAAACTAATACCGGTCTCAGAGGGAACGCTCAAATCACCGACAGTAAAAAGAGTCTCTATTCTTGTACTTAAGGCGACATTGTTCTTTTTGTATTTAATTCCGAAGCCATTTCTGTGTTTCATCGTCGATATGTATGTCCAAGGAATACATTGAACCTGCAGTGGTGTATCGGATACTAATACTGGTCCCACAGCGAATGCTCAAAGCACCGACTGTAAGAAGAGTGTCTATTCTTGTACTTAAGGCGGCATTGTGCCCTTTGTATTTAATTCCGATGCCATTTCTGTGTTTCAACGTCGATGTGAAAGTACAAGGAATACACTGAACCTGCAGTGGTGTATCGGAAACTAATACTGGTCTCACAGGGAATGCTCAAAGCACCGACTGTATTCTTGTACTTAAGGTGGCATTGTGCCTTTTGTATTTAATTCCGATGCGATTTCTGTGTTTTATCGTCAATGTGAAGGTCCAAGGAATACATTGAACCTGCATTGGTGAATCGGAAACTAATACTGGTCTCACAGGGAATGCTCAAAGCACCGACTGTAAGAAGAGTGTCTATTCTTGTACTTAAGGCGGCATTGTGCCTTTTGTATTTAATTCCGATACGATTTCTGTGTGTAATCGTCAATGTGAAGGTCCAAGGAATACATTGAACCTGCAGTGGCGTATCGGAAACTAATACGGGTCGCACTGGAAAGGATCAAAACACGGACTCTAAGAAGTCTCACTCTGCTTGTACTTAAGGCGTCATTGTGCCCTTTGTATTTAATTCCGATGTAATTTCAGTGTTTCATCGTCAATGCGTATTTCCAAGGAATACATTGAACCTGCAGTGGTGTATCGGAAACTAATACTGGTCCCACGGAGAATGCTCAAAGCACCGACAGTAAGCAGAGTCTCTATTCTTGTACTTAAGGCGGCATTGTTCCTTTGTATTTAATTCCGATGTAATTTCAGTGTTTCATCGTCAATGTGTATGTCCATGGAATACATTGAATTTGCAGTGGTGTATCGGATACTAATACTGGTCTCACAGGGAATGCTCAAAGCACAGACTGTAAGAAGAGTCTCTATTCTTGTACTTAAGGCGGCATTGTGCCTTTTGTATTTAATTCCAATGCGATTTCTGTGTTTCATCGTCAATGTGAAGGTCCAAGGAATACATTGAACCTGCAGTGGTGTATCGGAAACTAATACTGGTCTCACAGGGAATGCTCAAAGCACCGACTGTAAGTAGAGTCTGTGTTCTTGTACTTAAGGCGGCATTGTGCCTTTTGTATTTATTTCCGATACGATTTCTGTGTGTAATCGTCAATGTGAAGGTCCAAGGAATTCATTGAACCTGCAGTGGTGTATCGGAAACTAATACTGGTCTCACAGGGAATGCTCAAAGCACCGACTGTAAGTAGAGTCTGTGTTCTTGTACTTAAGGCGGCATTGTGCCTTTTGTATTTAAATACGATGCGATTTCTGTGTTTCATCGTCAATGTGAAGGTCCAAGGACTACTTTGAACCTGCAGTGGTGTATCGGAAACTAATACTGGTCTCACAAGGAAAGCTCAAAGCACCGACTGTAAGAAGAGTGTCTACTCTTGTACTTAAGGCGGCATTGTACACTTTGTATTTAATTCCTATGCCATTTCTGTGTTTCATCGTCGATGTGTATGTCCAAGGAATACATTGACCCTGAAATGGTGAACCGGATACTAATACTGGTCTCACAGGGAATGCTCAAAGCACTGACTGTAAGTAGAGTCTGTATTCTTGTACTTAAGGCGGCATTGTGCCTATTGTATTTAATTCCGATGCGATTTATGTGTTTCATCGTCAATGTGAAGGTCCAAGGAATACATTGAACCTGCAGTGGTGTATCGGAAACTAATACTGGTCTCACAGGGAATGCTCAAAGCACCGACTGTAAGAAGAGTATCTATTCTTGTACTTAAGGCGGCATTGTGCCCTTTGTATTTAATTCCCATGACATTTATGTGTTTCATCGTCGATGTGAAAGTCCAAGGAATACACTGAACCTGCAGTGGTGTATCGGAAACTAATACTGGTCTCACAGGGAATGCTCAAAGCACCGACTGTAATAAGAGTCTCTATTCTTGTACTTAAGGCGGAATTGTGCCTTTTGTATTTAATTCCGGTGCGATTTCTGTGTGTAATCGTCAATGTGAAGGTCCAAGGAATACATTGAACCTGCAGTGGCGTATCGGAAACTAATACGGGTCGCACAGGAAAGGATCAAAACACAGACTCTAAGAAGTCTCACTCTGCTTGTACTTAAGGAGTCATTGTGCCCTTTGTATTTAATTCCGATGTAATTTCAGTGTTTCATCGTCAATGCGTATTTCCAAGGAATACATTGAACCTGCAGTGGTGGATCGGAAACTAATACTGGTCTCACAGGGAATTCTCAAAGCACCGACAGTGAGAAGAGTCTCTATTCTTGTACTTAAGGCGGCATTGTTCCTTTTGTATTTAATTCCGATGTAATTTCAGTGTTTCATCGTCAATGTGTATGTCCAAGGAATACATTGAATCTGCAGTGGTGTATCGGATACTAATACTGGTCTCACAGGGAATGCTCAAAGCACAGACTGTAAGAAGAGTCCCTATTCTTGTACTTAAGGTGGCATTGTGCCTTTTGTATTTAATTTCAATGCGATTTCCATGTTTCATCGTTAATGTGAAGGTCCAAGTAAGACATTGAACCTGCAGTGGTGTATCGGAAACTAATACTGGTCTCACTGGGAATGCTCAAAGCACCGACTGTAAGTAGAGTCTGTATTCTTATACTTAAGGCGGCATTGTGCCTTTTGTATTTAATTCCGATGCAATTTCTGTGTTTCATCGTCAATGTGAAGGTCCAAGGATTACATTGAACTTGCAGTGGTGTATCGGAAACTAATACTGGTCTCACAGGGAATACTCAAAGCACCGTCTGTAAGAAGGGTCTCTATTCTTGTACTTAAGGCGGCATTTTGCCTTTTGTATTTAATTCCGATGCTATTTCTGTGTATAAACGTCAATGAGAAGGTCCAAGGAATACATTGAACCTGCAGTGGTGTATCGGAAACTAATACTGGTCTCACAGGGAATGCTAAAAGCACCGAATGTAAGAAGAGTCTCTATTCTTGCACCTATGTCGGCATTGTGCCTTTTGTATTTAATTCCGATGTAAAATCAGTGTTTCATGGTCAGTGTGTTTGTCCAAGGAATACATTGAACCAGCAGTGGTGTATCCGACACTAATACTGGTCTCACAGGGAATGCTCAAAGCACCGACTGTAAGAAGAGTCTCTATTCTTGTACTTAAGGCGGCATTGTGTCTTTTGTATTTAATTCCGATGCGATTTCTGTGTTTCATCATCAATGTGAAGGTCCAGGGAATACATTGAACCTGCAGTGGTGTATCGGAAACTAATACTGGTCTCACAGGGAATGCTCAAAGCACCGACTGTAAGAAGAGTCTCTATTCTTGCACTTAAGGCGGCATTGTGCCTTTTGTATTTAATTGCCATGTAATTTCAGTGTTACATCGTCAATGTGCATGTCCAAGGAATACATTGAACCTGCAGTGGTGTATCGGAAACTAATACTGGTCTCACAGGGAATGCTCAAATCACCGACTGTAAGAAGAGTCTCTATTCTTGTACTTAAGGCGGCATTGTGCCTTTTGTATTTAACTCCGATGCGATTTCGTGTTTCATAGTCAATATGAAGGTCCAAGGAATACATTGAACCTGCAGTGGTGTATCAGAAACTAATACTTGTCCTACAGGAAAGGATCAAAGCACAGACCCTAAGAAGTCTCAATCTTCTTGTACTTAAGGCGTCTTTGTGCCCCTTGTATTTAATTCCGATGTAATTTCAGTCTCTCATCGTCAATGTGTATGTCCAAGGAATACATTGAACTTGCAGTGGTGTATCGGAAACTAATACTGGTTTCACAGGGAATGCTCAAAACACCGACTGTAAGTAGAGTCTGTGTACTTGTACTTATGGCGGCATTGTGCCTTTTGTATTTAATTCCGATGCGATTTCTGTGTTTCATCGACAATGTGAAGCTCCAGGGAATACATTCAACCTGCAGTGGTATATCGGAAACTAATACTGGTCTCACAGGGAATGCTTAAAGCAACGACCGTAAGAAGCGTGTCTATTCTTGTACTTAAGGCGGCATTGTGCCTTTTGTATTTAATTCCCATGCCATTTCTGTGTTTCATCGTCAATGTGAAGGCCCACGGAATACATTGAAGCTGCAGTGGTGTATCGGAAACTAATACTGGTCTCACAGGAAAGGATGAAACACAGACTCAAAAAAATTTCACTCTTCTTGCACTTAAGGCGTCATTGTGCCCTTTGTATTTAATTCCGATGTAACTACAGTGTGTCATCATCAATGTGTATATCCAAGGAAGTATATCCAAGGAATACTTTGAACCTACAGTGGTGTATCGGAAACTAATACTGGTCTCACAGGGAATGCTCAAAGCACCGACTGTAAGAAGAGTCACTATTCTTGTACTTAAGGCGGCATTGTGCATTTTGTATTTAATTCCGATGTAATTTCTGTGTTTCATCGTCAATGTAAAGGTCCAAGGAATACATTGAACCTGCAGTTGTGTATCGGAAACTAATACTGGTCTCACAGGGAATGCTCAATGCACCGACTGTAAGAAGTGTCTATTTTCTTGTACTTATGGCGGCATTGTTCCTTTTGTATTTAATTCCGATGTAATTTCAGTGTTTCATCGTCAATGTGTATGTCCAAGGAATACATTGAACCAGCAGTGGTGTATCGGAAACTAATACTGGTCTCACAGGGACTGCTCAAAGCACCGACTGTAAGAAGAGTCTCTATTCCTGTAATTAAGGCGGCATTCTGCCCCTTGTATTTAATTCCGATGCGATTTCTGTGTTTCATCGTCAATGTGAAGGTCCAAGGAATTCATTGAAACTGCAGTGGTGTATCGGAAACTAATACTGGTGTCACAGGATAGGATCAAAGCACAGACTCTAAGAAGTCTCACTCTTCTTGCACTTAAAGCGTCATTGTGCCCTTTCTATTTAATTCCGATGTAATTTCAGTGTTTCATCGTCAATGTGTATGTTCAAGGAATACACTGGAACTGCAGTGGTGTATCGGAAACTAATACTGGTCTCAGAGGGAATGCTCAAATCACCGACAGTAAAAAGAGTCTCTATTCTTGTACTTAAGGCGACATTATTCTTTTTGTATTTAATTCCGAAGCCATTTCTGTGTTTCATCGTCGATATGTATGTCCAAGGAATACATTGAACCTGCAGTGGTGTATCGGATACTAATACTGGTCCCACAGCGAATGCTCAAAGCACCGA
Source organism: Schistocerca americana (assembly GCF_021461395.2). Lineage (NCBI taxonomy): Eukaryota > Metazoa > Arthropoda > Insecta > Orthoptera > Acrididae > Schistocerca > Schistocerca americana. Next base: position 727,238,000 of record NC_060123.1, on the reverse strand, counting down.
CTGTAAGAAGAGTGTCTATTCTTGTACTTAGGGCGGCATTGTGCCCTTTGTATTTAATTCCGATGCCATTTCTGTGTTTCATCGTCGATGTGAAAGTACAAGGAATACACTGAACCTGCAGTGGTGTATCGGAAACTAATACTGGTCTCACAGGGAATGCTCAAAGCACCGACTGTATTCTTGTACTTAAGGTGGCATTGTGCCTTTTGTATTTAATTCCGATGTAATTTCAGTGTTTCATCGTCAATGCGTATTTCCAAGGAATACATTGAACCTGCAGTGGTGTATCGGAAACTAATACTGGTCCCACGGAGAATGCTCAAAGCACCGACAGTAAGAAGAGTCTCTATTCTTGTACTTAAGGCGGCATTGTTCCTTTGTATTTAATTCCGATGTAATTTCAGTGTTTCATCGTCAATGTGTATGTCCATGGAATACATTGAATCTGCAGTGGTGTATCGGATACTAATACTGGCCTCACAGGGAATGCTCAAAGCACAGACTGAAAGAAGAGTCTCTATTCTTGTACTTAAGGCGGCATTGTGCCTTTTGTATTTAATTCCAATGCGATTTCTGTGTTTCATCGTCAATGTGAAGGTCCAAGGAATTCATTGAACCTGCAGTGGTGTATCGGAAACTAATACTGGTCTCACAGGGAATGCTCAAAGCACCGACTGTAAGTAGAGTCTGTGTTCTTGTACTTAAGGCGGCATTGTGCCTTTTGTATTTAAATACGATGCGATTTCTGTGTTTCATCGTCAATGTGAAGGTCCAAGGACTACTTTGAACCTGCAGTGGTGTATCGGAAACTAATACTGGTCTCACAGGGAATGCTCAAAGCACCGACTGTAAGAAGAGTGTCTACTCTTGTACTTAAGGCGGCATTGTGCACTTTGTATTTAATTCCTATGCCATTTCTGTGTTTCATCGTCGATGTGTATGTCCAAGGAATACATTGACCCTGAAATGGTGAACCGGATACTAATACTGGTCTCACAGGGAATGCTCAAAGCACTGACTGTAAGTAGAGTCTGTATTCTTGTACTTAAGGCGGCATTGTGCCTTTTGTATTTAATTCCGATGCGATTTATGTGTTTCATCGTCAATGTGAAGGTCCAAAGAATACATTGAACCTGCAGTGGTGTATCGGAAACTAATACTGGTCTCACAGGGAATGCTCAAAGCACCGACTGTAAGAAGAGTATCTATTCTTGTACTTAAGGCGGCATTGTGCCCTTTGTATTTAATTCCCATGACATTTATGTGTTTCATCGTCGATGTGAAAGTCCAAGGAATACACTGAACCTGCAGTGGTGTATCGGAAACTAATACTGGTCTCACAGGGAATGCTCAAAGCACCGACTGTAAGAAGAGTCTCTATTCTTGTAGTTAAGGCGGCATTGTGCCTTTTGTATTTAATTCCGATGCGATTTGTGTGTATAATCGTCAATGTGACGGTCCAAGGATTACATTGAACTTGCAGTGGTGTATCGGAAACTTATACTGGCCTCACAGGGAATGCTCAAAGCACCGACTGTAAGAAGAGTCTCTATTCTTGTACTTAAGGCGTCATTGTGCATTTTGTATTTAATTCCGAAGCCATTTCTGTGTTTCATCGTCAATGTGAAGGTCCAAGGATTACATTGAACTTGCAGTGGTGTATCGGAAACTAATACTGGTCTCACAGGGAATACTCAAAGCACCGTCTGTAAGAAGGGTCTCTATTCTTGTACTTAAGGCGGCAATTTGCCTTTTGTATTTAATTCCGATGCTATTTCTGTGTATAAACGTCAATGTGAAGGTCCAAGGAATACATTGAACCTGCAGTGGTGTATCGGAAACTAATACGGGTCTCACAGGGAATGCGCAAAGCACCGACTGTAAGAAGAGTGTCTATTCTTGTACCTAAGGCGGCATTGTGCCCTATGTATTTAATTCCGATGCCATTTCTGTGTTTCATCGTCGATGTGAAAGTCCAAGAAATACACTGAACCTGCAGAGGTGTATCGGAAACTAATACTGGTCTCACTGGGAATGCTCAAAGCACCGACTGTAAGTAGAGTCTGTATTCTTATACTTAAGGCGGCATTGTGCCTTTTGTATTTAATTCCGATGCAATTTCTGTGTTTCATCGTCAATGTGAAGGTCCAAGGATTACATTGAACTTGCAGTGGTGTATCGGAAACTAATACTGGTCTCACAGGGAATACTCAAAGCACCGTCTGTAAGAAGGGTCTCTATTCTTGTACTTAAGGCGGCAATTTGCCTTTTGTATTTAATTCCGATGCTATTTCTGTGTATAATCGTCAATGTGACGGTCCAAGTTATACATTGAACCTGCGGTGGTGAATCGGAAACTAATACTGGCCTCACAGGGAATGCTCAAAGCACCGACTGTAAGAAGAGTCTCTATTCTTGTAGTTAAGGCGGCATTGTGCCTTTTGTATATAATTCCGATTCGATTTCTGTGTTTCATCGTCAATGTGCAGGTCCAAGGTGTACATTGAACCAGCAGTGGTGTATCAGAAACTAATACAGGTCTCACAGGGCCTGCTCAAACCACTGACTGTAAGAAGAGTCTCTATTCTTGTTCTTATGGCGGCATTCTGCCCTTTGTATTTAATTCCGATGCGATTTCTGTGTTTCATCGTCAATGTGAAGGTCCAAGGATTACATTGAAACTGCAGTGTTGAATCGGAAACTAATACTGGTGTCACAGGATAGGATCAAAGCTCAGTCTCTAAGAAGTCTCACTCTTCTTGCACTTAAGGCGGCATTCTGCTCTTTGTATTTAATTCCGATGCGATTTGTGTGTATAATCGTCAATGTGAATGTCTATGGAATACATTGAACCTGCAGTGGTGTATCGGATATTAATACTGGTCTCTCAGGGAATGCTCAAAGCACCGACAGTAAGAAGAGTCTCTATTGTTGTACCTAGGACTTCATTGTGCCTTTTGTATTTAATTCCAATGCGATTTCTGTGTTTCATCGTCAATGTGAAGGTCCAAGGAATACAATGAACCTGCAGTGGTGTATCGGAAACTAATACTGGTCTCACAGGGAATGCTCAAAGCACCGACCGTAAGTAGAGTCTGTATTCTTGGACCTAAGGCGGCATTGTGCCGTTTGTATTTAATTCCGATGCGATTTCTTTGTTTCATCGTCAATGTGAAGGTCCAAGGGATACATTGAACCTCCAGTGGTGTATCGGAAACTAATACTGGTCTCACAGGGAATGCTCAAAGCACCGACTGTAAGAAGAGTCTCTATTCTTGTACTTAAGGCGGCATTGTGCCTTTTGTATTTAATTCCGTTGCGATTTCTGTGTATAATCGTCAATGTGAAGGTGCAAGGAATACATTAACCTGCAGTGGTGTATCGTAAACTAATACTGGTCTCACAGGGTATGCTCAAAGCACCGACTGTAAGAAGAGTCTCTATTCTTGTACTTAAGGCGGCATTGCGCCTTTTGTATTTAATTCCGATGCGAATTCTGTCTTTCATCGTCAATGTGAAGGTTCAAGGAATACATTGAACCTGCAGTGGTGTATCGGAAACTAATACTGGTCTCACAGGGAATGCTCAAAGCACCGACTGTAAGAAGAGTGTCCATTCTTGTAATTAAGGCGGCATTGTGCCCTTTGTATTTCATTCCGATGCCATTTCTGTGTTTCATCGTCAATGTGAAGGTCCAAGGTATACATTGAACCTGCAGTGGTGAATCGGAAACTAATACTGGTCTCACAGGGAATGCTCAAAGCACCGACTGTAAGTAGAGTCTGTATTCTTGTACTTAAGGCGGCATTGAGCCTTCTGTATTTAATTCCGATGCGATTTCTGTGTTTCATCGTCAATGTGAAGGTTCAAGGAATACAGTGAACCTGCAGTGGTGTATCAGAAACTAATACTGGTCTCACAAGGAATGCTCAAAGCACCGACTGTAAGAAGGATCTCTATTCTTGTACTTAAGGCGGCATTGTTCCTTTCTGTATTAAATTCCGATGCTATTTCTGTGTTTCATCGTCAATTTGCAGGTCCACGGAATTCATTGAACCTGCAGTGGTGTATCGGAATCTAATACTTGTCTCACAGGGAATGCTCAAAGCACCGACTGTAAGAAAAGTCTCTATTCTTGTACTTAAGGCGGCATTGGGCCTTTTGTATTTGATTCCATGCGATTTCTGTCTTTCATCGTCAATGTGAAGGTCCAAGGAATACATTGAAACTGCAGTGTTGTGTCGGAAACTAATACTGGTGTCACAGAATACGACCAAAGCACAGTCTCTAAGAAGTCTCACTCTTCCTGCACTTAAGGCGTTATTGTGCCCTTTCTAATTAATTCGGATGTAATTTCAGTGTTTCATTGTCAATGTGTATGTTCAAGGAATACATTGAACCTGCAGTGGTGTATCGGAAACTAATACTGGTCTCACAGGGAATACTTGACGCACCGGCTGTGAGAATAATTTTTATTCTTGTACTTAAGGCGGCATTGTGCATTTGGTATATAATTCTGATGCGATTTCTGTGTTTGATCGTCAATGTGAAGGTTTAAGAAATACATTGAACTTGCAGTGGTTTATCGGAAACTAATACTGGTCTCACAGGGAATGCACAAAGCACCGACTGTAAGAAGAGTCTCTATTCTTGTACTTAAGGCGGCATTGGGCCTTTAGTATTTAATTCCGATGCGATTTCTGTGTTTCATCGTCAATGTGAAGGACCAAGGAGTACATTGAACCAGCAGTGGTGTATCGGAAACTAATATTGGTCTCACAGGGTATGCTCAAAGCACCGACTGTAAGAAGAGTCTCTATTCTTGTACTTTAGGCGGCATTGCGCCTTTTGTATTTAATTCCGATGCTATTTCTGTGAATAATCGTCAATGTGAATGTCCAAGGAATACATTGAACCTGCAGTGGTGTATCAGAAACTAACACTGGTCTCACAGGGAATGCTCAAAGCACCGACTGTAGGAAGAGTGTCTATTCTTGTACTTAAGGCGGCATTCTGCCTTTTGTATTTAATTCCGATGCCATTTCTGTGTTTCATCGTCGATGTGAAAGTCAAGGAATACACTGAACCTGCAGTGGTGTATCGGAAACTAATACTGGTCCCACAGGGAATGCTCAAAGCACCGACTGTAAGAAGAGTTTCTAATCTTGTACTTAAGGCGGCATTGTGCCTTTTGTATTTAATTCCGACGCGATTTCTGTGTTTCATCGTCAATGTGAAGGTCCAAGGTATACATTGAAGCTGCAGTGGTGAATCGGAAACTAATACTGGTCTCACAGGGAATGCTCAAAGCACCGACTGTAAGTAGAGTCTGTATTCTTGTACTTAAGGCGGCATTGAGCCTTCTGTATTTAATTCCGATGCGATTTCTGTGTTTCATCGTCAATGTGAACGTCCAAGGAATACATTGAACCTGCAGTGGTGTATCAGAAACTAATACTGGTCTCACAAGGAATGCTCAAAGCACCGACTGTAAGAAGGGTCTCTATTCTTGTACTTAAGGCGGGATTGTGCCTTTTGTATTTAATTCCGACGGGATTTCTGTGATTCATTGCCAATGTGAAGGTCCAAGGAATACATTGATCCTACAGTGTTGTATCGGAAACCAATACAAGTCTCACAGGGAATGCTCAAAGCAACGACTGTAAGAAGAGTGTCTATTCTTGTGCTTAAGGCGGCAATGTGCACTTTGTATTTAATTCCGATGTAATTTCAGTGTTTCATCGTCAATGCGTATTTCCAAGGAATACATTGAACCTGCAGTGTAGTATCGGAAACTAACACTGGCCTCACAGGGAATGCTCAAAGCACCGACAGTGAGAACAGTCTCTATTCTTGTACTTAAGGTGGCATTGTGCCTTTTGTATTTAATTCCGATGCAATTTCTGTGTATAATCGTCAATGTGAAGGTCCAAGGAATACATTGAACCTGCAGTGGTGTATCGGAAACTAATACTTGTCTCACAGGGAATGCTCAAAACACCGACTGTAAGAAGAGTCTCTATTCCTGTAATTAAGGCGGCATTCTGCCCCTTGTATTTAATTCCGATGCGATTTCTGTGTTTCATCGTCAATGTGAAGGTCCAAGGAATACATTGAAACTGCAGTGTTGTGTCGGAAACTAATACTGGTGTCACAGAATACGATCAAAGCACAGTCTCTAAGAAGTCTCACTCTTCCTGCACTTAAGGCGTTATTGTGCCCTTTCTATTTAATTCCGATGTAATTTCAGTGTTTCATTGTCAATGTGTAAGTTCAAGGAATACATTGAACATGCAGTGGTGTATCGGAAACTAATACTGGTCTCACAGGGAATACTCGACGCACCGGCTGTGAGAATAATCTCTATTCTTGTACTTAAGGCGGCATTGTGCATTTGGTATATAATTCCGATGCGATTTCTGTGTTTGAGCGTCAATGTGAAGGTTTAAGAAATACATTGAACTTGCAGTGGTTTATCGGAAACTAATACTGGTCTCACAGGGAATGCTCAAAGCACCGACTGTAAGAAGAGTCTCTATTCTTGTACTTAAGGCGGCATTGGGCCTTTAGTATTTAATTCCGATGCGATTTCTGTGTTTCATCGTCAATGTGAAGGACCAAGGAGTACATTGAACCAGCAGTGGTGTATCGGAAACTAATACAGGTCTCACAGGGACTGCTCAAACCACCGACTGTAAGAAGAGTTTCTATTCTTGTACTTATGGCGGCATTCTGCCCTTTGTATTTAATTCCGATGCGATTTCTGTGTTTCATCGTCAATGAGTATGTTCAAGGAATACATTGAACCTGCAGTGGTGTATCGGAAACTGATAATAGTCTCACAGGGAATACTCGACGCACCGGCTGTGAGAATAGACATTATTCTTGTACTTAAGGCGGCATTGTGCCTTTGGTATTTAATTCCGATGCGATTTCTGTGTTTCATCGTCAATGTGAATGTCTAAGGAATACATTGAAGCTGCAGTGGTGTATCGGATATTAATACTGGTCTCTCAGGGAATGCTCAAAGCACCGACTGTAAGAAGAGTCTCTATTGTTGTACTTAGGGCTTCATTGTGTCTTTTGTACTTAATTCCGATGCGATTTCTGTTTCATCGTCAATGTGAAGGTCCAAGGAATACATCAGACCTGCAGAGGTGTATCGGAAACTAATACTGGTATCAGAGGGAATGCTCGAAACACCGACAGTAAGAAGAGTCTCTATTCTTGTACTTAAGGCGACATTGTTCCTTTTGTATTTAATTCCGTTGTAATATCAGTCTTTCATCGTCAATGTGTATGTCCAAGGAATACATTGAACCTGCAGTGGTGTATCGGATACTAATACTGGACTCACAGGGAATGCTCAGAGCACCGACTGTAAGAAGAGTCTCTATTCTTGTACTTAAGGCGGCATTGTGCCTTTTTGTATTTAATTCCGATGCGATTTCTGTGTTTCATCGTAAATTTGACGGTCCAAGGAATACATTGAACCTGCAGTGGTGTATCGGAAACTAATACTGGTCTCACAGGGGATGCTCATAGCACCGACTGTAAGAAGAGTGTCTATTCTTGTACTTAAGGCGGCATTGTGCCCTTTGTATTCAATTCCGATGCCATTTCCGTGTTTCATTGTCTATGTGTATGTGCAAGGAATACATTGAACCTGAAGTGGTGTACCGGATACTAATACTGGTCTCACAGGGAATGCTCAAGCACCGACTGTAAGAAGAGTCTCTATTCTTGTACTTAAGGCGGCATTGTGCCGTTTTGTAATTAATTCCGATGCGATTTCTGTGTTTCATCGTCAATTTGAAGGTCCAAGGAATACATTGAAACTGCAGTGGTGGATCGGAAACTAATACTGGTCTCACAGGGAATGCTCAAAGCACCGACTGTAAGTAGAGTCCATAGTCTTGTACTTAAGGCGGCATTGTGCCTTTTGTATTTAATTCCGATGCGATTTCTGTTTTTCATCGTCAATGTGAAGGTCCAAGGAATACATTGAACCTGCAGTGTTCTATCGGAAACCAATACTGGTCTCACAGGGAACGCTCAGAGCACCGACTGTAAGAAGAGTGTGTATTCTTGTACTTAACGCGGCATTGTGCCCTTTGTATTTAATTCCGATGTAATTTCAGTGTTTCATCGTCAATGCGAATTTCGAAGGAATACATTGAACCTGCAGTTGTGTATCGGAAACTAATACTGGTCTCACATGGAATGCTCAAAGCACCGACAGTGAGAAGAGTCTCTATTTTTGTACTTAAGGCAGCATTGTTCCTTTTGTATTTAAATCCGATGTAATTTCAGTGTTTCATCGTCAATGTGTATGTCCAAGGAATACATTGAATCTGCAGTGGTGTATCGGATACTAATACTGGTCTCACAGGGAATGCTCAAAGCGCAGACTGTAAGAAGAGTCTCTATTCTTGTACTTAAGGTGGCATTGTGCCTTTTGTATTTAATTCCAATGCGATTTCTGTGTTTCATCGTCAATGTGAAGGTCCAAGGAATACATTGATCCTGCAGTGGTGTATCGTAAACTAATAATGATCTCACAGGAATGCTCAAAGCACCGACTGTAAGTAGAGTCTGTATTCTTGTACTTAAGGCGGCATTGTGCCTTTTGTATTTAATTCCGATGCGATTTCTGTGTATAATCGCCAATGTGAAGGTCCAAGGAATACATTGAACCTGCAGTGGTGTATCGGAAACTAATACTGGTCTCACAGGGAATGCTCAAAGCACCGACTGCAAGAAGAGTCTCTATTCTTGTACTTAAGGCGGGATTGGGCCTTTTGTATTTAATTCCGATGCGATTTCTGTCTTTCTTCGTCAATGTGAAGGTCCAAGAAATACATTGAACCGGCAGTGGTGTATCGGAAACTAATACTGGTCTCACAGGGAATGCTCAAATCACCGACTGTAAGAAGAGTGTCTATTCTTGTACTTAAGGCGGCATTGTGCCCTTTGTATTTAATTCCGATGCGATTTCTGTCTTTCATCGTCAATGTGAAGGTCCAAGAAATACATTGAACCGGCAGTGGTGTATCGGAAACTAATACTGGTCTCACAGGGAATGCTCAAATCACCGACTGTAAGAAGAGTGTCTATTCTTGTACTTAAGGCGGCATTGTGCCCTTTGTATTTAATTCCGATGCCATTTCTGTGCTTCATCGTCGATGTGAAAGTCCAAGGAATACACTGAACCTGCAGTGGTGTATCGGAAACTAATACTGGTCTCACAGGGAATGCTCAAAGCACCAACTGTAAGAACAGTCTCTATTCTTGTACTTAAGGCGGCATTGTGCCTTTTGTATTTAATTCCGATGCGATTTCTATGTATAATCGGCAATGTGAAGATCCAAGGTATACATTGAACCTGCAGAGGTGAATCGGAAACTAATACTGGTCTCACAGGGAATGCTCAAAGCACCGACTGTAAGAAGAGTCTCTATTCTTGTAGTTAAGGCGGCATTGTGCCTTTTGTATTTAATTCCGATGCGAGTTCTGTGTTTCATCGTCAATGTGAAGGTCCAAGGAGTACATTGAACCAGCAGTGGTGTATCGGAAACTAATACAGGTCTCACAGGGACTGCTCAAACCACCGACTGTAAGAAGAGTCTCTATTCATGTACTTATGGCGGCATTGTGCCCTTTGTATTTAATTCCGATGCGATTTCTGTGTTTCATCGTCAATGTGAAGGTCCAAGGAATACATTAAAACTGCAGTGGTGTATCGGAAACTAATACTGGTCTCACAAGGAATGCTCAAAGCACTGACTGTAAGAAGAGTCTCTATTCTTGTACTTAAGGCGGCATTGTTCCTTTCTGTATTTAATTCCGATGCTATTTCTGTGTTTCATCGTCAATTTGCAGGTCCAAGGAATAAATAGAAACTGCAGTGGTGTATCGGAAACTAATACTGGTCTCACAGGGAATGCTCAAAGCACCGACTGTAAGTAGAGTCCGTATTCTTGTACTTAAGGCGGCATTGTGCCTTTTGTATTTCTTCCGATGCGATTTCTGTTTTTCATCGTCAATGTGAAGGTCCAAGGAATACATTGAACCTGCAGTGTTGTATCGGAAACCAATACTTGTCACACAGGGAATGCTCAAAGCAACGACTGTAAGAAGAGTGTCTATTCTTGTACTTAAGGCGGCATTGTGCCCTTTGTATTTAATTCCGATGTAATTTCAGTGTTTCATCGTCAATGCGTATTTCCAAGGAATACATTGAACCTGCAGTGGTGTATCGGAAACTAATACTGGTCTCACAGGGAATGCTCAAAGCACCGACTGTAAGTAGAGTCCGTATTCTTGTACTTAAGGCGGCATTGTGCCATTTGTATTTAATTCCGATGCGATTTCTGTTTTTCATCGTCAATGTGAAGGTCCATGGAATACATTGAACATGCAGTGTTGTATCGGAAACCAATACTGGTCTCACAGGGAATGCTCAAAGCAACGACTGTAAGAAGAGTGTCTATTCTTGTGCTTAAGGCGGCATTGTGTCCTTTGTATTTAATTCCGGTGTAATTTCAGTGTTTCATCGTCTATGCGTATTTCCAAGGAATACATTGAACCTGCAGTGTAGTATCGGGAACTAATACTGGTCTCACAGGGAATGCTCAAAGCACCGACAGTGAGAAGAGTCTCTGTTCTTGTACTTAAGGTGGCGTTGTGCCTTTTGTATTTAATTTCGATGCAATTTCTGTGTATAATCGTCAATGTGAAAGTCCAAGGAATACATTGAACCTGCAGTGGTGTATCGGAAACTAATACTGGTCTCACAGGGAATGGTCAAAGCACCGACTGTAAGAAGAGTCTCTATTCTTGTACTTAAGGCGGCATTGGGCCTTTTGTATTTGATTCCGATGCGATTTCTGTCTTTCATCGACAATGTGAAGGTCCAAGAAATACTTTGAACCTGCAGTGGTGTATCGGAAACTAATACTGGTCTCACAGGGAATGCTCAAAGCACCGACTGTAAGAAGAGTCTCTATTCTTGTACTTAAGGCGGCATTGTGCCTTTTTGTATTTAATTCCGATGCGATTTCTGTGTCTCATCGTCAATGTGAAGGTCCAAGGAGTACATTGAACCTGCAGTGGTGTATCAGAAACTAATACTGGTCTCACAGGGAATGCTCAAAGCACCGATTGTAAGAAGAGTGTCTATTCTTGTACGTAAGGCGGCATTGTGCCTTTTGTATTTAATTCCGATGCCATTTCTGTGTTTCATCGTCGTTGTGAAAGTCAAGGAATACACTGAACCTGCAGTGGTGTATCGGAAACTAATACTGGTCCCACACTGAATGCTCAAAGCACCGACTGTAAGAAGAGTTTATAATCTTGTACTTAAGGCGGCATTGTGCCTTTTGTATTTAATTCCGATGCGATTTCTGTGTTTCATCGTCAATGTGAAGGTCCAAGGAATACATTGAACGTGGAGTTGTGTATAGGAAACTAATACTGGTCTCACAAGGAATGCTCAAAGCACCGACTGTAAGAAGAGTCTCTATTCTTGTACTTAAGGCGGCTTTGTTCCTTTCTGTATTTAATTCCGATGCTATTTCTGTCTTTCATCGTCAATTTGCAGGTCCAAGGAATACATAGAAACTGCAGTGGTGTATCGGAAACTAATACTGGTCTCACAGGGAATGCTCAAAGCACCGACTGTAAGTAGAGTCTGTATTCTTGTACTTAAGGCGGCATTGTGCCTTTTGTATTTAATTCCGATGCGATTTCTGTTTTTCATCGTCAATGTGAAGGTCCAAGGAATACTTTGAACCTGCAGTGTTGTATCGGAAACCAATACTGGGCTCACAGGGAATGCTCAAAGCAACGATTGTAAGAAGAGTGTCTATTCTTGTACTTAAGGCGGCATTGTGCCCTTTCTATTTAATTGCGATGTAATTTCAGTGTTTCATCGTCAATGCGTATTTCCAAGGAATACATTGAACCTGCAGTGGTGTATCGGAAACTAATACTGGTCTCACAGGGAATGCTCAAAGCACCGACTGTAAGTAGAGTCCGTATTCTTGTACTTAAGGCGGCATTGTGCCTTTTGTATTTAATTCCGATGCGATTTCTGCTTTTCATCGTCAATGTGAAGGTCCAAGGAATACATTGAACCTGCAGTGTTGTATCGGAAACCAATACTGGTCTCACAGGGAATGCTCAAAGCAACGACTGTAAGAAGAGTGTCTACTCTTGTGCTTAAGGCGGCATTGTGCCCTTTGTATTTAATTCAGATGTAATTTCAGTGTTTCATCGTCAATGCGTATTTCCAAGGAATACATTGAACCTGCAGTGGTGGATCGGAAACTAATACTGGTCTCACAGGGAATGCTCAAAGCAACGACTGTAAGAAGTGTGTCTACTCTTGTACTTATGGCGGCATTGTGCCCTTTGTATTTAATTCCGATGTAATTTCAGTGTTTCATTGTCAATGCGTATGTTCAGGGAATACATTGAACCTGCAGTGGTGTATCGGAAACTAATACTGGTCTCACAGGGATTACTCGACGCATCGGCTGTGAGAATAGACATTATTCTTGTACTTAAGGCGGCATTGTGCCTTTGGTATTTAATTCCGATGTGATTTCTGTGTTTCATCGTCAATGTGAATGTCTAAGGAATACATTGAAGCTGCAGTGGTGTATCGGATATTAATACTGGTCTCTCAGGGAATGCTCAAAGCACCGACTGTAAGAAGAGTCTCTATTGTGTTACTTAGGGCTTCATTGTGCCTTTTGTACTCAATTCCGATGCGATTTCTGTTTCATCGTCAATGTGAAGGTCCAAGGAATACATTAGACCTGCAGAGGTGTATCGGAAACTAATACTGGTATCAGAGGGAATGCTCGAAACACCGACAGTAAGAAGAGTCTCTATTCTTGTACTTAGGCGACATTGTTCCTTTTGTATTTAATTCCGTTGTTATTTCAGTCTTTCATCGTCAATGTGTATGTCCAAGGAATACACTGAACCTGCAGTGGTGTATCGGATACTAATACTGGACTCACAGGGAATGCTCAAAGCACCGACTGTAAGAAGAGTCTCTATTCTTGTACTTAAGGCGGCATCGTGCCTTTTTGTATTTAATTCCGATGCGATTTCTGTGTTTCATCGTCAATGTGACGGTCCAAGGAATACATTGAACCTGCAGTGGTGTATCGGAAACTAATACTGGTCTCACAGGGAATGCTCATAGCACCGACTGTAAGAAGAGTGTCTAGTCTTGTACTTAAGGCGGCATTGTGCCCTTTGTATTTAATTCCGATGCCATTTCCGTGTTTCATCGTCTATGTGTATGTCCAGGGAATACATTGAGCCTGAAGTGGTGTACCGGATACTAATACTGGTCTCACAGGGAATGCTCAAAGCACCGACTGTAAGAAGAGTCTCTATTCTTGTACTTAAGGCGGCATTGTGCCGTTTTGTAATTAATTCCGATGCGATTTCTGTGTTACATCGTCAATTTGAAGGTCCAAGGAATACATAGAAACTGCAGTGGTGTATCGGAGACTAATACTGGTCTCACAGGGAATGCTCAAAGCACCGACTGTAAGTAGAGTCCGTATTCTTGTACTTAAGGCGGCATTGTGCCTTTTGTATTTAATTCCGATGCGATTTCTGTTTTTCATCGTCAATGTGAAGGTCCAAGGAATACATTGAACCTGCAGTGTTGTATCGGAAACGAATACTGGTCTCACAGGGAATGCTCAAAGCAACGACTGTAAAAAGAGTGTCTATTCTTGTACTTAAGGCGGCATTGTGCCCTTTGTATTTAATTCCGATGTAATTTCAGTGTTTCATCGTCAATGCGTATTTCCAAGGAATACATTGAACCTGCAGTGGTGTATCGGAAACTAATACTGGTCTCACAGTGAATACTCGACGCACCGGCTGTGAGAATAGTCTCTATTCTTGTACTTAAGGCGGCATTGTGCCTTTGGTATATAATTCCGATGCGATTTCTGTGTTTTATCGTCAATGTGAAGGTCCAAGAAATACATTGAACCTGCAGTGGTTTATCGGAAACTAATACTGGTCCCACAGGGAATGCTCAAAGCACCGACTGTAAGAAGAGTCTCTATTCTTGTACTTATGGCGGCATTCTGCCCATTGTATTTAATTCCGATAGGATTTCTGTGTTTCATCGTCAATGAGAAGGTCCAAGGAATACATTGAACCTGCAGTGGTGTATCGGAAACTTATACTGGTCTCACAGGGAATGCTCAAAGCACCGATTGTAAGAAGAGTCTCTATTCTTGTACTTAAGGCGGCATTGTGCCTTTTGTATTTAATTCCGATGCTAATTCTGTGTATAATCGCCAATGTGAAGGTCCAAGGAATACATTGAACCTGCAGTGGTGTATCGGAAACTAATACTGGTCTCACAGGGAATGCTCAAAGCACCGACTGCAAGAAGAGTCTCAATTCTTGTACTTAAGGCGGCATTGGGCCTTTTGTATTTAATTCCGATGCGATTTCTGTCTTTCATCGTCAATGTGAAGGTCCAAGAAATTCATTGAACCTGCAGTGTTGTATCGGAAACCAATACTGGTCTCACAGGGAATGCTCAAAGCAACGACTGTAAGAAGAGTGTCTATTCTTGTACTTAAGGCGGCATTGTGCCCTTTCTATTTAATTGCGATGTAATTTCAGTGTTTCATCGTCAATGCGTATTTCCAAGGAATACATTGAACCTGCAGTGGTGGATCGGAAACTAATACTGGTCTCACAGGGAATGCTCAAAGCACCGACTGTAAGAAGAGTGTCTACTCTTGTACTTATGGCGGCATTGTGCCCTTAGTATTTAATTCCGATGTAATTTCAGTGTTTCATTGTCAATGCGTATGTTCAAGGAATACATTGAACCTGCAGTGGTGTATCGGAAACTAATACTGGTCTCACAGGGAATACTCGACGCATCGGCTGTGAGAATAGACATTATTCTTGTACTTAAGGCGGCATTGTGCCTTTGGTATTTGATTCCGATGTGATTTCTGTGTTTCATCGTCAATGTGAATGTCTAAGGAATACATTGAAGCTGCAGTGGTGTATCGGATATTAATACTGGTCTCTCAGGGAATGCTCAAAGCACCGACTGTAAGAAGAGTCTCTATTGTTGTACTTAGGGCTTCATTGTGCCTTTTGTACTTAATTCCGATGCGATTTCTGTTTCATCGTCAATGTGAAGGTCCAAGGAATACATTAGACCTGCAGAGGTGTATCGGAAACTAATACTGGTATCAGAGGGAATGCTCGAAACACCGACAGTAAGAAGAGTCTCTATTCTTGTACTTAGGCGACATTGTTCCTTTTGTATTTAATTCCGTTGTTATTTCAGTCTTTCATCGTCAATGTGTATGTCCAAGGAATACACTGAACCTGCAGTGGTGTATCGGATACTAATACTGGACTCACAGGGAATGCTCAAAGCACCGACTGTAAGAAGAGTCTCTATTCTTGTACTTAAGGCGGCATCGTGCCTTTTTGTATTTAACTCCGATGCGATTTCTGTGTTTCATCGTCAATGTGACGGTCCAAGGAATACATTGAACCTGCAGTGGTGTATCGGAAACTAATACTGGTCTCAGACTGAATGCTCAAGACACCGACAGTAAGAAGAGTCTCTATTCTTGTACTTAAGGCTACATTGTTCCTTTTGTATTTAATTCCGATGTAATTTCAGTGTTTCATCGTCAATGTGTATGTCCAAGGAATACATTGAACCTGCAGTGGTGTATCGGATACTAATACTGGTCTCACAGGGAATGCTCAAAGCACCGACTGTAAGTAGAGTCTGTATTCTTGTACTTAAGGCGGCATTGTGCCTTTTTGTAATTTAATTCCGATGCGATTTCTGTGTTTCATCGTCAATGTGAAGGTCCAAGGAATACATTGAACCTGCAGTGGTGTATCGGAAACTAATACTGGTCTCACAGGGAATGCTCAAAGCACCGACTGTAAGAAGAGTGTCTATTCTTGTACTTAAGGCGGCATTGTGCACTTTGTATTTAATTTCGATGCCATTTCTGTATTTTATCGTCGATGTGTATGTCTAAGGAATACATTGAACCTGAAGTGGTGTACCGGATACTAATACTGGTCTCATAGGGAATGCTCAAAGCACTGACTGTAAGTAGAGCCTGTATTCTTGTACTTAAGGCGGCATTGTGCCTTTTGTATTTAATTCCGATGCGATTAATGTGTTTCATCGTCAATGTGAAGGTCCAAGGAATACATTGAACCTGCAGTGGTGTACCGGATACTAATACTGGCCTCACAGGGAATGCTTAAAGCACCGACTGTAAGAAGAGTCTCTATTCTTGTACTTAAGGCGGCATTGTGCATTTTTGTATTTAATTCCGATGCGATTTACGTGTTTCATCGTCAATTTGAAGGTCCAAGGAATACATTGAACCTGCAGTGGTGTATTGGAAACTAATACTGGCTCACAGGGAATGCTCAAAGCACCGACTGTAAGTAGAGTCTGCATTCTTGCAGTTAAGGCGGCGTTGTGCCTTTCGTATTTAATTCGATGCGATTTCTGTTTTTCATCGTCAATGTGAAGGTCCAAGGAATACATTGAACCTGCAGTGTTGTATCGGAAACCAATACTGGTCTCACAGGAATTGCTCAAAGCACCGACTGTAAGAAGAGTGTCTATTCTTGTACATAAGGCGGCATTGTGCCCTTTGTATTTAATTCCGATGTAATTTCAGTGTTTCAGCGTCAATGCGTATTTCCAAGGAATACATTGAACCTGCAGTGGTGTATCGGAAACTAATACTGGTCTCAGAGGGAATGCTCAAAGCACCGACAGTGACAAGAGTCTCTATTCTTGTACTTAAGGCGGCATTGTTCCTTTTGTATTTAATTCCGATGTAATTTCAGTGTTTCATCGTCAATGTGTATGTCCAAGGAATACTTTGAATCTGCAGTGGTGTATCGGATACTAATACTGGTCTCACAGGGAATGCTCAAAGCACAGACTGTAAGAAGGGTCTCTATTCTTGTACTTAAGGCGGCATTGTGACTTTTGTATTTAATTCCAATGCGATTTCTGTGTTTCATCGTCAATGTGAAGGTCCAAGGAATACATTGAAGCTGCAGTGGTGTATCGGAAAGTAATACTGGTCTCTCAGGGAATGCTCAAAGCACCGAATGTATGTAGAGTCTGTATTCTTGTACTTAAGGCGGGATTGTGCATTTTGTATTTAATTCCGATGCGATTTCTGTGTTTCATCGTCAATGTGAAGGTCCAAGAAATTCATTGAACCTGCAGTGTTGTATCGGAAACCAATACTGGTCTCACAGGGAATGCTCAAAGCAACGACTGTAAGAAGAGTGTCTATTCTTGTACTTAAGGCGGCATTGTGCCCTTTCTATTTAATTGCGATATAATTTCAGTGTTTCATCGTCAATGCGTATTTCCAAGGAATACATTGAACCTGCAGTGGTGGATCGGAAACTAATACTGGTCTCACAGGGAATGCTCAAAGCACCGACTGTAAGAAGAGTGTCTACTCTTGTACTTATGGCGGCATTGTGCCCTTAGTATTTAATTCCGATGTAATTTCAGTGTTTCATTGTCAATGCGTATGTTCAAGGAATACATTGAACCTGCAGTGGTGTATCGGAAACTAATACTGGTCTCACAGGGAATACTCGACGCATCGGCTGTGAGAATAGACATTATTCTTGTACTTAAGGCGGCATTGTGCCTTTGGTATTTGATTCCGATGTGATTTCTGTGTTTCATCGTCAATGTGAATGTCTAAGGAATACATTGAAGCTGCAGTGGTGTATCGGATATTAATACTGGTCTCTCAGGGAATGCTCAAAGCACCGACTGTAAGAAGAGTCTCTATTGTTGTACTTAGGGCTTCATTGTGCCTTTTGTACTTAATTCCGATGCGATTTCTGTTTCATCGTCAATGTGAAGGTCCAAGGAATACATTAGACCTGCAGAGGTGTATCGGAAACTAATACTGGTATCAGAGGGAATGCTCGAAACACCGACAGTAAGAAGAGTCTCTATTCTTGTACTTAGGCGACATTGTTCCTTTTGTATTTAATTCCGTTGTTATTTCAGTCTTTCATCGTCAATGTGTATGTCCAAGGAATACACTGAACCTGCAGTGGTGTATCGGATACTAATACTGGACTCACAGGGAATGCTCAAAGCACCGACTGTAAGAAGAGTCTCTATTCTTGTACTTAAGGCGGCATCGTGCCTTTTTGTATTTAATTCCGATGCGATTTCTGTGTTTCATCGTCAATGTGACGGTCCAAGGAATACATTGAACCTGCAGTGGTGTATCGGAAACTAATACTGGTCTCAGACTGAATGCTCAAGACACCGACAGTAAGAAGAGTCTCTATTCTTGTACTTAAGGCTACATTGTTCCTTTTGTATTTAATTCCGATGTAATTTCAGTGTTTCATCGTCAATGTGTATGTCCAAGGAATACATTGAACCTGCAGTGGTGTATCGGATACTAATACTGGTCTCACAGGGAATGCTCAAAGCACCGACTGTAAGTAGAGTCTGTATTCTTGTACTTAAGGCGGCATTGTGCCTTTTGTAATTTAATTCCGATGCGATTTCTGTGTTTCATCGTCAATGTGAAGGTCCAAGGAATACATTGAACCTGCAGTGGTGTATCGGAAACTAATACTGGTCTCACAGGGAATGCTCAAAGCACCGACTGTAAGAAGAGTGTCTATTCTTGTACTTAAGGCGGCATTGTGCACTTTGTATTTAATTTCGATGCCATTTCTGTATTTTATCGTCGATGTGTATGTCTAAGGAATACATTGAACCTGAAGTGGTGTACCGGATACTAATACTGGTCTCATAGGGAATGCTCAAAGCACTGACTGTAAGTAGAGCCTGTATTCTTGTACTTAAGGCGGCATTGTGCCTTTTGTATTTAATTCCGATGCGATTAATGTGTTTCATCGTCAATGTGAAGGTCCAAGGAATACATTGAACCTGCAGTCGTGTACCGGATACTAATACTGGCCTCACAGGGAATGCTTAAAGCACCGACTGTAAGAAGAGTCTCTATTCTTGTACTTAAGGCGGCATTGTGCATTTTTGTATTTAATTCCGATGCGATTTACGTGTTTCATCGTCAATTTGAAGGTCCAAGGAATACATTGAACCTGCAGTGGTGTATTGGAAACTAATACTGGCTCACAGGGAATGCTCAAAGCACCGACTGTAAGTAGAGTCTGTATTCTTGCAGTTAAGGCGGCGTTGTGCCTTTCGTATTTAATTCGATGCGATTTCTGTTTTTCATCGTCAATGTGAAGGTCCAAGGAATACATTGAACCTGCAGTGTTGTATCGGAAACCAATACTGGTCTCACAGGAATTGCTCAAAGCACCGACTGTAAGAAGAGTGTCTATTCTTGTACATAAGGCGGCATTGTGCCCTTTGTATTTAATTCCGATGTAATTTCAGTGTTTCACCGTCAATGCGTATTTCCAAGGAATACATTGAACCTGCAGTGGTGTATCGGAAACTAATACTGGTCTCAGAGGGAATGCTCAAAGCACCGACAGTGACAAGAGTCTCTATTCTTGTACTTAAGGCGGCATTGTTCCTTTTGTATTTAATTCCGATGTAATTTCAGTGTTTCATCGTCAATGTGTATGTCCAAAGAATACTTTGAATCTGCAGTGGTGTATCGGATACTAATACTGGTCTCACAGGGAATGCTCAAAGCACAGACTGTAAGAAGGGTCTCTATTCTTGTACTTAAGGCGGCATTGTGACTTTTGTATTTAATTCCAATGCGATTTCTGTGTTTCATCGTCAATGTGAAGGTCCAAGGAATACATTGAAGCTGCAGTGGTGTATCGGAAAGTAATACTGGTCTCTCAGGGAATGCTCAAAGCACCGAATGTATGTAGAGTCTGTATTCTTGTACTTAAGGCGGCATTGTGCCTTTTGTATTTAATTCCGATGCGATTTCTGTGTTTCATCGTCAATGTGAAGGTCCAAGGAATACATTGAACCTGCAGTGGTGTATCGGAAACTAATACTAGTCTCACAGGGAATGCTCAAAAGAACCGACTGTAAGAAGAGTCTCTATTCTTGTACTTAAGGCGGCATTGTGCTTTTGTATTTAATTCCGATGCTATTTCTGTGTATAATCGTCAATGTGAAGGTCCAAGGAATACATTGAACCTGCAGTGGTGTATCTGAAACTAATACTGGTCTCACAGGGAATGCTCAAAGCACCGACTGTAAGATGAGTGTCTATTCTTGTACTTAAGGCGGCATTGTGCCCTTTGTATTTAATTCCGATGCCATTTCTGTGTTTCATCGTCGATGTGAAAGTCCAAGGAATACACTGAACCTGCAGTGGTGTATCGGAAACTAATACTTGTCTCACAGGGAATGCTCAAAGCACCGACTGTAAGAAGAGTCTCTATTCTTGTACTTAAGGCGACATTGTGCCTTTTGTATTTAATTCCGATGCGGTTTCGGTGTATAATCATCAATGTGAAGGTCCAAGGTATACATTGAACCTGCAGTGGTGAATCGGAAACTAATACTGGTCTCACAGGGAATGCTCAAAGCACCGACTGTAAGAAGAGTCTCTATTCTTGTAGTTAAGGCGGCATTGTGCCTTTGTTATTTAATTCCGATGCGATTTCTGTGTTTCATCGTCAATGTGAAGGGACAAGGAGTACATCGAACCAGCAGTGGTGTATCGGAAACTAATACAGGTCTCACAGGTACTGCTCAAACCACCGACTGTAAGAAGAGTCTCTATTCTTGTACATATGGCGGCATTCTGCCCTTTGTATTTATTTCCGATGCGATTTCTGTGTTTAATCGTCAATGTGAAGGTCCAAGGAATACATTGAAACTGCAGTGTTTATCGAAAACTAATACTGGTGTCACAGGATAGGATCAAAGCACAGACTCTAAGAAGTCTCACTCTTCTTGCACTTAAGGCGTTATTGTGCCCTTTGTATTTAAATCCGATGTAATTTCAGTGATTCATCGCCAATGTGTAGGTTCAAGGAATACATTGAACCTGCAGTGGTGTATCGGAAACTAATACTGGTCTCACAGGGAATACTCGACGCACCGGCTGTGAGAATAGTATCTATTCTTGTACTTATGGCGGCATTGTGCATTTGGTATATAATTCCGATGCGATTTCTGTGTTTCATCGTCATTTTGAATGTCTAAGGAATACATTGAACCTGCAGTGGTGTATCGGATATTAATACTGGTCTCTCAGGGAATGCTCAAAGCACCGACTGTAAGAAGAGTCTCTATTGTTGTACATAGGGCTTCATTGTGCTTTTTGTATTTAATTCCGATGCGATTTCTGTGTTTCATCGTCAATGTGAAGGTCCAATGAATACATTGGACCTGCAGTGGTGTATCGGAAACTAATACTGGTGTCAGAGGGAACGCTCAAAACACCGACAGTAAGAAGAGTGTCTATTCTTGTCCTTAAGGCGACATTGTTCCTTTTGTATTTAATTCCGATGCGATTTCTGTGTTTCATCGTC
Source organism: Schistocerca americana (assembly GCF_021461395.2). Classification (NCBI taxonomy): domain Eukaryota; kingdom Metazoa; phylum Arthropoda; class Insecta; order Orthoptera; family Acrididae; genus Schistocerca; species Schistocerca americana. Next base: position 727,216,436 of record NC_060123.1, on the reverse strand, counting down.
AATGTGAAGGTCCAAGGAATACATTGAACTTGCAGTGGTGTATCAGACACTAATACTGGTCTCACAGGGAATGCTCAAAGCACCGACTGTAAGAAGAGTGTCTATTCTTGTACTTAATGCGGCATTGTGCCCTTTGTATTTAATTCCGATGTAATTTCAGTGTTTCATCGTCAATGCGTATTTCCAAGGAATACATTGAACCTGCAGTGGTGTATCGGAAAATAATACTGGTCTCACTGGGAATGCTCAGAGAACCGACAGGAAGAAGAGTCTCTATTCTTGTACTTAAGGCGGCATTGTTCCTTTTGTATTTAATTCCGATGTAATTTCAGTGTTTCATCGTCAAAGTGTATGTCCTAGGAATACATTGAATCTGCAGTGGTGTATCGGATACTAATACTGGTCTCACAGGGAATGCTCGAAGCACCGACTGTAAGAAGAGTCTCTATTCTTGTACTTACGGCGGCATTTTGCCTTTTGTATTTAATTCCGATGCGATTTCTGTCTTTCATCGTCAATGTGAAGGTCCAAGGAATACATTGAACCTGCAGTGGTGTATCGGAATCTAATACTGGTCTCACAGGGAATGCTCAAAGCACCGACTGTTAGAAGAGTGTCTATTCTTGTACATAAGGCGGCATTGTGGCCTTTGTATTTAATTCCGATGCCATTTCTCTGTTTCATCGTCGATGTGAAAGTCCGAGGAATACACTGAACCTGCAGTGGTGTATCGGAAACTAATACTGGTCTCACAGGGAATGATCAAAGCACCGACTGTAAGAAGAGTCTGTATTCTTGTACTCAAGGCGGCATTGTGCCTTTTGTATTTAATTCCGATGCGATTTCTGTGTTTCATCGTCAATGTGAAGGTCCAAGGAATACATTGAACCTGCAGTGGTGTATCGGAACCTAATACTGGTCTCACAGGGAATGCTCAAAGCACCGACTGTAAGTAGAGTCTGTATTCTTGTACTTAAAGCGGCATTGTGCCTTTTGTATTTAATTCCGATGCGATTTCTGTGTTTCATCGTCAATGTGAAGGTCCAAGGAATACATTGAACCTGCAGTGGTGTATCGGAAACTAATACTGGTCTCACAGGGAATGCTCAAAAGAACCGAATGTAAGAAGAGTCTCTATTCTTGTACTTAAGGCGGCATTGTGCCTTTTGTATTTAATTCCGATGCTATTTCTGTGTATAATCGCCAATGTGAAGGTCCAAGGAATACATTGAACCTGCAGTGGTGTATCGGAAACTAATACTGGTCTCACAGGGAATGCTCAAAGCACCGACTGTAAGAAGAGTCTCTATTCTTGTACTTAAGGCGGCATTGGGCTTTTTGTATTTAATTCCGATGCGATTTCTGTCTTTCATCGTCAATGTGAAGGTCCAAGAAATACATTGAACCTGCAGTGGTGTATCGGAAACTAATACTGGTCTCACAGGGAATGCTCAAAGCACCGACTGTAAGAAGAGTGTCTATTCTTGTACTTAAGGCGGCATTGTGCCCTTTGTATTTAATTCCGATGCCATTTCTGTGTTTCATCGTCGATGTGAAAGTCCAAGGAATACACTGAACCTGCAGTGGTGTATCGGAAACTAATACTTGTCTCACAGGGAATGCTCAAAGCACCGACTGTAAGAAGAGTCTCTATTCTTGTACTTAAGGCGACATTGTGCCTTTTGTATTTAATTCCGATGCGATTTCAGTGTATAATCGACAATGTGAAGGTCCAAGGTATACATTGAACCTGCAGTGGTGAATCGGAAACTAATACTTGTCTCACAGGGAATGCTCAAAGCACCGACTGTAAGAAGAGTCTCTATTCTTGTAGTTAAGGCGGCATTGTGCCTTTGTTATTTAATTCCGATGCGATTTCTGTGTTTCATCGTCAATGTGAAGGAACAACGAGTACATCGAACCAGCAGTGGTGTATCGGAAACTAATACAGGTCTCACAGGTACTGCTCAAACCACCGACTGTAAGAAGAGTCTCTATTCTTGTACATATGGCGGCATTCTGCCCTTTGTATTTATTTCCGATGCGATTTCTGTGTTTAATCGTCAATGTGAAGGTCCAAGGAACACATTGAAACTGCAGTGTTTATCGGAAACTAATACTGGTGTCACAGGATAGGATCAAAGCACAGACTCTAAGATGTCTCACTCTTCTTGCACTTAAGGCGTTATTGTGCCCTTTGTATTTAATTCCGATGTAATTTCAGTGATTCATCGTCAATGTGTATGTTCAAGGAATACATTGAACCTGCAGTGGTGTATCGGAAAATAATACTGGTCTCACTGGGAATGCTCAGATAACCGACAGTAAGAAGAGTCTCTATTCTTGTACTTAAGGCGGCATTGTTCCTTTTGTATTTAATTCCGATGTAATTTCAGTGTTTCATCGTCAAAGTGTATGTCCAAGGAATACATTGAATCTGCAGTGGCGTATCGGATACTAATACTGGTCTCACAGGGAATGCTCGAAGCACCGACTGTAAGAAGAGTCTCTATTCTTGTACTTAAGGCGTCATTTTGCCTTTTGTAATTAATTCCGATGCGATTTCTGTGTATAATCGTCAATGTGAATGTCCAAGGAATACATTGACCTGCAGTGGTGTATCGGAAACTAATACTGGTCTCACAGGGAATGCTCAAAGCACCGACTGTAAGAAGAGTCTCTATTCTTGTACTTAAGGCGGCATTGTGCCTTTTGTATTTAATTCCGATGCGATTTCTGTGTATAATCGTCAATGTGAAGGTCCAAGGCATACATTGAACCTGCAGTGGTGAATCGGAAAGTAATACTGGTCTCACAGGGAATGCTCAAAGCACTGACTGTAAGTGGAGTCTGTATTCTTGTACTTAAGGCGGCATTGTGCCTTTTGTATTTAATTCCGATGCGATTTCTGTGTTTCATCGTCAATGTGAAGGTCCAAGGAATACATTGAACCAGCAGTGGAGTATCGGAAACTAATACTGGTCTCACAGGGAATGCTCAAAGCACCGACTGTAAGAAGAGTGTCTATTCTTGTACTTAAGGCGGCATTGTGCCCCGTTGTATTTAATTCTGATGCGATTTCTGTGTGTTATCGTCAATGTGAAGTTCCAAGGTATACATTGAACCTGCAGTGGTGAATCGGAAACTAATACTGGTCTCACAGGGAATGGTCAAAGCACCGACTGTAAGAAGAGTCTCTATTCTTGTACTTAAGGCGGCAATGTGCCTTTTGTATTTAATTCCGATGCGATTTCTGTGTATAATCGTCAATGTGAAGGTCCAAGGTATACATTAAACCTGCAGTGGTGAATCGGAAACAAATACTGGTCTCACAGGGAATGCTCAAAGCACCGACTGTAAGAAGAGTCTCTATTCTTGTACTTAAGGCGACATTGTGCCTTTTGTATTTAATTCCGATGCTATTTCTGTGTATAATCGTCAATGTGAAGGTCCAAGGAATACATTGAACCTGCAGTGGTGTATCGGAAACTAATACTGGTCTCACAGGGAATGCTCAAAGCACCGACTGTAAGAAGAGTCTCTATTCTTGTACTTAAGGCGGCATTGGGCTTTTTGTATTTAATTCCGATGCGATTTCTGTCTTTCATCGTCAATGTGAAGGTCCAAGAAATACATTGAACCTGCAGTGGTGTATCGGAAACTAATACTGGTCTCACAGGGAATGCTCAAAGCACCGACTGTAAGAAGAGTGTCTATTCTTGTACTTAAGGCGGCATTGTGCCCTTTGTATTTAATTCCGATGCCATTTCTGTGTTTCATCGTCGATGTGAAAGTCCAAGGAATACACTGAACCTGCAGTGGTGTATCGGAAACTAATACTTGTCTCACAGGGAATGCTCAAAGCACCGACTGTAAGAAGAATCTCTATTCTTGTACTTAAGGCGACATTGTGCCTTTTGTATTTAATTCCGATGCGATTTCAGTGTATAATCGACAATGTGAAGGTCCAAGGTATACATTGAACCTGCAGTGGTGAAACGGAAACTAATACTGGTCTCACAGGGAATGCTCAAAGCACCGACTGTAAGAAGAGTCTCTATTCTTGTAGTTAAGGCGGCATTGTGCCTTTGTTATTTAATTCCGATGCGATTTCTGTGTTTCATCGTCAATGTGAAGGAACAACGAGTACATCGAACCAGCAGTGGTGTATCGGAAACTAATACAGGTCTCACAGGTACTGCTCAAACCACCGACTGTAAGAAGAGTCTCTATTCTTGTACATATGGCGGCATTCTGCCCTTTGTATTTATTTCCGATGCGATTTCTGTGTTTAATCGTCAATGTGAAGGTCCAAGGAACACATTGAAACTGCAGTGTTTATCGGAAACTAATACTGGTGTCACAGGATAGGATCAAAGCACAGACTCTAAGAAGTCTCACTCTTCTTGCACTTAAGGCGTTATTGTGCCCTTTGTATTTAATTCCGATGTAATTTCAGTGATTCATCGTCAATGTGTATGTTCAAGGAATACATTGAACCTGCAGTGGTGTATCGGAAAATAATACTGGTCTCACTGGGAATGCTCAGATAACCGACAGTAAGAAGAGTCTCTATTCTTGTACTTAAGGCGGCATTGTTCCTTTTGTATTTAATTCCGATGTAATTTCAGTGTTTCATCGTCAAAGTGTATGTCCAAGGAATACATTGAATCTGCAGTGGTGTATCGGATACTAATACTGGTCTCACAGGGAATGCTCGGAGCACCGACTGTAAGAAGAGTCTCTATTCTTGTACTTAAGGCGTCATTTTGCCTTTTGTATTTAATTCCGATGCGATTTCTGTGTATAATCGTCAATGTGAATGTCCAAGGAATACATTGACCTGCAGTGGTGTATCGGAAACTAATACTGGTCTCACAGGGAATGCTCAAAGCACCGACTGTAAGAAGAGTCTCTATTCTTGTACTTAGGGCGGCATTGTGCCTTTTGTATTTAATTCCGATGCGATTTCTGTGTATAATCGTCAATGTGAAGGTCCAAGGCATACATTGAACCTGCAGTGGTGAATCGGAAAGTAATACTGGTCTCACAGGGAATGCTCAAAGCACTAACTGTAAGTGGAGTCTGTATTCTTGTACTTAAGGCGGCATTGTGCCTTTTGTATTTAATTCCGATGCGATTTCTGTGTTTCATGGTCAATGTGAAGGTCCAAGGAATACATTGAACCAGCAGTGGAGTATCGGAAACTAATACTGGTCTCACAGGGAATGCTCAAAGCACCGACTGTAAGAAGAGTCTCTATTCTTGTACTTAAGGCGTCATTTTGCCTTTTGTATTTAATTCCGATGCGATTTCTGTGTATTATCGTCAATGTGAAGGTCCAAGGTATACATTGAACCCGCAGTGGTGAATCGGAAACTAATACTGGTCTCACAGGGAATGGTCAAAGCACCGACTGTAAGAAGAGTCTCTATTCTTGTACTTAAGGTGGCATTGAGCCTTTTGTATTTAATTCCGATGCGATTTCTGTGTTTCATCGTCAATGTGAAGGTCCAAGGAATACATTGGACCTGCAGTGGTGTATCGGAAACTAATACTGGTCTCAGAGGGAATGCTCAAAGCACCGACTGTAAGAAGGGTGTCTATTCTTCTACTTAAGGCGGCATTGTGCCCTTTGTATTTAATTCCGATGCCATTTCTGTGTTTCATCGTCTATGTGTATGTCCAAGGAATTCATTGAACCTGAAGTGGTGTACCGTATACTAATACTGGTCTCACAGGGATTGCTCAAAGCACCGACTGCAAGAAGAGTCTCTATTCTTGTACTTAAGGCGGCATTGTGCCTTTTTGTATTTAATTCCGATGCGATTTCTGTGTTTCATCGTCAATGTGAGGGTCCAAGGAATACATTGAACCTGCAGTGGTGTATCGGAAACTGATACTGGTCTCACAGGGAATTCTCAAAGCACCGACTGTAAGTAGAGTCCGTATTCTTGTACTTAAGGCGGCATTGTGCCTTTTGTATTTAATTCCGATGCGATTTCTGTTTTTCATCGTCAATGTGAAGGTCCAAGGAATACATTGAACCCGCAGTGGTGTATCGGACACCAATACTGGTCTCACAGGGAATGCTCAAAGCACCGACTGTAAGAAGAGTCCCTATTCTTGTACTTAAGGCGGCATTGGGCCTGTTGTATTTAATTCCGATGCGATTTCTGTCTTTCATCGTCAATGTGAAGGTCCAAGGAATACGTTGAACCTGCAGTGGTGTATCGGAATCTAATACTGGTCTCACAGGGAGTGCTCAAAGCACCGACTGTAAGAAGAGTGTCTATTCTTGTACCTAAGGCGGCATTGTGCCTTTGTATTTAGTTCCTAATGCCATTTCTGTGTTTCATCGTCGATGTGAAAGTCCGAGGAATACACTGAACACGCAGTGGTGTATCGGAAACTAATACTGGTCTGACAGGGATTGTTCAAAGCGCCGACTGTAAGAAGAGTCTCTATTCTTGTACTTAAGGCGGCATTGTACCTTTTGTATTTAATTCCGATGCGATTTCTGTGTTTCATCGTCAATCTGAAGGTCCAACAATTACATTGGACCTGCAGTGGTGTATCGGAAACTAATACTGGTCTCAGAGGGAATGCTCAAAACACCGACAGTAAGAAGAGTGTCTATTCTTGTACTTAAGGCGCCATTGTTCCTTTTGTATTTAAATCCGATGTAATTTCAGTGTTTCATCGTCAATGTGTACGTCCAAGGAATACATTAAACCTGCAGTGGTGTATCGGATACTAATACTGGTCTCACAGGGAATGCTCAAAGCACCGACTGTAAGAAGAGTCTCTATTCTTGTACTTAAGGCGGCATTGTGCCTTTTGTATTTAATTCCGATGCGATTTCTGTGTTTCATCGTCAATATGAAGGTATAAGGAATACATTGAACCTGCAGTGGTGTATCGGAAACTAACACTGGTCTCACAGGGAATGCTCAAAGCACCGACTGTAAGAAGAGTGTCTATTCTTGTACTTAAGGCGGCATTTTGCACTTTGTATTTAATTCCGATGCCATTTCTGTGTTCCATCGTCGATGTGTATTTCCAAGGAATACATTGAACCTGAAGTGGTGTACCGGATACTAATACTGGTCTCACAGGGAATGCTCAAAGCACTGACTGTAAGTAGAGCCTGTATTCTTGTACTTAAGGCGGCATTGTGCCTTTTGTATTTAATTCCGATGCGATTTATGTGTTTCAACGTCAATGTGAAGGTCCAAGGAATACATTGAACCTGCAGTGGTGTATCGGAAACTAATACTGGTCTCACAGGGAATGCTCAAAGCACCGACTGTAAGAAGAGTGTCTATTCTTGTACTTTAGGCGGCATTGTGCCCTTTGTATTGAATTCTGATGCCATTTCTGTGTTTCATCGTCTATGTGTATGTCCAAGGAATACATTGAACCTGAAGTGGTGTACCGGATACTAATACTGCTCTCACAGGGAATGCTCAAAGCACCGACTATAAGAAGAGTCTCTATTCTTGTACTTAAGGCGGCATTGTGCCTTTTTGTATTTAATTCCGATGCGATTTCTGTGTTTCATCGTCAATTTGAAGGTCCAAGAAATACATTGAACCTGCAGTGGTGTATCGGAAACTAATACTGGTCTCACAGGGAATCCTCAAATCACCGACTGTAAGTAGAGTCCGTATTCTTGTACTTAAGGCGGCATTGTGCCTTTTGTATTTAATTCCGATGCGATTTCTGTTTTTCATCGTCAATGTGAAGGTCCAAGGAATTCATTGAACCGGCAGTGTTGTATCGGAAACCAATACTGGTCTCACAGGGAATGCTCAAAGCACCGACTGTAAGAAGAGTGTCTATTTTTGTACTTATGGCGGCATTGTGCCCTTTGTATTTAATTCCGATGTAATTTCAGTGTTTCATTGTCAATGCGTATTTCCAAGGAATACATTGAACCTGCAGTGGTGTATCGGAAACTAATACTGGTCTCACAGGGAATGCTCAAAGCACCGACAGTGAGAAGAGTCTCTATTCTTGTACTTAAGGCGGCATTGTTCCTTTTGTATTTAATTCCGATGTAATTTCAGTGTTTCATCGTCAATGTGTATTTTCAAGGAATACATTGAATCTGCAGTGGTGTATCGGATACTAATACTGGTCTCACAGGGAATGCTCAAAGCACAGACTGTAAGAAGAGTGTCTATTCTTGTACATTAGGCGGCATTGTGCCCTTTGTTTTGAATTCCGATGCCATTTCTGTGTTTCATCGCCTATGTGTATGTCCAAGGAATACATTGAAGCTGAAGTGGTGTACCGGATACTAATACTGCTCTCACAGGGAATGCTCAAAGCACCGACTGTAAGAAGAGTTTATAATCTTGTACTTAAGGCGGCATTGTGCCTTTTGTATTTAATTCCGATGCGATTTCTGTGTTTCATCGTCAATGTGAAGGTCCAAGGTATACATTGAACCTGCAGTGGTGAATCGGAAACTAATACTGGTCTCACAGGGAATGCTCAAAGCACCGACTGTAAGTAGAGTCTGTATTCTTGTACTTAAGGCGGCATTGAGCCTTTTGTATTTAATTCCGATGCGATTTCTGTGTTTCATTGTCAATGTGAAGGTCCAAGGAATACATTGAACGTGCAGTGGTGTATCGGAAACTAATACTGGTCTCACAAGGAATGCTCAAAGCACCGACTGTAAGAAGAGTCTCTATACTTGTACTTAAGGCGGCATTGTTCCTTTCTTTATTTAATTCCGATGCTATTTCTGTGTTTCATCGTCAATTTGCAGGTCCAAGGAATACATAGAAACTGCAGTGGTGTATCGGAAACTAATACTGGTCTCACAGGGAATGCTCAAAGCACCGACTGTAAGTAGAGTCTGTATTCTTGTACTTAAGGCGGCATTGTGCCTTTTGTATTTAATTCCGATGCGATTTCTGTTTTTCATCGTCAATGTGAAGGTCCAAGGAATACATTGAACCTGCAGTGTTGTATCGGAAACCAATACTGGTCTCACAGGGAATGCTCAAAGCAACGACTGTAAGAAGAGTGTCTATTCTTGTACTTAAGGCGGCATTGTGCCCTTTGTATTTAATTGCGATGTAATTTCAGTGTTTCATCGTCAATGCGTATTTCCAAGGAATACATTGAACCTGCAGTGGTGTATCGGAAACTAATACTGGTCTCACAGGGAATGCTCAAAGCACCGACTGTAAGTAGAGTCCGTATTCTTGTACTTAAGGCGGAATTGTGCCTTTTGTATTTAATTCCGATGCGATTTCTGCTTTTCATCGTCAATGTGGAGGTCCAAGGAATACATTGAACCTGCAGTGTTGTATTGGAAACCAATACTGGTCTCACAGGGAATGCTCAAAGCAACGACTGTAAGAAGAGTTCTCTATTCTTGTGCTTAAGGCGGCATTGTGCCCTTTGTATTTAATTCCGATGTAATTTCAGTGTTTCATCGTCAATGCGTATTTCCAAGGAATACATTGAACCTGCAGTGGTGGATCGGAAACTAATACTGGTCTCACAGTGAATGCTCAAAGCACCGACTGTAAGAAGAGTGTCTATTCTTGTACTTATGGTGGCATTGTGACCTTTGTATTTAATTCCGATGTAATTTCAGTGTTTCATTGTCAATGCGTATGTTCAAGGAATACATTGAACCTGCAGTGGTGTATCGGAAACTAATACTGGTCTCACAGGGAATACTCGACGCATCGGCTGTGAGAATAGACATTATTCTTGTACTTAAGGCGGCATTGTGCCTTTGGTATTTAATTCCGATGTGATTACTGTGTTTCATCGTCAATGTGAATGTCTAAGGAATACATTGAAGCTGCAGTGGTGTATCGGATATTAATACTGGTCTCTCAGGGAATGCTCAAAGCACCGACTGTAAGAAGAGTCTCTATTGTTGTACTTAGGGCTTCATTGTGCCTTTTGTACTTAATTCCGATGCGTTTTCTGTTTCATCGTCAATGTGAAGGTCCAAGGAATACATTAGACCTGCAGAGGTGTATCGGAAACTAATACTGGTATCAGAGGGAATGCTCGAAACACCGACAGTAAGAAGAGTCTCTATTCTTGTACTTAGGCGACATTGTTCCTTTTGTATTTAATTCCGTTGTAATTTCAGTCTTTCATCGTCAATGTGTATGTCCAAGGAATACATTGAACCTGCAGTGGTGTATCGGATACTAATACTGGACTCACAGGGAATGCTCAAAGCACCGACTGTAAGAAGAGTGTCTATTCTTGTACTTAAGGCGGCATTGTGCCCTTTGTATTTAATTCCGATGCCATTTCCGTGTTTCATCGTCTATGTGTATGTCCAAGGAATACATTGAGCCTGAAGTGGTGTACCGGATACTAATACTGGTCTCACAGGGAATGCTCAAAGCACCGACTGTAAGAAGAGTCTCTATTCATGTACTTAAGGCGGCATTGTGCAGTTTTGTAATTAATTCCGATGCGATTTCTGTGTTTCATCGTCAATTTGAAGGTCCAAGGAATACATAGAAACTGCAGTGGTGTATCGGAAACTAATACTGGTCTCACAGGGAATGCTCAAAGCACCGACTGTAAGTAGAGTCCGTATTCTTGTACTTAAGGCGGCATTGTGCCTTTTGTATTTAATTCCGATGCGATTTCTGTTTTTCATCGTCAATGTGAAGGTCCAAGGAATACGTTGAACCTGCAGTGTTGTATCGGAAACCAATACTGGTCTCACAGGGAATGCTCAAAGCAACGACTGTAAAAAGAGTGTCTATTCTTGTACTTAAGGCGGCATTGTGCCCTTTGTATTTAATTCCGATGTAATTTCAGTGTTTCATCGTCAATGCGTATTTCCAAGGAATACATTGAACCTGCAGTGGTGTATCGGAAACTAATACTAGTCTCACAGGGAATGCTCAAAGCACCGACTGTAAGTAGAGTCCGTATTCTTGTACTTAAGGCGGCATTGTGCCTTTTGTATTTAATTCCGATGCGATTTCTGTTTTTCATCGTCAATGTGAAGGTCCAAGGAATACATTGAACCTGCAGTGTTGTATCGAAAACCAATACTGGTCTCACAGGGAATGCTCAAAGCAACGACTGTAAAAAGAGTGTCTATTCTTGTGCTTAAGGCGGCATTGTGCTCTTTGTATTTAATTCCGATGTAATTTCAGTGTTTCATCGTCAATGCGTATTTCCAAGGAATACATTGAACCTGCAGTGTAGTATCGGAAACTAATACTGGTCTCACAGGGAATGCTCAAAGCACCGACAGTGAGAAGAGTCTCTATTCTTGTACTTAAGATGGCATTGTGCCTTTTGTATTTAATTCCGATGCAATTTCTGTGTATAATCGTCAATGTGAAGGTCCAAGGAATACATTGAACCTGCAGTGGTGTATCGGAAACTAATACTGGTCTCACAGGGAATGCTATAAGCACCGACTGTAAGAAGAGTCTCTATTCTTGTCCTTATGGCGGCATTCTGCCCTTTGTATTTAATTCCGATGCGATTTCTGTGTTTCATCGTCAATGTGAAGGTCCAAGGAATACATTGAAACCGCAGTGTTGTATCGGAAACTAATACTGGTGTCACAGGATACGATCAAAGCACAGTCTCTAAGAAGTCTCACTCTTCTTGCACTTAAGGCGTTATTGTGCCCTTTGTATTTAATTCCGATGTAATTTCAGTGTTTCATCGTCAATGTGTATGTTCAAGGAATACATTGAACCTGCAGTGGTGTATCGGAAACTAATACTGGTCTCACAGTGAATACTCGACGCACCGGCTGTGTGAATAGTCTCTATTCTTGTACTTAAGGCGGCATTGTGCCTTTGGTATATAGTTCCGATGCGATTTCTGTGTTTGATCGTCAATGTGAAGGTCCAAGAAATACATTGAACCTGCAGTGGTTTATCGGAAACTAATACTGGTCTCACAGGGAATGCTCAAAGCACCGACTGTAAGAAGAGTCTCTATTCTTGTACTTATGGCGGCATTCTGAACATTGTATTTAATTCCGATAGGATTTCTGTGTTTCATCGTCAATGTGAAGGCCCAAGGAATACATTGAAACTGCAGTGTTGTATCGGAAACTAATACTGGTGTCACAGGATAGGATCAAAGCACAGTCTCTAAGAAGTCTCACTCTTCTTGCACTTAAGGCGTTATTGTGCCCTTTGTATTGAATTCCGATGTAATTTCAGTGTTTCATAGTCAATGAGTATGTTCAAGGAATACATTGAACCTGCAGTGGTGTATCGGAAACTAATACTGGTCTCACAGGGAATACTCGACGCACCGGCTGTGAGAATAGACATTATTCTTGTACTTAAGGCGGCATTGTGCCGTTTTGTAATTAATTCCGATGCGATTTCTGTGTTTCATCGTCACTTTGAAGGTCCAAGGAATACATTGAAACTGCAGTGGTGTTTCGGAAGCTAATACTGGGCTCACAGGGAATGCTCATAGCACCGACTGTAAGTAGAGTCCGTATTCTTGTACTTAAGGCGGCATTGTGCCTTTTGTATTTAATTCCGATGCGAATTCTGTTTTTCATCGTCAACGTGAAGGTCCAAGGAATACATTGACCCTGCAGTGTTCTATCGGAAACCAATACTTGTCTCACAGGGAATGCTCAGAGCACCGACTGTAAGAAGAGTGTCTATTCTTGTACTTAACGCGGCATTGTGCCCTTTGTATTTAATTCCGATGTAATTTCAGTGTTTCATCGTCAATGCGAATTTCAAAGGAATACATTGAACCTGCAGTGGTGTATCGGAAACTAATACTGGTCTCACAGGGAATGCTCAAAGCACCGACAGTGAGAAGAGTCTCTATCCTTGTACTTAAGGCAGCATTGTTCCTTTTGTATTTAAATCCGATGTAATTTCAGTGTTTCATCGTCAATGTGTATGACCAAGGAATACATTGAATCTGCAGTGGTGTATCGGAAACTAATACTGGTCTCACAGGGAATGCTCAAAGCACCGACTGCAAGAAGAGTCTCTATTCTTGTACTTAAGGCGGCATTGGGCCTTTTGTATTTAATTCCGATGCGATTTCTGTCTTTCATCGTCAATGTGAAGGTCCAAGAAATTCATTGAACCTGCAGTGGTGTATCGGAAACTAATACTGGTCTCACAGGGAATGCTCAAAGCACCGACTGTAAGAAGAGTGTCTATTCTTGTACTTAAGGCGGCATTGTGCCCTTTGTATTTAATTCCGATGCCATTTCTGTGCTTCATCGTCGATGTGAAAGTCCAAGGAATACACTGAACCTGCAGTGGTGTATCGGAAACTAATACTGGTCTCACAGGGAATGCTCAAAGCACCTACTGTAAGAAGAGTCTCTATTCTTGTACTTAAGGCGGCATTGTGCCATTTGTATTTAATTCCGATGCGATTTCTATGTATAATCGTCAATGTGAAGATCCAAGGTATACATTGAACCTGCAATGGTGAATCGGAAACTAATACTGGTCTCACAGGGAATGCTCAAAGCACCGACTGTAAGAAGAGTCTCTATTCTTGTAGTTAAGGCGGCATTGTGCCTTTTGTATTTAATTCCGATGCGAGTTCTGTGTTTCATCGTCAATGTGAAGGTCCAAGGAGTACATTGAACCAGCAGTGGTGTATCGGAAACTAATACAAGTCTCACAGGGACTGCTCAAACCACCGACTGTAAGAAGAGTGTCTATTCTTGTACTTAAGGCGGCATTGTGCCCTTTGTATTTAATTCCCATGCGATTTGTGTGTTTCATCGTCAATGTGAAGGTCCAATGAATACATTGGACCTGCAGTGGTGTATCGGAAACTAATACTGGTCTCAGACTGAATGCTCAAAACACCGACAGTAAGAAGAGTCTCTATTCTTGTACTTAAGGCGACATTGTTCGTTTTGTATTTAATTCCGATGTAATTTCAGTGTTTCATCGTCAATGTGTATGTCCAAGGAATACATTGAACCTGCAGTGGTGTATCGGAAACTAATACTGGTCTCACAGGGAATGCTCAAAGCACCGACTGTAAGAAGAGTGTCTATTCTTGTACTTAAGGCGGCATTGTGCACTTTTTATTTAATTTCGATGCCATTTCTGTGTTTCATCGTCGATGTGTATGTCTAAGGAATACATTGAACCTGAAATGGTGTACCGGATACTAATACTGGTCTCACAGGGAATGCTCAAAGCACCGACTGTAAGTAGAGTCTGTATTCTTGCAGTTAAGGCGGCGTTGTGCCTTTCGTATTTAATTCGATGCGATTTCTGTTTTTCATCGTCAATGTGAAGGTCCAAGGAATACATTGAACCTGCAGTGTTGTATCGGAAACCAATACTGGTCTCACAGGAATTGCTCAAAGCACCGACTGTGAGAAGAGTGTCTATTCTTGTACATAAGGCGGCATTGTGCCCTTTGTATTTAATTCCGATGTAATTTCAGTGTTTCACAGTCAATGCGTATTTCCAAGGAATACATTGAACCTGCAGTGGTGTATCGGAAACTAATACTGGTCTCACAGGGAATACTCGACGCACCGGCTGTGAGAATAGTATCTATTCTTGTACTTATGGCGGCATTGTGCATTTGGTATATAATTCCGATGCGATTTCTGTGTTTCATCGTCATTTTGAATGTCTAAGGAATACATTGAACCTGCAGTGGTGTATCGGATATTAATACTGGTCTCTCAGGGAATGCTCAAAGCACCGACTGTAAGAAGAGTCTCTATTGTTGTACATAGGGCTTCATTGTGCTTTTTGTATTTAATTCCGATGCGATTTCTGTGTTTCATCGTCAATGTGAAGGTCCAATGAATACATTGGACCTGCAGTGGTGTATCGGAAACTAATACTGGTGTCAGAGGGAATGCTCAAAACACCGACAGTAAGAAGAGTCTCTATTCTTGTCCTTAAGGCGACATTGTTCCTTTTGTATTTAATTCCGATGCGATTTCTGTGTTTCATCGTCAATGTGAAGGTCCAAGGAGTACATTGAACTTGCAGTGGTGTATCAGACACTAATACTGGTCTCACAGGGAATGCTCAAAGCACCGACTGTAAGAAGAGTGTCTATTCTTGTACTTAATGCGGCATTGTGCCCTTTGTATTTAATTCCGATGTAATTTCAGTGTTTCATCGTCAATGCGTATTTCCAAGGAATACATTGAACCTGCAGTGGTGTATCGGAAAATAATACTGGTCTCACTGGGAATGCTCAGAAATCCGACAGTAAGAAGAGTCTCTATTCTTGTACTTAAGGCGGCATTGTTCCTTTTGTATTTAATTCCGATGTAATTTCAGTGTTTCATCGTCAAAGTGTATGTCCTAGGAATACATTGAATCTGCAGTGGTGTATCGGATACTAATACTGGTCACACAGGGAATGCTCAAAGCACCGACTGTAAGAAGAGTCTCTATTCTTGTACTGAAGGCGGAATTGGGCCTTTTGTATTTAATTCCGATGCGATTTCTGTCTTTCATCGTCAATGTGAAGGTCCAAGAAATTCATTGAACCTGCAGTGGTGTATCGGAAACTAATGCTGGTCTCACAGGGAATGCTCAAAGCACCGACTGTAAGAAGAGTGTCTATTCTTGTACTTAAGGCGGCATTGTGCCCTTTGTATTTAATTCCGATGCCATTTCTGTGCTTCATCGTCGATGTGAAAGTCCAAGGAATACACTGAACCTGCAGTTGTGTATCGGAAACTAATACTGGTCTCACAGGGAATGCTCAAAGCACCTACTGTAAGAAGAGTCTCTATTCTTGTACTTAAGGCGGCATTGTGCCATTTGTATTTAATTCCGATGCGATTTCTATGTATAATCGTCAATGTGAAGATCCAAGGTATACATTGAACCTGCAGTGGTGAATCGGAAACTAATACTGGTCTCACAGGGAATGCTCAAAGCACCGACTGTAAGAAGAGTCTCTATTCTTGTAGTTAAGGCGGCATTGTGCCTTTTGTATTTAATTCCGATGCGAGTTCTGCGTTTCATCGTCAATGTGAAGGTCCAAGGAGTACATTGAACCAGCAGTGGTGTATCGGAAACTAATACAAGTCTCACAGGGACTGCTCAAACCACCGACTGTAAGAAGAGTGTCTATTCTTGTACTTAAGGCGGCATTGTGCCCTTTGTATTTAATTCCGATGCGATTTGTGTGTTTCATCGTCAATGTGAAGGTCCAATGAATACATTGGACCTGCAGTGGTGTATCGGAAACTAATACTGGTCTCAGACTGAATGCTCAAAACACCGACAGTAAGAAGAGTCTCTATTCTCGTACTTAAGGCGGCATTGTGCACTTTGTATTTAATTTCGATGCCATTTCTGTGTTTCATCGTCGATGTGTATGTCTAAGGAATACATTGAACCTGAAATGGTGTACCGGATACTAATACTGGTCTCACAGGGAATGCTCAAAGCACTGACTGTAAGTAGAGCCTGTATTCTTGTACTTAAGGCGGCATTGTGCCTTTTGTATTTAATTCCGATGCGATTAATGTGTTTCATCGTCAATGTGAAGGTCCAAGGAATACATTGAACCTGCAGTGGTGTACCGGATACTAATACTGGCCTCACAGGGAGTGCTCAAAGCACCGACTGTAAGAAGAGTCTCTATTCTTGTACTTAAGGCGGCATTGTGCATTTTTGTATTTAATTCCGATGCGATTTACGTGTTTCATCTTCAATTCGAAGGTCCAAGGAATACATTCAACCTGCAGTGGTGTATTGGAAACTAATACTGGATCACAGGGAATGCTCAAAGCACTGACTGTAAGTAGAGTCAGTATTCTTGCAGTTAAGGCGGCGTTGTGCCTTTCGTATTTAATTCGATGCGATTTCTGTTTTTCATCGTCAATGTGAAGGTCCAAGGAATACATTGAACCTGCAGTGTTGTATCGGAAACCAATACTGGTCTCACAGGAATTGCTCAAAGCACCGACTGTGAGAAGAGTGTCTATTCTTGTACATAAGGCGGCATTGTGCCCTTTGTATTTAATTCCGATGTAATTTCAGTGTTTCACCGTCAATGCGTATTTCCAAGGAATACTTTGAACCTGCAGTGGTGTATCGGAAACTAATACTGGTCTCACAGGGAATACTCGACGCACCGGCTGTGAGAATAGTATCTATTCTTGTACTTATGGCGGCATTGTGCATTTGGTATATAATTCCGATGCGATTTCTGTGTTTCATCGTCATTTTGAATGTCTAAGGAATACATTGAACCTGCAGTGGTGTATCGGATATTAATACTGGTCTCTCAGGGAATGCTCAAAGCACCGACTGTAAGAAGAGTCTCTATTGTTGTACATAGGGCTTCATTGTGCTTTTTGTATTTAATTCCGATGCGATTTCTGTGTTTCATCGTCAATGTGAAGGTCCAATGAATACATTGGACCTGCAGTGGTGTATCGGAAACTAATACTGGTGTCAGAGGGAATGCTCAAAACACCGACAGTAAGAAGAGTCTCTATTTTGTCCTTAAGGCGACATTGTTCCTTTTGTATTTAATTCCGATGCGATTTCTGTGTTTCATCGTCAATGTGAAGGTCCAAGGAATACATTGAACTTGCAGTGGTGTATCAGACACTAATACTGGTCTCACAGGGAATGCTCAAAGCACCGACTGTAAGAAGAGTGTCTATTCTTGTACTTAATGCGGCATTGTGCCCTTTGTATTTAATTCCGATGTAATTTCAGTGTTTCATCGTCAATGCGTATTTCCAAGGAATACATTGAACCTGCAGTGGTGTATCGGAAAATAATACTGGTCTCACTGGGAATGCTCAGAGATCCGACAGTAAGAAGAGTCTCTATTCTTGTACTTAAGGCGGCATTGTTCCTTTTGTATTTAATTCCGATGTAATTTCAGTGTTTCATCGTCAAAGTGTATGTCCTAGGAATACATTGAATCTGCAGTGGTGTATCGGATACTAATACTGGTCTCACAGGGAATGCTCGAAGCACCGACTGTAAGAAGAGTCTCTATTCTTGTACTTAAGGCGGCATTTTGCCTTTTGTATTTAATTCCGATGCGATTTCTGTGTATAATCGTCAATGTGAATGTCCAAGGAATACATTGACCTGCAGTGGTGTATCGGAAACTAATACTGGTCTCACAGGGAATGCTCAAAGCACCGACTGTAAGAAGAGTCTCTATTCTTGTACTTAAGGCGGCATTGGGCCTTTTGTATTTAATTCCGATGCGATTTCTGTCTTTCATCGTCAATGTGAAGGTCCAAGGAATACATTGAACCTGCAGTGGTGTATCGGAATCTAATACTGGTCTCACAGGGATTGCTCAAAGCACCGACTGGAGGAAGAGTGTCTATTCTTGTACCTAAGGCGGCATTGTGGCCTTTGTAATTAATTCCGATGCCATTTCTGTGTTTCATCGTCGATGTGAAAGTCCGAGGAATACACTGAACCTGCAGTGGTGTATCGGAAACTAATACTGGTCTCACAGGGAATGATCAAAGCACCGACTGTAAGAAGAGTCTCTATTCTTGTACTTAAGGCGGCATTGTGCCTTTTGTATTTAATTCCGATGCGATTTCTGTGTATAATCGTCAATGTGAAGGTCCAAGGTATACATTGAACTTGCAGTGGTGAATCGGAAAGTAATACTGGTCTCACAGGGAATGCTCAAAGCACTGACTGTAAGTGGAGTCTGTATTCTTGTACTTAAGGTGGCATTGTGCCTTTTGTATTTAATTCCGATGCGATTTCTGTGTTTCATCGTCAATGTGAAGGTCCAAGGAATACATTGAACCAGCAGTGGAGTATCGGAAACTAATACTGGTCTCACAGGGAATGCTCAAAGCACCGACTGTAAGAAGTGCCTCTATTCTTGTACTTATGGCGGCATTGTGCCCCGTTGTATTTAATTCTGATGCGATTTCTGTGTATTATCGTCAATGTGAAGGTCCAAGGTATACATTGAACCTGCAGTGGTGAATCGGAAACTAATACTGGTCTCACAGGGAATGGTCAAAGCACCGACTGTAAGAAGAGTCTCTATTCTTGTACTTAAGGCGGCATTGAGCCTTTTGTATTTAATTCCGATGCGATTTCTGTGTTTCATTGTCAATGTGAAGGTCCAAGGAATACATTGGACCTGCAGTGGTGTATCGGAAACTAATACTGGTCTCAGAGGGAATGCTCAAAGCACCGACTGTAAGAAGAGTGTCTATTCTTCTACTTAAGGCGGCATTGTGCCCTTTGTATTTAATTCCGATGCCATTTCTGTGTTTCATCGTCTATGTGCATGTCCAAGGAGTACATTGAACCAACAGTTGTGTATCGGAAACTAATACAGGTCTCACAGGGACTGCTCAATCCACCGACTGTAAGAAGAGTCTCTATTCTTGTACTTATGGCGGCATTCTGCCATTTGTATTTAATTCCGATGCGATTTCTGTGTTTCATCGTCAATGTGAAGGTCCAAGGAGTACATTGAAACTGCAGTGTTGTATCGGAAACTAATACTGGTGTCACAGGTAAGGAACAAAGCACAGACTCTAAGAAGTCTCACTCTTCATGCACTTAAGGCGTTATTGTGCCCTTCGTATTTAATTCCGATGTAATTTCAGTGTATCATCGTCAATGTGTATGTTCAAGGAATACATTGAACCTGCAGTGGTGTATCGGAAACTAATACTGGTCTCACAGGGAATACTCGACGCACCGGCTGTGAGAATAGTCTCTACTCTTGTACTTAAAGCGGCATTGTGCCTTTGGTATTTAATACCGATGCGATTTCTGTGTTTCATCGTCAATGTGAATGTCTAAGGAATACATTGAACCTGCAGTGGTGTATCGGATATTAATACTGGTCTTTCAGGGAATGCTCAAAGCACCGACTGTAAGAAGAATCTCTATTGTTGTACTTAGGGCTTCATTGTGCCTTTTGTATTTAATTCCGATGCGCTTTCTGTGTTTCATCGTCAATGTGAATGTCGAAGGAATACATTGGACTTGCAGTGGTGTATCGGAAACTAATACTGGTCTCAGAGGGAATGATCAAAACACCGACAGTAAGAAGAGCCTCTATTCTTGTACTTAAGGCGACTTTGTTCCTTTTGTATATAATTCCGATGTAATTACAGTGTTTCATCGTCAATGTGTATGTCCAAGGAGTACATTGAACCTGCAGTGGTGTATCGGATACTAATACTGGTCTCACAGGGAATGCACAGAGCACCGACTGTAAGTGGAGTCTGTATTCTTGTACTTAAGGCGGCATTGTGCCTTTTGTATTTAATTCCGATGCGATTTCTGTGTTTCATCGTCAATGTGAAGGTCCAAGGAATACATTGATCCCGCAGTGGTGTATCGGAAACTAATACTGGTCTCACAGGGAATGCTCAAATCACCGACTGTAAGAAGAGTCTCTATTCTTGTACTAAAGGCGGCATTGTGCCTTTTTGTATTTAATTCCGATGCGATTTCTGTGTTTCATCGTCAATGTGAAGGTCCTGCAGTGGTGTATCGGAAACTAATACTGGTCTCACAGGGAATTCTCAAAGCACCGACTGTAAGTAGAGTCCGTATTCTTGTACTTAAGGCGGCTTTGTGCCTTTTGTATTTAATTCCGATGTGATTTCTGTTTTTCGTCGTCAATGTGGAGGTCCAAGGAATACATCGAACCTGCAGTGGTGTATCGGAAACCTATACTGGTCCCACAGGGAATGCTCAAAGCACCGACTGTAAGAAGAGTGTCTATTCTTGTACTTAATGCGGCATTGTGCCCTTTGTATTTAATTCCGATTAATTTCAGTGTTTCAACGTCAATGCGTATTTCCAAGGAATACATTGAACCTGCAGTGGTGTATCGGAAAATAATACTGGTCTCACTGGGAATGCTCAGAGAACCGACATTAAGAAGAGTCTCTATTCTTGTACTTAAGGCGGCATTGTTCCTTTTGTATTTAATTCCGATGTAATTTCAGTGTTTCATCGTCAAAGTGTATGTCCAAGGAATACATTGAATCTGCAGAGGTGTATCGGATACTAATACTGGTCTCACAGGGAATGCTCAAAGCACCGACTGTAAGAAGAGTCTCTATTCTTGTACTTAAGGCGGCATTGGGCATTTTGTATTTAATTCCCATGCGATTTCTGTCTTTCATCCTCAATGTGAAGGTCCCAGGAATACATTGAACCTGCAGTGATGTATCGGAATCTAATACTGGTCTCACAGGGAATGCTCAAAGCACCGACTGTAAGAAGAGTGTCTATTCTTGTACTTAAGGCGGCATTGTGCCCTTTGTATTTAATTCCGATGCCATTTATGTGTTTCATCGTCGATGTGAAAGACCGAGGGATACACTGAACCTGCAGTGGTGTATCGGAAACTAATACTGGTCTCACAGGGAATGCTTAAAGCACCGACTGTAAGAAGAGTATCTATGCTTGTACTTAAGGCGGCATTGTGCCTTTTGTATTTAATACCGATGCGATTTCTGTGTATAATCGTCAATGTGAAGGTCCAAGGTATACATTGAACCTGCAGTGGTGAATCGGAAACTAATACTGGTCTCACAGGGAATGCTCGAAGCACCGACTGTAAGAAGAGTCTCCATTCTTGTAGTTAATGCGGAATTGTGCCTTTTGTATTTAATTCCGATGCGATTTCTGTGTTTCATCGTCAATGTGAACGTCCAAGGAGTACATTGAACCAGCAGTGGTGTATCGGAAACTAATACAGGTCTCACAGGGACTGCTCAATCCACCGACTGTAAGAAAAGTCACTATTCTTGTACTTATGGCGGCATTCTGCCATTAGCATTTTATTCCGATGCGATTTCTGCGTTTCTCGTCAATGTGAAGGTCCAAGGAATACATTGAAACTGTAGTGTTGTATCGGAAACTAATACTGGTGTCACAGGTTAGGATCAAACACAGACTCTAAGAAGTTGCACTCTTCTTGCACTTAAGGCGTTATTGTGCCCTTTGTATTTAATTCCGATGTAATTTCAGTGTTTCATCGTCAATGTGTATGTTAAAGGAATACATTGAACCTGCAGTGGTGTATCGGAAACTACTACTGGTCTCACAGGGAATACTCGACGCACCGGCTGTGAGAATAGTCTCTATTCTTGTACTTATGGCGGCATTTTGCCTTTGGTATTTAATTCCGATGTGATTTCTGTGTTTCATCGTCAATGTGAATGTCTATGGAATACACTGAACCTGCAGTGGTGTATCGGATATTAATACTGGTCTCTCAGGGAATGCTCAAAGCACCGACTGTAAGAAGAGTCTCTATTGTTGTACTTAGGGCTTCATTGTGCCTTTTGTATTTAAATATGATGCGATATCTGTGTTTCATCGTCAATGTGAAGGTCCAAGGAATACATTGGACCTGCAGTGGTGTATCGGAAACTAATACTGGTATTAGAGGGAATGCTCAAAACACCGACAGTAAGAAGAGTCTCTATTCTTGTACTTAAGGCGACATTGTTCCTTTTGTATTTAATTCCGATGTAATTCCAGTGTTTCATCGTCAATGTGTATGTCCAAGGAATACATTGAACCTGCAGTGGTGTATCGGAATCTAATACTGGTCTCACAGGGAATGCTCAAAGCACCGACTGTAAGAAGAGTGTCTATTCTTGTACTTAAGGCGGCATTGTGCCCTTTGTATTTAATTCCGATGCCATTTATGTGTTTCATCGTCGATGTGAAAGACCGAGGGATACACTGAACCTGCAGTGGTGTATCGGAAACTAATACTGGTCTCACAGGGAATGCTTAAAGCACCGACTGTAAGAAGAGTATCTATTCTTGTACTTAAGGCGGCATTGTGCCTTTTGTATTTAATACCGATGCGATTTCTGTGTATAATCGTCAATGTGAAGGTCCAAGGTATACATTGAACCTGCAGTGGTGAATCGGAAACTAATACTGGTCTCACAGGGAATGCTCGAAGCACCGACTGTAAGAAGAGTCTCTATTCTTGTAGTTAATGCGGAATTGTGCCTTTTGTATTTAATTCCGATGCGATTTCTGTGTTTCATCGTCAATGTGAACGTCCAAGGAGTACATTGAACCAGCAGTGGTGTATCGGAAACTAATACAGGTCTCACAGGGACTGCTCAATCCACCGACTGTAAGAAGAGTCACTATTCTTGTACTTATGGCGGCATTCTGCCATTAGCATTTTATTCCGATGCGATTTCTGTGTTTCTCGTCAATGTGAAGGTCCAAGGAATACATTGAAACTGTAGTGTTGTATCGGAAACTAATACTGGTGTCACAGGTTAGGATCAAACACAGACTCTAAGAAGTTGCACTCTTCTTGCACTTAAGGCGTTATTGTGCCCTTTGTATTTAATTCCGATGTAATTTCAGTGTTTCATCGTCAACGTGTATGTTAAAGGAATACATTGAACCTGCAGTGGTGTATCGGAAACTACTACTGGTCTCACAGGGAATACTCGACGCACCGGCTGTGAGAATAGTCTCTATTCTTGTACTTATGGCGGCATTTTGCCTTTGGTATTTAATTCCGATGTGATTTCTGTGTTTCATCGTCAATGTGAATGTCTATGGAATACATTGAACCTGCAGTGGTGTATCGGATATTAATACTGGTCTCTCAGGGAATGCTCAAAGCACCGACTGTAAGAAGAGTCTCTATTGTTGTACTTAGGGCTTCATTGTGCCTTTTGTATTTAAATATGATGCGATATCTGTGTTTCATCGTCAATGTGAAGGTCCAAGGAATACATTGGACCTGCAGTGGTGTATCGGAAACTAATACTGGTATTAGAGGGAATGCTCAAAACACCGACAGTAAGAAGAGTCTCTATTCTTGTACTTAAGGCGACATTGTTCCTTTTGTATTTAATTCCGATGTAATTTCAGTGTTTCATCGTCAATGTGTATGTCCAAGGAATACATTGAACCTGCAGTGGTGTATCGGATACTAATACTGGTCTCACAGGGAATGCTCAAAGCACCGACTGTAAGTGGAGTCTGTATTCTTGTGCTTAAGGCGGCATTGTGCCTTTTGTATTTAATTCCGATGCGATTTCTGTGTTTCATTGTCAATGTGAAGGTCCAAGGAATACATTGAACCTGCAGTGGTGTATCGGAAACTAATACTGGTCTCACAGGGAATGCTCAAAGCACCGACTGTAAGAAGAGTGTCTATTCTTGTACTTAAGGCGGCATTGTGCCCGTTGTATTTAATTCCAATGCGATTTCTGTGTATTATGGTCAATGTGAAGGTCCAAGTTATACATGGAACCTGCAGTGGTGAATCGGAAACTAATACTGGTCTCACAGGGAATGGTCAAAGCACCGACTGTAAGAAGTGTCTCTATTCTTGTACTTAAGGCGGAATTGTGCCTTTTGTATTTAATTCCGATGCGATTTCTGTGTTTCATCGTCAATGTGAAGGTCCAAGGAATACAATGGACCTGCAGTGGTGTATCGGAAACTAATACTGGTCTCAGAGGGAATGCTCAAAACACCGACAGTAAGAAGAGTCTCTATTCTTGTACTTAAGGCGACATTGTTCCTTTTGTATTTAATTCCGATGTAATTTCAGTGTTTCTTCGTCAATATGTATGTCCAAGGAATACATTGATCACTCAGTGGTGTATCGGATACTAATACTGGTCTCACAGGGAATGCTCAAAGCACCGACTGTAAGAAGAGTCTCTATTCTTGTACTTAAGGCGGCATTGTGCCCGTTGTATTTAATTGCGATGCGATTTCTGTGTATTATCGTCAATGTGAAGGTCCAAGGTATACATGGAACCTGCAGTGGTGAATCGGAAACTAATACTGGTCTCACAGGGAATGCTCGAAGCACCGACTGTAAGAAGAGTCTCTATTCTTGTAGTTAAGGCGGCATTGTGCCTTTTGTATTTAATTCCGATGCGATTTCTGTGTTTCATCGTCAATGTGAAGGTCCAAGGAGTACATTGAACCAGCAGTGGTGTATCGGAAACTAATACAGGCCTCACAGAGACTGCTCAATCCACCGACTGTAAGAAGAGTCACTATTCTTGTACTTATGGCGGCATTCTGCCATTAGCATTTTATTCCGATGCGATTTCTGTGTTTCATCGTCAATGTGAAGGTCCAAGGAATACATTGAAACTGTAGTGTTGTATCGGAAACTAATACTGGTGTCACAGGTTAGGATCAAACACAGACTCTAAGAAGTCGCACTCTTCTTGCACTTAAGGCGTTATTGTGCCCTTTGTATTTAATTCCGATGTAATTTCAGTGTTTCATCGTCAATGTGTATGTTAAAGGAATACATTGAACCTGCAGTGGTGTATCGGAAACTAATACTGGTCTCACAGGGAATACTCGACGAACCGGCTGTGAGAATAGTCTCTATCCTTGTACTTATGGCGTCATTGTGCCTTTGGTATTTAATTCCGATGTGATTTCTATGTTTCATCGTCAATGTGAATGTCTATGGAATACACTGAACCTGCAGTGGTGTATCGGATATTAATACTGGTCTCTCAGGGAATGCTCAAAGCACCGACTGTAAGAAGAGTCTCTATTGTTGTACTTAGGGCTTCATTGTGCCTTTTGTATTTAAATATGATGCGATATCTGTGTTTCATCGTCAATGTGAAGGTCCAAGGAATACATTGGACCTGCAGTGGTGTATCGGAAACTAATACTGGTATCAGAGGGAATGCTCAAAACACCGACAGTAAGAAGAGTCTCTATTCTTGTACTTAAGGCGACATTGTTCCTTTTGTATTTAATTCCGATGTAATTTCAGTGTTTCATCGTCAATGTGTATGTCCAAGGAATACATTGAACCTGCAGTGGTGTATCGGATACTAATACTGGTCTCACAGGGAATGCTCAAAGCACCGACTGTAAGTGGAGTCTGTATTCTTGTGCTTAAGGCTGCATTGTGCCTTTTGTATTTAATTCCGATGCGATTTCTGTGTTTCATTGTCAATGTGAAGGTCCATGGAATACATTGAACTTGCAGTGGTGTATCGGAAACTAATACTGGTCTCACAGGGAATGCTCAAAGCACCGACTGTAAGAAGGGTGTCTATTCTTGTACTTAAGGCGGCATTGTGCCCGTTGTATTTAATTCCAATGCGATTTCTGTGTATTATGGTCAATGTGAAGGTCCAAGTTATACATGGAACCTGCAGTGGTGAATCGGAAACTAATACTGGTCTCACAGGGAATGGTCAAAGCACCGACTGTAAGAAGTGTCTCTATTCTTGTAATTAAGGCGCAATTGTGCCTTTTGTAATTAATTCCGATGCGATTTCTGTGTTTCATCGTCAATGCGAAGGTCCAAGGAATACAATGGACCTGCAGTGGTGTATCGGAAACTAATACTGGTCTCAGAGGGAATGCTCAAAACACCGACAGTAAGAAGAGTCTCTATTCTTGTACTTAAGGCGACATTGTTCCTTTTGTATTTAATTCCGATGTAATTTCAGTGTTTCTTCGTCAATATGTATGTCCAAGGAATACATTGAACACTCAGTGGTGTATCGGATACTAATACTGGTCTCACAGGGAATGCTCAAAGCACCGACTGTAAGAAGAGTCTCTATTCTTGTACTTAAGGCGGCATTGTGCCCGTTGTATTTAATTGCGATGCGATTTCTGTGTATTATCGTCAATGTGAAGGTCCAAGGTATACATGGAACCTGCAGTGGTGAATCGGAAACTAATACTGGTCTCACAGGGAATGCTCGAAGCACCGACTGTGAGAAGAGTCTCTAATCTTGTAGTTAAGGCGGCATTGTGCCTTTTGTATTTAATTCCGATGCGATTTCTGTGTTTCATCGTCAATGTGAAGGTCCAAGGAGTACATTGAACCAGCAGTGGTGTATCGGAAACTAATACAGGCCTCACAGAGACTGCTCAATCCACCGACTGTAAGAAGAGTCACTATTCTTGTACTTATGGCGGCATTCTGCCCTTTGTATTTTATTCCGATGCGATTTCTGTGTTTCATCGTCAATTTGAAGGTCCAAGGAATACATTGAACTTGCAGTGTTGTATTGGAAACTAATACTGGTGTCACAGGTTAGGATCAAAGCACAGACTCTAAGAAGTCTCACTCTTCTTGCACTTAAGGCGTTATTGTGCCCTTTGTATTTAATTCCGATGTAATTTCAGTGTTTCATCGTCAATGTGTATGTTAAAGGAATACATTGAACCTGCAGTGGTGTATCGGAAACTAATACTGGTCTCACAGGGAATACTCGACGCACCGGCTGTGAGAATAGTCTCTATTCTTGTACTTATGGCGGCATTGTGCCTTTGGTATTTAATTCCGATGTGATTTCTGTGTTTCATCGTCAATGTGAATGTCTATGGAATACATTGAACCTGCAGTGGTGTATCGGATATTAATACTGGTCTCTCAGGGAATGCCCAAAGCACCGACTGTAAGAAGAGTCTCTATTGTTGTACTTAGGGCTTCATTGTGCCTTTTGTATTTAAATATGATGCGATATCTGTGTTTCATCGTCAATGTGAAGGTCCAAGGAATACATTGGACCTGCAGTGGTGTATCGGAAACTAATACTGGTATCAGAGGGAATGCTCAAAACACCGACAGTAAGAAGAGTCTCTATTCTTGTACTTAAGGCGACATTGATCCTTTTGTATTTAATTCCGATGTAATTTCAGTGTTTCATCGTCAATGTGTATGTCCAAGGAATACATTGAACCTGCAGTGGTGTATCGGATACTAATACTGGTCTCACAGGGAATGCTCAAAGCACCGACTGTAAGTGGAGTCTGTATTCTTGTGCTTAAGGCGGCATTGTGCCTTTTGTATTTAATTCCGATGCGATTTCTGTGTTTCATTGTCAATGTGAAGGTCCAAGGAATACATTGAACCTGCAGTGGTGTATCGGAAACTAATACTGGTCTCACAGGGAATGCTCAAAGCACCGACTGTAAGAAGAGTGTCTATTCTTGTACTTAAGGCGGCATTGTGCCCGTTGTATTTAATTCCAATGCGATTTCTGTGTATTATGGTCAATGTGAAGGTCCAAGTTATACATGGAACCTGCAGTGGTGAATCGGAAACTAATACTGGTCTCACAGGGAATGGTCAAAGCACCGACTGTAAGAAGTGTCTCTATTCTTGTACTTAAGGCGGAATTGTGCCTTTTGTATTTAATTCCGATGCGATTTCTGTGTTTCATCGTCAATGTGAAGGTCCAAGGAATACAATGGACCTGCAGTGGTGTATCGGAAACTAATACTGGTCTCAGAGGGAATGCTCAAAACACCGACAGTAAGAAGAGTCTCTATTCTTGTACTTAAGGCGACATTGTTCCTTTTGTATTTAAATCCAATGTAATTTCAGTGTTTCTTCGTCAATATGTATGTCCAAGGAATACATTGAACACTCAGTGGTGTATCGGATACTAATACTGGTCTCACAGGGAATGCTCAAAGCACCGACTGTAAGAAGAGTCTCTATTCTTGTACTTAAGGCGGCATTGTGCCCGTTGTATTTAATTGCGATGCGATTTCTGTGTATTATCGTCAATGTGAAGGTCCAAGGTATACATGGAACCTGCAGTGGTGAATCGGAAACTAATACTGGTCTCACAGGGAATGCTCGAAGCACCGACTGTAAGAAGAGCCTCTATTCTTGTAGTTAAGGCGGCATTTTGCCTTTTGTATTTACTTCCATGGCGATATCTGTGTCTCATCGTCAATGTGAAGGTCCAAGGAGTACATTGAACCAGCAGTGGTGTATCGGAAACTAATACAGGCCTCACAGAGACTGCTCAATCCACCGACTGTAAGAAGAGTCACTATTCTTGTACTTATGGCGGCATTCTGCCCTTTGTATTTTATTCCGACGCGATTTCTGTGTTTCATCGTCAATGTGAAGGTCCAAGGAATACATTGAATCTGCAGTGTTGTATTGGAAACTAATACTGGTGTCACAGGTTAGGATCAAACCACAGACTCTAAGAAGTCTCACTCTTCTTGCAGTTAAGGCGTTATTGTGCCCTTTGTATTTAATTCCGATGTAATTTCAGTGTTTCATCGTCAGTGTGTATGTTAAAGGAATACATTGAACCTGCAGTGGTGTATCGGAAACTAATACTGGTCTCACAGGGAATACTCGACGCACCGGCTGTGAGAATAGTCTCTATTCTTGTACTTATGGCGGCATTGTGCCTTTGGTATTTAATTCCGATGTGATTTCTGTGTTTCATCGTCAATGTGAATGTCTATGGAATACATTGAACCTGCAGTGGTGTATCGGATATTAATACTGGTCTCTCAGGGAATGCTCAAAGCACCGACTGTAAGAAGAGTCTCTATTGTTGTACTTAGGGCTTCATTGTGCCTTTTGTATTTAAATATGATGCGATATCTGTGTTTCATCGTCAATGTGAAGGTCCAAGGAATACATTGGACCTGCAGTGGTGTATCGGAAACTAGTACTGGTATCAGAGGGAATGCTCAAAACACCGACAGTAAGAAGAGTCTCTATTCTTGTACTTAAGGCGACATTGTTCCTTTTGTATTTAATTCCGATGTAATTTCAGTGTTTCATCGTCAATGTGTATGTCCAAGGAATACATTGAAACTGCAGTGGTGTATCGGATACTAATACTGGTCTCACAGGGAATGCTCAAAGCACCGACTGTAAGTGGAGTCTGTATTCTTGTGCTTAAGGCGGCATTGTGCCTTTTGTATTTAATTCCGATGCGATTTCTGTGTTTCATTGTCAATGTGAAGGTCCAAGGAATACATTGAACCTGCAGTGGTGTATCGGAAACTAATACTGGTCTCACAGGAAATGCTCAAAGCACCGACTGTAAGAGAGTGTCTATTCTTGTACTTAAGGCGGCATTGTGCCCGTTGTATTTAATTCCAATGCGATTTCTGTGTATTATGGTCAATGTGAAGGTCCAAGTTATACATGGAACCTGCAGTGGTGAATCGGAAACTAATACTGGTCTCACAGGGAATGGTCAAAGCACCGACTGTAAGAAGTGTCTCTATTCTTGTACTTAAGGCGGAATTGTGCCTTTTGTATTTAATTCCGATGCGATTTCTGTGTTTCATCGTCAATGTGAAGGTCCAAGGAATACAATGGACCTGCAGTGGTGTATCGGAAACTAATACTGGTCTCAGAGGGAATGCTCAAAACACCGACAGTAAGAAGAGTCTCTATTCTTGTACTTAAGGCGACATTGTTCCTTTTGTATTTAATTCCGATGTAATTTCAGTGTTTCTTCGTCAATATGTATGTCCAAGGAATACATTGAACACTCAGTGGTGTATCGGATACTAATACTGGTCTCACAGGGAATGCTCAAAGCACCGACTGTAAGAAGAGTCTCTATTCTTGTACTTAAGGCGGCATTGTGCCCGTTGTATTTAATTCCGATGCGATTTCTGTGTATTATCGTCAATGTGAAGGTCCAAGGTATACATGGAACCTGCAGTGGTGAATCGGAAACTAATTCTGGTCTCACAGGGAATGCTCGAAGCACCGACTGTAAGAAGAGTCTCTATTCTTGTAGTTAAGGCGGCATTGTGCCTTTTGTATTTAATTCCGATGCGATTTCTGTGTTTCATCGTCAATGTGAAGGTCCAAGGAGTACATTGAACCAGCAGTGGTGTATCGGAAACTAATACAGGCCTCACAGTGACTGCTCAATCCACCGACTGTAAGAAGAGTCACTATTCTTGTACTTATGGCGGCATTCTGCCCTTTGTATTTTATTCCGATGCGATTTCTGTGTTTCATCGTCAATGTGAAGGTCCAAGGAATACATTGAATCTGCAGTGTTGTATTGGAAACTAATACTGGTGTCACAGGTTAGGATCAAAGCACAGACTCTAAGAAGTCTCACTCTTCTTGCACTTAAGGCGTTATTGTGCCCTTTGTATTTAATTCCGATGTAATTTCAGTGTTTCATCGTCAATGTGTGTGTTCAAGAAATACATTGAACCTGCAGTGGTGTATCGGAAACTAATACTGGTCTCACAGGGAATACCCGACGCACCGGCTGTGAGAATAGTCTCTATTCATGTACTTATGGCGGCATTGTGCCTTTGGTATTTAATTCCGATGCGATTTCTGTGTTTCATCGTCAATGTGAATGTCTAAGGAATACATTGAACCTGCAGTGGTGTATCGGATATTAATACTGGTCTCTCAGGGAATGCTCAAAGCACCGACTGTAAGAAGAGTGTCTATCGTTGTACTTAGGGCTTCATTGTGCCTTTTGTATTTAATTCCGATGTGATTTCTGTGTTTCATCGTCAATGTGAAGGTCCAAGGAATACCTTGGACCTGCAGTGGTGTATCGGAAACTAATACTGGTATCAGAGGGAATGCTCAAAACACCCACAGTAAGAAGAGTCTCTATTCTTGTACTTAAGGCGACATTGTTCCTTTTGTATTTAATTCCGATGCAATTTCAGTGTTTCATCGTCAATGTGTATGTCCAAGGAATACATTGAACCTGCAGTGGTGTATCGGATACTAATACTGGTCTCACAGGGAATGCTCAAAGCACCGACTGTAAGTGGAGCCTGTATTCTTGTACTTAAGGTGGCATTGTGCCTTTTGTATTTAATTCCGATGCGATTTCTGTGTTTCATCGTCAATGTGAAGGTCCAAGGAATACATTGAACCTGCAGTGGTGTATTGGAAACTAATACTGGTCTCACAGGGAATGCTCACAGTACCGACTGTAAGAAGAGTGTCTATTCTTGTACTTAAGGCGGCATTGTGCCCGTTGTATTTCATTCCGATGCGATTTCTGTGTATTATCGTCAATGTGAAGGTCATAGGTATACATTGAACCTGCAGTGGTGAATCAGAAACTAATACTGGTCTCACAGGGAATGCTCAAAGCACCGACTGTAAGTAGAGTCCGTATTCTTGTACTTAAGGCGGCATTGTGCCTTTTGTATTTAATTCCGATGCGATTTCTGTTTTTCATCGTCAATGTGAAGGTCCAAGGAATACATTGAACCTGCAGTGGTGTATCGGAAACTAATACTGGTCTCACAGGGAATGCTCAAAACACCGACTGTAAGAAGAGGGTCTATTCTTGAACTTAAGGCGGCATTGTGCCCGTTGTATTTAATTACGATGCGATTTCTGTGTATAATCGTCAATGTGAAGGTCCAAGGTATACATTGAACCTGCAGTGGTGAATCGGAAACTAATACTGGCCTCACAGGGAATGCTCAAAGCACCGACTGTAAGAAGAGTCTCTATTCTTGTACTTAAGGCGGCATTGTGCCTTTTGTATTTAATTCCGATGCGATTTCTGTGTTTCATCGTTAATGTGAAGGTCCAAGGAATACATTGGACATGCAGTGGTGTATCGGAAACTGATGCTGGTCTCGGAGGGAATGCTCAAAACACCGACAGTAAGAAGAGTCTCTACTCTTGTACTTAAGGCGACATTGTTCCTTTTGTATTTAATTCCGAAGTAATTTCACTGTTTCATCGTCAATGTGTATGTCCAAGGAATACATTGAACACTCAGTGGTGTATCAGGTACTAATACTGGTCTCACAGGGAATGCTCAAATCACCGACTGTAAGAAGAGTCTCTATTCTTGTACTTAAGGTGGCATTGTGCCCTTTGTATTTAATTCCGATGCCATTTCAGTGTTTCATCGTCGATGTGTATCTCAAAGGAATACATTGAACCTGAAGTGGTGTACCGGATACTAATACTGGTCTCACAGGGAATGCTCAAAGCACCGACTGTAAGAAGAGTCTCTATTCTTGTACTTAAGGCGGCATTGTGCCTTTTTGTATTTAATTCCGATGCGATTTCTGTGTTTCATCGTCAATGTGAAAGTCCAAGGAATACATTGAACCTGCAGTGGTGCATCGGAAACTAATACAGGTCTCACAGGGAATGCTCAAAGCACCTACTGTAAGAAGAGTGTCTATTCTTGTACTTAAGGCAGCATTGTGCCCTTTGTATTTAATTCCGATGACATTTCTGTGTTGCATCGTCGATGTGAAAGTCCAAGGAATACACTGAACCTGCAGTGGTGTATCGGAAACTAATACTGGTCTCACAGGGTATGCTCAAAGCACCGACTGTATGAAGAGTCTCTTTCTTGTACTTAAGGCGGCATTGTGCCTTTTGTATTTAATTCCGATGCGATTTCTATTTTTCTTCGTCAATGTGAAGGTCCAAGGAATACATTGAACATCCAGTGGTGTATCGGAAACTAATACTTGTCTCACAGGGAATGCTCAAAGCACCGACTGTAAGAAGAGTCTCTATTCTTGTACTTAAGGCGGCATTGGGCCGTTTGTATTTAATTCCGAAGCGATTTCTGCCTTTCATCGTCAATATGAAGGTCCACGGAATACATTGAACCTGCAGTGGTGTATCGGAAACTAATACTGGTCTCACAGGGAATGCTCAAAGCACCGACTGTAAGACGAGTGTCTATTCTTGTACTTAAGGCGGCATTGTGCCCTTTGTATTTATTTCCGGTGCCATTTCTGTGTTTCATCGTCGATGTGAGAGTCCAAGGAATACACTGAACCTGCAGTGGTGTATCAGAAACTAATACTGGTCTCACAGGGAATGCTCAAAGCACCGACTGTAAGAAGAGTCTCTATTCTTGTACTTAAGGCGGCATTGTGCCTTTTGTATTTAATTCCGATGCGATTTCTGTGTATAATCGTCAATGTGAAGGTACAAGGAATACATTGAACCTGCAGTGGTGTATCGGAAACTAATACTGGTCTCACAGGTAATGCTCAAAGCAACGACTGTAAGAAGAGTCTCTATTCTTGTACTTAAGGCGGCACTGGGCCGTTTGTATTTAATTCCGATGCGATTTCTGTCTTTCATCGTCAATGTGTATGTCCAAGGAATACATTGAACCTGCTGTGGTGTATCGGAAACTAATACTGGTCTCACAGGGAATGCTAAAAGCACCGACTGTAAGAAGAGTGTCTATTCTTGTACAGAAGGCGGCATTGTTCCCTTTATATTTAACTCCGATGCCATTTCTGTGTTTCATCGTCGATGTGAAAGTCCAAGTAATACACTGAACCTGCAGTGGTGTATCGCAAACTAATACTGGTCTCACAGGGAATGCTCAAAGCACCGACTGTAAGAAGAATCTCTATTCTTGTACTTAAGGTGGCATTGTGCCTTTCTTATTTAATTCCGATGCTATTTCTGTGTATAATCGTCATTGTGAAGGTCCAAGGAATACATTGAACCTGCAGTGGTGTATCGGAAACTAAAACTGGTCTCACAGCGAATGCTCAAAGCACCGACTGTAAGAAGAGTCTCTACTCTTGTACTTAAGGCGACATTGTGCCTTTTTGTATTTAATTCCGACGCGATTTATGTGTGTAATCGTCAATGTGAAGGTCCAAGGAATACATCATACCTGCAGTGGCGTATCGGAAACTAATACGGGTCGCACAGGAATGGATCAAAACACAGACTCTAAGAAGTCTCACTCTTCTTGCGCTTATGGCGGCATTGGGCCTTTTGTATTTAATTCCGATATAATTTCAGTTTTTCATCGTCAATGTGTATGTCCAAGGAATACATTGAATCTGCAGTGGTGTATCGGATACTAATACTGGTCTCACACGGAATGCTGAAAGCACAGACTGTAAGAAGAGTCTCTATTCTGGTACTTAAGGCGGCATTGTGCCTTTTGTGTTTAATTCCAATGCGATTTCTGTGTTTCATCGTCAATGTGAAGTTCCAAGGAATACATTGAACCTGCAGTGGTGTATCGGAATCTAATACTGGTCTCACAGGGAATGCTCAAATCACCGACTGTAAATAGAGTCTGTTTCTTGTACTTAAGGCGGCATTATGCCTTTTGTATTTAATTCCGATGCGATTTCTGTGCTTCATTGTCAATGTGAAGGTCCAAGGAATCCATTGAACCAGCAGTGGTGTATCGGAAACTTATACTGGTCTCACAGGGAATGCTCAAAGCACCGACTGTAAGGAGAGTGTCTATTCTTGTACTTAAGGCGGCATTGTGCTCTTTGTATTTAATTCCGATGCCATTTCTGTGTATAATCGTCAATGTTAAAGTCCAAAGAATACATTGAACCTGCAGTGGTGTATCGGAAACTAATACTGGTCTCACAGCGAATGCTCAAAGCACCGACTGTAAGAAGATTCTCTGTTCTTGAACTTAAGGCGGCATTGTGCCTTTGGTATTTAATTCCGATGCGATTTATGTGTTCCTTCGTGAATGTGAAGGTCCAAGGAATACATTGAACCTGCAGTGGTATATCGGAAACCAATACTGGTCTCACAGGAAAGGATCAAAGCACAGACTCTAAGAGCGAGAGCACCAGCAGCAGCGAGTACTGTTTGTATAAAGCGTTTTTGTACATATTTGCTGCGCTTAGCTTTTAAATAGTTTTACTGGGAAAACCTAGCGTAGTTTTCGCGTCTCGTATTTCAGTGAGTGTTTCTTGATTATCAGAGTAGCTCATCAGAAGATTATCTTGGGTATTTGTCACCGTATAGAGTAGGGTAAACAT
This sequence comes from Schistocerca americana, assembly GCF_021461395.2. Classification (NCBI taxonomy): domain Eukaryota; kingdom Metazoa; phylum Arthropoda; class Insecta; order Orthoptera; family Acrididae; genus Schistocerca; species Schistocerca americana. The sequence goes on along the minus strand of NC_060123.1, from coordinate 727,180,905 downwards.
AGTCATGTGTAGAGACTGTGGTTGTTGTGTGCGGACGCAAGGAGAATTGGCCACTCTTCGGGGGCAGGTGGAGGCTTTGTCTGTTAGGCTCATCGAGCTCGAGGCGCAGGCGTCGGCTCGTAGTGGCGTTGGGGCAACTGTGGTGAGACCTATGCCTACTTCGGTGGCCTTGGAATCACATGGAACCCCTGATGTCGATGCGTCTTCCGGCAGTGAGCATCTTACCGGTCAGCCATCACTCCAGGGTGAATGGCGGACAGTGGTGGGCTCGCGCGTGCCTGGCCGAAAGGCGAAGGTGGGATCTGGCAGCGTGGCAGCTGCCTTACCCCTTTCCAACATGTACGGGGTGCTTCCTAGTGGTGATGACATCGTTTCCGAGCCACCACAGGATGCCTCGCCTGTTGGGCCAGTGGCCGATTCTCCGGCAAGGTCCCGACAGTCACAGAGGGCGGGCCTATTAGTTATAGGGAGCTCCTAACTTTAGGCGGGTTATGGAGCCCCTCAGGAAAATAGCGGGTAGGTCGGGGAAGAATGCCAGTGTGCACTCGGTGTGCTTGCCGGGGGGTCTCGTCCGTAATGTGGAGGAGGCCCTTCCGGCAGCTATTGAACGCACTGGCTGTGACCGGCTGCAGATAGTAGCACATGTCGGAACGAATGACGCCTGCCGCTTGGGTTCTGAGGCCATCCTTGGTTCCTTCCGGCGGCTGGCTGATTTGGTGAAGACAACCAGCATCGCATGCGGAGTGCAAGCTGAGCTTAATATCTGCAGCATAGTGCCCAGAGTCGATCGCGGTCCTCTGGTTTGGAGCCGTGTGGAGGGTCTCAACCAGAGGCTCAGACGACTCTGCGACTATAATGGTTGCAAATTCATCGACCTCCGTTATTGGGTGGAGAACTGTAGGGCCCCCCTAGACAGGTCAGGCGTGCACTACACACCGGAAGCAGCTACTAGGGTAGCAGACTACGTGTGGCGTGCACACGGGGGTTTTTTAGGTTAGAGGGACCCCCCCTTGGGCGAAACGATAAAATACCTGACAGCTTACCAGAGAGGACATTATCATCGTTGATAAAGAACGTCCGTCCTCAGAGATCAAAAACAGGAAAAGTTAACGTAATATTGGTAAACTGCAGGAGTATCCAGGGCAAGGTTCCTGAATTAGTATCTCTTATTGAAGGAAATAGTGCGCATATAGTATTAGGAACGGAAAGTTGGTTAAAACCGGAAGTGAACAGTAACGAAATCCTAGACACAGAATGGAATATATACCGCAAGGATAGGATAAACGCCAATGGTGGAGGAGTATTTATAGCAGTAAAGAATGGCACCGAAACAGAGGACGACCGAAGAAAGGCAGAAATACTGAATTCAGTGTTCCGAAACTGTTTCACTGCGGAAAATCGTAAGACGGTCCATGACTTCAGCCGTCGCACGGACGCCAAAATGGAAAATATTGAAATAAAGGATATCGGAATTGAAAAACAACTGCTATCACTTAGTAGCGGAAAAGCATCCGGACCAGACGAGATACCCTTAATATTCTACAGTGATTATGCTAAAGAACTTGCCCCCTTTCTATCAGCAATTTATCGTAGATCGCTGGAAGAATGTAAAGTACCTAGCGACTGGAAGAAAGCGCAGGTCGTTCCCATTTTCAAGAAGGGTCATAAATCAGATGCGAATAATTATAGGCCTATTTCGCTTACGTCAATCTGTTGTAGAATAATGGAACATGTTTTGTGTTCTCGTATTATGACGTTCTTAGATAATACAAATCTCCTTCATCATAACCAACATGGATTCCGCAAACAGAGATCATGTGAAACTCAGCTCGCCCTATTTGCCCAAGAAATTCACAGTGCCGTAGACACTGGCGAGCAGATTGATGCCGTATTCCTGGACTTCAGGAAGGCATTTGATACGGTTCCGCACTTACGTTTAGTGAAAAAAATACGAGCTTACGGAATATCGGACCAGGTTTGTGATTGGATTCAGGATTTCCTAGAAGAAAGAACACAACATGTCATTCTTAACGGTTCAAAATCTGCAGATGTAGAGGTAATTTCGGGAGTACCGCAGGGAAGCGTGATAGGACCTTTATTGTTTACAATATACGTAAATGACTTAGTTGAAAACATCGGTAGCTCCGTGAGGCTATTTGCAGATGACACGTTTGTTTACAAGAAAGTAGCAACATCAGAAGACTCGTACGTACTCCAGGAGGACCTGCAGAGGATTAATGCATGGTGCGACAGCTGGCAGCTTTCCCTAAACGTAGATAAATGTAATATAATGCGCATACATAGGGGCAGAAATCCATTCCAGTACGATTATACCATAGGTGATAAATCATTGGAAGCGGTAACGACCGTCAAATACTTAGGAGGTACTATCCGGAGCGATCTGAAGTGGAATGATCACATAAAACAAATAGTGGGAAAAGCAGGCGCAAGGTTGAGATTCATAGGAAGAATTCTAAGAAAATGTGACTCATCGACGAAAGAAGTAGCTTACAAAACGCTTGTTCGTCCGATTCTTGAGTATTGCTCATCAGTATGGGACCCTTACCAGGTTGGATTAATAGAAGAGATAGACATGATCCAGCGAAAAGCAGCGCGATTCGTCATGGGGACATTTAGTCAGCGCGAGAGCGTTACGGAGGTGCTGAACAAGCTACAGTGGCGGACACTTCAAGAAAGGCGTTACGCAATACGGAGAGGTTTATTATCGAAATTACGAGAGAGCACATTCCGGGAAGAGATGGGCAACATATTACTACCGCCCACATATATCTCGCGTATTGATCACAACGAAAAGATCCGAAAAATTAGAGCAAATACGGAGACTTACAAGCAGTCGTTCTTCCCACGCACAATTCGTGAATGGAACAGGGAAGGGGGGATCAGATAGTGGTACAATAAGTACCCACCGCCACACACCGTAAGGTGGCTCGCGGAGTATAGATGTAGATGTAGATGTAGAAGTCTCACTCTGCTTGTACTTAAGGCGTCATTGTGCCTTTTGTATTTAATTCTGATGTAATTTCAGTGTTTCATCGTCAATGTGTATGTCCTAGGAATACATTGAATCTGCAGTGGTGTATCGGATACTAATACTGGTCTCACAGGGAATGCTCAAAGCACAGACTGTAAGAAGAGTCTCTATTCATGTACTTAAGAAGGCATTGTGCCTTTTGTATTTAATTCCAATGCGATTTCTGTGTTTCTTCGTCAATGTGAAGGTCCAAGGAATACATTGAACCTGCAGTGGTGTATCGGAAACTAATACTAGTCTCACAGGGAATGCTCAAACACCGTCTGTAAGAAGAGTGTCTATTCTTGTACTTAAGGCGTCATTGTGCCTTTTGTATTTAATTCCGTTGCCATTTCTGTGTTACATCGTCAATGTGAAGGTCCAAGGAATGCACTGAACCTGCAGTGGTGTATCGGAAACTAATACTGGTCTCACAGGGAATGCTCAAAGCACCGACTGTAAGAAGAGTCTCTATTCTTGTACTTAAGGCGGCATTGTTCTTTTTGTATTTAATTCCGATATGATTTCTGTGTTTAATCGTCAATGTGAAGGTCCAAGGAATACATTGAACCTGTAGTGGTGTATCGGAAACTAATACTGGTCTCACAGGGAATGCTCAAAGCACCGACTGAAAGAAGAGTCTCTGTTCTTGTACTTAATTCGGCATTGTGCCTTTTGTATTTAATTCCGATGCGATTTCTCTGTTTCATCGTCAATTTGAAGGTCCAAGGAATACATTTAACCTGCAGTGGCGTATCGCAAACTAATACGGGTCGCACAGGAAAGGATCAAAACACAGACTCTAAGAAGTCTCTCTGTTCTTGCACTTATGGCGGCATTGTGCCTTTTGTTTTTAATTCCGATGTAATTTCAGTGTTTCATCGTTAATGTGTATGTCCAAGGAAAACATTGAACCTGCAGTGGTGTATCGGAAACTAATACTAGTCTCACAGGGAATGCTCAAACACCGTCTGTAAGAAGAGTGCCTATTCTTGTACTTAAGGCGGCATTGTGCCTTTTGTATTTAATTCCGTTGCCATTTCTGTGTTTCATCGTCTATGTGAAGGTCCAAGGAATGCACTGAACCTGCAGTGGTGTATCGGAAACCAATATTGGTGTCACAGGGAACGCTCAAAGCACCGACTGTAAGAAGAGTCTCTATTCTTGTACTTAAGGCGGCATTGTTCTTTTTGTATTTAATTCCGATGTGATTTCTGTGTTTCATCGTCAATGTGAAGGTCCAAGGAATACTTTGGACCTGCAGCGGTGTATCGGAAACTAATACTGGTCTCACAGGGAATCCTCAAAACACCGACAGTAAGAAGAGTCTCTATTCTTGTACTTAAGGCGACATTGTTCCTTTTGTATTTAATTCCGATGTAATTTCAGTGTTTCATCGTCAATGTGTATGTCCAAGGAATGCATTGAACCTGCAGTGGTGTATCGGATACTAATACTGGTCTCACAGGGAATGCTCAAAGCACCGACTGTAAGAAGAGTCTCTCTTCTTGTACTTAAGGCGGCAGTGTACTCTTTGTATTTAATTCCGGTGCCATTTCTGTGTATAATCGTCAATGTGAAAGTCCAAAGAATACATTGAACCTGCAGTGGTGTATCGGAAACTAATACTGGTCTCACAGGGAATGCTCAAAGCACCGACTGTAAGAAGAGTCTCTGTTCTTGAACTTAAGGCGGCATTGTGCCTTTGGTATTTAGTGCCGATGCGATTTATGTGTTCCTTTGTCAATGTGAAGGTCCAAGGAATACATTGAACCTGCAGTGGTATATCGGAAACCAATACTGGTCTCACAGGAAAGGATCAAAGCACAGACTCTAAGAGCGAGAGCACCAGCAGCAGCGAGTACTGTTTGTATAAAGCGTTTTTGTACATATTTGCTGCGCTTAGCTATTAAATAGTTTTTCTGGGAAAACCTAGCGTAGTTTTCGCGTCTCGTATTTCAGTGAGTGTTTCTTGATTATCAGAGTAGCTCATCAGAAGATTATCTTGCGAATTTGTCACCGTATAGAGTAGGGTAAACATAGCAATGTGTAGGGACTGTGGTTGTTGTGAGCGGACGCAAGGAGAATTGGCCACTCTTCGGGGGCAGGTGGAGGCTTTGTCTGTTAGGCTCATCGAGCTCGAGGCGCAGGCGTCGGCTCGTAGTGGCGTTGGGGCAACTGTGGTGAGACCTATGCCTACTTCGGTGGCCTTGGAATCACATGGAACCCCTGATGTCGCTGCGTCTTCCGGCAGTGAGCATCTTACCGGTCAGCCATCACTCCAGGGTGAATGGCGGACAGTGGTGGGCTCGCGCGTGTCTGGCCGAAAGGCGAAGGTGGGATCTGGCAGCGTGGCAGCTGCCTTACCCCTTTCCAACAGGAACGGGGTGCTTCGTAGTGGTGATGACATCGTTTCCGAGCCACCACAGGATGCCTCGCCTGTTGGGCCAGTGGCCGATTCTCCGGCAAGGTCCCGACAGTCACAGAGGGCGGGCCTATTAGTTATAGGGAGCTCCAACTTTAGGCGGGTTATGGAGCCCCTCAGGAAAATAGTGGGTAGGTCGGGGAAGAATGCCAGTGTGCACTCGGTGTGCTTGCCGGGGGGTCTCGTCCGTAATGTGGAGGAGGCCCTTCCGGCAGCTATTGAACGCACTGGCTGTGACCGGCTGCAGATAGTAGCACATGTCGGAACGAATGACGCCTGCCGCTTGGGTTCTGAGGCCATCCTTGGTTCCTTCCGGCGGCTGGCTGATTTGGTGAAGACAACCAGCATCGCACGCGGAGTGCAAGCTGAGCTTAATATCAGCAGCATAGTGCCCAGAGTCGATCGCGGTCCTCTGGTTTGGAGCCGTGTGGAGGGTCTCAACCAGAGGCTCAGACGACTCTGCGACTATAATGGTTGCAAATTCATCGACCTCCGTTATTGGGTGGAGAACTGTAGGGCCCCCCTAGACAGGTCAGGCGTGCACTACACACCGGAAGCAGCTACTAGGGTAGCAGAGTACGTGTGGCGTGCACACGGGGGTTTTTTAGGTTAGAGGGACCCCCCCCCCCCTTGGGCGAAACGATAAAATACCTGACGGCTTACCAGAGAGGACATTATCATCGTTGATAAAGAACGTCCGTCCTCAGAGATCAAAAACAGGAAAAGTTAACGTAATATTGGTAAACTGCAGGAGTATCCAGGGCAAGGTTCCTGAATTAGTATCTCTTATTGAAGGAAATAGTGCGCATATAGTATTAGGAACGGAAAGTTGGTTAAAACCGGAAGTGAACAGTAACGAAATCCTAGACACAGAATGGAATATATACCGCAAGGATAGGATAAACGCCAATGGTGGAGGATTATTTATAGCAGTAAAGAATGGCACCGAAACAGAGGACGACCGAAGAAAGGCAGAAATACTGAATTCAGTGTTCCGAAACTGTTTCACTGCGGAAAATCGTAACACGGCCCCTGACTTCAGCCGTCGCACGGACGCCAAAATGGAAAATATTGAAATAAAGGATATCGGAATTGAAAAACAACTGCTATCACTTAGTAGCGGAAATGCATCCGGACCAGACGAGATACCCTTAAGATTCTACAGTGATTATGCTAAAGAACTTGCCCCCTTTCTATCAGCAATTTATCGTAGATCGCTGGAAGAACGTGAAGTACCTAGCGACTGGAAGAAAGCGCAGGTCGTTCCCATTTTCAAGAAGGGTCATAAATCAGATGCGAATAATTATAGGCCTATTTCGCTTACGTCAATCTGTTGTAGAATAATGGAACATGTTTTGTGTTCTCGTATTATGACGTTCTTAGATAATACAAATCTCCTTCATCATAACCAACATGGATTCCGCAAACAGAGATCATGTGAAACTCAGCTCGCCCTATTTGCCCAAGAAATTCACAGTGCCGTAGACACTGGCGAGCAGATTGATGCCGTATTCCTGGACTTCAGGAAGGCATTTGATACGGTTCCGCACTTACGTTTAGTGAAAAAAATACGAGCTTACGGAATATCGGACCAGGTTTGTGATTGGATTCAGGATTTCCTAGAAGAAAGAACACAACAGGTCATTCTTAACGGTTCAAAATCTGCAGATGTAGAGGTAATTTCGGGAGTACCGCAGGGAAGCGTGATAGGACCTTTATTGTTTACAATATACATAAATGACTTAGTTGACAACATCGGTAGCTCCGTGAGGCTATTTGCAGATGACACGGTTGTCTACAAGAAAGTAGCAACATCAGAAGACTCGTACGTACTCCAGGAGGACCTGCAGAGGATTAATGCATGGTGCGACAGCTGGCAGCTTTCCCTAAACGTCGATAAATGTAATATAATGCGCATACATAGGGGCAGAAATCCATTCCAGTACGATTATACCATAGGTGGTAAATCATTGGAAGCGGTAACGACCGTCAAATACTTAAGAGGTACTATCCGGAGCGATCTGAAGTGGAATGATCACATAAAACAATAGTGGGAAAAGCAGGCGCCAGGTTGAGATTCATAGGAAGAATTCTAAGAAAATGTGACTCATCGACGAAAGAAGTAGCTTACAAAACGCTTGTTCGTCCGATTCTTGAGTATTGCTCATCAGTATGGGACCCTTACCAGGTTGGATTAATAGAAGAGATAGACATGATCCAGCGAAAAGCAGCGCGATTCGTCATGGGGACATTTAGTCAGCGCGAGAGCGTTACGGAGATGCTGAACAAGCTCCAGTGGAGGACACCTGAAGAAAGGCGTTACGCAATACGGAGAGGTTTATTATCGAAATTACGAGAGAGCACATTCCGGGAAGAGATGGGCAACATATTACTACCGCCACATATATCTCGCGTATTGATCACAACGAAAAGATCCGAAAAATTAGAGCAAATACGGAGACTTACAAGCAATCGTTCTTCCCACGCACAATTCGTGAATGGAACAGGGAAGGGCGGATCAGATAGTGGTACAATAAGTACCGTCCGCCACAGACCGTAAGGTGGCTCGCGGAGTATAGATGTAGATGTAGATGTAGAAGTCTCACTCTGCTTGAACTTAAGGCGTCATTGTGCCCTTTGTATTTAATTCGGATGTAAATTCAGTTTTTCATCGTCAATGTGTATGTCCAAGGAATACATTAAACCTGCAGTATTGTATCGGAAAATAATACTGGTCTCACAGGGAATGCTCAAAACACCGACAGTAAGAAGGGACTCTATTCTTGTACTTAAGGCGATATTGTTCCCTTTGTATTTAATTCAGATGTAATTTCAGTGTTTCATCGTCAATGTGTATGTCCAAGGAATACATTGAACCTGCAGTGGTGTATCGGATACTAATACTGGTCTCACAGGGAATGCTCAAAGCACCGACTGTATGTAGAGTCTCTATTCTTGTACTCAAGAAGGGATTGTGCATTTTGTATTTAATTCCAATGCCATTTCTGTGTTTCATCGTCAATGTGAAAGTCCAAGGAATACATTGAACCTGCAGTGGTGTATCGGAAACTAATACTGGTCTCACAGGGAATGCTCAAAGCACCGACAGTAAGAAGAGTGTCTATTCTTGTACTTAAATCGGCATTGTGCCCTTTGTATTTAATTACGATGCCATTTCTGTGTTTCATCGTCGATATGAAAGTCCAAGGAATACACTGAACCTGCAGTGGTGTATCGGATACTAATACTGGTCTCACAGGGAATGTTCAAAGCACCGACTGTAAGAAGAGTCTCTATTCTTGTACTTAAGGTGGCATTGTGCCTTTTGTATTTAATTCCGATGCGATTTCTGTGTATAATCGTCAATGTGAAAGTCCAAAGAATACATTGAACCTGCAGTGGTGTATCGGAAACTAATACTGGTCTCACAGGGAATGCTCAAAGCACCGACTGTAAGAAGAGTCTCTATTCTTGAACTTAAGGCGGCATTTTGCCTTTGGTATTTAATTCCGATGCGATTTATGTGTTTCTTCGTCAATGTGAAGGTCCATGGAATACATTGAAACTGCTGTGGTATATCGGAAACAAATACCGGTCTCACAGGAAAGGATCAAAGCACAGACTCTAAGAAGTCTCACTCTGCTTGGACTTAAGGCGTCATTGTGCCCTTTGTATTTAATTCCGATGTAATTTCAGTTTTCCATCGTCAATGTGTATGTCCAAGGAATACATTGAACCTGCAGTATTGTATCGGAAAATAATACTGGTCTCACAGGGAATGCTCAAAACACCGACAGTAAGAAGCGTCTCTATTCTTGTACTTAAGGCGATATTGTACCTTTTGTATTTAATTTCGATGTAATTTCAGTGTTTCATCGTCAATGTGTATATCCAAGGAATACATTGAACCTGCAGTGGTGTATCGGATACTAATATTAGTCTCACAGGGAATGCTCAAAGCACCGACTCTAAGAAGAGTCTCTATTCATGTGCTTAAGGCGGCATTGTGCCTTTTGTATTTAATTCCGATGCGATTTCTGTGTTTCATCGTCAATGTGACGGTCCAAGGAATACATTGAACCTGCAGTGGCGTATCGGAAACTAATACGGGTCGCACAGGTAAGGATCAAAACACAGACTATAAGAAGTTTCACTCTTCTTGCACTTATGGCGGCAATGTGCCTTTTGTATTTAATTCCGATGTAATTTCAGTGTTTCATCGTCAATGTGTATGTCCAAGGAATACATTGAATCTGGAGTGGTGTATCGGATACTAATACTGGTCTCACACGGAATGCTCAAAGCACAGACAGTAAGAAGAGTCTCTATTCTTGTAATTATGGCGGCATTGTGCCTTTTGTATTTAATTCCAATGCGACTTCTGTGTTTCATCGTCAATGTGAAAGTCCAAGGAATACATTGAACATGCAGTGATGAATGGGAAACTAATACTGGTCTCACAGGGAATGCTCAAAGCACCGACAGTAAGAGGAGTCTCTATTCTTGTACTTAAGGCGGCATTGTTCATTTTGTATTTAATTCCGATGTAATTGCAGTGTTTCATCGTCAATGTGTACGTCCAAGGAATAAATTGAATCTGCAGTGGTGTATCGGATACTAATACTGGTCTCACAGGGAACGCTCAAAGCACAAACTGTAAGAATAGTCTCTATTCTTGTACTTAAAGCGGCATTGTGCTTTTGTATTTAATTCCAATGCGAATTCTGTGTTTTATCGTCAATTTGAAGGTCCAAGGAATACATTGAAGCTGCAGTGGTGTATCGGAAACTAATATTGGTCTCACAGGGAATGCTCAAAGCACCGACTGAAAGAAGAGTCTCTGTTCTTGTACTTAAGGCGGCATTGTGCCTTTTGTATTTAATTCCGATGCGATTTCTGTGTTTCATCGTCAATTTGAAGGTCCAAGGACTACATTTAACCTGCAGTGGCGTATCGAAAACTAATACGGGTCGCACAGGAAAGGATCAAAACACAGACTCTAAGAGGTCTCACTGTTCTTGCACTTATGGCGGCATTGTACCTTCTGTATTTAATTCCGATGTAATTGCAGTGTTTCATTGTCAATGTGTATGTCCAAGGAATAAATTGAATCTGCAGTGGTGTATTGGATACTAATACTGGTCTCACAAGGAACGCTCAAAGCACAGACTGTAAGAATAGTCTCTATTCTTGTACTTAAAGCGGCATTGTGCTTTTGTATTTAATTCCAATGCGATTTCTGTGTCTTATCGTCAATTTGAAGGTCCAAGGAATACATTGAAGCTGCAGTGGTGTATGGGAAACTAATACTGGTCTCACAGGGAATGTTCAAAGCACCGAATGAAAGAAGAGTCTCTGTTTTTGTACTTAAGGCGGCATTGTGCCCTTTGTATTTAATTCCGATGCGATTTCTGTGTTTCATCGTCAATGTGAAGGTCCAAGGAATACACTTAACCTGCAGTGGCGTATCGAAAACTGATACGGATCGCACAGGAAAGGATCAAAACACAGACTCTAAGAAGTCTCACTGTTCTTGCACTTATGGCGGCATTGTGCCTACTGTATTTAATTCCGATGTGATTTCTGTGTTTCATCATCAATTTGAAGGTCCAAGGAATACATTAACCTGCAGTGGTGTATCGGAAACTAATACTGGTCTCACAGGGAATTCTCAAAGCACCGACTGAAAGAAGAGTCTCTGTTCTTGTACTTAAGGCGGCATTGTACCTTTTGTATTTAATTCCAATGCGATTTCTGTGTTTCATCGTCAATTTGAAGGTCCAAGGAATACATTTAACCTGCAGTGGCGTATCGAAAACTAATACGGGTCGCACAGGAAAGGATCAAAACACAGACTCTAAGAAGTCTCACTGTTCTTGCACTTATGGCGGCATTGTGCCTTTTGTGTTTAATTCCGATGTAATTTCAGTGTTTCATCGTCGATGTGCATGTCCAAGGAATACATTGAACCTGCAGTGGTGTACCGGAAACTAATACTGGTCTCACAGGGAATGCTCAAAACACCGACTGTAAGTAGAGTCTGTATTCTTGTACTTATGGTGGCATTGTGCCTTTTGTATTTAATTCCGATGCGATTTCTGTGTTTCATCGTCAATGTGAAGGTCCAAGGAATACATTGAACCTGCAATGGTGTATCGGAAACTAATACTGGTCTCACAGGGAATGCTCAAAGCACCGACTATAAGAAGAGTGTCTATTCTTGTACTTAAGGCGGCATTGTGCCCTTTGTATTTAATTCCGATGCCATTTCTGTGTTACATCGTCGATGTGTATGTCCTAGGAATACATTGAACCTTAAGTGGTGTACCGCATACTAATACTGGTCTCACAGGGATTGTTCATAGCACCGAATGCAAGAAGAGTCTCTATTCTTGTACTTAAGGCGACATTGTGCCTTTTTGTATTTAATTCCGATGCGATTTCTGTGTGTAATCGTCAATGTGAAGGTCCAAGGAATACATCGAACCTGCAGTGGCGTATCGGAAACTAATACGGGTCGCACAGGAAAGGATCAAAACACAGACTCTAAGAAGTCTCACTCTTCTTGCGCTTATGCCGGCATTGGGCCCTTTGTATTTAATTCCGATGTAATTTCAGTTTTTCATCGTCAATGTGTATGTCCAAGGAATACATTGAATCTGCAGTGGTGTATCGGATACTAATGCTGGTCTCACAGGGAATGCGAAAAACACCGACTGTAAGAAGAGTGTCTATTCTTGTACTTAAATCGGCATTGTGCCCTTTGTATTTAATTTCGTTGCCATTTCTGTGTTTCATCGTCGATATGAAAGTCCAAGGAATACATTGAACCTACTGTGGTATATCGGAAACCAATACTGGTCTCACAGGAAAGGATTAAAGCACAGACTCTAAGAAGTCTCACTCTGCTTGTACTTAAGGCGTCATTGTGCCCTTTGTATTTAATTCCGATGTAATTTCAGTTTTTCATCGTCAATGTGTATGTCCAAGGAATACATTGAACCTGCAGTATTGTATCGGAAAATAATACTTGTCTCACAGGGAATGCTCAAACCACCGACAGTAAGAAGGGTCTCTATTCTTGTACTTAAGGCGATATTGTTCCTTTTGTATTTAATTCCGATGTAATTTCAGTGTTTCATCGTCAATGTGAATGTCCAAGGAATACATTGAACCTGCAGTGGTGTATCGAATACTAATAGTGGTCTCACAGGGAATGCTCAAAGCACCGACTCTAAGAAGAGTCTCTATTCTTGTGCTTATGGTGGCATTGTGCCTTTTGTATTTAATTCCGATGCGATTTCTGTGTTTCATCGTCAATGTGACGGTCCAAGGAATACATTCAACCTGCAGTGGCGTATCGGAAACTAATACGGGTCGCACAGGTAAGGATCAAAACACAGACTATAAGAAGTTTCACTCTTCTTGCACTTATGGCGGCAATGTGCCTTTTGTATTTAATTCCGATGTAATTTCAGTGTTTCTTCGTCAATGTGTATGTCCAAGGAATACATTGAATCTGCAGTGGTGTATCGGATACTAATACTGGTCTCACACGGAATGCTAAAAGCACAGACGGTAAAAAGAGTCTCTATTCTTGTACTTAAAGCGGCATTGTGCCTTTTGTATTTAATACCAATGCGATTTCTGTGTTTCATCGTCAATGTGAAAGTCCAAGGAATACATTGAACATGCAGTGATGAATCGTAAACTAATACTGGTCTCACAGGAAATGCACAAAGCACCAACAGTATGAGGGTCAATATTCTTGTACTTAAGGCGGCATTGTTCATTTTGTATTTAATTCCGATGTTATTGCAGTGTTTCATCGTCAATTTGTATGTCCAAGGAATAAATTGAATCTGCATGGTGTATCGGATACTAATACTGATCTCACAGGGAACGCTCAAAGCACAGACTGTAAGAATAGTCTCTGTTCTTGTACTTAAGGCGGCATTGTTCTTTTTGTATTTAATTGCGATGGGATTTCTGTGTTTCATCGTCAATTTGAAGATCCAAGGAATACATTTAACCTGCAGTGGCGTATCGAAAACTAATACGGGTCGCACAGGAAAGGATCAAAACACAGACTCTAAGAAGTCTCACTGTTCTTGCACTTATGGCGGCATTGTGCCTTCTGTATTTAATTCCAATGTAATTTCAGTGTTTCATCCTCAATGTGTATGTCCAAGGAATAAATTGAACCTGCAGTGGTGTATCGGAAACTAATACTGGTCTCACAGGGAATGCTCAAAGCACCGACTGTCAGAAGAGTGTCTATTCTTGTACTTAAGGCGGCATTGTGCGTTTTGTATTTAATTCCGTTGCCATTTCTGTGTTTCATCGTCAATGTGAAGGTCCAAGTAATGCACTGAACCTGCAGTGGTGAATCGGAAAGTAATACTGGTCTCACAGGGAATGCTCAAAGCACCGACTGTAAGAAGAGTCTCTATTCTTGTACTTAAGGTGGCATTGTTCTTTTTGTATTTATATCCGATGTGATTTCTGTGTTTAATCGTCAATGTGAAGGTCCAAGGAATACATTGAACCTGCAGTGGTGTATCGGAATCTAATACTGATCTCACAGGGTTATGCTCAAAGCACCGACTGAAAGAAGAGACTCTGTTCTTGTACTTAAGGCGGCATTGTGCCTTTTGTATTTAATTCCGATGCGATTTCTGTGTTTAATCGTCAATTTGAAGGTCCAAGGAATACATTTAACCTGCAGTGGCGTATCGAAAACTAATACGGGTCGCACAGGAAAGGATCAAAACACAGACTCTAAGAAGTCTCACTGTTCATGCACTTATGGCGACATTGTGCCTTTTGTATTTAATTCCGATGTAATTTCAGTGTTTCATCGTCAATGTGTATGTCCAAGGAATACATTGAACCTGCAGTGGTGTATCGGAAACTAATACTAGTCTCACAGGGAATGCTCCAACACCGTCTGTAAGAAGAGTGTCTATTCTTGTACTTAGGGCTGCATTGTGCCTTTTGTATTTAATTCTGTTGCCATTTCTGTGTTTCATCGTCAATGTGAAGGTCCAAGGAATGCACTGAACCTGCAGTGGTGTATCGGAAACTAATACTGGTCTCACAGGGAATGCTCAAAGCACCGACTGTAAGAAGAGTCTCTATTCTTGTACTTAAGGCGGCATTGTTCTTTTTGATTTGATTCCGATGTGATTTCTGTGTTTCATCGTCAATGTGAAGGTCCAAGGAATACTTTGGACCTGCAGTGGTGTATCGGAAACTAATACTGGTCTAAGAGGGAATCCTCAAATCACCGACAGTAAGAAGAGTCTCTATTCTTGTACTTAATTCGACATTGTTCCCTTTGTATTTAATTCCGATGTAATTTCTGTGGTGTCACCGCCAGACACCACACTTGCTAGGTGGTAGCTTAAATCGGCCGCGGTCCATTTAGTACATGTCGGACCGTGTGTCGCCACTGTGTAATCGCAGACCTAGCGCCACCACCAAGGCAGGTCTCGTGATACGAGAGAGCACTCGCCCCAGTTGTACGAGAACCTAGCTACCGACCAGATGTAAGAAGCCTTTCTCTCTCATTAGCCGAGAGACAGAATAGCCATCAGCTAAGTTAATGGCTACGAACTAGCAAGGCGCCATTAGCCATACGTACTTCACGCCCGTCTGCGTTAGTCTAGCATGCCTTTTCAGCCATCTCAACTTCACGGTGTCGGCCCAGATACCGACACAACATTGGCGACGAGGGAAAAGAGTTCTTTCTGATTGCTTACATTTAATTGTGTCATGGCTTCGCCACATTCTCCAGATGTACTGTCCGAATTTTATCGCTTGCAGAATCAGCAGACGCAGGCGTTACTGGATGCCCTTGGACAGCTCGTCCAGGGTCAACGTACCATTCAAACCGATGCGGCCGCCGCCGCTTCTTCGCTACCGCTGCCACTGAACGCTGTTGCACCTCCCTTTCGACCATACGTGGCAGCCGATGAGACCTGGCACGAGTGGTCTCGCCAGTTCAACTTTCATCTAGCGGCCTACAGAATTCAAGGTAAAGAGCGGCAGCCGTTTTTGCTTTCTTGTGTCGGTGTGTCCACATACCGTGTGATAGTGAAATTGTTTCCCCGACGCGACGTAGCAACTCTGTCCTACGAGGAAATTTTGTCTGCATTAGATGCCTATTTCATAGAAACAGTTAATGTGGTTGCAAAACGGTATACGTTCTTTCGTACAAAACGTACGGCCGGTCAAACTAATAGGGAGTGGGTAGCAACATTGCAAGGACTTACTAGGCACTGTGCCTTTGAATGTGACTGTGGTCTTTCTTATTCAGATACAATGGTGCGTGATGCAATTGCACAGAACGTTTCTGATGATCGCATACGGGATCAAATTTTGAAACTAGTTAATCCCTCCCTTCAACAAGTGATAGACATATTGGATAGACAGGACACACTTGACTGTGCTCAGGAATCTTTTGAAACTTCGCCAGCCGTGTGTAGCATTAACCGGCCCGCTGGACGCGCTGCGCGGCCCGGTAACCGGGCCTCGCGCACGTCCGCACAGCTGCCGCCGCGCGCTAAGCCACGTGTGCCGCGCCAGCCCACAAATGTAGTGAAATCGTGCCCGCGGTGTGCTACTAGACATTCGCGTGAACATTGCCCGTCACGCCAAGCTATTTGCTTTTTCTGCAATAAGAAAGGACATGTTCAAAGTGTTTGCCAGAAAAAGCTCAGATCAGACAATCACAATCATTCCAGGCCCTTTGCTTCGCGCCGGAATCGAACCAAGGACACTCAGGCTCGTGGACCTTCGCCTATGGACATTCATGTCGTTAATTCCACTTCGTCCAGTGACCCTTTCTCTAACAGTAACTGTGTTCGTCCCACAAAAACTGTGCGTCGACGTCGCCGGAAATCACGTCAATTAGCAAGTGATTCTGTACCAGTGTCTGTTCCAATTGCACAAAACAGTCGCTCTTGTCGTCTGCAGAACAATAAACTTTTTGTGGACTTAGACTTAGAAGGCAAAGTGATACCATTCCAGCTCGATACCGGAGCTGCAGTTTCATTGCTCAATCATGACACGTACAAACAACTGGGCAAACCTCCGTTGCGTTCCGCAAATGTTAAGCTAACCACATATTCAGGACAGACAATTCCTGTGTTAGGACAGTGCAGCCTTCTTGCAACATACAAGGGACAAACAAAACTTGTGTCATTTTACGTTCTTCGTTCTTCTACTGCAGCAAACTATCTGGACGATATAGTGATCTCCGGACAGACAGAAGAAGATCATCTTGCGAACTTACGAACATTATTTCAGGTCTTGCGGCAAAATGGTCTTCGCTTGAGGAAGGACAAATGTGTGTTTTTTGCTCGTGACTTACCATACCTGGGACATGTCATTAATGCCCAAGGCATACATCCGAGTCCAGAGCACCTCCGTGCCATACAAGAATTGCCTTCCCCTCAAAATGTGAAACAGCTACAGAGTGTGTTGGGTAAAATTAATTATTACAATAAATATGTGCGCAATGCCTCTTCCATTTCAGCTCCGCTTCATCGCTTACGCCGTAAAGGTGTTCCGTTCGTCTGGACGACGGAATGTGAACGCGCCTTTCGCCAGTTGAAATCGGCGTTGCTTTCTAATACTTGCCTTACGCCATTCGATCCCCAGAAACCCCTTTTGTTGATGGTCGATGCCTCGGATTTCGGGATCGGTGCTGTGCTTGCGCACAAAGTTGGCTCCCATGATCGCCCTATTGCCTTTGCGTCCAAATTGCTCTCGTCTGCGCAAAGAAATTATTCCCAGATAGAGAAAGAAGCTTTGGCTCTCGTGTTTGGTGTTACTAAGTTCCATGATTTCTTGTATGGTCGTCACTTTACCATCATCACAGACCACAAACCTTTGACATCGCTTTTTCATCCGACCAAGCCTGTACCTCCACGTACAGCGCAGAAATTCATTCGCTGGTCTATTTTCCTCTCGCAGTACCGCTACGATATCTTGTATCGGTCCACTGCTAAGCACGGAAACGCCGATGCGTTGTCTCGTTTGCCTGTTGCTGAGGATCAAGCATTCGATTCTTCCGAACTTGCTTGCATGTTCATTGATTCGGAAACCGATGAAGTGGTCGAATCGTTTCCGATTGATTTTCGTCGTGTCGCTACAGCCACAGCTGCTGACCCTGTCCTTGCTACTGTTTTACGTTTTGTTGCTACGCAATGGCCTTTGTCAAAGTCTCGGATCGAGGATCCGTTGGTTCGCCGATTTTTTGCTCACAAGGAGAGACTTTTTGTTCGACGTGGGGTTTTGTTGTTGCGTTCTGATAATGATCAGTCCAGAGTCGTGGTCCCACGTTCGTTACAGTCCTCTGTTTTACGGCTTCTTCACCAAGGACATTGGGGCATAGTGCGAACGAAACAACTTGCTCGTCAGCACTGTACTTGGTTCGGAATCGATGCTGCGATTACGAATATGTGTTCTTCGTGCCCGGCGTGTGCCGAACAACAGTCCGCACCGCCGCGGAAAGTCTTTGCGTGGCCAAAAGCCACTTCCCCTTGGCAACGCTTGCACATTGATTTTGCTGGTCCATTCTGGAATGCTCGATGGTTGGTTCTGGTCGACGCCTTCAGTAATTTTCCTTTTGTTGTCCGGATGTCTTCCACGACGTCCTCCGCCACCATCCAAGCGTTGTCTGCTATCTTTTGCATTGAAGGTCTTCCGCAGACTATTGTTTCCGACAATGGCCCACAATTCATGTCCGCAGAATTTCAGTCATTCTGCCAGGCCAATGGTATTCAACATCTGACATCCGCGCCGTTTTCGCCTCAGTCCAACGGTGCCGCTGAACGATTGGTCCGGACTTTCAAGTCACAGATGTTGAAATTGAAAGAGTCGCATTCTCGGGAGGACGCATTGTTGCTCTTGTTGTCTTCGTATCGCTCTCAACCCCGAGTTGGTCGCTCGCCGGCTGAGTTGCTCCACGGTCGTCCTCATCGCACCTTGATGTCCTTGCTGCTTCCGCCGCATCAGTTTCCTGTGCAGCGGCAGACTCCTGCTTTTGCTCCAGACGACGTTGTATTTTATCGCAACTATCGAGGTTCACGGCGTTGGCTCGCAGGGCGCATTCTTCGCTGCCTCGGCCGCGCGATGTATTTGGTTTTGGGGGCCTCTGGTGAGGTGCGTCGGCATCTCAATCAGCTGCGCCTCTGTCGTCGCTCGGGTTCTGCCGCTCCCCGTCTGCTTTCAGCGACGGTGCCGTCCGGTCAGCGCCCTGGGGACCCATCTACTGGCTCGCCTCATCCCCAGGTGTTACCGACGATGCCTTCCATTTTGCCCCATGGCGACGCGCCGCCGCCGCCGCAGCAGCAGCAGCCGCCGCCGCCGGCGCTTGTTCTCCCGCCGGCGCCGCCCGCATTCGACGCTTCGTTGCAGCCGCCAAGCGCCTCCCAGGGTCACGCGCCGCCGATCGCTTCCCGTGACCAGCTGTCCTCCGCCATGGAACTCCCGCCCGCTCCGGACCACATGGCGTCATCGCGCGTCGTCTACCCCGACGCAATGGAGGTTGATCCTTCGGTCCCTCCTGTCTCTTTACGGGCGCATACACCGCATGTTGACGGGCACCCTGGACTAGTTTTTCAGGCGTTTCCTAGCTCCCCTCGGACCGAATGGCCGGGTGCGGGTGGCCCAGCCTCGCCTGTTGTTAGGCTCCCCACCTCATCGCATACGTCATCATGTGGTCCTCCCCACGGCGGGCGGAAGCCTTATCACACGACCGTTCGCCGATTTGCGGGGGAGGAATGTGGTGTCACCGCCAGACACCACACTTGCTAGGTGGTAGATTAAATCGGCCGCGGTCCATTTAGTACATGTCGGACCCGCGTGTCGCCACTGTGTAATCGCAGACCTAGCGCCACCACCAAGGCAGGTCTCGTGATACGAGAGAGCACTCGCCCCAGTTGTACGAGAACCTAACTACCGACCAGATGTAAGAAGCCTTTCTCTCTCATTAGCCGAGAGACAGAATAGCCATCAGCTAAGTTAATGGCTACGAACTAGCAAGGCGCCATTAGCCATACGTACTTCACGCCCGTCTGCGTTAGTCTAGCTTGCCTTTTCAGCCATCTCAACTTCACGGTGTCGGCCCAGATACCGACACAACAATTTCCGTATTTCATTGTCACTCTGTATGTCCAAGCAATACATTGAACCTGCAGTGGTGTATCAGATACTAATATTGGTCTCACAGGGAATGCTCAAAACACCGACTCTAAGAAGAGTCTCTATTCTTGTACTTAAGGCGGCATTCTGCGTTTTGTATTTAATTTCTATGCGATTTCTGTGTTTCATCGTCAATGTGACGGTCCAAGGAATACATTGAACCTGCAGTGACGTATCGGAATCGAATTCGGGTCGCACAGGTAAGGATCAAAACACAGACTTTAAGAAGTTTCATTCTTCTAGCTCTTATGGCGGCATTGTGCCTTTTGTATTTAATTCCGATGTAATTTCTGTGTTTCATCGTCAATGTGTATGTCCAAGGAATAAATTGAATCTGCAGTGGTGTATCGGATACTAATACTGGTCTCACAGGGAATACTCAATGCACAGACTGTAAGAAGAGTCTCTATTCTTGTACTTAAGGCGGCATTGTGCCTTTTGTATTTAATTCCAATGCGATTTCTGTGTTTCATCGTCAATGTGAAAGTCCAAGGAATACATTGAACATGCAGTGATGAATCGAAAACTAATACTGGTCTCACAGGAAATTCTCAAAGCACCGACAGTAAGAGGAGTCAATATTCTTGTACTTAACGCTTCATTGTTCATTTTGTATTTAATTCCGATGTAATTGCAGTGTTTCATCGTCAATGTGAAGGTCCAAGGAATACATTGAAGCTGCAGTGGTGTATCGGAAACTAATACTGGTCTCACAGGGAATGCTCAAAGCACCGACTGAAAGAAGAGTCTCAGTTCTTGTACTTAAGGCGGCATTGTGCCTTTTGTATTTAATTCCGATGCGATTTCTGTGTTTCATCGTCAATTTGAAGATCTAAGGAATACATTTAACCTGCAGTGGCGTACCGAAAACTAATACGGGTCGCACAGGTAAGGATCAAAACACAGACTTTAAGAAGTTTCATTCTTCTTGCACTTATGACGGCATTGTGCCTTTTGTATTTAATTCCGATGTAATTTCAGTGTTTCATCGTCAATGTGTATGTCCAAGGAATACATTGAATCTGCAGTGGTGTATCGGATACTAATACTGGCCTCACAGAGAATGCTCAAAGCACAGACTGTAAGAAGAGTCTCTATTCTTGTACTTAAGGCGCCATTGTGCCTTTTGCATTTAATTCCAATGCGATTTCTGTGTTTCATCGTCAATGTGAAAGTCCAAGGAATACATTGAACATGCAGTGATGAATCGGAAACTAATACTGGTCTCACAGGGAATGCTCAAAGCACAGAAAGTAAGAGGAGACTCTATTCTTGTACTTAAGGCGGCATTGTTCATTTTGTATTTAATTCCGATGTAATTGCAGTGTTTCATCGTCAATGTGTATGTCCTAGGAATAAATTGAATCTGCAGTGGTGTATCGGATACTAATACTGGTCTCACAGGGAACGCTCAAAGCACAGACTGTAAGAATAGGCTCTATTCTTGTACTTAAAGCGGCATTGTGCTTTTGTATTTAATTCCAATGCGATTTCTGTGTTTTATCGTCAATTTGAATGTCCAAGGAATACATTGAACATGCAGTGGTGTCTCGGAAACTAATACTGGTCTCACAGGGAATGCTCAAAGCACCGACTGTAAGTAGAGTCTGTATTCTTGTACTTAAAACGGCATTGTGCCATTTGTATTTAATTCCGATGCGATTTCTGTGTTTCATCGTCAATGTGAAGGTCCAAGGAATACATTGAAGCTGCAGTGGTGTATCGGAAACTAATACTGGTCTCACAGGGAATGCTCAAAGCACCGACTGAAAGAAGAGTCTCTGTCCTTGTACTTAAGGCGGCATTGTGCCTTTTGTATGTAATTCCGATGCGATTTCTGTGTTTCATCGTCAATTTGAAGGTCCAAGGAATACATTTAACCTGCAGTGGCGTATCGAAAACTAATTAGGGTCGCACAGGAAAGGATCAAAACACAGACTCTAAGAAGTCTCACTGTTCTTGCACTTATGGCGGCATTGTGCCTTCTGTATTTAATTCCGATGTAATTTCAGTGTTTCATCGTTAATGTGTATGTCCAAGGAATACATTGAACCTGCAGTGGTGTATCGGAAACTAATACTGGTGTCACAGGGAATGCTCAAAGCACCGACTGTAAGAAGAGTCTTTATTCTTGTACTTAAGGCGGCATTGTTCTTTTTGCATTTAATTCAGATGTGATTTCTGTGTTTAATCGTCAATGTGAAGGTCCAAGGAATACATTGAACCTGGAGTGGTGTATCGGAAAGTAATACTGGTCTCACAGGGAATGCTCAAAGCACCGACTGAAAGAGGAGTCTCTGTTCTTGTACTTAAGGCGGCATTGTGCCTTTTGTATTTAATTCCGATGCGATTTCTGTGTTTCATCGTCAATTTGAAGGTCCAAGGAATACATTTAACCTGCAGTGGCGTATCGAAAACTAATACGGGTCTCACAGGAAAGGATCAAAACACAGATTCTAAGAAGTCTCACTGTTCTTGCACTTATGGCGGCATTGTGTCCTTTTGTATTTAATTCCGATCTAATTTCAGTGTTTCATCGTCAATGTGAAGGTCCAAGGAATACTTTGGACCTGCAGTGGTGTATCGGAAACTAATACTGGTCTCACAGGGAATCCTCATAACACCGACAGTAAGAAGAGCCTCTAATCTTGTGCTTAAGGCGACATTGTTCCTTTTGTATTTAATTCCGATGTAATTTCAGTCTTTCATAGTCAATGTGTATGTCCAAGGAATACATTGAACGTGCAGTGGTGTATCGGATACTAATACTGGTCTCACAGGGAACGCTCAAAGCACCGACTGTAAGAAGAGTCCTTATTCTTGTACTTAAGGCGGCATTGTGCCTTTGGTATTTAATTCCGATGCGATTTCAGTGTTTCGAAGTCAATGTGAATGTCTAAGGAATACATTGAACCTGCAGTGGTGTATCGGAAATTAATATTAGTCTCTCAGGGAATGCTGAAAACACCGTCTGTAAGAAGAGTCTCTATTGTTGTACTTAGGGCGGCATTGTGCCTTTTGTATTTAATTCCGATGCGATTTCTGTGTTTCATCGTCAATGTGAAGGTCCAAGGAATACATTGAACCTGCAGTGGTGAATCGGAAACTAATACTGGTCTCACAGGGTATGCTCAAAACACCGACAGTAAGAAGAGTGTGTATTCTTGTACTTAAAGCGACATTGTTTCTTTTGTATTTAATTCCGATGTAATTTCAGTGTTTCATCGTCAATATGTATGTCCAAGGAATACATTGAACCTGCAGTGGAGTATCGGAAAGTAATACTGGTCTCCACGGAATGCTCAAAACACCGACTGTAAGTAGAGTCTGTATTCTTGTACTTAAGGCGGCATTGTGCCTTTTGTATTTAATTCCGATGCGATTTCTGTGTTTCATCGTCAATGTGTATGTCCAAGGAATAAATTGAATCTGCAGTGGTGTATCGGATACTAATACTGGTCTCACAGGGAATACTCAATGCACAGACTGTAAGAAGAGTCTCTATTCTTGTACTTAAGGCGGCATTGTGCCTTTTGTATTTAATTCCAATGCGATTTCTGTGTTTCATCGTCAATGTGAAAGTCCAAGGAATACATTGAACATGCAGTGATGAATCGAAAACTAATACTGGTCTCACAGGGAATGCTCAAAGCACCGACAGTAAGAGGAGTCAATATTCTTGTACTTAAGGCTTCATTGTTCATTTTGTATTTAATTCCGATGTAATTGCAGTGTTTCATCGTCAATGTGAAGGTCCAAGGAATACATTGAAGCTGCAGTGGTGTATCGGAAACTAATACTGGTCTCACAGGGAATGCTCAAAGCACCGACTGAAAGAAGAGTCTCAGTTCTTGTACTTAAGGCGGCATTGTGCCTTTTGTATTTAATTCCGATGCGATTTCTGTGTTTCATCGTCAATTTGAAGATCTAAGGAATACATTTAACCTGCAGTGGCGTATCGAAAACTAATACGGGTCGCACAGGTAAGGATCAAAACACAGACTTTAAGAAGTTTCATTCTTCTTGCACTTATGACGGCATTGTGCCTTTTGTATTTAATTCCGATGTAATTTCAGTGTTTCATCGTCAATGTGTATGTCCAAGGAATACATTGAATCTGCAGTGGTGTATCGGATACTAATACTGGCCTCACAGAGAATGCTCAAAGCACAGACTGTAAGAAGAGTCTCTATTCTTGTACTTAAGGCGCCATTGTGCCTTTTGCATTTAATTCCAATGCGATTTCTGTGTTTCATCGTCAATGTGAAAGTCCAAGGAATACATTGAACATGCAGTGATGAATCGGAAACTAATACTGGTCTCACAGGGAATGCTCAAAGCACAGAAAGTAAGAGGAGACTCTATTCTTGTACTTAAGGCGGCATTGTTCATTTTGTATTTAATTCCGATGTAATTGCAGTGTTTCATCGTCAATGTGTATGTCCTAGGAATAAATTGAATCTGCAGTGGTGTATCGGATACTAATACTGGTCTCACAGGGAACGCTCAAAGCACAGACTGTAAGAATAGGCTCTATTCTTGTACTTAAAGCGGCATTGTGCTTTTGTATTTAATTCCAATGCGATTTCTGTGTTTTATCGTCAATTTGAATGTCCAAGGAATACATTGAACATGCAGTGGTGTCTCGGAAACTAATACTGGTCTCACAGGGAATGCTCAAAGCACCGACTGTAAGTAGAGTCTGTATTCTTGTACTTAAAACGGCAATGTGCCATTTGTATTTAATTCCGATGCGATTTCTGTGTTTCATCGTCAATGTGAAGGTCCAAGGAATACATTGAAGCTGCAGTGGTGTATCGGAAACTAATACTGGTCTCACAGGGAATGCTCAAAGCACCGACTGAAAGAAGAGTCTCTGTCCTTGTACTTAAGGCGGCATTGTGCCTTTTGTATGTAATTCCGATGCGATTTCTGTGTTTCATCGTCAATTTGAAGGTCCAAGGAATACATTTAACCTGCAGTGGCGTATCGAAAACTAATTAGGGTCGCACAGGAAAGGATCAAAACACAGACTCTAAGAAGTCTCACTGTTCTTGCACTTATGGCGGCATTGTGCCTTCTGTATTTAATTCCGATGTAATTTCAGTGTTTCATCGTTAATGTGTATGTCCAAGGAATACATTGAACCTGCAGTGGTGTATCGGAAACTAATACTGGTGTCACAGGGAATGCTCAAAGCACCGACTGTAAGAAGAGTCTTTATTCTTGTACTTAAGGCGGCATTGTTCTTTTTGCATTTAATTCAGATGTGATTTCTGTGTTTAATCGTCAATGTGAAGGTCCAAGGAATACATTGAACCTGGAGTGGTGTATCGGAAAGTAATACTGGTCTCACAGGGAATGCTCAAAGCACCGACTGAAAGAGGAGTCTCTGTTCTTGTACTTAAGGCGGCATTGTGCCTTTTGTATTTAATTCCGATGCGATTTCTGTGTTTCATCGTCAATTTGAAGGTCCAAGGAATACATTTAACCTGCAGTGGCGTATCGAAAACTAATACGGGTCTCACAGGAAAGGATCAAAACACAGATTCTAAGAAGTCTCACTGTTCTTGCACTTATGGCGGCATTGTGTCCTTTTGTATTTAATTCCGATGTAATTTCAGTGTTTCATCGTCAATGTGAAGGTCCAAGGAATACTTTGGACCTGCAGTGGTGTATCGGAAACTAATACTGGTCTCACAGGGAATCCTCATAACACCGACAGTAAGAAGAGCCTCTAATCTTGTGCTTAAGGCGACATTGTTCCTTTTGTATTTAATTCCGATGTAATTTCAGTCTTTCATAGTCAATGTGTATGTCCAAGGAATACATTGAACGTGCAGTGGTGTATCGGATACTAATACTGGTCTCACAGGGAACGCTCAAAGCACCGACTGTAAGAAGAGTCCTTATTCTTGTACTTAAGGCGGCATTGTGCCTTTGGTATTTAATTCCGATGCGATTTCAGTGTTTCGAAGTCAATGTGAATGTCTAAGGAATACATTGAACCTGCAGTGGTGTATCGGAAATTAATATTGGTCTCTCAGGGAATGCTGAAAACACCGTCTGTAAGAAGAGTCTCTATTGTTGTACTTAGGGCGGCATTGTGCCTTTTGTATTTAATTCCGATGCGATTTCTGTGTTTCATCGTCAATGTGAAGGTCCAAGGAATACATTGGACCTGCAGTGGTGAATCGGAAACTAATACTGGTCTCACAGGGAATGCTCAAAACACCGACAGTAAGAAGAGTGTGTATTCTTGTACTTAAAGCGACATTGTTTCTTTTGTATTTAATTCCGATGTAATTTCAGTGTTTCATCGTCAATGTGTATGTCCAAGGAATACATTGAACCTGCAGTGGTGTATCGGAAAGTAATACTGGTCTCCAGGGAATGCTCAAAACACCGACTGTAAGTAGAGTCTGTATTCTTGTACTTAAGGCGGCATTGTGCCTTTTGTATTTAATTCCGATGCGATTTCTGTGTTTCATCGTCAATGTGAAGGTCCAAGGAATACATTGAACCTGCAGTGGTGTATCGGAAACTAATACTGGTCTCACAGGGAATGCTCAAAGCACCGACTGTAAGAAGAGTGTCTATTCTTGTACTTAAGGCGGCATTGTGCCCTTTGTATTTAATTCCGATGCCATTTCTGTGTTTCTTCGTCGATGTCTATGTCCTAGGAACACATTGAACCTGAATTGGTGTACCGGATACTAATACTGGTCTCACAGGGAATGATCAAAGCACCAAATGCAAGAAGACTCTCTATTCTTGTACTTAAGGCGACATTGTGCCTTTTTGTACTTAATTCCGATGCGATTTCTGTGTGTAATCGACAGTGTGAAGGTCCAAGGAATACATCGAACCTGCAGTGGCGTATCGGAAACTAATACTGGTCTCACAGGGAATGCTCAAATCACCGACTGTAAGTAGAGTCTGTATTCTTGTACTTAAGGCGGCATTGTGCCTTTTGTATTTAATTTCGATGCGATTTATGTGCTTCATTGTCAATGTGAAGGTCCAAGGACTACATTAAACCAGCAGTGGTGTATCGGAAACTAATACTGGTCCCACAGGGAATGCTCAAAGCACCGACTGTAAGAAGAGTGTCTATTCTTATACTTAAGGCGGCATTGTGCCTTTTGTATTTAATTCCGATGCGATTTCTGTGTATAATCGTCAATGTGAAAATCCAAAGAATACATTGAACCTGCAGTGGTGTATCGGAAACTAATACTGGTCTCAGAGGGAATGCTATAAGCACCGACTGTAAGTAGAGTCTGTATTCTTGTACTTATGGCGGCATTGTGCCTTTTGTATTTAATTCCGATGCGATTTATGTGTTTCTTCGTCAATGTGAATGTCCAAGGAATACATTGAACCTGCAGTGGTATTTCGGAAACCAATACTGGTCTCACAGGAAAGGATCAAAGCACAGACTCTAAGAAGTCTCACTCTGCTTGTTCTTAAGGCGTCCATGTGCCCTTTGTATTTAATTCCGATGTAATTTCACTTTTTCATCGTCAATGTGTATGTCCAAGGAATACATTGAACCTGCAGTGGTGTATCGGATACTAATATTTGTCTCACAGGGAATGCTGAAAGCACCGACTCTAAGAAGAGTCTCTATTCTTGTACTTAAGGTGGCATTGTGCCTTTTGTATTTAATTCTGATGCGATTTCTGTGTTACATCGTCAATGTGACGTTCCAAGGAATACATTGTACCTGCAGTGGCGTATCGGAAACTAATACGGGTCGCACAGGTAAGGATCAAAACACAGACATTAAGAAGTCTCACTCTTCTTGTACTTATGGCGGCATTGTGCCTTTTGTATTTAATTCCATTGTAATTTCAGTGTTTCATCGTCAATGTGTATGTCCAAGGAATACATTGAATCTGCAGTGCTGTATCGGACACTATTACTGGTCTCACAGAGAATGCTCAAAGCACAGACTGTAAGAAGAGTCTCTATTCTTGTACTTAAGGCGGCATTGTGCCTTTTGTATTTAATTCCAATGCGATTTCTGTGTTTCATCGTCAATGTGAAAGTCCAAGGAATACTTTGGAC
Organism: Schistocerca americana; assembly: GCF_021461395.2. Classification (NCBI taxonomy): domain Eukaryota; kingdom Metazoa; phylum Arthropoda; class Insecta; order Orthoptera; family Acrididae; genus Schistocerca; species Schistocerca americana. The sequence continues at coordinate 727,153,162 of NC_060123.1, read as the reverse complement.
CTGCAGTGGTGTATCGGAAACTAATACTGGTCTCACAGGGAATCCTCAAAACACCGACAGTAAGAAGAGCCTCTAATCTTGTACTTAAGGCGACATTGTTCCTTTTGTATTTAATTCCGATGAAATTTCAGTGTTTCATCGTCATTGTGTATGTCCATGGAATACGTTGAACCTACAGTGGTGTATCGGATACTAATACTGGTCTCACAGGGAATGCTCAAAGCACCGACTGTAAGAAGAGTGTCTATTCTTGTACTTAAGGCGGCATTGTGCCTTTGGTATTTAATTCCGATGCGATTTCAGTGTTTCATCGTCAATGTGAATGTCTAAGGAATACATTGAACCTGCAGTGGTGTATCGGAAATTAATACTGGCCTCTCAGGGAATGATCAAAACACCGTCTGTAAGAAGAGTCTCTTTTGTTGTACTTAGGGCGGCATTGTGACTTTTGTATTTAATTCCGATGCGATTTCTGTGTTTCATCGTCAATGTGAAGGTCCAAGGAATACATGGGACCTGCAGTGGTGTATCGGAAACTAATACTGGTCTCACAGGGAATGCTCAAAACACCGACAGTAAGAAGAGTCCCTATTCTTGTACTTAAGGCGACTTTGATCCTTTTGTATTTAATTCCGATGTAATTTCAGTGTTTCATCGTCAATGTGTATGTCCAAGGAATACATTGAACCTGCAGTGGTGTATCGGAAACTAATACTGGTCTCACAGGGAATGCTCAAAACACCGACTGTAAGTAGAGACTGTATTCTTGTACTTGAGGCGGCATTGTGCCTTTTGTATTTAATTCCGATGCGATTTCTGTGTTTCATCGTCAATGTGAAGGTCCAAGAAATACATTGAACCTGCAGTGGTGTATCGGAAACTAATACTGGTCTCACAGGGAATGATCAAAGCACCGACTGTAAGAAGACTGTCCATTCTTGTACTTAAGGCGACATTGTGCCTTTTTGTATTTATTTCCGATGCCATTTCTGTGCTTCATCGTCGATGTGTATGTCCTAGGAATACATTGAACCTGAAGTGGTGTACCGGATACTAATACTGGTCTCACAGGGAATGCTCAAAGCACCGAATGCAAGAAGAGTCTCTATTCTTGTACTTTAGGCGGCATTGTGCCTTTGGTATTTAATTCCGATGCGTTTTCAGTGTTTCATCGTCAATGTGAATGTCTAAGGAATACATTGAACCTGCAGTGGTGTATCGGAAATTAATACTGGTCTCTCAGGGAATGCTCAAAACACCGTCTGTAAGAAGAGTCTCTATTGTTGTACTTAAGGCGGCATTGTACCTTTTGTGTTTAATTCCAATGCGATTTCTGTGTTTCATCGGCAATGTGAAGTTCCAAGGAATACATTGAACCTGCAGTGGTGTATCGGAAACTAATACTCTTCCCACAGGGAATGCTCAAAGCACCGACTGCAAGAAGAGTGTCTATTCTTGTACTTAAGGCGGCATTGTGCCCTTTGTATTTAATTCCGATGCCATTTCTGTGTTTCATCGTCGATGTGAAAGTCCGAGGAATACACTGAACCTGCAGTGGTGCATTGGAAACTAATACTGGTCTCACAGGGAATGCTCAAAGCACCGACTGTAAGTAGAGTCTCTATTCTTGTACTTAAGGCGGCATTGTGCCTTTGGTATTTAATTCCGATGCGGTTTATGTGTTTCTTCGTCAATGTGAAGGTCCAAGGAATATATTGAACCTGCAGTGGTATATCGGAAACCAATACTGGTCTCACAGGAGAGGATCAAAGCACAGACTCTGAGAAGTCTCACTCTGCTTGTACTTAAGGCGTCATTGTGCCCTTTGTATTTAATTCCGATGTAATTTCAGTTTTTCATCGACAATGTGTATGCCCAAGGAATACATTGAACCTGCAGTGGTATATCGGATACTAATATTGGTCTCACAGGGATGCTCAAAGCACCGACTCTAAGAAGAGTCTCTATTCTTGTACTTAAGGCGGCATTGTGCATTTTGTATTTAATTCCGATGCGATTTCTGTGTTTCATCTTCAATGTGACGGTCCAAGGAATACATTGAACCTGCAGTGACGTATCGAAAACTAATACGGGTCGCACAGGTAAGGATCAAAACACAGACTTTAAGAAATCTCACTCTTCTTGCACTTATGGCGGCATTGTTCCTTTTGTATTTAATTCCGATGTGATTTCAGTGTTTCATTGTCAATGTGTATGTCCAAGGAATACATTGAATCTGCAGTGGTGTATCGGATACTAATACTGGTCTCACAGGGAATGCTGAAAGCACAGACTGTAAGAAGAGTCTCTATTCTTGTACTTAAGGCGGCATTGTGCCTTTTGTATTTAATTCCAATGCGATTTCTGTGTATCATCGTCAATGTGAAAGTCCAAGGAATACATTGAACATGCAGTGGTGTATCAGAAACTAATACTGGTCTAACAGGGAATGCTCAAAGCACCGAATTTAAGAGGAGTCTATATTCTTGTACTTAAGGCGACATTGTTCATTTTGTATTTAATTTCGATGTAATTGCAGTGTTTCATCGTCAATGTGTATGTCCAAGGAATACATTGAATCTGCAATGGTGTATCGGATACTAATACTGGTCTCACAGGGAACGCTCAAAGCAGAGACTGTAGGAATAGTCTCTATTCTTGTACTTAAAGCGGCATTGTGCTTTTGTATTTAATTCCAATGCGATTTGTGTGTTTCATCGTCAATGTGAAGGTCCAAGGAATACATTGAACCTGCAGTGGCGTATCGGAAACTAATACGGGTCGCACAGGTAAGCATCAAAACACAGACTCTAAGAAGTCTCACTCTTCTTGCGCTTAAGGCGGCATTGTTCATTTTGTATTTAGTTTCGATGTAATTGCAGTGTTTCATCGTCAATATGTACTTCCAAGGAATACATTGAATCTGCAGTGGTGTATCGGATATTAATACTGGTCTCACAGGGAACGCTCAAAGCACAGACTGTAAGAATAGACTCTATTCTTGTACTTAAAGCGGCATTGTGCCTTTTGTATATAATTCCAATGCGATTTCTGTGTTTCATCGTCAATTTGAAGGTCCAAGGATTGCACTGAACCTGCAGTGGTGTATCGGAAACTAATACTGGTCTCACAGGGGTGCTCAAAGCACCGACTGTAAGTAGAGTCTCTATTCTTGTACTTAAGGCGGCATTGTATTTTTGTATTTAATTCCGATTTGATTTCTGTGTTTAATCGTCATTGTGAAGGTCCAAGGAATACATTGAACCTGCAGTGGTGTATCGGAAACTAATACTGGTCTCACAGGGAATGCTCAAAGCACCGACAGTAAGAAGAGTCTCTATTCTTGTACTTAAGGCAGCATTGTGGCTTTTGTATTTAATTCCGATGCAATTTCTGTGTTTCATCGTCAATGTGAAGGTCCAAGGAATACATTAAACCTGCTGTGGTGTATCGGAAACTAATACTGGCCTTACAGGGAATGCTCAAAGCACCGACTGTTAGAAGAGTCTCTATTCTTGTACTTAAGGCATCATTGTGCCTTTTGTATTTAATTCCGATGTAATCTCAGTGTTTCATCGTCAATGTGAATGTCCAAGGAATACATTGAACCTGCAGTGGTGTATCGGATACTAATATTGGTCTCACAGAGAATGCTCAAAGCACCGACTGTAAGCAAAGTGGCTATTCTTGTGCTTAAGGCGGCATTGTGCCCTTTGTATTTAATTCCGATGTCATTTCTGTGTTTCATCGTCGATGTGAAAGTCCAAGGAATACACTGAACCTGCAGTGGTGTATCGGAATCTAATACTGGTCTCACAGGAAAGGATCAAAGCACAGACTCTAAGAAGTCTCACTCTGCTTGTACTTAAGGCGACATTGTGCCCTTTGTATTTAATTCCGATGTAATTTCAGTGTTTCATCGTCAATGTGTATGTCCAAGGAATACATTGAACCTGCAGTATTGTATCGGAAAATAATACTGGTCTCACAGGGAATGCTCAAAACACCGACAGTAAGAAGAGTCTCAATTCTTGTACTTAAAGCGATATTGTTCCTTTTGTATTTAATTCCGATGTAATTTCAGTGTTTCATCGTCAATGTGTATGTCCAGGGAATACATTGAACCTGCAGTGGTGTATTGGATACTAATATTGGTCTCACAGGGAATGCTCAAAGCACCGACTCTAAGAAGAGTCTCTATTCTTGTACTTAAGGCGGCATTGTGCCTTTCGTATTTAATTCCGATGCGATTTCTGTGTTTCATCGTCAATGTGAAGGTCCAAGGAATACATTGAACCTGCAGTGGCGTATCGGAAACTAATACGGGTCGCACAGGTAAGGATCAAAACACAGGCTTTAAGAAGTGTCACTCTTCTTGCACTTATGGCGGCATTGTGCCTTTTGTATATAATTCCAATGCGATTTCTGTGTTTCATCATCAATTTGAAGGTCCGAGGAATACATTGAATCTGCAGTGGTGTATCGGAAACTAATACTGGTATCACAGGGAATGCTCAAAGCACCGACTGTAAGTAGAGTCTGTATTCTTGTACTTAAGGCGGCATTGTGCCTTTTGTATTTAATTCCGATGCGATTTCTGTGTTTCATCGTCAATGTGAAGGTCCAAGGAATACATTGAACCTGCAGTGGCGTATCGGAAACTAATACGGGTCGCACAGGTAAGGATCAAAACACAGACTTTAAGAAGTCTCAGTCCTCTTGCACTTATGGCGGCATTGTGCCTTTTGTATTTAATTCCGATGCAATTTCAGTGTTTCATCGACAATGTGTATGTCCAAGGAATACATTGAACCTGCAGTGGTGTATCGGAAACTAATACTAGTCTCACAGGGAATGCTCAAACACCGTCTGTAAGAAGAGTGTCTATTCTTGTACTTAAGGCGGCATTGTGCCTTTTGTATTTAATTCCGGTGCCATTTCTGTGTTCCATCGTCAATGTGAAGTTCCAAGGAATGCACTGAACCTGCAGTGGTGTATCGGAAACTAATACTGGTCTCACAGGGAATGCTCAAAGCACCGACTGTAAGAAGAGTCTCTATTCTTGTACTTAAGGTGGCATTGTTCTTTTTGTATTTAATTCCGATGTGATTTCTGTGATTTATCGTCATTGTGAAGGGCCAAGGAATACATTGAACCTGCAGTAGTGTAACGGAAACTAATACTGGTCTCACAGGGAATGCTCAAAGCACACACTGAAAGAAGAGTCTCTGTTCTTGTACTTAAGGCGGCATTGTGCCTTTTGTATTTAATTCCGATGTAATTTCAGTTTTTCATCGTCAATGTGAATGTCCAAGGAATACATTGAACGTGCAGTGGTGTATCAGAAACTAATACTAGTCTCACAGGGAATGCTCAAAGCACCGACTGTAAGAAGAATCTCTACTCTTGTACTTAAGGCGGCATTGTGGCTTCTTTATTTAATTCCGATGCAATGTCTGTGTTTCATCGTCAATGTGAAGGTCCAAGGAATACATTGAACCTGCTGTGGTGTATCGGAAACTAATACTGGTCTTACTGGGAATGCTCAAAACACCGACTGTTAGAAGAGACTCTATGCTTGTACTTAAGGCATCATTGTGCGTTTTGTATTTAATTCCAATGCAATTTCAGTGTTTCATCGCCAATGTGAATGTCCAAGGAATACATTGAACCTCCAGTGATGTATCGGAAACTAATACCGGTCTCACAGGGAATGCTCAAAGCACCGACTGTAAGAAGAGACTATATTCTTGTACTTAGGGCGGCATTGCGCCTTTTGTATTTATTTCCGATGCCATTTCTGTGTTTCATCTTCAATGTGAAGGTCCAAGGAATGCATTGAACCTGCAGTGGCGTACCGGAAACTAATACGGGTCGCACAGGAGAGGATCAAAACACAGACTCTAAGAAGTCGCACTCTTCTTGCATTTATGGCGGCATTGTGCCTTTTGTATTTAATTCCGATGTTATTTCAGTGTTTCATCGTCAATGTGTATGTCCAAGGAATACATTGAATTTGCAGTGGTGTATCGGATACTAATACTGGTCTCACAGGGAGCGCTCAAAGCACAGACTGTAAGAATAGTTTCTATTCTTGTACTTAGAGCGGAATTGTGCCTTATGTATTTAATTCCAATGCGATATCTGTGTTTCATCGTCAGTTTGAAGGTCCAAGGAATACATTGAACCTGCAGTGGTGTATCGGAAACTAATAATGGTCTCACAGGGAATGCTCAAAGCACCGACTGTAAGAAGAGTCTGTATTCTTGTACATAAGGCGGCATTGTGGCTTTTGTATATAATTACGATGCAATTTCTGTGTGTCATCGTCAATGTGAAGGTCCAAGGAATACATTGAACCTCCAGTGGTGTATCGGAAGCTAATACTGGTCTCACAGGAAATGCTCAAAGCACCGACTGTAAGAAGAGACTCTATTCTTGTACTTAAGGCGGCATTGTGCCTTTTGTATTTACATCCGATGCGATTTCTGTGTATCATCGTCAATTTGAAGGTCCAAGGAATACATTGAAAGTGCAGTGGCTTATCGAAAAATAAAACAGGTCGCACAGGAAAGGATCAAAGCACAGACTCTAAGAAGTCTCACTCTTCTTGCACTTATGGCGGCATTGTGCTTTTTGTATTTAATTCCGATGTGATTTCAGTGTTCCATCGTCAATGTGAAGGTCCAAGGCATAAACTGAACTTGCAGAGGTGTAGCGGAAACTAATACTGGTCTCACAGGGAATGCTCAAGGCACCGACTGTAAGAAGAGTCTCTATTCTTGTTCCTAAGGCGGCATTGTGTCTTTTGTATTTAATTCCGATGCGATTTCTGTGTTTAATCGTCAATGTGAAGGTCCAAGGAATACATTGAACCTGCAGTGGTGTATGGGAAACTGATACTGCTCTCACAGGGAATGCTCAAAGCACCGACTGTAAGTAGAGTCTCTATTCTTGTACTTAAGGCGGCATTGTGCCTTTTGTATTTAATTCCGATGCGATTTCTGTGTTTCATCGTCAATGTGAAGGTCCAAGGATTACATTGAACCTGCAGTGGTGTGTCGGAAACTAATACTAGTCTCACAGGGAATGCGCAAACAGCTCCTGTAAGAAGAGTGTCTATTCTTGTACTTAAGGCGGCATTGTGCCGTTTGTATTTAATTCCGTTGCCATTTCTGTGTTTCATCGTCATTGTGAAGGTCGACGGAATGCACTGAACATGCAGTGGTGTATCGCAAACTAATACTGGTCTCACAGGGAATGCTCAAAGCACCGACTGTAAGATGAGTCTCTATTCTTGTACTTAAGGCGGCATTTTCCTTTTTGTATTTAATTCCGTTGCCATTTCTGTGTTTCATCGTCAATGTGAAGGTCCACGGAATGCACTGAACCTGCAGTGGTGTATCGCAAACTAATGCTGGTCTCACAGGGAATGCTCAAAGCACCGACTGTATGGAGAGTCCCTATTTTTGTACTTAAGGCGGCATTGTGGCTTTTGTATATAATTACGATGCAATTTCTGTGTGTCATCGTCAATGTGAAGGTCCAAGGAATACATTGAACCTCCAGTCGTGTATCGGAAACTAATACTGGTCTCAAGGGAATGCTCAAAGCACCGACTGTAAGAAGAATCTCTATTCTTGTACTTAAGGGGGCATTGTGCCTTTTGTATTTAATTCCGACCCGATTTCTGTGGTTAATCGTCAATGTGAAGGTCCAAGGAATACATTGAACCTGCAGTGGTGTATCGGAAACTAATACTGGTCTCACAGGGAATGCTCAAAGAACCGACTGTAAGTAGAGTCTGTATTCTTGTACTTAAGGCGGCATTGTGCCTTTTGTGTTTAATTCCGATGCGATCTCTGTCTTTCATCGTCAATTTGAACGTCCAAGGAATACATTGAACTTGCAGTGGTGTATTGGAAACTAATACTGGTCTCACAGGGAATGCTCATAGCACTGACTGTAAGAAGAGTGTCTATTCCTGTACATAATGCGGCATTGTGCCTTTTGTATTTAACTCCCATGCCATTTCTGTGTTTCATCGTCAATGTGAAGGTCCAAGGAATACACTGAACCTGCAGTGGTGTATCGGGAACTAATACTGCTCTCACAGGGAATGCTCAAAGCACCGACTGTAGGAAGAGCCTCTATTCTTGTACTTAAGGCGGTATTGTGCCTTTTGTATTTAATTCCGATGCGATTTCTGTGTTTAATCGTCAATGTGAAGGTCCAAGGAATTCATTGAACCGGCAATGGCGTATCGGAAACTAATACGGGTCGCACAGCAAAGGATCAAATCACAGACTCTAAGAAATCTCTCTCTTCTTGCACTTATGGCGGCATTGTGCCTTTTGTATTTAATTCCGATGTAGTTTTAGTGATTCATAGTCAATGTGTATGTCCAAGGAATACATTGAACCTGCAGTGGTGTATCGGAAACTAATACTGGTCTCACAGGGAATACTCGAAACACCGACTGTAAGAAGAGACTATATTCTTGTACTTAGGGCGGCATTGTGCCTTTTGTATTTAATTCCGATGCGATTTATGTGTTTCATCGTCAATGTGAAGGTCCAAGGAATGCATTGAACCCGCAGTGGCGTATCGGAAACTAATACAGGTCGCACAGGTTAGGATCATAACACAGACTCTAATAAGTCTCACTCGTCTTGCACTTATGGAGGAATTGTGCCATTTGTATTTAATTCCGATGTAATTTCAGTGTTTCCTCGTCAATGTGAATGTCCAAGGAATACATTGAACCTACAGTGGCGTATCGGAAACTAATAAGGTCTCACAGGGAATGCTCAAAGCACCGACCGTAAGAATAGTCTCTATTCTTGTACTTAAGGCGGCATTGTGCCTTTTGTATTTAATTCCGATGCGATTTCTGTGTTTAATCGTCAATGGGAAGGTCGAAGGAATACATTGATCCTGCAGTGGCGTATCGGAAACTAGTACGGGTCGCACAGGAAAATATCAAAACACAGTCTCTAAGCAGTCTCACTCTTCTTGCACTTATGGCGGCATTGTGCCTTTTGTATTTAATTCCGATGTTATTTCAGTGTTTCATCGTCAATGTGTATGTCCAAGGAATACATTGAACCTGCAGTGGTGTATCGGAAACTAATACTGGTGACACAGGGAATGCTCAAAGCACCGAGTGTTTATTCTTGTACTTAAGGCGGCATTGTGCCCTTATTATTTAATTCCGATGCCATTTCTGTGTTTCATCGTCAATGTGAAAGTCCAAGGAATACATTGAACCTGCAGTGGTGTATCGGAAATTAATACTGGTCTCTCAGCGAATGCTCGAAGCACCGATTATAAGATGAGTCTCCATACTTGTACTTAGGGTGGCATTGTGCCTTTTGTATTTAATGCCGATGTAATCGCAGTGTTTCATCGTAAATGTGAATGTCCAAGGAATACATTGAACCTCCAGTGGTGTATCGGAAACTAATACTGGTCTCAGAGGGAATGCTCAAACCACCGACTGTAAGAAGAGTCTCTAGTCTTGTACTTAAGGGGGCATTGTGCCTTTTGTATTTAATTCCGACCCGATTTCTGTGGTTAATCGTCAATGTGAAGGTCCAAGGAATACATTGAACCTGCAGTGGTGTATCGGAAACTAATACTGGTCTCACAGGGAATGCTCAAAGAACCGACTGTAAGTAGAGTCTGTATTCTTGTACTTAAGGCGGCATTGTGCCTTTTGTATTTAATTCCTATGCGATTTCTGTGTTTAATCGTCAATTTGAAGGTCCAAGGAATACATTGAACCTGCAGTGGCGTATCGGAAACTAATACGGGTCGCACAGGAAATTTTCAAATCAGAGACTCTAAGAAAGCTCACTCTTCTTGCACTTATGGCGGCATTGTGCCTTTTGTATTTACTTTCGATGTAATTTTAGTGTTTCATAGTCAATGTGTATGTCCAAGGAATACATTGAACCAGCAGTGGTGTATCTTAAACTAATACTGGTCTCACAGGGAATACTCGAAACACCGACTGTGGGAAGAGACTATATTCTTGTACTTAGGGCGGCATTGTGCCTTTTTTATTTAATTCCGATGCGATTTCTGTGTTTCATCGTCAATGTGAAGGTCCAAGGAATGCACTGAACCTGCAGTGGCGTATCGGAAACTAATACGGGTCGCACAGGAGAGGATCAAAACACAGACTATAAGAAGTCTCACTCTTCTTGCACTTATGGCGGCATTGTGCCTTTTGTATTTAATTCCAATGTAATTTCAGTGTTTCATCGTCAATGTGAATGTCCAAGGAATACATTGAACCTCCAGTGGTGTATCGGAAACTAATACTGATCACACAGGGAATGCTCAAAGCACCGAGAGTTTATTCTTGTACTTAAGGCGGCATTGAGCCCTTTGTATTTAATTCCGATGCCATTTCTGTGTTTCATCGTCAATGTGAAAGTCTAAGGAATACACTGAACCTGCAGTGGTGTATCGGAAACTAATACTGCTCTCACAGGGAAAGCTCAAAGCACCGACTGTAAGAAGAGTCTCTATTCTTGTACTTAAGGCGGCATAGTGCGTCTTGTATTTAATTCCGTTGCGAATTCTGTGTATCATCGTCAATTTGAAGGTCCAAGGAATACATTGAACCTGCAGTGGCGTATCGAAAACTAATACGGGTCGCACAGGAAAGGATCAAAATACAGACTCTAAGAAGTCTCACTCTTCTTGCACTTATGGCGGCATTGTGCCTTTTGTATATAAGTCCGATGTAATTTCAGTGTTTCATCGTCAATGTGTATGTCAAAGGAATACATTGAACCTGCAGTGGTGTATCGGAGACTAATGCTGGTCTCTCAGGGAATGCTCAAAGCACCGACTTTAAGAAGAGCCTCTATTCTTGTACATAAAGCGACATTGGGCCTTTGGTATTTAATTCCGATGCGATTTCTGTGTTTCATCGTCAATGTGAAGATCCAAGGAATACATTGTACCTGCAGTGGTGTATAGGAAACTAATACTGGTCTCACAGGCAATGCTCAAAGCACCGACTGTAAGAACAGTCTCTATTCTTGTACTTAAGGGGGCATTCTGCCTTTTGTATTTAATTCCGATGCCATTTCTGTGTTTCTTCGTCAATGTGAAGGTGCAAGGAACACATTGAACCTACAGTGGTGTATCGGAAACTAATACAGGTCTCACAGGAAAGGATCAAAGCACAGACTCTTAGAAGTCTCACTCTTCTTGCACTTATGGCGGCATTGTGACTTTTGTATATAATTCCGATGTAATTTCTGTGTTTCATCGTCAATGTGAAGGTCCAAGGAACACATTGAACCTGCAGTGGTGTATCGGAAATAAATACTGGTTTCTCAGTGAATGCTCGAAGCACCGATTGTTAGATGAGTCTCCATTCTTGTACTTAGGGCGGCATTGTGCCTTTTGTATGTAATCCCGATGCGATTTCTGTGTTTCATCGTCAATGTGAAGGACCATGGAACACATGTAACCAGCAGTGGTATATCGGAAACTAATACTGGTCTCACAGGAAAGGATCAAAGCACAGACTCTAAGAAGTCTCATTCTTCTTGTAGTTAAGGCGTCATTGTGCCCTTTGTATTTAATTCAGATGTAATTTCAGTGTTTCATCGTCAATGTGAAGTTCCAAGGAATACATTGAACCTCCAGTGGTGTAGCGGAAACTAATACTGGTCTCACAGGGAATGCTCAAAGCACCGACTGTAAGAAGAGTCTCTATTCTTGTTCTTAAGGCATCATTGTGCTTTTTGTATTTAATTCCGATGTGATTTCAGTGTTTCATCGTCAATTTGACGGTCCAAGGAATACATGGAACCTGCAGTGGCGTATCGAAAACTAATATAGGTCGCACAGGAAAGGATCAAAGCACAGACTCTAAGAAGTCTCACTCTTCTTGCACTTATGGCGGCATTGTGCCTTTTGTATTTAATTCCGATGTGATTTCAGTGTTTCATCGTCAATGTGTATGTCCGAGGAATACATTGAACCTGCAGTGGTGTATCGGAAACTAATACTGGTCTCACAGGGAATGCTCAATGCACCGACTGTAAGAAAAGTCTCTATTCTTGTACTTCAGGCGGCATTGTGGCTTTTGTATTTAATTCCGATGCCATATCTGTGTTTCATGGTCAATTTGAAGGTCCAAGGAATACATTGAACCTGCAGTGGTGTATCGGAAACTAATACTGGTCACACAGGGAATGCTCAAAGCACCGACTGTAAGAAGAGTCTCTATTCTTGTACTTAAGGCGGCATTGTGCCTTTTGTATTTAATTCCGATGTAATTTCAGTGTTTCATCGTCAATGTGTATGTCCAAGGAATACATTGAAATTGCAGTGTTGTATCGGAAGCTAATACTGGTTTCACAGGGAATGCTCAAAGCACCGACTTAAGAAGAGTCTCTATTCTTGCACATAAGGCGGCATTGTACCTTTTGTAATTAATTTCGATGCGATTTCTGTGTTTCATCGTCAATGTGAAATCCAAGGAATACATTGAACCTGCAATGGTGTATGGGAAACTAATACTGGTCTCACAGGCTATGCTCGAAGCACCGACTGTAAGAAGAGTCTCTATTCTTGTACTTAAGGCGGCACTGATCCTTTTGTATTTCATTCCGATGCGATTTCTGAGCTTCATCCTCAATGTGAAGGTCCAAGGAATACACTGAAATTGCAGTGGTGTATCGGAAACTAATACTGGTCTCATAGGGAATGCTCAAAGCCCCGACTGTAGGAAGGGTCTCTATTTTTGTACTTATGGCGGCATTGTGCTTTTGTATATAATTCCGATGCGATTTCTGTGTTTCATCGTCAATGTGAAGGTCCAAGGAATACACTGAACCTGCACTAATGTATTGGAAACTAATAGTGGTGCCACAGGGAATGCTCAAAGCACCGACTGTAAGAAGAGTCTCTATATTTGTACTTAACGCGTCATTGTGGCTTTTATATTTAATTCCGATGCGATTTCTGTGTTTAATCGTCAATGTGAAGGTCCAAGGAATACATTGAACCAGCAGTCGTGTATCGGAAACTAATACTGGTCTCACAGGGAATGCTCAAAACATCGACCGTATGAAGAGTCTCTATTCTTGTACTTATGGCGGCCTTGTGGCTTTTGTATTTAATTCCGATGCAATTTCTGTGTTTCATCGTCAATGTGGAGGTCCAAGGAAAACATTGAATCTGCATTGGTGTATCGGAAACTAATACTGGTCTCACAGGGAATACTCAAAGCACCGACTATAAGAAGAGTCTCTATTCTTGTACTAAAGACGGCATTGTGCCTTTTGTGTTTAATTCTGATGTAATATCAGTGTTTCATCGTCAATGTGAAGGTCCAAGGAAAACATTGAATCTGCATTGGTGTATCGGAAACTAATACTGGTCTCACAGGGAATACTCAAAGCACCGACTGTAAGAAGAGTCTCTGTTTTTGTACTTAACGCGGCATTGTGGCTTTTATATTTAATTCCGATGCGATTTCTGTGTTTAATCGTCAATGTGAAGGTCCAAGGAATACATTGAACCAGCAGTCGTGTATCGGAAACTAATACTGGTCTCACAGGGAATGCTCAAAACATCGACCGTATGAAGAGTCTCTATTCTTGTATTAACGCGGCATTGTGGCTTTTATATTTAATTCCGATACGATTTCTGTGTTTCATCGTCAATGTGAAGGTCCAAGGAATACACTGAACCTGCACTAATGTATTGGAAACTAATAGTGGTGCCACAGGGAATGCTCAAAGCACCGACTGTAAGAAGAGTCTCTATATTTGTACTTAACGCGGCATTGTGGCTTTTATATTTAATTCCGATGCGATTTCTGGGTTTAATCGTCAATGTGAAGGTCCAAGGAATACATTGAACCAGCAGTCGTGTATCGGAAACTAATACTGGTCTCACAGGGAATGCTCAAAACACCGACCGTATGAAGAGTCTCTATTCTTGTACTTATGGCGGCCTTGTGGCTTTTGTATTTAATTCCGATGCAATTTCTGTGTTTCTTCGTCAATTTGACGGTGCAAGGAACACACTGAACCTGCAGTGGTGTATTGGAAACTAATTCTGGTCTCACAGGAAAGGATCAAAGCACAGAGTCTAAGAAGTCTGACGCATCTTGCACTTAAGGCAACATTTTGCCTTTTGTTTTTAATGCTTATGTAATTTCTGTGTTTCATCGTCAATGTGTATGTCCAAGGAATACATTGGACCTGCAGTGGTGCATCTGAAACTAATACTGGTCTCACAGGAAATGCTCAAAGCACCGACTGTAAGATGAGCCTCTATTCTTGTTTATAAGGCGGCATTGCGCCTTTTGTATTTAATTCCGATGCGTTTTTGGTGATTCATCGTCAATGTGAAGGTCCAAGGAATACACTGAACCTGCAGTGGTGTATCGGAAACTAATACTGGTCTCACAGGAAATGCTCATAGCACCGACTGTAAGAAGAGTCTCTATTCTTGTACTGAAGCGGCATTGTGCCTTTTGTATTTAATTCCGATGCGATTTGTGTGTTTCATCGTCAATGTGTATGTCTAAGGAATACATTGAACCTGCAGTGGTGTATCGGAAACTAATACTGGTCTCACAGGGAATGCTCAAAGCATCGACTGTAGGTAGGGTCTCTATACTTGTACTTAAGGCGGCATTGTGCCTTTTGTATTTAATTCCGATGCGATTTCTGTGTTTCATCGCCAATGTGAAGGTCCATGGAATACATTGTACCCGCTGTGGTGTATCGGAAATTAATACTGGTCTCACAGGGAATGCTCAAAGCACCGACTGGAAGAAGAGTCTCTATTCTTGCACTTATGGCGGCATTTTTCCTTTTGTATTTAATACCGATGTAATTTCAGTGTTTCATCGTCAATGTGTATGTCTAAGGAATAAATTGAACCTGCAGTGGTGTATCGGCAACTAATACTGGTCCCACAGGGAATGCTCAAAGCACCAACTGTAAGAAGAGTCTCTATTCTTGTACTTATTGCGGCATTGTGCTTTTGTATTTAGTTCCTATGCGATTTCTGTGTTTCATCGTCAATGCGAAGGTCCAAGGAATACATTAAACCTGCAGTGGTGTATCGGAAACTAATACTGGTCTCACAGGAAAGGTTCAAAGCACAGACACTAAGAAGTCTCACTCACCTTGCAGTTATATCGGCATTGTTCCTTTTGTATTTAATTCCGATGTAATTTCAGTGTTTCATCGTCAATGAGTATGTCCAAGGAATACATTGAACCTGGAGTGGTGTATCGGAAACTAATACTGGTCTCACAGGGAATGCTCAAAGCACCGACTGTAAGAAGAGTCTCTATTCTTGTACGTAAGGTGGCACTGTGCCTTTCGTATATAGTTCCGATGCGATTTCTGTGTTTCTTCGTCAATGTGAAGGTGCAAGGAACTCATTGAACCTACAGTGGTGTATCGGAAACTAATACAGGTCTCACAGGAAAGGATCAAAGCACAGACCCTAAGAAGTCTCACTCTTCTTGCACTTAAGGCGGCATTGTGCATTTTGTATTTAGTTTCGATGTAATTTCAGTGTTTCATCGTCAATGTGTATGTCCAAGGAATACATTGAACCTGCAGTGTTGTATCGGAAGCTAATTGTGGTCTCACAGGGAATGCTCAAAGCACCGACTTAAGAAGAGTCTCTATTCTTGTACATAAGGCGGCATTGTGCCTTTCGTATTTAATTCCGATGCGATTTCTGTGTTTCATCGTCAATGTGAAATCCAAGGAATAAATTGAACCTGCAATGGTGTATCGGAAACTAATACTGGTCTCAAAGGCTATGCTCGAAGCACCGACTGTAAGAAGAGTCTCTATTCTTGTACTTAAGGCGGCATTGTTCCTTTTGTATTTCATTCCGATGCGATTTCTGAGCTTCATCCTCAATGTGAAGATCCAAGGGATACACTGAAATTGCAGTGGTGTATCGGAAACTAATACTGGTCTCACAGGGAATGCTCAAATCCCCGACTGTAAGAAGGGTCTCTATTCTTGTACTTATGGCGGCATTGTGCCTCTTGTATTTAATTCCGATACGATTTCTGTGTTTCATCGTGAATGTGAAGGTCCAAGGAATACACTGAACCTGCACTAATGTATTGGAAACTAATAGTGGTCTCACAGGGAATGCTCAAAGCACCGACTGTAAGAAGAGTCTCTATATTTGTACTTAAGGCGGCAGTGTGGCTTTTGTATTTAATTCCGATGCGATTTCTGTGTTTAATCGTCAATGTGAAGGTCCAAGGAATACACTGAACCAGCTTTCGTGTATCGGAAACTAATACTGGTCTCACAGGGAATGCTCAAAGCATCGACTGTAAGAAGAGTCTCTATTCTTGTACTTATGGCGGCATTGTGGCTTTTGTATTTAATTCCGATGCAATTTCTGTGTTTCATCGTCAATGTGAAGGTCCAAGGAAAACATTGAACCTGCAGTGGTGTATCGGAAACTAATACTGGTCTCACAGGGAATACTCAAAGCACCGACTATAAGAAGAGTCTCTATTCTTGTACATAAGGCGGCATTGTGCCATTTGTGTTTAATTCCGATGTAATATCAGTGTTTCATCGCCAATGTGAATGTCAGAGGAATACAATGAACCTCCAGTGGTGTATCGGAAACTAATACTGGTCTCACAGGGAATGCTCAAAGCACCGACTGTAAGAAGAGTCTCTATTCTTGTACTTAAGGCGGCATTGTACCTTTTGTATTTAATTCCGATGCGATTTCTGTGTTTCATCGTCAATGTGAAATCCAAGGAATACATTGAACGAGCAATGGTGTATCGGAAACTAATACTGGTCTCACAGGCAATGCTCAAAGCACCGACTGTAAGAAGAGTCTCAATTCTTGCACTTATGGCGGCATTGTGACTTTTGTATTTAATTCCGATGTAATTTCAGTGCTTCTTCGGCAATGTGTATGTCTAAGGAATACATTGAACCTGCAGTGGTGTATCGGAACCTAATACTGGTCTCACAGGGAATGCTCAAAGCACCGGCTGTAAGAAGAGACTCTATTCTTGTACTTAAGGCGGCATTGTGCCTTTTGTATTTTATTCCGATGCGATTTCTGCGTTACATCGTCAATGTGAAGGTCCGAGGAATACATTGTACCTGCAGTGGTGTATAGGAAACTAATACTGGTCTCACAGGGAATGCTCAAAGCGCCGAATGTAAGAACAGTCTCTAGTCTTGTACTTAAGGCGGCATTGTGCCTTTTGTATCTAGTTCCGATGCGATTTCTGTGTTTCTTCGTTAATGTGAAGGTGCAAGGAACTCATTGAACCTACAGTGGTGTATCGTAATCTAATACAGGTCTCACAGGAAAGGATCAAAGCACTGAATCTAAGAAGTCTCACTCTTCTTGCACTTAAGGTGGCATTGTGCCTTTTGTATTTAATTCCGATGTAATTTCAGTGTTTCATCGTCAATGTGTATGTCCAAGGAATACATTGAACCTGCAGTGTTGTATCGGAAGCTAATACTGGTCTCACAGGGAATGCTAAAAGCACCGACTTAAGAAGAGTCTCTATTCTTGTACATAAGGCGGCATTGTACCTTTTGTATTTAATTCCGATGCGATTTATGTGTTTCATCGTCAATGGGAAATCCAAGGGATACATTGAACGAGCAATGGTGTATCGGAAACTAATACTGGTCTCACAGGCTATGCTCGAAGCACCGACTGTAAGAAGAGTCTCTATTCTTGTACTTAAGGCGGCATTGTTCCTTTTGTATTTCATTCCGATGCGATTTCTGAGCTTCATCCTCAATGTGAAGGTCCAAGGAATACACTGAAATTGCAGTGGTGTATCGGAAACTAATACTAGTCTCACAGGGAATGCTCAAAGCCCCGACTGTAAGAAGGGTCTCTATTCCTGTACTTATGGCGGCATTGTGCCTTTTGTAGTTAATTCCGATGCGATTTCTGTGTTTCATCGTCAATGTGAAGGTCCAAGGAATACACTGAACCTGCACTAATGTATTGGAAACTAATAGTGGTCTCACAGGGAATGCTCAAAGCACCGACTGTAAGAAGAGTCTCTATATTTGTACTTGAGGCGGCATTGTGGCTTTTGTATTTAATTCCGATGCGATTTCTGTGTTTAATCGTCAATGTGAAGGTCCAAGGAATACATTGAACCAGCAGTCGTGTATCGGAAACTAATACTGGTCTCACAGGGAATGCTCGAAGCATCGACTGTAAGAAGAGTCTCTATTCTTGTACTAATGGCGGCATTGTGGCTTTAGTATTTAATTCCGATGCAATTTCTGTGTTTCATCGTCAATGTGAAGGTCCAAGGAAAACATTGAACCTGCAGTGGTGTATCAGAAACTAATACTGGTCTCACAGGGAATACTCAAAGCACCGACTATAAGAAGAGTCTCTATTCTTGTACTTATGGCGGCATTGTGCCTTTTGTGTTTAATTTCAATGTAATATCAGTGTTTCATCGACAATGTGAATGTCAATGGAATACATTGAACCTCCACTGGTGTATCGGAAACTAATACTGGTCTCACAGGGAATGCTCAAAGCACCGACTGTAAGAAGAGTCTCTATTCTTGTACTTAAGGCGGCATTGTGCCGTTTGTATTTAATTCCGATGCGATTTCTGTGTTTCTTCGTCAATGTGAAGGTGCAAGGAACACATTTAACCCGCAGTGGTGTATCGGAAACTAATACTGGTCTCACAAGAAAGGATCAAAGCACAGAGTCTACGAAGTCTCGCGCTTCTTGCACTTAAGGCAACATTTTGCCTTTTGTATTTAATGCTGATGTTATTTCTGTGTTTCATCGTCAATGTGTATGTCCAAGGAATACATTGGACCTGCAGTGGTGTATCGGAAACTAATACTGGTCTCACAGGGAATGCTCAAAGCACCGACTGTAAGAAGAGTCTCTATTCTTGTACATAAGGCGGCATTGTGCCTTTTGTATTTAATTCCGATGCGTTTTTGGTGTTTCATCGTCAATGTGAAGGTCCAAGGAATACACTGAACCTGCAGTGGTGTATCGGAAACTAATACTGGTCTCACAGGGAATGCTCAAAACACCGACTGTAAGAACAGTCTCTATTCTTGTACTTAAGTCGGCATTGTGCCTTTTGTATTTAATTCCGATTTGATTTCTGTGTTTCATCGTCAATGTGAAGGTCGAAGGAATACATTGAACCAAGTGTGATGTATCGGAGAACTAATACTGGTCTCACTGGAGAGCGTCAAAGCACATACTCTAAGAAGTCTCACTTTTCTTGCACTTAAGGCGGAATTGTGCCTTTTTTTTTGTAATTCCGATGTAATTTCAGTGTTTCATCGTCAATGTGTATGTCCAAGCAATACATTGAACCTGCAGTGGTGTATCGGAAACTAATACTAGTCTCACAGGAAATGCTCAAAGCACCGACTGTAAGAAGAGTCTCTATTCTTGTACTTAAGTCGGCATTGTGCCTTTTGTATTTAATTCCGATGTAATTTCAGTGTTGCATCGTCAATGTGTATGTCTAAGGAATACATTGAACCTGCAGTGGTGTATCGGAAACTAATACTGGTCTCACAGGAAAGGATCAAAGCACAGACACTAAGATATCTCACTCATCTTGCAGTTAATGCGGCATTGTTCCTTTTGTATTTAGTTCCTATGTAATTTCAGTGTTTCATCGTCAATGAGTATGTCCAAGGAATACATTGAACCTAGTGTGGTGTATCGGAAACTAATACCGGTCTCACAGGGAAAGCTCAAAGCACCGACTGTAAGAAGAGTCTCTATTCTTGTACTTAAGGCGGCATTGTGCCTTTTGTATTTAATTCCAATGCAATTTCTGTTTTTCATCGTCTATGTGAAGGTCCACGGAATACATTTAACCTGCAGTGGTGTATCGGAAACTAATACTGGTCTCACAGGGAATGCTCAAAGCACCGACTGTAAGAAGACTCTCTATTCTTGTACTTAAGGCGGCATAGTGCCATTTGTATTTAATTCCGATGTAATTTCAGTGCTGGATCGTCAATTTGTACGTCTAAGGAATACATTGAACCTGCAGTGGTGTATCGGAAACTAATACTGGTCTCGCAGGGAATGCTCAAAGCACCGACTGTAAGAAGAGTCTACATTCTTGCACTTATGGCGGCATTGTGCCATTTGTATTTAATTTCGATGTAATTTCAGTGTTTCATCGTCAATGTGTATGTCTAAGGAATACATTGAACCTGCAGTGGTGTATCGGAAACTAATACTGGTCTCACAGGGAATGCTCAAAGCGCCGACTGTAAGAAGAGTCTCTATTCTTGTACTTATTGCGGCATTGTGCCTTTTGTATTTAGTTACGATGCGATTTCTGTGTTTCATCGTCAATGCGAAGGTCCAAGGAATACATTGAACCTGCAGTGGTGTATCGGGAACTAATACTGGTCTCACAGCAAAGGATCAAAGCGCAGACTCTAAGAAGTCTCCCTGATCTTGCAGTTAAGGCGGCATTGTTCCTTTTGTATTTAATTCCGATGTAATTTAAGTGTTTCATCGTCAATGAGTATGTCCAAGGAATACATTGAACCTGGAGTGGTGTATCGGAAACTAATACTGGTCTGACAGGGAATGCTCAAAGCACCGACTGTAAGAAAAGTTTCTATTCTTGCACGTAAGGCGGCATTGTGGCTTTTGTATTTAATTCGGATGCGATTTCTGTGTTACATCGTCAATGTGTATGACCAAGCAATACATTGACCCTGCAGTGGTGTATCGGAAACTAATACTGGTCTCACAGGAAATGCTCAAAGCACCGACTGTAAGAAGAGTCTTTATTCTTGCACTGAAGCGGCATTGTGCCTTTTGTATTTAATTCCGATGCTATTTCTGTGTTTCATCGTCAATGTGAAGGTCCAAGGAATACATTGTACCAGCAGTGGTGTATCGGAAACTAATACTGGTCTCGCAGGGAATGCTCAAAGCACCGACGGTAAGAGGAGTCTCTATTCCTGCACTTATGATGGCATTGTGCCTTTTGTATTTAATTCCAGTGTAATTTCAGTGTGTCTTCGTCAATGTGTATGTCTAAGGAATACATTGAACCTGCAGTGGTGTATCGGAAACTAATACTGGCCTCACAGGGAATGCTCAAAGCACCGACTGTAAGAAGAGTCTCTATTCTTGTACTTATTGCGGCATTGTGCCTTTTGTATTTAGTTCCGATGCGATTTCTGTGTTTCTTCGTCAATGCGAAGGTCCAAGGAGTACATTGAACCTGCAGTGGTGTATCGGAAACCAATACTGGTCTCACAGGAGAGGATCAAAGCACAGACTCTAAGAAGTATCACTCATCTTGCAGTTAAGGCGGCATTGTTCCTTTTGTATTTAATAGCGATGTAATTTCAGTGTTTCATCGTCAATGAGTATGTCCAAGGAATACATTGAACCTGGAGTGGTGTATCGGAAACTAATACTGGTGTCACAGGGAATGCTCAAAGCATCGACTGTAGGAAGGGTCTCTATACTTGTACTTAAGGCCTGATTGTGCCTTTTGTATTTAATTCCGATGCGATATCTGTGTTTCATCGCCAATGTGTATGTCCAAGGAATACATTGAACCTGCAGTGGTGTATCGGAAACTAATACAGGTCTCACAGGAAAGGATCAAAGCACTGACTCTAAGAAGTCTCACTCATCTTGCAGTTAAGGCGGCATGTTCTTTTTGTGGTGTCACCGCCAGACACCACACTTGCTAGGTGGTAGTTTAAATCGGCCGCGGTCCATTTAGTACATGTCGGACCCGCGTGTCGCCACTGTGTGATTACAGACCAAGCGCCACCACAT
Source organism: Schistocerca americana (assembly GCF_021461395.2). Taxonomy (NCBI): domain Eukaryota; kingdom Metazoa; phylum Arthropoda; class Insecta; order Orthoptera; family Acrididae; genus Schistocerca; species Schistocerca americana. The sequence continues at coordinate 727,131,304 of NC_060123.1, read as the reverse complement.
GGCAGGTCTCGTGATACGAATAAGCACTCATCCCAGTTGGACGGACGACCTAGCTAGCGACTAGATGTACGAAGCCTTTCACCCTCTTTAGCCGAGAGACAGAATAGCCTTCAGCTAAGGTAATGGCTACGAAGTAGCAAGGCGCCATTAGCCTTACAGTGATTGTAATTAAAGTCTCCTGTGTATCGTCAAGAGCGAGGTACCACAACGATTGATTAAAGATAAGTATTAATCCAGCTACGTACTTTTCTTCATAGCATTATTTACGTAGCCTGTTCCAGTACTTGACGTCCGTCGGCGTGTGTGTGTATGCGTGTCTTTCTTTCGGCTACCCATCACTGTGGACTGGCTGCCTTGGCAGTCCACTTCACCTTTCGTATTTAATTCCGATGTAGTTTCAGTGTTTCATCGTCAATGAGTATGTCCAAGGAATACATTGAAACTGGAGTGGTGTATCGGAAACTAATACTGGTCTCACAGGGAATGCTCAAAGCACCGACTGTAAGAAGAGTCTGTATTCTTGTACGCAAGGCGGCATTGTGCCTTTTGTATTTAATTCCGATGCGATTTCTGTGTTTCATCGTCAATGTGTATGTCCAAGGAATGCATTGAACCTGAGGTGGTGTATCGGAAACTAATACTGGTCTCACAGGGAATGCTCAAAGCACCGAATGTAAGAAGAGTCTCTATTCTTGCACTTATGGTGGCATTGTGACTTTTGTATTTAATTCCGATGTAATTTCAGTGTTTCTTCGGCAATGTGTATGTCTAAGGAATACATTGAACCTGCAGTGGTGTATTAGAAACTAATACTGGTCTCACAGGGAAAGCTCAAAGCACCGACTGTAAGAAGAGTCTCTATTCTTGCACTTATGGCGGCATTGTGCCTTTTGTATTTAATTCCGATGTAATTTCAGTGTTTCATCGTCAATGTGTAAGTCTAAGGAATTCATTGAACCTGCAGTGGTGTACCGGAAACTAATACTGGTCTGACAGGGAATGCTCAAAGCACCGACTGTAAGAAGAGTCTCTATTCTTGTACTTATTGCGGCATTGTGCATTTTGTATTTAATTCCGATGTAATTTCAGTGTTTCATCGTCAATGAGTATGTCCGAGGAATACATTGAACCTGGAGTGGTGTATCGGAAACTAATACTGGTTTCACAGGGAAGGCTCAAACCACCGACTGTAAGAAGAGTCTCTATTCTTGTACTTTTTGCGGCATTGTGCTTTTGTATTTAGTTCCGATGCGATTTCTGAGTTTCATCGTCAATGCGAAGGTTCAAGGAATACATTGAACCTGCAGTGGTGTATCGGAAACTAATACCGGTCTCACAGGAAAGGATCAAAGCACAGACTCTGAGAAGTCTCACTCATCTTGCAGTTAAGGCGGAATTGTTCCTTTTGTATTTAATTCCGATGTAATTTCAGTCTTTCATCGTCATTGAGTATGTCCAAGGAATACATTGAACCTGGAGTGGTGTATCGGAAACTAATACTGGTCTCACAGGGAATGCTCAAAGCACCGACTGTAAGAAGAGTCTCTATTCTTGTACGTAAGGCGGCATTGTGCCTTTCGTATTTAATTCCGATGCGATTTCTGTATTTCATCGTCAATGCGTATGTCCAAGGAATACATTGAACCTGCAGTGGTGTATCAGAAACTAATACTGGTCTCACAGGGAATGCTCAAAGCACCGACTGTAAGAAGAGTCTCTATTCTTGTACTTTAGGTGGCATTGTGCCTTTTGTATTTAATTCCGATGCGATTCCTGTGTTTCATCGTCAATGTGAAGGTACAAGGAATACATTGTACCTCCAGTGGTGTTTCGGATACTAATACTGGTCTCACAGGGAATTCTCAAAGCACCGACTGTAAGAGGAGTCTCTACTCTTGCACTTATGGCTGCATTGTGCCATTTGTATTTAATTCCGATGTAATTTCAGTGTTTCATCGTCAATGTGTATGTCTAAGGAATACATTGAACCTGCAATGGTGTATCGGAAACTAATACTGGTCTCACAGGGAATGCTCAAAGCACCGACTCTAAGAAGAGTCTCTATTCTTGTACTTATTGCGGCATTGTGCCATTTGTATTTCGTTCCGATTCGATCTCTGTGTTTCATCGTCAATGCGAAAGTCCAAGGAATACATTGAATCTGCAGTGGTGTATCGGAAACTAATACTGGTCTCACAGGAAAGGATCAAAGCACAGACTCTAATGAGTCTCACTCATCTTGCCGTTAAGGCGGCATTGTTCCTTTTGTATTTAGTTCCGATGTAATTTCAGTGTTTCATCGTCAATGAGTATGTCCAAGGAATACATTGAACCTGCAGTGGTGTATCGGAAACTAATACTGTTCTCACCGGGAATGCTCAAAGCACCGACTGTAAGAAGAGTCTCTATTCTTGCACTTAAGGCGGCATTGTGCCTTTTGTATATAATTCTGATGTAATTTCAGTGTTTCATCGTCAACGTGTATGTCCAAGGAATACATTGAACCTGCAGTGGTGTATCGGAAACTAATACTGGTCTCACAGGGAATGCTCAAAACACCGACTGTAACAAGAGTCTTTATTCTTGTACTTAAGGCGGCATTGTGCCTTTTGTATTTAATTCCAATGCGATTTCTGTGTATCATCGTCAATGTGAAGGCCCAAGGTACACATTGAACCTGCAGTGATGTATCAGAAACTAATACTGGTCTCACAGGAAAGGATAAAAGCACAGACTCTAAGAAGACTCACTCCTCTTGCACTTAAGGCAGCATTGTACCTTTTGTATTTAATTACAATGTAATTTCAGTGTTTTATCGTCAATGTGTATGTCCAAGGAATACATTGCACCTGCAGTGGTGTAACGGAAACTAATACTGGTCTCACAGGAAAGGATCAAAGCACAGACTCTTAGGAGTCTCATTATTCTTGCACTTAAGGCGGCATTGTGCCTTTTGTATCTAATTCCGATGTAATATCAGAGTTTCATCGTCAGTGTGTATGTCCTACGAATACATGGAATCTGCAGTGGTGTATCGGAAGCTAATACTGGTCTCACAGGGAATGCTCAAAAGCACCCACTGTAAGAAGAGTCTCTATTCTTGTACTTAAGGCGGCATTATTCCTTTTGTATTTAATTCCGATGCGATTTCTGTGTTTCGTCGTCAATGTGTATGTCCAAGGAATACACTGAACCTGCAGTGGTGTATCGGAAACTAATACTGGTCTCACAGGGAATGCTCAAAGTACCGACTGTAAGAAGAGTCTCTATCCTTGTACTTAAGGTGGCATTGTGCCTTTTGTATTTAATTCCGATGCGATTTCTGTGTTTCATCGTCAATGGCAAGTTCCAAGGAATACATTGTACCTGCTGTGGTGTATCGGAAACTAATACTGGTCTCACAGGGAATGCTCAAAATACCGTCTGTAAGAAGAGTCTCTATCCTTGTACTAAAGGCGGCGTTGTGCCTTTAGTATTTAATTCCGATGCGATTTCCGTGTTTCATTGTCAATGTGTATGTCCAAGGAATACATTGAACCTGCAGTGGTGTATCGGAAACCTATACTGGTCTCAAAGGGAATGCTCAAAGCACCGACTGTAAGAAGAGTCTCTGTTCTTGTACTTAAGGCGGCATTGTGCATTTTGTATTTAATTCCGATGCGATTTCTGTGTTTCATCGTCAATTTGAAGGTCCAAGGAATACTTTGTACCTGCAGTGGTGTATCGGAAACTTATTCTGGTCTCACAGGGAATGCTCAACGCACCGACAGTAAGAAGAGTCTCTATCCATGCACTTATGGCGGCATTGTGCCTTTTGTATTTAATTCCGATGTAATTTCAGTGTTTCATCGTCAATGTGTATGTCTAAGGAATACATTGAACCTGCAGTGGTGTATCGGAAACTAATACTGGTCTCACAGGGAATGCTCAAAGCACTGACAGTAAGAAGAGTCTCAATTCTTGTACGTAAGGCGGCATTGTGCCTTTTGTATTTAATTCCGAAGCGATTTCTGTGTTTCATCGTCAATGCGTATGTATAAGGAATACATTGAACCTGCAGTGGTATATGGGAAACTAATACTGGTCTCACAGGGAATGCTCAAAGCACCGACTGTAAGAAGAGTCTCTATTCTTGTACTTATTGCGGCATTGTGCCTTTTGTATTTAGTTACGATGCGATTTCTGTGTTTCATCGTCAATGCGAAGGTCCAAGGAATACATTGAACCTGCAGTGGTGTATCGGGAACTAATACTGGTCTCACAGCAAAGGATCAAAGCGCAGACTCTAAGAAGTCTCCCTGATCGTGCAGTTAAGGCGGCATTGTTCCTTTTGTATTTAATTCCGATGTAATTTCAGTGTTTCATCGTCAATGAGTATGTCCAAGGAATACATTGAACCTGGAGTGGTGTATCGGAAACTAATACTGGTCTGACAGGGAATGCTCAAAGCACCGACTGTAAGAAAAGTCTCTATTCTTGTACGTAAGGTGGCATTGTGGCTTTTGTATTTAATTCGGATGCGATTTCTGTGTTACATCGTCAATGTGTATGACCAAGCAATTCATCGAACCTGCAGTGGTGTATCGGAAACTAATACTGGTCTCACAGGAAATGCTCAAAGCACCGACTGTAAGTAGAGTCTCTATTCTTGCACTGAAGCGGCATTGTGCCTTTTGTATTTAATTCCGATGCTATTTCTGTGTTTCATCGTCAATGTGAAGGTCCAAGGAATACATTGTACCTGCAGTGGTGTATCGGAAACTAATACTGGTCTCGCAGGGAATGCTCAAAGCACCGACTGTAAGAAGAGTCTCCATTCTTGCACTTATGGCGCCATTGTGCCATTTGTATTTAATTTCGATGTAATTTCAGTGTTTCATCGTCAATGTGTATGTCTAAGGAATACATTGAACCTGCAGTGGTGTATCGGAAACTAATACTGGTCTCACAGGGAATGCTCAAAGCACCGACTATAACAAGAGTCTCTATTCTTGTACTTCTTGCGGCATTGTGCCTTTTGTATTTAGTTACGATGCGATTTCTGTGTTTCATCGCCAATGCGAAGGTACAAGGAATACAGTGAACCTGCAGTGGTGTATCGGAAACTAATACTAATCTCACAGCAAAGGATCAAAGCACAGACTCTAAGAAGTCTCCCTGATCTTGCAGTTAAGGCGTCATTGTTCCTTTTGTATTTAATTCCGATGTAATTTCAGTGTTTCATCGTCAATGAGTATGTCCAAGGAATACATTGAACCTAGGGTGGTGTATCGGAAACTAATACTGGTCTGACAGGGAATGCTCAAAGCACCGACTGTAAGAAAAGACTCTATTCTTGTACGTAAGGCGGCATTGTGCCTTTTGTATTTAATTCGGATGCGATTTCTGTGTTACATCGTCAATGTGTATGACCAAGCAATACATTGAACCTGCAGTGGTGTATCGGAAATTAATACTGGTCTCACAGGAAATGCTCAAAGCACCGACTGTAAGAAGAGTCTCTATCCTTGTACTGAAGCGGCATTGTGCCTTTTGTATTTAATTCCGATGCGATTTCTGTGATTCATCGTCAATGTGAAGGTACAAGGAATACATTGTACCTGCAGTGGTGTATCGGAAACTAATACTGGCCTCACAGGGAATGCTCAAAGCACCGACTGTAAGAGGAGTCTCTATTCTTGCACTTATGATGGCATTGTGCCTTTTGTATTTAATTCCAGTGTAATTTCAGTGTTTCTACGTCAATGTGTATATCTAAAGAATACATTGAACCTGGAGTGGTGTATCGGAAACTAATATTGGTCCAACAGGGAATGCTCAAAGCACCAACTGTAAGAAGAGTCTCTATTCTTGTACTTATCGCGGCATAGTGCTTTTGTATTTAGTTCCTATGCGATTTCTGTGTTTCATCGTCAATGCGAAGGTCCAAGGAATACATTGAACCTGCAGTGGTGTATCGGAAACTAATACAGGTCTCACAGGAAAGGATCAAAGCACAGACTCTAAAAAGTCTCACTCATCTTGCAGTTAAGGCGGCATTGTTCCTTTTGTGGTGTCACCGCCAGACACCACACTTGCTAGGTGGTAGTTTAAATCGGCCGCGGTCCATTTAGTACATGTCGGACCCGCGTGTCGCCACTGTGTGATCACAGACCTAGCGCCACCACAAAGCAGGTCTAGTGATACGAACAAGCACTCGCCCCAGTTGGACGGACGACCTAGCTAGCGACTAGATGTACGAAGCCTTTCACTCTCATTAGCCGAGAGACAGAATAGCCTTCAGCTAAGTTAATGGCTACGAACTAGCAAGGCGCCATTAGCCATACAGTGATTGTAAATAAAGTCTCCTGTGCATCGTCAAGAGCGATGTACCACAATGATTGATTAAAGATAAGTATTATTCCAGCTACGTACTTTTCTTCATAGCATTAATTACGTAGCCTGTTCCAGTACTTGACGCCCGTCGGCGTGTGTGTGTATGCGTGCCTTTCTTTCGGCTACCCGTCACTGTGGACTGGCTGCCTTGGCAGTCCACTTCACCTTTCGTATTTAATTCCGATGTAGTTTCAGTGTTTCATCGTCAATGAGTATGTCCATGGAATACATTGAACCTGGAGTGGTGTATCGGAAACTAATACTGGTCTCACAGGTAATGCTCAAAGCACCGACTGTAAGAAGAGACTCTATTCTTGTACGTAAGGTGGCATTGTGCCTTTTGTATTTAATTCCGATGTGATTTCTGTGTTTCATCGTCAATGTGTATGTCTAACGAATACATTGAACCTGCAGTGGTGTATCGGAAACTAATACTGGTCTCACAGGGAATGCTCAAAGCACCGACAGTAAGAAGAGTCTCTATTCTTGTACTTATTCCGGCATTGTGCAATTTGTATTTAGTTCCGATGCGATATCTGAGTTTCATCGTCAATGCGAAGGTTCAAGGAATACATTGAACCTGCAGTGGTGTATCGGAAACTAATACCGGTCTCACAGGAAAGGATCAAAGCACAGACTCTGAGAAGTCTCACTCATCTTGCAGTTAAGGCGGCATTGTTCCTTTTGTATTTAATTCCGATGTAACTTCAGTGTTTCATCGTCATTGAGTATGTCCATGGAATACATTGAACCTGGAGTGGTGTATCGGAAACTAATACTGGTCTCACAGGGAATGCTCAAAGCACCGACTGTAAGAAGAGTCTCTATTCTTGAACGTAAGGCGGCATTGTGCCTTTCGTATTTAATTCCGATGCGATTTCTGTGTTTCATCGTCAATGCGTATGTCCAAGGAATACATTGAACCTGCAGTGGTATATCGGAAACTAATACTGGTCTCACAGGGAATGCTCAAAGCACCGATTGTAAGAAGAGTCTCTATTCTTGTACTTAAGGCGGCATTGTGCCTTTTGTATTTAATTCCGATGCGATTCCTGTGTTTCATCGTCAATGTGAAGGTACATGGAATACATTGTACCTGCAGTGGTGTATCGGAAACTAATACTGGTCTCACAGGGAATGCTCAAAGCACCGACTGTAAGAGGAGTCTCTACTCTTGCACTTATGGCGGCATTGTGCCATTTGTATTTAATTCCGATGTAATTTGAGTGTTTTATCGACAAGGAGTATGTCCAAGGAATACATTGAACCTGGAGTGGTGTATCGGAAACTAATACTGGTCTCACAGGGAATGCTCAAAGCACCGACTCTAGGAAGAAACTCTATTCTTGTACTTATTGCGGCATTGTGCCATTTGTATTTCGTTCCGATTCGATCTCTGTGTTTCATCGTCAATGCGAAAGTCCAAGGAATACATTGAACCTGCAGTGGTGTATCGGAAACTAATACTGGTCTCACAGGAAAGGATCAAAGCACAGACTCTAAGGAGTCTCACTCATCTTGCCGTTAAGGCGGCATTGTTCCTTTTGTATTTAATTCCGATGTAATTTCAGTGTTTCATCGTCAATGAGTATGTCCGAGGAATACATTGAACCTGGAGTGGTGTATCGGAAACTAATACGGGTCTCACAGGAAATGCTCAAAGCACCGACTGTAAGAAGAGTCTCTATTCTTGTACTTATTGCGGCATTGTGCATTTTGTATTTATTTCCGATGCGATTTCTGAGCTTCATCGTCAATCCGAAGGTTCAAGGAATACATTGAACCTGTAGTGGTGTATCGGAAACTAATACCGGTCTCACTGGAAAGGATCAAAGCACAGACTCTGAGAAGTCTCACTCATCTTGCAGTTAAGGCGGCATTGTTCCTTTTGTATTTAATTCCGATGTAATTTCAGTGTTTCATCGTCATTGAGTATGTCCAAGGAATACATTGAACATGAAGTGGTGTATCGGAAACTAATACTTATCTCACAGGGAATGCTCAAAGCACCGACTGTAAGAAGTGTCTCTATTCTTGTACGTAAGGCGGCATTGTGCCTTTCGTATTTAATTCCGATGCGATTTCTGTGTTTCATCGTCAATGCGTAAGTCCAAGGAATACATTGAACCTGCAGTGGTGTATCAGAAACTAATACTGGTCTCACAGGGAATGCTCAAAGCACCGACTGTAAGAAGAGTCTCTATTCTTGTACTTAAGGCGACATTGTGCCTTTTGTATTTAATTCCGATGCGATTCCTGTGTTTCATCGTCAATGTGAATGTACAAGGAATACATTGTACCTGCAGTGGTGTATCGGAAACTAATACTGGTCTCACAGGGAATGCTCAAAGCACCGACAGTAAGAGGAGTCTCTACTCTTGCACTTATGGCGGCATTGTGCCATTTGTATTTAATTCCGATGTAATTTCAGTGTTTCATCGTCAATGTGTATGTCTAAGGAATACATTGAACCTGCAGTGGTTATCGGAAACTAATACTGGTCTCACAGGGAATGCTCAAAGCACCGACTCTAAGAAGAGTCTCTATTCTTGTACTTATTGCGGCATTGTGCCATTTGTATTTCGTTCCGATTCGATCTCTGTGTTTCATCGTCAATGCGAAGGTCCAAGGAATACATTGAACCTGCAGTGGTGTATCGGCAACTAATACTGGTCTCACAGGAAAGGATCAAAGCACAGACTCTAAGGAGTCTCACTCATCTTGCCGTTAAGGCGGCATTGTTCCTTTTGTATTATATTCCGATGTAATTTCAGTGTTTCATCGTCAATGAGTATGTCCAAGGAATACATTGAACCTGGAGTGGTGTATGGGAAACTAATACTGGTCTCACAGGAAATGCTCAAAGAACCGACTGTAAGAAGAGTCTTTATTCTTGTACTGAAGGCGGCATTGTGCCGTTTGTATTTAATTCCGATGCGATTTCTGTGTTTCATCGTCAATGTGTATGTCCAAGGAATACACTGAACCTGCAGTGGTGTATCGGAAACTAATACTGGTCTCACAGGGAATGCTCAAAGTACCGACAGTAAGAAGAGTCTCTATCCTTGTACTTACGGCGGCATTGTGCATTTTGTATTTAATTCCGATGCGATTTCTGTGTTTCATCGTCAATGTTTATGTCCAAGGAACACACTGTACCTGCAGTGGTGTATCGGAAGCTAATACTGTTCTCACAGGGAATGCTCAAAAGCACCCACTGTAAGAAGAGTCTCTACTCTTGTACTTAAGGCGGCATTATTCCTTTTGTATTAAATTCCGATGCGATTTCTGTGTTTCATCGTCAATGTTGAGGTCCAAGGAATACATAGACCCTGCAGTGGTGTATGGGAAACTAATACTGGTCTCACAGGGAATGTTCAAAGTACCGACTGTAAGAAGACTCTCTATTCTTGTACTTAAGGCGGCATTGTGCCTCTTGTATTTAATTCCGATGCGATTTCTGTGTTTCATCGTCAATGTGTATGTCCAAGGAATACACTGAACCTGCAGTGGTGTATCGGAAACTAATACTGGTCTCACAGGGAATGCTCAAAGTACCGACAGTAAGAAGAGTCTCTATCATTGTACTTACGGCGGCATTGTGCATTTTGTATTTAATTCCGATGCAATTTCTGTGTTTCATCGTCAATGTGTATGTATTAGGAATACACTGAACCTGCAGTGGTATATCGGAAACTAATACTGGTCTCACAGGGAATGCTCAAAGTACCGACTGTAAGAAGAGTCTCTATCCTTGTACTTAAGGCGGCATTGTGCCTTTTGTATTTTATTCCGATGCGATTTCTGTGTTTCATCGTCAATGGGAAGTTCCAAGGAATACATTGTACCTGCTGTGGTGTATCGGAAACTAATACTGGTCTCACAGGGAATGCTCAAAGTACCGTCTGTAAGAAGAGTCTCTATCCTTGTACTTAAGGCGGCATTGTGCCTTTTGTATTTAATTCCGATGCGATATCCGTGTGTCATTGTCAATGTGTATGTCCAAGGAATACATTGAACCTGCAGTGGTGTATCGGAAACCAATACTGGTCTCAAAGGGAATGCTCAAAGCACCGACTGTAAGAAGAGTCTCTGTTCTTGTACTTCAGGCGGCATTGTGCATTTTGTATTTAATTCCGATGCGATTTCTGTGTTTCATCGTCAATTTGAAGGTCCAAGGAATACATTGTACCTGCAGTGGTGTATCGGAAACTAATTCTGGCCTCACAGGGAATGCTCAACGCACCGACTGTAAGAAGAGTCTCTATTCATGCACTTATGGCGGCATTGTGACTTTTGTATTTAATTCCGATGTAATTTCAGTGTTTCATCGTCAATGTGTATGTCTAAGGAATACATTGAACCTGCAGTGGTGTATCGGAAACTAATACTGGTCTCACAGGGAATGCTCAAAGCACCGACAGTAAGAAGAATCTCTATTCTTGTACGTAAGGCGGCATTGTGCCTTTTGTATTAAATCCGATGCGATTTCTGTGTTTCATCGTCATTGCGTATGTATAAGGAATACATTGAACCGGCAGTGGTATATGGGAAACTAATACTGGTCTCACAGGGAATGCTCATAGCACCGACTGTAAGAAGAGTCTCTATTCTTGTACTTAAGGCGGCATTGTGCCTTTTGTATTTAATTCCGATGTGATTTCTGTGTTTCAACGTCAATGTGATGGTCCAAGGAATACATTGAACCTGCAGTGGTGTATCGGGAACTAATACTGGTCTCACATCTACATCTACATCTACATCTACATCTACATCTATGCTCCGCGAGCCACCTTACGGTGTGTGGCGGAGGGTACTTATTGTACCACTATCTGATCCCCCCTTCCCTGTTCCATTCACGAATTGTGCGCGGAAAGAACGACTGCTTGTAAGTCTCCGTATTTGCTCTAATTTCTCGGATCTTTTCGTTGTGATCATTACGCGAGATATATGTGGGCGGTAGTAATATGTTGCCTATCTCTTCCCGGAATGTGCTCTCTCGTAATTTCGATAATAAACCTCTCCGTATTGCGTAACGCCTTTCTTGAAGTGTCCGCCACTGGAGCTTGTTCAGCATCTCCGTAACGCTCTCGCGCTGACTAAATGTCCCCATGACGAATCGCGCTGCTTTTCGCTGGATCATGTCTATCTCTTCTATTAATCCAACCTGGTAAGGGTCCCATACTGATGAGCAATACTCAAGAATCGGACGAACAAGCGTTTTGTAAGTTACTTCTTTCGTCGATGAGTCACATTTTCTTAGAATTCTTCCTATGAATCTCAACCTGGCGCCTGCGTTTCCCACTATTTGTTTTATGTGATCATTCCACTTCAGATCGCTCCGGATAGTAACTCCTAAGTATTTTACGGTCGTTACCGCTTCCAATGATTTACCACCTATGGCATAATCGTACTGGAATGGATTTCAGCCCCTATGTATGCGCATTATATTACATTTATCTACGTTTAGGGAAAGCTGCCAGCTTTCGCACCATGCATTAATCCTCTGCAGGTCCTCCTGGAGTACGTACGAGTCTTCTGATGTTGCTACTTTCTTGTAGACAACCGTGTCATCTGCAAATAGCCTCACGGAGCTACCGATGTTGTCAACTAAGTCATTTATGTATATTGTAAACAATAAAGGTCCTATCACGCTTCCCTGCGGTACTCCCGAAATTACCTCTACATCTGCAGATTTTGAACCGTTAAGAATGACATGTTGTGTTCTTTTTTCTAGGAAATCCTGAATCCAATCACAAACCTGGTCCGATATTCCGTAAGCTCGTATTTTTTTCACTAAACGTAAGTGCGGAACCGTATCAAATGCCTTCCTGAAGTCCAGGAATACGGCATCAATCTGCTCGCCAGTGTCTACGGCACTGTGAATTTCTTGGGCAAATAGGGCGAGCTGAGTTTCACATGATCTCTGTTTGCGGAATCCATGTTGGTTATGATGAAGGAGATTTGTATTATCTAAGAACGTCATAATACGAGAACACAGGAAAGGATCAAAGCACAGACTCTAAGAAGTCTCTCTCCTCTTGCACTTAAGGCGGCATTGTGCCTTTTGTATTTAATTCCGATGTAATTTCGGTGTTTCGTCTTCAATGTGTATGTCGAAGGAATACATTGAACCTGCAGTGGTCTATCGGAAACTAATACTGGTCTCACAGGGAATGCTCAAATCACCGACTGTAAGAAGAGTCTCTAATCTTGTACTTAAGGCGGCATTGTGCCTTTTGTATTTAATTCCGATGCGATTTCTGTGTTTGATAGTCAATGTGTAGGTCGAAGGAATACATTGAACCTGCAGTGGTGAATCGGAAACTAATACTGGTCTCACAGGAAAGGACCAAAGCACAGACTCAAAGAAGCCTCACTTTTCTTGTACTTAAGGCGGCATTGTGCCTTTTTTATTTAATTCCGAAGTACTTTCAGTGTTCATCGTCAATGTGTATGTCTAAGGAATACATTGAACCTGCTATGGTGTATCGAAAACTAATACTGGTCTCAAAGGGAATGCTCAAAGAACAGACTGTAAGAAGAGACGCTATTCTTATACTTAAGGCGGCATTGTGCTTTTTGTATTTAATTCCGATGCGATTTCTGTGTTTCATCGTCAATGTGAAGGTCAAAGGAATACATTGAACCTGCAGTGGTTTATCGGAAACTAATACTGGTCTCACAGGGAATGCTCAAAGCACCGACTGTAAGAAGAGTCTCTATTCTTGTACTTAAGGCGGCATTCTGCCATTTGTATTTAATTCCGATGCGATTTCTGTGCTTCATCGTCAATGTGAAGGTCCAAGGAATACATTGAACCTGCAGTAGCGTATCGGATACTAATACTAGTCGCACAGGAAAGGATAAAAGCACAGACTCTAAGAAGTCTCACTCTTCTTGCACTTAAGGCGGCATTGTACCATTTGTATTTAATTCCGATGTAATTTCAGAGTTTCATCGTCAATGTGTATGTAAAAGGAATACATTCAACCTGCAGTGGTGTATCGGAAACTAATACTGGTCTCATAGGAAAGAATCAAAGCACAGACGCTAAGATGTCTCACTCTTCTTGCATTTAAGGCGGCAATTTGCCATTTGTATTTAATTCCGATGTAATTTCAGAGTTTCATCGTCAATGTGTATGTAAAAGGAATACATTGAACATGATGTGGTGTATCGGTAACTAATACTGGTCTCACAGGAAAGGATCAAAGCACAGACTCTAAGAAGTCTCACTCTTCTTGCACTTAAGACGGCATTGTGCGTTTTGTATTTAATTCCGATGTAATGTCAGTGTTTCATCGTCAATGTGAATGTCCAAGGTATACAATGAACCTGCAGTGGCGTATCGGAAACTAATACTGGTCTCACAGGAAAGGATGAAAGCACATACTCTAAGAAGTCTCACTCTTCTTGCACTTAAGGCGGCATTGTACCATTTGTATGTATTTCCGATGTAATTTCAGTGATTCATCGTCAATGTGTATGTAAAAGAAATACATTGAACCTGCAGTGGTGTATCGCAAACTAATCGTGGTCTCACAGGAAAGGATCAAAACTCCGCCTGTAAGATGAGTCTGTATTCTTGTACTTAAGGCGGCATTGTGCCTTTTGTATTTAAGCCGATGTAATTTCAGTGTTTCATCGTCAATGTGTATGTCCAAGGAATACATTGAACCTGCAGTGGTGTATCGGAAACTAATACTGGTCTCATAGGAAAGGATCAAATCACATACTCTAAGAAGTCTCACTCTTCTTGCACTTAAGGCGGCATTGTGCCTTTTGTTTTTAATTCCGATGTAATTTCAGTGTTTCATCGTCAATGTGTATGTATAAGGAATACATTGAACCTGCAGTGGTGTATCGGAAACTAATACTGGTCTCATAGGAAAGGATCAAAGCACATACTCTAAGAAGTATCACTCCTTTTGTAGTTAAGGTGGCATTGTGCCTTTTGTATTTAATTCCGATGTAATTTCAGTGTTTCATCGTCAATGTGTATGTAAAAGGAATACATTAAACCTGCAGTGGTGTATCGGAAACTAATACTGGTCTCATAGGAAAGGATCAAAGCACATACTCTAAGTAGTCTCACTCTTCTTGCACTTAAGGCGGCATTGTGCCTTTTATATTTAATTCCGAAGTAATTTCAGTGTTTCATCGTCAATGTGTATGTAAATGGAATACATTGAACCTGCAGTGGTGTATCGGAAACTAATACTGGTCTCATAGGATAGGATCAAAGCACATACTCTAAGAAGTCTCACTCTTCTTGCACTTAAGGCGGCATTGTGCCTTTTGTATTAAATTGCGATGTAATTTCAGTGTTTCATCGTCAATGTGTATGAAAAAGGAATACATTGAACCTGCAGTGGTGTATCGGAAACCAATACGGGGTCTCATAGGAAAGGATCTAAGCACATACTCTAAGAAGTCTCACTCCTTATGCAATTAAGGTGGCAATGTGCCTTTTGTATTTAATTCCGATGTAATTTCAGTGTTTCACCCTCAATATGTATGTAAAAGGAATACATTGAACCTGCTGTGGTGTATCGCAAACTAATACTAATCTCACAGGAATGGATCAAAACACCGACTGTAAGAAGGGTCTTTATTCTTGTACTTAAGGCGGCATTGTGCCTTTTGTATTTAATTCCGGCTTGATTTCTGTGTTTCATCGTTAATGTGATGGTCCAAGGAATTCATTGAACCTGCAGTGGTGTATCGGAAACTATAACTGGTCTCATACGAAAGGATCAAAGCAAAGACTGTAAGAAGTCTCACTCTTCTTGCACTTAAGGCGACATTGTGCCTTTTGTATTTAATTCCGATGTAATGTCAGTGTTTCATCGTCAATGTGTATGTAAAAGGAATACATTGAACCTGCAGTGGTGTAACGGAAACTAATACTGGTCTCATAGGAAAGTATCAAAGCACATACTCTAAGAAGTCTCACTCCTTTTGCAGTTAAGGTGGCATTGAGCTTTTTGTATTTAATTCCGATGTAATTTCAGTGTTTCATCGTCAATGTGAATGTCCGAGGAATACATTGAACCTGCAGTGGTGTATCGGAAACTAATACTGTTTTCACAGGAAAGGATCAAAGCACCGACTGTAAGAAGGGTCTCTATTCTTGTACTAAAGGCGGCATTGTGCCTTTTGTATTTAATTCCGAGGCGATTTCTGTGTTTCATCGTTAATGTGAAGGTCCAAGGAATACATTGAACCGCAGTGCTGAATCGGAACCTAATACTGGTCTCACAGAAAGGATCAAATCACAGACCCTAAGAAGCCTCACTCTTCTTGCTCTTAAGGCGGCATTGTGCCTTTTGTATTTAATTCCGATGTAATTTCAGTGTTTCATCGTCAATGTGTATGTAAAAGGAATACATTGAACCTGCAGTGGTGTATCGGAAAGTAATACGGGTCTCATAGGAAAGGATCAAAGCACAGACTCTAAGAAGTCTCACTCTTCTTGCACTTAAGACGGCATTGTGCCTTTTGTATTTAATTCCGATGTAATTTCAGTGTTTCATCGTCAATGTGAATGTCCAAGGAATACATTGAACCTGCAGTGGTGTATCGAAAACTAATATTGGTCTGACAGGAAAAATCAAAGCACCGACTGTAAGAAGAGTCTCTATTCTTGTACTTAAGGCGGCATTGTGCCTTTTGTATTTCATTACGAAACGATTTCTGTGTTTTGTCGTCAATGTGAAGGTCCAAGGAATACATTGAATTTGCAGTGCTGTATCGGAAGATAATACTGGTCTCACAGGAAAGGATCAAAGCACAAACCCTAAGAAGTCTCACTCCTCTTGCACTTAAGTCGGCATTGTGCCTTTTGCATCTAAATCCGATGTAATTTCAGTGTTTCATCGTCATTGTAAAGGTCCAAGGAATACATTAAACCTGCAGTGGTGTATCGGAAATTAATACTGGTCTCACAGAAATGGATCATAGCACCGACTGTAAGAAGGGTCTCTATTCGTGTACTCAAGACGGCATTGTGCCTTTTGTATTTAATTCCGATGCGATTTCTGTGTTTCAACGTCAATGTGAATGTCCAAGGAATACATAGAACCAGCAGTGGTGTATCGGAAACTAATACTGGTCTCACAGGAAAGGATCAAAGCACCAACTGTAAGAAGAGTCTCTATTCTTGTACTTAAGGCGGCATTGTGCCTTTTGCATTTAATTCCAACGCGATTTCTGTGTTTCATCGTTAATGTGAAGGTCCAAGGAATACATTGAACCTGCAGTCGTGTATCGGAAACTAATACTGGTCTCGCAGGAAAGGATCAAATCACAGACTCTAAGAAGTCTCACTCTTCTTGCACTTAAGGCGGCATTGAGCCTTTTGTATTTAATTCCGATGTAATTTCAGTGTTTCATCGTCAATGTGTACGTAAAAGGTATACATTGAATCTGCAGTGGTGTATCGGAAACTAATACTGGTCTCATAGGAAAGGATTAAAGCACAGACTCTAAGAAGTCTCTCTCCTTATGCACATAAGGTGGCATTGTGCCATTTGTATTTAATTCCGAAGTAATTTCAATGTTTCACCGTCGATGTGCATGTAAAAGGAATACAATGAATCTGCAGTGGTGTATCGGAAACTAATACCGGTCTGATGGGAAAGGATAAAAGCACAGACTCTAAGAAGTCTCACTCTTCTTGCATTTAAGGCGGCATTGTGCCTTTTGTATTTAATTCCGCTGTAATTTCAGTGTTTCATCGTCACAGTGAATGTCCAAGGAATACATTGAACCTGCAGTGGTGTATCGGAAACAAATACTGGTCTCACAGGAATTGATCAAAGCACCGACTGTAAGAAGAGTCTCTATTCTTGTACTTAAGGCGACATTGTCCTTTTTGTATTTAATTCCGATGCGATTTCTGTGTTTTGTCGTCAATGTGAAGGTCCTAGGAATACATTGAACTTGCAGTGGTGTATCGGTAAATAATACTGGCCTCACAGGAAAGGATCAAAGCACAGACTGTAAGAAGTCTCACTCTTCTTGCACCTAAGACGGCATTGTGCCTTTTGTATTTAAATCCGATGTAATTTCAGAATTCATCGTCAATGTGTATGTAAAAGGAATACATTGAACCTGCAGTGGTGTATCGTAAACTAATACTGGTCTCATATTAAAGAATCAAAGCACAGACGCTAAGAAGTCTCACTCTTCTTGCATTTAAGGCGGCATTGTGCCTTTTGTATTTAATTCCTATGCGATTTCTGTGTTTCATCGTCAATGTGAATGTGCACGGAATACAAAGAACCTGCAGTGGTGTATCGGAAACTAATACTGTTCTCACAGGAAAGGATCAAAGCACCGACTGTAAGAAGGGTCTCTATTCCTGTACTAAAGGCGGCATTGTGCCTTTTGTATATAATTCCTAGGCGATTTCTGTGTATCATCGTTAATGTGAAGGTCCAAGGAATACATTGAACCTGCAGTGCTGTATCGGAAACTAATACTGGTCTCACAGAAAGGATCAAATCACAGACCCTAAGAAGTCTCACTCTTCTTGCACTTAAGGCGGCAGTGTGCCTTTTGTAATTAATTCCGATGTAATTTCAGTGTTTCATCGTCAATATGTATGTAAAAGGAATACATTGAACCTGCAGTGGTGTATCGGAAACTAATACTGGTCTCATTGGAAAGGATCAAAAACACAGACTCTTAGAAGTCTCACTAATTTTTTACTTAACGTGGCATTGTGCCTTTTGTATTTAATTCCGATGTAATTTCAGTGTTTCATGGTCAATGTGTATGTATAAGGAATACATTGAACCTGCAGTGGTGTATCGGAAACTAATACGGGTCTCATAGGAAAAGATCAAAGCACAGACTCAAAGAAGTCTCACTCTTCTTGCATCTAAGGTGGCATTGTGCCTGTTGCATTTAATTACAATGTAATTTCAGTGTTTCATCGTCAATGTGAATGATTAAAGAATTCATTGAACCTGCAGTGGTGTATCGGAAACTAATACTGATCTCACAAGAAAGGATCAAAGCACCGACTGTAACAAGAGTCTCTATTGTTGTACTTAAGGCGGCATTGTGCCTTTTGTATTTAATTCCGATACGATATCTGTGTTTTGTCGTCAATGTGAAGGTCCAAGGTACATATTGAACTTGCAGTGGTGTATCGGAAAATAATACTGCTCTCACAGGAAAGGATCAAAGCACAGACTCTAAGAAGTCTCACTCTTCTTGCACTTAAGACGGCATTGTGGCTTTTGTATTTAATTCCGATGTAATTTCAGTGTTTCATCGTCAATGTGAATGTCCAAGGAATACACTGAACCTGCAGTGGTGTATCGAAAACTAATACTGGTCTCACAGGAAAGATCAAAGCACCGACTGTAAGAGGAGTCTCTATTCTTGTACTTAAGGCGGCATTGTGCCTTTTTTATTTAATTACGATGCGATTTCTGTCTTTTGTCGTCAATGTGAAGGTCCGAGGAATACATTGAACCTGCAGTGCTGTATCGGAAGATAATACTGGTCTCACAGGAAAGGATCAAAGCACAAACTCTAAGATGTCTCACTCCTCTTCCACTTAAGGCGGCATTGTGCCTTTTGTATTTAATTCCGACTTGATTTCTGTGTTTCATCGTTAATGTGAAGGTCCAAGGAATACATTGATCCTGCAGTGGTGTATCGGAAACTATAACTGGTCTCATAGGAAAGGATCAAAGCAAAGACTCTAAGAAGTCTCACTCTTCTTGCACTTAAGGCGGCATTGTGCCTTTTGTACTTAGTTCCGATGTAATTTCAGTGTTTCGTCGTCAATGTGTATGTAAAAGGAATACATTGAACATGCAGTGGTGTATCGGAAACTAATACTGGTCTCATAGGAAAGGATCAAAGCCCATACTCTAAGAAGTCTCACTCCTTTTGCACTTAAGGTGGCATTGTGCCTTTTTTATTTAATTCCGACGTAATTTCAGTGTTTCATCGTCAATGTGTATGTGAAATGAATACATTGAACCTGCAGTGATGTCTCGGAAAATAATACTGGTCTCACAGGAAAGGATCAAAGCACAGACTCTAAGAATTCTCACTCTTCTTGCACTTAAGGCGGCATTGTGCCTTTTGTATTTAATTTCGATGTATTTTCAGAATTCATCGTCAATGTGTATGTAAAAGGAATACATTGAATTTGCAGTTGTGTATCGGAAACTAATACTGGTCTCATTGGAAAGAATCAAAGAACAGACGCTAAGAAGTCTCACTCTTCTTGCATTTAAGGCGGCATTGTGCCTTTTGCATTTAATTCCGATGTAATTTCAGTGTTTCATCGTCAATGTGAATGCCCAAGGAATGCATTGAACCTGCAGTGGCGTATCGGAAACTAATACTGGTCTCACAGGAAAGGATCATAGCACCGACTGTAAGAAGAGTCTCTATTCTTGTACTTAAGGCGGCATTGTGCTTTTTGTATTTAATTCCGATGCGATTTCTGTGTTTCATCGTTAATGTGAAGGTCCAAGGAATACATTGCACCAGCAGTGGTGTATATGAAACTAATACTGGTCTCTCAGGAAAGGATCAAAGCACAGACTCTAAGAAGTCGCACTCCTCTTGCGGTTAAGACGGCATTTTGCCTTTTGTATTTAATTCCGATGCAATTTCAGTGTTTCATCGTCAATGTGTATGTAAAAGGAATACATTGAACCTGCAGTGGTGTATCGGTAACTAATACTGGTCTCACAGGAAAGGATCAATGCACCGACTGTAAGAAGAGTCCCTATTTTTGTACTGAAGGCGGCATTGTGCCTTTTGTATTTAATTCCTATGCGATTTCTGTGTTTCATCGTCAATGTGAATGTGCACGGAATACATAGAACCTGCAGTGGTATATCGGAAACTAATACTGTTCTCACAGGAAAGGATCAAAGCACCAACTGTAAGAAGGGTCTCTATTCTTGTACTAAAGGCGGCATTGTGCCTTTTGTATTTAATTCCGAGGCGTTTTCTGTGTATCATCGTTAATGTGAAGGTCCAAGGAATACATTGAACCTGCAGTGCTGTATCGGAAACTAATACTGGTCACACAGAAAGGATCAAATCACAGACCCTAAGAAGTCTCACTCTTCTTGCCCTTAAGGCGGCATTGTGCCTTTTGTATTTAATTCCGATGTAATTTCAGTGTTTCATCGTCAATGTGTATGTAAAAGGAATACATTGAACCTGCAGTGGCGTATCGGAAACTAATACTGGTCTCATAGGAAAGGATCAAAAACACAGACTCTATGAAGTCTCACTCCTTTTGTACTTAACGGGGCATTGTGCATTTTGTATTTAATTCCCATGTAATTTCAGTGTTTCATCGTCAATGTGTATGTAAAAGGAATACATTGAACCTGCAGTGGTGTATCGGAAACTAATACGGGTCTCATAGGAAAGGATCAAAGCTCGGACTCTAAGAAGTCTCACTCTTCTTGCATTTAAGGCGGCATTGTGCCTTTTGTATTTAATTACAAAGTAATTTCAGTGTTCCATCGTCAATGTGAATGTTTAAGGAATTCATTGAACCTGCAGTGGTGTATCGGAAACTAATACTGGTCTCATAGGAAAGAATCAAAGCACAGACTCTAAGAAGTCTCTCTCCTTTTACACTTAAGGTGGCATTGTGCTTTTTGTATTTAATTCCGATGTAATTTCAGTGTTTCATCGTCAATGTGTATGTAAAAGGAATACATTGAACCTGCAGTGGTGTATCGCAAACTAATACTGGTCTCACAGGAAAGGTTCAAAACGCCGACTGTAAGAAGAGTCTCTATTCTTGTACTTAAGGCGGCATTGTGCCTTTTGTATTTAATTCCGACTTGATTTCTGTGTTTCATCGTTAATGTGAAGGTCCAAGGAATACATTGACCCTGCAGTGGTGTATCGGAAACTATAACTGGTCTCATAGGAAAGGATCAAAGCAAAGACTCTAAGAAGTCTCACTCTTCTTGCACTTAAGGCGGCATTGTGCCTTTTATACTTAATTCCGATGTAATTTCAGTGTTTCGTCGTCAATGTGTATGTAAAAGGAATACATTGAACCTGCAGTGGTGTATCGGAAACTAATACTGGTCTCATAGGAAAGGATCAAAGCCCATACTCTAAGAAGTCTCACTCCTTTTGCACTGAAGGTTGCATTGTGCCTTTTTTATTTAATTCCGACGTAATTTCAGTGTTTCATCGTCAATGTGTATGTGAAATGAATACATTGAACCTGCAGTGGTGTCTCGGAAAATAATACTTCTCTCACAGGAAAGGATCAAAGCACAGACTCTAAGAATTCTCACTCTTCTTGCACTTAAGGCGGCATTGTGCCTTTTGTATTTAATTGCGATGTAATTTCAGAATTCATCGTCAATGTATATGTAAAAGGAATACATTGAACCTGCAGTGGTGTATCGGAAACTAATACTGGTCTCATAGGAAAGAATCAAAGAACAGACGCTAAGAAGTCTCACTCTTCTTGCATTTAAGGCGGCATTGTGCCTTTTGTATTTAATTCCGATGTAATTTCAGTGTTTCATCGTCAATGTGAATGTCCAAGGAATACATTGAACCTGCAGTTGCGTATCGGAAACTAATACTGGTCTCACAATAAAGGATCAAAGCACCGACTGTAAGGAGAGTCTCTATTCTTGTACTTAAGGCGGCATTGTGCCTTTTGTATTTAATTCCGAGGCGATTTCTGTGTATCATCGTTAATGTGAAGGTCCAAGGAATACATTGACCCTGCAGTGCTGTATCGGAAACTAATACTGGTCACACAGATAGGATCAAATCACAGACCCTAAGAAGTCTCACTCTTCTTGCTCTTAAGGCGGCATTGTGCCTTTTGTATTTAATTCCGATGTAATTTCAGTGTTTCATCGTCAATGTTTATGTAAAAGGAATACATTAAACCTGCAGTGGTGTATCGGAAACTAATACTGGTCTCATAGGAAAGGATCAAAGCACATACTCTAAGTAGTCTCACTCTTCTTGCACTTAAGGCGGCATTGTGCCTTTTATATTTAATTCCGAAGTAATTTCAGTGTTTCATCGTCAATGTGTCTGTAAATGGAATACATTGAACCTGCAGTGGTGTATCGGAAACTAATACTGGTCTCATAGGATAGGATCAAAGCACATACTCTAAGAAGTCTCACTCTTCTTGCATTTAAGGCGGCATTGTGTCTTTTGTATTTAATTCCGATGTAATTTCAGTGTTTCATCGTCAATGTGAATGTCCAAGGAATACATTGAACCTGCAGTGGCGTATCGGAAACTAATACTGGTCTCACAGGAAAGGATCAAAGCACCGACTGTAAGAAGAGTCTCTATTCTTGTACTTAAGGCGGCATTGTGCCTTTTGTATTTAATTCCGAGGCGATTTCTGTGTATCATCGTCAATGTGAATGTCCAAGGAATACATTGAACCTGCAGTGGCGTATCGGAAACTAATACTGGTCTCACAGGAAAGGATCAAAGCACCGACTGTAAGAAGAGTCTCTATTCTTGTACTTAAGGCGGCATTGTGCCTTTTGTATTTAATTCCGATGCGATTTCTGTGTTTCATCGTTAATGTGAAGGTCCATGGAATACATTGCACCAGCAGTGGTGTATCGGAAACTAATACTGGTCTCTCAGGAAAGGATCAAAGCACAGACTCTAAGAAGTCGCACTCCTCTTGCAGTTAAGACGGCATTTTGCCTTTTGTATTTAATTCCGATGCAATTTCAGTGTTTCATCGTCAATGTGTAAGTAAAAGGAATACATTGAACCTGCAGTGGTGTATCGGTAACTAATACTGGTCTCACAGGAAAGGATCAATGCACCGACTGTAAGAAGAGTCCCTATTTTTGTACTGAAGGCGGCATTGTGCCTTTTGTATTTAATTCCTGTGCGATTTCTGTGTTTCATCGTCAATGTGAATGTGCACGGAATACATAGAACCTGCAGTGGTATATCGGAAACTAATACTGTTCTCACAGGAAAGGATCAAAGCACCAACTGTAAGAAGGGTCTCTATTCTTGTACTAAAGGCGGCATTGTGCCTTTTGTATTTAATTCCGAGGCGATTTCTGTGTATCATCGTTAATGTGAAGGTCCAAGGAATACATTGAACCTGCAGTGCTGTATCGGAAACTAATACTGGTCACACAGAAAGGATCAAATCACAGACCCTAAGAAGTCTCACTCTTCATGCTCTTAAGGCGGCATTGTGCCTTTTATATTTAATTCCGATGTAATTTCAGTGTTTCATCGTCAATGTGTATGTAAAAGGAATACATTGAACCTGCAGTGGTGTATCGGAAACTAATACTGGTCTCATAGGAAAGGATCAAAAACACAGACTCTATGAAGTCTCACTCCTTTTGTACTTAACGGGGCATTGTGCCTTTTGTATTTAATTCCCATGTAATTTCAGTGTTTCATCGTCAATGTGTATGTAAAAGGAATACATTGAACCTGCAGTGGTGTATCGGAAACTAATACGGGGCTCATAGGAAAGGATCAAAGCTCGGACTCTAAGAAGTCTCACTCTTCTTGCATTTAAGGCGGCATTGTGCCTTTTGTATTTAATTACAAAGTAATTTCAGTGTTACATCGTCAATGTGAATGTTTAAGGAATTCATTGAACCTGCAGTGGTGTATCGGAAACTAATACTGGTCTCATAGGAAAGGATCAAAGCACAGACTCTAAGAAGTCTCTCTCCTTTTGCACTTAAGGTGGCATTGTGCCTTTTGTATTTAATTCCGATGTAATTTCATTGTTTCATCGTCAATGTGTATGTAAAAGGAATACATTGAACCTGCAGTGGTGTATCGCAAACTAATACTGGTCTCACAGGAAAGGTTCAAAACGCCGACTGTAAGAAGAGTCTCTATTCTTGTACTTAAGGCGGCATTGTGCCTTTTGTATTAAATTCCGACTTGATTTCTGTGTTTCATCGTTAATGTGAAGGTCCAAGGAATACATTGACCCTGCAGTGGTGTATCGGAAACTATAACTGGTCTCATAGGAAAGGATCAAAGCAAAGACTCTAAGAAGTCTCACTCTTCTTGCACTTAAGGCGGCATTGTGCCTTTTGTACTTAATTCCGATGTAATTTCAGTGTTTCGTCGTCAATGTGTATGTAAAAGGAATACATTGAACCTGCAGTGGTGTATCGGAAACTAATACTGGTCTCATAGGAAAGGATCAAAGCACAGACTCTAAGAAGTCTCACTCCTTTTGCACTTAAGGTGGCATTGTGCCTTTTTTATTTAATTCCGACGTAATTTCAGTGTTTCATCGTCAATGTGTATGTGAAATGAATACATTGAACCTGCAGTGGTGTCTCGGAAAATAATACTGGTCTCACAGGAAAGGATCAAAGCACAGACTCTAAGAATTCTCACTCTTCTTGCACTTAAGGCGGCATTGTGCCTTTTGTATTTAATTGCGATGTAATTTCAGAATTCATCGTCAATGTGTATGTAAAAGGAATACATTGAACCTGCAGTGGTGTATCGGAAACTAATACTGGTCTCATAGGAAAGAATCAAAGAACAGACGCTAAGAAGTCTCACTCTTCTTGCATTTAAGGCGGCATTGTGCCTTTTGTATTTAATTCCGATGTAATTTCAGTGTTTCATCGTCAATGTGAATGTCCAAGGAATACATTGAACCTGCAGTGGCGTATCGGAAACTAATACTGGTCTCACAGGAAAGGATCAAAGCACCGACTGTAAGAAGAGTCTCTATTCTTGTACTTAAGGCGGCATTGTGCCTTTTGTATTTAATTCCGAGGCGATTTCTGTGTATCATCGTTAATGTGAAGGTCCAAGGAATACATTGAACCTGCAGTGCTGTATCGGAAACTAATACTGGTCACACAGAAAGGATCAAATCACAGACCCTAAGAAGTCTCACTCTTCTTGCTCTTAAGGCGGCATTGTGCCTTTTGTATTTAATTCCGATGTAATTTCAGTGTTTCATCGTCAATGTGTATGTAAAAGGAATACATTGAACCTGCAGTGGCGTATCGGAAACTAATACTGGTCTCACAGGAAAGGATCAAAGCACCGACTGTAAGAAGAGTCTCTATTCTTGTACTTAAGGCGGCATTGTGCCTTTTGTATTTAATTCCGAGGCGATTTCTGTGTATCATCGTTAATGTGAAGGTCCAAGGAATACATTGAACCTGCAGTGCTGTATCGGAAACTAATACTGGTCACACAGAAAGGATCAAATCACAGACCCTAAGAAGTCTCACTCTTCTTGCTCTTAAGGCGGCATTGTGCCTTTTGTATTTAATTCCGATGTAATTTCAGTGTTTCATCGTCAATGTGTATGTAAAAGGAATACATTAAACCTGCAGTGGTGTATCGGAAACTAATACTGGTCTCATAGGAAAGGATCAAAGCACATACTCTAAGTAGTCTCACTCTTCTTGCACTTAAGGCGGCATTGTGCCTTTTATATTTAATTCCGAAGTAATTTCAGTGTTTCATCGTCAATGTGTATGTAAATGGAATACATTGAACCTGCAGTGGTGTATCGGAAACTAATACTGGTCTCATAGGATAGGATCAAAGCACATACTCTAAGAAGTCCACTCTTCTTGCATTTAAGGCGGCATTGTGCCTTTTGTATTTAATTCCGATGTAATTTCAGTGTTTCATCGTCAATGTGAATGTCCAAGGAATACATTGAACCTGCAGTGGCGTATCGGAAACTAATACTGGTCTCACAGGAAAGGATCAAAACACCGACTGTAAGAAGAGTCTCTATTCTTGTACTTAAGGCGGCATTGTGCCTTTTGTATTTAATTCCGAGGCGATTTCTGTGTATCATCGTCAATGTGAATGTCCAAGGAATACATTGAACCTGCAGTGGCGTATCGGAAACTAATACTGGTCTCACAGGAAAGGATCAAAGCACCGACTGTAAGAAGAGTCTCTATTCTTGTACTTAAGGCGGCATTGTGCCTTTTGTATTTAATTCCGATTCGATTTCTGTGTTTCATCGTTAATGTGAAGGTCCAAGGAATACATTGCACCAGCAGTGGTGTATCGGAAACTAATACTGGTCTCTCAGGAAAGGATCAAAGCTCAGACTCTAAGAAGTCGCACTCCTCTTGCAGTTAAGACGGCATTTTGCCTTTTGTATTTAAATCCGATGCAATTTCAGTGTTTCATCGTCAATGTGTATGTAAAAGGAATACATTGAACCTGCAGTGGTGTATCGGTAACTAATACTGGTCTCACAGGAAAGGATCAATGCACCGACTGTAAGAAGACTCCCTATTTTTGTACTGAAGGCGGCATTGTGCCTTTTGTATTTAATTCTTATGCGATTTCTGTGTTTCATCGTCAATGTGAATGTGCACGGAATACATAGAACCTGCAGTGGTATATCGGAAACTAATACTGTTCTCACAGGAAAGGATCAAAGCACCGACAGTAAGAAGGATCTCTATTCTTGTACTAAAGGCGGCATTGTGCCTTTTGTATTTAATTCCGAGGCGATTTCTGTGTATCATCGTTAATGTGAAGGTCCAAGGAATACATTGAACCTGCAGTGCTGTATTGGAAACTAATACTGGTCACACAGAAAGGATCAAATCACAGACCCTAAGAAGTCTCACTCTTCTTGCTCTTAAGGCGGCATTGTGCCTTTTGTATTTAATTCCGATGTAATTTCAGTGTTTCATCGTCAATGTGTATGTAAAAGGAATACATTGAACCTGCAGTGGTGTATCGGAAACTAATACTGGTCTCATAGGAAAGGATCAAAAACACAGACTCTATGAAGTCTCACTCCTTTTGTACTTAACGTGGCATTGTGCCTTTTGTATTTAATTCCCATGTAATTTCAGTGTTTCATCGTCAATGTGTATGTAAAAGGAATACATTGAACCTGCAGTGGTGTATCGGAAACTAACACTGGTGTCACAAGAAAGGATCAAAGCACCGACTGTAACAAGAGTCTCTAATCTTGTACTTAAGGCGGCATTGTGCCTTTGGTATTTAATTCCGATGCGATATCTGTGTTTTGTCGTCAATGTGAAGGTCCAAGGAATACATTGAACCTGCAGTGGTGTATCGGAAAATAATACTGCTTTCACAGGAAAGGATCAAAGAACAGACTCTAAGAAGTCTCACTCTTCTTGCACTTAAGACGGTATTGTGCCTTTTGTATTTAATTCCGATGAAATTTCAGTGTTTGATCGTCAATGTGAATGTCCAAGGAATACATTGAACCTGCAGTGGTGTATCGAAAACTAATACTGGTCTCATAGGAAATATCAAAGCGCCGGCTGTAAGGCGAGTCTCCATTCTTGTACGTAAGGCGGCATTGTGCCCTTTGTATTTAATTACGATGCGATTTCTGTGTTTTGTCGTCAATGTGAAGGTCCAGGGAATACATTGAACCTGCAGTGCTGTATCGGAAGATAATACTGGTCTCACAGGAAAGGATCAAAGCACAAACTCTAAGAAGTCTCACTCCACTTGCACTTATAGCGGCATTGTGCCTTTTGTATTTAATTCCGATGTAATTTCAGTGATTCATCGTCAATGTAAAAGTCCAAGGAATACATTGAACCTGTAGTGGTGTACCGGAAACTAATACTGGTCTCACAGGAAAGGATCATAGCACCGACTGTAAGAAGGGTCTCTATTCGTGTACTCAAGGCGGCATTGTGCCTTTTGTATTTAATTCCGATGTAATTAAAGAATTCATCGTCAATGTGTATGTAAAAGGAATACATTGAACCTGCAGTGGTGTATCGGAAAATAATACTGCTCTCACAGGAAAGGATCAAAGCACTGACTCTAAGAAGTCTCACTCTTCTTGCACTTAAGACGGCATTGTGCCTTTTGTATTTAATTCCGATGTAATTTCAGTGTTTCATCGTCAATGTGAATGTCCAAGGAATACGTTGAACCTGCAGTGGTGTATCGAAAACTAATACTGGTCTCACAGGTAAGATCAATGCACCGACTGTAAGAAGAGTCTCTATTCTTGTACTTAAGGCGGTATTGTGCCTTTTGTATTTAATTCCGACGCGATTTCTGTGTTTCATCGTTAATGTGAAGGTCCAAGGAATACATTGAACCTGCAGTGGTGTATCGGAAACTAATACTGGTCTCACAGGAAAGGATCAAACCACAGACTCTAAGAAGTCTCACTCTTCTTGCACTTAAGGCGGCATTGAGCCCTTTGTATTCAATTCCGATGTAATTTCAGTGTTTCATCGTCAATGTGTATGTAAAAGGAATACATTGAACCTGCAGTGGTGTATCGGAAACTAATACTGGTCTCATAGGAAAGGATCAATGCACAGACTCTAAGAAGTCTCTCTCCTTTTGCACTTAAGGTGGAATTGTGCCTTTTGTATTTAATTCCGATGTAATTTCAGTGTTTCATCGTCAATGTGTATGTAAAAGGAATACATTGAACCTGCAGTGGTGTATCGGAAACTAATACTGGTCTCATAGGAAAGGATAAAAGCACAGACTCTAAGAAGTCTCACTCTTCTTGCATTTAGGGCGGCATTGTGCCTTTTGTATTTAATTCCGATGTAATTTCAGTGTTTCGTCGTCAATGTGAAGGTCCAAGAAATACATTGAACCGGCAGTGGTGTATCGGAAACTAATACTGGTCTCACAGAAAGGATCAATGCACACACTCTAAGAAGTCTCACTCTTCTTGCATTTAAGGCGGCATTGTGCCCTTTGTATTCAATTCCGATGTAATTGCAGTTTTTCATCGTCAATGTGAATGTCCCAGGAATACATTGAACGTGCAGTGGTGTATCGGAAACTAGTACTGGTCTCACAGGAAAGGATCAAAGCACCGACTCTAAGAAGAGTCTATATTCTTGTACTTAAGACGGCATTGTGCCTTTTGTATTTCATTCCGATGCGATTTCTGTGTTTCGTCGTCAATGTGAAGGTCCAAGAAATACATTGAACCGGCAGTGGTGTATCGGAAACTAATACTAGTCTCATAGGAAAGAATCAAAGCACAGACTCCAAGAAGTCTCACTCTTCTTGCACTTAAGGCGGCATTGTGCCTTTTGTATTTAATTCCTATGTAATTTCAGTGTTTCATCGTCAATGTGTATGTAAAAGGAATACATTGAACCTGCAGTGGTGTATCGGAAACTAATACTGGTCTCATAGGAAAGGATCAAAGCACCGCCTCTAAGAAAAGTCTATATTCATGTACTTAAGGTGGCATTGTGCCTTTTGTATTTAATTCCGATGCGATTTCTGTGTTTCGTCGTCAATGTGAAGGTCCAAGGAATACATTGAACCTGCAGTGGTGTATCGGAAACTAATACTGGTCTCATAGGAAAGGATCAAAGCACAGACTCTTAGAAGTCTCACTCTTCCTGCATTTAATGCGGCATTGTGCCTTTTGTAATTAATTTTGATGTAATTTCAGTGTTTCATCTTCAATGTGAATGTCCAAGGAATACATATAAACTGCAGTTGTGTATCGGAAACTAATACTGGTCTCACAGGAAAGGATCAAAGCGCAGACTCTAAGAAGTCAAACTCTTCTTGCACTTAAGACGGCATTGTGCCTTTTGTATTTTATTCCGATGTAATATCTGTGTTTCATTGTCAATGTGAAGGTCCAAGGAATACATTGAAACTGCAGTGGTGTATCGGAAACTAATACTGGTCTCATAGGAATGGATCAAAGCACAGACTCTAAGAAGTCTCACACTTCTTGCAATTTGTATTTAAATCCGATGTAATTTCAGTGATTCATTGTCAATGTGAATGTACAAGGAATACATTGAACCTGCAGTGGTATATCGGAAACTTATACTGGTCTCAGAGGAAAGGATCATAGCACCGACTGTAAGAAGAGGCTCTAATCTTGTACTTAAGGCAGCATTGTGCCTTTTGTATTTAATTATGATGTGATTTCTATGTTTTGTCGTGAATGTGAAGGTCCAAGGAATACAATGAACCTGCAGTGGTGTATCGGAAATTAATACTGGTCTCACTGGAAAGGATCAAAGCACAGACTCTAAGAAGTCACACTCTTCTTTCACGTAAGGCGGCATTGTGCCTTTTGTATTTAATTCCGATGTAATTTCAGTGTTTCATCGTCAATGTGTATGTAAAAGGAATACATTGAACCTGCAGTGGTGTATCAGAAACTAATACTGGTCTCATAGGAAAGAATCAAAGTACAGACTCGAAGAAGTCTCCCTCTTCATGCATTTAAATCGGCATTGTGCCTTTTGTATTTAATTCGGATGTAATATCAGTTTTTCATCGTAAATGTGAATGTCCAAGGAATACATTGAACCTGCAGTGATGTATCGGAAACTAATACAGGTCTCACAGGAAAGGACCAAAGCACCGACTGTAAGAAGAGTCCATATTCTTGTACTTAAGGCGGCATTGTGCCTTTTGTATTTAACTCCGATGCGATATCTGTGTTTCGTTGTCAATGTGAAGGTCCAAGAAATACATTGAACCTGCAGTGGTGTATCGGAAACTAATACTGGTCTCATAGGAAAGAATCAAAGCACAGACTCTAAGAAGTCTCACTCCTCTTGCACTTAAGGCGGCATTGTGCCTTTTCTATTTAATTCCGATGTAATTTCAGTGATTCATCGTCAATGTATATGTAAAAGGAATGCATTGAACCTGCAGTGGTGTAACGGAAACTAATACTGGTCCCATAGGGAAGAATCAAAGCACTGACACGAAGAAGTCTCTCTCTTCTTGCATTTAAGGCGGCATTGTGCCTTTTGTATTTAATTCGGATGTAATATCAGTTTTTCATCGTCAATGTGAATGTCCAAGGAACACATTGAACCTGCAGTGGTGTATCGGAAACTAATTCTGGTCTCACAGGAAAGGATCAAAGCACCGACTGTAAGAAGAGTCCATATTCTTGTAGTTAACGCGGAATCGTGCCCTTTGTATTTAATTTCGATGCGATTTCTGTATTCCGTTGTCAATGTGAAGGTCCAATAAATACATTGAACCTGCAGTGGTGTATCGGAAACTAATACTGGTCTCATAGGAAAGTATCAAAGCACAGACTCTAAGAAGTCTCACTCTTCTTCCATTTAAGGCGTCATTGTGCCTTTTGTATTTAATTCCGATGTAATTTCGGTGTTTCATCGTCAATGTGAAGGTCAAAGGAATACATTGAACCTGCTGTGGTGTATCGGAAACTAATACTGTTCTCTTAGGAAAGGATCAAAGCACAGACTCTAAGAAGTCTCTCTCTTCTTGCAATTAAGGCGGCATTGTGCCTTTTCTATGTAATTCTGATGTAATTTCAGTGTTTCATCGTCAATGTGAATGTCCAAGGAATACATTGAACCATCAGTTGTGTATCGGAAACTAATACTGGTCTCACAGGAAAGGATCAAACACCAACAGTAAGAAGGGTCTCTATTCTTGTACTAAAGGCGGCATTGTGCCATTTGTATTCAACTCCGATCCGATTACTGTATTTCATCGTCAATGCGAAGGTCCAAGGAATACATTGAACCTGCAGTGGTGTATCGCAAACTAATACTGGTCTGTCAGGAAAGGATCAAAGCACAGACTCTAAGAAGTCTCACTCTTCTTGCACAAAGGACGGCATTTGGCCTTTTGCATTTAATTCCGATGTAATATCAGTGTTTCATCGTCAATGTGTATGTAAAAGGAATACATTGAACCTGCAGTGGTGTTCGGAAACTAATACTGGTCTCATAGGAAAGGATCAAAGCACATACTTTAAGAAGTCTCACTCTTCTTGTTCTCATGGCGTCATTGTACCTTTTGTATTTAATTCCGATGTAATTTCAGTGTTTCGTTGTCAATGTGAAGGTCCAAGGAATACATTGACCCTGCAGTGGTCTATCGGAAACTAATACTGGTCTCACAGGAAAGGATCAAAGGACAGACTCTAAGAAGTCTCACTCTTCTTGCACTTAAGGCGGCGTTGTGCCATTTGTATTTGATTCGGATGTAATTTTAGTGTTTGATCGTCAATGTCAATGTCCAAGTAATACATTGAACCTGCAGTGGTGTATCGGAAACTAATACTGGTCTCACAGGAAAGGATCAAAGCACACACTCTAAGAAGTCTCACTCTTCTTGCATTTAAGGCGGCATTGTACCTTTTGTATTTAATTCCGATGTAATTTCAGTGTATCATCGTCAATGTGTATGTAAAAGGAACACATTGAACCTGCAGTGGTGTTCGGAAACTAATACTGGTCTCATAGGAAAGGATCAAATCACAGACTCTATGAAGTCTCACACTTCTTGCACTTAACTCGGCTTTGTGCCTTTTTATTTAATTCCGATGTCATGTTAGTGTTTCATCGTCAATGTGTATGTAAAAGGAATACATTGAACCTGCAGTGGTGTATCGGAAACTAATACTGGTCTCATAGGAAAGGATCAAAGAACAGACTCTAAGAAGTCTCACTCTTCTTGCATTTAAGGCGGCATTGTGCCTTTTGTATTAAATTCCGATGTAATTCCAGTGTTTCATAGTCAATGTGAATGTCCAAGGAATACATTGAACCTGCAGTGGTGTATCGGAAACTAATACAGGTCTCACAGGAAAGGATCAAAGAACCGACTGTAGGAAGAGTCTATATTCTTGTACTTAAGGCGGCATTGTGCCTTTTGTATTTAATTCCGATGCGATTTCTGTGTTTCGTCGTCAATGTGAAGGTCCAAGAAATTCATTGAACCTGCAGTGGTGTATAGGAAACTAATACTAGTCTCATAGGAAAGGATCAAAGCACAGACTCTTATAAGTCTCACTCTTCTTGCATTTAAGGCGGCATTGTGCCTTTTGTATTTATTTCTTATGTAATTTCAGTGTTTTATCGTCAATGTGTATGTAAAAGGAATTCATTGAACCTGCAGTGGTGTATCGGAAACTAATACTGGTCTCATAGGAAAGGATCAAAGCACCGACTCTAAGAAGAGTCTACATTCTTGTACTTAAGGTGGCATTGTGCCTTTTGTAATTAATTCCGATGCGATTTCTGTATTTCGTCGTCAATGTGAAGGTCCAAGGAATACATTGAACCTGCAGTGGTGTATCGGAAACTAATACTAGTCTCATAGGAAAGGATCAAAGCACAGACTCTTATAAGTCTCACTCTTCTTGCATTTAAGGCGTCATTGTGGCTTTTGTATTTAATTCCGATGTAAATTCTGTGTTTCATCGTCAATGTGAAGGTCCAAGGAATACATTGAACCTGCAGTGGTGTATCGGAAACCAATAATGGTCTCACAGGAAAGGATCAAAGCACAGACTCAAAGAAGTCTCACACTTCTTGCACTTAAGGCGGCATTATTCCTTTTGTATTTAATTCCGATGTAATTTCAGTGTTTCGTCGTCAATGTGTATGTAAAAGGAACACATTGAACCTGGAGTGGTGTTCTGAAACTAATACTAGTCTCAAAGGAAAGGATCAAAGAACCGACTGTAAGAAGAGTCTCTATTCTTGTACTTAATGCTGCTTTCTGCCTTTTGTGTTTAATTCCGATGCGATCTCTGTGTTTCATCGTCAATGTGAAGGTCAAAGGAATACATTGAACCTGCAGTGGTGTATTGGAAACTAATACTGGTCTCACAGGAAAGGATCAATGCACAGACTCTAAGAAGTCTCACTCTTCTTGCACTTAGGGTGGCATTGTGCCTTTTGTATTTAATTCCGATGTAATTTCAGTGTTTCATCCTCAATGTGTATGTAAAAAGAATGCATTGAACCTGCAGTGATGTATCGGAAACTAATATTGGTCTCATAGGAAAGGATCAAAGCGCAGACTCTAAGAAGTCTCACTCTTCTTGCACCTAAGGCGGCATTGTGCCTTTTGTATGTAATTCCTATGTAATTTAGGTGTTTCATCGTCAATGTGAATGTCCAAGGAATACATTGATCCTGCAGTGGTGTTTCGGAAACTAATACTGGTCTCACAGGAAAAGATCATAGCACGGACTCTAAGAAGTTTCACTCTTCTTCCACTTAAGGCGGCATTGTGCCTTTTCTATTTAATTCCGATGTAATTTCAGTGTTTCATCGTCAATGTATATGTAAAAGGAATGCATTGAAACTGCAGTGGTGTATCGGAAACTAATACTGGTCTCATAGGAAAGAATCAAAGCACAGACACGAAGAAGTCTCTCTCACCTTGCATTTAAGGCGGCATTGTGCCTTTTGTATTTAATTCGGATGTAATATCAGTTTTTCATCGTCAATGTGAATGTCCAAGGAACACATTGAACCTGCAGTGGTGTATCGGAAACTAATACTGGTCTCACAGGAAAGGATCAAAACACCGACTGTAAGAAGAGTCCATATTCTTGTAGTTAAGGCGGCATTGTGCACTTTGTATTTAATTTCGATGCGATTTCTGTATTTCGTTGTCAATGTGAAGTTCCAATAAATACATTAAACCTGCAGTGGTGTATCGGAAACTAATACTGGTCTCATAGGAAAGTATCAAACACAGACTCTAAGAAGTTTCACTCTTCTTTCATTTAAGGCGTCATTGTGCCTTTTGTATTTAATTCCGATGTAATTTTTGTGTTACATCGCCAATGTGAAGGTCCAAGGAATACATTGAACCTGCTGTGGTGTATCGGAAACTAATACTGGTCTCACAGGAAAGGATCAAACACCAACAGTAAGAAGGGTCTCTATTCTTGTACTAAAGGCGGCATTGTGCCTTTTGTATTTAATTCCGATCCGATTTCTGTATTTCATCGTCAATGCGAAGGTCCAAGGAATACATTGAACCTGCAGTGGAGTATCGCAAACTAATACTGGTCTGTCAGAAAAGGATCAAAGCACAGACTCTAAGAAGTCTCACTCTTCTTGCACTTAAGGCGGCATTATTCCTTATGTATTTAAGTCCGATGTAATTTCAGTGTTTCATCGTCAATGTGTATGTAAAAGAAACACATTGAACCTGCAGTGGTATTCGGAAACTAATACTGGTCTCATAGGAAAGGATCAAAGCACATACTCTAAGAAGTCTCACTCTTCTTGTTCTCATGGCGTCATTGTGCCTTTTGTATTTAATTCCGATGTAATTTCAGTGTTTCGTTGTCAATGTGAAGGTCCAAGGAATACATTGACCCTGCAGTGGTCTATCTGAAACTAATACTGGTCTCACAGGAAAGGATCAAAGGACAGACTCTACGAAGTCTCACTCTTCTTGCACTTAAGGCGGCATTGTGCCTTTTGTATTTCATTCCGATGTAATTTCAGTGTTTCATCGTCAATGTGAAGGTCCAAGGAATACATTGAGCCGGCAGAGGTGTATCGAAAACTAATACTGGTCTCACAGAGAGTGTTCAAGGCACAGACTGTATGAAGAGTCTCTATTATTGTACTTAAGGCGGCATTGTGCCTTTTGTATTTAATTCCGATGCGATTTCTGTGTTTCATCGTCAATGTGAAGATCCAA
Organism: Schistocerca americana; assembly: GCF_021461395.2. Classification (NCBI taxonomy): domain Eukaryota; kingdom Metazoa; phylum Arthropoda; class Insecta; order Orthoptera; family Acrididae; genus Schistocerca; species Schistocerca americana. Next base: position 727,095,460 of record NC_060123.1, on the reverse strand, counting down.
GGATTACTTTGAACCACCAGTGGTGTATCGGAAACTAATACTGGTCCTACAGGAAAGGATCAAAGCCCAGAGTCAAAGAAGTCTCACTCTTCTTGCACTTAAGGCAGCATTGTGCCTTTCGTATGCAATTCCGATGTAAATTCAGTGTTTCATCGTCAATGTGTATGTCCAAGGAATACATTGAACCCGCAGTGGTGTGTCGGAAACTAGTACTGGTTTCACAGGAAGGGATCAATGCACAGACTCTAAGAAGTCTCACTCTTCTTGCATTTAATGCGGCATTGTGACCTTTGTATTTAATTTTGATGTAATTTCAGTGTTTCATCGTCAATGTGAAGGTGCAAGGAATACATTGAACCAGCATTGGTGTATCGGAAACTAATACTGGTCTTACAGGAAAGGATCAAAGCACAGACTCTAAGAAAACTCACTCTTCTTGCACTTAAGGCGGCATTATTCCTTTTGTATTTCATTCCGATGTAATTTCAGTGTATCATTGTCAATGTGTATGTAAAAGGAACACATTGAACCTGCAGTGGTGTTCGGAAACTAATACTGGTCTCATAGGAAAGGATCAATAAACAGACTCTAAGAAGTCTCACTCTTCTTGCGCTTAAGGCGGCTTTGCGCCTTTTGTATTTTATTCCGATGTAATGTTAGTGTTTCATCGTCAATGTGTATGTAAAAGGAATACATTGAATCTGCAGTGGTGTATCGGAAACTAATACTGGTCTCATAGGAAAGGATCAAAGCACAGACTCTAAGAAGTCTCCCTCTTCTAGCATTTAAGGCGGCATTGTGCCTTTTGTATTTAATTCCGATGTAATTTCAGTGTTTTTTATCGTCAATGTGAATGTCCAAGGAATACATTGAACCTGCAGTGGTGTATGAGAAACTAATACTGGTCTCACAGAAGAGGATCAAAGAACCGACTGTAAGAAGAGTCTATATTCTTGTACTTAAGGCGGCATTGTGCCTTTTGTATTTAATTCCGATGCGATTTCTGTGTTTCGTCGTCAATGTGAAGGTCCAAGAAATACATTGAACCTGCAGTGGTGTATCGGAAACTAATACTGGTCTCATAGGAAAGAATCAAAGCACAGGCTCCAAGAAGTCTCACTCTTCTTGCACTTAAGGCGGCATTGTGCCATTTGTATTTATTTCCTATGTAATTTCAGTGTTTCATCGTCAATGTGTATGTCAAAGGAATTCATTGAACGTGCAGTGGTGTATCGGAAACTAATACTGGTCTCATAGGAAAGGAACAAAGCACCGACTGTAAGAAGAGTCCATATTCTTGTAGTTAAGGCGGCATTGTGCACTTTGTATTTAATTTCGATGCGATTTCTGTATTTCGTTGTCAATGTCAAGGTCCAATAAATACATTGAACGTGCAGTGGTGTATCGGAAACTAATACTGGTCTCATAGGAAAGTATCAAAGCACAGACACGAAGAAGTCTCTCTCTTCTTGCATTTAAGGCGGCATTGTGCCTTTTGTATTTAATTCGGATGTAATATCAGTTTTTCATCGTCAATGTGAATGTCCAAGGAACACATTGAACCTGCAGTGGTGTATCGGAAACTAATACTGGTCTCACAGGAAAGGATCAAAGCACCGACTGTAAGAAGTGTCTCTATTCTTGTACTTAATGCGGCTTTCTGCCTTTTGTGTTTAATTCTGATGCGATCTCTGTGTTTCATCGTCAATGTGAAGGTCCAAGGAATACATTGAACCTGCAGTGGTGTATTGGAAACTAATACTGGTCTCACAGGAAAGGATCAATGCACAGACTCTAAGAAGTCTCACTCTTCTTGCACTTAGGGTGGCATTGTGCCTTTTGTATTTAATTCCGATGTAATTTCAGTGTTTCATCCTCAATGTGTATGTAAAAAGAATACATTGAATCTGCAGTGATGTATCGGAAACTAATATTGGTCTCATAGGAAAGGATCAACGCGCAGACTCTAAGAAGTCTCACTCTTCTTGCACCTAAGGGGGCATTGTGCCTTTTGTATGTAATTCCTATGTAATTTCAGTGTTTCATCGTCAATGTGAATGTCCAAGGAATACATTGATCCTGCAGTGGTGTTTCGGAAACTAAAACTGGTCTCACAGGAAAAGATCATAGCATGGACTCTAAGAAGTCTCACTCTTCTTCCACTTAAGGCGGCATTGTGCCTTTTCTATTTAATTCCGATGTAATTTCAGTGTTTCATCGTCAATTTATATGTAAAAGGAATGCATTGAACCTGCAGTGGTGTATCGGAAACTAATACTGGTCTCATAGGAAAGCATCAAAGCACAGACACGAAGAAGTCTCTCTCACCTTGCATTTAAGGCGGCATTGTGCCTTTTGTATTTAATTCGGATGTAATATCAGTTTTTCATCGTCAATGTGAATGTCCAAGGAACACATTGAACCTGCAGTGGTGTATCGGAAACTAATACTGGTCTCACAGGAAAGGATCAAGCACCGACTGTAAGAAGAGTCCATATTCTTGTAGTTAAGGCGGCATTGTGCACTTTGTATTTAATTTCGATGCGATTTCTGTATTTCGTTGTCAATGTGAGGTTCCAAGGAATACATTGAACCTGCAGTGGTGTATCGGAAACTAATACTGGTCTCATGGGAAAGTATCAAACACAGACTCTAAGAAGTTTCACTCTTCTTTCATTTAAGGCGTCATTGTGCCTTTTGTATTTAATTCCGATGTAATTTTTGTGTTACATCGCCAATGTGAAGGTCCAAGGAATACATTGAACCTGCTGTGGTGTATCGGAAACTAATACTGGCCACACAGGAAAGGATCAAACACCAACAGTAAGAAGGGTCTCTATACTTGTACTAAAGGCGGCATTGTGCCTTTTGTATTTAATTCCGATCCGATTTCTGTATTTCATCGTCAATGCGAAGGTCCAAGGAATACATTGAACCTGCAGTGGCGTATCGCAAACTAATACTGGTCTGTCAGGAAAGGATCAAAGCACAGACTCTAAGAAGTCTCACTCTTCTTGCACTTAAATCGGCATTATTCCTTTTGTATTTAAGTCCGATGTAATTTCAGTGTTTCATCGTCAATGTGTATGTAAAAGGAATACATTGAACCTGCAGTGGTATTCGGAAACTAATACTGGTCTCATAGGAAATGATCAAAGCACATACTCTAAGAAGTCTCACTCTTCTTGTTCTCATGGCGTCATTGTGCCTTTTGTATTTAATTCCGATGTAATTTCAGTCTGTCGTTGTCAATGTGAAGGTCCAAGGAATACATTGACCCTGCAGTGGTCTATCTGAAACTAATACTGGTCTCACAGGAAAGGATCAAAGCACATACTCTACGAAGTCTCACTCTTCTTGTTCTCATGGCGTCATTGTGCCTTTTGTATTTAATTCCGTTGTAATTTCAGTGTTTCATCGTCAATGTGAAGGTCCAAGGAATACATTGAGAAGCAGTGGTGTATCGAAAACTAATACTGGTCTCACAGAGTGTTTTCAAGGCACAGACTGTATGAAGAGTCTCCATTATTGTACTTAAGGCGGCATTGTGCCTTTTGTATTTAATTCCGATGCGATTTCTGTGTTTCATCGTCAATGTGAAGGTCCAAGGATTACTTTGAACCAGCAGTGGTGTATTCGAAACTAATACTGGTCTTAGAGGAAAGGATCAAAGCACAGAGTCAAAGAAGTCTCACTCTTCTTGCACTTAAGGCAGCATTGTGCCTTTCGTATGCAATTCCGATGTAAATTCAGTGTTTCATCGTCAATGTGTATGTCCAAGGAATACATTGAACCTGCAGTGGTGTATCGGAAACTAATACTGGTCTCATAGTAAAGGATCAAAGCGCAGACTGTAAGAAGTCTCACGCTTCTTGCACTTAAGGCGGCGTTGTGCCATTAGTATTTGATTCCGATGTAATTTTAGTGTTTGATCGTCAATGTGAATGTCCAAGGAATACATTGAACCTGCAGTGGTGTATCGGAAACTAATACTGGTCTCACAGAAGAGGATCAAAGAACCGACTGTAAGAAGAGTCTATATTCTTGTACTTAAGGCGGCATTGTGCCTTTTGTATTTAATTCCGATGCGATTTCTGTGTTTCGTCGTCAATGTGAAGGTCCAAGAAATACATTGAACCTGCAGTGGTGTATCGGAAACTAATACTGGTCTCATAGGAAAGAATCAAAGCACAAGCTCCAAGAAGTCTCACTCTTCTTGCACTTAAGGCGGCATTGTGCCATTTGTATTTATTTCCTATGTAATTTCAGTGTTTCATCGTCAATGTGTATGTCAAAGGAATTCATTGAACGTGCAGTGGTGTATCGGAAACTAATACTGGTCTCATAGGAAAGGAACAAAGCACCGACTGTAAGAAGAGTCCATATTCATGTAGTTAAGGCGGCATTGTGCACTTTGTATTTAATTTCGATGCGATTTCTGTATTTCGTTGTCAATGTCAAGGTCCAATAAATACATTGAACGTGCAGTGGTGTATCGGAAACTAATACTGGTCTCATAGGAAAGAATCAAAGCACAGACACGAAGAAGTCTCTCTCTTCTTGCATTTAAGGCTTCATTGTGCCTTTTGTATTTAATTCGGATGTAATATCAGTTTTTCATCGTCAATGTGAATGTCCAAGGAACACATTGAACCTGCAGTGGTGTATCGGAAACTAATACTGGTCTCACAGGAAAGGATCAAAGCACCGACTGTAAGAAGTGTCTCTATTCTTGTACTTAATGCGGCTTTCTGCCTTTTGTGTTTAATTCCGATGCGATCTCTGTGTTTCATCGTCAATGTGAAGGTCCAAGGAATACATCGAACCTGCAGTGGTGTATTGGAAACAAATACTGGTCTCACAGGAAAGGATCAATGCACAGACTCTAAGAAGTCTCACTCTTCTTGCACTTAGGGTGGCATTGTGCCTTTTGTATTTAATTCCGATGTAATTTCAGTGTTTCATCCTCAATGTGTATGTAAAAAGAATACATTGAATCTGCAGTGATGTATCGGAAACTAATATTGGTCTCATAGGAAAGGATCAAAGCACAGACACGAAGAAGTCTCTCTCACCTTGCATTTAAGGCGGCATTGTGCCTTTTGTATTTAATTCGGATGTAATATCAGTTTTTCATCGTCAATGTGAATGTCCAAGGAACACATTGAACCTGCAGTGGTGTATCGGAAACTAATACTGGTCTCACAGGAAAGGATCAAAGCACCGACTGTAAGAAGAGTCCATATTCTTGTAGTTAAGGCGGCATTGTGCACTTTGTATTTAATTTCGATGCGATTTCTGTATTTCGTTGTCAATGTGAAGTTCCAAGGAATACATTGAACCTGCAGTGGTGTATCGGAAACTAATACTGGTCTCATGGGAAAGTATCAAACACAGACTCTAAGAAGTTTCACTCTTCTTTCATTTAAGGCGTCATTGTGCCTTTTGTATTTAATTCCGATGTAATTTTTGTGTTACATCGCCAATGTGAAGGTCCAAGGAATACATTGAACCTGCTGTGGTGTATCGGAAACTAATACTGGCCACACAGGAAAGGATCAAACACCAACAGTAAGAAGGGTCTCTATTCTTGTACTAAAGGCGGCATTGTGCCTTTTGTATTTAATTCCGATCCGATTTCTGTATTTCATCGCCAATGCGAAGGTCCAAGGAATACATTGAACCTGCAGTGGCGTATCGCAAACTAATACTGGTCTGTCAGGAAAGGATCAAAGCACAGACTCTAAGAAGTCTCACTCTTCTTGCACTTAAATCGGCATTATTCCTTTTGTATTTAAGTCCGATGTAATTTCAGTGTTTCATCGTCAATGTGTATGTAAAAGGAATACATTGAACCTGCAGTGGTATTCGGAAACTAATACTGGTCTCATAGGAAAGGATCAAAGCACATACTCTAAGAAGTCTCACTCTTCTTGTTCTCATGGCGTCATTGTGCCTTTTGTATTTAATTCCGATGTAATTTCAGTGTGTCGTTGTTAATGTGAAGGTCCAAGGAATACATTGACCCTGCAGTGGTCTATCTGAAACTAATACTGGTCTCACAGGAAAGGATCAAAGCACATACTCTACGAAGTCTCACTCTTCTTGTTCTCATGGCGTCATTGTGCCTTTTGTATTTAATTCCGTTGTAATTTCAGTGTTTCATCGTCAATGTGAAGGTCCAAGGAATACATTGAGCCGGCAGTGGTGTATCGAAAACTAATACTGGTCTCACAGAGTGTTTTCAAGGCACAGACTGTATGAAGAGTCTCCATTATTGTACTTAAGGCGGCATTGTGCCTTTTGTATTTAATTCCGATGCGATTTCTGTGTTTCATCGTCAATGTGAAGGTCCAAGGATTACTTTGAACCAGCAGTGGTGTATCGGAAACTAAAACTGGTCTTACAGGAAAGGATCAAAGCACAGATTCAAAGAAGTCTCACTCTTCTTGCACTTAAGGCAGCATTGTGCCTTTCGTATGCAATTCCGATGTAAATTCAGTGTTTCATCGTCAATGTGTATGTCCAAGGAATACATTGAACCTGCAGTGGTGTATCGGAAACTAATACTGGTCTCATAGTAAAGGATCAAAGCGCAGACTGTAAGAAGTCTCACGCTTCTTGCACTTAAGGCGGCGTTGTGCCATTAGTATTTGATTCCGATGTAATTTTAGTGTTTGATCGTCAATATGAATGTCCAAGGAATACATTGAACCTGCAGTGGTGTATCGGAAACTAATACTGGTCTCACAGGAAAGAATCAAAGCACACACTCTAAGAAGTCTCACTCTTCTTGCATTTAGGGCGGCATTGTACCTTTTGTATTTAATTCCGATGTAATTGCAATTTTTCATCGTCAATGTGAATGTCCAAGGAATACATGGAACCTGCAGTGGTGTATCGGAAACTAATACTGGTCTCACAGGAAAGGATCAAAGAACCGACTGTAAGAAGAGTCTATATTCTTGTACTTAAGGCGGCATTGTGCCTTTTGTATTTAATTCCGATGTAATTTCAGTGTTTTTTATCGTCAATGGTAATGTCCAAGGAATACATTGAACCTGCAATGGTGTATGGGAAACTAATACTGGTCTCACAGGAAAGGATCAAAGAACCGACTGTAAGAAGAGTCTATATTCTTGTACTTAAGGCGGCATTGTGCCTTTTGTATTTAGTTCCGATGCGATTTCTGTGTTTCGTCGTCAATGTGAAGGTCCAAGAAATACATTGAGCCTGCAGTGGTGTATCGGAAACTAATACTAATCTCATAGGAAAGAATCAAAGCACAGGCTCCAATAAGTCTCACTCTTCTTGCACTTAAGGCGGCATTGTGCCTTTTGTATTTATTTCCTAATTAATTTCAGTGTTTCATCGTCAATTTGTATGTAAAAGGAATTCATTGAACGTGCAGTGGTGTATCGGAAACTAATACTGGTCTCATAGGAAAGGATCAAAGCACAGACTCTAAGAAGTCTCACTCTTCTTGCATTTAATGCGGCATTGTGCCTTTTGTATTTAATTCCGATGTAATTTCAGTGTTTCATCGTCAATGTGAATGTCCAAGGAATACATTGAACCTGCAGTGGTGTATCGGAATCTAATACTGGTCTCACAGGAAAGGATCAAAGCACAGACTCTAATAAGTCTCACTCTTCTTGCATTTAAGGCGTCATTGTGCCTTTTGTATTTAATTTCGCTGTAATTTCTGTGTTTCATCGTCAATGTGAAGGTCCAAGGAATACATTGAACCTGCAGTGGTGTATCGGAAACTAATACTGGTCTCACAGGAAAGGATCAAAGCACAGACTCTAAGAAGTCTCACACTTCTTGCACTTAAGGCGGCATTATTCCTTTTGTATTTAATTCCTATGGAATTTCAGTGTTTCATCGTCAAAGTGTATGTAAAAGGAACACATTGAACCTGCAGTGGTGTTTGGAAACTAATACTGGTTTCATAGGAAAGGATCAAATCACAGACCCAAAGAAGTCTCACTCTTCTTGCACTTAAGGCGGCATTGTGCCTTTTGTATTTAATTCCGATGTAATGTTAGTGTTTCATCGTCAATGTGTATGTAAAAGGAATACATTGAACCTTTAGTGGTGTATCGGAAACTAATACTGGTCCCATAGGAAAGTATGAAATCACAGACTCTAAGAAGTCTCACTCCTCTTGCATATAAGGCAGCATTGTGCCTTTTGTATTTAATTCCGATGCAATTTCAGTGTTTCATCGTCAATGTGAATGTCCATGGAATACATTGAACCTGCAGTGGTGTATCTGAAACTAATACTGGTCTCACAGGAAAGGATCAAAGAACCAACTGTAAGAAGAGTCTCTATACTTGTACTTAATGCGGCTTTGTGCCTTTTGTATTTAATTCCGATGCGATCTCTGTGTTTCATCGTCAATGTGAAGGTCCAAGGAATACATTGAACGTGCAGTGGTGTATCGGAAACTAATACTGGTCTCACAGGGAATGCTCAAAGCACCGACTGTAAGAAGAGTCCCGATTATTGTACTTAAGCGGGCATTGTGCCTTTTGTATTTAATTCCGTTGCGATATCTGTGTTTCATCGTCAATGTGAAGTTCCAAGGAATACATTGAACCTGCAGTGGTGTATCGGAAACTAATACTGGTCTCACAGGGGCTGCACAAAGCACCGACTGTAAGAAGAGACTGTATTCTTGTACTTAAGGCGGCATTGTGCCTATTGTATTTAATTCCGATGCGATTTCTGTGACTCATCGTCAATGTTATTGTCCAAGGGATACATTGAACCTGCAGTGGTGTATATGAAACTAATACTTGTCTCACAGGAAAGCATCAAATCACATAATCTAAGAAATCTCACTCTTCTTGCACTTAAGGGGGCATTGTGCCTGTTGTATTTAATTCCGATGTAATTTCAGTGTTTCATCGTCAATGTGAAGGACCAAGGAATACATTGAACCTGCAGTGGTGAATCGGAAACTAATACTGGTCTCACAGGAAAGGATCATAGCACAGACTCTTGGATGTCTCACTCTTCTTGCACTTAAGGCGGCATTGTGCCTTTTGTATTTAATTCCGATGTAATTTGAGTGTTTCATCGTCAATGTGAAGGTCCAAGGAATTCATTGAGCCTGCAGTAGTGTATCGAAAACTAATACTGGTCTCACAGGGAGTGTTCAAGGCACAGACTGTAAGAAGAGTCTTTATTCTTGTACTTAAGGCGGCAATGTGCCTTTTGTATTTATTTCCGATGCGTTTTCTGTGTTTCATCGCCAATGTGAAGGTCTATGGATTACTTTGAACCTGCAGTGGTGTATCGGAAACTAATATTGGTCTCACAGGAAAGGATCAAAGCACAGAGTCAAAGAAGTCTCACTCTTCTTGAATTTAAGGCGGCATTGTGCCTTTTGTCTTTAATTCCGATGTAATTTCAGTGTTTCATTGTCAATGTGAATGTCCAAGGAATACATTGAACCTGCAGTGGTGTCTCGGAAACTGATACTGGTCTCATAGGAAAGGATCAAAGCACAGACTCTAAGAAGTCTCACTCTTCTTGCACTTAAAGCGGCATTGTGACTTTTGTATTTAATTCCGATGTAATTTCAGTGTTTCATCGTCAATGTGTAAGTAAAAGGAATACATTGAACCTGCAGTGGTGTATCGGAAAGTAATACTGGTCTAATAGAAAATGATCAAAGCACAGACTCTAGGAAGTCTCACTCTTCTTGCACTTAAGGCGGCATTGTGCCTTTTGTATTTAATTCCGATGTAATTTCAGTGTTCCATCGTCAATGTGTATGTAAATGGAGTACTTTGTACCTGCAGTGGTGTATCGTAAACTAATACTGGTCTCATAGGAAAGGATCAAAGCACCGACTCTGAGAAGAGTCTACATTCTTGTACTTAAGGTGGCATTGTGCCTTGTGTATATAATTCCGATGCGATTTCTGTGTTTCGTCGTCAATGTGAAGGTCCAAGGAATACATTGAACCTGCAGTGGAGTATCGGAAAGTAATACTGGTCTCATAGGAAAGGATCAAAGCACAGACTCTAAGAAGTCCCACTCTTCTTGCATTTAATGCGGCATTGTGCCTTTTGTATTTAATTTTGATGTAATTTCAGTGTTTCATCGTCAATGTGAATGTCCAAGGAATACATTGAACCTGCAGTGGTGTATCGGAATCTAATATTGGTCTCACAGGAAAGGATCAAAGCACAGACTCTAATAAGTCTCACTCTTCTTGCATTTAAGGCGTCATTGTGCCTTTTGTATTTAATTCCGATGTAATTTCTGTGTTTCATCGTCAATGTGAAAGTCCAAGGAATACGTTGAACCTGCAGTGGTGTCCCGGAGACTAATACTGGTCTCAGAGGAAAGGACCAAAGCACAGACACTAAGAAGTCTCACTCTTCTTGCACTTAATGCGGCATTGTGCCTTTTGTATGCAATTCCGATGTAAATTCAGTGTTTCATCATCAATGTGTATCTCCAAGGAATACGTTAAACCTGCAGTGGTGTATCGGAAACTAATACTGGTCTCACAGGGAATTCTCAAAGCACCGACTGTAATAAGAGTCTCGATTCATGTACTTAAGGCGGTATTGCGCCTTTTGTTTTTAATTCCATTACGATTTCTGTGTTTCATCTTCAAAGTGAAGGTCCAAGGAATACATTAAACGTTCAGTGTTGTATCGGAAGCTAATACTGGTCTCACAGGAAAGGACCAAAGCACAGACACTAAGAAGTCTCACTGATCTTGCATTTAAGGCGGCATTGTGCCATTAGTATTTAATTTTGATGTAATGTATGAGTTTCTTCGTCAATGTGAATGTCCAAGGAATCCATTGAACCTGCAGTGGTGTATCGGAAACTAATACTGGTCTCACAGGAAAGGATCAAAGCACAGACTCTAAGAAGTCTCACTCTTCTTGCATTTATGGCGTCATTGTGCCTTATGTATTTATTTCCGATGTAATTTCTGTGTTTCATCGTCAATGTGACGGTCCAAGGAATACATTGAACCTGCAGTGGTGTATCGGAAACTAATACTGTTCTCATAGGAAAGGATTAAAGCACAGACTCTAAGAAGTCTCACTCTTCTTGCATTTAAGGAGGCATTGTGCCTTTTCTATGTAATTATGATGTAATTTCAGTGTTTCGTCGTCAATGTGAATGTCAAAGTAATACATTGAACCTTCAGTGGTGTATCGGAAACTAATACTGGTCTCACAGGAAGGGATCAAACACGTACAGTAAGAAGTGTCTCTATTCTTGTACTAAAGGCGGCATTGTGCCTTTTGTATTTAATTCCGATGTAATTTCTGTGTTTCATCGTCAATGTGAATGTCCAAGGAATACATTGAAACTGCAGTGGTGTATCGGAAACTAATATTGGTCTTACAGAAATGGATCAAAGCACCGACTGTAAGAAGAGTTTCTATTCTCGTACTTAAGGCGGCATTGTGCCTTTTGTTTTTAATTCCGATGCGATATCTGTGTTTCATCGTCAATGTGAAGGTCCAAGGAATACATTGAACCGGCAGTGGTGTATCGGAAACTAATACTGGTCTCACAGGGAATGCTTAAAGCGCCGACTGTAAGAAGAGTCTCGATTCTTGTACTTAAGGCTGCATTGTGCCTTTTGTATTTACTTCCGATGCGATTTCTGTGTTTCATCGTCAATGTGAAGGTCCAAGGAATACATTGAACCCGCAGTGGTGTATTAGAAACTAATACTGGTCTCACAGGAAAGGATCAAAGCACAGACTCTAAGAAGTCTCACTCTTCTTGCACTTAAGGCGGCATTGTGCCTTTTGTATTTAATTCCGATGTAATTTCAGTGTTCCATCGTCAATGTGTATGTAAATGGAGTTCTTTGAACCTGCAGTGGTGTATCATAAACTAATACTGGTCTCATAGGAAAGGATCAAAGCACAGACTCTAAGAAGTCTCACTCTTCTTGAATTCAAGGCGGCATTGTGCCTTTTGTATTTAATTCCGATGTAATTTCAGTGTTTCATCGTCAATGTGAATGTCCAAGGAATACATTGAACCTGCAGTGGTGTATCGGAAACTAATACTGGTCTCACAGGAAAGGATTAATGCACTGACTCTAAGAAGTCTCATTCTTCTTGCACTTAAGGCGGCATTTTGCCTTTTGTATTTAATTCCGATGTGTTTTCAGTGATTCATCCTCAATGTGTATGTAAAAGGAATACATTGAACCTGCAGTGATGTATCGGAAACTAATATTGGTCTCATATAAAAGGATCAAAGCGCAGACTATAAGAAGTCTCACTCTTCTTGCACTTAAGGCGGCATTGTGCCTTTTGTATGTAATTCCGATGTAATTTCAGTGTTTCATTGTCAATATGAATGTCCAAGGAATACATTGAACCTGCAGTGGTGAATCGGAAACTAATACTGGTCTCACAGGAATTGATCAGAGCACCGACTGTAAGAGGAGTCTCTATTCTCGTACTTAAGGCGGCATTGTGCCTTTTGTATTTAATTCCGATGTAATGTTAGTGTTTCATCTTCAATGTGTATGTAAAAGGATTACATTGAACCTGCAGTGGTGTATTGGAAATTAATATTGGTCTCACAGAAATGGATCAAATCACCGACTGTAAGAAGAGTTTCTATTCTCGTACTTAAGGCGGCATTGTGCCTTTTGTATTTAATTCCGATGCGATATCTGTGGTTCATCGTCAATGTGAAGGTCCAGGTTATACATTGAAAGTGCAGTGGTGTATCGGAAACTAATACTGGTCCCACAGGGAGTGCTCAAATCACCGACTGCAAAGTGAGTCTGAATTCTTGTACTTAAGGCGGCATTGTGCCTTTTTAATTAAATTCCGATGCGATTTCACTGTTTCATCGTAAATGTGTATGTCCAAGGAAAACATTGAACTTGCAGTGGTGTATCGGAAACTAATACTGGTCCCACAGGGAGTGCTCAAATCACCGACTGCAAAGTGAGTCTGTATTCTTGTACTTAAGGCGGCATTGTGCCTTTTTAATTAAATTCCGATGCGATTTCAGTGTTTCATCGTAAATGTGTATGTCCAAGGAAAACATTGAACCTGCAGTATTGTATCGGAAACTAACACTGGTCCCACAGAGAATGCTCAAAGCACCGACTGTAAGAAGAGTATCGATTCTTGTACTTAAGGCGGCATTGTGCCTTTTCTACTTAATTCCGACGCGATATCTGTGTTTCATCGTCAATGTGAATGTCCAAGAAATACATTGAACCTGCAGTGGTGTATTGGAAACTAATATTGGTCTCACAGAAATGGATCTAAGCACCGACTGTAAGAAGAGTTTCAATTCTCGTACTTAAGGTGGCATTGTGCCTATTGTAATTAATTCCGATGCGATATCTGTGTTTCATCGTCAATGTGAAGGTCCAAGGTATACTTTGGAAGTGCAGTGGTGTATCGGAAACTAAATCTGGTCTAACAGGGATTGCTCAAATCACCGACTGCAAGAAGAGTCTCTATTCTTTTACTTAAGGCGGCATTGTGCATTTTGTATTGAATTCCGATGCGATTTCAGTCTTTCATCTTAAATGTGTATGTCCAAGGAAAACATTGAACCTGCAGTGGTGTATCGGAAACTAATACTGGTCTCCCAGGGAATGTTAAAAGCACCTACCGTAAGAAGGGTCTCGAGTCTTGTACTTAAGGCGGCATTGTGCCTTTTGTGTTTAATTCCGATGCGATTTCTCTGTTCCATCTCAATGTGAAGGTCCAAGGAATACATTGAAACCGGCAGTGGTGTATCGGAAACTAATACTGGCCTCACAGGAAATGTTGAAAGTACCGACTGTAAGAAGAGTCTCTATTCTTGTACTTAATGCTGCATTTTGCCTTTTGTATTCAATTCCGATGCGATTTCTGTGTTTCTTCGTCAATGTGTATGACCAAGGATTAAATTGGACCTGCAGTGGTGTATCAGAAACCAATACTGGTCTCACAGGGATTGCTCAAACCACCGACTGTAAGAAGAGTCTCGATTCTTGTACTTAAGGCTGCATTGTGCCTTTTGTATTTACTTCCGCTGCGATTTCTGTGTTTCATCGTCAATGTGAAGGGCCAAGGAATACATTGAACCCGCAGTGTTGTATCAGAAACTAATACTGGTCTCACAGGAAAGGATCAAAGCACAGACTCTAAGAAGTCTCACTATTCCTGCACTTAAGGCGGCATTGTGCCTTTTGTATTTAATTCCGATCTAATTTCAGTGTTTCATCGTCAATGTGTATGTAAATGGAATACTTTGAACCTGCAGTGGTGTATCGTAAACTAATACTGGTCTCATAGGAAAGGATCAAAGCATAGACTCTAAGATGTCTCCCACTTCTTGCAATTAAGGAGGCATTGTGCCTTTTCTATTTAATTCCGATGTAATTTCAGTGTTTCATCCTCAATGTGTATGTAAAAGGAATACATTGAACCTGCAGTGATGTATCGGAAACTAATATTGGTCTCATAGGAAAGGATCAAAGCGCAGACTCTAAGAAGTCTCACTCTTCTTGCACTTAAGGCGGCATTGTGCCTTTTGTATGTAATTCCGATGTAATTTCAGTGTTTCATTGTCAATGTGAATGCCCAAGGAATACATTGAACCTGCAGTGGTGTATCGGAAACTAATACTGGTCTCACAGGAATGGATCAGAGCACCGACTGTAAGAAGAGTCTCTATTCTCGTACTTAAGGCGGCATTGTGCCTTTTGTATTTAATTCCGATGTAATGTTAGTGTTTCGTCGTCAATGTGTGTGTAAAAGGATTACATTGAACCTGCAGTGGAGTATCGGAAACTAATATTGGTCTCATGGGAAAGGATCAAAGCACAGAATCTAAGAAGTCTCACTCTTCTTGCACTTAAGGCGGCATTGTGCCTTTTGTATGTAATTCCGATGTAATTTCAGTGTTCATGTGTCAATGTGAATGTCCAAGGAATACATTGAAGCTGCAGTGGTGTATCGGAAAATAATATTGGTCTCACAGAAATGGATCAAAGCACCGACTGTAAGAAGAGTCTCTATTCTCGTACTTAAGTCGGCATTGTGCATTTGTATTTAATTCCGATGCGATTTCTGTGTTTCATCGTCAATGTGAAGGTCCAAGGAATACATTGAACCTGCAGTGGTGTATCGAAAACTAATACTGGTCCCACAGGAATGGATCAAAGCACAGACTCTAAGAAGTCTCACTCTTCTTGCACTTAAGGCGGCATTGTGCCTTTTGTATTTAAATCCGATATAATTTCAGTGTTTCATCGTCAATGTGAATGTCCAAGGAAAACATTGAACCTGCAGTGGTGAATCGGAAACTAATACTGGTCTCAATGGAAAGGATCAATGCACAGAGTCTAAGAAGTCTCACTCTTCTTGAACTTAAGGCGGCATTCTACCTTTTGTATTTAATTCCGATGTAATTTCAGTGTTTCATCGTCAATGTGTATTTGCAAGGAATACATTGAACCTGCAGTGGTGTATCGGAAACTAATACTGGTCTCACAGGGAATGCTCAAAGCACCGACTCTGAGAAGAGTCTCTATTCTTGTACTCAAGGCGGCATTTTGCGTTTTGTATTTTATTCCGATGCGATTTCGGTGTTTCATCGTCAATGTGAAGGTCCGAGGTATACATTTAACCTGCAGTGGTGTATCGGAAACTAATACTGGTCTCAGAGGAAAGGATCGAAGCACAGACTCTAAGAAGTCTCACACTTATTGCTTTTAAGGCGGCATTGTGCCTTTTGTATTTAATGCCGATGTAATATCAGTGTTTCATCGTCAATGTGTAAGCAAAAGGAATACATTGAACCTGCAGTGGTGTATCGGAAACTAATACTGTGCTCATAGGAAAGGATCATAGCACAGACTCTAAGAAGTCTCACTCTACTTGTATTTAAGGCGGCATTGTGCCTTTTCTATGTAATTATGATGTAATTTCAGTGTTTCATCGTCAATGTGAATGTCAAAGGAATACATTGAATCTGCAGTGGTGTATCGGAAATTAATACTGGTCTCACAGGAAGGGACCAAAACACCGACAGTAAGATGAATCTCTATTCTTGTACTAAAGGCGGCATTGTGCCTTTTGTATTTAATTCCGATGCGATTTCTGTATTTCATCGTCAATGCGAAAGTCCAAGGAATACATTGAACCTGCAGTGGTGTATCGGAAACTAATACTGGTCTGTCAGGAAAGGATCAAAGCACAGACTCTAAGAAGTCTCATTCTTCTTGCACTTAAGCCGGCATTTTGCCTTTTGCATTTAATTCCGATGTAATTTCAGTGTTTCATCGTCAATGTGTATGTCCAAGGAAAACATTGAACCTGCAGTGGTGTATCGGAAACTAATACTGGTCTCACAGGGATTGCTCAAACCACCGACTGCCAAATGAGTCTCTATTCTTGAACTTAATGCGGCATTGTGCCTTTTGTATTTAATTCCGATGCGATTTCAGTGTTTCATCGTAAATGTGTATGTCCTAGGAAAACATTGAACCTGCAGTGGTGTATCGGAAACTAATAGTGGTTTCCCAGGGAATGCACAAAGCACCGACCGTAAGAAGAGTCTCGATTCTTGTACTTAAGGCGCCATTGTGCCTTTTGTATTTAATTCCGATGCGATTTCTGTGTTTCATCGTCAATGTGTAGGTCCAAGGAATACATTGAAACTGCAGTGGTGTATCGGAAACTAATACTGGTCTCACAGGGATTGCTCAAACCACCGATTGTAAGAAGAGTCTCGATTCTTGTACTTAAGGCTGCATTGCGCCTTTTGTATTTAATTCCGATGCGATATCTGTGATTCATCGTCAATTTCAAGGTCCAAGATATACATTGAAAGTGCAGTGGTGTATCGGAAACTAATACTGGTCTCACAGGGAATGCTCAAATCACCGACTGCAAGAAGAGTCTCTATTCTTGTACTTAAGGCGGCATTGTGCATTTTGTATTTAATTCCGATGCGATTTCAGTGTTTCATCGTAAATGTGTATGTCCAAGGAAAACATTGAACCTGCAGTGGTGTATCGGAAACTAATAGTGGCATCACAGTTAGTGTTCAAAGCGCAGACTGTAAGAAGAATCTCTATTCTTGTACTTAATGCGGCATTGTGCCTTTTGTATTCAATTTCGATGCGATTTCTGTGTTTCATCGTCAATGTGTATGACCAATTAATACATTGAACCCGCAGTGGTGTATCGGAAACTAATACTGGTCTCACAGGAAAGGATCAAGGCACAGACTCTAAGAAGTCTTACTCTTCTTGCACTTAAGGCGGCATTTAGCCTTTTGTATTTAATTCCGACGTAATTTCAGTGTTTCATCGTCAATGTGTATTTGCAAGGAATACATTGAACCTCCAGTGGTGTATCGGAAACTAATACTGGTCTCACAGGGAATGCTCAAAGCACCGACACTGAGATGAGTCTCTATTCTTGTACTTAAGGTGGCATTTTGCGTTTTGTATTTTATTACGATGCGCTTTCTGTGTTTCATCGTCAATGTGAATGTCCAAGGTATACATTGAACCTGCAGTGGTGTATCGGAAACTAATACTGGTCTCACAGGAAAGGATCAAAACACAGACTCTAAGAAGTCTCACTCTTCTTGCACTTCAGGCGGCATTGTGCTTTTTGTATTTAATTCCGATGTAATGTCAGTGTTTCATCATCAATGTGTATGTAAAAGGAATACATTGAACCTGCAGTGGTGTATCGGAAACTAATACTGGTCTCATAGGACAGGATCAAATCACAGACTCTAAGAAGTCTCACTCTTCTTGCATTTAAGGCGGCATTGTGCCTTTTGTATTTAATTCCGATGTAATTTCAGTGTTTCATCGTCAATGTGAATGTCCAAGGAATACATTGAACCTGTAGTGGTGTATCAGAAACTAATACTGGTCTCACAGGAAAGGATCAAAGAACCGACTGTAAGAAGAGTCTCTATTCTTATACTTAATGCGGCATTGTGCATTTTGTATTTAATTCCGATGCGATTTCTGTGTTCTATCGTCAATGTGAAGGTCCAAGGAATACATTGAACCTGCAGTGGTGTATCGGAAACTAATACTGGGCTCACAGGGAAGGATCAAGTCACAGACTCTAAGAAGTCTTACTCTTCTTGCACTTAAGGCGGCATTCTGCCTATTGTATTTAATTCCGATGTAAATTCAGTGGTTCATCGGCAATGTGTATTTGCAATGAATACATTGAACCTGCAGTGGTGTATCGGAAACTAATACTGGTCTCACAGGGATTGCTCAAACCACCGACTGTAAGAAGAGTCTCGATTCTTGTACTTAAGGCTGCATTGTGCCTTTTGTATTTACTTCCGATGCGATTTGTGTGTTTCATCGTCAATGTGAAGGTCCAAGGAATACATTGAACCCACTGTGGTGTATTAGAAACTAATACTGGTCTCACAGGAAAGGATCAAAGCACAGACTCTAAGAAGTCTCACTCATCTTGCACTTAAAGCGGCATTGTGACTTTTGTATTTAATTCCGATGTAATTTCAGTGTTTCATCGTTAATGTGTAAGTAAAAGGAATACATTGAACCTGCAGTGGTGTATCGGAATGTAATACTGGTCTCATAGGAAATGATCAAAGCACAGTCTCTAAGAAGTCTCACTCTTCTTGCACTTAAGGCGGCATTGTGCCTTTTGTATTTAATTGCGATGTAATTTCAGTGTTCCATCGTCAGTGTCTATGTAAATGGAGTACTTTGAACCTGCAGTGGAGTATCGTAAACTAATACTGGTCTCATAGGAAAGGATCAAAGCACAGACTCCAAGAAGACTCACTCTTCTTGCATTCAAGGTGGCATTGTGCCTTTTGTATTTAATTCCGATGTAATTTCAGTGTTTCATCGTCAATGTGAATGTCCAAGGAATACATTGAACCAGCAGTGGTGTATCAGAAACTAATACTGGTCTCACAGGAAAGGATCAAAAAACCGACTGTAAGAAGAGTCTCTATTCTTGTACTTAATGCGGAATTTTGCCTTTTGTATTTAATTCCGATGCGATTTCTGTGTTTCATCGTCAATGTGAAAGTCCAAAGAATACATTGAACCTGCAGTGGTGTATCGGAAACTAATACTGGTCTCACAGGAAAGGATTAATGCACAGACTCTAAGAAGTCTCATTCTTCTTGCACTTAAGGCGGCATTTTGCCTTTTGTATTTAATTCCGATGTATTTTCAGTGTTTCATCCTCAATGTGTATGTAAAAGGAATACATTGAACCTGTAGTGATGTATCGGAAACTAATATTGGTCTCATATAAAAGGATCAAAGCGCAGACTATAAGCAGTCTCACTCTTCTTGCACTTAAGGCGGCATTGTGCCTTTTGTATGTAATTCCGATGTAATTTCAGTGTTTCATTGTCAATGTGAATGTCCAAGGAATACATTGAACCTGCAATGGTGTATCGGAAACTAATACTGGTCTCACAGGAATGGACCAGAGCACCGACTCTAAGAGGAGTCTCTATTCTCGTACTTAAGGCGGCATTGCGCCATTTGTATTTAATTCCGATGTAATGTTAGTGTTTCATCTTCAATGTGTATGTAAAAGGAATACATTGAACCTGCAGTTGTGTATTGGAAATTAATATTGGTCTCACAGAAATGGATCAAAGCACCGACTGTAAGAAGAGTTTCTATTCTCGTACTTAAGGCGGCATTGTGCCTTTTGTATTTAATTCCGATGCGATATCTGTGGTTCATCGTCAATGTGAAGGTCCAGGTTATACATTGAAAGTGCAGTGGTGTATCGGAAACTAATACTGATCCCACAGGGAGTGCTCAAATCACCGACTGCAAAATGAATCTGTATTCTTGTACTTAAGGCGGCATTGTGCCTTTTGTATTTAATTCCGATGCGATTTCAGTGTTTCATCGTAAATGTGTATGTCCAAGGAAAACATTGAACCTGCAGTGGTGTATCGGAAACTAATACTGGTCCCACAGGGAATGCTCAAAGCACCGACTGTAAGAAGAGTCTCGATTCTTGTACTTAAGGCGGCATTGTGCCTTTTCTACTTAATTCCGACGCGATATCAGTGTTTCATCGTTAATGTGAATGCCCAAGGAATACATTGAACCTGCAGTGGTGTATCGGAAACTAATACTGGTCCCACAGGAAAGGATCAAAGCACAGACTCTAAGAAGTCTCACTCTTCTTGCACTTAAAGCGGCATTGTGACTTTTGTATTTAATTCCGATGTAATTTCAGTGTTTCATCGTCAATGTGAAAGTAAAAGGAATACATTGAACCTGCAGTGGTGTATCGGAAAGTAATACTGGTCTCATAGGAAATGATCAAAGCACAGTCTCTAAGAAGTCTCACTCTTCTTGCACTTAAGGCGGCATTGTGCCTTTTGTATTTAATTCCGATGTAATTTCAGTGTTCCATCGTCAATGTGAATGTCCAAGGAATACATTGAACCAGCAGTGGTGTATCAGAAACTAATACTGGTCTCACAGGAAAGGATCAAAGTACCGACTGTAAGAAGAGTCTCTATTCTTGTACTTAATGCGGAATTGTGCCTTTTGTATTTAATTCCGATGCGATTTCTGTGTTTCATCGTCAATGTGAAAGTCCAAGGAATACATTGAACCTGCAGTGGTGTATCGGAAACTAATACTGGTCTCACAGGAAAGGATTAATGCACAGACTCTAAGAAGTCTCATTCTTCTTGCACTTAAGGTGGCATTTTGCCTTTTGTATTTAAATCCGATGTATTTTCAGTGTTTCATCCTCAATGTGTATGTAAAAGGAATACATTGAACCTGCAGTGATGTATCGGAAACTATTTTTGGTCTCATATAAAAGGATCAAAGCGCAGACTATAAGAAGTCTCACTCTTCTTGCACTTAAGGCGGCATTGTGCCTTTTGTTTGTAATTCCGATGTAATTTCAGTGTTTCATTGTCAATGTGAATGTCCAAGGAATACATTGAACCTGCAATGGTGTATCGGAAACAAATACTGGTCTCACAGGAATGGATCAGAGCACCGACTGTAAGAGGAGTCTCTATTCTCGTACTTAAGGCGGCATTGTGCCATTTGTATTTAATTCCGATGTAATGTTAGTGTTTCATCTTCAATGTGTATGTAAAAGGATTACATTGAACCTGCAGTTGTGTATTGGAAATTAATATTGGTCTCACAGAAATGGATCAAAGTACCGACTGTAAGAAGAGTTTCTATTCTCGTACTTAAGTCGGCATTGTGCCTTTTGTATTTAATTCCGATGCGATATCTGTGGTTCATCGTCAATGTGAAGGTTCAGGTTATACATTGAAAGTGCAGTGGTGTATCGGAAACTAATACTGGTCCCACAGGGAGTGCTCAAATCACCGACTGCAAAATTGGTCTGTATTCTTGTACTTAAGGCGGCATTGTGCCTTTTGTATTTAATTCCGATGCGATTTCAGTGTTTCATCGTAAATGTGTATGTCCAAGGAAAACATTGAACCTGCTGTGGTGTATCGGAAACTAATACTGGTCCCACAGGGAATGCCCAAAGCACCGACTGTAAGAAGAGTCTCGATTCTTGTACTTAAGGCGGCATTGTGCCTTTTCTACTTAATTCCGACGCGATATCAGTGTTTCATCGTTAATGTGAATGTCCAAGGAATACATTGAACCTGCAGTGGTGTATCGGAAACTAATACTGGTCCCACAGGAAAGGATCAAAGCACAGACTCTAAGAAGTCTCACTCTTCTTGCACTTAAGGCGGCATTGTGCCTTTTGTATGTAATTCCGATGTAATTTCAGTGTTTCATCATCAATGTGAAAGTCCAAGGAATACATTGAACCTCCAGTGGTGTATTGGAAATTAATATTGGTCTCACAGAAATGGATCTAAGCACCAACTGTAAGAAGAGTTTCAATTCTCGTACTTAAGGCGGCATTGTGCCTATTGTATTTAATTCCGATGCGATATCTGTGTTTCATCGTCAATGTGAAGGTCCAAGGTATACTTTGAAAGTGCAGTGGTGTATCGGAAACAAAATCTGGTCTCACAGGGATTGCTCAAATCACCGACAGTAAGAAGAGTCTCGATTCTAGTACTTAAGGATGCATTGTGCCTTTTGTATTTACTTCCGCTGCGATTTCTGTGTTTCATCGTCAATGTGAATGGCCAAGGAATACATTGAACCCGCAGTGTTGTATCAGAAACTAATACTGGTCTCACTGGAAAGGATCAAAGCACAGACTCTAAGAAGTCTCACTCTTCCTGCACTTAAGGCGGCATTGTGCCTTTTGTATTTAATTCCGATCTAATTTCAGTGTTTCATCGTCAATGTGTATGTAAATGGAATACTTTGAACCTGCAGTGGTGTATCGTAAACTAATACTGGTCTCATAGGAAAGGATCAAAGCACAGACTCTAAGATGTCTCCCTCTTCTTGCATTTAAGGCGGCATTGTGCCTTTTGTATTTTATTCCGATGTAATTTCAGTGTTTCATCCTCAACGTGTATGTAAATGGAATACATTGAACCTGCAGTGATGTATCGGAAACTAATATTGGTCTCATAGGAAAGGATCAAAGCGCAGACTCTAAGAAGTCTCACTCTTCTTGCACTTAAGGCGGCATTGTGCCTTTTGTATGTAATTCCGATGTAATTTCAGTGTTTCCTTGTCAATGTGAATGTCCAAGGAATACATAGAACCTGCAGTGGTGTATCGGAAACTAATAATGGTCTCACAGGAATGGATCAGAGCACCGACTGTAAGAAGAGTCTCTATTCTCGTACTTAAGGCGGCATTCTGCCTTTTGTATTTAATTCCGATGTAATGTTAGTGTTTCATCGTCAATGTGTATGTAAAAGGATTACATTGAACCTGCAGTGGATTATCGGAAACTAATATTGGTCTCATGGGAAAGGATCAAAGCACAGACTCTAAGAAGTCTCACTCTTCTTGCTCTTAAGGCGGCATTGTGCCTTTTGTATGTAATTCCGATGTAATTTCAGTGGTCCATTGTCAATGTGAATGTCCAAGGAATACATTGAAGCTGCAGTGGTGTATCGGAAAATAATATTGGTCTCACAGAAATGGATCAAAGCACCGACTGTAAGAAGAGTCTCTATTCTCGTACTTAAGGCGGCGTTGTGCATTTTGTATTTAATTCCGATGCGATTTCTGTGTTTCATCGTCAATGTGAAGGTCCAAGGAATACATTGAACCTGCAGTGGTGTATCGGATACTAATACTGGTCCACAGGAATGGATCAAAGCACAGACTCTAAGAAGTCTCACTCTTCTTGCACTTAAGGCGGCATTGTGCCTTTTGTATTTAATTCCGATGTAATTTCAGTGTTTCATCGTCAATGTGAATGTCCAAGGAAAACATTGAACCTGCAGTGGTGAATCGGAAACTAATACTGGTCTCAATGGAAAGGATCAATGCACAGACTCTAAGAAGTTTCACTCTTCTTGCACTTAAGGCGGCATTGAGCCTTTTGTATTTAAGTCCGATGTAATTTCAGTGTTTCATCCTCAATGTGTATGTAAAAAGAATCCATTGAACCTGCAGTGATGTATCGGAAACTACTATTGGTCTCATAGGAAAGGATCAAAGCGCAGACTCTAGGAAGTCTCACTCCTCTTGCACTTAAGGCGGCATTGTGCCTATTGTATGTAATTCCGATGTAATTTCAGTGTTTCATCGTCAATGTGATTGTCCAAGGAATACATTGAACCTGCAGTGGTGTATCGGAAATTAATATTGGTCTCACAGAAATGGATCAAAGCACCGACTGTAAGAAGAGTTTCTATTCTCGTACTTAAGGCGACATTGTGCCTTTTGTTTTTAATTCCGATGCGATATCTGTGGTTCATCGTCAATGTGAAGGTCCAAGGTATACATTGAAAGTGCAGTGGTGTATCGGAAACTAATACTGGTCCCACAGGGAGTGCTCAAATCACCGACTGCAAAATGAGTCTCTATTCTTGAACTTAAGGCGGCATTGTGCCTTTTGTATTTAATTCCGATGCGATTTCTGTGTTTCATCGTCAATGTGCAGGACCAAGGAATACATTGAACCTGCATTGGTGTATCGGAAACTAATACTGGTCTCACAGGAAAGGATTAAAGCACAGACTCTAAGAAGTCTCACTCTTCTTGCACTTAAGGCGGCATTCTACCTTTTGTATTTAATTCCGATGTAATTTCAGTGTTACATCGTCAATGTGTATTTGCAAGGAATACATTGAACCTGCAGTGGTGTATCGGAAACTAATACTGGTCTCACAGGGAATGCTCAAAGCACCGACTCTGAGAAGAGTCTCTATTCTTGTACTCAAGGCGGCATTTTCCGTTTTGTATTTTATTCCGATGCGATTTCTGTGTTTCATCGTCAATGTGAAGGTCCGAGGTATACATTGAACCTGCAGTGGTGTATCGGAAACTAATACTGGTCTCAGAGGAAAGGATCAAAGCACAGACTCTAAGTAGTCTCACACTTATTGCACTTAAGGCGGCATTGTGCCTTTTGTATTTAATTCCGATGTAATTTCAATGTTTCATCATCAATGTGTATGTAAAAGGAATACATTGAACCTGCAGTGGTGTATCGGAAACTAATACTGGTCTCATAGGAAAGGATCAAATCACAGACTCTAAGAAGTCTCACTCTTTTTGAACTTAAGGCGGCATTGTGCCTTTTGTACTTAATTCCGATTTAATATCAGTGTTTCATCGTCAATGTGTAAGCAAAAGGAATACATTGAACCTGCAGTGGTGTATCTGAAACTAATACTGTGCTCATAGGAAAGGATCGAAGCACAGACTCTAAGAAGTCTCACTCTACTTGTATTTAAGGCGGCATTGTGCCTTTTCTATGTAATTATGATGTAATTTCAGTGTTTCATCGTCAATGTGAATGTCAAAGGAATACATTGAATCTTCAGTGGTGTATGGGAAATTAATACTGGTCTCACAGGAAGGGATCAAAACACCGACAGTGAGAAGAGTCTCTATTCTTGTACTAAAGGCGGCATTGTGCCTTTTGTATTTAATTCCGATGCGATTTCTGTATTTCATCGTCAATGCGAAAGTCGAAGGAATACATTGAACCTGCAGTGGTGTATCGGAAACTAATACTGGTCTGTCAGGAAAGGATCAAAGCACAGACTCTAAGAAGTCTCATTCTTCTTGCACTTAAGCCGTTATTTTGCCTTTTGCATTTAATTCCGATGTAATTTCAGTGTTTCATCGTCAATGTGTATGTAAAAGGAATACATTGAACCTGCAGTGGTGTATCGGAAACTAATACTGGTCTCACAGGAAAGGATCAAAGAACCGACTGTAAGAAGAGTCTCTATTCTTGTACTAAAGGCGGCATTGTGCCTTTTGTATTCAATTTCGATGCGATTTCTGTGTTTCATCGTCAATGTGTATGACCAATTAATACATTGAACCCGCAGTGGTGTATCGGAAACTAATACTGGTCTCACAGGAAAGGATCAAAGCACAGACTCTAAGAAGTCTCACTCTTCTTGTACTTAAAGCGGCATTATGACTTTTGTATTTAATTCCGATGTAATTTCAGTGTTTCTTCGTCAATTTGTATGTCCAAGGAAAACATTGAACCTGCAGTGTTGTATCGGAAACTAATACTGGTCTCACAGGGAATGCTCAAAGCACCGACTGTAAGAAGCGTTTCTATTCTTGTACTTAAGGCGTCATTGTGCCTTTTGTATTTAATTCCGTTGCGATTTCTGTGTTTCATCGTCAATGTGAAGTTCCAAGGAATACATTGAACCTTCAGTGGTGTATCGGAAACGAATACTGGTCACACACGGAATGCTTAAAGCACCGACTGTAAGAAGAGTCTCTATTCTTGTACTTAAGGCGGCATTGTGCCTTTTGTATTTAATTCCGATGCGATATCTGTGTTTCATCATCAAAGTGAAGGTCCAGGAATACATTGAATCTGCAGTGGTGTATCGGAAACTAATACTGGTCTCACAGGAAAGGATCAAAACACAGACTCTAAGAAGTCTCACTCTTCTTACACTTAAGGCGGCATTCTGCCTTTTGTATTTAATTCCGATGTAATTTCAGTGTTTCATCGTCAATGTGAATGTCCAAGGAATACATTGAACCTGTAGTGGTGTATCAGAAACTAATACTGGTCCCACAGGAAAGGATCAAAAAACCGACTGTAAGAAGAGTCTCTATTCTTATACTTAATGCGGTATTGTGCCTTTTGTATTTAATTCCGATGCGATTTCTGTGTTCTATCGTCAATGTGAAGGTCCAAGGAATACATTGAACCTGCAGTGGTGTATCATAAAGTAATACTGGTCCCACAGGTATGGATCAATGCACAGACTCTAAGAAGTCTCACTCTTCTTGCACTTAAGGCGGCATTTTGCCTTTTGTATTTAATTCCGATGTAATTACAGTGTTTCAGCGTCAATGAGTATTTGCAAGGAATACATTGAACCTGCAGTGGTGTATCGGAAACTAATACTGGTCTCATAGGAAAGGATCAAAGCACAGACTCTAAGAAGTCTCACTCATCTTGAACTTAAAGCGGCATTGTGCCTATTGTATTTAACTCCGATGTAATTTCAGTGTTTCATCGTCAATGTGTATGTAAAAGGAGTACATTGAACTTGAAGTGGTGTATCGGAAACTAATACAGGTCTCATAGGAACGAATCAAAGCACAGACTCTAAGAAGTCTCACTCTTCTCGCATTTATGGTGGCATTGTGCCTCTTGTAATTAATTCCGATGTAATTTCAGTGTTTCATCGTCAATGTGAATGTCCAAGATATACATTGAACCTAAAGTGGTCTATCGGAAACTAATACTGGTCTCACAGGAAAGGATGAAACACTGACTGTAAGAAGAGTCTCGATTCTTGTACTTAAGGCGGCATTGTATCTTTTGTATTTTATTCCAATGCGATTTTTGTGTTTCATCGTCAATGTGAAGGTCCAAGGAATACATTGAACCTGCAGTGGTGTATCGGAAACTAATACTGGTCTCACAGGAAAGGATCAAAGCACAGACTCTAAGAAGTCTCACTCTACTTGCACTGAAGGCCGCATTGTGCCTTTTGTTTTTAATTCCGATGTAATTTCTGTGTATCATCGTCAATGTGAAGGGCCAAGGAATACATTGAGCCTGCAGTGGTGTATCGAAAACTAATACTGGTCTCACAGGGAGTGTTCAAGGCACAGACTGTAAGAAGAGTCTCTATTCTTGCACTTAAGGCGCCATTGTACCTTTTGTATTTAATTCCGATGCGATTTCTGAGTTTCATCGTCAATGTGAAGGTCCAAGAATTACTTTGACCCTGCAGTGGTGTATCGGAAACTAATACTGGTCTCACTGGAAAGGATCAAAGCACAGAGTCAAAGAAGTCTCACTCTTCTTGCACTTTAGGCGGCATTGTGCATCTTGTATGTAATTCCAATGTAAATTCAGTGTTTAATCGTCAATGTGTAAGTCCAAGGAATACATTGAACCTGCAGTGGTGTCTCGGAAACTAATACTGTTCTCACACGGAAATCTCAAAGCACCGACTGTAAGAAGAGTCTCGATTCATGTACTTAAACTTTCATTGCGCCTTTTGTATTTAATTCCCATGCGATTTCTGTGTTTCTTCGTCAATGTGAAGGTCCAAGGAATACATTGAACCTGCAGTGGTGTATCGGAAACTAATACTGGTCTCACAGGAAAGGATCAAAGCACAGACTCTAAGAAGTCTCACTCTACTTGCACTGAAGGCCGCATTGTGCCTTTTGTTTTTAATTCCGATGTAATTTCTGTGTATCATCGTCAATGTGAAGGGCCAACATTGAGCCTGCAGTGGTGTATCGAAAACTAATACTGGTCTCACAGGGAGTGTTCAAGGCACAGACTGTAAGAAGAGTCTCTATTCTTGCACTTAAGGCTTCATTGTACCTTTTGTATTTAATTCCGATGCGATTTCTGAGTTTCATCGTCAATGTGAAGGTCCAAGAATTACTTTGACCCTGCAGTGGTGTATCGGAAACTAATACTGGTCTCACTGGAAAGGATCAAAGCACAGAGTCAAAGAAGTCTCACTCTTCTTGCACTTTAGGCGGCATTGTGCATCTTGTATGTAATTCCAATGTAAATTCAGTGTTTAATCGTCAATGTGTAAGTCCAAGGAATACATTGAACCTGCAGTGGTGTCTCGGAAACTAATACTGTTCTCACACGGAAATCTCAAAGCACCGACTGTAAGAAGAGTCTCGATTCATGTACTTAAACTTTCATTGCGCCTTTTGTATTTAATTCCCATGCGATTTCTGTGTTTCTTCGTCAATGTGAAGGTCCAAGGAATACATTAAACCTGCAATGATGTATCGGAAACTAATACTGGTCTCACAGGGAATGCTCAAAGCACCGACACTGAGATGAGTCTCTATTCTTGTACTTAAGATGGCATTTTGCGTTTTGTATTTTATTACGATGCGATTTCTGTGTTTCATAGTCAATGTGAAGGTCCAAGGTATACATTGAACCTGCAGTGGTGTATCGGAAACTAATACTGGTCTCACAGGAAAGGATCAAAACACATACTCTATGAAGTCTCACTCTTCTTGCATTTAAGGCGGCATTGTGCCTTTTGTATTTAATTCCGATGTAATTTCAGTGTTTCATCGTCAATGTGAAGGTCCAAGGAATACATTAAACCTGCAATGATGTATCGGAAACTAATACTGGACTCACAGGAAAGGATCAAAACACAGACTCTAAGAAGTCTCACTCTTCTTGCACTTAAGGCGGCATTGTGCTTTTTGTATTAAATTCCGATGTAATTTCAGTGTTTCATCATCAATGTGTATGTAAAAGGAATACATTGAACCTGCAGTGGTGTATCGGAAACTAATACTTGTCTCACAGGAATGGATCAAAGCACCGACTGTAAGAAGAGTCCCTATTCTTGTACTTAAGGCGGCATTGTGCCTTTTCTATTTAATTCCGATGCGATATCTGTGATTCATCGTCAATGTGAAGGTCCAAGGAATACATTGAACCGGCAGTGGTGTATCGGAAACTTATACTGGTCTCACACTGAATGCTGAAAACACTGACTGTAGGAAGAGTCTCTATTCT
Source organism: Schistocerca americana (assembly GCF_021461395.2). Taxonomy (NCBI): domain Eukaryota; kingdom Metazoa; phylum Arthropoda; class Insecta; order Orthoptera; family Acrididae; genus Schistocerca; species Schistocerca americana. The sequence continues at coordinate 727,066,316 of NC_060123.1, read as the reverse complement.
TGTGCTTATGGCGGCATTGTGCGTTTTGTATTTAATTCCGATGCGATTTCTGTGTATCATCGACAACGTGAAGGTCCAAGGAAAACATTGAACCTGCAGTGGTGTATCGGAAACTAATACTGGTCTCACAGGGAATGCTCAAAGCACCGACTCTGAGAAGAGTCTCTGTTCTTGTACTTAATGTGGCATTGTGCCTTTTGTATTTAATTCCGATGCGATTTCTGTGTTTCATCGTCAATGTGAAGGTCCAAGGTACACATTGAACCTGCAGTGGTGTATCGGAAACTAATACTGGTCTCACAGGAAAGGATCAAAGCACAGACTCTAAGAAGTCTCACTCTTGTTGCGCTTAAGGCGGCATTCTGCCTTTTGTATTTAATTCCGATGAAATTTCAGTGTTTCATCATCAATGTGTTTGTAAAAGGAATACATTGTACCTGCAGTGGTGTATCGGAAACTAATACTGGTCTCATAGGAAAGGATCAAATCACAGACTCTAAGAAGTCTCACTCTTCTTGAACTTAAGGCGGCATTGTGCCTTTTGTATTTAATTCCGATGTAATTTCAGTGTTTCATCGTCAAAGTGTACGTAAAAGGAGTACATTGAACCTGCAGAGGTGTATCGGAAACTAATACTGGTCTCATAGGAAAAGATCAAAGCTCAGACTCTAAGAAATCTCACGCTTCTTGCACTTAAGGCGGCATTGTGCCCTTTGTATTTTATTCAGATGTAATTTCTGTGTTTCATCGTCAATGTGTATGTAAAAGGAATGCATTGAACCTGCAGTGGTGTATCGGAAACTAATACTGGTCTCATAGGAAAGGATCAAAGCACAGACTGAAAGAGGTCTCACTCTTCTTGCATTTAAGGCGGCATTGTGCCTTTTGTATTTAATTCCGATGTAATATCAGTGTTTCATCGTTAATGTGAATGTCCAAGGAATACATTGAACCTTCAGCGGTGTATCAGAAACTAATACTGGTCTCACATGAAAGGATCAAAGAACCGACAGTAAGAAGAGTCTCTATTCTTGTACTTAAGGCGGCATTGTGCCTTTTGTATTTAATTCCGACGTAATTTCAATGTTGTATCGTCCATGTGAAGGTCCAAGGAATACCTTGAATCTGCAGTGGTGTGTCGGAAACTAAAACTGGTCTCACAGGAAAGGATCAAACCACATACTCTAAGAAGTCTCACTCTTCTTGCACTTAAGGCGGCATTGGGCCTTTTGTATTTCATTCCGACGTAATATCAGTGTTTCATTGTCAATGTGTATGTAAAAGAATACAATGAAGCAACAGTGGTGTATCGGAAACTAATACTGGTCTCATAGGAAAGGATCAAAGCACAGACTCTTAGAAGTCTCACTCTTCTTGCACTTAAGGCGGCATTGTGCCTTTTGTATGTAATTCCGATGTAATTTCAGTGTTTCATCGTCAATGTGAATGTCCAAGGAATACATTGATCCTGCAGTGGTGTATCGGAAACTAATACTGGTCTCACAGGAAAGGATCAAAGCACAGACTCGAAGAAGTCTGACGCATCTTGCACTTAAGGCGGCATTGTGCATTTTGTATGTAATTCCGATGTAATTTCCGTGTTTCATCGTCAATGAGAATGTCCAAGGAATACATTGAACCTGCAGTGGTGAATCGGAAACTAATACTGGTCTCATACGAAAGGATCAAAGCAAAGACTCTAAGATGTCTCACTCTTCTGCACTTAAGGCTGAATTGTGCCTTTTGTATTTAATTCCGATGTGATTTCTGTGTTTCATCGTCAATGTGAAGGTCCAAGGAATACATTGAACCTGCAGTGGTGTATCGGAATCTAATACTGGTCTCACAGGAAAGGATCAAAGCACAGACTCTAAGAAGTGTCACTCTTCTTGTGCTTAAGGCGGCATTGTGCCTTTTGTATTTAATTCCGACGAAATTTCAATGTTTCATCGTCCTTGTGAAGTTCCAAGGAATACCTGGAATCAGCAGTGGTGTATCGGAAAATAAAACTGGTCTCACAGGAAAGGATCAAAGCACATACTCTAAGAAGTCCCACTCTTCTTTCACTTAAGGCGGCATTGAGCCTTTTGTATTTAATTCCGACGTAATATCAGTGGTTCATTGTCAATGTATATGTAAAAGGAATACATTGAACCTGCAGTGGTGTATCGGAAACTAATACTGGTCTCATAGGAAAGGATCAAAGCATAGACTCTGAGAAGTCTCACTCTACTTGCACTTAAGGTGGCATTGTGCCTTTTGTATTTAATTACGATACGATTTCTGTGTTTCATCGTCAATGTGAATGTCCCAGGAATACATTGAACCTGCAGTGGTGTATCGGAAACTAATACTGGTCTCACAGGGAATGTTTAAAGCAGCGACTGTAAGGAGAGTCTCTATTCTTGTACTTATGGCGGCATTGTGCCTTTTGTATTTAATTCCTATGCGATTTCTGTGTTTCATCGTCAATATGAACGTCCAAGGAATACATTGAACCTGCAGTGATGTGTCGGAAACTAATACTGGTCTCACAGGGAATGCTCAATGCACCGACTGTAAGAGAGTCTCAAATCTTGTACTTAAGGCGGCATTGTGACTTTTGTATTTAATTTCGATGCGATTTCTGTGTTTCATCGTCAATATGAAGGTCCACAGAATACATTGAACGTGCAGAGGAGTATCGGAATCTTACCCTGATCTCACAGGGAATGCTCAAAGCACCGACTCTAAGAAGAGTCTCTATTCTTGTACTTAAGGCGGCATTGTGCCTTTTGTATTTAATTCCGATGTAATTTCAGTGTTTCATCGTCAATGTTTACGTCCAAGGAATACATTGGACATGCAGTGCTGTATCGGAAACTATTACTGGTCTCACAGGGAATGCTCAAAGCACCGACTGTAAGAAGAATCACGATTCTTGTACTTAAGGCGGCATTGTGCGTTTTGTACTTAATTTCGATGCGATTTCTGTGTTTCATCGTCTACGTGAAGGTCCAAGGAATACTTCGAACCTGCAGTGGTGTATCGGAAACTAATACTGGTCTCACAGGGAATGCTCAAAACTCCGACTGTGAGAAGAGTCTCTATTCTTGTAACTATGGCGGCATTGTACCTTTCGTATTTCATTCCGATGCGATTTCTGTGTTTCATCGTCAATGTGAAGGTCCAAGGAATACATTGAGCCTGCAGTGGTGTATCGGAAACTAATACTGGTCACACAGGGAGTGTCCAAGGCACAGACTGTAAAAAGAGTCTCTATTCTTGTACTTAACACGGCGTTGTGCCTTTTGTATTTAATTCCGATGCGATTCCTGTGTTTCATCGTCAATGTGAAGGTCCAAGGATTGCATTGAACCTGCAGTGGTGTATCGGACACTAATACTGGTCTCACAGAAAAGGATCAAACACAGACTGTAAGAAGTCTCATTTTTCTTGCACTTAAGGCGGCATTGTGCCTTTTGTATTTAATTCCGATGTAAATACTATGCTTCATTGTCAATGTGTATGTCCAAGGAGTACATTGAACCTGCAGTGGTGTATCGGAAACTAACACTGGTCTCACAGGCAATGCTCAAAGCACCGACTCTAAGAGGAGTCTCTATTCTTGTACTTAAGGCGGCATTGTGCCTTTTGTATTTAATTCCGATGTAATTTCAGTGTTTCATCGTCAATGTTTACGTCCAAGGAATACATTGAACCTGCAGTGGTGTATCGGAAACTAATACTGGTCTCACAGGAAAGGATCAAAGCACAGACTGTAAGAAGAGTCTTTATTCCTGTACTTAAGGTTACATTGTGCCTTTTGCATTTAATTCGGATGTGATTTCTGTGTTTCATCGTCAATGTGAAGATCCAAGGAACACATTTAACCTGCAGTGGTGTATCGGAAAATAATACTGGTCTCACAGGAAAGGATCAAAGCCCAGACTCTAAGAAGCCTCATTCCACTTGCACTTAAGGCGGCATTGTGCCTTGTGTATCTAATTCCGATATAATTTCAGTGTTTCATCAACATTGTGTATGTCCAACGAATACATTGAACCTCCAGTGGTGTATCGGAAACTAATACTGGTCTCACAGGAAAGGAACAAAGCACAGACTGTAAGAAGACTCTCTATTCCTGTACTTAAGGTTGCATTGTGCCTTTTGTATTTAATTCCGATACGGTCTCTGTGTTTCATCGTCGAAGTGAGGGTCAATGGAATACATTGAACCTGCAGTGGTGCATCGGAAACTAATACTGGTCTCACAGGAAAGGATGAAAGCACAGACTGTAAGAAGAGTCTCTATTCTTGTACTTAAGGCGGCATTGTGCCTTTTGTATTTAATTCCGATGCGATTTCAGTGTTTCATCGTCAATGTGAAGGTCAAAGGAATACATTGAACCTGCAGTGGTGTATCGGAAACTAATACTGGTCTCACAGGAAAGGATCGAAGCACAGACTGTAGGAAGAGTCTCTATTCTTGTACTTAAGGCTTCATTGTGCCTTTTGTAATTAATTCCGATGCGATTTCTGTGTTGCATCGTCAATGTGAATGTCGAAGGAATACATTGAGCTTGCAGTGGTGTATCGGAAACTAATACTGGTCTCACAGGGAATGCTCAAAGCACCGACTGTAAGAAGAGTCTCTATTCTTGTACTTAAGGCAGCATTGTGCCTTTTGTATTTAATTCCGATGCGATTTCTGTGTTTCATCGTCAATGTGAAGGTCCAAGGTATACATTGAACCTGCAATGGTGTATCGGAAACTAATACTGGTCTTACAGGAAAGGATCAAAGCACAGACTCTAAGAAGTCTCACTCTTCTTGCACTTAAGGCGGCATTGTGGCTTTTGTATTTAATTCCGATGTAATTTCAGTGTTTCATCGTCAATGTGTATGTCCAAGGAATACATTGAACCTGCAGTGGTACATCTGAAACTAATCCTGATCTCACAGGGAATGCTCAAAGCACAGACTGTATGAAGTGTCTCTATTCTTGTACTTAAGGCGGCATTGTGCCTTTTGTATTAATTTGCGATGCGATTTCTGTGTTTCATCGTGAATGTGAAGGTCCAAGGAATACATTGAACCTGCAGTGTTGTATCGGACACTAATACTGGTCTAACAGGGATATCTCAAAGCAGCGACTGTACGAAGAGTCTACATTCTTGTACCTAAGGCGGCATTGTGCCTTTTGTATTTAATTCCGATGCGATTTCTGTGTTTCATCGTCAATGTGAGGGTCAATGGAATACGTTGAACCTGCAGTGGTGTATCGGAAACTAATACTGGTATCAAAGGAAAGGATCAAAGCACAGACTGTAACAAGAGTCTCTATTCTTGTACTTATGGCGGCATTGTGCCATTTGTATTTAATTCCGATGCGATTTCTGTGTTTCATCGTCAATGTGAAGGTCAAAGGAATACATTGAACCTGCAGTGGTGTATCGGAAACAAATACTGGTCTCACAGGGAATGCTCAAAGCACCGACTGTAAAAAGAATCTCTATTCTTGTACTTAAGCCGGCATTGAGCCTTTTGCATTTAATTCCGATGTGATATCTGTGTTTCATCGTCAATGTGAAGATCTAAGGAATACATTGAACCAGCAGTGGTGTATCGGAAACTAATACTGGTCTCACAAGAAAGGATCAAAGCACAGACTCTAACAAGACTCTCTCTTCTTGCACTTAAGGCGCCACTGGGCCTTTTGTATTTAATACCGATGTAATTTCAGTGTTTCATTGACAATGTGTATGTTCAAGGAATACATTGAACATGCAGTGATGTATCGCAAACTAAAACTGGTCTCACAGGAAAGGATCAAAGCACAGACTGTAAGAAGAGTCTCTACTCTTGTACTTAAGGTTGCATTGTGCCTTTTGTATTTAATTCTGATGCGATTTTTGTGTTTCATCGTCAATGTGAGGGTTAATGGAATACATTGAAACTGCAGTGGTGTATCGGAAACTAATACTGGTCTCACAGGAAAGGATCAAAGCACAGACTGTAAGAAGAGTCTCTATTCTTGTACTTAAGGCGGCATTGTGCTTTTTGTATTTAATTCCAATGCGATTTCTGTGTTTCATCGTCAATGTGAATGTCGAAGGAATACATTGAAACTGCAGTGGTGTATTGGAAACTAATACTGGTCTCACAGGGAATGCTCAAAGCATCGACAGAAAGAAGTGTCTCTATTCTTGTACTTAAGGCGGCGTTGTGCCATTTGTATTTAATTCCGATGCGATTTCTGTGTTTTATCATCAATGTGCAGGTCCAAGGAATTCATTTAACCTGCAGAGGTGTATCGGAAACTAATACTGGTCTCACAGGAAAGGATCAAAGCCCAGACTCTATGCAGCCTCTTTCCTCTTGCACTTAAGGCGGCATTGTGCCTTTTGTATTTAATTTCGATGCGATTTCTGTGTTTCATCGTGAATCTGAAGGTCCAAGGAATACATTGAACCTGCAGTGGTGTATCGGAAACTAACACTGGTCTCACAGGGAACGCTCAAAGCATCGACTGTAAGAAGTGTCTCTATTCATGTACGTAAGGCGGCATTGTGCCATTTGTATTTAATTCCGATGGGATTTCTGTGTTTCATCGTCAATGTGAAGGTCCAAGGAATACTTTGAACCTGCAGTGGTGTATCGGAAAATAATACTGGTCTCACAGGGAAGGATCAAAGCCCAGACCCTAAGAAGCCTCATGCCTCTTGCACTTAAGGCGTCATTGTGCCTTTTGTATTTAATTCCGATGTAATTTCAGTGTTTCATCTACAATGTGTATGTCCAAGGGATACATGAACCTGCAGTGGTGTATCGGAAACTAATACTGGTCTCACAGGAACGGATCAAAGCACAGACCGTAAGGAGAGTCTCTATTCTTGTACTTAAGGTTGCATTGTGCCGTTTGTATTTAATTCCGATGCGATTTCTGTGTTTCATCGTCAATGTGAGGGTCAATGGCATACATTGAACCAGCAGTGGTGTATCGGAAACTAATACTGGTATCACAGGAAAGTATCAAAGCACAGACTGTAAGAAGAGTCTCTATTCTTGTACTTAGAGCGGCATTGTGCCTTTTGTATTTAATTCCGATGCGATTTATGTGTTTCATCGTCAATGTGAATGTCGAAGTATTACATTGAACCAGCAATGGTGTATCGGAAACTAATACTGGTCTCACAGGGAATGCTCAAAGCACCGACTGTAAGAAGAGTCTCTATTCATGTACTTAAGGCGGCATTGTGCCTTTTGTATTTACTTCTGATGTAATTTCAGTGTCTGATTGACAATGTGTATGTCCAAGGAATACATTGAACCTGCAGTGGTGTTTCGGAAACTAATACTGGTCCCACAGGAAAGGATCAAAGCACAGACTGTAGGAAGTGTCTCTATTCTTGTACTTAAGGCGGCATTGTGATTTTTGTATTTAATTCCGATACGATTTCTGTGTTTAATCGTGAATGTGAAGGTCCAAGGAATACATTGAACCTGCAGTGTTGTATCGGAAACTAATACTGGTCTAACAGGCAATTCTCAAAGCACCGACTGTATGAAGAGGCTACTTTCTTGAACCTAAGGCGGCATTTTGCCTTTTGTATTTAATTCCGATGCTATTTCTGTGTGTCATCGTCAATGTGAAGGTCAAAGGAATACAATGAACGTGCAGTGGTGTATCGGAAACTAATACTGGTCTCACAGGGAATGCTCAAAGCATCGACTGTAAGAAGTGTCTCTATTCTTGTACTTAAGGCGGCATTGTGCCTTTTGTATTTAATTCCGATGCGATTTTTGTGTTTCATCGTCAATGTGAAGGTCAAAGCAATACATTGAAGCTGCAGTGGTGTATCGGAAAATAATACTGGTCTCACAGGAAAGGATTAAAGCCCAGACTCTAAGAAGCCTCATTCCTCTTGCACTTAAGGCGGCATTGTGCCTTTTGTATTTAATTCCGATGTAATTTCAGTGTTTAATCGACAATGTGTATGTCCATGGAATACATTGAACCTGCAGTGGTGTATCGGAAACTAATACTGGTCTCACAGGAAAGGATCAAAGCAAGACAGTAAGAAGAGTCTCTATTCTTGTACTTAAGGCGCCATTATTCCTTTTGTATTTAATTCCGATGCGATTTCTGTGTTTCATCGTCAATGTGGAGGTCCAAGGAATACATAGACCCTGCAGTGGTGTATGGGAAACTAATACTGGTCTCACAGGGAATGTTCAAAGTACCGACTGTAAGAAGACTCTCTATTCTTGTACTTAAGGCGGCATTGTGCCTCTTGTATTTAATTCCGATGCGATTTCTGTGTTTCATCGTCAATGTGTATGTCCAAGGAATTCACTGAACCTGCAGTGGTGTATCGGAAACGAATACTGGTCTCACAGGAAAGGATCAAAGCACAGACTCTAAGAAGTCTCACTCATCTTGCACTTAAGGCGGCATTGTGGCTTTTGTATTCAATTCCGATGTAATATCAGTGTTTCATCGTCAATGTGTATGTCCAAGGAATACATTGAACCTGCAGTGGTGTATCGGAAACTAATACTGATCTCACAGGAAAGGATCAAAGCACAGACTCTAAGAAGTGTCACTATTCTTGTACTTAAGTCGGCATTGTGACTTTTGTATTTATCTCCGATGCGATTTCTGTGTTTCATCGTGAATGTGAGGGTCAATGGAATACATTGAACCTGCAGTGTTGTATCGGAAACTAATACTGGTCTCACAGGAAAGGATCAAAGGACAGACTGTAAGAAGAGTCTCTATTCTTGTACTTAAAGCTGCATTGTGCCTTTTGTATTTAAATCCTATGCGATTTGTGTGTTTCATCGTCAATGTTTACGTCCAAGGAATACATTGAAAATGCAGTGGTGTATCGGAAACTAATACTTTTCTCACAGGAAAGGATCAAAGCACCGACTGTAAGAAGAGTCTCTATTCTTGTACCTAAGGTTGCATGGTGCCATTTGTATTTACTTCCGATGCGATTTCTGTGTTTCATCGACAATGTGAAGGTCAAACGAACACCTTGAACCTGCAGCGGTGTATCGGAAACTAATACTGGTCTCACAGGAAGGGATCAAATCACAGACTGTAAGAACAGTCTCTATTCTTGTACTTAAGGCGGCATTGTAATTTTTGTATTTAATTCCGATGCGATTTCTGTGTTTCATCGTCAATGTAAAGGTCACAGGAATACATTGCACCTGCAGTGGTGTATCGGAAACTAATACTGGTCTCACAGGAAAGGATCAAAACACAGACTGTAAGAAGAGTTTTAATTCTTGTACTTTTGGCGGCATTGTGTCTTTTGTATTTAATTCCGATGCGATTTCTGTGATTCATCGTCAATGTGAAGGTCCAAGGAACACATTGAACCTGCAGTGGTGTATCGGAAACTAATACTGGTCTCACGGGGAATGCTCAAATAACCGACTGTAGGAAGAGTCTCTATTCTTGTACTTAAGGCGGCATTGTGCTTTTTGTATTAAATTCCGATACGACTTCTGTGTTTCATCGTCAATGTGAAGTTCAAAGGAATACATTGAACCTGCAGTGGTGTATCGGAAACTAATACTGGTCTCACAGGAAAGGATCAAAGCACAAACTCTAAGAAGTCTCACTCTTCTTGCACTTAAGGCGGCATTGTGCCTTTTTTATTTAATTCCGATGTAATTTCAGTGTTTCATCGTCAATGTGTATGTCCACGAAATACATTGAACCTGCAGTGGTGTATCGGAAACTAATACTGGTCTCACAGGGAATGCTCAAAGCACCGACTATGAGAAGAATCTCTATGCTTGTACTTATGGCGGCATTGTGCCTCTTGTATTTAATTCCTATGGTATTTCAGTGTTTCATCGTCAATATGAAGGTCCAAGGAATACATTGAACCTGCAATAGTGTATCGGAAACAAATACTGGTCTCACAGGGAATGCTCAAGGCACCGACAGTAAGAAGAGTCTCTATTCTTGTACTTAAGGCGGCATTGTGCCTTTTGTATTTAATTCCGATGTAATTTCAGTGTTTCATCGTCAATGTTTACGTCCAAGGAATACATTGAACATGCAGTGCTGTATTGGAAACTAATACTGGTCTCACAGGGAATGCTCAAAGCACCGACTGTAAGAAGAGTCTCTATGCTTGTACTTAAGGCGGCATTTTGCGTTTTGTATTTTATCCAATGCAATTTCTGTGTTTCATCGTCAATGTGATGGTCCAAGGAACACATTGAACCTGCAGTGGTGTATCGGAAACTAATACTGGTCTCACAGGGAATGCTCAAAGCACCGACTGTATGAAGAATCTCTATTCTTGTACTTAAGGCGGCATTGTGCCTTTCGCATTTAATTCCGATTCGATTTCTGTGTTTCATCGTCAATGTGAAGGTCCAAGGAATTCATTGAACCTGCAGTGGTGTATCGCAAACTAATACTGGTCTCACAGGGAATGCTCAAAGCACCGACTGTAAGAAGAATCTCTATTCTTGTACTTAAGGCGGCATTGTGCGTTTTGTATTTAATTCCGATGCGATTTCTGTGTTTCATCGTAAACGTGAAGGTCCAAGGAATACTTCGAACCTGCAGTGGTGTATCGGAAACTAATACTGGTCTCACAGGGAATGCTCAAAGCACCGACTGTGAGAAGAGTCTCTATTCTTGTACCTATGGCGGCATTGTGCCTTTTGTATTTCATTCCGATGCGATTTCTGTGTTTCATCGTCAATGTGAAGGTCCAAGTAATACATTGAACCAGCAGTGGTGTATCGGAAACTAATACTGGTCTCACAGGGAGTGTTCAAGTCACAGACTGTAAAAAGAGTCTCTATTCTTGTACTTAAGGCGGCGTTGTTCCTTTTGTTTTTAATTCCGATGCGATTTCTGTGTTTCATCGTCAATGTGAAGGTTCAAGGATTGCATTGAACTTGCAGTAGTGTATCGGAAACTAATACTGGTCTCACAGAAAATGATCAGACGCAGACTATAAGAAGTCTCACTCTTCTTACACTTATGGCGGTATTGTGCCTTTTGTATTTAATTCCGATGTAAATACAATGTTTCATCGTCAATGTGTATGTCCAAGGAATACATTGAACCTGCAGGGGTGTATCGGAAACTAATACTGCTATCACAGGGTATGCTCAAAACACCGACTGTAAGATGAGTCTCTATTCTTGTACATAAGGCGGCGTTGTGCGTTTTGTATTTGATTCCAATGCGATTTCTTTCTTTCATCGTCAATGTGATGGTCCAAGGAATACATTGAACCTGCAGTGGTGTATCGGAAACTAATACTGGTCTCACAGGAAAGGATCAAAGCCCAGACTGTAAGAAGAGTCTCTATTCTTGTACTTAAGGCGGCATTGTGCCTTTTGTATTTAATTCCGATGTAATTTCAGTGTTTCATCGTCAATGTTTACGTCCAAGGAATACATTGAACATGCAGTGCTGTATTGGAAACTAATACTGGTCTCACAGGTAATGATCAAAGCACAGACTGTAAGAAGAGTCTCCATTCTTGTACTTAAGGTGGCATTGTGCCTTTTGTATTTAATTCCGATGCGATTTCTGTGTTTCATCGTCAATGCGTATGTCGAAGAAATACATTGAACCTGCAGTGGTGTATCGGAAACTAATACTGGTTCACAGGGAATGCTCACAGCACCGACTGTAAGAAGAGTCTTTATTCTTGTACTTAATGCGGCATTGTGCCTTTTGTATTTAATTCCGATGCGATTTCTGTGTTTCATGTCAATGTGAAGGTCCGAGGAATACATTTAACCTGCAGTCGTGTATCGTAAAATAATACTGGTCTCACAGGAAAGGATCAAAGCCCAGACTCTCAGAAGCCTCATTCTTCTTGCACTTAAGGCGGCATTGTGCCTTTTGTATTTAATTCCGATGTAATTTCAGTGTTTCATCGACAATGTGTATGTCCAAGGGATACATTGAACCTGCGATGGTGTATCGGAAACTAATACTGGTCTCAGAGGAAGGATCAAAGCCCAGACTCTAAGAAGCCTCATTCCTCTCGCACTTAAGGCGGCATTTGGCCTTTTGTATTTAATTCCGATGTAACTTCAGTGTTTCATTGACAATGTGTATGTCCAAGGAATACATTGAACCTGCAGTGGTGTATCGGAAACTAATAATGGTCTGATAGGAAAGGATCAAAGCACAGACTGCAAGAAGTGTCTCTATTCTTGTACTTAAGGCGGCATTGTGCCTTTTGTATTTAATTCCGATTCGATATCTGTGTTTCATCGTGAATGTGATGGTCCAAGGAATACATTGAATCTGCAGTGGCGTATCAGAAACTAATACTGGTCTCACAGGAAAGGATCAAAGCACAGACTGCAAGAAGAGTCTCTATTCTTTTACTTAAGGCGGCATTGTGCCTTTTGTATTTAATTCCGATGAGATTTCTGTGTTTCATCGTCAATGTGAGGGTCAATGGAATACATTGAACTTGCAGTGGTGTATCGGAAACTAATACTGGTCTCACAGGAAAGGATCAAAGAACAGACTGTAAGAAGGGTGTCTATTCTTGTACTTAAGGCGGCATTGTGGCTTTTGTATTTAATTCCGATCCGATGTCTGTGTATCATCGTCAATATGAAGGTCAAAGGACTTCATTGAACCTGAAGTGGTGTTATGGAAACTAATACTGGTCTCACAGGAAAGAATCAAACCACAGACTGTAAGAAGAGTCTCTATTCGTGTTCGTAAGGCGGCATTGTGCCTTTTCTATTTAATTCCGATGCGATTTGTGTGTTTCATCGTCAATGTTTACGTCCATGGAATACATTGAACCTGCAGTGGTGTATCGGAAACTAATACTGGTCTCACAGGAAAGGATCAAAGCACAGACTGTAAGAAAAGTGTCTATTCTTGTACTTAAGGCGGCATTGTGCCTTTTGTATCTCATTCCGATCCGATTTCTGTGTTTCATCGTCAATGTGAAGGTCAAAGGACTACATTGAACCTGCAGTGGTGTATCGGACACTAATACTGGTCTCACAGGAAAGGATCATAGCACAGACTCTAAGAAGTCTCACTCTTCTCGCACTTAAGGAGGCATGGTGCCTTTTTTATTAAATTGCGATGTAACTTCAGTGTTTCATCGTCAAAGTGTATGTCCAAGAAATACATTGAACCTGCACTGGTGTATCGGAAACTAATACTGGTCACACAGGGAATGCTCAAAGCACCGACTGTAAGAAGAATCTCTATGCTTGTACTTAAGGCGGCATTGTGCCTTTTGTATTTAATTCCGATGCGATTTCTGTGTTTTATCTTCAATTTGAAGGTCCAAAGAATACATTGATCCTGCAGTGGTGTATTGGAAACTAATACTGGTCTCACAGGAAAGGATCAAAGCACAGACTGTAAGAAGAGTCCCTATTCTTGTACTTATGGCGGCATTGTGCCGTTTGTATTTAATTCCGAAGCGATTTCTGTGTTTCATCGTCAATGTGAGGGTCAATGGAATACATCGAACCTGCAGTGGTGTCTCGGAAACTAATACTGGTCTCACAGGAAAGGATCAAAGCACAGACTGTAAGAAGAGTCTCTATTCTTGTACTTAAGGCGGCATTGTGCCTTTTGTATTTAATTCCGATCCGATTTCTGCGTTTCATCGTCAATGTGAAGGTCAAAGGACTTCATTGAACCTGAAGTGGTGTATCGGAAACTAATACTGGTCTCACAGGAAAGAATCAAACCACAGACTGTAAGAAGAGTCTCTATTCGTGTTCGTAAGGCGGCATTGTGCCTTTTCTATTTAATTCCGATGCGATTTGTGTGTTTCATCGTCAATGTTTTCGTCCAAGGAATACATTGGACCTGCAGTGGTGTATCGGAAACTAAAACTGGTCTTACAGGAAAGGATCAAAGCACCGACTGTAAGAAGAATCTCTATGCTAGAACTTCAGGCGGCATTGTGCCTTTTGTAATTAATTCCGATGTAATCTCAGTGTTTCATCGTCAATGTGTAGGTCCAAGGACTACATTGAACCTGTAGTGGTGTATTGGAAACTAATACTGGTCTCACAGGGAATGCTCAAAGCACCGACTGTAAGAAGTGTCTCTATTCTTGTACTTAAGGCGGCATTGTGCCTTTTATATTTAATTCCGATTAGATTTCTGTGTTTAATCGTCAATGTGAAGGTCCAAGGAATACATTGAACCTGCAGTGGTGTATCGGAAACTAATATTGGTCTCACAGGGAATGCTGAAAGCTCCGACTGAAAGAAGAGTCTCTATTCTTGTACTTAAGGCGGCATTGTGCCTTTTGTATTTAATTCCGATGCGATTTCTGTGTTTCATCTTAAATGTTATGGTGGAAAGAATACATTGAACCTACAGTGGTGTATCGGAAACTAATATTGGTCTCACAGGAATGCTGAAAGCTGCGACTGAAAGAAGAGTCTCTATTCTTGTACTTAAGGCGGCATTGTGCCTTTTGTATTTAATTCCGATGCGATTTCTGTGTTTCATCTTAAGTTTTATGGTCGAAGGAATACATTGAACCTACAGTGGTGTATCGGAAATTTAATACTGGTCTCACAGGGAATGCTCAATGCACTGACTGTAAGAAGAGTCTCTATTCTTGTACATAAGGTTGCATTGTGCCTTTTGTATTTAATTCCGATGCGATATCTGTGTTTCATCGTCAATGTGATGGTCCAAGGAATACATTGAAGCTGCTGTGGTGTATCGGAAACTAATACTGGTCTCACAGGGAATGGTCAAAGCACCGACTGTAGGAAGAGTCTCTATTCTCGTACTTAAGGCGGCATTGTGCTTTATGTATGTAATTGCGATACGATTTCTGTGTTTTATCGTCCATAAGAAGGTCCAAGGATTACATTGAACCTGCAGTGGTGTATCGGAATCTAAAACTGGTCTCACAGAAAAGGATCAAAGCACAGACTCTAAGAAGTCTCACTCTTCATGCACTTAAGGACGCATTGTGCCTTTTGTATTTAATTCCGATGTAATTTCAGTGTTGAATCGTAAATGTGAAAGTCCAAGGAATACATTGAACCTGCAGTGGTGTATCGGAAACTAATACTGGTCTCACAGAAATGGATCAAAGCACAGACTCTAAGAAGTCTCACTCTTCATGCACTTAAGGACGCATTGTGCCTTTTGTATTTAATTCCGATGTAATTTCAGTGTTGAATCGTAAATGTGAAAGTCCAAGGAATACATTGAACCTGCAGTGGTGTATCGGAAACTTATACTGGTCTCACAGGGAATGCTCAAAGCTCCCACTGTAAGAAGAGTCTCTATTCTTGTACTTATGGCGGCATTGTGTCTTTTGAATTTAATTCCGATGTAATTTCTGTGTTTCATCATCAATGCTAAGGTCTAAGGATTACCTTGAGCCTGCAGTAGTGTATCGGACACTAATACTGGTCTCACAGGAAAGGAACAAAGCACAGACTCTATGAAGTCTCACTCTTCTTGCACTGAAAGCGGCATTGTGCCATTTGTATTTAATTCCGATGTAATTTCAGTGTTTCATCGTCAATGTGTATGTCCAAGGAATACATTGAACCTTCAGTGGTGTATTGGAAACTAATACTGGTCTCACAGGGAATGCTCAAAGCACCGACTGTAAGAAGAGTCTCTATTCTTGTACTTCAGACGGCATTGTGCCTTTTGTATTTAATTTTGATGTAATCTCAGAGTTTCATCGTCAATGTGTATGTCCAAGGAATACATTGAACCTGCAGTGGTGTATTGCAAACTAATACTGGTCTCACAGGGAATGCTCAAAGCACCGACTGTAAGAAGTGTCTCTATTCTTGTACTTAAGGCGGCATTGTGCCTTTTAAATTTAATTCCGATTAGATTTCTGTGTTTCATCGTCAATGTGAAGGACCAAGGAATACATTGAACCTGCAGTGGTGTATCGGAAATTAATACTGGTCTCACAGGGAATGCTCAAACACCGACTGTAAGAAGAGTCTCTATTCTTGTACTTAAGGCGTCATTGTGCCTTTTGTATTTAATTCCCATGTAATTTCAGTGTTTCATCGTCAATGTTTACGTCCGAAGAAGACATTAACCTGCAGTGGTGTATTGGAAACTAATACTGGTCTCACAGGGAATGCTCAAAGCACCAACTGTATGAAGTGCCTCTATTCTTGTACTTCAGGCGGCATTGTGACTTTTATATTTAATTCCGATGTGTTCTCAGTGTTTCATCGTCAATGTTTACGTGCAAGGTATACATTGAACCAGCAGTGCTGTATCGGAAACTAATACTGGTCTCACAGGGAATGCTCAAAGCACCGACTGTAAGAAGAGTCTACATTCTTGTACTTAAGGCGGCGTTGTGCCTTTTGTATTTAATTCCGATGTAATTTATGTGTTTCATCGTTAATATGTATGTCCAAGGAATACACTGAACCTGCAGTGGTGTATTGGAAACTAATACTGGACTCACAGGGAATGCTCAAAGCACCGACTGTAAGAAGAGTCTCTATTCTTGTACTTAAGGCCGCATTGTGCCTTTTGTATTTAATTCCGATGTAATTTCAGTGTTTCATCTTCAATGTGTATGTCCAAGGAATACATTGAACCTGCAGTGGTGTATCGGAGACTAGTACTGGTCTCACAGGGAATGCTCAAAGCACCGACTGTGAGAAGAGTCTCTATTCTTGTACTTAAGGCCGCATTGTGCCTTTTGTATTTAATTCCGATGCGATTTCTGTGTTTTATCTTCAATTTGAAGGTACACGGAATACATTGAACCTGCAGTGGTGTATCGGAGACTAATACTGGTCTCACAGGGAATGCTCAAAGCACCGACTGTAAGAAGAGTCTCTATTCTTGTACTTAAGGTGGCATTGTGCGTTTTGTATATAATTCCGATGCAATTTCTTTGTGTTATCGTCAATGTGAAGGTCCAAGGATTACCTTGAACCTGCAGTAGTGTATCGGAAACTAATACTGGTCTCACAGGAAAGGATCAAAGCACAGACCCTAAGAAGTCTCACTCTTCTTGCACTTAAGGCGGCATTGTGCCTATTGTATTTAATGCCGATGTAAATTCAGTGTTTCATCCTAAATGTGAAGGTCCAAGGAATACATTGAACCTGCAGTGGTGTATCGGAAACTAATACTGGTTTCACAGGGAATGCTCAAAGCACCGACTGTAAGAAGAGTCTCTATTCTTGTACTTAAGGCGTCATTGTGCCTTTTGTATTTAATTCCCATGTAATTTCAGTGTTTCATCGTCAATGTTTACGTCCGAAGAAGACATTAACCTGCAGTGGTGTATTGGAAACTAATACTGGTCTCACAGGGAATGCTCAAAGCACCAACTGTATGAAGTGCCTCTATTCTTGTACTTAAGGCGGCATTGTGACTTTTATATTTAATTCCGATGTGTTCTCAGTGTTTCATCGTCAATGTTTACGTGCAAGGTATACATTGAACCAGCAGTGCTGTATCGGAAACTAATACTGGTCTCACAGGGAATGCTCAAAGCACCGACTGTAAGAAGAGTCTACATTCTTGTACTTAAGGCGGCGTTGTGCCTTTTGTATTTAATTCCGATGTAATTTATGTGTTTCATCGTTAATATGTATGTCCAAGGAATACACTGAACCTGCAGTGGTGTATTGGAAACTAATACTGGACTCACAGGGAATGCTCAAAGCACCGACTGTAAGAAGAGTCTCTATTCTTGTACTTAAGGCCGCATTGTGCCTTTTGTATTTAATTCCGATGTAATTTCAGTGTTTCATCTTCAATGTGTATGTCCAAGGAATACATTGAACCTGCAGTGGTGTATCGGAGACTAATACTGGTCTCACAGGGAATGCTCAAAGCACCGACTGTGAGAAGAGTCTCTATTCTTGTACTTAAGGCCGCATTGTGCCTTTTGTATTTAATTCCGATGCGATTTCTGTGTTTTATCTTCAATTTGAAGGTACACGGAATACATTGAACCTGCAGTGGTGTATCGGAGACTAATACTGGTCTCACAGGGAATGCTCAAAGCACCGACTGTAAGAAGAGTCTCTATTCTTGTACTTAAGGTGGCATTGTGCGTTTTGTATATAATTCCGATGCAATTTCTTTGTGTTATCGTCAATGTGAAGGTCCAAGGATTACCTTGAACCTGCAGTAGTGTATCGGAAACTAATACTGGTCTCACAGGAAAGGATCAAAGCACAGACCCTAAGAAGTCTCACTCTTCTTGCACTTAAGGCGGCATTGTGCCTATTGTATTTAATGCCGATGTAAATTCAGTGTTTCATCCTAAATGTGAAGGTCCAAGGAATACATTGAACCTGCAGTGGTGTATCGGAAACTAATACTGGTTTCACAGGGAATGCTCAAAGCACCGACTGTAAGAAGAGTCTCTATTCTTGTACTTAACGAGACATTGTGCCTTTTGTATTTAATTCGGATGCGATGTCTGTGTTTCATCGTAAATGGAAGGTCCAAGGAATACATTGAACCAGCAGTGGTGTATTGGAAACTATTACTGGTCTCACAGGGAATGCTCAAACACCGACTGTAAGAAGAGTCTCCATTCTTGTACTTAAGGCGGCATTGTGCGTTTTGTATTTAATTCCCATGTAATTTCAGTGTTTCATCGTCAATGTTTACGTCCAAGGAAGACATTGAACCTGCAGTGGTGTATTGGAAACTAATACTGGTCTCACAGGGAATGCTCAAAGCACCAACTGTAAGAAGTGTCTCTATTCTTGTACTTAAGGCGGCATTGTGCCTTTTAAATTTAATTCCGATTAGATTTCTGTGTTTCATCGTCAATGTGTAGGACCAAGGAATACATTGAACCTGCAGTGGGGTATCGGAAACTAATACTGGTCTCACAGGTAATTCTCAAAGCACCGACTGTAAGAAGAGTCTCTATTCTTGTCCTTACGGCGGCATTGTGCCTTTTGTATTTAATTCCGATGTAATTTCAGTGTTTCATCGTCAATGTGTATGTCCAAGGAATACATTGAACCTTCAGTGGTGTATTGGAAACTAATACTGGTCTCACAGGGAATGCTCAAAGCAACGACTGTAAGAAGAGTCTCTATTCTTTTACTTCAGACGGCATTGTGCCTTTTGTATTTAATTCCGATGTAATCTCAGAGTTTCATCGTCAATGTTTAGGTCCAAGGAATACATTGAACCTGCAGTGGTGTATTGCAAACTAATACTGGTCTCACAGGGAATGCACAAAGCACCGACTGTAAGAAGTGTCTCTATTCTTGTACTTAAGGCGGCATTGTGCCTTTTAAATTAAATTCCGATTAGATTTCTGTGTTTCATCGTCAATGTGAAGGACCAAGGAATACATTGAACCTGCAGTGGGGTATCGGAAACTAATACTGGTCTCACAGGGAATGCTCAAAGCACCGACTGTAAGAAGAGTCTACATTCTTGTACTTAAGGCGGCATTGTGCCTTTTGTATTTAATTCCGATGTAAATTCAGTGTTTCATCGTAAATGTGAAGGTCCAAGGATTACATTGAACCTGCAGTGGTGTATCGGAAACTAATACTGGTTTCACAGGGAATGCTCAAAGCACCGACTGTAAATGAGTCTCTATTCTTGTACTTAAGGCGGCATTGTGCCTTTTGAATTTAATTCCGATGTAATTTCTGTGTTTCATCTTCAATGCTAAGGTCCAAGGATAACCTTGAACCTGCAGTAGTGTATCGGAAACTAATACTGGTCTCACAGGAAAAGATCAAAGCGCAGACTCTAAGAAGTCTCACTCTTCTTGCACTGAAAGCGGCATTGTGCCTTTTGTATTTAATTCCGATGTAATTTCAGTGTTTCATCATCAATGTGTATGTCCAAGGAATACATTGAACCTGCAGTGGTACATTGGAAACTAATACTGGTCTCACAGGGAATGCTCAAACCACCGACTGTAAGAAGAGTCTCTCTTCTTGTACTTAAGGCTGCATTGTGCCTTTTGTATTTAGTTCCGATGCGATTTCTGTGTTTTATCTTCAATTTGAAGGTCCAAGGATTACCTTGAACCTGCAGTAGTGTATCGGAAACTAATACTGGTCACACAGGGAATGCTCAAAGCACCGACTGTAAGAAGAGTCTCTATTCTTGTACTTAACGCGGCATTGTGCCTTTTGTATTTAATTCGGGTGGGATTTCTGTGTTTCATCGTAAATGTGAAGGTCCAAGGAATACATTGAACCAGCAGTGGTGTATTGGAAACTAATACTGGTCTCACAGGGAATGCTCAAACACCGACTGTATGAAGAGTCTCTATTCTTGTACTTAAGGCTGCATTGTGCCTTTTGTATTTAATTCCCATGTAATTTCAGTGTTTCATCGTCAATGTTTACGTCCAAGGAAGTCATTGAACCTGCACTGGTGTATTGGAAACTAATATTGGTCTCACAGGGAATGCTCAAAGCACCAACTGTAAGAAGTGTCTCTATTCTTGTACTTAAGGCGGTATTGTGCCTTTTAAATTTAATTCCGATTAGATTTATGTGTTTCATCGTCAATGTGAAGGACCAAGGAATACATTGAACCTGCAGTGGGGTATCGGAAACTAATACTGGTCTCACAGGTAATTCTCAAAGCACCGACTGAAAGAATAGTCTCTATTCTTGTACTTAAGGCGGCATTGTGCCTTTTGTATTTAATTCCGATGTAATTTATGTGTTTCATCGTCAATGTGTATGTCCAAGGAATACATTGAACCTGCAGTGGTGTATCGGAAACTAATACTGGTCTCACAGGGAATGCTCAAACACCGACTGTAAGAAGAGTCTCTATTCTTGTACTTAAGGCGGCATTGTGCCTTTTGTATTTAATTCCCATGTAATTTCAGTGTTTCATCGTCAATGTTTACGTGCAAGGAATACATTGAACCTGCAGTGCTGTATCGGAAACTAATACTGGTCTCACAGGGAATGCTCAAAGCACCGACTGTAAGAAGTGTCTACATTCTTGTACTTAAGGCGGCATTGTGCCTTTTGTATTTAATTCCGATGTAATTTATGTGTTTCATCGTCAATATGTATGTCCAAGGAATACACTGAACCTGCAGTGGTGTATTGGAAACTAATACTGGTCTCACAGGGAATGCTCAAAGCACCGACTGTAAGAAGAGTCTCTATTCTTGTACTTAAGGCCGCATTGTGCCTTTTGTATTTAATTCCGATGTAATTTCAGTGTTTCATCTTCAACGTGTATGTCCAAGGAATACATTGAACCTGCAGTGGTGTATCGGTGACTAATACTGGTCTCACACAGAATGCTCAAAGCACCGACTGTAAGAAGAGTCTCTATTCTTGTACTTAAGGCTGCATTGTGCCTTTTGTATTTAATTCCGATGCGATTTCTGTGTTTTATCTTCACTTTGAAGGTCCACGGAATGCATTGAACCTGCAGTGGTGTATCGGAGACTAATACTGGTCTCACAGGGAATGCTCAAAGCACCGACGGTAAGAAAAGTCTCTATTCTTGTACTTAAGGTGGCATTGTGCGTTTTGTATATAATTCCGATGCGATTTCTTTGTGTTATCGTCAATGTGAAGGTCCAAGGATTACCTTGAACCTGCAGTAGTGTATCGGAAACTAATACTGGTCTCACAGGAAAGGATCAAAGCACAGACCCTAAGAAGTCTCACTCTTCTTGCCCTTAAGGCGGCATTGTGTCTTTTGTATTTAATTCCGATGTAATTTCAGTGTATCATCATCAATGTGTATGTCCAAGGAATACACTGAACCTGCAGTGGTGTATTGGAAACTAATACTGGTCTCACAGGGAATGCTCAAAACACCGAATGTAAGAAGAGTCTCTATTCTTGTACTTAAGGCCGCATTGTGCCTTTTGTATTTAATTCCGATGCGATTTCTGTGTTTTATCTTCAATTTGAAGGTCCAAGGATTACCTTGAACCAGCAGTAGTGTATCGGAAACTAATACTGGTCTCACAGGGAATGCTCAAAGCACCGACTATAAGAAGAGTCTCTGTTCTTGTACTTATGGTGGCATTGTGCCTTTTGTTTTAATTCCGATGCGATTTCTGTGTTTCATCGTCAATGTGAAGGTCCAAGTGATACATTGAACCTGCAGTGGTGTATCGGAAACTAATACTTGTTGCACAGGGAATGCTCAAAGCACCGACTGTAAGAAGAGTCCCTATTCTTGTACTTCAGACGGCATTGTGCCTTTTGTATTTAATTCCGATGCGATTTCTGTGTTTCATCGTAAATGTGAAGGTCCAAGGAATACATTGAACCAGCAGTGGTGTATCGGAAACTAATACCGGTCTCACAGGGAATGCTCAAAGTACCGACTGTAAGAAGTGTCTCTAATCTTGTACATAAGGTTGCATTGTGCCTTTTGTATTTAATTCCGATGTAATTTCAGTGTTGAATCGTAAATGTGAAAGTCCAAGGAATACATTGAACCTGCAGTGGTGTATCGGAAACTAATACTGGTCTCACAGGGAATGCTCAAAGCTCCGACTGTAAGAAGAGTCTCTATTCTTGTACTTATGGCGGCGTTGTGTCTTTTGAATTTAATTCCGATGTAATTTCTGTGTTTCATCATCAATGCTGAGGTCTAAGGATTACCTTGAGCCTGCAGTAGTGTATCGGACACTAATACTGGTCTCACAGGAAAGGAACAAAGCACAGACTCTATGAAGTCTCACTCTTCTTGCACTGAAAGCAGCATTGTGCCATTTGTATTTAATTCCGATGTAATTTCAGTGTTTCATCGTCAATGTGTATGTCCAAGGAATTCATTGAACCTTCAGTGGTGTATTGGAAACTAATACTGGTCTCACAGGGAATGCTCAAAGCACCGACTGTAAGAAGAGTCTCTATTCTTGTACTTCAGACGGCATTGTGCCTTTTGTATTTAATTCCGATGTAATCTCAGAGTTTCATCGTCAATGTGTATGTCCAAGGAATACATTGAACCTGCAGTGGTGTATTGCAAACTAATACTGGTCTCACAGGGAATGCTCAAAACACCGACTGTAAGAAGTGTCTCTATTCTTGTACTTAAGGCGGCATTGTGCCTTTTAAATTTAATTCCGATTAGATTTCTGTGTTTCATCGTCAATGTGAAGGACCAAGGAATACATTGAACCTGCAGTGGTGTATCGGAAATTAATACTGGTCTCACAGGGAATGCTCAAACACCGACTGTAAGAAGAGTCTCTATTCTTGTACTTAAGGCGGCATTGTGCCTTTTGTATTTAATTCCCATGTAATTTCAGTGTTTCATCGTCAATGTTTACGTCCAAGGAAGACATTAACCTGCAGTGGTGTATTGGAAACTAATACTGGTCTCACAGGGAATGCTCAAAGCACCGACTGTAAGAAGAGTCTACATTCTTGTACTTAAGGCGGCGTTGTGCCTTTTGTATTTAATTCCGATGTAATTTATGTGTTTCATCGCTAATATGTATGTCCGAGGAATACACTGAACCTGCAGTGGTGTATTGGAAACTAATACTGGACTCACAGGGAATGCTCAAAGCACCGACTGTAAGAAGAGTCTCTATTGTTGTACTTAAGGCCGCATTGTGCCTTTTGTATTTAATTCCGATGTAATTTCAGTGTTTCATCTTCAATGTGTATGTCCAAGGAATACATTGAACCTGCAGTGGTGTATCGGAGACTAATACTGGTCTCACAGGGAATGCTCAAAGCACCGACTGTAAGAAGAATCTCTATTCTTGTACTTAAGGCCGCATTGTGCCTTTTGTATTTAATTCCGATGCGATTTCTGTGTTTTATCTTCAATTTGAAGGTCAACGGAATACATTGAACCTGCAGTGGTGTATCGGAGACTAATACTGGTCTCACAGGGAATGCTCAAAGCACCGAATGTAAGAAGAGGCTCTATTCTTGTACTTAAGGTGGCATTGTGCGTTTTGTATATAATTCCGATGCGATTTCTTTGTGTTATCGTCAATGTGAAGGTCCAAGGATTACCTTGAACCTGCAGTAGTGTATCGGAAACTAATACTGGTCTCACAGGAAAGGATCAAAGCACAGACCCTAAGAAGTCTCACTCTTCTTGCACTTAAGGCGGCATTGTGCCTATTGTATTTAATTTCGATGTAAATTCAGTGTTTCATCCTAAATGTGAAGGTCCAAGGAATACATTGAACCTGCAGTGGTGTATCGGAAACTAATACTGGTCTCACAGGGCATGCTCAAAGGACCGACTGTAAGAAGAGTCTCTATTCTTGTACTTAAAGCGGCATTGTGCATTTTGTATTAAAATCCGATGTAATATCAGTGTTTCATCGTCAATGTGAAGGTCCAAGGAATACATTGAGTCAGCCTTAGTGTACGGGAAACTAATACTGGTCTCACAGGAAATTATCAAAGCACAGATTCTAAGAAGTCTCACTCTTGTTGCACTTAAGGCGGCATTGTGCCTTTTGTATTTAATTCCGAGATAATTTCAGTGTTTCATCGTCAATTTTAATGTCCACAGAATACATTGAACCTGTAGTGCTGTATCAGAAACTAATACTGGTCTCACAGGGAATGCTGAAAGCACCGACTGTAAGAAGAGCCTCTATTCTTGTACATAAGGTTGCATTGTGCCTTTTGTATTTAATTCCGATGCGATATCTGTGTTTCATCGTCAATGTGATGGTCCAAGGAATACATTGAAGCTGCAGTGGTGTATCGGAAACTAATACTGGTCTCACAGGGATTGGTCAAAGCACCGACTGTAAGAAGAGTCTCTATTCTTGTACTTAAGGCGGCATTGTGCTTTTTGTATGTAATTGCGATACGATTTCTGTGTTTTATCGTCAATGTGAAGGTCCAAGGATTACATTGAACCTGCAGTGGTGTATCGGAATCTAAAACTGGTCTCACAGGGAATGCTCAAATCACCGACTGTAAGAAAAGTCTGTATTCTTGTACATAAGGTGACACTGTGATTTTTGTATTTAATTCCGATCCGATTTCTGTGTTTCATCGTCAATGTGAAGGTCCAAGGAATACATTGAACGTGCAGTGGTGTTTCGGAAACTAATACTGGTCTAACAGAAAAGGATCAAAGCACAGACTCTAAGAAGTCTCACTCTTCATGCACTTAAGGACGCATTGAGCCTTCTGTATTTAATTCCGATGTAATTTCAGTGTTGAATCGTAAATGTGAAAGTCCAAGGAATACATTGAACCTGCAGTGATGAATCGGAAACTAATACTGGTCTCACAGGGAATGCTCAAAGCTCCCACTGTAAGAAGAGTCTCTATTCTTGTACTTATGGCGGCTTTGTGTCTTTTGAATTTAATTCCGATGTAATTTCTGTGTTTCATCATCAATGCTAAGGTCTAAGGATTACCTTGAGCCTGCAGTAGTGTATCGGACACTAATACTGGTCTCACAGGAAAGGAACAAAGCACAGACTCTATGAAGTCTCACTCTTCTTGCACTGAAAGCGGCATTGTGCCATTTGTATTTAATTCCGATGTAATTTCAATGTTTCATCGTCAATGTGTATGTCCAAGGAATACATTGAACCTTCAGTGGTGTATTGGAAACTAATACTGGTCTCACAGGGAATGCTCAAAGCACCGACTGTAAGAAGAGTCTCTATTCTTGTACTTCAGACGGCATTGTGCCTTTTGTATTTAATTTTGATGTAATCTCAGAGTTTCATCGTCAATGTGTATGTCCAAGGAATACATTGAACCTGCAGTGGTGTATTGCAAACTAATACTGGTCTCACAGGGAATGCTCAAAGCACCGACTGTAAGAAGTGTCTCTATTCTTGTACTTAAGGCGGCAATGTGCCTTTTAAATTTAATTCCGATTAGATTTCTGTGTTTCATCGTCAATGTGAAGGACCAAGGAATACATTGAACCTGCAGTGGTGTATCGGTAATTAATACTGGTCTCACAGGGAATGCTCAAACACCGACTGTAAGAAGAGTCTCTATTCTTGTACTTAAGGCGTCATTGTGCCTTTTGTATTTAATTCCCATGTAATTTCAGTGTTTCATCGTCAATGTTTACGTCCAAGGAAGACATTAACCTGCAGTGGTGTATTGGGAACTAATACTGGTCTCACAGGGAATGCTCGAAGCACCAACTGTAAGAAGTGTCTCTATTCTTGTACTTAAGGCGGCATTGTGACTTTTATATTTAATTCCGATGTGTTCTCAGTGTTTCATCGTCAATGTTTACGTGCAAGGTATACATTGAACCTGCAGTGCTGTATCGGAAACTAATACTGGTCTCACAGGAAAGGATCAAAGCACAGACCCTAAGAAGTCTCACTCTTCTTGCACTTAAGGCGGCATTGTGCCTATTGTATTTAATTCCGATGTAAATTCAGTGTTTCATCCTAAATGTGAAGGTCCAAGGAATACATTGAACCTGCAGTGGTGTATCGGAAACTAGTACTGGTTTCACAGGGAATGCTCAAAGCATCGACTGTAAGAAGAGTCTCTATTCTTGTACTTAAGGCGGCATTGTGCCTTTTGAATTTAATTCCGATGTAATTTCTGTGTTTCATCATCAATGCTAAGGTCCAAGGATTACCTTGAACCTGCAGTAGTGTATCGGAAACTAATACTGGTCTCACAGGAAAAGATCAAAGCACAGACTCTAAGAAGTCTCACTCTTCTTGCACTGAAGGAGGCATTGTGCCTTTTGTATTTTATTCCGCTGTAATTTCAGTGTTTCATCATCAATGTGTATGTCCAAGGAATACACTGAACCTGCAGTGGTGTATTGGAAACTAATACTGGTCGCACAGGGAATGCTCAAAACACCGACTGTAAGAAGAGTCTCTATTCTTGTACTTAAGGCCGCATTGTGCCTTTTGTATTTAATTCCGATGCGATTTCTGTGTTTTATCTTCAATTTGAAGGTCCAAGGATTACCTTGAACCTGCAGTAGTGTATCGGAAACTAATACTGGTCTCACAGGGAATGCTCAAAGCACCGACTGTAAGAAGAGTCTCTATTCTTGTACTTAACGCGGCATTGTGCCTTTTGTATTTAATTCGGATGCGATGTCTGTGTTTCATCGTAAATGTGAAGGTCCAAGGAATTCATTGAACCAGCAGTGGTGTATTGGAAACTAATACTGGTCTCACAGGGAATGCTCAAACACCGACTGTAAGAAGAGTCTCTATTCTTGTACTTAAGGCGGCATTGTGCGTTTTGTATTTAATTCCCATGTAATTTCAGTGTTTCATCGTCAATGTTTACGTCCAAGGAAAACATTGAACCTGCAGTGGTGTATTGGAAACTAATACTGGTCTAACAGGGAATGCTCAAAGCAACGACTGTAAGAAGAGTCTATATTCTTGTACTTAAGGCGGCATTGTGCCTTTTGTATTCATTTCCGATGCATTTTCTGTGTTTCATTGTCAATGTGAAGGTCCAAAGAATACACTGAACGTGCAGTGCTGTATCGGAAACTAATACTGGTCTCACAGGGAATGCTCAAAGCACCGACTGTAAGAAGAGTCTCTATTCTTGTACTTAAAGCGGCATTGTGCATTTTGTATTTAATTCCGATGTAATTTCAGTGTTTCATCGTCAATGTGAAGGTCCAAGGAATACATTGAGTCAGCAGTAGTGTACCGGAAACTAATACTGGTCTCACAGGAAAGGATCAAAGCACAGATTCTAAGATGTCTCACTCTTGTTGCACTTAAGGCGGCATTGTGCCTTTTGTATTTAATTCCGAGATAATTTCAGTGTTTCATCGTCAATTTTAATGTCCACAGAATACATTGTACCTGTAGTGCTGTATCGGAAACTAATACTGGTCTCACAGGGAATGCTCAAAGCACCGACTGTAAGAAGAGTCTACATTCTTGTACTTAAGGCGGCATTGTGCCTTTTGTATTTAATTCCGATGTAATTTATGTGTTTCATCGTCAATATGTATGTCCAAGGAATACACTGAACCTGCAGTGGTGTATCGGAAACTAATACAGGTCTCACAGAGAATGCTCAAAGCACCGACTGTAAGAAGAGTCTCTATTCTTGTACTTAAAGCGGCATTGTGCATTTTGTATTTAATTCCGATGTAATTTCAGTGTTTCATCTTCAACGTGTATGTCCAAGGAATACATTGAACCTGCAGTGGTGTATCGGTGACTAATACTGGTCTCATAGATAATGCTCAAAGCACGGACTGTAAGAAGAGTCTCTATTCTTGTGCTTAAGGCCGCATTGTGCCATTTGTATTTAATTCCGATGCGATTTCTGTGTTTTATCTTCATTTTGAAGGTCCACGGAATACATTGAACCTGCAGTGGTGTATCGGTGACTAATACTGGTCTCACAGGGAATGCTCAAAGCACCGACGGTAAGAAAAGTCTCTATTCTTGTACTTAAGGTGGCATTGTGCGTTTTGTATATAATTCCGATGCGATTTCTTTGTGTTATCGTCAATGTGAAGGTCCAAGGATTACCTTGAACCTGCAGTAGTGTATCGGAAACTAATACTGGTCTCACAGGGAAGGATCAAAGCACAGACCCTAAGAAGTCTCACTCTTCTTGCCCTTAAGGCGGCATTGTGCCTATTGTATTTAATTCCGATGTAAATTCAGTGTTTCATCGTAAATGTGAAGGTCCAAGGAATACATTGAACTTGCAGTGGTGTATCGGAAACTAATACTGGATTCACAGGGAATGCTCAAAGCACCGACTGTAAGAAGAGTCTCTATTCTTGTACATAAGGCGATATTGTGCCTTTTGAATTTAATTCCGATGTAATTTCTGTGTTTCATCATCAATGCTAAGGTCCAAGGATTACCTTGAAAATGCAGTAGTGTATCGGAAACTAATACTGGTCTCACAGGAAAAAATCAAAGCACAGACTCTTGGAAGTCTCACTCTTCTTGCACTGAAAGCGGCATTGTGTCTTTTGTATTTAATTCCGATGTAATTTCAGTGTTTCATCATCAATGTGTATGTCCAAGGAATACACTGAACCTGCAGTGGTGTATTTGAAACTAATACTGGTCTCACAGGGAATGCACAAAACACCGACTGTAAGAAGAGTCTCTAATCTTGTACTTAAGGCCGCATTGTGCCTTTTGTATTTAATTCCGATGCGATTTCTGTGTTTTATCTTCAATTTGAAGGTCCAAGGATTACCTTGAACCAGCAGTAGTGTATCGGAAACCAATACTGGTCTCACAGGGAATGCTCAAAGCACCGACTATAAGAAGAGTCTCTATTCTTGTACTTATGGTGGCATTGTGCCTTTTGTTTTAATTCCGATGCGATTTCTGTGTTTCATCGTCAATGTGAAGGTCCAAGTAATACATTGAACCTGCAGTGGTGTATCGGAAACTAATACTTGTTGCACAGGGAATGCTCAAAGCACCGACTGTAAGAAGAGTCCCTATTCTTGTACTTCAGACGGCATTGTGCCTTTTGTATTTAATTCCGATGTAATCTCAGACTTTCATCGTCAATGTGTATGTCAAAGGAATACATTGAACCTGCAGTGGTGTATTGCAAACTAATACTGGTCTCACAGGGAATGCTCAAAACACCCACTGTAAGAAGTGTCATTATTCTTGTACTTAAGGCGGCATTGTGCCTTTTAAATTTAATTCCGATGAGATTTCTGTGTTTCATCGTCAATGTGAAGGTCCAAGGAATACATTGAACCTGCAGTGGTCTATCGGAAACTAGTACTGGCTCACAGGGAATGCTCAAAGCACCGACTGTAAGAGGAGTCTCTATTCTTATACTTAAGGCCGCATTGTGTCTTTTGTATGTAATTGCGATGCGATTTCTTTGTTTTATCGTCAATGTGAAGGTCCAAGGAGTACATTGAACCTGCAGTGGTGTATGGGAAACTAATACTTGTCGCACAGGGAATGCTCAAAGCACCGACTGTAAGAAGAGGCTCTATTCTTGTACTTCAGACGGCATTGTGCCTTTTGTATTTAATTCCGATATAATCTCAGAGTTTCATTGTCACTGTGTATGTCCAAGGAATACATTGAACCTGCAGTGGTGTATTGCAAACTAATACTGGTCTCACAGGGAATGCTCAAAGCACCGACTGTAAGAAGTGCCTCTATTCTTGTACTTTAGGCGGCATTGGGCCTTTCAAATTTAATTCCGATGAGATTTCTGTGTTTCATCGTCAATGTGAAGGTCCAAGGAATACATTGAACCTTCAGTGGACTATCGGAAACTAATACTGGCTCACAGGGAATGCTCAAAGCACCGACTGTAAGAAGAGTCTCTATTCTTGTACTTAAGACGGCATTGTGCCTTTTGTATTTAATTCCGATGCGATTTCTGTGTTTCATCGTCAATGTGAAGGTCCAAGTAATACATTGAACCTGCAGTGGTGTATCGGAAACTAATACTTGTCGCACAGGGAATGCTCAAAGCACCGACTGTGAGAAGAGTCCCTATTCTTGTACTACTGGCGGCATTGTGCCTTTTGTATTTAATTCCGATGTAATCTCAGACTTTCATCGTCAATGTGTATGTCCAAGGAATACATTGAACCTGCAGTGGTGTATTGCAAACTAATACTGGTCTCACAGGGAATGCTCAAAGCACCGACTGTAAGAAGTGTCTCTATTCTTGTACCTAAGGCGGCATTGTGCCTTTTAAATTTAATTCCTATGAGATTTCTGTGTTTCATCGTCAATGTGTAGGTCCAAGGAATACATTGAACCTGCAGTGGTCTATCGGAAACTAATACTGGCTCACAGGGAGTGCTCAAAGCACCGACTGTAAGAAGAGTCTCTATTCCTGTACTTAAGACGGCATTGTGCCCTTTGTATGTAATTGCGATGCGATTTCTTTTTTTTATCGTCAATGTGAAGGTCCAAGGAATACATTGAACCTACAGTGGTGTATCGGAAACTGATACTGGTCTCACAGGGAAGGCTCAAAGCACCGACTGTAAGAAGAGTCTCTATTCTTGTACTTAAGACGGCATTGTGCCTTTTGTATTTAATTCCGATGCGATTTCTGAGTTTCATCGTCAATGTGAAGGTCCAAGTAATACATTGAACCTGCAGTGGTGTATCGGAAACAAATACTGGTCGCACAGGGAATGCTCAAAGCGCCGACTGTAAGAAGAGTCTCTATTCTTGTACTTCAGGCCGCATTGGGCCATTTGTATTTAATTCCGATGTAATCTCAGTGTTTCATCGTCAATGTGTATGTCCAAGGAATACATTGAACCTGTAGTGGTGTATTGGAAACTAATGCTGGTCTCACAGGGAATGCTCAAAGCACCGACTGTAAGAAGTGTCTCTATACTTGTACTTACGTCGGCATTGTGCCTTTTATATTTAATTCCGATGAGATTTCTGTGTTTCATCGTCAGTGTGAAGGTCCAAGGAATACATTGAACCTGCAGTGGTGTATCGGAAACTAATACTGGACTCACAGGTAATGCTCAAAGCACCGACTGTAAGAAGAGTCTCTATTCTTGCACTTAAGGCGGCATTGTGCCTATTGTATTTAATTCCGATGTAATTTATGTGTTTCATCGTCAATGTGTATGTCCAAGGAATACATTGAACCTGCAGTGGTGTATCGGAAACTAATACTGGTCTCACAGGGAATGCTCAAACCACCGACTGTAAGAAGTGTCTCGATTCTTGTACTTAAGGCGGCAGTGTGCGTTATGTATTTAATTCCAATGCGATTTCTGTGTATCATCGTCAGTGTGATGGTCCAAGGAATACATTGAACCTGCAGTGGTGTATCGGAAACTAATACTGGTCTCACAGGAATGGATCAAAGCACAGACTCTAAGATGTCTGTCTCTTCTTGCACTTCACTCGGCATTGTGCCTTTTGTATTTAATTCCGATGCGATTTGTGTGTTTCATCGTCAATGTTTACGTCCAAGGAATACATTGAACCTGCATTGGTGTATCGGAAAATAATACTGGCCTCGCAGGAAAAGATCAAAGCACCGACTGTAAGAAGTGTCTCTATTCTTGTACTTAAGGCGGCATTGGGCCTTCCAAATTTAATTCCGATGAGATTTCTGTGTTTCATCGTCAATGTGAACGTCCAAGGAATACATTGAACCTGCAGTGGTGTATCGGAAACTAATACTTGTCGCACAGGGAATGCTCGAAACACCGACTGTAAGAAGAGTCTCTATTCTGGTACTTCAGACGGCATTGTGCCTTTTGTATTTAATTCAGATGTAATCTCAGACTTTCATCGTCAATGTGTATGTCCAAGGAATACATTGAATTTGCAGTGGTGTATTGCAAACTAATACTGGTCTCACAGGGAATGCTCAAAGCACCGACTGTAAGAAGTGTCTCTATTCTTGTACTTAAGGCGGCATTGTGCCTTTTAAATTTAATTCCGATGAGATTTCTGTGTTTCATCGTCAATGTGTAGGTCCAAGGAATACATTGAACCTGCAGTGGTCTATCGGAAACCAATACTGGCTCACAGGGAATGCTCAAAGCACCGACTGTAAGAGGAGTCTCTATTCTTGTACTTAAGGCGGCATTGTGCCTTTTGTATGTAAATGCGATGCGATTTCTTTGTTTTATCGTAAATGTGAAGGTCCAAGGAATACATTGAACCTGCAGTGGTGTATCGGTAACTAATACTTGTCGCACAGGGAATGCTCGAAACACCGACTGTAAGAAGAGTCTCTATTCTGGTACTTCAGACGGCATTGTGCCTTTGGTATTTAATTCCGATGTAATCTCAGACTTTCATCGTCAATGTGTATGTCCAAGGAATACATTGAATTTGCAGTGGTGTATTGCAAACTAATACTGGTCTCACAGGGAATGCTCAAAGCACCGACGGTAAAAAGTTTCTCTATTATTGTACTTAAGGTGGCATTGTGCCTTTTGTATTTAATTCCGATGTGATTTCGGTGTTTCATCGTCAATGTGAAGGTCCAAGTAATACATTGAACCTGCAGTGGTGTATCGGTAACTAATACTGGTCGCACAGGGAATGCTCAAAGCACCAACTGTAAGAAGAGTCTCTATTCTTGTACTTCAGGCGGCATTGTGCCTTTTGTATTTAATTCCGATGTAATCCCAGTGTTTCAACGTCAATGTGTATGTCCAAGGAATACATTGAACCTGCAGTGTTGTAATGGAAACTAATACTGTTCTCACAGGGAATGCTCAAAGCACCGACTGCAAGAAGTGTCTCTATTCTTGTACTTAAGGCGGCAATTTGAATTTTATATTTAATTCCGATGAGATTTCTGTGTTTCATCGTCAATGTGAAGGTCCAAGGAATACATCGAATCTGCAGTGGTGTATCGGAAACTAATACTGGTCTCACAGGGAATGCTCAAAGTACCGACTGTAAGAAGAGTCTCTATTCTTGTGCTTAAGGCGGCATTGTGAATTTTGTATTTAATTCCGATGTAATTTATGTGTTTCATCGTCAATGTGTATGTCCAAGGAATACATTGAACCTGCAGTGGTGTATCGGAAACTAATACTGGTCTCACAGGGAATGCTCAATGCACCGTCAGTAAGAAGAGTCTCTATTCTTGTACTTAAGGCGGCATTGTGCCTTTTGTATTTAATTCCGATGCGGTTTCTTTGTTTTATCGTCAATGTGAAGGTCCAAGGAATACATTGAACGTGCAGTGTTGTATCGGATACTAATACTGGTCTCACAGGGAATGCTCAAAGCACCGACTCTAAGAAGGGTCTCTATTCTTGTTCTTAAGGCGGCATTGTGCCTTTTGTATTTAATTCCGATGTAATTTCACTGTTACATCGTCAATATTTACGTCCAAGGAATACATTGAACCTGCAGTGCTGTATCGGAAACTAATACCATTCTCACAGGGAAGGCTAAAAGAAACGACTGTAAGAAGAGTCTCTATTCTTGTACTTAAGGCGGCATTGTGCGTTATGTATTTAATTCCAATGTGATTTCTGTGTTTCATCGTCAATGTGATGGTCCAAGGAATACATTGAACCTGCAGTGGTGTATCGGAAACTAATACTGGACTCACAGGTAATGCTCAAAGCACCGACTGTAAGAAGAGTCTCTATTCTTGCACTTAAGGCGGCATTGTGCCTATTGTATTTAATTCCGATGTAATTTATGTGTTTCATCGTCTATGTGTATGTCCAAGGAATACATTGAACCTGCAGTGGTGTATCGGAAACTAATACTGGTCTCACAGGGAATGCTCAAACCACCGACTGTAAAAAGTGTCTCTATTCTTGTACTTAAGGCGGCATTGTGCGTTATGTATTTAATTCCAACGCGATTTCTGTGTATCATCGTCAGTGTGATGGTCCAAGGAATACATTGAACCTGCAGTGGTGTATCGGAAACTAATACTGGTCTCACAGAGAATGCTCAAAGCACCGACTGTAAGAAGAATCTCTATTCTTGTACTTCAGGCGGCATTGTGGCTTTTGCATTTACTTCCGATGTGATTTCTGTGTTTCATCGTCAATGTGAAGATCCATGGAGTACATTGAACCAGCAGTGGTGTATCGGAAACTAATACTGGTCTCACAGGAATGGATCAAAGCATAGACTCTAAGAAGTCTGTCTCTTCTTGCACTTCAGGCGGCATTGTGCCTTTTGTATTTAATTCCGATGCGATTTGTGTGTTTCATCGTCAATGTTTACGTCCAAGGAATACATTGAACCTGCATTGGTGTATCGGAAAATAATACTGGCCTCGCAGGAAAAGAACAAAGCACCGACTGTAAGAAGAGTCTCTATGCTTGTACCTAAAGCGGCATTGTGCCTTTTGTATTTAATTCCGATGCGATATCTGTGTTTCATCGTCAATGTGAAAGTCAAAGGAATATATTGAACCTGCAGTGGTGTATGGGAAGCTAATACTGGTCTCACAGGAAAGGATCATGGCAGAGGTCCAAGAAGTCTCACTCTTCTTGCACTTAAGGCGGCATGGTGCCTTTTTTATTTATTTCCGGTGTAATTTCAGTGTTTCATAGTCAATGTGTAAGTCCAAGAAATAAATTGAACCTGCAGTGGTGTATCGGAAACTAATACTGGTCTCACAGGGAATGCTCAAAGCACCGACTGTAAGAAGAGTCTCTATTCTTGTACTTAAGACGGCAATGTGCCTTTTGTATTTAATTCCGATGCGATTTCTGTGTTTAATCGTCAATGTGTAGGTCCAAGTAATACATTGAACCTGCAGTGGTGTATCGGAAACTAATACTTGTCGCACAGGGAATGCTCAAAGCACCGACTGTAAGAAGAGTCTCTATTCTTGTACTTCAGATGGCATTGTGCCTTTTGTATTTAATTCCGATGTAATCTCAGAGTTTCATTGTCAATGTGAATGTCCAAGGAATACATTGAACCTGCAGTGGTGTATTGCAAACTATTACTGGTCTCACAGGGAATGCTCAAAGCACCGACTGTAAGAAGTGTCTCTATTCTTGTACTTAACGCGGCATTGGGCCATTCAAATTTAATTACGATGAGATTTCTGTGTTTCATCGTCAATGTGAACGTCCAAGGAATACATTGAACCTGCAGTGGTGTATCGGAAACTAATACTTGTCGCACAGGGAATGCTCAAAACACCGACTGTAAGAAGAGTCTCTATTCTTGTACTTCAGACGGCATTGTGCCTTTTGTATTTAATTCCGATGTAATCTCAGACTTTCATCGTCAATGTGTATATCCAAGGAATACATTGAATTTGCAGTGGTGTATTGCAAACTAATACTGGTCTCACAGGGAATGCTCAAAGCACCGACTGTAAGAAGTGTCTCTATTCTTGTACTTAAGACGGCATTGTGCCTTTTAAATTTAATTCCGATGAGATTTCTGTGTTTAATCGTCAATGTGTAGGTCCAAGGAATACATTGAACCTGCAGTGGTCT
The DNA here is from genome assembly GCF_021461395.2 of Schistocerca americana. NCBI lineage: Eukaryota > Metazoa > Arthropoda > Insecta > Orthoptera > Acrididae > Schistocerca > Schistocerca americana. The sequence goes on along the minus strand of NC_060123.1, from coordinate 727,030,466 downwards.
ATCGGAAACTAATACTGGCTCACAGGGAATGCTAAAGGCACCGACTGTAAGAGGAGTCTCTATTCTTGTACTTAAGGCGGCATTGTGCCTTTTGTATGTAAATGCGATGCGATTTCTTTGTTTTATCGTCAATGTGAAGGTCCAAGGAATACATTGAACCTGCAGTACTGTATCGGAAACTAATACTGGTCTCACAGGGAATGCTCAAAGCACCGACTGTAAGAAGAGTCTACATTCTTGTAGTTAAGGCGGCATTGTGCCTTTTGTATTTAATTCCGATTTAATTTATGTGTTTCATCGTCAATATGTATGTCCAAAGAATACATTGACCCTGCAGTGGTGTATCGGAAACTAATACTGGTCTCACAGGGAATGCTCAAAGCACCAACTGTAAGAAGAGTCTCTATTCTTGTACTTCACGCGGCATTGTGCCTTTTGTATTTAATTCCGATGTAATCCCAGTGTTTCAACGTCAATGTGTATGTCCAAGGAATACATTGAACCTGCAGTGGTGTAATGGAAACTAATGCTGTTCTCACAGGGAATGCTCAAAGCGCCGACCGCAAGAAGTGTCTCTATTCTTGTACTTAAGGCGGCATTTTGCCTTTTATATTTAATTCCGATGAGATTTCTGTGTTTCATCGTCAATGTGAAGGTCCAAGGAATACATCGAATCTGCAGTGGTGTATCGGAAACTAATACTGGTCTCACAGGGAATGCTCAAAGTACCGACTGTAAGAAGAGTCTCTATTCTTGTGCTTAAAGCGGCATTGTGAATTTTGTATTTAATTCCGATGTAATTTATGTGTTTCATCGTCAATGTGTATGTCCAAGGAATACGTTGAACCTGCAGTGGTGTATCGGAAACTAATACTGGTCTCACAGGGAATGCTCAAAGCACCGTCAGTAAGAAGAGTCTCTATTCTTGTACTTAAGGCGGCATTGTGCCTTTTGCATTTAATTCCGATGCGGTTTCTTTGTTTTATCGTCAATGTGAAGGTCCAAGGAATACATTGAACGTGCAGTGTTGTATCGGATACTAATACTGGTCTCACAGGGAATGCTCAAAGCACCGACTCTAAGAAGGGTCTCTATTCTTGTTCTTAAGGCGGCATTGTGCCTTTTGTATTTAATTCCGATGTAATTTCACTGTTACATCGTCAATATTTACGTCCAAGGAATACATTGAACCTGCAGTGCTGTATCGGAAACTAATACCATTCTCACAGGGAAGGCTAAAAGAAACGACTGTAAGAAGAGTCTCTATTCTTGTACTTAAGGCGGCATTGTGCGTTATGTATTTAATTCCAATGTGATTTCTGTGTTTCATCGTCAATGTGATGGTCCAAGGAATACATTGAACCTGCAGTGGTGTATCGGAAACTAATACTGGACTCACAGGTAATGCTCAAAGCACCGACTGTAAGAAGAGTCTCTATTCTTGCACTTAAGGCGGCATTGTGCCTATTGTATTTAATTCCGATGTAATTTATGTGTTTCATCGTCTATGTGTATGTCCAAGGAATACATTGAACCTGCAGTGGTGTATCGGAAACTAATACTGGTCTCACAGGGAATGCTCAAACCACCGACTGTAAAAAGTGTCTCTATTCTTGTACTTAAGGCGGCATTGTGCGTTATGTATTTAATTCCAACGCGATTTCTGTGTATCATCGTCAGTGTGATGGTCCAAGGAATACATTGAACCTGCAGTGGTGTATCGGAAACTAATACTGGTCTCACAGAGAATGCTCAAAGCACCGACTGTAAGAAGAATCTCTATTCTTGTACTTCAGGCGGCATTGTGGCTTTTGCATTTACTTCCGATGTGATTTCTGTGTTTCATCGTCAATGTGAAGATCCATGGAGTACATTGAACCAGCAGTGGTGTATCGGAAACTAATACTGGTCTCACAGGAATGGATCAAAGCATAGACTCTAAGAAGTCTGTCTCTTCTTGCACTTCAGGCGGCATTGTGCCTTTTGTATTTAATTCCGATGCGATTTGTGTGTTTCATCGTCAATGTTTACGTCCAAGGAATACATTGAACCTGCATTGGTGTATCGGAAAATAATACTGGCCTCGCAGGAAAAGAACAAAGCACCGACTGTAAGAAGAGTCTCTATGCTTGTACCTAAAGCGGCATTGTGCCTTTTGTATTTAATTCCGATGCGATATCTGTGTTTCATCGTCAATGTGAAAGTCAAAGGAATATATTGAACCTGCAGTGGTGTATGGGAAGCTAATACTGGTCTCACAGGAAAGGATCATGGCAGAGGTCCAAGAAGTCTCACTCTTCTTGCACTTAAGGCGGCATGGTGCCTTTTTTATTTATTTCCGGTGTAATTTCAGTGTTTCATAGTCAATGTGTAAGTCCAAGAAATAAATTGAACCTGCAGTGGTGTATCGGAAACTAATACTGGTCTCACAGGGAATGCTCAAAGCACCGACTGTAAGAAGAGTCTCTATTCTTGTACTTAAGACGGCAATGTGCCTTTTGTATTTAATTCCGATGCGATTTCTGTGTTTAATCGTCAATGTGTAGGTCCAAGTAATACATTGAACCTGCAGTGGTGTATCGGAAACTAATACTTGTCGCACAGGGAATGCTCAAAGCACCGACTGTAAGAAGAGTCTCTATTCTTGTACTTCAGATGGCATTGTGCCTTTTGTATTTAATTCCGATGTAATCTCAGAGTTTCATTGTCAATGTGAATGTCCAAGGAATACATTGAACCTGCAGTGGTGTATTGCAAACTATTACTGGTCTCACAGGGAATGCTCAAAGCACCGACTGTAAGAAGTGTCTCTATTCTTGTACTTAACGCGGCATTGGGCCATTCAAATTTAATTACGATGAGATTTCTGTGTTTCATCGTCAATGTGAACGTCCAAGGAATACATTGAACCTGCAGTGGTGTATCGGAAACTAATACTTGTCGCACAGGGAATGCTCAAAACACCGACTGTAAGAAGAGTCTCTATTCTTGTACTTCAGACGGCATTGTGCCTTTTGTATTTAATTCCGATGTAATCTCAGACTTTCATCGTCAATGTGTATATCCAAGGAATACATTGAATTTGCAGTGGTGTATTGCAAACTAATACTGGTCTCACAGGGAATGCTCAAAGCACCGACTGTAAGAAGTGTCTCTATTCTTGTACTTAAGACGGCATTGTGCCTTTTAAATTTAATTCCGATGAGATTTCTGTGTTTAATCGTCAATGTGTAGGTCCAAGGAATACATTGAACCTGCAGTGGTCTATCGGAAACTAATACTGGCTCACAGGGAATGCTAAAGGCACCGACTGTAAGAGGAGTCTCTATTCTTGTACTTAAGGCGGCATTGTGCCTTTTGTATGTAAATGCGATGCGATTTCTTTGTTTTATCGTCAATGTGAAGGTCCAAGGAATACATTGAACCTGCAGTACTGTATCGGAAACTAATACTGGTCTCACAGGGAATGCTCAAAGCACCGACTGTAAGAAGAGTCTACATTCTTGTAGTTAAGGCGGCATTGTGCCTTTTGTATTTAATTCCGATTTAATTTATGTGTTTCATCGTCAATATGTATGTCCAAAGAATACATTGACCCTGCAGTGGTGTATCGGAAACTAATACTGGTCTCACAGGGAATGCTCAAAGCACCAACTGTAAGAAGAGTCTCTATTCTTGTACTTCACGCGGCATTGTGCCTTTTGTATTTAATTCCGATGTAATCCCAGTGTTTCAACGTCAATGTGTATGTCCAAGGAATACATTGAACCTGCAGTGGTGTAATGGAAACTAATGCTGTTCTCACAGGGAATGCTCAAAGCGCCGACCGCAAGAAGTGTCTCTATTCTTGTACTTAAGGCGGCATTTTGCCTTTTATATTTAATTCCGATGAGATTTCTGTGTTTCATCGTCAATGTGAAGGTCCAAGGAATACATCGAATCTGCAGTGGTGTATCGGAAACTAATACTGGTCTCACAGGGAATGCTCAAAGTACCGACTGTAAGAAGAGTCTCTATTCTTGTGCTTAAAGCGGCATTGTGAATTTTGTATTTAATTCCGATGTAATTTATGTGTTTCATCGTCAATGTGTATGTCCAAGGAATACGTTGAACCTGCAGTGGTGTATCGGAAACTAATACTGGTCTCACAGGGAATGCTCAAAGCACCGTCAGTAAGAAGAGTCTCTATTCTTGTACTTAAGGCGGCATTGTGCCTTTTGCATTTAATTCCGATGCGGTTTCTTTGTTTTATCGTCAATGTGAAGGTCCAAGGAATACATTGAACGTGCAGTGGTGTATCGGAAACTAATACTGGTCTCACAGGGAATGCTCAGAGCACCGACTCTAAGAAGGGTCTCTATTCTTGTTCTTAAGGCGGCATTGTGCCTTTTGTATTTAATTCCGATGTAATTTCAGTGTTACATCGTCAATATTTACGTCCAAGGAATACATTGAACCTGCAGTGCTGCATCGGAAACTAATACCATTCTCACAGGGAAGGCTCAAAGAAACGACTGTAAGAAGAGTCTCTATTCTTGTACTTAAGGCGGCATTGTGCGTTATGTATTTAATTCCAATGTGATTTCTGTGTTTCATCGTCAATGTGATGGTCCAAGGAATACATTGAACCTGCAGTGGTGTATCGGAAACTAATACTGGACTCACAGGTAATGCTCAAAGCACCGACTGTAAGAAGAGTCTCTATTCTTGCACTTAAGGCTGCATTGTGCCTATTGTATTTAATTCCGATGTAATTTATGTGTTTCATCGTCAATGTGTATGTCCAAGGAATACATTGAACCTGCAGTGGTGTATCGGAAACTAATACTGGTCTCACAGGGAATGCTCAAACCACCGACTGTAAGAAGTGTCTCTATTCTTGTACTTAAGGCGGCATTGTGCGTTATGTATTTAATTCCAATGCGATTTCTGTGTATCATCGTCAGTGTGATGGTCCAAGGAATGCATTGAACCTGCAGTGGTGTATCGAAAACTAATACTGGTCTCACAGAGAATGCTCAAAGCACCGACTGTAAGAAGAATCTCTATTCTTGCACTTCAGGCGGCATTGTGCCTTTTGAATTTAATTCCGATGTGATTTCTGTGTTTCATCGTCAATGTGAAGATCCATGGAGTACATTGAACCAGCAGTGGTGTATCGGAAACTAATACTGGTCTCACAGGAATGGATCAAAGCACAGACTCTAAGAAGTCTGTCTCTTCTTGCACTTCAGGCGGCATTGTGCCTTTTGTATTTAATTCCGATGCGATTTGTGTGTTTCATCGTCACTGTTTACGTCCAAGGAATACATTGAACCTGCATTGGTGTATCGGAAAATAATACTGGCCTCGCAGGAAAAGAACAAAGCACCGACTGTAAGAAGAGTCTCTATGCTTGTACCTAAAGCGGCATTGTGCCATTTGTATTTAATTCCGATGCGATATCTGTGTTTCATCGTCAATGTGAAAGTCAAAGGAATATATTGAACCTGCAGTGGTGTATGGGAAACTAATACTGGTCTCACAGGAAAGGATCATGGCAGAGGTGCAAGAAGTCTCACTCTTCTTGCACTTAAGGCGGCATGGTGCCTTTTTTATTTATTTCCAGTGTAATTTCAGTGTTTCATAGTCAATGTGTAAGTCCAAGAAATAAATTGAACCTGCAGTGGTGTATCGGAAACTAATACTGGTCTCACAGGGAATGCTCAAAGCACCGACTGTAAGAAGAGTCTCTATTCTTGTACTTAAGACGGCATTGTGCCTTTTGTATTTAATTCCGATGCGATTTCTGTGTTTCATCGTCAATGTGAAGGTCCAAGTAATACATTGAACCTGCAGTGGTGTATCGGAAACTAATACTTGTCGCACAGGGAATGCTCAAAGCACCGACTGTAAGAAGAGTCTCTATTCTTGTACTTCAGATGGCATTGTGCCTTTTGTATTTAATTCCGATGTAATCTCAGAGTTTCATTGTCAATGTGAATGTCCAAGGAATACATTGAACCTGCAGTGGTGTATTGCAAACTAATACTGGTCTCACAGGGAATGCTCAAAGCACCGACTGTAAGAAGTGTCTCTATTCTTGTACTTAAGGCGGCATTGGGCCTTTCAAATTTAATTACGATGAGATTTCTGTGTTTCATCGTCAATGTGAACGTCCAAGGAATACATTGAACCTGCAGTGGTGTATCGGAAACTAATACTTGTCGCACAGGGAATGCTCAAAACACCGACTGTAAGAAGAGTCTCTATTCTTGTACTTCAGATGGCATTGTGCCTTTTGTATTTAATTCCGATGTAATCTCAGACTTTCATCGTCAATGTGTATGTCCAAGGAATACGTTGAATTTGCAGTGGTGTATTGCAAACTAAAACTGGTCTCACAGGGAATGCTCAAAGCACCGACTGTAAGAAGTGTCTCTATTCTTGTACTTAAGGCGGCATTGTGCCTTTTAAATTTAATTCCGATGACATTTCTGTGTTTCATCGTCAATGTGTAGGTCCAAGGAATACATTGAACCTGCAGTGGTCTATCGGAAACTAATACTGGCTCACAGGGAATGCTAAAGGCACCGACTGTAAGAGGAGTCTCTATTCTTGTACTTAAGGCGGCATTGTGCCTTTTGTATGTAAATGCGATGCGATTTCTTTGTTTTATCGTCAATGTGAAGGTCCAAGGAATACATTGAACCTGCAGTGCTGTATCGGAAACTAATACTGGTCTCACAGGGAATGCTCAAAGCACCGACTGTAAGAAGAGTCTACATTCTTCTACTTAAGGCGGCATTGTATCTTTTGTATTTAATTCCGATTTAATTTATGTGTTTCATCGTCAATATGTATGTCCAAGGAATACATTGACCCTGCAGTGGTGTATCGGAAACTAATACTGGTCTCACAGGGAATGCTCAAAGCACCGACTGTAAAAAGGGTCTATATTATTGTACTTAAGGTGGCATTGTGCCTTTCGTATTTAATTCCGATGTGATTTCTGTGTTTCATCGTCAATGTGAAGGTCCAAGTAATACATTGAACCTGCAGTGGTGTATCGGTAACTAATACTGCTCGCACAGGGAGTGCTCAAAGCACCAACTGTAAGAAGAGTCTCTATTCTTGTACATCAGGCGGCATTGTGCCTTTTGTATTTAATTCCGATGTAATCCCAGTGTTTCAACGTCAATGTGTATGTCCAAGGAATACATTGAACCTGCAGTGGTGTAATGGAAACTAATACTGTTCTCACAGGGAATGCTCAAAGCACCGACTGCAAGAAGTGTCTCTATTCTTGTACTTAAGGCGGCATTTTGCCTTTTATATTTAATTCCGATGAGATTTCTGTGTTTCATCGTCAATGTGAAGGTCCAAGGAATACATCGAATCTGCAGTGGTGTATCGGAAACTAATACTGGTCTCACAGGGAATGCTCAAAGTACCGACTGTAAGAAGAGTCTCTATTCTTGTGCTTAAGGCGGCATTGTGAATTTTGTATTTAATTCCGATGTAGTTTATGTGTTTCATCGTCAATGTGTAGGTCCAAGGAATACATTGAACCTGCAGTGGTGTATCGGAAACTAATACTGGTCTCACAGGGAATGCTCAAAGCACCGACAGTAAGAAGAGTCTCTATTCTTGTACTTAAGGCGGCATTGTGCGTTATGTATTTAATTCCAATGTGATTTCTGTGTTTCTTCGTCAATGTGATGGTCCAAGGAATACATTGAACCTGCAGTGGTGTATCGGAAACTAATACTGGTCTCACATAGAATGCTCAAAGCACCGACTGTAAGAAGAATCTCTATTCTTGTACTTAAGGCGGCACTGTGCCTTCTGCATTTAATTCCGATGTGATTTCTGTGTTTCATCGTCAATGTGAAGATCCATGGAGTACATTGAACCAGCTGTGGTGTATCGGAAACTAATACTGGTCTCACAGGAAAGGATCAAAGCACAGACTCTAAGAAATCTCTCTCTTCTTGCACTTCAGGCGGCATTGTGCCTTTTGTATTTAATTCCGATGCGATTTTTGTGTTTCATCGTCAATGTTTACGTCCAAGGAATACATTGAATCTGCAGTGGTGTATCGGAAAATAATACTGCCCTCGCAGGAAAGGATCAAAGCGCCGACTGTAAGAAGAGTCTCTATTCTTGTACCTAAGGCGGCATTGTGCCTTTTGTATTTAATTCCGATGCGATTTCTATGTTTCATCGTCAATGTGAAAGTCAAAGGAATATATTGAACCTGCAGTCGTGTATCGGAAACTAATACTGGTCTCACAGGAAAGGATTAAAGCACAGACTGTAAGAAGAGTCTCTACTCTTGTTCATAAGGAGGCATTGCGCCTTTTGTATTAAATTCCGATGCGATTTCAGTGTTTCATCGTCAATGTGAAGATCAAAGGAATACATTGAACCAGCAGTAGTGTATGGGATACTAATACTGGTCTCACAGGAAAGGATCATGGCACAGGCTCTAAGAAGTCTCACCCTTCTTGCACTCAAGGCGGCATGGTGCCTTTTTTATTTATTTCCGATGTAATTTCAGTGTTTCATAGACAATGTGTATGTCCAAGAAATAAATTGAACCTGCAGTGGTGTATCGGAAACTAATACTGGTCGCACAGGGAATGCTCAAAGCACCGACTGTAAGAAGAATCTCTATGCTTGTACTTAAGGCGGCATTGTGCCTTTTGTATTTAATTCCGATGCGATTTCTGTGTTTCATCGTCAATGTGAAGGTCCAAGTAATACATTGAACCTGCAGTGGTGTATTGGAAACTAATACTGGTCGCACAGGGAATCCTCAAAGCACCGACTGTAAGAAGAGTCTCTATTCTTGTACTTCAGATGGCATTGTGCCTTTTGTATTTAATTCCGATGTAATCTCAGAGTTTCATTGTCAATGTGAATGTCCAAGGAATACATTGAAAATGCAGTGGTGTATTGCAAACTAATACTGGTCTCACAGGGAATGCTCAAAGCACCGACTGTAAGAAGTGTCTCTATTCTTGTACTTAAGGCGGCATTGGGCCTTTCAAATTTAATTCCGATGAGATTTCTTTGCTTCATCGTCAATGTGAAGGTCCAAGGAATACATTGAACCTGCAGTGGTGTATCGGAAACTAATACTTGTCGCACAGGGAATGCTCAAAACACCGACTGTAAGAAGAGTCCCTATTCTTGTACTTCAGACGACATTGTGCCTTTTGTATTTAATTCCGATGTAATCTCAGACTTTCATCGTCAATGTGTATGTCCAAGGAATACATTGAATTTGCAGTGGTGTATTGCAAACTAATACTGGTCTCACAGGAAATGCTCAAAGCACCGACTGTAAGAAGTGTCACTATTCTTCTACTTAAGGCGGCATTGTGCCTTTTAAATTTAATTCCGATGAGATTTCTGTGTTTCATCGTCAATGTGTAGGTCCAAGGAATACATTGAACCTGCAGTGGTCTATCGGAAACTAATACTGGCTCACAGGGAATGCTCAAAGCACCGACTGTAAGAGAAGTCTCTATTCTTGTACTTAAGGCGGCATTGTGCCTTTTGTATGTAAATGCGATGCGATTTCTTTGTTTTATCGTCAATGTGAATTTCCAAGGAATACATTGATCCTGCAGTACTGTATCGGAAACTAATACTGGTCTCACAGGGAATGCTCAAAGCACCGACTGTAAGAAGAGTCTACATTCTTGTACTTAAGGCGGCATTGTGCCTTTTGTATTTAATTCCGATTTAATTTATGTGTTTCATCGTCAATATGTATGTCCAAGGAATACATTGACCCTGCAGTGGTGTATCGGAAACTAATACTGGTCTCACAGGGAATGCTCAAAGCACCGACTGTAAAAAGGGTCTCTATTCTTGTACTTAAGGTGGCATTGTGCCTTTTGTATTTAATTCCGATGTGATTTCTGCGTTTCATCGTCAATGTGAAGGTCCAAGTAATACATTGAACCTGCAGTGGTGTATCGGTAACTAATACTGGTCGCACAGGGAATGCTCAAAGCACCAACTGTAAGAAGAGTCTTTATTCTTGTACTTCAGGCGGCATTGTGCCTTTTGTATTTAATTCCGATGTAATCCCAGTGTTTCAACGTCAATGTGTATGTCCAAGGAATACATTGAACCTGCAGTGGTGTAATGGAAACTAATACTGTTCTCACAGGGAATGCTCAAAGCACCGACTGCCAGAAGTGTCTCTATTCTTGTACTTAAGGCGGCTTTTTGTCTTTTATATTTAATTCCGATGAGATTTCTGTGTTTCATCGTCAATGTGAAGGTCAAAGGAATACATCGAATCTGCAGTGGTGTATCGGAAACTAATACTGGTCTCACAGGGAATGCTCAAAGTACCGACTGTAAGAAGAGTCTCTATTCTTGTGCTTAAGGCGGCATTGTGAATTTTGTATTTAATTCCGATGTAATTTATGTGTTTCATCGTCAATGTGTATGTCCAAGGAATACATTGAACCTGCAGTGGTGTATCGGAAACTAATACTGGTCTCTCAGGGAATGCTCAAAGCACCGACAGTAAGAAGAGTCTCTATTCTTGTACTTAAGGCGGCATTGTGCCTTTTGTATTTAATTCCGATGCGGTTTCTTTGTTTTATCGTCAATGTGAAGGTCCAAGGAATACACTGAACGTGCAGTGGTGTATCGGAAACTAATACTGGTCTCACAGGGAATGCTCAAAGCACCGACTCTAAGAAGGGTCTCTATTCTTGTTCTTAAGGCGGCATTGTGCCTTTTGTATTTAATTCCGATGTAATTTCAGTGTTACATCGTCAATATATACGTCCAAGGAATACATTGAACCTGCAGTGCTGTATCGGAAACTAATACTATTCTCACAGGGAATGCTCAAAGAAAAGACTGTAAGAAGAGTCTCTATTCTTGTACTTAAGGCGGCATTGTGCGTTATGTATTTAATTCCAGTGTGATTTCTGTGTTTCATCGTCAATTTGATGGTCCAAGGAATACATTGAACCTGCAGTGGTGTATCGGAAACTAATACTGGTCTCACAGAGAATGCTCAAAGCACAGACTGTAAGAAGAGTGTCTACTCTTGTACATAAGGAGGCATTGTGCCTTTTGTATTAAATTCCGATGCGATTTCTGTGTTTCATCGTCAATGTGAAGATCAATGGAATACATTGAACCAGCAGTAGTGTATGGGAAACTGATACTGGTCTCACAGGAAAGGATCATGGCACAGGCTCTAAGAAGTCTCACTCTTCTTGCACTCAAGGCGGCATGGTGCCTTTTTTATTTATTTCGGATGTAATTTCAGTGTTTCATAGACAATGTGTATGTCCAAGAAATAAATTGAACCTGCAGTGGTGTATCGGAAACTAATACTGGTCGCACAGGGAATGCTCAAAGCACCGACTGTAAGAAGAATCTCTATGCTTGTACTTAAGGCGGCATTGTGCCTTTTGTATTTAATTCCGATGCGATTTCTGTGTTTCATCGTCAATGTGAAGGTCCAAGTAATACATTGAACCTGCAGTGGTGTATTGGAAACAAATACTGGTCGCACAGGGAATCCTCAAAGCACCGACTGTAAGAAGAGTCTCTATTCTTGTACTTCAGGTGGCATTTTGCCTTTTGTATTTAAATCCGATGTAATCTCAGTGTTTCATCGTCAATGTGTATGTCCAAGGAATACATTGAACCTGCAGTGGTGTATCGGAAACTAATACTGGTCTCACAGGGAATGCTCAAAGCACCGACTGTAAGAAGAGTCTCTATTCTTATACTTAAGGCGGCATTGTGCCTTTTGTATTTAATTCCGATGCGATTTCTGTGTTTCATCGTCAATGTCAAGGTCCAAGGAATACATTGAACCCACAGTGGTGTATCGGAAACTAATACTGGTCTCACAGGGAATGCTCAAAGCACCGACTGTAAGAAGAGTCTCTATTCTTGTACATAAGGCATCATTGTGCATTTTGTATTCAATTCAGACGCGATTTCTGTGTTTCATCGTCAATGTGATGGTCCAAGGAATACATTGAATCTGCAGTGGTGTATCGGAAACTAATACTGGTCTCACAGGGAATGCTCAAAGCACCGACTGTAAGAAGAGTCTCTATTCTTGTACTTAAGGCGGCATTGTGCCTTTTGTATTTAAATCCGATGTAATCTCAGTGTTTCATCGTCAATGTGTATGTCCAAGGAATACACTGAACCTGCAGTGGTGTATCGGAAAGTAATACTGGTCTCACAGGAAAGGATCAAAGCACAGACTGTAAGAAGTCTCACTCATCTTGCACATAAGGCGGCATTGTGGCTTTTGTATTCATTTCCGATGTAATATCTGTGTTTCATCGTCAATGTGTATGTCCAAGGAATACATTGAACCTGCAGTGGTGTATCGGAAACTAATACTGGTCTCACAGGAAAGGATCAAAGCACAGACTGTAAGAAGTGTCACTAATCTTGTACTTAAGGCGGCATTGTGACTTTTGTATTTAATTCCGATGCGATTTCTGTGTTTCATCGTGAATGTGAAGGTCCAAGGAATACATTGAACCTGCAGTGGTGTATCGGAAACTAATACTGGTCCCACAGGAAAGGATCAAAGCACAGACTGTAAGAAGGTCTCTATTCTTGTACTTAAGGCGTTATTGTGCCTGTTGTATTTAATTCCGATGCGATTTCTGTGTTTCATCGTCAATGTGAGGGTCAATGGAATACATTGAACCTGCAGTGTTGTATGGGAAACTAATACTGGTCTCACAGGAAAGGATCAAAGCACAGACTGTAAGAAGAGTCTCTATTCTTGTACTTAAAGCTGCATTGTGCCTTTTGTATTTAAATCCGATGCGATTTGTGTGTTTCATCGTCAATGTTTACGTCCAAGGAATACATTGAAAATGCAGTGGTGTATCGGAAACTAATACTGGTCTCACAGGGAATGCTCAAAGCACCGACTGTAAAAAGGGTCTCTATTATTGTACTTAAGGTGGCATTGTGCCTTTTGTATTTAATTCCGATGTGATTTCTGTGTTTCATCGTCAATGTGAAGGTCCAAGTAATTCATTCAACCTGCAGTGGTGTATCGGTAACTAATACTGGTCGCACAGGGAATGCTCAAAGCACCAACTGTAAGAAGAGTCTCTATTCTTGTACTTCACGCGGCATTGTGCCTTTTGTATTTAATTCCGATGTAATCCCAGTGTTTCAACGTCAATGTGTATGTCCAAGGAATACATTGAACCTGCAGTGGTGTAATGGAAACTAATACTGTTCTCACAGGGAATGCTCAAAGCACCGACTGCAAGAAGTGTCTCTATTCTTGTACTTAAGGCGGCATTTTGCCTTTTATATTTAATTCCGATGAGATTTCTGTGTTTCATCGTCAATGTGAAGGTCCAAGGAATACATCGAATCTGCAGTGGTGTATCGGAAACTAATACTGGTCTCACAGGGAATGCTCAAAGTACCGACTGTAAGAAGAGTCTCTATTCTTGTGCTTAAGGCGGCAATGTGAATTTTGTATTTAATTCCGATGTAATTTCAGTGTTTCATCGTCAATGTGTATGTCCAAGGAATACGTTGAACCTGCAGTGGTGTATCGGAAACTAATACTGGTCTCACAGGGAATGCTCAAAGCACCGTCAGTAAGAAGAGTCTCTATTCTTGTACTTAAGGCGGCATTGTGCCTTTTGTATTTAATTCCGATGCGGTTTCTTTGTTTTATCGTCAATGTGAAGGTCCAAGGAATACATTGAACGTGCAGTGGTGTATCGGAAACTAATACTGGTCTCACAGGGAATGCTCAAAGCACCGACTCTAAGAAGGGTCTCTATTCTTGTTCTTAAGGCGGCATTGTGCCTTTTGTATTTAATTCCGATGTAATTTCAGTGTTACATCGTCAATATTTACGTCCAAGGAATACATTTAACCTGCAGTGCTGCATCGGAAACTAATACCATTCTCACAGGGAAGGCTCAAAGAAACGACTGTAAGAAGAGTCTCTATTCTTGTACTTAAGGCGGCATTGTGCGTTATGTATTTAATTCCAATGTGATTTCTGTGTTTCATCGTCAATGTGATGGTCCAAGGAATACATTGAACCTGCAGTGGTGTATCGGAAACTAATACTGGACTCACAGGTAATGCTCAAAGCACCGACTGTAAGAAGAGTCTCTATTCTTGCACTTAAGGCGGCATTGTGCCTATTGTATTTAATTCCGATGTAATTTATGTGTTTCATCGTCAATGTGAAGATCCATGGAGTACATTGAACCAGCAGTGGTGTATCGGAAACTAATACTGGTCTCACAGGAATGGATCAAAGCACAGACTCTAAGAAGTCTGTCTCTTCTTGCACTTCAGGCGGCATTGTGCCTTTTGTATTTAATTCCGATGCGATTTGTGTGTTTCATCGTCACTGTTTACGTCCAAGGAATACATTGAACCTGCATTGGTGTATCGCAAAATAATACTGGCCTCGCAGGAAAAGAACAAAGCACCGACTGTAAGAAGAGTCTCTATGCTTGTACCTAAAGCGGCATTGTGCCTTTTGTATTTAATTCCGATGCGATATCTGTGTTTCATCGTCAATGTGAAAGTCAAAGGAATATATTGAACCTGCAGTGGTGTATGGGAAACTAATACTGGTCTCACAGGAAAGGATCATGGCAGAGGTGCAAGAAGTCTCACTCTTCTTGCACTTAAGGCGGCATGGTGCCTTTTTTATTTATTTCCAGTGTAATTTCAGTGTTTCATAGTCAATGTGTAAGTCCAAGAAATAAATTGAACCTGCAGTGGTGTATCGGAAACTAATACTGGTCTCACAGGGAATGCTCAAAGCACCGACTGTAAGAAGAGTCTCTATTCTTGTACTTAAGACGGCATTGTGCCTTTTGTATTTAATTCCGATGCGATTTCTGTGTTTCATCGTCAATGTGAAGGTCCAAGTAATACATTGAACCTGCAGTGGTGTATCGGAAACTAATACTTGTCGCACAGGGAATGCTCAAAGCACCGACTGTAAGAAGAGTCTCTATTCTTGTACTTCAGATGGCATTGTGCCTTTTGTATTTAATTCCGATGTAATCTCAGAGTTTCATTGTCAATGTGAATGTCCAAGGAATACATTGAACCTGCAGTGGTGTATTGCAAACTAATACTGGTCTCACAGGGAATGCTCAAAGCACCGACTGTAAGAAGTGTCTCTATTCTTGTACTTAAGGCGGCATTGGGCCTTTCAAATTTAATTACGATGAGATTTCTGTGTTTCATCGTCAATGTGAACGTCCAAGGAATACATTGAACCTGCAGTGGTGTATCGGAAACTAATACTTGTCGCACAGGGAATGCTCAAAACACCGACTGTAAGAAGAGTCTCTATCCTTGTACTTCAGACGGCATTGTGCCTTTTGTATTTAATTCCGATGTAATCTCAGACTTTCATCGTCAATGTGTATGTCCAAGGAATACATTGAATTTGCAGTGGTGTATTGCAAACTAAAACTGGTCTCACAGGGAATGCTCAAAGCACCGACTGTAAGAAGTGTCTCTTTCTTGTACTTAAGGCGGCATTGTGCCTTTTAAATTTAATTCCGATGACATTTCTGTGTTTCATCGTCAATGTGTAGGTCCAAGGAATACATTGAACCTGCAGTGGTCTATCGGAAACTAATACTGGCTCACAGGGAATGCTAAAGGCACCGACTGTAAGAGGAGTCTCTATTCTTGTACTTAAGGCGGCATTGTGCCTTTTGTATGTAAATGCGATGCGATTTCTTTGTTTTATCGTCAATGTGAAGGTCCAAGGAATACATTGAACCTGCAGTGCTGTATCGGAAACTAATACTGGTCTCACAGGGAATGCTCAAAGCACCGACTGTAAGAAGAGTCTACATTCTTGTACTTAAGGCGGCATTGTGCCTTTTGTATTTAATTCCGATTTAATTTATGTGTTTCATCGTCAATATGTATGTCCAAGGAATACATTGACCCTGCAGTGGTGTATCGGAAACTAATACTGGTCTCACAGGGAATGCTCAAAGCACCGACTGTAAAAAGGGTCTATATTAATGTACTTAAGGTGGCATTGTGCCTTTCGTATTTAATTCCGATGTGATTTCTGTGTTTCATCGTCAATGTGAAGGTCCAAGTAATACATTGAACCTGCAGTGGTGTATCGGTAACTAATACTGGTCGCACAGGGAGTGCTCAAAGCACCATCTGTAAGAAGAGTCTCTATTCTTGTACTTCAGGCGGCATTGTGCCTTTTGTATTTAATTCCGATGTAATCCCAGTGTTTCAACGTCAATGTGTATGTCCAAGGAATACATTGAACCTGCAGTGGTGTAATGGAAACTAATACTGTTCTCACAGGGAATGCTCAAAGCACCGACTGCAAGAAGTGTCTCTATTCTTGTACTTAAGGCGGCATTTTGCCTTTTATATTTAATTCCGATGAGATTTCTGTGTTTCATCGTCAATGTGAAGGTCCAAGGAATACATCGAATCTGCAGTGGTGTATCGGAAACTAATACTGGTCTCACAGGGAATGCTCAAAGTACCGACTGTAAGAAGAGTCTCTATTCTTGTGCTTAAGGCGGCATTGTGAATTTTGTATTTAATTCCGATGTAATTTATGTGTTTCATCGTCAATGTGTATGTCCAAGGAATACATTGAACCTGCAGTGGTGTATCGGAAACTAATACTGGTCTCACAGGGAATGCTCAAAGCACCGACAGTAAGAAGAGTCTCTATTCTTGTACTTAAGGCGGCATTGTGCCTTTTGTATTTAAATCCGATGAGGTTTCTTTGTTTTATCGTCAATGTGAATGTCCAAGGAATACATTGAACGTGCAGTGGTGTATCGGAAACTAATACTGGTCTCACAGGGATTGCTCAAAGCACCGACTCTAAGAAGGGTCTCTAGTCTTGTTCTTAAGGCGGCATTGTGGCTTTTGTATTTAAATCCGATGTAATTTCAGTGTTACATTGTCAATATTTACGTCCAAGGAATACATTGAACCTGCAGTGCTGTATCGGAAACTAATACTATTCTCACAGGGAAGGCTCAAAGAAACGACTGTAAGAAGAGTCTCTATTCTTGTACTTAAGGCGGCATTGTGCGTTATGTATTTAATTCCAATGTGATTTCTGTGTTTCATCGTCAATGTGATGGTCCAAGGAATACATTGAACCTGCAGTGGTGTATCGGAAACTAATACTGGTCTCACATAGAATGCTCAAAGCACCGACTGTAAGAAGAATCTCTATTCTTGTACTTAAGGCGGCACTGTGCCTTCTGCATTTAATTCCGATGTGATTTCTGTGTTTCATCGTCAATGTGAAGATCCATGGAGTACATTGAACCAGCAGTGGTGTATCGGAAACTAATACTGGTCTCACAGGAAAGGATCAAAGCACAGACTCTAAGAAATCTCTCTCTTCTTGCACTTCAGGCGGCATTGTGCCTTTTGTATTTAATTCCGATGCGATTTTTGTGTTTCATCGTCAATGTTTACGTCCAAGGAATACATTGAATCTGCAGTGGTGTTTCGGAAATTAATACTGCCCTCGCAGGAAAGGATCAAAGCGCCGACTGTAAGAAGAGTCTCTATTCTTGTACCTAAGGCGGCATTGTGCCTTTTGAATTTAATTCCGATGCGATTTCTATGTTTCATCGTCAATGTGAAAGTTAAAGGAATATATTGAACCTGCAGTGGTGTATCGGAAACTAATACTGGTCTCACAGGAAAGGATTAAAGCACAGACTGTAAGAAGAGTCTCTACTCTTGTTCATAAGGAGGCATTGCGCCTTTTGTATTAAATTCCGATGCGATTTCAGTGTTTCATCGTCAATGTGAAGATCAAAGGAATACATTGAACCAGCAGTAGTGTATGGGATACTAATACTGGTCTCACAGGAAAGGATCATGGCACAGGCTCTAAGAAGTCTCACTCTTCTTGCACTCAAGGCGGCATGGTGCCTTTTTTATTTATTTCCAATGTAATTTCAGTGTTTCATAGACAATGTGTATGTCCAAGAAATAAATTGAACCTGCAGTGGTGTATCGGAAACTAATACTGGTCGCACAGGGAATGCTCAAAGCACCGACTGTAAGAAGAATCTCTATGCTTGTACTTAAGACGGCATTGTGCCTTTTGTATTTAATTCCGATGCGATTTCTGTGTTTCATCGTCAATGTGAAGGTCCAAGTAATACATTGAACCTGCAGTGGTGTATTGGAAACTAATACTGGTCGCACAGGGAATCCTCAAAGCACCGACTGTAAGAAGAGTCTCTGTTCTTGTACTTCAGATGGCATTGTGCCTTTTGTATTTAATTCCGATGTAATCTCAGAGTTTCATTGTCAATGTGAATGTCCAAGGAATACATTGAACCTGCAGTGGTGTATTGCAAACTAATACTGGTCTCACAGGGAATGCTCAAAGCACCGACTGTAAGAAGTGTCTCTATTCTTGTACCTAAGGCGGCATTGGGCCTTTCAAATCTAATTCCGATGAGATTTCTTTTCTTCATCGTCAATGTGAAGGTCCAAGGAATACATTGAACCTGCAGTGGTGTATCGGAAACTAATACTTGTCGCACAGGGAATGCTCTAAAAAAACCGACTGTAAGAAGAGTCTCAATTCTTGTACTTCAGACGGCATTGTGCCTTTTGTATTTAATTCCGATGTAATCTCAGACTTTCATCGTCAATGTGTATGTCCAGGGAATACATTGAATTTGCAGTGGTGTATTGCAAACTAATACTGGTCTCACAGGAAATGCTCAAAGCACCGACTGTAAGAAGTGTCTCTATTCTTGTACTTAAGGCGGCATTGTGCCTTTTAAATTTAATTCCGATGAGATTTCTGTGTTTCATCGTCAATGTGTAGGTCCAAGGAATACATTGAACCTGCAGTGGTCTATCGGAAACTAATACTGGCTCACAGGGAATGCTCAAAGCACCGACTGTAAGATAAGTCTCTATTCTTGTACTTAAGGCGGCATTGTGCCTTTTGTATGTAAATGCGATGCGATTTCCTTGTTTTATCGTCAATGTGAAGGTCCAAGGAATACATTGAACCTGCAGTACTGTATCGGAAACTAATACTGGTCTCACAGGGAATGCTCAAAGCACCGACTGTAAGAAGAGTCTACATTCTTGTACTTAAGGCGGCATTGTGCCTTTTGTATTTAATTCCGATTTAATTTATGTGTTTCATCGTCAATATGTATGTCCAAGGAATACATTGACCCTGCAGTGGTGTATCTGAAACTAATACTGGTCTCACAGGGAATGCTCAAAGCACCGACTGTAAAAAGGGTCTCTATTCTTGTACTTAAGGTGGCATTGTGCCTTTTGTATTTAATTCCGATGTGATTTCTGTGTTTCATCGTCAATGTGAAGGTCCAAGTAATACATTGAACCTGCAGTGGTGTGTCGGTAACTAATACTGGTCGCACAGGGAATGCTCAAAGCACCAACTGTAAGAAGAGTCTCTATTCTTGTACTTCAGGCGGCATTGTGCCTTTTGTATTTAATTCCGATGTAATCCCAGTGTTTCAACGTCAATGTGTATGTCCAAGGAATACATTGAACCTGCAGTGGTGTAATGGAAACTAATACTGATCTCACAGGGAATGCTCAAAGCACCGACTGCAAGAAGTGTCTCTATTCTTGTACTTAAGGCGGCTTTTTGTCTTTTATATTTAATTCCGATGAGATTTCTGTGTTTCATCGTCAATGTGAAGGTCCAAGGAATACATCGAATCTGCAGTGGTGTATCGGAAACTAATACTGGTCTCACAGGGAATGCTCAAAGTACCGACTGTAAGAAGAGTCTCTATTCTTGTGCTTAAGGCGGCATTGTGAATTTTGTATTTAATTCCGATGTAATTTATGTGTTTCATCGTCAATGTGTATGTCCAAGGAATACATTGAACCAGCAGAGGTGTATCGGAAACTAATACTGGTCTCACAGGGAATGCTCAAAGCACCGACCGACAGTAAGAAGAGTCTCTATTCTTGTACTTAAGGCGGCATTGTGCCTTTTGTATTTAATTCCGATGCGGTTTCTTTGTTTTATCGTCAATGTGAAGGTCCAAGGAATACATTAAACGTGCAGTGGTGTATCGGAAACTAATACTGGTCTCACAGGGAATGCTCAAAGCACCGACTGTAAGAAGAATCTCTATTCTTGTACTTAAGGCGGCATTGTGCCTTTAGCTTTAATTCCGATGTGATTTATGTGTTTCATCGTCAATGTGAAGATCCATGGAGTACATTGAACCAGCAGTGGTGTATCGGAAACTAATACTGGTCTCACAGGAAAGGATCAAAGCACAGACTGTAAGAAGAGTGTCTACTCTTGTACATAAGGAGGCATTGTGCCTTTTGTATTAAATTCCGATGCGATTTCTGTGTTTCATCGTCAATGTGAAGATCAATGGAATACATTGAACCAGCAGTAGTGTATGGGAAACTAATACTGGTCTCACAGGAAAGGATCATGGCACAGGCTCTAAGAAGTCTCACTCTTCTTGCACTCAAGGCGGCATGGTGCCTTTTTTATTTATTTCCGATGTAATTTCAGTGTTTCATAGACAATGTGTATGTCCAAGAAATAAATTGAACCTGCAGTGGTGTATCGGAAACTAATACTGGTCGCACAGGGAATGCTCAAAGCACCGAATGTAAGAAGAATCTCTATGCTTGTACTTAAGGCGGCATTGTGCCTTTTGTATTTAATTCCGATGCGATTTCTGTGTTTCATCGTCAATGTGAATGTCCAAGTAATACATTGAACCTGCAGTGGTGTATTGGAAACAAATACTGGTCGCACAGGAAATCCTCAAAGCACCGACTGTAAGAATAGTCTCTATTCTTGTACTTCAGGTGGCATTTTGCCTTTTGTATTTAATTCCGATGTAATCTCAGTGTTTCATCGTCAATGTGTATGTCCAAGGAATACATTGAACCTGCAGTGGTGTATCGGAAACTAATACTGGTCTCACAGGGAATGCTCAAAGCACCGACTGTAAGAAGAGTCTCTATTCTTATACTTAAGGCGGCATTGTGCCTTTTGTATTTAATTCCGATGCGATTTCTGTTGTTCATCGTCAATGTCAAGGTCCAAGGAATACATTGAACCCACAGTGGTGTATCGGAAACTAATACTGGTCTCACAGGGAATGCTCAAAGCACCGACTGTAAGAAGAGTCTCTATTCTTGTACATAAGGCATCATTGTGCATTTTGTATTCAATTCAGACGCGATTTCTGTGTTTCATCGTCAATGTGATGGTCCAAGGAATACATTGAATCTGCAGTGGTGTATCGGAAACTAATACTGGTCTCACAGGGAATGCTCAAAGCACCGACTGTAAGAAGAGTCTCTATTCTTGTACTTAAGGCGGCATTGTGCCTTTTGTATTTAAATCCGATGTAATCTCAGTGTTTCATCGTCAATGTGTATGTCCAAGGAATACACTGAACCTGCAGTGGTGTATCGGAAAGTAATACTGGTCTCACAGGAAAGGATTAAAGCACAGACTGTAAGAAGAGTCTCTACTCTTGTTCATAAGGAGGCATTGCGCCTTTTGTATTAAATTCCGATGCGATTTCAGTGTTTCATCGTCAATGTGAAGATCAAAGGAATACATTGAACCAGCAGTAGTGTATGGGATACTAATACTGGTCTCACAGGAAAGGATCATGGCACAGGCTCTAAGAAGTCTCACTCTTCTTGCACTCAAGGCGGCATGGTGCCTTTTTTATTTATTTCCGATGTAATTTCAGTGTTTCATAGACAATGTGTATGTCCAAGAAATAAATTGAACCTGCAGTGGTGTATCGGAAACTAATACTGGTCTCACAGGGAATGCTCAAAGTACCGACTGTAAGAAGAGTCTCTATTCTTGTGCTTAAGGCGGCATTGTGAATTTTGTATTTAATTCCGATGTAATTTATGTGTTTCATCGTCAATGTGTATGTCCAAGGAATACATTGAACCAGCAGAGGTGTATCGGAAACTAATACTGGTCTCACAGGGAATGCTCAAAGCACCGACAGTAAGAAGAGTCTCTATTCTTGCACTTAAGGCGGCATTGTGCCTTTTGTATTTAATTCCGATGCGGTTTCTTTGTTTTATCGTCAATGTGAAGGTCCAAGGAATACATTAAACGTGCAGTGGTGTATCGGAAACTAATACTGGTCTCACAGGGAATGCTCAAAGAAAAGACTGTAAGAAGAGTCTCTATTCTTGTACTTAAGGCGGCATTGTGCGTTATGTATTTAATTCCAGTGTGATTTCTGTGTTTCATCGTCAATGTGATGGTCCAAGGAATACAATGAACCTGCAGTGGTGTATCGGAAACTAATACTGGTCTCACAGAGAATGCTCAAAGCACCGACTGTAAGAAGAATCTCTATTCTTGTACTTAAGGCGGCATTGTGCCTTTTGCTTTAATTCCGATGTGATTTATGTGTTTCATCGTCAATGTGAAGATCCATGGAGTACATTGAACCAGCAGTGGTGTATCGGAAACTAATACTGGTCTCACAGGAAAGGATCAAAGCACAGACTGTAAGAAGAGTGTCTACTCTTGTACATAAGGAGGCATTGTGCCTTTTGTATTAAATTCCGATGCGATTTCTGTGTTTCATCGTCAATGTGAAGATCAATGGAATACATTGAACCAGCAGTAGTGTATGGGAAACTAATACTGGTCTCACAGGAAAGGATCATGGCACAGGCTCTAAGAAGTCTCACTCTTCTTGCACTCAAGGCGGCATGGTGCCTTTTTTATTTATTTCCGATGTAATTTCAGTGTTTCATAGACAATGTGTATGTCCAAGAAATAAATTGAACCTGCAGTGGTGTATCGGAAACTAATACTGGTCGCACAGGGAATGCTCAAAGCACCGACTGTAAGAAGAATCTCTATGCTTGTACTTAAGGCGGCATTGTGCCTTTTGTATTTAATTCCGATGCGATTTCTGTGTTTCATCGTCAATGTGAATGTCCAAGTAATACATTGAACCTGCAGTGGTGTATTGGAAACAAATACTGGTCGCACAGGGAATCCTCAAAGCACCGACTGTAAGAAGAGTCTCTATTCTTGTACTTCAGGTGGCATTTTGCCTTTTGTATTTAAATCCGATGTAATCTCAGTGTTTCATCGTCAATGTGTATGTCCAAGGAATACATTGAACCTGCAGTGGTGTATCGGAAACTAATACTGGTCTCACAGGGAATGCTCAAAGCACCGACTGTAAGAAGAGTCTCTATTCTTATACTTAAGGCGGCATTGTGCCTTTTGTATTTAATTCCGATGCGATTTCTGTGTTTCATCGTCAATGTCAAGGTCCAAGGAATACATTGAACCCACAGTGGTGTATCGGAAACTAATACTGGTCTCACAGGGAATGCTCAAAGCACCGACTGTAAGAAGAGTCTCTATTCTTGTACATAAGGCATCATTGTGCATTTTGTATTCAATTCAGACGCGATTTCTGTGTTTCATCGTCAATGTGATGGTCCAAGGAATACATTGAATCTGCAGTGGTGTATCGGAAACTAATACTGGTCTCACAGGGAATGCTCAAAGCACCGACTGTAAGAAGAGTCTCTATTCTTGTACTTAAGGCGGCATTGTGCCTTTTGTATTTAAATCCGATGTAATCTCAGTGTTTCATCGTCAATGTGTATGTCCAAGGAATACACTGAACCTGCAGTGGTGTATCGGAAAGTAATACTGGTCTCACAGGAAAGGATCAAAGCACAGACTGTAAGAAGTCTCACTCATCTTGCACATAAGGCGGCATTGTGGCATTTGTATTCATTTCCGATGTAATATCAGTGTTTCATCGTCAATGTGTATGTCCAAGGAATACATTGAACCTGCAGTGGTGTATCGGAAACTAATACTGGTCTCACAGGAAAGGATCAAAGCACAGACTGTAAGAAGTGTCACTAATCTTGTACTTAAGGCGGCATTGTGACTTTTGTATTTAATTCCGATGCGATTTCTGTGTTTCGTCGTGAATGTGAAGGTCCAAGGAATACATTGAACCTGCAGTGGTGTATCGGAAACTAATACTGGTCCCACAGGAAAGGATCAAAGCACAGACTGTAAGAAGGGTCTCTATTCTTGTACTTAAGGCGTTATTGTGCCTGTTGTATTTAATTCCGATGCGATTTCTGTGTTTCATCGTCAATGTGAGGGTCAATGGAATACATTGAACCTGCAGTGTTGTATCGGAAACTAATACTGGTCTCACAGGAAAGGATCAAAGCACAGACTGTAAGAAGAGTCTCTATTCTTGTACTTAAAGCTGCATTGTGCCTTTTGTATTTAAATCCGATGCGATTTGTGTGTTTCATCGTCAATGTTTACGTCCAAGGAATACATTGAAAATGCAGTGGTGTATCGGAGACTAATACTTTTCTCACAGGAAAGGATCAAAGCACCGACTGTAAGAAGAGTCTCTATTCTTCTACCTAAGGCGGCTCGGTGCCATTTGTATTTACTTCCGATGCGATTTCTGTGTTTCATCGACAATGTGATGGTCAAACGAATACACGGAACCTGCAGCGGTGTATCGGAAACTAATACTGGTCTCACAGGAAGGGATCAAATCACAGACTGTAAGAAGAGTCTCTATTCTTGTACTTAAGGCGGCATTGTAATTTTTGTATTTTATTCCGATGCGATTTCTGTGTTTCATCGTCAATGTAAAGGTCAAAGGAATACATTGAACCTGCAGAGGTGTATCGGAAACTAATACTGGTCTCACAGGAAAGGATCAAAACACAGACTGTAAGAAGAGTCTCAATTCCTGTACTTATGGCGGCATTGTGTCTTTTGTATTTAATTCCGATGCGATTTCTGTGATTCATCGTCAATGTGAAGGTCCAAGGAATACACTGAACCTGCAGTGGTGTATCGGAAACTAATACTGGTCTCACGGGGAATGCTCAAATAACCGACTGTAGGAAGAGTCTCTATTCTTGTACTTAAGGCGGCATTGTGCCTTTTGTGTTAAATTCCGATACGACTTCTGTGTTTCATCGTCAATGTGAAGTTCAAAGGAATACATTGAACCTGCAGTGGTGTATCGGAAACTAATACTGGTCTCACAGGAAAGGTTCAAAGCACAAACTCTAAGAAGTCTCACTCTTCTTGCATTTAAGGCGGCATTGTGCCTTTTTTATTTACTTCCGATGTAATTTCAGTGTTTCATCGTCAATGTGTATGTCCACGAAATACATTGAACCTGCAGTGGTGTATCGGAAACTAATACTGGTCTCACAGGGAATGCTCAAAGCACCGACTATAAGAAGAATCTCTATGCTTGTACTTATGGCGGCATTGTGCCTCTTGTATTTAATTCCAATGGTATTTCAGTGTTTCATCGTCAATATGAAGGTCCAAGGAATACATTGAACCTGCAATGGTGTATCGGAAACAAATACTGGTCTCACAGGGAATGCTCAAAGCACCGACAGTAAGAAGAGTCTCTATTCTTGTACTTAAGGCGGCATTGTGCCTTTTGTATCTCATTCCGATGCGATTTCTGTGTTTCATCGTCAATGTGAAGGTCCAAGTAATACATTGAACCTGCAGTGGTGTATCGGAAACTAATACTGGGCTCACAGGAAAGGATAAAGCACAGACTCTAAGAAGGCTCACTCTTCTTGCACTTAAGGAGGCTTTGTGCCTTTTGTATTTAATTCCGATGTAATTTCTGTGTTTCATCGCCAATGTGAAGGTCCAAGGAATACATTGAGCCTGCAGTGGTGTATCGGTAACTAATACTGGTCTCACAGGGAGTGTTCAAGTCACAGACTGTAAAAAGAGTCTCTTTTCTTGAACTTAAGGCGGCGTTGTTCCTTTTGTTTTTAATTCCGATGCGATTTCTGTGTTTCATCGTCAATGTGAAGGTCCAAGGAATGCATTGAACCTGCAGTAGTGTATCGGAAACTAATACTGGTCTCACAGAAAAGGATCAAACACAGACTATATGAAGTCTCACTCTTCTTACACTTATGGCGGCATAGTGCCTTTTGTATTTAATTCCGATGTGAATACAATGTTTCATCGTCAATGTGTATGTCCAAGGAATACATTGAGCCTGCAGTGGTATATCGGTAACTAATACTGGTCTCACAGGGAGTGTTCAAGTCACAGACTGTAAAAAGAGTCTCTATTCTTGAACTTAAGGCGGCGTTGTTCCTTTTGTTTCTAATTCCGATGCGATTTCTGTGTTTCATCGTCAATGTGAAGGTCCAAGGAATGCATTGAACCTGCAGTAGTGTATCGGAAACTAATACTGGTCTCACAGGAAAGGATCAAAGCCCAGACTCTAAGAAGCCTCATTCCTCTTGCACTTAAGGCGGCATTGTGCCTTTTGTATTTAACTCCGATATAAATTCAGTGTTTCATCGACAATGTGAATGTCCAAGGAATACATTGAACCTGCAGTGGTGTATCGGAAACTAATACTGGTCTCACAGGAGAGGATCAAAGCACAGACTGTAAGAAGAGTCAATATTTTTGCACTTAAGGTGGCATTGTGCCTTTTGTATTTAATTCCGATGCGAAATCTGTGTTTCATCTTCAATGTGAAGGTCAACGGAATACATTGAACCTGCAGTGGTGTATCGGAAACTAATACTGGTCTCACAGGTAATGATCAAAGCACAGACTGTAAGATGAGTCTCCATTCTTCTACTTAAGGTGGCATTGTGCCTTTTGTATTTAATTCCGATGCGATTTCTGTGTTCATCGTCAATGTGAATGTCGAAGGAATACATTGAACCTGCAGTGGTGTATCGGAAACTAATACTGGTTCACAGGGAATGCTCAAAGCACCGACTGTAAGAAGAGTCTCTATTCTTGTACTTAATGCGGCATTGTGCCTTTTGTATTTAATTCCGATGCGATTTCTGTGTTTCATGTCAATGTGAAGGTCCGAGGAATACATTGAACCTGCAGTCGTGTATCGTAAAATGATACTGGTCTCACAGGAAAGGATCAAAGCCCAGACTCTAAGAAGCCTCATTCCTCTTGCACTTAATTCGGCATTGTGCCTTTTGTATTTAATTCCGATGTAATTTCAGTATTTCATCGACAATGTGTATGTCCAAGGAATACATTGAACCTGCGGTGGTGTATCGGAAACTAATACTGGTCTCACAGGGAATGCTCAAAGCACCGACTGTAAGAAGGGTCTCTTGTCTTGTACTGAAGTCGGCATTGTGCCTTTTGTATTTAATTCCGAAGCGATTTCTGTGTTTCATCGTCAATGTGAAGGTCTAAGGAATACATTGAACCTGCAGTGGTGTATCGGAAACTAATACTGGTCTCACAGGAAAGGATCAAAGCCCAGACTCTAAGAAGCCTCATTCCTCTCGCACTTAAGGCGGCATTTGGCCTTTTGTATTTAATTCCGATGTAACTTCAGTGTTTCATTGACAATGTGTATGTCCAAGGAATACATTGAACCTGCAGTGGTGTATCGGAAACTAATAATGGTCTCACAGGAAAGGATCAAAGCACAGACAGCAAGAAGTGTCTCTATTCTTGTACTTAAGGCGGCATTGTGCCTTTTGTATTTAATTCCGATTCGATATCTGTGTTTCATCGTGAATGTGAAGGTCCAAGGAATTCATTGAATCTGCAGTGGCGTATCAGAAACTAATACTGGTCTCACAGGAAAGGATCAAAGCACAGACTGTAAGAAGAGTCTCTATTCTTGTACTTAAGGCGGCGTTGTGCCTTTTGTATTTAATTCCGATGAGATTTCTGTGGTTCATCGTCAATGTGAGGGTCAATGGAATACATTGAACCTGCAGTGGTGTATCGGAAACTAATACTGGTCTCACAATAAAGGATCAAAGCACAGACTGTAAGAAGAGTGTGTATTCTTGTACTTAAGGCGGCATTGTGGCTTTTGTATTTAATTCCGATCCGATGTCTGTGTTTCATCGTCAATATGAAGGTCAAAGGGCTTCATTGAACCTGAAGTGGTGTATCGGAAACTAATACTGGTCTCACAGGAAAGAATCAAACCACATACTGTAAGAAGAGTCTCTATTCATGTTCGTAAGGCGGCATTGTGCCTTTTCTATTTAATTCCGATGCGATTTGTGTGTTTCATCGTCAATGTTTACGTCCAAGGAATACATTGAACCTGCATTGGTGTATCGGAAACTAATACTGGTCTCACAGGAAAGGATCAAAGCACAGACTGTAAGAAGAGTGTCTATTCTTGTGCTTAAGGCGGCATTGTGCCTTTTGTATCTAATTCCGATCCGATTTCTGTGTTTCATCGTCAATGTGAAGGTCAAAGGACTACATTGAACCTGCAGTGGTGTATCGGAAACTAATACTGGTCTCACAGGAAAGGATCATAGCACAGTTTCTAAGAAGTCTCACTCTTCTCGCACTTAAGGAGGCATGCTGCCTTTTTTATTAAATTGCGATGTAATTTCAGTGTTTCATCGTCAAAGTGAATGTCCAAGAAATACATTGAACCTGCACTGGTGTATCGGAAACTAATACTGGTCTCACAGGGAATGCTCAAAGCACCGACTGTATGAAGAATATCTATGCTTGTACTTAAGGCGGCATTGTGCCTTTTGTATTTAATTCCGATGCGATTTCTGTGTTTCATCGTGAATGTCAAGGTCCCAGGAATACATTGAACCTGCAGTGGTGTATCGGAAACTAATACTGGTCTCACAGGGAAGGATCAAAGCACAGACTGTTAGAAGAGTAACTATTCTTGTACTTATGGCGGCATTGAGCCGTTTGTATTTAATTCCGAAGCGATTTCTGTGTTTCATCGTCAATGTGAGGGTCAATGGAATACATTGAACCTGCAGTGGTGTATCGGAAACTAATACTGGTCACACAGGAAAGGTTCAAAGCACAGACTGTAAGAAGAGTCTCTATTCTTGTACTTAAGGCGGCATTGGGCCTTTTGTATTTAATTCCGATCCGATTTCTGTGTTTCTTCGTCAATGTGAAGGTCAAAGGACTACATTGGACCTGTAGTGGTGTATCGGGCACTAATACTCGTCTCACAGGAAAGGATCATAGCACAGACTCTAAGTAGTCTCACTCTTCTCGCACTTAAGGAGGCATGGTGCCTTTTTTATTAAATTCCGATGTAATTTCTGTGTTTCATCCTAAATGTGAAGGTCCAAGGAATACATTGAACCTGCAGTGGTGTATTGGAAACTAATACTGGTCTCACAGGGAATGCTCAAAACACCGACTGTAAGAAGAGTCTCTATTCTTGTACTTAAGGCCGCATTGTGCCTTTTGTATTTAATTCCGATGCGATTTCTGTGTTTTATCTTCAATTTGAAGGTCCAAGGATTACCTTGAACCTGCAGTAGTGTATCGGAAACTAATACTGGTCTCACAGGGAATGCTCAAAGCACCGACTGTAAGAAGAGTCTCTATTCTTGAACTTAACGCGGCATTGTGCCTTTTGTATTTAATTCGGATGCGATGTCTGTGTTTCATCGTAAATGTGAAGGTCCAAGGAATACATTGAACCAGCAGTCGTATATTGGAAACTAATACTGGTCTCACAGGGAATGCTCAAACACCGACTGTAAGAAGAGTCTCTATTCTTGTACTTAACGCGGCATTGTGCGTTTTGTATTTAATTCCCATGTAATTTCAGTGTTTCATCGTCAATGTTTACGTCCAAGGAAGACATTGAACCTGCAGTGGTGTATTGGAAACTAGTACTGGTCTCACAGGGAATGCTCAAAGCACCAACTGTAAGAAGGGTCTCTATTCTTGTACTTAAGGCGGCATTGTGCCTTTTAAATTTAATTCCGATTAGATTTCTGTGTTTCATCGTCAATGTGTAGGACCAAGGAATACATTGAACCTGCAGTGGGGTATCGGAAACTAATACTGGTCTCAAAGGTACTTCTCAAAGCACCGACTGTAAGAAGAGTCTCTATTCTTGTACTTACGGCGGCATTGTGCCTTTTGTATTTAATTCCGATGTAATTTATGTGTTTCATCGTCAATGTGTATGTCCAGGGAATACATTGAACCTGCAGTGGTGTATCGGAAGAAAACACTGGT
Source organism: Schistocerca americana (assembly GCF_021461395.2). NCBI lineage: Eukaryota > Metazoa > Arthropoda > Insecta > Orthoptera > Acrididae > Schistocerca > Schistocerca americana. The sequence continues at coordinate 727,000,360 of NC_060123.1, read as the reverse complement.
CTCACAGGACAGGATCAAAGCACAGACTCTAAGAAGCCTCACTCTTCTTGCATTTAAAGCGGCATTGTGCCTTTTGCATTTAATTCCGATGCCATTTCAGTGTTTCATCGTCAATGTGTATGTCCAAGGAATACATTGAACCTGCAGTGGTGTATTGGAAACTAATACTGGTCTCACAGGGAATGCTCAAAGCACCGACTGTAAGAAGAGTCTCTATTCTTGTACTTAAGGCGGCATTGTGCCTTTTGTATTTAATTCCGATGCGATTTCTGTGTTTCATCTTCAATGTTATGGTCGAAGGAATACATTGAACCTACAGTGGTGTATCGGAAATTTTATACTGGTCTCACAGGGAATGCTCAAAGCAACGACTGTAAGAAGAGTCTATATTCTTGTACTTAAGGCGGCATTGTGCCTTTTGTATTCATTTCCGATGCATTTTCTGTTTTTCAATGTCAATGTGAAGGTCCAAAGAATACACTGAACGTGCAGTGCTGTATCGGAAACTAATACTGGTCTCACAGGGAATGCTCAAAGCACCGACTGTAAGAAGAGTCACTATTCTTGTACTTACAGCGGCATTGTGCATTTTGTATTTAATTCCGATGTAATTTCAGTGTTTCATCGTCAATGTGAAGGTCCAAGGAATGCATTGAGTCAGCAGTAGTGTACCGGAAACTAATACTGGTCTCACAGGAAAGGATCAAAGCACAGATTCTAAGAAGTCTCACTCTTGTTGCACTTAAGGCGGCATTGTGCCTTTTGTATTTAATTCCGAGATAATTTCAGTGTTTCATCGTCAATTTTAATGTCCACAGAATACATTGAACCAGTAGTGCTGTATCAGAAACTAATACTGGTCTCACAGGGAATGCTCAAAGCACCGACTGCAAGAAGAGTCTCTATTCTTGTACTTAAGGCGGCATTGTGCATTTTGTATGTAATTGCGATGCGATTTCTGTGTTTTATGGTCAATGTGAAAGTCCAAGTAATACATTGAACCGGCAGTGGTGTATCTGAAACTAATACTGGTCTCACAGAGAATGCTCAATGCGCTGACTGTAAGAAGAGTCTATATTCTTGTACTTAAGGCGGCATTGTGACTTTTGTATTTAATTCCGTTGCGATTTCTGTGTTTCATCGTCAATGTGAAGGTCCAAGGAATACATTGAACCTGCAGTGGTGTATCGGAAACTAATACTGGTCTCACAGGGAATGCTCAAAGCACCGTCTGTAAGAAGAGTCTCTATTCTTGTACTTAAAGCGGCATTGTGTATTTTGTATTTAATTCCGATGTAATTTCAGTAATTCATCGTCAATGTGTAGGTCCAAGGAATACATTGAGTCAGCAGTAGTGTACTGGAAACTAATACTGGTCTCACAGGAAAGGATCAAAGCACAGATTCTAAGAAGTCTCGCTCTTGTTGCACTTAAGGCGGCATTGTGCCTTTTGTATTTAATTCCGAGATAATTTCTGAGTTTCATCGTCAATTTTAATGTCCACAGAATACATTGAACCTGTAGTGCTGTATCAGAAACTAATACTGGTCTCACAGGGAATGCTCAAAGCACCGACTGCAAGCAGAGTCTCTATTCTTGTACTTAAGGCGGCATTGTGCTTTTTGTATGTAATTGCGATGCGATTTCTGTGTTTCATCGTCAATGTGAAGGTCCAAGGAATACATTGAACCTGCAGTGGTGTATCAGAAACTAATACTGGTCTCACAGGGAATGCTCAAAGCACCGACTGCAAGAAGAGTCTCTATTCTTGTACTTAAGGCGGCATTGTGCTTTTTGTATGTAATTGCGATGCGATTTCTGTGTTTTATGGTCAATGTGAAAGTCCAAGTAATACATTGAACCGGCAGTGGTGTATCTGAAACTAATACTGGTCTCACAGAGAATGCTCAATGCGCTGACTGTAAGAAGAGTCTATATTCTTGTACTTAAGGCGGCATTGTGACTTTTGTATTTAATTCCGATGCGATATCTGTGTTTCATCGACAATGTGATGGTCGAAGGAATACATTTAACCTGCAGTGGTGTATCGGAAACTAATACTGGTCTCACAGGGAATGGTCAAAGCACCGACTGTAAGAAGAGTCTCTATTCTTGTACTTAAGGCGGCATTGTGCTTTTTGTATGTAATTGCGATACGATTTCTGTGTTTTATCGTCAATGTGAAGGTCCAAGGATTACATTGAACCTGCAGTGGTGTATCGGAAACTAATACTGGTCTCACAGGGAATGCTCAAAGCACCGACTGTAAGAAGAGTCTCTATTCTTGTACTTAAGGCCGCATTGTGCCTTTTGTATTTAATTCCGATGTAATTTCAGTGTTTCATCTTCAACGTGTATGTCCAAGGAATACATTGACCCTGCAGTGGTGTATCGGTGACTAATACTGGTCTCACAGAGAATGCTCAAATCACCGACTGTAAGAAGAGTCTCTATTCTTGTACTTAAGGCCGCATTGTGCCTTTTGTATTTAATTCCGATGCGATTTCTGTGTTTTATCATCAATTTGTAGGTCCACGGAATACATTGAACCTGCAGTGGTGTATCGGAGACTAATACTGGTCTCACAGGGAATGCTCAAAGCACCGACTGTAAGAAAAGTCTCTATTCTTGTACTTAAGGTGGCTTTGTGCGTTTTGTATATAATTCCGATGCGATTTCTTTGTGTTATCGTCAATGTGAAGGTCCAAGGATTACCTTGAACCTGCAGTAGTGTATCTGAAACTAATACTGGTCTCACAGGAAAGGATCAAAGCACAGACCCTAAGAAGTCTCACTCTTCTTGCACTTAAGGCGGCATTGTGCCTATTGTATTTAATTACGATGTAAATTCAGTGTTTCATCGTAAATGTGAAGGTCCAAGGAATACATTGAACCTGCAGTGGTGTATCGGAAACTAATACTGGTCTCACAGGAAAAAATCAAAGCACAGACTCTAAGAAGTCTCACTCTTCTTGCACTGAATGCGGCATTGTGTCTTTTGCATTTAATTCCGATGTAATTTCAGTGTTTCATCATCAATGTGTATGTCCAAGGAATACACTGAACCTGCAGTGGTGTATTGGAAACTAATACTGGTCTCACGGGGAATGCTCAAAACACCGACTGTAAGAAGAGTCTCTATTCTTGTACTTAAGGCCGCATTGTGCCTTTTGTATTTAATTCCGATGCGATTTCTGTGTTTTATCTTCAATTTGAAGGTCCAAGCATTACCTTGAACCAGCAGTGGTGTATCGGAAACTAATACTGGTCTCACAGGGAATGCTCAAAGCACCGACTATAAGAAGAGTCTCTATTCTTGTACTTATGGTGGCATTGTGCCTTTTGTTTTAATTCCGATGCGATTTCTGTGTTTCATCGTCAATGTGAAGGTCCAAGTAATACATTGAACCTGCAGTGGTGTATCGGAAACTAATACTTGTTGCACAGAGAATGCTCAAAGCACCGACTGTATGAAGAGTCCCTATTCTTGTACTTCAGACGGTAATGTGCCTTTTGTATTTAATTCCGATGCGATTTCTGTGTTTCATCGTAAATGTGAAGGTCCAAGGAATACATTGAACCAGCAGTGGTGTATCGGAAACTAATACTGGTCTCACAGGGAATGCTCAAATTACCGACTGTAAGAAGAGTCTCTATTCTTGTACTTAAGGCGGCATTGTGCCTTTTGTATTTAATTCCGATGGGATTTCTGTGTTTCATCGTCAATGTGAAGGTCCAATGAATACATTGAACGTGCAGTGGTCTATCGGAAACTAATACTGGCTCACAGGGAATACTCAAAGCACCGACTGTAAGAAGAGTCGCTATTCTTGAACTTAAGACGGCATTGTGGCTCTTTTATCTAATTCCGATGCGATTTCTGTGTTTCATCGTCAATGTGAAGGTCCAAGTAATACATTGAACCTGCAGTGGTGTATCGGAAACTAATACTTGTTGCACAGGGAATGCTCAAAGCACCGACTGTAAGAAGAGTCCCTATTCTTGTACTTCAGACGGCATTGTGCCTTTTGTATTTAATTCCGATGCGATTTCTGTGTTTCATCGTAAATGTGAAGGTCCAAGTAATACATTAAACCTGCAGTGGTGTATCGGAAACTAATACTTGTCGCACAGGGAATGCTCAAAGCACCGACTGTAAGAAGAGTCTCTATTCTTGTACTTCAGACGGCATTGTGCCTTTTGTATTTAATTCCGATGTAATCTCAGAGTTTCATCGTCAATGTGTATGTCCAAGGAATACATTGAACCTGCAGTGGTGTATTGCAAACTAATACTCTTCTCACAGGGAATGCTCAAAGCACCCACTGTAAGAAGTGTCTCTATTCTTGTACTTAAGGCGGCATTGTGCATTTTAAATTTAATTCCGATGAGATTTCTGTGTTTCATCGTCAATGTGAAGGTCCAAGGAATACATTGAACCTGCAGTGGTCTATCGGAAACTAGTACTGGCTCACAGGGAATGCTCAAAACACCGACTGTAAGAGGAGTCTCTATTCTTGTACTTAAGGCGGCATTGTGCCTTTTGTATGTAATTGCGATGCGATTCCTTTGTTTTATCGTCAATGTGAAGGTCCAAGGAATACATTGAACCTACAGTGGTGTATCGGAAATTGATACTGGTCTCACAGGGAATGCTCAAAGCACCGACTGTAAGAAGAGTCTCTATTCTTGTACTTAAGACGGCATTGTGCCTTTTGTATTTAATTCCGATGCGATTTCTGTGTTTCATCGTTAATGTGAAGGTCCAAGTAATACATTGAACCTGCAGTGGTGTATCGGAAACTAATACTTGTCGCACAGGGAATGCTCAAAGCACCGACTGTAAGAAGAGTCTCTATTCTTGTACTTAAGGCGGCATTGTGCCTTTTGTATTTAATTCCGATGCGATTTCTGTTTTTCATCGTCAATGTGAAGGTCCAAGGAATACATTGAACGTGCAGTGGTCTATCGGAAACTAATACTGGCTCACAGGGAATGCTCAAAGCACCGACTGTAAGAAGAGTCTCTATTCTTGTACTTAAGACGGCATTGTGCCTTTTGTATTTAATTCCGATGCGATTTCTGTGTTTCATCGTCAATGTGAAGGTCCAAGTAATACATTGAACCTGCAGTGGTGTATCGGAAACTAATACTTGTCGCACAGGGAATGCTCAAAGCACCGACTGTAAGAAGAGTCTCTATTCTTGTACTTCAGACGGCATTGTGCCTTTTGTATTTAATTCCGATGTAATCTCAGAGTTTCATTGTCACTGTGTATGTCCAAGGAATACATTGAACCTGCAGTGGTGTATTGCAAACTAATACTGGTCTCACAGGGAATGCTCAAAGCACCGACTGTAAGAAGTGTCTCTATTCTTGTACTTTAGGCGGCATTGGGCCTTTCAAATTTAATTCCGATGAGATTTCTGTGTTTCATCGTCAATGTGAAGGTCCAAGGAATACATTGAACCTTCAGTGGACTATCGGAAACTAATACTGGCTCACAGGGAATGCTCAAAGCACCGACTGTAAGAAGAGTCTCTATTCTTGTACTTAAGACGGCATTGTGCCTTTTGTATTTAATTCCGATGCGATTTCTGTGTTTCATCGTCAATGCGAAGGTCCAAGTAATACATTGAACCTGCAGTGGCGTATCGGAAACTAATACTGGTCTCACCCGGAATGCTCAAAGCACCGACTGTAAGAAGAGTCTACATTCTTGTACTTAAGGCGGCATTGTGCCTTTTGTATTTAATTCCGATGTAATTTATGTGTTTCATCGTCAATATGTATGTCCAAGGAATACACTGAACCTGCAGTGGTGTATTGGAAACTAATACTGGTCTCACAGGGAATGCTCAAAGCACCGACTGTAAGAAGAGTCTCTATTCTTGTACTTCAGACGGCATTGTGCCTTTTGTATTTAATTCCGATGTAATCTCAGAGTTTCATTGTCACTGTGTATGTCCAAGGAATACATTGAACCTGCAGTGGTGTATTGCAAACTAATACTGGCTCACAGGGAATGCTCAAAGCACCGACTGTAAGAAGAGTCTCTATTCTTGTACTTAAGACGGCATTGTGCCTTTTGTATTTAATTCCGATGCGATTTCTGTGTTTCATCGTCAATGCGAAGGTCCAAGTAATACATTGAACCTGCAGTGGCGTATCGGAAACTAATACTGGTCTCACCCGGAATGCTCAAAGCACCGACAGTAAGAAGAGTCTCTATTCTTGTACGTAAGGCCGCATTGTGCCTTTGTATTTAATTCCGATGCGATTTCTGTGTTTTTTCTTCAATTTGAAGGTCCACGGAATACATTGAACCTGCAGTGGTGTATCGGAGACTAATACTGGTCTCACAGGGAATGCTCAACGCACCGACTGTAAGAAAAGTCTCTATTCTTGTACTTAGGGTGGCATTGTGCGTTTTGTATATAATTCCGATGCGATTTCTTTGTGTTATCGTCAATGTTAAGGTCCAAGGATTACCTTGAACCTGCAGTAGTGTATCGGAAACTAATACTGGTCTCACAGGAAAGGATCAAAGCACAGACCCTAAGAAGTCTCACTCTTCTTGCACTTAAGGCGGCATTGTGCCTATTGTATTTAATTCCGATGTAAATTCAGTGTTTCACCGTAAATGTGAAGGTCCAAGGAATACATTGAACCTGCAGTGGTGTATCGGAAACTAATACTGGTTTCACAGGGAATGCTCAAAGCACCGACTGTAAGAAGAGTCTCTATTCTTGTACTTAAGGCGGCATTGTGCCTTTTGAATTTAATTCCGATGTAATTTCTGTGTTTCATCATCAATGCTAAGGTCCAAGGATTACCTTGAAAATGCAGTAGTGTATCGGAAACTAATACTGGTCTCACAGGATAAAATCAAAGCACAGACTCTAAGAAGTCTCACTCTTCTTGCACTGAAAGCGGCATTGTGTCTTTTGTATTTAATTCCGATGTAATTTCAGTGTTTCATCATCAATGTGTATGTCCAAGGAATACACTGAACCTGCAGTGGTGTATTGGAAACTAATACTGGTCTCACAGGGAATGCTCAAAACACCGACTGTAAGAAGAGTCTCTATTCTTGTACTTAAGGCGGCATTGTGCCTTTTGTATTTAATTCCGATGGGATTTCTGTGTTTCATCGTCAATGTGAAGGTCCAAGGAATACATTGAACGTGCAGTGGTCTATCGGAAACTAATACTGGCTCACAGGGAATACTCAAAGCACCGACTGAAAGAAGAGTCGCTATTCTTGAACTTAAGACGGCATTGTGGCTTTTTTATTTAATTCCGATGCGATTTCTGTGTTTCATCGTCAATGTGAAGGTCCAAGTAATACATTGAACCTGCAGTGGTGTATCGGAAACTAATACTGGTCTCACAGGGAATGCTCAAAGCACCGACTGTAAGGAGAGTCTCTATTCTTGTACTTAAGGCGGCATTGTGCCTTTTGTATTTAATTCCGATATAATCTCAGAGTTTCATCGTCAATGTATATGTCCAAGGAATACATTGAACCTGCAGTGGTGTATCGGAAACTAATACTGGTCTCACAGGGAATGCTCAAAGCACCGACTGTAAGGAGAGTCTCTATTCTTGTACTTAAGGCGGCACTGTGCCTTTTGTATTTAATTCCGATGTAATTTATGTGTTTCATCGTCAATGTGTATGTCCAAGGAATACATTGAACCTGCAGTGGTGTATCGGAAACTAATACTGGTCTCACAGGGAATGCTCAAAGCACCGACTATAAGAAGAGTCTCTATTCTTGTACTTATGGTGGTATTGTGCCTTTTGTATTAATTCCGATGCGATTTCTGTGTTTCATCGTCAATGTGAAGGTCCAAGTAATACATTGAACCTGCAGTGGTGTATCGGAAACTAATACTTGTTGCACAGGGAATGCTCAAAGCACCGACTGTAAGAAGAGTCCCTTTTCTTGTACTTCAGACGGCAATGTGCCTTTTGTATTTAATTCCGATGCGATTTCTGTGTTTCATCGTCAATGTGAAGGTCCAAGTAATACATTGAACCTGCAATGGTGTATCGGAAACTAATACTTGTCGCACAGGGAATGCTCAAAGCACCGACTGTAAGAAGAGTCTCTATTCTTGTACTTCAGACGGCATTGTGCCTTTTGTATTTAATTCCGATGTAATCTCAGAGTTTCATCGTCAATGTGTATGTCCAAGGAATACATTGAACCTGCAGTGGTGTATTGCAAACTAATACTGGTCTCACAGGGAATGCTCAAAGCACCCACTGTAAGAAGTGTCTCTATTCTTGTACTTAAGGCGGCATTGTGCCTTTTAAATTTAATTCCGATGAGATTTCTGTGTTTCATCGTCAATGTGAAGGTCCAAGGAATACATTGAACCTGCAGTGGTCTATCGGAAACTAGTACGGGCTCACAGGGAATGCTCGAAGCACCGACTGTAAGAGGAGTCTCTATTCTTGTACTTAAGGCGGCATTGTGCCTTTTGTATGTAATTGCGATGCGATTTCTTTGTTTTATCGTCAATGTGAAGGTCCAAGGAATACATTGAACCTACAGTGGTGTATCGGAAATTGATACTGGTCTCACAGGGAATGCTCAAAGCACCGACTGTAAGAAGGGTCTCTATTCTTGTACTTAAGACGGCATTGTGCCTTTTGTATTTAATTCCGATGCGATTTCTGTGTTTCATCGCCAATGTGAAGGTCCAAGTAATACATTGAACCGGCATTGGTGTATCGGAAACTAATACTTGTCGCACAGGGAATGCTCAAAGCACCGACTGTAAGAAGAGTCTCTATTCTTGTACTTAAGGCGGCATTGTGCCTTTTGTATTTAATTCCGATGCGATTTCTGTTTTTCATCGTCAATGTGAAGGTCAAGGAATACATTGAACGTGCAGTGGTCTATCGGAAACTAATACTGGCTCACAGGGAATGCTCAAAGCACCGACTGTAAGAAGAGTTTCTATTCTTGTACTTAAGACGGCATTGTGCCTTTTGTATTTAATTCCGATGCGATTTCTGTGTTTCATCGTCAATGTGAAGGTCCAAGTAATACATTGAACCTGCAGTGGTGTATCGGAAACTAATACTTGTCGCACAGGGAATGCTCAAAGCACTGACTGTAAGAAGAGTCTCTATTCTTGTACTTCAGACGGCATTGTGCCTTTTGTATTTAATTCCGATGTAATCTCAGAGTTTCATTGTCACTGTGTATGTCCAAGGAATACATTGAACCTGCAGTGGTGTATTGCAAACTAATACTGGTCTCACAGGGAATGCTCAAAGCACCGACTGTAAGAAGTGTCTCTATTCTTGTACTTTAGGCGGCATTCGGCCTTTCAAATTTAATTCCGATGAGATTTCTGTGTTTCATCGTCAATGTGAAGGTCCAAGGAATACATTGAACCTTCAGTGGACAATCGGAAACTAATACTGGCTCACAGGGAATGCTCAAAGCACCGACTGTAAGAAGAGTCTCTATTCTTGTACTTAAGACGGCATTGTGCTTTTTGTATTTAATTCCGATGCGATTTCTGAGTTTCATCGTCAATGTGAAGGTCCAAGTAATACACTGAACCTGCAGTGGTGTATCGGAAACTAATACTGGTCTCACAGGGAATGCTCAAAGCACCGACTGTAGGAAGTGTCTCTATTCTTGTACCAAAGGCGGCATTGTGCCTTTTAAATTTAATTCCTATGAGTTTTCTGTGTTTCATCGTCAATGTGTAGGTCCAAGGAATACATTGAACCTGCAGTGGTATATCGGAAACTAATACTGGCTCACAGGGAGTGCTCAAAGCACCGACTGTAAGAACAGTCTCTATTCCAGTAGTTAAGACGGCATTGTGCCTTTTGTATGTAATTGCGATGCGATTTCTTTTTTTTATCGTCAATGTGAAGGTTTAAGGAATACATTGAACCTACAGTGGTGTATCGGAAACTGATACTGGTCTCACAGGGAAAACTCAAAATACCAACTGTAAGAAGAGTCTCTATTCTTGTACTTAAGACGGCATTGTGCCTTTTGTATTTAATTCCGATGCGATTTCTGAGTTTCATCGTCAATGTGAAGGTCCAAGTAATACACTGAACCTGCAGTGGTGTATCGGAAACTAATACTGGTCACACAGGGAATGCTCAAAGCACCGACTATAAGAAGAGTCTCTATTCTTGTACTTATGGTGGTATTGTGCCTTTTGTATTAATTCCGATGCGATTTCTGTGTTTCATCGTCAATGTGAAGGTCCAAGTAATACATTGAACCTGCAGTGGTGTATCGGAAACTAATACTTGTTGCACAGGGAATGCTCAAAGCACCGACTGTAAGAAGAGTCCCTTTTCTTGTACTTCAGACGGCAATGTGCCTTTTGTATTTAATTCCGATGCGATTTCTGTGTTTCATCGTCAATGTGAAGGTCCAAGTAATACATTGAACCTGCAATGGTGTATCGGAAACTAATACTTGTCGCACAGGGAATGCTCAAAGCACCGACTGTAAGAAGAGTCTCTATTCTTGTACTTCAGACGGCATTGTGCCTTTTGTATTTAATTCCGATGTAATCTCAGAGTTTCATCGTCAATGTGTATGTCCAAGGAATACATTGAACCTGCAGTGGTGTATTGCAAACTAATACTGGTCTCACAGGGAATGCTCAAAGCACCCACTGTAAGAAGTGTCTCTATTCTTGTACTTAAGGCGGCATTGTGCCTTTTAAATTTAATTCCGATGAGATTTCTGTGTTTCATCGTCAATGTGAAGGTCCAAGGAATACATTGAACCTGCAGTGGTCTATCGGAAACTAGTACGGGCTCACAGGGAATGCTCGAAGCACCGACTGTAAGAGGAGTCTCTATTCTTGTACTTAAGGCGGCATTGTGCCTTTTGTATGTAATTGCGATGCGATTTCTTTGTTTTATCGTCAATGTGAAGGTCCAAGGAATACATTGAACCTACAGTGGTGTATCGGAAATTGATACTGGTCTCACAGGGAATGCTCAAAGCACCGACTGTAAGAAGGGTCTCTATTCTTGTACTTAAGACGGCATTGTGCCTTTTGTATTTAATTCCGATGCGATTTCTGTGTTTCATCGTCAATGTGAAGGTCCAAGTAATACATTGAACCGGCATTGGTGTATCGGAAACTAATACTTGTCGCACAGGGAATGCTCAAAGCACCGACTGTAAGAAGAGTCTCTATTCTTGTACTTAAGGCGGCATTGTGCCTTTTGTATTTAATTCCGATGCGATTTCTGTTTTTCATCGTCAATGTGAAGGTCAAGGAATACATTGAACGTGCAGTGGTCTATCGGAAACTAATACTGGCTCACAGGGAATGCTCAAAGCACCGACTGTAAGAAGAGTTTCTATTCTTGTACTTAAGACGGCATTGTGCCTTTTGTATTTAATTCCGATGCGATTTCTGTGTTTCATCGTCAATGTGAAGGTCCAAGTAATACATTGAACCTGCAGTGGTGTATCGGAAACTAATACTTGTCGCACAGGGAATGCTCAAAGCTCTGACTGTAAGAAGAGTCTCTATTCTTGTACTTCAGACGGCATTGTGCCTTTTGTATTTAATTCCGATGTAATCTCAGAGTTTCATTGTCACTGTGTATGTCCAAGGAATACATTGAACCTGCAGTGGTGTATTGCAAACTAATACTGGTCTCACAGGGAATGCTCAAAGCACCGACTGTAAGAAGTGTCTCTATTCTTGTACTTTAGGCGGCATTGGGCCTTTCAAATTTAATTCCGATGAGATTTCTGTGTTTCATCGTCAATGTGAAGGTCCAAGGAATACATTGAACCTTCAGTGGACAATCGGAAACTAATACTGGCTCACAGGGAATGCTCAAAGCACCGACTGTAAGAAGAGTCTCTATTCTTGTACTTAAGACGGCATTGTGCCTTTTGTATTTAATTCCGATGCGATTTCTGAGTTTCATCGTCAATGTGAAGGTCCAAGTAATACACTGAACCTGCAGTGGTGTATCGGAAACTAATACTGGTCTCACAGGGAATGCTCAAAGCACCGACTGTAAGAAGTGTCTCTATTCTTGTACCAAAGGCGGCATAGTGCCTTTTAAATTTAATTCCTATGAGTTTTCTGTGTTTCATCGTCAATGTGTAGGTCCAAGGAATACATTGAACCTGCAGTGGTATATCGGAAACTAATACTGGCTCACAGGGAGTGCTCAAAGCACCGTCTGTAAGAACAGTCTCTATTCCAGTAGTTAAGACGGCATTGTGCCTTTTGTATGTAATTGCGATGCGATTTCTTTTTTTTATCGTCAATGTGAAGGTCCAAGGAATACATTGAACCTACAGTGGTGTATCGGAAACTGATACTGGTCTCACAGGGAAAACTCAAAACACCAACTGTAAGAAGAGTCTCTATTCTTGTACTTAAGACGGCATTGTGCCTTTTGTATTTAGTTCCGATGCGATTTCTGAGTTTCATCGTCAATGTGAAGGTCCAAGTAATACACTGAACCTGCAGTGGTGTATCGGAAACTAATACTGGTCACACAGGGAATGCTCAAAGCGCCGACTGTAAGAAGAGTCTCTATTCTTGTACTTCAGGCGGCATTGGGCCATTTGTATTTAATTCCGATGTAATCTCAGTGTTTCATCGTCAATGTGTATGTCCAAGGAATACATTGAACCTGTAGTGGTGTATTGGAAACTAATACTGGTCTCACAGGGAATGCTCAAAGCACCGACAGTAAGAAGTGTCTCTATTCTTGTACTTACGTCGGCATTGTGCCTTTTATATTTAATTCCGATGAGATTTCTGTGTTTCATCGTCAATGTGAAGGTCCAAGGAATACATTGAACCTGCAGTGGTGTATCGGAAACTAATACTGGACTCACAGGTAATGCTCAAAGCATCGACTGTAAGAAGAGTCGCTATTCTTGCACTTAAGGCGGCATTGTGCCTATTGTATTTAATTCCGATGTAATTTATGTGTTTCATCGTCAATGTGTAAGTCCAAGAAATAAATTGAACCTGGAGTGGTGCATCGGAAACTAATACTGGTCTCACAGGGAATGCTCAAACCACCGACTGTAAGAAGAGTCTCTATTTTTGTACCTAAGGCGGCATTGTGCCTTTTGTATTTAATTCCGATGCGACATCTGTGTTTCATCGTCAATGTGAAAGTCAAAGAAATATATTGAACCTGCAGTGGTGTATGGGAAACTAATACTGGTCTCACAGGAAAGGATCATGGCAAAGGTCCAAGAAGTCTCACTCTTCTTGCACTTAAGGCTGCATGGTGCCTTTTTTATTTATTTCCAATGTAATTTCAGTGTTTCATAGTCAATGTGTATGTCCAAGAAATAAATTAAACCTGCTGTGGTGTATCGGAAACTAATACTGGTCTCACAGGGAATGCTCAAAGCACCGACTGTAAGAAGAGTCTCTATTCTTGTACTTAAGACGGCATTGTGCATTTTGTATTTAATTCCGATGCGATTTCTGTGTTTCATCGTCAATGTGAAGGTCCAAGTAATACATTGAACCTGCAGTGGTGTATCGGAAACTAATACTTGTCGCACAGGGAATGCTCAAAGCACCGACTGTAAGAAGAGTCTCTATTCTTGTACTTCAGATGGCATTGTGCCTTTAGTTTTTAATTCCGATGTAATCTCAGAGTTTCATTGTTAATGTGAATGTCCAAGGAATACATTGTACCTGCAGTGGTGTATTGCAAACTAATACTGGTCTCACAGGGAATGCTCAAAGCACCGACTGTAAGAAGTGTCTCTATTCTTGTACTTAAGGCGGCATTGTGCCTTTTAAATTTAATTCCGATGAGAACTCTGTGTTTCATCGTCAATGTGTAGGTCCAAGGAATACATTGAACCTGCAGTGGTCTATCGGAAACTAATACTGGCTCACAGGGAATGCTCAAAGCACCGACTATAAGAGGAGTCTCTATTCTTGTACTTAAGGCGGCATTGTGCCTTTTGTATGTAAATGCGATGCGATTTCTTTGTTTTATCGTCAATGTGAAGGTCCAAGGAATACATTGAACCTGCAGTACTGTATCGGAAACTAATACTGGTCTCACAGGGAATGCTCAAAGCACCGACTGTAAGGAGAGTCTACATTCTTGTACTTAAGGCGGCATTGTGCCTTTTGTATTTAATTCCGATTTAATTTATGTGTTTCATCGTCAATATGTATGTCCAAGGAATACATTGACCCTGCAGTGGTGTATCGGAAACTAATACTGGTCTCACAGGGAATGCTCAAAGCACCGACTCTCAGAAGGGTCTCTATTCTTGTACTTAAGGTGGCATTGTGCCTTTTGTATTTAATTCCGATGTGATTTCTGTGTTTCATCGTCAATGTGAAGGTCCAAGTAATACATTGATCCTGCAGTGGTGTATCGGTAACTAATACTGGTCGCACAGGGAATCCTCAAAGCACCGACTGTAAGAAGAGTCTCTATTCTTGTACTTCAGGCGGCATTGTGCCTTTTGTATTTAATTCCGATGTAATCCCAGTGTTTCATCGTCAATGTGTATGTCCAAGGAATACATTGAACCTGCAGTGGTGTAATGGATACTAATACTGTTCTCACAGGGAATGCTCAAAGCACCGACTGCAAGAAGTGTCTCTATTCTTGTACTTAAGGCGGCATTTTGCGTTTTATATTTAATTCCGATGAGATTTTTGTGTTTCATAGTCAATGTGAAGGTCCAAGGAATTCATCGAATCTGCAGTGGTGTATCGGAAACTAATACTGGTCTCACAGGGAATGCTCAAAGTACCGACTGTAAGAAGAGTCTCTATTCTTGTACTTAAGGCGGCATTGTGAATTTTGTATTTAATTCCGATGTAATTTGTGTGTTTCATCGTCAATGTGTATGTCCAAGGAATACATTGAACCTGCAGTGGTGTATCGGAAACTAATACTGGTCTCACAGGGAATGCTCAAAGCACCGACTGTAAGAAGAGTCTCTATTCTTGTACTTAAGGCGGCATTGTGCCTTTTGTATTTAATTCCGATGCGGTTTCTTTGTTTTATCGTCAATGGGAAGGTCCAAGGAATACATTGAACGTGCAGTGGTGTATCGGAAACTAATACTGGTCTCACAGGGAATGCTCAAAGCACCGACTCTAAGAAGGGTCTCTATTCTTGTTCTTAAGGCGGCATTGTGCCTTTTGTATTTAATTCCGATGTAATTTCAGTGTTACATCGTCAATGTGAAGATCCATGGAGTACATTGAACCAGCAGTGGTGTATCAGAAACTAATACTGGTCTCACAGGAAAGGATCAAAGCACAGACTCTAAGAAGTCTCTCTCTTCTTGCACTTCAGGCGGCATTTTGCCTTTTGTATTTAATTCCGATGCTATTTTTGTGTTTCATCGTCAATGTTTACGTCCAAGGAATACATTGAGTCTTCAGTGGTGTATCGGAAAATAATACTGCCCGCGCAGGAAAGGATCAAAGCACCGACTGTAAGAAGAGTCTCTATTCTTGTACCTAAGGCGGCATTGTACCTTTTCTATTTAATTCCGATGCGATTTCTATGTTTCATCGTCAATGTGAAAGTCAAAGGAATATTCTGAACCTGCAGTGGTGTATCGGAAACTAATACTGGTCTCACAGGAAAGGATCAAATCACAGACTGTAAGAACAGTCTCTATTCGTGTACTCAAGGCGGCATTGTGATTTTTGTATTTAATTCCGATGCGATTTCTGTTATTCATTGTCAATGTGAATGTCCAAGGAATACATTGAACCTGCAGTGGTGTATCGGAAACTATTACTGGTCTCACAGGGAATGCTCAAAGCACCGACTGTAAGAAGAGTCTCTACTCTTGTACATAAGGAGGCATTGTGCCTTTTGTATTAAATTCCGATGCGATTTCTGTGTTTCATCGTCAATGTGAAGATCAAAGGAATACATTGAACCAGCAGTAGTGTATGGGAAACCTATACTGGTCTCACAGGAAAGGATCATGGCACAGGCTCTAAGAAGTCTCACTCATCTTGCACTCAAGGCGGCATGGTGCCTTTTTTATTTATTTCCGATGTAATTTCAGTGTTTCATAGTCAATGTGTATGTCCAAGAAATAAATTGAACCTGCAGTGGTGTATCGGAAACTAATACTGGTCGCACAGGGAATGCTCAAAGCACCGACTGTAAGAAGAATCTCTATGCTTGTACTTGAGGCGGCATTGTGCCTTTTGTATTTAATTCCGATGCGATTTCTGTGTTTCATCGTCAATGTGAAGGTCCAAGTAATACATTGAACCTGCAGTGGTGTATTGGAAACTAATACTGGTCGCACAGGGAATCCTCAAAGCACCGACTGTAAGAAGAGTCTCTATTCTTGTACTTCAGGTGGCATTTTGCCTTTGTATTTAAATCCGATGTAATCTCAGTGTTTCATCGTCAATGTGTATGTCCAAGGAATACATTGAACCTGCAGTGGTGTATCGGAAACTAATACTGGTCTCACAGGGAATGCTCAAATCACCGACTGTAAGAAGAGTCTCTATTCTTGTACTTAAGGCGGCATTGTGCCTTTTGTATTTAATTCCGATGCGATTTCTGTGTTTCATCGTCAATGTCAAGGTCCAAGGAATACATTGAACCTGCAGTGGTGTATCGGAAACTAATACTGGTCTCACAGGGAATGCTCAAAGCACCGACTGTAAGAAGAGTCTCTATTCTTGTACATAAGGCGGCATTGTGCCTTTTGTATTCAATTCCGACGCGATTTCTGTGTTTCATCGTCAATGTGATGGTCCAAGGAATACATTGAATCTGCAGTGGTGTATCGGAAACTAATACTGGTCTCACAGGGAATGCTCAAAGCACCGATTGTAAGAGGAGTCTCTATTCTTGTACTTAAGGCGGCATTGTGCCTTTTGTATTCAATTCCGATGCGATTTGTGTGTTTCATCGTCAAAGTGAAGGTCCAAAGAATACATTGAACGTGCAATGGTGTATCGGAAACTAATACTGGCCTCACAGGAAATGCTCAAAGCACCGACTGTAAGAAGAGTCTCTATTCTTGTACTTAAGGCGGCATTGTGCTGTTTGTATGTAATTGCGATGCGATTTCTGTGTTTTATCGTCAATGTGAAGGTCCAAGGAGTCCATTGATCCTGCAGTGGTGTATCGGAAACTAATACTGGTCTCACAGGAAATGCTCAATGCACAGACTGTAAGAAGAGTCTCTATTCTTGTACTTAAAGAGGCATTGTGACTTTTGTATTTAATTCCGTTGCGATTTCTGTGTTTCATCGTCAATGTGAAGGTCCGAGGAATACATTGAACCTGCAGTGGTGTATCGGAAACTAATACTGGTCTAACGGGGAATGCTCAAAGCACCGACTGTAAGAAGAGTCTCTATTCTTGTACTTAAGGCGGCATTGTGCTTTTTGTATTTAATTCCGATGCGATTTCTGTGTTTCATCGTCAATGTGAAGGTCCAAGGAATACATTGAACCTGCAGTGGTGTATCGGAAACTATTACTGGTCTCACAGGGAATGCTCAAAGCACCGACTGTAAGAAGAGTCTCTACTCTTGTACATAAGGAGGCATTGTGCCTTTTGTATTAAATTCCGATGCGATTTCTGTGTTTCATCGTCAATGTGAAGATCAAAGGAATACATTGAACCAGCAGTAGTGTATGGGAAACCTATACTGGTCTCACAGGAAAGGATCATGGCACAGGCTCTAAGAAGTCTCACTCATCTTGCACTCAAGGCGGCATGGTGCCTTTTTTATTTATTTCCGATGTAATTTCAGTGTTTCATAGTCAATGTGTATGTCCAAGAAATAAATTGAACCTGCAGTGGTGTATCGGAAACTAATACTGGTCGCACAGGGAATGCTCAAAGCACCGACTGTAAGAAGAATCTCTATGCTTGTACTTGAGGCGGCATTGTGCCTTTTGTATTTAATTCCGATGCGATTTCTGTGTTTCATCGTCAATGTGAAGGTCCAAGTAATACATTGAACCTGCAGTGGTGTATTGGAAACTAATACTGGTCGCACAGGGAATCCTCAAAGCACCGACTGTAAGAAGAGTCTCTATTCTTGTACTTCAGGTGGCATTTTGCCTTTGTATTTAAATCCGATGTAATCTCAGTGTTTCATCGTCAATGTGTATGTCCAAGGAATACATTGAACCTGCAGTGGTGTATCGGAAACTAATACTGGTCTCACAGGGAATGCTCAAAGCACCGACTGTAAGAAGAGTCTCTATTCTTGTACTTAAGGCGGCATTGTGCCTTTTGTATTTAATTCCGATGCGATTTCTGTGTTTCATCGTCAATGTCAAGGTCCAAGGAATACATTGAACCTGCAGTGGTGTATCGGAAACTAATACTGGTCTCACAGGGAATGCTCAAAGCACCGACTGTAAGAAGAGTCTCTATTCTTGTACATAAGGCGGCATTGTGCCTTTTGTATTCAATTCCGACGCGATTTCTGTGTTTCATCGTCAATGTGATGGTCCAAGGAATACATTGAATCTGCAGTGGTGTATCGGAAACTAATACTGGTCTCACAGGGAGTGCTCAAAGCACCGATTGTAAGAAGAGTCTCTATTCTTGTACTTAAGGCGGCATTGTGCCTTTTGTATTCAATTCCGATGCGATTTCTGTGTTTCATCGTCAAAGTGAAGGTCCAAAGAATACATTGAACGTGCAATGGTGTATCGGAAACTAATACTGGCCTCACAGGAAATGCTCAAAGCACCGACTGTAAGAAGAGTCTCTATTCTTGTACTTAAGGCGGCATTGTGCTGTTTGTATGTAATTGCGATGCGATTTCTGTGTTTTATCGTCAATGTGAAGGTCCAAGGAGTCCATTGATCCTGCAATGGTGTATCGGAAACTAATACTGGTCTCACAGGGAATGCTCAATGCACAGACTGTAAGAAGAGTCTCTATTCTTGTACTTAAAGAGGCATTGTGACTTTTGTATTTAATTCCGTTGCGATTTCTGTGTTTCATCGTCAATGTGAAGGTCCGAGGAATACATTGAACCTGCAGTGGTGTATCGGAAACTAATACTGGTCTAACGGGGAATGCTCAAAGCACCGACTGTAAGAAGAGTCTCTATTCTTGTACTTAAGGCGGCATTGTGCTTTTTGTATTTAATTCCGATGCGATTTCTGTGTTTCATCGTCAATGTGAAGATCCAAGGAATACATTGAACCTGCAGTGGTGTATCGGAAACTAAAACTGGTCTCACAGAGAATGCTCAAAACACCGACTGTAAGAAGAGTCTGTATTCTTGTACATAAGGTGACATTGTGATTTTTGTATTTAATTCCGATGCGATTTCTGTGATTCATCGTCAATGTGAAGGTCCAAGGAATACATTGAACCTGCAGTGGTGTATCGGAAACTAATACTGGTCTCACAGGAAATGATCAAAGCACAGACTCTAAAAAGTCTCACTCTTCTTGCACTTAAGGCGGCATTGTGCTTTTGTATTTAAATCCGATGTAATTTCTGTGTTTCATCGTCAATGTGTATGTCCAAGGAATACATTGAACCCGCAGTGGTGTATTGGAAACTAATACTGGTCTCACAGGGAATGCTCAAAGCACCGAGTGTAAGAAGAGTCCCTATTCTTGTACTTAAGGCAACATTGTGCCTTTTGTATTTAATTCCGATGCGATTTCTGTGTTTCATCTTCAATTTGAAGGTCCAAGGAGTACATTGAACCCGCAGTGGTGTATCGGAAACTAATACTGGTCTCACAGGGAATGCTTAAAGCACCGACCGTAAGAAGAGTCTCCATTCTTGTACATAGGGGGCATTGTGCCTTTTGTATTTAATTCCGATGCGATTTTTGTGTTTCATCGTCAATGTGAACGTCCAAGGAATACTTTGAACCTGCAGTGGTGTATCGGAAACTAACACTGGTCTCACAGGGAATGCTCAAAACACCGACAGTAAGAAGAGTCTCTATTCTTGCACTTAAGGCGGCATTGTGCCTTTTGTATTTAATTCCGATGCGATTTCTGTGTTTCATCGTCAATGTGAACGTCCAAGTAATACATTGAACCTGCAGCGGTGTATTGGAAACTAATACTGTCGCACAGGGAATCCTCAAAGCACCGACTGTAAGAAGAGTCTCTATTCTTGTACTTCAGGTGGCATTTTGCCTTTTGTATTTAAATCCGATGTAATCTCAGTGTTTCACCGTCAATGTGTATGTCCAAGGAATACATTGAACCTGCAGTGGTGTATCGGAAACTAATACTGGTCTCACAGGGAATGCTCAAAGCACCGACTGTAAGAAGAGTCTCTATTCTTGTACATAAGGGGGCATTGTGCCTTTTGTATTTAATTCCGATGCGATTTCTGTGTTTCATCGTCAATGTCAAGGTCCAAGGAATACATTGAACCTGCACTGGTGTATCGGAAACTAATACTGGTCTCACAGGGAATGCTCAAAGCATCGACTGTAAGGAGAGTCTGTATTCTTGTACATAAGGCGGCATTGTGCCTTTTGTATTCAATTCCGACGCGATTTCTGTGTTTCATCGTCAATGTGATGGTCCAAGGAATACATTGAATCTGCAGTGGTGTATCGGAAACTAATACTGGTCTCACAGGGACTGCTCAAAGCACCGATTGTAAGAAGAGTCTCGATTCTTGTACTTAAGGCGGCATTGTGCCTTTTGTATTCAATTCCGATGCGATTTCTGTGTTTCATTGTCAATGTGAAGGTCCAAAGAATACATTGAACGTGCAATGGTGTATCGGAAACTAATACTGGCCTCACAGGAAATGCTCAAAGCACCGACTGTAAGAAGAGTCTCTATTCTTGTACTTAAGGCGGCATTGTGCTGTTTGTATGTAATTGCGATGCGATTTCTGTGTTTTATCGTCAATGTGAAGGTCCAAGGAGTCCATTGATCCTGCAGTGGTGTATCGGAAACTAATACTGGTCTCACAGGGAATGCTCAATGCACAGACTGTAAGAAGAGTCTCTATTCTTGTACTTAAAGAGGCATTGTGACTTTTGTATTTAATTCCGTTGCGATTTCTGTGTTTCATCGTCAATGTGAAGGTCCGAGGAATACATTGAACCTGCAGTGGTGTATCGGAAACTAATACTGGTCTAACGGGGAATGCTCAAAGCACCGACTGTAAGAAGAGTCTCTATTCTTGTACTTAAGGCGGCATTGTGCTTTTTGTATTTAATTCCGATGCGATTTCTGTGTTTCATCGTCAATGTGAAGGTCCAAGGAATACATTGAACCTGCAGTGGTGTATCGGAAACTAAAACTGGTCTCACAGAGAATGCTCAAAACACCGACTGTAAGAAGAGTCTGTATTCTTGTACATAAGGTGACATTGTGATTTTTGTATTTAATTCCGATGCGATTTCTGTGATTCATCGTCAATGTGAAGGTCCAAGGAATACATTGAACCTGCAGTGGTGTATCGGAAACTAATACTGGTCTCACAGGGAATGCTCAAAGCACGGACTGTAAGAAGAGTCTCTATTCTTGTACTTAAGGCGACATTGTGTCTTTTGTATTTAATTCCGATGCGATTTCTGTGTTTCATCGTCAATGTGAACGTCCAAGGAATACTTTGAACCTGCAGTGGTGTATCGGAAACTAACACTGGTCTCACAGGGAATGCTCAAAACACCGACAGTAAGAAGAGTCTCTATTCTTGTACTTAAGGCGGCATTGTGCCTTTTGTATTTAATTCCGATGCGATTTCTGTGTTTCATCGTCAATGTGAACGTCCAAGTAATACATTGAACCTGCAGTGGTGTATTGGAAACTAATGCTGGTCGCACAGGGAATCCTCAAAGCACCGACTGTAAGAAGAGTCTCTATTCTTGTACTTCAGGTGGCATTTTGCCTTTTGTATTTAAATCCGATGTAATCTCAGTGTTTCATCGTCAATGTGTATGTCCAAGGAATACATTGAACCTGCAGTGGTGTATCGGAAACTAATACTGATCTCACAGGGAATGCTCAAAGCACCGACTGTAAGAAGAGTCTCTATTCTTGTACATAAGGCGGCATTGTGCCTTTTGTATTCAATTCCGACGCGATTTCTGTGTTTCATCCTCAATGTGATGGTCCAAGGA
Organism: Schistocerca americana; assembly: GCF_021461395.2. NCBI lineage: Eukaryota > Metazoa > Arthropoda > Insecta > Orthoptera > Acrididae > Schistocerca > Schistocerca americana. Next base: position 726,978,240 of record NC_060123.1, on the reverse strand, counting down.
ATACATTGAATCTGCAGTGGTGTATCGGAAACTAATACTGGTCTCACAGGGAATGCTCAAAGCACCGATTGTGAGAAGAGTCTCGATTCTTGTACTTAAGGCGGCATTGTGCCTTTTGTATTCAATTCCGATGCGATTTCTGTGTTTCATCGTCAATGTGAAGGTCCAAAGAATACATTGAACGTGCAATGGTGTATCGGAAACTAATACTGGCCTCACAGGAAATGCTCAAAGCACCGACTGTAAGAAGAGTCTCTATTCTTGTACTTAAGGCGGCATTGTGCTGTTTGTATGTAATTGCGATGCGATTTCTGTGTTTTATCGTCAATGTGAAGGTCCAAGAAGTCCATTGATCCTGCAGTGGTGCATCGGAAACTAATACTGGTCTCACAGGGAATGCTCAATGCACAGACTGTAAGAAGAGTCTCTATTCTTGTACTTAAAGAGGCATTGTGACTTTTGTATTTAATTCCGTTGCGATTTCTGTGTTTCATCGTCAATGTGAAGGTCCGAGGAATACATTGAACCTGCAGTGGTGTATCGGAAACTAATACTGGTCTAACGGGGAATGCTCAAAGCACCGACTGTAAGAAGAGTCTCTATTCTTGTACTTAAGGCGGCATTGTGCTTTTTGTATTTAATTCCGATGCGATTTCTGTGTTTCATCGTCAATGTGAAGATCCAAGGAATACATTGAACCTGCAGTGGTGTTTTGGAAACTAAAACTGGTCTCACAGAGAATGCTCAAAACACCGACTGTAAGAAGAGTCTGTATTCTTGTACATAAGGTGACATTGTGATTTTTGTATTTAATTCCGATGCGATTTCTGTGATTCATCGTCAATGTGAAGGTCCAAGGAATACATTGAACCTGCAGTGGTGTATCGGAAACTAATACTGGTCTCACAGGAAATGATCAAAGCACAGACTCTAAGACGTCTCACTCTTCTTGCACTTAAGGCGGCATTGTGCTTTTGTATTTAATTCCGATGTAATTTCCGTGTTTCATCGTCAATGTGTATGTCCAAGGAATACATTGAACCTGCAGTGGTGTATTGGAAACTAATACTGGTCTCACAGGGAATGCTCAAAGCACCGAGTGTAAGAAGAGTCCCTATTCTTGTACATAAGGCAACATTGTGCCTTTTGTATTTAATTCCGATGCGATTTCTGTGTTTCATCTTCAATTTGAAGGTCCAAGGAATACATTGAACCTGCAGTGGTGTATCGGAAACTAATACTGGTCTCACAGGGAATGCTTAAAGCACCGACCGTAAGAAGAGTCTCCATTCTTGTACATAGGGGGCATTGTGCCTTTTTTATTTAATTCCGATGCAATTTCTGCGTTTCATCTTCAATGTGAAGGTCAAAGGAATACATTGAACCTGCAGTGGTGTATCGGAAACAAATACTGGTCTCACAGGGAATGCTCAAAGCACCGACTGTAAGAAGAGTCTCTATTCTTGTACATAAGGCGGCATTGTGCCTTTTGTATTTTAATCCGATGCGATTTCTGTGTTTCATCGTCAATGTCAAGGTCCAAGGAATACATTGAACCTGCAGTGGTGTATCGGAAACTAATACTGGTCTCACAGGGAATGCTTAAAGCACCGACCGTAAGAAGAGTCTCCATTCTTGTACATAGGGGGCATTGTGCCTTTTGTATTTAATTCCGATGCGATTTTTGTGTTTCATCGTCAATGTGAACGTCCAAGGAATACTTTGAACCTGCAGTGGTGTATCGGAAACTAACACTGATCTCACAGGGAATGCTCAAAACACCGACAGTAAGAAGAGTCTCTATTCTTGCACTTAAGGCGGCATTGTGCTGTTTGTATGTAATTGCGATGCGATTTCTGTGTTTTATCGTCAATGTGAAGGTCCAAGGAGTCCATTGATCCTGCAGTGGTGTATCGGAAACTAATACTGGTCTCACAGGGAATGCTCAATGCACAGACTGTAAGAAGAGTCTCTATTCTTGTACTTAAAGAGGCATTGTGACTTTTGTATTTAATTCCGTTGCGATTTCTGTGTTTCATCGTCAATGTGAAGGTCCGAGGAATACATTGAACCTGCAGTGGTGTATCGGAAACTAATACTGGTCTAACGGGGAATGCTCAAAGCACCGACTGTAAGAAGAGTCTCTATTCTTGTACTTAAGGCGGCATTGTGCTTTTTGTATTTAATTCCGATGCGATTTCTGTGTTTCATCGTCAATGTGAAGGTCCAAGGAATACATTGAACCTGCAGTGGTGTATCGGAAACTAAAACTGGTCTCACAGAGAATGCTCAAAACACCGACTGTAAGAAGAGTCTGTATTCTTGTACATAAGGTGACATTGTGATTTTTGTATTTAATTCCGATGCGATTTCTGTGATTCATCGTCAATGTGAAGGTCCAAGGAATACATTGAACCTGCAGTGGTGTATCGGAAACTAATACTGGTCTCACAGGGAATGCTCAAAGCACGGACTGTAAGAAGAGTCTCTATTCTTGTACTTAAGGCGACATTGTGTCTTTTGTATTTAATTCCGATGCGATTTCTGTGTTTCATCGTCAATGTGAACGTCCAAGGAATACTTTGAACCTGCAGTGGTGTATCGGAAACTAACACTGGTCTCACAGGGAATGCTCAAAACACCGACAGTAAGAAGAGTCTCTATTCTTGTACTTAAGGCGGCATTGTGCCTTTTGTATTTAATTCCGATGCGATTTCTGTGTTTCATCGTCAATGTGAACGTCCAAGTAATACATTGAACCTGCAGTGGTGTATTGGAAACTAATGCTGGTCGCACAGGGAATCCTCAAAGCACCGACTGTAAGAAGAGTCTCTATTCTTGTACTTCAGGTGGCATTTTGCCTTTTGTATTTAAATCCGATGTAATCTCAGTGTTTCATCGTCAATGTGTATGTCCAAGGAATACATTGAACCTGCAGTGGTGTATCGGAAACTAATACTGATCTCACAGGGAATGCTCAAAGCACCGACTGTAAGAAGAGTCTCTATTCTTGTACATAAGGCGGCATTGTGCCTTTTGTATTCAATTCCGACGCGATTTCTGTGTTTCATCCTCAATGTGATGGTCCAAGGAATACATTGAATCTGCAGTGGTGTATCGGAAACTAATACTGGTCTCACAGGGAATGCTCAAAGCACCGATTGTGAGAAGAGTCTCGATTCTTGTACTTAAGGCGGCATTGTGCCTTTTGTATTCAATTCCGATGCGATTTCTGTGTTTCATCGTCAATGTGAAGGTCCAAAGAATACATTGAACGTGCAATGGTGTATCGGAAACTAATACTGGCCTCACAGGAAATGCTCAAAGCACCGACTGTAAGAAGAGTCTCTATTCTTGTACTTAAGGCGGCATTGTGCTGTTTGTATGTAATTGCGATGCGATTTCTGTGTTTTATCGTCAATGTGAAGGTCCAAGAAGTCCATTGATCCTGCAGTGGTGCATCGGAAACTAATACTGGTCTCACAGGGATTGCTCAATGCACAGACTGTAAGAAGAGTCTCTATTCTTGTACTTAAAGAGGCATTGTGACTTTTGTATTTAATTCCGTTGCGATTTCTGTGTTTCATCGTCAATGTGAAGGTCCGAGGAATACATTGAACCTGCAGTGGTGTATCGGAAACTAATACTGGTCTAACGGGGAATGCTCAAAGCACCGACTGTAAGAAGAGTCTCTATTCTTGTACTTAAGGCGGCATTGTGCTTTTTGTATTTAATTCCGATGCGATTTCTGTGTTTCATCGTCAATGTGAAGATCCAAGGAATACATTGAACCTGCAGTGGTGTTTTGGAAACTAAAACTGGTCTCACAGAGAATGCTCAAAACACCGACTGTAAGAAGAGTCTGTATTCTTGTACATAAGGTGACATTGTGATTTTTGTATTTAATTCCGATGCGATTTCTGTGATTCATCGTCAATGTGAAGGTCCAAGGAATACATTGAACCTGCAGTGGTGTATCGGAAACTAATACTGGTCTCACAGGAAATGATCAAAGCACAGACTCTAAGACGTCTCACTCTTCTTGCACTTAAGGCGGCATTGTGCTTTTGTATTTAATTCCGATGTAATTTCCGTGTTTCATCGTCAATGTGTATGTCCAAGGAATACATTGAACCTGCAGTGGTGTATTGGAAACTAATACTGGTCTCACAGGGAATGCTCAAACCACCGAGTGTAAGAAGAGTCCCTATTCTTGTACATAAGGCAACATTGTGCCTTTTGTATTTAATTCCGATGCGATTTCTGTGTTTCATCTTCAATTTGAAGGTCCAAGGAATACATTGAACCTGCAGTGGTGTATCGGAAACTAATACTGGTCTCACAGGGAATGCTTAAAGCACCGACCGTAAGAAGAGTCTCCATTCTTGTACATAGGGGGCATTGTGCCTTTTTTATTTAATTCCGATGCAATTTCTGCGTTTCATCTTCAATGTGAAGGTCAAAGGAATACATTGAACCTGCAGTGGTGTATCGGAAACAAATACTGGTCTCACAGGGAATGCTCAAAGCACCGACTGTAAGAAGAGTCTCTATTCTTGTACATAAGGCGGCATTGTGCCTTTTGTATTTTAATCCGATGCGATTTCTGTGTTTCATCGTCAATGTCAAGGTCCAAGGAATACATTGAACCTGCAGTGGTGTATCGGAAACTAATACTGGTCTCACAGGGAATGCTTAAAGCACCGACCGTAAGAAGAGTCTCCATTCTTGTACATAGGGGGCATTGTGCCTTTTGTATTTAATTCCGATGCGATTTTTGTGTTTCATCGTCAATGTGAACGTCCAAGGAATACTTTGAACCTGCAGTGGTGTATCGGAAACTAACACTGATCTCACAGGGAATGCTCAAAACACCGACAGTAAGAAGAGTCTCTATTCTTGCACTTAAGGCGGCATTGTGCCTTTTGTATTTAATTCCGATGCGATTTCTGTGTTTCATCGTCAATGTGAACGTCCAAGTAATACATTGAACCTGCAGTGGTGTATTGGAAACTAATACTGGTCGCACAGGGAATCCTCAAAGCACCGACTGTAAGAAGAGTCTCTATTCTTGTACTTCAGGTGGCATTTTGCCTTTTGTATTTAAATCCGATGTAATCTCAGTGTTTCATCGTCAATGTGTATGTCCAAGGAATACATTGAACCTGCAGTGGTGTATCGGAAACTAATACTGGTCTCACAGGAAATGCTTAAAGCACCGACTGTAAGAAGAGTCTCTATTCTTGTACATAAGGTGGCATTGTGCCTTTTGTATTTAATTCCGATGCGATTTCTGTGTTTCATCGTCAATGTCATGGTCCAAGGAATACATTGAACCTGCACTGGTGTATCGGAAACTAATACTGGTCTCACAGGGAATGCTCAAAGCATCGACTGTAAGGAGAGTCTCTATTCTTGTACATAAGGCGGCATTGTGCCTTTTGTATTCAATTCCGACGCGATTTCTGTGTTTCATCGTCAATGTGATGGTCCAAGGAATACATTGAATCTGCAGTGGTGTATCGGAAACTAATACTGGTCTCACAGGGACTGCTCAAAGCACCGATTGTAAGAAGAGTCTCGATTCTTGTACTTAAGGCGGCATTGTGCCTTTTGTATTCAATTCCGATGCGATTTCTGTGTTTCATCGTCAATGTGAAGGTCCAAAGAATATATTGAACGTGCAATGGTGTATCGGAAACTAATACTGGCCTCACAGGAAATGCTCAAAGCACCGACTGTAAGAAGAGTCTCTATTCTTGTACTTAAGGCGGCATTGTGCTGTTTGTATGTAATTGCGATGCGATTTCTGTGTTTTATCGTCAATGTGAAGGTCCAAGGAGTCCATTGATCCTGCAGTGGTGTATCGGAAACTAATACTGGTCTCACAGGGAATGCTCAATGCACAGACTGTAAGAAGAGTCTCTATTCTTGTACTTAAAGAGGCATTGTGACTTTTGTATTTCATTCCGTTGCGATTTCTGTGTTTCATCGTCAATGTGAAGGTCCGAGGAATACATTGAACCTGCAGTGGTGTATCGGAAACTAATACTGGTCTAACGGGGAATGCTCAAAGCACCGACTGTAAGAAGAGTCTCTATTCTTGTACTTAAGGCGGCATTGTGCTTTTTGTATTTAATTCCGATGCGATTTCTGTGTTTCATCGTCAATGTGAAGGTCCAAGGAATACATTGAACCTGCAGTGGTGTATCGGAAACTAAAACTGGTCTCACAGAGAATGCTCAAAACACCGACTGTAAGAAGAGTCTGTATTCTTGTACATAAGGTGACACTGTGATTTTTGTATTTAATTCCGATGCGATTTCTGTGATTCATCGTCAATGTGAAGGTCCAAGGAATACATTGAACCTGCAGTGGTGTATCGGAAACTAATACTGGTCTCACAGGGAATGCTCAAAGCACCGACTGTAAGAAGAGTCTCTATTCTTGTACTTAAGGCGACATTGTGTCTTTTGTATTTAATTCCGATGCGATTTCTGTGTTTCATCGTCAATGTGAACGTCCAAGGAATACTTTGAACCTGCAGTGGTGTATCGGAAACTAACACTGGTCTCACAGGGAATGCTCAAAACACCGACAGTAAGAAGAGTCTCTATTCTTGTACTTAAGGCGGCATTGTGCCTTTTGTATTTAATTCCGATGCGATTTCTGTGTTTCATCGTCAATGTGAACGTCCAAGTAATACATTGAACCTGCAGTGGTGTATTGGAAACTAATATTGGTCGCACAGGGAATCCTCAAAGCACCGACTGTAAGAAGAGTCTCTATTCTTGTACTTCAGGTGGCATTTTGCCTTTTGTATTAAAATCCGATGTAATCTCAGTGTTTCATCGTCAATGTGTATGTCCAAGGAATACATTGAACCTGCAGTGCTGTATCGGAAACTAATACTGGTCTCACAGGGAAAGCTCAAAGCACCGACTGTAAGAAGAGTCTCTATTCTTGTACATAAGGCGGCATTGTGCCTTTTGTATTCAATTCCGACGCGATTTCTGTGTTTCATCGTCAATGTGATGGTCCAAGGAATACATTGAATCTGCAGTGGTGTATCGGAAACTAATACTGGTCTCACAGGGAATGCTCAAAGCACCGATTGTAAGAAGAGTCTCGATTCTTGTACTTAAGGCGGCATTGTGCCTTTTGTATTCAATTCCGATGCGATTTCTGTGTTTCATCGTCAATGTGAAGGTCCAAAGAATACATTGAACGTGCAATGGTGTATCGGAAACTAATACTGGCCTCACAGGAAATGCTCAAATCACCGACTGTAAGAAGAGTCTCTATTCTTGTACTTAAGGCGGCATTGTGCTGTTTGTATGTAATTGCGATGCGATTTCTGTGTTTTATCGTCAATGTGAAGGTCCAAGGAGTCCATTGATCCTGCAGTGGTGCATCGGAAACTAATACTGGTCTCACAGGGAATGCTCAATGCACAGACTGTAAGAAGAGTCTCTATTCTTGTACTTAAAGAGGCATAGTGACTTTTGTATTTAATTCCGTTGCGATTTCTGTGTTTCATCGTCAATGTGAAGGTCCGAGGAATACATTGAACCTGCAGTGGTGTATCGGAAACTAATACTGGTCTAACGGAATATGCTCAAAGCACCGACTGTAAGAAGAGTCTCTATTCTTGTACTTAAGGCGGCATTGTGCTTTTTGTATTTAATTCCGATGCGATTTCTGTGTTTCATCGTCAATGTGAAGATCCAAGGAATACATTGAACCTGCAGTGGTGTTTTGGAAACTAAAACCGGTCTCACAGAGAATGCTCAAAACACCGACTGTAAGAAGAGTCTGTATTCTTGTACATAAGGTGACATTGTGATTTTTGTATTTAATTCCGATGCGATTTCTGTGATTCATCGTCAATGTGAAGGTCCAAGGAATACATTGAACCTGCAGTGGTGTATCGGAAACTAATACTGGTCTCACAGGAAATGATCAAAGCACAGACTCTAAGACGTCTCACTCTTCTTGCACTTAAGGCGGCATTGTGCTTTTGTATTTAATTCCGATGTAATTTCCGTGTTTCATCGTCAATGTGTATGTCCAAGGAATACATTGAACCTGCAGTGGTGTATTGGAAACTAATACTGGTCTCACAGGGAATGCTCAAAGCACCGAGTGTAAGAAGAGTCCCTATTCTTGTACTTAAGGCAACATTGTGCCTTTTGTATTTAATTCCGATGCGATTTCTGTGTTTCATCTTCAATTTGAAGGTCCAAGGAATACATTGAACCTGCAGTGGTGTATCGGAAACTAATACTGGTCTCACAGGGAATGCTTAAAGCACCGACCGTAAGAAGAGTCTCCATTCTTGTACATAGGGGGCATTGTGCCTTTTTTATTTAATTCCGATGCAATTTCTGCGTTTCATCTTCAATGTGAAGGTCAAAGGAATACATTGAACCTGCAGTGGTGTATCGGAAACAAATACTGGTCTCACAGGGAATGCTCAAAGCACCGACTGTAAGAAGAGTCTCTATTCTTGTACTTAAGGCGACATTGTGTCTTTTGTATTTAATTCCGATGCGATTTCTGTGTTTCATCGTCAATGTGAACGTCCAAGGAATACTTTGAACCTGCTGTGGTGTATCGGAAACTAACACTGGTCTCACAGGGAATGCTAAAAACACCGACAGTAAGAAGAGTCTCTATTCTTGTACTTAAGGCGTCTCGCGTCCGTCGGCCGTCGTAATTTAATGTATATATTATTATTGTTATTATTATTTTTTGATTGTTGCCGACTTACGTGGTGGGCCTTCATAAAAATGATATTTAAGTTGAACAATGTAATAAACTTTTCATATAAATTTCCTCGGCTAGTCAGTTGACGTTAAAGCAAAAGATCTTTAGTTATTAATTACAATTGCGGCCCACACACGCGCGAGAGTATTTTTCTTACCTCCGTTGACCATTGTATTGTAGTCAGAGTCCTGGCTCTGGGTCTCGGCTATGCTACTGAAAATAAGAATCTTAAAGCTAAGTATTTCTGCAACTTCGTGCGGCTGTGGAGAAATATTAATATTATGCTAATAGCGGGCGAGTTTTCCGCTTCCGCTAATTTTTCATAAGTTAATATCGCCACGTAATGGCGTCGTTGGCTGCATCGGCCGCTGCGATTGTTGAGCTGTAAATTACTTGAATGCAGGTTAATTCAAGGAAGGCGGACATGAAATCGGGATCACCTCTTACAAATTAAAAGTGCACAATAATATTGAATAGTTATATTATATGTTTAACTCATACAAATATGCTTACATTTGTCAGCACACACAAGATGTCCCTCTACACACATTCAAGACAAGCGAAGAAGTGAAGGTCGACTAAAAAATTAAAAAAAAGAGTGTAACTGGGCGTCTCTTTAGATCATTCTGTCATAAATTATTTCTGTGCAATCTAAACCTACACAGAGAAATTATTATTTTACGGTTACATGAAAAAAAAATCTCTTACAAATTATGAATGTCTTCTTTAAAAATAATTTAAAGTCTTTTCGTAATATGGCACTGGGGACGCTATGTTGCCCCCCGAAATGTTTATGTCATAAAAAATGTTCGTGTTTTTTGACATAAATATTTCCACTTTCATGTCCACAGTGTCCACACGCAGAGTTTTCTTTCACAGTCTATATATGTCACATCGTATGTTGTAATTACTGAGGTGTGTTGCACACAAAGTGTAATACAGATGAAGTTCAAGGTATACAACCACGAGTTAGTCCGGAATATTTGAAGTCCCAGGGGTGTCAACTGTTCGCTCCCCATTTGGCGCGGCCGTAGGGAAACCTGGGGAAAACCTCGGCGGAGCGACAGACTAACTGCTTTGGTCACTTTCACTTAATTGTTTCTGGAATGTCATTGGAGTACAGGATGTGCATACAAATATTTTTGTTGCACTATGCAAAAAATGAGGTCATTATAACAATTGATTGCGGTGTCGTTGATGGTATACGCCGCGACGTTTGGCTCGCGACGGCGTCGGTTGGTGTGTTCGGTGCTCGGCGTTTGCGGCGGCTGCGGAGAGGTCAACGCCCGCTCGACGCCAGCGTGTGTCTCGCCGTCGCGGAACGTCAGAATCAGCTGATCGGCTGCACCGTTGGCGATGCGCTTCTGTCTCGGCCGGGCGTGGCGGAGTGGGATGATGGCCGCCCCCCGCTCTTGTTGGCAGGAGTCAGCTCTGCTACGCATCTCCGACGTAGTACATGAAACACACACACAACCAACGTAATATTTGTTTCCCGCTGCAGATGGTTACGCTAGTGGGAAAGGAGCATTTGTTAGTGCGGCAGTTGTTGTTAAGTTTTCGCCAGTTTCCGAGTGTCAAGCTAGCACTGTCTTGCAGAAAACATGACATGGACCTTCTCCCGTGAATGCAGTTTTGATGCAATACTGTTTCCATTACACGTCAGTTTTTGTCTTGATAAAATTATTTATGTTTTCGCCGCACTCGCAGGCACTGGTGAGTGTCCCAATACGAGCTTAGCACAAACATTCGCCGTTTCTGCGGTCGCTGTTTTGCAACAGTCCACGCATCGCATTCCAATCTCGCATTATTGTGCTCACTGAAACTACAGTCTGTCCCAAAAATATTGACTGTGGGTTCACTTCACGTTAACAGTTCCCATTTATAAGCAAATACACAGTTTTTCGTGCGTAATATTGACGTTTGGCGTCTTCACCGCTGTTGAACGTTCAATACTAGCACTTCACTGTCCGTATCACAGTTTCACCTTCACAGTTTTTCACACTGTTTAAAGTAACTGTTTCGATTAGTTCACAAACACTAATGTATTTCATTCAGTCTGAACTGGATTTTGGCTCGTGCTGGATTTTACCAGTCTCTCGCACTAATTGTCTCTTTTCATTTTCCACTTAGAGTCGTACTTGCCTTCAGATTTTTTGACTATACAATTGTATTTCCGTCTCATCTGAGGTAAGTCCCCATGTCATGTCTGCCCACTCATTGCGTACTTGCTCTCCAGAGCCAGGCTCGACTTTACAAAACTTTGCCTCTCGCATTATTGTAGACATTTTATAATCTAGGCCTAGCGTGCAAGTTCCTAGATTAATGTTAGATTTGTGACTTTTGTTTGCACTACAAATTCGTGCAAATCTCTGCCTTAGCAGATGGCAATATATTTTAACAGTGCTTAGCGGTAGTCGCGTTTACTGATTTGCTTTGTACTTTGTCCACAACACATGAGGTACCTTGGGTGATGTACACCCTGCACTCATGTTGTTTAGTAAATTATGATTGAGCATATTTCAAGATCGGTATAGACATAAATACATGAAACGACTTATACACTATAATATTGAATTTCATAAGTTGCATTACTACTACAGTTCAAAAATATTCATGACACACTAATGAAAAATTCTTTCATCGTTACATGCTGTTGACTTTTTTTTTTAAACATTTTTTTTTAGCATTTTTAAACATGACATTTGTAAAATATTCTTAAACCTACGTTCATTTTTTTTCAAAATGCAATTGCTTAAAAATACTATTATTCCTTAACGTCTACAAAATTGAATCGCACTAATCTTGTGTGCCTCATTGTCTTTAAATGTTACACTAAAATCTTAACATTTACACACAGAAAAAAATACACTCTAAACTTAACCTACTACACATATGTAAACGTTGCTCTACTGAGCGAACTTCTTTAAGTCTTTGTATGGATAGAGTCCTTTAATCTCTCCCGATTCTACGTCACCCAACAAATAGCTACATCCATGTGGTATGTCTATGATTTTGTAGGGCCCGGCATACACCAGTTGCCATTTTTTATTCTTTTTCGCTAACAGAGATGACTTGGGATGAGTCCTTATTAGAACCAAGTCACCTGGTTGATACACTGTTACCTTCTTTATTTTCTTGTCATGCCTCTCCTTTCGGCGCTCCGCGCACCTCGTTAAGTTATTTAGAGTCTCAGCTATAATTTGTTCGTGAGGTACAACTTGTCGTGGTACAGTTGGTAATGGTGACAGCCAGCTGTCGGTTTCATTCTTTCCAAACATGACTTCTAGTGGAGTATAACCGGTGGCTGAATGTGGCAATCTATTATGGAGTTCCTCAAAAGTCGAAACGTATTCTGCCCACTTGGTGTGGCGATTCGGAATGTAAGTTCTCATGAACCTGTTCAACTCTTTAAAGGTACGCTCTACAAGACTGCTCTCCGGGTGAAATCGAGCTACAAAAATGTGTTTAACACCTTGCTCTTGTAGAAACGTTTTCCATTTGAGACCAGTAAAATAAGTGGCATTATCGGATAATATGATCTGTGGTTTGCCTACATTAACAAAATAATCTGTTCGTAATTTCTGAATGAGGGGTGTGGCCGTTGAAGCTTTTACAGGATACAATTTTAGAAATTTGGAAAAGGCATCATATACAGCAAATACATATTTCACACCACCTCTGCCAGTGGGCAGTGGCCCTAGAATGTCAACAGAAACTAGTCGTAATGGTTTGTTAGGAACAACAGGATGCAATTCACTTACAGTGGGCAGATTTGTAGGTTTCGTCCTTTGACAAACTACACATGTCCTTACAACATTCTGAATTATTCTTTTCATATTCTTAAAATGACATTGTCTTGCGAGAAGTGCTCTACATTTTTCAATACCCACGTGTCCCCACGAAAGGTGCACGTGCCAGATTAAATCACTGATACATACTTCCGGTACACAGATACACCACAAGTCCTTGTTAACATCCTTCCGGTAATATAATACCCCATTTTGCACAGAATAATGGCTACCTATCTGATTTCCACCCGAAGATAGGAGTTCTCGTTTGACTTTTCCCCAAGCTGTATCTTCGTCCTGCAAACTAGGCAGTTGCTTGCACGTCTGCAGGAACTTTTTTCGACAAGTAGGGTCTTTCATAACTAAAATTTTGTACTCTGTTGCCTGTTCTAGTATTGTTGTTAACTCAGGCAGACCTTGCGGCAACCGTGACAAAGCATCAGGCACTACGTTGTCACAACCTTTTATATACATTATTTGAAATTGATATTCCTGCAGAGCCAGCACCCACCTAGTCAACCTGTCGTGCATTAACTTGCATGTCAGCAAAAAACTTAAGGCCTGATGGTCACAGAAAATTTTTACATTTTTTCCGTACACATAGTATCTGAACTTCTTCATGGCCCATACTACTGCTAGTGTTTCGAGTTCGGTGACTGTATATGATCGTTCACAACTTGACAACACTCGGCTTGCGAAACCGATTATTCTTATGTTCTTGTTTCCACCATCCTCATCGATTTGAAATAAACACGCGCCTAGTCCGACAGTGGAGGCGTCTGTAGCAAGGCAAAATTCCTTTGACATGTCAGGATGTGACAGTAGATTAGCATTTAGAAGGGCTTGTCGTATTTGCTCAAATGACTGCTGGCACAGTTCATTCCATATCCAGGGTGTATTCTTTCTCAACAAGTTTAACAGGGTATTATCATTTAAAAGCTGGTCAGGTATGAATCGTCTGAAAAATGACACTAGACCCAGAAATGCCTTTAACTGTTTCTTGGTTCTAGGAGGAGGGAAGTTCTCAATTGCTGCCATTTTCTTCGGATCGGGCACAATACCTGTAGGTGATATTACATGACCAAGAAATTTTATTCTCTCCCTGCCAAATTTGGATTTTGCGAGGTTTGCTGTTACGCCTACCTCAGAAAATCTTTTTAGTACGCATCTCAGCGTGTCCATGTGGCTTTTCCAATCGGGAGTAGCTATTAATAAGTCATCGACATACAACGTTACTCGGTCCAACAAATCTGGTCCTAATACTTTATCGAGCGCTGCAATGAAGACACCTGCACTAACATTTAATCCAAATGGTAAAACTTTAAATTGGTAACTTCTGCCGGCAAACACAAAGGCAGTGTACTTTCTTGATGATTCAGTTAGTGGGATTTGCCAATACGACGAACGCATATCGACAGAGGTCAGATATTTAACTCCATAAAACTTCTGTATCTGTTCATCCAGGTTTTCTGGTCGCGTTCTGACAGGTACAATTATTTTGTTAATGTCGCGCGCATCAAGCACGAGACGTATACTGCCGTCCGCTTTCGCTACGGCCACGAGCGGACTGCTGTACGGGGACAGAGATGGTTCAATTATCCCCCAATCAAGCATTTTTCTTATTTCCTTCGTAACTGCCTCCCTCTTTGACCACGGGATGGTGTAGTTTGCGTGACAGAAAGTATCATGAGGTACCACTTCGATGTTATAGGTGTAGCCCTCGATAACACCGGGTTTTTCCGAAAACACATTCTCATAATCTGTAAGTAGCTGAGTCAATTCGTTTTGTTGTGCTCCAGTCAAATGTTCTGACTCCCTAACTTTCATGGCTATCAGTTTCCTTTTTTCCTCTTTGTCTTCAGTAATAAGATCTTTATAATATGCTTGTCTTGTACTTAAGCCAGAATATAAATTCATTACCTGTATTCCTTCGAATCTCGTTTGAAAGCTCCGGCAATATTTACCGTGCACTTCCCGTGTCCTCAACAACGGCAAAACTACACGTCTATCCTCATTCATAAGGCTTACTTCCCCGCACAAGAGGTCGATTTTTGCGTCCCTCTGGCGTAAAAATTCCATCCCCAGGATGCAAGCAACACCTAATCCCTTAACTACTAGGAACGAGCTTTTCATTGCTTCATTTCCTACCGTAAACTCGACTTGCACCTGGTGCTTTATGATATGAGATTGTGCACCTATTGTACCTGTAACACGACAATTCTTCACTGGCAATACTGGTATTCTATTATTTTGACTCAAGTACTTGTAAAAATTTGCGCTCATGACATTGGTTGACGCACCGGTATCGACTATTATCTGTATTGGTGCTCCATACATATCTGCTTGCAATATAGCCTGCACAACCCTTTTGTCGGTTCGGTTACATTTCTGCGGTATGTCTACAAGTTCCTTTTCTATTTTTGTTCCTTCATTGTATCTCAGCATACAAAGTTTATGGCTGTCATCCGTGAATGTGCCCTCACTACACCATCCTGCAGCCAACAACGGAGAGCGTATTGTGGCTGTCTTTAGTTTAACGGATGAGCATTAGTGGGTTGACAGTTGTCTGTCACTTCCACTAACCTCACATTGTGATTCTGGTTGTTGTTGTTGCTACTGTTGGGTTGGCCACCCTGCCTCCCCGATGGTGTATTTTGATATTGTGTATGGCTCTGGTTTTGCGGTGGTCGGTTGTAACTTCCTGACATGTTCTTTGACAGACCTGGGTTGGCGTTCCATTGTGGCGCTGTGTTTTGTTGCCACTGTGTTGTCGGTTCGTTACGACCACGCCACTGGTTTCGGTTGTTCCGCCATTGCGGATTGCCGTTACCATTATATCCATTACTCATGCGTCCATCATGATGTCTCTTTCGATTTTCACGATTATAACCGTTGCCGTTATAACCATTGCCATTGTTTGTGCCTTGATTCTGTTGCCGGTGCTCTTGCCTATTCCCGTTACCATTTGGTACTAAGTTACTACCGTTACTGTGGCTGCTATTGTAATCGGCTTTGTGTTGATTATAGCCTGCATGGTTCCACTTGTTTTCGGTTTTCATATCTTCGATCAATAGGTCAACAGAATCCACTATTTCCATGAATTGTTCTATATCGTATTCCGGCACATTGATGAAATATCTTTTAATTTCACTGGGCAACTTCATTTTTATTAATCTGATTATGTCACGATCGGACATTGGCTCGTCCCAGTACCTGGTTTTGTTTATATACTTTTCGAAATATTTGCGTAACGTTCCCATCTTAGGATTGTACATTTCTGGACTGTACAACTCCTTTCGTAGTCTTTCTTGGACGCTATCGGACCAGAATTTTTGCAAGAATGCACCTTCAAACTGTTGCATCGTTAGACATTTTTCGGACACGTCGGTGGCCCACAGTGCCGCGTCACCTTGAATAAAGGAGACCACGAACTGTATTCTTTGTCTTTCCGTCCATGTCCTAGGAAACACATTTCTGAAGCTCTTAATAAATACAACAGGGTGGACATTTCGTTTTTCGCTATTGAAGGGTTGGAATGTCCTGTGTTTTATTACATTGTCCTCTTTTTTGCATGTCTGATTGCTACATTCTGGGACATTCACCACTTCGTGATGTGCGCTGCACGGTATCGCATGTTGTTCGTGCTCATAATTCGCATTAGGTTGCGGTTGCGCACTCGCACCCTGCCTACCGTCAGCGTTATTATAGTAATCAGTACGCGGAGTCTGATTCATGATCTGTCCGCCACTGTTTACATTGCTTTCCAACGCAGACAGTCTCCGCGCGACCTCCTGTTGCCAATTTGGCAACTCCGCAGTCACACGGGACTTAATCTGTGTTAATTCGGCATGTAGTGCGGCAGCGCTGGCGTCAATATTTACACTCGCGGCCGCAGTCGCTTGTTCTACAGCTGTTTTTACGTCGCTTTCAATCTTTGCAGATATCTCGCGATCCTTTACTTCTAGCCATTCATTTAATTCTTTTTCTACTTTTTGAGCTTGCACTTCCAAATATGCATCAATACTTTTCCGTGCATCTATCTCCACATTATCCACGCGGTTGGTTAAAGTCTGGACATTGTCTTCAAGCCTAGCCTGCGATATCTGTAATTTTTGCATCTCTCCGGCTAAGCTTTGCACAAGATCGGGGATCTCTTTGTAAGCGTCCCGCATCTCAGCAAGTTCGCTTTGGATCCTATCTAGTTTCGCTTCATTGCGCTGCTCTTGCTCACGTAGCATCTGAGCCAGTTTTTCGTCTCTTTGTTTTTCCCTCTGTTCTGACATTCTTTCCTTTTCCCTTTCTTTCAGTTCTCTTTGTTGCTCTTGCTCATGGAGCATCTGAGCCAGTTTCTGATCTCTTTCCCTATCTCTTTCTTCTAACCTGCGCAGAAATTCTGCAAATGGGTCTGCAATCGGTGAGCATACTGGTGCCCCGCTTAATCTAGCACTCGATTGGCCCCCCTGCCCAGGCAGTGGAGTTGTTACTCTACTCCCATTCTGCTGTGGAGCGTCATTCACCGTCCACAGATCCTCGCCCCCCGCTCCGGAAATTATGTTATCCGAGGCGGTGGCTTGGGATTCGTTTACGTATTGCAAATGATCCTCACTTTCCATATTAACAGAATTTTGTTCTTCTGGTACGGATGCTTTAGGTTGTCCTATCTTACCCATACTAAATTCACTTTAAGCTACTGACAAATCTTTAACACTGATACACACACAAATAATTATCCCCTCCAAAAATAAACACATAAATACACGAAACGAATAATTATCCCTCCAAAAATAAACACATAAATACACAAAACACCGAAGGTATCTCATGTGCACATGGGTTCGATATTCCGCACAGAGCTACACAGGATGCTTGCACAATAGGCCTTACCTTACTTATTTTTCTTTCTCGCAATCCTTTTTCTTTTCTACACTTTTTCCTCTCCAGATCTCCTCAGGGTGTGGTTTTGTTGTTGTACATGTAAAAGAATTCATACAAGCATTAATATTTTACAACAATTAGACACATACATAATTACATTCATTACAATAGAATCATATTAATCGGGCCCCAAAGTTGCGGCGCCAATCTCGCGTCCGTCGGCCGTCGTAATTTAATGTATATATTATTATTGTTATTATTATTTTTTGATTGTTGCCGACTTACGTGGTGGGCCTTCATAAAAATGATATTTAAGTTGAACAATGTAATAAACTTTTCATATAAATTTCCTCGGCTAGTCAGTTGACGTTAAAGCAAAAGATCTTTAGTTATTAATTACAATTGCGGCCCACACACGCGCGAGAGTATTTTTCTTACCTCCGTTGACCATTGTATTGTAGTCAGAGTCCTGGCTCTGGGTCTCGGCTATGCTACTGAAAATAAGAATCTTAAAGCTAAGTATTTCTGCAACTTCGTGCGGCTGTGGAGAAAAATTAATATTATGCTAATAGCGGGCGAGTTTTCCGCTTCCGCTAATTTTTCATAAGTTAATATCGCCACGTAATGGCGTCGTTGGCTGCATCGGCCGCTGCGATTGTTGAGCTGTAAATTACTTGAATGCAGGTTAATTCAAGGAAGGCGGACATGAAATCGGGATCACCTCTTACAAATTAAAAGTGCACAATAATATTGAATAGTTATATTATATGTTTAACTCATACAAATATGCTTACATTTGTCAGCACACACAAGATGTCCCTCTAGACACATTCAAGACAAGCGAAGAAGTGAAGGTCGACTAAAAAATTAAAAAAAAGAGTGTAACTGGGCGTCTCTTTAGATCATTCTGTCATAAATTATTTCTTTGCAATCTAAACCTACACAGAGAAATTATTATTTTACGGTTACATGAAAAAAAAATCTCTTACAAATTATGAATGTCTTCTTTAAAAATAATTTAAAGTCTTTTCGTAATATGGCACTGGGGACGCTATAGGCGACATTGTGCCTTTTGTATTTAATTCCGATGCGATTCCTGTGTTTCATCGCCAATGTGTATGTCCAAGGAATACATTGAACCGGCAGTGGTGTATCGGAAACTATTACTGGTCTCACGGGGAATGCTCAAAGCACCGACTGTAAGAAGAGTCTCTACTCTTGTACTTAAGACGGCATTGTGCCTTTTGTATTTAATTAAGATCCGACTTCTGTGTTTCATCGTCAATGTGAAGGCCCCAGAAATACATTGAACCTGCAGTGGAGAATCGGAAATTAATATTGAGCTCACAGGGAATGCTCAAAGCACCGACTGTAAGAAGAGTCTCTATTCTTGTACTTAAGGAGACATTGTGCCTTTTGTATTTCATTCCGATGCCATTTCTGTGTTTCACCCACAATGTGAAGGTCCAAGGAGTACATTGAACCCGCAGTGGTGTATCGGAAACTAATACTGGTCTCACAGGGAATGCTCAAAGCACCGACTGTAAGAAGAGTCTCTATTCTTGTACTTAAGGCGGCATTGTGCCTTTTGTGTTTAATTCCGATGCGATTTCTGTGTTTCATCGTCAATGTGAAGGTCCAAGGAATACATTGAACCTGCAGTGGTGTAACGGAAACTAATACTGGTCTCACAGCGAATGCTTAAAGCACCGACCGTAAGAAGGGTCTAAATTCTTGTACTTACGGCGGCATTGTCCTTTTGTGTTTAATACCGATGCAATTTCTGTGATTCATCGTCAATGTGAAGATCCAAGGAATACATTGAGCCTGCAGTGGTGTATCGGAAACTAATACTGGTCTCACAGGGAATCTTCAAAGCACCGACTGTAAGAGGAGTCTCTATACTTGTACTTAAGGCGGCATTGTGCCTTTTGTATTTAATTCCGATGGAATTTCAGTGTTTCATCGTCAATGTGTATGTCCAACGAATAAATTGAACCTGCAGTGGTGTATCGGAACCTAATACTGGTCTCACAGGGAATGCTCAAAGCACCGACTGTAAGAAGAGTCTCTATTCTTGTACTTAAGGCGACATTGTGTATTTTGTATTTAATTCCGATGCTATTTCTGTGTTTCATCGTCAATCTGAAGGTCCAAGGAATACTTTGAACCTGCAGTGGTGCATCGTAAACTAATACTGGTTTCACAGGGAATGCTCAAAGCACCGACTGTAAGAAGAGTCTCTATTCTTGAACTTTAGGCGACATTGTGCCTTTTGTATTTAATTCCGATGCAATGTCTGTGTTTCATCGTCAATGTGAAGTTCCAAGGAATACATTGAAACTCCAGTGGTGTATCGGAAACTAATACTGGTCT
The DNA here is from genome assembly GCF_021461395.2 of Schistocerca americana. Classification (NCBI taxonomy): domain Eukaryota; kingdom Metazoa; phylum Arthropoda; class Insecta; order Orthoptera; family Acrididae; genus Schistocerca; species Schistocerca americana. The sequence goes on along the minus strand of NC_060123.1, from coordinate 726,958,432 downwards.
CACAGGGAATGCTCAATGCACAGACTGTAAGAAGAGTCTCTATTCTTGTACTTAAAGCGTCATTGTGACTTTTGTATTTAATTCCGTTGCGATTTCTGTGTTTCATCGTCAATGTGAAGGTCCGAGGAAAACATTGAACCTGCAGTGGTGTATCGGAAACTAATACTGGTCTCACAGGTAATGCACAAAGCACCGACTGTAAGAAGAGTCTCTATTCTTGTACTTAAGGCGGCATTGTGCCTTTTGTACTTAATTCCGATGTAATTTCAGTGTTTCATCGTCAATGTGTATGTCCAAGGAATACATTGAACCTGCAGTGGTGTATTGGAAACTAATACTGGTCTCACAGGGAATGCTCAAAGCACCGAGTGTAAGAAGAGTCCCTACTCTTGTACTTAAGGCAACATTGTGCCTTTTGTATTTAATTCCGATGCGATTTCTGCGTTTCATCTTCAATTTGAAGGTCCAAGGAATACATTCAACGTGCAGTGGTGTATCGGAAACTAATACTGGTCTCACAGGGAATGCTTAAAGCACCGACCGTAAGAAGAGTCTCCATTCTTGTACTTAGGGGCATTGTGCCTTTTTTATTTAATTCCGATGCAATTTCTGCGTTTCAACGTCAATGTGAAGGTCAAAGGAACACATTGAACCTGCAGTGGTGTATCGGAAACTAATACTGGTCTCACAGGAAAGGATAAAATCACAGACTAAGAAGTCTCACTCTTCTTGCACTTAAGGCGGCATTGTGCCCTTTGTATTTAATTCCGATGTAATTTCAGTGTTTCATCGTCAATGTGTATGTCCAAGGAATACATTGAACCTGCAGTGGTGTATTGGAAACTAATACTGGTCTCACAGGGAATGCTCAAAGCACCGAGTGTAAGAAGAGTCCCTATTCTTGTACTTAAGGCAACATTGTGCCTTTTGTATTTAATTCCGATGCGATTTCTGTGTTTCATCTTCAATTTGAAGGTCCAAGGAATACATTCAACGTGCAGTGGTGTATCGGAAACTAATACTGGTCTCACAGGGAATGCTCAAAGCACCGACTGTAAGAAGAGTCTGTATTCTTGTATTTAAGGCGGCATTTTGCTTTTTGTATTTAAATCCGATGCGATTTCTGTGTTTCATTGTCAATATGAAGGTCCAAGGAATACTTTGAACCTGCAGTGGTGTAACGGAAACTAATACTGGTCTCACAGGGAATGCTCAAAGCACCGACAGTAAGAAGAGTCTCTATTCTTGTACTTAAGGCGACATTGTGCCTTTTGTATTTAATTCCGATGCGATTCTTGTATTTCATCGCCAATGTGAAGGTCCAAGGAATACATTGAACCTGCAGTGGTGTATCGGAAGCTAATACTGGTCTCACAGGAAAGGATAAAATCACAGACTAAGAAGTCTCACTCTTCTTGCACTTAAGGCGGCATTGTGCCCTTTGTATTTAATTCCGATGTAATTTCAGTGTTTCATCGTCAATGTGAAGGTCCAGGGAATACAATGAACCCGCAGTGGTGTATCGGAAACTAATACTGGTCTCACAGGGAATTATCAAAGCACCGAATGAAAGATGATTCTCTATTCATGTACTTAAGTCAGCATTGTGCCTTTTGTATTTAATTCCGATGCAATTACAGTGTTTCATCGTCAATGTGTATGTCCAAGGAATACATTGAACCGGCAGTGGTGTATCGGAAACTAATACTGGTCTCACAGGGAATGCTCAAAGCACCGACTGTAAGAGGTGTCTCTATTCTTGTACTTAAGGCGGCATTGTGCCTTTTGTATTTAATTCCGATGTAATTTCAGTGATTCATCGTCAATGTGTATGTCCGAGGAATACATTGAACCTGCATTGGTGTATCGGAAACTAATACTGGTCTCACAGGGAATGCTCAAAGCATTGACTGTAAGAAGAGTCTCTATTCTTGTACTTAAGGCGACATTGTGTATTTTGTATTAAATTCCGATGCGATTTCTGTGTTTCATCTTCAATGTGAAGGTCCAAGGAATACTTAGAACCTGCAGTGGTGCATCGGAAACTAATACTGGTCTCAAAGGGAATGCTCGAAGCACCGACTGTAAGAAGAGTCTCTATTCTTGTACTTAAGGCGGCATTGTGCCTTTTGTATTTAATTCCCATGTAATTTCAGTGATTCATCGTCAATGTTTACGTGCAAGGAATACATTGAACCTGCAGTGCTGTATCGGAAACTAATACTGGTCTCACAGGGAATGCTCAAAGCACCGACTGTAAGAAGAGTCTACATTCTTGTACTTAAGGCGGCATTGTCCCTTTTGTATTTAATTCCGATGTAATTTATGTGTTTCATCGTCAATATGTATGTCCAAGGAATACACTGAACCAGCAGTGGTGTATTGGAAACTAATACTGGTCTCACAGGGAATGCTCAAAGCACCGACTGTAAGAAGAGTCTCTATTCATGTACTTCAGACGGCATTGTGCCTTTTGTACTTAATTCCGATGTGATCTCAGAGTTTCATCGTCAATGTGTTTGTCCGAGGAATACATTGAACCTGCAGTGGTGTATTGCAAAGTAATACTCTTCTCACAGGGAATGCTCAAAGCACCCACTGTAAGAAGTGTCTCTATTCTTGTACTTAAGGCGGCATTGTGCCTTTTAAATTTAATTCCGATGAGATTTCTGTGTTTCATCGTCAATGTGAAGGTCCAAGGCATACATTGAACCTGCAGTGGTCTATCGGAAACTAGTACTGGCTCACAGGGAATGCTCAAAGCACCGACTGTAAGAGGAGTCTCTATTCTTGTACTTAAGGCGGCATTGTGCCTTTTGTATGTAATTGCGATGCGATTTCTTTGTTTTATCGTCAATGTGAAGGTCCAAGGAATACATTGAACCTACAGTGGTGTATCGGAAATTGATACTGGTCTCACAGGGAATGCTCAAAGCACCGACTGTAAGAAGAGTCTCTATTCTTGTACTTAAGACGGCATTGTGCCTTTTGTATTTAATTCCGATGCGATTTCTGTGTTTCATCGTCAATGTGAAGGTCCAAGTAATACATTGAACCTGCAGTGGTGTATCGGAAACTAATACTTGTCGCACAGGGAATGCTCAAAGCACCGACTGTAAGAAGAGTCTCAATTCTTGTACTTAAGGCGGCATTGTGCCTTTTGTATTTAATTCCGATGCGATTTCTGTTTTTCATCGTCAATGTGAAGGTCCAAGGAATACATTGAACGTGCAGTGGTCTATCGGAAACTAATACTGGCTCACAGGGAATGCTCAAAGCACCGACTGTAAGAAGAGTCTCTATTCTTGTACTTAAGACGGCATTGTGCCTTTTGTATTTAATTCCGATGCGATTTCTGTGTTTCATCGTCAATGTGAAGGTCCAAGTAATACATTGAACCTGCAGTGGTGTGTCGGAAACTAATACTTGTCGCACAGGGAATGCTCAAAGCACCGACTGTAAGAAGAGTCTCTATTCTTGTACTTCAGACGGCATTGTGCCTTTTGTATTTAATTCCGATGTAATCTCAGAGTTTCATTGTCACTGTGTATGTCCAAGGAATACATTGAACCTGCAGTGGTGTATTGCAAACTAATACTGGTCTCACAGGGAATGCTCAAAGCACCGACTGTAAGAAGTGTCTCTATTCTTGTACTTTAGGCGGCATTGGGCCTTTCAAATTATATTCCGATGAGATTTCTGTGTTTCATCGTCAATGGGAAGGTCCAAGGAATACATTGAACCTTCAGTGGACTATCGGAAACTAATACTGGCTCACAGGGAATGCTCAAAGCACCGACTGTAAGAAGAGTCTCTATTCTTGTACTTAAGACGGCATTGTGCCTTTTGTATTTAATTCCGATGCGATTTCTGTGTTTCATCGTCAATGTGAAGGTATAAGTAATACATTGAACCTGCAGTGTCGTATCGGAAACTAATACTTGTCGCACAGGGAATGCTCAAAGCACCGACTGTAAGAAGAGTCTCTATTCTTGTACTTAAGGCGGCATTGTGCCTTTTGTATTTAATTCCCATGTAATTTCAGTGTTTCATCGACAATGTTTACGTGCAAGGAATACATTGAACCTGCAGTGCTGTATCGGAAACTAATACTGGTCTCACCCGGAATGCTCAAAGCACCGACTGTAAGAAGTGTCTACATTCTTGTACTTAAGGCGGCATTGTGCCTTTTGTATTTAATTCCGATGTAATTTATGTGTTTCATCGTCAATATGTATGTCCAAGGAATACACTGAACCTGCAGTAGTGTATTGGAAACTAATACTGGTCTCACAGGGAATGCTCAAAGCACCGACTGTAAGAAGAGTCTCTATTCTTGTACTTAAGGCCGCATTGTGCCTTTTGTATTTAATTCCGATGCGATTTCTGTGTTTTTTCTTCAATTTGAAGGTCCGCGGAATACATTGAACCTGCAGTGGTGTATCGGAGACTAATACTGGTCTCACAGGGAATGCTCAAAACACCGACTGTAAGAAAAGTCTCTATTCTTGTACTTAGGGTGGCATTGTGCGTTTTGTATATAATTCCGATGCGATTTCTTTGTGTTATCGTCAATGTTAAGGTCCAAGGATTACCTTGAACCTGCAGTAGTGTATCGGAAACTAATACTGGTCTCACAGGAAAGGATCAAAGCACAGACCCTAAGAAGTCTCACTCTTCTTGCACTTAAGGCGGCACTGTGCCTATTGTATTTAATTCCGATGTAAATTCAGTGTTTCACCGTAAATGTGAAGGTCCAAGGAATACATTGAACCTGCAGTGGTGTATCGGAAACTAATACTGGTTTCACAGGGAATGCTCAAAGCACCGACTGTAAGAAGAGTCTCTATTCTTGTACTTAAGGCGGCATTGTGCCTTTTGAATTTAATTCCGATGTAATTTCTGTGTTTCATCATCAATGCTATGGTCCAAGGATTACCTTGAAAATGCAGTAGTGTATCGGAAACTAATACTGGTCTCACAGGAAAAAATCAAAGCACAGACTCTAAGAAGTCTCACTCTTCTTGCACTGAAAGCGGCATTGTGTCTTTTGTATTTAATTCCGATGTAATTTCAGTGTTTCATCATCAATGTGTATGTCCAAGGAATACACTGAACCTGCAGTGGTGTATTGGAAACTAATACTGGTCTCACAGGGAATGCTCAAAACACCGACTGTAAGAAGAGTCTCTATTCTTGTACTTAAGGCGGCATTGTGCCTTTTGTATTTAATTCCGATGGGATTTCTGTGTTTCATCGTCAATGTGAAGGTCCAAGGAATAAATTGAACGTGCAGTGGTCTATCGGAAACTAATACTGGCTCACAGGGAATACTCAAAGCACCGACTGTAAGAAGAGTCGCTATTCTTGAACTTAAGACGGCATTGTGGCTTTTTTATTTAATTCCGATGCGATTTTTGTGTTTCATCGTCAATGTGAAGGTCCAAGTAATACATTGAACCTGCAGTGGTGTATCGGAAACTAATACTGGTCTCACAGGGAATGCTCAAAGCACTGACTGTAAGGAGAGTCTCTATTCTTGTACTTAAGGCGGCATTGTGCCTTTTGTATTTAATTCCGATATAATCTCAGAGTTTCATCGTCAATGTATATGTCCAAGGAATACATTGAACCTGCAGTGGTGTATCGGAAACTAATACTGGTCTCACAGGGAATGCTCAAAGCACCGACTGTAAGGAGAGTCTCTATTCTTGTACTTAAGGCGGCATTGTGCCTTTTGTATTTAATTCCGATGTAACTTATGTGTTTCATCGTCAATGTGTATGTCCAAGGAATACATTGAACCTGCAGTGGTGTATCGGAAACTAATACTGGCCTCACAGGGAATGCTCAAAGCACCGACTATAAGAAGAGTCTCTATTCTTGTACTAATGGTGGTATTGTGCCTTTTGTATTAATTCCGATGCGATTTCTGTGTTTCATCGTCAATGTGAAGGTCCAAGTAATACATTGAACCTGCAGTGGTGTATCGGAAACTAATACTTGTTGCACAGGGAATGCTCAAAGCACCGACTGTAAGAAGAGTCCCTATTCTTGTACTTCAGACGGCAATGTGCCTTTTGTATTTAATTCAGATGCGATTTCTGTGTTTCATCGTCAATGTGAAGGTTCAAGTAATACATTGAACCTGCAGTGGTGTATCGGAAACTAATACTTGTCGCACAGGGAATGCTCAAAGCACCGACTGTAAGAAGAGTCTCTATTCTTGTATTTCAGACGGCATTGTGCCTTTTGTATTTAATTCCGATGTAATCTCAGAGTTTCATCGTCAATGTGTATGTCCAAGGAATACATTGAACCTGCAGTGGTGTATTGCAAACTAATACTGGTCTCACAGGGAATGCTCAAAGCACCCACTGTAAGAAGTGTTTCTATTCTTGTACTTAAGGCGGCATTGTGCCTTTTAAATTTAATTCCGATGAGATTTCTGTGTTTCATCGTCAATGTGAAGGTCCAAGGAATACATTGAACCTGCAGTGGTCTATCGGAAACTAGTACTGGCTCACAGGGAATGCTCAAAGCACCGACTGTAAGAGGAGTCTCTATTCTTGTACTTAAGGCGGCATTGTGCCTTTTGTATGTAATTGCGATGCGATTTCTTTGTTTTATCGTCAATGTGAAGGTCCAAGGAATACATTGAAACTACAGTGGTGTATCGGAAATTGATACTGGTCTCACAGGGAATGCTCAAAGCACCGACTGTAAGAAGGGTCTCTATTCTTGTACTTAAGACGGCATTGTGCCTATTGTATTTATTTCCGATGCGATTTCTGTGTTTCATCGTCAATGTGAAGGTCCAAGTAATACATTGAACCGGCATTGGTGTATCGGAAACTAATACTTGTCGCACAGGGAATGCTCAAAGCACCGACTGTAAGAAGAGTCTCTATTCTTGTACTTAAGGCGGCATTGTGCCTTTTGTATTTAATTCCGATGCGATTTCTGTTTTTCATCGTCAATGTGAAGGTCAAGGAATACATTGAACGTGCAGTGGTCTATCGGAAACTAGTACTGGCTCACAGGGAATGCTCAAAGCACCGACTGTAAGAAGAGTCTCTATTCTTGTACTTAAGACGGCATTGTGCCTTTTGTATTTAATTCCGATGCGATTTCTGTGTTTCATCGTCAATGTGAAGGTCCAAGTAATACATTGAACCTGCAGTGGTGTATCGGAAACTAATACTTGTCGCACAGGGAATGCTCAAAGCACTGACTGTAAGAAGAGTCTCTATTCTTGTACTTCAGACGGCATTGTGCCTTTTGTATTTAATTCCGATGTAATCTCAGAGTTTCATTGTCACTGTGTATGTCCAAGGAATACATTGAACCTGCAGTGGTGTATTGCAAACTAATACTGGTCTCACAGGGAATGCTCAAAGCACCGACTGTAAGAAGTGTCTCTATTCTTGTACTTTAGGCGGCATTGGGCCTTTCAAATTTAATTCCGATGAGATTTCTGTGTTTCATCGTCAATGTGAAGGTCCAAGGAATACATTGAACCTTCAGTGGACAATCGGAAACTAATACTGGCTCTCAGGGAATGCTCAAAGCACCGACTGTAAGAAGAGTCTCTATTCTTGTACTTAAGACGGCATTGTGCCTTTTGTATTTAATTCCGATGCGATTCCTGTGTTTCATCGTCAATGTGAAGGTCCAAGTAATACATTGAACCTGCAGTGGTGTATCGGAAACTAATACTTGTCTCACAGGGAAAGCTCAAAGCACCGACTGTAAGAAGAGTCACTATTCTTGTACTTCAGGCGGCATTGTGCCTTTTGTATTTAATTCCGATGTAATCTCAGACTTTCATCGTCAATGTGTATGTCCAAGGAATACATTGAACCTGCAGTGGTGTATTGCAAACTAATACTGGTCTCACAGGGAATGCTCAAAGCACCGACTGTAAGAAGTGTCTCTATTCTTGTACCTAAGGCGGCATTGTGCCTTTTAAATTTAATTCCTATGAGTTTTCTGTGTTTCATCGTCAATGTGTAGGTCCAAGGAATACATTGAACCTGCAGTGGTATATCGGAAACTAATACTGGCTCACAGGGATTGCTCAAAGCACCGACTGTAAGAAGAGTCTCTATTCCAGTAGTTAAGACGGCATTGTGCCTTTTGTATGTAATTGCGATGCGATTTCTTTTTTTTATCGTCAATGTGAAGGTCCAAGGAATACATTGAACCTACAGTGGTGTATCGGAAACTGATACTGGTCTCACAGGGAAGACACAAAGCACCAACTGTAAGAAGAGTCTCTATTCTTGTACTTAAGACGGCATTGTGCCTTTTGTATTTATTTCCGATGTAATTTATGTGTTTCATCGTCAATGTGTATGTCCAAGGAATACATTGAACCTGGAGTGGTGTATCGGAAACTAATACTGGTCTCATAGGGAATGCTCAAACCACCGACTGTAAGAAGTGTCTCTATTCTTGTACTTAAGGCGGCATTGTGCGTTATGTATTTAATTCCAATGCGATTTCTGTGTTTCATCGTCAGTGTGATGGTCCAAGGAATACATTGAACCTGCAGTGGTGTATCGGAAACTAATACTGGTCTCACAGAGAATGCTCAAAGCACCGACTGTAAGAAGAATCTCTATTCTTGTACTTCAGGCGGCATTGTGCCTTTTGCATTTAATTCCGATGTGATTTCTGTGTTTCATCGTCAATGTGAAAATCCATGGAGTACATTGAACCAGCAGTGGTGAATCGGAAACTAATACTGTCTCACAGGAATGGATCAAAGCACAGACTCTAAGAAGTCTCTCTCTTCTTGCACTTCAGGTGGCATTGTGCCTTTTGTATTTAATTCCGATGCGATTTGTGTGTTTCATCGTCAATGTTTACGTCCATGGAATACATTGAACCTGCAGTGGTGTATCGGAAAATAATACTGGCCTCGCAGGAAAGGATCAAAGCACCGACTGTAAGAAGAGTCTCTATTCTTGTACCTAAGGCGGCATTGTGCCTTTTGTATTTAATTCCGATGCGATATCTGTGTTTCATCGTCAATGTGAAAGTCAAAGAAATATATTGAACCTGTAGTGGTGTATGGGAAACTAATACTGGTCTCACAGGAAAGGATCATGGCAAAGGTCCAAGAAGTCTCACTCTTCTTGCACTTAAGGCGGCATGGTGCCTTTTTTATTTATTTCCAATGTAATTTCAGTGTTTCATAGTCAATGTGTATGTCCAAGAAACTAATTGAACCTGCTGTGGTGTATCGGAAACTAATACTGGTCTCACAGGGAATGCTCAAAGCACCGACTGTAAGAAGAGTCTCTATTCTTGTACTTAAGACGGCATTGTGCCTTTTGTATTTAATTCCGATGCGATTTCTGTGTTTCATCGTTAATGTGAAGGTCCAAGTAATACATTGAACCTGCAGTGGTGTATCGGAAACTAATACTTGTCGCACAGGGAATGCTCAAAGCACCGACTGTAAGAAGAGTCTCTATTCTTGTACTTCAGATGGCATTGTGCCTTTAGTTCTTAATTCCGATGTAATCTCAGAGTTTCATTGTTAATGTGAATGTCCAAGGAATACATTGAACCTGCAGTGGTGTATTGCAAACTAATACTGGTCTCACAGGGAATGCTCAAAGCACCGACTGTAAGAAGTGTCTCTATTCTTGTACTTAACGCGGCATTGGGCCTTTCAAATTTAATTCCGATGAGATTTCTGTGTTTCATCGTCAATGTGAAGGTCCAAGATATACATTGAACCTGCAGTGGTGTATCGGAAACTAATACTTGTCGCACAGGGAATGCTCAAAACACCGACTGTAAGAAGAGTCTCTATTCTTGTACTTCAGACGGCATTGTGCCTTTTGTATTTAATTCCGATGTAATCTCAGACTTTCATCGTCAATGTGTATGTCCAAGGAATACATTGAATTTGCAGTGGTGTATTGCAAACTAATACTGGTCTCACAGGGAATGCTCAAAGCACCGACTGTAAGAAGTGTCTCTATTCTTGTACTTAAGGCGGCATTGTGCCTTTTAAATTTAATTCCGATGAGAACTCTGTGTTTCATCGTCAATGTGTAGGTCCAAGGAATACATTGAACCTGCAGTGGTCTATCGGAAACTAATACTGGCTCACAGGGAATGCTCAAAGCACCGACCATAAGAGGAGTCTCTATTCTTGTACTTAAGGCGGCATTGTGCCTTTTGTATGTAAATGCGATGCGATTTCTTTGTTTTATCGTCAATGTGAAGGTCCAAGGAATACATTGGACCTGCAGTACTGTATCGGAAACTAATACTGGTCTCACAGGGAATGCTCAAAGCACCGACTGTAAGGAGAGTCTACATTCTTGTACTTAAGGCGGCATTGTGCCTTTTGTATTTAATTCCGATTTAATTTATGTGTTTCATCGTCAATATGTATGTCCAAGGAATACATTGACCCTGCAGTGGTGTATCGGAAACTAATACTGGTCTCACAGGGAATGCTCAAAGCACCGACTGTAAGAAGGGTCTCTATTCTTGTACTTAAGGTGGCATTGTGCCTTTTGTATTTAATTCCGATGTGATTTCTGTGTTTCATCGTCAATGTGAAGGTCCAAGTAATACATTGATCCTGCAGTGGTGTATCGGTAACTAATACTGGTCGCACAGGGAATCCTCAAAGCACCGACTGTAAGAAGAGTCTCTATTCTTGTACTTCAGGCGGCATTGTGCCTTATATATTTAATTCCGAATTAATCCCAGTGTTTCAACGTCAATGTGTATGTCCAAGGAATACATTGAACCTGCAGTGGTGTAATGGAAACTAATACTGTTCTCACAGGGAATGCTCAAAGCACCGACTGCAAGAAGTGTCTCTATTCTTGTACTTAAGGCGGCATTTTGCGTTTTATATTTAATTCCAATGAGATTTTTGTGTTTCATAGTCAATGTGAAGGTCCAAGGAATACATCGAATCTGCAGTGGTGTATCGGAAACTAATACTGGCCTCACATGGAATGCTCAAAGTACCGACTGTAAGAAGAGTCTCTATTCTTGTACTTAAGGCGGCATTGTGAATTTTGTATTTAATTCCGATGTAATTTATGTGTTTCATCGTCAATGTGTATGTCCAAGGAATACATTGAACCTGCAGTGGTGTATCGGAAACTAATACTGGTCTCACAGGGAATGCTCAAAGCACCGACTGTAAGAAGAGTCTCTATTCTTGTACTTAAGGCGGCATTGTGCCTTTTGTATTTAATTCCGATGCGGTTTCTTTGTTTTATCGTCAATGTGAAGGTCCAAGGAATACATTGAACGTGCAGTGGTGTATCGGAAACTAATACTGGTCTCACAGGGAATGCTCAAAGCACCGACTCTAAGAAGGGTCTCCATTCTTGTTCTTAAGGCGGCATTGTGCCTTTTGTATTTAATTCCGATGTAATTTCAGTGTTACATCGTCAATATTTACGTCCAAGGAATACATTGAACCTGCAGTGCTGTATCGGAAACTAATACTATTCTCACAGTGAAGGCTCAAAGAAACGACTGTAAGAAGAGTCTCTATTCTTGTACTTAAGGCGGCATTGTGCGTTATGTATTTAATTCCAATGCGATTTCTGTGTTTCATCGTCAATGTGATGGTCCAAGGAATACATTGAACCTGCAGTGGTGTATCGGAAACTAATACTGGTCTCACAGAGAATGCTCAAAGCACCGACTGTAAGAAGAATCTCTATTCTTGTACTTAAGGCGGCATTGTGCATTTTGCATTTAATTCCGATGTGATTTCTGTGTTTCATCGTCAATGTGAAGATCCATGGAGTACATTGAACCAGCAGTGGTGTATCGGAAACTAATACTGGTCTCACAGGAAAGGATCGTGGCACAGGCTCTAAGAAGTCTCACTCTTCTTGCACTCAAAGCGGCATGGTGCCTTTTTTATTTATTTCCGATGTAATTTCAGTGTTTCATAGTCAAAGTGTATGTCCAAGAAATAAATTGAACCTGCAGTGGTGTATCGGAAACTAATACTGGTCGCACAGGGAATGCTCAAAGCACCGACTGTAAGAAGAATCTATATGCTTGTACTTGAGGCGGCATTGTGCCTGTTGTATTTAATTCCGATGCGATTTCTGTGTTTCATCGTCAATGTGAAAGTCCAAGTAATACATTGAACCTGCAGTGGTGTATTGGAAACTAATACTGGTCGCACAGGGAATCCTCAAAGCACCGACTGTAAGAAGAGTCTCTATTCTTGTACTTCAGGTGGCATTTTGCCTTTTGTATTTAAATCCGATGTAATCTCAGTGTTTCATCGTCAATGTGTATGTCCAAGGAATACATTGAACCTGCAGTGGTGTATCGGAAACTAATACTGGTCTCACAGGGAATGCTCAAAGCACCGACTGTAAGAAGAGTCTCTATTCTTGTACTTAAGGCGGCATTGTGCCTTTTGTATTTAATTCCGATGCGATTTCTGTGTTTCATCGTCAATGTCAAGGTCCAAGGAATACATTGAACCTGCAGTGGTGTATCGGAAACTAATACTGGTCTCACAGGGAATGCTCAAAGCACCGACTGTAAGAAGAGTCTCTATTCTTGTACATAAGGCGGCATTGGGCCTTTTGTATTCAATTCCGACGCGATTTCTGTGTTTCATCGTCAATGTGATGGTCCAAGGAATACATTGAATCTGCAGTGGTGTATCGGAAACTAAAACTGGTCTCACAGGGAATGCTCAAAGCACCGATGGTAAGAAGAGTCTCTATTCTTGTACTTAAGGCGGCATTGTGCCTTTTGTATTCAATTCCGATGCGGTTTCTTTGTTTTATCGTCAATGTGAAGGTCCAAGGAATACATTGAACGTGCAGTGGTGTATCGGAAACTAATACTGGTCTCACAGGGAATGCTCAAAGCACCGACTCTAAGAAGGGTCTCTATTCTTGTCTTAAGGCGGCATTGTGCCTTTTGTATTTAATTCCGATGTAATTTCAGTGTTACATCGTCAATATTTACGTCCAAGGAATACATTGAACCTGCAGTGCAGTATCGGAAACTAATACTATTCTCACAGTGAAGGCTCAAAGAAACGACTGTAAGAAGAGTCTCTATTCTTGTACTTAAGGCGGCATTGTGCGTTATGTATTTAATTCCAATGCGATTTCTGTGTTTCATCGTCAATGTGATGGTCCAAGGAATACATTGAACCTGCAGTGGTGTATCGGAAACTAATACTGGTCTCACAGAGAATGCTCAAAGCACCGACTGTAAGAAGAATCTCTATTCTTGTACTTAAGGCGGCATTGTGCCTTTTGCATTTAATTCCGATGTCATTTCTGTGTTTCATCGTCAATGTGAAGATCCATGGAGTACATTGAACCAGCAGTGGTGTATCGGAAACTAATACTGGTCTCACAGGAAAGGATCAAAGCACAGACTCTAAGAAGTCTCTCTCTTCTTGCACTTCAGGCGGCATTGTGCCTTTTGTATTTAATTCCGATGCGATTTTCGTGTTTCATCGTCAATGTTTACGTCCAAGGAATACATTGAGTCTGCAGTGGTGTATCGGAAAATAATACTGGCCGCGCAGGAAAGGATCAAAGCACCGACTGTAAGAAGAGTCTCTATTCTTGTACCTAAGGCGGCATTGTACCTTTTGTATTTAATTCCGATGCGATTTCTATGTTTCATCGTCAATGTGAAAGTCAAAGGAATATTTGAACCTGCAGTGGTGTATCGGAAACTAATACTGGCCTCACAGGAAAGGATCAAAGCACAGACTGTAAGAACAGTCTCTATTCGTGTACTCAAGGCGGCATTGTGATTTTTGTATTTAATTCCGATGCGATTTCTGTTATTCATTGTCAATGTGAATGTCCAAGGAATACATTGAACCTGCAGTGGTGTATCGGAAACTATTACTGGTCTCACAGGGCATGCTCAAAGCACCGACTGTAAGAAGAGTCTCTACTCTTGTACATAAGGAGGCATTGTGCCTTTTGTATTAAATTCCGATGCGATTTCTGTGTTTCATCGTCAATGTGAAGATCAAAGGAATACATTGAACCAGCAGTAGTGTATGGGAAACCTATACTGGTCTCACAGGAAAGGATCATGGCACAGGCTCTAAGAAGTCTCACTCTTCTTGCACTCAAGGCGGCATGGTGCCTTTTTTATTTATTTCCGATGTAATGTCAGTGTTTCATAGTCAATGTGTATGTCCAAGAAATAAATTGAACCTGCAGTGGTGTATCGGAAACTAATACTGGTCGCACAGGGAATGCTCAAAGCACCGACTGTAAGAAGAATCTCTATGCTTGTACTTGAGGCGGCATTGTGCCTTTTGTATTTAATTCCGATGCGATTTCTGTGTTTAATCGTCAATGTGAAGGTCCAAGTAATACATTGAACCTGCAGTGGTGTATTGGAAACTAATACTGGTCGCACAGGGAATCCTCAAAGCACCGACTGTAAGAAGAGTCTCTATTCTTGTACTTCAGGTGGCATATTGCCTTTTGTATTTAAATCCGATGTAATCTCAGTGTTTCATCGTCAACGTGTATGTCCAAGGAATACATTGAACCTGCAGTGGTGTATCGGAAACTAATACTGGTCTCACAGGGAATGCTCCAAGCACCGACTGTAAGAAGAGTCTCTATTCTTGTACTTAAGGCGGCATTGTGCTTTTTGTATTTAATTCCGATGCGATTTCTGTGTTTCATCGTCAATGTCAAGGTCCAAGGAATACATTGAACCTGCAGTGGTGTATCGGAAACTAATACTGGTCTCACAGGGAATGCTCAAAGCACCGACTGTAAGAAGAGTCTCTATTCTTGTACATAAGGCGGCATTGTGCCTTTTGTATTCAATTCCGACGCGATTTCTGTGTTTCATCGTCAATGTGATGGTCCAAGGAATACATTGAATCTGCAGTGGTGTATCGGAAACTAATACTGGTCTCACAGGGAATGCTCAAAGCACCGATTGTAAGAAGAGTCTCTATTCTTGTACTTAAGGCGGCATTGTGCCTTTTGTATTCAATTCCGATGCGATTTCTGTGTTTCATCGTCAAAGTGAAGGTCCAAAGAATACATTGAACGTGCAATGGTGTATCGGAAACTAATACTGGCCTCACAGGAAATGCTCTAAGCACCGACTGTAAGAAGAGTCTCTATTCTTGTACTTAAGGCGGCATTGTGCTGTTTGTATGTAATTGCGATGCGATTTCTGTGTTTCATCGTCAATGTGAAGGTCCGAGGAATACATTGAACCTGCAGTGGTGTATCGGGAACTGATACTGGTCTAACGGGGAATGCTCAAAGCACCGACTGTAAGAAGAGTCTCTATTCTTGTACTTAAGGCGGCATTGTGCTGTTTGTATTTAATTCCGATGCGATTTCTGTGTTTCATCGTCAATGTGAAGGTCCAAGGAATACATTGAATCTGCAGTGGTGTATCGGAAACTAAAACTGGTCTCACAGAGAATGCTCAAAACACCGACTGTAGGAAGAGTCTGTATTCTTGTACATAAGGTGACATTGTGATTTTTGTATTTAATTCCGATGCGATTTCTGTGATTCATAGTCAATGTGAAGGTCCAAGGAATACATTGAACCTGCAGTGGTGTATCGGAAACGAATACTGGTCTCACAGGAAATGATCAAAGCACAGACTCTAAGAAGTCTCACTCTTCTTGCACTTAAGGCGGCATTGTGCTTTTGTATTTAATTCCGATGTAATTACCGTGTTTCATCGCAATGTGTATGTCCAAGGAATACATTGAACCCGCAGTGGTGTATTGGAAACTAATACTGGTCTCACAGGGAATGCTCAAAGCACCGAGTGTAAGAAGAGTCCCTATGCTTGTACTTAAGGCAACATTGTGCCTTTTGTATTTAATTCCGATGCGATTTCTGTGTTTCATCTTCAATTTGAAGGTCCAAGGAGTACATTGAACCTGCAGTGGTGTATCGGAAACTAATACTGGTCTCACAGGGAATGCTTAAAGCACCGACCGTAAGAAGAGTCTCCATTCTTGTACATAGGGGGCATTGTGCCTTTTGTATTTAATTCCGATGCGATTTTTGTGTTCCATCGTCAATGTGAACGTCCAAGGAATACTTTGAACCTGCAGTGGTGTATCGGAAACTAACACTGGTCACACAGGGAATGCTCAAAACACCGACAGTAAGAAGAGTCTCTATTCTTGCACTTAAGGCGGCATTGTGCCTTTTGTATTTAATTCCGATGCGATTTCTGTGTTTCATCGTCAATGTGAACGTCCAAGTAATACATTGAACCTGCAGTGGTGTATTGGAAACTAATACTGGTCGCACAGGGAATCCTCAAAGCACCGACTGTAAGCAGAGTCTCTATTCTTGTACTTCAGGTGGCATTTTGCCTTTTGTATTTAAATCCGATGTAATCTCAGTGTTTCATCGTCAATGTGTATGTCCAAGGAATACATTGAACCTGCAGTGGTGTATCGGAAACTAATACTGGTCTCACAGGGAATGCTCAAAGCACCGACTGTAAGAAGAGTCTCTATTCTTGTACATAAGGCGGCATTGTGCCTTTTGTACTTAATTCCGATGCGATTTCTGTGTTTCATCGTCAATGTCAAGGTCCAAGGAATACATTGAACCTGCACTGGTGTATCGGAAACTAATACTGGTCTCACAGGGAATGCTCAAAGCACCGACTGTAAGAAGAGTCTCTATTCTTGTACATAAGGCGGCATTGTGCCTTTTGTATTCAATTCCGACGCGATTTCTGTGTCTCATCGTCAATGTGATGGTCCAAGGAATACATTGAATCTGCAGTGGTGTATCGGAAACTAATACTGGTCTCACAGGGACTGCTCAAAGCACCGATTGTAAGAAGAGTCTCGATTCTTGTACTTAAGGCGGCATTGTGCCTTTTGTATTCAATTCCGATGCGATTTCTGTGTTTCATCGTCAATGTGAAGGTCCAAAGAATACATTGAACGTGCAATGGTGTATCGGAAACTAATACTGGCCTCACAGGAAATGCTCAAAGCACCGACTGTAAGAAGAGTCTCTATTCTTGTACTTAAGGCGGCATTGTGCTGTTTGTATGTAATTGCGATGCGATTTCTGTGTTTTATCGTCAATGTGAAGGTCCAAGGAGTCCATTGATCCTGCAGTGGTGTATCGGAAACTAATACTGGTCTCACAGGGAATGCTCAATGCACAGACTGTAAGAAGAGTCTCTATTCTTGTACTTAAAGAGGCATTGTGTCTTTTGTATTTAATTCCGTTGCGATTTCTGTGTTTCATCGTCAATGTGAAGGTCCGAGGAATACATTGAACCTGCAGTGGTGTATATGAAACTAATACTGGTCTAACGGGGAATGCTCAAAGCACCGACTGTAAGAAGAGTCTCTATTCTTGTACTTAAGGCGGCAATGTGCTTTTTGTATTTAATTCCGATGCGATTTCTGTGTTTCATCGTCAATGTGAAGGTCCAAGGAATACATTGAACCTGCAGTGGTGTATCGGAAACTAAAACTGGTCTCACAGATAATGCTCAAAACACCGACTGTAAGAAGAGTCTGTATTCTTGTACATAAGGTGACATTGTGATTTTTGTATTTAATTCCGATGCGATTTCTGTGATTCATCGTCAATGTGAAGGTCCAAGGAATACATTGAACCTGCAGAGGTGTATCGGAAACTAATACTGGTCTCACAGGGAATGCTCAAAGCTTCGACTGTAAGCAGAGTCTCTATTCTTGTACTTAAGGCGACATTGTGTCTTTTGTATTTAATTCCGATGCGATTTCTGTGTTTCATCGTCAATGTGAACGTCCAAGTAATACATTGAACCTGCAGTGGTGTATTGGAAACTAATACTGGTCGCACAGGGAATCCTCAAAGCACCGACTGTAAGAAGAGTCTCTATTCTTGTACTTCAGGTGGCATTTTGCCTTTTGTATTTAAATCCGATGTAATCTCAGTGTTTCATCGTCAATGTGTATGTCCAAGGAATACATTGAACCTGCAGTGGTGTATCGGAAACTAATACTGGTCTCACAGGGAATGTTAAAAGCACCGACTGTAAGAAGAGTCTCTATTCTTGTACTTAAGGCGGCATTGTGCCTTTTGTATTTAATTCCGATGCGATTTCTGTGTTTCATCGTCAATGTCAAGGTCCAAGGAATACATTGAACCTGCAGTGGTGTATCGGAAACTAATACTGGTCTCACAGGGAATGCTCAAAGCACCGACTGTAAGAAAAGTCTCTATTCTTGTACATAAGGAGGCATTGTGCCTTTTGTATTCAATTCCGACGCGATTTCTGTGTTTCATCGTCAATGTGATGGTCCAAGGAATACATTGAATCTGCAGTGGTGTATCGGAAACTAATACTGGTCTCACAGGGACTGCTCAAAGCACCGATTGTAAGAAGAGTCTCGATTCTTGTACTTAAGGCGGCATTGTGCCTTTTGCATTCAATTCCGATGCGATTTCTGTGTTTCATCGTCAATGTGATGGTCCAAAGAATACATTGAACGTGCAATGGTGTATCGGAAACTAATACTGGCCTCACAGGAAATGCTCAAAGCACCGACTGTAAGAAGAGTCTCTATTCTTCTACTTAAGGCGGCATTGTGCTGTTTGTATGTAATTGCGATGCGATTTCTGTGTTTTATCGTCAATGTGAAGGTCGAAGGAGTCCATTGATCCTGCAGTGGTGTATCGGAAACTAATACCGGTCTCACAGGGAATGCTCAATGCACAGACTGTAAGAAGAGTCTCTATTCTTGTACTTAAAGAGGCATTGTGACTTTTGTATTCAATTCCGTTGCGATTTCTGTGTTTCATCGTCAATGTGAAGGTCCGAGGAATACATTGAACCTGCAGTGGTGTATCGGAAACTAATACTGGTCTAACGGGGAATGCTCAAAGCACCGACTGTAAGAAGAGTCTCTATTCTTGTACTTAAGGCGGCATTGTGCTTTTTGTATTTAATTCCGATGCGATTTCTGTGTTTCATCGTCAATGTGAAGGTCCAAGGAATACATTGAACCTGCAGTGGTGTATCGGAAACTAAAACTGGTCTCACAGAGAATGCTCAAAACACCGACTGTAAGAAGAGTCTGTATTCTTGTACATAAGGTGACATTGTGATTTTTGTATTTAATTCCGATGCGATTTCTGTGATTCATCGTCAATGTGAAGGTCCAAGGAATACATTGAACCTGCAGAGGTGTATCGGAAACTAATACTGGTCTCACAGGGAATGCTAAAAGCACCGACTGTAAGAAGAGTCTCTATTCTTGTACTTAAGGCGACATTGTGTCTTTTGTATTTAATTCCGATGCGATTTCTGTGTTTCATCGTCAATGTGAACGTCCAAGGAATACTTTGAACCTGCAGTGGTGTATCGGAAACTAACACTGGTCTCACAGGGAATGCTCAAAACACCGACAGTAAGAAGAGTCTCTATTCTTGTACTTAAGGCGGCATTGTGCCTTTTGTATTTAATTCCGATGCGATTTCTGTGTTTCATCGTCAATGTGAACGTCCAAGTAATACATTGAACCTGCAGTGGTGTATTGGAAACTAATACTGGTCGCACAGGGAATCCTCAAAGCACCGACTGTAAGAAGAGTCTCTATTCTTGTACTTCAGCTGGCATTTTGCCTTTTGTATTTAAATCCGATGTAATCTCAGTGTTTCATCGTCAATGTGTATGTCCAAGGAATACATTGAACCTGCAGTGGTGTATCGGAAACTAATACTGGTCTCACAGGGTTGGTTAAAAGCACCGACTGTAAGAAGAGTCTCTATTCTTGTACATAAGGCGGCATTGTGCCTTTTGTATTTAATTCCGATGCGATTTCTGTGTTTCATCGTCAATGTCAAGGTCCAAGGAATACATTGAACCTGCAGTGGTGTATCAGAAACTAATACTGGTCTCACAGGGAATGCTCAAAGCACCGACTGTAAGAAAAGTCTCTATTCTTGTACATAAGGAGGCATTGTGCCTTTTGTATTCAATTCCGACGCGATTTCTGTGTTTCATCGTCAATGTGATGGTCCAAGGAATACATTGAATCTGCAGTGGTGTATCGGAAACTAATACTGGTCTCACAGGGAATGCTCAAAGCACCGATTGTAAGAAGAGTCTCGATTCTTGTACTTATGGCGGCATTGTGCCTTTTGTATTCAATTCCGATGCGATTTCTGTGTTTCATCGTCAATGTGAAGGTCCAAAGAATACATTGAACGTGCAATGGTGTATCGGAAACTAATACTGGCCTCACAGGAAATGCTCAAAGCACCGACTGTAAGAAGAGTCTCTATTCTTGTACTTAAGGCGGCATTGTGCTGTTTGTATGTAATTGCGATGCGATTTCTGTGTTTTATCGTCAATGTGAAGGTCCAAGGAGTCCATTGATCCTGCAGTGGTGTATCGGAAACTAATACTGGTCTCACAGGGAATGCTCAATGCACAGACTGTAAGAAGAGTCTCTATTCTTGTACTTAAGGCGGCATTGTGCTTTTTGTATTTAATTCCGATGCGATTTCTGTGTTTCATCGTCAATGTGAAGATCCAAGGAATACATTGAACCTGCAGTGGTGTTTTGGAAACTAAAACTGGTCTCTCAGAGAATGCTCAAAACACCGACTGTAAGAAGAGTCTGTATTCTTGTACATAAGGTGACATTGTGATTTTTGTATTTAATTCCGATGCGATTTCTGTGATTCATCGTCAATGTGAAGGTCCAAGGAATACATTGAACCTGCAGTGGTGTATCGGAAACTAATACTGGTCTCACAGGTAATGATCAAAGCACAGACTCTAAGAAGTCTCACTCTTCTTGCACTTAAGGCGGCATTGTGCTTTTGTATTTAATTCCGATGTAATTTCCGTGTTTCATCGTCAATGTGTATGTCCAAGGAATACATTGAACCTGCAGTGGTGTATCGGAAACTAATACCGGTCTCACAGGGTTGGTTAAAAGCACCGACTGTAAGAAGAGTCTCTATTCTTGTACATAAGGCGGCATTGTGCCTTTTGTATTTAATTAAGATCCGACCTCTGTGTTTCACCGTCAATGTGAAGGTCCAAGAAATACATTGAACCTGCAGTGGAGAATCGGAAATTAATATTGAGCTCACAGGGAATGCTCAAAGCACCGACTGTAAGAAGAGTCTCTATTCTTGTACTTAAGGCGACATTGTGCCTTTTGTATTTTATTCCGATGCCATTTCTGTGTTTCACCTACAATGTGAAGGTCCAAGGAGTACATTGAACCTGCAGTGGTGTATCGGAAACTAATACTGGTCTCACAGGGAATGCTCAAAGCACCGACTGTAAGAAGAGTCTCTATTCTTGTACTTAAGGCGGCATTGTGCCTTTTGTGTTTCATTCCGATTCGATTTCTGTGTTTCATCGTCAATGTGAAGGTCTAAGGAATACATTGAACCTGCAGTGGTGTATCGGAAACTAATACTGGTCTCACAGCGAATGCTTAAAGCACCGACCGTAAGAAGGGTCTAAATTCTTGTACTTACGGCGGCATTGTCCTTTGTGTTTAATACCGATGCAATTTCTGTGATTCATCGTCAATGTGATGATCCAAGGAATACATTGAGCCTGCAGTGGTGTATCGGAAACTAATACTGGTCTCACAAGGAATCTTCAAAGCACCGACTGTAAGAGGAGTCTCTATACTTGTACTTAAGGCGGCATTGTGCCTTTTGTATTTAATTCCGATGTAATTTCAGTGTTTCATCGTCAATGTGTATGTCCAAGGAATACATTGAACCTGCAGTGGTGTATCGGAACCTAATACTGGTCTCACAGGGAATGCTCAAAGCACCGACTGTAAGAAGAGTCTCTATTCTTGTACTTAAGGCGACATTGTGTATTTTGTATTTAATTCCGATGCGATTTCTGTGTTTCATCGTCAATGTGAAGGTCCAAGGAATACTTTGAACCTGCAGTGGTGCATCGTAAACTAATACTGGTTTCACAGGGAATGCTCAAAGCACCGACTGTAAGAAGATTCTCTATTCTTGAACTTTAGGCGACATTGTGCCTTTTGTATTTAATTCCGATGCAATGTCTGTGTTTCATCGTCAATGTGAAGTTCCAAGGAATACATTGAAACTCCAGTGGTGTATCGGAAACTAATACTGGGCTCACAGGGAATGCTCAATGCACAGACTGTAAGAAGAGTCTCTATTCTTGTACTTAAAGCGGCATTGTGACTTTTGTATTTAATTCCGTTGCGATTTCTGTGTTTCATCGTCAATGTGAAGGTCCGAGGAATACATTGAACCTGCAGTGGTGTATCGGAAACTAATACTGGTCTCACAGGGAATGCTCAAAGCACCGACTGTAAGAAGAGTCTCTATTCTTGTACTTAAGGCGGCATTGTGCCTTTTGTATTTAATTCCGATGCGATATCTGTGTTTCATCGACAATGTGAAGGTCCAAGGAATACATTGAACCTGCATTCGTGTATCGGAAACTAATACTGGTCTCACAGGAAAGGATCAAAGCACAGACTCTTAGAAGTCTCACTCTTCTTGCACTTAAGGCGGCATTGTGCTTTTGTATTTAATTCCGATGTAATTTCAGTGTTTCATCGTCAATGTGTATGTCCAAGGAATACATTGAACCTGCAGTGGTGTATTGGAAACTAATACTGGTCTCACAGGGAATGCTCAAAGCACCAAGTGTAAGAAGAGTCCCTATTCTTGTACTTAAGGCAACATTGTGCCTTTTGTATTTAATTCCGATACGATTTCTGTGTTTCATGTTCAATTTGAAGGTCCAAGGAATACATTGAACGTGCAGTGGTGTATCGGAAACTAATACTGGTCACACAGGGAATGCTTAAAGCACCGACCGTAAGAAGAGTCTCCATTCTTGTACTTAGGGGGCATTGTGCCTTTTTTATTTAATTCCGATGCAATTTCTGCGTTTCAACGTCAATGTGAAGGTCAAAGGAACACATTGAACCTGCAGTGGTGTATCGGAAACTAATACTGGTCTCACAGGGAATGCTCAAAGCACCGACTGTAAGAAAAGTCTGTATTCTTGTATTTAAGGCGGCATTTTGCTTTTTGTATTTAATTCCGATGCGATTTCTGTGTTTCATCGTCAATGTGAAGGTCCAAGGAATACTTTGAACCTGCAGTGGTGTATCGGAAACTAATACTGGTCTCACAGGGAATGCTCAAAGTACCGACAGTAAGAAGAGTCTCTATTTTTGTACTTAAGGAGACATTGTGCCTTTTGTATTTGATTCCGATGCGATTCTTGTATTTCATCGCCAATGTGAAGGTCCAAGGAATACATTGAACCTGCAGTGGTGTATCGGAAGCTAATACTGGTCTCACAGGATAAGGATAAAATCACAGACTAAGAAGTCTCACTCTTCTTACACTTAAGGCGGCATTGTGCCCTTTGTATTTAATTCCGATGTAATTTCAGTGTTTCATCGTCAATGTGAAGGTCCAGGGAATACAATGAACCCCCAGTGGTGTATCGGAAACTAATACTGGTCTCACAGGGAATTCTCAAAGCACCGAATGAAAGATGATTCTCTATTCATGTACTTAAGTCAGCATTGTGCCTTTTGTATTTAATTCCGTTGCAATTACAGTGTTTCATCGTCAATGTGTATGTCCAAGGAATACATTGAACCGGCAGTGGTGTATCGGAAACTAATACTGGTCTCACAGGGAATGCTCAAAGCACCGACTGTAAGAGGAGTCTCTATTCTTGTACTTAAGGCGGCATTGTGCCTTTTGTATTTAATTCCGATGTAATTTCAGTGTTTCATCGTCAATGTGTACGTCCAAGGAATACATTGAACCTGCATTGGTGTATCGGAAACTAATACTGGTCTCACAGGGAATGCTCAAAGCATTGACTGTAAGAAGAGTCTCTATTCTTGTACTTAAGGCCACATTGTGTATTTTGTATTAAATTCCGATGCGATTTCTGTGTTTCATCTTCAATGTGAAGGTCCAAGGAATACTTAGAACCTGCAGTGGTGCATCGGAAACTAATACTGGTCTCACAGGGAATGCTCGAAGCACCGACTGTAAGAAGAGTCTCTATTCTTGAAATTAAGGCGACATTGTGCCTTTTGTATTTAATTCCGATGCGATTTGTGTATTTCATCGTCAATGTGAAGGTCCAAGGAATACATTGAACCTGCAGTGGTGTATCGCAAACTAATACTGGTCTCACAGGGAATGCTTAAAGCACCGACCGTAAGAAGAGTCTCAATTCTTGTACTTACGGCGGCTTTGTGCCTTTTGTATTTAATTCCGATGCAATGTCTGTGTTTCATCGTCAATGTGAAGGTCCAAGGAATACATTGAAACTGCAGTGGTGTATCGGAAACTAATACTGGTCTCACAGGAAAGGATTAAAGCACAGACCCTGAGAAGTCTCACCATTCTTGCACTTAAGGCGGCAATGTGCCTTTTGTATTTAATTCTGATTTAATTTCAGTGTCTCATCTTCAATGTGTATGTCCAAGGAATACATTGAACCCGCAGTGGTGTATCGGAAACTAATACTGGTCTCGCAGGGAATGCTCAAAGCACCGACTGTAAGAAGAGTCTCTAATCCTCTACTTAAGGAGGCATTGTGCCTTTTGTATTTAATTCCGATGCGATTTCTGTGTTTCATCTTTAATGTGAAGGTCCACAGAATACATTGAACCTGCAGTGGTGTATCGGAAACTAATACTATTCTCACATTAAAGGATCAAAGCACAGACTCTAAGAAGTCTCACTCTTCTTGCTCTTAAAGCGGCATTGTGCCTTTTGTATTTAATTCCGATGCAATTTCAGTGTTTCATCGTCAATGTGTAGGTCCAAAGAATACATTGAGCCTGCAGTGGTGTATCGGAAACTAATACTGGTCTCACAGAGAGTGTTCAAGGCACAAACTGTAGATGAGTCTCTGATCTTGTACTTTACGCGGCATTGTGCTTCTTGTATTTAATTTCGATGCGATTTCTGTGTTTCATCGTCAATGTGAAGGTCCAAGGAAAACATTGAACCTGCAGTGGTGTATCGTAAAGTAATACGGGTCTCACATTAAAGGATCAAAGCACAGATACTAAGAAGTCTCACTCATCTTGCACTAAAGGCGGCATTGTGCCTTTTGTATTTAATTCCGATGTAATTTCTGTGTTTCATCGTCAATGTTTAGGTCCAAGTAATACATTGAACCTCCAGTGGTGCATCGGAAACTAATACTGGTCACACAGGGAGTGTTCAAGGCACAGGCTCTAGAAGAGTCACTATTCTTGTACTTAAGACGGAATTGTGCCTTTTCTATTTAATTCCGATGTAAGTTCTGTGTTTCATCGTCAATGAGTGGGTCCAAGAAATACATTGTGCCTGCAGTGTTGAATCGGAAACTAAAACTTGTCTCACAGGAAAGGATCAAAGCACAGACACTAAGAAGTCACACTCTTCTGGCACTTAAGGCGGCATTGTGCTTTTGTATTTAATTCCGATGTAATTTGAATGTTTCATCGTCAATGTGTATGATCAAGGAATACATTGAAACTGCAGTGGTGTAGCGGAAGCTAATACTGGTCTCACAGGGAGTGTTCAAGGCACAGACTGTAGAAGAGTTTCTGATCTTGCACTTTACGCGTCATTGTTCATCTTTGCCTTTGTGCCTTTTGTATTTAATTCCGATGCGATTTCTGTGTTTCATCTTCAATTTGAAGGTCCAAGGAATACATTGAACGTGCAGTGGTGTATCGGAAACTAATACTGGTCTCACAGGGAATGCTTAAAGCACCGACCGTAAGAAGAGTCTCCATTCTTGTACTTAGGGGGCATTGTGCCTTTTTTATTTAATTCCGTTGCAATTTCTGCGTTTCAACGTCAATGTGAAGGTCAAAGGAACACATTGAACCTGCAGTGGTGTATCGGAAACTAATACTGGTCTCACAGGGAATGCTCAAAGCACCGACTGTAAGAAAAGTCTGTATTCTTGTATTTAAGGCGGCATTTTGCTTTTTGTATTTAATTCCGATGCGATTTCTGTGTTTCATCGTCAATATGAAGCTCCAAGGAATACCTTGAACCTGAATTGGTGTATCGGAAACTAATACTGCTCTCAGAGGGAATGCTCAAAACACCGACTTTAAGAAGTGTCTCTATTCTTGTACTTACGTCGGCTTTGTGCCTTTTGTATTTAATTCCGATGCAATGTCTGTGTTTCATCGTCAATGTGAAGGTCCAAGGAATACATTGAAACTGCAGTGGTGTATCGGAAATTAATACTGGTCTCACAGGGAATGCTCAAAGCACCGACTGTAAGAAGAGTCTGTATTCTTGTATTTACGGCGGCATTTTGCCTTTTGTATTTAATTCCGATGCGATTTCTGTATTTCATCGTCAATGTGAAGGTCCAAGGAATACATTGAACCTGCAGTGGTGTATCGCAAACTAATACTGGTCTCACAGGGAATGCTTAAAGCACCGACCGTAAGAAGAGTCTCAATTCTTGTACTTACGGCGGCTTTGTGCCTTTTGTATTTAATTCCGATGCAATGTCTGTGTTTCATCGTCAATGTGAAGGTCCAAGGAATACATTGAAACTGCAGTGGTGTATCGGAAATTAATACTGGTCTCACAGGGAATGCTCAAAGCACCGACTGTAAGAAGAGTCTGTATTCTTGTATTTACGGCGGCATTTTGCCTTTTGTATTTAACTCCGATGCGATTTCTGTGTTTCTTCGTCAATGTGAAAGTCCTAGGAATACATTGAACCGGCAGTGGTGTATCGGAAACTAATATTGGTCTCACAGGGAATACTCAAATCACAGACTGTAAGAAGAGTCACTATTCTTGTACTTAAGGCGGTTTTGTGATTTTTGTAGTTCTTCAGATGTCATTTCTGTGTTTCATCGTCAATGTGAAGGTTCAAGGAATACATTGAACATGCAGTGTTGTATCAGAAACTAATACTGGTCTCACAGGGGATGCTCAAAGCACCGACTGTAAGAAGAGTCTCTATTCTTGTAATTAAGGCTTCATTGTGCCTTTTATATTTAATTCCAAAGCGATTTCTGGGTTTCATCGTCGATTTGAAGGTCCAAGGAATACATTGAACCTGCAGTGGTGTATCGGAAACTAATACTGGTCTCACAGCAAGAGATCAAAGAATGGACTCTAAGAAGTCTCACTCTTCTTGCATTAAGGCGGCATTGTTTCTTTTGTATTTAATTCCGATGTAATTTCAGTGTTTCATCGTCATTGTGTATGTCCAAGGAATACATTGAACCTGCAGCGGTGTATCGGAAACTAATATTGGTCTCACAGGGAATGCTCAAAGCACCGACTGTAAGAAGAGTCTCTATTCTTGTAATTAAGGCGGCATTGTGCCTTTTGTATTTAACTCCGATGCGACTTCTGTGTTTCATCGTCAACGTGAAGGTCCAAGGAATACATTGAACATGCAGTGTTGTATCGGAAACTAATACTGGTCTCACAGGGAATGCTCAAAACTCCGACTGTTATAAGAGTCTCTATTCTTGTAATTAAGGCGGCATTGTGCCTTTTGTATTTAATTCCGATGCGATTTCTGTGTTTCATCGTCAATGAGAAAGTCAAAGGAATACATTGAACCTGCAGCGGTGTATCGGAAACTAATACTGGTCTCACAGGGAATGCTCAAAGCACCAACTGTAAGAAGAGTCTCTATTCTTGTACTTAAGCCGGCATTGTGCCTTTTGTATTTAACTCCAATGCGATTTCTGTGTTTCATAGTCAATGTGAAAGTCCAAGGAATACTTTGAAACTGCAGTGTTGTACGGGAAAGTAATACTGCTCTGAGAGGGAATGCTCAAAGCACCGACTGTAAGAAGTGTCTCTATTCTTGTACTTAAGGCGGCATTGTGCCCTTTGTATTTAATTCCGATGCGATTTCTGTGTTTCATAGTCACTGTGAAGGTCCAAGGAATACTTAGAACCTGCAGTGGTGTATTGGAAACTAATACTGGTCTCACAGGGAATGCTCAAAGCACCGACTGTAAGAAGAGTCTCTATTCTTGTAATTAAGGCGGCATTGTGCCTTTTGTATTTAATTCCGATGCGACTTCTGTGTTTCATCGTCAATGTGAAGGTCCAAGGAATACATTGAACATGCAGTGTTGTATCGGAAACTAATACTGGTCTCACAGGGAATGCTCAAAACACCGACTGTTAGAAGAGTCTCTATTCTTGTACTTAAGGCGGCCTTGTGCCTTTTTTATTCAATTCCGATGCGATTTCTGTATTTCATAGGCAATGTAAAGGTCCAAGGAATACCTTGAACCTGCAGTGGTGTATCGGAAACTAATACTGCTCTCAGAGGGAATGCTCAAAGCACCGACCGTAAGAAGTGTCTCGATTCTTGTACTTAAGGCAGCATTGTGCCTTTTGTATTTAATTCCGGTGCGATTTCTGCGTTTCATCGTCAATTTGAGGGTCCAAGGAATACCTTGAACCTGCAGTGGTGTATCGGAAACTAATACTGGTCTCACAGGGAATGCTAAAAGCACCAAATGTAAGAAGAATCCCTATTCTTGTACTTATGGCGGCATTGTGCCTTTTGTATTTAATTCCGATGCGATTTCTGTGTTTCATCGTCAATGTGAAGGTCCAAGGAATACACTGAACCTTCAGTTGTGTAATGGAAACTAATACTGGTCTCACAGGGAATGCTCAAAGCACCGACTGTAAGAAGAGTCTCTATTCTTGCACTTAAGGCGGCATTGTGCCTCTTGTATTTAATTCCGATGTAATTTCAGTGTTTCATCGTCGAAGTGTATAACAAGGAATACATTGAACCTGCAGTGGTGTATCGGAAATTAATACTGGTCTCACAGGGAATGCTCAAAGCACCAACTGTAAGAAGGGTCTCTACTACTTTACTTAAGGCGGCATTGTGCCTTTTGTATTTAATTCCGATGCGATTTCTGTGTTTCATCGTCAATGTGAAGGTCCAAGGAATACATTGAACCTGCAGTGGTGTATCGGAAACAAATACTGGTCTCACAGGGAATGCTCAAAGCACCGACTGTAACAAGAATCTCTATTCTTGTACTTAAGGCGGCATTGTGTTTTTGTATTTAATTCCAATGCGATTTCTGTGTTTCATTGTCCATATGAAGGTCCAAGGAATACACTGAACCTGCAGTTGTGTATCGGAAACGAATACTGGTCTCACAGGGAATGCTCAAAGCACCGACTGTAAGAAGAGTCTCTATTCTTGCACTTAAGGCGGCATTGTGCCATTTGTATTTAATTGCGATGCGATTTCTGTGTTTCATCGTCAATGTGTATGACAAGGAATACACTGAAGCTGCAGTGGTGAATCGGATATTAATACTGGTAGCACAGGAAAGGATCAAGCCACAGACCCTAAGAAGTCTCACTCTTCTTGCACTTAAGGCGGCATTGAGCCCTTTGTATTTAATTCCGATGTAATTTCAGTTTTTCATCGTCAATGTGTATGTCCAAGGAATACATTGAACCAGCAGTGGTGTATCGGAAACTAATACTGGTCTCACAGGGAATGCTCAAAGCACCGACTGTAAGAATAGTCTCTATTCTTGTACTTAAGGTGGCATTCTTCCTTTTGTATTTAATTCCGATGCGATATCTGTGTTTCATCGTCAATGTGAAGGTCCAAGGAATACATTGAACCTGCAGTGGTGTATCGGAAACTAATACTGGTCTCACAGGGAGTGCTCAAAGCACCGACTGTAAGAAGAGTCTCTATTCTTGTACTTAAGGCGGCATTGTGCCTTTTGTATTTAAATCAGATGCGATGTCTGTGTTTCATAGTCAATGTGAAGGTCCAAGGAATACCTTGAACCTGCAGTGGTGTATCGGAATCTAATACTGCTCTCAGAGGCAATGCTCAAAGCACCGACTGTAAGAAGTGTCTCTATTCTTGTACTTAAGGCGGCATTTTGCTTTTTGTATTTAATTCCGATGCGATTTCTGTGTTTCATCGTCAATGTGAAGGTCCAAGGAATACTTTGAAACTGCAGTGGTGTATCGGAAACTAATACTGGTCTCACATGGAATGCTTAAAGCACCGACTGTAAGAAGAGTCTCTAATCTTGTACTTAAGGCGGCCTATTGCCATTTGTATTTAATTCCGATGCGATTTCTGTGTTTCATAGTCAATGTGAAGGTCCAAGGAATACCTTGAACCTGCAGTGGTGTATCGAAACTAATACTGCTCTCAGAGGGAATGCACAAAGCACCGACCGTAAGAAGTGTCTCTATTCTTGTACTTAAGGCGGCATTGTGCCTTTTGTATTTAATTCCGATGCGATTTCTGGGTTTCATCGTCAATGTGAAGGTCCAAGGAATACATTGAACCTGCAGTGGTGTATCGGAAACTAATACTGGTCTCACAGGGAAGGCTCAAAGCATCGACTGTAAGAAGAGTCTGTATTCTTGTACTTAAGCCGGAATTGTGCCTTTTGTATTTAATTCCGATGCGATTTCTGTGTTTCATCGTCAACTTGAAGTACCAAGGAATACATTAAACCTGCAGTGGTGTATCGGAAACTAATACTGGTCTCACAGGGAGTGCTAAAAGCACCTACTGTAAGAAGAATCCCTATTCTTGTACTTATGGCGGTATTGTGCCTTTTGTATTTAATTCCGATGCGATTTCTGTGTTTCATCGTCAATGTGAAGGTCCAAGGAATAGACTGAACCTTCAGTTGTGTATCGGAAACTAATACTGGTCTCACAGGGAATGCTCAAAGCACCGACTGTAAGAAGAGTCTCTATTCTTGCACTTAAGGCGTCATTGTGCCTTTTGTATTTAATTCCGATGTAATTTCTGTGTTTCATCGTCAAAGTGTATGACAAGGAATACATTGAACCTGCAGTGGTGTATTGGTAATTAATACTGGTCTCACAGGAAATGCTCAAACACCAACTGTAAGAAGGGTCTCTACTCCTTTACTTAAGGCGGCATTGTGCCTATGTATTTAATTCCGATGAGATTTCTGTGTTTCATCGTCAATTTGAAGCTCCAAGCAATACATTGAACCTGCAGTGGTGTATCGGAAACTAATACTGGTCTCACAGGGAATGCTCAAAGCACCGACTGTAAGAAGAGTCTCTATTCTTGCACTTAAGGCGGCATTGTGCCTCTTGTATTTAATTCCGATGTAATTTCAGTGTTTCATCGTCGAAGTGTATAACAAGGAATACATTGAACCTGCAGTGGTGTATCGGAAATTAATACTGGTCTCACAGGGAATGCTTAAAACATCGACTGTAAGAAGAGTCTCTAATCTTGTACTTAAGGCGGCCTTGTGCCTTTTTTATTTAATTCCGATGCGATTTCTGTATTTCATAGGCAATGTAAAGGTCCAAGGAATACCTTGAACCTGCAGTGGTGTATCGGAAACTAATACTGCTCTCAGAGGGAATGCTCAAAGCACCGACCGTAAGAAGTGTCTCGAATCTTGTACTTAAGGCAGCATTGTGCCTTTTGTATTTAATTCCGGTGCGATTTCTGCGTTTCATCGTCAATTTGAGG
The DNA here is from genome assembly GCF_021461395.2 of Schistocerca americana. Taxonomy (NCBI): domain Eukaryota; kingdom Metazoa; phylum Arthropoda; class Insecta; order Orthoptera; family Acrididae; genus Schistocerca; species Schistocerca americana. The sequence goes on along the minus strand of NC_060123.1, from coordinate 726,926,866 downwards.
GTCCAAGGAATACCTTGAACCTGCAGTGGTGTATCGGAAACTAATACTGGTCTCACAGGGAATGCTAAAAGCACCAAATGTAAGAAGAATCCCTATTCTTGTACTTATGGCGGCATTGTGCCTTTTGTATTTAATTCCGATGCGATTTCTGTGTTTCATCGTCAATGTGAAGGTCCAAGGAATACACTGAACCTTCAGTTGTGTAATGGAAACTAATACTGGTCTCACAGGGAATGCTCAAAGCACCGACTGTAAGAAGAGTCTCTATTCTTGCACTTAAGGCGGCATTGTGCCTCTTGTATTTAATTCCGATGTAATTTCAGTGTTTCATCGTCGAAGTGTATAACAAGGAATACATTGAATCTGCAGTGGTGTATCGGAAATTAATACTGGTCTCACAGGGAATGCTCAAAGCACCAACTGTAAGAAGGGTCTCTACTCCTTTACTTAAGGCGGCATTGTGCCTTTTGTATTTAATTCCGATGCGATTTCTGTGTTTCATCGTCAATGTGAAGGTCCAAGGAATACATTGAACCTGCAGTGGTGTATCGGAAACAAATACTGGTCTCACAGGGAATGCTCAAAGCACCGAATGTAACAAGAATCTCTATTCTTGTACTTAAGGCGGCATTGTGTTTTTGTATTTAATTCCAATGCGATTTCTGTGTTTCATTGTCAATATGAAGGTCCAAGGAATACACTGAACCTGCAGTTGTGTATCGGAAACGAATACTGGTCTCACAGGGAATGCTCAAAGCACCGACTGTAAGAAGAGTCTCTATTCTTGCACTTAAGGCGGCATTGTGCCATTTGTATTTAATTGCGATGCGATTTCTGTGTTTCATCGTCAATGTGTATGACAAGGAATACATTGAAGCTGCAGTGGTGAATCGGATATTAATACTGGTAGCACAGGAAAGGATCAAGCCACAGACCCTAAGAAGTCTCACTCTTCTTGCACTTAAGGCGGCATTGAGCCCTTTGTATTTATTTCCGATGTAATTTCAGTTTTTCATCGTCAATGTGTATGTCCAAGGAATACATTGAACCAGCAGTGGTGTATCGGAAACTAATACTGGTCTCACAGGGAATGCTCAAAGCACCGACTGTAAGAATAGTCTCTATTCTTGTACTTAAGGTGGCATTCTTCCTTTTGTATTTAATTCCGATGCGATATCTGTGTTTCATCGTCAATGTGAAGGTCCAAGGAATACATTGAACCTGCAGTGGTGTATCGGAAACTAATACTGGTCTCACAGGGAGTGCTCAAAGCACCGACTGTAAGAAGAGTCTCTATTCTTGTACTTAAGGCGGCATTGTGCCTTTTGTATTTAAATCAGATGCGATGTCTGTGTTTCATAGTCAATGTGAAGGTTCAAGGAATACCTTGAACCTGCAGTGGTGTATCGGAATCTAATACTGCTCTCAGAGGCAATGCTCAAAGCACCGACTGTAAGAAGTGTCTCTATTCTTGTACTTAAGGCGGCATTTTGCTTTTTGTATTTAATTCCGATGCGATTTCTGTGTTTCATCGTCAATGTGAAGGTCCAAGGAATACTTTGAACCTGCAGTGGTGTATCGGAAACTAATACTGGTCTCACATGGAATGCTTAAAGCACCGACTGTAAGAAGAGTCTCTAATCTTGTACTTAAGGCGGCCTTTTGCCATTTGTATTTAATTCCGATGCGATTTCTGTGTTTCATAGTCAATGTGAAGGTCCAAGGAATACCTTGAACCTGCAGTGGTGTATCGAAACTAATACTGCTCTCAGAGGGAATGCACAAAGCACCGACCGTAAGAAGTGTCTCTATTCTTGTACTTAAGGCGGCATTGTGCCTTTTGTATTTAATTCCGATGCGATTTCTGGGTTTCATCGTCAATGTGAAGGTCCAAGGAATACATTGAACCTGCAGTGGTGTATCGGAAACTAATACTGGTCTCACAGGGAAGGCTCAAAGCATCGACTGTAAGAAGAGTCTGTATTCTTGTACTTAAGCCGGAATTGTGCCTTTTGTATTTAATTCCGATGCGATTTCTGTGTTTCATCGTCAACTTGAAGTACCAAGGAATACATTAAACCTGCAGTGGTGTATCGGAAACTAATACTGGTCTCACAGGGAGTGCTAAAAGCACCTACTGTAAGAAGAATCCCTATTCTTGTACTTATGGCGGTATTGTGCCTTTTGTATTTAATTCCGATGCGATTTCTGTGTTTCATCGTCAATGTGAAGGTCCAAGGAATAGACTGAACCTTCAGTTGTGTATCGGAAACTAATACTGGTCTCACAGGGAATGCTCAAAGCACCGACTGTAAGAAGAGTCTCTATTCTTGCACTTAAGGCGTCATTGTGCCTCTTGTATTTAATTCCGATGTAATTTCTGTGTTTCATCGTCAAAGTGTATGACAAGGAATACATTGAACCTGCAGTGGTGTATTGGTAATTAATACTGGTCTCACAGGGAATGCTCAAACACCAACTGTAAGAAGGGTCTCTACTCCTTTACTTAAGGCGGCATTGTGCCTATGTATTTAATTCCGATGCGATTTCTGTGTTTCATCGTCAATTTGAAGCTCCAAGCAATACATTGAACCTGCAGTGGTGTATCGGAAACTAATACTGGTCTCACAGGGAACGCTCAAAGCACCGACAGTAAGAAGAGTCTCTATTCTTGTACTTAAGTCGGCATTGTGCCTTTTGTATTTTATTCCGATACGATTTCTGTGTTTCATCGTCAATGTGAAGCTCCAAGGAATACCTTGAACCTGCAGTGGTGTATCGAAACTAATACTGCTCTCAGAGGGAATGCACAAAGCACCGACCGTAAGAAGTGTCTCTATTCTTGTACTTAAGGCGGCATTGTGCCTTTTGTATTTAATTCCGATGCGATTTCTGGGTTTCATCGTCAATGTGAAGGTCCAAGGAATACATTGAACCTGCAGTGGTGTATCGGAAACTAATACTGGTCTCACAGGGAGTGCTAAAAGCACCTACTGTAAGAAGAATCCCTATTCTTGTACTTATGGCGGTATTGTGCCTTTTGTATTTAATTCCGATGCGATTTCTGTGTTTCATCGTCAATGTGAAGGTCCAAGGCATAGACTGAACCTTCAGTTGTGTATCGGAAACTAATACTGGTCTCACAGGGAATGCTCAAGGCACCGACTGTAAGAAGAGTCTCTATTCTTGCACTTAAGGCGTCATTGTGCCTTTTGTATTTAATTCCGATGTAATTTCTGTGTTTCATCGTCAAAGTGTATGACAAGGAATACATTGAAACTGCAGTGGTGTATTGGTAATTAATACTGGTCTCACAGGGAATGCTCAAACACCAACTGTAAGAAGGGTCTCTACTCCTTTACTTAAGGCGGCATTGTGCCTATGTATTTAATTCCGATGCGATTTCTGTGTTTCATCGTCAATTTGAAGCTCCAAGCAATACATTGAACCTGCAGTGGTGTATCGGAAACTAATACTGGTCTCACAGGGAACGCTCAAAGCACCGACAGTAAGAAGAGTCTCTATTCTTGTACTTAAGTCGGCATTGTGCCTTTTGTATTTTATTCGGATACGATTTCTGTGTTTCATCGTCAATGTGAAGCTCCAAGGAATACATTGATCCTGCAGTGGTGTATCGGAAACAAATACTGGTCTCACAGGGAATGCTCAAAGCACCGACTGTAACAAGAATCACTATTCTTTTACTTAAGGCTGCATTGTGTTTTTGTATTTAATTCCGATGCGATTTCTGTGTTTCATTGTCGATAAAAAGGTCCAAGGAATACACTGAACCTGCAGTTGTGTATCGGAAACAAATACTGGTCTCACAGGGAATGCTCAAAACAACGACTGTAAGAAGAGCCTCTAATCTTGCACTTAAGGCGGCATTGTGCCTTTTGTATTTAATTCCGATGTAATTTCAGTGTTTCATCGTCAATGTATATGACAAGGAATACATTGAAGCTGCAGTGGTTAATCGGAAATTAATACTGGTCTCACAGGGAATATTCAAAGCACCGACTGTAAGAAGGGTCTCTACTCCTGGACTTAACTCGGCATTATGCCTTTTGTATTTAATTCCGATGCGATTTCTGTGTTTCATCGTCAATGTGAAGCTCCAAGCAATACATTGAACCTGCAGTGGTGTATCGGAAACTAGTACTGGTCTCACAGGGAACACTTAAAGCACCGACTGTAAGAAGAGTCTCTATTCATGTACTTAAGTCGGCATTGTGCCTTTTGTATTTAATTGCGATGCGATTTCTCTGTTTCATCGTCAATGTGAAGGTCCAAGGAATACATTGAACCTGCAGTGGTGTATCGGAAACTAATACTGGTCTCACAGGAAAGGATCAAGCCACAGACTCTAAGAAGTCTCAATCTTCTTGCACTTAAGGCGGCATTGAACCCTTTGTATTTAATTCCGATGTAATTTCAGTGTTGCATCGTCAATGTGTATGTCCAAGGAAAACATTGAACCTGCAGTGGTGTATCGGAAACTAATACTGGTCTCACAGGGAGTGCTCAAAGCCCCGACTGTAAGAAGAGTCCCTATTCTTGTACTTAAGGCGGCATTGCGCCTTTTGTATTTAAATCAGATGCGATTTCTATGTTTCATAGACAATGTGAAGGTCCAAGGTATACCTTGAACCTGCAGTGGTGTGTCGGAAACAAATACTGCTCTCAGAGGCAATGCTCAATGCACCGACTGTAAGAAGAGTCTCTATTCTTGTACTTAAGGCGGCATTTTGCCTTTTCTATTTATTCCGATGCGATCTCTGTGTTTCATCGTCACTGTGAAGGTCCAAGGAATACACTGAATCTGCAGTGGTGTATCGGAAACTATTACAGGTCTCACAGGGAATGCTCAAAGCACCGACTGTAAGAAGAGTCTCTAGTCTTGTAATTAAGGCGGCATTGTGCCTTTTGTATTTAATTCCGATGCGATTTCTGTGTTTCATCGTCAATGTGAAGGTCCAAGGAATATATTGAACATGCAGTGGTGTATCGGAAACTAATACTGGTCTCACAGGAAAGGTTCAAAGAATGGACTCTAAGAAGTCTCACTCTTCTGGCATTAAGGCGGCATTGTGCCTTTTGTATTTAATTGCGATGTAATTTCAGTGTTTCATTGTCATTGTGTATGTCCAGGGAATACATTGAACCTGCAGTGGTGTATCGGAAACTAATACTGGTCTCACAGGGAATGCTCAAATCACCGACTGTATGAAGAGTCTCTATTCTTGTACTTAAGGCGGCATTGTGCCTTTTGTATTTAATTCCGATGCGATTCCTGTGTTTCATCGTCAATGTGAAGGTCCAAGGAATACATTGAACCCGCGGTGGTGTATCGGAAACTATTACTGGTCTCACAGGTAATGCTCAAGCACCGACTGTAAGAAGAGTCCCTATTCTTGTAATTAAGGCGGCATTGTGCCTTTTGTATTTAGTTCCGATGCGATTTCTGTGTTTCATCGTCAATGTGAAGGTCCGAGGAATACATTGAACCTGCAGTGGTGTATCGGAAACTAATACTGGTCTCACAGGAATGGATCAAGGCACTGACACTAAGAAGTCTCACTCCTCTAGCACTTAAGGCGGCATTGTGCTTTTGTATTTAATTCCGATGTAATTTCAGTATTCCATCGTCAATGTGTATGTCCAAGGAATACATTGAACCTGCAGTGGTGAATCGGAAACTAATACTGGTCTAACAGGGAGTGCTCAAAGCACCGACTGTAAGAAGAGTCTCTATTGTTGTACTTAAGGCGGCATTGTGCCTTTTGTATTTAATTCCGATGCGATTTCTGTGTTTCATCGTCAATGTGAACGTCCAAGGAATACACAGAACCTGCAGTGGTGTATCGGAACCTAAAACTGGTCTCTCAGGAAATGCTCAAAACACCGACTGTAAGAAGAGTCTCTATTCTTGTACTTAAGGCGGCTTTGTGCCTCTTGCATTTAAATCCGATGCGGTTTCTGTGTTTCATAGTCAATGTGAAGGTCCAAGGAATACTTTGAACCTGCAGTGGTGTATCGGAAACTAATACTGGTCTTACAGGGAATGCTCAAAGCACCGACGGTAAGGAGATACTCTATTCTTGTACTTAAGGCGGCATTGTGCCTGTTGTATTTAATTCCGATGCGATTTCTGTGTTTCATAGTCAATGTGAAGGTCCAAGGAATACATTGAACCTGCAGTGGTGTATCGGAAACTAATACTGGTCTCACAGGGAATGCTCAAAGCATCGACTGTAAGAAGCGTCTCTATTCTTTAACTTAAGGCAGCATTGTGCCTTTTGTATTTTATTCTGATGCGATATCTGTGTTTCATAGTCAATGTGAAGGTCCAAGGAATACTTTGAACCTGCAGTGGTGTATCGGAAACTAATACTGGTCTCAGAGGCAATGCTAAAAGCACCGACTGAGAGAAGTGTCTCTATTCTTGTACTTACGGCGGCATTGTGCCTTTTGTATTTAATTCCGATGCGATTTCTGTGTTTCATCGTCAATGCGAAGGTCCAAGGAATACGTTGAACCTGTAGTGGTGTATCGGAAACTATTACTGGTGTCACAAGGAATGCTCAAGCACCGACTGTAAGAAGAGTCTCTATTCTTGTAATTAAGGCGGCATTGTGCCTTTTGTATTTAGTTCCGATGCGATTTCTGTGTTTCATCGTCAATGTGAAGGTCCAAGGAATACCTTGAACCTGCAGTGGTGTATCGGGAACTAATACTGCTCTCAGAGGGAATGCTCAAGGCACCGACTGTAAGAAGAGTCTCTATTCTTGTACTTAAACCGGCATTGTGCCTTTTCTATTTAATTCCGATGCGATTTCTGTGTTTCATCGTCAATGTGAAGGTCCAAGGAATACATTGAACCTGCAGTGGTGTATCGGAAACTAATACTGGTCTCACAGGAAAGGATCAAGGCACTGACACTAAGAAGTCTCACTCCTCTAGCACTTAAGGCGGCATTGTGCCTTTTGTATTTAATTCCAATGTAATTTCAGTATTTCATCGTCAATGTGAAGGTCCAAGGAATACATTGAACCTGCAGTGGTGTATCGGTAACTAATACTGGTCTCACAGGAAATGCTCAAAACACCGACTGTAAGAAGAGTCTCTATTCTTGTACTTAAGGCGGCTTTGTGCCTTTTGCATGTAATTCTGATGCGATTTCTGTGTTTCATCGTCAATGTGAAGGTCCAAGGAATACCTTGAACCTGCAGTGGTGTATCGGAAACTAATACTGCTCTCAGAGGGAATGCTCAAAGCACCGACTGTAAGAAGAGTCTCTATTCTTGTACTTAAGGCGGCATTGTGCCTTTTGTATTTAATTCCGATGCGATTTCTGTGTTTCATCGTTAATGTGAAGGTCCAAGGAATACATTGAACATGCAGTGGTGTTTCGGAAACTATTACTGGCCTCACAGGGAATGATGAAAGTACTTACTGTAAGAAGAGTCTCTATTCTTGTAATTAAGGCGGCATTGTGCCTTTTGTATATAGTTCCATTGCGATTCCTGTGTTTCATCGTCAATGTGAAGGTCCAAGGAATACATTGAACCTGCAGTGGTGTATCGGAAACTAATACTGCTCTCAGAGGGAATGCTCAAACTTCGACTGTAAGAAGTGTCTCTGTTCTTGTACTTAAGGCGGCATTGTGCCTTTTGTATTTAATTCCGATGCGATTTCTGTGTTTCACAGTCAATGCGAAGGTCCAAGGAATACCTTGAACCTGCAGTGGTGTATCGGAAACGAATACTGCTCTCAGAGGCAATTCTCAAAGCACAGACTGTAAGAAGTGTCTCTATTCTTGTACTTAACGCGCCATTGTGCCTTTTGTATTTAATTCCGATGCGATTTCTGTGTTTCATCGTGAATGTGAAGGTCCAAGGAATACATTGAACCTGCAGTGGTGTATCGGAAACTATTACTGATCTCACAGAGAATGCTTAAAGCACCGAATGTAAGAAGGGCCTCTATTCTTGAAATTAAGGAGGCATTGTGCCTTTTGTATTTAATTCCGATGTAATTTCAGTGTTTCATCGTCAATGTGTATGACGAGGAATACATTGAACCTGCAGTGGTGTATCGGAAATTAATACTGGGCTCACAGGGAATAATCAAAACACCGACTGTATGAAGGGTCTCTACTCCTGTACTTAAGGCGGCATTGTGCCTTTTGTATTTAATTCCGATGCGATTTCTGTGTTTCATCGTCAATGTGAAGTTCCAAGCAATAATTTGAACCTGCAGTGGTGTATCGGAAACTAATACTGGTCTCGCAGGGAACGCTCAAAGCACCGACAGTAAGAAAAGTCTCTATTCTTGCACTTAAGGCGGCATTGTGCCTTTTATATTAAATTCCGATGTAATTTCAGTGTTTCATCGTCAATGTGTATGACAAGGAATACATTGAACCTGCAGTGGTTTATCGGAGATTAATACTGGTCTCACAGGGAATATTCAAAGCACCGACTGTAAGAAGGGTCTCTACTCCTGGACTTAAGGCGGCATTGTGCCTTTTGTATTTAATTCCGATGCGATCTGTGTATTATCGTCAATGTGAAGCTCCAAGCAATACATTGAACCTGCAGTGGTGTATCGGAAACTAATACTGGTCCCACAGGGAACGTTCAAAGCACCGACTGTAAGAAGAGTCTCTATTCTTGTACTGAAGTCGGCATTGTGACTTTTGTATTTAATTCCGATGCGATTTCTGTGTTTCATCGTCAATGTGAAGGTCGAAGGAATACATTGAACCTGCAGTGGTGTATCGGAAACTAATACTGGTCGCACAGGAAAGGATCAAGGCACAGACTCTAAGAAGTCTCACTCTTCTTGCACTTAAGGCGGCATTGTGCGTTTTGTATTTAATTCCGATGTAATTTCAGTGTTTCATCGTCAATGTGAAGGTCCAAGGAATACTTTGAACCTGCAGTGGTGTATCGGAAACTAATACTGGTCTCGCAGGGAATGCTCAAAGCACTGTCTGTAAGAAGAGTCTCTATTCTTATACTTAAGGCAGCCTTGTGCCTTTTGTATTTAATTCCGATGCGATTTCTGTGTTTCATAGTCAATGTGAAGGTCCAAGGAATACCTTGAAACCGCAGTTGTGTATCGGAAACTTATACTGCTCTCAGAAGGAATGCTCAAAGCACCGACTGTAAGAAATGTCTCTATTCTGGTACCTAAGGCGGCATTGTGCATTTTGTATTTAATTCCGATGCGATTTCTGTGTTTCATCGTCAATGTGAAGGTCCAAGGAATACATTCAACCTGCAGTGGTGTATCGGAAACTAATACTGGTCCACAGGGAACGCTCAAAACACCGTCTGCAAGAAGAGTCTCTATTCTTGTAATTAAGGGGGCATTGTGCCTTTTGTATTTAATTCCGATGCGATTTCTGTGATTCATCGTCAATGTGAAGGACCGAGGAATACATTGGACCTGCAGTGGTGTATCGGAAACTAAAACTGGTCTCACAGGAAAGGATCAAAGAATGGACTCTAAGAAGTCTCACTCTTCTGGCATTAAGGCAGCATTGTGTCTTTTGTATTTAATTCCGATGTAATTTCAGTGTTTCATCATCATTGTGTATGTCCAGGGAATACATTGAACCTGCAGTGGTGTATCGGAAACTAATACTGGTCTCACAAGGAATGCTCAAATCACCGACTGTAAGAAGAGTCTCTATTCTTGTACTTAAAGCGGCATTGTGCCTTTTGGATTTAATTCCGTTGCAATTTCTGTGTTTCATCGTCAATGTGAAGGTACAAGGAATACATTGAACCGGAGTGGTGTATCGGAAACTAATACTGGTCTCACAGGGATTGTACAATGCACCGACTGTAAGAAGAGTCTCTAATCTTGTACTTAAGGTGGCATTGTGCCTTTTGTATTTAATTCCGACGCGATTTCTGTGTTTCATTGTCAATGTGAAGGCCGAAGTAATACATTGAACTTGCAGTGGTCCATCAGAAACTAATAGTGGTCTCACAGGGAATGCTCAAAACACCGACTGTAAGAAGAGTCTCTATTCTTGTAATTAAGGCGGCATTGTGCCTTTTGTATTTAATTCCGATGCGATTTCTGTGTTTCATCGTCAATGTGAAGGTCCAAGGAATACTTTGAACCTGCAGTGGTGTATCGGAAACTAATACTGGTCTCACAGGAAATGCTCAAAGCACTGACCGTAAGAAGAGTCTCTATTCTTGTACTTAAGGCGGCATTGTGCCTTTTGTATTTAATTCCGATGCGATTTCTGTGTTTCATCGTCAATGTGAATGTCTAAGAAATACATTGAACCTGCAGTGGTGTATCGGATACTAATACTGGTCTCACAGGGAATGCTCAAAGCACCGACTGTAAGAAGAGTCTCCATTCTAGTAATTAAGGCGGCATTGTGCCTTTTGTATTTAATTCCGATGCGATTTCTTTGTTTCATCGTCAATTTGAAGGTCCAAGGAATACATTGAACCTGCAGTGGTGTATCGGAAACTAATACTGGTCTCACAGGGAACGCTTAAATCACCGACTGTAAGAAGAGTCTCTATTCTTGTACTTAAGGCGGCATTGTGCCTTTTGTATTTAATTCCGATGCGATTTCTGTGTGTCATCGTCAATGTGAAGGTCCAAGGAATACATTGAACCTGCAGTGGTGTATCGGAAACTAATACTGGTCTCACAGGAAAGGATCAAGGCACAGACTCTAAGAAGTCTCACTCTTCTAGCACTTAAGGCGGCATTGTGCCTTTTGTATTTAATTCCGATGCGATTTCTGTGTTTCACAGTCAATGTGAAGGACCACGGAATACTTTGAACCTGCAGTGGTGTATCAGAAACTAATACCGGTCTCACAGGGAATGCTCAAAGCACTGACTATAAGAAGAGTCTCTATTCTTGTACTTAAGGCGGCCTTGTGACTTTTGTATTTAATTCCGATGCGATTTCTGAGTTTCATAGTCAATGTGAAGTTCCAAGGAATACCTTGTACCTGCAGTGGTGTATCGGAAACTAATACTGCTCTCAGAGGGAATGCTCAAATCATCGAGTGTAAGAAGTGTCTCTATTCTTGTACTTAAGGCGGCATTGTGCCTTTTGTATTTAATTCTGATGCGATTTCTCTGTTTCATCTTCAATGTGATTGTCTAAGAAATACATTGAACCTGCGGTGGTGTATCGGAAACTAATACTGGTCTCACAGGAAAGGATCAAAGAATGGACTCTAAGAAGTCTCACACTTCTTGCATTATGGCGGCATTGTGTCTTTTGTATTTAATTCCGATGTAATTTCAGTGTTTCATCGTCATTGTGTATGTCCAAGGAATACATTGAACCTGCAGCGGTGTATCAGAAACTAATACTGGTCACACAGGGAATGCTCAAAGCACCGACTGTAAGAAGAGTCTCTATTCTTGTACTAAAGGCGGCATTGTGCCTCTTGTATTTAATTCCGATGCGATTTCTGTGTTTCATCGTCAATGTGAAGGTCGAAGGAATACATTGAACCTGCAGTGGTGTATCGGAAACTAATACTGGTCGCACAGGAAAGGATCAAGGCACAGACTCTAAGAAGTCTCACTCTTCTTGCACTTAAGGCGGCATTGTGCCTTTTGTATTTAATTCCGATGTAATTTCAGTGTTTCATCGTCAATGTGATGGTCCAAGGAATACTTTGAACCTGCAGTGGTGTATCGGAAACTAATACTGGTCTCACAGGGAATGCTCAAAGCACTGACTGTAAGAGGAGTCTCCATTCTTGTACTTAAGGCAGCCTTGTGCCTTTTGTATTTAATTCCGATGCGATTTCTGTGTTTCATAGTCAATGTGAAGGTCCAAGGAATACCTTGAACCCGCAGTTGTGTATCGGAAACTTATACTGCTATCAGAAGGAATGCTCAAAGCACCGACTGTAAGAAATGTCTCCATTCTGGTACCTTAGGCGGCATTGTGCATTTTGTGTTTAATTCCGATGCGAATTCTGTGTTTCATCGTCAATGTGAAGGTCCAAGGAATACATTCAACCTGCAGTGGTGTATCAGAAACTAATACTGGTCTCACAGGGAACGCTCAAAACACCGTCTGCAAGAAGAGTCTCTATTCTTGTAATTAAGGGGGCATTGTGCCTTTTGTATTTAATTCCGATGCGATTTCTGTGATTCATCGTCAATGTGAAGGACCGAGGAATACATTGAACCTGCAGTGGTGTATCGGAAACTAAAACTGGTCTCACAGGAAAGGATCAAAGATTGGACTCTAAGAAGTCTCACTCTTCTGGCATTAAGGCAGCATTGTGTCTTTTGTATTTAATTCCGATGTAATTTCAGTGTTTCATCGTCATTGTGTATGTCCAGGGAATACATTGAACCTGCAGTGGTGTATCGGAAACTAATACTGGTCTCACAAGGAATGCTCAAATCACCGACTGTAAGAAGAGTCTCTATTCTTGTACTTAAAGCGGCATTGTGCCTTTTGGATTTAATTCCGATGCAATTTCTGTGTTTCATCGTCAATGTGAAGGTCCAAGGAATACATTGAACCTGCAGTGGTGTATCGGAAACTAATACTGGTCTCACAGGGAATGCCCAATGCACCGACTGTAAGAAGAGTCTCTAATCTTATACTTGAGGTGGCATTGTGCCTTTTGTATTTAATTCCGACGCGATTTCTGTGTTTCATTGTCAATGTGAAGGCCCAAGGAATACATTGAACTTGCAGTGGACTATCAGAAACTAATAGTGGTCTCACAGGGAATGCTCAAAACACCGACTGTAAGAAGAGTCTCTATTCTTGTAATTAAGGCGGCATTGTGCCTTTTGTATTTAATTCCGATGCGATTTCTGTGTTTCATCGTCAATGTGAAGGTCCAAGGAATACATTGATCCTGCAGTGGTGTATCGGACACTAATACTGGTCTCACAGGGAATGCTCAAAGCACCGACTGTAAGAAGAGTCTCTATTCTTGTACTTAAGGCGGCATTGTGCCTTTTGTATTTAATTCCGATGCGATTTCTGTGTATCATCGTCACTGTGAAGGTCCAAGGAATACATTGATCCTGCAGTGGTGTATCGGAAACTAATACTGGTCTCAGAGGGAATGCTCAAAGCACCGACTGTAAGAAGAGTCTCTATTCTTGTAATTAATGCGTAATTGTGTCTTTTGTATTTAGTTCCGATGCGATTTTTATGTTTCATCGTCAATGTGAAGGTCCAAGGAATACATTTAACCGGCAGTGGTGTATCGGAAACTAATTGTGGTCTCACAGGACAGGATCAAGGCACAGACTCTAAGAAGTCTCACTCTTCTAGCACTTAAGGCGGCATTGTGCCTTTTGTATTTAATTCCGATGCGATTTCTGTGTTTCACAGTCAATGTGAAGGTCCAAGGAATACTTTGAACCTGCAGTGGTGTATCAGAAACTAATACTGGTCTCAGAGGGAATGCTCAAAGCACTGACTGTAAGAAGAGTCTCCATTCTTGTACTTAAGGCGGCCTTGTGACTTTTGTTTTTAATTCCGATGCGATTTCTGAGTTTCATAGTCAATGTGAAGTTCCAAGGAATACCTTGTACCTGCAGTGGTTTATCGGAAACTAATACTGCTCTCAGAGGGAATGCTCAAATCATCGACTGTAAGAAGTGTCTCTATTCTTGTACTTAAGGCGGCATTGTGCCTTTTGTATTTAATTCCGATGCGATTTCTCTGTTTCATCGTCAATGTGATTGTCTAAGGAATACATTGAACCTGCGGTGGTGAATCGGAAACTAATACTGGTCTCACAGGAAAGGATCAAAGAATGGACTCTAAGAAGTCTCACACTTCTTGCATTAAGGCGGCATTGTGTCTTTTGTATTTAATTCCGATTTAATTTCAGTGTTTCATCGTCATTGTGTATGTCCAAGGAATACATTGAACCTGCAGCGGTGTATCAGAAACTAATACTGGTCACACAGGGAATGCTCAAAGCACCGACTGTAAGAAGAGTCTCTATTCTTGTACTAAATGCGGCATTGTGCCTCTTGTATTTAATTCCGATGCGTTTTCTGTGTTTCGTCGTCAATGTGAAGGTCAAAGGAATACATTGAACCTGCAGTGGTGTATCGGAAACTAATACTGCTCTCAGAGGGAATGCTCAAAGCTTCGACTGTAAGAAGAGTCTCTGTTCTTGTACTTAAGGCGGCATTGTGCCTTTTGTATTTAATTCCAATGCGATTTCTCGGTTTCATAGTCAATGCGAAGGTCCAAGGAATACCTTGAACCTGCAGTGGTGTATCGGAAACGAATACTGCTCTCAGAGGCAATGCTCAAATCACCGACTGTAAGAAATGTCTCAATTCTTGTACTTAAGGCGACATTGTGCCTTTTGTATTTAATTCCGAATCGATTTCTGTGTTTCATTGTGAATGTGAAGGTCCAAGGAATACATTGAACCTGCAGTGGTGTATCGGAAACTATTACTGGTCTCACAGGGAATGCTCAAAGCACCGAATTTAAGAAGAGTCTCTATTCTTGTAATTAAGGAGGCATTGTGCCTTTTGTATTTAATTCCGATGCGATTTCTGTGTTTCATCGGCAATATGAAGCTCCAAGCAATAATTTGAATCTGCAGTGGTGTATCGGAAACTAATACTGGTCTCGCAGGGAACGCTCAAAGCACCGACAGTAAGAAGAGTCTCTATACTTGCACTTAAGGCGACATTGTGCCTTTTATATTAAATTACAATGTAATTTCAGTGATTCATCGTCAATGTGTATGACAAGGTATACATTGAACCTGCAGTGGTTTATCGGAAATTAATACTGGTCTCACAGGGAATATTCAAAGCACCGACTGTAAGAAGGGTCTCTACTCCTGGACTTAAGGCGGCATTGTGCTTTTTGTATTTAATTCCGATGCGATTTCTGTGTATTATCGTCAATGTGAAGCTCCAAGCAATACATTGAACCTGCAGTGGTGTATCGGAAACTAATACTGGTCTCACAGGGAAAGTTCAAAGCACCGACTGTAAGAAGGGTCCCTATTCTTGTACTGAAGTCGGCATTGTGCCTTTTGTATTTAATTCCGATGCGATATCTGTGTTTCCTCGTCAATGTGAAGATCCAAGGAATACATTGAACCTGCAGTGGTGTATCGGAAACTAATACTGGTCGCACAGGAAAGGATCAAGGCACAGACTCTAAGAAGTCCCACTCTTCTTGCACTTAAGGCGGCATTGTGCCTTTTGTATTTAATTCCGATGCGATTTCAGTGTTTCATCATCAATATGAAGGTCCAAGTAATACATTGAACCTGCAGTGGTGTATCGGAAACTAATACTGGTCTCACAGGGAATGCTCAAAGCACCGACTGTAAGAAGAGTCTCTATTCTTGTCCTTAAGGTGGCATTGTGCCTTTTGTATTTAACTCCGATGCGATATCTGTGTTTCATAGTCAATGTGTAGGTCCACGGAATACTTTGAACCTGCAGTGGTGTATCGGAAACTAATACTGGTCTCGAGGGGAATGCTCAAAGCACTGACTGTAAGAAGAGTCTCCATTCTTGTACTTAAGGCAGCCTTGTGCCTTTTGTATTTAATTCCGATGCGATTTCTGTGTTTCATAGTCAATGTGAAGGTCCAAGGAATACCTTGAACCTTCAGTGGTGTATCGGAAACTTATACTGCTCTCAGAAGGAATGCTCAAAGCACCGACTGTAAGAAGTGTCTCTATTCTTGTACTTAAGGCGGCATTGTGCCTTTTGTATTTAATTCCGATGCGATTTCTGTGTTTCATCGTCAATGTGAAGGTCCAAGGAATACATTGAACCTGCAGTGGTGTTTCGGAAACTAATACTGGTCTCACAGGAAAGGATCAGAGAATGGACTCTAAGAAGTCTCACTCTTCTGGCATTAGGGCAGCATTGTGTCTTTTGTATTTAATTCCGATGTAATTTCAGTGTTTCATTGTCATTGTGTATGTCCACGGAATACATTGAACCTGTAGTGGTGTATCGGAAACTAATACTGGTCTCACAGGGAATGCTCAAATCACCGACTGTAAGAAGAGTCTCTCTTCTTGTACTTAAGGCGGCATTGTGCCTTTTGGATTTAATTCCGATGCGATTTCTGTGTTTCATCGTCAATGTGAAGGTCCAAGGAATACATTGAACCTGCAGTGGTGTATCGGAAACTAATACTGGTTTCAAAGGGAGTGCTCAAAGCACCGACTGTAAGAAGAGTCTCTAATCTTGTACTTAAGGAGGCATTGTGCCTTTTGTATTTAATTCCGATGCGATTTCTGTGTTTCATCGTCAATGTGAAGGTCCAAGGAATACATTGAACTTGCAGTGGTGTATCTGAAACAAACAGCGGTCTCACAGGCAATGCTCAAAGCACCGACTGTAAGAAGAGTCTCTATTCTTGTAATTAAGGCGGCATTGTGCCTTTTGTATCTAATTCCGATGCGATTTCTGTGTTTCATAGCCAATGTGAAGGTCCAAGGAATACTTTGAACTTGCAGTGGTGTATCGGAAACTAATACTGGTCTCACAGGGATTGTTCAAAGCAACGACTGTAAGAAGAGTCTCTACTCCATCACTTAAGGCGGTTTTGTGCCATTTGTATTTAATTCCGATGCGATTTCTGTGTTTCATCGTCAATGTGAAGCTCCAAGGAATACATTGAATCTGCAGTGGTGTATCGGAAACTAATACTGGTCTCACAGGGAATGCTCCAAGCACCGACTGTAAGAAGAGTCTCTATTCTTGTACTTAAGGCTCCATTGTGCCCTTTGTATTTAATTCCGATGCGATTTCTGTGATTCATCGTCAATGTGAAGGTCTAAGGAATACATTGAACCTGTAGTGGTATATCAGAAACTAATACTGGTCTCACAGGAAAGGATCAAAGCACAGACTCTAAGAAGTCTCACTCTTCTTGCACTTACGGCGGCATTGTCCCTTTTGTATTTAATTCCGATGCGATTTCAGTGTTTCATCGTCAATGTGAAGGTCCAAGGAATACATTGAACCTGCAGTGGTGTATCGGAAACTAATACTGGTCTCACAGGGAAAGCTCATAGCAACAACTGTAAGAAGAATCTCTATTCTTGTACTTAAGGCGGCTTAGTGCCTTTTGAGTTTAATTCCGATACGATTTCTGTCTTTCATATGCAATTTGACCGTCCAAGGAATACATTGAACGTGCAGTGGTGTATCGGAAACTAATACAGGTCCCACAGGGAATGCTCAAAGGAACGTCTGTAAGATGAGTCTCTATTCTTTTACTTTATGCGGCTTTGTGCCTTTTGTATTTAATTCCGATGCGATTTCTGTGTTTCATCGTCAATGTGAAAGTCCAAGCAATTCATTGAACCTGCAGTGGTGTATCGGAAACTAATACTGGTCTCACAGGAAAGGATCAAAGAATGGATTCTAAGAAGTCTCACTCTTCTTGCATTAAGGCGGCATTGTGTCTTTAGTATTTAATTCCGATGTAATTTCAGTGATTCATCGTCATTGTGTATGTCCAGGGAATACATTGAACCTGCAGTGGTGTATCGGAAACTAATACTGGTCTCACAGGGAATGCTCAAATCACCGACTGTAAGAAGAGTCTCTATTCTTGTACTTTAGGCGGCATTGTTACTTTTGTATTTAATTCCGATGCGATTTCTGTGTTTCATCGTCAATGTGAAGGTCCAAGGAATACATTGAACCTGCAGTAGTGTATCGGAAACTAATACTGGTTTCACAGGGAATGCTCAAAGCACCAACTGTAAGAAGAGTCTCTATTCTTGTACTTAAGGCGGCATTGTGCCTTTTGTATTTAATTCCGATGCGATTTCTGTGTTTCTTCGCAAATGTGAAGGTCCAAGGAATACATTGAACCTGCAGTGGAGTATCGGAAACTAATACTGGTCTCACAGGAAAGGATCAAAGCACTGACTCTAAGAAGTCTCACACTTCTTGCAATAAACCGGCATTGTGCCTTTTGTATTTAATTCCAATGTAATTTTAGTGTTTGATCGTCAGTGTGAATGTCCAAGGAATACACTGAACTTGCAGCTGTGTATCGGAAACCAATACTGGTCCCACAGGGAATGTTTAAAGCAACGACTGTAAGAAGAGTCTCTACTCCATCACTTAAAGCGGTTTTGTGCCATTTGTATTTAATTCCGATGCGATTTCTGTGTTCCATCGTCAATGTGAAGCTCCAAGGAATACATTGAATCTGCAGTGGTGTATCGGAAACTAATACTGGTCTCACAGGGAATGCTCCAAGCACCGACTGTAAGAAGAGTCTCTATTCTTGTACTTAAGGCTCCATTCTGCCCTTTGAATTTAATTCCGATGCGATTTTTGTGATTCATCGTCAATGTGAAGGTCCAAGGAATACATTGAACCTGTAGTGGTGTATCAGAAACTAATACTGGTCTCACAATAAAGGATCAAAGCACAGACTCTAAGAAGTCTCACTCTTCTTGCACTTACGGCGGCATTGTGCCTTTTGTATTTAATTCCGATGCGATTTCAGTGTTTCATCGTCAATGTGAAGGTCCAAGGAATACATTGAACCTGCAGTGGTGTATCGGAAACTAATACTGGTCTCACAGGGAAAGCTCATATCAACGACTGTAAGAAGAGTCTCTATTCTTGTACTTAAGGCGGCTTAGTGCCTTTTGAGTTTAATTCCGATACGATTTCTGTCTTTCATATGCAATTTGACCGTCCAAGGAATACATTGAACGTGCAGTGGTGTATCGGAAACTAATACTGGTCTCACCGGAAAGGATCAAAGCACAGATTCTAAGAAGTCTCACTCTTCTTGCAATTAAGGCGGCATTGTGGCTTTTGTATTTAATTCCAATGTAATTTCAGTGTTTGATCGTCAATGTGAATGTCCAAGGAATACATTGAACCTGCAGCTGTGTATCGGAAACTAATACTCGTCTCACAGGGAATGCTCAAAGCAACGTCTGTAAGATGAGTCTCTATTCTTTTACTTTATGCGGCTTTGTGCCTTTTGTATTTAATTCCGATGCGATTTCTGTGTTTCATCGTCAATGTGAAAGTCCAAGCAATTCATTGAACCTGCAGTGGTGTATCGGAAACTAATACTGGTCTCACAGGAAAGGATGAAAGCACTGACTCTAAGAAGTCTCACTCTTCTTGCAATTAAGGCGACATTGTGCCTTTTGTATTTAATTGCAATGTAATTTCTGTGTTTGATCGTCAATGTGAATGTCCAAGGAATACATTGAACCTGCAGCTGTGTATCGGAAACTAATACTGGTCTCACAGGGAATGCTCAAAGCAACGACTGTAAGAAGAGTCTCTACTCCCTCACTTAAGGCGGTTTTGTGCCTATTGTATTTAATTCCGATGCGATTTCTGTGTTTCATCGTCAATGTGAAGCTCCAAGGAATACATTGAATCTGCAGTGGTGTATCGGAAACTAATACTGGTTTCACAGGGAATGCTCAAAACACCAACTGTAAGAAGAGTCTCTATTCTTGTACTGAAGGCGGCATTGTGCCTTTTGTATTTAATTCCGATGCGATTTCTGTGTTTCTTCGCAAATGTGAAGGTCCAAGGAATACATTGAACCTGCAGTGGAGTATCGGAAACTAATACTGGTCTCACAGGAAAGGATCAAAGCACTGACTCTAAGAAGTCTCACACTTCTTGCAATAAACCGGCATTGTGCCTTTTGTATTTAATTCCAATGTAATTTCAGTGTTTGATCGTCAATGTGAATGTCCAAGGAATACACTGAACTTGCAGCTGTGTATCGGAAACCAATACTGGTCTCACAGGGAATGCTCAAAGCAACGACTGTAAGAAGAGTCTCTACTCCATCACTTAAGGCGGTTTTGTGCCATTTGTATTTAATTCCGATGCGATTTCTGTGTTCCATCGTCAATGTGAAGCTCCAAGGAATACATTGAATCTGCAGTGGTGTATCGGAAACTAATACTGGTCTCACAGGGAATGCTCCAAGCACCGACTGTAAGAAGAGTCTCTATTCTTGTACTTAAGGCTCCATTCTGCCCTTTGTATTTAATTCCGATGCGATTTCTGTGATTCATCGTCAATGTGAAGGTCCAAGGAATACATTGAACCTGTAGTGGTGTATCAGAAACTAATACTGGTCTCACAGGAAAGGATCAAAGCACAGACTCTAAGAAGTCTCACTCTTCTTGCGCTTACGGCGGCATTGTCCCTTTTGTATTTAATTCCGATGCGATTTCAGTGTTTCATCGTCAATGTGAAGGTCCAAGGAATACATTGAACCTGCAGTGGTGTATCGGAAACTAATACTGGTCTCACAGGGAAAGCTCATAGCAACGACTGTAAGAAGAGTCTCTTTCTTGTACTTAAGGCGGCTTAGTGCCTTTTGAGTTTAATTCCGATACGATTTCTGTCTTTCATATGCAATTTGACCGTCCAAGGAATACATTGAACGTGCAGTGGTGTATCGGAAACTAATACTGGTCTCACCGGAAAGGATCAAAGCACAGATTCCAAGAAGTCTCACTCTTCTTGCAATTAAGGCGGCATTGTGGCTTTTGTATTTAATTCCAATGTAATTTCAGTGTTTGATCGTCAATGTGAATGTCCAAGGAATACATTGAACCTGCAGCTGTGTATCGGAATCTAATAATGGTCTCACATTGAATGCTCAAAACATCGACTGTAAGAAGAGTCTCTATTCTTGTACTTAAGGCGGCATTGTCCCTTTTGTATTTAATTCCGATGCGATCTCTGTGTTTCATAGTCAATGTGAAGGTCCAAGGAATACTTTGAACCTGCAGTGGTTTATCGGAAACTAATTCTGGTCTCACAGGGAATGCTAAAAGCACCGACTGTAAGAAGAGTCTCTATTCTTGTACTTAAGGCGGCCTTGTGCCTTTTCTATTTAATTCCGATGCGATTTCTGTGTTTCATTGTCAATGTGAAGGTCCAAGGAATACCTTGTACCTGCAGTGGTGTATCGGAATCTAATACTGCTCTCAGAGGGAATGCTCAAAGCACCGACTGTAAGAAGAGTCTCTATTCTTGTACTTAAGGAGGCATTGTGCCTTTTGTATTTAATTCCGATTCGATTTCTGTGTTTCATCGTCAATGTGAAGGTCCAAGGAATACATTGAACCTGCAGTGGTGTATCGGAAACTATTACTGTTCTCACATGAATGCTCAAAGCACCGACTGCAAGAAGAGTCTCCATTCTTGTAATTAATTCGGCATTGTGCCTTTTGTATTTAGTTCCGATGCAATTTCTGTGTTTCATCGTCATTGTGAAGGTCCAAGGAATACATTGAACCTGCAGTGGTGTATCGGAAACTAATACTGGTCTCACAGGAAAGGATCAAGGCACAGGCTCTAAGAAGTCTCACTCTTCAAGAACTTAAGGCGGCATTGTGCCTTTTGTACTTAATTCCGATGTAATTTCAGTATTTCATCGTGAATGTGTATGTCCAAGGAATACATTGAACCTACAGTGGTGTATCGGAATATAATACTGGCCTCACAGGGAATGCTCAATGCACCGACAGTACGAAGAGTCTCTATTCTTGTACTTAAGGCGGCATTGTGCCTTTTGTATTTAATTCCGATGGGATATCTGTGTTTCATCGTCAATGTGAAGGTCCAAGGAATACATTGAACCTGCAGTGGTGTATCGGAAACTAATACTGGTCTCACAGGGAATGCTCAAAACACCGACTGTAAGAAGAGTCTCTATTCTTGTACTTAAGGCGGCATTGTGCCTTTTGCATTTAATTCCGACGCGATTTCTGTGTTTCATAGTCAATGTGAAGCTCCAAGCAATACTTTGAACCTGCAGTGGTGTATCGGAAACTAATACTGGTCTCACAGAGATTGCTCAAAGTACGGACTGTAAGAAGAGTCTCTATTCTTGTACTTAAGGCGGCCTTGTGCCTTTTGTATTTAATTCCGATGCGATTTCTGTGTCTCATAGTCAATGTGAAGGTCCAAGGAAAACCTTGAAACTGCAGTGGTGTATCGGAAACTAATACTGCTCTCAGCGGGAATGCGCAAAGCACCGACTGTATGAAGAGTCTCTATTCTTGTACTGAAGGCGGCATTGTGCCTTTTGTATGTAATTACGATGCGATTTATGTGTTTCATCGTCAATGTGAAGGTCCAAAGAATACATTGAACCTGCAGTGGTGTATCGGAAACTAATAATGGCCTCACAGGGAATGCTCAAAGCATCGACTGAAAGAAGAGTCTCTATTCTTGTAGTTAAGGTGGCATTGTCCCTTTTGTATTTAATTCCGATGCGATTTCTGTGTTTCATCGTCAATGTGATGGTCCAAGGAATACATTGAACCTGCAGTGGTGTATCGGAAACTAATACTGGTCTCACAGGGAATGCTCAAAACGCCGACTGTAAGAAGAGTCTCTATTCTTGTATTTAAGGCGTCTTTGTGCCTTTTGCATTTAATTCCGATGCGATCTCTGTGTTTCATAGTCAATGTGAAGGTCCATGGAATAGTTTGAACCTGCAGTGGTTTATCGGAAACTAATACTGGTCTCACAGGGAATGCTCAAAGCACCGACTGTAAGAAGAGTCTCTATTCTTGTACTTAAGGCGGCCTTGTGCCTTTTGTATTTAATTCCGATGCGATTTCTGTGTTTCATAGTCAATGTGAAGGTCCAATGAATACCTTGAGCCTGCAGTGGTGTATCGGAAACTAATACTGCTCTCAGAGGGAATGCTCAAAGCACCGATTGTAAGAAGGGTCTCTATTCTTGTACTTAAGGCGGCATTGTGCCTTTTGTATTTAAATCCGATTCGATTTCTGTGTTTCATCGTCAATGTGAAGGTCCAAGGAATACATTGAACCCGCAGTGATGTAACGGAAACTTCTACGGGTCTCACATGAATGCTCAAAGCACCGACTGTAAGAAGAGTCTCTATTCTTGTGATTAATTCGGTATTGTGCCTTTTGTATTTAGTTCCGATGCGATTTCTCTGTTTCATCGTCAATGTGAAGGTCCGAGGAATACATTGAACCTGCAGTGGTGTATCGGAAACTAATGCTGGTCTCACAGGAAAGGATCAAGGCACAGACTCTACGAAGTCTCCCTATTCTAGCACTTAAGGCGTCATTGTGCCTTTTGTACTTAATTCCGATGTAATATCAGTATTTCATCGTGAATGTGTATGTCCAAGGAATACATTGAACCTACAGTGGTGTATCGGAATCTAATACTGGTCTCACAGGGAATGCTCAAAGCACCGATAGTAAGAAGAGTCTCTATTCTTGTACTTAAGGCGGCATTGTGCCTTTTGTATTTAATTCCGATGGGATATCTGTGTTTCATCGTCAATGTGAAGGTCCAAGGAATACATTGAACCTGCAGTGGTGTATCGGAAACTAATACTGGTCTCACAGGGAATGCTCAAAGCACCGACTGTAAGATGAGTCTCTATTCTTGTACTTAAGGCGGCATTGTGGCTTTTGCATTTAATTCCGATGCGATTTCTGTGTTTCATAGTCAATGTGAAGCTCCAAGCAATACTTTGAACCTGCAATGGTGTATCGGAAACTAATACTGGTCTCACAGGGATTGCTCAAAGCACCGACTGTAAGAAGAGTCTCTATTCTTGTACTTAACGCGGCCTTGTGCCTTTTGTATTAAATTCCGATGCGATTTCTGTGTCTCATAGTCAATGTGAAGGTCCAAGGAATACATTGAACCTGCAGTGGTGTATCGGAAACTAATACTGCTCTCAGAGGGAATGCTCAAAGCACCGACTGTAAGATGAGTCTCTATTCTTGTACTTAAGGCGGCATTGTGGCTTTTGCATTTAATTCCGATGCGATTTCTGTGTTTCA
The DNA here is from genome assembly GCF_021461395.2 of Schistocerca americana. Taxonomy (NCBI): domain Eukaryota; kingdom Metazoa; phylum Arthropoda; class Insecta; order Orthoptera; family Acrididae; genus Schistocerca; species Schistocerca americana. The sequence continues at coordinate 726,903,009 of NC_060123.1, read as the reverse complement.
TAGTCAATGTGAAGCTCCAAGCAATACATTGAACCTGCAGTGGTGTATCGGAAACTATTACTGGTCTCACATGAATGCTCAAAGCACCGACTGTAAGAAGAGTCTATATTCTTGTAATTAATTCGGCATTGTGCCTTTTGTATTTAGTTCCGATGCGATTTCTGTGTTTCATCGTCAATGTGAAAGTCCAAGGAATACATTGAACCTGCAGTGATGTATCGGAAACTAATACTGGTCTCACATGAAAGGATCAAGGCACAGACTCTAAGAAGTCTCACTCTTCTGGCACTTAAGGCGGCATTGTGCCTTTTGTATTTAATTCCGATGTAATTTCAGTATTTCATCGTGAATGTGTATGTCCAAGGAATACATTGAACCTACAGTGGTGTATCGGAATCTAATACTGGTCTCACAGGGAATGCTCAAAGCACCGACAGTAAGAAGAGTCTCTATTCTTGTACTTAAGGCGGCATTGTGCCTTTTGTATTTAATTCCGATGGGATATCTGTGTTTCATAGTCAATGTGAAGCTCCAAGCAATACTTTGAACCTGCAGTGGTGTATTCGAAACTAATACTGGTCTCAGGGGGTTGCTCAAAGCACCGACTGTAAGAAGAGTCACTATTGTTGTACTTAAGGCGGCCTTGTGCCTTTTGTATTTAAATACGATGCGATTTCTGTGTCTCATAGTCAATGTGAAGGTCCAAGGAAAACCTTAACCCTGCAGTGGTGTATCGGAAACTAATACTGCTCTCAGCGGGAATGCTCAAAGCACCGACTGTATGAAGAGTCTCTATTCTTGTACTTAAGGCGGCATTGTGCTTTTTGTATGTAATTACGATGCGATTTCTGTGTTTCATCGTCAATGTGAAGGTCCAAGGAATACCATGAATCTGCAGTGGTGTATCGGAAACTAATACTGGACTCATAGGGAATGCTCAAAGCACCGACTGTTAGAAGAGTCTCTATTCTTGTAATTAAGGCGGCATTGTGCCTTTTGTATTTAATTCCGAAGCGATTTCTGTGTTTCATCGTCAATGTGAAAGGCCAAGGAATACATTGAACCTGCAGTGCTGTATCGGAAACTAATACTGGTCTCACAGGAAAGGATCAAAGAATGGACTCTAAGATGTCTCAATCTTCTTTCATTAAGGCGGCATTCTGTCTTTTGTATTTAATTCCCATGTAATTTCATTGTTTCGTCGTCATTGTGTATGTCCAAGGAACACATTGAACCTGCAGTGGTGTATCGGAAACTAATACTGCTCTCAGAGGGAATGCTCAAAGCACCGATTGTAAGAAGTGTCTCTATTCCTGTACTTAAGGCGGTATTGTGCCTTTTGTATTTAATTCCGATGCAATTTCTCCGTTTCATCGTGAATGTGGGCGTCCAAGGAATACATTGAACCTGCACTGGTGTATCGGAACTATTACTGGTCTCACAGGGAATGCTCAAAGCACCGACTGTAAGAAGAGGCTCAATTTTTGTAATTAAGGCGGCATTGTGCCTTTTGTATTTAATTCCAATGCGATTTCTGTGATTCATCGTCAATGTGAAAGTCCAAGGAATACATTGAACCTGCAGTGGTGTATCGGAAACTAATACTGGTCTCTCAGGAAAGGATCAAGGCACAGACTCTAGGAAGTCTCACTCTTCTAGCACTTATGGCGGCATTGTGCCTTTTGTATTTAATTCCGATGTTATTACTGTATTTCATCGTCAATGTGTATGTCCAAGAATACATTGAACGAGCAGTGGTGTATCGGAAACTAATACTGGTCCCACAGGGAATGCTCAAAGCACCGATTGTAAGAAGAGTCTCTATTCTTGTACTTAAGACATCATTGTGCCTTTTGTATTTAATTCCGTTGCGATTTCTGTTTTCCTTCGGCAATGTGAAAGTCCAAGGAATACATTGACCCTGCAGTGGTGTATCGGAAACTAATACTGGTCTCACAGGGAATGCTCAAAGCACAGACTGTGAGAAGAGTCTCTATTCTTGTACGTAAGGCGGCATTGTGCCTTTTGTATTTAATTCCGATGCGATATCTGTGTTTCATCGTCAATGTGAAGGTCCAAGGAATACATTGAACCTGCAGTGGTGTATCAGAAACTAATACTGGTCTCACAGGAAAGGATCGAAGCACAGACTCTAAGAAGAGTCTCTATTCTTGTACTTAAGGCGGCATTGTGCCTTTTGTATTTAATTCCGATGGGATATCTGTGTTTCATTGTCAATGTGAAGGTCCAAGGAATACATTGAACCTGCAGTGGTGTATCGGAAACTAATACTGGTCTCACAGGGAATGCTCAAAACACCGACTGTAAGAAGAGTCTCTATTCTTGTACGTAAGGCGGCATTGTGCCTTTTGCTTTTAATTCCGATGCGATTTCTGTGTTTCATAGTCAATGTGAAGGTCCAAGTAATACTTTGAACCTGCAGTGGTGTATCGGAAACTAATACTGGTCTCACAGGGATTGCTCAAAGCACCGACTGCAAGAAGAGTCTCTATTCTTGTACTTAAGGCAGCCTTGTGCCTTTTGTATTTATTTCCGATGCGATTTCTGTGTATCATTGTTAATGTGAAGGTCCAAGGAAAACCTTGAACCTGCAGTGGTGTATCGGAAACTAATACTGCTTTTAGCGGGAATGCTCAAAGCACCGACTGTAAGAAGAGTCTCTATTCTTGTACTTAAGGCGGCATTGTGCCTTTTGTATGTAATTACGATGCGATTTCTGCGTTTCATCGTCAATGTGAAGGTCCAAGGAATACATTGAACCTGCAGTGGTGTATCGGAAACTAATACTGGTCTCACAGGGAATGCTCATAGCACCGACTGTAAGAAGAGTCTATATTCTTGTACTTAAGGCGGCATTGTGCCTTTTAAATTTAATTCCGATGCGATTTCTGCTTTTCATCGTCAATGTGAAGCTCCAAGGAATACATTGAACCTGCAGTGGTGTATCGGAAACTAATACAGGTCTCACAGAGAATGCTCAAATAACCGACTGTAAGAAGAGTCTGTATTCTTGTATTTAAGGCGGCATTGTGCCTTTTGTATTAAATTCCAGTGCGATTTCTGTCTTTCATCGTCAATGTGAAGGTCCAAGGAATACATTGAACCTGCAGTGGTGTATCGGAAACTAACACTGGTCTCACAGGGAATGCACAAAACACCGACTGTAAGAAGAGTCAGTATTCTTGTAATTAAGGCGCCATTGTGCCTTTGGTATTTAGTTCCGATACGATTTCTGTGTTTCATCGTCAATGTGAATGTCCAAGGAATACATTGAACCTGCAGTGGTGTATCGAAAACTAATACTGGTCTCACAGGAAAGGATCAAGGCAAAGACTCTAAGAAGTCTCACTCTTCTAGCACCTAAGGCGGCATTGTGCCCTTTGTATTTAATTCCGATGTAATTTCAATATTCCATTGTCAATGTGTATGACCAAGGAATACATTGAACCTGAGGTGGTGTATCGGAAACTAATAATGGTCTCACAGGGAATACTCAATCCATCGACTGTAAGAAGAGTCTCTATTCTTGTACTTAAGGCGGCCTTGTGCATTTTGTATTTAATTCCGATGGGATTTCTATGTCTCATAGTCAATGTGAAGGTCCAAGGAAAACCTTGAACCTGCAGTGGTGTATCGGAAACTAATACTGCTCTCAGCGGGAATGCTCAAAGCACCGACTGTATGAAGAGTCTCTATTCTTGTACTTAAGGCGGCATTGTGCCTTTTGTATGTAATTACGATGCGATTTCTGTGTTTCATCGTCAATGTGAAGGTCAAAGGAATACATTGAACCTGCAGTGGTGTATCGGAAACTAATACTGGTCTCACAGGGAATGCTAAAAGCACCGACTGTTAGAAGAGTCTCTATTCTTGTAATTAAGGCGGCATTGTATCTTTTGTATTTAATTCCGAAGCGATTTCTGTGTTTCATCGTCAATGAGAAAGGCCAAGGAATACATTGAACCTGCAGTGGTGTATCGGAAATTAATACTGGTCTCACAGGAAAGGATCAAAGAATGGACTCTAAGATGACTCAATCTTCTTGCATTAAGGCGGCATTCTGTCTTTTGTATTTAATTCCCATGGAATTTCAGTATTTCATCGTCATTGTGTATGTCCAAGGAACACATTGAACCTGCAGTGGTGTATCGGAAACTAATACTGGTCTCACAGGGAATGCTCAAAACACCGACTGCAAGAAGAGTCTCTATTCTTGTTCTTAAGGTGGCATTGTGCCTTTTGTAATTAATTCCGATGCGATTTCTGTATTTCATCATCAATGTGAATGTCCAAGGAATACATTGAACCTGCAGTGATGTATCGGAAACTAATACTGGTCTCACAGGGAATGCTCAAAGCACCGACTGTAAGAAGAGTCTCTATTCTTGTACTTAAGGCTGCATTGTGCCTTTTGTATTTAATTCCGATGCGATGTCTGTGTTTCATCGTCAATGTGAAGGTCCAAGGAATACATTGACCCTGCAGTGGTGTATCGGAAACTAACACTGGTCTCACAGGGAATGCACAAAGCACCGACTGTAAGAAGAGTCAGTATTCTTGTAATTAAGGCGCCATTGTGCCTTTGGTATTTAGTTCCGATACGATTTCTGTGTTTCATCGTCAATGTGAATGTCCAAGGAATACATTGAACCTGCAGTGGTGTATCGAAAACTAATACTGGTCTCACAGGAAAGGATCAAGGCAAAGACTCTATGAAGTCTCACTCTTCTAGCACCTAAGGCGGCATTGTGCCCTTTGTATTTAATTCCGATGTAATTTCAGTATTCCATTGTCAATGTGTATGTCCAAGGAATACATTGAACCTGAAGTGGTGTATCGGAAACTAATAATGGTCTCACAGGGAATACTCAATCCATCGACTGTAAGAGGAGTGTCTATTCTTGTACTTAAGGCGGCATTGTGCCCTTTGTATTTAATTCCGATGCCATTTCTGTGTTCATCGTCGATGTGAAAGTCCTAGGAATACACTGAACCTGCAGTAGTGTATCGGAGACTAATACTGGTCTCACAGGGAATGCTCAAATCACCGACTGTAAGAAGAGTGTCTATTCTTGTACTTAAGGTGGCATTGTGCCTTTTGCATTTTATTCCAATGCGATCTCTGTGTTTCATAGTCAATGTGAATGTCCAGGGAATACTTTGAACATGCAGTGGTGTATCGGAAACTAATACTGGTTTCACAGGGAATGCTCAAAGCACCGACTGTAAGAAGAGTCTATATTCTTGTACTTAAGGCGGCCTTGTGACTTTTGTATTTAATTCCGATGCGATTTCTGTGTTTCATAGTCAATGTGAAGGTCCAAGGAATTCCTTGAACCTGCAGTGGTGTATTGGAAACTAATACTGCTCTCAGAAGGAATGCTCAAAGCACCGACTGTAAGAAGAGTCTCTATTCTTGTACTTAAGGCAGCATTGTGCCTTTTGTATTTAATTCCGATTCGATTTCTGTGTTTCATCGTCAATGTGAAGGTCCAAGGAATACATAGAACCTGCAGTGGTGTATCGGAATCTAATACTGGTCTCACAGTGAATGCTCAAAACAGCGACAGTAAGAAGAGTCTCTATTCTTGTACTTAAGGCGGCATTGTGCCTTTTGTATTTAATTCCGATGGGATTTCTGTGTTTCATCGTCAATGTGAAGGTCCATGGAATACATTGAACCTGCAGTGGTGTATCGGAAACTAATACTGGTCTCACAGGGAATGCTCAAAACACCGATTGTAAGAAGTGTCTCTATTCCTGTACTTAAGGCGGTATTGTGCCTTTTGTATTTAATTCCGATGCAATTTCTGTGTTTCATCGTGAATGTGGACGTCCAAGGAATACATTGAACCTGCAGTGGTGTATCGGAAACTATTACTGGTCTCACAGGGAATGCTCAAAGCACCGACTGTAAGAAGAGCATCTATTGTTGTAGGTAAGGCGGCATTGTGCCTTTTGTATTTAATTCCGATGCGATTTCTGTGTTTCATCGTCAATGTGAAGGTCCAAGGAATACATTGAACCAGCAGCTGTGTATCGGAAACTAATACTGGTCTCACAGGGAATGCTCAAAGCAACGACTGTAAGAAGAGTCTCTACTCCCTCACTTAAGGCGGTTTTGTGCCTTTTGTATTTAATTCCGGTGCGATTTCTGTGTTTCATCGTCAATGTGAAGCTCCAGGGAATACACTGAATCTGCAGTTGTGTGTCGGAAACTAATACTGGTCTCACAGGGAATGCTCCAAGCACCGACTGTAAGAAGAGTCTCTATTCTTGTACTTATGGCGCCATTGTGCCTTTTGTATTTAATTCCGATGCGATTTCTGTGATTCATCGTCAATGTAAAGGTCCAAGGAATTCATTGAACCTGCAGTGTTGTATCAGAAACTAATACTGGTCTCACAGGAAAGGATCAAAGCACAGACTCTAAGAAGTCTCACTCTTCTTGCACTTAAGGCGGTATTGTCCCTTTTGTATTTAATTCCGATGCGATTTCAGTGTTTCATCGTCAATGTGAAGGTCCAAGGAATACATTGAATCAGCAGTGGTGTATCGGAAACTAATACTGGTCTCACAGGGAATGCTCATAGCACCGATTGTAAGAAGAGTCTCTTTCTTGTACTTAAGGCGGCATTGTGCCTTTTGTATTTAATTCCGATGCGGTTTCTGTGATTCATCGTCAATGTGAAGGTCCAGGGAATACATTAAACCTGCAGTGGTGTATCGGAAACTAAAACTGGTCTCACAGGAAAGGATCAAACACAGACTCTAAGCAGTCTCACGCTTCTTGCACTTAAGGCGGCATTGTCCCTTTTGTATTAAATTCCGATGCGATTTCAGTGTTTCATCGTCAATGTGAAGGTCCAAGGAATACATTGAATCTGCAGTGGTGTATCGGAAACTAATACTGGTCTCACAGGGAATGCTCAAAGCACCGATTGTAAGAAGAGTCTCTATTCTTGTACTAAAGGCGGCATTGTGCCTTTTGTATTTAATTCCGATGCGATTTCTGTAATTCATCGTCAATGTGAAGGTCCAAGGAATACATTGAACCTGCAGTGGTGTATCGGAAACTAAAACTGGTCTCACAGGGAATGCTCATAGCACCGACTGTAAGAAGAGTCTCTATTCTTGTACTTAAGGTGGGATTGTGCCTTTTGAATTTAATTCCGATGCGATTTCTGTGTTTCATCGTCAATGTGAAGCTCCAAGGAATACATTGAACCTGCAGTGGTGTAGCGGAAACTAATACAGGTCTCACAGAGAATGCTCAAAGAACCGACTGTAAGAAGAGTCTGTATTCTTGTACTTAAGGCGGCCTTGTGGCTTTTGTATTTAATTCCTGTGCGATTTCTGTCTTTCATCGTGAATGTGACGGTCCTAGAAATACATTGGACGTGTAGTGGTGTATCGTAAACTAATACTGGGCTCACAGGAAAGGATCAAAGCACAGACTCTAAGAAGTCTCACTCTTCTTGCAATTAAGGCGGCATAGTACCTTTTGTATTTAATTCCAATGTAATTTCAGTGTTTCATCGTCTATGTGTATGTCCAAGGAATACATTGACCCTGCAGTGGTGTATCGGAAACTAATACTGGTCTCACAGGGAATGCTCAAAGCACCGACTGTAAGAAGAGTCTCTATTCTTGTACTTATGGCGGCATTGTGCCTTTTGTATTTAATTCCGATGCGATTTCTGTGTTTCATCGACAATGTGAAGGTCCAAGGAATACATTGAACATGCAGTGGTGTATCGGAAACTAATACTGGTCTCAGAGGGAATGCTCAAAGCACCGACTTTAAGAAGAGTCTCTATTCTTGTACTTAAGGCGGCATTGTGCCTTTTGTATGTAATTACGATGCGATTTCTGTGTTTCATCGTCAATGTGAAGGTCAAAGGAATACATTGAACCTGCAGTGGTGTATCGGAAACTAATACTGGTCTCACAGGGAATGCTAAAAGCACCGACTCTTAGAAGAGTCTCTATTCTTGTAATTAAGGCGGCATTGTATCTTTTGTATTTAATTCCGAAACGATTTCTGTGTTTCATCGTCAATGAGAAAGGCCAAGGAATACATTGTACCTGCAGTGGTGTATCGGAAACTAATACTGGTCTCACAGGAAAGGATCAAAGAATGGACTCTAAGATGACTCAATCTTCTTGCATTAAGGCGGCATTCTGTCTTTTGTATTTAATTCCCATGGAATTTCAGTATTTCATCGTCATTGTGTATGTCCAAGGAACACATTGAACCTGCAGTGGTGTATCGGAAACTAATACTGCTCTCAGAGGGAATGCTCAAAGCACCGATTGTAAGATGTGTATCTAATCCTGTACTTAAGGCGGTATTGTGCCTTTTGTATTTCATTCCGATGCAATTTCTGTGTTTCATCGTGAATTTGGACGTCCAAGGGATACGTTGAACCTGCAGTGGTGTATTGGAAACTATTACTGGTCTCACAGGGAATGCTCAAAGCACCGACTATAAGAAGAGCATCTATTGTTGTAGGTAAGGCGGCATTGTGCCTTTTGTATTTAATTCCGATGCGATTTCTGTGTTTCTTCGTCAATGTGAAGGTCCAAGGAATACATTGACCCTGCAGAGGTGTATCGCAAGCTAATACTGGTCTCACAGGAAAGTATCACAGCACAGACTCTAAGAAGAGTCTCTATTCTTGTACTTAAGGCGGCATTGTGCCTTTTGTATTTAATCCCGATGGGATTTCTGTGTTTCATAGTCAATGTGAAGGTCCAAGGAATACATTGAACCTGCCGTGGTGTATCGCAAACTAATACTGGTCTCACAGGTAAGTATGAAAGCACAGACTCTAAGAAGAGTCTCTATTCTTTTTACTTAAGGCGGCATTGTGCCTTTTGAATTTAATTCCTAGGCGATTTCTGTGTTTCATCGTCAATGTGAAGGTCCAAGGAATACATTGAACCTGCAGCTGTGTATCGGAAACTAATACTGGTCTCACAGGGAATGCTCAAAGCAACGACTGTAAGAAGAGTCTCTACTCCCTCACTTCAGGCGGTTTTGTGCCTTTTGTATTTAATTCCGGTGCGATTTCTGTGTTTCATCGTCAATGTGAAGCTCCAAGGAATACACTGAATCTGCAGTTGTGTATCGGAAACTAATACTGGTCTTACAGGGAATGCTCCAAGTACCGACTGTAAGAAGAGTCTCTATTCTTGTACTTATGGCGCCATTGTGCCTTTTGTATTTAATTCCAATGCGATTTCTGTGATTCATCGTCAATGTGAAGGTCCAAGGAATTCATCGAACCTGCAGTGTTGTATCAGAAACTAATACTGGTCTCACAGGAAAGGATCAAAGCACATACTCTAAGAAGTCTCACTCTTCTTGCACTTAAGGCGGCATTGTCCCTTTTGTATTTAATTCCGATGCGATTTCAGTGTTTCATCGTCAATGTGAAGGTCCAAGGAATACATTGAATCAGCAGTGGTGTATCGGAAACTAATACTGGTCTCACAGGGAATTCTCAAAGCACCGATTGTAAGAAGAGTCTCTTTCTTGTACATAAGGCGGCATTGTGCCATTTGTATTTAATTCCGATGCGGTTTCTGTGATTCATCGTCAATGTGAAGGTCCAAGGAATACATTGAACCTGCAGTGGTGTATCGGAAACTAATACTGGTCTCACAGGGAATGCTTATACACCGACTGTAAGAAGAGTCTCTATTCTTGTACTTAAGGCGGCATTGTGCTTTTTGTATTTAATTCCAGTGCGATTTCTGTCTTTCAACGTCAATGTGACGGTCCTAGAAATACATTGAACGTACAGTGGTGTATCGGAAACAAATAATGTGCTCACAGGAAAGGATCAAAGCACAGACTCTAAGAAGTCTCACTAATCTTGCAATTAAGGTGGCATAGTGCCTTTTGTATTTAATTCCGATGTAATTTCAGTGTTTCATCGTCAATGTGTACGTCCAAGGAATACATTGACCGTGCAGTGGTGTATCGGAAACTAATACTGGTCTCACAGGGAATGCTCAAAGCACCGATTGTAAGAAGAGTCTCTATTCTTGTACTTAAGGCGGCATTGTGCCTTTTGTATTTAATTCCAATGCGATTTCTGTGCTTTATCGTCAATGTGAAGGTCCAAGGAATACATTGAACCTGCAGTGGTGTATCGAAAACTAATATTGGTCTCACAGGGAATGCTCAAAGCACAGACTGTAAGAAGAGTCTGTGTTCTTGTACTTAAGGCGGCATTGTGCCTTTTGTATTTAATTCCGATGCGATTTCTGTGTTTCATCGTCAATGTGAAGGTCCTAGGAACACATTGAACCTGCAGTGGTGTATCGGAAAATAATACTGGTCTCACAGGAAAGGATCAAAGCACAGACTATAAGAAGAGTCTCTATTCTTGTACTTAAGGCGGCATTGTGCCTTTTGTATTTAATTCCGATGGGATTTCTGTGTTTCATCGTCAATGTGAATGTCCATGGAATACATTGAACCTGCAGTGGTGTATCGGAAACTAATACTGGTCTCACAGGGATTGCTCAAAGCACCGACTATAAGAAGAGTCCTTATTCTTGAACTTAAGGCGGCCTTGTGCCTGTTGTATTTAATTCCAATGCGATTTCTGTGACTCATAGTCAATGTGAAGGTCCAAGGAAAACCTTGAACCTGCAGTGGTATATCGGAAACTAATACTGCTCTCAGCGGGAATGCTCAAAGCACCGACTGTAAGAAAAGTCTCTATTCTTGTACTTAAGGCGGCATTGTGCCTTTTGTATGTAATTACGATGCGATTTCTGTGTTTCATCGTCAATGTGAAGGTCCAAGGTATACATTGAACCTGCAGTGGTGTATCGTAAACTAATACTGGTCTCACAGGGAATGCTCATAGCACCGACTGTAAGAAGAGTCTCTATTCTTGTACTTAAGGCGGCATTGTGCCTTTTGAATTTAATTCCGATGCGATTTCAGTGTTTCATCGTCAATGTGAAGGTCCAAGGAATTTATTGAACCTGCAGCAGTGTATCGGATTCTAATACTGGTCTCACAGGAATGCTCAAAGCAACGACTGTAAGATGAGTCTCTACTCCCTCACTTAAGGCGGTATTGTGCCTTTTGTATTTAATTCCGGTGCGATTTCTGTGTTTCATCGTCAATGTGAAGCTCCAAGGAGTACATTGAATCTGCAGTGGTGTATCGGAAGCTAATACTGGTCTCACAGGGAATGCTCCAAGCACCGACTGTAAGAAGAGTCTCTATTCTTGTACTTAAGGCGCCATTGTGCCTTTTGTATTTAATTACGATGCGATTTCTGTGATTCATCGTCAATGTGAAGGTCCAGGGAATACATTGAACCTGCAGTGGTGTATCAGAAACTAAAACTGGTCTCACAGGAAAGGATCAAACACAGACTCTAAGAAGTCTCACTCTTCTAGCACTTAAGGCGGCATTGTCCCTTTTGTATTAAATTCCGATGCGATTTCAGTGTTTCATCGTCAATGTGAAGGTCCAAGGAATACATTGAATCTGCAGTGGTGTATCGGAAACTAATACTGGTCTCACAGGGAATGCTCAAAGCACCGATTGTAAGAAGAGTCTCTATTCTTGTACTTAAGGCGGCATTGTGCCTTTTGTATTTAATTCCGATGCGATTTCTGTGATTAATCGTCAATGTGAAGGTCCAAGGAAAACATTGAGCCTGCAGTGGGGTATCGGAAACTAATACTGGTCTCACAGGGAATGCTCATAGCACCGACTGTAAGAAGAGTCTCTATTCTTGTACTTAAGGCGGCATTGTGCCTTTTGAATTTAATTCCGATGCGATTTCTGTGTTTCATCGTCAATGTGAAGCTCCAAGGAATACATTGAACTTGCAGTGGTGTATCGGAAACTAATACAGGTCTCACAGAGAATGCTCAAAGAACCGACTGTAAGAAAAGTCTGTATTCTTGTACTTAAAGCGGCCTTGTGCCTTTTGTATTTAATTCCTGTGCGATTTCTGTCTTTCATCGTCAATGTGACGGTCCTAGAAATACATTGGACGTGGAGTGGTGTATCGTAAACTAATACTGGGCTCACAGGAAAGGATCAAAGCACAGTCCCTAAGAAGTCTCACTCTTCTTGCAATTAAGGCGGCATACTGCCTTTTGTATTTAATTCCAATGTAATTTCAGTGTTTCATTGCCTATGTGTATGTCCAAGGAATACATTGACCCTGCAGTGGTGTATCGGAAACTAATACTGGTCTCACAGGGAATGCTCAAAGCACCGAATGTAAGAAGAGTCTCTATTCTTGTACTTATGGCGGCATTGTGCCTTTTGTATTTAATTCCGATGCGATTTCTGTGTTTCATCGACAATGTGAAGGTCCAAGGAATACATTGAACCTGCAGTGGTGTATCGGAAACTAATACAGGTCTCAGAGGGAATGCTCAAAGCACCGACTGTAAGAAGAGTCTCTATTCTTGTACTTAAGGCGGCATTGTGCCTTTTGTATTTAATTCCGATGCGATTTCTGTGTTTCATAGACAATGTGAAAGTCTAAGGAATACTTTGAACCTGCAGTGGTGTACGGAAATTAATACTGCTCTCAGAGGGAATGCTCAAAGCATCGACTGTAAGAAGAGTCTCTATTCTTGTACTTAAGGCGACATTGTGCCTTTTGTATTTAATTCCGATGCGATTTCTGTGTTTCATAGTCAATGTGAAGGTCCAAGGAATACTTTGAACCTGCAGTGGTGTACGGAAACTAATACTGCTCTCAGAGGGAATGCCTAAAGCACCGACTGTAAGAAGTGTCTCTATTCTAGTACTTAAGGCGGCATTGTGCCTTTTGTATTTAATTCCGATGTAATTTCAGTGTTTCATCGTCAATGTGTATGTCCAAGGAATACATTGAACCTGCAGTGGTGTATCGGAAACTAATACTGGTCTCACAGGGAATGCTCAAAGCACAGACTGTAAGAAGAGTCTGTGTCCTTGTACTTAAGGCGGCATTGTGCCTTTTGTATTTAATTCCAATGCGATTTCTGTGTTTCATCGTCAATGTGAAGGTCCAAGGAAGACATTGAACCTGCAGTGGTGAATCGGAAACTAATACTGGTCTCACAGGAAAGGATCAAAGCACAGACTCTAAGAAGAGTCTCTATTCTTGTACTTAAGGCGGCATTGTGCCTTTTGTATTTAATTCCGATGGGATTTCTGTGTTTCATCGTCAATGTGAAGGTCCAAGGAATACATTGAACCTGCAGTGGTGTACCGAAACTAATGCTGCTCTCAGAGGGAATGCTCAAAGCACCGACTGTAAGAAGTGTCTCTATTCTAGTACTTAAGGCGGTTTTGTGCCTTTTGTATTTAATTCCGATGCGATTTCTGTGTTTCATCGTCAATGTGAAGCTCCAAGGAATACATTGAACTTGCGTGGTGTATCAGAAACTAATTCTGGTCTCACAGGAAAGGATCAAAGCACAGACTCTAAGAGGTCTTACTCTTCTTGCACTTAAGGCGGCATTGTCCCTTTTGTATTTAATTCCGATGCGATTTCAGTGTTTCATCGTCAATGTGAAGGTCCAAGGAATACATTGCACGTGCAGTGGTGTATCGGAAACTAATACTGGCCTCACAGGGAATACTCATAGCACCGACTGTAAGAGGAGTCTCTATTCTTGTACTTAAGGCGGCATTGTGCCTTTTGTATTTAATTCCGATGCGATTTCTGTGTTTCATCGTCAATGTGAAGGTCCAAGGAATACATTGAACCTGCAGTGGTGTATCGGACACTAATACAGGTCTCACAGGGAATGCTCAAAGCACCGACTGTAAGAAGAGTCTGTATTCTTGTACTTAAGGCGGCTTAGTGCCTTTTGAGTTTAATTCCGATACGATTTCTACCATTCATATTCAATGTGATGGTCCAAGGAATACATTGAACGTGCAGTGGTGTATCGGAAACTAATACTGGTCTCACAGGAAAGGATCAATGCACTGACCCTAAGAAGTCTCACTCTTCTTGCAGTTAAGGCGGCATTTTGCCTTTTGTATTTAATTCCAATGTAATTTCAGTGTTTGATCGTCAATGTGAATGTCCAAGGAATACATTGAAACTGCAGCTGTGTATCGGAAACTAATACTGGTATCACAGGGAATGCTCAAAGCAACGACTGTAAGAAGAGTCTCTACTCCCTCACTTAAGGCGGTTTTGTGCCTTCTGTATTTAATTCCGGTGCGATTTCTGTTTTTCATCGTCAATGTGAAGGTCCAAGGAATACATTGAATCTGCAGTGGTGTATCGGAAACTAATACTGGTCTCACAGGGAATGCTCAAAGCACCGACTGTAAGAAGAGTCTCTATTCTTGTACTTAAGGCAGCATTGTGCCTTTTGTATTTAATTCCGATGCGATATCTGTGATTCATCGTCAATGTGAAGGTCCAAGGAATACATTGAACCTCCTGTGGTGTATCGGAAACTAATACAGAACTCACAGGGAATGCTCATAGCACCGACTGTAAGAAGAGTCTCTATTCTTGTACTTAAGGCGGCATTGTGCCTTTTGTATTTAATTCCGATGCGATTTTTGTGTTTCATAGTCAATGTGAAGGTCCAAGGAATACTTTGAACCTGCAGTGGTGTACGGAAACTAATACTGCTCTCAGAGTTAATGCTCAAAACACCGACTGTAAGAAGAGTCTCTATTCTTGTACTTAAGGCGGCATTGTGCCTTTTGAATTTAATTCCGATGCGATTTCTGTGTTTCTTCGTCAATGTGAAGGTCCAAGGAATACATTGAATCTGCAGTGGTGTATCGGAAACTAATACTGGTCTCACAGGGAATGCTCATAGCACCGACTGTAAGAAGAGTCTCCATTCTTGTACTTAAGGCGGCATTGTGCCTTTTGAATTTAATTCCGATGTAATTTCAGTGTTTCATCGTCAATGTGCATGTCCAAGGAATACATTGACCCTGCAGTGGTGTATCGGAAACTAATACTGGTCTCACAGGGAATGCTGAAAGCACCGACTGTAAGATGAGTCTCTATTCTTGTACTTAAGGCGGCATTGTGCCTTTTGTATTTAATTCTGATGCGATTTCTGTGTTTCATCGTCAATGTGAAGGTCCAAGGAATACATTGAACCTGCAGTGGTGTATCGGAAACTAATACTGGTCTCAGAGGGAATGCTCAAAGAACCGACTGTAAGTACAGTCTCTATTGTTGTACTTAAGGCGGCATTGTGCCTTTTGTATATAATTCCGATGCGATTTCTGTGTTTCATAGTCAATGTGAAGGTCCAAGGAATACTTTGAACCTGCAGTGGAGTATCGGAAACTAATACTGGTCTCACAGGGATTGCTCAAAGCACCGACTGTAAGAAGAGTCCTATTCTTGTACTTAAGGCGGCCTTGTGCCTTTTGTATTTAATTCCAATGCGATTTCTGTGTCTCATAGTCAATGTGAAGGTCCAAGGAAAACCTTGATACTGCTGTGGTGTATCGGAAACTAATACTGCTCTCAGCGGGAATGCTCAAAGCACCGACTGTAAGAAGAGTCTCTATTCTTGTACTTAAGGCTGCATTGTGCCTTTTGTATGTAATTACGATGCGATTTCTGTGTTTCATCGTCAATGTGAACGTCCAAGGAATACATTGAACCTGCAGTGGTGTATCGGAAACTAATACTGGTCTCAAAGGGAAGGATCAAAGCACAGACTCTAAGAAGTCTCACACTTCATGCAATAATCCGACATTGTGCCTTTTGTCTTTAATTCCAATGTTATTTCAGTGTTTGATCGTCAATGTGAATGTCCAAGGAATACATTGAACCTGCAGCTGTGTATCGGAAACTAATACTGGTCTCACAGGGAATGCTCAAAGCAACGACTGTAAGAAGAGTCTCTACTCCCTCACTTAAGGCGGTTTTGTGCTTTTTGTATTTAATTCCGATGCGATTTCTGTGTTTCATCGTCAATGTGAACGTCCAAGGAATACAATGAACCTGCAGTGGTGTATCGGAAACTAATACAGGTCTCACAGGGAATGATCAAAGAACCGACTGAAAGAAGAGTCTGTATTCTTGTACTTAAGGCGGCTTAGTGCCTTTTGAGTTTAATTCCGATACGATTTCTGTCTTTCATATTCAATGTGATGGTCCAAGGAATACATTGAACGTGCAGTGGTGTATTGGAAACTAATACTGGTCTCACAGGAAAGGATCAATGCACAGACTCTAAGAAGTCTCACTCTTCTTGCAATTAAGGCGGCATTTTGCCTTTTGTATTTAATTCCAATGTAATTTCAGTGTTTGATCGTCAATGTAAATGTCCAAGGAATACATTGAACCTGCAGCTGTGTATCGGAAACTAATACTGGTCTCACAGGGAATGCTCAAAGCAACGACTGTAAGAAGAGTCTCTACTCCCTCACTTAAGGCGGTTTTGTGCCCTTTGTATTTAATTCCGGTGCGATTTCTGTGGTTCATCGTCAATGTGAAGGTCCAAGGAATACATTGAATCTGCAGTGGTGTATCGGAAACTAATACTGGTCTCACAGGGAATGCTCAAAGCACCGACTGTAAGATGAGTCTCTATTCTTGTACTTAAGGCGGCATTGTGCCTTTTGTATTTAATTCTGATGCGATTTCTGTGTTTCATCGTCAATGTGCAGGTCCAAGGAATACATTGAATCTGCAGTGGTGTATCGGAAACTAATACTGGTCTCACAGGGAATGCTCAAAGCACCGACTGTAAGAAGAGTCACTATTCTTGTACTTAAGGCAGCATTGTGCCTTTTGTATTTAATTCCGATGCGCTATCTGTGATTCATTGTCAATGTGAAGGTCCAAGGAATACATTGAACCTGCTGTGGTGTATCGGAAACTAATACAGTTCTCACAGGGAATGCTCATAGCACCGACTGTAAGAAGAGTCTCTATTCTTGTACTTAAGGCGGCATTGTGCCTTTTGAATTTAATTCCGATGCGATTTCTGTGTTTCATCGTCTATGTGAAGGTCCACGGAATACATTGAACCTGCAGTGGTGTATCGGAAACTAATACAGGTCTCACAGAGAATGCTCAAAGAACCGACTGTAAGAAGAGACTGTATTCTTGTACTTAAGGCGGCATTGTGCCTTTTGTATTTAATTCCGATGCGATTTTTGTGTTTCATAGTCAATGTGAAGGTCCAAGGAATACTTTGAACCTGCAGTGGTGTACGGAAACTAATACTGCTCTCAGAGTTAATGCTCAAAACACCGACTGTAAGAAGTGTCTCAATTCTTGTACATAAGGCGGCATTGTGCCTTTTGTATTTAATTCCAGTGTGATTTCTGTCTTTCATCGTCAATGTGACGGTCCTAGAAATACATTGAACGTGCAGTGGTGTATCGGAAACTAATACTGGGCTCACAGGAAAGAATCAAAGCACAAACTCTAAGAAGTCTCACTCTTCTTGCAATTAAGGCGGCATAGTGCCTTTTGTATTTAATTCCGATGTAATTTCAGTGTTTCATCGTCAATGTGTATGTCCAAGGAATACATTGACCCTGCAGTGGTGTATCGGAAACTAATACTGGTCTCACAGGGAATGCTCAAAGCACCGACTGTAAGATGAGTCTCTATTCTTGTACTTAAGGCGGCATTCTGCCTTTTGTATTTAATTCTGATGCGATTTCTGTGTTTCATCGTCAATGTGAAGGTCCAAGGAATACATTGAACCTGCAGTGGTGTATCGGAAACTAATACTGGTCTCAGAGGGAATGCTCAAAACACCGACTGTAAGAAGAGTCTCTATTGTTGTACTTAAGGCGGCATTGTGCCTTTTGTATTTAATTCCGATGCGATTTCTGTGCTTCATAGTCAATGTGAAGGTCCAAGGAATACTTTGACCTGCAGTGGTGTATCGGAAACTAATACTGGTCTCACAGGGATTGCTCAAAGCAACGACTGTAAGAAGAGTCTCTATTCTTGTACTTAAGGCGGCCTTGTGCTTTTTGTATTTAATTCCAATGCGATTTCTGTGTCTCATAGTCAATGTGAAGGTCCAAGGAAAACCTTGAAACTGCTGTGGTGTATCGGAAACTAATACTGCTCTCAGCGGGAATGCTCAAAGCACCGACTGTAAGAAGAGTCTCTATTCTTGTACTTAAGGCAGCATTGTGCCTTTTGTATGTAATTACGATGCGATTTCTGTGTTTCATCGTCAATGTGAACGTCCAAGGAAAACATTGAACCTGCAGTGGTGTATCGGAAACTAATACTGGTCTCAAAGGGAAGGATCAAAGCACTGTCTCTAAGAAGTCTCACACTTCTTGCAATAATCCGGCATCGTGCCTTTTGTCTTTAATTCCAATGTAATTTCAGTGTTTGATCGTCAATGTGAATGTCCAAGGAATACATTGAACCTGCAGCTGTGTATCGGAAACTAATACTGGTCTCACAGGGAATGCACAAAGCAAGGACTGTAAGAAGGGTCTCTACTCCCTCACTTAACGCGGTTTTGTGCCTTTTGTATTTAATTCCGATGCAATCTCTGTTTTTCATCGTGAATGTGGACGTCCAAGGAATACATTGAACCTCCAGTGGTGTATCGGAAACTATTACTGGTCTCACAGGGAATGCTCAAAACACCGACTGTAAGAAGAGTCTCTATTCTTGTACTTAAGGCGGCCTTGTGCCTTTTGTATTTAATTCCGATGCAATTTCTGTGTTTCATCGTGAATGTGGACGTCCAAGGAATACATTGACCCTGCAGTGGTGTATCGGAAACTAATACTGCTCTCAGCAGGAATGCTCAAAGCACCGACTGTATGAAGAGTCTCTATTCTTGAACATAAGGCGGCATTGTGCCTTTTGTATGTAATTACGATGCCATTTCTGTGTTTCATCGTCAATGTGAAGGTCCGTGGAATACATCGAACCTGCAGTGGTGTATCGGAAACTAATACTGGTCTCACAGGGAATGCTCATAGCTCCGACTGTAAGAAGAGTCTCTATTCTTGTACTTAAGGCGGCATTGTGCCTTTTGAATTTAATTCCGATGCGATTTCTGTGTTTCATCGTCAATGTGAAGGTCCAAGGAAGTCATTGAACCTGCAGCTGTGTATCGGAATCTAATACTGATCTTACAGGGAATGCTCAAAGCAACGACTGTAAGAAGAGTCTCTACTCCCTCACTTAAGGCGGTATTGTGCCTTTTGTATTTAATTCCGGTGCGATTTCTGTGTTTCATCGTCAATGTGAACCTCCAAGGAATACATTGAATCTGCAGTGGTGTATCGGAAACTAATACTGGTCTCAGGGAATGCTCCAAGCACCGACTGTAAGAAGAGTCTCTATTCTTGTACTTAAGGCGCCATTGTGCCTTTTGTATGTAATTCCGATGCGATTTCTGTGATTCATCGTAAATGTGAAAGTCGAAGGAATACATTGAACCTGCAGTGGTGTATCAGAAACTAATACTGGTCTCACAGGAAAGGATCAAACACAGACTCTAAGAAGTCTCACTCTTCTTGCACTTAAGGCGGCATTGTCCCTTTTGTATTTCATTCCGAGGCGATTTCAGTGTTTCATCGCCAATGTGAAGGTCCAAGGAATACATTGAATCTGCAGTGGTGTATCGGAAACTAATACTGGTCTCACAGGGAATGCTCAAAGCACCGTTTGTAAGAGGAGTCTCTATTCTTGTACTTAAGGCGGCATTGTGCCTTTTGTATTTAATTCCGATGCGATTTCTGTGATTCATCGTCAATGTGAAGGTCCAAGGAATACATTAAAACTGCAGTGGTGTATCGGAAACTAATACTGGTCTCACAGGGAATGCTCATAGCACCGACTGTAAGAAGAGTCTCTATTCGTGTACTTAAGGCGGCATTGTGCCACTTGAATTTAATTCCGATGCGATTTCTGTGTTTCGTCGTCAATGTGAAGCTCCAAGGAATACATTGAACCTGCATTGGTGTATCGGAAACTAATACAGGTCTCACAGTGAATGCTCAAAGAACAGACTGTAGGAAGAGTCTGTATTCTTGTACTTAAGGCGGCATTGTGCCTTTTGTATTTAACTGCAGTGCGATTTCTGTCTTTCATCGTCAATGTGAAGGTCCAAGGAATACATTGAACCTGCAGTGGTGTATCGGACACTAATACTGGGCTCACAGGAAAGGATCAAAGCACAGACTCTAAGAAGGCTCACTCTTCTTGCAATTAAGGCGGCATAGTGCCTATTGTATTTAATTCCAATGTAATTTCAGTGTTTCATCGTCTATGTGTATGTCCATGGAATACATTGACCCTGCAGTGGTGTATCGGAATCTAATACTGCTCTCAGCGGATTGCTCAAAGCACCGACTGTAAGAAGAGTCTCTATTCTTGTACTTAAGGCGGCATTGTGCCTTTTGTATGTAATTACGATGCGATTTCTGTGTTTCATCGTCAATGTGAAGGTCCAAGGAATAAATTGAACCTGCAGTGGTGTATCGGAAACTATTACTGGTCTCACATGAATGCTCAAAGCACCGACTGTAAGAAGAGTCTCTATTCTTGTAATTAATTCGGCATTGTTCCATTTGTATTTAGTTCCGATGCGATTTCAGTATTTCATCGTGAATGTGTATGTCCAAGGAATACATTGAACCTACAGTGGTGTATCGGAATCTAATACTGGTCTCACAGGGAATGCTCAAAGCACCGACTGTAAGAAGAGTCTCTATTCTTGTACTTAAGGCGGCATTGTGCCTTTTGTATTTAATTCCGATGGGATTTCTGTGTTTCATCGTCAATGTGAAGGTCCAAGGAATACATTGAACCTGCAGTGGTGTATCGGAAACTAATACTGGACTCACAGGGAATGCTCAAAACACCGACTGTAAGAAGAGTCTCTACTCCCTCACTTAACGCGGTTTTGTGCCTTTTGTATTTAATTCCGATGCAATTTCTGTGTTTCATCGTGAATGTGGACGTCCAAGGAATACATTGAACCTCCAGTGGTGTATCGGAAACTATTACTGGTCTCACAGGGAATGCTCAAAAAGCCGACTGTAAGAAGAGTCTCTATTCTTGTACTTAAGGCGGCCTTGTGCCTTTTGTATTTAATTCCGATGCAATTTCTGTGTTTCATCGTGAATGTGCACGTCCAAGGAATACATTGACCCTGCAGTGGTGTATCGGAAACTAATACTGGTCTCACAGGGAATGCTCAAAGCACAGCCTCTAAGAAGAGTCTCTATTCTTGTACTTAAGGCGGCATTGTGCCTTTTGTATTTAATTCCGATGGGATTTCTGTGTTTCATCGTCAATGTGAAGGTCCAAGGAATACATTGAACCTGCAGTGGTGTATCGGAAACTAATACTGGACTCACAGGGCATGCTCAAAACACCGACTGTAAGAAGAGTTTCTATTCTTGTACTTAATTCGGCATTGTGCCTTTTGCATTTAATTCCAATGCGATTTCTGTGTTTCATAGTCAATGTGAAGCTCCAAGCAATACTTTGAACCTGCAGTGGTGTATCGGAAACTAATACTGGTCTCACAGGGAATGCTCAAAACACCGACTGTAAGAAGAGTCTCTATTCTTGTACTTAAGGCGGCCTTGTGCCTTTTGTATTTAATTCCAAAGCGATTTCTGTGTCTCATAGTCAATGTGAAGGTCCAAGGAAAACCTTGAAGCTGCAGTGGTGTATCGGAAACTAATACTGCTCTCAGCAGGAATGCTCAAAGCACCGACTGTAAGAAGAGTCTCTATTCTTGTACATAAGGCGGCATTGTGCCTTTTGTATGTAATTACGATGCCATTTCTGTGTTTCATCGTCAATGTGAAGGTCCATGGAATACATCGAACCTGCAGTGGTGTATCGGAAACTAATACTGGTCTCACAGGGAATGCTCATAGCTCCGACTGTAAGAAGAGTCTCTATTCTTGTACTTAAGGCGGCATTGTGCCTTTTGAATTTAATTCCGATGCGATTTCTGTGTTTCATCGTCAATGTGAAGGTCCAAGGAAGTCATTGAACCTGCAGCTGTGTATCGGAATCTAATACTGATCTTACAGGGAATGCTCAAAGCAACGACTGTAAGAAGAGTCTCTACTCCCTCACTTAAGGCGGTATTGTGCCTTTTGTATTTAATTCCGGTGCGATTTCTGTGTTTCATCGTCAATGTGAACCTCCAAGGAATACATTGAATCTGCAGTGGTGTATCGGAAACTAATACTGGTCTCACAGGGAATGCTCCAAGCACCGACTGTAAGAAGAGTCTCTATTCTTGTACTTAAGGCGCCATTGTGCCTTTTGTATGTAATTCCGATGCGATTTCTGTGATTCATCGTAAATGTGAAAGTCGAAGGAATACATTGAACCTGCAGTGGTGTATCAGAAACTAATACTGGTCTCACAGGAAAGGATCAAACACAGACTCTAAGAAGTCTCACTCTTCTTGCACTTAAGGCGGCATTGTCCCTTTTGTATTTAATTCCGAGGCGATTTCAGTGTTTCATCGCCAATGTGAAGGTCCAAGGAATACATTGAATCTGCAGTGGTGTATCGGAAACTAATACTGGTCTCACAGGGAATGCTCAAAGCACCGATTGTAAGAGGAGTCTCTATTCTTGTACTTAAGGCGGCATTGTGCCTTTGGTATTTAATTCCGATGCGATTTCTGTGATTCATCGTCAATGTGAAGGTCCAAGGAATACATTTAAACTGCAGTGGTGTATCGGAAACTAATACTGGTCTCACAGGGAATGCTCATAGCACCGACTGTAAGAAGAGTCTCTATTCTTGTACTTAAGGCGGCATTGTGCCATTTGAATTTAATTCCGATGCGATTTCTGTGTTTCGTCGTCAATGTGAAGCTCCAAGGAATACATTGAACCTGCAGTGGTGTATCGGAAACTAATACAGGTCTCACAGTGAATGCTCAAAGAACAGACTGTAAGAAGAGTCTGTATTCTTGTACTTAAGGCGGCATTGTGCCTTTTGTATTTAACTGCAGTGCGATTTCTGTCTTTCATCGTCAATGTGACGGTCCTAGAAATACATTGAACGTGCAGTGGTGTATCGGAAACTAATACTGGGCTCACAGGAAAGGATCAAAGCACAGACTCTAAGAAGGCTCACTCTTCTTGCAATTAAGGCGGCATTGTGCCTTTTGTATTTAACTGCAGTGCGATTTCTGTCTTTCATCGTCAATGTGACGGTCCTAGAAATACATTGAACGTGCAGTGGTGTATCGGAAACTAATACTGGGCTCACAGGAAAGGATCAAAGCACAGACTCTAAGAAGGCTCACTCTTCTTGCAATTAAGGCGGCATAGTGCCTATTGTATTTAATTCCAATGTAATTTCAGTGTTTCATCGTCTATGTGTATGTCCAAGGAATACATTGACCCTGCAGTGGTGTATCGGAATCTAATACTGCTCTCAGCGGGAATGCTCAAAGCACCGACTGTAAGAAGAGTCTCTATTCTTGTACTTAAGGCGGCATTGTGCCTTTTGTAAGTAATTACGATGCGATTTCTGTGTTTCATCGTCAATGTGAACGTCCAAGGAAAACATTGAACCTGCAGTGGTGTATCGGAAACTAATACTGGTCTCAAAGGGAAGGAACAAAGCACTGTCTCTAAGAAGTCTCACACTTCTTGCAATAATCCGGCATCGTGCCTTTTGTCTTTAATTCCAATGTAATTTCAGTGTTTGATCGTCAATGTGAATGTCCAAGGAATACATTGAACCTGCAGCTGTGTATCGGAAAGTAATACTGGTCTCACAGGGAATGCTCAAAGCAAGGACTGTAAGAAGGGTCTCTACTCCCTCACTTAACGCGGTTTTGTGCCTTTTGTATTTAATTCCGATGCAATTTCTGTTTTTCATCGTGAATGTGGACGTCCAAGGAACACATTGAACCTCCAGTGGTGTATCGGAAACTATTACTGGTCTCACAGGGAATGCTCAAAACACCGACTGTAAGAAGAGTCTCTATTCTTGTACTTAAGGCGGCCTTGTGCCTTTTGTATTTAATTCCGATGCAATTTCTGTGTTTCATCGTGAATGTGGACGTCCAAGGAATACATTGACCCTGCAGTGGTGTATCGGAAACTAATACTGGTCTCACAGGGAATGCTCAAAGCACAGCCTCTAAGAAGAGTCTCTATTCTTGTACTTAAGGCGGCATTGTGCCTTTTGTATTTAATTCCGATGGGATTTCTGTGTTTCATCGTCAATGTGAAGGTCCAAGGAATACATTGAACCTGCAGTGGTGTATCGGAAACTAATACTGGACTCACAGGGCATGCTCAAAACACCGACTGTAAGAAGAGTTTCTATTCTTGTACTTAAGGCGGCATTGTGCCTTTTGCATTTAATTCCAATGCGATTTCTGTGTTTCATAGTCAATGTGAAGCTCCAAGCAATACTTTGAACCTGCAGTGGTGTATCGGAAACTAATACTGGTCTCACAGGGAATGCTCAAAACACCGACTGTAAGAAGAGTCTCTATTCTTGTACTTAAGGCGGCCTTGTGCCTTTTGTATTTAATTCCAAAGCGATTTCTGTGTCTCATAGTCAATGTGAAGGTCCAAGGAAAACCTTGAAGCTGCAGTGGTGTATCGGAAACTAATACTGCTCTCAGCAGGAATGCTCAAAGCACCGACTGTAAGAAGAGTCTCTATTCTTGTACATAAGGCGGCATTGTGCCTTTTGTATGTAATTACGATGCCATTTCTGTGTTTCATCGTCAATGTGAAGGTCCGTGGAATACATCGAACCTGCAGTGGTGTATCGGAAACTAATACTGGTCTCACAGGGAATGCTCATAGCTCCGACTGTAAGAAGAGTCTCTATTCTTGTACTTAAGGCAGCATTGTGCCTTTTGAATTTAATTCCGATGCGATTTCTGTGTTTCATCGTCAATGGGAAGGTCCAAGGAAGTCATTGAACCTGCAGCTGTGTATCGGAATCTAATACTGATCTTACAGGGAATGCTCAAAGCAACGACTGTAAGAAGAGTCTCTACTCCCTCACTTAAGGCGGTATTGTGCCTTTTGTATTTAATTCCGGTGCGATTTCTGTGTTTCATCGTCAATGTGAACCTCCAAGGAATACATTGAATCTGCAGTGGTGTATCGGAAACTAATACTGGTCTCAGGGAATGCTCCAAGCACCGACTGTAAGAAGAGTCCCTATTCTTGTACTTAAGGCGCCATTGTGCCTTTTTGTATGTAATTCCGATGCGATTTCTGTGATTCATCGTAAATGTGAAAGTCGAAGGAATACATTGAACCTGCAGTGGTGTATCAGAAACTAATACTGGTCTCACAGGAAAGGATCAAACACAGACTCTAAGAAGTCTCACTCTTCTTGCACTTAAGGCGGCATTGTCCCTTTTGTATTTAATTCCGAGGCGATTTCAGTGTTTCATCGCCAATGTGAAGGTCCAAGGAATACATTGAATCTGCAGTGGTGTATCGGAAACTAATACTGGTCTCACAGGGAATGCTCAAAGCACCGTTTGTAAGAGGAGTCTCTATTCTTGTACTTAAGGCGGCATTGTGCCTTTTGTATTTAATTCCGATGCGATTTCTGTGATTCATCGTCAATGTGAAGGTCCAAGGAATACATTAAAACTGCAGTGGTGTATCGGAAACTAATACTGGTCTCACAGGGAATGCTCATAGCACCGACTGTAAGAAGAGTCTCTATTCTTGTACTTAAGGCGGCATTGTGCCATTTGAATTTAATTCCGATGCGATTTCTGTGTTTCGTCGTCAATGTGAAGCTCCAAGGAATACATTGAACCTGCAGTGGTGTATCGGAAACTAATACAGGTCTCACAGTGAATGCTCAAAGAACAGACTGTAAGAAGAGTCTGTATTCTTGTACTTAAGGCGGCATTGTGCCTTTTGTATTTAACTGCAGTGCGTTTTCTGTCTTTCATCGTCAATGTGACGGTCCTAGAAATACATTGAACGTGCAGTGGTGTATCGGAAAGTAATACTGGGCTCACAGGAAAGGATCAAAGCACAGACCCTAAGAAGGCTCACTCTTCTTGCAATTAAGGCGGCATAGTGCCTATTGTATTTAATTCCAATGTAATTTCAGTGTTTCATCGTCTATGTGTATGTCCAAGGAATACATTGACCCTGCAGTGGTGTATCGGAATCTAATACTGCTCTCAGCGGATTGCTCAAAGCACCGACTGTAAGAAGAGTCTCTATTCTTGTACTTAAGGCGGCATTGTGCCTTTTGTATGTAATTACGATGCGATTTCTGTGTTTCATCGTCAATGTGAAGGTCCAAGGAATAAATTGAACCTGCAGTGGTGTATCGGAAACTATTACTGGTCTCACATGAATGCTCAAAGCACCGACTGTAAGAAGAGTCTCTATTCTTGTAATTAATTCGGCATTGTTCCATTTGTATTTAGTTCCGATGGGATTTCTGTGTTTCATCGTCAATGTGAAGGTCCAAGGAATACATTGAACCTGCAGTGGTGTATCGGACACTAATACTGGTCTCACAGTAAAGGATCAAAGCACAGACTCTAAGAAGTCTCACTCCCGTAGCACTAAGGCGGCATTGTGAGTTTTGTATTTCATTCCGATGTAATTTCAGTATTTCATCGTGAATGTGTATGTCCAAGGAATACATTGAACCTACAGTGGTGTATCGGAATCTAATACTGGTCTCACAGGGAATGCTCAAAGCACCGACTGTAAGAAGAGTCTCTATTCTTGTACTTAAGGCGGCATTGTGCCTTTTGTATTTAATTCCGATGGGATTTCTGTGTTTCATCGTCAATGTGAAGGTCCAAGGAATACATTGAACCTGCAGTGGTGTATCGGAAACTAATACTGGACTCACAGGGATTGCTCAAACACCGACTGTAAGAAGAGTCTCTACTCCCTCACTTAACGCGGTTTTGTGCCTTTTGTATTTAATTCCGATGCAATTTCTGTGTTTCATCGTGAATGTGGACGTCCAAGGAATACATTGAACCTCCAGTGGTGTATCGGAAACTATTACTGGTCTCACAGGGAATGCTCAAAAAGCCGACTGTAAGAAGAGTCTCTATTCTTGTACTTAAGGCGGCCGTGTGCCTTTTGTATTTAATTCCGATGCAATTTCTGTGTTTCATCGTGAATGTGCACGTCCAAGGAATACATTGACCCTGCAGTGGTGTATCGGAAACTAATACTGGTCTCACAGGGAATGCTCAAAGCACAGCCTCTAAGAAGAGTCTCTATTCTTGTACTTAAGGCGGCATTGTGCCTTTTGTATTTAATTCCGATGGGATTTCTGTGTTTCATCGTCAATGTGAAGGTCCAAGGAATACATTGAACCTGCAGTGGTGTATCGGAAACTAATACTGGACTCACAGGGCATGCTCAAAACACCGACTGTAAGAAGAGTTTCTATTCTTGTACTTAAGGCGGCATTGTGCCTTTTGCATTTAATTCCAATGCGATTTCTGTGTTTCATAGTCAATGTGAAGCTCCAAGCAATACTTTGAACCTGCAGTGGTGTATCGGAAACTAATACTGGTCTCACAGGGAATGCTCAAAACACCGACTGTAAGAAGAGTCTCTATTCTTGTACTTAAGGCGGCCTTGTGCCTTTTGTATTTAATTCCAAAGCGATTTCTGTGTCTCATAGTCAATGTGAAGGTCCAAGGAAAACCTTGAAGCTGCAGTGGTGTATCGGAAACTAATACTGCTCTCAGCAGGAATGCTCAAAGCACCGACTGTAAGAAGAGTCTCTATTCTTGTACATAAGGCGGCATTGTGCCTTTTGTATGTAATTACGATGCCATTTCTGTGTTTCATCGTCAATGTGAAGGTCCATGGAATACATCGAACCTGCAGTGGTGTATCGGAAACTAATACTGGTCTCACAGGGAATGCTCATAGCTCCGACTGTAAGAAGAGTCTCTATTCTTGTACTTAAGGCGGCATTGTGCCTTTTGAATTTAATTCCGATGCGATTTCTGTGTTTCATCGTCAATGTGAAGGTCCAAGGAAGTCATTGAACCTGCAGCTGTGTATCGGAATCTAATACTGATCTTACAGGGAATGCTCAAAGCAACGACTGTAAGAAGAGTCTCTACTCCCTCACTTAAGGCGGTATTGTGCCTTTTGTATTTAATTCCGGTGCGATTTCTGTGTTTCATCGTCAATGTGAACCTCCAAGGAATACATTGAATCTGCAGTGGTGTATCGGAAACTAATACTGGTCTCACAGGGAATGCTCCAAGCACCGACTGTAAGAAGAGTCTCTATTCTTGTACTTAAGGCGCCATTGTGCCTTTTGTATGTAATTCCGATGCGATTTCTGTGATTCATCGTAAATGTGAAAGTCGAAGGAATACATTGAACCTGCAGTGGTGTATCAGAAACTAATACTGGTCTCACAGGAAAGGATCAAACACAGACTCTAAGAAGTCTCACTCTTCTTGCACTTAAGGCGGCATTGTCCCTTTTGTATTTAATTCCGAGGCGATTTCAGTGTTTCATCGCCAATGTGAAGGTCCAAGGAATACATTGAATCTGCAGTGGTGTATCGGAAACTAATACTGGTCTCACAGGGAATGCTCAAAGCACCGATTGTAAGAGGAGTCTCTATTCTTGTACTTAAGGCGGCATTGTGCCTTTTGTATTTAATTCCGATGCGATTTCTGTGATTCATCGTCAATGTGAAGGTCCAAGGAATACATTAAAACTGCAGTGGTGTATCGGAAACTAATACTGGTCTCACAGGGAATGCTCATAGCACCGACTGTAAGAAGAGTCTCTATTCTTGTACTTAAGGCGGCATTGTGCCATTTGAATTTAATTCCGATGCGATTTCTGTGTTTCGTCGTCAATGTGAAGCTCCAAGGAATACATTGAACCTGCAGTGGTGTATCGGAAACTAATACAGGTCTCACAGTGAATGCTCAAAGAACAGACTGTAAGAAGAG
The DNA here is from genome assembly GCF_021461395.2 of Schistocerca americana. NCBI lineage: Eukaryota > Metazoa > Arthropoda > Insecta > Orthoptera > Acrididae > Schistocerca > Schistocerca americana. Next base: position 726,874,047 of record NC_060123.1, on the reverse strand, counting down.
TCTGTATTCTTGTACTTAAGGCGGCATTGTGCCTTTTGTATTTAACTGCAGTGCGATTTCTGTCTTTCATCGTCAATGTGACGGTCCTAGAAATACATTGAACGTGCAGTGGTGTATCGGAAACTAATACTGGGCTCACAGGAAAGGATCAAAGCACAGACTCTAAGAAGGCTCACTCTTCTTGCAATTAAGGCGGCATAGTGCCTATTGTATTTAATTCCAATGTAATTTCAGTGTTTCATCGTCTATGTGTATGTCCAAGGAATACATTGACCCTGCAGTGGTGTATCGGAATCTAATACTGCTCTCAGCGGGAATGCTCAAAGCACCGACTGTAAGAAGAGTCTCTATTCTTGTACTTAAGGCGGCATTGTGCCTTTTGTAAGTAATTACGATGCGATTTCTGTGTTTCATCGTCAATGTGAAGGTCCAAGGAATAAATTGAACCTGCAGTGGTGTATCGGAAACTATTACTGGTCTCACATGAATGCTCAAAGCACCGACTGTAAGAAGAGTCTCTATTCTTGTAATTAATTCGGCATTGTGCCATTTGTATTTAGTTCCGATGCGATTTCTGTGTTTCATCGTCAATGTGAAGGTCCAAGGAATACATTGAACCTGCAGTGGTGTATCGGACACTAATACTGGTCTCACAGTAAAGGATCAAAGCACAGACTCTAAGAAGTCTCACTCCTGTAGCACTAAGGCGGCATTGTGAGTTTTGTATTTAATTCCGATGTAATTTCAGTATTTCATCGTGAATGTGTATGTCCAAGGAATACATTGAACCTACAGTGGTGTATCGGAATCTAATACTGGTCTCACAGGGAATGCTCAAAGCACCGGCTGTAAGAAGAGTCTCTATTCTTGTACTTAAGGCGGCATTGTGCCTTTTGTATTTAATTCCGATGGGATTTCTGTGTTTCATCGTCAATGTGAAGGTCCAAGGAATACATTGAACCTGCAGTGGTGTATCGGAAACTAATACTGGACTCACAGGGAATGCTCAAAACACCGACTGTAAGAAGAGTTTCTATTCTTGTACTTAAGGCGGCATTGTGCCTTTTGCATTTAATTCCGATGCGATTTCTGTGTTTCATAGTTAATGTGAAGCTCCAAGCAATACTTTGAACCTGCAGTGGTGTATCGGAAACTAATACTGGTCTCACAGGGAATGCTCAACACCGACTGTAAGAAGAGTCTCTATTCTTGTACTTAAGGCGGCCTTGTGCCTTTTGTATTTAATTCCAATGCGATTTCTGTGTCTCATAGTCAATGTGAAGGTCCAAGGAAAACCTTGAAGCTGCAGTGGTGTATCGGAAACTAATACTGCTCTCAGCAGGAATGCTCAAAGCACCGACTGTAAGAAGAGTCTCTATTCTTGTACATAAGGCGGCATTGTGCCTTTTGTATGTAATTACGATGCGATTTCTGTGTTTCATCGTCAATGTGAAGGTCCAAGGAATACATAGAATCTGCAGTGGTGTATCGGAAACTAATACTGGTCTCACAGGGAATGCTCATAGCACCGACTGCAAGAAGAGTCTCTATTCTCGTACTTAAGGCGGCATTGTGCCTGTTGAATTTAATTCCGTTGCGATTTCTGTGTTTCATCGTCTATGTGAAGCTCCAAGGAATACATTGAACCTGCAGTGGTCTATCAGAAACTAATACAGGTCTCACAGAGAATTCTCAAAGAACCGACTGTAAGAAGAGTCTGTATTCTTGTACTTAAGGCGGCATTGTGCCTTTTGTATTTAATTCCAGTGCGATTTCTGTCTTTCATCGTCAATGTGACGGCCCTAGAATTACATTGAACGTACAGTGGTGTATCAGAAACTAATACTGGGCTCTCAGGAAAGGATCAAAGCACAGACTCTAAGAGTCTCACTCTTCTTGCAATTAAGGCGGCATATGCGTTTTGTATTTAATTCCGATGTAATTTCAGTGTTTCATCGTCAATGTGTATGTCCAAGGTATACATTGACCCTGCAGTGGTGTATCGGAAACTAATACTGGTCTCACAGGGAATGCTCAAAGCACCGATTGTAAGAAGAGTCTCTATTCTTGTACTTAAGGCGGCATTGTGCCTTTTGTATTTAATTCCGTTGATTTCTGTGTTTCATCGTCAATGTGAAGGTCCAAGGAATACATTGAACCTGCAGTGGTGTATCGGAAACAAATACTGGTCTCACAGGAAAGGATCAAATCACAGCCTCTAAGAAGAGTCTCTATTCTTGTACTTAAGGCGGCATTGTGCCTTTTGTATTTAATTCCGATGGGATTTCTGTGTTTCATCGTCAATGTGAAGGTCCAAGGAATACATTGAACCTGCAGTGGTGTATCGGAAACTAATACTGGACTCACAGGGAATGCTCAAAACACCGACTGTAAGAAGAGTTTCTATTCTTGTACTTAAGGCGGCATTGTGCCTTTTGCATTTAATTCCGATGCGATTTCTGTGTTTCATAGTCAATGTGAAGCTCCAAGCAATACTTTGAACCTGCAGCGGTGTATCGGAAACTAATACTGGTCTCACAGGGAATGCTCAACACCGACTGTAAGAAGAGTCTCTATTCTTGTACTTAAGGCGGCCTTGTGCCTTTTGTATTTAATTCCAATGCGATTTCTGTGTCTCATAGTCAATGTGAAGGTCCAAGGAAAACCTTGAAGCTGCAGTGGTGTATCGGAAACTAATACTGCTCTCAGCAGGAATGCTCAAAGCACCGACTGTAAGAAGAGTCTCTATTCTTGTACATAAGGCGGCATTGTGCCTTTTGTATGTAATTACGATGCGATTTCTGTGTCTCATCGTCAATGTGAAGGTCCATGGAATACATCGAACCAGCAGTGGTGTATCGGAAACTAATACTGGTCTCACAGGGAATGCTCATAGCTCCGACTGTAAGAAGAGTCTCTATTCTTGTACTTAAGGCGGCATTGTGCCTTTTGAATTTAATTCCGATGCGATTTCTGTGTTTCATCGTCAATGTGAAGGTCCAAGGAAGTCATTGAACCTGCAGCTGTGTATCGGAATCTAATACTGGTCTTACAGGGAATGCTCAAAGCAACGACTGTAAGAAGAGTCTCTACTCCCTCACTTAAGGCGGTATTGTGCCTTTTGTATTTAATTCCGGTGCGATTTCTGTGTTTCATCGTCAATGTGAACCTCCAAGGAATACATTGAATCTGCAGTGGTGTATCGGAAACTAATACTGGTCTCACAGGGAATGCTCCAAGCACCGACTGTAAGAAGAGTCTCTATTCTTGTACTTAAGGCGCCATTGTGCCTTTTGTATTTAATTCCGATGCGATTTCTGTGATTCATCGTAAATGTGAAAGTCGAAGGAATACATTGAACCTGCAGTGGTGTATCAGAAACTAATACTGGTCTCACAGGAAAGGATCAAACACAGACTCTAAGAAGTCTGACTCTTCTTGCACTTAAGGCGGCATTGTCCCTTTTGTATTTAATTCCGATGCGATTTCAGTGTTTCATCGCCAATGTGAAGGTCCAAGGATTACATTGAATCTGCAGTGGTGTATCGGAAACTAATACTGGTCACACAGGGAATGCTCAAAGGACCGATTGTAAGAGGAGTCTCTATTCTTGTACTTAAGGCGGCATTGTGCCTTTTGTATTTAATTCCGATGCGATTTCTGTGATTCATCGTCAATGTGAAGGTCCAAGGAATACATTAAAACTGCAGTGGTGTATCGGAAACTAATACTGGTCTCACAGGGAAAGCTCATAGCACCGACTGTAAGAAGAGTCTCTATTCTTGTACTTAAGGCGGCATTGTGCCATTTGAATTTAATTCCGATGCGATATCTGTGTTTCATCGTCAATGTGAAGCTCCAAGGAATACATTGAACCTGCAGTGGTGTATCGGAAACTAATACAGGTCTCACAGAGAATGCTCAAAGAACAGACTGTAAGAAGAGTCTGTATTCTTGTACTTAAGGCGGCATTGTGCCTTTTGTATTTAATTGCAGTGCGATTTCTGTCTTTCATCGTCAATGTGACGGTCCTAGAAATACATTGAACGTGCAGTGGTGTATCGGAAACTAATTCTGGGCTCACAGGAAAGGATCAAAGCACAGACTCTAAGAGTCTCACTCTTCTTGCAATTAAGGCGGCATATGCGTTTTGTATTTAATTCCGATGTAATTTCAGTGTTTCATCGTCAATGTGTATGTCCAAGGTATACATTGACCCTGCAGTGGTGTATCGGAAACTAATACTGGTCTCACAGGGAATGCTCAAAGCACCGATTGTAAGAAGAGTCTCTATTCTTGTACTTAAGGCGGCATTGTGCCTTTTGTATTTAATTCCGTTGATTTCTGTGTTTCATCGTCAATGTGAAGGTCCAAGGAATACATTGAACCTGCAGTGGTGTATCGGAAACAAATACTGGTCTCACAGGAAAGGATCAAATCACAGCCTCTAAGAAGAGTCTCTATTCTTGTACTTAAGGCGGCATTGTGCCTTTTGTATTTAATTCCGATGGGATTTCTGTGTTTCATCGTCAATGTGAAGGTCCAAGGAATACATTGAACCTGCAGTGGTGTATCGGAAACTAATACTGGACTCACAGGGAATGCTCAAAACACCGACTGTAAGAAGAGTTTCTATTCTTGTACTTAAGGCGGCATTGTGCCTTTTGCATTTAATTCCGATGCGATTTCTGTGTTTCATAGTCAATGTGAAGCTCCAAGCAATACTTTGAACCTGCAGTGGTGTATCGGAAACGAATACTGGTCTCACAGGGAATGCTCAACACCGACTGTAAGAAGAGTCTCTATTCTTGTACTTAAGGCGGCCTTGTGCCTTTTGTATTTAATTCCAATGCGATTTCTGTGTCTCATAGTCAATGTGAAGGTCCAAGGAAAACCTTGAAGCTGCAGTGGTGTATCGGAAACTAATACTGCTCTCAGCAGGAATGCTCAAAGCACCGACTGTAAGAAGAGTCTCTATTCTTGTACATAAGGCGGCATTGTGCCTTTTGTATGTAATTACGATGCGATTTCTGTGTTTCATCGTCAATGTGAAGGTCCATGGAATACATCGAACCTGCAGTGGTGTATCGGAAACTAATACTGGTCTCACAGGGAATGCTCATAGCTCCGACTGTAAGAAGAGTCTCTATTCTTGTACTTAAGGCGGCATTGTGCCTTTTGAATTTAATTCCGATGCGATTTCTGTGTTTCATCGTCAATGTGAAGGTCCAAGGAAGTCATTGAACCTGCAGCTGTGTATCGGAATCTAATACTGGTCTTACAGGGAATGCTCAAAGCAACGACTGTAAGAAGAGTCTCTACTCCCTCACTTAAGGCGGTATTGTGCCTTTTGTATTTAATTCCGGTGCGATTTCTGTGTTTCATCGTCAATGTGAACCTCCAAGGAATACATTGAATCTGCAGTGGTGTATCGGAAACTAATACTGGTCTCACAGGGAATGCTCCAAGCACCGACTGTAAGAAGAGTCTCTATTCTTGTACTTAAGGCGCCATTGTGCCTTTTGTATTTAATTCCGATGCGATTTCTGTGATTCATCGTAAATGTGAAAGTCGAAGGAATACATTGAACCTGCAGTGGTGTATCAGAAACTAATACTGGTCTCACAGGAAAGGATCAAACACAGACTCTAAGAAGTCTCACTCTTCTTGCACTTAAGGCGGCATTGTCCCTTTTGTATTTAAATCCGATGCGATTTCAGTGTTTCATCGCCAATGTGAAGGTCCAAGGATTACATTGAATCTGCAGTGGTGTATCGGAAACTAATACTGGTCTCACAGGGAATGCTCAAAGGACCGATTGTAAGAGGAGTCTCTATTCTTGTACTTAAGGCGGCATTGTGCCTTTTGTATTTAATTCCGATGCGATTTCTGTGTTTCATAGTCAATGTGAAGGTCCAAGGAATACTTTGATCCTGCAGTGGTGTACGGAAACTAATACTGCTCTCAGAGGGAATGCTGAAAGCACCGACTGTAAGAAGTGTCTCTATTCTAGTACTTAAGGCGGCATTGTGCCTTTTGTATTTAATTCCGATACAATTTCTGTGTTTCAGAGTCAATGTGAAGGTCCAAGGAGTACATTGAACCGGCAGTGGTGTATCGGAAACTAATACTGCTCTCAGCGGGAATGCTCAAAGCACCGACTGTAAGAAGAGTCTCTATTCTTGTACTTAAGGCGGCATTGTGCCTTTTGAATGTAATTACGATGCGATTTCTGTGTTTCATCGTCAATGTGAAGGTCCAAGGAATAAATTGAACCTGCAGTTGTGTATCGGAAACTATTACTGGTCTCACATGAATGCTCAAAGCACCGACTGTAGGAAGAGTCTCTATTCTTGTAATTAATTCGGCATTGTGCCATTTGTATTTAGTTCCGTTGCGATTTCTGTGTTTCATCGTCAATGTGAAGGTCCAAGGAATACATTGAACCTGCAGTGGTGTATCGGACACGAATACTGGTCTCACAGTAAAGGATCAAAGCACAGACGCTAAGAAGTCTCACTCCTGTAGCACTTAAGGCGGCATTGTGAGTTTTGTATTTAATTCCGATGTAATTTCAGTATTTCAACGTGAATGTGTATGTCCAAGGAATACATTGAACCTACAGTGGTGTATCGGAATCTAATACTGGTCTCACAGGGAATGCTCAAAGCACCGACTGTAAGAAGAGTCTCTATTCTTGTACTTAAGGCGGCATTGTGCATTTTGTATTTAATTCCGATGGGATTTCTGTGTTTCATCGTCAATGTGAAGGTCCAAGCAATACTTTGAACCTGCAGTGGTTTATCTGAAACTAATACTGGTCTCACAGGGATTGCTCAAAGCACCGACTGTAAGAAGAGTCTCTCTTCGTGTACTTAAGGCGGCCTTGTGCCTTTTGTATTTAATTCCGATGCGATATCTGTGTCTCATTGTCAATGTGAAGGTCCATGGAAAACCTTGAACCTGCAGTGGTGTATCGGAAACTAATACTGCTCTCATCGGAAATGCTCAAAACACCGACTGTAAGAAAAGTCTCTATTCTTGTACTTAAGGCTGCATTATGCCTTTTGTATGTAATTACGATGCGATTTCTGTGTTTCATCGTCAATGTGAAGGTCCATGGAATACATTGAACCTGCAGTGGTGTATCGGAAACAAATACTGGTCTCACAGGGAATGCTCAAAGCACCGACTGATAGAAGAGTCTATATTCTTGTATTTAAGGCGGCATTGTGCCTTTTGTATTTAATTCCGAAGCGATTTCTGTGTTGATCGTCAATGTGAAAGGCCAAGGAATACATTGCACCTGCAGTGGTGTATCGGAAACTAATACTGGTCTCACAGGAAAGGATCAAAGAATGGACTCTAAGAAGTCACAATCTTCTTGCATTAAGGCGGCATTCTGTCTTTTGTATTTAATTCCCATGTAATTTGATTGTTTCATCGTCATTGTGTATGTCCAAGGAACACATTGAACCTGCGGTGGTGTATCGGAAACTAATACTGGTCTCACAGGGAATGCTCTAAGCACCGACTGTAAGAAGAGTCTCTATTCTTGTACTTACGGCGGCATTGTGCCTTTTGTATTTAATTCCGATGCGATTTCTGTGTTTCATCGTCAATGTGAAGGTCATAGGAATACATTGAACCTGCAGTTGAGTATCGGAAACTAATACTGGTCTCACAGGGAATGCTCAAAGCACCGACTGTAAGAAGAGTCTCTATTCTCGTACTTAAGGCGGCATTGTGCCTATTGTATTTATTTCCGATGCGATTTCTCTGTTTCATAGTCAATGTGAAGGTCCAAGGAAAACTTTCAACCTTCAGTGGTGTATCGGAAACTAATACTGCTCTCAGAGGGAATGCTCAAAGCACCGACTGTAAGAAGTGTCACTATTCTTGTACTTAAGGCGGCATTGTGCCATTTGAATTTAATTCCGATGCGATTTCTGTGTTTCATCGTCAATGTGAAGCTCCAAGGAATACATTGAACCTGCAGTGGTGTATCGGAAACTAATACAGGTCTCACAGAGAATGCTCAAAGAACAGACTGTAAGAAGAGTCTGTGTTCTTGTACTTAAGGCGGCATTGTGCCTTTTGTATTTAATTGCAGTGCGATTTCTGTCTTTCATCGTCAATGTGACAGTCCTAGAAATTCATTGAACGTGCAGTGGTGTATCGGAAACTAATACTGGGCTCACAGGAAGGATCAAAGCACAGACTATAAGAAGGCTCACTCTTCTTGCAATTAAGGCGGCATAGTGCCTATTGTATTTAATTCCAATGTAATTTCAGTGTTTCATCGTCTATGTGTATGTCCAAGGAATACATTGACCCTGCAGTGGTGTATCGGAAACTAATAATGGTCTCACAGGGAATGCTCAAAACACCGACTGTAAGAAGAGTCTCTATTCTTGTACTTAAGGTGGCTTTGTGCCTTTTGTATTTAATTCCGATGCTATTCCTGTGCTTCATCGACAATGTGAAGGTCCAAGGGATACTTTGAAACTGCAGTGGTGTTCGGAAACTAATACTGCTCTCAGAGGGAATGCTCAAAGCACCGACTGTAAGAAGAGTCTCTATTCTTGTACTTAAGGCGGCATTGTGCCTTTTGTATTTAATTCCGATGCGATTTCTGTGTTTCATAGTCAATGTGAAGGTCCAAGGAATACTTTGAACCTGCAGTGGTGTACGGAAACTGATACTGCTCTCAGAGGGAATGCTCAAAGCACCGACTGTAAGAAGTGTCTCTATTCTAGTACTTAAGGCGGCATTGTGCATTTTGTATTTAATTCCGATACGATTTCTGTGTTTCAGAGTCAATGTGAAGGTCCAAGGAGTACATTCAACCTGCAGTGGTGTATCGGAAACTAATACTGCTCTCAGCGGGAATGCTCAAAGCACCGACTGTAAGAAGAGTCTCTATTCTTGTACTTAAGGCGGCATTGTGCCTTTTGTATGTAATTACGATGCGATTTCTGTGTTTCATCGTTAATGTGAAGGTCCAAGGAATAAATTGATCCTGCAGTGGTGTATCGGAAACTATTACTGGTCTCACATGAATGCTCAAAGCACCGACTGTGAGAAGAGTCTCTATTCTTGTAATTAATTCGGCATTGTGCCATTTGTATTTAGTTCCGATGCGATTTCTGTGTTTCATCGTCAATGTGACGGTCCAAGGAATACATTGAGCCTGCAGTGGTGTATCGGACACTAATAATGGTCTCACAGTAAAGTATCAAAGCACAGACGCTAAGAAGTCTCACTCCTGTAGCACTTAAGGCGGCATTGTGAGTTTTGTATTTAATTCCGATGTAATTTCAGTATTTCATCGTGAATGTGTATGTCCAAGGAATACATTGAACCTACAGTGGTGTATCGGAATCTAATACTGGTCTCACAGGGAATGCTCAAAGCACCGACTGTAAGAAGAGCCTCTATTCTTGTACTTAAGGCGGCATTGTGCATTTTGTATTTAATTCCGACGGGATTTCTGTGTATCATCGTCAATGTGAAGGTCCAAGCAATACTTTGAACCTGCAGTGGTGTATCGGAAACTAATACTGGTCTCACAGGGATTGCTCAAAGCACCGACTGTAAGAAGAGTCTCTCTTCGTGTACTTAAGGCGGCCTTGTGCCTTTTGTATTTAATTCCGATGCGATTTCTGTGTCTCATAGTCAATGTGAAGGTCCATGGAAAACCTTGAACCTGCAGTGGTGTATCGGAAACTAATACTGCTCTCATCGGAAATGCTCAAAACACCGGCTGTAAGAAAAGTCTCCATTCTTGTACTTAAGGCTGCATTATGCCTTTTGTATGTAATTACGATGCGATTTCTGTGTTTCATCGTCAATGTGAAGGTCCAAGGAAGACATTGAACCTGCAGTGGTGTATCGGAAACAAATACTGGTCTCACAGGGAATGCTCAAAGCACCGACTGATAGAAGAGTCTATATTCTTGTATTTAAGGCGGCATTGTGCCTTTTGTATTTAATTCCGAAGCGATTTCTGTGTTTGATCGTCAATGTGAAAGGCCAAGGAATACATTGCACCTGCAGTATTGTATCGGAAACTAATACTGGTCTCACAGGAAAGGATCAAAGAATGGACTCTAAGAAGTCACAATCTTCTTGCTTTAAGGCGGCATTCTGTCTTTTGTATTTAATTCCCATGTAATTTCATTATTTCATCGTCATTGTGTATGTCCAAGGAACACATTGAACCTGCGGTGGTGTATCGGAAACTAATACTGGTCTCACAGGGAATGCTCTAAACACCGACTGTAAGAAGAGTCTCTATTCTTGTACTTACGGCGGCATTGTGCCTTTTGTATTTAATTCCGATGCGATTTCTGTGTTTCATCGTCAATGTGAAGGTCCTAGGAATACATTGAACCTGCAGTTGAGTATCGGAAACTAATACTGGTCTCACAGGGAATGCTCAAAGCACCGACTGTAAGAAGAGTCTCTATTCTTGTACTTAAGGCGGCATTGTGCCTATTGTATTTATTTCCGATGCGATTTCTCTGTTTCATAGTCAATGTGATGGTCCAAGGAAAACTTTCAACCTTCAGTGGTGTATCGGAAACTAATACTGCTCTCAGAGGGAATGCTCAAAGCACCGACTGTAAGAGGTGTCACTATTCTTGTACTTAAGGCGGCATTGTGCCTTTTGTATTTAATTCCGATGCAATTTCTGTGTTTCATCGTGAATGTGGACGTCAAAGGAATACATTGAACCTGCAGTGGTGTATCGGAAACTATTACTGGTCTCACAGGGAATGCTCAAAGCACCGACTGTAAGAAGAGGCTCTATTCTTGTAATTAAGGCGGCATTGTGCCTTTTGTATTTAATTCCGATGCGGTTTCTGTGTTTCATCGTCAATGTGAATGTCCAAGGAATACATTGAACCTGCAGTGGTGTATCGGAAACTATTACTGGTCTCACAGGGAATGCTCAAAGCACCGACTGTAAGAAGAGGCTCTATTCTTGTAATTAAGGCGGCATTGTGCCTTTTGTATTTAATTCCGATGCGATTTCTGTGTTTCATAGTCAATGTGAAGCTCCAAGCAATACTTTGAACCTGCAGTGGTGTATCGGAAACTAATACTGGTCTTACAGGGATTGCTCAGAGCACCGACTGTAAGAAGAGTCTCTATGCTTGTACTTAGGGCGGCATTGTGCCTTTTGTATGTAATTACGATGCGATTTCTGTGTTTCATCGTCAATGTGAAGGTCGAAGGAATACATTGAACCTGCAGTGGTGTATCGGAAAATAATACTGGTCTCACAGGGAATGCTCAAAGCACCGACTGTTAGAAGAGTCTCTATTCTTGTAATTAAGGCGGCATTGTGCCTTTTGTATTTAATTCCGATGCGATTTCTGTGTTTCATAGTCAATGTGAAGTTCCAAGGAATACTTTGAACCTGCAGTGGTGTATCGGAGATTAATACTGATCTCACAAAGAATGCTCAAAGCACCGACTGTAAGAAGAACATCTAATGTTGTACTTAAGGTGGCATTGTGCCCTTTCTATTTAATTCCGATGCGATTATTGTGTTTCATCGTCAATGTGAAGGTCCAAGGAATACATTGAATCTACAGTGGTGGATCGGACACTAATACTTGTCTCACAGGGAATGCTCAAAGCACCGACTGTAAGAAGAGTCTCTATTCTTGTAATTAAGGTGGCATTGTGCCTTTTTTATTTAATTCCGATGTTATTTCTGTGTTTCATCGTCAATGTGAAGCTCCATGTAATACATTGAATCTGCAGTGGTGTATCGGACACTAATTCTGGTCTCACAGGGAATGCTCAAAGCACCGATTGTAAGAAGTGTCTCTATTCTTGTACTTAAGGCGGCATTGTGCCTTTTGTATTTCATTCCGATGCGATTTCTGTGTTTCATCGTCAATGTGAAGGTCCAAGAAATACATTGAACCTGCAGTGGTGTATCGGAAACTAATACTGGTCTCACAGGAAAGAATCAAAGCACAGACTCTATGAAGACTCACCCTTCTTGCACTTAAGTCGGCATTGTGCCTTTTGTATTTAATTCCGATGTAATTTCAGTGTTTCATCGTCAATGTGTATGTCCAAGGAATACATTGTACCTGCAGTGATGTATCGGAAACTAATACTGGTCTCACAGGGAATGCTCAAAGCACCGACTGTAAGAAGTGTCTCTATTCATGTACTTAAGGTGGCATTGTGCCTTTTGTATATATTTCCGATGCGATTTCTGTGTTTCATAGTCAATGTAAATGTCCAAGGAATACTTTGAACCTGCAGTGGTGTATCGGAAACTAATACCGGTTTCACAATGAATGCTCAAAGCACCGACAGTAAGAAGAGTCTCTATTCTTGTACTTAAGACGGCATTGTGCCTTTTGTATTTAATTCCGATGCGATTTCTGTGTTTCATCGTCAATGTGAAGGTCCAAGGAATACATTGAACCTGCAGTGGTGTATCGGAAACTAATACTGGTTTCACAGGGAATGCTCAAACCACCGACTGTAAGAAAAGTCTGTATTCTTGTACTTAAGACGGCATTGTGCCTTTTGTATTTAATTCCGATGCGATTTCTGTGTTTCTTCGGCAATGTGAAAGTCCAAGGAATACATTGAACCTGCAGTGGTGTATCGGAAACTAATACTGGTCTCACAGTTAATGCTCAAAGCACAGACTGTAAGAAGAGTCTGTGTTCTTGTACTTAAGGCGGCATTGTGCCTTTTGTATTTAATTCCGATGCGAATTCTGTGTTTCATCGTCAATGTGAATGTCCAAGGAATACATTGAACCTGCAGTGGTGTATCGGAAACCAATACTGGTCTCACAGGAAAGGATCAAAGCACTGACTCTAAGAAGTCTCACTCTTCTTGCAATTAAGGCGGCATTGTGCCTTTTGTATTTAATTCCAATGTAATTTCAGTGTTTGATCGTCAATTTGAATGTCCAAGGAATACATTGAACCTGCAGAGGTGTATCGGAAACTAATACTGGTCTCACAGGGAATGCTCAATGCAACGACTGTAAGAAGAGTCTCTACTCCCTCACTTAAGGCGGCATTGTGCCTTTTATATTTAATTCCGATGTGATTTCTAAGTTTCATCGTCAATGTGAAGGTCCAAGGAATACATTGAACCTGCAGTGGTGTATCGGAAACTAATACTGGTATCACAGGGAATTCTCAAAGCACCGACAGTAAGAAGAGACTCTATTCTTGTAATTAAGGCGGCATTGTGCATTTTGTATTTAATTCCGATGCAATTTCTGTTTTTTATCGTCAATGTGAGGGTCCAAGGAATACTTTGAACCTGCAGTGGTGTATCGGAAACTAATACTGGACTCACAGGAAAGTATCAAAGAATGAACTCTAAGAAGTCTCACTCTTCTTGCATTAAGGCGGCATTGTGTCTTTTGTACTTAATTCCGATGTAATTTCAGTGTTTCATCGTCATTGTGTATGTCCACGAAATACATTGAACCTGCAGTGGTGTATCAGAAAGTAATACTGGTCTCACAGGGAATGCTCAAAGCACCGACTGTAAGAAGAGTCTCTTTTCTTGTACTTAAGACGGCATTGTGCCTTTTGTATTTAATTCCGATGCGATTTCTGTGTTTCATCGTCAATGTGAAGGTCCAAGGAATACATTGGACCTGCAGTGGTGTATCGGAAACTAATACTGGTTTCACAGGGAATGCTCAAAGCACCGACTGTAAGAAAAGTCTGTATTCTTGTACTTAAGACGGCATTGTGCCTTTTGTATTTTATTCCGATGCGATTTCTGTGTTTCTTCGGCAATGAGAAAGTCCAAGGAATACATTGAACATGCAGTGGTGTATCGGAAACTAATACTGGTCTCACGGCGAATGCTCAAAGCACAGACTGTAAGAAGAGTCATTGTTCTTGTACTTAAGGCGGCATTGTGCCTTTTCTATTTGATTCCGATGCGATTTCTGTGTTTCAACGTCAATGTGAAGGTCCAAGGAATACATTGAACCTGCAGTGGTGTATCGGAAACCAATACTGGTCTCACAGGAAAGGATCAAAGCACTGACTCTAAGAAGTCTCACTCTTCTTGCAATTAAGGTTGCATTGTGCCTTTTGTATTTAATTCCAATGTAATTTCAGTGTTTGATCGTCAATGTGAATGTCCAAGGAATACATTGAACCTGCAGTGGTGTATCGGAAACTAATACTGGTCTCACAGGGAATGCTCAAAGCAACGACTGTGAGAAGAGTCTCTACTCCCTCACTTAAGGCGGCATTGTGCCTTTTGTATTTAATTCCGATACGATTTCTGTGTTTCATCGTCAATGTGAAGGTCCAAGGAATACATTGAATCTGCAGTAGTGTATCGGAAACTAATACTGGTCTCACAGGGAATGCTCAAAGCACCGACTGTAAGAAGAGTCTCAATTCTTGTACTTAAGGCGGCATTGTGCCTTTTGTATTTAATTCCGATGCGAATTCTGTGTTTCGTCGTCAATGAGAAGGTCCAAGGAAAACATTGAACCTGCAGTGGTGAATCGCAAACTAATACAGGTCTCACAGGAAATGCTCAAAGCACCGACTGTAAGAAGAGTTTGTATTCGTGTGCTTAAGGCGGCTTAGTGCCTTTTGAGTTTAATTCCGATACGATTTCTGTCTTTCATATTCAATGTGACGGTCCAAGGAATGCATTGAACTTGCAGTGGTGTGTCGGAAACTAATACTGGTCTCACAGGAAAGGATCAAATCACTGACTCTAAGAAGTCTCACTCTTCTTGCAATTAAGGTTGCATTGTGCCTTTTGTATTTAATTCCAATGTAATTTCAGTGTTTGATCGTCAATGTGTATGTCCATGGAATACATTGAACCTGCAGTGGTGTATCGGAAACCAATACTGGTCTGACAGGGAATGCTCAAAGCACCGACTGTAAGAAGAGTCTCTAATCTTGCACTTAAGGCGGCATTGTGCGTTTTGTATTAAATTCCGAGGCGATTTCTGTGATTCACCGTCAATGTGAAGGTCCAAGGAAAACATTGAAGCTGCAGTGGTGTATCGGAAGCTAATACTGGTCTCACAGGGAATGCTCAAAGCACAGACTGTAAGAAGAGTCTGTGTTCTTGTACTTAAGGCGGCATTGTGCCTTTTGTATTTAATTCCGATGCGATTTCTGTGTTTCATCATCAATGTGAAGGTCCAAGGAATACATTGAACCTGCATTGGTGTATCCGAAGCTAATACTGGTCTCACAGGAAAGGATCAAAGCACAGACTCTAAGAAGTCTCACTCTTCTTACAATTAAGGCGGCATTGTGCCTATTGTATTTAATTCCAATGTTATTTCAGTGTTTCATCGTCAATGTGAATGTCCAAGATATACATTGAACCTGCAGTGGCGAACCGGAAACTAATACTGGTCTCACAGGGAATGCTCAAAGCAACGACAGTAATAAGAGTCTCTACTCCCTCACTTAAGGCGGCATTGTGCCTTTTGTATTTAATTCCGATATGATTTCTGTGTTTAATCGTCAATGTGAAGGTCCAAGGAATACATTGAAACTGCAGTGGTGTATCGGAAACTAATACTGGTATCACAGGGAATGCTCAAAGCACCGACAGTAAGAAGAGGCTCTATTCTTGTTATTAAGGCGGCATTGTGCCTTTTCTATTTAATTCCGATGCGATTTCCTTGTTCTATCGTCAATGTGAAAGTCGAAGGAATACATTGAACCTGCAGTGGTGTATCGGAAACTAATACTGGTCTCTCAGGAAAGGATCAAGGCACAGACACTAAGATGTCACACTCTTCTAGCACTTAAGGTGGCATTGTGCCTTTTGTATTTAATTCCGATGTAATTTCAGTATTTCATCGTCAATGTGTATGTCCAAGGAATACATTGAATCTGCAGTGGTTTATCGGAAACTAATACTGGTCTCACAGCGAATCCTCAAAGCACCGACTGAAAGAAGCGCTCTATTCTTGTACTTAAGGCGGCATTGTGCCTTTTGTATTTAGTTCCGATGCGACTTCTGTGTTTCATCGTCAATGTGAAGGTCAAAGGAATACATTGAACCTGCAGTGGTGTATCGGAAACTTATACTGGTCTCACAGGGAATGCTCAAAACACCGACTGTAAGAAGAATCTCTATTCATTTACTTCAGACGGCATTGTGCCTTTTGTATTTGATTCCGATGCGATTTCCGTGTTTCTTCCGCAATGTGAAGGTCCAAGGAATCCATTGAACCTGCAGTGGTGTATCGGAAACTAATACTGGTCTCACAGGGAATGCTCAAAGCTCAGACTGTAAGAAGAGTCAGTGTTAATGTACTTAAGGCGGCATTGTGCCTTTAGTATTTAATTCCGATGCGATTTCTGTATTTCTTCGTCAATGTGAATGTCCAAGGAATTCATTGAACCTGCAGTGGTGTATCGGAAACTAATACTGGTCTCACAAGAAAGGATCAAGGCACTGACTCTAAGAAGTCTCAGTCTTCTTGCAATTAAGGCGGCATTGTGCCTTTTGTACTTAATTCCAATGTAATTTCAGTGTTTGATCGTCAATGAGAATGTCCAAGGAATACATTGAACTTGCAGTGGTGAATCGCAAACTAATACAGGTCTCACAGGAAATGCTCAAAGCACCGACTGTAAGAAGAGTTTGTATTCGTGTACTTAAGGCGGCTTAGTGCCTTTTGAGTTTAATTCCGATACGATTTCTGTCTTTCATATTCAATGTGACGGTCCAAGGAATGCATTGAACTTGCAGTGGTGTATCGGAAACTAATACTGGTCTCACAGGAAAGGATCAAAGCGCAGACTCTAAGAAGTCCCACTCTTCTTGCAATTAAGGCGGCATTGTGCCTTTTGTATTTAATTCCGATGTAATTTCAGTGTTTCATCGTCAATGTGAATGTCCCAGATATACATTGAACCTGCATTGGCGTACCGGAAACTAATACAGGTCTCACATGGAATGCTCAAAGCAACGACAGTAATAAGAGTCTCTACTCCCTCACTTAAGGCGGCAATGTGCCTTTTGTATTTAATTCCGATGCGATTTCTGTGTTTCATCGTCAATGTGAAGCTCCAAGGAATACATTGAATCTGCAGTGGTGTATCGGAAACTAATACTGGTCTCACAGGGAATGCTCAAAGCACCGACTGTAAGAGGAGTCTCTTTTGTTGTACTTAAGGCGGCATTGTGCCTTTTGTATTTAATTCCGATGTGATTTCTGTGTTTCATCGTCAATGTGAAAGTCCAAGGAATACATTGAACCTGCAGTGGTGTATCGGAAACTAATACTGGTATCACAGGGAATGCTCAAAGCACCGACAGTAAGAAGAGGCTGTATTCTTGTAATTAAGGAGGCATTGTGCCTTTTCTATCTAATTCCGATGCGATTTCCTTGTTTTATCGTCAATGTGAAAGTCCAAGGAATACATTGAACCTGCAGTGGTGTATCGGAAACTAATACTGGTCTCTCAGGAAAGGATCAAGGCACAGACTCTAAGATGTCTCACTCTTCTAGCACTTTAGGCGGCATTGTGCCTTTTGTATTTAATTCCGATGTAATTTCAGTGTTTCATCGTCAATGTGTATGTCCAAGGAATACATTGAACCTGCAGTGGTGTATTGGAAACTTATACTGGTCTCACAGGGAATGCTCAAAACACCGACTGTAAGAAGAGTCTCTATTCTTGTACTTAAGGCGGCATTGTGCCTTTTGTATTTAATTCCGATGCGATTTCTGTGTTTCATAGTCAATGTGAAGGTTCCTAGGAATACCTTGAACCTGCAGTGGTGTATCGGAAACTAATACTGCTCTCAGAGGGAATGTTCAAAGCACCGACTGTAAGAAGAGTCTCTATTCATGTACTTGAGACGGCATTGTGCCTTTTGTATTTAATTCCGATGCGATTTCCGTGTTTCTTCCGCAATGTGAAGGTCCAAGGAATACATTGAACCTGCGGTGGTGTATCGGAAACTAATACTGGTCTCACAGGGAATGCTCAAAGCTCAGACTGTAAGAAGAGTCTGTGTTAATGTACTTAAGGCGGCATTGTGCCTTTACTATTTAATTCCGATGCGATTTCTGTATTTCATCGTCAATGTGAATGTCCAAGGAATTCATTGAACCTGCAGTGGTGTATCGGAAACTAATACTGGTCTCACAAGTAAGGATCAAGGCACTGACTCTAAGAAGTCTCAGTCTTCTTGCAATTAAGGCGGCATTGTGCCTTTTGTACTTAATTCCAATATAATTTCAGTGTTTGATCGTCAATGTGAATGTATAAGGAATACATTGAACCTCCAGTGGTGTATCGGAAACTAATACTGGTCTCACAGGGAATGCTCAAAGCAACGACTGTAAGAAGAGTCTCTACTCCCTCTCTTAAGGCGGCATTGTGCCTTTTGTATTTAATTCCGATGCGATTTCTGTGTTTCATCGTCAATTTGAAGCTCCAAGGATTACATTGAATCTGCAGTGGTGTATCGGAAACTAATACTGGTCTCACAGGGAATGCTCAAAGCACCGACCGTAAGAAGAGTCTCTATTCTTGTACTTAAGGTGCCATTGTGCCTTTTGTATTTAATTCCGATGTGATTTCTGTGATTCATCGTCAATGTGAAGGTCCAAGGAATACATTGAACCTGCAGTGGTGTCTCAGAAACTAATACTGGTCTCACAGGGAAGGATCAAAGCACAGACTCTAAGAAGTCTCACTCTTCTAGCACTTAAGGCGGCATTGTCCCTTTTGTATTTAATTCCGATGCGATTTTTGTGTTTCATCGTCAATGTGAAGGTCCAAGGAATACATTGAACCTGCAGTGGTGTATCGGAAACTAATACTGGTCTCACAGGGAATGCTCATAGCACCGACTGTAAGAAGAGTCTCTATTCTTGTACGAAAGCCGGCATTGTGCCTTTTGTATTTAATTCCGATGCTATTTCTGTGTTTCATCGTCAATGTGAAGGTCCAAGGAATACATTGAACCTGCAGTGGTGTATCGCAAACTAATACAGGTCTCACCGGGAATGCTCAAAGGACCGACTGTAAGAAGAGTCTGTATTCTTGTACTTAAGGCGGCTTAGTGCTTTTGAGTTTAATTCCGATACGATTTCAGTCTTTCATATTCAATGTGACGGTCCAAGGAATGCATTGAACGTGCAGTGGTGTATCGGAACTAATACTGGTCTCACAGGAAAAGATCAAAGCGAAGACTATAAGAAGTCTCACTCTTCTTGAAATTAAGGCGGCATTGTGCCTTTTGTATTTAATTCCGATGTAATTTCAGTGTTTCATCGTCAATGTGAATGTACAAGGAATACATTGAACCTGCAGTGGTGTATCGGAAACTAATACTGGTCTGACAGGGAATGCTCAAAGCACCGACTGTTAGAAGAGTCTCTACTCTTGCACTTAAGGCGGCATTGTTCCTTTTGTATTAAATTCCGATGCGATTTCTGTGATTCATCGTCAATGTGAAGGTCCAAGGAATACATTGAACCTGCAGTGGTCTATCGGAAACTAATACTGGTTTAACAGGGAATGCTCAAATCACCGACTGTAAGAAGAGTCTCTATTTTTGTACTTAAGGCGTCATTGTGTATTTTGTATTTCATTCCGATGCGATTTCTGTGTTTCATCGTCAATGTGAAGGTCCAAGGAATACATTGAAACTGCAGTGGTGTATCGAAAGTTAATACTGGTCTCACAGGGAATGCTCAGAGCACAGACTGTAAGAAGAGTCTGTGTTCTTGTACTTAAGGCGGCATTGTGTTTTTTGTATTTAATTCCGATGCGATTTCTGTGTTTCATCGTCAATGTGAAGGTCCAAGGAATACATTGAACCTGCTGTGGTGTATCGGAAACTAATACTGGTCTCACAGGAAAGGATCAAAGCACAGACTCTAAGAAGTCTCACTCTTCTAGCAATTAAGGCGGCATTGTGCCTTTTGTATTTAATTCCGATGCGATTTCTCTGTTTCATTGTCAATGTGAAGCTCCAAGGAATACATTGAATCTGCAGTGGTGTATCGGAAACTAATACTGGTCTCACAGGGAATGCTCAAAGCACCGACTGTAAGAAGAGTCTCTATTCTTGTATTTAAGGCGGCATTGTGCCTTTTGTATTTACTTCCGACGCGATTTCTGTGATTCATCGTCAATGTGATGGTCCAATGAATACATTGAACCTGCATAGGTGTGTCGGAAACTAATACTGGTTTCACAGGGAATGCTAAAAGCACCGAATGTAAGAAGAGTCTCTATTCTTGCACCTACGTCAGCATTGTGCCTTTTGTATTTAATTCCGATGTAATATCAGTATTTCATCATCAGTGTGTATGTCCAAGGAATACATTGAACCAGCAGTGGTGTATCGGACACTAATACTGGTCTCTCAGGGAATGCTCAAATGACCGACTGTAAGAAGAGTCTCTATACTTGTACTTAAGGCGGCATTGTGACTTTTGTATTTAATTCCGATGCGATTTCTGTGTTTCATCATCAATGTGAAGGTCCAAGGAATACACTGAACCTGCAGTGGTGTATCGGAAACTAAAACTGGGCTCACAGGGAATGCTCAAAGCACCGTCTGTAAGAGGAGTCTCTATTCTTGTACTTAAGGCGGCATTGTGCCTTTTGTATTTAATTCCGATGCGATTTCCGTGTTTCTTCCGCAATGTGAAGGTCCAAGGAATACATTGAACCTGCGGTGGTGTATCGGAAACTAATACTGGTCTCACAGGGAATGCTCAAAGCTCAGACTGTAAGAAGAGTCTGTGTTAATGTACTTAAGGCGGCATTGTGCCTTTACTATTTAATTCCGATGCGATTTCTGTATTTCATCGTCAATGTGAATGTCCAAGGAATTCATTGAACCTGCAGTGGTGTATCGGAAACTAATACTGGTCTCACAAGTAAGGATCAAGGCACTGACTCTAAGAAGTCTCAGTCTTCTTGCAATTAAGGAGGCATTGTGCCTTTTGTACTTAATTCCAATATAATTTCAGTGTTTGATCGTCAATGTGAATGTCCAAGGAATACAATGAACCTCCAGTGGTGTATCGGAAACTAATACTGGTCTCACAGGGAATGCTCAAAGCAACGACTGTAAGAAGAGTCTCTACTCCCTCACTTAAGTTGGCATTGTGCCTTTTGTATTTAATTCCGATGCGATTTCTGTGTTTCGTCGTCAATTTGAAGCTCCAAGGATTACATTGAATCTGCAGTGGTGTATCGGAAACTAAAACTGGTCTCACAGGGAATGCTGAAAACACCGACCGTAAGAAGAGTCTCTATTCTTGTACTTAAGGCGCCATTGTGCCTTTTGTATTTAATTCCGATGTGATTTCTGTGATTCATCGTCAATGTGAAGCTCCAAGGAATACATTGAACCTGCAGTGGTGTCTCAGAAACGAATACTGGTCTCACAGGGAAGGATCAAAGCACAGACTCTAAGAAGTCTCACTCTTCTAGCACTTAAGGCGGCATTGTCCCTTTTGTATTTAATTCCGATGCGATTTTTGTGTTTCATCGTCAATGTGAAGGTCCAAGGAATACATTGAACCTGCAGTGGTGTATCGGAAACTAATACTGGTCTCACAGGGAATGCTCATAGCACCGACTGTAAGAAGAGTCTCTATTCTTGTACGAAAGCCGGCATTGTGCCTTTTGTATTTAATTCCGATGCTATTTCTGTGTTTCATCGTCAATGTGAAGGTCCAAGGAATACATTGAACCTGCAGTGGTGTATCGCAAGCTAATACAGGTCTCACCGGGAATGCTCAAAGGACCGACTGTAAGAAGAGTCTGTATTCTTGTACTTAAGGCGGCTTAGTGCCTTTTGAGTTTAATTCCGATACGATTTCAGTCTTTCATATTCAATGTGACGGTCCAAGGAATGCATTGAACGTGCAGTGGTGTATCGGAACTAATACTGGTCTCACAGGAAAAGATCAAAGCGCAGACTCTAAGAAGTCTCGCTCTTCTTGAAATTAAGGCGGCATTGTGCCTTTTGTATTTAATTCCGATGTAATTTCAGTGTTTCATCGTCAATGTGAATGTACAAGGAATACATTGAACCTGCAGTGGTGTATCGGAAACTAATACTGGTCTCACAGGAAAAGATCAAAGCGCAGACTCTAAGAAGTCTCGCTCTTCTTGAAATTAAGGCGGCATTGTGCGTTTTGTATTTAATTCCGATGTAATTTCAGTGTTTCATCGTCAATGTGAATGTACAAGGAATACATTGAACCTGCAGTGGTGTATCGGAAACTAATACTGGTCTGACAGGGAATGCTCAAAGCACCGACTGTTAGAAGAGTCTCTACTCTTGCACTTAAGGCGGCATTGTTCCTTTTGTATTAAATTCCGATGCGATTTCTGTGATTCATCGGCAATGTGAAGGTCCAAGGAATACATTGAACCTGCAGTGGTCTATCGGAAACTAATACTGGTTTAACAGGTAATGTTAAAAGCACCGACTGTAAGAAGAGTCTCTATTTTTGTACTTAAGGCGTCATTGTGCCTTTTGTTTTTAATTCCGATGCGATTTCTGTGTTTCATCGTCAATGTGAAGGTCCAAGAAATACATTGAAACTGCAGTGGTGTATCGAAAGCTAATACTGGTCTCACAGGGAATGCTCAGAGCACATACTGTAGGAAGAGTCTGTGTTCTTGTACTTAAGGCGGCATTGTGTTTTTTGTATTTAATTCCGATGCGATTTCTGTGTTTCATCGTCAATGTGAAGGTCCAATGAATACATTGAACCTGCAGTGGTGTATCGGAAACTAATACTGGTCTCACAGGAAAGGATCAAAGCACAGACTCTAAGAAGTCTCACGCTTCTTGCAATTAAGGCGGCATTGTGCCTTTTGTATTTAATTCCGATGCGATTTCTCTGTTTCATCGTCAATGTGAAGCTCCATGGAATACATTGAATCTGCAGTGGTGTATCGGAAACTAATACTGGTCTCACAGGGAATGCTCAAAGCACCGACTGTAAGAAGAGTCTCTATTCTTGTATTTTAGGCGGCATTGTGCCTTTTGTATTTACTTCCGACGCGATTTCTGTGATTCATCGTCAATGTGATGGTCCAAGGAATACATTGAACCTGCAGTGGTGTGTCGGAAACTAATACTGGTCTCACAGGGAATGCTAAAAGCACCGAATGTAAGAAGAGTCTCTATTCTTGCACCTACGTCAGCATTGTGCCTTTTGTATTTAATTCCGATGTAATATCAGTATTTCATCATCAGTGTGTATGTCCAAGGAATACATTGAACCAGCAGTTGTGTATCGGACACTAATACTGGTCTCTCAGGGAATGCTCAAATCACCGACTGTAAGAAGAGTCTCTATACTTGTACTTAAGGCGGCATTGTGACTTTTGTATTTAATTCCGATGCGATTTCTGTGTTTCATCATCAATGTGAAGGTCCAAGGAATACACTGAACCTGCAGTGGTGTATCGGAAACTAATACTGGCCTCACAGGGAATGCTCAAAGCACCGACTGTAAGAAGAGTCTCTATTCTTGTACTTAAGGCGGCATTGTGCCTTTTGTATTTAATTCCGATGCGATTTATGTGTTTCATCGTCAATTTGAATGTCCAAGGAATACATTGAACCTGCAGTGGTGTATCGGAAACTAATACTGGTCTCACAGGAGAGGATCAAAGCACAGACTCTAAGAAGTCTCACTCTTCTTGTAGTTAAGGCGTCATTGTGCCCTCTGTGTTTAATTCCGACGTAATTTCAGTGTTTCATAGGCAATGTATATGTCCAAGGAATTCATTGAACCTGCAGTGGTGTATCGGAAACTAATACTAGTCTCACAGGGAATACTCGAAGCACCGACTGTGAGAAGAGTCTCTATTCTTGTACTTAAGGCTTCATTGTGCCTTTGGTAATTAATTCCGATGTGATTTCTGTGTTTCATCGCCATTGTGAAGGTCCAAGGAATACATTGAACCTGGAGTGGTGTATTGGATCACTAATACTGGTCTCTCAGGCGATGCTCAAAGCACCGACTGTAAGAAGAGTCTTTATTCTTGTACTTAAGGCGTCATTGTGCCCTTTGTATTTAATTGCGATGTAATTTCAGTGTTTCATCGTCAAAGTGTATGTCTAAGAAATACATTGAACGTGCGGTGGTGTATCGGAAACTAATACTGGTCTCACAGGAAATGCTCAAAGCATCGACTGTCAGAAGAGTCTCTATTCTTGTACTTAAGGCGGCATTGTGGCTTTTGTATTTAATTCCGATGTCATTTCAGTGTTCCATCGTTAATGTGAATGTCCAAGAAATACATTGAACATCCAGTGGTGTATCGGAAACTAATACTGGTCTCACAGGGAATGTTCAAAGCACCGACTGTAAGAAGAGTCTCTATTCTTGTACTTAATGCTTCATTGTGCATTTTGAATTTAATTCCGATGCGATATCTATGTTTCATCGTCAATTTGATGGTCCAAGAAATACATTCAACCTGCAGTGGTGTATCGGAAACTAATACTGGTCCCACAGGGAATGCTCGAATCATCGACTGTAAGAAGAGTGTCTATTCTTGCACTTAAGTCGGCATTGTGTCTTCTGTATTTAATTCCAAAGATATTTCTGTGATTCATCGTCGATGTGAAAGTCCAACGAATACACTGAACCTGCAGTGGTGTATCGGAAACTAATACTGGTCTCACAGGGAATGCTCAAGGCACCGACTGTAAGAAGAGTTTCTATTCTTGTCCTTAAGGCGGCATTGTGCCTTTTGTATTTAATTCCGTTGCGATTTCTTTGTTTTATCGTCAATGTGATGGTCCAAGGATTACATTGGACCTGCAGTGGTGTATCGGAAACTAATACTGGTCTCACAGGAAAGGATCAAAGCACAGTCTCTAAGAAGTCTCACTCTTCTTGCACTTAAGGCGGCATTGTGCCTTTCATGTTTAATTACGATGTAATTTCAGTGTTCATTGTCAATGAGTATGTCCAAGGAATACATTGAACCTGCAGTGGTGTATCGGAAACTAATACAAGTCTCACATGGAATGCTCAAAGCACCGACTGTAAGAAGAGCCTCTATTCTTGTACTTAAGGCGGCATTATGCCTTTTGTATTTAATTCCGATGCGATTTCTGTGTTTCATCGACAATGTGAAGGTCCAAGAACTACATTGAACCAGCAGTGGTATATCGGAAACTAATACTGGGCTCACAGGGAATGCTCAAAGCACCGACTGTAAGAAGAGTCTCTATTCTTGAACTTAATAGCTGCATTGTGCCTTTTGTATTTATTTCCGATGCGATTTCTGTGTAGCATCGCCAATGTGAAGATCCAAGGAATACATTGAACCTGCAGTGGTGTATCGGAAACTAATACTACCCTCACAGAAAAGGATCAAAGCACAGACCCTAAGAAGTCTCACTCTTCTTGTACTTAATGCGTCATTGTGCCCTTTGTAATTAATTCCGATGTAATTTCTGTGTTTCATCGTCAATGTGTATGTCCAAGGAATACATTGAACCTGCAGTGGTGTATCGGTAACTAATACTGGTCTCACAGGGAATGCTCAAAGCACCGACTGTAAAATGAGTCTCTATTCTTGTACTGAAGGCGGCATTGTGCCTTTTGTATTTAATTCCGATGCGATTTCAGTGTTTCATCGACAATTAGAAGGTCCAAGGAATACATTGAACCTGCAGTGGTGTACCAGAAACTAATACTGGTCTCACAGGAAAGGATCAAAGCTCAGTCCCTAAGAAGTCTCACTCTTCTTGTACTTAAGGCGTCTTTGTGCCCTTTGTATTTAATTGCGATGTAATTTCAGTGTCTCATCGTCAATGTGTATGTCCAAGGATACATTGAACCTGCAGTGGTGTATCGGACACTAATACTGCTCTCACAGGGAATGCTCAAAGCACCGACTGTAAGATGAGTCTCAATTCTTGAACTTAAGGCGGCAGTGTGCATTTTGTATTTAATTCCGATGCCATTTCTGTGTTTTATCGTCAATGTGAAGGTCCGTGGGATACATTGAACCTGCAATGGATTATCGGAAACTAATACTGGTCTCACGGGGAATGCTCAAAGCACAGACTGTAAGAAGAGTCTGTATTCTTGTACTTAAGGCAGCATTGTGCCTTTTGTATTTAATTCCGATGCGATTTCAGTGTTTCATCGTCAATATGAAGGTCCAAGGAATACATTGAAGCTGCAGTTGTGTATTGGAAACTAACACTGGTCTCACAGGAAAGGATCAATCACAGACTCAAAAAAATCTCACTCTTCTTGCACTTAAGGCGTCATTGTGCCCTTTGTATTTAATTCCGATGTAATTTCAGTGTCTCATCATCAATGTGTATGTCAAAGGATTACTTTGAACCTGCAGTGGTGTATCGGAAACTAATACTGATCTCACAGGGAATGCTCAAAACACCGACTGTAAGAAGAGTCTCTATTCTTATACGTTAGGCGGCATTGTGCCTTTTGTATTTAATTCCGATGCGATTTCTGTGTTTCATCGTCAATGTGAAGGTCCAAGGAATACATTGAACCTGCAGTGGTGTATCAGAAACTAATACTGGTATCACAGGGAATGCTCAAACACCGACTGTAAGAAGAGTCTCTATTCTTATACGTTAGGCGGCATTGTGCCTTTTGAATTTAATTCCGATGCGATTTCTGTGTTTCATCGTCAATGTGAAGGTCCAAGGAATACATTGAACCTGCAGTGGTGTATCGGAAACTAATACTGGTCTCACAGGGAATGCTCAAAGCACCGACTGTAAGAAGAGTCTCTATTCTTGTCCTTAAGGCCGCATTGTGCCCATTCTATTTAATTCCGATGCCATTTCTGTGTTTCATCGTCGATGTGTATGTCCAAGGAATACATTGAACCTGAAATGGTGTACCGGATACTAATACTGCTCTCACAAGGAATGCTCAAAGCACCGACTGTAAGAAGAGTCTCTATTCTTGTACTTAAGGCAGCATTCTGCCTTTTGTATTTAATTCCGATGCGATTTCTGTGTTTCATCGTCAATGGGAAGGTCCAAGGAATACATTGAACCTGCAGTGGTGTATCGGAAACTAATACTGGTCGCACTGGGAATGCTGAAAGCACCGACTGTAAGAAGAGTCTCTATTCTTGTACTTAAGGCGTCATTGTGCCCTTTGTATTTAATTCCGATGTAATTTCAGTGTTTCATCGTCTATGCTATATTCCAAGGAATTCATTGAACCAGCAGTGGTGTATCGGAAACTAATACTGGTCTCACAGGGAATGCTCGAATCTCCGACACTAAGAAGAGTCTCTATTCTTGTACTTAAGTCGGCATTGTTCCTTTTGTATTTAATTCCGAAGTAATTTCAGTGTTTCATCGTCAATGTGTATGTCCAAGGAATACATTGAATCTGCAGTGGTGTATCGGATACTAATACTGGTCTCACAGGGAATGCTCAAAGCACAGACTGTAAGAAGAATCTCTATTCTTGTACTTAAGGCGGCATTGTGCCTTTTGTATCTAATTCCAATGCGATTTCTGTGTTTCATCGTCAATGTGAAGGTCCAAGGAATACATTGAACCTGCAGTGGTGTATCGGAAACTAATACTGGTCTCACAGGGAATGCTCAAATCCACGACTGTAAGTAGAGTCTGTATTCTTGTACTTAAGGCGGCATCGTGCTTTTTGTATTTAATTCCGATGCGATTTCTGTGTTTCATCGTCAATGTGAAGATCCAAGGAATACATTGAACCTGCAGTGGTGTATCGGAAACTAATACTGGTGTCACAGGGAATGCCCAAAGCACCGACTGTATGAAGAGTCTCTATTCTTGTACTTAAGGCGGCATTGTGCCTTTTAAATTTTATTCCGATGCGATTTCTGTGTATAATCGTCAATTTGAAGGTCCAAGGAATACATTGAACCTGCAGTGGTGTATCGGAAACTAATACTGGTCTCACAGGGAATGCTCAAAGCACCGACTGTAAGAAGAGTCTCTATTCTTGTACTTAAGGCGGCATTGTGCCGTTTGTATTTAATTCCGATGCGATTTCTGTCTTTCATCGTCAATGTGAAGGTCCAAGGAATACATTGAACCTGCAGTAGTGTATCGGAAACTAGTACTGGTCTCACAGGGAATGCACAAAGCACCGACTGTAAGAAGAGTGTCTATTCTTGTACTTAAGGCGGCATTGTGCCCTTTGTATTTAATTCCGATGCCATTTCTGTGTTTCATCGTCGATGTGAAAGTCCAACGAATACACTGAACCTTCAGTGGTGTATCGGAAACTAATACTGGTCTCACAGGGAATGCTCAAAGCACCGACTGTAAGAAGAGTGTCTATTCTTGTACTTAAGGCGGCATTGTGCCTTTTGTATTTAATTTAGATGCCATTTCTGTGTTTCATCGTCGATGTGAAAGTCCAAGGTATACACTGAACCTGCAGTGGTGTATCGGAAACTAATACTGGTCTCACAGGGAATGCTCAAAGCACCGACTGTAAGAAGAGTGTCTATTCTTGTACTTAAAGCGGCATTGTGCCTTTTGTATTAATTCCGATGTTATTTCTGTGTATAATCGTCAATGTGAAGGTCCAAGGTATACATTGAACCTTCAGCGGTGAATCGGAAACTAATACTGGTCTCACAGGGAATGCTCAAAGCACCGACTGTAAGAAGAGTGTCTGTTCTTGTACTTAAGGCGGCATTGTGCCTTTTGTATTTAATTCCGATGCGATTTCTGCGTTTCATCGTCAATGTGAAGGTCCAAGGAATACATTGAACCTGCAGTGGCGTATCGGAAACTAATACGGGTCGCACAGGAAAGGATCGAAGCACAGACTCTAAGAAGTCTCACCCTGCTTGCACTTAAGACGTCATTGTGCCCTTTGTATTTAATTCCGATGTAATTTCAGTGTTTCATCGTCAATGCTTATTTCCAAGGAATACATTGAACCAGCAGTGGTGTATCGGAAACTAATACTGGTCTCAGAGGGAATGCTCAAAACACCGACAGTAAGAAGAGTCTCTATTCTCGTACTTAAGGCGACATTGTTCCTTTTTGTATTTAATTCCGATGTAATTTCAGTGTTTCATCGCCAATGTGTATGTCCAAGGAATACATTGAACCTGCAGTGGTGTATCGGAATCTAATACTGGTCTCACAGTTAATGCTCAAAGCACAGACTGTAAGAAGAGTCTGTATTCTTGTACTTAAGGCAGCATTGTGCCTTTTGTATTTAATTCCGATGCGATTTCAGTGTTTCATCGTCAATATGAAGGTCCAAGGAATACATTGAAGCTGCAATGGTGTATTGGAAACTAAAACTGGTCTCACAGGAAAGGATCAATCACAGACTCTAAGAAGTCTCACGCTTCTTGCAATTAAGGCGTCATTGTGCCCTTTGTATTTAATTCCGATGTAATTTCAGTGTTTCATCGTCAATGCTTATTTCCAAGGAATACATTGAACCAGCAGTGGTGTATCGGAAACTATACTGGTCTCAGAGGGAATGCTCAAAACACCGACAGTAAGAAGAGTCTCTATTCTCGTACTTAAGGCGACATTGTTCCTTTTTGTATTTAATTCCGATGTAATTTCAGTGTTTCATCGCCAATGTGTATGTCCAAGGACTACATTGAACCTGCAGTGGCGTAGCGGAAACTAATACGGGTCGCACAGGAATGGATCGAAACACAGAATCTAAGAAGTCTCACTCTGCTTGTACTTAAGGCGTCATTGTGCCCTTTGTATTTAATTCCGATGTAATTTCAGTGTTTCATCGTCTATGCTAAATTCCAAGGAATACATTGAACCAGCAGTGGTGTATCGGAAACTAATACTGGTCTCACAGGGAATGCTCGAATCACCGACACTAAGAAGAGTCTCTATTCTTGCACTTAAGTCGGCATTGTTCCTTTAATATTTAATTCCGAAATTATTTCAGTGTTGCATCGTCAATGTGTATGTCCAAGGAATACATTGAATCTGCAGTGGTGTATCGGAAACTAATACTGGTCTCACAGGGAATGCTCAAAGCACCGACTGTACGAAGAGTCTCTATTCTTGTACTTAAGGCGGCATTGTGCCGTTTGTATTTAATTCCGATGCGATTTCTGTCTTTCATCGTCAATGTGAAGGTCCAAGGAATACATTGAACCTGCAGTAGTGTATCGGAAACTAGTACTGGTCTCACAGGGAATGCTCAAAGCACCGACTGTAAGAAGAGTGTCTATTCTTGTACTTAAGGCGGCATTGTGCCCTTTGTATTTAATTCCGATGCCATTTCTGTGTTTCATCGTCGATGTGACAGTCCAACGAATACACTGAACCTTCAGTGGTGTATCGGAAACTAATACTGGTCTCACAGGGAATGCTCAAAGCACCGACTGTAAGAAGAGTGTCTATTCTTGTACTTAAGGCGGCATTGTGCCCTTTGTATTTAATTCCGATGCCATTTCTGTGTTTCATCGTCGATGTGAAAGTCCAAGGAATACACTGAACCTGCAGTGGTGTATCGGAAACTAATACTGGTCTCACAGGGAATGCTCAAAGCACCGACTGTAAGAAGAGTCTCTATTCTTGTCCTTAAGGCGGCATTGTGCCCATTGTATTTAATTCCGATGCATTTCTGTGTTTCATCGTCGATGTGTATGTCCAAGGAATACATTAAACCTGAAATGGTGTACCGGATACTAATACTGGTCTCACAAGGAATGCACAAAGCACCGACTGTACGAAGAGTCTGTATTCTTGTACTTAAGGCGGCATTGTGCCCATTGTATTTAATTCCGATGCGATTTCTGTGTTTCATCGTCAATGTGAAGGTCCAAGGAATACATTGAACCTGCAGTGGCGTAGCGGAAACTAATACGGGTTGCACAGGAAAGGATCGAAACACAGAATCTAAGAAGTCTCACTCTGCTTGTACTTAAGGCGTCATTGTGCCCTTTGTATTTAATTCCGATGTAATTTCAGTGTTTCATCGTCTATGCTATATTCCAAGGAATACATTGAACCAGCAGTGGTGTATCGGAAACTAATACTGGTCTCACAGGGAATGCTCGAATCACCGACACTAAGAAGAGTCTCTATTCTTGTACTTAAGTCGGCATTGTTCCTTTGGTATTTAATTCCGAAGTAATTTCAGTGTTTCATCGTCAATGTGTATGTCCAAGGAATACATTGAATCTGCAGTGGTGTATCGGATACTAATACTGGTCTCACAGGGAACGCTCAAAGCACAGACAGTAAGAAGAGTCTCTATTCTTGTACATAAGGCGGCATTGTGCCGTTTGTATTTAATTCCAATGCGATTTCTATGTTTCATCGTCAATGTGAAGGTCCAAGGAATACATTGAACCTGCAGTGGTGTATCGAAAACTAATACTGGTCTCACAGGGATTGCTCAAATCACCGACTGTAAGTAGAGTCTGTATTCTTGTACTTAAGGCGGCATCGTGCTTTTTGTATTTAATTCCGATGCGATTTCTGTGTTTCATCGTCAATGTGAAGGTCCAAGGAATACATTGAACCTGCAGTGGTGTATCGGAAACTAATACTGGTGTCACAGGGAATGCTCAAAGCACCGACTGTATTAAGAGTCTCTATTCTTGTACTTAAGGCGGCAATGTGCCTTTTGTATTTTATTCCGATGCGATTTCTGTGTATAATCGTCAATGTGAAGGTCCAAGGAATACTTTGAACCTGCAGTGGTGTATCGGAAACTAATACTGGTCTCACAGGGAATGCTCAAAGCACCGACTGTAAGAAGAGTCTCTATTCTTGTACTTAAGGCGGCATTGTGCCGTTTGTATTTAATTCCGATGCGATTTCTGTCTTTCATCGTCAATGTGAAGGTCCAAGGAATACATTGAACCTGCAGTAGTGTATCGGAAACTAGTACTGGTCTCACAGGGAATGCTCAAAGCACCGACTGTAAGAAGAGTGTCTATTCTTGTACTTAAGGCGGCATTGTGCCCTTTGTATTTAATTCCGATGCCATTTCTGTGTTTCATCGTCGATGTGAAAGTCCAACGAATACACTGAACCTTCAGTGGTGTATCGGAAACTAATACTGGTCTCACAGGGAATGCTCAAAGCACCGACTGTAAGAAGAGTGTCTATTCTTGTACTTAAGGCGGCATTGTGCCCTTTGTATTTAATTCCGATGCCATTTCTGTGTTTCATCGTCGATGTGAAAGTCCAAGGAATACACTGAACCTGCAGTGGTGTATCGGAAACTAATACTGGTCTCACAGGGAATGCTCAAAGCACCGACTGTAAGAAGAGTGTCTATTCTTGTACTTAAGGCGGCATTGTGCCCATTGTATTTAATTCCGATGCGATTTCTGTGTATAATCGTCAATGTGAAGGTCCAAGGTATACATTGAACCTTCAGCGGTGAATCGGAAACTAATACTGGTCTCACAGGGAATGCTCAAAGCACCGACTGTAAGATGAGTGTCTGTTCTTGTACTTAAGGCGGCATTGTCCCTTTTGTATTTAATTCCGATGCGATTTCTGTGTTTCATCGTCAATGTGAAGGTCCAAGGAATACATTGAACCTGCAGTGGCGTATCGGAAACTAATACGGGTCCCACAGGAAAGGATCGAAGCACAGACTCTAAGAAGTCTCACCCTGCTTGTACTTAAGACGTCATTGTGCCCTTTGTATTTAATTCCGATATAATTTCAGTGTTTCATCGTCTATGCTATATTCCAAGGAATACATTGAACCAGCAGTGGTGTATCGGAAACTAATACTGGTCTCACAGGGAATGCTCGAATCACCGACACTAAGAAGAGTCTCTATTCTTGTACTTAAGTCTGCATTGTTCCTTTGGTATTTAATTCCGAAGTAATTTCAGTGTTTCATCGTCAATGTGTATGTCCAAGGAATACATTGAATCTGCAGTGGTGTATCGGATACTAATACTGGTCTCACAGGGAATGCTCAAAGCACAGACTGTAAGAAGAGTCTCTATTCTTGTACTTAAGGCGGCATTGTGCCTTTTGTATTTAATTCCAATGCGATTTCTGTGTTTCATCGTCAATGTGAAGGTCCAAGGAATACATTGAACCTGCAGTGGTGTATCGGAAACTAATACTGGTCTCACAGGGATTGCTCAAATCACCGACTGTAAGTAGAGTCTGTATTCTTGTACTTAAGGCGGCATCGTGCTTTTTGTATTTAATTCCGATGCGATTTCTGTGTTTCATCGTCAATGTGAAGGTCCAAGGAATACATTGAACCTGCAGTGGTGTATCGGAAACTAATACTGGTGTCACAGGGAATGCTCAAAGCACCGACTGTATGAAGAGTCTCTATTCTTGTACTTATGGCGGCATTGTGCCTTTTGTATTTTATTCCGATGCGATTTCTGTGTATAATCGTCAATGTGAAGGTCCAAGGAATACATTGAACCTGCAGTGGTGTATCGGAAACTAATACTGGTCTCACAGGGAATGCTCAAAGCACCGACTGTAAGAAGAGTCTCTATTCTTGTACTTAAGGCGGCATTGTGCCCTTTGTATTTAATTCCGATGCCATTTCTGTGTTTCATCGTCGATGTGACAGTCCAACGAATACACTGAACCTTCAGTGGTGTATCGGAAACTAATACTGGTCTCACAGGGAATGCTCAAAGCACCGACTGTAAGAAGAGTGTCTATTCTTGTACTTAAGGCGGCATTGTGCCCTTTGTATTTAATTCCGATGCCATTTCTGTGTTTCATCGTCGATGTGAAAGTCCAAGGAATACACTGAACCTGCAGTGGTGTATCGGAAACTAATACTGGTCTCACAGGGAATGCTCAACGCACCGACTGTAAGAAGAGTCTCTATTCTTGTCCTTAAGGCGGCATTGTGCCCATTGTATTTAATTCCGATGCCATTTCTGTGTTTCATCGTCGATGTGTATGTCCAAGGAATACATTGAACCTGAAATGGTGTACCGGATACTAATACTGGTCTCACAGGGAATGCTCAAAGCACCGACTGTAAGTAGAGTCTGTATTCTTGTACTTAAGGCGGCATTGTGCCCATTGTATTTAATTCCGATGCGATTTCTGTGTTTCATCGTCAATGTGAAGGTCCAAGGAATACATTGAACCTGCAGTGGCGTAGCGGAAACTAATACGGGTCGCACAGGAAAGGATCGAAACACAGAATCTAAGAAGTCTCACTCTGCTTGTACTTAAGGCGTCATTGTGCCCTTTGTATTTAATTCCGATGTAATTTCAGTGTTTCATCGTCTATGCTATATTCCAAGGAATACATTGAACCATCAGTGGTGTATCGGAAACTAATACTGGTCTCACAGGGAATGCTCGAATCACCGACACTAAGAAGAGTCTCTATTCTTGTACTTAAGTCGGCATTGTTCCTTTGGTATTTAATTCCGAAGTAATTTCAGTGTTTCATCGTCAATGTGTATGTCCAAGGAATACATTGAATCTGCAGTGGTGTATCGGATACTAATACTGGTCTCACAGGGAATGCTCAAAGCACAGACTGTAAGAAGAGTCTCTATTCTTGTACTTAAGGCGGCATTGTGCCTTTTGTATTTAATTCCAATGCGATTTCTGTGTTTCATCGTCAATGTGAAGGTCCAAGGAATACATTGAACCTGCAGTGGTGTATCGGAAACTAATACTGGTCTCACAGGGATTGCTCAAATCACCGACTGTAAGTAGAGTCTGTATTCTTGTACTTAAGGCGGCATCGTGCTTTTTGTATTTAATTCCGATGCGATTTCTGTGTTTCATCGTCAATGTGAAGGTCCAAGGAATACATTGAACCTGCAGTGGTGTATCGGAAACTAATACTGGTGTCACAGGGAATGCTCAAAGCACCGACTGTATGAAGAGTCTCTATTCTTGTACTTAAGGCGGCATTGTGCCTTTTGTATTTTATTCCGATGCGATTTCTGTGTATAATCGTCAATGTGAAGGTCCAAGGAATACATTGAACCTGCAGTGGTGTATCGGAAACTAATACTGGTCTCACAGGGAATGCTCAAAGCACCGACTGTAAGAAGAGTCTCTATTCTTGTACTTAAGGCGGCATTGTGCCGTTTGTATTTAATTCCGATGCGATTTCTGTCTTTCATCGTCAATGTGAAGGTCCAAGGAATACATTGAACCTGCAGTAGTGTATCGGAAACTAGTACTGGTCTCACAGGGAATGCTCAAAGCACCGACTGTAAGAAGAGTGTCTATTCTTGTACTTAATTCGGCATTGTGCCTTTGTATTTAATTCCGATGCCATTTCTGTGTTTCATCGTCGATGTGAAAGTCCAACGAATACACTGAACCTTCAGTGGTGTATCGGAAACTAATACTGGTCTCACAGGGAATGCTCAAAGCACCGACTGTAAGAAGAGTGTCTATTCTTGTACTTCAGGCGGCATTGTGCCCTTTGTATTTAATTCCGATGCCATTTCTGTGTTTCATCGTCGATGTGAAAGTCCAAGGACTACACTGAACCTGCAGTGGTGTATCGGAAACTAATACTGGTCTCACAGGGAATGCTCAAAGCACCGACTGTAAGAAGAGTGTCTATTCTTGTACTTAAGGCGGCATTGTGCCTTTTGTATTTAATTCCGATGCGATTTCTGTGTATAATCGTCAATGTGAAGGTCCAAGGTATACATTGAACCTTCAGCGGTGAATCGGAAACTAATACTGGTCTCACAGGGAATGCTCAAAGCACCGACATTAAGAAGAGTCTCTGTTCTTGTACTTAAGGCGGCATTGTTCCTTTTGTAATTAATTCCGATGTAATTTCAGTGTTTCATTGTCAATGTGTATGTCCAAGGAATACACTGGAGCTGCAGTGGTGTATCGGAAACTAATACTGGTCTCACAGGGAATGCTCAAAGCACCGACTGTAAGAATAGTGTCTATTCTTATACTGAAGGCGGCATTGTGCCCTTTGTATTTAATTCCGATGCCATTTTGAGTTTCATCGTCGATGTGAAAGTCCAAGGAATACACTGAACCTGCAGTGGTGTATCGGAAACTGATACTGGTCTCACAGGGAATGCTCAAAGCACCGACTGTAAGAAGAGTGTCTATTCTTGTAATTAAGGCGGCATTGTGCCTTTTGTATTTAATTCCGATGCGATTTCTGTGTATAATCGTCAATGTGTATGTCCAAGGAATACAATGAATCTGCAGTGGTGTATCGGACACTAATACTGGTCTCACAGGGAATGCTCTAAGCACAGACTGTAAGAAGAGTCTCTATTCTTGTACTTAAGGCGACATTGTTCCTTTTGTATTTAATTCCAATGCGATTTCTGTGTTTCATCGTCAATGTGAAGGTTCAAGGAATACATTGAACCTGCAGTGGTGTATCGGAAACTAGTACTGGTCTCACAGGGAATGCTCAAAGCACCGACTGTAAGAAGAGTGTCTATTCTTGTACTTAAGGCGGCATTGTGCCTTTTGTATTTAATTCCGATGCCATTTCGGTGTTTCATCGTCGATGTGAAAGTCCAACGAATACACTGAACCTGCAGTGGTGTATCGGAAATTAATACTGGTCTCACAGGGAATGCACAAAGCACCGACTGTAAGAAGAGTGTCTATTCTTGTACTTAAGGCGGCATTGTGCCCTTTGTATTTAATTCCGATGCCATTTCTGTGTTTCATCGTCGATGTGAAAGTCCAAGGAATACACTGAACCTGCAGTAGTGTATCGGAGACTGATACTGGTCTCACAGGGAATGCTCAAATCACCGACTGTAAGAAGAGTGTCTATTCTTGTACTTAAGGCGGCATTGTGCCTTTTGTATTTGATTCCGATGCGATTTCTGTGTATAAACGTCAATGTGAAGGTCCAAGGTCTACATTGAATCTTCAGTGGTGAATTGGAAACTAATACTGGTCTCACAGGGAATGCTCAAAGCACCGACTGTAAGAAGAGTCTCTATTCTTGTACTTAAGGCGGCATTGTGCCTTTTGTATTTAATTCCGATGCGATTTCTGTGTTTCATCGTCAGTGTGAAGGTCCAAGGAATACATTGGACCTGCAGTGGTGTATCGGAAACTAATACTGATATCAGAATGAATGCTCAAAACACCGACAGTAAGAAGAGTCTCTATTCTTGTACTTAAGGCGACATTGTTCCTTTTGTATTTAATTCCGATGTAATTTCAGTGTTTCATCGTCAATGTGTATGTCGAAGGAATACATTGAACCTGCAGTGGTGTATCGGATACTAATACTTGTCTCACAGGGAATGCTCAAAACACCGACTGTAAGAAGAGTCTCTACTCTTGTACTTACGGCGGAATTTTCCCTTTTTGTATTTAATTCCGATGCGATTTCTGTGTTTCATCGTCTATGTGAAGGTCCAAGGAATACATTGAACCTGCAGTGGTGTATCGGAAACTAATACTGGTCTCACAGGGAATGCTCAAAACACCGACTGTAAGTAGAGTCTGTATTCTTGTACTTAAGGCGGCATCGTGCTTTTTGTATTTTATTCCGATGCGATTTCTGTGTTTCATCGTCAATGTGAAGGTCCAAGGAATACATTGAACCTGCAGTGGTATATCGGAAACTAATACTGGTCTCACAGGGAATGCTCAAAGCACCGACTGTATGAAGAGTCTCTATTCTGGTACTAAAGGCGACATTGTGCCTTTTCTATTTAATTTCGATGCGATTTCTGTGAATAATCGTCAATGTGAAGGTCCAAGGAATACATTGAACCTGCGGTGGTGTATCGGAAACTAATACTGGTCTCACAGGGAATGCTCAAGGCACCGACTGTAAGAAGAGCCTCTAATCTTGTACTTAAGGCGGCATTGGGCCGTTTGTATTTAATTCCGATG
This sequence comes from Schistocerca americana, assembly GCF_021461395.2. Lineage (NCBI taxonomy): Eukaryota > Metazoa > Arthropoda > Insecta > Orthoptera > Acrididae > Schistocerca > Schistocerca americana. The sequence continues at coordinate 726,836,190 of NC_060123.1, read as the reverse complement.
CGATTTCAGTCTTTCATCGTCAATGTGAAGGTCCAAGGAATACATTGAACCTGCAGTGGTGTATCGGAAACTAATACTGGTCTCACAGGGAATGCTCAAAGCACCGACTGTAAGAAGAGTGGCAATTCTTTTACTTAAGGCGGCATTGTGCCCTTTGTATTTAATTCCGATGCCATTTCTGTGTTTCATCGTCGATGTGAAAGTCCAAGGAATACACTGAACCTGCAGTGGTGTATCGGAAACTAATACTGGTCTCACAGGGAATGGTCAAAGCACCGACTGTAAGAAGAGTCTCTATTCTCGTACTTAAGGCGGCATTGGGCCGTTTGTATTTAATTCCGATGCGATTTCTGTCTTTCATCGTCAATGTGAATGTCCAAGGAATACATTGAACCTGCAGTGGTGTATCGGAAACTAATACTGGTCTCACAGGGAATGCTCAAAGCACCGACTGTATGAAGAGTGTCTACTCTTGTACTTAAGGCGGCATTGGGCACTTTGTATTTAATTCCGATGCCATTTCTGTGTTTCATTGTCGATGTGAAAGTCCAAGGAATACACTGAACCTGCAGTGGTGTATCGGAAACTAATACTGGTCTCACAGGGAAACCTCAAAGCACCGACTGTAAGAAGAGTCTCTATTCTTGTACTTAAGGCGGCATTGTGCCTATTGTATTTAATTCCGATGCGATTTCTGTGTATAATCGCCAATGTGAAGGTCGAAGGTATACATTGAACCTGCAGTGGTGAATCGGAAACTAATACTGGTCTCACAGGGAATGCTCAAAGCACCGACTGTAAGAAGAGTCTCTATTCTTGTACTTAAGGCGGCATTGTGCCTATTGTATTTAATTCCGATGCGATTTCTGTGTATAATCGCCAATGTGAAGGTCCAAGGTATACATTGAACCTGCAGTGTTGAATCGGAAACTAATACTGGTCTCACAGGGAATGCTCAAAGCACCGACTGTAAGAAGAGTCTCTATTTTTGTACTTAAGGCGGCATTGTGCCTTTTATATTTAATTCCGGTGCGATTTCTGTCTTTCATCTTCAATGTGAAGGTCCAAGGAATGCATTGAACCTGCAGTGGTGTATCGGAAACTAATACTGGTCTCACAGGGAATGGTCAAAGGACCGACTGTAAGAAGAGTCTCTATTCTCGTACTTAAGGCGGCATTGGGCCGTTTGTATTTAATTCCGATGCGATTTCTGTCTTTCATCGTCAATGTGAATGTCCAAGGAATACATTGAACCTGCAGTGGTGTATCGGAAACTAATACTGGTCTCACAGGGAATGCTCAAAGCACCGACTGTAAGAAGAGTGTCTATTCTTATACTTAAGGCGGCATTGGGCCCTTTGTATTTAATTCCGATGCCATTTCTGTGTTTCATTGTCGATGTGAAAGTCCAAGGAATACACTGAACCTGCAGTGGTGTATCGGAAACTAATACTGGTCTCACAGGGAATGCTCAAAGCACCGGCTGTAAGAAGAGTCTCTATTCTTGTACTTAAGGCGGCATTGTGCCTATTGTATTTAATTCCGATGCGATTTCTGTGTATAATCGCCAATGTGAAGGTCCAAGGTATACATTGAACCTGCAGTGGTGAATCGGAAACTAATACTGGTCTCACAGGGAATGCTCAAAGCACCGACTGTAAGAAGAGCCTCTATTCTTGTACTTAAGGCGGCATTGTGCCTTTTGTATTTAATTCCGATGCGATTTCTGTGTTTCATCCTCAGTGTGAAGGTCCAAGGAATACATTGGACCTGCAGTGGTGTATCGGAAACTAATACTTGTCTCAGAGGGAATGCTCAAAACACCGACAGTAAGAAGAGTCTCTATTCTTGTACTTAAGGCGACATTGTTCCTTTTGTATTTAATTCCGATGTAATTTCAGTGTTTCACCGTCAATGTGTATGTCCAAGGATCACATTGAACCTGCAGTGGTTTATCGGATACTAATACTGGTCTCACAGGGAATGCTCAAAGCACCGACTGTAAGAAGAGTCTCTATTCTTGTACTTACGGCGGAATTGTCCCTTTTTGTATTTAATTCCGATGCGATTTCTGTGTCTCATCATCAATGTGAAGGTCCAAGGAATACATTGAACCTGCAGTGGTGTATCGGAAGCTAATACTGGACTCACAGGGAATGCTCATAGCACCGACTGTTAGTAGAATCTGTATTCTTGTACTTAAGGCGGCATTGTGCCTTTTGTATTTAATTCCGATGCGATTTCTGTGTTTCATCGACAATGTGAAGGTCCAAGGAATACATTGAACCTGCAGTGGTGTATCGGAAACTAATACTGGTCTCACAGGGAATGCTCAAAGCACCGACTGTAAGAAGAGTGTCTATTCTTGTACTTAAGGCGGCATTGTGCCCTTTGTATTTAATTCCGATGCCATTTCTCTGTTTCATCGTCGATGTGTATGTCCAAGGAATAAATTGAACCTGAAGTGATGTACCAGATACTAATACTGGTCTCACAAGGAATGCATAAAGCACTGACTGTAAGAAGAGTCTCTATTCTTGTACTTAAGGCGGCATTGTGCCTTTTGTATTTAATTCCGATGCGATTTCTGTGTTACATCGTCAATGTGAAGGTCCAAGGAATACATTGAACCTGCAGTGGTGAATCGGAAACTAATACTGGTCTCACAGGGAATGCTCAAAGCACCGACTGTAAGAAGAGACTCTATTTTTGTACTTAAGGCGGCATTGTGCCCTTTGTATTTAATTCCGATGCCATTTCTGTGTTTCATCGTCGATGTGTATGTCCAAGGAATACATTGAACCTGAAGTGATGTACCGGATACTAATACTGGTCTCACAAGGAATGCATAAAGCACCGACTGTAAGAAGAGTCTCTATTCTTGTACTTAAGGCGGCATTGTGCCTTTTGTATTTAATTCCGATGCGATTTCTGTGTTACATCGTCAATGTGAAGGTCCAAGGAATACATTGAACCTGCAGTGGTGTATCGGAAACTAATACTGGTCTCACAGGGAAAGCTCAAAGCACCGACTGTAAGAAGAGTCTCTATTCTTGTACATAAGGCGGCATTGTGCCTTTTGTATTTAATTCCGATGCGATTTCTGTGTTTCATCGTCAATGTGAAAGTCCAAGGAATACATTGGACCTGCAGTGGTGTATCGGAAACTAATACTGGTCTCAGAGGGAATGCTCAAAAGCACCGACAGTAAGAACAGTCTCTATTCTTGTACTTAAGGCGACATTGTTCCATTTGTATTTAATTCCGATGTAATTTCAGTGTTTCACCGTCAATGTGTATGTCCGAGGAATACATTGAACCTGCAGTGGTGAATCGGAAACTAATACTGGTCTCACAGGGAATGGTCAAAGCACCGACTGTAAGAAGAGTCTCTATTCTTGCACTTAAGGCGGCATTGGGCCGTTTGTATTTAATTCCGATGCGATTTCTGTCTTTCATCGTCAATGTGAATGTCCAAGGAATACATTGAACCTGCAGTGGTGTATCGGAAACTAATACTGGTCTCACAGGGAATGCTCAAAGCACCGACTGTATGAAGAGTGTCTATTCTTGTACTTAAGGCGGCATTGGGCACTTTGTATTTAATTCCGATGCCATTTCTGTGTTTCATTGTCGATGTGAAAGTCCAAGGAATACACTGAAGCTGCAGTGGTGTATCGGAAACTAATACTGGTCTCACAGGGAAAGCTCAAAGCACCGACTGTAAGAAGAGTCTCTATTCTTGTACATAAGGCGGCATTGTGCCTATTGTATTTTATTCCGATGCGATTTCTGTGTATAATCGCCAATTTGAAGGTCCAAGGTATACATTGAACCTGCAGTGGTGAATCGGAAACTAATACTGGTCTCACAGGGAATGCTCAAAGCACCGACTGTAAGAAGAGTCTCTATTTTTGTACTTAAGGCGGCATTGTGCCTTTTGTATTTAATTCCGATGCGATTTCTGTGTTTCATCGTCAATGTGAAAGTCCAAGGAATACATTGGACCTGCAGTGGTGTATCGGAAACTAATACTGGTCTCAGAGGGAATGCTCAATAGCACCGACAGTAAGAACAGTCTCTATTCTTGTACTTAAGGCGACATTGTTCCATTTGTATTTAATTCCGATGTAATTTCAGTGTTTCACCGTCAATGTGTATGTCCGAGGAATACATTGAACCTGCAGTGGTATATCGGATACTAATACTGGTCTCACAGGGAATGTTCAAAACACCGACTGTAAGAAGAGTCTCTATTCTTGTACTTAAGGCGGAATTGTGTCTCTTTGTATTTAATTCCGATGCGATTTCTGTGTTTCATCGTCAATGTGAAGGTCCAAGGAATGCAATGAACCTGCAGTGGTGTATCGGATACTGATACTGGTCTCACAGGGAATGCTCAGAGCACAGACTGTAAGAAGATTCCCTATTCTTGTACTTAAGGCGGCAGTGTTCCTTTTGCATTTAATTCCAATGCGATTTCTGTGTTTCATAGTCAATGTGAATGTCCAAGGAATACATTGAACCTGCAGTGGTGTATCGGAAACTATTACTGGTCTCACAGGGAATGCTCAAAGCACCGACTGTAAGTAGAGTCTGTATTCTTGGACTTAAGGCGGCATCGTGCTTTTTGTATTTAATTCCGATACGATTTCTGTGTTTCATCGTCAATGTGAAGGTCCAAGGAATACATTGAACCTGCAGTCGTGTATCGGAAACTAATACTGGTCTCACAGGGAATGCTCAAAGCACCGACTGTATGAAGAGACTCTATTCTTGTACTTAAGGCGGCATTGTGCCTTTTGTATTTAATTCCAATGCGATTTCTGTATATAATCGTCAGTGAGAAGGTCCAAGGAATACATTGAGACTGCAGTGGTGTATCGGAAACTAATACTTGTCTCACAGGGAATGCTCAAATCACCGACTGTAAGAAAAGTCTCTATTCTTGTACTTAAGGCGGCATTGTGCCTTTTGTATTTAATTCAGATTCGATTTCTGTGTTTCATCGTCAATGTGAAGGTCCAAGGAATACATTGGACTTGCAGTGGTGTATCGGAAACTAATACTGGTCTCAGGGGGAATGCTCAAAACACCGACAGTAAGAAGAGTCTCTATTCTTGTACTTAAGGCGACGCTGTTCCTTTTGTATTTAATTCCGATGTAATTTCAGTGTTTCATCGTCAATGTGTATGTCCAAGGAATACATTGAACCTGCAGTGGTGTATCGGATACTAATACTGGTCTCACAGGGAATGCTCAAAGCACCGACTGTGAGAAGAGTCTCTATTCTTGTACTTAAGGCGGAATTGTGCCTTTTGGTATTTAATTCCGATGCGATTTCTGTGTTTCATCGTCAATGTGAAGGTCCAAGGAATACATTGAACCTGCAGTGGTGTATCAGAAACTAATGCTGGTCTCACAGGGAATGCTAAACGCACCGACTGTAAGTAGAGACTGTATTCTTGTACTTAAGGCGGCATTGTGCCTTTTGTATTTAATTCCGATGTAATTTCAGTGTTTCATCGTCAATGTGTATGTCCAAGGAATACATTGAACCTGCAGTGGTGTATCGGATACTAATACTGGTCTCACAGGGAATGCTCAAATCACCGACTGTAAGAAGAGTGTCTATTCTTGTACTTAAGGCGGCATTGTGCCCTTTGTAATTAATTCCGATGCCATTTCTGTGTTTCATCGTCGATGTGTATGTCCAAGGAATATATTGAACCTGAAGTGGTGTACCGGATATTAATACTGGTCTCACAAGGAATTCTCAAAGCACCGACTGTAAGAAGAGTCTCTATTCTTGTACTTAAGGCGGCATTCTGCCTTTTGTATTTCATTCCGGTGCGATTTCTGTGTTTCATCGCCAATGTGAAGGTCCAAGGGATACATTGAACCTGCAGTGGCGTATCGGAAACTAATATGGGTCGCACAGGAAAGGATCAAAACACAGACTCTAAGAAGTCTCACTCTGCTTGTACTTAAGGCGTCATTGTGCCCTTTGTATTTAATTCCGATGTAATTTCAGTGTTTTATCGTCAATGCTTATTTCCAAGGAATACATTGAGCCAGCAGTGGTGTATCGGAAACTAATACTGGTCTCACAGGGAACGCTCAAAGCACCGGCTGTAAGAAGAGTCTCTATTCTTGTACTTAAAGCGGCATTGGGCCGTTTGTATTTAATTCCGATGCGATTTCTGTCTTTCATCGTCAATGTAAAGGTCCAAGAAATACATTGAACCTGCAGTGGTGTATCGGAAACTAATACTGGTCTCACAGGGAATGCTCAAAGCACGGACTGTAAGAAGAGTGTCTATTCTTGTACTTAAGGCGGCATTGTGCCGTTTGTATTTAATTCCGATGCCATTTCTGTGTTTCATCGTCGATGTGAAAGTCCAAGGAATACACTGAACCTGCGGTGGTGTATCGGAAACTAATACTGGTCTCACAGGGAATGCTCAAAGCACTGACTGTAAGAAGAGTCCCTATTCTTGTACTTAAGGCGGCATTGTGCCTTTTGTATTTAATTCCGATGCGATTTCTGTGTTTCATCGTCAATGTGAATGTCCAAGGAATACATTGAACCTGCAGTGGTGTATCGGAAACTAATACTGGTCTCACAGGGAATGCTCAAGGCACCGACTGTATGAAGAGTGTCTACTCTTGTACTTAAGGCGGCATTGGGCACTTTGTATTTAATTCCGATGCCATTTCTGTGTTTCATTGTCGATGTGAAAGTCCAAGGAATACACTGAACCTGCAGTGGTGTATCGGAAACTAATACTGGTCTCACAGGGAAAGCTCAAAGCACCGACTGTAAGAAGAGTCTCTATTCTTGTACTTAAGGCGGCATTGTGCCTATTGTATTTAATTCCGATGCGATTTCTGTGTATAATCGCCAATGTGAAGGTCCAAGGTATACATTGAACCTGCAGTGGTGAATCGGAAACTAATACTGGTCTCACAGGGAATGCTCAAAGCACCGACTGTAAGAAGAGTCTCTATTCTTGTACTTAAGGCGGCATTGTGCCTATTGTATTTAATTCCGATGCGATTTCTGTGTATAATCGCCAATGTGAAGGTCCAAGGTATACATTGAACCTGCAGTGGTGAATCGGAAACTAATACTGGTCTCACAGGGAATGCTCAAAGCACCGACTGTAAGAAGAGTCTCTATTTTTGTACTTAAGGCGGCATTGTGCCTTTTGTATTTAATTCCGGTGCGATTTCTGTCTTTCATCGTCAATGTGAAGGTCCAAGGAATACATTGAACCTGCAGTGGTGTATCGGAAACTAATACTGGTCTCACAGGGAATGGTCAAAGCACCGACTGTAAGAAGAGTCTCTATTCTCGTACTTAAGACGGCATTGGGCCGTTTGTATTTAATTCCGATGCGATTTCTGTCTTTCATCGTCAATGTGAATGTCCAAGGAATACATTGAACCTGCAGTGGTGTATCGGAAACTAATACTGGTCTCACAGGGAATGCTCAAAGCACCGACTGTAAGAAGAGTGTCTATTCTTATACTTAAGGCGGCATTGGGCCCTTTGTATTTAATTCCGATGCCATTTCTGTGTTTCATTGTCGATGTGAAAGTCCAAGGAATACACTGAACCTGCAGTGGTGTATCGGAAACTAATACTGGTCTCACAGGGAATGCTCAAAGCACCGACTGTAAGTAGAGTCTGTATTCTTGGACTTAAGGCGGCATCGTGCTTTTTGTATTTAATTCCGATACGATTTCTGTGTTTCATCGTCAATGTGAAGGTCCAAGGAATACATTGAACCTGCAGTGGTGTATCGGAAACTAATACTGGTCTCACAGGGAATGCTCAAAGCACCGACTGTATGAAGAGACTCTATTCTTGTACTTAAGGCGGCATTGTGCCTTTTGTATTTAATTCCAATGCGATTTCTGTATATAATCGTCAGTGAGAAGGTCCAAGGAATACATTGAGACTGCAGTGGTGTATCGGAAACTAATACTTGTCTCACAGGGAATGCTCAAATCACCGACTGTAAGAAGAGTCTCTATTCTTGTACTTAAGGCGGCATTGTGCCTTTTGTATTTAATTCAGATGCGATTTCTGTGTTTCATCGTCAATGTGAAGGTCCAAGGAATACATTGGACTTGCAGTGGTGTATCGGAAACTAATACTGGTCTCAGAGGGAATGCTCAAAACACCGACAGTAAGAAGAGTCTCTATTCTTGTACTTAAGGCGACGCTGTTCCTTTTGTATTTAATTCCGATGTAATTTCAGTGTTTCATCGTCAATGTGTATGTCCAAGGAATACATTGAACCTGCAGTGGTGTATCGGATACTAATACTGTTCTCACAGGGAATGCTCAAAGCACCGACTGTGAGAAGAGTCTCTATTCTTGTACTTAAGGCGGAATTGTGCCTTTTGGTATTTAATTCCGATGCGATTTCTGTGTTTCATCGTCAATGTGAAGGTCCAAGGAATACATTGAACCTGCAGTGGTGTATCAGAAACTAATGCTGGTCTCACAGGGAATGCTAAACGCACCGACTGTAAGTAGAGACTGTATTCTTGTACTTAAGGCGGCATTGTGCCTTTTGTATTTAATTCCGATGTAATTTCAGTGTTTCATCGTCAATGTGTATGTCCAAGGAATACATTGAACCTGCAGTGGTGTATCGGATACTAATACTGGTCTCACAGGGAATGCTCAAATCACCGACTGTAAGAAGAGTGTCTATTCTTGTACTTAAGGCGGCATTGTGCCCTTTGTAATTAATTCCGATGCCATTTCTGTGTTTCATCGTCGATGTGTATGTCCAAGGAATATATTGAACCTGAAGTGGTGTACCGGATATTAATACTGGTCTCACAAGGAATTCTCAAAGCACCGACTGTAAGAAGAGTCTCTATTCTTGTACTTAAGGCGGCATTCTGCCTTTTGTATTTCATTCCGGTGCGATTTCTGTGTTTCATCGCCAATGTGAAGGTCCAAGGGATACATTGAACCTGCAGTGGCGTATCGGAAACTAATATGGGTCGCACAGGAAAGGATCAAAACACAGACTCTAAGAAGTCTCACTCTGCTTGTACTTAAGGCGTCATTGTGCCCTTTGTATTTAATTCCGATGTAATTTCAGTGTTTTATCGTCAATGCTTATTTCCAAGGAATACATTGAGCCAGCAGTGGTGTATCGGAAACTAATACTGGTCTCACAGGGAACGCTCAAAGCACCGGCTGTAAGAAGAGTCTCTATTCTTGTACTTAAAGCGGCATTGGGCCGTTTGTATTTAATTCCGATGCGATTTCTGTCTTTCATCGTCAATGTAAAGGTCCAAGAAATACATTGAACCTGCAGTGGTGTATCGGAAACTAATACTGGTCTCACAGGGAATGCTCAAAGCACGGACTGTAAGAAGAGTGTCTATTCTTGTACTTAAGGCGGCATTGTGCCGTTTGTATTTAATTCCGATGCCATTTCTGTGTTTCATCGTCGATGTGAAAGTCCAAGGAATACACTGAACCTGCGGTGGTGTATCGGAAACTAATACTGGTCTCACAGGGAATGCTCAAAGCACTGACTGTAAGAAGAGTCCCTATTCTTGTACTTAAGGCGGCATTGTGCCTTTTGTATTTAATTCCGATGCGATTTCTGTGTTTCATCGTCAATGTGAATGTCCAAGGAATACATTGAACCTGCAGTGGTGTATCGGAAACTAATACTGGTCTCACAGGGAATGCTCAAGGCACCGACTGTATGAAGAGTGTCTACTCTTGTACTTAAGGCGGCATTGGGCACTTTGTATTTAATTCCGATGCCATTTCTGTGTTTCATTGTCGATGTGAAAGTCCAAGGAATACACTGAACCTGCAGTGGTGTATCGGAAACTAATACTGGTCTCACAGGGAAAGCTCAAAGCACCGACTGTAAGAAGAGTCTCTATTCTTGTACTTAAGGCGGCATTGTGCCTATTGTATTTAATTCCGATGCGATTTCTGTGTATAATCGCCAATGTGAAGGTCCAAGGTATACATTGAACCTGCAGTGGTGAATCGGGAACTAATACTGGTCTCACAGGGAATGCTCAAAGCACCGACTGTAAGAAGAGTCTCTATTCTTGTACTTAAGGCGGCATTGTGCCTATTGTATTTAATTCCGATGCGATTTCTGTGTATAATCGCCAATGTGAAGGTCCAAGGTATACATTGAACCTGCAGTGGTGAATCGGAAACTAATACTGGTCTCACAGGGAATGCTCAAAGCACCGACTGTAAGAAGAGTCTCTATTTTTGTACTTAAGGCGGCATTGTGCCTTTTGTATTTAATTCCGGTGCGATTTCTGTCTTTCATCGTCAATGTGAAGGTCCAAGGAATACATTGAACCTGCAGTGGTGTATCGGAAACTAATACTGGTCTCACAGGGAATGGTCAAAGCACCGACTGTAAGAAGAGTCTCTATTCTCGTACTTAAGGCGGCATTGGGCCGTTTGTATTTAATTCCGATGCGATTTCTGTCTTTCATCGTCAATGTGAATGTCCAAGGAATACATTGAACCTGCAGTGGTGTATCGGAAACTAATACTGGTCTCACAGGGAATGCTCAAAGCACCGACTGTAAGAAGAGTGTCTATTCTTGTACTTAAGGCGGCATTGTGCCCTTTGTATTTAATTCCGATGCCATTTCTCTGTTTCATCGGCGATGTGTATGTCCAAGGAATAAATTGAACCTGAAGTGATGTACCAGATACTAATACTGGTCTCACAAGGAATGCATAAAGCACTGACTGTAAGAAGAGTCTCTATTCTTGTACTTAAGGCGGCATTGTGCCTTTTGTATTTAATTCCGATGCGATTTCTGTGTTACATCGTCAATGTGAAGGTCCAAGGAATACATTGAACCTGCAGTGGTGAATCGGAAACTAATACTGGTCTCACAGGGAATGCTCAAAGCACCGACTGTAAGAAGAGACTCTATTTTTGTACTTAAGGCGGCATTGTGCCCTTTGTATTTAATTCCGATGCCATTTCTGTGTTTCATCGTCGATGTGTATGTCCAAGGAATACATTGAACCTGAAGTGATGTACCGGATACTAATACTGGTCTCACAAGGAATGCATAAAGCACCGACTGTAAGAAGAGTCTCTATTCTTGTACTTAAGGCGGCATTGTGCCTTTTGTATTTAATTCCGATGCGATTTCTGTGTTACATCGTCAATGTGAAGGTCCAAGGAATACATTGAACCTGCAGTGGTGTATCGGAAACTAATACTGGTCTCACAGGGAAAGCTCAAAGCACCGACTGTAAGAAGAGTCTCTATTCTTGTACATAAGGCGGCATTGTGCCTTTTGTATTTAATTCCGATGCGATTTCTGTGTTTCATCGTCAATGTGAAAGTCCAAGGAATACATTGGACCTGCAGTGGTGTATCGGAAACTAATACTGGTCTCAGAGGGAATGCTCAAAAGCACCGACGGTAAGAACAGTCTCTATTCTTGTACTTAAGGCGACATTGTTCCATTTGTATTTAATTCCGATGTAATTTCAGTGTTTCACCGTCAATGTGTATGTCCGAGGAATACATTGAACCTGCAGTGGTGAATCGGAAACTAATACTGGTCTCACAGGGAATGGTCAAAGCACCGACTGTAAGAAGAGTCTCTATTCTTGCACTTAAGGCGGCATTGGGCCGTTTGTATTTAATTCCGATGCGATTTCTGTCTTTCATCGTCAATGTGAATGTCCAAGGAATACATTGAACCTGCAGTGGTGTATCGGAAACTAATACTGGTCTCACAGGGAATGCTCAAAGCACCGACTGTATGAAGAGTGTCTATTCTTGTACTTAAGGCGGCATTGGGCACTTTGTATTTAATTCCGATGCCATTTCTGTGTTTCATTGTCGATGTGAAAGTCCAAGGAATACACTGAAGCTGCAGTGGTGTATCGGAAACTAATACTGGTCTCACAGGGAAAGCTCAAAGCACCGACTGTAAGAAGAGTCTCTATTCTTGTACATAAGGCGGCATTGTGCCTATTGTATTTTATTCCGATGCGATTTCTGTGTATAATCGCCAATTTGAAGGTCCAAGGTATACATTGAACCTGCAGTGGTGAATCGGAAACTAATACTGGTCTCACAGGGAATGCTCAAAGCACCGACTGTAAGAAGAGTCTCTATTTTTGTACTTAAGGCGGCATTGTGCCTTTTGTATTTAATTCCGATGCGATTTCTGTGTTTCATCGTCAATGTGAAAGTCCAAGGAATACATTGGACCTGCAGTGGTGTATCGGAAACTAATACTGGTCTCAGAGGGAATGCTCAAAAGCACCGACAGTAAGAACAGTCTCTATTCTTGTACTTAAGGCGACATTGTTCCATTTGTATTTAATTCCGATGTAATTTCAATGTTTCACCGTCAATGTGTATGTCCGAGGAATACATTGAACCTGCAGTGGTATATCGGATACTAATACTGGTCTCACAGGGAATGTTCAAAGCACCGACTGTAAGAAGAGTCTCTATTCTTGTACTTAAGGCGGAATTGTGTCTCTTTGTATTTAATTCCGATGCGATTTCTGTGTTTCATCGTCAATGTGAAGGTCCAAGGAATGCAATGAACCTGCAGTGGTGTATCGGATACTGATACTGGTCTCACAGGGAATGCTCAGAGCACAGACTGTAAGAAGATTCCCTATTCTTGTACTTAAGGCGGCAGTGTTCCTTTTGCATTTAATTCCAATGCGATTTCTGTGTTTCATAGTCAATGTGAATGTCCAAGGAATACATTGAACCTGCAGTGGTGTATCGGAAACTATTACTGGTCTCACAGGGAATGCTCAAAGCACCGACTGTAAGTAGAGTCTGTATTCTTGGACTTAAGGCCGCATCGTGCTTTTTGTATTTAATTCCGATACGATTTCTGTGTTTCATCGTCAATGTGAAGGTCCAAGGAATACATTGAACCTGCAGTGGTGTATCGGAAACTAATACTGGTCTCACAGGGAATGCTCAAAGCACCGACTGTATGAAGAGACTCTATTCTTGTACTTAAGGCGGCATTGTGCCTTTTGTATTTAATTCCAATGCGATTTCTGTATATAATCGTCAGTGAGAAGGTCCAAGGAATACATTGAGACTGCAGTGGTGTATCGGAAACTAATACTTGTCTCACAGGGAATGCTCAAATCACCGACTGTAAGAAGAGTCTCTATTCTTGTACTTAAGGCGGCATTGTGCCTTTTGTATTTAATTCAGATGCGATTTCTGTGTTTCATCGTCAATGTGAAGGTCCAAGGAATACATTGGACTTGCAGTGGTGTATCGGAAACTAATACTGGTCTCAGAGGGAATGCTCAAAACACCGACAGTAAGAAGAGTCTCTATTCTTGTACTTAAGGCGACGCTGTTCCTTTTGTATTTAATTCCGATGTAATTTCAGTGTTTCATCGTCAATGTGTATGTCCAAGGAATACATTGAACCTGCAGTGGTGTATCGGATACTAATACTGGTCTCACAGGGAATGCTCAAAGCACCGACTGTGAGAAGAGTCTCTATTCTTGTACTTAAGGCGGAATTGTGCCTTTTGGTATTTAATTCCGATGCGATTTCTGTGTTTCATCGTCAATGTGAAGGTCCAAGGAATACATTGAACCTGCAGTGGTGTATCAGAAACTAATGCTGGTCTCACAGGGAATGCTAAACGCACCGACCGTAAGTAGAGACTGTATTCTTGTACTTAAGGCGGCATTGTGCCTTTTGTATTTAATTCCGATGTAATTTCAGTGTTTCATCGTCAATGTGTATGTCCAAGGAATACATTGAACCTGCAGTGGTGTATCGGATACTAATACTGGTCTCACAGGGAATGCTCAAATCACCGACTGTAAGAAGAGTGTCTATTCTTGTACTTAAGGCGGCATTGTGCCCTTTGTAATTAATTCCGATGCCATTTCTGTGTTTCATCGTCGATGTGTATGTCCAAGGAATATATTGAACCTGAAGTGGTGTACCGGATATTAATACTGGTCTCACAAGGAATTCTCAAAGCACCGACTGTAAGAAGAGTCTCTATTCTTGTACTTAAGGCGGCATTCTGCCTTTTGTATTTCATTCCGGTGCGATTTCTGTGTTTCATCGCCAATGTGAAGGTCCAAGGGATACATTGAACCTGCAGTGGCGTATCGGAAACTAATATGGGTCGCACAGGAAAGGATCAAAACACAGACTCTAAGAAGTCTCACTCTGCTTGTACTTAAGGCGTCATTGTGCCCTTTGTATTTAATTCCGATGTAATTTCAGTGTTTTATCGTCAATGCTTATTTCCAAGGAATACATTGAGCCAGCAGTGGTGTATCGGAAACTAATACTGGTCTCACAGGGAACGCTCAAAGCACCGGCTGTAAGAAGAGTCTCTATTCTTGTACTTAAAGCGGCATTGGGCCGTTTGTATTTAATTCCGATGCGATTTCTGTCTTTCATCGTCAATGTAAAGGTCCAAGAAATACATTGAACCTGCAGTGGTGTATCGGAAACTAATACTGGTCTCACAGGGAACGCTCAAAGCACGGACTGTAAGAAGAGTGTCTATTCTTGTACTTAAGGCGGCATTGTGCCGTTTGTATTTAATTCCGATGCCATTTCTGTGTTTCATCGTCGATGTGAAAGTCCAAGGAATACACTGAACCTGCGGTGGTGTATCGGAAACTAATACTGGTCTCACAGGGAATGCTCAAAGCACTGACTGTAAGAAGAGTCCCTATTCTTGTACTTAAATCGGCATTGTGCCTTTTGTATTTAATTCCGATGCAATTTCTGTGTTTCATCGTCAATGTGAATGTCCAAGGAATACATTGAACCTGCAGTGGTGTATCGGAAACTAATACTGGTCTCACAGGGAATGCTCAAGGCACCGACTGTATGAAGAGTGTCTACTCTTGTACTTAAGGCGGCATTGGGCACTTTGTATTTAATTCCGATGCCATTTCTGTGTTTCATTGTCGATGTGAAAGTCCAAGGAATACACTGAACCGGCAGTGGTGTATCGGAAACTAATACTGGTCTCACAGGGAAAGCTCAAAGCACCGACTGTAAGAAGAGTCTCTATTTTTATACTTAAGGCGGCATTGTGCCTATTGTATTTAATTCCGATGCGATTTCTGTGTATAATCGCCAATGTGAAGGTCCAAGGTATACATTGAACCTGCAGTGGTGAATCGGAAACTAATACTGGTCTCACAGGGAATGCTCAAAGCACCGACTGTAAGAAGAGTCTCTAATCTTGTACTTAAGGCGGCATTGTGCCTATTGTATTTAATTCCGATGCGATTTCTGTGTATAATCGCCAATGTGAAGGTCCAAGGTATACATTGAACCTGCAGTGGTGAATCGGAAACTAATACTGGTCTCACAGGGAATGCTCAAAGCACCGACTGTAAGAAGAGTCTCTATTTTTGTACTTAAGGCGGCATTGTGCCTTTTGTATTTAATTCCGGTGCGATTTCTGTCTTTCATCGTCAATGTGAAGGTCCAAGGAATACATTGAACCTGCAGTGGTGTATCGGAAACTAATACTGGTCTCACAGGGAATGGTTAAAGCACCGACTGTAAGAAGAGTCTCTATTCTCGTACTTAAGGCGGCATTGGGCCGTTTGTATTTAATTCCGATGCGATTTCTGTCTTTCATCGTCAATGTGAATGTCCAAGGAATACATTGAACCTGCAGTGGTGTATCGGAAACTAATACTGGTCTCACAGGGAATGCTCAAAGCACCGACTGTAAGAAGAGTGTCTATTCTTATACTTAAGGCGGCATTGGGCCCTTTGTATTTAATTCCGATGCCATTTCTGTGTTTCATTGTCGATGTGAAAGTCCAAGGAATACACTGAACCTGCAGTGGTGTATCGGAAACTAATACTGGTCTCACAGGGAATGCTCAAAGCACCGACTGTAAGGAGAGTCTCTATTCTTGTACTTAAGGCGGCATTGTGCCTATTGTATTTAATTCCGATGCGATTTCTGTGTATAATCGCCAACGTGAAGGTCCAAGGTATACATTGAACCTGCAGTGGTGAATCGGAAACTAATACTGGTCTCACAGGGAATGCTCAAAGCACCGACCGTAAGAAGAGTCTCTATATTTGTACTTAAGGCGGCATTGTGCCTTTTGTATTTAATTCCGATGCGATTTCTGTGTTTCATCGTCAATGTGAAAGTCCAAGGAATACATTGGACCTGCAGTGGTGTATCGGAAACTAATACTGGTCTCAGAGGGAATGCTCAAATCACCGACTGTAAGAAGAGCCTCTATTCTTGTACTTAAGGCGGCATTGTGCCTTTTGTATTTAATTCCGATGCGATTTCTGTGTTACATCGTCAATGTGAAGGTCCAAGGAATACATTGAACCTGCAGTGGTGTATCGGAAACTAATACTGGTCTCACAGGGAATGCTCAATGCACCGACTGTAAGAAGAGCCTCTAATCTTGTACTTAAGGCGGCATTGGGCTGTTTGTATTTAATTCCGGTGCGATTTCTGTCTTTCATCGTCAATGTGAAGGTCCAAGGAATACATTGAACCTGCAGTGGTGTATCGGAAACTAATACTGGTCTCACAGGGAATGCTCAAAGCACCGACTATAAGAAGAGTGTCAATTCTTGTACTTAAGGCGGCATTGTGCCCTTTGTATTTAATCCGATGCCATTTCTGTGTTTCATCGTCGATGTGAAAGTCCAAGGAATACACTGAACCTGCAGTGGTGTATCGGAAACTAATACTGGTCTCACAGGGAATGGTCAAAGCACCGACTGTAAGAAGAGTCTCTATTCTTGTACTTAAGGCGGCATTGGGCCGTTTGTATTTAATTCCGATGCGATTTCTGTCTTTCATCGTCAATGTGAATGTCCAAGGAATACATTGAACCTGCAGTGGTGTATCGGAAACTAATACTGGTCTCACAGGGAATGCTCAAAGCACCGACTGTATGAAGAGTGTCTATTCTTGTACTTAAGGCGGCATTGGGCACTTTGTATTTAATTCCGATGCCATTTCTGTGTTTCATTGTCGATGTGAAAGTCCAAGGAATACACTGAAGCTGCAGTGGTGTATCGGAAACTAATACTGGTCTCACAGGGAAAGCTCAAAGCACCGACTGTAAGAAGAGTCTCTATTCTTGTACTTAAGGCGGCATTGTGCCTATTGTATTTTATTCCGATGCGATTTCTGTGTATAATCGCCAATTTGAAGGTCCAAGGTATACATTGAACCTGCAGTGGTGAATCGGAAACTAATACTGGTCTCACAGGGAATGCTCAAATCACCGACTGTAAGAAGAGTCTCTATTTTTGTACTTAAGGCGGCATTGTGCCTTTTGTATTTAATTCCGATGCGATTTCTGTGTTTCATCGTCAATGTGAAAGTCCAAGGAATACATTGGACCTGGAGTGGTGTATCGGAAACTAATACTGGTCTCAGAGGGAATGCTCAAAAGCACCGACAGTAAGAACAGTCTCTATTCTTGTACCTAAGGCGACATTGTTCCATTTGTATTTAATTCCGATGTAATTTCAGTGTTTCACCGTCAATGTGTATGTCCGAGGAATACATTGAACCTGCAGTGGTATATCGGATACTAATACTGGTCTCACAGGGAATGTTCAAAGCACCGACTGTAAGAAGAGTCTCTATTCTTGTACTTAAGGCGGAATTGTGTCTTTTTGTATTTAATTCCGATGCGATTTCTGTGTTTCATCGTCAATGTGAAGGTCCAAGGAATGCAATGAACCTGCAGTGGTGTATCGGATACTGATACTGGTCTCACAGGGAATGCTCAGAGCACAGACTGTAAGAAGATTCCCTATTCTTGTACTTAAGGCGGCAGTGTTCCTTTTGCATTTAATTCCAATGCGATTTCTGTGTTTCATAGTCAATGTGAATGTCCAAGGAATACATTGAACCTGCAGTGGTGTATCGGAAACTATTACTGGTCTCACAGGGAATGCTCAAAGCACCGACTGTAAGTAGAGTCTGTATTCTTGGACTTAAGGCGGCATCGTGCTTTTTGTATTTAATTCCGATACGATTTCTGTGTTTCATCGTCAATGTGAAGGTCCAAGGAATACATTGAACCTGCAGTGGTGTATCGGAAACTAATACTGGTCTCACAGGGAATGCTCAAAGCACCGACTGTATGAAGAGACTCTATTCTTGTACTTAAGGCGGCATTGTGCCTTTTGTATTTAATTCCAATGCGATTTCTGTATATAATCGTCAGTGAGAAGGTCCAAGGAATACATTGAGACTGCAGTGGTGTATCGGAAACTAATACTTGTCTCACAGGGAATGCTCAAATCACCGACTGTAAGAAGAGTCTCTATTCTTGTACTTAAGGCGGCATTGTGCCTTTTGTATTTAATTCAGATGCGATTTCTGTGTTTCATCGTCAATGTGAAGGTCCAAGGAATACATTGGACTTGCAGTGGTGTATCGGAAACTAATACTGGTCTCAGAGGGAATGCTCAAAACACCGACAGTAAGAAGAGTCTCTATTCTTGTACTTAAGGCGACGCTGTTCCTTTTGTATTTAATTCCGATGTAATTTCAGTGTTTCATCGTCAATGTGTATGTCCAAGGAATACATTGAACCTGCAGTGGTGTATCGGATACTAATACTGGTCTCACAGGGAATGCTCAAAGCACCGACTGTGAGAAGAGTCTCTATTCTTGTACTTAAGGCGGAATTGTGCCTTTTGGTATTTAATTCCGATGCGATTTCTGTGTTTCATCGTCAATGTGAAGGTCCAAGGAATACATTGAACCTGCAGTGGTGTATCAGAAACTAATGCTGGTCTCACAGGGAATGCTAAACGCACCGACCGTAAGTAGAGACTGTATTCTTGTACTTAAGGCGGCATTGTGCCTTTTGTATTTAATTCCGATGTAATTTCAGTGTTTCATCGTCAATGTGTATGTCCAAGGAATACATTGAACCTGCAGTGGTGTATCGGATACTAATACTGGTCTCACAGGGAATGCTCAAATCACCGACTGTAAGAAGAGTGTCTATTCTTGTACTTAAGGCGGCATTGTGCCCTTTGTAATTAATTCCGATGCCATTTCTGTGTTTCATCGTCGATGTGTATGTCCAAGGAATATATTGAACCTGAAGTGGTGTACCGGATATTAATACTGGTCTCACAAGGAATTCTCAAAGCACCGACTGTAAGAAGAGTCTCTATTCTTGTACTTAAGGCGGCATTCTGCCTTTTGTATTTCATTCCGGTGCGATTTCTGTGTTTCATCGCCAATGTGAAGGTCCAAGGGATACACTGAACCTGCAGTGGCGTATCGGAAACTAATATGGGTCGCACAGGAAAGGATCAAAACACAGACTCTAAGAAGTCTCACTCTGCTTGTACTTAAGGCGTCATTGTGCCCTTTGTATTTAATTCCGATGTAATTTCAGTGTTTTATCGTCAATGCTTATTTCCAAGGAATACATTGAGCCAGCAGTGGTGTATCGGAAACTAATACTGGTCTCACAGGGAACGCTCAAAGCACCGGCTGTAAGAAGAGTCTCTATTCTTGTACTTAAAGCGGCATTGGGCCGTTTGTATTTAATTCCGATGCGATTTCTGTCTTTCATCGTCAATGTAAAGGTCCAAGAAATACATTGAACCTGCAGTGGTGTATCGGAAACTAATACTGGTCTCACAGGGAATGCTCAAAGCACGGACTGTAAGAAGAGTGTCTATTCTTGTACTTAAGGCGGCATTGTGCCGTTTGTATTTAATTCCGATGCCATTTCTGTGTTTCATCGTCGATGTGAAAGTCCAAGGAATACACTGAACCTGCGGTGGTGTATCGGAAACTAATACTGGTCTCACAGGGAATGCTCAAAGCACTGACTGTAAGAAGAGTCCCTATTCTTGTACTTAAATCGGCATTGTGCCTTTTGTATTTAATTCCGATGCAATTTCTGTGTTTCATCGTCAATGTGAATGTCCAAGGAATACATTGAACCTGCAGTGGTGTATCGGAAACTAATACTGGTCTCACAGGGAATGCTCAAGGCACCGACTGTATGAAGAGTGTCTACTCTTGTACTTAAGGCGGCATTGGGCACTTTGTATTTAATTCCGATGCCATTTCTGTGTTTCATTGTCGATGTGAAAGTCCAAGGAATACACTGAACCGGCAGTGGTGTATCGGAAACTAATACTGGTCTCACAGGGAAAGCTCAAAGCACCGACTGTAAGAAGAGTCTCTATTTTTATACTTAAGGCGGCATTGTGCCTATTGTATTTAATTCCGATGCGATTTCTGTGTATAATCGCCAATGTGAAGGTCCAAGGTATACATTGAACCTGCAGTGGTGAATCGGAAACTAATACTGGTCTCACAGGGAATGCTCAAAGCACCGACTGTAAGAAGAGTCTCTAATCTTGTACTTAAGGCGGCATTGTGCCTATTGTATTTAATTCCGATGCGATTTCTGTGTATAATCGCCAATGTGAAGGTCCAAGGTATACATTGAACCTGCAGTGGTGAATCGGAAACTAATACTGGTCTCACAGGGAATGCTCAAAGCACCGACTGTAAGAAGAGTCTCTATTTTTGTACTTAAGGCGGCATTGTGCCTTTTGTATTTAATTCCGGTGCGATTTCTGTCTTTCATCGTCAATGTGAAGGTCCAAGGAATACATTGAACCTGCAGTGGTGTATCGGAAACTAATACTGGTCTCACAGGGAATGGTCAAAGCACCGACTGTAAGAAGAGTCTCTATTCTCGTACTTAAGGCGGCATTGGGCCGTTTGTATTTAATTCCGATGCGATTTCTGTCTTTCATCGTCAATGTGAATGTCCAAGGAATACATTGAACCTGCAGTGGTGTATCGGAAACTAATACTGGTCTCACAGGGAATGCTCAAAGCACCGACTGTAAGAAGAGTGTCTATTCTTATACTTAAGGCGGCATTGGGCCCTTTGTATTTAATTCCGATGCCATTTCTGTGTTTCATTGTCGATATGAAAGTCCAAGGAATACACTGAACCTGCAGTGGTGTATCGGAAACTAATACTGGTCTCACAGGGAATGCTCAAAGCACCGACTGTAAGGAGAGTCTCTATTCTTGTACTTAAGGCGGCATTGTGCCTATTGTATTTAATTCCGATGCGATTTCTGTGTATAATCGCCAACGTGAAGGTCCAAGGTATACATTGAACCTGCAGTGGTGAATCGGAAACTAATACTGGTCTCACAGGGAATGCTCAAAGCACCGACCGTAAGAAGAGTCTCTATATTTGTACTTAAGGCGGCATTGTGCCTTTTGTATTTAATTCCGATGCGATTTCTGTGTTTCATCGTCAATGTGAAAGTCCAAGGAATACATTGGACCTGCAGTGGTGTATCGGAAACTAATACTGGTCTCACAGGGAATGCTCAAATCACCGACTGTAAGAAGAGCCTCTATTCTTGTACTTAAGGCGGCATTGTGCCTTTTGTATTTAATTCCGATGCGATTTCTGTGTTACATCGTCAATGTGAAGGTCCAAGGAATACATTGAACCTGCAGTGGTGTATCGGAAACTAATACTGGTCTCACAGGGAATGCTCAATGCACCGACTGTAAGAAGAGCCTCTAATCTTGTACTTAAGGCGGCATTGGGCTGTTTGTATTTAATTCCGGTGCGATTTCTGTCTTTCATCGTCAATGTGAAGGTCCAAGGAATACATTGAACCTGCAGTGGTGTATCGGAAACTAATACTGGTCTCACAGGGAATGCTCAAAGCACCGACTATAAGAAGAGTGTCAATTCTTGTACTTAAGGCGGCATTGTGCCCTTTGTATTTAATCCGATGCCATTTCTGTGTTTCATCGTCGATGTGAAAGTCCAAGGAATACACTGAACCTGCAGTGGTGTATCGGAAACTAATACTGGTCTCACAGGGAATGGTCAAAGCACCGACTGTAAGAAGAGTCTCTATTCTTGTACTTAAGGCGGCATTGGGCCGTTTGTATTTAATTCCGATGCGATTTCTGTCTTTCATCGTCAATGTGAATGTCCAAGGAATACATTGAACCTGCAGTGGTGTATCGGAAACTAATACTGGTCTCACAGGGAATGCTCAAAGCACCGACTGTATGAAGAGTGTCTATTCTTGTACTTAAGGCGGCATTGGGCACTTTGTATTTAATTCCGATGCCATTTCTGTGTTTCATTGTCGATGTGAAAGTCCAAGGAATACACTGAAGCTGCAGTGGTGTATCGGAAACTAATACTGGTCTCACAGGGAAAGCTCAAAGCACCGACTGTAAGAAGAGTCTCTATTCTTGTACTTAAGGCGGCATTGTGCCTATTGTATTTTATTCCGATGCGATTTCTGTGTATAATCGCCAATTTGAAGGTCCAAGGTATACATTGAACCTGCAGTGGTGAATCGGAAACTAATACTGGTCTCACAGGGAATGCTCAAATCACCGACTGTAAGAAGAGTCTCTATTTTTGTACTTAAGGCGGCATTGTGCCTTTTGTATTTAATTCCGATGCGATTTCTGTGTTTCATCGTCAATGTGAAAGTCCAAGGAATACATTGGACCTGGAGTGGTGTATCGGAAACTAATACTGGTCTCAGAGGGAATGCTCAAAAGCACCGACAGTAAGAACAGTCTCTATTCTTGTACCTAAGGCGACATTGTTCCATTTGTATTTAATTCCGATGTAATTTCAGTGTTTCACCGTCAATGTGTATGTCCGAGGAATACATTGAACCTGCAGTGGTATATCGGATACTAATACTGGTCTCACAGGGAATGTTCAAAGCACCGACTGTAAGAAGAGTCTCTATTCTTGTACTTAAGGCGGAATTGTGTCTTTTTGTATTTAATTCCGATGCGATTTCTGTGTTTCATCGTCAATGTGAAGGTCCAAGGAATGCAATGAACCTGCAGTGGTGTATCGGATACTGATACTGGTCTCACAGGGAATGCTCAGAGCACAGACTGTAAGAAGATTCCCTATTCTTGTACTTAAGGCGGCAGTGTTCCTTTTGCATTTAATTCCAATGCGATTTCTGTGTTTCATAGTCAATGTGAATGTCCAAGGAATACATTGAACCTGCAGTGGTGTATCGGAAACTATTACTGGTCTCACAGGGAATGCTCAAAGCACCGACTGTAAGTAGAGTCTGTATTCTTGGACTTAAGGCGGCATCGTGCTTTTTGTATTTAATTCCGATACGATTTCTGTGTTTCATCGTCAATGTGAAGGTCCAAGGAATACATTGAACCTGCAGTGGTGTATCGGAAACTAATACTGGTCTCACAGGGAATGCTCAAAGCACCGACTGTATGAAGAGACTCTATTCTTGTACTTAAGGCGGCATTGTGCCTTTTGTATTTAATTCCAATGCGATTTCTGTATATAATCGTCAGTGAGAAGGTCCAAGGAATACATTGAGACTGCAGTGGTGTATCGGAAACTAA
This sequence comes from Schistocerca americana, assembly GCF_021461395.2. Taxonomy (NCBI): domain Eukaryota; kingdom Metazoa; phylum Arthropoda; class Insecta; order Orthoptera; family Acrididae; genus Schistocerca; species Schistocerca americana. The sequence continues at coordinate 726,812,711 of NC_060123.1, read as the reverse complement.
TACTTGTCTCACAGGGAATGCTCAAATCACCGACTGTAAGAAGAGTCTCTATTCTTGTACTTAAGGCGGCATTGTGCCTTTTGTATTTAATTCAGATGCGATTTCTGTGTTTTATCGTCAATGTGAAGGTCCAAGGAATACATTGGACTTGCAGTGGTGTTTCGGAAACTAATACTGGTCTCAGAGGGAATGCTCAAAACACCGACAGTAAGAAGAGTCTCTATTCTTGTACTTAAGGCGACGCTGTTCCTTTTGAATTTAATTCCGATGTAATTTCAGTGTTTCATCGTTAATGTGTATGTCCAAGGAATACATTGAACCTGCAGTGGTGTATCGGAAACTAATACTGGTCTCACAGTTAATGCTCAAAGCACCGACGGTAAGTAGAGTCTGTATTCTTGTACTTAAGGCGGCATTGTGCCTTTTGTATTTAATTCCGATGCGATTTCTGTGTTTCATCGCCAATGTGAAGGTCCAAGGGATACATTGAACCTGCAGTGGCGTATCGGAAACTAATATGGGTCGCACAGGAAAGGATCAAAACACAGACTCTAAGAAGTCTCACTCTGCTTGTACTTAAGGCGTCATTGTGCCCTTTGTATTTAATTCCGATGTAATTTCAGTGTTTTATCGTCAATGCTTATTTCCAAGGAATACATTGAGCCAGCAGTGGTGTATCGGAAACTAATACTGGTCTCACAGGGAACGCTCAAAGCACCGGCTGTAAGAAGAGTCTCTATTCTTGTACTTAAAGCGGCATTGGGCCGTTTGTATTTAATTCCGATGCGATTTCTGTGTTTCATCGTCAATGTGAAGGTCCAAGGAATACATTGAACCTGCAGTGGTGTATCAGAAACTAATGCTGGTCTCACAGGGAATGCTAAACGCACCGCCTGTAAGTAGAGTCTGTATTCTTGTACTTAAGGCGGCATTGTGCCTTTTGTATTTAATTCCGATGTAATTTCAGTGTTTCATCGTCAATGTGTATGTCCAAGGGATACATTGAACCTGCAGTGGTGTATCGGATACTAATACTGGTCTCACAGGGAATGCTCAAATCACCGACTGTAAGAAGAGTGTCTATTCTTGCACTTAAGGCGGCATTGTGCCCTTTGTAATTAATTCCGATGCCATTTCTGTGTTTCATCGTCGATGTGTATGTCCAAGGAATATATTGAACCTGAAGTGGTGTACCGGATATTAATACTGGTCTCACAAGGAATTCTCAAAGCACCGACTGTAAGAAGAGTCTCTATTCTTGTACTTAAGGCGGCATTTTGCCTTTTGTATTTCATTCCGGTGCGATTTCTGTGTTTCATCGCCAATGTGAAGGTCCAAGGGATACATTGAACCTGCAGTGGCGTATCGGAAACTAATATGGGTCGCACAGGAAAGGATCAAAACACAGACTCTAAGAAGTCTCACTCTGCTTGTACTTAAGGCGTCATTGTGCCCTTTGTATTTAATTCCGATGTAATTTCAGTGTTTTATCGTCAATGCTTATTTCCAAGGAATACATTGAGCCAGCAGTGGTGTATCGGAAACTAATACTGGTCTCACAGGGAACGCTCAAAGCACCGGCTGTAAGAAGAGTCTCTATTCTTGTACTTAAAGCGGCATTGGGCCGTTTGTATTTAATTCCGATGCGATTTCTGTCTTTTATCGTCAATGTAAAGGTCCAAGAAATACATTGAACCTGCAGTGGTGCATCGGAAACTAATACTGGTCTCACAGGGAATGCTCAAAGCACGGACTGTAAGAAGAGGGTCTATTCTTGTACTTAAGGCGGCATTGTGCCGTTTGTATTTAATTCCGATGCCATTTCTGTGTTTCATCGTCGATGTGAAAGTCCAAGGAATACACTGAACCTGCGGTGGTGTATCGGAAACTAATACTGGTCTCACAGGGAATGCTCAAAGCACCGACTGTAAGAAGAGTCCCTATTCTTGTACTTAAGGCGGCATTGTGCCTTTTGTATTTAATTCCGATGCGATTTCTGTGTTTCATCGTCAATGTGAAGGTCCAAGGAATACATTGGACCTGCAGTGGTGTATCGGAAACTAATACTGGTCTCAGAGGGAATGCTCAAAACACCGACAGTAAGAAGAGTCTCTATTCTTGTACTTAAGGCGACATTGTTCCTTTTTGTATTTAATTCCGATGTAATTTCAGTGTTTCATCGCCAATGTGTATGTCCAAGGAATACATTGAACCTGCAGTGGTGTATCGGAAACTAATACTGGTCTCACAGTTAATGCTCAAAGCACCGACGGTAAGTAGAGTCTGTATTCTTGTACTTAAGGCGGCATTGTGCCTTTTGTATTTAATTCCGATGCGATTTCTGTGTTTCATCGTCAATGTGAAGGTCCAAGGAATACATTGAACCTGCAGTGGTGTATCAGAAACTAATGCTGGTCTCACAGGGAATGCTAAACGCACCGACTGTAAGTAGAGTCTGTATTCTTGTACTTAAGGCGGCATTGTGCCTTTTGTGTTTAATTCCAATGCGATTTCTGTGTTTCATCGTCAATGTGAAGGTCCAAGGAATACATTGAACCTGCAGTGGTGTGAAGCGAAACTAATACTGGTCTCACAGGGAATGCTCAAAGAAACGACTGTAAGTAGAGTCTGTATTCTTGTACTTAAGGCGGCATTGTGCCTTTTGTATTTAATTCCGATGCGATTTCTGTGTATAATCGTCAATGTGAAGGTCCAAGGTATAATTTGAACCTGCAGTGGGGAATCGGAAACTAATACTGGTCTCACAGGGAATGCTCAAAGCACCGACTGTAAGAAGAGTCTCTCTTCTTGTACTTAAGGTGGCATTGTGCCTTTTGTATTTAATTCCGATGCGATTTCTGTGTTTCATCGTCAATGTGAAGGTCCAAGGAATACATTGGACCGTCTGTGGTGTATCGGAAACTAATACTGGTCTCAGAGGGAATCCTCAAAACACCGACAGTAAGAACAGTCTCTATTCTTGTACTTAAGGCGACATTGTTCCTTTTGTATTTAATGTCGATGTAATTTCAGTGATTCATCGTCAATGTGTATGCCCAAGGAATACATTGAATCTGCAGTGGTGTATCGGATACTAATACTGGTCTCACAGGGAATGCTCATAGCACCGACTGTAAGAAGAGTCTCTCTTTTTGTACTTAACGCAGAATTGTGCCTTTTTGTATTTAATTCCGATGCGATTTCTGTGTTTCATCGTCAATGTGAAGGTCCAAGGAATGCAATGATCCTGCAGTGGTGTATCGGATACTAATACTGGTCTCACAGGGAATGCTCAAAGCACAGACTGTAAGAAGAGTCTCTATTCTTGTACTAAAGCGGCATTGTGCCCTTTGTATTTAATTCCGATGCCGTTTCTGTGTTTATTCGTCGATGTGAAAGTCCAAGGAGTACACGGAACCTGCGGTGGTGTATCGGAAACTAATACTGGTATCACAGGGAATGCTCAAAGCACCGACTGTAAGAAGAGTCTCTATTCTTGTACTTAAGGCGGCATTGTGCATTTTGTATTTAATTCCGATGCGATTTCTTTGTATAATCGTCAATGCGAAGGTCCAAGGGATACATTGAACCTGCAGTGGCGTATCGGCTGCTAATACGGGTCGCACAGGAAAGGATCAAAACACAGACTCTAAGAAGTCTCACTCTGCTTGTACTTCAGGCGTCATTGTGCCCTTTGTATTCAATTCCATGTAATTTCAGTGTTTCATCATCAATGCTTGTTTCCAAGGAATACATTGAACCAGCAGTGGTGTATCGGAAATTAATACTGGTCTCACAGGGAATGCTCAAAGCACCAACAGTAAGAAGCGTCTCTATACTTGTACTTAAGGCGGCATTGTTCCTTTTGTATTTAATTCCGATGTAATTTCAGTGTTTCATCGTCAATGTGTATGTCGAAGGAATACACTGAATCTGCAGTGGTGTACCGGATACTAAAACTGGTCTCACAGGGAATGCTCAAAGCACAGACTGTAAGAAGAGTCTCTATTCTTGTACTTAAGGCGGCATTGTGCCCTTTGTATTTAATTCCAATGCGATTTCTGTGTGTCATCGTCAATGAGAAGGTCCAAGGTATACATTGAACCTGCAGTGGTGTATCGGAAACTAATACTGGTCTCACAGGGAATGCTCAAAGCACCGACTGTAAGTAGAGTCTGTATACTTGTACATAAGGCGGAATCGTGCTTTTTGTATTTAATTCCGATGCGATTTCTGTGTTTCATCGTTAATGTGAAGGTCCAAGGAATACATTGAACCTGCAGTGGTGTATCGGAATCTAATACTGGTCTCACAGGGAATGCTCAAAACACCGACTCTATGAAGAGTCTCTATTCTTGTACTTAAGGCGGCATTGTGCCTTTTGTATTTAATTCCGAGGCGATTTCTGTGTATAATCGTCAATGTGAAGGTCTAAGGAATATATTGAACCTGCAGTGGTGTATCGGAAATTAATACTGGTCTCACAGGGAATGCTCAAAGCACCGACTGTAAGAAGAGTCTCTATTCTTATACTTAAGGCGGCATTGGGATTTTTGTATTTAATTACGATGCGGTATCTGTCTTTCATCGTCAATGTGAAGGTCCAAGGAATACATTGAACTTGCAGTGGTGTATCGGAAACTAATACCGGTCTCACAGGGAATGCTCAAAGCACCGATTGTAAGAAGAGTGTCTATTCTTGTACTTAAGGCGGCATTGTGCCCTTTGTATTTAATTCCGATGCCATTTCTGTGTTTCATCGTCGATGTGTATGTCCAAGGAATACATTGAAACTGAAGTGGTGTACCGGATACTAATAATGGTCTCACAAGGAATGCTCAAAGCACCGACTGTAAGAAGAGTGTCTATTCTTGTACTTAAGGCGGCATTGTGCCTTTTTGTATTTAATTCCGATGCGATTTCTGTGTTTCATCGTCGATGTGAAGGTCCAAGGAATATATAGAACCTGCAGTGGTGTATCGGAAACTAATACTGGTCTCACAGGGAATGCTCAAAACACCGACTGTAAGTAGAGTCTGTATTCTTGTACTTAAGGCGGCATTGTGCCTTTTGTATTTAATTCCGATGCGATTTCTGTGTTTCATCGTCAATGTGAAGGTCCAAGGAATACATTGCACCTGCAGTGGTGTATCGGAAACTAATACTGGACTCACAGGGAATGCTCAAAGCACCGACTGTATGAAGAGTCCCTATTCTTGAACTTAAGGCGGCATTGTGCCTTTGTATTTAATTCCGATGCGATTTCTGTGTTTCATCGTCAATGTGAAGGTCCAAGGGATACATTGAACCTGCAGTGGCGTATCGGAAACTAATACGGGTCGCACAGGAAAGGATCAAACACAGACTCTAAGAAGTCTCACTCTGCTTGTACTTAAGGCGTCATTGTGCCCTTTGTATTTAATTCCGATGTAATTTCAGTGTTTCATCGACAATGCTTATTTCCAAGGAATACATTGAACCAGCAGTGGTGTATCGGAAACTAATACTGGTCTCACAGGGAACGCTCAAAGCACCGGCTGTAAGAAGAGTCTCTATTCTGGTACATAAGGCGGCATTGGGCCGTTTGTATTTAATGCCGATGCGATGTCTGTCTTTCATCGTCAATGTGAAGGTCCAAGGAATACATTGAACCTGCAGTGGTGTATCGGAAACTAATACTGGTCTCACAGGGAATGCTCAAAGCACCGACTGTAAGAAGAGTGTCTATTCTTGTACTTAAGGCGGCATTGTGCCCTTTGTATTTAATTCCGATGCCATTTCTGTGTTTCATCGTCGATGTAAAAGTCCAAGGAATACACTGAACCTGCGGTGGTGTATCGGAAACTAATACTGGTCTCACAGGGAATGCTCAAAGCACCGACTGTAGAAGAGTCTCTACTCTTGTACTTAAGGCGGCATTGTGCCTTTTGTATTTAATTCCGATGCGATTTCTGTGTATAATCGTCAATGCGAAGGTCCAAGGTATACATTGAACCTGCAGTGGTGAATCGGAAACTAACACTGGTCTCACAGGGAATGCTCAAAGCACCGACTGTAAGAAGAGTCTCTGTTCTTGTACTTACGGCGGAATTGTGCCTTTTTGTATTTAATTCCGATGCGATTTCTATGTTTCATCGTCAATGTGCAGGTCCAAGGAATACATTGAAACTGCAGTGGTGTATCGGAAACTAATACTGGTCTCACAAGGTATGCTCAAAGCACCGACTGTAAGTAGAGTCTGTATTCTTGTACTTGAGGCGGCATTGTGCCTTTTGTATTTAATTCCGATGCGATTTCTGTGTTTCATCGTCAATGTGAAGGTCCAAGGAATACATTGAACCTGCAGTGGTGTATCGGAAACTAATACTGGACTCACAGGGAATGCTCAAAGCACCGACTGTAAGAAGAGTGTCTATTCTTGTACTTAAGGCAGCATTGTGCCCTTTATATTTAATTCCGATGCCATCTCTGTGTTTCATCGTCGATGTGTATGTCCAAGGAATACATTGAACCTGAAGTGGTGTACCAGATACTAATACTGGTCTCACAAGGAATGTTCAAATCACCGACTGTAAGAAGAGTCTCTATTCTTGTACTTAAGGCGGCATTCTGCCTTTTGTATTTAATTCCGATTCGATTTCTGTGTTTCATCGTCAATGTGAAGGTCCAAGGGATACATTGAACCTGCAGTGGCGTATCGGAAGCTAATACGGGTCGCACAGGAAAGGATCAAAACACAGACTCTAAGAAGTCTCACTCTGCTTGTACTTAAGGCGTCATTGTGCCCTTTGTATTCAATTCCATGTAATTTCCGTGTTTCATCATCAATGCTTGTTTCCAAGGAATACACTGAACCAATAGAGGTGTATCGGAAACTAATACTGGTCTCACAGGGAATGCTCAAAGCACCAACAGTAAGAAGAGTCTCTATTCTTGTACTTAAGGCGGCGTTGTTCCTTTTGTATTTAATTCCGATGTAATTTCAGTGTTTCATCGTCAATGTGTATGTCGAAGGAATACACTGAATCTGCAGTGGTGTACCGGATACTAAATCTGGTCTCACAGGGAATGCTCAAAGCACAGACTGTAAGAAGAGTCTCTATTCTTGTACTTAAGGCGGCATTGTGCCTTTTGTATTTAATTCCAATGCGATTTCTGTGTGTCATCGGCAATGAGAAGGTCCAAGGTATACACTGAAACTGCAGTCGTGTATCGGAAACTAATACTGGTCTCACAGGGAATGCTCAAAGCACCGACTGTAAGTAGAGTCTGTATTCTTGTACTTAAGGTGGCATCGTGCTTTTTGTATTTAATTCCGATGCGATTTCTGTGTTTCATCGTCAATGTGAAGGTCCAAGGAATACATTGAACCTGCAGTGGTGTATCGGAATCTAATACTGGTCTCACAGGGAATGCTCAAAGCACTGACTGTATGAAGAGTCTCTATTCTTGTACTTAAGGCGGCATTGTGCCTTTTGTATTTAATTCCGATGCCATTTCTGTGTTTCATCGTCGATGTGTATGTCCAAGGAATACATTGAGACTGAAGTGGTGTACCGGAAACTAATGATGGTCTCACAAAGAATGCTCAAAGCACCGACTGTAAGAAGAGTGTCTATTCTTGTACTTAAGGCATCATTGTGCCTTTTTGTATTTAATTCCGATGCGATTTCTGTGTTTCATCGTCGATGTGAAGGTCCAAGGAATACATTGAACCTGCAGTGGTGTATCGGAAACTAATACTGGTCTCACAGGGAATGCTCAAATCACCGACGGTAAGTAGAGTCTGTATTCTTGTACTTAAGGCGGCATTGTGCCTTTTGTATTTAATTCCGATGCGATTTCTGTGTTTCATCGTGAATGTGAAGGTCCAAGGAATACATTGTACCTGCAGTGGTGTAACGGAAACTAATACTGGTCTCACAGGGAATGCTCAAAGCACCGACTGTAAGAAGAGTGTCTATTCTTGTACTTAAGGCGGCATTGTGCCGTTTGTATTTATTTCCGATGCCATTTCTGTGTTTCATCGTCGATGTGAAAGTCCAAGGAATACACTGAACCTGCAGTGGTGTATCGGAAACTAATACTGGTCTCACTGGGAATGCTCAAAGCACCGACTGTAAGAAGTGTGTCTATTCTTGTACTTAAGGCGGCATTGTGCCCTTTGTATTTAATTCCGATGCCATTTCTGTGTTTCATCGTCGATGTGTATGTCCAAGGAATACATTGAGACTGAAGTGGTGTATCGGAAACTAATACTGGTCTCACTGGGAATGCTCAAAGCACCGACTGTAAGAAGTGTGTCTATTCTTGTACTTAAGGCGGCATTGTGCCCTTTGTATTTAATTCCGATGCCATTTCTGTGTTTCATCGTCGATGTGTATGTCCAAGGAATACATTGAGACTGAAGTGGTGTACCGGAAACTAATAATGGTCTCACAAGGAATGCTCAAAGCACCGACTGTAAGAAGAGTGTCTATTCTTGTACTTAAGGTATCATTGTGCCTTTTTGTATTTAATTCCGATGCGATTTCTGTGTTTCATCGTCGATGTGAAGGTCCAAGGAATACATTGAACCTGCAGTGGTGTATTGGAAACTAATACTTGTCTCACAGGGAATGCTCAAAGCACCGACGGTAAGTAGAGTCTGTATTCTTGTACTTAAGGCGGCATTGTGCCTTTTGTATTTAATTCCGTTGCGATTTCTGTGTTTCATCGTCAACGTGAAGGTCCAAGGAATACATTGTACCTGCAGTGGTGTATCGGAAACTAATACTGGTCTCACAGGGAATGCTCAAAGCACCGACTGTAAGAAGAGTGTCTATTCTTGTACTTAAGGCGGCATTGTGCCGTTTGTATTTATTTCCGATGCCATTTCTGTGTTTCATCGTCGATGTGAAAGTCCAAGGAATACACTGAACCTGCAGTGGTGTATCGGAAACTAATACTGGTCTCACTGGGAATGCTCAAAGCACCGACTGTAAGAAGTGTGTCTATTCTTGTACTTAAGGCGGCATTGTGCCCTTTGTATTTAATTCCGATGCCATTTCTGTGTTTCATCGTCGATGTGTATGTCCAAGGAATACATTGAGACTGAAGTGGTGTACCGGAAACTAATGATGGTCTCACAAAGAATGCTCAAAGCACCGACTGTAAGAAGAGTGTCTATTCTTGTACTTAAGGCACCATTGTGCCTTTTTGTATTTAATTCCGATGCGATTTCTGTGTTTCATCGTCGATGTGAAGGTCCAAGGAATACATTGAACCTGCAGTGGTGTATCGGAAACTAATACTGGTCTCACAGGGAATGCTCAAATCACCGACGGTAAGTAGAGTCTGTATTCTTGTACTTAAGGCGGCATTGTGCCTTTTGTATTTAATTCCGATGCGATTTCTGTGTTTCATCGTGAATGTGAAGGTCCAAGGAATACATTGTACCTGCAGTGGTGTAACGGAAACTAATACTGGTCTCACAGGGAATGCTCAAAGCACCGACTGTAAGAAGAGTGTCTATTCTTGTACTTAAGGCGGCATTTTGCCGTTTGTATTTATTTCCGATGCCATTTCTGTGTTTCATCGTCTATGTGAAAGTCCAAGGAATACACTGAACCTGCAGTGGTGTATCGGAAACTAATACTGGTCTCACAGGGAATGCTCAAAGCACCGACTGTAAGAAGAGTCTCTATTCTTGTACTTAAGGCGGCATTGTTCCTTTTGTATTTAATTCCGATGCGATTTCTGTGTGTAATCGTCAATGTGAAGGACCAAGGAATACATTGAACCTGCAGTGGCGTATCGGAAACTAATACGGGTCACACAGGAAAGGATCAAACACAGACTCTAAGAAGTCTCACTCTGCTTGTACTTAGGGCGTCATTGTGCCCTTTGTATTTAATTCCGATGTAATTTCAGTGTTTCATCGTCAATGTGTATTTCCTAGGAATACATTGAACCTGCAGTGGTGTATCGGAAGCTAATACCGGTCTCACAGGGAATGCTCAAAGCACCGACAGTAAGAAGAGACTCTATTCTTGTACTTAAGGCGGCATTGTTCTTTTGTATTTAATTCCGATGCGATTTCTGTGTTTCATCGTCAATGTGAAGGTCCAAGGACTACATTGGACCTGCAGTGGTTTATCGGAAACTAATACTGGTCTCACAGGGAATGCTCAAAACACCGACTGTAAGAAGAGTCTCTACTCTTGTACTTAAGGCGGCATTGTGCCCTTTGTATTTAATTCCGATGCCATTTCTGTGTTTCATCGTCGATGTGAAAGTCCAAGGAATACACTGAACCGGCAGGGGTGTACCGGAACTAATACTGGTCTCACAGGGAATGCTCAGAGCACCGACTGTAAGAGGAGTCTCTATTCTTGTACTTATGGCTGCATTGGGCCTTTAGTATTTAATTCCGATGCGATTTCTGTGTTTCATCGTCAATGTGAAGGTCCGAGGAATACATTGAACCTGCAGTGGTGTATCGGAAACATATACTGGTCTCACAGCGAATGCTCAAATCACCGACTGTAAGTAGAGTCTGTATTCTTGTACTTAAGGCGGCATTGTGCCTTTTGCATTTAATTCCGATGCGATTTGTGTGCTTCATCGTCAATGTGAAGCTCCAAGGAATACATTCAACCTGCAGTGGTGTATCGGAAACTAATACTGGTCTCACAGGGAATGCTCCAAACACCGACTGTAAGAAGAGTCTCTGTTCTTGTACTTAAGGCGGCATTGTGCCCATTGTATTTAATTCCGATGCCATTTCTGTGTTTCATCTTCGATGTGTATCTCCTAGGAATACATTGAACCTGAAGTGGTGTACCGGATACTAATACTGGTCTCACAAGGAATGCTCAAAGCACCGAATGCAAGAAGAGTCTCTATTCTCGTACTTAAGGCGACATTGTGCCTTTTTGTAATTAATTCCGAAGTAAATTCAGTGTTTCATCGTCAATGTGTATGTCCAAGGAATACATTGAATCTGCAGTGGTGTATGGGATACTAATACTGGTCTCACAGGGAATGCTCAAAGCACAGACTGTAAGAAGAGTCTCTATTCTTGTACTTAAGGCGGCATTGTGCCTTTAGTATTTAATTCCAATGCGATTTCGGTGTTTCATCGTCAATTTGAAGGTCCAAAGAATACATTGAAACTGCAATGGAGTAACGGAAACTAATACTGGTCCCACAGGGAATGCTCAAAGCACCGACTGTAAGTAGAGTCTGTATTCTTGTACTTAAGGTGGCATTGTGCCTTTTGTATTTAATTCCGATGCGATTTCTGTGTTTCATCGTCAATGTGAAGGTCCAAGGAATACATTGAACCTGCAGTGGTGTATCGGAAATTAATACTAGTCTCACAGGGAATGCTCAAACAACGTCTGTAAGAAGAGTCTCTATTCTTGTACTTAAGGCGTCATTGTGCCTTTTGTATATAATTCCGTTGCCATTTCTGTGTTTCATCGTCAATGTGAAGGTCCAAGGAATATATTGAACCTCCAGTGGTGTATCGGAAACTAATACTGGTCTCACAGGGAATGCTCAAAGCACTGACTGTAAGAAGAGTGTCTATTCCTGTATTTAATGCGGCATTGTGCTTTTTGTATTTAATTCCAATGTGATTTCTGCGTTTCATCGTCAATGTGAATGTCTGAGGAATACATTGAACCTGCTGTGGTGTATCGGAAATTAATACCGGTGTCTCAGGGAATGCTCAAAGCTCAGACTGTAAGAAGAGTGTCTATTCTTGTACTTAAGGCAGCATTGTGCCCTTTGTATTTAATTCCGATGCCATTTCTGTGTTTCATCGTCAATGTGAAGGTCCAAGGAATACATTGAACCTGCAGTGGTGTATCGGAAACTAATACTGGTCTCACAGGGAATGCTCAAACCACCGACTGTAAGAAGAGTCTCTATTATTGTACTTAAGGCGGCATTGTGCCTTTTGTATTTAATTCCGATGCCATTTCTGTGTATCATCGTCAATATGTATGTCCAAGGAATAGATTGAACCTGCAGTGGTGTATCGGATACTATTACTGGTCTCACAGGGAATGCTCAAAGCACCGACTGTAAGAAGAGTCTCTATTCTTGTACTTAAGGCGGCATTGTGCCTTTTGTATTTGATTCCGATGCGATTTCTGTGATTCATCGTCGATGTGTATGTCCAAGGGTACATTGGACCTCCAGTGGTGTATCGGAAACTAATACTGGTCTCACAGTGAATTCTCAAAGCACCGACTGTAAGAAGAGTCTCGATTCTTGTACTTAAGGTGGCATTGTGCCTTTTGTATTTAATTCCGATGCGATTTCTGTGAATCATCGTCAATGTGAAGGACCAAAGAATACATTGAACCTGCAGTGGTGTATCGGAAACTAATACTGGTCTCACAGGGAATGCTCAAAGCACCGACTGTAAGAAGAGTCTCTATTCTTGAACTTAAGGCGGCATTGTGCCTTTTGTATTTAATTCCCGATCGATTTCTGTGTTTAATCGTCAATATGAAGGTCCATGGAATACATTGAACCTGCAGAGGTGTATCGGAAACTAATACGGGTCGCACATTAAAGGATCAAAACACAGACTCTAAGAAGTCTCACTCATCTTGCACTTATGGCGGCATTATGCCTTTTGTATATAATTCCGATGTAATTTCAGTGTTTCATCTACAATGAGTATGTCCAAGGAATACATTGAACCTGCAGTGGTTATCGGAAACTAATACTGGTCTCACAGGAAATGCCCAAACCACCGACTGTAAGTAGAGTCAGTATTCTTGTACTTAAGGCGGCATTGTGCGTTTTGGATTTAATTCCGATGCGATTTCTGTGTTTCATAGTCAATGTGAAGGTCCAAGGAATACATTGAACCTGCAGTGGTGTAGCGGAAACTAATACTGGTCTCACAGGGAATGCTCAAAGCACCGACTGTAAGAAGAGTCTCTATTCTTGTACTTAGGCGGCATTGTGCGTATTGGATTTAATTCCGATGCCATTTCTGTGTTTCATCGTCAATGTGAAGGTCCAAGGAATACATTGAACCTGCAGTGGTGTATCGGAAACTAATACTGGTGTCCCAGGGAATGCTCAAATCACCGACTGTAAGAAGAGTCTCTATTCTTGTACTTAAGGGGGCATTGTGCCTTTTGTATTTAATTCCGATTCCATTTCTGTGTTTCATCGTCAATGCGAAGGTCCAAGGAATACATTGAACCTGCAGTGGTGTATCGGAAACTAATACTGGTCTCACAGAGAATGCTCAAACCACCGACTGTAAGAAGAGTCTCTATTATTGTACTTAAGGCGGCATTGTGCCTTTTGTATTTAATTCCGATGCCATTTCTGTGTTTCATCGTCAATATGTATGTCCAAGGAATAGATTGAACCTGCAGTGGTGTATCGGATACTATTACTGGTCTCACAGGGAATGCTCAAAGCACCGACTGTAAGAAGAGTCTCTATTCTTGTACTTAAGGCGGCATTGTGCCTTTTGTATTTGATTCCGATGCGATTTCTGTGATTCATCGTCAATGTGAAAGTCCAAGGAATACATAGAACCTGCAGTGGTGTATCGGAAACTAATACTGGTCTCACAGGGAATGCTCAAAGCACCGACTGTAAGAAGAGTTTCTATTCTTGTACCTAAGGCGGCATTGTGCCTTTTGTATTTAGTTCCGATGCCATTTCTGGGTTTCATCGTCAATGTGAAGGTCCAAGGAATAAACTGAACGTGCAGAGGTGTAGCGGAAACTAATACTGGTCTCACAGGGAATGCTCACAGCACCGACTGTAAGAAGAGTCTCTATTCTTGTACTTAAGGCGGCATTGTGCGTTTTGGATTTAATTCCGAGGCCATTTCTGTGTTTCATCGTCAATGTGATTTTCCAAGGAATACATTGAACCTGCAGTGGTGTATCGGATACTATTACTGGTCTCACAGGGAATGCTCAAAGCACCGACTGTAAGAAGAGTCTCTATTCTTGTACTTAAGGCGGCATTGTGCCTTTTGTATATAATTCCGATGTAATTTCAGTGTTTCATCGTCAATGTGTATGTCCAAGGAATACATTGAACCTGCAGTGGTGTATCGGAAACTAATACTGGTCTCACAGGGAATGCTCGAAGCACCGACTGTAAGAAGAGTCTCTAATCTTGTACTTAAGGCTGCATTGTGCCTTTTGTACTTAATTCCGATGTAATTTTAGTGTTTCATCGTCAATGTGTATGTCCAAGGAATTCATTGAACCTCCAGTGGTGTATCGGAAACTAATACTGGTCTCACTGGGAATGCTCAAAGCACCGACGGTAAGAAGAGTCTCTATTCTTGAACTTAAGGCGGCATTGTGCCTTTTGGTATTTAATTCCGATAAGATTTCTGTGTTTTATCGTCAGTGTGAAGGTCCAAGGAATACATTGAACCTGCAGTGGTGTATCGGAAATTAATACTGGTCTCTCAGGGAATGCTCGAAGCACCGATTGTAAGATGAGTCTCCATTCTTGTACTTAGAGCTCCATTGTGCCTTTTGTATGTAATTCCGATGCGATTTCAGTGTTTCATCGGCAATTTGAAGGACCATGGAATACATTTAACCTGCAGTGGTATATCGGAAACTAATACTGGTCTCACAGGAAAGGATCAAAGCACAGACTCTAAGAAGTCTCATTCTTCTTGTAGTTAAGGCCTCATTGTGCCCTTTGTATTTAATTCCGATGTGATTTCAGTGTTTCATCGCCAATGTGACGGTCCAAGGAATAGATTGAACCCGCAGTGGTGTATCGGATACTATTACTGGTCTCACAGGGATTACTCAAAGCACCGACTGTAAGAAGTGTCTCTATTCTTGTACTTAAGGCGGCATAGTGCCTTTTGTATTTAATTCCGATGCCATTTCTGTGTTTCATCGTCAATGTGACGGTCCAAGGAATACATTGAACCTGCAGTGGTGTATCGGAAACTAATACTGGTCTCACAGGGAATGCTCAAAGCACCGACGGTAAGAAGAGTCTCTATTCTTGTACTTAAGGCGGCATTGTGCCTATTGTATTTAATTCCGATGCCATTTCTGTGTTTCATCGTCAATGTGTATGTCCAAGGAATAGATTGAACCTGCAGTGGTGTATCGGATACTATTACTGGTCTCTCAGGGAACGCTCAAACACCGACTGTAAGAAGAGTCTCTATTCTTGTACTTAAGGCGGCATTGTGCCTTTTGTATTTGATTCCGATGCGATTTCTGTGTTTCATCGTCAATGTGAAGGTCCAAGGAATACATTGAACCTGCAGTGGTGTATCGGAAACTAATACTGGTCTCACAGGGAATGCTCAAAGCACCGACTGTAAGAAGAGTCTCTATTCTTGTACTTAAGGCGGCATTGTGCGTTTTGGATTTAATTCCGATGCGATTTCTGTGTTTCATAGACAATGTGAAGGTCCAAGGAATACATTGAACCTGCAGTGGTGTAGCGGAAACTAATACTGGTCTCACGGGGAATGCTCAAAGCACCGACTCTAAGAAGAGTCTCTATTCTTGTACTTAGGCGGCATTGTGCGTATTGGATTTAATTCCGATGCCATTTCTGTGTTTCATTGTCAATGTGAAGGTCCAAGGAATACATTGAACCTGCAGTGGTGTATCGGAAACTAATACTGGTGTCCAAGGGAATGCTCAAATCACCGACTGTAAGAAGAGTCTCTATTCTTGTACTTAAGGGGGCATTGTGCCTTTTGTATTTAATTCCGATTCCATTTCTGTGTTTAATCGTCAATGCGAAGGTCCAAGGAATACATTGAACCTGCAGTGGTGTATCGGAAACTAATACTGGTCTCACAGGGAATGCTCAAACCACCGACTGTAAGAAGAGTCTCTATTATTGTACTTAAGGCGGCATTGTGCCTTTTGTATTTAATTCCGATGCCATTTCTGTGTTTCATCGTCAATATGTATGTCCAAGGAATAGATTGAACCTGCAGTGGTGTATCGGATACTATTACTGGTCTCACAGGGAATGCTCAAAGCACCGACTGTAAGAAGAGTCTCTATTCTTGTACTTAAGGCGGCATTGTGCTTTTTGTATTTGATTCCGATGCGATTTCTGTGATTCATCGTCAATGTGAAAGTCCAAGGAATACATTGAACCTGCAGTGGTGTATCGGAAACTAATACTGGTCTCACAGGGAATGCTCAAAGCACCGACTGTAAGAAGAGTTTCTATTCTTGTACTTAAGGCGGCATTGTGCCTTTTGTATTTAATTCCGATGCCATTTCTGGGTTTCATCGTCAATGTGAAGGTCCAAGGAATAAACTGAACCTGCAGAGGTGTAGCGGAAACTAATACTGGTCTCACAGGGAATGCTCACAGCACCGACTGTAAGAAGAGTCTCTATTCTTGTACTTAAGGCGGCATTGTGCGTTTTGGATTTAATTCCGAGGCCATTTCTGTGTTTCATCGTCAATGTGAATTTCCAAGGAATACATTGAACCTGCAGTGGTGTATCGGATACTATTACTGGTCTCACAGGGAATGCTCAAAGCACCGACTGTAAGAAGAGTCTCTATTCTTGTACTTAAGGTGGCATTGTTCCTTTTGTATTTAATTCCGATGTAATTTCAGTGTTTCATCGTCAATGTGTATGCCCAAGGAACAGATTGAACCTGCAGTGGTGTATCGGATACTATTACTTGTCTCACAGGGAGTGCTCAAACCACCGACTGTAAGAAGAGTCTCTATTCTTGTACTTAAGGCGGCATTGTGCCTTTTGTATTTGATTCCGATGCGATTCCTGTGTTTCATCGTCAATGTGAAGGTCCAAGGAATAAACTGAACCTGCAGAGGTGTAGCGGAAACTAATACTGGTCTCACAGGGCATGCTCAAAGCACAGACTGTAAGAAGAGTCTCTATTCTTGTACTTAAGGCGGCATTGTGCCTTTTGCATTTAATATCGATGCCATTTCTGTGTTTCATCGTCAGTGTGAAGGTCCAAGGAATATACTGAACCTGCAGAGGTGTAGCGGAAACTAATACTGGTCTCACAGGGAATGCTCAAAGCACCGACTGTAAGAAGAGTCTCTATTCTTGTACTTAAGGCGGCATTGTTCCTTTTGTATTTAATTCCGATGTAATTTCTGTGATTCATCGTCAATGTGTATGTCCAAGGAATAGATTGAATCTGCAGTGGTGTATCGGATACTATTACTGGTCTCACAGGGATTACTCAAAGCACCGACTGTAAGAAGTGTCTCTATTCTTGTACTTAAGGCGGCATTGTGCGTTTTGGATTTAATTCCGATGCCATTTCTGTGTTTCTCGTCTATTGTGAAGGTCCAAGGAATACATTGAACCTGCAGTGGTGTATCGGAAACTAATACTGGTCTCACAGAGAATGCTCAAAGCACCGACTGTAAGAAGAGTCTCTAATCTTGTACTTAAGGCGGCATAGTGCCTTTTGTATTTAATTCCGATGCCATTTCTGTGTTTCATCGTCAATGTGACGGTCCAAGGAATACATTGAACCTGCAGTGGTGTATCGGAAACTAATACTGGTCTCACAGGGAATGCTCAAAGCACCGACGGCAAGAAGAGTCTCTATTCTTGTACTTTAGGCGGCATTGTGCCTATTGTATTTAATTCCGATGCCATTTCTGTGTTTCATCGTCAATGTGTATGTCCAAGGAATAGATTGAACCTGCAGTGGTGTATCGGATACAATTAGTGGTCTCTCAGGGAACGCTCAAACACCGACTGTAAGAAGAGTCTCTATTCTTGTACTTAAGGCGGCATTGTGCCTTTTGTATTTGATTCCGATGCGATTTCTGTGTTTCATCGTCAATGTGAAGGTCCAAGGAATACATTGAACCTGCAGTGGTGTATCGGAAACTAATACTGGTCTCACAGGGAATGCTCAAAGCACCGACTGTAAGAAGAGTCTCTATTCTTGTACTTAAGGCGGCATTGAGCATTTGTATTTAATTCCGATGCCATTTCTGTGTTTCATCGTCAATGTGTATGTCCAAGGAATAGATTGAACCTGCAGTGGTGTATCGGTTACTATTACTGGTCCCACAGGGAATGTTCAAAGCACCGACTGTAAGAAGAGTCTCTATTCTTGTACTTAAGGCGGCATTGTGCCTATCGCATTTAATTCCGATGCCATTTCTGTGTTTCATCGTCAATGTGAAGGTCCAATGAATACATTGAACCTGCAGTGGTGTATCGGAAACTAATACTGGTCTCACAGGGAATGATCAAAGCACCGACTGTAAGTAGAGTCTGTTTTCTTGTACTTAAGGTGGCATTGTGCCTTTTGCATTTAATTCCGTTGCGAATTATGTTTATCATCGTCAATTAGAAGGTCCAAGGAATACATTGAACCTGCAGTGGCGTATCGAAAACTAATACGGGTCGCACAGGAAAGGATCAAAACACAGACTCTAAGAAGTCTCACTCTTATTGCACTTATGGCGGCATTTTGCCTTATGTATATAATTCCGATCTAATTTCAGTGTTTCATCGTCAATGTGTATGTCCAAGGAATTCATTGAACTTCCAGTGGTGTATCGGAAACTAATACTGGTCTCACAGGGAATGCTCAAAGCACCGACGGTAAGAAGAGTCTCTATTGTTGTACTTAAGGCGGCATTGTGCCTTTTGGTATTTAATTCCGATGCGATTTCTGTGTTTTATCGTCAATGTGAAAGTCCAAGGAATACATTGAACCTGCAGTGGAGGTATCGGAAATTAATACTGGTCTCTCAGGGAATGCTCGAAGCACCGATTGTAAGATGAGTCTCCATTCTTGTACTTAGAGCGCCATTGTGCCTTTTGTATGTAATTCCGATGCGATTTCTGTGTTTCATCGTCAATGTGAAGGACCATGGAATACATTTAACCTGCAGTGGGATATCGGAAACTAATACTGGTCTCACAGGAAAGGATCAAAGCACAGACTCTAAGAAGTCTCATTCTTCTTGTAGTTAAGGCGTCATTGTGCCCTTTGTATTTAATTCCGATGTGATTTCAGTGTTTCATCGTCAATGTGTATGTCCAATGAATACATTGAACCTGCAGTGGTGTATCGGAAACTAATACTGGTCTCACAGGGAATGCCCAAAGCACCGACGGTAAGAAGAGCCTCTATTCTTGTACTTAAGGCGGCATTGTTCCTTTTGTATTTATTTCCGTGGTTATTTCAGTGTTTCATCGTCAATGTGTATGTCCAAGGAATAGATTGAACCTGCAGTGGTGTATCGGATACTATTACTTATCTCACAGGGAATGCTCAAAGCACCGACTGTAAGAAGAGTCTCTATTCTTGTTCTTAAGGCGGCATTGTGCCTTTTGTATTTGATTCCGATGCGATTCCTGTGTTTCATCCTCAATGTGTAGGTCCAAGGAATACATTGACCCTGCAGTGGTGTATCGGAAACTAATACTGGTCTCACAGGGAATGCTCAAAGCACCGACTGTAAGTAGAGTCTGTATTCTTGTACTTAAGGCGGCATTGTCCGTTTTGGATTCATTTCCGATGCGATTTCTGTGTTTCGTCGTCAATGTGAAGGTCCAAGGAATACATTGAACCTGCAGTGGTGTATCGGAAACTAATACTGGACTCACAGGGAATGCTCAAAGCTCTGACTTTAAGAAGAGTCTCTATTCTTGTACTTAGGCGGCATTGTGCCTTTTGTATTTAATTCCGATGCCATTTCTGTGTTTCATCGTCAATGTGAAGGTCCAAGGAATAAACTGAACCTGCAGAGGTGTAGCGGAAACTAATACTGGTCTCACAGGGAATGCTCAAAGCACCGACTGTAAGAAGAGTCTCTATTCTTGTACTTAAGGCGGCATTGTGCCTTTTGTATTTAATTCCGATGCCATTTCTGTGTTTCATCGTCAATGTGAAGGTCCAAGGAATAAACTGAACCTGCAGAGGTGTATCGGAAACTAATACTGGTCTCACAGGGAATGCTCATAGCACCGACTGTCAGTAGAGTCTCTATTCTTGTACTTAAGGCGTCATTGTGCCTTTTGTATTTAATTCCGATGCCATTTCTGTGTTTCATTGTCAATGTGTATGTCCAAGGAATAGATTGAACCTGCAGTGGTGTATCGGATACTATTACTGGTCTCACAGGGAATGCTCAAAGCACCGACTGTAAGAAGAGTCTCTATTCTTGTACTTAAGGCGGCATTGTGCGTTTTGGATTTAATTCCGATGCCATTTCTGTGTTTCATCGTCAATGTGAAGGTCCAAGGAATAGATTGAACCTGCAGTGGTGTATCGGAAACTAATACTGGTCTCACAGGGAATGTTCAAAGCACCGACTGTAAGAACAGTGTCTATTCTTGTACTTACGGCGGCATTGTGCCTTTTGTATTTAATTCCGATGCCATTTCTGTGTTTCATCGTCAATGTGTATATCCAAGGAATACATTGAACCTGCAGTGGTGTATCGGATACTATTACTGGTCTCACAGGGAATGCTCAAATCACCGACTGTAAGAAGAGTCTCTATTCTTGTACTTAAGGCGGCATTGTGCCTTTTGTATTTGATTCCGATGCGATTTCTGTGTTTCATCGTCAATGTGAAGGTCCAAGGAATACATTGAACCTGCAGTGGTGTATCGGAAAGTAATACTGGTCGCACTGGGAATGCTGAAAGCACCGACTGTAAGAAGAGTCTCTATTCTTGTACTTATGGCGGCATTGTGCCTTTTGTATTTAATTCCGATGCCATTACTGTGTTTCATCGTCAATGTGAAGGTAAAAGGAATAAACTGAACCTGCAGAGGTGTAGCGGAAACTAATTGTGGTCTCTCAGGGAAAGCTCAAAGCACCGAATGTAAGAAGAGTCTCTATTCTAGTACTTAAGGCGGCATTGTTCCTTTTGTATTTAGTCCCGATGTAATTTCTGTGTTTCATCGTCAATGTGTATGTCCAAGGAATACATTGAACCTGCAGTGGTTTATCGGAAACTAATACTGGTCTTACAGGGAAAGCTCAAAGCACCGACGGTAAGAAGAGTCTCTATTCTAGTACTTAAGGCGGCATTGTTCCTTTTGTATTTAATTCCGATGTAATTTCTGTGTTTCATCGTCAATATGTATGTCCAAGGAATAGATTGAAACTTCAGTGGTGTATCGGATACTATTACTGGTCTCACAGGGAATGCTCAAAGATCCGAGTGTAAGAAGAGTCTCTATTCTTGTACTTAAGGCGGCATTGTGCCTTTTGTATTTAATTCCGATGTAATTTCAAAGTTTCATCGTCAAAGTGAATGTCCAAGGAATTCATTGAACCTCCAGTGGTGTATCGAAAACCAATACTGGTCTCACATGGAATGCTCATACCACCGACCGTAAGAAGAGTCTCTATTCTTGTACTTAAGGCGGCATAGTTCCTTTTGTATTAAATTCCGATGTAATTTCTGTGTTTCATCGTCAATGTGTATGTCCAAGGAATAGAGTGAACCTGCAGTGGTGTATCGGATACTATTACTGGTCTCACAGGGAATGCTCAAAGCACCGACTGTAAGAAGAGTCTCTATTCTTGTACTTAAGGCGTGTAGCGTTGCTCTTGGGGGACAAAACATAAAAAGAATTGTTACTTTTTTTTTTAATGTCGAAAAAGTGAATATTTTGGTGGGCCACTTGGCAACAGAATCAGGGATTTATTACGCTATTATAATAACATACGTTGACCATTAAATACCTGAATAAGAGCAGCATATTGATATATATATTTGAGATCGCTCGGAAGAAACATTATCATTTCTGTGCACTTTTATAGTCGCGATGTAGTCATACCCGGATCAACGCTAAGGGACCAGAAGATTTATAGACTTTAAAAGAAATGCAACACTACACGAAAAAGTTGGTTCAGAAATAATAGGAAAACGATAATGTTCCTTCTGTCTCATGCTGCGTTCGGCCCATCAGCGTGATCGTAATTTCTGATGAAGTAACACAAAAATAATTATCATTCAGTTAAATAAGGAGATGGAATCATCAAGGTTAATTTACGAAAATAAGCACACTTATCTTTAACACACGTTTTTTTAATGCTACGTACCTTTTCATATTAAATTACAATAGATGACCATTGTGGTTAAATACTTTATACATAACAGTCAAAATGCCCTCTTGATTCTGTCTGTTCGATATCAGTTACAAGAAACTACATCTTTTGTGATTGGAAAAAAATAACAATTAGCATATTCACTCAACATTTTCACATCAAATATAAAATACAGTTGTGGAACGCAGCAAGTCTGCGTCCGCCTCTCATGGAACACAAACAGTAAAAGGTGAGGCGCGAAAAACCTCATTTGTCTTGAAACAACAGAATTCTTTTTTACACCATTAATCGATACATGTACATAGAGATTTACTGGCACCGCGCAAGAACGGTAAAGATAAAGAATAATAGTTTCTGTCGATGCTATGCGATGGTTCATTTCTTTTACTTTACAATTGTTCGATAACTTTAGGCCATCAGGCGTTTACTATTGAGCGTATATTAATGTTTGTGAGGCGAAAATTACTAATATTACACTGCCTCCCATGAGGAGGGAAGGAATACCGAAGGTATTACTTTCATCCTCATGCACATTGGAATATTTGTAATTTTCGAGTGTAACATACAGGTTATTAAAAGTTTCATTTTATATTCATTCCGTAATAAAAGAATTAACGCTTCAATTTGTAATTACTGACGGTGGATCATTGTGAATTTGTTCTGTATGTCTATCAGTGTTTGTATGGATTCAGTCTATCTTGATGATTCTTAAAATTAAGGCTATAAGTACACATATTTACAAGATTTATAAGGAAATAGAGTCACACTTCATTTTTCATCGTTGCAAGAGTAATTTGACTATCACAACTGGTACACAACTTTCAGTTTTGATAGTATTCATTATATTGTCATCGTCTTGTCGATTGATTGCCTTGTCCGTCGTCGCACTTAATTATACATTTATTTTCGTCGCACATACACTATTTATGATAGACTTGGATTGTAGAGCGGCCACTGGTGATGGCTTCGAAAAGGAAGTCCATATCTTTCACTTTCAGGGCTCGAGTGTGGCTCTCCGAATTATTTCACATATGAAACAGATAAAATGTCTTATATTAGAATAGCTTACAAAACTAATTTTATATACAATTGGGATGGGATATAGGAAGGATCGGATCCTTTGACGTATTTTCGTGTGCTTATTTTCATTCGTATCGTGACCTTTCGTTAAAGTTTACATTTCAACAGTGTTCAGAGGTGACCTTGTGACTTGTCTCTGTGTACAATCAGTCATTGTAATAATTACGTTAACTTCTCTATCTTAGAGTCTCTCGGAAGGTTTATGATACATACAAAATGTTTTCAGTACTGGGTGTGAATGTTTTTACTACAGAATGTAGCGCACAGCAACTGTGTTGGCGGTTGAACGTTTACATTATTTCGTCACGTGGTGGCTGTCCGCCCCCACTGTTGCGAGCAATCTTGAAATTCAGTCTGTGCGCGCGCACGTGACCGGAGCTTTCTTGCAGAGCGTTGATTTCGCGCTTGAGGTGCCGTGCGTCGCTTTTGTTCGGCGGATCGTGGCTTTGTGCTTTTTAGATTGCTGGAGGGAGCTTCTGCCACCGAAACTGCCTCACATCACTTCCTGTCCACTATCCAGTTACGGATTCACAGGTAAGTGGTAGCTACCGCTGCAACTGCATGTGTGGAATGACACTGATTATTACACACATCAACGAAATTGTTCACACATATGGTGCAGTATAATACTGCCACTGAAAACCGTCGAACTTTAAAACTTCACTTGCACTGCGGTGAGCGTCTGCGTGAACGGTGTACTAAAAGAAATTCTCGCGTCATAACATCACACGGTGTTTGCAAGTTGATTTACATACTAATATTTACAAGAGTTCATTTAAATCGATAAATAATGTAATTGACCACTTTGAATCAAAACAATTGTTTCTTAATTAGTCTTTTTTTTTTATTTATGCCTACGGTCACAGGTAGGCTATTATAAGTACTTTTTCTTTGACCAAATCCATTCCAATCTCCTTTACAAATTAATTTCATTCATAGTAATCTTTATCACGCTTGCTTATTCATTTTGTAGGACCAATACTGCTTTTTTTTTTTTTTTTTTTTTTTTTTTTTTTTTTTTTTTTTTTTTTTTTTTTTTTTTTTTTTTTTTTTAGTGCTCGTCTTATTTAGTGTCAAAAGTTTTCTCGTATGTGCTTGTCTTTAAAGAAAGTTCGAGGACAGATTTGAAAATAGCAATTCCGCCTCTGAGTTTCGTGTAGGAATACAAACAGTCGAAAAAAGAAAGGTGGGAAAAGCGGGTCTACTCGCTGATCGTCGACATAATTTAAATTACTCCTCAACTAGGTCGAAAATTTAATTTACCTTGCGCATTACAAAAGCAATATGCGCGTCGCGAACCTACTCATTTTTATATGTAGTGCCTCACTTCCTAAGCACACGTGCATCTTTACAAGTTGATCCTGAGGAGTGGATAGGATCAAGGATCTTAAAGGATTTGCACTTAGGAAAGGGATTCAATAATCACATAATCACAGAGAAAACAATAAATATTGCAGTGCACACTTAAAATAAAATCTATCACTTCAAGCATGTATATCTAATATGTATCTTGCTGCAGCTTGCTTACTACTCTTTGCTCATTTCTTAGACTAAGTCAAGTTTATGCATTACGCATTTGGGTATTAATTATCATTTGTATATATATATATAAGCCTCTCACTAGAGTGTTGTTTTTTGCTGCTGTCGCTACCTGTGAAGCTTGGGCGAGATCCTTATTATATGTGCTGCTAGCTTGTGAATTTGCAGTGTCGCTAATGCTCAATAGTACCGTGAAGTTGGCATAATAAACCATGTTACTCATATGTTCTTTTACTCAGCTTGTTTATAGTCTGGACTCATCTTACTTTGCGTTATATAATAAACTTCCTTTTTATTCCATCACGCTTTTACTTAAGGTTAACGTCAGGCCTTTTTAGAACAATTGCACTGCGTCATCAATCTGTTCATGCTTAATCCTAGGTATCTGTTCACTTCAAAGAGATGTTATTTTATCGCTGGCACAGCACTGTGCTGGAATTTACAAGTTAAATCTACCGACTGTTTTACGCTAACAGGTGGTGCCTTATTTATGTCACCTCTTTTGTCTGGACGTTTAAGTATTTCCTTTTAAAACAGGTCATTAATTTGTCCTCGATTAAATTTCACTTACTAATACTAAGCACATATAATCATCATTTTCATATTACTATTTAGTGAGAGAAGTGCATTATTCGCTCCTTCCTGCTCATTCTCAAATTACTATTTAGCGAGAGAAGTGCATTATTCGCTCCTTCCTCTTTCCTCATTTTAGTACCTCGGGGCTAATTAATACCTCTCGAGTACATCATTTTCCTTACATACTAACTTATAACTAAAATTGAAAATCGCCTCTAGGACATGTCCTCCTGTTTACATAAAGATTATTCATGTAAATACTTGTCTACAACTTATTCTGTATTTTATTTTCCAGACACGTTGTTTTGATACATAAGGTTTCCTTTTAGCACCGGCTAACGTCCGTAGTCAGTTCAGTTCCGTTCTTGTTACTCATTGGTTAATCCTGATCTCCAATACCTTAGAATTTTCTTACAGCTTAAATTAACTTAATTCCTGGCGTTATAAAATTTTCTTAAATCCTGATGGTGGAACAACCCTTTGATTTTATTCGTGGCAGGGTCAGATAACAAATAGCTACCAATGTGTGGTTTCCTCATTATCACAAAGGGACCTTCATAAATGTGTTGCCACTTACGATTCTTCTTTAACAACAGGGATGGTTTAAAGTGAGTCCTGACTAATACCTTTTCTCCTTCTTTGAAATCTATAACTCTGTTTACCTTCTTATCAAATGCCTTTTTTCGGAGGTTAGCATACGTTGTCAATGATATGAGAGCTTGCCTGATTTTTGCGTCTAGGTCCAATTCGTTGTCTTGTAACTTTGGAAGGGGGTCTATCCATTCATTCCTCTCTTTTGACCTTGACATTAACTCATGTGGCGTGAATCCGGTCGACAGATGAGGAAGGTGGCTTACAATCTGTTCGAATGGTGTTACGAAGTCTACCCACTTAGATTGCTTATTCGGAATGTACGTCCTTATAAATCTGTTAAATTCTTTGAAGATTCTTTCTGTCGGATTCGATTGCGGTCGAAACCGGGATATCAAAATTTGTTTGATTCTATGGCGAGCAAGAAATGCACGCCACGGGCGTGATGTGAAATTTGAAGCATTATCAGACAAAATTGATTCTGGAACCCCGAATCGTGGGAAATAATCATTTTCAATGCGACGAATTATTGGATTTGCACAAGAAGATTTTACTGCGTACAGTCTTATGTGCTTAGAAAAATTGTCCAGGATTGCTACTAAGTATTTAGCGCCTCCCCTACCGGTGGGTATTGGACCTGCTAAATCAATACTAAGAAGCTGGTTTGGCCTTTCAGCAACTATTGGATTTAGTGGAATTGAAGTGGAAATGTTTAAGGATTTTGCCTTTTGACAGATGACACAGTTTCTCAATAATTTATGAATTCTCTGGTGTAGATTCGGAACATAACAGTAAGTCGAGATTTTCCTTTTACATTTTTCTGGTCCGTAGTGACCCCATGAAATGTGAGTGTACCACAGAAGATGTTCAATGAAATTTCGAGGGATGCAAACACACCACCTCTCAGATGACTCAGACGTCTTATGAAATAGCACTTGGTTATGAACTTTATAAAACTCGGACAACTTGTGGGCTGGATTTTCGTGAAGAATTTGTATAACCTTTTTCCATTTTGGATCTGTATTTTGAAGAATCTGAATCTGCTACATAACTGAAGAAAATACTTTCTGTGAATTGGATCTTTCATTAACAAGACTTTATAATTAGACGTTTGTTCCACCAGTTCGCTGGTTTCTAGTAAGCCCTCAGGTGAGCGAGAAAGTGCGTCTGCTATAACATTATCTTTACCTTTTATATATACAATGTCAAAGTCATATTCCTGCAGGAATAAGCACCATCGAGTAAGACGAGGGTGTTGCAACTTGCATGTAAGGAGGAATGATAAGGCTTGATGGTCTGAATAGACTTTAATTTTTCTTCCATAGATATAATAGTTAAATCGCCTAAAAGCCCATATTACGGCAAGTGCCTCCAACTCCGTAACCGAATAAGACTTCTCACACTCTGATAACACTCGACTCGCAAAGCTAATCACTTGGATTTGCTCGTGTCCATTTACTAATTGAATCTGGAAAAGACAAGCGCCGATACCCACAAAGGAAGCGTCTGCAGTAATACAAAATTCCTTATCCATCTGAGGATGATGGAGAATGTTACTGTTAACCAGACTGTCTTTAATTTTCTTAAATCCGTCTTGGCATTCCGGCGTCCAATTCCAATGTGAATTCTTTTTTAAAAGGTTGTGAAGAGCGGGATTGTTCAATACCTGATTGGGAACAAAACGTCTGAAAAATGACGTAAGACCGATAAATCCTCTCAGTTGCCTTTTTGTAACAGGGGTTGGAAAGTTTTTTATAGCAGATAATTTTTCCGGGTCGGGTTTAATTCCTTCAGGGGTGATGATGTGCCATAAAAATTTAATTTCACTTTTTCCAAACTTGGATTTCTTAAGATTTGCTGTAACACCATACTCTCTGAATCGTTGAAATATCTTTTGCAGAAGGGCCACATGATCTTCCCAATTTTTCGATGCTACAAGAACGTCATCCACATAGACTGTTACCTCATCTAAAAGTTCAGGACCTAGTACATAGTCAAGGGCAGAAATAAAAATTCCGGAACTCACATTTAGTCCAAACGGTACAACTTTGAAATGGTAAGATCTACCTGCCAATATAAACGCAGTGTACTTCCTAGACTCCTGCGCAAGTTTTACTTGCCAGTAACTGCTTTTCAAATCAAGGGTACTCAAATACTTAACTCCATGAAACTTCTGCAGATGCTCTTCAAGAGCCTCTGGTCTCGTTCTTATGGGTACTGTAATTTTATTGATTAATCTTGCATCTAGGACTAGCCTTACGCTACCATATGATTTTAGCACAGACAATAAAGGACTCGAATAAGGTGAATGAGATACTTCTATCACATTCCAGCGTAACATTTTCTTGATTTCACACTTGACAGCCTCGCGTCTCGCATATGGAATGGAATAGCTTGTTCTACAGTAGGTTGAATGGGGCAGGACATCCATTCGATATTCAAAGCCTTTTATTAGTCCAGGTTTCTTAGAAAATACTTGAACGTAATCTGTTAACAAATTGTAAAGCTCATTCTTCTGTTGTTTGGATAATTCAATGGACTCACTAGCTTTACCGTATAATTCATTCTGACCGGGAATTAGGTCTTTATACTCATCGTCATTAACACTTTCAAGATCTGTCATGTCTTCTGTCTGACTGTACTGTTGTCTTTTAGTCCATGGCCGTACTGCTGTTTGAAGCACCCCAAAGTTTGTCTTCACCTTACTTCTTAACAAATTTACAGTTACTTGTTGCTGGCTCGCTACTAGAGTACAGATTCCACACTCGATGTCAATTTTAGCTTTCGTCTGCCTCAAGAATTCCATACTCAGGATACATGGCACTGATAGGTTTTTAACAATAAGAAAAATGCACGTTACTGAAATAGACTCTATCTGGATTTGAAGCTGAGTCTGAAGATTTACACGTTGTGTTAGTGGACCAATTGCTCCCGATATGGTGCAACCTTGAATTGGAAGTGATAAAACTTTGCATACAGAGGATATTTGCTTAAATAAACATAAAGATAAGACATTTATATTAGCTCCTGTATCTACAATAGCTGTTACAGGTATGTTGGCAATTGATACCCTTATGGAAGCTTGAACTTGTTCGTCCCATACGTCATCATTGTCTTTCGTCTCAGTGTCTGCTACTAGATCATCCCGTAAGTTTGTCTCTTTGTCATACCTAATTGCTTTAATTTCGTGTGGACTAAGGGACAGGGTGCCCCCATTCAAACCTGCAGCATCCTCTAGGAGGCTCAAAGGTGCTGCTTTTAATTTTCCGCTCGACGCTTACTTTCCTGCTGATTTATATTTCTTAATGTTTCTTCCGTCTGGAACTGGTGTTGGTTTTGTGGTACGAACTCGGTTGGAAACGGATCTTGTTGTCCTGGCGTATTCGCTTGCGCATAATAAATTTGCGTATTATGCGGGCGTTTAGGCTTCAGAGTTCCCGAAGGTCCGTTCGCTTGTTGCGTGAAGTGTATATTTTGTGGCTGAAAGGTATTTTGCTGTGGCTTGTGTTGATTGTAACCGTTACTGAAAGGTGTACATTGGTCTCCACCTTGATTATGCCATTTATTTCTTTTCCACTGACGATTTGAATCGTAAGACTGATCGTTTTGATAATTACCGTTGATCGGTTGCGTGTTTCCATATTGCTGGGGCTGTGTGCTATAATGTGTATTTTCGTACTGAGGTGGTGACGAATTATATATTGGATTGTATCTCTGGCCGTTATTGTACTTATTTTTGTATTTGCTGTTGGAGTACGTAGTGTGTTTATTTTTGAAACCGTTGTGGGGTTGGTACTGGCTGTCGCTGTGACGCGCTTTCGCTCGGCCACCATTGTTGCCTGCGTATTCTGTATTGTGCTGGCCGCCTGCACTGAAGTGGGCGTTGCCAACATCAACTCTAGCGTCCTCGTAAATCAGATCTAACGAGTCTAACACAGATAGGAAAGTGTCCGTATCGTCCTCAGACACGTTTACTAACTTTTCTCTGATCGCAATCGGTAGCTTAGTTTTTAGAATCATAATAACGTCTTTGGCGGTGATCGGCGAATCCCAGAACTTGATTTTCGCTAAATACTTTTCAAAATATCTTCTCAAACTACCGCGCTTACTGTTAAACACTTCGGCGTTGTAAACCTCTTTTCTCAGGCGCTGCTGCACACCAGAACTCCAGAATTTAGCTAAAAACATCTGTTCAAACTCTTTGTAACTTTTACAAGAGTCGACCATTTCGGTTCCCCATAAGGCAGCATCGCCTACGATAAATCCACTAACAAATTGAATTCGCTGGCGGTCACTCCAGCTACTCGGGAAAATTCCTGAAAAATTTCGGAGGAACACTATAGGATGAATTTCTCTTTTCTGTGGGTGAAAGGTCGGAAAAATACGATGTTTGATCACGCTTTCCTCCTGCATCAAACTGACAAAAGTGGATGGGCTGGTAGCCTGGTTAACTTGTGCTTCTATAGAACTATGAGTTTGAGCGTTATCAAATGGTGAACGGTAATGTACCTGCTGTTGTTCATTACTTCGTGGTGAATTATTCCAGTTTCCTGACACGGGAGGTGGGGAATTTTCAACTTGACATTTTAGTGTACGAACTTCATCAACTATCTGTTGACGCCATTCAGGTAAATCTTGAGCTAACGCTCGTCTTATCTGGCCTAATTCTGACATCACCGTGTCTCCTGTTTTTCCAGGGGCTGCCAATATTTCAAAGGTCACGTTTTTGACAGTTTCCCTGAGTTCGTTCTTGACCTTGTTTTCTATGAATCCGTCTTTGTTTTTAATCCACTCTTGGTAGTGATCAGACAATGCTTCAGCATGTGCCTTAACAGTATTCTTTATTTGGTCCTCTACATTAAGAGTCTCAATCTGTTTCGAAAGATCATCAACAACATTCTCGATCGTGTCTACTGCGGTTTTAACTCCTTTGACCTCATCAGAGATTGCAGTATAATCTTCTTTTAAGGTCGCAGCTTGTTTTTGATATTCTATCACTTTTGAATTTATCTCTCCCTTGGCTGCTTCGATTTTTTCATCTAACCGTTTTGAAATATCCTCTATTTTTGACTCTACTTGTGTGTCAATTTCTAGCCTCATGATCGTGATCTGACTGCTGATTTGGCTTTGGACATTACCCAACAGGGTATTTAAATCAGCTGTTATGTCTGCCTTTAGTTCGGCCTTTACCGAATTTAACCGTGTATTTAGGTCATTTATCTCCGTTTGCAGATCTGTTTTTACTGAATTTATGTCTGTTTTTACCGAATTTATTTTTGTTTTTACTGAATTTATGTCTTCTTTTACTGAGTTGCACAGATTTGTAAGGACCTGATTTTTATTATGCCGTCTTTCGGCCTTCTCTTTTTCTTCGCGGGCCTTTTCATCTAATTTTTCCTGCTTTTCACGTTCCTGTCTTTGCGCCTCTCTCTGTCTTTGACTTTCGAACTTGCGTTCCATTATTGCTTCGATCATTGCAGCCAAGTCATTTTTTTCAAAAGCGGGAATAGCTTGCACACTAGGACCAGCTTCTAAAACTTCGGTCGAGGCTGCTTCTGCCTCCGCTCGTGTACCTATCGCGCGTGATCGTAATGGATAGTGAGGTCCATTCGCATCACCGCTGTCGTCTGGTTTTGTTTGTGTCCGCTGTTTACCGTCAGCCATGTTCATGAATTATTTGTCAAACGTCAAAATGCTACAGATATTGTTTGTCACTGCCGTCAGTCGTTTGTCTGTGACGTAGTGCTATGGCTTACTGGGACCTAAGATAAAATTTTAACTCTGTGTAACAACTGACGTTCATTTACGCCAAGAAGACAAGATGGTTCCTACTAATTACAAACAAATGAAATATCACACGTTTTACCAGTTTTGAGCGTAGTTATCCGCCATATCGTAATTTTTTTTATGCACTGACAACAATGGTACACTTTCACTGAATTTAACTACATAAGAATGGACTATGGACAAATTGAAATAAAGCTGTTTCAAGGCAAGGAAAGACAGGTTTACGTTCTGATCAACTCGAAAGATGCAACGTCACTACGAAAGCGTGGCTACTGCGTATAAAAATTTGACTTACTATGGCTGTCTTGATACAGCTGGATACTCGCGTTTTTTGGTAATTTCATCAATCGTTCTTCTGAATTAATTAAAAGGTTTTCCCACTTCTCTTTCTCGGTTGAATTGCATCCACATGAAAATAATGAAACAATTATTAGAACAAGAACTGAAAAATTTTTAAACTCAATACATGAAATGATTTTTTGATCAAGTCCCTGTTCGGGCGCCAAGTGTAGCGTTGCTCTTGGGGGACAAAAAATAAAAAGAATTGTTACTTTTTTTTTTAATGTCGAAAAAGTGAATATTTTGGTGGGCCACTTGGCAACAGAATCAGGGATTTATTACGCTATTATAATAACATACGTTGACCATTAAATACCTGAATAAGAGCAGCATATTGATATATATATTTGAGATCGCTCGGAAGAAACATTATCATTTCTGTGCACTTTTATAGTCGCGATGTAGTCATACCCGGATCAACGCTAAGGGACCAGAAGATTTATAGACTTTAAAAGAAATGCAACACTACACGAAAAAGTTGGTTCAGAAATAATAGGAAAACGATAATGTTCCTTCTGCCTCATGCTGCGTTCGGCCCATCAGCGTGATCGTAATTTCTGATGAAGTAACACAAAAATAATTATCATTCAGTTAAATAAGGAGATGGAATCATCAAGGTTAATTTACGAAAATAAGCACACTTATCTTTAACACACGTTTTTTTAATGCTACGTACCTTTTCATATTAAATTACAATAGATGACCATTGTGGTTAAATACTTTATACATAACAGTCAAAATGCCCTCTTGATTCTGTCTGTTCGATATCAGTTACAAGAAACTACATCTTTTGTGATTGGAAAAAAAAACAATTAGCATATTCACTCAATATTTTCACATCAAATATAAAATACAGTTGTGGAACGCAGCAAGTCTGCGTCCGCCTCTCATGGAACACAAACAGTAAAAGGTGAGGCGCGAAAAACCTCATTTGTCTTGAAACAACAGAATTCTTTTTTACACCATTAATCGATACATGTACATAGAGATTTACTGGCACCGCGCAAGAACGGTAAAGATAAAGAATAATAGTTTCTGTCGATGCTATGCGATGGTTCATTTCTTTTACTTTACAATTGTTCGATAACTTTAGGCCATCAGGCGTTTACTATTGAGCGTATATTAATGTTTGTGAGGCGAAAATTACTAATATTACAGGCGGCATTGTGCCTTCTGTATTTGATTCCGATGCGATTTCTGTGTTTCATCGTCAATGTGTATGTCCAAGGAATTCATTGAACATCCAGTGGTGTATCGGAAACTAATTCTGGTCTCACAGGGAATGCTCAAAGCACCGACGGTAAGAAGAGTCTCTATTCTTCTACTTAAGGCGGCATTGTGCCTTTGGTATTTAATTCCGATGCGATTTCTGTGTTTCATCGTCAATGTGAAGGTCCAAGGAATACATTTAACCTGCAGTGGTATATCGGAAACTAATACTGGTCTCACAGGAAAGGATCAAAGCACAGACTCCAAGAAGTCTCATTCTACTTGTACTTAAGGCGTCATTGTGCCCTTTGTATTTAATTCCGATGTAATTTCAGTGTTTCATCGTCAATGTGTATGTCCAAGAAATACATTCAACATGCAGTGGTGTATCGGAAACTAATACTGGTCTCACAGGGAATGCTCAAAGTACCGACGGTAAGAAGAGTCTCTATTCTTGTAGTTAAGGCGGCATTGTTTCTTTTGTATTTAATTCCGATGTAATTTCAGTGTTTTATCGTCAATGTGTATGTCCAAGGAATAGATTGAACCTGCAGTGGTGTATCGGATACTATTACTAGTTTCACAGCGAATGCTTAAAGCACCGACTGTAAGAAGAGTCTCTATTCTTGTACTTAAGGCGGCATTGTGCTTTTTGTATTTGATTCCGATGCGATTTCTGTGTTTCATCGTCAATGTGAAGGTCCAAGGAATACACTGAACCTGCAGTGGTGTATCGGAAACTAATACTGGTCTCACAGAGAATGCTCAAAGCACCGACTGTAAGTAGAGTCTCTATTCTTGTACTTAAGGCGGCATCGTGCCTTTTGTATTTAATTCCGATGCCATTTCTGTGTTTCATCGTCAATGTGAAGGTCCAAGGAATAAACTGAACCTGCAGAGGTGTAGCGGAAACTAATACTGGTCTCACAGGGAATGCTCAAAGCACCGACTGTAAGAAGAGTCTCTATTCTTGTACTTAAGGCAGCATTGTGCGTTTTGGATTTAATTCCGATGCCATTTCTGTGTTTCATCGTCAATGTGAAGGTCCAAGGAATACATTGAACCTGCAGTGGTGTATCGCAAACTAATACTTGTGTCACAGGGAATGCTCAAAGCACCGACTGTAAGAAGAGTCTCTATTCTTGTACTTAAGGCGGCATTGTGCCTTTTGAATTTAATTCCGATGCCATTTCTGTGTTTCATCGTCAATGTGAAGGTCCAAGGAATAAACTGAACCTGCAGAGGTGTAGCGGAAACTAATACTGGTCTCACAGGGAATGCTCAAAGCAACGACTTTAAGAAGAGTCTCTATTCTTGTACTTAAGGCAGCATTGTGCGTTTTGGATTTAATTCCGATGCCATTTCTGCGTTTCATCGTCAATGTGTATGTACAAGGAATAGATTGAACCTGCAGTGGTGTATCGGATACTATTACTGGTCTCACAGGGAATGCTCAAAGCACCGACTTTAAGAAGAGTCTCTATTCTTGTACTTAAGGCGGCATTGTGCCTTTTGTGTTTAAGTCCGATGCGATTTCTGTGTTTCATCGTCAATGTGAAGTTCCAAGGAATACATTGAACCTGCAGTGGTGTATCGGAAACTAATACTGGTCGCACAGGGAATGCTGAAAGCACCGACTGTAAGAAGAGACTCTATTCTTGTACTTATGGCGGTATTGTGCCTTTTGTATTTAATTCCGATGCCATTACTGTGTTTCATCGTCAATGTGAAGGTAAAAGGAATAAACTGAACCTGCATAGGTGTAGCGGAAACTAATTCTGGTCTCTCAGGGAAAGCTCAAAGCACCGACAGTAAGAAGAGTCTCTATTCTTGTACTTAAGGCGGCATTGTTCCTTTTGAATTTAATCCCGATGTAATTTCTGTGTTTCATCGTCAATGTGTATGTCCAAGGAATACATTGAACCTGCAGTGGTTTATCGGAAACTAATACTGGTTTACAGGGAATGCTCAAAGCACCGACGGTAAGAAGAGTCTCTATTCTAGTACTTAAGGCGGCATTGTTCCTTTTGTATTTAATTCCGATGTAATTTCTGTGTTTCATCGTCAATATGTATGTCCAAGGAATAGATTGAAAGTGCAGTGGTGTATCGGATACTATTACTGGTCTCACAGGGAATGCTCAAAGAACCGAGTGTAAGAAGAGTCTCTATTCTTGTACTTAAGGCTGCATTGTGCCTTTTGTATTTAATTCCGATGTAATTTCAAAGTTTCATCGTCAAAGTGAATGTCCAAGGAGTTCATTGAACCTACAGTGGTGTATCGGAAACTAATACTGATCTCACAGAGAATGCTCAAAGCACCGACGGTAAGAAGAGTCTCTATTCTTGTACTTAAGGCGGCATTGTTCCTTTTGTATTTAATTCCGATGTAATTTCTGTGTTTCATCGTCAATGTGTATGTCCAAGGAATAGTTTGAACCTGCAGTGGTGTATCGTATACTGTTACTGGTCTCACAGGGAATGCTCGTAGCACCGACTGTAAGAAGAGTCTCTATTCTTGTACTTAAGGCGGCATTGTGCCTTTTGTATTTAATTCCGATGTAATTTCAGTGTTTCATCGTCAATTTGAATGTCCAAGGAATTCATTGAACCTCCAGTGGTGTATCGAAAACAAATACTGGTCTCACATGGAATGCTCATACCACCGACCGTAAGAAGAGTCTCTATTCTTGTACTTAAGGCGGCATTGTTCCTTTTGTATTTAATTCCGATGTAATTTCTGTGTTTCATCGTCAATGTGTATGTCCAAGGAATAGATTGAACCTGCAGTGGTGTATCGGATACTATTACTGGTCTCACAGGGAATGCTCAAAGCAACGACTGTAAGAAGAGTCTCTATTCTTGTACTTAAGGCGGCATTGTGCCCTTTGTATTTGATTCCGATGCGATTTCTGTGTTTCATCGTCAATGTGAAGGTCCAAGGAATACATTGAACCTGCAGTGGTGTATCGGAAACGAATACTGGTCTCACAGGGAAAGCTCAAAGAACCGACTGTATGAAGAGTCTCTATTCTTGTACTTAATGCGGCATTGTGCCTTTTGTATTTCAATCCGATGCCATTTCTGTGTTTCATCGTCAATGTGTATGTCCAAGGAATAGATTGAACCTGCAGTGGTGTATCGGAAACTAATACTGGTCTCACAGGGAATGCTCAAAGCACCGACTGTAAGACGAGTCTCTATTCTTGTACTTAAGGCGGCATTGTGCCTTTTGTATTTGATTCCGATGCGATTTCTGTGTTTCATCGTCAATGTGAAGGTCCAAGGAATACATTTACCCTGCAGTGGTATATCGGAAACTAATACTGGTCTCACAGGAAAGGATCAAAGCACAGACTCCAAGAAGTCTCATTCTTCTTGTACTTATGGCGTCATTGTGCCCTTTGTATTTAATTCCGATGTAATTTCAGTGTTTCATCGTCAATGTGTATGTCCAAGGAATACATTCAACCTGCAGTGGTGTATCGGAAACTAATACTGGTCTCACAGGGAATGCTCAAAGCACCGACGGTAAGAAGAGTCTCTATCCTTGTAGTTAAGGCGGAATTGTTTCTTTTGTATTTAATTCCGATGTAATTTCAGTATTTCATCGTCAATGTGTATGTCCAAGGAATAGATTGAACCTGCAGTGGTGTATCGGATACTATTACTGGTCTCACAGGGAATGCTTAAAGCACCGACTGTAAGAAGAGTCTCTATTCTTGTACTTAAGGCGGCATTGTGCCTTTTGTATTTGATTCCGATGCGTTTTCTGTGTTGCATCGTCAATGTGAAGGTCCAAGGAATACATTGAACCTGCAGTGGTGTATCGGAAACTAATACTGGTCTCACAGAGAATGCTCAAAGCACCGACTGTAAGTAGAGTCTCTATTCTTGTACTTAAGGCGGCATTGTGCCTTTTGTATTTAATTCCGATGCCATTTCTGTGTTTCATCGTCAATGTGAAGGTCCAAGGAATAAACTGAACCTGCAGAGGTGTAGCGGAAACTAATACTGGTCTCACAGGGAATGCTCAAAGCACCGACTGTAAGAAGAGTCTCTATTCTTGTACTTAAGGCAGCATTGTGCGTTTTGGATTTAATTCCGATGCCATTTCTGTGTTTCATCGTCAATGTGAAGGTCCAAGGAATACATTGAACCTGCAGTGGTGTATCGGAAACTAATACTTGTGTCACAGGGAATGCTCAAAGCACCGACTGTAAGAAGAGTCTCTATTCTTGCACTTAAGGCGGCATTGTGCCTTTTGAATTTAATTCCGATGCCATTTCTGTGTTTCATCGTCAATGTGAAGGTCCAAGGAATAAACTGAACCTGCAGAGGTGTAGCGGAAACTAATACGAGTCTCACAGGGAATGCTCAAAGCACCGACTGTAAGTAGAGTCTCTATTCTTGTACTTAAGGCGGCATTGTGCCTTTTGTATTTAATTCCGATGCCATTTCTGTGTTTCATCGTCAATGTGAAGGTCCAAGGAATAAACTGAACCTGCAGAGGTGTAGCGGAAACTAATACTGGTCTCACAGGGAATGCTCAAAGCACCGACTGTAAGAAGAGTCTCTATTCTTTTACTTAAGGCAGCATTGTGCGTTTTGGATTTAATTCCGATGCCATTTCTGTGTTTCATCGTCAATGTGAAGGTACAAGGAATACATTGAACCTGCAGAGGTGTATCGGAATCTAATACTTGTGTCACAGGGAATGCTCAAAGCACCGACTGTAAGAAGAGTCTCTATTCTTGTACTTAAGGCGGCATTGTGCCTTTTGAATTTAATTCCGATGCCATTTCTGTGTTTCATCGTCAATGTGAAGGTCCAAGGAATAAACTGAACCTGTAGAGGTGTAGCGGAAACTAATACTGGTCTCACAGGGAATGCTCATAGCACCGACTTTAAGAAGAGTCTCTATTCTTGTACTTAAGGCAGCATTGTGCGTTTTGGATTTAATTCCGATGCCATTTCTGAGTTTCATCGTCAATGTGAAGGTCCAAGGAATACATTGAACCTGCAGTGGTGTTTCGGAAACTAATACTGGTCTCACAGGGAATGCTCAAAGCACCGACTGTAAGAAGAGTCTCTATTCTTGTACTTAAGGCGGCATTGTGCCTTTTGTATTTAATTCCCATGCCATTTCTGTGTTTCATCGTCAATGTGTATGTCCAAGGAATAGATTGAACCTGCAGTGGTGTATCGGATACTATTACTGGTCTCACAGGGAATGCTCAAATCACCGACTGTAAGAAGAGTCTCTATTCTTGTACTTAAGGCGGCATTGTGCCTTTTGTATTTGATTCCGATGCGATTTCTGTGTGTCATCGTCATGGTGAAGGTCCAAGGAATACATTGAACCTGCAGTGGTGTAGCTGATACAATTACTGGTCTCACAGGGAATGCTCAAAGCACCGACTGTAAGAAGAGTCTCTATTCTTGTACTTATGGCGGCATTGTGCCTTTTGTATTTAATTCCGATGCCATTACTGTGTTTCATCGTCAATGTGATGGTAAAAGGAATAAACTGAACCTGCAGAGGTGTAGCGGAAACTAATTCTGGTCTCTCAGGGAATGCTCAAACCACCGACTGTAAGAAGAGTCTCTATTCTTGTACTTAAGGCGGCATTGTGCGTTTTGGATTTAATTCCAATGCCATTTCTGGGTTTCATCGTCAATGTGAAGGTCCAAGGAATACATTGAACCTGCAGTGGTGTATCGGGAACTAATTCTGGTCTTACAGCGAATGCTGAACAACTGACGGTAAGAAGAGTCTCTATTCTAGTACTTAAGGCGGCATTGTGCCTTTTGTATTTAATTCCGATGCAATTTCTGTGATTCATCGTCAATGTGTATGTCCAAGGAATAGATTGAACCTGGAGTGGTGTATCGGATACAATTACTGGTCTCACAGGGAATGCTCAAAGCACCGACTGTAAGAAGAGTCTCTATTCTTGTACTTAAGGCGGCATTGTGCCTTTTGTGTTTAAGTCCGATGCGATTTCTGTGTTTCATCGTCAATGTGAAGTTCCAAGGAATACATTGAACCTGCAGTGGTGTATCGGAAACTAATACTGGTCGCACAGGGAATGCTAAAAGCACCGACTGTAAGAAGAGACTCTATTCTTGTACTTATGGCGGTATTGTGCCTTTTGTATTTAATTCCGATGCCATTACTGTGTTTCATCGTCAATGTGAAGGTAAAAGGAATAAACTGAACCTGCAGAGGTGTAGCGGAAACTAATTCTGGTCTCTCAGGGAAAGCTCAAAGCACCGACAGTAAGAAGAGTCTCTATTCTTGTACTTAAGGCGGCATTGTTTTTTTTGAATTTAATCCCGATGTAATTTCTGTGTTTCATCGTCAATGTGTATGTCCAAGGAATACATTGAACCTGCAGTGGTTTATCGGAATCTAATACTGGTTTACTGGGAATGCTCAAAGCACCGACGGTAAGAACAGTCTCTATTCTAGTACTTAAGGCGGCATCGTTCCTTTTGTATTTAATTCCGATGTAATTTCTGTGTTTCATCGTCAATATGTATGTCCAAGGAATAGATTGAAAGTGCAGAGGTGTATCGGATACTATTACTGGTCTCACAGGGAATGCTCAAATAACCGAGTGTAAGAAGAGTCTCTATTCTTGTACTTAAGGCTGCATTGTGCCTTTTGTATTTAATTCCGATGTAATTTCAAAGTTTCATCGTCAAAGTGAATGTCCAAGGAATTCATTGAACCTCCAGTGGTGTATCGGAAACTAATACTGATCTCACAGAGAATGCTCAAAGCACCGACGGTAAGAAGAGTCTCTATTCTTGTACTTAAGGCGGCATTGTTCCTTTTGTATTTAATTCCGATGTAATTTCTGTGTTTCATCGTCAATGTGTATGTCCAAGGAATAGTTTGAACCTGCAGTGGTGTATCGTATACTGTTACTGGTCTCACAGGGAATGCTCAAAGCACCGACTGTAAGAAGAGTCTCTATTCTTGTACTTAAGGCGACATTGTGCCTTTTGTATTTAATTCCGATGTAATTTCAGTGTTTCATCGTCAATGTGAATGTCCAAGGAATTCATTGAACCTCCAGAGGTGTATCGAAAACAAATACTGGTCTCACATGGAATGCTCATACCACCGACCGTAAGAAGAGTCTCTATTCTTGTACTTAAGGCGGCATTGTTCCTTTTGTATTTAATTCCGATGTAATTTCTGTGTTTCATCGTCAATGTGTATGTCCAAGGAATAGATTGAACCTGCAGTGGTGTATCGGATACTATTACTGGTCTCACAGGGAATGCTCAAAGCAACGACTGTAAGAAGAGTCTCTATTCTTGTAGTTAAGGCGGCATTGTGCCTTTTGTATTTGATTCCGATGCGATTTCTGTGTTTCATCGTCAATGTGAAGGTCCAAGGAATACATTGAACCTGCAGTGGTGTATCGGAAACGAATACTGGTCTCACAGGGAATGCTCCAAGAACCGACTGTATGAAGAGTCTCTATTCTTGTACTTAATGCGGCATTGTGCCTTTTGTATTTAAATCCGATGCCATTTCTGTGTTTCATCGTCAATGTGTATGTCCAAGGAATAGATTGAACCTGCAGTGGTGTATCGGAAACTAATACTGGTCTCACAGGGAATGCTCAAAGCACCGACTGTAAGAAGAGTCTCTATTCTTGTACTTAAGGCGGCATTGTGCCTTTTGTATTTGATTCCGATGCGATTTCTGTGTTTCATCGTCAATGTGAAGGTCCAAGGAATACATTTAACCTGCGGTGGTATATCGGAAACTAATACTGGTCTCACAGGAAAGGATCAAAGCACAGACTCCAAGAAGTCTCATTCTTCTTGTACTTATGGCGTCATTGTGCCCTTTGTATTTAATTCCGATGTAATTTCAGTGTTTCATCGTCAATGTGTATGTCCAAGGAATACATTCAACCTGCAGTGGTGTATCGGAAACTAATACTGGTCTCACAGGGAATGCTCAAAGCACCGACGGTAAGAAGAGTCTCTATCCTTGTAGTTAAGGCGGAATTGTTTCTTTTGTATTTAATTCCGATGTAATTTCAGTGTTTCATCGTCAATGTGTATGTCCAAGGAATAGATTGAACCTGCAGTGGTGTATCGGATACTATTACTGGTCTCACAGGGAATGCTTAAAGCACCGACTGTAAGAAGAGTCTCTATTCTTGTACTTAAGGCGGCATTGTGCCTTTTGTATTTGATTCCGATGCGATTTCTGTGTTTCATCGTCAATGTGAAGGTCCAAGGAATACATTGAACCTGCAGTGGTGTATCGGAAACTAATACTGGTCTCACAGAGAATGCTCAAAGCACCGACTGTAAGTAGAGTCTCTATTCTTGTACTTAAGGCGGCATTGTGCCTTTTGTATTTAATTCCGATGCCATTTCTGTGTTTCCTCGTCAATGTGAAGGTCCAAGGAATAAACTGAACCTGCAGAGGTGTAGCGGAAACTAATACTGGTCTCACAGGGAATGCTCAAAGCACCGACTGTAAGAAGAGTCTCTATTCTTGTACTTAAGGCAGCATTGTGCGTTTTGGATTTAATTCCGATGCCATTTCTGTGTTTCATCGTCAATGTGAAGGTCCAAGGAATACATTGAACCTGCAGTGGTGTATCGGAAACCAATACTTGTGTCACAGGGAATGCTCAAAGCACCGACTGTAAGAAGAGTCTCTATTCTTGTACTTAAGGCAGCATTGTGCGTTTTGGATTTAATTCCGATGCCATTTCTATGTTTCATCGTCAATGTGAAGGTCCAAGGAATACATTGAACCTGCAGTGGTGTATCGGAAACTAATACTTGTGTCACAGGGAATGCTCAAAGCACCGACTGTAAGAAGAGTCTCTATTCTTGTACTTAAGGCGGCATTGTGCCTTTTGAATTTAATTCCGATGCCGTTTCTGTGTTTCATCGTCAATGTGAAGGTCCAAGGAATAAACTGAACCTGCAGAGGTGTAGCGGAAACTAATACTGGTCTCACAGGGAATGCTCAAAGCACCGACTTTAAGAAGAGTCTCTATTCTTGTACTTAAGGCAGCATTGTGCGTTTTGGATTTAATTCCGATGCCATTTCTGCGTTTCATCGTCAATGTGTATGTACAAGGAATAGATTGAACCTGCAGTGGTGTATCGGATACTATTACTGGTCTCACAGGGAATGCTCAAAGCACCGACTGTAAGAAGAGTCTCTATTCTTGTACTTAAGGCGGCATTGTGCCTTTTGTATTTAATT
The DNA here is from genome assembly GCF_021461395.2 of Schistocerca americana. Lineage (NCBI taxonomy): Eukaryota > Metazoa > Arthropoda > Insecta > Orthoptera > Acrididae > Schistocerca > Schistocerca americana. The sequence goes on along the minus strand of NC_060123.1, from coordinate 726,770,253 downwards.
CCGATGCCATTTCTGAGTTTCATCGTCAATGTAAAGGTCCAAGGAATACATTGAACCTGCAGTGGTGTTTCGGAAACTAATACTGGTCTCACAGGGAATGCTCAAAGCACCGACTGTAAGAAGAGTCTCTATTCTTGTACTTAAGGCGGCATTGTGCCTTTTGTATTTAATTCCGATGCCATTTCTGTGTTTCATCGTCAATGTGTATGTCCAAGGAATAGATTGAACCTGCAGTGGTGTATCGGATACTATTACTGGTCTCACAGGGAATGCTCAAATCACCGACTGTAAGCAGAGTCTCTATTCTTGTACTTAAGGCGGCATTGTGCCTTTTGTATTTGATTCCGATGCGATTTCTGTGTGTCATCGTCAATGGTCAATGTGAAGGTCCAAGGAATACATTGAACCTGCAGTGGTGTAGCTGATACAATTACTGGTCTCACAGGGAATGCTCAAACCACCGACTGTAAGAAGAGTCTCTATTCTTGTACTTAAGGCGGCATTGTGCGTTTTGGATTTAATTCCAATGCCATTTCTGGGTATCATCGTCAATGTGAAGGTCCAAGGAATACATTGAACCTGCAGTGGTGTATCGGGAACTAATTCTGGTCTTACAGCGAATGCTCAAACAACTGACGGTAAGAAGAGTCTCTATTCTAGTACTTAAGGCGGCATTGTTCCTTTTGTATTTAATTCCGATGTAATTTCTGTGTTTCATCGTCAATATGCATGTCCAAGGAATAGATTGAACCTGCAGTGGTGTATTTGATACTATTACTGGTCTCACAGGGAATGCTCAAAGATCCGACTGTAAGAAGAGTCTCTATTCTTGTACTTAAGGCGGCATTGTTCCTTTTGTATTTAATTCCGATGTAATTTCAGTGTTTCATCGTCAAAGTGAATGTCCAAGGAATTCATTGAAGTTCCAGTGGTGTATCGGAAACTAAAACTGGTCTCACAGAGAATGCTCAAAGCACCGACGGTAAGAAGAGTCTCTATTCTTGTACTTAAGGCGGCATTGTGCCTTTTGTATTTGATTCCGATGCGATTTCTGTGTTTCATCGTCAATGTGAAGGTCCAAGGAATACATTGAACCTGCAGTGGTGTATCGGAAACTAATACTGGTCTCACAGGGAATGCTCAAACCAACGACTGTAAGAAGAGGCTCTATTCTTGTACTTAAGGCGGCATTGTGCCTTTTGTATTTAATTCCGATGTAATTTCTGTGATTCATCGTCAATGTGTATGTCCAAGGAATAGATTGAACCTGGAGTGGTGTATCGGATACAATTACTGGTCTCACAGGGAATGCTCAAAGCACCGACTGTAAGAAGAGTCTCTATTCTTGTACTTAAGGCGGCATTGTGCCTTTTGTGTTTAAGTCCGATGCGATTTCTGTGTTTCATCGTCAATGTGAAGGTACAAGGAATACATTGAACCTGCAGTGGTGTATCGGAAACTAATACTGGTCGCACAGGGAATGCTGAAAGCACCGACTGTAAGAAGAGACTCTATTCTTGTACTTAAGGCGGTATTGTGCCTTTTGTATTTAATTCCGATGCCATTACTGTGTTTCATCGTCAATGTGAAGGTAAAAGGAATAAACTGAACCTGCAGAGGTGTAGCGGAAACTAATTCTGGTCTCTCAGGGAAAGCTCAAAGCACCGACAGTAAGAAGAGTCTCTATTCTTGTACTTAAGGCGGCATTGTTCCTTTTGAATTTAATCCCGATGTAATTTCTGTGTTTCATCGTCAATGTGTATGTCCAAGGAATACATTGAACCTGCAGTGGTTTATCGGAAACTAATACTGGTTTACAGGGAATGCTCAAAGCACCGACGGTAAGAAGAGTCTCTATTCTAGTACTTAAGGCGGCATTGTTCCTTTTGTATTTAATTCCGATGTAATTTCTGTGTTTCATCGTCAATATGTATGTCCAAGGAATAGATTGAAAGTGCAGTGGTGCATCGGATACTATTACTGGTCTCACAGGGAATGCTCAAAGAACCGAGTGTAAGAAGAGTCTCTATTCTTGTACTTAAGGCTGCATTGTGCCTTTTGTATTTAATTCCGATGTAATTTCAAAGTTTCATCGTCAAAGTGAATGTCCAAGGAATTCATTGAACCTCCAGTGGTGTATCGGAAACTAATACTGATCTCACAGAGAATGCTCAAAGCACCGACGGTAAGAAGAGTCTCTATTCTTGTACTTAAGGCGGCATTGTTCCTTTTGTATTTAATTCCGATGTAATTTCTGTGTTTCATCGTCAATGTGTATGTCCAAGGAATAGTTTGAACCTGCAGTGGTGTATCGTATACTGTTACTGGTCTCACAGGGAATGCTCAAAGCACCGACTGTAAGAAGAGTCTCTATTCTTGTACTTAAGGCGGCATTGTGCCTTTTGTATTTAATTCCGATGTAATTTCAGTGTTTTATCGTCAATGTGAATGTCCAAGGAATTCATTGAACCTCCAGTGGTGTATCGAAAACAAATACTGGTCTCACATGGAATGCTCATACCACCGACCGTAAGAAGAGTCTCTATTCTTGTACTTAAGGCGGCATTGTTCCTTTTGTATTTAATTCCGATGTAATTTCTGTGTTTCATCGTCAATGTGTATGTCCAAGGAATAGATTGAAACTGCAGTGGTGTATCGGATACTATTACTGGTCTCACAGGGAATGCTCAAAGCAACGACTGTAAGAAGAGTCTCTATTCTTGTACTTAAGGCGGCATTGTGCCTTTTGTATTTGATTCCGATGCGATTTCTGTGTTTCATCGTCAATTTGAAGGTCCAAGGAATACATTGAACCTGCAGTGGTGTATCGGAAACGAATACTGGTCTCACAGGGAATGCTCAAAGAACCGACTGTATGAAGAGTCTCTATTCTTGTACTTAATGCGGCATTGTGCCTTTTGTATTTAAATCCGATGCCATTTCTGTGTTTCATCGTCAATGTGTATGTCCAAGGAATAGATTGAACCGGCAGTGGTGTATCGGATACTATTACTGGTCTCACAGGGAATGCTTAAAGCACCGACTGTAAGAAGAGTCTCTATTCTTGTACTTAAGGCGGCATTGTGCCTTTTGTATTTGATTCCGATGCGATTTCTGTGTTTCATCGTCAATGTGAAGGTCCAAGGAATACATTTAACCTGCAGTGGTATATCGGAAACTAATACTGGTCTCACAGGAAAGGATCAAAGCACAGACTCCAAGAAGTCTCATTCTTCTTGTACTTATTTCGTCATTGTGCCCTTTGTATTTAATTCCGATGTAATTTCAGTGTTTCATCGACAATGTGTATGTCCAAGGAATACATTCAACCTGCAGTGGTGTATCGGAAACTAATACTGGTCTCACAGGGAATGCTCAAAGCACCGACGGTAAGAAGAGTCTCTATCCTTGTAGTTAAGGCGGAATTGTTTCTTTTGTATTTAATTCCGATGTAATTTCAGTGTTTCATCGTCAATGTGTATGTCCAAGGAATAGATTGAAACTGCAGTGGTGTATCGGATACTATTACTGGTCACACAGGGAATGCTCAAAGCAACGACTGTAAGAAGAGTCTCTATTCTTGTACTTAATGCGGCATTGTGCCTTTTGTATTTAAATCCGATGCCATTTCTGTGTTTCATCGTCAATGTGTATGTCCAAGGAATAGATTGAACCGGCAGTGGTGTATCGGATACTATTACTGGTCTCACAGGGAATGCTTAAAGCACCGACTGTAAGAAGAGTCTCTATTCTTGTACTTAAGGCAGCATTGTGCGTTTTGGATTTAATTCCGATGCCATTTCTGTGTTTCATCGTCAATGTGTATGACCAAGGAATAGATTGAACCTGCAGTGGTGTATCGGATACTATTACTGGTCTCACAGGGAATGCTCAAAGCACCGACTGTAAGAAGAGTCTCTATTCTTGTACTTAAGGCGGCATTGTGCCTTTTGTATCTAATTCCGATGCCATTTCTGAGTTTCATCGTCAATGTGAAGGTCCAAAGAATACATTGAACCTGCAGTGGTGTATCGGAAACTAATACTGGTCTCACAGGGAATGCTCAAAGCACCGACTGTAAGAAGAGTCTCTATTCTTGTACTTAAGGCGGCATTGTGCCTTTTGTATTTAATTCCGATGCCATTTCTGTGTTTGATCGTCAATGTGTATGTCCAAGGAATAGATTGAACCTGCAGTGGTGTATCGGATACTATTACTGGTCTCACAGGGAATGCTCAAATCACCGACTGTAAGCAGAGTCTCTATTCTTGTACTTAAGGCGGCATTGTGCCTTTTGTATTTGATTCCGATGCGATTTCTGTGTGTCATCGTCAATGTGAAGGTCCAAGGAATCCATTTAACCTGCAGTGGTGTAGCTGATACAATTACTGGTCTCACAGGGAATGCTCAAAGCACCGACTGTAAGAAGAGTCTCTATTCTTGTACTTATGGCGGCATTGTGCCTTTTGTATTTAATTCCGATGCCATTACTGTGTTTCATCGTCAATGTGAAGGTAAAAGGAATAAACTGAACCTGCAGAGGTGTAGCGGAAACTAATTCTGGTCTCTCAGGGAATGCTCAAACCACCGACTGTAAGAAGAGTCTCTATTCTTGTACTTAAGGCGGCATTGTGCGTTTTGGATTTAATTCCAATGCCATTTCTGGGTTTCATCGTCAATGTGAAGGTCCAAGGAATACATTGATCCTGCAGTGGTGTATCGGGAACTAATTCTGGTCTTACAGCGAATGCTCAAACAACTGACGGTAAGAAGAGTCTCTATTCTAGTACTTAAGGCGGCATTGTTCCTTTTGTATTTAATTCCGATGTAATTTCTGTGTTTCATCGTCAATATGCATGTCCAAGGAATAGATTGAACCTGCAGTGGTGTATTTGATACTATTACTGGTCTCACAGGGAATGCTCAAAGATCCGACTGTAAGAAGAGTCTCTATTCTTGTACTTAAGGCGGCATTGTTCCTTTTGTATTTAATTCCGATGTAATTTCAGTGTTTCATCGTCAAAGTGAATGTCCAAGGAATTCATTGAAGTTCCAGTGGTGTATCGGAAACTAATACTGGTCTCACAGAGAATGCTCAAAGCACCGACGGTAAGAAGAGTCTCTATTCTTCTACTTAAGGCGGCATTGTGCCTTTTGTATTTGATTCCGATGCGATTTCTGTGTTTCATCGCCAATGTGAAGGTCCAAATAATACATTGAACCTGCAGTGGTGTATCGGAAACTAATACTGGTCTCACAGGGAATGCTCAAACCAACGACTGTAAGAAGAGTCTCTATTCTTGTACTTAAGGCGGCATTGTGCCTTTTGTATTTAATTCCGATGCAATTTCTGTGATTCATCGTCAATGTGTATGTCCAAGGAATAGATTGAACCTGGAGTGGTGTATCGGATACAATTACTGGTCTCACAGGGAATGCTCAAAGCACCGACTGTAAGAAGAGTCTCTATTCTTGTACTTAAGGCGGCATTGTGCCTTTTGTGTTTAAGTCCGATGCGATTTCTGTGTTTCATCGTCAATGTGAAGGTACAAGGAATACATTGAACCTGCAGTGGTGTATCGGAAACTAATACTGGTCGCACAGGGAATGCTGAAAGCACCGACTGTAAGAAGAGACTCTATTCTTGTACTTATGGCGGTATTGTGCCTTTTGTATTTAATTCCGATGCCATTACTGTGTTTCATCGTCAATGTGAAGGTAAAAGGAATAAACTGAACCTGCAGAGGTGTAGCGGAAACTAATTCTGGTCTCTCAGGGAAAGCTCAAAGCACCGACAGTAAGAAGAGTCTCTATTCTTGTACTTAAGGCGGCATTGTTCCTTTTGAATTTAATCCCGATGTAATTTCTGTGTTTCATCGTCAATGTGTATGTCCAAGGAATACATTGAACCTGCAGTGGTTTATCGGAAACTAATACTGGTTTACAGGGAATGCTCAAAGCACCGCCGGTAAGAAGAGTCTCTATTCTAGTACTTAAGGCGGCATTGTTCCTTTTGTATTTAATTCCGATGTAATTTCTGTGTTTCATCGTCAATATGTGTGTCCATGGAATAGATTGAAAGTGCAGTGGTGTATCGGATACTATTACTGGTCTCACAGGGAATGCTCAAAGAACCGAGTGTAAGAAGAGTCTCTATTCTTGTACTTAAGGCTGCATTGTGCCTTTTGTATTTAATTCCGATGTAATTTCAAAGTTTCATCGTCAAAGTGAATGTCCAAGGAATTCATTGAACCTCCAGTGGTGTATCGGAAACTAATACTGATCTCACAGAGAATGCTCAAAGCACCGACGGTAAGAAGAGTCTCTATTCTTGTACTTAAGGCGGCATTGTTCCTTTTGTATTTAATTCCGATGTAATTTCTGTGTTTCATCGTCAATGTGTATGTCCAAGGAATAGTTTGAACCTGCAGTGGTGTATCGCATACTGTTACTGGTCTCACAGGGAATGCTCAAAGCACCGACTGTAAGAAGAGTCTCTATTCTTGTACTTAAGGCGGCATTGTGCCTTTTGTATTTAATTCCGATGTAATTTCAGTGTTTCATCGTCAATGTGAATGTCCAAGGAATTCATTGAACCTCCAGTGGTGTATCGAAAACAAATACTGGTCTCACATGAAATGCTCATACCACCGACCGTAAGAAGAGTCTCTATTCTTGTACTTAAGGCGGCATTGTTCCTTTTGTATTTAATTCCGATGTAATTTCTATGTTTCATCGTCAATGTGTATGTCCAAGGAATAGATTGAACCTGCAGTGGTGTATCGGATACTATTACTGGTCTCACAGGGAATGCTCAAAGCAACGACTGTAAGAAGAGTCTCTATTCTTGTACTTAAGGCGGCATTGTGCCTTTTGTATTTGATTCCGATGCGATTTCTGTGTTTCATCGTCAATTTGAAGGTCCAAGGAATACATTGAACCTGCAGTGGTGTATCGGAAACGAATACTGGTCTCACAGGGAATGCTCAAAGAACCGACTGTATGAAGAGTCTCTATTCTTGTACTTAATGCGGCATTGTGCCTTTTGTATTTAAATCCGATGCCATTTCTGTGTTTCATCGTCAATGTGTATGTCCAAGGAATAGATTGAACCGGCAGTGGTGTATCGGATACTATTACTGGTCTCACAGGGAATGCTTAAAGCACCGACTGTAAGAAGAGTCTCTATTCTTGTACTTAAGGCGGCATTGTGCCTTTTGTATTTGATTCCGATGCGATTTCTGTGTTTCATCGTCAATGTGAAGGTCCAAGGAATACATTTAACCTGCAGTGGTATATCGGAAACCAATACTGGTCTCACAGGAAAGGATCAAAGCACAGACTCCAAGAAGTCTCATTCTTCTTGTACTTATTTCGTCATTGTGCCCTTTGTATTTAATTCCGATGTAATTTCAGTGTTTTCATCGTCAATGTGTATGTCCAAGGAATACATTCAACCTGCAGTGGTGTATCGGAAACTAATACTGGTCTCACAGGGAATGCTCAAAGCACCGACGGTAAGAAGAGTCTCTATCCTTGTAGTTAAGGCGGAATTGTTTCTTTTGTATTTAATTCCGATGTAATTTCAGTGTTTCATCGTCAATGTGTATGTCCAAGGAATAGATTGAACCTGCAGTGGTGTATCGGATACTATTACTGGTCTCACAGGGAATGCTTAAAGCACCGACTGTAAGAAGAGTCTCTATTCTTGTACTTAAGGCGGCATTGTGCCTTTTGTATTTGATTCCGATGCGATTTCTGTGTTTCATCGTCAATGTGAAGGTCCAAGGAATACATTGAACCTGCAGTGGTGTATCGGAAACTAATACTTGTGTCACAGGGAATGCTCAAAGCACCGACTGTAAGAAGAGTCTCTATTCTTGCACTTAAGGCGGCATTCTGCCTTTTGAATTTAATTCCGATGCCATTTCTGTGTTTCATCGTCAATGTGAAGGTCCAAGGAATAAACTGTACCTGCAGAGGTGTAGCGGAAACTAATACTAGTCTCACAGGGAATGCTCAAAGCACCGACTTTAAGAAGAGTCTCTATTCTTGTACTTAAGGCAGCATTGTGCGTTTTGGATTTAATTCCGATGCCATTTCTGTGTTTCATCGTCAATGTGTATGTCCAAGGAATAGATTGAACCTGCAGTGGTGTATCGGATACTATTACTGGTCTCACAGGGAATGCTCAAAGCACCGACTGTAAGAAGAGTCTCTATTCTTGTACTTAAGGCGGCATTGTGCCTTTTGTATCTAATTCCGATGCCATTTCTGAGTTTCATCGTCAATGTGAAGGTCCAAGGAATACATTGAACCTGCAGTGGTGTATCGGAAACTAATACTGGTCTCACAGGGAATGCTCAAAGCACCGACTGTAAGAAGAGTCTCTATTCTTGTACTTAAGGCGGCATTGTGCCTTTTGTATTTAAATCCGATGCCATTTCTGTGTTTCATCGTCAATGTGTATGTCCAAGGAATAGATTGAACCTGCAGTGGTGTATCGGATACTATTACTGGTCTCACAGGGAATGCTCAAATCACCGACTGTAAGAAGAGTCTCTATTCTTGTACTTAAGGCGGCATTGTGCCTTTTGTATTTGATTCCGATGCGATTTCTGTGTTTCATCGTCAATGTGAAGGTCCAAGGAATACATTGAACCAGCAGTGGTGTATCGGAATCTAATACTGGTCTCACAGGGAATGCTCAAAGCACCGACTGTAAGAAGAGTCTCTATTCTTGTACTTAAGGCGGCATTGTGCCTTTTGTATTTAATTCCGATGCAATTTCTGTGATTCATCGTCAATGTGTATGTCCAAGGAATAGATTGAACCTGCAGTGGTGTAGCTGATACAATTACTGGTCTCAAAGGGAATGCTCAAAGCACCGACTGTAAGAAGAGTCTCTATTCCTGTACTTATGGCGGCATTGTGCCTTTTGTATTTAATTCCGATGCCATTACTGTGTTTCATCGTCAATGTGAAGGTAAAAGGAATAAACTGAACCTGCAGAGGTGTAGCGGAAACTAATTCTGGTCTCTCAGGGAATGCTCAAACCACCGACTGTAAGGAGAGTCTCTATTCTTGTACTTAAGGCGGCATTGTGCGTTTTGGATTTAATTCCAATGCCATTTCTGGGTATCATCGTCAATGTGAAGGTCCAAGGAATACATTGAACCTGCAGTGGTGTATCAGAAACTAATTCTGGTCTGACAGGGAATGCTCAAACAACTGACGATAAGAAGAGTCTCTATTCTAGTACTTAAGGCGGCATTGTGCCTTTTGTATTTAATTCCGATGTAATTTCAGTGTTTCATCGTCAAAGTGAATGTCCAAGGAATTCATTGAAGTTCCAGTGGTGTATCGGAAACTAATACTGGTCTCACAGAGAATGTTCAAAGCACCGACGGTAAGTAGAGTCTCTATTCTTGTACATAAGGCGGCATTGTTCCTTTTGTATTTAATTCCGATGTAATTTCTGTGTTTCATCGTCAATGTGTATGTCCAAGGAATAGATTGAACCTGCAGTGGTGTATCGTATACTGTTACTGGTCTCACAGGGAATGCTCAATGCACCGACTGTAAGAAGAGTCTCTATTCTTGTACTTAAGGCGGCATTTTGCATTTTGTTTTTAATTCCGATGTAATTTCAGTGTTTCATCGTCAATGTGAATGTCCAAGGAATTCATTGAACCTCCAGTGGTGTATCAGAAACTAATTCTGGTCTGACAGGGAATGCTCAAACAACTGACGGTAAGAAGAGTCTCTATTCTAGTACTTAAGGCGGCATTGTGCCTTTTGTATTTAATTCCGATGTAATTTCAGTGTTTCATCGTCAATGTGTATGTCCAAGAAATAGACTGAACCTGCAGTGGTGTATCGGATACTACTACTGGTCTCACAGGGAATGCTCAAAGCACCGACTGTAAGAAGAGTCTCTATTCTTGTACTTAAGGCGGCATTGTGCCCTTTGTATTTGAGTCCGATGCGATTTCTGTGTTTCATCGTCAATGTGAAGGTCCAAGGAATAGATTGAACCTGCAGTGGTGTATCGGAAACTAATACTGACCTCACAGGGAATGCTCAAAGCACCGACTGCAAGAAGAGTCTCTATTCTTGTACTTAAGGCGGCATTGTGCTTTTTGTATTTAATTCCGATGCCATTTCTGTGTTTCATCGTCAATGTGTATGTCCAAGGAATAGATTGAACCTGCAGTGGTGTATCGGATACTATAACTGGTCTCACAGGGAATGCTCAAATCACCGATTGTAAGAAGAGTCTCTATTCTTGTACTTGTGGCGGCATTGTGCCTTTTTTATTTGATTCCTATGCGATTTCTGTGTTTCATCGTCAATGTGAAAGTCCAAGGATTACATTGAACTTGCAGTGGTGTATCGGAAACTAATACTGGTCTCACAGGGAATGCTCATAGCACCGACTGTAAAAAGAGTCTCTACTCTTGTACTTAAGGCGGCATTGTGCCTTTTGTATTTAATTCCGATGCAATTTCTGTGATTCATCGTCAATGTGTATGTCCAAGGAATAGATTGAACCTGCAGTGGTGTAGCTGATACAATTACTGGTCTCACAGGGAATGCTCAAAGCACCGACTGTAAGACGAGTCTCTATTCTTGTACTTAAGGCGGCATTGTGCCTTTTGTATTTGATTCCGATGCTATTTCTGTGTTTCATCGTCAATGTGAAGGTCCAAGGAATACGTTGAACCTGCAGTGGTGTATCGGAAACTAATACTGGTCTTACAGGGCATGCTCAAACAACCGACGGTAAGAAGAGTCTCTATTCTAGTACTTAAGGGGGCATTGTTCCTTTTGTATTTAATTCCGATGTAATTTCTGTGTTGCATCGTCAACATGTATGTTCAAGGAATAGATTGAACTTGCAGTGGTGTATCGGATACTATTACTGGTCTCACAGGGAATGCTCAAAGATCCGACTGTAAGAGGAGTCTCAATTCTTGTACTTAAGGCGGCATTGTGCCTTTTGTATTTAATTCCGATGTAATTTCAGTGTTTCATCGTCAAAGTGAATGTCCAAAGAATTCATTGAACCTCCAGTGGTGTATCGAAAACCAATACTTGTCTCACAGGGAATGCTCAAAGCACCGACTGTAAGAAGAGTCTCTATTCTTGTACTTAAGGCGGCATTGTGCCTTTTGTATTTAATTCCGATGTAATTTCAGTGTTTCATCGTCAATGTGAATGTCCAAGGAATTCATTGAACCTCCAGTGGTGTATCGAAAACCAATACTTGTCTCACAGGGAATGCTCAAACCACCGACCGTAGGAAGAGTCTCTATTCTTGTACTTAAGGGGGCATTGTTCCTTTTGTATTTAATTCCGATGTAATTTCTGTGTTTCATCGTCAATGTGTATGTCCAAGGAATAGTTTGAACCTGCAGTGGTGTATCGGATACTATTACTGACCTCACAGGGAATGCTCAAAGCACCGACTGTAAGAAGAGTCTCTATTCTTGTACTTAAGGCGGCATTGTGCTTTTTGTATTTAATTCCGATGCCATTTCTGTGTTTCATCGTCAATGTGTATATCCAAGGAATAGATTGAACCTGCAGTGGCGAATCGTATACTGTTACAGGTCTCACAGGGAATGCTCAAAGCACCGACTGTAAGAAGAGTCACTATTCTTGTACTTAAGGCGGCATTGTGCCTTTTGTATTTAATTCCGATGTAATTTCAGTGTTTCATCGTCAATGTGAATGTCCAAGGAATTCATTGAACCTCCAGTGGTGTATCGAAAACCAATACTTGTCTCACAGGGAATGCTCAAACCACCGACCGTAGGAAGAGTCTCTATTCTTGTACTTAAGGGGGCATTGTTCCTTTTGTATTTAATTCCGATGTAATTTCTGTGTTTCATCGTCAATGTGTATGTCCAAGGAATAGTTTGAACCTGCAGTGGTGTATCGGATACTATTACTGGTCTCACAGGGAATGCTCAAAGCACCGACTGTAAGAAGAGTCTCTATTCTTGTACTTAAGGCGGCATTGTGCCTTTTGTATTTGATTCCGATGCGATTTCTGTGTTTCATCGTCAATGTGAAGGTCCAAGGAATACATTGAACCTGCAGTGGTGTATCGTAAACTAATACTGGTCTCACAGGGAATGCTCAAAGCACCGACTGTAAGAAGAGTCTCTATTCTTGTACTTAAGGTGGCATTGTGCTTTTTGTATTTAATTCCGATGCCATTTCTGTGTTTCATCGTCAATGTGTATGTCCAAGGAATAGATTGAATCTGCAGTGGTGTATCGGAATCTAATACTGGTCTCACAGGGAATGCTCAAAGCACCGACTGTAAGAAGAGTCTCTATTCTTGTACTTAAGGCGGCATTGTGCATTTTGTACTTAATTTCGATGTAATTTCAGTGTTTCATCGTCAATGTGTATGTCCAAGGAATTCATTGAACCTCCAGTGGTGTATCGGAAACTAATACTGGTCTCACAGGGAATGCTCAAAGCACCAACGGTAAGAAGAGTCTCTATTCTTGTATTTAAGGCGGCATTGTGCCTTAGGTATTTAATTCCGATGCAATATCTGTGTTTCATCGTCAATGTGAAGGTCCAAGGAATACATTTAACCTGCAGTGGTATATCGGAAACTAATACTGGTCTCACAGGAAAGGATCAAAACACAGACTCCAAGAAGTCTCATTCTTCTTGTAGTTAAGGCGTCATTGTGCCCTTTGTATTTAATTCCGATGTAATTTCAGTGGTTCATCGTCAATGTGTATGTCCAAGGAATACATTCAACCTGCAGTGGTGTATCGGAAACTAATACTGGTCTCACAGGGAATGCTCAAAGCACCGACGGTTAGAAGGGTCTCTATTCTTGTAGTTAAGGCGGCATTGTTCCTTTTGTATTTAATTCCGATGTAATTTCAGTGTTTCATCGTCAATGTGTATGTCCAAGGAATAGATTGAACCTGCAGTGGTGTATCGGATACTATTACTGGTCGCACAGGGAATGCTTAAAGCACCGACTGTAAGAAGAGTCTCTATTCTTGTACTTAAGGCGGCATTGTGCCTTTTGTATTTGATTCCGATGCGATTTCTGTGTTTCATCGTCAATGTGAAGGTCCAAGGAATACATTGAACCTGCAGTGGTGTATCGGAAACTAATACTGGTCTCACAGAGAATGCTCAAAGCACCGACTGTAAGTAGAGTCTCTATTCTTGTACTTAAGGCGGCATTGTGCCTTTTGTATTTAATTCCGATGTCATTTCTGTGTTTCATCGTCAATGTGAAGGTCCAAGAAATAAACTGAACCTGCAGAGGTGTAGCGGAAACTAATACTGGTCTCACAGCGAATGCTCAAAGCACCGACTGTAAGAAGAGACTCTATTCTTGTACTTCAGGCAGCATTGTGCGTTTTGGATTTGATTCCGATGCCATTTCTGTGTTTCATCTTCAATGTGAAGGTCCAAGGCATACATTGAACCTGCAGTGGTGTATCGGAAACTAATACTGGTCTCACAGGGAATGCTCAAACCACCGACCATAAGAAGAGTCTCTATTCTTGTACTTAAACCGGCATTGTGCCTTTTGTATTTAATTCCGATGCCATTTCTGAGTTTCATCGTCAATGTGAAGGTCAAAGGAATACATTGAACCTGCAGTGGTGTATCGGAAACTAATACTGGTCTCACAGGCAATGCTCAAAGCACCGACTGTAAGAAGAGTCTCCATTCTTGTACTTAAGGCGGCATTGTGCCTTTTGTATTTAACTCCGATGCCATTTCTGTGTTTCATCGTCAATATGTATGTCCAAGGAATAGATTGATCCTGCAGTGGTGTATCGGATACTATTACTGGTCTCACAGGGAATGCTCAAAACACCGACTGTAAGGAGAGTCTCTTTTCTTGTACTTAAGGCGGCATTGTGCCTTTTGTATTTGATTCCGATGCGATTTCTGTGTTTCATCGTCAATGTGAAGGTAAAAGGAATAAACTGAACCTGCAGAGGTGTAGTGGAAACTAATTCTGGTCTCTCAGGGAATGCTCAAACCACCGACTGTAAGAAGAGTCTCTATTCTTGTACTTAAGGCGGCATTGTGCGTTTTGGATTTAATTCCAATGCCATTTCTGTATTTCATCGTCAATGTGAAGGTCCAAGGAATACATTGAACCTGCAGTGGTGTATCGGAAACTAATACTGGTCTTACAGGGAATGCTCAAACAACCGACGGTAAGAAGAGTCTCTATTCTAGTACTTAAGGCGGCATTGTTCCTTTTGTATTCAATTCCGATGTAATTTCTGTGTTTCATCGTCAACATGTATGTCCAAGGAATAGATTGAACCTGCAGTGGTGTATCGGATACTATTACTGGTCTCACAGGGAATGCTCAAAGATCCGACTGTAAGAAGAGTCTCTACTCTTGTACTTAAGGCGGCATTGTGCCTTTTGTATTTAATTCCGATGTAATTTCAGTGTTTCATCGTCAAAGTGAATGTCGAAGGAATTCATTGAAGTTCCAGTGGTGTATCGGAAACTAACACTGGTCTCACAGAGAATGCTCAAAGCACCGACGGTAAGAAGAGTCTCTACTCTTGTACATAATGCGGCATTGTTCCTTTTGTATTTAATTCCGATGTAATTTCTGTGTTTCATCGTCAATGTGTATGTCCAAGGAATACATTGAACCTGCAGTGGTGTATCGGAAACTAATACTGGTCTCACAGGGAATGCTCAAAGCACCGACTGTAAGAAGAGTCTCTATTCTTGTACTTAAGGTGGCATTGTGCTTTTTGTATTTAATTCCGACGCCATTTCTGTGTTTCATCGTCAATGTGTATGTCCAAGGAATAGATTGAACCTGCAGTGGTGTATCTGAAACTAATACTGGTCTCACAGGGAATGCTCAAAGCACCGATTGTAAGAAGAGTCTCTATTCTTGTACTTAAGGCGGCATTGTGCATTTTGTACGTAATTTCGATGTAATTTCAGTGTTTCATCGTCAATGTGTATGTCCAAGGAATTCATTGAACCTCCAGTGGTGTATCGGAAACTAATACTGGTCTCACAGGGAATGCTCAAAGCACCAACGGTAAGAAGAGTCTCTATTCTTGTATTTAAGGCGGCATTGTGCCTTTGGTATTTAATTCCGATGCGATTTCTGTGTTTCATCGTCAATGTGAAGGTCCAAGGAATACATTTAACCTGCAGTGGTATATCGGAAACTAATACTGGTCTCACAGGAAAGGATCAAAGCACAGACTCCAAGAAGTCTCATTCTTCTTGTAGTTAAGGCGTCATTGTGCCCTTTGTATTTAATTCCGATGTAATTTCAGTGTTTCATCGTCAATGTGTATGTCCAAGGAATACATTCAACCTGCAGTGGTGTATCGGAAACTAATACTGGTCTCACAGGGAATGCTCAAAGCACCGACGGTTAGAAGAGTCTCTATTCTTGTAGTTAAGGCGGCATTGTTCCTTTTGTATTTAATTCCGATGTAATTTCAGTGTTTCATCGTCAATGTGTATGTCCAAGGAATAGATTGAACCTGCATTGGTGTATCGGATACTATTACTGGTCGCCAGGGAATGCTTAAAGCACCGACTGTAAGAAGAGTCTCTATTCTTGTACTTAAGGCGGCATTGTGCCTTTTGTATTTGATTCCGATGCGATTTCTGTGTTTCATCGTCAATGTGAAGGTCCAAGGAATACATTGAACCTGCAGTGGTGTATCGGAAACTAATACTGGTCTCACAGAGAATGCTCAAAGCACCGACTGTAAGTAGAGTCTCTATTCTTGTACTTAAGGCGGCATTGTGCCTTTTGTATTTAATTCCGATGCCATTTCTGTGTTTCATCGTCATTGTGAAGGTCCAAGGAATAAACTGAACCTGCAGAGTTGTAGCGGAAACTAATACTAGTCTCACAGCGAATGCTCAAAGCACCGACTGTAAGAAGAGACTCTATTCTTGTACTTAAGGCAGCATTGTGCGTTTTGGATTTAATTCCGATGCCATTTCTGTGTTTCATCGTCAATGTGAAGGTCCAAGGCATACATTGAACCTGCAGTGGTGTATCGAAAACCAATACTGGTCTCACAGGGAATGCTCAAACCACCGACCGTAAGAAGAGTCTCTATTCTTGTAATTAAACAGGCATTGTGCCTTTTGTATTTAATTCCGATGCCATTTCTGAGTTTCATCGTCAATGTGAAGGTCCAAGGAATACATTGAACCTGCAGTGGTGTATCGGAAACTAATACTGGTCTCACAGGCAATGCTCAAAGCACCGACTGTAAGAAGAGTCTCCATTCTTGTACTTAAGGCGGCATTGTGCCTTTTGTATTTAATTCCGATGCCATTTCGGTGTTTCATCGTCAATATGTATGTCCAAGGAATAGATTGAACCTGCAGTGGTGTATCGGATACTATTACTGGTCTCACAGGGAATGCTCAAAGCACCGACTGTAAGAAGAGTCTCTATTCTTGTACTTAAGGCGGCATTGTGCCTCTTGTATTTGATTCCGATGCGATTTCTGTTATTCATCGTCAATGTGAAGGTCCAAGGAATACATTGAACCTGCAGTGGTGTATCGGAAACTATTACTGGTCTCACAGGGAATGCCCAAAGCACCGACTGTAACAAGAGTCTCTATTCTTGTACTTAAGGCGGCATTGTGCCTTTTGTATTTAATTCCGATGCCATTTCTTTGTTTCATCGTCATTGTGTATGTCCAAGGAATAGATTGAACCTGCAGTGGTGTATCGGATACTATTACTGGTCTCACAGGGAATGCTCAAAACACCGACTGTAAGAAGAGTCTCTTTTCTTGTACTTAAGGCGGCATTGTGCCTTTTGTATTTGATTCCGATGCGATTACTGTGTTTCATCGTCAATGTGAAGGTAAAAGGAATAAACTGAACCAGCAGAGGTGTAGTGGAAACTAATTCTGGTCTCCCAGGGAATGCTCAAACCACCGACTGCAAGAAGAGTCTCTATTCTTGTACTTAAGGCGGCATTGTGCGTTTTGGATTTAATTCCAATGCCATTTCTGTATTTCATCGTCAATGTGAAGGTCCAAGGAATACATTGAACCTGCAGTGGTGTATCGGAAACTAATACTGGTCTTACAGGGAATGCTCAAACAACCGACGGTAAGAAGAGTCTCTATTCTAGTACTTAAGGCGGCATTGTTCCTTTTGTATTTAATTCCGATGTAATTTCTGTGTTTCATCGTCAACATGTATGTCCAAGGAATAGATTGAACCTGCAGTGGTGTATCGGATACTATTACTGGTCTCACAGGGAATGCTCAAAGATCCGACTGTAAGAAGAGTCTCTACTCTTGTACTTAAG
The DNA here is from genome assembly GCF_021461395.2 of Schistocerca americana. Lineage (NCBI taxonomy): Eukaryota > Metazoa > Arthropoda > Insecta > Orthoptera > Acrididae > Schistocerca > Schistocerca americana. The sequence continues at coordinate 726,752,903 of NC_060123.1, read as the reverse complement.
GCGGCATTGTGCCTTTTGTATTTAATTCCGATGTAATTTCAGTGTTTCATTGTCAAAGTGAATGTCGAAGGAATTCATTGAAGTTCCAGTGGTGTATCGGAAACTAATACTGGTCTCAAAGAGAATGCTCAAAGCAACGACGGTAAGAAGAGTCTCTACTCTTGTACATAAGGCGGCATTGTTCCTTTTGTATTTAATTCCGATGTAATTTCTGTGTTTCATCGTCAATGTGTATGTCCAAGGTATAGATTGAACCTGCAGTTTTGTATCGTATACTGTTACTGGTCTCACAGGGAATGCTCAAAGCACCGACTGTAAGAAGAGTCTCTATTCTTGTACTTAAGGCGGCATTGTGCCTTTTGTATTTAATTCCGATGTAATTTCAGTGTTTCATCGTCAATGTGAATGTCCAAGGAATTCATTGAACCTCCAGTGGTGTATCGAAAACCAATACTGGTCTCACAGGGAATGCTCAAACCACCGACCGTAAGAAGAGTCTCTATTCTTGTACATAAGGCGGCATTGTTCCTTTTGTATTTAATTCCGATGTAATTTCTGTGTTTCATTGTTAATGTGTATGTCCAAGGAATAGATTGAACCTGCAGTGGTGTATCGGATACTATTACTGGTCTCACAGGGAAGGCTCAAAGCACCGACTGTAAGAAGTGTCTGTAATCTTGTACTTAAGGCGGCATTGTGCCTTTTGTATTTGATTCCGATGCGATTTCTGTGTTTCATCGTCAATGTGAAGGTCCAAGGAATACATTGAACCTGCCGTGGTGTATTGGAAACTAATACTGGTCTCACAGGGAATGCTCAAAGCACCGACTGTAAGAACAGTCTCTATTCGGGTACTTAAGGCGGCATTGTGCCTTTTGTATTTAATTCCGATGCCATTTCTGTGTTTCATCGTCAATGTGTATGTCCAAGGAATAGATTGAACCTGCAGTGGTGTATCGGATACTATTACTGGTCTCACAGGGAATGCTTAAAGCACCGACTGTAAGGAGAGTCTCTATTCTTGTACTTAAGGCGGCATTGTGCCTTTTGTATTTAATTCCGATGCAATTTCTGTGATTCATCGTGAACGTGAAGGTCCAAGGAATACATTGAACCTGCAGTGGTGTATCGGAAACTAATACTGGTATTACAGGGGATGCTCAAACAACCGACGGTAAGAAGAGTCTCAATTCTAGTACTTAAGGCGGCATTGTTCCTTTTGTAATTAATTCCGATGTAATTTCTGTGTTTCATCCTCAACATGTATGTCCAAGGAATAGATTGAACCTGCAGTGGTGTATCGGATACTATTACTGGTCTCACAGGGAATGCTCAAATATCCGACTGTAAGAAGAGTCTCTATTCTTGTACTTAAGGCGGCATTGTGCCTTTTGTATTTAATTCCGATGTAATTTCAGTGTTTCATCGTCAAAGTGAATGTCCAAGGAATTCATTGAAGTTCCAGTGGTGTATCGGAAACTAATACTGGTCTCACAGAGAATGCTCAAAGCACCGACTGTAAGAAGAGTCTCTATTCTTGTACATAAGGCGGCATTGTGCCTTTTGTATATAATTCCGATGTAATATCAGTGTTTCATCGTCAAAGTGAATGTCCAAGGAATTCATTGAAGTTCCAGTGGTGTATCGGAAACTAATACTGGTCTCACAGAGAATGCTCAAAGCACCTACGGTAAGAAGAGTCTCTATTCTTGTACATAAGGCGGCATTGTGCCTTTTGTATTTAATTCCGATGTAATTTCTGTGTTTCATCGTCAATGTGTATATCCAAGGAATAGATTGAACCTGCAGTCGTGTATCGTATACTGTTACTGGTCTCACAGGGAATGCTCAAAGCACCGACTGTAAGAAGAGTCACTATTCTTGTACTTAAGGCGGCATTGTGCCTTTTGTATTTAATTCCGATGTAATTTCAGTGTTTCATCGTCAATGTGAATGTCCAAGGAATTCATTGAACCTCCAGTGGTGTATCGAAAACCAATACTGGTCTCACAGGGAATGCTCAAACCACCGACCGTAAGAAGAGTCTCTATTCTTGTACTTAAGGCGGCATTGTTCCTTTTGTATTTAATTCCGATGTAATTTCTGTGTTTCATCGTCAACGTGTATGTCCAAGGAATAGATTGAACCTGCAGTGGTGTATCGGATACTATTACTGGTCTCACAGGGAATGCTCAAACCACCGACCGTAAGAAGAGTCTCTATTCTTGTACTTAAGGCGGCATTGTTCCTTTTGTATTTAATTCCGATGTAATTTCTGTGTTTCATCGACTATGTGTATGTCCATGGAATAGATTGAACCTGCAGTGGTGTATCGGATACCATTACTGGTCTCACAGGGAATGCTCAAAACACAGACTGTAAGAAGAGTCTCTATTCTTGTACTTAAGGCGGCATTGTGCCTTTTGTATTTGATTCCGATGCGATTTCTGTGTTTCATCGTCAATGTGAAGGTCCAAGGAATACATTGAACCTGCAGTGGTGTATCGGAAACTAATACTAATCTCACAGGGAATGCTCAAAGCACCGACAGTAAGAAGAGTCTCAATTCTTGTACTTAAGGCGGCATTGTGCCTTTTGTACTTAATTCCGATGTAATATCAGTGTTTCATCGTCAATGTGTATGTCCAAGGAATTCATTGAACCTGCAGTGGTGTATCGGAAACTAATACTGGTCTCACAGGGAATGCTCAAAACACCGACGGTAGGAAGAGTCTCTATTCTTGTACTTAAGGCGGCATTGTGCCTTTGGTATTTAATTCCGATGCGATTTCTGTGTTTCATCGTCAATGTGAAGGTCCAAGGAATACATTTAACCTGCAGTGGTATATCGGAAAGTAATACTGGTCTCACAGGAAAGGATCAAAGCACAGACTCAAAGAAGTCTCATTCTTCTTGTAGTTAAGGCGGCATTGTTCCTTTTGTATTTAATTCCGATGTAATTTCAGTGTTTCAACGTCAATGTGTATGTCCAAGGAATAGATTGAACGTGCAGTGGTGTATCGGATACTATTACTGGTCTCACAGGGAATGCTTAAAGCACCGACTGTAAGAAGAGTCTCTATTCTTGTACTTAAGGCGGCATTGTGCCTTTTGTATTTGATTCCGATGCGTTTTCTGTGTTTCATCGTCAATGTGAAGGTCCAAGGAATACATTCAGCCTGCAGTGGTGTATCGGAAACTAATACTGGTCTCACAGAGAATGCTCAAAGCACCGACTGTAAGTAGAGTCTCTATTCTTGTACTTAAGGCGGCATTGTACCTTTTGTATTTAATTCCGATGCCATTTCTGTGTTTCATCGTCAATGTGAAGGTCCAAGGAATAAACTGAACCTGCAGAGGTGTAGCGGAAACTAATACTGGTCTCACAGGGAATGCTCAAAGCACCGACTGTAAGAAGAGACTCTATTCTTGTACTTAAGGCAGCATTGTGCGTTTTGGATTAAATTCCGATGCAATTTCTGTGTTTCATCGTCAATGTGAAGGTCCAAGGCATACATTGAACCTGCAGTGGTGTATCGGAAACTAATACTTGTGTCACAGGGAATGCTCAAAGCACCGACTGTAAGAAGAGTCTCTATTCTTGTACTTAAGGGGGCATTGTGCCTTTTGTATTTAATTCCGATGCCATTTCTGAGTTTCATCGTCAATGTGAAGGTCCAAGGAATACATTGAACCTGCAGTGGTGTATCGGAAAGTAATACTGGTCTCACAGGGAATGCTCAAAGCACCGACTGTAAGAAGAGTCTCTATTCTTGTTCTTAAGGCGGCATTGTGCCTTTTGTATTTAATTCCGATGCCATTTCTGTGTTTCATTGTCAATGTGTATGTCCAAGGAATACATTCAACCTGCAGTGGTGTATCGGATACTATTACTGGTCTCACAGGGAATGCTCAAAGCACCGACTGTAAGAAGAGTCTCTTTTCTTGTACTTAAGACGGCATTGTGCCTTTTGTATTTGATTCCGATGCGATTTCTGTGTTTCATCGTCAATGTGAAGGTAAAAGGAATAAACTGAACCTGCAGAGGTGTAGCGGAAACTAATTCTGGTCTCTCAGGGAATGCTCAAACCACCGACTGTAAGAAGAGTCTCTATTCTTGTACTTAAGGCGGCATTGTGCGTTTTGGATTTAATTCCAATGCCATTTCTGTATTTCATCGTCAATGTGAAGGTCCAAGGAATACATTGAACCTGCAGTGGTGTATCGGACTCTAATATTGGTCTTACAGGGAATGCTCAAACAACCGACGGTAAGAAGAGTCTCTATTCTAGTACTTAAGGCGGCATTGTTCCTTTTGTATTTAATTCCGATGTAATTTCTGTGATTCATCGTCAACATGTATGTCCAAGGAATAGATTGAATCTGCAGTGGTGTATCGGATACTATTACTGGTCTCACAGGGAATGCTCAAAGATCCGACTGTAAGATGAGTCTCTACTCTTGTACTTAAGGCGGCATTGTGCCTTTTGTATTTAATTCCGATGTAATTTCAGTGTTTCACCGTCAAAAAGAATGTCGAAGGAATTCTTTGAAGTTCCAGTGGTGTATCGGAAACTAATACTGGTCTCACAGAGAATGCTTAAAGCACCGACGGTAAGAAGAGTCTCTATTCTTGTACATAAGGCGGCATTGTTCCTTTTGTATTTAATTCCGATGTAATTTCTGTGTTTCATCGTCAATGTGTATGTCCAAGGAATAGATTGAACCTGCAGTGGTGTATCGTATACTGTTACTGGTCTCACAGGGAATGCTCAAAGCACCGACTGTAAGAAGAGTCTCTATTCTTGTACTTAAGGCGGCATTGTGCCTTTTGCATTTAATTCCGATGTAATTTCAGTGTTTCATCGTCAATGTGAATGTCCAAGGAATTCATTTAACCTCCAGTGGTGTATCGAAAACCAATACTGGTCTCACAGGGAATGCTCAAACCACCGACCGTAAGAAGAGTCTCTATTCTTGTACTTAAGGCGGCATTGTTCCTTTTGTATTTAATTCCGATGTAATTTCTGTGTTTCATCGTCAATGTGTATGTCCAAGGAATAGATTGAACCTGCAGTGGTGTATCGGATACTATTACTGGTCTCAAAGGGAATGCTCAAACACCGACTGTAAGAAGAGTCTCTATTGTTGTACTTAAGGCGGCATTGTGCCTTTTGTATTTGATTCCGATGCGATTTCTGTGTTTCATCGTCAATGTGAAGGTCTAAGGGATACATTGAACCTGCAGTGGTGTATCGGAAACTAATACTGGTCTCACAGGGAATGCTCAAAGCACCGACTGTAAGAAGAGTCTCTATTCTTGTACTTAAGGCGGCATTGTGCCTTTTGTATTTAATTCCGATGCCATTTCTGTGTTTCATCGTCAATGTGTATGTCCAAGGAATAGATTGAACCTGCAGTGGTGTATCGGAAACTAATACTGGTCTCACAGGGAATGCTCAAAGCACCGACTGTAAGAAGAGTCTCTATTCTTGTACTTAAGGCGGCATTGTGCCTTTAGTACTTAATTCCGATGTAATTTCAGTGTTTCATCGTCAATGTGTATGTCCAAGGAATTCATTGAACCTCCAGTGGTGTATCGGAAACTAATACAGGTCTCACAGGGAATGCTCAAAGCACCGACGGTAAGAAGAGTCTCTATTCTTGTACTTAAGGCGGCATTGTGCCTTTGGTATTTAATTCCGATGCAATTTCTGTGTTTCATCGTCAATGTGAATGTCCAAGGAATACATTTAACCTGCAGTGGTATATCGGAAACTAATACTGGTCTCACAGGAAAAGATCAAAGCACAGACTCCAAGAAGTCTCATTCTTCTTGTAATTATGGCGTCATTGTGCTCTTTGTATTTAATTCCGATGTAATTTCAGTGTTTCATCGTCAATGTGTATGTCCAAGGAACACATTCAACCTGCAGTGGTGCATCGGAAACTAATACTGGTCTCACAGGGAATGCTCAAAGCACCGACGGTAGGAAGAGTCTCTATTCTTGTAGTTAAGGCGGCATTGTCCTTTTGTATTTGATTCCGATGCGATTTCTGTGTTCCATCGTCAATGTGAAGGTCCAAGGAATACATTGAACCTGCAGTGGTGTATCGGAAACTAATACTGGTCTCACAGAGAATGCTCAAAGCACCGACTGTAAGTAGAGTCTCTATTCTTGTACTTAAGGCGGCATTGTGCCTTTTGTATTTAATTCCGATGCCATTTCTGTGTTTCATCGTCAATGTGAAGGTCCAAGGAATAGATTGAACCAGCAGTGGTGTATCGGATACTATTACTGGTCTCTCAGGGAATGCTCAAAGCACCGACTGTAAGAAGAGTCTCTATTCTTGTACTTAAGGCGGCATTGTGCCTCTTGTATTTGATTCCGATACGATTTCTGTTATTCATCGTCAATGTGAAGGTCCAAGGAATACATTGAACCTGCAGTGGTGTATCGGAAACTAATACTGGTCTCACAGGGAATGCTCAAAGCACCGACTGTAACAAGAGTCTCTATTCTTGTACTTAAGGCGGCATTGTGAGTTTTGTATTTAATTCCGATGCCATTTCTGTGTTTCATCGTCAATGTGTATGTCCAAGGAATAGATTGAACCTGCAGTGGTGTATCGGATACTATTACTGGTCTCACAGGGAATGCTCAAAACACCGACTGTAAGAAGAGTCTCTTTTCTTTTACTATGGCGGCATTGTGCATTTTATATTTGATTCCGATGCGATTTCTGTGTTTCATCGTCAATGTGAAGGTAAAAGGAATAAACTGAACCTGCAGAGGTGTAGCGGAAACTAATTCTGGTCTCTCAGGGAATGCTAAAACCACCGACTGTAAGAAGGGTCTCTATTCTTGTACTTAAGGCGGCATTGTGCGTTATGGATTTAATTCCAATGCCATTTCTGTATTTCATCGTCAATGTGAAGGTCCAAGGAATACATTGGACCTGCAGTGGTGTATCGGAAACTAATACTGGTCTTACAGGGAATGCTCAAACAACCGACGGTAAGAAGAGTCTCTATTCTAGTACTTAAGGCGGCATTGTTCCATTTGTATTTAATTCCGATGTAATTTCAGTGTTTCATCGTCAATGTCAATGTCCAAGGAATTCATTAAACCTCCAGTGGTGTATCGGAAACCAATACTGGTCTCACAGGGAATGCTCAAACCACCGACCGTAAGAAGAGTATCTATTCTTGTACTTAAGGCGGCATTGTTCCTTTTGTATTTAATTCCGATGCCATTTCTGTGTCTCATCGTCAATGTGTATGTCCAAGGAATAGATTGAACCAGCAGTGGTGTATCGGGTTCTATTTCTGGTCTCACAGGGAATGCTCAAAGCACCGACTGTAAGAAGAGTCTCTATTCTTGTACTTAAGGCGGCTTTGTGCCTTTTGTACTTGATTCCGGTGCCATTTCTGTGTTTCATCGTCAATGTGTATGTCCAAGGAATAGATTGAACCTGCAGTGGTGTATCGGATACAATTACAGGTCTCACAGGGAATGCTCAAAGCACCGACTGTAAGAAGAGTCTCTATTCTTGTACTTAAGGCGGCATTGTGCCTTTTGTATTTGATTCCGATGCGATTTCTGTGTTTCATCGTCAATGTGTATGTCCAAGGAATAGATTGAACCTGCAGTGGTGTATCGGATACTATTACTGGTCTCACAGGGATTGCTCAAAACACCGACTGTAAGAAGAGTCTCTATTCTTGTACTTAAGGCGGCATTGTGCCTTTTGTATTTGATTCCGATGCGATATCTGTGTTTCATCGTCAAAGTGAAGGTCCAAGGAATACATTGAACCTGCAGTGGTGTATCGGAAACTAATACTGGTCTCACAGGGAATGCTGAAAGCACCGACTGGAAGAAGAGTCTCTGTTCTTGTACTTAAGGCGGCATTGTGCCTCTTGTATTTAATTCCGGTGCCATTTCTGTGTTTCATCGTCAATGTGTATGTCCAAGGAATAGATTGAACCTGCAGTGGTGTATTGGATACGATTACTGGTCTCACAGGGAATGCTCAAAGCACCGACGGTAAGAAGAGTCTCTATTCATGTACTTAAGGCGGCATTGTGGCTTTGGTATGTAATTCCGATGCGATTTCTGTGTTTCATCGTCAATGTGAAGGTCCAAGGAATACATTTAACCTGCAGTGGTATATCAGAAACTAATACTGGTCTCACAGGAAAGGATCAAAGCACAGACTCCAAGAAGTCTCATTCATCTTGTAGTTAAGGCGTCATTGTGCCCTTTGTATTTAATTCCGATGCCATATCTGAGTTTCATCGTCAATGTGAAGGTCCAAGGAATACATTGAACCTGCAGTGGTGTATCGGAAACCAATACTGGTCTCACAGGGAATGCTCAAACCACCGACCGTAAGAAGAGTATCTATTCTTGTACTTAAGGTGGCATTGTTCCTTTTGTATTTAATTCCGATGCCATTTCTGTGTTTCATCGTCAATGTGTATGTCCAAGGAATAGATTGAACCTGCAGTGGTGTATCGGATACTATTTCTGGTCTCACAGGGAATGCTTAAAGCACCGACTGTAAGAAGAGTCTCTATTCTTGTACTTAAGGCGGCTTTGTGAATTTTGTATTTGATTCCGATGCGATTTCTGTGTTTCATCGTCAATGTGAAGGTCCAAGGAATACATTGAACCTGCAGTGGTGTATCGGAAACTAATACTGGTCTCACAGGGAATGCTGAAAGCACCGACTGTAAGTAGAGTCTCCATACTTGTACTTAAGGCGGCATTGTGCCTTTTGTATTTAATTCCGGTGCCATTTCTGTGTTTCATCGTCAATGTGTATGTCCAAGGAATAGATTGAACCTGCAGTGGTGTATCGGATACTATTACTGGTCTCACAGGGAATGCTTAAAGCAGCGACTGTAATAAGAGTCTCTATTCTTGTACCTAAGGCGGCATTGTGCCTTTTGTATTTGATTCCGATGCGATTTCTGTGTTTCATCGTCAATGTGAAGGTCCAAGGAATACATTGAACCTGCAGTGGTGTATCGGAAACTAATACTGGTCTCACAGAGAATGCTCAAAGCAACGACTGTAAGTAGAGTCTCTAATCTTGTACTTAAGGCGGCATTGTGCCTTTTGTATTTAATTCCGATGCCATTTCTGTGTTTCATCATCAATGTGAAGGTCCAAGGAATAAACGGAACCTGCAGAGGTGTAGCGGAAACTAATACTGGTCTCACAGGGAATGCTCAAAGCACCGTCTGTAAGAAGAGTCTCTATTCTTGTACTTAAGGCAGCATTGTGCGTTTTGTATTTAATTCCGATGCCATTTCTGTGTTTCATCGCCAATGTGAAGGTCCAAGGAATACATTGAACCAGCAGTGGTGTATCGGAAACCAATACTGGTCTCACAGGGAATGCTCAAACCACCGACCGTAAGAAGAGTATCTATTCTTGTACTTAAGGTGGCATTGTTCCTTTTGTATTTAATTCCGATGCCATTTCTGTGTTTCATCGTCAATGTGTATGTCCAAGGAATAGATTGAACCTGCAGTGGTGTATCGGATACTATTTCTGGTCTCACAGGGAATGCTCAAAGCACCGACTGTAAGAAGAGTCTCTATTCTTGTACTTAAGGCGGCTTTGTGAATTTTGTATTTGATTCCGATGCGATTTCTGTGTTTCATCGTCAATGTGAAGGGCCAAGGAATACATTGAACCTGCAGTGGTGTATCGGAAACTAATACTGGTCTCACAGGGAATGCTGAAAGCACCGACTGTAAGTAGAGTCTCAATACTTGTACTTAAGGCGGCATTGTGCCTTTTGTATTTAATTCCGGTGCCATTTCTGTGTTTCATCGTCAATGTGTATGTCCAAGGAATAGATTGAACCTGCAGTGGTGTATCGGATACTATTACTGGTCTCACAGGGAATGCTCAAAGCACCGACTGTAAGAAGAGTCTCTATTTTTGTACTTAAGGCGGCATTGTGCCTTTTGTATTTGATTCCATGCGATTTCTGTGTTTCATCGTCAATGTGTATGTCCAAGGAATAGATTGAACCTGCAGTGGTGTATCGGATTCTATTTCTGGTCTCACAGGGAATGCTCAAAGCACCGACTGTAAGAAGATTCTCCATTCTTGTACTTAAGGCGGCATTGTGCCTTTTGTATTTAATTCCGATGTAATTTAAGTGTTTCATCGTCAATGTGAATGTCCAAGGAATTAATTGAATCTCCAGTGGTGTATCGGAAACTAATACTGGTCTCACAGGGAATGCTGAAAGCACCGACTGTAAGAAAAGTCTCTGTTCTTGAACTTAGGGCGGCATTGTGCCTTTTGTATTTAATCCCGGTGCCATTTCTGTGTTTCATCGTCAATGTGTATGTCCAAGGAATAGATTGAACCTGCAGTGGTGTATCGGATACTATTACTGGTCTCACAGGGACTGCTCAAAGCATCGACTTTAAGAAGAGTCTCTATTCTTGTACTGAAGGCGGCATTGTGCCTTTTGCATTTAATTCCGATGCCATTTCTGTGAATCATCGTCAATGTGAAGGTCCAAGGAATAAACCGAACCTGCAGAGGTGTAGCGGAAACTAATACTGGTCTCACAGGGAATGCTCAAACATTCGACGGTAAGAAGAGTCTCTATTCCAGTACTTAAGGCGGCATTGTTCCATTTGTATTTAATTCCGATGTAATTTCTGTGTTTCATCGTCAACATGTATGTCCAAGGAATAGATTGAACCTGCAGTGGTGTATCGGATACTATTACTGGTCTCACAGGGAATGCTCAAAGCACCGACTGTAAGAAGAGTCTCTATTCTTGTACTTAAGGCGGCATTGTGCCTTTTGTATTTGATTCCGATGCGATTTCTGTGTTTCATCGCCATTGTGAAGGTCCAAGGAATACATTGAACCTGCAGTGGTGTATCGGAAACTAATACTGGTCTCACAGGGAATGCTCAAAACACCGACTGTAAGAAGAGTCTCTATTCTTGTACTTAAGGCGGCATTGTGCCTTTTGTATTTAATTCCGATGCCATTTCTGTGTTTCATCGTCAATATGTATGTCCAAATAATAGATTGAACCTGCAGTGGTGTATCGGAAACTAATACTGGTCTCACAGGGAATGCTCAAAGCACCGACTGTAAGAAGAGTCTCTATTCTTGTACTTAAGGCGGCATTGTGCCTTTAGTACTTAATTCCGATGTAATTTCAGTGTTTCATCGTCAATGTGTATGTCCAAGGAATTCATTGAACCTCCAGTGGTGTATCGGAAACTAATACTGGTCTCACAGGGAATGCTCAAAGCACCGACGGTAAGAAGAGTCTCTATTCTTGTTGTTAAGGCGGCATTGTTCCTTTTGTATATAATTCCGATTAAATTTCAGTGTTTCATCGTCAATGTGTATGTCCAAGGAATAGATTGAACCTGCAGTGGTGTATCGGATACTATTACTGGTCTCACAGGGAATGCTTAAAGCACCGACTGGAAGAAGAGTCTCTATTCTTGTACTTAAGGCGGCATTGTGCCTTTTGTATTTGATTCCGATGCGATTTCTGTGTTCCATCGTAATGTGAGGGTCCAAGGAATACATTGAACCTGCAGTGGTGTATCGGAAACTAATACTGGTCTCACAGAGAATGCTCAAAGCACCGACTGTAAGTAGAGTCTCTAATCTTGTACTTAAGGGGGCATTGTGCCTTTTGTATTTAATTCCGATGCCATTTCTGTGTTTCATCGTCAATGTGAAGGTCCAAGGAATACATTGAACCTGCAGTGGTGTATCGGATACTATAACTGGTCTCACAGGGAATGCTCAAAGCACCGACTGTAAGAAGAGACTCTATTCTTGTACTTAAGGCAGCATTGGGCGTTTTGGATTTAATTCCGATGCCATTTCTGTGTTTCATCGTCAATGTGAAGGTCCGAGACATACATTGAACCTGCAGTGGTGTATCGGAAACTAATACTTGTGTCACAGGGAATGCTCAAAGCACCGACTGTAAGAAGAGTCTCTATTCTTGTACTTATGGCGGCATTGTGCCTTTTGTATTTAATTCAGATGCCATTTCTGAGTTTCATCGTCAATGTGAAGGTCCAAGGAATACATTGAACCTGCAGTGGTGTATCGGAAACTAATACTGGTCTCACAGGGAATGCTCAAAGCAACTACTGTAACAAGAGTCTCTATTCTTGTACTTAAGGCGGCATTGTGGCTTTTGTATTTAATTCCAATGCCATTTCTGTGTTTCATCGTCAATGTGAAGGTCCAAGGAATAAACTGAACCTGCAGAGGTGTAGCGGAAACTAATACTGGTCTCACAGGGAATGCTCAAGGCACCGACTGTAAGAAGAGTCTCTATTCTTGTACTTAAGGCGGCATTGTGCCTTTTGTATTTAATTCCGATGTAATTTCAGTGTTTCATCGTCAATGTGAATGTCCAAGGAATTCATTAAACCTCCAGTGGTGTATCGGAAACCAATACTGGTCTCACAGGGAATGCTCAAACCACCGACCGTAAGAAGAGTATCTATTCTTGTACTTAAGGCGGCATTGTTCCTTTTGTATTTAATTCCGATGAAATTTCTGTGTTTCATCGTCAATGTGTATGTCCAAGGAATAGATTGAACCATCAGTGGTGTATCGGGTTCTATTTCTGGTCTCACAGGGAATGCTCAAAGCACCGACTGTAAGAAGAGTCTCTATTCTTGTACTTAAGGCGGCTTTGTGCCTTTTGTATTTGATTCCGATGCGATTTCTGTGTTTCATCGTCAATGTGAAGGTCCAAGAAATACATTGAACCTGCAGTGGTGTATCGGAAACCATTACTGGTCTCACAGGGAATGCTGAAAGCACCGACTGTAAGAAGAGTCTCTGTTCTTGTACTTAAGGCGGCATTGTGCCTTTTGTATGTAATTCCGGTGCCATTTCTGTGTTTCATCGTCAATGTGTATGTCCAAGGAATAGATTGAACCTGCAGTGGTGTATCGGATACTATTACAGGTCTCACGGGGAATGCTCAAAGCACCGACTGTAAGAAGAGTCTCTATTCTTGTACTTAAGGCGGCATTTTGCCTTTTGTATTTGATTCCGATGCGATTTCTGTGTTTCATCGTCAATGTGTATGTCCAAGGAATAGATTGAACCTGCAGTGGTGTTTCGGAAACTAATACTGGTCTCACAGGGAATGCTCTAAGCACCGACGGTAAGAAGAGTCTCTATTCTTGTACTTAAGGCGGCATTGTTCCTTTTGTATTTAATTCCGATGCCATTTCTGTGTTTCATCGTCAATGTGTATGTCCAAGGAATAGATTGAACCAGCAGTGGTGTATCGGGTTCTATTTCTGGTCTCACAGGGAATGCTCAAAGCACCGACTGTAAGAAGAGTCTCTATTCTTGTACTTAAGGCGGCTTTGTGCCTTTTGTATTTGATTCCGATGCGATTTCTGTGTTTCATCGTCAATGTGAAGGTCCAAGAAATACATTGAAAATGCAGTGGCGTATCGGAAACCATTACTGGTCTCACAGGGAATGCTGAAAGCACCGACTGTAAGAAGAGTCTCTGTTCTTGTACTTAAGGCGGCATTGTGCCTTTTGTATGTAATTCCGGTGCCATTTCTGTGTTTCATCGTCAATGTGTATGTCCAAGGAATAGATTGAACCTGCAGTGGTGTATCGGATACTATTACAGGTCTCACGGGGAATGCTCAAAGCACCGACTGTAAGAAGAGTCTCTATTCTTGTACTTAAGGTGGCATTGTGCCTTTTGTATTTGATTCCGATGCGATTTCTGTGTTTCATCGTCAATGTGTATGTCCAAGGAATAGATTGAACCTGCAGTGGTGTTTCGGAAACTAATACTGGTCACACAGGGAATGCTCTAAGCACCGACGGTAAGAAGAGTCTCTATTCTTGTACTTAAGGCGGCATTGTGCCTTTTGTATTTAATTCCGATGCCATTTCTGTGTTTCATCGTCAATGTGAAGGTCCAAGGAATACATTGAACCTGCAGTGGTGTATCGGAAACTAATACTGGTCTCACAGGGAATGCTGAAAGCACCGACTGTAAGCAGAGTCTCTGTTCTTGTACTTAAGGCGGCATTGTGCCTCTTGTATTTAATTCCGGTGCCATTTCTGTGTTTCATCGTCAATGTGTATGTCCAAGGAATAGATTGAACCTGCAGTGGTGTATTGGATACTATTACTGGTCTCATAGGGAATGCTCAAAGCACCGACGGTAAGAACAGTCTATATTCATGTACTTATGGCGGCATTGTGCCTTTGGTATTTAATTCCGATGCGATTTCTGTGTTTCATCGTCAATGTGAAGGTCCAAGGAATACATTTAACCTGCAGTGGTATATCGGAAACGAATACTGGTCTCACAGGAAAGGATCAAAGCACAGACTCCAAGAAGTCTCATTCATCTTGTAGTTAAGGCGTCATTGTGCCCTTTGTATTTAATTCCGATGTAGTTTCAGTGTTTCATCGTCAATGTGTATGTCCAAGGAATACATTCAACCTGCAGTGGTTTATCGGAGACTAATACTGGTCTCACAGGGAATGCTCAAACACCGACGGTAAGAAGAGTCTCTATTCTTGTAGTTAAGGCGGCATTGTTCCTTTTGTATTTAATTCCGATGTAATTTCAGTGTTTCATCGTCAATGTGTATGTCCAAGGAATAGATTGAACCTGCAGTGGTGTATCGAATACTATTACTGGTCTCACAGGGAATGCTTAAAGCACCGACTGTAATAAGAGTCTCTATTCTTGTACTTAAGGCGGCATTGTGCCTTTTGTATTTGATTCCGATGCGATTTCTGTGTTTCATCGTCAATGTGAAGCTCCAAGGAATACATTGAACCTGCAGTGGTGTATCGGAAACTAATACTGGTCTCACAGAGAATGCTCAAAGCAACGACTGTAAGTAGAGTCTCTATTCTTGTACTTAAGGCGGCATTGTGCCTTTTGATTTAATTCCGATGCCATTTCTGTGTTTCATCGTCAATGTGAAGGTCCAAAGAATAAACTGAACATGCAGAGGTGTAGCGGAAACTAATACTGGTCTCACAGGGAATGCTCAAAGCACCGACTGTGAGAAGAGTCTCTATTCTTGTACTTAAGGCAGCATTGTGCGTTTTGGATTTAATTCCGATGCCATTTCTGTGTTTCATCGTCAATGTGAAGGTCCAAGGAATACATTGAACCTGCAGTGGTGTATCGGAAACTAATACTTGTGTCACAGGGAATGCTCAAAGCACCGACTGTAAGAAGAGTCTCTATTCTTGTACTTAAGGCGGCATTGTGCCTTTTGTATTTAATTCCGATGCCATATCTGAGTTTCATCGTCAATGTGAAGGTCCAAGGAATACATTGAACCTGCAGTGGTGTATCGGAAACTAATACTGGTCTCACAGGGAATGCTCAAAGCACCGACTGTAAGACGAGTCTCCATTCTTGTACTTAGGGCGGCATTGTGCCTTTTGTATGTAATTCCGGTGCCATTTCTGTGATTCATCGTCAATGTGAAGGTCCAAGGAATAAACCGAACCTGCAGAGGTGTAGCGGAAACTAATACTGGTCTCACAGGGAATGCTCAAAGAACCGGCGTTAAGAAGAGTCTCTAATCTTAAACTTAAGGCGGCATTGTTCCTTTTGTATTTAATTCCGATGTAATTTCAGTGTTTCATCGTCAATATGTAAGTCCAAGGAATTCATTGAACCTCCAGTGGTGTATCGGAAACTAATACTGGTCTCACAGGGAATGCTCAAAAGACAGACTGTAAGAAGAGTCTCTATTCTTGTACTTAAGGCGGCATTGTGCCTTTCCAATTTAATTCCGATGTAATTTCAGTGTTTCATCGTCAATGTGAATGTCCAAGGATTTCATTGAACCTCCAGTGGTGTATCGGAAACTAATACTGGTCTCAAAGGGAATGCTCAAAACACAGACTGTAAGAAGAGTCTCTATTCTTGTACTGAAGGCGGCATTGTGCCTTTTGTATTTAATTCCGATGCCATTTCTGTGATTCATCGTCAATGTGAAGGTCCAAGGAATAAACTGAACCTGCAGAGGTGTAGCGGAAACTAATACTGGTCCCACAGGGAATGCTCAAAGCACCGACGGTAAGAAGAGTCTCTATTTTTGTATTTAATGCGGCATTGTTCTTTTGTATTTAATTCCGATATAATTTCAGTGTTTCATCGTCAATGTATATATCCAAGGAATTCATTGCACCTCCAGTGGTGTATCGGAAACTAATACTGGTCTCACAGGGAATGCTCAAAACACAGACTGTAAGAAGAGTCTCTATTCTTGTGCTTAAGGCGGCATTGTGCCTTTTGTATATAATTCCGAAGTAATTTCAGTGTTTCATCGTCAATGTGAATGTCCAAGGAATTCATTGAACCTCCAGTGGTGTATCGGAAACTAATACTGGTCTCACAGGGAATGCTCAAAGCACCGACGGTAAGAAGAGTCTCTATTCTTGTACTTAAGGCGGCATTGTTCCTTTTGTATTTAATTCCGATGTAATTTCAGTGTTTCATCGTCAATGTGAATGTCCAAGGAATTAATTGAACCTGCAGAGGTGTAGCGGAAACTAATACTGGTCTCACAGGGAATGCTCAAAGCACCGACTGTAAGAAGAGTCTCTATTCTTGTACTTAAGGCGGCATTGTGCGTTTTGGATTTAATTCCGATGCCATTTCTGTGTTTCATCGTCAATGTGTATGTCCAAGGAATAGATTGAACCTGCAGTGGAGTATCAGATACTATTATTGGTCTCACAGGGAATGCTCAAAGCACCGACGGTAAGAAGAGTCTCTATTTTTGTATTTAAGGCGGCATTGTTCCTTTTGTATTTAATTCCGATGTAATTTCAGTGTTTCATCGTCAATGTGAATGTCCAAGGAATACATTGAACCTGCAGTGGTGTATCGGAAACTAGTACTGGTCTCACAGGGAATGCTGAATGCAACGACTGTAAGAAGATTCTCTATTCTTGTACTTAAGGCGGCATTGTGCCTTTTGTATTTAATTCCGATGCCATTTCTGTGTTTCATCGTCAATGTGAAGGTCCAAGGAATAAATCGAACCTGCAGAGGTGTAGCGGACACTAATACTGGTCTCACAGGGAATGCTCAAAGCACCGACGGTAAGAAGTGTCTCTATTTTTGTATTTAAGGCAGCATTGTTCCTTTTGTATTTAATTCCGATGTAATTTCAGTGTTTCATCGTCAATGTGTATGTCCAAGGATTTCATTGAACCTCCAGTTGTGTTTCGGAAACTAATACTGGTCTCACAGCGAATGCTCAAAACGCAGACTGTAAGAAGAGTCTCTATTCTTGAACTTAAGGCGGCATTGTGCCTTTTGTATTTAATTCCGATGTAATTTCAGTGTTTCATCGTCAATGTGAATGTCCAAGGAATTCATTGAACCTCCAGTGGTGTATCGGAAACTAATACTGGTCTCACAGGGAATGCTCAAAGCACCGACGGTAAGAAGAGTCTCTATTCTTGTACTTAAGGCGGCATTGTTCCTTTTGTATTTAATTCCGATGTAATTTCTGTGTTTCATCGTCAATGTGTATGTCCAAGGAATAGATTGAAAGTGCAGTAGTGTATCGGATACTATTACTGGTCTCACATGGAATGCTCAAAGCACCGACTGTAAGAAGTGTCTCTATTCTTGTACTTAAGCCGGCATTGTTCCTTTTGTATTTAATTCCGATGTAATTTCTGTGTTTGATCGTCAATGTGTATGTCCAAGGAATAGATTGAACCTGCAGTGGTGTATCGGATACTATTACTGGTCTCACAGGGAATGCTCAAAGCACCGACTGTAAGAAGAGTCTCTATTCTTGTAGTTAAGGCAGCATTGTGCGTTTTGGATTTAATTCCGATGCCATTTCTGTGTTTCATCGTCAATGTGAAGGTCCAAGGAATACATTGAACCTGCAGTGGTGTATCGGAAACCAATACTTGTGTCACAGGGAATGCTCAAAGCACCGACTGTAAGAAGAGTCTCTATTCTTGTACTTAAGGCGGCATTGTGCCTTTTGTATTTAATTCCGATGCCATATCTGAGTTTCATCGTCAATGTGAAGGTCCAAGGAATACATTGAACCTGCAGTGGTGTATCGGAAACTAATACTGGTCTCACAGGGAATGCTCAAAGCACCGACTGTAAGAAGAGTCTCTATTCTTGTAGTTAAGGCGGCATTGTGCCTTTTGTATTTAATTCCGATGCCATTTCTGTGTTTCATCGTCGATGTGTATGTCCAAGGAATAGATTGAACCTGCAGTGGTGTATCGGACTCAATTACTGGTCTCACAGGGAATGCTCAAAGCACCACTGTAAGAAGAGGCTCTATTCTTGTACTTAAGGCGGCATTGTGCCTCTTGTATTTGATTCCGATGCGATTTCTGTTATTCATCGTCAATGTGAGGGTCCAAGGAATACATTGAACCTGCAGTGGTGTATCGGAAACTAATACTGGTCTCACAGGGAATGCTCAAAGCACCGACTGTAACAAGAGTCTCTATTCTTGTACTTAAGGCGGCATTGTGCCTTTTGTATTTAATTCCGATGCCATTTCTGTGTTTCATCGTCAATGTGAAGGTCCACGGAATAAACTGAACCTGCAGAGGTGTAGCGGAAACTGACACTGGTCTCACAGGGAATGCTCAAAGCACCGACTGTCAGAAGAGTCTCTATTCTTGTACTTAAGGCGGCATTGTGCCTTCTGTATTTAATTCCGATGTAATTTCAGTGTTTCATCGTCAATGTGAATGTCCAAGGAATTCATTGAACCTCCAGTGGTGTATCGGAAACCAATACTGGTCTCACAGGGAATGCTCAAACCACCGACCGTAAGAAGAGTATCTATTCTTGTAATTAAGGCGGGATTGTGCCTTTTGTATTTGATTCCGATGCGATTTCTGTGTTTCATCGTCAATGTGTATGTCCAAGGAATAGATTGAACCTGCAGTGGTGTATCGGATTCTATTTCTGGTCTCACAGGGAATGCTCAAAGCACCGACGGTAAGAAGAGTCTCTATTCTTGTACTTAAGGCGGCATTGTTCCTTTTGTATTTAATTCCGATGTAATTTCTGTGTTTCATCGTCAATGTGTATGTCCAAGGAATAGATTGAAAGTGCAGTAGTGTATCGGATACTATTACTGGTCTCACATGGAATGCTCAAAGCACCGACTGTAAGAAGTGTCTCTATTCTTGTACTTAAGCCGGCATTGTTCCTTTTGTATTTAATTCCGATGTAATTTCTGTTTGATCGTCAATGTGTATGTCCAAGGAATAGATTGAACCTGCAGTGGTGTATCGGATACTATTACTGGTCTCACAGGGAATGCTCAAAGCACCGACTGTAAGAAGAATCTCTATTCTTGTACTTAAGGCGGCATTGTGCCTTTTGATGTAATTCCGATGCCATTTCTGTGTTTCATCGTCAATGTGAAGGTCCAAAGAATAAACTGAACATGCAGAGGTGTAGCGGAAACTAATACTGGTCTCACAGGGAATGCTCAAAGCACCGACTGTAAGAAGAGTCTCTATTCTTGTAGTTAAGGCAGCATTGTGCGTTTTGGATTTAATTCCGATGCCATTTCTGTGTTTCATCGTCAATGTGAAGGTCCAAGGAATACATTGAACCTGCAGTGGTGTATCGGAAACTAATACTTGTGTCACAGGGAATGCTCAAAGCACCGACTGTAAGAAGAGTCTCTATTCTTGTACTTAAGGCGGCATTGTGCCTTTTGTATTTAATTCCGATGCCATATCTGAGTTTCATCGTCAATGTGAAGGTCCAAGGAATACATTGAACCTGCAGTGGTGTATCGGAAACTAATACTGGTCTCACAGGGAATGCTCAAAGCACCGACTGTAAGAAGAGTCTCTATTCTTGTACTTAAGGCGGCATTGTGCCTTTTGTATTTAATTCCGATGCCATTTCTGTGTTTCATCGTCGATGTGTATGTCCAAGGAATAGATTGAACCTGCAGTGGTGTATCGGACTCAATTACTGGTCTCACAGGGAATGCTCAAAGCACCACTGTAAGAAGAGGCTCTATTCTTGTACTTAAGGCGGCATTGTGCCTCTTGTATTTGATTCCGATGCGATTTCTGTTATTCATCGTCAATGTGAAGGTCCAAGGAATACATTGAACCTGCAGTGGTGTATCGGAAACTAATACTGGTCTCACAGGGAATGCTCAAAGCACCGACTGTAACAAGAGTCTCTATTCTTGTACTTAAGGCGGCATTGTGCCTTTTGTATTTAATTCCGATGCCATTTCTGTGTTTCATCGTCAATGTGAAGGTCCACGGAATAAACTGAACCTGCAGAGGTGTAGCGGAAACTGATACTGGTCTCACAGGGAATGCTCAAAGCACCGACTGTCAGAAGAGTCTCTATTCTTGTACTTAAGGCGGCATTGTGCCTTCTGTATTTAATTCCGATGTAATTTCAGTGTTTCATCGTCAATGTGAATGTCCAAGGAATTCATTGAACCTCCAGTGGTGTATCGGAAACCAATACTGGTCTCACAGGGAATGCTCAAACCACCGACCGTAAGAAGAGTATCTATTCTTGTAATTAAGG
Organism: Schistocerca americana; assembly: GCF_021461395.2. Lineage (NCBI taxonomy): Eukaryota > Metazoa > Arthropoda > Insecta > Orthoptera > Acrididae > Schistocerca > Schistocerca americana. The sequence continues at coordinate 726,732,275 of NC_060123.1, read as the reverse complement.
CGGGATTGTGCCTTTTGTATTTGATTCCGATGCGATTTCTGTGTTTCATCGTCAATGTGTATGTCCAAGGAATAGATTGAACCTGCAGTGGTGTATCGGATTCTATTTCTGGTCTCACAGGGAATGCTCAAAGCACCGACTGTAAGAAGAGTCTCTATTCTTGTACTTAAGGCGGCATTGTGCCTTTTGTATTTACTTCCGATGTAATTTCAGTGATTCATCGACAATGTGAATGTCCAAGGAATTAATTGAACCTCCAGTGGTGTGTCGGAAACTAATACTGGTCTCACAGGGAATTCTGAAAGCACCGACTGTAAGAAGTGTCTCTGTTCTTGAACTTAGGGCGGTATTGTGCCTTTTGTATTTAATTCCGGTGCCATTTCTGTGATTCATCGTCAATGTGAAGGTCCAAGGAATAAACCGAACCTGCAGAGGTGTAGCGGAAACTAATACTGGTCTCACAGGGAATGCTCAAAGCACCGGCGTTAAGAAGAGTCTCTAATCTTAAACTTAAGGCGGCATTTTTCCTTTTGTATTTAATTCCGATGTAATTTCAGTGTTTCATCGTGTATGTGTAAGTCCAAGGAATTCATTGAACCTCCAGTGGTGTATCGGAAACTAATACTGGTCTCACAGGGAATGCTCAAAATACAGACTGTAAGAAGAGTCTCTATTCTTGTACTTAAATCGGCACTGTGCCTTTCCAATTTAATTCCGATGTAATTTCAGTGTTTCATCGTCAATGTGAATGTCCAAGGAATTCATTGAACCTCCAGTGGTGTATCGGAAACTAATACTGGTCTCACAGGGAATGCTCAAAACACAGACTGTAAGAAGAGTCTCTATTCTTGTACTGAAGGCGGCATTGTGCCTTTTGTATTTAATTCCGATGCCATTTCTGTGATTCATCGTCAATGTGAAGGTCCAAGGAATAAACTGAACCTGCAGAGGTGTAGCGGAAACTAATACTGGTCGCACAGGGAATGCTCAAAGCACCGACGGTAAGAAGTGTCTCTATTTTTGTATTTAAGGCGGCATTGTTCTTTTGTACTTAATTCCGATATAATTTCAGTGATTCATCGTCAATGTATATATCCAAGGAATTCATTGCACCTCCAGTGGTGTATCGGAAAATAATACTGGTCTCACAGGGAATGCTCAAAACACAGAGTGTAAGAAGAGTCTCTATTCTTGTACTTAAGGCGGCATTGTGCCTTTTGTATATAATTCCGAAGTAATTTCAGTGTTTCATCGTCAATGTGAATGTCCAAGGAATTCATTGAACCTCCAGTGGTGTATCGGAAACTAATACTGGTCTCACAGAGAATGCTCAAAGCACTGACGGTAAGAAGAGTCTCTATTCTTGTACTTAAGGCGGCATTGTTCCTTTTGTATTTAATTCCGATGTAATTTCAGTGTTTCATCGTCAATGTGAATGTGCAAGGAATTAATTGAACCTGCAGAGGTGTAGCGGAAACTAATACTGGTCTCACAGGGAATGCTCAAAGCACCGACTGTAAGAAGAGTCTCTATTCTTGTACTTAAGGCGGCATTGTGCGTTTTGGATTTAATTCCGATGCCATTTCTGTGTTTCATCGTCAATGTGTATGTCCAAGGAATAGATTGAACCTGCAGTGGAGTATCAGATACTATTATTGGTCTCACAGGGAATGCTCAAAGCACCGACTGTAAGAAGAGTCTCTATTCTTGTACTTAAGGCGGCATTGTGCCTTTTGTATTTGATTCCGATGCGATTTCTGTGTTTCATCGTCAATGTGAAGGTCCAAGGAATACATTGAACCTGCAGTGGTGTATCGGAAACTAGTACTGGTCTCACAGGGAATGCTGAATGCAACGACTGTAAGAAGATTCTCTATTCTTGTACTTAAGGCGGCATTGTGCCTTTTGTATTTAATTCCGATGCCATTTCTGTGTTTCATCGTCAATGTGAAGGTCCAAGGAATAAATCGAACCTGCAGACGTGTAGCGGACGCTAATACTGGTCTCACAGGGAATGCTCAAAGCACGGACGGTAAGAAGAGTCTCTATTCTTGTACTTAAGGCGGCATTGTTCCTTTTGTATTTAATTCCGATGTACTTTCAGTGTTTCAGCGTCAATGTGTATGTCCAAGGATTTCATTGAACCTCCAGTTGTGTATCGGAAACTAATACTGGTCTCACAGGGAATGCTCAAAACGCAGACTGTAAGAAGAGTCTCTATTCTTGTACTTAAGGCGGCATTGTGCCTTTTGTATTTAATTCCGATGTAATTTCAGTGTTTCATCGTCAATGTGAATGTCCAAGGAATTCATTGAACCTCCAGTGGTGTATCGGAAACTAATACTGGTCTCACAGGGAATGCTCAAAGCTCCGACGGTAAGAAGAGTCTCTATTCTTGTACTTAAGGCGGCATTGTTCCTTTTGTATTTAATTCCGATGTAATTTCTGTGGTTCATCGTCAATGTGTATGTCCAAGGAATAGATTGAACCTGCAGTAGTGTATCGGATACTATTACTGGTCTCACATGGAATGCTCAAAGCACCGACTGTAAGAACTGTCTCTATTCTTGTACTTAAGGCGGCATTGTTCCTTTTGTATTTAATTCCGATGTAATTTCTGTGTTTCATCGTCAATGTGTATGTCCAAGGAATAGATTGAACCTGCAGTGGTGTATCGGATACTATTACTGGTCTCACAGGGAATGCTCAAAGCACCGACTGTAAGAAGAATCTCTATTCTTGTACTTAAGGCGGCATTGTGCCATTTGTATTTGATTCCGATTTGATTTCTGTGTTTCATCGTCAATGTAAAGGTCCAAGGAATACATTGAACCTGCAGTGGTGTATCGGAAACTAATACTGGTCGCACAGGGAATGCTGAAGACACCGACTGTAAGAAGAGTCACTATTCTTGTACTTAAGGCGGCATTGTGCTTTTTGTATTTTATTCCGATGCCATTTCTGTGTTTCATCGTCAATGTGAAGGTCCAAGGAATCAACTGAACCTGCAGAGGTGTAGCGGAAACTAATACTGGTCTCACAGGGAATGCTCAAAGCACCGACTGTAAGAAGAGTCTCTATTCTTGTACTTAAGGCGGCATTGTGCGTTTTGGATTTAATTCCGATGCCATTTCTGTGTTTCATCGTCAATGTGAAGGTCCAAGGAATACATTGAACCTGCAGTGGTGTATCGGAAACTAATACTGGTCTCACAGGGATTGCTCAAAGCACCGACTGTAAGAAGAGTCTCTATTCTTGTACTTAAGGCGGCATTGTGCCTTTTGTATTTAATTCCGATGCCATTTCTGTGTTTCATCGTCAATGTGTATGTCCAAGGGAGAGATTGAACCTGTAGTGGTGTATCGGATACTATTACTGGTCTTAAAAAGGGAATGCTCAAAGCACCGACTGTAAGAAGAGTATCTATTCTTGTACTTAAGGCGGCATTGTGCCTTTTGTATTTGATTCCGATGCGATATCTGTGTTTCATCGTCAATGTGAAGGTCCAAGGAATACATCGACCTTGCAGTGGTGCATCGGAAACTAATACTGGTCTCACAGGGAATGCTCAAAGCACCGACTTTAAGAAGAGTCTCTATTCTTGTAGTTAAGGCGGCATTGTGCTTTTGTATTTAATTCCGATGCCATTTCTGTGTTTCATCATCAATGTGAAGGTCCAAGGAATAAACTGAACCTGCAGAGGTGTAGCGGAAACTAATACTGGCCTCACAGGGAATGCTCAAAGCACCAACTGTAAGAAGAGTCTCTATTCTTGTACTTAAGGCGGCATTGTGCGTTTTGGATTTAATTCCGATGCCATTTCTGTGATTCATCGTCAATGTGAAGGTCCAAGGAATACATTGAACCTGCAGTGGTGTATCGGAAACTAATACTGGTATCACAGGGAATGCTCAAAGCACCGACGGTAAGAAGAGTCTTTATTCTTGTACTTAAGGCGGCATTGTTCCTTTTGTATTTAATTCCGATGTAATTTCTGTGTTTCATCGTCAATGTGTATGTCCAAGGAATAGATTGATCCTGCAGTGGTGTATCGGATACTATTACTGGTCTCACAGGGAATGCTCAAAGCACCGACTGTAAGAAGAGTCTCTATTCTTGTACTTAAGGCGGCATTGTGCCATTTGTATATAATTCCGATGTAATTTCAGTGTTTCATCGTCAATGTGAATGTAAAGGAATTCATTGAACCTCCAGTGGTGTATCGGAAACTAATACTGGTCTCACAGGGATTGCTCAAAGCACCGACTGTAAGAAGAGTCTCTATTCTTGTACTTAAGGCGGCATTGTGCCTTTTGTATTTAATTCCGATGCCATTTCTGTGTTTCATCGTCAATGTGTATGTCCAAGGGAGAGATTGAACCTGTAGTGGTGTATCGGATACTATTACTGGTCTTAAAAAGGGAATGCTCAAAGTACCGACTGTAAGAAGAGTCTCTATTCTTGTACTTAAGGCGGCATTGTGCCTTTTGTATTTGATTCTGATGCGATTTCTGTGTTTCATCGTCAATGTGAAAGTCCATGGAATACATTGAACCTGCAGTGGTCTCACAGGGAATGCTCAAAGCACCGACTGTAAGAAGAGTCTCTGTTCTTGTACTTAAGGCGGCATTGTGCCTTTTGTATTTAATTCCGATGCCATTTCTGTGTTTCATCGTAAATGTGTATGTCTAAGGATTAGATTGAACCTGCAGTGGAGTATCAGATACTATTACTGGTCTCACAGGGAATGCTCAAAGCACCGACTGTAAGAAGAGTCTCTATTCTTGTACTTAAGGCGGCATTCTGCCTTTTGTATTTGATTCCGATGCGATTTCTGTGCTTCATCGTCAATGTGAAGGTCCAAGGAATACATTGAACTTCCAGTGGTGTATAGGAAACTAATACTGGTCTCACAGGGAATGCTCAATGCACCGACTGTAAGAAGATTCTCTATTCTTGTACTTAAGGCGGCATTGTGCCTTTTGTATTTAATTCCGATGCCATTTCTGTGTTTCATCGTCAATGTGAAGGTCCAAGGAATAAACCGAACCTGCAGAGGTGTAGCGGAAACTAATACTGGTCTCACAGGGAATGCTCAAAGCACCGACGGTAAGAAGAGTCTCTATTCTTGTACTTAAGGCGGCATTGTTCCTTTTGTACTTCATTCCGATGCCATTTCTGTGTCTCATCGTCAATGTGAAGGTCCAAGGAATAAACCGAACCTGCAGAGGTGTAGCGGAAACTAATACTGGCCTCACAATGAATGCTCAAAGCACCGACGGAAAGAAGAGTCTCTATTCTTGTACTTAAGGGGGCATTATTCCTTTTCTATTTAATTCCGATGTAATTTCAGTGTTTCATCGTCAATGTGTATGTCCAAGGAATTCATTGAACTTCCAGTGCTGTATCGGAAACTAATACTGGTGTCACAGGGAATGCTCAAAACACAGACTGTAAGAAGAGTCTCTATTCTTGTACTTAAGGCGGCATTGTGCCATTTGTATTTAATTCCGATGGCATTTCTGTGTTTCATCGTCAATGTGAATGTCCAAGGAATAAACTGGACCTGCAGAGGTGTAGCGGAAACTAATATTGGTCTCACAGGGAATGCTCAAAGCACCGGCGGTAAGAAGAGTGTCTATTCCTGAACTTAAGGCGGCATTGTTCCTTTTGTATTTAATTCCGATGTAATTTCAGTTTTTCATCGTCAATGTGTATGTCCAAGGAATTCATTGAACCTCCAGTGGTGTATCGGAAACTAATACTGGTCTCTCAGGGAATAGTCAAAACACAGACGGTAAGAAGAGTCTCTATTCTTGTACTTAAGGTGGCATTGTGCCTTTTGCATTTAATTCCGATGTAATTTCAGTGTTTCATCGTCAATGTGAATGTCCAAGGCATTCATTGAACCTCCAGTGGTGTATCGGAAACTAATACTGGTCCCACAGGGAATGCTCAAAGCACCGACGGTAAGAAGAGTCTTTATTCTTGTACTTATGGCGGCATTGTTCCTTTTGTATTTAATTCCGATGTAATTTCTGTGTTTCATCGTCAATGTGTATGTCCAAGGAATAGATTGAACCTGCAGTGGAGTATCAGATACTATTATTGGTCTCACAGGGAATGCTCAAAGCACCGACTGTAAGAAGAGTCTCTATTCTTGTACCTAAGGCGGCATTCTGCATTTTGTATTTGATTCCGATGCGATTTCTGTGCTTCATCGTCAATGTGAAGGTCCAAGGAATACATTGAACCTGCAGTGGTCTATCGGAAACTAGTACTGGTCTCACTGGGAATGCTCAAAGCACCGACTGTAAGAAGATTCTCTATTCTTGTACTTAAGGCGGCATTGTGCATTTTGTATTTAATTCCGGTGCCATTTCTGTGTTTCATCGTCAATGTGAAGGTCCAAGAAATAAATCGAACCTGCAGAGGTGTAGCGGAAACTAAAACTGGTCTCACAGGGAATGCTCAAAGCACCGACGGTAAGAAGAGTCTCTATTCTTGTACTTAAGGCGGCATTGTTCCTTTTGTATTTAATTCAGATGTAATTTCAGTGTTTCATCGTCAATGTGTATGTCCAAGGAATTCATTGAACCTCCAGTGGTGTATCGGAAACTAATACTGGTCTCACAGGGAATGCTCAAAAAACAGACTGTAAGAAGAGTCTCTATTCTTGTACTTAAGGCGGCATTGTGCCTTTTGTACTTAATTCCGATGTAATTTCAGTGTTTCATCGTCAATGTGAATGTCCAAGGAATTCATTGAAACTCCAGTGGTGTATCGGAAACTAATACTGGTCTCACGGGGACTGCTCAAAGCACCGACGGTAAGTAGAGTCTCTATTCTTGTACTTAAGGCGGCATTGTGCCTTTTGTATTTAACTCAGATGCCATTTCTGTGTTTCATCGTCAATGTGAAGGTCCAAGGAATAAACCGAACCTGCAAAGGTGTAGCGGAAACTAATACTGGTCTCACAGGGAATGCTCAAAGCACCGACTGTAAGAAGAGTCTCAATTCTTGTACTTAAGGCGGCATTATGCCTTTTGTATTTGATTCCGATGCGATTTCTGTGTTTCATCGTCAATGTGAAGGTCCAATGAATACATTGAACCTGCAGTGGTGTATCGGAAACAAATACTGGTCTCACAGCGAATGCTCAAAGCACCGACTGTAAGAAGATTCTCTATTCTTGTACTTAAGGCGGCATTGTTCCTTTTTATTTCATTCCGATGCCATTTCTGTGTCTCATCGTCAATGTGAAGGTCCAAGGAATAAACGGAACCTGCAGAGGTGTAGCGGAAACTAATACGGGTGTCACAATGAATGCTCAAAGCACCGACGGAAAGAAGAGTCTCTATTCTTGTACTTAAGGCGGCATTGTTCCTTTTCTATTTAATTCCGATGTAATTTCAGTGTTTCATCGTCAATGTGTATGTCCAAGGAATTCATTGAACTTCCAGTGGTGTATCGGAAACTAATACTGGTCTCACAGGGAATGCTCAAAACACAGACTGTAAGAAGAGTCACTATTCTTATACTTAAGGCGGCATTGTGCCTTTTGTATTTAATTCCGATGCCATTTCTGTGTTTCATCGTCAATGTGAAGGTCCAAGGTATAAACTGAACCCTCAGAGGTGTAACGGAAACTAATACTGGTCTCACAGGGAATGCTCAAAACACAGACTGTAAAAAGAGTCTCTATTCTTGTACTTAAGGCGGCATTGTGCCATTTGTATTTAATTCCGATGCCATTTCTGTGTTTCATCGTCAATGTGAATGTCCAAGGAATAAACTGATCCTGCAGAGGTGTAGCGGAAACTAATATTGGTCTCACAGGGAATGCTCAAAGCACCGGCGGTACGAAGAGTGTCTATTCCTGAACTTAAGGCGGCATTGTTCCTTTTGTATTTAATTCCGATGTAATTTCAGTTTTTCATCGTCAATGTGAATGTCCAAGGCATTCATTGAACCTCCAGTGGTGTATCGGAAACTAATACTGGTCTCACAGGGAATAGTCAAAACACAGACTGTAAGAAGAGTCTCTATTCTTGTACTTAAGGCGGCATTGTGCCTTTTGTATTTAATTCCGATGTTATTTCAGTGTTTCATCGTCAATGTGAATGTCCAAGGCATTCATTGAACCTCCAGTGGTGTATCGGAAACTAATACTGGTCCCACAGGGAATGCTCAAAGCACCGACGGTAAGAAAAGTATTTATTCTTGTACTTAAGGCGGCATTGTTCCTTTTGTATTTAATTCCGATGTAATTTCTGTGTTTCATCGTCAATGTGTATGTCCAAGGAATAGATTGTACCTGCAGTGGAGTATCAGATACTATTATTGGTCTCACAGGGAATGCTCAAAGCACCGACTGTAAGAAGAGTCTCTATTCTTGTACTTAAGGCGTCATTGTGCCTTTTGTATTTCATTCCGATGCGATTTCTGTGTTTCATCGTCAATGTGAAGGTCCAATGAATACATTGAACCTGCAGTGGTGTATCGGAAACTAATACTGGTCTCACAGCGAATCCTCAAAGCACCGACTGTAAGAAGATTCTCTATTCTTGTACTTAAGGCGGCATTGTTCCTTTTTATTTCATTCCGATGCCATTTCTGTGTCTCATCATCATTGTGAATGTCCAAGGAATAAACCGAACCTGCAGAGGTGTAGCGGAAACTAATACTCGTCTCACAATGAATGCTCAAAGCACCGACGGAAAGAAGAGTCTCTATTCTTGTACTTAAGGCGGCATTGTTCCTTTTCTATTTAATTCCGATGTAATTTCAGTGTTTCATCGTCAATGTTTAAGTCCAAGGAATTCATTGAACTTCCAGTGGTGAATCGGAAACTAATACTGGTCTCACAGGGAATGCTCAAAACACAGACTGTAAGAAGAGTCTCTATTCTTGTACTTAAGGCGGCATTGTGCCTTTTGTATTTAATTCCGATGCCATTTCTGTGTTTCATCGTCAATGTGAAGGTCCAAGGAATAAACTGAACCCTCAGAGGTGTAGCGGAAACTAATACTGGTCTCACAGGGAATGCTCAAAGCACAGACTGTAAGAAAGGTCTCTATTCTTGTACTTAAGGCGGCATTGTGCCTTTTGTATTTAATTCCGATGTAATTTCAGAGTTTCATCGTCAATGTGAATATCCAAGGCGTTCATTGAACCTCCAGTGGTGTATCGGAAACTAAATACTGGTCTCAGAGGAAATGCTCAAAGCACCGACGGTAAGAAGAGACTTTATTCTTGTACTTAAGGTGGCATTGTTCCTTTTGTATTTAATTCCGATGTAATTTCTGTGTTTCGTCGTCAATGTGTATGTCCAAGGAATAGATTGAACCTGCAGTGGAGTATCAGATACTATTATTGGTCTCACTGGGAATGCTCAAAGCACCGACTGTAAGAAGAGTCTCTATTCTTGTATTTAAGGCGGCATTCTGCCTTTTGTATTTGATTCCGATGCGATTTCTGTGCTTCATCGTCAATGTGAAGGTCCAAGGAATACATTGAACCTGCAGTGGTCTATCGGAAACTAATACTGGTCTCACAGGGAATGCTCAAAGCACCGACTGTTAGAAGATTCTCTATTCTTGTACTTAAGGCGGCATTGTGCATTTTGTATTTAATTCCGATGCTACTTCTGTGTTTCATCGTCAATGTCAAGGTCAAGGAATAAACCGAACCTGCAGAGGTGTAGCGGAAACGAATACTGGTCTCACAGGGAATGCTCAAAGCACCGACGGTAAGAAGAGTCTCTATTCTTGTACTTAAGGCGGCATTGTTCCTTTTGTATTTAATTCCGATTTAATTTTAGTGTTTCATCGTCAATGTGTATGTCCAAGGAATTCATTGAACCTCCAGTGGTGTATCGGAAACTAATACTGGTCTCACAGGGAATGCTCGAAACACAGACTGTAAGAAGAGTCTCTATTCTTGTACATAAGGCGGCATTGTGCCTTTTGTCTTTAATTCCGATGTAATTTCAGTGTTTCATCGTCAATGTGAATGTCCAAGGAAATCATTGAAGCTCCAGTGGTGTATCGGAAACTAATACTGGTCTCACAGGGAATGCTCAAAGCACCGACGGTAAGTATAGTCTCTATTCTTGTACTTAAGGCGGCATTGTTCCTTTTGTATTTAATTCCGATGTAATTTCTGTGTTTCATCGTCAATGTGTATGTCCAAGGAATAGATTGAACCTGCAGTGGTGTATCGGATACTATTACTGGTCTCACAGGGAATGCTCAAAGCACCGACTGTAAGAAGAGTCTCTATTCTTGTACTTAAGGCGGCATTGTTCCGTTTGTATTTAATTCCGATGTAATTTCTGTGTTTCATCGGCAATGTGTATGTCCAAGGAATAGATTGAAACTGCTGTGGTGTATCGGATACTATTACTGGTCTCACAGGGAATGCTCAAAGCACCGACTGTAAGATGAGTCTCTATTCTTGTACTTAAGGCGGCATTGTGCCATTTGTATTTAATTCCGATGCCATTTCTGTATTTCATCGTCAATGTGAAGGTCCAAGGAATAAACTGAACCTGCAGAGGTGTAGCGGAAACTAATACTGGTCTCACAGTGAATGCTCAAAGCAACGGCGGTAAGAAGAGGGTCTATTCTTGTACTTAAGGCGGCATTGTTCCTTTTGTATTTAATTCCGATGTAATTTCAGTGTTTCATCGTCAATGTGTATGTCCAAGGAATTCATTGAACCTCCAGTGGTGTATCGGAAACTAATATTGGTCTCACAGGGAATGCTCAAAACACAGACTGTAAGAAGAGTCTGTTTCGTGTACTTAAGGCGGCATTGTGCCTTTTGTATTTAATTCCAATGCCAGTTCTGTGTTTCATCGTCAATGTGAAGGTCCAAGGAATACATTGAACCTGCAGAGGTGTAGCGGAAGCTAATACTGGTCTCACAGGGAATGCTCAAAGCACCGAGGGTAAGAAGAGTCTCTATTCTTGTACTTAAGGCGGCATTGTTCCTTTTGTATTTAATTCCGATGTAATTTCAGTGTTTCATCGTCAATGTGTATGTCCAAGGAATTCATTGAACCTCCAGTGGTGTATCGGAAACTAATACTGGTCTCACAGGGAATGCTCAAAACACAGACTGTAAGAAGAGTCTCTATTCTTGTACTTAAGGCGGCATTGTGCCTTTTGTATTTAATTCCGATGTAATTTCAGTGTTTCATCGTCAATGTTAATGTCCAAGGAATTCATTGAAGCTACAGTGGTGTATCGGAAACTAATACTGGTCTCACAGGGAATGCTCAAAGCACCGACGGTAAGTAGAGTCTCTATTCTTGTACTTAAGGCGGCATTGTGCCGTTTGTATCTAACTCCGATGCCATTTCTGTGTTACATCGTCAATGTGAAGGTCCAAGGAATAAACCAAACCTGCAAAGGTGTAGCGGAAACTAATACTGGTCTCACAGGGAATGCTCAAAGCACCGACTGTAAGAAGAGTCTCTATTCTTGTACTTAAGGCGGCATTGTGCCTTTTGTATTTCATTCCGATGCGATTTCTGTGTTTCATCGTCAATGTGAAGGTCCAATGAATACATTGAACCTGCAGTGGTGTATCGGAAACTAATACTGGTCTCACAGCGAATCCTCAAAGCACCGACTGTAAGAAGATTCTCTATTCCTGTACTTAAGGCGGCATTGTTCCTTTTTATTTCATTCCGATGCCATTTCTGTGTCTCATCATCATTGTGAATGTCCAAGGAATAAACCGAACCTGCAGAGGTGTAGCGGAAAGTAATACTCGTCTCACAATGAATGCTCAAGGCACCGACGGAAAGAAGAGTCTCTATTCTTGTACTTAAGGCGGCATTGTTCATTTTGTATTTAATTCCGATGTAATTTCAGTGTTTCATCGTCAATGTGTATGTCCAAGGAGTTCATGGAACCTCCAGTGGTGTATCGGAAACTAATACTGGTCTCACAGGGAATGCTCAAAACACAGACTGTAAGAAGAGTCTCTATTCTTGTACTTAAGGCGGCATTGTGCCTTTTGTCTATAATTCCGATGTAATTACAGTGTTTCATCGTCAATGTGAATGTCCAAGGAAATCATTGAAGCTCCAGTGGTGTATCGGAAACTAATACTGGTCTCACAGGGAATGCTCAAAGCACCGACGGTAAGTAGAGTCTCTATTCTTGTACTTAAGGCGGCATTGTTCCTTTTGTATTTAATTCCGATGTAATTTCTGTGTTTCATCGTCAATGTGTACGTCCAAGGAATAGATTGAACCTGCAGTGGTGTATCGGATACTATTACTGGTCTCACAGGGAATGCTCAAAGCACCGACTGTAAGAAGAGTCTCTATTCTTGTACTTAAGGCGGCATTGTACCTTTTGTATTTGATTCCGATGCGATTTCTGTGTTTCATCGTCAATGTGAAGATCCAAGGAATACATTGAACCTCCAGTGGTGTATCGGAAACTAATACTGGTCTCACAGCGAATGCTCAAAACACCGACTGTGAGTAGATTCTCTATTCTTGTACTTAAGGCGGCATTGTTCCTTTTGTATTTCATTCCGATGCCATTTCTGTGTCTCTACGTCAATGTGAAGGTCCAAGGAATAAACCGAAACTGCAGAGGTGTAGCGGAAACTAATACTGGTCTCACAATGAATGCTCAAAGCACCGACGGTAAGAAGAGTCTCTATTCTTGTACTTAAGGCGGCATTGTTACGTTTCTATTTAATTCCGATGTAATTTCTGTGTTTCATCGTCAATGTGTATGACCAAGGAATAGATTGAAACTGCTGTGGTGTATCGGATACTATTACTGGTCTCACAGGGAATGCTCAAAGCACCGACTGTAAGAAGAGTCTCTATTCTTGTACTTAAGGCGGCATTGTGCCTTTTGTATTTATATCCGATGTAATTTCAGTGTTTCATCGTCAATGTGAATGTCCAAGGAATTCATTGAACCTCCAGTGGTGTATCGGAAACTAATACTGTTCTCACAGGGAATGCTCTAAACACAGACTGTAAGAAGAGTCTCTATTCTTGTACTTATGCCGGCATTGTGCCTTTTGTATTTAATTACGATGCCATTTCTGTGTTTCATCGTCAATGTGAAGGTCCAAGGAATAAACTGAACCTGCAGAGGTGTAGCGGAGACTAATACTGGTCTCACAGGGAATGCTCAAAACACCGACTGTAAGAAGAGTCTCTATTCTTGTACTTAAGGCGGCATTGTGCCATTTGTATTTAATTCCGATGCCATTTCTGTATTTCATCGTCAATGTGAAGGTCCAAGGAATAAACTGAACCTGCAGAGGTGTAGCGGAAACTAATACTGGTCTCACAGTGAATGCTCAAAGCAACGGCGGTAAGAAGAGTGTCTATTCTTGTACTTAAGGCGGCATTGTTCCTTTTGTATTTAATTCCGATGTAATTTCAGTGTTTCATCGTCAATGTGTATGTCCAAGGAATTCATTGAACCTCCAGTGGTGTATCGGAAACTAATATTGGTCTCACAGGGAATGCTCAAAACACAGACTGTAAGAAGAGTCTGTATTCGTGTACTTAAGGCGGCATTGTGCCTTCTGTATTTAATTCCAATGCCATTTCTGTGTTTCATCGTCAATGTGAAGGTCCAAGGAATACATTGAACCTGCAGAGGTGTAGCGGAGACTAATACTGGTCTCACAGGGAATGCTCAAAGCACCGACAGTAAGAAGAGTCTCCATTCTTGTACTTAAGGCGGCATTGTTCCTTTTGTATTTAATTCCGATGTAATTTCTGTGTTTCATCGTCAATGTGTGTGTCCAAGGAACAGATTGAACCTGCAGTGGTGTATCGGATACTATTACTGGTCTCACCGGGAATGCTCAAAGCACCGACTGTAAAAAGAGTCTCTATTCTTGTACTTAAGGCGGCATTGTGCGTTTTGGATTTAATTCCGATGCCATTTCTGTGTTTCATCGTCAATGTGAAGGTCCAAGGAATACATTCAACCTGCAGTGGTGTATCAGAAACTAATACTGGTCTCACAGGCAATGCTCAAAGCACCGACTGTAAGAAGAGCCTCTATTCTTGTACTTAAGGGGGCATTGTGCCTTTTGTATTTGATTCCGATGCGATTTCTGTGTTTCATCATCAATGTGAAGGTCCAAGGAATACATTGAACCTGCAGTGGTGTATCGGAAACAAATACTGGTCTCACAGGGAATGCTCAAAGCACCGACTGTAAGAAGAGTCTCTGTTCTTGTACTTAAGGCGGCATTGTGCCTTTTGTATTTAATTGCGATGCCATTTCTGTGTTTCATCGTCAATGTGTATGTCCAGGGAATAGATTGGACCTGCAGTGGTGTATTGGATACTATTACTGGTCTCACTGTGAATGCTCAAAGCACCGACTGTAAGAAGAGTCTCTATTCTTGTTCTTAAGGCGTCATTGTGCCTTTTGTATTTGATTCCGATGCGATTTCTGTGTTTCATCATCAATGTGAAGGTCCAAGGAATACATTGAACCTGCAGTGGTGTATCGGAAACTAATACTGGTCTCACAGGGAATGCTCAAAGCACCGACTGTAAGAAGAGTCTCTGTTCTTGTACTTAAGGCGGCATTGTGCCTTTTGTATTTAATTCCGATGCCATTTCTGTGTTTCATCGTCAATGTGTATGTCCAGGGAATAGATTGGACCTGCAGTGGTGTATCGGATACTATTACTGGTCTCACTGTGAATGCTCAAAGCACCGACTGTAAGAAGAGTCTCTATTCTTGTTCTTAAGGCGTCATTGTGCCTTTTGTATTTGACTCCGATGCGATTTCTGTGCTTCATCGTCAATGTGAAGGTCCAAGGATTACATTGAACCTGCAGTGGTGTATCGGAAACTAATACTGGTCTCAAAGGGAATGCTCAAAGCACCGACTGTAAGAAGATCCTCTATTCTTGTACTTAAGGCGGCATTGTGCCTTTTGTATTTAATTCCGATGCCATTTCTGTGTTTCATCGTCAATGTGAAGGTCCAAGGAATACATTGAACCTGTAGAGTTGTAGCGGAAACTAAGACTGGTCTCACAGGGAATGCTCAAAGCACCGACGGTAAGAAGAGTCTCTATTCTTGTACTTAAGGCGGCATTGTTTCTTTTGTATTTAATTCCGATTTAATTTCAGTGTTTCATCGTCAATGTGAATGTCCAAGGAATTCATTGAACTTCCTGTGGTGTATCGGAAACTAATACTGGACTCACAGGGAATGCTCAAAGCACCGACGGTAAGAAGAGTCTCTATTCTTGTACTTAAGGCGACATTGTGCCTTTTGTAATTAATTCCGATGTAATTTCAGTGTTTCATCGTCAATGTGAATGTCCAAGGAATTATCGAACCTCCAGTGGTGTATCGGAAACTAATACTGGTCTCACAGGGAATGCTCAAAGCACCGACGGTAAGAAGAGTCTCTATTCTTGTACTTAAGGCGGCATTGTGCCTTTTGTGTTTAACTCCGATGCCATTTCTGTGTTTCGTCGTCAATGTGAAGGTCCAAGGAATAAACCGAACCTGCAGAGGTGTAGCGGAAACTATTACTGGTCTCACAGGGAATGCTCAAAGCACCGACTGTAAGAAGAGACTCCATTCTTGTACTTAAGGCGGCATTGTGCCTTTTGTATTTGATTCCGATGCGATTTCTGCGTTTCATCGTCAATGTGAAGGTCCAAGGAATACATTGAACCTGCAGTGGTGTATCGGAAACAAATACTGGTCTGACAGGGAATGCTCAAAGCACCGACTGTAAGAAGAGTCTCTATTCTTGTACTTAAAGAGGCATTGTGCCTTTTGTATTTAATTCCGATGTAATTTCAGTGTTTCATCGTCAATGTGAATGTCCAAGGAATTCATTGAAGCTCCAGTGGTGTATCGGAAACTAATACTGGTCTCACAGGGAATTCTCAAAGCATCGACGGTAAGAAGAGTCTCTATTCTTGTACTTAAGGCGGCATTGTTCCTCTTGTATTTAATTCCGATGTAATTTCTGTGTTTGATCGTCAATGTGTATGTCCAAGGAATAGATTGATCCTGCAGTGGTGTATCGGATACTATTACTGGTCTCACAGGGAATGCTCAAAGCACCGACTGTAAGATGAGTCTCTATTCTTGTACTTAAAGCGGCATTGTACCTTTTGTATTTAATTCCGATGTAATTTCAGTGTTTCAACGTCAATGTGAATGTCCAAGGAATTCATTGAACCTCCAGTGGTGTATCGGAAAGTAATACTGGTCTCACAGGGAATGCTCAAAGCACCGACGGTAAGAAGAGTCTCTATTCTTGTTCTTAAGGCGTCATTGTGCCTTTTGTATTTGACTCCGATGCGATTTCTGTGCTTCATCGCCAATGTGAAGGTCCAAGGATTACATTGAACCTGCAGTGGTGTATCGGAAACTAATACTGGTCTCAAAGGGAATGCTCAAAGCACCGACTGTAAGAAGATCCTCTATTCTTGTACTTAAGGCGGAATTGTGCCTTTTGTATTTAATTCCGATGCCATTTCTGTGTTTCATCGTCAATGTGAAGGTCCAAGGAATACATTGAACCTGTAGAGTTGTAGCGGAAACTAATACTGGTCTCACAGGGAATGCTCAAAGCACCGACGGTAAGAAGAGTCTCTATTCTTGTACTTAAGGCGGCATTGTTTCTTTTGTATTTAATTCCGATTTAATTTCAGTGTTTCATCGTCAATGTGAATGTCCAAGGAATTCATTGAACTTCCTGTGGTGTATCGGAAACTAATACTGGACTCACAGGGAATGCTCAAAGCACCGACTATAAGAAGAGTCTCTATTCTTGTACTTAAGGCGGCATTGTGCCTTTTGTATTTAATTCCGATGTAATTTCAGTGTTTCATCGTCAATGTGAATGTCCAAGGAATTCATCGAACCTCCAGTGGTGTATCGGAAACTAATACTGGTCTCACAGGGAATGCTCAAAGCACCGACGGTAAGAAGAGTCTCTATTCTTGTACTTAAGGCGGCATTGTGCCTTTTGTGTTTAACTCCGATGCCATTTCTGTGTTTCGTCGTCAATGTGAAGGTCCAAGGAATAAACCGAACCTGCAGAGGTGTAGCGGAAACTATTACTGGTCTCACAGGCAATGCTCAAAGCACCGACTGTAAGAAGAGACTCCATTCTTGTACTTAAGGCGGCATTGTGCCTTTTGTATTTGATTCCGATGCGATTTCTGCGTTTCATCGTCAATGTGAAGGTCCAAGGAATACATTGAACCTGCAGTGGTGTATCGGAAACAAATACTGGTCTGACAGGGAATGCTCAAAGCACCGACTGTAAGAAGAGTCTCTATTCTTGTACTTAAAGAGGCATTGTGCCTTTTGTATTTAATTCCGATGTAATTTCAGTGTTTCATCGTCAATGTGAATGTCCAAGGAATTCATTGAAGCTCCAGTGGTGTATCGGAAACTAATACTGGTCTCACAGGGAATTCTCAAAGCACCGACGGTAAGAAGAGTCTCTATTCTTGTACTTAAGGCGGCATTGTTCCTTTTGTATTTAATTCCGATGTAATTTCTGTGTTTGATCGTCAATGTGTATGTCCAAGGAATAGATTGATCCTGCAGTGGTGTATCGGATACTATTACTGGTCTCACAGGGAATGCTCAAAGCACCGACTGTAAGATGAGTCTCTATTCTTGTACTTAAAGCGGCATTGTACCTTTTGTATTTAATTCCGATGTAATTTCAGTGTTTCATCGTCAATGTGAATGTCCAAGGAATTCATTGAACCTCCAGTGGTGTATCGGAAAGTAATACTGGTCTCACAGGGAATGCTCAAAGCACCGACGGTAAGAAGAGTCTCTATTCTTGTTCTTAAGGCGGCATTGTGCCTTTTGTATTTAACTAAGATGCCATTTCTGTGTTTCATCGTCAATGTGAAGGTCCAAGGAATAAACCGAACCTGCAGAGCTGTAGCGGAAACTAATACTGGTCTCACAGGGAATGCTCAAAGCACCGACTGTAAGAAGAGTCTCCATTCTTGTACTTAAGGCGGTATTGTGCCTTTTGTATTTGATTCCGATGCGATTTCTGTTTTTCATCGTCAATGTGAAGGTCCAAGGAATACATTAAACCTGCAGTGGTGTTTTGGAAACTAATACTGGTCTCACAGGGAATGCTCAAAGCACCGACGGTAAGAGGAGTCTCTATTCTTGTACTTAAGGCGGCATTGTTCCTTTTGTATTTAATTCCGATGCAATTTCAGTGTTTCATCGTCAATGTGTATGTCCAAGGAATTCATTGAACCTCCAGTGGTGTATCGGAAAGTAATACTGGTCTCACAGGGAATGCTCAAAACACAGACTGTAAGAAGAGGCTCTATTCTTGTACTTAAGGCGGCATTGTGCCTTTTGTATTTAATTCCGATGTAATTTCAGTGTTTCATCGTCAATGTGAATGTCCAAGGAATTCATTGAAGCTCCAGTGGTGTATCGGAAACTAATACTGGTCTCACAGGGAATGCTCAAAGCACCAACGGTAAGAAGAGTCTCTATTCTTGTACTTAAGGCGGCATTGTTCCTTTTGTATTTAATTCCGATGTAATTTCTGTGTTTCATCGTCAATGTGTATGTCCAAGGAATAGATTGAACCTGCAGTGGTGTATCGGATACTATTACTGGTCTCACAGGGAATGCTCAAAGCACCGACTGTAAGAAGAGTCTCTATTCTTGTACTTATGGCGGCATTGTACCTTTTGTATTTAATTCTGATGAAATTTCAGTGTTTCATCGTCAATGTGAATGTCCAAGGAATTCATAGAACCTCCAGTGGTGTATCGGAAACTAATACTGGTCTCACAGGGAATGCTCAAAACACAGACTGTAAGAAGAGTCTCTATTCTTGTACTTAAGGCGGCATTGTGCCTTTTGTATTTAATTCCGATGCCATTTCTGTGTTTCATCGTCAATGTGAAGGTCCAAGGAATAAAGTGAACCTGCAGAGGTGTACCGGAAACTAATACTGGTCTCACAGGGAATGCTCAAAGCACAGACTGTAGGAAGAGTCTCTATTCTTGTACTTAAGGCGGCATTGTTCCTTTTGTATTTAATTCCGATGCCATTTCTGTGTTTCATCGTCAATGTGAAGGTCCAAATAATAAACTGAACCTGCAGAGGTGTAGCGGAAACTAATACTGGTCTCACAGGGAATGCTCAATGCACCGACGGTAAGAAGAGTCTCTATTCTTGTACTTAAGGCGTCATTGTTCCTTTTGTATTTAATTCCGATGTAATTTCAGTGTTTCATCGTCAATGTGTATGTCCAAGGAATTCATTAAACCTCGAGTGGTGTATCGGAAACTAATACTGGTCTCACATAGAATGCTCAAAACACAGACTGTAAGAAGAGTCTATATTCTTGTACTTAAGGCGGCATTGTGCCTTTAGTATATAATTCCGATGAAATTTCAGTGTTTCATCGTCAATGTGAATGTCCAAGGAATTCATTGATCCTCCAGTGCTGCATCGGAAACTAATACTGGTCTCACAGGGAATGCTCAAAGCACCGACGGTAAGAAGAGTCTGTATTCTTATACTTAAGGCGGCATTGTGCCTTTTGTATTTAATTCCGATGTAATTTCAGTGTTTCATCGTCAATGTGTATGTCCAAGGAATTCATTGAACCTCCAGTGGTGTATCGGAAACTAATACTGGTCTCACAGGGAATGCTCAAAGCACAGACTGTAGGAAGAGTCTCTATTCTTGTACTTAAGGCGGCATTGTTCCTTTTGTATTTAATTCCGATGCCATTTCTGTGTTTCATCGTCAATGTGAAGGTCCAAGGAATAATCTGAACCTGCAGAGGTGTAGCGGAAACTAATACTGGTCTCACAGGGAATGCTCAATGCACCGACGGTAAGAAGAGTCTCTATTCTTGTACTTAAGGCGTCATTGTTCCTTTTGTATTTAATTCCGATGTAATTTCAGTGTTTCATCGTCAATGTGAATGTCCAAGGAATTCATTGAACCTCCAGTGGTGTATCGGAAACTAATACTGGGCTCACAGGGAACGCTCAAAGCACCGACTGTAAGAAGATTCTCTAATCATGTACTTAAGGCGGCATTGTGCCTTTTGTATTTAATTCCGATGCCATTTCTGTGTTTCATCGTCAATGTGAAGGTCCAAGGAATAAACCGAACCTGCAGAGGTGTAGCAGAAACTAATACTGGTCTCACAGGGAATGCTCAAAGCACCGACGGTTAGAAGAGTCTCTATTCTTGTACTTAAGGCGGCATTGTTCCTTTTGTATTTAATTCCGATGTAATTTCAGTGTTTCATCGTCAATGTGCATGTCCAAGGAATTCATTGAACCTCCAGTGGTGTATCGGAAACTAATACTGGTCTCACAGGGAATGCTCAAAGCACCGACGGTAAGAAGAGTCTCTATTCTTGTACTTAAGGCGGCATTGTTTCTTTTGTATTTAATTCCGATGTAATTTCTGTGTCTCATCGTCAATGTGTATGTCCAAGAAATAGATTGAACCTGCAGTGGTGTATCGGATACTATTACTGGTCTCACAGGGAATGCTCAAAGCACCGACTGTAGGAAGAGTCTCTATTCTTGTACTTAAGGCGGCATTGTGCGTTTTGGATTTAATTCCGATGCCATTTCTGTGTTTCATCGTCAATGTGAAGGTCCAAGGAATACATTGAACCTGCAGTGGTGTAGCGGAAACTAATACTGGTCTCACAGAGAATGCTCAAAGCACCGACGGTAAGAAGAGTCTCTATTCTTGTACTTAAGGCGGCATTGTTCCTTTTGTATTTAATTCCGATGTAATTTCAGTGTTTCATCGTCAATGTGTATGTCCAAGGAATTCATTGAACCTCCAGTGGTGTATCGGAAACTAATACTGGTCTCACAGGTAATGCTCAAAGCACCGACGGTAAGAAGAGTTTCTATTCTTGTACTTAAGGCGGCATTGTTCCTTTTGTATTTAATTCCGATGTAATTTCTGTGTTTCATCGTCAATGTGTATGTCCAAGAAATAGATTGAACCTGCAGTGGTGTATCGGATACTATTACTGGTCTCACAGGGAATGCTCAAAGCACCGACTGTAAGAAGAGTCTCTATTCTTGTACTTAAGGCGGCATTGATCCTTTTGTATTTAATTCCGATGTAATTTCTGTGTTTCATCGGCAATGTGTATGTCCAAGGAATAGATTGAACCTGCAGTGGTGTATCTGATACTATTACTGGTCTCACAGGGAATGCTCAAAGCACCGACTGTAAGAAGAGTCTCTATTCATGTACTTAAGGCGGCATTGTGCCTTTTGTATTTAATTCCGATGTAATTTCAGTGTTTCATCGTCAATGTGAATGTCCAAGGAATTCATTGAAACTCCAGTGGTGTATCGGAAACTAATACTGTTCTCACAGGGAATGCTCAAAACACAGACTGTAAGAAGAGTCTCTATTCTTGTACTCAAGGCGGCATTGTGCATTTTGTATTTAATTCCGATGCCATTTCTGTGTTTCATCGTCAATGTGAAGGTCATAGGAATAAACTGAACCTGCAGAGGTGTAGCGGAAACTAATACTAGTCTCACAGGGAATGCTCAAAACACAGACTGTAAGAAGAGTCTCTATTCTTGTACTTAAGGCGGCATTGTGCCATTTGTATTTAATTCTGATGCCATTTCTGTGTTTCATTGTCAATGTGAAGGTCCAAGGAATAAACTGAACCTGCAGAGGTGTAGCGGAAACTAATACTGGTCTCACAGGGCATGCTCAAAGCACCGACGGTAAGAAGAGTGTCTATTCTTGTACTTAAGGCGGCATTGTGCCTTTTGTATTTAATTCTGATGTATTTTCAGTGTTTCATCGTCAATGTGAATGTCCAAGGAATTCATTGAACCTCCAGTGGTGTGTCGGAAACTAATACTGGTCTCACTGGTATTGCTCAAAGCACCGACGGTAAGAAGAGTCTCTATTCTTCTACTTAAGGCGGCATTGTGACTTTTGTATTTAATTCCGATGTATTTTCAGTGTCTCATCGACAATGTGAATGTCCAAGGAATTCATTGAACCTCCAGTGCTGCATCGGAAACTAATACTGGTCTCACAGGGAATGCTCAAAGCACCGACGGTAAGAAGAGTCTCTATTCTTACACTCAAGGCGGCATTGTGCCTTTTGTATTTAATTCCGATGTAATTTCAGTGTTTCATCGTCAATGTGAATGTCCAAGGAATTCATTGAACCTCCAGTGGTGTATCGGAAACTAATACTGGTCACACAGGGAATGCTCAAAACACCGATGGTAAGAAGAGTCTCTATTCTTGTACTTAAGGCGGCATTGTGCCTTTTGTATTTAACTCCGATACCATTTCTGTGTTTCATCGTCAATGTGAAGGTCCAAGGAATAAATCGAACCTGCAGAGGTGTAGCGGAAACTAATACTGGTCTCACAGGGAATGCTCAAAGCACCGACTGTAAGAAGAGTCTCCATTCTTGTACTTAAGGCGGCATTGTGCCTTTTGTATTTGATTCCGATGCGATATCTGTGTTTCATCGTCAATGTGAAGCTCCAAGGAATACATTGAACCTGCAGTGGTGTATCGGAAACTAATACTGGTCTCACAGGGAATGCTCAAAGCACCGACTTTAAGAAGATTATCTACTCTTGTACTTAAGGCGGCATTGTGCCTTTTGTATTTAATTCCGATACCATTTATGTGTCTCATCGTCAATGTAAAGGTCCAAGGAATAAACCGAACCTGCAGAGGTGTAGCAGAAACTAATACTGGTCTCACAGGAAATGCTCAAAGCACCGACGGTAAGAAGAGTCTCTATTCTTGTACTTAAGGCGGCATTGTTCCTTTTGTATTTAATTCCGATGTAATTTCAGTGTTTCATCGACAATGTGTATGTCCAAGGAATTCATTGAACCTCCAGTGGTGTATCGGAAACTAATACTGGTCTCACAGGTAATGCTCAAAGCACCGACGGTAAGAAGAGTCTCTATTCTTGTACTTAAGGCGGCATTGATCCTTTTGTATTTAATTCCGATGTAATTTCTGTGTTTCATCGGCAATGTGTATGTCCAAGGAATAGATTGAACCTGCAGTGGTGTATCTGATACTATTACTGGTCTCACAGGGAATGCTCAAAGCACCGACTGTAAGAAGAGTCTCTATTCTTGTACTTAAGGCGGCATTGTGCCTTTTGTATTTAATTCCGATGTAATTTCAGTGTTTCATCGTCAATGTGAATGTCCAAGGAATTCATTGAACCTCCAGTGGTGTATCGGAAACTAATACTGTTCTCACAGGGAATGCTCAAAACACAGACTGTAAGAAGAGTCTCTATTCTTGTACTTAAGGCGGCATTGTGCATTTTGTATTTAATTCCGATGCATTTCTGTGTTTCATCGTCAATGGGAAGGTCAAAGGAATAAACTGAACCTGCAGAGGTGTAGCGGAAACTAATACTGGTCTCACAGGGAATGCTCAAAACACAGACTGTAAGAAGAGTCTCTATTCTTGTACTTAAGGCGGCATTGAGCCAGTTGTATTTATTTCTGATGCCATTTCTGTGTTTCATCGTCAATGTGAAGGTCCAAGGAATAAACTGAACCTGCAGAGGTGTAGCGGAAACTAATACTGGTCTCACAGGGAATACTCAAAGCACCGGCGGTAAGAAGAGTGTCTATTCTTGTACTTAAGGCGGCATTGTTCCTTTTGTATTTAATTCCGATGTAATTTCAGTGTTTCATCGCCAATGTGTATGTCCAAGGAATTCATTAAACCTCCAGTGGTGTATCGGAATCTAATACTGGTCTCACAGGGAATGCTCAAAACACAGACTGTAAGAAGAGGCTCTATTCTTGTACTTAACGCGGCATTGTGCCTTTTGTATTTAATTCCGATGTATTTTCAGTGTTTCATCGTCAGAGTGAATGTCCAAGAAATTCAATGAACCTCCAGTGGAGTATCGGAAACTAATACTGGTCTCACAGGTATTGCTCAAAGCACTGACGGTAAGAAGAGGTTCTATTCTTGTACTTAAGGCGGCATTGTTGCTTTTGTATTTAATTCCGATGTAATTTCTGTGTTTCATCGTCAATGTGTATGTCCAAGGAATAGATTGAACCTGCAGTGGTGTATCGGATACTATTACTGGTCTCACAGGGAATGCTCAAAGCACCGAATGTAAGAAGAGTCTCTATTCTTGTACTTAAGGCGGCATTGTGCCTTTTGTATTTAATTCCGATGTAATTTCAGTGTTTCATCGTCAATGTGAATGTCCAAGGAATTCATTGAACCTCCAGTGGTGTATCGGAAACTAATACTGTTCTCACAGGGAATGCTTAAAACACAGACTGTAAGTAGAGTCTATTTTCTTGTACTTAAGGCGGCATTGTGCATTTTGTATTTAATTCCGATGCCATTTCTGTGTTTCATCGTCAATGGGAAGGTCAAAGGAATAAACTGAACCTGCAGAGGTGTAGCGGAAACTAATACTGGTCTCACAGGGAATGCTCAAAACACAGACTGTAAGAAGAGTCTCTATTCTTGTACTTAAGGCGGCATTGTGCCATTTGTATTTAATTCTGATGCCATTTCTGTGTTTCATCGTCAATGTGAAGGTCCAAGGAATAAACTGAACCTGCAGAGGTGTAGCGGAAACTAATACTGGTCTCACAGGGAATACTCAAAGCACCGGCGGTAAGAAGAGTGTCTATTCTTGTACTTAAGGCGGCATTGTTCCTTTTGTATTTAATTCCGATAAAATTTCAGTGTTTCATCGTCAATGTGTATGTCCAAGGAATTCATTGAACCTCCAGTGGTGTATCGGAAACTAATACTGGTCTCACAGGGAATGCTCAAAGCACAGACTGTAAGAAGAGTCTCTATTCTTGTACTTAAGGCGGGATTCTGCCTTTTGTATTTAATTCCGATGCCATTTCTGTGTTTCATCGTCAATGTGAAGGTCCAAGTAATAAACTTAACCTGCAGAGGTGTAGCGGAAACTAATACTGGTCTCACCGGGAATGCTCAAAGCACCGACGGTAAGAAGAGTCTCTATTCTTGTACTTAAGGCGACATTGTTCCTTTTGTATTTAATTCCGATGTAATTTCTGTGTTTCATCGTCAATGAGTATGTCCAAGGAATAGATGGAACCTGCAGTGGTGTATCGGATACTATTACTGGTCTCACAGGGAATGCTCAAAGCACCGACTGTAAGAAGAGTCTCTATTCTTGTACTTAAGGCGGCATTGTGCGTTTTGGATTTAATTCCGATGCCATTTCTGTGTTTCATCGTCAATGTGAAGGTCCAAGGAATAAACCGAACCTGCAGAGGTGTAGCGGAAACTAATACTGGTCTCACAGGGAATGCTCAAAGCACCGACTGTAAGAAGAGTCTCCATTCTTGTACTTAAGGTGGCATTGTGCCTTTTGTATTTGATTCCGATGCGATTTCTGTGTTTCATCGTCAATGTGAAGGTCCAAGGAATACATTGAACCTGCAGTGGTGCATAGGAAACTAATACTGGTCTCACAGGGAATGCTCAAAGCACCGACTGTAAGAAGATTCTCTATTCTTGTACTTAAGGCGGCATTGTGCCTTTTGTATTTAATTCCGATGCCATTTCTGTGTCTCATCGTCAATGTGAAGGTCCAAGGAATAAACCGAACCTGCAGAGGTGTAGCGGAAACTAATAATGGTCTCACAGGGAATGCTCAAAGCACCGACGGTAAGAAGAGTCTCTATTCTTGTACTTAAGGCGGCATTGCTCCTTTTGTATTTAATTCCGATGTAATTTCAGTGTTTCATCGTCAATGTGTATGTCCAAGGAATTCATTGAACCTCCAGTGGTGTATCGGAAACTAATACTGTTCTCACAGGGAATGCTCAAAACACAGACTGTAAGTAGAGTCTATATTCTTGTACTTAAGGCGGCATTGTGCATTTTGTATTTAATTCCGATGCCATTTCTGTGTTTCATCGTCAATGGGAAGGTCAAAGGAATAAACTGAACCTGCAGAGGTGTACCGGAAGCTAATACTGGTCTCACAGGGAATGCTCAAAACACAGACTGTAAGAAGAGTCTCTATTCTTGTACTTAAGGCGGCATTGTGCCATTTGTATTTAATTCTGATGCCATTTCTGTGTTTCATCGTCAATGTGAAGGTCCAAGGAATAAACTGAACCTGCAGAGGTGTAGCGGAAACTAATACTGGTCTCACAGGGAATACTCAAAGCACCGGCGGTAAGAAGAGTGTCTATTCTTGTACTTAAGGCGGCATTGTTCCTTTTGTATTTAATTCCGATGTAATTTCAGTGTTTCATCGTCAATGTGTATGTCCAAGGAATTCATTGAACCTCCAGTGGTGTATCGGAAACTAATACTGGTCTCACAGGGAATGCTCAAAGCACAGACTGTAAGAAGAGTCTCTATTCTTGTACTTAAGGCGGGATTCTGCCTTTTGTATTTAATTCCGATGCCATTTCTGTGTTTCATCGTCAATGTGAAGGTCCAAGTAATAAACTTAACCTGCAGAGGTGTAGCGGAAACTAATACTGGTCTCACCGGGAATGCTCAAAGCACCGACGGTAAGAAGAGTCTCTATTCTTGTACTTAAGGCGACATTGTTCCTTTTGTATTTAATTCCGATGTAATTTCTGTGTTACATCGTCAATGAGTATGTCCAAGGAATAGATTGAACGTGCAGTGGTGTATCGGATACTATTACTGGTCTCACAGGGAATGCTCAAAGCACCGACTGTAAGAAGAGTCTCTATTCTTGTACTTAAGGCGGCATTGTGCGTTTTGGATTTAATTCCGATGCCATTTCTGTGTTTCATCGTCAATGTGAAGGTCCAAGGAATAAACCAAACCTGCAGAGGTGTAGCGGAAACTAATACTGGTCTCACAGGGAATGCTCAAAGCACCGACTGTAAGAAGAGTCTCCATTCTTGTACTTAAGGTGGCATTGTGCCTTTTGTATTTGATTCCGATGCGATTTCTGTGTTTCATCGTCAATGTGAAGGTCCAAGGAATACATTGAACCTGCAGTGGGGCATCGGAAACTAATACTGGTCTCACAGGGAATGCTCAAAGCA
The DNA here is from genome assembly GCF_021461395.2 of Schistocerca americana. Lineage (NCBI taxonomy): Eukaryota > Metazoa > Arthropoda > Insecta > Orthoptera > Acrididae > Schistocerca > Schistocerca americana. The sequence goes on along the minus strand of NC_060123.1, from coordinate 726,705,162 downwards.
CCGACTGTAAGAAGATTCTCTATTCTTGTACTTAAGGCGGCATTGTGCCTTTTGTATTTAATTCCGATGCCATTTCTGTGTCTCATCGTCAATGTGAAGGTCCAAGGAATAAACCGAACCTGCAGAGGTGTAGCGGAAACTAATAATGGTCTCACAGGGAATGCTCAAAGCGCCGACGGTAAGAAGAGTCTCTATTCTTGTACTTAAGGCGGCATTGCTCCTTTTGTATTTAATTCCGATGTAATTTCAGTGTTTCATCGTCAATGTGTATGTCCAAGGATTTCTATGAACCTCCAGTGGTGTATCGGAAACTAATACTGGTTTCACAGGGAATGCTCAAAGCACAGACTGTAGGAAGAGTCTCTATTCTTGTACTTAAGGCGGCATTGTGCCTTTTGTATTTAATTCCGATGCCATTTCTGTGTTTCATCGTCAATGTGAAGGTCCAAGGAATAAACTGTACCTGCAGAGGTGTAGTGGAAACTAATACTGGTCTCACAGGGAATGCTCAAAGCACCGACGGTAAGAAGAGTCTCTATTCTTATACTTAAGGCGGCATTGTGCCTTTTGTATTTAATTCCGATGTAATTTCAGTGTTTCATCGTCAATGTGCATGTCCAAGGAATTCATTGAACCTCCAGTGGTGTATCGGAAACTAATACTGGTCTCACAGGGAATGCTCAAAACACCGACGGTAAGAAGAGTCTCTATTCTTGTACTTAAGGCGGCATTGTGCCTTTTGTATTTAACTCCGATGCCATTTCTGTGTTTCATCGTCAATGTGAAGGTCCAAGCAATAAACCGAACCTGCAGAGGTGTAGCGGAAACTAATACTGGTCTCACAGGGAATGCTCAAAGCACCGACTGTAAGAAGAGTCTCCATTCTTGTACTTAAGGCGGCATTGTGCCTTTTGTATTTGATTCCGATGCGATTTCTGTGTTTCATCGTCAATGTGAAGGTCCAAGGAATACATTGAACCTGCAGTGGTGTATCGGAACCTAATACGGGTCTCACAGGGAATGCTCAAAGCACCGACTGTAAGAAGATTCTCTATTCTTGTACTTAAGGCGGCATTGTGCCTTTTGTATTTAATTCCGATGCCATTTCTGTGTCTCATCGTCAATGTGAAGGTCCAAGGAATAAACCGAACCTGCAGAGATGTAGCAGAAACTAATACTGGTCTCACAGGGAATGCTCAAAGCACCGACGGTAAGAAGAGTCTCTATTCTTGTACTTAAGGCGGCATTGTTCCTTTTGTATTTAATTCCGATGTAATTTCAGTGTTTCATCGTCAATGTGTATGTCCCAGGAATTCATTGAACCTCCAGTGGTGTATCGGAAACTAATACTGGTCTCACAGGGAATGCTCAAAGCACCGACTGTAAGAAGAGTCTCTAGTCTTGTACTTAAGGCGGCATTGTGCCTTTTGTATTTAATTCCGATGCCATTACTGTGTCTCATCGTCAATGTGAAGGTCCAAGGAATAGACCGAACCTGCAGTGGTGTAGCGGAAACTAATACTGGTCTCACAGGGAATGCTCAAAGCACCGACGGTAAGAGGAGTCTCTATTCTTGTACTTAAGGCGGCATTGTTCCTTTTGTATTTAATTTCGATGTAATTTCAGTGTTTTATCGTCAATGTGTACGTCCAAGGAATTCATTGAACCTCCAGTGGTGTATCGGAAACTAATACTGGTCTCACAGGTAATGCCCAAAGCACCGACGGTAAGAAGAGTCTCTATTCTTGTACTTAAGGCGGCATTCTTCCTTTTGTATTTAATTCCGATGTAATTTCAGTGTTTCATCGTCAATGTGCATGTCCAAGGAATTCATTGAACCTCCAGTGGTGTATCGGAAACTAATACTGGTCTCACAGGGAATGCTCAAAACACCGACGGTAAGAAGAGTCTCTATTCTTGTACTTAAGGCGGCATTGTGCCTTTTGTATTTAACTCCGATGCCATTTCTGTGTTTCATCGTCAATGTGAAGGTCCAAGCAATAAACCGAACCTGCAGAGGTGTAGCGGAAACTAATACTGGTCTCACAGGGAATGCTCAAAGCACCGACTGTAAGAAGAGTCTCCATTCTTGAACTTAAGGCGGCATTGTGCCTTTTGTATTTGATTCCGATGCGATTTCTGTGTTTCATCGTCAATGTGAAGGTCCAAGGAATACATTGAACCTGCAGTGGTGTATCGGAACCTAATACGGGTCTCACAGGGAATGCTCAAAGCACCGACTGTAAGAAGATTCTCTATTCTTGTACTTAAGGCGGCATTGTGCCTTTTGTATTTAATTCCGATGCCATTTCTGTGTCTCATCGTCAATGTGAAGGTCCAAGGAATAAACCGAACCTGCAGAGATGTAGCAGAAACTAATACTGGTCTCACAGGGAATGCTCAAAGCACCGACGGTAAGAAGAGTCTCTATTCTTGTACTTAAGGCGGCATTGTTCCTTTTGTATTTAATTCCGATGTAATTTCAGTGTTTCATCGTCAATGTGTATGTCCCAGGAATTCATTGAACCTCCAGTGGTGTATCGGAAACTAATACTGGTCTCACAGGGAATGCTCAAAGCACCGACTGTAAGAAGAGTCTCTAGTCTTGTACTTAAGGCGGCATTGTGCCTTTTGTATTTAATTCCGATGCCATTACTGTGTCTCATCGTCAATGTGAAGGTCCAAGGAATAGACCGAACCTGCAGTGGTGTAGCGGAAACTAATACTGGTCTCACAGGGAATGCTCAAAGCACCGACGGTAAGAAGAGTCTCTATTCTTGTACTTAAGGCGGCATTGTTCCTTTTGTATTTAATTTCGATGTAATTTCAGTGTTTTATCGTCAATGTGTACGTCCAAGGAATTCATTGAACCTCCAGTGGTGTATCGGAAACTAATACTGGTCTCACAGGTAATGCCCAAAGCACCGACGGTAAGAAGAGTCTCTATTCTTGTACTTAAGGCGGCATTCTTCCTTTTGTATTTAAGTCCGATGTAATTTCTGTGTTTCATCGTCAATGTGTATGTCCAAGGAATAGATTGAACCTGCAGTGGTGTATCGGATACTATTACTAGTCTCACAGGGAATGCTCAAAGCACCGACTGTAAGAAGAGTCTCTATTCTTGTACTTAAGGCGGCATTGTGCATTTTATATTTAATTCCGATGTAATTTCAGTGTTTCATCGTCAATGTGAAGGTCAAAGGAATAAACTGAACCTGCAGAGGTGTAGCGGAAACTAATACTGGCCTCACAGGGAATGCTCAAAATACAGACTGTAAGAAGAGTCTCTATTCTTGTACTTAAGGCGGCATTGTGCCATTTGTATTTAATTCCGATGTAATTTCAGTGTTTCATCGTCAATGTGTATGTCCCAGGAATTCATTGAACCTCCAGTGGTGTATCGGAAACTAATACTGGTCTCACAGGGAATGCTCAAAGCACCGACTGTAAGAAGAGTCTCTAGTCTTGTACTTAAGGCGGCATTGTGCCTTTTGTATTTAATTCCGATGCCATTACTGTGTCTCATCGTCAATGTGAAGGTCCAAGGAATAGACCGAACCTGCAGTGGTGTAGCGGAAACTAATACTGGTCTCACAGGGAATGCTCAAAGCACCGACGGTAAGAAGAGTCTCTATTCTTGTACTTAAGGCGGCATTGTTCCTTTTGTATTTAATTTCGATGTAATTTCAGTGTTTTATCGTCAATGTGTACGTCCAAGGAATTCATTGAACCTCCAGTGGTGTATCGGAAACTAATACTGGTCTCACAGGTAATGCCCAAAGCACCGACGGTAAGAAGAGTCTCTATTCTTGTACTTAAGGCGGCATTCTTCCTTTTGTATTTAAGTCCGATGTAATTTCTGTGTTTCATCGTCAATGTGTATGTCCAAGGAATAGATTGAACCTGCAGTGGTGTATCGGATACTATTACTAGTCTCACAGGGAATGCTCAAAGCACCGACTGTAAGAAGAGTCTCTATTCTTGTACTTAAGGCGGCATTGTGCATTTTATATTTAATTCCGATGTAATTTCAGTGTTTCATCGTCAATGTGAAGGTCAAAGGAATAAACTGAACCTGCAGAGGTGTAGCGGAAACTAATACTGGCCTCACAGGGAATGCTCAAAACACAGACTGTAAGAAGAGTCTCTATTCTTGTACTTAAGGCGGCATTGTGCCATTTGTATTTAATTCCCATGCCATTTCTGTGTTTCATCGTCAATGTGAAGGTCCAAGGAATAAACTGAACCTGCAGAGGTGTTGTGGAAACTAATACTGGTCTCACAGGGAATGCTCAAAGCACCGGCGGTAAGAAGAGTGTCTATTCTTGTACTTAAGGCGGCATTGTTCCTTTTGTATTTGATTCCGATGTAATTTCAGTGTTTCATCGTCAATGTGTATGTCCAAGGAATTCATTGAACCTCCAGTGGTGTATCGGAAACTAATACTGGTCTCACAGGGAATGCTCAAAACACAGACTGTAAGAAGAGTCTCTATTCTTGTACTTAAGTCTGCATTGTGCCTTTTGTATTTAATTCCGATGTATTTTCAGTGTTTCATCCTCAATGTGAATGTCCAAGGAATTCATTGAGCCTCCAGTGGTGTATCGGAAACGAATACTGGTCTCACAGGTATTGCTCAAAGCACCGACGGTAAGAAGAGTCTCTATTCCAGTACTTAAGGCGGCATTGTTCCTTTTGTATTTAATTCCGATGTAATTTCTGTGTTTCATCGTCAATGTGTATGTCCAAGGAATAGATTGAACCTGCAGTGGTGTATCGGATACTATTACTGGTCTCACAGGGAATGCTCAAAGCACCGAATGTAAGAAGAGTCTCTATTCTTGTACTTAAGGCGGCATTGTGCATTTTGTATTTAATTCCGATGGAATTTCTGTGTTTCGTCGTCAATGTGTATGTCCAAGGGATAGATTGAACCTGCAGTGGTGTATCGGATACTATTACTGGTCTCACAGGGAATGCTCAAAGCAACGACTGTAAGAAGAGTCTCTATTCTTGTACTTAAGGCGGCATTGTGCGTTTTGGATTTAATTCCGATGCCATTTCTGTGTTTCATCGTCAATGTGAAGGTCCAAGGAATACATTGAACCTGCAGTGGTGTTTCGGAAACTAATACTGGTCTCACAGGGAATGCTCAAAGCACCGACTGTAAGAAGACTCTCTATTCTTGTACTTAAGTCGGCATTGTGCCTTTTTTATTTAATTCCGATGCCATTTCTGTGTTTCATCGTCAATGTGAAGGTCCAAGGAATACATTGAACCTGCAGTGGTGTATCGGAAACTAATACTGGTCTCACAGGGAATGCTCAAAGCACCGACTGTAGGAAGAGTCTCTATTCTTGTACTTAAGGCGGCATTGTGCCTTTTGTATTTAATGCCGATGTAATTTCAGTGTTTCATCGTCAATGTGAATGTCCAAGGAATTCACTGAACCTAGAGTGGTGTATCGGGAACTAATACTGGTCTCACAGGGAATGCTCAAATCACTGACGGTAAGAAGAGTGTCTATTCTTGTACTTAAGGCGGCATTGTGCCTTTTGTATTTAATTCCGATGTAATTTCAGTGTTTCATCGTCAATGTGAATGTCCAAGGAATTCTTTGAACCTCCAGTGGTGTATCGGGAACTAATACTGGTCTCACAGGGAATGCTCAAATCACTGACGGTAAGAAGAGTCTCTATTCTTGTACTTAAGGCGGCATTGTTCCTTTTGTATTTAATTCGGATGTAATTTCTGTGTTTCATCGTCAATGTGTATGTCCAAGGAATAGATTGAACCTGCAGTGGTGTATCGGATACTATTACTGGTCTCACAGGGAATGCTCAAAGCTCCGACGGTAAGAAGAGTCTCTATTCTTGTACTTAAGGCGGCATTGTGCCTTTTGTATTTAACTCCGATGCCATTTCTGTGTTTCATCGTCAATGTGAAGGTCCAAGGAATAAACCGAACCTGCAGAGGTGTAGCGGAAACTAATACTGGTCTCACAGGGAATGCTCAAAGCACCGACTGTAAGAAGAGTCACCATTCTTGTACTTAAGGCGGCATTGTGCCTTTTGTATTTGATTCCGATGCGATTTCTGTGGTTCATCGTCAATGTGAAGGTCCAAGGAATACATTGAACCAGCAGTGGTGTATCGAAAACTAATACTGGTCTCACAGGGAATGCTCAAAGCACCGACTGTAAGAAGATTCTCTATTCTTGTACTTAAGGCGGCATTGTGCCTTTTGTATTTAATTCCGATGCCATTTCTGTGTCTCATCGTCAATGAGAAGGTCCAAGGAATAAACCGAACCTGCAGAGGTGTAGCGGAAACTAATACTAGTCTCACAGGGAATGCTCAAAGCACCGACGGTAAAAAGAGTCTCTATTCTTGTACTTAAGGCGGCATTGTTCCTTTTGTATTTAATTTCGATGTAATTTCAGTGTTTCATCGTCAATGTGTATGTAAAAGTAATTCATTGAACATCCAGTGGTGTATCGGAAACTAATACTGGTTTCACAGGGAATTCTCAAAGCACCGACGGTAAGAAGAGTCTCTATTCTTCTACTTAAGGCGGCATTGTTCCTTTTGTATTTAATTCCGATGTAATTTCTGTGTCTCATCGTCAATGTGTATGTCCAAGGAATAGATTGAACCTGCAGTGGTGTATCGGATACTATTACTGGCCTCACAGGGAATGCTCAAAGCACCGACTGTAAGAAGAGTCTCTATTCTTGTACTTAAGGCGGCATTGTGCGTTTTGGATTTAATTCCGATGCCATTTCTGTGTTTCATCGTCAATGTGAAGGTCCAAGGAATACATTGAACCTGCAGTGGTGTAGCGGAAACTAATACTGGTCTCACAGGGAATGCTCAAAGCATCGACGGTAAGAAGAGTCTCTATTCCTGTACTTAAGGCGGCATTGTTCCTTTTGTATTTAATTCCGATGTAATTTCAGTGTTTCAACGTCAATGTGTATGTTCATGGAATTCATTGAACTTCCAGTGGTGTATCGGAAACTAATACTGGTCTCACAGGGAATGCTCAAAGCACCGACGGTAAGAAGAGTCTCTATTCTTGTACTTAAGGCGGCATTGTTCGTTTTGTATTTAATTCCGATGTAATTTCTGTGTTTCATCGTCAATGTGTATGTCCAAGGAATAGATTGAACCTGCAGTGGTGTATCGGATACTATTACTGGTCTCACAGGGAATGCTCAAAGCACCGACTGTAAGAAGAGTCTCTATTCTTGTACTTAAGGCGGCATTGATTCTTTTGAATTTAATTCCGATATAATTTCTGTGTTTCATCGGCAATGTGTATGTCCAAGAAATAGATTGAACCTGCAGTGGTATATCTGATACTATTACTGGTCTCACAGGGAATGCTCAAAGCACCGACGGTAAGAAGAGTCTCTATTCTTCTACTTAAGGCGGCATTGTTCCTTTTGTATTTAATTCCGATGTAATTTCTGTGTCTCATCGTCAATGTGTATGTCCAAGGAATAGATTGAACCTGCAGTGGTGTATCGGATACTATTACTGGCCTCACAGGGAATGCTCAAAGCACCGACGGTAAGAAGAGTCTCTATTCTTGTACTTAAGGCGGCATTGTGCGTTTTGGATTTAATTCCGATGCCATTTCTGTGTTTCATCGTCAATGTGAAGGTCCAAGGAATACATTGAACCTGCAGTGGTGTAGCGGAAACTAATACTGGTCTCACAGGGAATGCTCAAATCTCTGACGGTAAGAAGAGTCTCTATTCTTGTACTTAAGGCGGCATTGTGCCTTTTGTATTTAACTCCGATGCCATTTCTGTGTTTCATCGTCAATGTGAAGGTCCAAGGAATAAACCGAACCTGCAGAGGTGCAGCGGAAACTAATACTCGCCTCACAGGGAATGGTCAAAGCACCGACTGTAAGAAGAGTCTCCATTCTTGTACTTAAGGCGGCATTGTGCGTTTTTTTTTTGGATTCCGATGTGATTTCTAAGTTTCATCGTCAATGTGAAGGTCCAAGGAATACATTGGACCTGCAGTGGTGTATAGGAAACTAATACTGGTCTCACAGGGATTGCTCAAAGCACCGACTGTAAGAAGAGTCTCTATTCTTGTACTTAAGGCGGCCTTGTGCCTTTTGTATTTAATTCCGATGCCATTTCTGTGTCTCATCGTCAATGTGAAGGTCCAAGGAATAAACCGAACCTGCAGAGGTGTAGCGGAAACTAATACTGGTCTCACAGGGAATGCTCAAAGCACCGACGGTAAGAAGAGTCTCTATTCTTGTACTTAAGGCGGCATTGTTCCTTTTGTAGTTAATTCCGATGTAATTTCAGTGTTTCATCGTCAATGTGTATGTCCAAGGAATTCATTGAACCTCCAGTGGTGTATCGGAAACTAATACTGGTTTCCCAGGGAATATTCAAAGCACCGACGGTAAGAAGAGTTTCTATTCTTGTACTTAAGGCGGCATTGTTCCTTTTGTATTTAATTCCGATGTAATTTCTGTGTCTCATCGTCAATGTGTATGTCCAAGGAATAGATTGAACCTGCAGTGGTGTATCGGATACTATTACTCGTCTCACAGGAATGCTCAAAGCACCGACTGTAAGAAGAGTCTCTATTCTTGTACTTAAGGCGGCATTGTGCGTTTTGGATTTAATTCCGATGCCATTTCTGTGTTTCATCGTCAATGTGAAGGTCCAAGGAATACGTTGAACCTGCAGTGGTGTAGCGGAAACTAATACTGGTCTCACAGGGAATGCTCAAAGCACCGACGGTAACAAGAGTCTCTATTCTTGTACTTAAGGCGGCATTGTTCCTTTTGTATTTAATTCCGATGTAATTTCAGTGTTTCAGCGTCAATGTGTATGTCCAAGGAATTCATTGAACCTCCAGTGGTGTATCGGAAACTAATACTGGTCTCACAGGGAATGCTCAAAGCACCGACGCTAAGAAGAGTCTCTATTCTTGTACTTAAGGCGGCATTGTGCCTTTTGTATTTAATTCCGATGTATTTTCAGTGTTTCATCTTCAATGTGAATGTCCAAGGAATTCATTGAACCTCCAGTGGTGTATCGGAAACTAATACTGTTCTCACAGGGAATGCTCAAAACACAGACTGTAAGAAGAGTCTCTATTCTTGTACTTAAGGCGGCATTGTGCCTTTTGTATTTAATTCCGATGTTTTTTCAGTGTTTCATCGTCAAAGTGAGTGTCCAAGGAATTCATTGAACCTCCAGTGGTGTATCGGAAACTAATACTGGTCTCACAGGTATTGCTCAAAGCACCGACGGTAAGAAGAGTCTCTATTCTTGTACTTAAGGCGGCATTGTTCCTTTTGTATTTAATTCCGATGTAATTTCTGTGTTTCATCGTCAATGTGTATGTCCAAGGAATAGATTGAACCTGCAGTGGTGTATCGGCAACTATTACTGGTCTCACAGGGAATGCTCAAAGCACCGAATGTAAGAAGAGTCTCTATTCTTGTACTTAAGGCGGCATTGTTCGTTTTGTATTTAATTCCGATGTAATTTCTGTGTTTCATCGTCAATGTGTATGTCCAAGGAATAGATTGAACCTGCAGTGGTGTATCGGATACTATTACTGGTCTCACAGGGAATGCTCAAAGCACCGACTGTAAGAAGAGTCTCTATTCTTGTACTTAAGGCGGCATTGATTCTTTTGAATTTAATTCCGATATAATTTCTGTGTTTCATCGGCAATGTGTATGTCCAAGAAATAGATTGAACCTGCAGTGGTATATCTGATACTATTACTGGTCTCACAGGGAATGCTCAAAGCACCGACGGTAAGAAGAGTCTCTATTCTTCTACTTAAGGCGGCATTGTTCCTTTTGTATTTAATTCCGATGTAATTTCTGTGTCTCATCGTCAATGTGTATGTCCAAGGAATAGATTGAACCTGCAGTGGTGTATCGGATACTATTACTGGCCTCACAGGGAATGCTCAAAGCACCGACTGTAAGAAGAGTCTCTATTCTTGTACTTAAGGCGGCATTGTGCGTTTTGGATTTAATTCCGATGCCATTTCTGTGTTTCATCGTCAATGTGAAGGTCCAAGGAATACATTGAACCTGCAGTGGTGTAGCGGAAACTAATACTGGTCTCACAGGGAATGCTCAAATCTCTGACGGTAAGAAGAGTCTCTATTCTTGTACTTAAGGCGGCATTGTGCCTTTTGTATTTAACTCCGATGCCATTTCTGTGTTTCATCGTCAATGTGAAGGTCCAAGGAATAAACCGAACCTGCAGAGGTGCAGCGGAAACTAATACTCGCCTCACAGGGAATGGTCAAAGCACCGACTGTAAGAAGAGTCTCCATTCTTGTACTTAAGGCGGCATTGTGCGTTTTTTTTTTGGATTCCGATGTGATTTCTAAGTTTCATCGTCAATGTGAAGGTCCAAGGAATACATTGGACCTGCAGTGGTGTATAGGAAACTAATACTGGTCTCACAGGGATTGCTCAAAGCACCGACTGTAAGAAGAGTCTCTATTCTTGTACTTAAGGCGGCCTTGTGCCTTTTGTATTTAATTCCGATGCCATTTCTGTGTCTCATCGTCAATGTGAAGGTCCAAGGAATAAACCGAACCTGCAGAGGTGTAGCGGAAACTAATACTGGTCTCACAGGGAATGCTCAAAGCACCGACGGTAAGAAGAGTCTCTATTCTTGTACTTAAGGCGGCATTGTTCCTTTTGTAGTTAATTCCGATGTAATTTCTGTGTCTCATCGTCAATGTGTATGTCCAAGGAATAGATTGAACCTGCAGTGGTGTATCGGATACTATTATACGTCTCACAGGAATGCTCAAAGCACCGACTGTAAGAAGAGTCTCTATTCTTGTACTTAAGGCGGCATTGTGCGTTTTGGATTTAATTCCGATGCCATTTCTGTGTTTCATCGTCAATGTGAAGGTCCAAGGAATACGTTGAACCTGCAGTGGTGTATCGGAAACTAATACTGGTCTCACAGGGAATGCTCAAAGCACCGACGGTAACAAGAGTCTCTATTCTTGTACTTAAGGCGGCATTGTTCCTTTTGTATTTAATTCCGATGTAATTTCAGTGTTTCAGCGCCAATGTGTATGTCCAAGGAATTCATTGAACCTCCAGTGGTGTATCGGAAACTAATACTGGTCTCACAGGGAATGCTCAAAGCACCGACGCTAAGAAGAGTCTCTATTCTTGTACTTAAGGCGGCATTGTGCCTTTTGTATTTAATTCCGATGTATTTTCAGTGTTTCATCTTCAATGTGAATGTCCAAGGAATTCATTGAACCTCCAGTGGTGTATCGGAAACTAATACTGTTCTCACAGGGAATGCTCAAAACACAGACTGTAAGAAGAGTCTCTATTCTTGTACTTAAGGCGGCATTGTGCCTTTTGTATTTAATTCCGATGTTTTTTCAGTGTTTCATCGTCAAAGTGAGTGTCCAAGGAATTCATTGAACCTCCAGTGGTGTATCGGAAACTAATACTGGTCTCACAGGTATTGCTCAAAGCACCGACGGTAAGAAGAGTCTCTATTCTTGTACTTAAGGCGGCATTGTTCCTTTTGTATTTAATTCCGATGTAATTTCTGTGTTTCATCGTCAATGTGTATGTCCAAGGAATAGATTGAACCTGCAGTGGTGTATCGGCAACTATTACTGGTCTCACAGGGAATGCTCAAAGCACCGAATGTAAGAAGAGTCTCTATTCTTGTACTTAAGGCGCCATTGTGCCTTTTGTATTTAATTCCGATGTCATTTCAGTGTTTCATCGTCAATGTGAATGTCCAAGGAATTCATTGAACCTCCAGTGGTGTATCGGAAACTAATACTGGTCTCACAGGGAATGCTCAAAGCACAGACTGTAAGAAGAGTCTCTATTCTTGTACTTAAGGCGGTATTGTGCCTTTTGTATTTAATTCCGATGCCATTTCTGTGTTTCATCGTCAATGTGAAGGTCCAACGAATATACTTAACCTGCAGAGGTGAAGCGGAAACTAATACTGGTCTCACAGGGAATGCTCAAAGCACCGACGGTAAGAAGAGTCTCTATTCTTGTACTTAAGGCCGCATTGTTCCTTTTGTATTTAATTCCGAAGTAATTTCTGTGTTTCATCGTCAATGTGTATGTCCAAGGAATAGATTGAACCTGCAGTGGTGTATCGGATACTACTACTGGTCTTACAGGGAATGATCAAAGCACCGACTGTAAGAAGAGTCTCTATTCTTGTACTTAAGGCGGCATTGATTCTTTTGAATTTAATTCCGATGTAATTTCTGTGTTTCATCGGCAATGTGTATGTCCAAGGAATAGATTGAACCTGCAGTGGTGTATCTGATACTATTACTGGTCTCACAGGGAATGCTCAAAGCACCGACTGTAAGAAGAGTCCTTATTCTTGTACTTAAGGCGGCATTGTGCCTTTTGTATTTAATTCCGATGTAATTTCAGTGTTTCATCGTCAATGTGAATGTCCAAGGAATTCATTGAACCTCCAGTGGTGTATCGGAAACTAATACTGTTCTCACAGGGAATGCTCAAAACACAGACTGTAAGAAGAGTCTCTATTCGTGTACTTAAGGCGGCATTGTGCCATTTGTATTTAATTCCGATGCCATTTCTGTGTTTCATCGTCAATGTGAAGGTCCAAGGAATAAACTGAACCTGCAGACGTGTAGCGGAAACTAATACTGGTCTCACAGGGAATGCTCAAAGCACCGGCGGTAAGAAGAGTGTCTATTCTTGTACTTAAGGGGGCATTGTTCCTTTTGTGTTTAATTCCGATGTAATTACAGTGTTTCATCGTCAATGTGTATGTCCAAGGAATTCATTGAACCTACAGTGGTGTATCGGAAACTAATACTGGTCTCACAGGGAATGCTCAAAACACAGACTGTAAGAAGAGTCTCTATTCTTGTACTTAACGCGGCATTGTGCCTTTTGTATTTAATTCCGATGTATTTTAAGTGTTTCATCGTCAATGTGAATGTCTAAGGAATTCATTGAACCTCCAGTGGTGTATCGGAAACTAATACTGGTCTCACAGGTATTGCTCAAAGCACCGACGGTAAGAAGAGTCTCTATTCTTGTACTTAAGGCGGCATTGTTCCTTTTGTATTTAATTCCTATGTAATTTCTGTGTTTCATCGTCAATGTGTATGTCCAAGGAATAGATTGAACCTGCAGTGGTGTATCGGATACAATTACTGGTCTCACAGGGAATACTCAAAGCACCGACTGTAAGAAGAGTCTCTATTCTTGTACTTAATGCGGCATTGTGCGTTTTGGATTTAATTCCGATGCCATTTCTGTGTTTCATCGTCAATGTGAAGGTCCAAGGAATACATTGAAAATACAGTGGTGTTTCAGAAACTAATACTGGTCTCACAGGGAATGCTCAAAGCACCGACTGTAGGAAGAGTCTCTATTCTTGTACTTAAGGCGGCATTGTGCCTTTTTATTTAATTCCGATGCCATTTCTGTTGTTCATCGTCAATGTGTATGTCCAAGGAATAGATTCAACCAGCAGTGGTGTATCGGATACTATTACTGGTATCACAGGGAATGCTCAAAGCACCGACTGTAAGAAGAGTCTCTATTCTTGTACTTAAGGCGGCATTGTGCCTTTTGTATTTAATTCCGATGTAATTTCAGTGTTTCATCGTCAATGTGAATGTCCAAGGAATTCATTGAACCTCCAGTGGTGTATCGGAAAATAATACTGGTCTCACAGGGAATGCTCAAATCTCTGACGGTAAGAAGAGTCTCTATTCTTGTACTTAAGGCGGCATTGTTCCTTTTGTATTTAATTCCGATGTAATTTCAGTGTTTCATCGTCAATGTGAATGTCCAAGGAATAGATTGAACCTGCAGTGGTGTATCGGATACTATTACTGGTCTCACAGGGAATGCTCAAAGCACCGACGGTAAGAAGAGTCTTTATTCTTGTACTTAAGACGGCATTGTGCCTTTTGTATTTAACTACGATGACATTTCTGTGTTTCATCGTCAATGTGAAGGTCCAAGGAATAAACCGAACCTGCAGAGGTGTAGCGGAAACTAATACTCGCCTCACAGGGAATGCTCAAAGCACCGACTGTAAGAAGAGTCTCCATTCTTGTACTTAAGGCGGCATTTTGCCTTTTGTATTTGATTCCGAAGTGATTTCTGTGTTTCATCGTCAATGTGAAGGTCCAAGGAATACATTGAACCTGCAGTGGTGTATCGGAAACTAATACTGGTCTCACAGGGAATGCTCAAAGCACCGACTGTAAGAAGATTCTCTATTCTTGTACTTAAGGCGGCCTTGTGCCTTTTGTATTTAATTCCGATGCCATTTCTGTGTCTCATCGTCAATGTGAAGGTCCAAGGAATAAACCGAACCTGCAGAGGTGTAGCGGAAACTAATACTGGTCTCACAGGGAATGCTCAAAGCACCGACGGTAAGAAGAGTCTCTATTCTTGTACTTAAGGCCGCATTGTTACTTTTGTATTTAATTCCGATGTAATTTCAGTGTTTCATCGTCAATGTGAATGTCCAAGGAATTCATTGAACCTCCAGTGGTGTATCGGAAACTAATACTGGTTTCCCAGGGAATGTTCAAAGCACCGACGGTAAGAAGAGTCTCTATTCTTGTACTTAAGGCGGCATTGTTCCTTTTGTATTTAATTCCGATGTAATTTCTGTGTCTCATCGTCAATGTGTATGTCCAAGGAATAGATTGAACCTGCAGTGGTGTATCGGATACTATTACTCGTCTCACAGGAATGCTCAAAGCACCGATTGTAAGAAGAGTCTCTATTCTTGTACTTAAGGCGGCATTGTGCGTTTTGGATTTAATTCCGATGCCATTTCTGTGTTTCATCGTCAATGTGAAGGTCCAAGGAATACATTGAACCTGCAGTGGTGTAGCGGAAACTAATACTGGTCTCACAGGGAATGCTCAAAGCACCGACGGTAAGAAGAGTCTCTATTCTTGTACTTAAGGCGGCATTGTTCCTTTTGTATTTAATTCCGATGTAATTTCAGTGTTTCAGCGTCAATGTGTATGTCCAAGGAATTCATTGAACGTCCAGTGGTGTATCGGAAACTAATACTGGTCTCACAGGGAATGCTCAAAGCACCGACGCTAAGAAGAGTCTCTATTCTTGTACTTAAGGCGGCATTGTGCCTTTTGTATTAAATTCCGATGTAATTTCAGTGTTTCATCTTCAATGTGAATGTCCAAGGAATTCATTGAACCTCCAGTGGTGTATCGGAAACTAATACTGGTCTCACAGGTATTGCTCAAAGCACCGACGGTAAGAAGAGTCTCTGTTCTTGTACTTAAGGCGGCATTGTTCCTTTTGTATTTAATTCCGATGTAATTTCTGTGTTTCATTGTCAATGTGTATGTCCAAGGAATAGATTGAACCTGCAGTGGTGTATCGGCAACTATTACTGGTCTCACAGGGAATGCTCAAAGCACCGAATGTAAGAAGAGTCCCTATTCTTGTACTTAAGGCGGCATTGTGCCTTTTGTATTTAATTCCGATGTCATTTCAGTGTTTCATCGTCAATGTGAATGTCCAAGGAATTCATTGAACCTCCAGTGGTGTATCGGAAACTAATACTGGTCTCACAGGGAATGCTCAAAGCACATACTGTAAGAAGAGTCTCTTTTCTTGTACTTAATGCTGTATTGTGCCTTTTGTATTTAATTCCGATGCCATTTCTGTGTTTCATCGTCAATGTGAAGGTCCAAGGAATATACTTAACCTGCAGAGGTGTAGCGGAAACTAATACTGGTCTCACAGGGAATGCTCAAAGCACCGACGGTAAAAAGAGTCTCTATTCTTGTACTTAAGGCGGCATTCTTCCTTTTGTATTTAATTCCGATGTAATTTCTGTGTTTCATCGCCAATGTGTATGTGCAAGGAAGAGATTGAACCTGCGGTGGTGTATCGGATACTATTACTGGTCTCACAGGGAATGCTCAAAGCACCGACTGTAAGAAGAGTCTCTATTCTTGTACTTAAGGCAGCATTGTGCCTTTTGTATTTAATTCCGATGTAATTTCAGTGTTTCATTGTCAATGTGAATGTCCAAGGAATAGATTGAACCTGCAGTGATGTATCGGATACTATTACTGGTCTCACAGGGAATGCTCAAAGCACCGACTGTAAGAAGATTCTCTATTCTTGTACGTAAGGCAGCCTTGTGCCTTTTGTATTTAATTCCGATGCCATTTCTGTGTCTCATCGTCAATGTGAAGGTCCAAGGAATAAACCGAACCTGCAGAGGTGTAGCGGAAATTAATACTGGTCTCACAGGGAATGCTCAAAGCACCGACGGTAAGAAGAGTCTCTATTCTTGTACTTAAGGCGGCATTGTTGCTTTTGTATTTAATTCCGATGTAATTTCAGTGTTTCATCGTCAATGTGTATGTCCAAGGAATTCATTGAACCTCCAGTGGTGTATCGGAAACTAATACTGGTTTCCCAGGGAATGTTCAAAGCACCGACGGTAAGAAGAGTCTCTATTCTTGTACTTAAGGCGTCATTGTTCCTTTTGTATTTAATTCCGATGTAATTTCTGTGTCTCATCGTCAATGTGTATGTCCAAGGAATAGATTGAACCTGCAGTGGTGTATCGGATACTATTACTCGTCTCACAGGAATGCTCAAAGCACCGACTGTAAGAAGAGTCTCTATTCTTGTACTTAAGGCGGCATTGTGCGTTTTGGATTTAATTCCGATGCCATTTCTGTGTTTCATCGTCAATGTGAAGGGCCAAGGAATACATTGAACCTGCAGTGGTGTAGCGGAAACTAATACTGGTCTCACAGGGAATGCTCAAAGCACCGACGGTAAGAAGAGTCTCTATTCTTGTACTTAAGGCGGCATTGTGCCTTTTGTATTTAGTTCCGATGCCATTTCTGTGTTTCATCGTCAATGTGTATGTCCAAGGAATAGATTCAACCTGCAGTGGTGTATCGGATACTATTACTGGTATCACAGGGAATGCTCAAAGCACCGACTGTAAGAAGAGTCTCTTCTTGTACTTAAGGCGGCATTGTGCCTTTTGTATTTAATTCCGATGTATTTTCAGTGTTTCATCGTCAATGTTAATGTCCAAGGAATTCATTGAACCTCCAGTGGTGTATCGGAAACTAATACTGGACTCACAGGGAATGCGCCAATCACTGACGATATGAAGAGTCTCTATTCTTGTACTTAAGGCGGCTTTGTTCCTTTTGTATTTAATTCCGATGTAATTTCTGTGTTTCATCGTCAATGTGTATGTCCAAGGAATAGATTGAACCTGCAGTGGTGTATCGGATACTATTACTGGTCTCACAGGGAATGCTCAAAGCACCGACTGTAAGAAGAGTCTCTATTCTTGTACTTAAGGCGGCATTGTGCCTTTTGTATTTAATTCCGATGCCATTTCTGTGTTTCATCGTCAATGTGTATGTCCAAGGAATAGATTGAACCTGCAGTGGTGTATCGGATACTATTACTGGTCTCACTGGGAATGCTTAAAGCACCGACTGTAAGAAGAGTCTCTATTCTTGTACTTAAGGCGGCATTGTGCCTTTTGTATTTGATTCCGATGCGATTTCTGTGTTTCATCGTCAATGTGAAGGTCCAAGGAATACATTGAACCTGCAGTGGTGTATCGGACACTAATACTGGTCTCACAGGGAATGTTCAAAGCACCGGCGGTAAGAAGAGTCTCTATTCTTGTACTTAAGGCGGCATTGTTCCTTTTGTATTTAATTCCGATGTAATTTCTGTGTTTCATCGTCAATGTGTATGTGCAAGGAAGAGATTGAACCTGCAGTGGTGTATCGGATACAATTACTGGTCTCACAGGGAATACTCAAAGCACCGACTGTAAGAAGAGTCTCTATTCTTGTACTTAATGCGGCATTGTGCGTTTTGGATTTAATTCCGATGTCATTTCTGTGTTTCATCGTCAATGTGAAGGTCCAAGGAATACATTGAAAATACAGTGGTGTTTCAGAAACTAATACTGGTCTCACAGGGAATGCTCAAAGCACCGACTGTAGGAAGAGTCTCTATTCTTGTACTTAAGGCGGCATTGTGCATTTTTATTTAATTCCGATGCCATTTCTGTGTTTCATCGTCAATGTGTATGTCCAAGGAATAGATTCAACCAGCAGTGGTGTATCGGATACTATTACTGGTATCACAGGGAATGCTCAAAGCACCGACTGTAAGAAGAGTCTCTATTCTTGTACTTAAGGCGGCATTGTGCCTTTTGTATTTAATTCCGATGTAATTTCAGTGTTTCATCGTCAATGTGAATGTCCAAGGAATTCATTGAACCTCCAGTGGTGTATCGGAAACTAATACTGGTCTCACAGGGAATGCTCAAATCTCTGACGGTAAGAAGAGTCTCTATTCTTGTACTTAAGGCGGCATTGTTCCTTTTGTATTTAATTCCGATGGAATTTCAGTGTTTCATCGTCAATGTGAATGTCCAAGGAATAGATTGAACCTGCAGTGGTGTATCGGATACTATTACTGGTCTCACAGGGAATGCTCAAAGCACCGACGGTAAGAAGAGTCTCTATTCTTGTACTTAAGACGGCATTGTGCCTTTTGTATTTAACTACGATGACATTTCTGTGTTTCATCGTCAATGTGAAGGTCCAAGGAATAAACCGAACCTGCAGAGGTGTAGCGGAAACTAATACTCGCCTCACAGGGAATGCTCAAAGCACCGACTGTAAGAAGAGTCTCCATTCTTGTACTTAAGGCGGCATTTTGCCTTTTGTATTTGATTCCGAAGTGATTTCTGTGTTTCATCGTCAATGTGAAGGTCCAAGGAATACATTGAACCTGCAGTGGTGTATCGGAAACTAATACTGGTCTCACAGGGAATGCTCAAAGCACCGACTGTAAGAAGATTCTCTATTCTTGTACTTAGGGCGGCCTTGTGCCTTTTGTATTTAATTCCGATGCCATTTCTGTGTCTCATCGTCAATGTGAAGGTCCAAGGAATAAACCGAACCTGCAGAGGTGTAGCGGAAACTAATACTGGTCTCACAGGGAATGCTCAAAGCACCGACGGTAAGAAGAGTCTCTATTCTTGTACTTAAGGCGGCATTGTTCCTTTTGTATTTAATTCCGATGTAATTTCAGTGTTTCATCGTCAATGTGAATGTCCAAGGAATTCATTGAACCTCCAGTGGTGTATCGGAAACTAATACTGGTTTCCCAGGGAATGTTCAAAGCACCGACGGTAAGAAGAGTCTCTATTCTTGTACTTAAGGCGGCATTGTTCCTTTTGTATTTAATTCCGATGTAATTTCTGTGTCTCATCGTCAATGTGTATGTCCAAGGAATAGATTGAACCTGCAGTGGTGTATCGGATACTATTACTCGTCTCACAGGAATGCTCAAAGCACCGATTGTAAGAAGAGTCTCTATTCTTGTACTTAAGGCGGCATTGTGCGTTTTGGATTTAATTCCGATGCCATTTCTGTGTTTCATCGTCAATGTGAAGGTCCAAGGAATACATTGAACCTGCAGTGGTGTAGCGGAAACTAATACTGGTCTCACAGGGAATGCTCAAAGCACCGACGGTAAGAAGAGTCTCTTTTCTTGTACTTAAGGCGGCATTGTTCCTTTTGTATTTAATTCCGATGTAATTTCAGTGTTTCAGCGTCAATGTGTATGTCCAAGGAATTCATTGAACGTCCAGTGGTGTATCGGAAACTAATACTGGTCTCACAGGGAATGCTCAAAGCACCGACGCTAAGAAGAGTCTCTATTCTTGTACTTAAGGCGGCATTGTGCCTTTTGTATTAAATTCCGATGTAATTTCAGTGTTTCATCTTCAATGTGAATGTCCAAGGAATTCATTGAACCTCCAGTGGTGTATCGGAAAGTAATACTGGTCTTACAGGTATTGCTCAAAGCACCGACGGTAAGAAGAGTCTCTGTTCTTGTACTTAAGGCGGCATTGTTCCTTTTGTATTTAATTCCGATGTAATTTCAGTGTTTCATTGTCAATGTGTATGTCCAAGGAATAGATTGAACCTGCAGTGGTGTATCGGCAACTATTACTGGTCTCACAGGGAACGCTCAAAGCACCGAATGTAAGAAGAGTCCCTATTCTTGTACTTAAGGCGGCATTGTGCCTTTTGTATTTAATTCCGATGTCATTTCAGTGTTTCATCGTCAATGTGAATGTCCAAGGAATTCATTGAACCTCCAGTGGTGTATCGGAAACTAATACTGGTCTCACAGGGAATGCTCAAAGCACAGACTGTAAGAAGAGTCTCTTTTTTTGTACTTAATGCGGTATTGTGCCTTTTGTATTTAATTCCGATGCCATTTCTGTGTTTCATCGTCAATGTGAAGGTCCAAGGAATATACTTAACCTGCAGAGGTGTAGCGGAAACTAATACTGGTCTCACAGGGAATGCTTAAAGCACCGACGGTAAAAAGAGTCTCTATTCTTGTACTTAAAACGGCATTCTTCCTTTTGTATTTAATTCCGATGTAATTTCTGTGTTTCATCGTCAATGTGTATGTGCAAGGAAGAGATTGAACCTGCGGTGGTGTATCGGATACTATTACTGGTCTCACAGGGAATGCTCAAAGCACCGACTGTAAGAAGAGTCTCTATTCTTGTACTTAAGGCAGCATTGTGCCTTTTGTATTTAATTCCGATGTAATTTCAGTGTTTCATTGTCAATGTGAATGTCCAAGGAATAGATTGAACCTGCAGTGATGTATCGGATACTATTACTGGTCTCACAGGGAATGCTCAAAGCACCGACGGTAAGAAGAGTCTCTATTCTTGTACTTAAGGCGGCATTGTGCCTTTTGTATTTAACTCCGATGCCATTTCTGTGTTTCATCGTCAATGTGAAGGTCCAAGGAATAAACCGAGCCTGCAGAGGTGTAGCGGAAACTAATACTCGCCTCACAGGGAATGCTCAAAGCACCGACTGTAAGAAGAGTCTCCATTCTTGTACTTAAGGCGGCATTGTGCCTTTTGTATTTGATTACGATGTGATTTCTGTGTTTCATCGTCAATGTGAAGGACCAAGGAATACATTGAACCTGCAGTGGTGTATCGGAAACTAATACTGGTCTCACAGGGAATGCTCAAAGCACCGACTGTAAGAAGATTCTCTATTCTTGTACGTAAGGCAGCCTTGTGCCTTTTGTATTTAATTCCGATGCCATTTCTGTGTCTCATCGTCAATGTGAAGGTCCAAGGAATAAACCGAACCTGCAGAGGTGTAGCGGAAATTAATACTGGTCTCACAGGGAATGCTCAAAGCACCGACGGTAAGAAGAGTCTCTATTCTTGTACTTAAGGCGGCATTGTTCCTTTTGTATTTAATTCCGATGTAATTTCAGTGTTTCATCGTCAATGTGTATGTCCAAGGAATTCATTGAACCTCCAGTGGTGTATCGGAAACTAATACTGGTTTCCCAGGGAATGTTCAAAGCACCGACGGTAAGAAGAGTCTCTATTCTTGTACTTAAGGCGTCATTGTTCCTTTTGTATTTAATTCCGATGTAATTTCTGTGTCTCATCGTCAATGTGTATGTCCAAGGAATAGATTGAACCTGCAGTGGTGTATCGGATACTATTACTCGCCTCACAGGAATGCTCAAAGCACCGACTGTAAGAAGAGTCTCTTTTCTTGTACTTAAGGCGGCATTGTGCGTTTTGGATTTAATTCCGATGCCATTTCTGTGTTTCATCGTCAATGTGATGGTCCAAGGAATACATTGAACCTGCAGTGGTGTAGCGGAAACTAATACTGGTCACACAGGGAATGCTCAAAGCACCGACGGTAAGAAGAGTCTCTATTCTTGTACTTAAGGCGGCATTGTTCCTTTTGTATTTAATTCCGATGTAATTTCAGTGTTTCAGCGTCAATGTGTATGTCCAAGGAATCCATTGAACCTCCAGTGGTGTATCGGAAACTAATACTGGTCTCACAGGGAATGCTCAAAGCACCGACGCTAAGAAGAGTCTCTATTCTTGTACTTAAGGCGGCATTGTGCCTTTTGTATTTAATTCGGATGTAATTTCAGTGTTTCATCTTCAATGTGAATGTCCAAGGAATTCATTGAACCTCCAGTGGTGTATCGGAAAGTAATACTGTTCTCACAGGGAATGCTCAAAACACAGAATGTAAGAAGAGTCTCTATTCTTGTACTTAAGGCGGCATTGTGCCTTTTGTATTTAATTCCAATGTTTTGTCAGTGTTTCATCATCAATGGGAGTGTCCAAGGAATTCATTGAACCTCCAGTGGTGTATCGGAAACTAATACTGGTCTCACAGGTATTGCTCAAAGCACCGACGGTAAGAAGAGTCTCTATTCTTGTACTTAAGGCGGCATTGTTCCTTTTGTATTTAATTCCGATGTAATTTCTGTGTTTCATCGTCAATGTGTATGTCCAAGGAATAGATTGAACCTGCAGTGGTGTATCGGCAACTATTACTGGTCTCACAGGGAATGCTCAAATCACCGAATGTAAGAAGAGTCTCTATTCTTGTACTTAAGGCGGCATTGTGCCTTTTGTATTTAATTCCGATGTCGTTTCAGTGTTTCATCGTCAATGTGAATGTCCATGGAATTCATTGAACCTCCAGTGGTGTATCGGAAACTAATACTGGTCTCACAGGGAATGCTCAAAGCACAGACTGTAAGAAGAGTCTCTATTCTTGTACTTAAGGCGGAATTGTGCCTTTTGTATTTAATTGCGATGCCATTTCTGTGTTTCATCGTCAATGTGAAGGTCCAAGGAATATACTTAACCTGCAGAGGTGTAGCGGAAACTAATACTGGTCTCACAGGGAATGCTCAAAGCACCGACGGTAAAAAGAGTCTCTATTCTTGTACTTAAGGCGGCATTCTTCCTTTTGTTTTTAATTCCGATGTAATTTCTGTGTTTCATCGTCAATGTGTATGTGCAAGGAAGAGATTGAACCTGCAGTGGTGTATCGGATACTATTACTGGTCTCCCAGGGAATGCTCAAAGCACCGACTGTAAGAAGACTCTCTATTCTTGTACTTAAGGCGGCATTGTGCCTATGTTATTTAATTCCGATGCCATTTCTGTATTTCATCGTCAATGTGAAGGTCCAAGGAATACATTGAACCTGCAGTGGTGTATCGGAAACTAATACTGGTCTCACAGGGAATGCTCAAAGCACCGACTGTAGGAAGAGTCTCTATTCTTGTACTTAAGGCGGCATTGTGCCTTTTGTATTTAGTTCCGATGCCATTTCAGTGTTTCATCGTCAATGTGTATGTCCAAGGAATAGATTCAACCTGCAGTGGTGTATCGGATACTATTACTGGTATCACAGGGAATGCTCAAAGCACCGACTGTAAGAAGAGTCTCTTCTTGTACTTAAGGCGGCATTGTGCCTTTTGTATTTAATTCCGATGTATTTTCAGTGTTTCATCGTCAATGTTAATGTCCAAGGAATTCATTGAACCTCCAGTGGTGTATCGGAAACTAATACTGGACTCACAGGGAATGCGCCAATCACTGACGATATGAAGAGTCTCTATTCTTGTACTTAAGGCGGCTTTGTTCCTTTTGTATTTAATTCCGATGTAATTTCTGTGTTTCATCGTCAGTGTGTATGTCCAAGGAATAGATTGAACCTGCAGTGGTGTAACGGATACTATTACTGGTCTCACAGGGAATGCTCAAAGCACCGACTGTAAGAAGAGTCTCTATTCTTGTACTTAAGGCGGCATTGTGCCTTTTGTATTTAATTCCGATGCCATTTCTGTGTTTCATCGTCAATGTGTATGTCCAAGGAATAGATTGAACCTGCAGTGGTGTATCGGATACTATTACTGGTCTCACTGGGAATGCTTAAAGCACCGACTGTAAGAAGAGTCTCTATTCTTGTACTTAAGGCGGCATTGTGCCTTTTGTATTTGATTCCGATGCGATTTCTGTGTTTCATCGTCAATGTGAAGGTCCAAGGAATACATTGAACCTGCAGTGGTGTATCGGACACTAATACTGGTCTCACAGGGAATGTTCAAAGCACCGACGGTAAGAAGAGTCTCTATTCTTGTACTTAAGGCGGCATTGTTCCTTTTGTATTTAATTCCGATGTAATTTCTGTGTTTCATCGTCAATGTGTATGTCCAAAGAATAGGTTGAACCTGCAGTGGTGTATCGGATACTACTACTGGTCTCACAGGGAATGCACAAAGCACCGACTGTAAGAAGAGTCTCTATTCTTGTACTTAAGGCGGCATTGTGCCTTTTGTATTTAATTCCGATGCCATTTCTGTGTTTCATCCTCAATGTGAAGGTCCAAAGAATAAACTGAACCAGCAGAGGTGTAGCTGAAACTAATACTGGTCTCACAGGGAATGCTCAAAGCAAAGACTGTAAGAAGAGTCTCTATTCTTGTACTTAGGGCGGCATTGTGCCTTTTGTATTTAATTCCGATGCCATTTCTGTGTTTCATCGTCAATGTGAAGGTCCAAGGAATAAACTTAACCTGCAGAGGTGTAGCGGAAACTAATACTGGTCTCACAGGGAATGCTCAAAGCACCGACGGTAAGTAGAGTCTCTATTCTTGTACTTAAGGCGGCATTGTTCCTCTTGTATTTAATTCCGATGTAATTTCTGTGTTTCATCGTCAATGTGTATGTCCAAGGAATAGATTGAACCTGCAGTGGTGTATCGGATACTATTACTGGTCTCACAGGGAATTCTCAAAGCACCGACGGTAAGAAGGGTCTCTATTCTTGTACTTAAGGCGGCATTGTTCCTTTTGTATTTAATTCCGATGTAATTTCAGTGTTTCTTCGTCAATGTGTATGTCCAAGGAATAGATTGAACCTGCAGTGGTGTATCGGATACTATTACTCGTCTCACAGGAATGCTCAAAGCACCGACTGTAAGAAGAGCCTCTATTCTTGTACTTAAGGCGGCATTGTGCGTTTTGGATTTAGTTCCGATGCCATTTCTGTGTTTCATCGTCAATGTGAAGGTCCAAGGAATACATTGAACCTGCAGTGGTGTAGCGGAAACTAATACTGGTCTCACAGGGAATGCTCAAAGCACCGACGGTAAGAAGAGTCTCTATTCTTGTACTTAAGGCGGCATTGTTCCTTTTGTATTTAATTCCGATGTAATTTCAGTGTTTCAGCGTCAATGTGTATGTCCAAGGAATTCATTGAACCTCCAGTGGTGTATCGGAAACTAATACTGGTCTCACAGGGAATGCTCAAAGCACCGACGCTAAGAAGAGTCTCTATTCTTGTACTTAAGGCGGCATTGTGCCTTTTGTATTTAATTCCGATGTAATTTCAGTGTTTCATCTTCAATGTGAATGTCCAAGGAATTCATTGAACCTCCAGTGGTGTATCGGAAACTAATACTGTTCTCACAGGGAATGCTCAAAACACAGACTGTAAGAATAGTCTCTATTCTTGTACTTAAGGCGGCATTGTGCCTTTTGTATTTAATTCCGATGTTTTTTCAGTGTTTCATCATCAATGTGAGTGTCCAAGGAATTCATTGAACCTCCAGTGGTGTATCGGAAACTAATACTGGTCTCACAGGTATTGCTCAAAGCACCGACGGTAAGGAGAATCTCTATTCTTGTACTTAAGGCGGCATTGTTCCTTTTGTATTTAATTCCGATGTAATTTCTGTGTTTCATCGTCAATGTGTATGTCCAAGGAATAGATTGAACCTGCAGTGGTGTATCGGCAACTATTACTGGTCTCACAGGGAATGCTCAAAGCACCGAATGTAAGAAGATTCTCTATTCTTGTACTTAAGGCGGCATTGTGCCTTTTGTATTTAATTCCGATGTCATTTCAGTGTTTCATCGTCAATGTGAATGTCCAAGGAATTCGTTGAACCTCCAGTGGTGTATCGGAAACTAATACTGGTCTCACAGGGAATGCTCAAAGCACATACTGTAAGAAGAGTCTCTATTCTTGTACTTAAGGCGGTATTGTGCCTTTTGTATTTAATTCCGATGCCATTTCTGTGTTTCATCGTCAATGTGAAGCTCCAAGGAATACATTGAACCTGCAGTGGGGTATCGGAAACTAATACTGGTCTCACAGGGAATGCTCAAAGCACCGACTGTAAGAAGACTCTCTATTCTTGTACTTAAGGCGGCATTGTGCCTATGTTATTTAATTCCGATGCCATTTCTGTATTTCATCGTCAATGTGAAGGTCCAAGGAATACATTGAACCTGCAGTGGTGTATCGGAAACTAATACTGGTCTCACAGGGAATGCTCAAAGCACCGACTGTAGGAAGAGTCTCTATTCTTGTACTTAAGGCGGCATTGTGCCTTTTGTATTTAGTTCCGATGCCATTTCTGTGTTTCATCGTCAATGTGTATGTCCAAGGAATAGATTCAACCTGCAGTGGTGTATCGGATACTATTACTGGTATCACAGGGAATGCTCAAAGCACCGACTGTAAGAAGAGTCTCTATTCTTGTACTTAAGGCGGCATTGTGCCTTTTGTATTTAATTCCGATGTATTTTCAGTGTTTCATCGTCAATGTTAATGTCCAAGGAATTCATTGAACCTCCAGTGGTGTATCGGAAACTAATACTGGACTCACAGGGAATGCTCCAATCACTGACGATATGAAGAGTCTCTATTCTTGTACTTAAGGCGGCTTTGTTCCTTTTGTATTTAATTCCGATGTAATTTCTGTGTTTCATCGTCAATGTGTATGTCCAAGGAATAGATTGAACCTGCAGTGGTGTATCGGATACTATTACTGGTCTCACAGGGAATGCTCAAAGCACCGACTGTAAGAAGAGTCTCTATTCTTGTACTTAAGGCGGCATTGTGCCTTTTGTATTTAATTCCGATGCCATTTCTGTGTTTCTTCGTCAATGTGTATGTCCAAGGAATAGATTGAACCTGCAGTGGTGTATCGGATACTATTACTGGTCTCACTGGGAATGCTTAAAGCACCGACTGTAAGAAGAGTCTCTATTCTTGTACTTAAGGCGGCATTGTGCCTTTTGTATTTGATTCCGATGCGATTTCTGTGTTTCATCGTCAATGTGAATGTCCAAGGAATACATTGAACCTGCAGTGGTGTATCGGACACTAATACTGGTCTCACAGGGAATGTTCAAAGCACCGACGGTAAGAAGAGTCTCTATTCTTGTACTTAAGGCGGCATTGTTCCTTTTGTATTTAATTCCGATGTAATTTCTGTGTTTCATCGTCAATGTGTATTTCCAAAGAATAGGTAGAACCTGCAGTGGTGTATCGGATACTACTACTGGTCTCACAGGGAATGCAGAAAGCACCGACTGTAAGAAGAGTCTCTATTCTTGTACTTAAGGCTGCATTGTGCCTTTTGTATTTAATTCCGATGCCATTTCTGTGTTCCAGCAGAGGTGTAGCTGAAACTAATACTGGTCTCACAGGGAATGCTCAAAGCAAAGACTGTAAGAAGAGTCTCTATTCTTGTACTTAGGGCGGCATTGTGCCTTTTGTATTTAATTCCGATGCCATTTCTGTGTTTCATCGTCAATGTGAAGGTCCAAGGAATAAACTTAACCTGCAGAGGTGTAGCGGAAACTAGTACTGGTCTCACAGGGAATGCTCAAAGCACCGACGGTAAGTAGAGTCTCTATTCTTGTACTTAAGGCCGCATTGTTCCTTTTGTATTTAATTCCGATGTAATTTCTGTGTTTCATCGTCAATGTGTATGTCCAAGGAATAGATTGAACCTGCAGTGGTGTATCGGATACTATTACTGGTCTCACAGGGAATTCTCAAAGCACCGACTGTAAGAAGAGTCTCTATTCTTGTACTTAAGGCGGCATTGTTCGTTTTGGATTTAATTCCGATGCCATTTCTGTGTTTCATCGTCAATGTGAAGGTCCAAGGAATACATTGAACCTGCAGTGGTGTATCGGAAACTAATACTGGTTTCACAGGGAAAGCTCAAAGCAACG
Source organism: Schistocerca americana (assembly GCF_021461395.2). NCBI lineage: Eukaryota > Metazoa > Arthropoda > Insecta > Orthoptera > Acrididae > Schistocerca > Schistocerca americana. The sequence continues at coordinate 726,677,170 of NC_060123.1, read as the reverse complement.
ACTGTAAGAAGAGTATCTATTCTTGTACTTTAGGCGGCATTGTGCATTTTTTATTTAATTCCGATGCCATTTCTGTGTTTCATCGTCAATGTGAAGGTCCAAGGAATACATTGAACCTGCAGTGGTGTATCGGAAACTAATACTGGTCTCACAGGAAATGTACAAAGCACCGACTGTAGGAAGAGTCTCTATTCTTGTACTTAAGGCGGCATTGTGCCTTTTGTACTTAATTCCGATGCCATTTCTGTACTTCATCGTCAATGTGTATGTCCAAGGAATAGATTGAACCTGCAGTGGTGTATCGGATACTATTACTGGTATCACAGGGAATGCTCAAAGCACCGACTGTAAGAAGAGTCTCTTTTCTTGTACCTAAGGCGGCATTGTGCCTTTTGTACTTAATTCCGATGCCATTTCTGTACTTCATCGTCAATGTGTATGTCCAAGGAATAGATTGAACATGCAGTGGTGTATCGGATACTATTACTGGTATCACAGGGTATGCTCAAAGCACCGACTGTAAGAAGAGTCTCTATTCTTGTACTTAAGGCGGCATTGTGCCTTTTGCATTTAATTCCGATGTAATTTCAGGGTTTCATCGTCAATGTGAATGTCTAAGGAATTCATTGAACCTCCAGTGGTGTATCGGAAACTAATACTGGTCTCACAGGGAATGCTCAAATCACCGACGGTAAGAAGAGTCTCTATTCCTGTACTTAAGGCGGCATTGTTCCTTTTGTATTTAATTCCGATGTAATTTCGGTGTTTCATCGTCAATGTGTATGTCCAAGGAATAGATTGAACCTGCAGTGGTGTATCGGGTACTATTACTGGTCTCACAGGGAATGCTCAAAGCTCCGACTGTAAGAAGAGTCTCTATTCTTCTACATAAGGCGGCATTGTGCCTTTTGTATTTAATTCCGATGCCATTTCTGTGTTTCATCGTCAATGTGTATGTCCAAGGAATAGAATGAACCTGCAGTGGTGTATCGGATACTATTACTGGTCTCACTGGGAATGCTCAAAGCACCGATTGTAAGAAGAGTCTCTATTCTTGTACTTAATGCGGCATTGTGCCTTTTGTATTTGATTCCGATGCGATTTCTGTGTTTCATCGTCAATGTGAAGGTCCAAGGAATACATTGAACCTGCAGTGGTGTATCGTAAACTAATACTGGTCTCACAGGGAATTCCCAAGCAGAGACTGTAAGAAGAGTCTCTGTTCTTGTACTTAAGGCGGCATTGTGCCTTTTGTATTTCATTCCGATGCCATTTCAGTGTTTCATCGTCAATGTGAAGGTCCAAAGAATAAACTGAACCTGCAGAGGTGTAGCGGAAACTAATACTGGTCTCACAGGGAATGCTCAAGGCACAGACTGTAAGAAGAGTCTCTATTCTTGTACATAAGGCAGCATTGTGCCTTTTGTGTTTAATTCCGATGCCATTTCCGTGTTTCATCGTCAATGTGAAGGTCCAAGGAATAAACTGAACCTGCAGAGTTGTAGCGGAAACTAATACTGGTCTCACAGGGAATGCTCAAAGCACCGACGGTAAGAAGAGCCTCAATTCTTGTACTTAAGGCAGCATTGTTCCTTTTGTATTTAATTCCGATGTAATTTCTGTGTTTCATCGTCAATGTGTATGTCCAAGGAATAGATTGAACATGCAGTGGTGTATCGGATACTATTACTGGTCTCACAGGGAATGCTCAAAGCACCGCCTGTAAGAAGAGTCTCTATTGTAGTACTTAAGGCGGCATTGTGCGTTTTGGATTTAATTCCGATGCTATTTCTGTGTTTCCTCGTCAATGTGAAGGTCCAAGGAATACACTGAACCTGCAGTGGCGTCTCGGAAAGTAATACTGGTCTCACTGGGAGTGCTCAAAGCACCGACTGTAAGAAGAGTCTCTATTCTTGTACTTAAGCCGGCATTGTGCCTTTTGTATTGAATTCCGATGTAATTTCAGTGTTTCATCGTCAATGTGAATGTCCAAGGAATTCATTGAATTTCCAATGGTGTATCGGAAAGTAATACTGGTCTCACAGGGAATGCTCAAAACACCGACGGTAAAAAGGGTCTCTATTCCTGTACTTAAGGCGGCATTGTTCCTTTTGTATTTAATTCTGATGTAATTTCTGTGTTTCATCGTCAATGTGTATGTCCACGGAATGGATTGAACCTGCAGTGGTGAATCGGATACTATTACTTCTCTCACAAAGAATGCTGAAAGCACCGACTGTAAGAAGAGTCTCTATTCTTGTACTTAAGGCGGCATTGTGCCTTTTGTATCAAATTCCGATGCGATTTCTGTGTTTCATCGTCAATGTGAAGGTCCAAGGAATAAACTGAACCTACAGAGGTGTAGCGGAAACTAATACTGGTCTCACAGGGAATGCTCAAAGCACAGACTGTAAGAAGAGTCTCTATTCTTGTACTAAAGGCGGCATTGTTCCTTTTGTAATTAATTCCGATGTAATTTCTGTGTTCCATCGTCAATGTGTATGTCCAAGGAATACATTGAACCTGCAGTGGTGTATTGGATACTATTACTGGTCTCACAGGAATGCTCAAAGCACCGACTGTAAGAAGAGCCACTATTCTTGTACTTAAGGCGGCATTGTGCCTTTTGTATTTAATTCCGATGCCATTTCTGTGTTTCATCGTCAATGTGAAGGTCCATGGAATAAACTGAACCTGCAGAGGTGTAGCGGAAACTAATACTGGTCTCACAGGGAATGCTCAAAGAACCGACGGTAAGTAGAGTCTCTCTTCTTGTACTTAAGGCGGCATTGTTCCTTTTGTATTTAATTCCGATGTAATTTCTGTGTTTCTTCGTCAATGTGTATGTCGAAGGAATAGATTGAACCTGCAGTGGTGTATCGGATACTATTACTGGTCTCACAGGGAATGCTCGTAGCACCTACTGTAAGAAGAGTCTCTATTCTTGTACTTAAGGCGGCATTGTGCCTTTTGTATTTAATTCCGATGTAATTTCAGTGTTTCATCGTCAATGTGAAGGTCCAAGGAATTCAATGAACCTCCATTGGTGTATCGGAAACTAATACTGGTCTCACAGGGAATGCTCAAAGCACCGACGGTAAGAAGAGTCTCTATACTTGTACTTACAGCGGCATTGTTCCTTTTGTATTTAATTCCGATGTAATTTCTGTGTTTCATCGTCAATGTGTATGTCCAAGGAATAGATTGAACCTGCAGTGGTGTATCGGATTCTATTACTGGTCTCACAGGGAATGCTCAAAGCACCGAATGTAAGAAGAGTCTCTATTCTTGTATTTAAAGCGGCATTGTGCCTTTTGTATTTAATTCCGATGTAATTTCAGTGTTTCATCGTCAATGTGAAGGTCCAAGGAATTCATTGAACCTCCAGTGGTGTTTCGGAAACTAATACTGGTCTCACCGGGAATGCTCTAAGCACCGACGGTAAGAAGGGTCTCTATTCTTGTACTTAAGGCGGCATTGTGCCTTTTGTATTTAATTCCGATGCAATTTCTGTGTTTCATCGCCAATGTGAAGGTCCAAGGAATAAACTGAACCTGCAGAGGTGTAGCGGAAACTAATACTGGCCTCACAGGGAATGCTCAAAGCACCGACGGTAAGAAGAGTCTCTATTCTTGTACTTATGGCGGCATTGTGCCTTTTGTATTTAATTCCGATGTTATTTCTGTGTTTTATCGTCAATGTGTATGTCCAAGGAATAGATTGAACCTGCAGTGGTGTATCGGATACTATTACTGGTCTCACAGGGAATGCTCATAGCACCGACTTTAAGAAAAGTCTCTATTCTTGTACTTAAGGCGGCATTGTGCCTTTTGTATTTGATTCCGATGCGATTTCTGTGATTCATCGTCAATGTGAAGGTCCAAGGAATACGTTGAACCTGCAGTGGTGTATCGGATACTATTACTTGTCTCACAGGGAATGATCAAAGCACCGACTGTAAGAAGTGTCTCTATTCTTGTACTTAAGGCGGCATTGTGCCTTTTGTATTTAATTCCGATGCCATTTCTGTGTTTCATCGTCGATGTGAAGGTCCAAGGAATACATTGAACATGCAGTGGTGTATCGGATACTATTACTGGTCTCACAGGGAATGCTCAAAGCAGCGACTGTAAGAAGAGTCTCTATTCTTGTACCTAAGGCGGCATTGTGCGTTTTGTATTTAATTCCGATGCCATTTCTGTGTTTCATCGTCAATGTGAAGGTCCAAGGAATACATTGAACCTGCAGTGGTGTATCGGATACTATTAATGGTCTCACAGGGAATGCTCAAAGTGCCGACTGTAAGAAGAGTCTGTATTCTTGTACTTAACGCGGCATCGTGCCTTTAGTGTTTAATTCCGATTCCATTTCTGTGTTTCATCGTCAATGTGAAGGTCCAAGGAATACATTGAACCTGCAGTGGTGTATCGGATACTATTACTGGTCAAACAGGGAATGCTCAAAGCACCGACTGTAAGAAGAGTCTCTATTCTTGTACTTAAGGCGGCATTGTGCCTTTTGTATTTAATTCCGATGTAATTTCAGTGTGTCATCGTCAATGTGAAGATCCAAGGAATTCAATGAACCTCCATTGGTGTATCGGAAACTAATACTGGTCTCACAGGGAATGCTCAAAGGACCGACGGTAAGAAGAGTCTCTATTCTTGTACTTAAAGCGGCATTGTTCCTTTTAAATTTAATTCCGATGTAATTTCTGTGTTTCATCGTCAATGTGTATGTCCAAGGAATAGATTGAACCTGCAGTGGTGTATCGGATTCCATTACTGGTCTCACAGGGAATGCTCAAAGCACCGACAGTAAGAAGAGTCTCTATTCTTGTACTTAAAGCGGCATTGTGCCTTTTGTATGTAATTCCGATGTAATTTCAGTGTTTCATCGTCAATGTGAAGGTCCAAGGAATTCATTGAACCTCCAGTGGTGTTTCGGAAACTAATACTGGTCTCACAGGGAATGCTCTAAGCATCGACGGTAAGAAGAGTCTCTATTCTTGTACTTAAGGCGGCATTGTTCCTATTGTATTTAATTCCGATGTAATTTCTGTGTTTCATCGTCAATGTGTATGTCCAAGGAATAGATTGAACCCGCAGTGGTGTATGGGATACTATTACTGGTCTCACAGGGAATGCTCAAAGCACCGACGGTAAGAAGAGTCCCTATTCTTGTACTTAAGGCGGCATTGTGCGTTTTGGATTTAATTCCGATGCCATTTCTGTGTTTCATCGTCAATGTGACGGTCCAAGGAATTCATTGAACCTGCAGTGGTGTATCGGAATCTAATACTGGTCTCGCAGGGAAAGATCGAAGCACCGACTGTAAGAAGAGTCTCTATTCTTGTACTTAAGGCGGCATTGTGCTTTTTGTATTTAATTCCGATGCCATTTCTGTGTTTCATCGGCAATGTGAAGGTCCAAGGAATAAACTGAACCTGCAGAGGTGTAGCGCAAACTAATACTGGTCTCACAGGGAATGCTCAAAGCACCGACGGTAAGAAAAGTCTCTATTCTTGTACTTATGGCGGCATTGTGCCTTTTGTATTTAATTCCGATGTCATTTCTGTGTTTCATCGTCAATGTGTATGTCCAAGGAATAGATTGAACCTGCAGTGGTGTATCGGATACTATTACTGGTCTCACAGGGAATGCTCAAAGCACCGACTGTAAGAAGAGTCTCTATTCTTGTACTTAAGGCGGCATTGTGCCTTTTGCATTTGATTCCGATGCGATTTCTGTGATTCATCGTCAATGTGAAGGTCCAAGGAATACATTGAACCTGCAGTGGTTTATCGGATACTAATACTGGTCTCACAGAGAATGCTCAAAGCACCGACTGTAAGAAGAGTCTCTATTCTTCTACTTAAGGCGGCATTGAGCCTTTTCTATTTAATTCCGATGCCATGTCTGTGTTTCATCGTCAATGTGAAGTTCCAAGGAATACATTGAACCTGCAGTGGTGTATCGGATACTATTACTGGTCTCACAGGGAATGCTCAAAGCACCGACTGTAAGAAGAGTCTCTATTCTTGTACTTAACGCAGCATTGTGCCTTTTGTGTTTAATTCCGATGCCATTTCTGTGTTTCATCGTCAATGTGAAGGTAGAAGGAATAAACTGAACCTGCAGAGGTGTAGCGGAAACTAATACTGGTCTCACAGGGAATGCTCAAAGCACCGACTGTAAGAAGAGTCTCTATTCTTGTACTTAAGGCGGCATTGTGCCTTTTGTATTTAATTACGATGCCATTTCTGTGTTTCATCGTCAATATGAAGGTCCAAGGAATACATTGAACCTGCAGTGGTGTATCGGATACTATTACTGGTCTCACAGGGAATGCTCAAAGCACCGACTGTAAGAAGAGTCTCTATTCTTGTACTTAAAGCGGCATTGTGCCTTTTGTATTTAATTCCGATGCCATATCTGTGTTTCATCGTCAATGTGAAGGTCCAAGGAATAAATTGAACCTGCAGTGGTGTATCGGATACTATTACTGGTCTCACAGGGAATGCTCAAAGCACCGACTGTAAGAAGAGTCTCTATTCTTGTACATAAGGCGGCATTGTACCTTTTGTATTTATTTCCGATGCGATTTCTGTGTTTCATCGTCAATGTGAAGGACCAAGGAATACATTGAACCTGCAGTGGTGTATCGGATAGTATTACTGGTCTCGCAGGGAATGCTCAAAGCACCGACTGTAAGAAGAGTCTCTATTCTTGTACTTAAGGCGGCATTGTGTCTTTTGTATTTAATTCCGATGCGATTCCTGTGTTTCATCGTCAATGTGAAGGTCCAAGGAATACATTGAACCTGCAGTGGTGTATCGGATACTATTACTGGTCTCACAGGGAATGCTCAAAGCACCGACTGTAAGAAGCGTCTCTATTCTTGTACTTAAGGCGGCATTGTGCCTTTTGTATTTAATTCCTATGCCATTTCTGTGTTTCATCGTCAATGTGTAGGTCCAAGGTATACATTGAACCTGCAGTGGTCTATCGGATACTATTACTGGTCTCACAGGGAATGCTCAAAGCACCGACTGTAAGAAGAGTCTCTATTCTTGTACTTAAGGCGGCATTGTGCCTTTTGTACTTAATTCCGTTGCCACTTCTGTGTTTCATCGTCAATGTGAAGGTCCATGGAATAAACTGAACCTGCAGAGGTGTAGCGGAAACTAAAACAGGTCTCACAGGGAATGCTCAAAGCACCGACTGTAAGAAGAGTCTCTATTCTTGTACTTAAGGCGGCATTGTGCCTTTTGTATTTAAATCCTATGCCATTTCTGTGTTTCATCCTCAATGTGAAGGTCCAAGGAATACATTGAACCTGCAGTGGTGTATCGGATACTATTACTGGTCTCAGAGGGAATGCTCAAAGCACCGACTGTAAGAAGAGTCTCTATTCTTGTACTTAAGGCGGCATAATGCCTTTTGTATTTAATTCCGATGCGATTTCTGTGTTTCATCGTCAATGTGTATGTCCAAGGAATTCATTGAACCTGCAGTGGTGTATCGGATACTATAACTGGTCTCACAGGGAATGCTCAAAGCACCGACTGTAAGAAGAGTCTCTATTCTTGTACTTAGGGCGGCATTGTGCCTTTTGTATTTAATTCCGATGCCATTTCTGTATTTCATCGTCAATGTGAAGGTCCAAGGAATAAACTGAACCTGCAGAGGTGTAGCGGAAACTAATACTGGTCTCACAGGGAATGCTCAAAGCACCGACTGTAAGAAGAGTCTCTATTCTTGTACTTAAGGCGGCATTGTGCCTTTTGTATTTAATTCCGAATTTATTTCTGTGTTTCATCGTCAATGTGTATGTCCAAGGAATAGATTGAACCTGCAGTGGTGTATCGGATACTATTACTGGTCTCACAGGGAATGCTCAAAGCACCGACTTTAAGAAGAGTCTCTATTCTTGTACTTAAGGCGGCATTGTGCCTTTTGTATTTGATTCCGATGCGATTTCTGTGATTCATCGTCAATGTGAAGGTCCAAGGAATACGTTGAACCTGCAGTGGTGTATCGGATACTATTACTGGTCTCACAGGGAATGATCAAATCACCGACTGTAAGAAGAGTCTCTATTCTTGTACTTAAGGCGGCATTGTGCCTTTTGTATTTAATTCCGATGCCATTTCTGTGTTTCATCGTCAATGTGAAGGTCCAAGGAATACATTGAACCTGCAGTGGTGTATCGGATACTATTACTGGTCTCACAGGGAATGCTCAAAGCACCGACGGTAAGAAGAGTCTCTATTCTTGTACTTACGGCGGCATTGTGCCTTTTGTATGTAATTCCGATGTAATTTCAGTGTTTCATCGTCAATGTGAAGGTCCAAGGAATTCATTGAACCTCCAGTGGTGTTTCGGAAACTAATACTGGTCTCACAGGGAATGCTCTAAGCATCGACGGTAAGAAGAGTCTCTATTCTTGTACTTAAGGCGGCATTGTTCCTATTGTATTTAATTACGATGTAATTTCTGTGTTTCATCGTCAATGTGTATGTCCAAGGAATAGATTGAACCCGCAGTGGTGTATGGGATACTATTACTGGTCTCACAGGGAATGCTCAAAGCACCGACGGTAAGAAGAGTCCCTATTCTTGTACTTAAGGCGGCATTGTGCGTTTTGGATGTAATTCCGATGCCATTTCTGTGTTTCATCGTCAATGTGACGGTCCAAGGAATTCATTGAACCTGCAGTGGTGTATCGGAAACTAATACTGGTCTCACAGGGAAAGCTCGAAGCACCGACTGTAAGAAGAGTCTCTATTCTTGTACTTAAGGCGGCATTGTGCGTTTTGTATTTAATTCCGATGCCATTTCTGTGTTTCATCTGCAATGTGAAGGTCCAAGGAATAAACTGAACCTGCAGAGGTGTAGCGGAAACTAATACTGGTCTCACAGGGAATGCTCAATGCACCGACGGTAAGAAAAGTCTCTATTCTTGTACTTATGGCGGCATTGTGCCTTTTGTATTTAATTCCGATGTTATTTCTGTGTTTCATCGTCAATGTGTATGTCCAAGGAATAGATTGAACCTGCAGTGGTGTATCGGATACTATTACTGGTCTCACAGGGAATGCTCAAAGCACCGACTGTAAGAAGAGTCTCTATTCTTGTACTTAAGGCGGCATTGTGCCTTTTGTATTTGATTCCGATGCGATTTCTGTGGTTCATCGTCAATGTGAAGGTCCAAGGAATACATTGAACCTGCAGTGGTTTATCGGAAACTATTACTGGTCTCACAGAGAATGCTCAAAGCACCGACTCTAAAAAGAGTCTCTATTCTTCTACTTAAGGCGGCATTGAGCCTTTTCTATTTAATTCCGATGCCATGTCTGTGTTTCATCGTCGATGTGAAGGTCCAAGGAATAAACTGAACCTGCAGAGGTGTAGCGGAAACTAATACTGGTCTCACAGGGAATGCTCAAAGCACCGACTGTAAGAAGAGTCTCTATTCTTCTACTTAAGGCGGCATTGTGCCTTTTGTATTTAATTCCGATGCCATTTCTGTGTTTCATCGTCAATGTGAAGGTCCAAGGAATTTATTCAACCTGGTGTATCGGATACTATTACTGGTCTCACAGGGAATGCTCAAAGCACCGACTGTAAGAAGAGTCTCTATTCTTGTACTTAACGCAGCATTGTGCCTTTTGTGTTTAATTCCGATGCCATTTCTGTGTTTCATCGTCAATGTGAAGGTCGAAGGAATAAACTGAACCTGCAGAGGTGTAGCGGAAACTAATATTGGTCTCACAGGGAATGCTCAAAGCACCGACTGTAAGAAGAGTCTCTATTCTTGTACTTAAGGCGGCATTGTGCCTTTTGTATTTAATTCCGATGCCATTTCTGTGTTTCATCGTCAATGTGAAGGTCCAAGGAATAAGCTGAACCTGCAGAGGTGTAGCGGAAACTAATACTGGTCTCACAGGGAATGCTCCAAAATCCGACTGTAAGAAGAGTCTCTATTCTTGTACTTAAAGCGGCATTGTGCCTTTTGTATTTAATTCCAATGCCATTTCTGTGTTTCATCGTCAATGTGAAGGTCCAAGGAATACATTGAACCAGCAGTGGTGTTTCGGACACTATTACTGCTCTCACAGGGAATGCTCAATGCACCGACTGTATGAAGAGTCTCCACTCTTGTACTTAAGGCGGAATTGTGCCTTTTGTATTTAATTCCGATGCGATTTCTGTGTTTCATCGTCAATGTGTATGTCCAAGGAATACATTGAACCTGCAGTGGTGTATCGGATACTTTTACTGGTCTCACAGGGAATGCTCAAAGCACCGACTGTTAGAAGAGTCTTTATTCTTGTACTTAAGGCGGCATTGTGCCTTTTGTATTTAATTCCGATGCCATTTCCTTGTTTCATCGTCTATGTGAAGGTCCAAGGAAAAAACTGAACCTGCAGAGGTGTAGCGGAATCTAATACTGGTCTCACAGGGAATGCTCAAAGCACCGACTGTAAGAAGGGTCTCTATTCTTGTACTTAAGGCGGCATTGTGCCTTTTGTATTTAATTCCGATGCCATTTGTGTGTTTCATCGTCAATATGAAGGTCCAAGGAATACATTGAACCTGCAGTGGTGTATCGGATACTATTACTGGTCTCACAGGGAATGCTCAAAGCACCGACTGTAAGAAGAGTCTCTATTCTTGTACATAAGGCGGCATTGTACCTTTTGTATTTATTTCCGATGCGATTTCTGTGTTTCATCGTCAATGTGTAGGACCAAGGAATACATTGAACCTGCAGTGGTGTATCGGATAGTATTACTGGTCTCGCAGGGAATGCTCAAAGCACCGACTGTAAGAAGAGTCTCTATTCTTGTACTTAAAGCGGCATTGTGCCTTTTGTATTTAATTCCGATGCCATATCTGTGTTTCATCGTCAATGTGAAGGTCCAAGGAATAAATTGAACCTGCAGTGGTGTATCGGATACTATTACTGGTCTCACAGGGAATGCTCAAAGCACCGACTGTAAGAAGAGTCTCTATTCTTGTACATAAGGCGGCATTGTACCTTTTGTATTTATTTCCGATGCGATTTCTGTGTTTCATCGTCAATGTGAAGGACCAAGGAATACATTGAACCTGCAGTGGTGTATCGGATAGTATTACTGGTCTCGCAGGGAATGCTCAAAGCACCGACTGTAAGAAGAGTCTCTATTCTTGTACTTAAGGCGGCATTGTGTCTTTTGTATTTAATTCCGATGCGATTCCTGTGTTTCATCGTCAATGTGAAGGTCCAAGGAATACATTGAACCTGCAGTGGTGTATCGGATACTATTACTGGTCTCACAGGGAATGCTCAAAGCACCGACTGTAAGAAGCGTCTCTATTCTTGTACTTAAGGCGGCATTGTGCCTTTTGTATTTAGTTCCTATGCCATTTCTGTGTTTCATCGTCAATGTGTAGGTCCAAGGTATACATTGAACCTGCAGTGGTCTATCGGATACTATTACTGGTCTCACAGGGAATGCTCAAAGCACCGACTGTAAGAAGAGTCTCTATTCTTGTACTTAAGGCGGCATTGTGCCTTTTGTACTTAATCCCGTTGCCACTTCTGTGTTTCATCGTCAATGTGAAGGTCCATGGAATAAACTGAACCTGCAGAGGTGTAGCGGAAACTAAAACAGGTCTCACAGGGAATGCTCTAAGCACCGACTGTAAGAAGAGTCTCTATTCTTGTACTTAAGGCGGCATTGTGCCTTTTGTATTTAAATCCTATGCCATTTCTGTGTTTCATCCTCAATGTGAAGGTCCAAGGAATACATTGAACCTGCAGTGGTGTATCGGATACTATTACTGGTCTCAGAGGGAATGCTCAAAGCACCGACTGTAAGAAGAGTCTCTATTCTTGTACTTAAGGCGGCATAATGCCTTTTGTATTTAATTCCGATGCGATTTCTGTGTTTCATCGTCAATGTGTATGTCCAAGGAATTCATTGAACCTGCAGTGGTGTATCGGATACTATAACTGGTCTCACAGGGAATGCTCAAAGCACCGACTGTAAGAAGAGTCTCTATTCTTAGACTTAGGGCGGCATTGTGCCTTTTGTATTTAATTCCGATGCCATTTCTGTATTTCATCGTCAATGTGAAGGTCCAAGGAATAAACTGAACCTGCAGAGGTGTAGCGGAAACTAATACTGGTCTCACAGGGAGTGCTCAAAGCACCGACTGTAAGAAGAGTCTCTATTCTTGTACTTAAGGCGGCATTGTGCCTTTTGTATTTAATTCCGAATTTATTTCTGTGTTTCATCGTCAATGTGTATGTCCAAGGAATAGATTGAACCTGCAGTGGTGTATCGGATACTATTACTGGTCTCACAGGGAATGCTCAAAGCACCGACTTTAAAAAGAGTCTCTATTCTTGTACTTAAGGCGGCATTGTGCCTTTTGTATTTGATTCCGATGCGATTTCTGTGATTCATCGTCAATGTGAAGGTCCAAGGAATACGTTGAACCTGCAGTGGTGTATCGGATACTATTACTGGTCTCACAGGGAATGATCAAATCACCGACTGTAAGAAGAGTCTCTATTCTTGTACTTAAGGCGGCATTGTGCCTTTTGTACTTAATTCCGATGCCATTTCTGTGTTTCATCGTCAATGTGAAGGTCCAAGGAATACATTGAACCTGCAGTGGTGTATCGGATACTATTACTGGTCTCACAGGGAATGCTCAAAGCACCGACGGTAAGAAGAGTCTCTATTCTTGTACTTAAGGCGGCATTGTGCCTTTTGTATGTAATTCCGATGTAATTTCAGTGTTTCATCGTCAATGTGAAGGTCCAAGGAATTCATTGAACCTCCAGTGGTGTTTCGGAAACTAATACTGGTCTCACAGGGAATGCTCTAAGCATCGACGGTAAGAAGAGTCTCTATTCTTGTACTTAAGGCGGCATTGTTCCTATTGTATTTAATTACGATGTAATTTCTGTGTTTCATCGTCAATGTGTATGTCCAAGGAATAGATTGAACCCGCAGTGGTGTATGGGATACTATTACTGGTCTCACAGGGAATGCTCAAAGCACCGACGGTAAGAAGAGTCCCTATTCTTGTACTTAAGGCGGCATTGTGCGTTTTGGATGTAATTCCGATGCCATTTCTGTGTTTCATCGTCAATGTGACGGTCCAAGGAATTCATTGAACCTGCAGTGGTGTATCGGAAACTAATACTGGTCTCACAGGGAAAGCTCGAAGCACCGACTGTAAGAAGAGTCTCTATTCTTGTACTTAAGGCGGCATTGTGCGTTTTGTATTTAATTCCGATGCCATTTCTGTGTTTCATCTGCAATGTGAAGGTCCAAGGAATAAACTGAACCTGCAGAGGTGTAGCGGAAACTAATACTGGTCTCACAGGGAATGCTCAATGCACCGACGGTAAGAAAAGTCTCTATTCTTGTACTTATGGCGGCATTGTGCCTTTTGTATTTAATTCCGATGTTATTTCTGTGTTTCATCGTCAATGTGTATGTCCAAGGAATAGATTGAACCTGCAGTGGTGTATCGGATACTATTACTGGTCTCACAGGGAATGCTCAAAGCACCGACTGTAAGAAGAGTCTCTATTCTTGTACTTAAGGCGGCATTGTGCCTTTTGTATTTGATTCCGATGCGATTTCTGTGGTTCATCGTCAATGTGAAGGTCCAAGGAATACATTGAACCTGCAGTGGTTTATCGGAAACTATTACTGGTCTCACAGAGAATGCTCAAAGCACCGACTGTAAAAAGAGTCTCTATTCTTCTACTTAAGGCGGCATTGAGCCTTTTCTATTTAATTCCGATGCCATGTCTGTGTTTCATCGTCGATGTGAAGGTCCAAGGAATAAACTGAAGCTGCAGAGGTGTAGCGGAAACTAATACTGGTCTCACAGGGAATGCTCAAAGCACCGACTGTAAGAAGAGTCTCTATTCTTCTACTTAAGGCGGCATTGTGCCTTTTGTATTTAATTCCGATGCCATTTCTGTGTTTCATCGTCAATGTGAAGGTCCAAGGAATTTATTCAACCTGGTGTATCGGATACTATTACTGGTCTCACAGGGAATGCTCAAAGCACCGACTGTAAGAAGAGTCTCTATTCTTGTACTTAACGCAGCATTGTGCCTTTAGTGTTTAATTCCGATGCCATTTCTGTGTTTCATCGTCAATGTGAAGGTCGAAGGAATAAACTGAACCTGCAGAGGTGTAGCGGAAACTAATACTGGTCTCACAGGGAATGCTCAAAGCACCGACTGTAAGAAGAGTCTCTATTCTTGTACTTAAGGCGGCATTGTGCCTTTTGTATTTAATTCCGATGCCATTTCTGTGTTTCATCGTCAATGTGAAGGTCCAAGGAATAAGCTGAACCTGCAGAGGTGTAGCGGAAACTAATACTGGTCTCACAGTTAATGCTCCAAAATCCGACTGTAAGAAGAGTCTCTATTCTTGTACTTAAAGCGGCATTGTGCCTTTTGTATTTAATTCCAATGCCATTTCTGTGTTTCATCGTCAATGTGAAGGTCCAAGGAATACATTGAACCAGCAGTGGTGTTTCGGACACTATTACTGCTCTCACAGGGAATGCTCAATGCACCGACTGTATGAAGAGTCTCCATTCTTGTACTTAAGGCGGAATTGTGCCTTTTGTATTTAATTCCGATGCGATTTCTGTGTTTCATCGTCAATGTGTATGTCCAAGGAATACATTGAACCTGCAGTGGTGTATCGGATACTTTTACTGGTCTCACAGGGAATGCTCAAAGCACCGACTGTAAGAAGAGTCTTTATTCTTGTACTTAAGGCGGCATTGTGCCTTTTGTATTTAATTCCGATGCCATTTCCTTGTTTCATCGTCTATGTGAAGGTCCAAGGAAAAAACTGAACCTGCAGAGGTGTAGCGGAATCTAATACTGGTCTCACAGGGAATGCTCAAAGCACCGACTGTAAGAAGGGTCTCTATTCTTGTACTTAAGGCGTCATTGTGCCTTTTGTATTTAATTCCGATGCCATTTGTGTGTTTCATCGTCAATATGAAGGTCCAAGGAATACATTGAACCTGCAGTGGTGTATCGGATACTATTACTGGTCTCATAGGGAATGCTCAAAGCACCGACTGTAAGAAGAGTCTCTATTCTTGTACTTAAAGCGGCATTGTGCCTTTTGTATTTAATTCCGATGCCATATCTGTGTTTCATCGTCAATGTGAAGGTCCAAGGAATAAATTGATCCTGCAGTGGTGTATCGGATACTATTACTGGTCTCACAGGGAATGCTCAAAGCACCGACTGTAAGAAGAGTCTCTATTGTTGTACATAAGGCGGCATTGTACCTTTTGTATTTATTTCCGATGCGATTTCTGTGTTTCATCGTCAATGTGTAGGACCAAGGAATACATTGAACCTGCAGTGGTGTATCGGATAGCATTACTGGTCTCGCAGGGAATGCTCAAAGCACCGACTGTAAGAAGAGTCTCTATTCTTGTACTTAAGGCGGCATTGTGTCTTTTGTATTTAATTCCGATGCGATTCCTGTGTTTCATCGTCAACGTGAAGGTCCAAGGAATACATTGAACCTGCAGTGGTGTTTCGGATACCTATACTGGTCTCACAGGGAATGCTCAAAGCACCGACTGTAAGAAGAGTCTCTATTCTTGTACTTAAGGCGGCATTGTGCCTTTTGTATTTAATTCCGATGCCATTTCTGTGTTTCATCGTCAATGTGTAGGTCCAAGGTATACATTGAACCTGCAGTGGTCTATCGGATACTATTACTCTTCTCACAGGGAATGCTCAAAGCACCGACTGTAAGAAGAGTCTCTATTCTTGTACATAAGGCGGCATTGTGCCTTTTGTATTTAATTCCGTTGCCACTTCTGTGTTTCATCGTCAATGTGAAGGTCCATGGAATAAACTGAACCTGCAGAGGTGTAGCGGAAACTAAATCTGGTCTCACAGGGAATGCTCAAAGCACCGACTGTAAGAAGAGTCTCTATTCTTGTACTTAAGGCGGCATTGTGCCTTTTGAATTTATTTCCTATGCCATTTCTGTGTTTCATCCTCAATGTGAAGGTCCAAGGAATACATTGAACCTGCAGTGGTGTATCGGATACTATAACTGGTCTCAGAGGGCATGCTCAAAGCACCGACTGTAAGAAGAGTCTCTATTCTTGTACTTAAGGCGGCATAATGCCTTTTGTATTTAATTCCGATGCGATTTCTGTGTTTCATCGTCAATGTGTATGTCCAAGGAATTCATTGAACCTGCAGTGGTGTATCGGATACTATAACTGGTCTCACAGGGAATGCTCAAAGCACCGACTGTAAGAAGAGTCTCTATTCTTGTACTTAGGGCGGCATTGTGCCTTTTGTATTTAATTCCGATGATATTTCTGTATTTCATCGTCAATGTGAAGGTACAAGGAAGAAACTGAACCTGCAGAGGTGTAGCGGAAACTAATACTGGTCTCACAGGGAATGCTCAAAGCACCGACCGTAAGAAGAATCTCTATTCTTGTACTTAAGGCGGCATTGTGCCCTTTGTATTTAATTCCGATGCCATTTCTGTGTTTCATCGTCAATGTGAAGGTCCAAGGAATACATTGAACCTGCAGTGGTGTATCGGATACTATTACTGGTCTCACAGGTAATGCTCAAAGCACCGACTGTAAGAAGAGTCTCTATTCTTGTACTTAAGGCGGCATTGTGCCTTTTGTATTTAATTCCGATGCCATTTCTCTGTTTCATCGTCAATGTGTATGTCCAAGGAATACATTGAACCTACAGTGGTGTATCGGATACTATTACTGGTCTCACAGGGAATGCTCAAAGCACCGACTGTAAGAAGAGTCTCTATTCTTGTACTTAAGGCGGCATTGTGCCTTTTGTATTTAATTCCGATGCCATTTCTGTGTTTCATCGGCAATGTGAAGGTCCAAGGAATAAACTGAACCTGCAGAGGTGTAGGGGAAACAAATACTGGTCTCACAGGGAATGCTCAAAGCACCGACTGTAAGAAGAGTCTCTATTCTTGTACTTAAGGCGGCATTGTGCCTTTTGTATTTAATTCCGATGCCATTTCTGTGTTTCATCGTCAATGTGAAGGTCCAAGGAATAAACTGAACCTGGAGAGGTGTAGCGGAAACTAATACTGATCTCACAGGGAATGCTCATAGCAAAGACTGTAAGAAGAGTCTCTATTCATGTACTTAAGGCGGCATTGTGCCTTTTGTATTTAATTCCAATGCCATTTCTGTGTTTCATCGTCAATGTGAAGGTCCTAGGAATACATTGAACCTCCAGTGGTGTTTCGGATACTATTACTGGTCTCACGGGGAATGCTCAAAGCACCGACTGTATGAAGAGTCTCTATTCTTGTACTTAAGGCGGCATTATGCCATTTGTATTTAATTCCGATGCGATTTCTGTGTTTCATCGTCAATGTGTATGTCCAAGGAATACATTGAATCTGCAGTGGTGTATCGGATAGTATTACAGGTCTCACAGGGAATGCTCAAAGCACCGACTGTAAGATGAGTCTCTATTCTTGTACTTAAGGCGGCATTGTGCCATTTGTATTTAATTCCGATGCCATTTCTGTGTTTCATCGTCAATACGAAGGTCCAAGGATTAAACTGAACCTGCAGAGGTGTAGCGGAAACTAATACTGGTCTCACAGGGAATGTTCAAAGCACCGACTGTAAGAAGAGTCTCTATTCTTGTACTTAAGGCGGCATTGTGCCTCTTGTATTTAATTCCGATGCCTTTTCTGTGTTTCATCGTCAATGTGAAGGTCCAAGGAATAAACTGAACCTGCAGAGGTGTTGCGGAGACTAATACTGGTCTCACAGGGAATGCTCGAAACACCGACTGTAAGAAGAGTCTCTATTCTTGTACTTAAGGCGGCATTGTGCCTTTTGTATTTAATTCCAATGAAATTTCTGTGTTTCATCGTCAATGTGAAGGTCCAAGGAATATATTGAACCTGCAGTGGTGTTTCGGATACTATTACTGGTCTCACAGGGAATGCCCAATGCACCGACTGTATGAAGAGTCTCTATTATTGTACTTAAGGCGGCATTGTGCCTTTTGTATTTAATTCCGATGCGATTTCTGTGTTTCATCGTCATTGTGTATGTCCAAGGAATACATTGAACCGGCAGTGGTGTATCGGATACTATTACTGGTCTCACAGGGAATGCTCAAAGCACCGACTGTCAGAAGAGTCTTTATTCTTGTACTTAAGGCGGCATTGTGCCTTTTGTATTTAATTCCGATGCCATTTCTGTGTTTCATCGTTAATGTGAAGGTCCAAGGACAAAACTGAACCTGCAGAGGTGTAGATGAATCTAATACTGGTCTCACAGGGAATGCTCAAAGCACCGACTGTAAGAAGAGTCTCTATTCCTGTACTTAAGGCGGCATTGTGCCTTTTGTATTTAATTCCGATGCCATTTCTCTGTTTCATCGTCAATGTGTATGTCCAAGGAATACATTGAACCTGCAGTGGTGTATCGGATTCTATTACTGGTCTCACAGGGAATGCTCAAAGCACCGACTGTAAGAAGAGTCTCTATTCTTGTACTTAAGGCGGCATTGTGCCTTTTGTATTTAATTCCGATGCCATTTCTGTGTTTCATCGTCAATGTGAAGGTCCAAGGAATAAACTGAACCTGCAGAGGTGTAAGGGAAACAAATACTGGTCTCACAGGGAATGCTCAAAGCACCGACTGTAAGAAGAGTCTCTATTCTTGTACTTAAGGCGGCATTGTGCCTTTTGTTTTTAATTCCGATGCCATTTCTGTGTTTCATCGTCAATTTGAAGGTCCAAGGAATAAACTGAACCTGCAGAGGTGTAGCGGAAACTAATACTGATCTCAAAGGGAATGCTCAAAGCACCGACTGTAAGAAGAGTCTCTATTCTTTTACTTAAGGCGGCATTGTGCCTTTTGTATTTAATTCCAATGCCATTTCTGTGTTTCATCGTCAATGTGAAGGTCCTAGGAATACATTGAACCTCCAGTGGTGTTTCGGATATTATTACTGGTCTCACGGGGAATGCTCAAAGCACCGACTGTATGAAGAGCCTCTATTCTTGTTCTTAAGGCGGCATTGTGCCTTTTGTATTTAATTCCGATGCGATTTCTGTGTTTCATCGTCAATGTGTATGTCCAAGGAATACATTGAATCTGCAGTGGTGTATCGGATAGTATTACTGGTCTCACAGGGAATGCTCAAAGCACCGACTGTAAGATGAGTCTCTATTCTTGTACTTAAGGCGGCATTGTGCCTTTTGTATTTAATTCCGATGCCATGTCTGTGTTTCATCGTCAATACGAAGGTCCAAGGATTAAACTGAACCTGCAGAGGTGTAGCGGAAACTAATACTGGTCTCACAGGGAATGCTCAAAGCACCGACTGTAAGAAGAGTCTCTATTCTTGTACTTAAGGCGGCATTGTGCCTCTTGTTTTAATTCCGATGCCTTTTCTGTGTTTCATCGTCAATGTGAAGGTCCAAGGAATAATCTGAACCTGCAGAGGTGTTGCGGAAACTAATACTGGTCTCACAGGGAATGCTCCAAACACCGACTGTAAAAAGAGTCTCTATTCTTGTACTTAAGGCGGCATTGTGCCTTTTGTATTTAATTCCAATGAAATTTCTGTGTTTCATCGTCAATGTGAAGGTCCAAGGAATACATTGAACCTGCAGTGGTGTTTCGGATACTATTACTGGTCTCACAGGGAATGCCCAATGCACCGACTGTATGAAGAGTCTCTATTATTGTACTTAAGGCGGCATTGTGTCTTTTGTATTTAATTCCGATGCGATTTCTGTGTTTCATCGTCAATGTGTATGTCCAAGGAATACATTGAACCTGCAGTGGTGTATCGGATACTATTACTGATCTCACTGGGAATGCTCAAAGCACCGACTATAAGAAGAGTCTTTATTCTTGTACTTAAGGCGGCATTGTGCCTTTTGTATTTAATTCCGATGCCATTTCTGTGTTTCATCGTTAATGTGAAGGTCCAAGGACAAAACTGAACCTGCAGAGGCGTAGCGGAATCTAATACTGGTCCCACAGGGAATACTCAAAGCACCGACTGTAAGAAGAGTCTCTATTCTTGTACTTAAGGCGGCATTGAGCCTTTTGTATTTAATTCCGATGCCATTTCTGTGGTTCATCGTCAATAAGAAGGTTCAAGGAATTCATTGAACCTGTAGTGGTGTATCGGATACTATTACTGGTCTCACAGGGAATGCTCAAAGCACCGACTGTAAGAAGAGTCTCTATTCTTGTACTTAATGCGGCATTGTGCCTTTTGTATTTAATTCCGATGTCATTTCTGTGTTTCATCGTCAATGTGAAGGTCCAAGGAATAAATTGAACCTGCAGTGGTGTATCGGATACTATTACTGGTCTCACAGGGAATGCTCAAAGCACCGACTGTAAGAAGAGTCTCTATTCTTGTACATAAGGCAGCATTGTAGTTTTGTATTTAATTCCGATGCGATTTCTGTGTTTCATCGTCAATGTGAAGGTCCAACTAATACATTGAACCTGCAGTGGTGTATCGGATACTATTACAGGTCTCACAGGGAATGCTCAAAGCACCGACTGTAAGAAGAGTCTCTATTCTTGTAATTAAGGCGGAATTGTGTCTTTTGTATTTAATTCCGATGCGATTCCTGTGTTTCATCGTCAATGTGAAGGTCCATGGAATACATTGAACCTGCAGTGGTGTATCGGATACTATTACTGGTCTCACAGGGAATGCTCAAAGCACCGACTGTAAGAAGAGTCTCTATTCTTGTACTTAAGGCGGCATTGTGCCTCTTGTATTTCATTCCGATGCCATTTCTGTGTTTCATCGCCAATGTGTAGGTCCAAGGTATACATTGAACCTGCAGTGGTGTATCGGATACTATTACTGGTCTCACAGGGAATGCTCAAAGCACCGACTGTAAGAAGAGTCTCTATTCTTGTACATAAGGCGGCATTGTGCCTTTTGTATTTAATTCCGATGCCACTTCTGTGTTTCATCGTCAATGTGAAGGTCCAAGGAATAAACTGAACCTGCAGAGGTGTAGCGGAAACTAAAACTGGTCTCACAGGGAATGCTCAAAGCACCGACTGTATGACGAGTCTCTATTCTTGTACTTAAGGCGGCATTGTGCCTTTTGTATTTAATTCCGATGCCATTTCTGTGTTTCATCCTCAATGTGAAGGTCCAAGGAATACATTGAACCTGCAGTGGTGTATCGGATACTATTACTGGTCTCACAGGGAATGCTCAAAGCACCGACTGTAAGAAGAGTCTCTATTCTTATACTTAAGGCGGCATAATGCCTTTTGTATTTAATTCCGATGCGGTTTCTGTGTTTCATCGTCAATGTGTATGTCCAAGGAATACATTGAACCTGCAGTGGTGTATCGGATACTATAACTGGTCTCACAGGGAATGCTCAAAGCACCGACTGTAAGAAGAGTCTCTATTCTTGTACTTAAGGCGGCATTGTGCCTTTTGTATTTAATTCCGAAGCGATTTCTGTGTTTCATCGTCAATGTGAAGGTCCAAGGAATACATTGAACCTGCAGTGGTGTATTGGATACTATTACTGGTCTCACAGGGAATGCTCAAATCTCCGACTGTAAGAAGAGTCTTTATTCTTGTACTTAAGGCGGCATTGTGCCTTTTGTATTTAATTCCGATGATATTAGTCTGTTTCATCGTCAATGTGTATGTCCAAGGAATACATTGAACCTGCAGTGGTGAATCGGATACTATTACTGGTCTCACAGGGAATGCTCAAAGCACCGACTGTAAGAAGAGTCTCTATTCTTTTACTTAAGGCGGCATTGTGCCTTTTGTATTTAATTCCGATGCCATTTCTGTGTTTCATCGCCAATGTGAAGGTCCAAGGAATAAACTGAGCCTGCAGAGGTGTAGCGGAAACTAATACTGGTCTCACAGGGAATGCTCAAAGCACCGACTGTAAGAAGAGTCTCTATTCCTGTACTTAAGGCGGCATTGTGCCTTTTGTATTTAATTCCGATGCCATTTCTGTGTTTCATCGTCAATGTGAAGGTCCAAGGATTAAACTGAACCTGCAGAGGTGTAGCGGAAACTAATACTGGTCTCACAGGGAATGCTCAAAGCACCGACTGTAAGAAGAGTCTCTATTCTTGTACTTAAGGCGGCATTGTGCCTTTTGTATTTAATTCCAATGCCATTTCTGTGTTTCATCGTCAATGTGAAGGTCCAAGGAATACATTGAACCTCCAGTGGTGTTTCGGATACTATTACTGGTCTCACGGGGAATGATCGAAGCACCGACTGTATGAAGAGTCTCTATTCTTGTACTTAAGGCGGCATTGTGCCTTTTGTATTTAATTCCGATGCGATTTCTGTGTTTCATCGTCAATGTGTATGTCCAAGGAATACATTGAACCTGCAGTGGTGTATCGAATACTATTGCTGGTCTCACAGGGAATGCTCAAAGCACCGACTGTAAGAAGAGTCTCTATTCTTGTACATAAGGCGGCATTGTGCCTTTTGTATTTAATTCCGATGCCATTTCTGTGTTTCATCGTCTATGTGAAGGTCCAAGGAATAAACTGAACCTGCAGAGGTGTAGCGGAAACTAATACTGGTCTCACAGGGAATGCTCAAAGCACCGACTGTAAGAAGAGTCTCTATTCTTGTACTTAAGGCGGCATTGTGCCTTTTGTATTTAATTCCGATGCCATTTCTGTGTTTCATCGTCAATGTGAAGGTCCAAGGAATACATGAACCTGCAGTGGTGTATCGGATACTATTACTGGTCTCACAGGGAATGCTCAAAGCACCGACTGTAAGAAGAGTCTCTATTCTTATACTTAATGCGGCATTGTGCCATTTGTATTTAATTCCGATGCCATTTCTGTGTTTCATCGTCAATGTGAAGATCCAAGGAATAAACTGAACCTGCAGAGGTGTAGCGGAAACTAATACTGGTCTCACAGGGAATGCTCAAAGCACCGACTGTAAGAAGAGTCTCTATTCTAGTACTTAAGTCGGCATTGTGCCTTTTGTATTTAATTCCGATGCCATTTCTGTGTTTCATCGTCAATGTGAAGGTCCAAATAATACATTGAACCTGCAGTGGTGTATCGGATACTATTACTGGACTCACAGGGAATGCTCAAAGCACCGACTGTAAGAAGAGTCTCTATTCTTGTACTTAAGGCGGCATTGTGCTTTTTGTATGTAATTCCGATGCCATTTCTGTGTTTCAACGTCAAAGTGAAGGTCCAAGAAATTCATTGAACCCGCAGTGGTGTGTTGGAAACTATTACTGGTCTCACAGGGAATGCTCAAAGCACCGACTGTAAGAAGAGTCTCTATTCTTGTACTTAACGCGGCATTGTGCTTTTTGTGTTTAATTCCGATGCCATTTCTGTGTTTCATCGTCAATGTGAAGGTCCAAGGACAAAACTGAACCTGCCGAGGTGTAGCGGAAACTAATACTGGTCTCACAGGGAATGCTCAAAGCACCGACTGTAAGAAGAGTCTCTATTCTTGTACGTAAGGCGGCATTGTGCCTTTTGTATATAATTCCAATGCCATATCTGTGTTTCATCGTCAATGTGAAGGTCCAAGGAATACATTGAACCTGCAGTGGTGTATCGGATACTATTACTGGTCTCACAGGGAATGCTCAAAGCACCGACTGTAAGAAGAGTCTCTATTCTTGTACTTAAGGCGACATTGTGCCTTTTGTATTTAATTCCGAAGCGATTTCTGTGTTTCATCGTCAATGTGAAGGTCCAAGGAATACATGGAACCTGCAGTGGTGTATCGGATACTATTACTGCTCTCACAGGGAATGCTCAAAGCACCGACTGTAAGAAGAGTCTCTATTCTTGTACTTAAGGCGGCATTGTGCCTTTTGTATTTAATTCCGATGCCATTTCTGTGTTTCATCGTCAATGTGAAGGTCCAAGGAATAAACTGAACCTGCAGAGGTGTAGCGGAAGCTAATACTGGTCTCACAGGGAATGCTCAAAGCACCGACTGTAAGAAGAGTCTCTATTCTTGTACTTAAGGCGGCATTGTGCCTTTTGTATTTAATTCCAATGCCATTTCTGTGTTTCATCGTCAATGTGAAGGTCCAAGGGATACATTGAACCTGCAGTGGTGTATCGGATACTATTACTGGTCTCACAGGGAATGCTCAAAGCACCGACTGTAAGAAGAGTATCTATTCTTGTACATAAGGTGGCATTGTGCCTTTTGTATTTAATTCCGATGCGATATCTGTGTTTCATCGTCAATGTGAAGGTCCAAGGAATACATTGAACCTGCAGTGGTGTATCGGATACTATTACTGGTCTCACAGGGAATGCTCAAAGCACCGACTGTAAGGAGAGTCTCTATTCTTGTACTTAAGGCGGCATTGTGCCTTTTGTATTTCATTCCAAAGCCATTTCTGTGTTTACATCGTCAATACGAAGGTCCAAGGATTAAACTGGACCTGCAGAGGTGTAGCGGAAACTAATACTGGTCTCACAGGGAATGCTCAAACCACCGACTGTAAGAAGAGTCTCTATTCTTGTACTTAAGACGGCATTGTGCCTTTTGTATTTAATTCCGATGCCATTTCTGTGTTTCATCGTCAATGTGAAGGTCCAAGGAATACATTGAACCTGCAGTGGTGTATCGGATACTATTACTGGTCTCACAGGGAATGCTCAAAGCACCGACTGTAAGAAGAGTCTCTATTCTTGTACTTAAGGCGGCATTGTGCCTTTTGTATTTCATTCCGAAGCCATTTCTGTGTTTACATCGTCAATACGAAGGTCCAAGGATTAAATTGGACCTGCAGAGGTGTAGCGGAAACTAATACTGGTCTCACAGGGAATGCTCAAACCACCGACTGTAAGAAGAGTCTCTATTCTTGTACTTAAGACGGCATTGTGCCTTTTGTATTTAATTCCGATGCCACTTCTGTGTTTCATCGTCAATGTGAAGGTCCAAAGAATACATTGAACCTGCAGTGGTGTATTGCATACTATTACTGGTCTCACAAGGAATGCTCAAAGCACCGACTGTAAGAAGAGTTCTATTCATGTACTTAAGGCGGCATTGTGCCTTTTTTATTTAATTCCGATGCGATATCTGTGTTTCATCGACAATGTGAAGGTCCAAGGAATACATTGAACCTGCAGTGGTGTATCGGATACTATTACTGGTCTCACAGGGAATGCTCAAAGCACCGACTGTAAGAAGAGTCTGTATTCTTGTAATTAAGGCGGCATTGTGCCTTTTGTATTTAATTCCGATGCCATTTCTGTGGTTCATCGTCAATGTGAAGGTCCAAGGAATAAACTGAACCTGCAGAGGTTTAGCGGAAACTAATACTGGTCTCACAGGGAATGCTCAAAGCACCGACTGTAAGAAGAGTCTCTATTCTTGTATTTACGGCGGCATTGTTCCCTTTGTATTTAATTCCGATGTAATTTCTGTGTTTCATCGTCAATGTGTATGTCCATGGAATAGATTGAACCTGCAGTGGTGTATCGGATACTATTACTGGTCTCACAGGGAATGCTCAAAGCGGCGACTGTAAGAAGAGTCTCTATTCTTGTACTTAAGGCGGCATTGTGCCTTTTGTATTTAATTCCGATGCCATTTCTGTGTTTCATCGTCAATGTGAAGGTCCAAGGAATACATTGAACCTGCAGTGGTGTGTCGGATACTATTACTGGTCTCACAGGGAATGCTCAAAGCACCGACTGTAAGAACAGTCTCTATTCTTGTACATAAGGCGGCATTGTGCCTTTTGTATTTAATTCCGATGCGATTTCTGTGTTTCATCGTCAATGTGAAGGTCCAAGGAATACATTGAACCTGCAGTGGTGTATCGGATACTATTACTGGTCTCACAGGGAATGCTCAAAGCACCGACTGTAAGAAGAGTCTCTATTCTTGTACTTAAGGCGGCATTGTGCCTTTTGTATTTAATTCCGATGCCATTTCTGAGTTTCATCGTCAATGTGAAGGTCCAAGGAATAAACTGAACCTGCAGAGGTGTAGCGGAAACTAATACTGTTCTCACAGGGAATGCTCAAAGCACCGACTGTAAGAAGAGTCTCTATTCTTGTACTTAAGGCGGCATTGTGCCTTTTGTATTTAATTCCAATGCCATTTCTGTGTTTCATCGTCAATGTGAAGGTCCAAGGAATACATTGAACCTCCAGTGTTGTTTCGGATACTATTACTGGTCTCACGGGGAATGCTCAAAGCACCGACTGTATGAAGAGTCTCTATTCTTGTACTTATGGCGGCATTGTGCATTTTGTATTTAATTCCGATGCGATTTCTGTGTTTCATCGTCAATGTGTATGTCCAAGGAATACATTGAATCTGCAGTGGTCTATCGGATACTATTACTGGTCTCACAGGGAATGCTCAAAGCACCGACTGTAAGAAGGGTCTCTATTCTTGTACTTAAGGCGGCATTGTGCCTTTTGTATTTAATTGCGATGCCACTTCTGTGTTTCATCGTCAATGTGAAGGTCGAACGAATAAACTGAACCTGCATAGGTGTAGCGGAAACTAAAACTGATCTCACAGGGAATGCTCAAAGCACCGACTGTAAGAAGAGTCTCTATTCTTGTACTTAAGGTGGCATTGTGCCTTTTGTATTTAATTCCCATGTAATTTCTGTGTTTCATCGTCAATATGTATGTCCAAAGAATAGATTGAACCTGCAGTGGTGTATCGGATACAATTACTGGTCTCACAGGGAATCCTCAAAGCGCCGACTGTAAGAAGAGTCTCTATTCTTGTACTTAAGGCGGCATTCTGACTTTTGTATTTAATTCCGATGCCATTTCTGTGTTTCATCGTCAATGTGAAGGTCCAAGGAATACATTGAATCTGCAGTGGTGTATCGGATACTATTACTGGTCTCACAGGGAATGCTCAAAGCACCGACTGTAAGAAGAGTCTCCATTCTTGTACATAAGGTGGCATTGTGCCTTTTGTATTTAATTCCGATGCGATATCTGTGTTTCACCGTCAATGTGAAGGTCCAAGGAATACATTGAACCTGCAGTGGTGTATCGGATACTATTACTGGTCTCACAGGGAATGCTCAAAGCACCGACTGTAAGAAGAGTCTCTATTCTTGTACTTAAGGCGGCATTGTGCCTTTTGCATTTAATTCCGATGCGATTCCTGTGTTTCATCGTTAATGTGAAGGTCCAAATAATACATTGAACCTGCAGTGGTGTATCGGATACTATTACTGGTCTCACAGGGAATGCTCAAAGCACCGACTATAAGAAGAGTCTCTATTCTTGTACTTAAGGCGGCATTGTGCCTTCTGTATTTAATTACGATGCCATTTCTGTGTTTCATCGTCAATGTGACGGTCCAAGGCACAAGGCACAATGCCGCCTTAAGAACATGAATAGAACTCTTCCTACAGTCGGTGCTTTGAGCATTCCCTGTGAGACCAGTATTAGTATCCAATACACCACTGCAGGTTCAATGTATTCCTTGGACCTTCACATTGACGATGAAACACAGAAATGGCATCGGAATTAAATACAAAAGGCACAATGCCGTCTTAAGTACAAGAATAGAGAATCTTCTTACAGACGGTGCTTTGAGCATTCCCTGTGAGACCAGTATTAGTTTCCGCTACACCTCTGCAGGTTCAGTTTAATCCTTGGACCTTCGTATTGACGATGAAACACAGAAATGAAATCGGAATTAAATACAAAAGGCACAATGCCGCCTTAAGTACAAGAATAGAGACTCTTCTTACAGTCGGTACTTTGAGCATTCCCGGTCAGACCAGTAATACTATCCGATACACCACTGCAGATTAAATGTATTCCTTGGACATACACATTGATGATGAAACACAGAAATCGCATCGGAATTAAATACAAAAGGCACAATGCCGCCTTAAGTACAAGAATAGAGACTCTTCATACAGTCGGTGCTTTGAGCATTACCCGTGAGACCAGTAATAGTATCCGAAACACCACTGGAGTTTCAATGTATTCCTTGGACCTTCACATTGACGATGAAACACAGAAATGGCATTGGAATTAAATACAAAAGGCACAATGCCGCCTTAAGTACAAGAATAGAGACTCTTCTTACAGTCGGTGCTTTGAGCAATCCCTGTGAGACCAGTATTAGTTTCCGCTACACCTCTGCAGGTTCAGTTTATTCCTTGGACCTTCACATTGACAATGAAACACAGAAATGGCATCGGAATTAAATACAAAAGGCACAATGCCGCCTTAAGTACAAGAATAGAGGCTCCTCTTACAGTCGGTGCTTTGAGCATTCCCTGTGAGACCAGTAATAGTATCCGATACACCACTGCAGGTTCAATGTATTCCTTGGACATACACATTGACGATGAAACAGAGAAATGGCATCGGAATTAAATACAAAAGGCACAATGCCGCCTTAAGTGCAAGAATAGAGACTCTTCTTACAGTCGGTGCTTTGAGCATTCCCTGTAAGACAAGTAATAGTATCCGATACACCACTGCAGGTTCAATGTATTCCTTGGACCTTCACATTGACGATGAAACACAGAAATGGCATCGGAATTAAATACAAAAGGCACAATGCCGCCTTAAGTACAAGAATAGAGACTCATCTTATAGTCGGTGCTTTCAGCATTCCCTGTGAGACCAGTATTAGTTTCCGCTACACCTCTCCAGGTTCAGTTTATTCCTTGGACCTTCACATTGACGATGAAACACAGAAATGGCATCGGAATTAAATACAAAAGGCACAATGCCGCCTTAAGTACAAGAATAGAGACTCTTCTTACAGTCGGTGCTTTGAGCATTCCCTGTGAGACCACTAATAGTATCCGATACACCACTGCAGGTTCAATGTATTCCTTGGACCTTCACAATGACGATGAAACACAGAAATCGCTTCGGAATTAAATACAAAAGGCACAATGCCGCCTTAAGTACAAGAATAGAGTCTCTTCTTACAGTCGGTGCTTTGAGCATTCCCCGTGAGACCAGTAATAGTATCCGATACACCACTGCAGGTTCAATGTATTCCTTGGACCTTCACATTGACGATGAAACACAGAAATGGTATCGGAATTAAATACAAAAGGCACAATGTCGCCTTAAGTACAAGAAAAGAGACTCTTCTTACAGTCGGTGCTTTGAGCATTCCCTGTGAGACCAGTTATAGTATCCGATACACCACTGCAGGTTCAATGTATTCCTTGGACCTTCACAATGACGATGAAACACAGAAATCGCTTCGGAATTAAATACAAAAGGCACAATGCCGCCTTAAGTACAAGAATAGAGTCTCTTCTTACAGTCGGTGCTTTGAGCATTCCCTGTGAGACCAGTAATAGTATCCGATACACCACTGCAGGTTCAATGTATTCCTTGGACCTTCACATTGACGATGAAACACAGAAATCGCATTGGAATTAAATACAAAAGGCACAATGCCGCCTTAAGTACAGGAATTGAGACTCTTCTTACAGTCGGTGTTTTGAGCATTCCCTGTGAGACCAATAATAGTATCCGATACACCACTGCAGGTTCAATGTAGCACAATGAGCACAAGAAGAGTTCAATTCATGTACTTAAGGCGGCATTGTGCCTTTTGTATTTAATTCCGATGCGATTTCTGTGTTTCATCGTCAATGTGAAGGTCCAAGGAATACATTGAACCTGCAGTGGTGTATCGGATACTATTACTGGTCTCACAGGGAATGCTCAAAGCACCGACTGTAAGAAGAGTCTCTATTCTTGTACTTAAGGCGGCATTGTGCCTCTTGTATTTAATTCCGATGCCTTTTCTGTGTTTCATCGTCAATGTGAAGGTCCAAGGAATAAACTGAACCTGCAGAGGTGTTGCGGAAACTAATACTGGTCTCACAGGGAATTCTCGAAACACCGACTGTAAAAAGAGTCTCTATTCTTGTACTTAAGGCGGCATTGTGCCTTTTGTATTTAATTCCAATGAAATTTCTGTGTTTCATCGTCAATGTGAAGGTCCAAGGAATACATTGAACCTGCAGTGGTGTTTCGGATACTATTACTGGTCTCACAGGGAATGCCCAATGCACCGACTGTATGAAGAGTCTCTATTATTGTACTTAAGGCGACATTGTGACTTTTGTATTTAATTCCGATGCGATTTCTGTGTTTCATCGTCAATGTGTATGTCCAAGGAATACATTGAACCTGCAGTGGTGTATCGGATACTATTACTGGTCTCACTGGGAATGCTCAAAGCACCGACTGTAAGAAGAGTCTTTATTCTTGTACTTAAGGCGGCATTGTGCCTTTTGTATTTAATTCCGATGCCATTTCTGTGTTTCATCGTTAATGTGAAGGTCCAAGGACAAAACTGAACCTGCAGAGGTGTAGCGGAAACTAATACTGGTCCCACAGGGAATGCTGAAAGCACCGACTGTAAGAAGAGTCTCTATTCTTGTACTTAAGGCGGCATTGTGCCTCTTGTATTTAATTCCGATGCCTTTTCTGTGTTTCATCGCCAATGTGAAGGTCCAAGGAATAAACTGAACCTGCAGAGGTGTTGCGGAAACTAATACTGGTCTCACAGGGAATGCTCGAAACACCGACTGTAAAAAGAGTCTCTATTCTTGTACTTAAGGCGGCATTGTGCCTTTTGTATTTAATTCCAATGAAATTTCTGTGTTTCATCGTCAATGTGAAGGTCCAAGGAATACATTGAACCTGCAGTGGTGTTACGGATACTATTACTGGTCTCACAGGGAATGCCCAATGCACCGACTGTATGAAGAGTCTCTAGTATTGTACTTAAGGCGGCATTGTGACTTTTGTATTTAATTCCGATGCGATTTCTGTGTTTCATCGTCAATGTGTATGTCCAAGGAATACATTGAACCTGCAGTGGTGTATCGGATACTATTACTGGTCTCACTGGGAATGCTCAAAGCACCGACTGTAAGAAGAGTCTTTATTCTTGTACTTAAGGCGGCATTGTGCCTTTTGTATTTAATTCCGATGCCATTTCTGTGTTTCATCGTTAATGTGAAGGTCCAAGGACAAAACTGAACCTGCAGAGGTGTAGCGGAATCTAATACTGGTCCCACAGGGAATGCTCAAAGCACCGACTGTAAGAAGAGTCTCTATTCTTGTACTTAAGGCGGCATTGAGCCTTTTGTATTTAATTCCGATGCCATTTCTGTGGTTCATCGTCAATAAGAAGGTTCAAGGAATTCATTGAACCTGTAGTGGTGTATCGGATACTATTACTGGTCTCACAGGGAATGCTCAAAGCACCGACTGTAAGAAGAGTCTCTATTCTTATACTTAATGCGGCATTGTGCCATTTGTATTTAATTCCGATGCCATTTCTGTGTTTCATCGTCAATGTGAAGATCCAAGGAATAAACTGAACCTGCAGAGGTGTAGCGGAAACTAATACTGGTCTCACAGGGAATGCTCAAAGCACCGACTGTAAGAAGAGTCTCTATTCTAGTACTTAAGTCGGCATTGTGCCTTTTGTATTTAATTCCGATGCCATTTCTGTGTTTCATCGTCAATGTGAAGGTCCAAATAATACATTGAACCTGCAGTGGTGTATCGGATACTATTACTGGACTCACAGGGAATGCTCAAAGCACCGACTGTAAGAAGAGTCTCTATTCTTGTACTTAAGGCGGCATTGTGCTTTTTGTATGTAATTCCGATGCCATTTCTGTGTTTCAACGTCAAAGTGAAGGTCCAAGAAATTCATTGAACCCGCAGTGGTGTGTTGGAAACTATTACTGGTCTCACAGGGAATGCTCAAAGCACCGACTGTAAGAAGAGTCTCTATTCTTGTACTTAACGCGGCATTGTGCTTTTTGTGTTTAATTCCGATGCCATTTCTGTGTTTCATCGTCAATGTGAAGGTCCAAGGACAAAACTGAACCTGCCGAGGTGTAGCGGAAACTAATACTGGTCTCACAGGGAATGCTCAAAGCACCGACTGTAAGAAGAGTCTCTATTCTTGTACGTAAGGCGGCATTGTGCCTTTTGTATATAATTCCAATGCCATATCTGTGTTTCATCGTCAATGTGAAGGTCCAAGGAATACATTGAACCTGCAGTGGTGTATCGGATACTATTACTGGTCTCACAGGGAATGCTCAAAGCACCGACTGTAAGAAGAGTCTCTATTCTTGTACTTAAGGCGACATTGTGCCTTTTGTATTTAATTCCGAAGCGATTTCTGTGTTTCATCGTCAATGTGAAGGTCCAAGGAATACATGGAACCTGCAGTGGTGTATCGGATACTATTACTGCTCTCACAGGGAATGCTCAAAGCACCGACTGTAAGAAGAGTCTCTATTCTTGTACTTAAGGCGGCATTGTGCCTTTTGTATTTAATTCCGATGCCATTTCTGTGTTTCATCGTCAATGTGAAGGTCCAAGGAATAAACTGAACCTGCAGAGGTGTAGCGGAAGCTAATACTGGTCTCACAGGGAATGCTCAAAGCACCGACTGTAAGAAGAGTCTCTATTCTTGTACTTAAGGCGGCATTGTGCCTTTTGTATTTAATTCCAATGCCATTTCTGTGTTTCATCGTCAATGTGAAGGTCCAAGGGATACATTGAACCTGCAGTGGTGTATCGGATACTATTACTGGTCTCACAGGGAATGCTCAAAGCACCGACTGTAAGAAGAGTATCTATTCTTGTACATAAGGTGGCATTGTGCCTTTTGTATTTAATTCCGATGCGATATCTGTGTTTCATCGTCAATGTGAAGGTCCAAGGAATACATTGAACCTGCAGTGGTGTATCGGATACTATTACTGGTCTCACAGGGAATGCTCAAAGCTCCGACTGTAAGGAGAGTCTCTATTCTTGTACTTAAGGCGGCATTGTGCCTTTTGTATTTCATTCCAAAGCCATTTCTGTGTTTACATCGTCAATACGAAGGTCCAAGGATTAAACTGGACCTGCAGAGGTGTAGCGGAAACTAATACTGGTCTCACAGGGAATGCTCAAACCACCGACTGTAAGAAGAGTCTCTATTCTTGTACTTAAGACGGCATTGTGCCTTTTGTATTTAATTCCGATGCCATTTCTGTGTTTCATCGTCAATGTGAAGGTCCAAGGAATACATTGAACCTGCAGTGGTGTATCGGATACTATTACTGGTCTCACAGGGAATGCTCAAAGCACCGACTGTAAGAAGAGTCTCTATTCTTGTACTTAAGGCGGCATTGTGCCTTTTGTATTTCATTCCGAAGCCATTTCTGTGTTTACATCGTCAATACGAAGGTCCAAGGATTAAATTGGACCTGCAGAGGTGTAGCGGAAACTAATACTGGTCTCACAGGGAATGCTCAAACCACCGACTGTAAGAAGAGTCTCTATTCTTGTACTTAAGACGGCATTGTGCCTTTTGTATTTAATTCCGATGCCACTTCTGTGTTTCATCGTCAATGTGAAGGTCCAAAGAATACATTGAACCTGCAGTGGTGTATTGCATACTATTACTGGTCTCACAAGGAATGCTCAAAGCACCGACTGTAAGAAGAGTTCTATTCATGTACTTAAGGCGGCATTGTGCCTTTTTTATTTAATTCCGATGCGATATCTGTGTTTCATCGACAATGTGAAGGTCCAAGGAATACATTGAACCTGCAGTGGTGTATCGGATACTATTACTGGTCTCACAGGGAATGCTCAAAGCACCGACTGTAAGAAGAGTCTGTATTCTTGTAATTAAGGCGGCATTGTGCCTTTTGTATTTAATTCCGATGCCATTTCTGTGGTTCATCGTCAATGTGAAGGTCCAAGGAATAAACTGAACCTGCAGAGGTTTAGCGGAAACTAATACTGGTCTCACAGGGAATGCTCAAAGCACCGACTGTAAGAAGAGTCTCTATTCTTGTATTTACGGCGGCATTGTTCCCTTTGTATTTAATTCCGATGTAATTTCTGTGTTTCATCGTCAATGTGTATGTCCATGGAATAGATTGAACCTGCAGTGGTGTATCGGATACTATTACTGGTCTCACAGGGAATGCTCAAAGCGGCGACTGTAAGAAGAGTCTCTATTCTTGTACTTAAGGCGGCATTGTGCCTTTTGTATTTAATTCCGATGCCATTTCTGTGTTTCATCGTCAATGTGAAGGTCCAAGGAATACATTGAACCTGCAGTGGTGTGTCGGATACTATTACTGGTCTCACAGGGAATGCTCAAAGCACCGACTGTAAGAACAGTCTCTATTCTTGTACATAAGGCGGCATTGTGCCTTTTGTATTTAATTCCGATGCGATTTCTGTGTTTCATCGTCAATGTGAAGGTCCAAGGAATACATTGAACCTGCAGTGGTGTATCGGATACTATTACTGGTCTCACAGGGAATGCTCAAAGCACCGACTGTAAGAAGAGTCTCTATTCTTGTACTTAAGGCGGCATTGTGCCTTTTGTATTTAATTCCGATGCCATTTCTGAGTTTCATCGTCAATGTGAAGGTCCAAGGAATAAACTGAACCTGCAGAGGTGTAGCGGAAACTAATACTGTTCTCACAGGGAATGCTCAAAGCACCGACTGTAAGAAGAGTCTCTATTCTTGTACTTAAGGCGGCATTGTGCCTTTTGTATTTAATTCCAATGCCATTTCTGTGTTTCATCGTCAATGTGAAGGTCCAAGGAATACATTGAACCTCCAGTGTTGTTTCGGATACTATTACTGGTCTCACGGGGAATGCTCAAAGCACCGACTGTATGAAGAGTCTCTATTCTTGTACTTATGGCGGCATTGTGCATTTTGTATTTAATTCCGATGCGATTTCTGTGTTTCATCGTCAATGTGTATGTCCAAGGAATACATTGAATCTGCAGTGGTCTATCGGATACTATTACTGGTCTCACAGGGAATGCTCAAAGCACCGACTGTAAGAAGGGTCTCTATTCTTGTACTTAAGGCGGCATTGTGCCTTTTGTATTTAATTGCGATGCCACTTCTGTGTTTCATCGTCAATGTGAAGGTCGAACGAATAAACTGAACCTGCATAGGTGTAGCGGAAACTAAAACTGATCTCACAGGGAATGCTCAAAGCACCGACTGTAAGAAGAGTCTCTATTCTTGTACTTAAGGTGGCATTGTGCCTTTTGTATTTAATTCCCATGTAATTTCTGTGTTTCATCGTCAATATGTATGTCCAAAGAATAGATTGAACCTGCAGTGGTGTATCGGATACAATTACTGGTCTCACAGGGAATCCTCAAAGCGCCGACTGTAAGAAGAGTCTCTATTCTTGTACTTAAGGCGGCATTCTGACTTTTGTATTTAATTCCGATGCCATTTCTGTGTTTCATCGTCAATGTGAAGGTCCAAGGAATACATTGAATCTGCAGTGGTGTATCGGATACTATTACTGGTCTCACAGGGAATGCTCAAAGCACCGACTGTAAGAAGAGTCTCCATTCTTGTACATAAGGTGGCATTGTGCCTTTTGTATTTAATTCCGATGCGATATCTGTGTTTCACCGTCAATGTGAAGGTCCAAGGAATACATTGAACCTGCAGTGGTGTATCGGATACTATTACTGGTCTCACAGGGAATGCTCAAAGCACCGACTGTAAGAAGAGTCTCTATTCTTGTACTTAAGGCGGCATTGTGCCTTTTGCATTTAATTCCGATGCGATTCCTGTGTTTCATCGTTAATGTGAAGGTCCAAATAATACATTGAACCTGCAGTGGTGTATCGGATACTATTACTGGTCTCACAGGGAATGCTCAAAGCACCGACTATAAGAAGAGTCTCTATTCTTGTACTTAAGGCGGCATTGTGCCTTCTGTATTTAATTACGATGCCATTTCTGTGTTTCATCGTCAATGTGACGGTCCAAGGCACAAGGCACAATGCCGCCTTAAGAACATGAATAGAACTCTTCCTACAGTCGGTGCTTTGAGCATTCCCTGTGAGACCAGTATTAGTATCCAATACACCACTGCAGGTTCAATGTATTCCTTGGACCTTCACATTGACGATGAAACACAGAAATGGCATCGGAATTAAATACAAAAGGCACAATGCCGTCTTAAGTACAAGAATAGAGAATCTTCTTACAGACGGTGCTTTGAGCATTCCCTGTGAGACCAGTATTAGTTTCCGCTACACCTCTGCAGGTTCAGTTTAATCCTTGGACCTTCGTATTGACGATGAAACACAGAAATGAAATCGGAATTAAATACAAAAGGCACAATGCCGCCTTAAGTACAAGAATAGAGACTCTTCTTACAGTCGGTACTTTGAGCATTCCCGGTCAGACCAGTAATACTATCCGATACACCACTGCAGATTAAATGTATTCCTTGGACATACACATTGATGATGAAACACAGAAATCGCATCGGAATTAAATACAAAAGGCACAATGCCGCCTTAAGTACAAGAATAGAGACTCTTCATACAGTCGGTGCTTTGAGCATTACCCGTGAGACCAGTAATAGTATCCGAAACACCACTGGAGTTTCAATGTATTCCTTGGACCTTCACATTGACGATGAAACACAGAAATGGCATTGGAATTAAATACAAAAGGCACAATGCCGCCTTAAGTACAAGAATAGAGACTCTTCTTACAGTCGGTGCTTTGAGCAATCCCTGTGAGACCAGTATTAGTTTCCGCTACACCTCTGCAGGTTCAGTTTATTCCTTGGACCTTCACATTGACAATGAAACACAGAAATGGCATCGGAATTAAATACAAAAGGCACAATGCCGCCTTAAGTACAAGAATAGAGGCTCTTCTTACAGTCGGTGCTTTGAGCATTCCCTGTGAGACCAGTAATAGTATCCGATACACCACTGCAGGTTCAATGTATTCCTTGGACATACACATTGACGATGAAACAGAGAAATGGCATCGGAATTAAATACAAAAGGCACAATGCCGCCTTAAGTACAAGAATAGAGACTCTTCTTACAGTCGGTGCTTTGAGCATTCCCTGTAAGACAAGTAATAGTATCCGATACACCACTGCAGGTTCAATGTATTCCTTGGACCTTCACATTGACGATGAAACACAGAAATGGCATCGGAATTAAATACAAAAGGCACAATGCCGCCTTAAGTACAAGAATAGAGACTCATCTTATAGTCGGTGCTTTCAGCATTCCCTGTGAGACCAGTATTAGTTTCCGCTACACCTCTCCAGGTTCAGTTTATTCCTTGGACCTTCACATTGACGATGAAACACAGAAATGGCATCGGAATTAAATACAAAAGGCACAATGCCGCCTTAAGTACAAGAATAGAGACTCTTCTTACAGTCGGTGCTTTGAGCATTCCCTGTGAGACCACTAATAGTATCCGATACACCACTGCAGGTTCAATGTATTCCTTGGACCTTCACAATGACGATGAAACACAGAAATCGCTTCGGAATTAAATACAAAAGGCACAATGCCGCCTTAAGTACAAGAATAGAGTCTCTTCTTACAGTCGGTGCTTTGAGCATTCCCCGTGAGACCAGTAATAGTATCCGATACACCACTGCAGGTTCAATGTATTCCTTGGACCTTCACATTGACGATGAAACACAGAAATGGTATCGGAATTAAATACAAAAGGCACAATGTCGCCTTAAGTACAAGAAAAGAGACTCTTCTTACAGTCGGTGCTTTGAGCATTCCCTGTGAGACCAGTTATAGTATCCGATACACCACTGCAGGTTCAATGTATTCCTTGGACCTTCACAATGACGATGAAACACAGAAATCGCTTCGGAATTAAATACAAAAGGCACAATGCCGCCTTAAGTACAAGAATAGAGTCTCTTCTTACAGTCGGTGCTTTGAGCATTCCCTGTGAGACCAGTAATAGTATCCGATACACCACTGCAGGTTCAATGTATTCCTTGGACCTTCACATTGACGATGAAACACAGAAATCGCATTGGAATTAAATACAAAAGGCACAATGCCGCCTTAAGTACAGGAATTGAGACTCTTCTTACAGTCGGTGTTTTGAGCATTCCCTGTGAGACCAATAATAGTATCCGATACACCACTGCAGGTTCAATGTAGCACAATGAGCACAAGAAGAGTTCAATTCATGTACTTAAGGCGGCATTGTGCCTTTTGTATTTAATTCCGATGCGATTTCTGTGTTTCATCGTCAATGTGAAGGTCCAAGGAATACATTGAACCTGCAGTGGTGTATCGGATACTATTACTGGTCTCACAGGGAATGCTCAAAGCACCGACTGTAAGAAGAGTCTCTATTCTTGTACTTAAGGCGGCATTGTGCCTCTTGTATTTAATTCCGATGCCTTTTCTGTGTTTCATCGTCAATGTGAAGGTCCAAGGAATAAACTGAACCTGCAGAGGTGTTGCGGAAACTAATACTGGTCTCACAGGGAATTCTCGAAACACCGACTGTAAAAAGAGTCTCTATTCTTGTACTTAAGGCGGCATTGTGCCTTTTGTATTTAATTCCAATGAAATTTCTGTGTTTCATCGTCAATGTGAAGGTCCAAGGAATACATTGAACCTGCAGTGGTGTTTCGGATACTATTACTGGTCTCACAGGGAATGCCCAATGCACCGACTGTATGAAGAGTCTCTATTATTGTACTTAAGGCGACATTGTGACTTTTGTATTTAATTCCGATGCGATTTCTGTGTTTCATCGTCAATGTGTATGTCCAAGGAATACATTGAACCTGCAGTGGTGTATCGGATACTATTACTGGTCTCACTGGGAATGCTCAAAGCACCGACTGTAAGAAGAGTCTTTATTCTTGTACTTAAGGCGGCATTGTGCCTTTTGTATTTAATTCCGATGCCATTTCTGTGTTTCATCGTTAATGTGAAGGTCCAAGGACAAAACTGAACCTGCAGAGGTGTAGCGGAAACTAATACTGGTCCCACAGGGAATGCTGAAAGCACCGACTGTAAGAAGAGTCTCTATTCTTGTACTTAAGGCGGCATTGTGCCTCTTGTATTTAATTCCGATGCCTTTTCTGTGTTTCATCGCCAATGTGAAGGTCCAAGGAATAAACTGAACCTGCAGAGGTGTTGCGGAAACTAATACTGGTCTCACAGGGAATGCTCGAAACACCGACTGTAAAAAGAGTCTCTATTCTTGTACTTAAGGCGGCATTGTGCCTTTTGTATTTAATTCCAATGAAATTTCTGTGTTTCATCGTCAATGTGAAGGTCCAAGGAATACATTGAACCTGCAGTGGTGTTACGGATACTATTACTGGTCTCACAGGGAATGCCCAATGCACCGACTGTATGAAGAGTCTCTAGTATTGTACTTAAGGCGGCATTGTGACTTTTGTATTTAATTCCGATGCGATT
Organism: Schistocerca americana; assembly: GCF_021461395.2. Taxonomy (NCBI): domain Eukaryota; kingdom Metazoa; phylum Arthropoda; class Insecta; order Orthoptera; family Acrididae; genus Schistocerca; species Schistocerca americana. Next base: position 726,637,786 of record NC_060123.1, on the reverse strand, counting down.
TCTGTGTTTCATCGTCAATGTGTATGTCCAAGGAATACATTGAACCTGCAGTGGTGTATCGGATACTATTACTGGTCTCACTGGGAATGCTCAAAGCACCGACTGTAAGAAGAGTCTTTATTCTTGTACTTAAGGCGGCATTGTGCCTTTTGTATTTAATTCCGATGCCATTTCTGTGTTTCATCGTTAATGTGAAGGTCCAAGGACAAAACTGAACCTGCAGAGGTGTAGCGGAATCTAATACTGGTCCCACAGGGAATGCTCAAAGCACCGACTGTAAGAAGAGTCTCTATTCTTGTACTTAAGGCGGCATTGAGCCTTTTGTATTTAATTCCGATGCCATTTCTGTGGTTCATCGTCAATAAGAAGGTTCAAGGAATTCATTGAACCTGTAGTGGTGTATCGGATACTATTACTGGTCTCACAGGGAATGCTCAAAGCACCGACTGTAAGAAGAGTCTCTATTCTTGTACTTAATACGGCATTGTGCCTTTTGTATTTAATTCCGATGTCATTTCTGTGTTTCATCGTCAATGTGAAGGTCCAAGGAATAAATTGAACCTGCAGTGGTGTATCGGATACTATTACTCGTCTCACAGGGAATGCTCAAAGCACCGACTGTAAGAAGAGTCTCTATTCTTGTACATAAGGCAGCATTGTACCTTTTGTATTTAATTCCGATGCGATTTCTGTGTTTCATCGTCAATGTGAAGGTCCAAGGAATACATTGAACCTGCAGTGGTGTATCGGATACTATTACAGGTCTCACAGGGAATGCTCAAAGCACCGACTGTAAGAAGAGTCTCTATTCTTGTACTTAAGGCGGAATTGTGTCTTTTGTATTTAATTCCGATGCGATTCCTGTGTTTCATCGTCAATGTGAAGGTCCATGGAATACATTAAACCTGCAGTGGTGTATCGGATACTATTACTGGTCTCACAGGGAATGCTCAAAGCACCGACTGTAAGAAGAGTCTCTATTCTTGTACTTAAGGCGGCATTGTGCCTCTTGTATTTCATTCCGATGCCATTTATGTGTTTCATCGCCAATGTGTAGGTCCAAGGTATTTATTGAACCTGCAGTGGTGTATCGGATACTATTACTGGTCTCACAGGGAATGCTCAAAGCACCGACTGTAAGAAGAGTCTCTATTCTTGTACATAAGGCGGCATTGTGCCTTTTGTATTTAATTCCGATGCCACTTCTGTGTTTCATCGTCAATGTGAAGGTCCAAGGAATAAACTGAACCTGCAGAGGTGTAGCGGAAACTAAAACTGGTCTCACAGGGAATGCTCAAAGCACCGACTGTAGGACGAGTCTCTATTCTTGTACTTAAGGCGGCATTGTGCCTTTTGTATTTAATTCCGATGCCATTTCTGTGTTTCATCCTCAATGTGAAGGTCCAAGGAATACATTGAACCTGCAGTGGTGTATCGGATACTATTACTGGTCTCACAGGGAATGCTCAAAGCACCGACTGTAAGAAGAGTCTCTATTCTTGTACTTAAGGCGGCATTGTGCCTTTTGTATTTAATTCCGATGCGATTTCTGTGTTTCATCGTCAATGTGAAGGTCCAAGGAATACATTGAACCTGCAGTGGTGTATCGGATACTATTACTGGTCTCACAGGGAATGCTCAAAGCACCGACTGTAAGAAGAGTCTCTATTCTTGTACTTAAGGCGGCATTGTGCCTCTTGTATTTAATTCCGATGCCTTTTCTGTGTTTCATCGTCAATGTGAAGGTCCAAGGAATAAACTGAACCTGCAGAGGTGTTGCGGAAACTAATACTGGTCTCACAGGGAATGCTCGGAACACCGACTGTAAAAAGAGTCTCTATTCTTGTACTTAAGGCGGCATTGTGCCTTTTGTATTTAATTCCAATGAAATTTCTGTGTTTCATCGTCAATGTGAAGGTCCAAGGAATACATTGAACCTGCAGTGGTGTTTCGGATACTATTACTGGTCTCACAGGGAATGCCCAATGCACCGACTGTATGAAGAGTCTCTATTATTGTACTTAAGGCGGCATTGTGACTTTTGTATTTAATTCCGATGCGATTTCTGTGTTTCATCGTCAATGTGTATGTCCAAGGAATACATTGAACCTGCAGTGGTGTATCGGATACTATTACTGGTCTCACTGGGAATGCTCAAAGCACCGACTGTAAGAAGAGTCTTTATTCTTGTACTTAAGGCGGCATTGTGCCTTTTGTATTTAATTCCGATGCCATTTCTGTGTTTCATCGTTAATGTGAAGGTCCAAGGACAAAACTGAACCTGCAGAGGTGTAGCGGAAACTAATACTGGTCTCACAGGGAATGCTCAAAGCACCGACTGTAAGAAGAGTCTCTATTCTTGTACTTAAGGCGGCATTGTGCCTCTAGTATTTAATTCCGATGCCTTTTCTGTGTTTCATCGTCAATGTGAAGGTCCAAGGAATAAACTGAACCTGCAGAGGTGTTGCGGAAACTAATACTGGTCTCACAGGGAATGCTCGAAACACCGACTGTAAAAAGAGTCTCTATTCTTGTACTTAAGGCGGCATTGTGCCTTTTGTATTTAATTCCAATGAAATTTCTGTGTTTCATCGTCAATGTGAAGGTCCAAGGAATACATTGAACCTGCAGTGGTGTTTCGGATACTATTACTGGTCTCACAGGGAATGCCCAATGCACCGACTGTATGAAGAGTCTCTATTATTGTACTTAAGGCGGCATTGTGACTTTTGTATTTAATTCCGATGCGATTTCTGTGTTTCATCGTCAATGTGTATGTCCAAGGAATACATTGAACCTGCAGTGGTGTATCGGATACTATTACTGGTCTCACTGGGAATGCTCAAAGCACCGACTGTAAGAAGAGTCTTTATTCTTGTACTTAAGGCGGCATTGTGCCTTTTGTATTTAATTCCGATGCCATTTCTGTGTTTCATCGTTAATGTGAAGGTCCAAGGACAAAACTGAACCTGCAGAGGTGTAGCGGAATCTAATACTGGTCCCACAGGGAATGCTCAAAGCACCGACTGTAAGAAGAGTCTCTATTCTTGTACTTAAGGCGGCATTGAGCCTTTTGTATTTAATTCCGATGCCATTTCTGTGGTTCATCGTCAATAAGAAGGTTCAAGGAATTCATTGAACCTGTAGTGGTGTATCGGATACTATTACTGGTCTCACAGGGAATGCTCAAAGCACCGACTGTAAGAAGAGTCTCTATTCTTGTACTTAATACGGCATTGTGCCTTTTGTATTTAATTCCGATGTCATTTCTGTGTTTCATCGTCAATGTGAAGGTCCAAGGAATAAATTGAACCTGCAGTGGTGTATCGGATACTATTACTGGTCTCACAGGGAATGCTCAAAGCACCGACTGTAAGAAGAGTCTCTATTCTTGTACATAAGGCAGCATTGCACCTTTTGTATTTAATTCCGATGCGATTTCTGTGTTTCATCGTCAATGTGAAGGTCCAAGGAATACATTGAACCTGCAGTGGTGTATCGGTTACTATTACAGGTCTCACAGGGAATGCTCAAAGCACCGACTGTAAGAAGAGTCTCTATTCTTGTACTTAAGGCGGAATTGTGTCTTTTGTATTTAATTCCGATGCGATTCCTGTGTTTCATCGTCAATGTGAAGGTCCATGGAATACATTGAACCTGCAGTGGTGTATCGGATACTATTACCGGTCTCACAGGGAATGCTCAAAGCACCGACTGTAAGAAGAGTCTCTATTCTTGTACTTAAGGCGGCATTGTGCCTCTTGTATTTCATTCCGATGCCATTTCTGTGTTTCATCGCCAATGTGTAGGTCCAAGGTATACATTGAACCTGCAGTGGTGTATCGGATACTATTACTGGTCTCACAGGGAATGCTCAAAGCACCGACTGTAAGAAGAGTCTCTATTCTTGTACATAAGGCGGCATTGTGCCTTTTGTATTTAATTCCGATGCCACTTCTGTGTTTCATCGTCAATGTGAAGGTCCAAGGAATAAACTGAACCTGCAGAGGTGTAGCGGAAACTAAAACTGGTCTCACAGGGAATGCTCAAAGCACCGACTGTAGGACGAGTCTCTATTCTTGTACTTAAGGCGGCATTGTGCCTTTTGTATTTAATTCCGATGCCATTTCTGTGTTTCATCCTCAATGTGAAGGTCCAAGGAATACATTGAACCTGCAGTGGTGTATCGGATACTATTACTGGTCTCACAGGGAATGCTCAAAGCACCGACTGTAAGAAGAGTCACTATTCTTATACTTAAGGCGGCATAATGCCTTTTGTATTTAATTCCGATGCGGTTTCTGTGTTTCATCGTCAATGTGTATGTCCAAGGAATACATTGAACCTGCAGTGGTGTATCGGATACTATAACTGGTCTCACAGGGAATGCTCAAAGCACCGACTGTAAGAAGAGTCTCTATTCTTGTACTTAAGGCGGCATTGTGCCTTTTGTATTTAATTCCGAAGCGATTTCTGTGTTTCATCGTCAATGTGAAGGTCCAAGGAATACATTGAACCTGCAGTGGTGTATTGGATACTATTACTGGTCTCACAGGGAATGCTCAAATCACCGACTGTAAGAAGAGTCTTTATTCTTGTACTTAAGGCGGCATTGTGCCTTTTGTATTTAATTCCGATGATATTACTCTGTTTCATCGTCAATGTGTATGTCCAAGGAATACATTGAACCTGCAGTGGTGAATCGGATACTATTACTGGTCTCACAAGGAATGCTCAAAGCACCGACTGTAAGAAGAGTCTCTATTCTTGTACTTAAGGCGGCATTGTGCCTTTTGTATTTAATTCCGATGCCATTTCTGTGTTTCATCGCCAATGTGAAGGTCCAAGGAATAAACTGAACCTGCAGAGGTGTAGCGGAAACTAATACTGGTCTCAATGGGAATGCTCAAAGCACCGACTGTAAGAAGAGTCTCTATTCTTGTACTTAAGGCGGCATTGTGCCATTTGTATTTAATTCCGATGCCATTTCTGTGTTTCATCGTCAATGTGAAGGTCCAAGGAATACATTGAACCTGCAGCGGTGTATCGGATACTATTACTGGTCTCAAAGGGAATGCTCAAAGCACCGACTGTAAGAAGAGTCTCTATTCTTGTACTTAAGGCGGCATTGTGCCTTTTATATTTAATTCCGATGCCATTTCTGTGTTTCATCGTCAATGTGAAGGTCCAAGGAATACATTGAACCTGCAGTGGTGTATCGGATACTATTACTGGTCTCACAGGGAATGCTCAAAGCACCGACTGTAAGAAGAGTCTCTATTCTTGTACTTAAGGCGGCATTGTGCCTTTTGTATTTAATTCCGATGCCATTTCTGTGTTTCATCGTCAATGTGAAGGTCCAAGGAATACATTGAACCTGCGGTGGTGTGTCGGATACTATTACTGGTCTCACAGGGAATGCTCAAAGCACCGACTGTAAGAAGAGTCCCTATTCTTGTACTCAAGGCGGCATTGTGCCTTTTGTATTTAATTCCGATGCCGATTCTGTGTTTCATCGTCAATGTGAAGGTCCAAGGAATACAATGAACCTGCAGTGGTGTATCGGATACTATTACTGGTCTCACAGGGAATGCTCAAAGCACCGACTGTAAGAAGAGTCTCTATTCGTGTACTTAAAGCGGCATTGTGCCTTTTGTATTTAATTCCGATGCGATTTCTGTGTTTCATGGTCAATGTGAAGGTCCAAGGAATAAACTGAACCTGCAGAGGTGTAGCGGAAACTAATACTGGTCTCACAGGGAATGCTCAAAGCACCGACTGTAAGAAGAGTCTCTATTCTTGTACTTAAAGCGATATTGTGCCTTTTGTATTTAATTCCGATGCCATTTCTGTGTTTCATCGTCAATGTGAAGGTCCAAGGAATAAACTGAACCTGCAGTGGTGTATCGGATACTATTACAGGTCTCACAGGGAATGCTCAAAGCACTGACTGTAAGAAGAGTCTCTATTCTTGTACTTAAGGCGGCATTGTGCCTTTTGTATTTAATTCCGATGCCATTTCTGTGTTTCATCGTCAATGTGAAGGTCCAAGGAATAAACTGAACCTGGAGAGGTGTAGCGGAAACTAATACTGGTCTCACAGGGAATGCTCAAAGCACCGACTGTAAGAAGAGTCTCTATTCTTGTACTTAAGGCGGCATTGTGCCTTTTGTATTTAATTCCGATGCCATTTCTGTGACTCATCGTAAATGTGAAGGTCCAAGGAATAAACTGAACCTGCAGAGGTGTAGCGGAAACTAATACTGGTCTCACAGGGTATGCTCAAAGCACCGACGGTAAGAAGAGTCTCTATTCTTGTACTTAAGGCGGCATTGTGCCTTTTGTATTTAATTCCGATGCCATTTCTGTGTTTCATCGTCAATGTGAGGGTCCAAGGAATAAACTGAACCTGCAGTGGTGTATCGGATACTATTACTGGTCTCACAGGGAATGTTCAAAGCACCGACTGTAAGAAGAGTCTCTATTCTTGTACTTAAGGCGGCATTGTGCCTTTTGTATTTAATTCCGATGCGCTTCCTGTGTTTCATCGTCATTGTGAAGGTCCAAGGAATACATTGAATCTGCAGTGGTGTATCGGATACTATTACTGGTCTAACAGGGAATGCTCAAAGCACCGACAGTAAGAAGAGTCTCTATTCTTGTACTTAAGGCGGCATTGTGCCTTTTGTATTTAATTCCGATGCCATTTCTGTGTTTCATCGTCAATGTGAAGGTCCAAGGAATAAACAGAACCTGCAGAGGTGTAGCTGAAACTAATACTGGTCTCACAGGGAATGCTCAAAGCACCGACTGTAAGAAGGGTCTCTATTCTTGTACTTAAGGCGGCATTGTGCCTTTTGTATTTAATTCCGATGCCATTGCTGTGTTTCATCGTCAATGTGAAGGTCCAAGGAATACATTGAACCTGCAGTGGTGTATCGGATAATATTACTGTTCTCACAGGGAATGTTCAAAGCACCGACTGTAAGAAGAGTCTCCATTCTTGTACTTAAGGCGGCATTGTGCATTTTGTATTTAATTCCGATGCGATTTCTGTGTTTCATCGTCAATGAGTGTGTCCAAGGAGTACATTGAACCTGCAGTGGTGTATCGGATACTACTACTGGTCTCACAGGGAATGCTCAAAGCACCGATTGTAGGAAGAGTCTCTATTCTCGTACTTAAGGCGGCTTTGTGCCTTTTGTATATAATTCCGATGCCATTTCTGTGTTTCATCGTCAATGTGAGGGTCCAAGGAATAAACTGAACCTGCAGAGGTGTAGCGGAAACTAATACTGGTCTCACAGGGAATGCTTAAAGCACCGACTGTAAGAAGAGTCTATATTCTTGTACTTAAGGCGGCATTGTGCCTTTTGTATTTAATTCCGTTGCCATTTCTGTGTTTCATCGTCAATGTGAAGGTCCAAGGAATAAAGGGAACCTGCAGAGGTGTAGCGGAAACTAATACTGGTCTCAATGGGAATGCTCAAAGCACCGACTGTAAGAAGAGTCTCTATTCTTGTACTTAAGGCGGCATTGTGCCATTTGTATTTAATTCCGATGCCATTTCTGTGTTTCATCGTCAATGTGAAGGTCCAAGGAATACATTGAACCTGCAGCGGTGTATCGGATACTATTACTGGTCTCACAGGGAATGCTCAAAGCACCGACTGTAAGAAGAGTCTCTATTCTTGTACTTAAGGCGGCATTGTGCCTTTTATATTTAATTCCGATGCCATTTCTGTGTTTCATCGTCAATGTGAAGGTCCAAGGAATACATTGAACCTGCAGTGGTGTATCGGATACTATTACTGGTCTCACAGGGAATGCTCAAAGCACCGACTGTAAGAAGAGTCTCTATTCTTGTACTTATGGCGGCATTGTGCCTTTTGTATTTAATTCCGATGCCATTTCTGTAATTCATCGTCAATGTGAAGGTCCAAGGAATACATTGAACCTGCAGTGGTGTGTCGGATACTATTACTGGTCTCACAGGGAATGCTCAAATCTCCGACTGTAAGAAGAGTCTCTATTCTTGTACTTAAAGCGGCATAGTGCCTTTTGTATTTAATTCCGATGCGATTTCTGTGTTTCATCGTCAATGTGAAGGTCCAAGGAATAAACTGAACCTGCAGAGGTGTAGCGGAAACTAATACTGGTCACACAGGGAATGCTCAAATCACCGACTGTAAGAAGAGTCTCTAATCTTGTACTTAAGGCGATATTGTGCCTTTTGTATTTAATTCCGATGCCATTTCTGTGTTTCATCGTCAATGTGAATGTCCAAGGAATACATTGAACCTGCAGTGTTGTATCGGATACTATTACTGGTCTCACAGTGAATGCTCAAAACACCGACTGTAAGAGGAGTCTCTATTCTTGTACTTAAGGCGGCATTGTGCCTTTTGTATTTAATTCCGATGCCATTTCCGTGTTTCATCGTCAATGTGAAGGTCCAAGGAATAAACTGAACCTGCAGAGGTGTAGCGGAAACTAATACCGGTCTCACAGGGAATGCTCAAAGCACCGATTGCAAGAAGAGTCTCTATTCTTGTACTTAAGGCGGCATTGTGCCTTTTGTATTTAATTCCGATGCCATTTCTGTGTTTCATAGTCAATGTGAAGGTCCAAGGAATACATTGAACCTGCAGTGGTGTATCGGATACTACTACTGGTCTCACAGGGAATGCTCAAAGCACCGACTGTAGGAAGTGTCTCTATTCTCGTACTTAAGGCGGCTTTGTGCCTTTTGTATATAATTCCGATGCCATTTCTGTGTTTCATCGTCAATGTGAGGGTCCAAGGAATAAACTGAACCTGCAGAGGTGTAGCGGAAACTAATACTGGTCTCACAGGGAATGCTTAAAGCACCGACTGTAAGAAGAGTCTATATTCTTGTACTTAAGGCGGCATTGTGCCTTTTGTATTTAATTCCGTTGCCATTTCTGTGTTTCATCGTCAATGTGAAGGTCCAAGGAATACATTGAACCTGCAGTGTTGTATCGGATACTATTACTGGTCTCACAGGGAATGCTCAAAGCACCGACTGTAAGAAGAGACTCTATTCTTGTACTTAAGGCGGCACTGTGCCTTTTGTATTTAATTCCGATGCGATTTCTGTGTTTCATCGTCAATGTGTATGTCCAAGGAATACATTGAACCTGCAGTGGTGTATCGGATACTATTACTGGTCTCACAGGGAATACTCAAAGCACCGACTGTAAGAAGAGTCTCTATTCTTGTACTTAAGGCGGCATTTTGCCTTTTGTATTTAATTCCGATGCCATTTCTGTGTTTCATCGTCAATGTGAAGGTCCAAGGAATAAACTGAACCTGCAGAGGTGTAGCGGAAACTAATACTGGTCTCACAGGGAATGCTCAAAGCACCGACTGTAAGAAGAGTCTCTATTCTTGTACTTAAGGCGGCATTGTGCCTTTTGTATTTAATTCCGATGCCATTTCCGTGTTTCATCGTCAATGTGAAGGTTCAAGAAATAAACTGAACCTGCAGAGGTGTAGCGGAAACTAATATTGGTCTCACAGGGAATGCTCAAAGCACCGATTGTAAGAAGAGTCTCTATTCTTGTACTTAAGGCGGCATTGTGCCTTTTGTATTTAATTCCGATGCCATATCTGTTTTTCATAGTCAATGTGAAGGTCAAAGGAATACATTGAACGGGCAGTGGTGTATCGGATACAATTACTGGTCTCACAAGGAATGCAAAAAGCACCGACTGTAAGAAGAGTCTCTGTTCTTGTACTTAAGGCGGCATTGTGCCTTTTGTATTTAATTCCGATGCCATTTCTGTGTTTCATCGTCAATGTGGAGGCCCAAGGAATACATTGAACCTGCAGTGGTGTATCGGATACTATTACTGGTCTCACAGGGAATGCTCAAAGCACCGACTGTAAGAAGTGTCTCTATTCTTGTACTTAAGGCGGCATTGTGCCTTTTGCATTTAATTCCGATGCCATTTCTATGTTTCATCGTCAATGTGAAGGTCCAAGGTATACATTGAACCTGCAGTGGTGTATCGGATACTATTACTGGTCTTACAGGGAATGTTCAAAGCACCGACTGTAGGAAGAGTCTCTATTCTTGTACTTAAGGCGGCATTGTGCCTTTTGTATTTAATTCCGATGCCATTTCTGTGCTTCATCGTCAATGTGTATGTCCAAGGAATAGATTGAACCTGCAGTGGTGTATCGGATACAATTACTGGTCTCACAGGGAATGCTCAAAGCACCGACTGTAAGAAGAGTCTCTATTCTTGTACTTAAGGCGGCATTGTGCCTTTTGTATTTAATTCCGAAGCCATTTCTGTGTTTCATCGTCAATGTGAAGGTCCAAGGAATACATTGAAACTGCAGTGGTGTATCGGATACTATTACTGGTCTCACAGGGAATGCTCAAATCTCCGACTGTAAGAAGAGTCTCTATTCTTGTACGTAAAGCGGCATTGTGCCTTTTGTATTTAATTCCGATGCGATTTCTGTGTTTCATCGTCAATGTGAAGGTCCAAGGAATAAACTGAACCTGCAGAGGTGTAGCGGAAACTAATACTGGTCACACAGGGAATGCTCAAAGCACCGACTGTAAGAAGAGTCTCTATTCTTGTACTTAAGGCGATATTGTGCCTTTTGTATTTAATTCCGATGCCATTTCTGTGTTTCATCGTCAATGTGAATGTCCAAGGAATACATTGAACCTGCAGTGTTGTATCGGATACTATTACTGGTCTCGCAGGGAATTCTCAAAGCACCGACTGTAAGACGAGACTCTATTCTTGTACTTAAGTCGGCATTGTGCCTTTTGTATTTAATTCCGATGCGATTTCTGTGTTTCATCGTCAACGTGTATGTCCAAGGAATACATTGAACCTGCAGTGGTGGATCGGATACTATTACTGGTCTCACAGGGAATACTCAAAGCACCGACTGTAAGAAGAGTCTCTATTCTTGTACTTAAGGCGGCATTTTGCCTTTTGCATTTAATTCCGATGCCTTTTCTGTGTTTCATCGTCAATGTGAAGGTCCAAGGAATAAACTGAACCTGCAGAGGTGTAGCGGAAACTAATACTGGTCTCACAGGGAATGCTCAAAGCACCGACTGTACGAAGAGTCTCTATTCTTGTACTTAAGGCGGCATTGTGCCTTTTGTATTTAATTCCGATGCCATTTCCGTGTTTCATCGTCAATGTGAAGGTCCAAGGAATAAACTGAACCTGCAGAGGTGTAGCGGAAACTAATACTGGTCTCACAGGGAATGCTCAAAGCACCGATTGTAAGAAGAGTCTCTATTCTTGTACTTAAGGCGGCATTGTGCCTTTTGTATTTAATTCCGATGCCATTTCTGTGTTTCATAGTCAATGTGAAGGTCCAAGGAATACACTGAACCTGCAGTGGTGTATCGGATACTATTACTGGTCTCACGGGGAATGCTCAAAGCACCGACTGTAAGAAGAGTCTCTATTCTTGTACTTAAGGCGGCATTGTGCCTTTTGTATTTAATTCCGATGCCATTTCTGTGTATCATCGTCAATGTGAAGGTCCAATGAATAAACTGAACCTGCAGAGGTGTAGCGGAAACTAATACTGGTCTCACAGGGAATGCTCAAAGCACCGACTGTAAGAAGAGTCTCTATTCTTGTCCTTAAGTTGGCATTGTGCCTTTTGTATCTAATTCCGATGCCATTTCTGTGTTTCATCGTCAATGTGAGGTCCAAGAAATACATTGAACCTGCAGAGGTGTAGCAGAAACTAATACTGGTCTCACAGGGAATGGTCAAAGCACCGACTGTAAGAAGAGTCTCTATTCTTGTACTTAAGGCGGCATTGTGCCCTTTGTATTTAATTCCGATGCCATTTCTGTGTTTCATCGTCAATGTGAAGGTCCAAGGAATAAACTGAACCTGCAGAGGTGTAGCGGAAACTAATACTGGTCTCACAGGGAATGCTCAAAGCACCGACTGTAAGAAGAGTCTCTATTCTTGTACTTAAGGCGGCATTGTGCCTTTTGTATTTAATTCCGATGCCATTTCTGTGTTTCATCGTCAATGTGAAGGTCCAAAGAATAAACTGAACCTGCAGAGGTGTAGCGGAAACAGATACTGGTCTCACAAGGAATGCTCAAAGCACCGACTGTAAGAAGAGTCTCTATTCTTGTACTTAAGCGGCATTGTGCCTTTTGTATTTAATTCCGATGCCATTTCTGTGTTTCATCGTCAATGTGAAGGTCCAAGGAATACATTGAATCTGCAGTGGTGTATCGGATACTATTACTGGTCTTACAGGGAATGTTCAAAGCACCGACTGTAAGAAGAGTCTCTATTCTTGTACTTATGGCGGCATTGTGCATTTTGTACTTAATTCCGATGCCATTTCTGTGTTTCATCGTCAATGTGAAGGTCCAAGGAATACATTGAACCTGCAGTGGTGTATCGGGTACTATTACTGGTCTCACAGGGAATGCTCAAAGCACCGACTGTAAGATGGGTCTCTATTCTTGTACATAAGGCGGCATTGTGCCTTTTGTATTTAATTCCAATGCCATTTCTGTGTTTCATCGTCAATGTGAAGGTCCAAGGAATACATTGAACCTGCAGTGGTGTATCGGATACTATTACTGGTCACACAGGGAATGCTCAAAGCACCGACTGTAAGAAGAGACTCTATTCTTGTACTTAAGGCGGCATTGTGCCTTTTGACGTTAATTCCGATGCGATTTCTGTGTTTCATCGTCAATGTGTATGTCCAAGGAATACATTGAACCTGCAGTGGTGTATCAGATACTATTACTGGTCTCACAGGGAATGCTTAAAGCACCGACTGTAAGAAGAGTCTCTTTTCTTGTACTTAAGGCGTTATTGTGCCTTTTGTATTTACTTCCGATGCCATTTCTGTGTTTCATCGTTAGTGTGAAGGTCCAAGGAATAAACTGAACCTGCAGAGGTGTAGCGGAAACTAATACTGGTCTCACAGGGAATGCTCAAAGCACCGACTGTAAGAAGAGTCTCTATTCTTGTACTTAAGGCGGCATTGTGCCTTTTGTATTTAATTCCGATGCCATATCTGTTTTTCATAGTCAATGTGAAGGACAAAGGAATACATTGAACGGGCAGTGGTGTATCGGATACAATTACTGGTCTCACAAGGAATGCAAAAAGCACCGACTGTAAGAAGAGTCTCTGTTCTTGTACTTAAGGCGGCATTGTGCCTTTTGTATTTAATTCCGATGCCATTTCTGTGTTTCATCGTCAATGTGGAGGCCCAAGGAATACATTGAACCTGCAGTGGTGTATCGGATACTATTACTGGTCTCACAGGGAATGCTCAAAGCACCGACTGTAAGAAGTGTCTCTATTCTTGTACTTAAGGCGGCATTGTGCCTTTTGTATTTAATTCCGATGCCATTTCTATGTTTCATCGTCAATGTGAAGGTCCAAGGTATACATTGAACCTGCAGTGGTGTATCGGATACTATTACTGGTCTTACAGGGAATGTTCAAAGCACCGACTGTAGGAAGAGTCTCTATTCTTGTACTTAAGGCGGCATTGTGCTTTTTGTATTTAATTCCGATGCCATTTCTGTGCTTCATCGTCAATGTGTATGTCCAAGGAATAGATTGAACCTGCAGTGGTGTATCGGATACAATTACTGGTCTCACAGGGAATGCTCAAAGCACCGACTGTAAGAAGAGTCTCTATTCTTGTACTTAAGGCGGCATTGTGCCTTTTGTATTTAATTCCGAAGCCGTTTCTGTGTTTCATCGTCAATGTGAAGGTCCAAGGAATACATGAAACTGCAGTGGTGTTTCGGATACTATTACTGGTCTCACAGGGAATGCTCAAATCTCCGACTGTAAGAAGAGTCTCTATTCTTGTACGTAAAGCGGCATTGTGCCTTTTGTATTTAATTCCGATGCGATTTCTGTGTTTCATCGTCAATGTGAAGGTCCAAGGAATAAACTGAACCTGCAGAGGTGTAGCGGAAACTAATACTGGTCACACAGGGAATGCTTGAAGCACCGACTGTAAGAAGAGTCTCTATTCTTGTACTTAAGGCGATATTGTGCCTTTTGTATTTAATTCCGATGCCATTTCTGTGTTTCATCGTCAATGTGAATGTCCAAGGAATACATTGAACCTGCAGTGTTGTATCGGATACTATTACTGGTCTCACAGGGAATTCTCAAAGCACCGACTGTAAGACGAGACTCTATTCTTGTACTTAAGGCGGCATTGTGCCTTTTGTATTTAATTCCGATGCGATTTCCGTGTTTCATCGTCAAAGTGTATGTCCAAGGAATACATTGAACCTGCAGTGGTGGATCGGATACTATTACTGGTCTCACAGGGAATACTCAAAGCACCGACTGTAAGAAGAGTCTCTATTCTTGTACTTAAGGCGGCATTTTGCCTTTTGTATTTAATTCCGATGCCTTTTCTGTGTTTCATCGTCAATGTGAAGGTCCACGGAATAAACTGAACCTGCAGAGGTGTAGCGGAAACTAATACTGGTCTCACAGGGAATGCTCAAAGCACCGACTGTACGAAGAGTCTCTATTCTTGTACTTAAGGCGGCATTGTGCCTTTTGTATTTAATTCCGATGCCATTTCCGTGTTTCATCGTCAATGTGAAGGTCCAAGGAATAAACTGAACCTGCAGAGGTGTAGCGGAAACTAATACTGGTCTCACAGGGAATGCTCAAAGCACCGATTGTAAGAAGAGTCTCTATTCTTGTACTTAAGGCGGCATTGTGCCTTTTGTATTTAATTCCGATGCCATTTCTGTGTTTCATAGTCAATGTGAAGGTCCAAGGAATACATTGAACCGGCAGTGGGGTATCGGATACAATTACTGGTCTCACAGGGAATGCAAAAAGCACCGACTGTAAGAAGAGTCTCTATTCTTGTACTTTAGGCGGCATTGTGCCTTTTGTATTTAATTCAGATGCCATATCTGTGTTTCATCGTCAATGTGAAGGTCCAAGGAATACACTGAACCTGCAGTGGTGTATCGGATACTATTACTGGTCTCACGGGGAATGCTCAAAGCACCGACTGTAAGAAGAGTCTCTATTCTTGTACTTAAGGCGGCATTGTGCCTTTTGTATTTAATTCCGATGCCATTTCTGTGTATCATCGTCAATGTGAAGGTCCAATGAATAAACTGAACCTGCAGAGGTGTAGCGGAAACTAATACTGGTCTCACAGGGAATGCTCAAAGCACCGACTGTAAGAAGAGTCTCTATTCTTGTCCTTAAGTTGGCATTGTGCCTTTTGTATCTAATTCCGATGCCATTTCTGTGTTTCATCGTCAATGTGAAGGTCCAAGAAATACATTGAACCTGCAGAGGTGTAGCAGAAACTAATACTGGTCTCACAGGGAATGGTCAAAGCACCGACTGTAAGAAGAGTCTCTATTCTTGTACTTAAGGCGGCATTGTGCCCTTTGTATTTAATTCCGATGCCATTTCTGTGTTTCATCGTCAATGTGAAGGTCCAAGGTATAAACTGAACCTGCAGAGGTGTAGCGGAAACTAATACTGGTCTCACAGGGAATGCTCAAAGCACCGACTGTAAGAAGAGTCTCTATTCTTGTACTTAAGGCGGCATTGTGCCTTTTGTATTTAATTCCGATGCCATTTCTGTGTTTCATCGTCAATGTGAAGGTCCAAAGAATAAACTGCACCTGCAGAGGTGTAGCGGAAACAGATACTGGTCTCACAAGGAATGCTCAAAGCACCGACTGTAAGAAGAGTCTCTATTCTTGTACTTAAGCGGCATTGTGCCTTTTGTATTTAATTCCGATGCCATTTCTGTGTTTCATCGTCAATGTGAAGGTCCAAGGAATACATTGAATCTGCAATGGTGTATCGGATACTATTACTGGTCTTACAGGGAATGTTCAAATCACCGACTGTAAGAAGAGTCTCTATTCTTGTACTTATGGCGGCATTGTGTATTTTGTACCTAATTCCGATGCCATTTCTGTGTTTCATCGTCAATGTGAAGGTCCAAGGATTACATTGAACCTGCAGTGGTGTATCGGGTACTATTACTGGTCTCACAGGGAATGCTCAAAGCACCGACTGTAAGAAGGGTCTCTATTCTTGTACATAAGGCGGCATTGTGCCTTTTGTATTTAATTCCAATGCCATTTCTGTGTTTCATCGTCAATGTGAAGGTCCAAGGAATACATTGAACCTGCAGTGGTGTATCGGATACTATTACTGGTCACACAGGGAATGCTCAAAGCACCGACTGTAAGAAGAGACTCTAATCTTGTACTTAAGGCGGCATTGTGCCTTTTGTCGTTAATTCCGATGCGATTTCTGTGTTTCATCGTCAATGTGTATGTCCAAGGAATACATTGAACCTGCAGTGGTGTATCAGATACTATTACTGGTCTCACAGGGAATGCTTAAAGCACCGACTGTAAGAAGAGTCTCTTTTCTTGTACTTAAGGCGTTATTGTGCCTTTTGTATTTACTTCCGATGCCATTTCTGTGTTTCATCGTTAATGTGAAGGTCCAAGGAATAAACTGAACCTGCAGAGGTGTAGCGGAAACTAATACTGGTCTCACAGGGAATGCTCAAAGCACCGACTGTAAGAAGAGTCTCTATTCTTGTACTTAAGGCGGCATTGTGCCTTTTGTATTTACTTCCGATGCCATTTCTGTGTATCACCGTCAATGTGAAGGTCCAAGGAATAAACTGAACCTGCAGAGGTGTAGTGGAAACTAATACTGGTCTCACAGGGAATGCTCAAAGCACCGACTGTAACAGGAGTCTCTAATCTTGTATTTAAGTTGGCATTGAGCATTTTGTATTTAATTCCGATGCCATTTCTGTGTTTCATCGGCAATGTGAAGGTCCAAGGAATACATTGAACCTATAGAGGTGTAGCAGAAACTAATACTGGTCTCACAGGGAGTGGTCAAAGCACCGACTGTAAGAAGAGTCTCTATTCTTGTACTTTAGGCGGCATTGTGCCTTTTTTGTTTAATTTCTGATGCCATTTCTGTGTTTCATCGTCAATGTGAAGGTCCAAGGAATAGACTGAACCTGCAGAGGTGTAGCGGAAACTAATACTGGTCTCACAGGGAATGCTCAAAGCACCGACTGTAAGAAGAGTCTCTATTCTTGTACTAAATGCGGCATTGTGCCATTTGTATTTAATTCCGATGACATTTCTGTGTTTCACCGTCAATGTGATGGTCCAAGGAATACATTGAACCTGCAGTGGTGTATCGGATACTATTACTGGTCTCACAGGGAATGTTAAAAGCACCGACTGTAAGAAGAGTCTCTATTCTTGCACTTAAGGCGGCATTGTGCCTTTTGTATTTAATTCCGATGCGATTCCTGTGTTTCATCGTCAATGTGAAGGTCCAAGGAATACATTGAACCTGCAGTGGTGTATCGAATACTATTACTGGTCTCACAGGGAATGCTCAAAGCACCGACTGTATGAAGAGTCTCTATTCTTGTACTTAAGGCGGCATTGTGCCTTTTGTATTTAATTCCGATCCCATTTCTGTGTTTCATCGTCAATGTGAAGGACCAAGGAATAAACTGAACCTGCAGAGGTGTAGCGGAAACTGATACTGATCTCACAGGGAATGCTCAAAGCACCGACTGTAAGAATAGTCTCTATTCTTGTACTTAAGGCGGCATTGTGCCTTTTGTATGTAATTCCGATGCCATCTCTGTTTTTCATCGTCAATGTGAAGGTCCAAGGAATACATTGAACCTGCAGTGTTGTATCCGATACCATTACTGGTCTCACAGGGAATGATCAAAGCACCGACTGTAAGAAGAGTCTCTATTCTTGTACTTAAGGCGGCATTGTGCCTTTTGTATTTAATTCCGATGCGATTTCTGTGTTTCATCGTCAATGTGTATGTCCAAGGAATACATTGAACCAGCAGTGGTGTATCGGATACTATTACAGGTCTCACAGGGAATGCTCAAAGCACCGACTGTAAGAAGAGTCTCTATTCTTGTACTTAAGGCGGCATTGTGCCTTTTGTATTTAATTCCGATGCCATTTCTGTGTTTCATCGTCAATGTGATGGTCCAAGGAATAAACTGAACCTGCAGAGGTGTAGCGGAAACTAATACTGGTCTCACAGGGAATGCTCAAAGCACCGACTGTAAGAAGAGTCTCTATTCTTGTACTTAAGGCGGCATTGTGCCTTTTGTATTTAATTCCGATGCCATAACTGTGTTTCATCGACAATGTGAAGGTCCAAGGAATACATTGAACCTGCAGAGGTGTAGCGAAAACTAATACTGGTCTCACAGAAAATACTCAAAGCACCGACTATAAGAAGAGTCTCTATTCTTGTACTTAAGGCGGCATTGTGCCTTTTGTATTTAATTCCGATGCCATTTCTGTGTTTCATCGTCAATGTGAAGGTCCAAGGAATAAACTGAACCTGCAGAGGTGTAGCGGAAACTAGTACTGGTCTCACAGGGAATGCACAAAGCACTGACTGTAAGAAGAGTCTCTATTCTTGTACTTAAGGCGGCATTGTGCCTTTTGTATTTAATTCCGATGCCATTTCTGTGTTTCATCGTCAATGTGACGGTCCAAGGAATACATTGAGTCTGCAGTGGTGTTTCGGATACTATTACTGGTCTCACAGGGAATGCTCAAAGCACCGACGGAAAAAAGAGTCTCTATTCTTGTACTTAAGGCGGCATTGAGCCTTTTGTATTTAATTCCGATGCGATTTCTGTGTTTCATCGTCAATGTGTATGTCCAAGGAATACATTGAACCTGCAGTGGTGTATCGGATACTATTACTGGTCTCACAGTATATGCTCAAAGCACTGACTGTAAGAAGAGTATCTATTCTTGTACTTAAGGTGGCATTGTGCCTTTTGTATTCAATTCCGATGCCATTTCTGTGTTTCATCGTCAATGTGAAGGTCCAAGGAATAAACTGCACCAGCAGAAGTGTAGCGGAAACTAATACTGGTCTCACAGAGAATGCTCAAAGCACCGACTGTAAGAAGAGTCTCTATTCTTGTACTTAAGGCGGCATTGTGCCTTTTGTATTTAATTCCGATGAGATTTCTGTGTTTCATCGTCAATGTGAAGGTCCAAGGAATACATTGAACCTGCAGTGGTGTATCGGATACTATTACTGGTCTCACAGGGAATGCTCAAACCACCGACTGTAAGAAGAGTCTCTATTCTTGTACTTAAGGCGGCATTGTGCCTTTTGTATTTAATTCCGATTCCATTTCTGTGTTTCATCGTCAATGTGAAGGTCCAATGAATAAACTGAACCTGCAGAGGTGTAGCGGAAACTAATACTGGTCTCACAGGGAATGCTCAAAGCACCGACTGTAAGAAGAGTCCCTATTCTTGTACTTAAGGCGGCATTGTTCCTTTTGTATCTAATTCCGATGTAATTTCTGTGTTTCATCGTCAATGTGTATGTCCAAGGAATAGATTGAGCCTGCAGTGGTGTATCGGATACTATTACTGGTCTCACAGGGAATGCTCAAAGCATCGGCTGTAAGAAGAGTCTCTATTCATGTACTTAAGGCGGCATTGTGCCTTTTGTATTTAATTCCGATGCCATTTCTGTGTTTCATCGTCAATGGGAAGGTCCAAGGAGTAAACTGAACCTGCAATGGTGTAACGCAAACTAATACTGGTCTCACAGGAAATGCTTAAAGCACCGACTGTAAGAAGAGTCTCTATTCTTGTACTTAAGGCGGCATTGTGCCTTTTGTATTTAATTCCGATGCCATTTCTGTGTTTCATCGTCAATGTGAAGGTCCAAGGAATACATTGAACCTGCAGTGGTGTATCGGATACTATTACTGGTCTCACAGGGAATGCTCAAATCACCGACTGTAAGAAGGGTCTCTATTCTTGTACTTAAGGCGGCATTGTGCCTTTTGTATTTGATTCCGATGCGATTTCTGTGTTTCATCGTCAATGTGTATGTCCAAGGAATACATTGTACCTGCAGTGGTGTATCGGATACTATTACTGGTCTCACAGGGAATGCTCAAAACACCGACTGTAAGAAGAGTCTTTATTCTTGTACTTAAGGTGGCATTGTGCCTTTTGTATTTAATTCCGATGCCGTTTCTGTGTTTCATCGTCAATGCGAAGGTCCAAGGAATAAACTGAACCTGCAGAGGTGTAGCGGAAACTAATACTGGTCTCACAGGGAATGCTCAAAGCGCCGACTATAAGAAGAGTCTCTATTCTTGTACTTAAGGCGGCATTGTGCCTTTTGTATTTAATTCCGATGCCATTTCTGTGTTTCATCGTCAATGTGAAGGTCCAAGGAATAAACTGAACCTGCAGAGGTGTAGCGGAAACTAATACTGGTCTCACAGGGAATGCTCAAAGCACCGACTGTAAGAAGAGTCTCTATTCATGTACTTAAGGCGGCATTGTGCCTTTTGTATTTAATTCCGATGCCATTTCTGTGTTTCATCGTCAATGTGATGGTCCAAGGAATACATTGAACCTGCAGTGGTGTATCGGATACTATTACTGGTCTCACAGGGAATGCTCAAAACACCGACTGTAAGAAGAGTCTCTATTCTTGTACTTAAGGCGGCATTGTGCCTTTTGTATTTAATTCCGATACCATTTCTGTGTTTCATCGTCAATGAGAAGGTCCAAGGAATACATTGAACCTGCAGTGGTGTATCGGATACTAATGCTGGTCTCACAGGGAATGCTCAAAGCACCGACTGTGAGAAGAGTCTCTATTCTTGTACTTAAGGCGGCATTGTGTCTTTTGTATTTAATTCCGATGCCATTTCTGTGTTTCATCGTCAATTTGAAGATCCAAGGAATACATTGAACCTGCAGTGGTGAATCGGATACTATTACTGGTCTCACAGGGAATGCTCAAAGCACCGACTGTAAGAAGATTCTCTATTCTTGTACTTAAGGCGGCATTGTGCCTTTTGTATTTAATTCCGATGCCATTTCTGTGTTTCATCGTCAATGAGAAGGTCCAAGGAATAAACTGAACCTGCAGAGGTGTAGCGGAAACTAATACTGGTCTCACAGGGAATGCTCAAAGCACCGAATGTAAGAAGAGTCTCTATTCTTGTACTTAAGGCGGCATTGTGCCTTTTGTATTTAATTCCGATGCCATTTCTGTGTTTCATCGTCAATGTGAAGGTCCAAGGAATACATTGAACCGGCAGTGGTGTATCGGATACTGTTACTGGTCTCACAGGGAATGCTCAAAGCACCGACTGTAAGAAGAGTCTCTATTCTTGTACTTAAGGCGGCATTGTGTCTTTTGTATTTAATTCCGATGCCATTTCTGTGTTTCATCGTCAATTTGAAGGTCCAAGGAATACATTGAACCTGCAGTGGTGTATCGGATACTATTGCTGGTCTCACAGGGAATGCTCAAAGCACCGACTGTAAGAAGAGTCTCTATTCTTGTACTTAAGGCGTTATTGTGCCTTTTGTATTTAATTCCGATGCCATTTCTGTGTTTCATCGTCAATGTGAAGGTCCAAGGAATAAACTGAACCTGCAGAGGTGTAGCGGAAACTAATACTGGTCTCACAGGGATTGCTCAAAGCACCGACTGTAAGAAGAGTCTCTATTCTTGTACTTAAGGCGGCATTGTGCCTTTTGTATTTAATTCCGATGCCATTTCTGTGTTTCATCGTCAATGTGAAGGTCCAAGGAATACATTGAACCTGCAGTGGTGTATCGGATACTATTACTGGTCTCACAAGGAATGCTCAAAGCACCGAGTGTAAGAAGAGTCTCTATTCTTGTACTTAAGGCGGCATTGTGCCTTTTATATTTAATTCCGAAGCGATTTCTGTGTTTCATCGTCAATGTGTATGTCCAAGGAATACATTGAACCTGCAGAGGTGTAGCGGAAACTAATACTGGTCTCACAGGGAATGCTCAAAGCACCGAATGTAAGAAGAGTCTCTATTCTTGTACTTAAGGCGGCATTGTGCCTTTTGTATTTAATTCCGATGCCATCTCTGTGTTTCATCGTAAATGTGAAGGTCCAAGGAATAAACTGAACCTGCAGAGGTGTAGCGGAAACTAATACTGGTTTCACAGGGAATGCTCAAAGCACCGACGGTAAGAAGAGTCTCTATTCTTGTACTTAAGGCGGCATTGTGCCTTTTGTATTTAATTCCGATGCCATTTCTGTGTTTTATCGTCAATGTGAAGGTCCAAGGAATAAACTGAACCTGCAGAGGTGTAGCGCAAACTAATACTGGTCTCACAGGGAATGCTCAAAGCACCGATTGTAAGAAGAGTCTCTATTCTTGTACTTAAGGCGGCATTGTGCCTTTTGTATTTAATTCCTATGCCATTTCTGTGTCTCATCGTCAATGTGATGGTCCAAGGAATACATTGAACCTGCAGTGGTGTATCGGATACTATTACTGGTCTCACAGGGAATGATCAAAGCACCGACTGTAAGAAGAGACTCTATTCTTGTACTTAAAGCGGCATTGTGCCTTTTGTATTTAATTCCGATGCCATTTCTGTGTTTCATCGTCAATGTGAAGGTCCAAGGAATAAACTGAACCTGCAGAGGTGTTGCGGAAACTAATACTGGTCTCACAGGGAATGCTCAAAACACCGACTGTAAGAAGAGTCTTTATTCTTGTACTTAAGGCGGCATTGTGCCTTTTGTGTTTAATTCCGATGCCATTTCTGTGTTTCATCGTCAATGTGAAGGTCCAAGGAATACATTGAACCTGCAGTGGTGTATCGGATACTATTACTGGTCTCACAGGGAATGCTCAAAGCACCGACTGTAAGAAGAGTCTCTATTCTTGTACTTAAGGCGGCATTGTGGCTTTTGTATTTAATTCCGATGCCATTTCTGTGTTTCATCGTCAATGTGAAGGTCCAAGGAATAAACTGAACCTGCAGAGGTGTAGCGGAAACTAATACTGGCCTCACAGGGAATCCTCAAAACACCGACTGTAAGAAGAGTCTCTATTCTTGTACTTAAGGCGGCATTGTGCCTTTTGTATTTAATTCCGATGCCATTTCTGTGTTTCATCGTCAATGTGAAGGTCCAAAGAATACATTGAACCTGCAGTGGTGTTTCGGATACTATTACTGGTCTCACAGGGAATGCTCAAAGCACCGACTGTAAGAAGAGTCTCTATTCTTGTACTTAAGGCGGCATTGTGCCTTTTGTATTTAATTCCGATGCCATTTCTGTGTTTCATCGTCAATGTGAAGGTCCAAGGAATAAACTGAACCCGCAGAGGTGTGGCGAAAACTAATACTGGTCTCACAGGGAATGCTCAAAGCACCGACGGTAAGAAGAGTCTCTATTCTTGTACTTAAGGCGGCATTGTGCCTTTTGTATTTAATTCCGATGCCATTTCTGTGCTTCATCGTCAATGTGAAGGTCCAAGGAATAAACTGAACCCGCAGAGGTGTAGCGAAAACTAATACTGGTCTCACAGGGAATGCCCAAAGCACCGACTGTAAGAAGAGTCTCTATTCTTGTACTTAAGGCGGCATTGTGCCTTTTGTATTTAATTCCGATTCCATTTCTGTGTTTCATCGTCACTGTGATGGTCCATGGAATACATTGAACCTGCAGTGGTGTATCGGATACTATTACTGGTCTCACAGGGAATGCTCAAAGCACCGACTGTGAGAAGAGTCTCTATTCTTGTACTTAAGGCTGCATTGTGCCTTTTGTATTTAATTCCGATACCATTTCTGTGTTTCATCGTCAATGTGAAGGTCCAAGGAATACATTGAACCTGCAGTGGTGTATCGGATAATATTACTGGTCTCACAGGGAATGCTCAAAGCACCGACTGTTAGAAGAGTCTCTATTCTTGTACTTAAGGCGGCATTGTGCCTTTTGTATTTAATTCCGATGCCATTTCTGTGTTTCATCGTCAATTTGAAGGTCCAAGGAATACATTGAACCTGCAGTGGTGTATCGGATACTATTACTGGTCTCACAGGGAATGCTCAAAGCACCGACTGTAAGAAGAGTCTCTATTCTTGTACTTAAGGCGGCATTGTGCCTTTTGTATTTAATTCCCATGCCATTTCTGTGTTTCATCGTCAATGTGAAGGTCCAAGGAATAAACTGAACCTGCAGAGGTGTAGCGGAAACTAATACTTGTCTCACAGGGAATGCTCAAAGCACCGACTGTAAGAAGAGTCTCTATTCTTGTACTTAAGGCGGCATTGTGCATTTTGTATTTAATTCCGATGCCATTTCTGTGTTTCATCGTCAATGTGAAGGTCCAAGGAATAAACTGAACCTGCAGAGGTGTAGCGGAAACTAATACTGGTCTCACAGGGAATGCTCAAAGCACCGACGGTAAGAAGAGTCTCTATTCTTGTACTTAAGGCGGCATTGTGCCTTTTGTATTTAATTCCGATGCCATTTCTGTGTTTCATCGTCAATGTGAAGGTCCAAGGAATAAACTGAACCTGCAGAGGTGTAGCGCAAACTAATACTGGTCTCACAGGGAAAGCTCAAAGCACCGATTGTAAGAAGAGTCTCTGTTTTTGTACTTAAGGCGGCATTGTGCCTTTTGTATTTAATTCCGATGCCATTTCTGTGTCTCATCGTCAATGTGATGGTCCAAGGAATACATTGAACCTGCAGTGGTGTATCGGATACTATTACTGGTCTCACAGGGAATGCTCAAAGCACCGACTATAAGAAGAGTCTCTATTCTTGTACTTAAGGCGGCATTGTGCCTTTTGTATTTAATTCCGATACCATTTCTGTGTTTCATCGTCAATGTGAAGGTCCAAGGAATACATTGAACCTGCAGTGGTGTATCGGGTACTATTACTGGTCTCACAGGGAATGCTCAAAGCACCGACTGTAAGAAGAGTCTCTATTCTTGTACTTAAGGCGGCATTGTGCCTTTTGTATTTAATTCCGATGCCAGTTCTGTGTTTCATCGTCAATGTGAAGGTCCAAGGAATAAACTGAACCTGCAGAGGTGTTGCGAAAATTAATACTGGTCTCACAGGGAATGCTCAAAACACCGACTGTAAGAAGAGTCTTTATTCTTGTACTTAAGGCGGCATTGTGCCTTTTGTGTTTAATTCCGATGCCATTTCTGTGTTTCATCGTCAATGTGAAGGTCCAAGGAATACATTGAACCTGCAGTGGTGTATCGGATACTATTACTGGTCTCACAGGGAATGCTCAAAGCACCGACTGAAAGAAGAGTCTCTATTCTTGTACTTAAGGCGGCATTGTGGCTTTTGTATTTAATTCCGATGCCATTTCTGTGTTTCATCTTCAATGTGAAGGTCCAAGGAATAAACTGAACCTGCAGAGGTGTAGCGGAAACTAATACTGGTCTCACAGGGAATCCTCAAAGCACCGACTGTAAGAAGAGTCTCTATTCTTGTACTTAAGGCGGCATTGTGCCTTTTGTATTTAATTCCGATGCCATTTCTGTGTTTCATAGTCAATGTGAAGGTCCAAGGAATACATTGAACCTGCAGTGGTGTTTCGGATACTATTATTGGTCTCACAGGGAATGCTCAAAGCACTGACTGTAAGAAGAGTCTCTATTCTTGTACTTAAGGCGGCATTGTGCCTTTTGTATTTAATTCCGATGCGATTTCTGTGTTTCATCGTCAATGTGTATGTCCAAGGAATACATTCAACCTGCAGTGGTGTATCGGATACTATTACTGGTCTCACAGGGAATGCTCACAGCACCGACTGTAAGAAGAGTCTCTATTCTTGTACTTAAGGCGGCATTGTGCCTTTTGTATTTTATTCCGATGCCATTTCTGTGTTTCATCGTCAATGTGAAGGTCCTAGGAATAAACTGAACTTGCAGAGGTGTATCGGATACTATTACTGGTCTCACAGGGAATGCTCAAAGCACCGACTGTAAGAAGCGTCTCTATTCTTGTACTTAAGGCGGCATTGTGCCTTTTGTAATTAATTCCGATGACTTTTCTGTGTTTCATCGTCAATGTGAAGGTCCAAGGAATAAACTGATCCTGCAGAGGTGTAGCGGAAACTAATACTGGTCTCACAGGGAATGCTCAAAGCACCGACTGTAAGAAGAGTCTCTATTCTTGTACATAAGGCGGCATTGTGCATTTTGTATTTAATTCCGATGCCATTTCTGTGTTTCATCGTCAATGTGAAGGTCCAAGGAATAAACTGAACCTGCAGAGGTGTAGCGGAAACTAATACTGGTCTCACAGGGAATGCTCAAAGCACCGACGGTGAGAAGAGTCTCTATCCTTGTACTTAAGGCGGCATTGTGCCTTTTGTATTTAATTCCGATGTAATTTCAGTGTTTCATCGCCAATGTGTATGTCCAAGGAATAGATTGAACCTGCAGTGGTGTATCGGATACTATTACTGGTCTCACTGGGAATGCTCAAAATACTGACTGTAAGAAGTGTCTCTATTCTTGTACTTAAGGCGGCATTGTGCGTTTTGGATTTAATTCCGATGCGATTTCTGTGTTTCATCGTCAATGTGAAGGTCCAAGGAATACATTGAACCTGCAGTGGTGTATCGGAAACTAATACTGGTCTCACAGGGAATGCTCAAAGCACCGACTGTAAGAAGACTCATTATTCTCGTACATAAGGCGGCGTTGTGCCTTTTGTATTTAATTCCGATGCCACTTCTGTGTATCATCGTCAATTTGAAGGTCCAAGGAATACATGGAACCTGCAGTGGCGTATCGGAAACTAATACTGGTCTCACAGGGAATGCTCAAAGCACCGACTGTAAGAAGAGTCTCTATTCTTGTACTTAAGGCGGCATTGTGCCTTTTGTATTTAGATCCGATGCGTATTCTGTGTATCATCGTCAATTTGAAGGTCCAAGGAATACATTGAACCTGCAGTGGTGTATCGGAAACTAATTCTGGTCTCACAGGGAATGCTCAAAGCACCGACTGTAATAAGAGTCTCTATTCTTGTATTTAAGGCGGCATTGTGCCTTTTGTATTTAATTCCGATGCGATTTCTGTGTATCATCGTCAGTTTGAAGGTCCAAGGAATACATTGAACCTGCAGTGGTGTATCGGAAACTAATACTGGTCTCACAGGGAATGCTCAAAGCACCGACTGTAAGAAGAGTCTCTATGCTTGTACTTAAGGCGCCATTCTTCCTTTTGTATTTAATTCCGATACGATTTCTGTGTTTCATCGTCAATGTGAAGGTCCAAGGAATACATTGAACCTGCAGTGGTGTATCGGAAACTGATACTGGTCTCACAGGGAATGCTCAAAGCACCGACTGTAAGAAGAGTCTCTATTCTTGTACTTAAGGCGGCATTGTGCCTTTTGTATTTAATACCGATGCCATTTCTGTGTTTCATCGTCAATGTGAACGACCAAGGAATACATTGAACCAGCAGTGGTGTATCGGAAACTAATACTGGTCTCACAGGGATTCCTCAAAGCACCGACTGTAAGAAGAGTCTCTATTCTTGTACTTAAGGCGGCATTGGGCCTTTTGTATTTAATTCCGATGCCTTTTCTGTGTTTCATCGTCAATGTGAAGGTCCATGGAATAAACTGAACCTGCAGAGGTGTAGCGGAAACTAATACTGGTCTCACAGGGAATGCTCAAAGCACCGACTGTAAGAAGAGTCTTCATTCTTGTACTTAAGGCGGCATTGTGCATTTTGTATTTAATTCCGATGCCATTTCTGTGTTTCATCGTCAATGTGAAGGTCCAAGGAATAAACTGAACCTGCAGAGGTGTAGCAGAAACTAATACTGGTCTCACAGGGAATGCTCAAAGACCGACGGTGAGAAGAGTCTCTATCCCTGTACTTAAGGCGGCATTGTGCCTTTTGTATTTAATTCCGATGTAATTTCAGTGTTTCATCGTCAATATGTATGTCCAAGGAATAGATTGAACCTGCAGTGGTGTATCGGATACTATTACGGGTCTCACAGGGAATGCTCAAAATATCGACTGTAAGAAGTGTCTCTATTCTTGTACTTACGGCGGCATTGTGCGTTTTGGATTTAATTCCGATGCGATTTCTGTGTTTCATCGTCAATGTGAAGGTCCAAGGAATACATTGAATCTGCAGTGGTGTATCGGAAACTAATACTGGTCTCACAGGGAATGCTCAAAGCACCGACTGTAAGAAGACTCTCTATTCTCGTACTTAAGGCGGCATTGTGCCTTTTGTATTTAATTCCGGTGCCATTTCTGTGTATCATCGTCAATTTGAAGTTCCAAGGAATACATTGAACCTGCAGTGGCGTATCGGAAACTGATACTGGTCTCACAGGGAATGCTCAAAGCACCGACTGTAAGAAGAGTCTCTATTCTTGTACTTAAGGCGGCATTGTGCATTTTGTATTTAGATCCGATGCGATTTCTGTGTATCATCGTCAATTTGAAGGTCCAAGGAATACATTGAACCTGCAGTGGTGTATCGGAAACTAATTTTGGTCTCACAGGGAATGCTTAAAGCACCGACTGTAATAAGAGTCTCTATTCTTGTACTTAAGGCGGCATTGTGCCTTTTGTATTTAATTCCGATGCGATTTCTGTGTATCATCGTCAATTTGAAGGTCCAAGGAATACATTGAACCTGCAGTGGTGTATCGGAAACTAATACTGGTCTCTCAGGGAATGCTCAAAGCACCGACTGTAAGAAGAGTCTCTATGCTTGTACTTAAGGCGCCATTCTGCCTTTTGTATTTAATTCCGATGCGATTTCTGTGTTTCATCGTCAATGTGAAGGTCCAAGGAATACATTGAACCTGCAGTGGTGTATCGGAAACTGATACTGGTCTCACAGGGAATGCTCAAAGCACCGACTATAAGAAGAGTCTCTATTCTTGTACTTAAGGCGGCATTGTGCCTTTTGTATTTAATACCTATGCCATTTCTGTGTTTCATCGTCAATGTGAACGTCCAAGGAATACATTGAACCAGCAGTGGTGTATCGGAAACTAATACTGGTCTCACAGGGAATGCTCAAAGCACCGACAGTAAGAAGAGTCTCTATTCTTGTACTTAAGGCGGCATTGTGCCTCTTGTATTTAATTCCGATGCCTTTTCTGCGTTTCATCGTCAATGTGAAGGTCCATGGAATAAACTGACCCTGCAGAGGTGTAGCGGAAACTAATACTGGTCTCACAGGGACTGCTCAAAGCACCGACGGTGAGAACAGTCTCTATTCTTGTACTTAAGGCGGCATTGTTCCGTTTGTATTTAATTCCGATGGAATCTCAGTGTTTCATCGTCAATGTGTATGTCCAAGGAATAGATTGAACCGGCGGTGGTGTATCGGATCCTATTACTCGACTCACAGGGAATGCTCAAAGCACCGACTGTAAGAAGAGTCTCTATTCTTGTACTTAAGGCGGCATTGCGCGTTTTGTATTTAATTCCTATTCGATTTCTGTGTTTCATCGTCAATGTGAAGGTCCAAGGAATACATTGAACCTCCAGTGGTGTATCGGAAACTAATACTGGTCTCACAGGGAATGCTCAAAGCACCGACTGTAAGAAGAGTCTCTATTCTTGTACTTAAGGCGGCATTGTGCCGTTTGTATTTAATTCCGATGACTTATCTGTGTTTCATCGTCAATGTGAAGGTCCAAGGAATAAACTGATTCTGCAGAGGTGTAGCGGAAACTAATACTGGTCTCACAGGGAATGCTCAAAGCACCGACTGTAAGAAGAGTCTCTATTCTTGTACTTAAGGCGGCATTGTGCATTTTGTATTTAATTCCGATGCCATTTCTGTGTTTCATCGTCAATGTGAAGGTCCAAGGAATAAACTGAACCTGCAGAGGTGTAGCGGAAACTAATACTGATCTCACAGGGAATGCTCAAAGCACCGACTGTAAGAAGAGTCTCTATTCTTGTACTTAAGGCGGCATTGTGCCTTTTGTATTTAGATCCGATGCGATTTCTGTGTATCATCGTCAATTTGAAGGTCCAAGGAATACATTGAAGCTGCAGTGGTGTATCGGAAACTAATTCTGATCTCACAGGGAATGCTCAAAGCACCGACTGTAATAAGAGTCTCTATTCTTGTACTTAAGGCGGCATTGTGCCTTTTGTATTTAATTCCGATGCGATTTCTGTGTATCATCGTCAGTTTGAAGGTCCATGGAATACATTGAACCTGCAGTGGTGTATCGGAAACTAATACTGGTCTCACAGGGAATGCTCAAAGCACCGACTGTAAGAAGAGTCTCTATGCTTGTACTTAAGGCGCCATTCTTCCTTTTGTATTTAATTCCGATGCGATTTCTGTGATTCATCGTCAATGTGAAGGTCCAAGGAATACATTGAACCTGCAGTGGTGTATCGGAAACTGATACTGGTCTCACAGGGAATGCTCAAAGCACCGAATGTAAGAAGAGTCTCTATTCTTGTACTTAAGGCGGCATTGTGCCTTTTGTATTTAATACCGATGCCATTTCTGTGTTTCATCGTCAATGTGAACGTCCAAGGAATACATTGAACCAGCAGTGGTGTTTCGGAAACTAATACTGGTCTCACAGGGAATGCTCAAAGCACCGACTGTAAGAAGAGTCTCTATTCTTGTACTTAAGGCGGCATTGGGCATTTGTATTTAATTCCGATGCCTTTTCTGTGTTTCATCGTCAATGTGAAGGTCCATGGAATAAACCGAACCTGCAGAGGTGTAGCGGAAACTAATACTGGTCTCACAGGGAATGCTCAAAGCACCGACTGTAAGACGAGTCTCTATTCTTGTACTTAAGGCGGCATTGTGCATTTTGTATTTAATTCCGATGCCATTTCTGTGTTTCATCGTCAATGTGAAGGTCCAAGGAATAAACTGAACCTGCAGAGGTGTAGCAGGAACTAATACTGGTCTCACAGGGAATGCTCAAAGGACCGACGGTGAGAAGAGTCTCTATCCCTGTACTTAAGGCGGCATTGTTCATTTTGTATTTAATTCCGATGTAATTTCAGTGTTTCATCGTCAATGTGTATGTCCAAGGAATAGATTGAACCTGCAGTGGTGTATCGGATACTATTACGGGTCTCACAGGGAATGCTCAAAATATCGACTGTAAGAAGTGTCTCTATTCTTGTACTTAAGGCGGCATTGTGCGTTTTGGATTTAATTCCGATGCGATTTCTGTGTTTCATCGTCAATGTGAAGGTCCAAGGAATACATTGAACCTGCAGTGGTGTATCGGAAACTAATACTGGTCTCACAGGGAATGCTCAAAGCACCGACTGTAAGAATACTCATTATTCTCGTACATAAGGCGGCATTGTGCCTTTTGTATTTAATTCCGATGCCACTTCTGTGTATCATCGTCAATTTGAAGGTCCAAGGAATACATGGAACCTGCAGTGGTGTATCGGAAACTGATACTGGTCTCACAGGGAATGCTCAAAACACCGACTGTAAGAAGAGTCTCTATGCTTGTACCTAAGGCGGCATTCTTCCTTTTGTATTTAATTCCGATGCGATTTCTGTGTTTCATCGTCAATGTGAAGGTCCAAGGAATACATTGAACCTGCAGTGGTGTATCGGAAACTGATACTGGTCTCACAGGGAATGCTCAAAGCACCGACTGTAAGAAGAGTCTCTATTCTTGTACTTAAGGCGGCATTGTGCCTTTTGTATTTAATACCGATGCCATTTCTGTGTTTCATCGTCAATGTGAACGTCCAAGGAATACATTGAACCAGCAGTGGTGTATCGGAAACTAATACTGGTCTCACAGGGAACGCTCAAAGCACCGACGGTGAGAAGAGTCTCTATCCCTGTACTTAAGGCGGCATTGTGCCTTTTGTATTTAATTCCGATGTAATTTCAGTGTTTCATCGTTAATGTGTAGGTCCAAGGAATAGATAGAACCTGCAATGGTGTATCGGATACTATTACGGGTCTCACAGGGAATGCTCAAAATATCGACTGTAAGAAGTGTCTCTATTCTTGTACTTAAGGCGGCATTGTGCGTTTTGGATTTAATTCCGATGCGATTTCTGTGTTTCATCGTCAATGTGTAGGTCCAAGGAATACATTGAACCTGCAGTGGTGTATCGGAAACTAATACTGGTCTCACAGGGAATGCTCAAAGCACCGACTGTAAGAAGGCTCTCTATTCTCGTACTTAAGGCGGCATTGTGCCTTTTGTATTTAATTCCGATGCCATTTCTGTGTATCATCGTCAATTTGAAGTTCCAAGGAATACATTGAACCTGCAGTGGCGTATCGGAAACTAATACTGGTCTCACAGGGAATGCTCAAAGCACCGACTGTAAGAAGAGTCTCTATGCTTGTACTTAAGGCGGCATTCTGCCTTTTGTATTTAATTCCGATGCGATTTCTGTGTTTCATGGTCAATGTGAAGGTCCAAGGAGTACATTGAACCTGCAGTGGTGTATCGGAAACTGATACTAATCTCACACGGAATGCTCAAACCACCGACTATAAGAAGAGTCTCTATTCTTGTACTTAAGGCGGCATTGTGCCATTTGTATTTAATACCGATGCCATTTCTGTGTTTCATCGTCAATGTGAACGTCCAAGGAATACATTGAACCAGCAGTGGTGTATCGGAAATTAATTCTGGTCTCACAGGGAATGCTCAAAGCACCGACTGTAATAAGAGTCTCTATTCTTGTACTTAAGGCGGCATTGTGCCTTTTGTATTTAATTCCGATGCGATTTCTGTGTATCATCATCAATTTGAAGGTCCAAGGAATACATTGAACCTG
Organism: Schistocerca americana; assembly: GCF_021461395.2. Lineage (NCBI taxonomy): Eukaryota > Metazoa > Arthropoda > Insecta > Orthoptera > Acrididae > Schistocerca > Schistocerca americana. Next base: position 726,605,063 of record NC_060123.1, on the reverse strand, counting down.
CAGTGGTGTATCGGAAACTAATACTGGTCTCACAGGGAATGCTCAAAGCACCGACTGTAAGAAGAGTCTCTATGCTTGTACTTAAGGCGGCATTCTGCCTTTTGTATTTAATTCCGATGCGATTTCTGTGTTTCACGGTCAATGTGAAGGTCCAAGGAATACATTGAATCTGCAGTGGTGTATCGGAAACTGATACTAATCTCACAGGGAATGCTCAAAGCACCGACTATAAGAAGAGTCTCTATGCTTGTACTTAAGGCGGCATTCTGCCTTTCGTATTTAATTCCGATGCGATTTCTGTGTTTCATGGTCAATGTGAAGGTCCAAGGAATACATTGAACCTGCAGTGGTGTATCGGAAACTAATACTGGTCTCACAGGGAATGCTCAAAGCACCGACTGTAAGAAGAGTCTCTATTCTTGTACTTAAGGCGGCATTGTGCCGTTTGTATTTAATTCCGATGCGATTTCTGTGTATCAACGTCAAAGTGAAGGTCCAAGGAATACATTGAACCTGCAGAGGTGTAGCGTAAACTAATACTGGTCTCACAGGGAATGCTCAAAGCACCGACTGTAAGAAGAGTCTCTATTCCTGTACTTAAGGCGGCATTGTGCCTTTTGTATTTAATTCCGATGCGATTTCAGTGTTTCATTGTCAATGTGAAGATCCAAAGAATAAACTAAACCTGCAGAGGTGTAGCGGAAACTAATACTAGTCTCACAGGGAATGCCGAAAGCACCGACTGTAAGAAGAGCCTCTATTCTTGTACTTAAGGCGGCATTGTGCTTTTTGTATTTAATTGCGATGCGATTTCTGTGTATCATCGTCAATGTGAAGGTCCAAGGAATACATTCAACCTGTAGAGGTGTATCGGAAACTAATACTGGTCTCACAGGGAATGCTCAAAGCACTGACTGTAAGAAGAGTCTCTATTCCTGTACTTAAGGCGGCATTGTGCCTTTTGTATTTAATTCCGATGCCATTTCTGTTTTTCATCGACAGTGTGAAGTTCCAAGGAATAAACTGAACCTGCAGAGGTGTATCGGAAACTAATACTGGTCTCGCAGGGAATGCTCATAGCACCGACAATAAGAAGGATCACTATTCTTGTACTTAAGGCGGCATTGTGCCTTTTGTATTTGATTCCGATGCGATTTCTGTGTATCATCGTCAATGTGAAGTTCCAAGGAATACATTTAACCTGCAGTGGTCTATCGGAATCTAATACTGGTCTCACAGGGAATGCTCAAAGCACCGACTGTAAGAAGAGTCTCAATTCTTGTACTTAAGGCGGCATTGTGCCTTTTGTAATTAATTCCGATGCCATTTCTGTGTTTCATCGTCAATGTGAAGGTCCAAGGAATAAACTGAACCTGCAGAGGTGTAGCGGAAACTAATTCTGGTCTCACAGGGAATGCTCAAAACACCGACTGTAAGAAGAGTCTCTATTCTTGTATTTAAGGCGGCATTGCGCCTTTTGTATTTAATTCCGATGCGATTTCTGTGTTTCATCGTCAATGTGAAGGTCCAAGGAATACATTGAACCTGCAGTGGTGTATCGGAAACTAATACTGGTCTCACAGGGAATGCTCAAAGCACCGACTGTAAGACGAGTCTCTATTCTTGTACTTAAGGCGGCATTATGCCGTTTGTATTTAATTCCGATGCGATTTCTGTGTATCATCGTCAAAGTGAAGGTCCAAGGAATACATTGAACCTGCAGAGGTGTAGCGGAAACTAATACTGGTCTCACAGGGAATGCTCAAAGCACCGACTGTAAGAAGAGTCTCTACACCTGTACTTAAGGCGGCATTGTGCCTTTTGTATTTAATTCCGATGCGATTTCTGTGTTTCATTGTCAATGTGAAGGTCCAAAGAATAAACAGAACCTACAGAGGTGTAGCGGAAACTAATACTAGTTTCACAGGGAATGCTGAAAGCACCGACTGTAAGAAGAGTCTCTATTCTTGTACTTAAGGCGGCATTGTGCTTTTTGTATTTAATTGCGATGCGATTTCTGTGTATCATCGTCAATGTGAAGGTCCAAGGAATACATTGAACCTGTAGAGGTGTAGCGGAAACTAATACTGGTCTCACAGGGAATGCTCAAAGCACCGACTGTAAGAAGAGTCTCTATTCTTGTACTTAAGGCGGCATTGTGCCTTTTTGTATTTAATTCCGATGCGATTTCTGTGGTTCATCGTCAATGTGAAGGTCCAAGGAATACATTGAACATGCAGTGATGTATCGGAAACTAATACTGGTCTCACAGGGAATGCTCAAGGCACCGACTGTAAGAAGAGTCTCAATTCTTGTACTTAAGGCGGCATTGTGCCTTTTGTAATTAATTCCGATGCCATTTCTGTATTTCATCGCCAATGTGAAGGTCCAAGGAATAAACTGAACCTGCAGAGATGTAGCGGAAACTAATACTGGTCTCACAGGGAATGCTCAAAGCACCGACTGTAAGAAGAGTCTTTATTCTTGTACTTAAGGCGGCATTGTGCCTTTTGTATTTAATTCCGATGCCATTTCTGTGTTTCATCGTCAATGTGAAGGTCCAAGGAATAAACTGAACCTGCAGAGGTGTAGCGGAAACTAATACTGGTCTCACAGCGAATGCTCAAAGCACCGACTGTAAGAAGAGTCTCTATTCTTGTACTTAAGGCGGCATTGTGCCGTTTGTATTTAATTCCGATGCCATTTCTGTGTTTCATCGTCAATGTGAAGGTCCAAGGAATAAACTGAACCTGCAGAGGTGTAGCGGAAACTAATACTGGTCTCACAGGGAATGCTCAAACCACCGATTGTAAGAAGAGTCTCTATTCTTGTACTTAAGTCGGCATTGTGCCATTTGAATTTAATTCCGATGCCATTTCTGTGTTTCATCCTCAATGTGAAGGTCCAAGGAATAAACTGAACCTACATAGGTGTAGCGGAAACTAATACTGGTCTCACAGGGAATGCTCAAAGCACCGACTATAAGATGAGTCTCTATTCTTGTACTTAAGGCGGCATTGTGACTTTTGTATTTAATTCCAATGCCATTTCTGTGTTTCATCGTCAATGTGAATGTCCTAGTAATAAACTGAACCTCCAGAGGTGTAGCTGAAACTAATACTGGTCTCACAGGGGATGCTCAAAGCACCGACTGTAAGAAGAGTCTCTATTCTTGTACTTAAGGCGGCATTGTGCCTTTGGTATTTAATTTCGATGCGATTTCTGTGTTTCATCGTCAATGTGAAGTTCCAAGGAATACACTGAACCTGCAGTGGTGTATCGGAAACTAATACTAGTCTCACAGGGAAAGCTCAAAGCACCGACTGTAAGAAGAGTCTCTCTTCTTGTACTTAAGACGGCATTATGCCTTTTGTATTTAATTCCGATGCTATTTCTGTGTTTCATCGTCAATGTGAAGATCCAAGGAATAAACTGAACCTGCAGAGGTGTAGCGGAAACTAATACTGGTCTCACAGGGAATGCTCAAAACACCGACTGTAAGAAGAGTCTCTATTCTTGTACTTAGGGCGGCATTGTGCCCTTTGTATTTAATTCCGATGCCATTTCTGTGCTTCATCGTCAATGTGGAGGTCCAAGGAATAAACTGAACCTGCAGAGGTGTAGCGGAAACTAATACTGGTCTCACAGGGAATGCTCAAAACACCGACTGTAAGAAGAGTCTCTATTCTTGTACTTAAGGCGGCATTGTGCCTTTTGTATTTAATTCCGATGCCATTTCTGTGGTACATCGTCAATGTGAAGGTCCAAGGAATAAACTGAACCTGCAGAGGTGTAGCGGAAACTAATACTGGTCTCACAGGGAATGCTCAAAGCACCGACTGTAAGAAGAGTCTATATTCTTGTACTTAAGGCGGCATTGTGGCCTTTGTATTTAATTCCGATGCCATTTCTGTGTTTCATCGTCAATGTGGAGGTCCAAGGAATAAACTGAACCTGCAGAGGTGTAGCGGAAACTAATACTGGTCTCACAGGGAATGCTCAAAGCACTGACTGTAAGAAGAGTCTCTATTCTTGTACTTAAGGCGGCATTGTGCCTTTTGTATTTAATTCCGATGCCATTTCTGTGGTTCATCGTCAATGTGAAGGTCCAAGGATAAACTGAACCTGCAGAGGTGTAGCGGGAACGAATACTGGTCTCACAGGGATTGCTCATAGCACTGACTGTAAGAAGAGTCTCTATTTTTGTACTTAAGGCGGCATTGTGCCTTTTGTATTTAATTCCGATGCGATTTCTGTGTTTCATCGTCAATGTGTATGTCCAAGGAATACATTGAACCTGGAGTGGTGTATCGGAAACTAATACTGGTCTCACAGGGAATGCTCAAAGCACCGACTGTAAGAAGAGTCTCTATTCTTGTACTTAAGGCGGCATTGTGCCTTTTGTATTTAATTCCGATGCCATTTCTGTGTTTCATCGTCAACGTGAAGGTCCAAGGAATAAACTGAACCTACAGTGGTGTATCGGAAACTAATACTGGTATCACAGGGAATGCTCAAAGCACCGACTGTAAGAAGAGTCTCTATTCTTGTACTTAAGGCGGCATTGTGCCTTTTGTATTTAATTCCGATGCCATTTCTGTGTTTCATCGTCAATGTGAAGGTCCAAGGAATAAACTGAACCTGCAGAGATGTAGCGGAAACTAATACTGGTCTCACAGGGAATGCTCAAAGCACCGACGGTAAGAAGAGTCTCTATTCTTGTACTTAAGGCGGAATTATGAATTTTGTATTTAATTCCGATGTAATTTCAGTGTTTCATCGTCAATGTAAATGTCCGAGGAATTCATTGAACCTCCAGTGGTGTATCGGAAACTAATACTGGTCTCACAGGGAATGCTCAAAGCACCGACGGTAAGAAGAGTATCTATTTTTGTACTTAAGGCGGCATTGTTCCTTTTGTATTTAATTCCGATGTAATTTCAGTGTTTCATCGTCAATGTGTATGTCCAAGGAATAGATTGAACCTGCAGTGGTGTATCGGAAACTAATACTGGTCTCACAGGGAATGCTCAAAGCACCGACGGTAAGATGAGTCTCTATTCTTGTACTTAAGGCGGCATTTTTCCTTTTGTTTTTAATTCCGATGTAATTTCAGTGTTTCATCGTCAATGTGTATGTCCAAGGAATAGATTGAACCAGCAGTGGTGTATCGGATACTATTACTGGTCTCACAGGGAATGCTCACAGCACCGACTGTAAGAAGAGTCTCTATTCTTGTACTTAAGGCGGCATTGTGCCTTTTGTATTTAATTCCGATTCCATTTCTGTGTTTCATCGTCAATGTGAAGGTCCAAGGAACAAACTGAACCTGCAGAGGTGTAGCGGAAACTAATACTGGTCTCACAGGGAATGCTCAAAGCACCGACTGTAAGAAGAGTCTCTATTCTTGAACTTAAGGCGGCATTGTGCCTTTTGTAACTAATTCCGATGCGACTTCTGTGTTTCATCGTCAATGTGAAGGTCCAAGGAATAGATTGAACCTGCAGTGGTGTATCGGAAACTAATACTGGTCTCACAGGGAATGCTCAAAGCACCGACTGTAAGAAGAGTCTCTATTCTTGAACTTAAGGCGGCATTGTGGCTTTTGTATTTAATTCCGATGCGATTTCTGTGTATCATCGTCAATTTGAAGGTCCAAGGAATACATTGAACCTGCAGTGGCGTATCGTAAATTAATACTGGTCTCACAGGGAAAGCTCAAAGCACCGACTGTAAGAAGAGTCTCTATTCTTGTACTTAAGGCGGCATTGTACCTTTTGTATTTAATTCCGATGCGATTTCTGCGTTTCATCGTCAATGTGAAGGTCCAAGGAATACATTTAACCTGCAGAGGTGTAGCGGAAACTAATACTGGTCTCACTGGGAATACTCAAAGCACCGACTGTAAGAAGAGTCTCTATTCTTGTACTTAAGGCGGCATTGTGCCTTTTGTATTCGATTCCGATGCCATTTCTGTGTATCATCGTCAAATTGAAGGTCCAAGGAAACCATTGAACCGGCAGTGGTGTATCGCAAACTAATACTGGTCTCACAGGGAATGCTCAAAGCACCGACTGTAAGAAGAGTTTCTATTCTTGTACTTAAGGCGGCATTGTGCCTTTTGTATTTAATTCCGATGCGATTTCTGTGTTTCATCGTCAATGTGAAGGTCCAAGGAATACATTGAACCCTCAGGGGTGTATCGGAAAGTAATACTGGTCTCACAGGGAATGCTCAAAGCACCGACTGTAAGAAGAGTCTCTATTCTTGTACTTAAGGCGGCATTATGCCTTTTGTATTTAATTCCGATGCCATTTCTGTGTTTCATCGTCAATGTGAAGATCCAAGGAATAAACTGAACCTGCAGAGGTGTAGCGGAAACTAATACTGGTCTCACAGGGAATGCTCAAAGCACCGACTGTAAGAAGATTCTCTATTCTTGTACTTAAGGCGGCATTGCGCCTTTTGTATTTGATTCCGAAGCGATTTCTGTGTTTCATCGTCAATGTGAAGGTCCAAGGAATACATTGAACCTGCCGTGGTGTATCGGAAACTAATACTGGTCCCACAGGGAATGCTCAAAGCACCGACTGTAAGAAGAGTCTCTATTCTCGTACTTAAGGCGGCATTGTGCCTTTTGTATTTTATGCCGATGCGATTTCTGCGTTTCGTCGACAATGTGAAGGTCCAAGGAATACATTGTACCTGCAGTGGTGTATAGGAAACTAATACTGGTCTCACAGGTAATGCTTAAAGCACCGACTGTAAGAACAGTCTCTATTCTTGTACTTAAGGCGGAATTGTGCCTTTTGTATTTAATTTCGATGCGATTTCTGTGTTTCTTCGTCAATGTGAAGGTGCAAGGAACACATTCAACCTACAGTGGTGTATCGCAAACTAATACTGGTCTCACAGGAAAGGATCAAAGCACAGACTTAAAGAAGTCTCACTGTTCTTGCACTTAAGGCGGCATTGTGCATTTTGTATTTAATTCCGATGTAATTTCAGTGTTTCATCGTCAATGTGTATGTCCAAGGAATACATTGAACCTGCAGTGGTGTATCGGAAGCTAATACTGTTCTCACAGGGAATGCTCAAAGCACCGACTTAAGAAGAGTTTCTATTCTTTTACATAAGGCGGCATTGTACCTTTTGTATTTAATTCCGATGCGATTTCTGTGTTTCGTCGTCAATGTGAAATCCAAGGAATACTTTGAACCTGCAATGGTGTATCGGAAACTAATACTGGCCTCACAGGGAATGCTCGAAGCACCCACAGTAAGAAGAGTCTCTATTCTTGTACTTAAGGCGGCATTGTTCCTTTTAATTTCATTCCGATGCGATTTATGTGCTTCATTCTCAATGTGAAGGTCCAAGGAATACACTTAAATTGCAGTGGTGTATCGGAAACTAATAATGGTCTCACAGGGAATGCTCAAAGCCCCGACTGTAAGAGGGGTCTCTATTCTTGTACTTATGGCAGCATTGTGCCTTTTGTATTTAATTCCGATGCGATTTCTGTGTTCCATCGTCAATGCGAAGGACCAAGGAATACACTGAACCAGCACTAATGTATTGGAAACCAATACTGGTCTCACAGGGAATGCTCAAAGCACCGACTGTAAGAAGAGTCTCTATATTTGTACTTAAGGCGGCATTGTGGCTTTTGTATTTAATTCCGATGCGATTTCTGTGTTTAATCGTAAATGTGAATGTCCAAGGAATACATTGAACCTGCAGTCGTGTATCGGAAACCAATACAGGTCTCACAGGGAATGCTCAAAACATCGACTGTAAGAAGAGTCTCTATTCTTGTACATTTGGCGGCATTGTGGCTTTTGTATTTAATTAAGATGCAATTTCTGTGTTTCATCGTCAATGTGAAGGTCCAAGGAAAACATTGAACCTGCAGTGGTGTATCGGAAACTAATACTGGTCTCACAGGGAATACTCAAAGCACCGACTATAAGAAGAGTCTCTATTCTTCTACTTAAGGCGGCATTGTGCCTTTTGTGTTTAATTCCGATGTAATTTCAGTGTTTCATCGTTAATGTGATTGTCAAAGGAACACATTGAACCTCCAGTGGTGAATCGGAAACTAATACTGGTCTCACAGGGAATGCTCAAAGCACCGACTGTAAGAAGAGTCTCTATTCTTGTATTTAAGGCGGCATTGTGCCATTTGTATTTAATTCCTATACGATTTCTGCGTTTCATTGTCAATGTGAAGGTCCAAGGAATACATTGAACCTGCCGTGGTGTATCGGAACCTAATACTGGTCTCACAGGCAATGCTCAAAGCACCGACTGTAAGAACAGTCTCTATTCTTGTACTTAAGGCGGCATTGTGCCATTTGTATCTAATTCCGATGCGATTTCTGTGATTCTTCGTCAATGTGAAGGTGCAAGAAACACATTGAACCTGCAGTGGTGTATCGGAAACTAATACTGGTCTCACAGGAAAGGATCAAAGCACAGAGTCTAAGAAGTCTCACGCTTCTTGCACTTAAGGCGGCATTGTGGCTTTTGTATTTAATGCTCATGTAATTTGTGTGTTTCATCGTCAATATGTATGTCCAAGGAATACATTCGACCTGCAGTGGTGTATCGGAAACTAATACTGGTCTCACAGGGAATGCTCAAAGTACCGACTGTAAGAAGAGTCTCTATTCTTGTTCTTAAGTCGGCATTGTGCCTTTTGTATTTAATTCCGTTGTAATTTCAGTATTTCATCGTCAATGTATATGTCCAAGGAATACGTGCAATGTGCAATGGTGGATCGGAAGCTAATACTGGTCTCACAGGGAATGCTCAAAGCACCGACTGTAAGAAGAGTCTCTATTCTTGTATTTAAGGCGGCATTGTGCCATTTGTATTTAATTCCTATACGATTTCTGCGTTTCATTGTCAATGTGAAGGTCCAAGGAATACATTGAACCTGCCGTGGTGTATCGGAACCTAATACTGGTCTCACAGGCAATGCTCAAAGCACCGACTGTAAGAACAGTCTCTATTCTTGTACTTAAGGCGGCATTGTGCCATTTGTATCTAATTCCGATGCGATTTCTGTGATTCTTCGTCAATGTGAAGGTGCAAGAAACACATTGAACCTGCAGTGGTGTATCGGAAACTAATAATAGTCTCACAGGGAACGCTCAAAACACCGACCGTAAGAAGAGTCTCTATTCTTGTACTTAAGGCGGCATTGTGCCATTTGTATTAATTTCCGATGCAATTTCTGTGTTTCATCGTCAATGTGTATGTCTAAGGAATACATGGAACCTGCAGAGGTGTATCGGAAACTAATACTGGTCTCACAGGAAATGCTCAAAGCACCGACTGTAAGAAGAGTCTCTATTCTTGTACCGAAGCGGCATTGTGACTTTTGTATTTAGTTCCGATGCGATTTCTGTGTTTCAACGTCAATGTGAAGGTACAAGGAATACATTGTACCTGCAGTGGTGTATCGGAAACTAATACTGGTCTCACAGGGAATGCTCAAAGCACCGACTGTAAGAGGAGTCTCTATTCTTGCACTAATGATGGCTTTGTGCCTTTTGTATTTAATTCCAGTGTAATTTCAGTGTTTCTTCGTCAATGTGTATGTATAAGGAATACATTGAACCTGCAGTGGCGTATCGGAAGCTAATACTGGTCTTACAGGAATGGATCAAAGCACAGACTCTAAGAATTCTCACTCTTCTTGCACTTACGGTGGCATTGTGCCTTTTGTATTTAATTCCGATGTAATTTCAGTATTTCATCGTCAATGTATATGTCCAAGGAATACATGCAATCTGCAATGGTGGATCGGAAGCTAATACTGGTCTCACAGGGAATGCTCAAAACACCGACTGTAAGAAGTGTCTCTACTCTTGTACTTAAGCCGGCATTGTGCCTTTTGTATTTAATTCCGATGCCATTTCTGTATTTCATCGTCAATGCGAAGGTCCAAGGAATACATTGAACCTGCAGTGGTGTATGGGAAACTAATACTGGTCTCACAGGGAATGCTCAAAGCACCGACTGTAAGAAGACTCTCTATTCTTGTACTTAAGGCGGCATTGTGCCATTTGTATTTAATTCCGATGCCATTTCTGTGTTTCATCGTCAATGTGTATGTCCAAGCAATACATTGAACCTGCAGTGGTGTATCGGAAACTAATACTGGTCTCACAGGGAATGCTCAAAACACCGACCGTAAGAAGAGTCTCTGTACTTGTACTTAAGGCGGCATTGTGCCATTTGTATTAATTTCCGATGCAATTTCTGTGTTTCATCGTCAATGTGAAGGTACAAGGAATACATTGTTTCTGCAGTGGTGTATCGGAAACTAATACTGGTCTCACAGGGAATGCTCAAAGCACCGACCGTAAGAGGAGTCTCTATTCCATCACTTATGATGGCTTTGTGCCTTTTGTATTTAATTCCAGTGTAATTTCAGTGTTTCTTCGTCAATGTGTATGTCTATGGAATACATTGAAGCTGCAGTGGTGTATCGGAAACTAATACTGTTCTCACAGGGAATGCTGAAATCACCGACTGTAAGAAGAGTCTCTATTCTTGTACTTATGGCGGCATTGTGCATTTTGTATTTAGTTCCGATGCGATTTCTGTGTTTCTTCGTCAATGCGAAAGTCCAAGGAATACATTGAACCTGCAGTGGTGTATCGGAAACTAAAGCTGGTCTCACAGGGAATTCTCAAAGCACCGACTGTAAGAAGAGTCTCTATTCTTGTACTTAAGGCGGCATTGTGCCTTTTGTATTTAATACCGATGCGTTTCTGTGTTTCATCGTCAATGTTAAGGTCCAAGGAATACATTGAACCGGCTGTGGTGTATCGGAAACTAATACTGGTCTCACAGGGAATGCTCAAACACCGACTGTAAGAAGGGTCTCTATTCTTGTACTTAAGGCGGCATTGTGCCTTTTGTATTTCATTCCGATGCGATTTCTGTGTTTCATCGTCAATGTGTATGACCAAGGAATACATTGAACCTGCAGTGGCGTATCGGAAGCGAATACTGGTCTTACAGGAATGGATCAAAGCACAGACTCTAAGAAGTCTCACTGTTCTTGCACTTACGGAGGCATTGTGCGTTTTGTATTTAATTCCGATATAATATCAGTGTTTCATCGTCAATGTGTATGTCCAAGGGATAGATTGAACCGGCAGTGGTGTATCGCAAGCCAATACTGGTCTCACGGGGAATGCTCAAAGCACCGATTGTAAGAAGAGTCTCTATTCTTGTACTTAAGGCGGCATTGTGCCGTTTGTATTTAATTCCGATGCGATTTCTGTGTTTCATCGTCAATGTGAAGGTCCAAGGAATACACTGAACCTGCTATGGTGTATCGGAAACTAATACAGGTCTCAAAGGGAATGCTCAAAGAACCGACTGTAAGAAGAGTCTCTATTCTTGTACTTAAGGCGGCATTGTGCCTTTTGTATTGAATTCCAATGCGATTTCTGTGTTACATCGTCAATGTGAAGGTCCAAAGAATACATTGAACCTGCAGTGGTGTATCGGATACTAATACTGGTCTCACAGGGAATGCTCAAAGCACCGACTGTAGGATGAGTCTCTATTCTTGTACTTAAGTTGGCATTGTGCCATTTGTATTTAATTCCGATGCGATTTCTGTGTTTCATCGTCAATGTGAAGGTCCAAGGAATACATTGAACCTGCAGTGGCGTATCGGAAACTGATACTGGTCGCGCAGGAAAGGATAAAAGCACAGACTCAAAGAAGTCTCACATATCTTGCACTTAAGGCGGCATTGTTCCTTTTGTATTTAATTCCGATGTAATTTCAGTGTTTCATTGTCATTGTGTATGTCCAAGGAATTCATTGAACCTGCGGTGGTGTATCGGAAACTAATACTGGTCTCACACGGAATGCTCAAAGCACCAACCTTAAGAAGAGTCTCTATTCTTGTACTTAAGGCGGCATTGTGCCTTTTGTATTTAATTCCAATGCGATTTCTGTGTTTCATCGTCAATGTGAAGGTCCAAGGAACACATTGAACCTGCTGTGATGTATCGGAAACTAATACTGGTCTCACAGGAAAGGATCAAAGCACAGACTCTAAGAAGTCTCACATATCTTGCACTTAAGGCGGCATTGTTCCTTTTGTATTTAATTCCGATGTAATTTCAGTGTTTCATTGTCATTGTGTATGTCCAAGGAATTCATTGAACGTGCAGTGGTGTATCGGAAACTAATACTGGTCTCACACGGAATGCTCAAAGCACCAACCTTAAGAAGAGTCTCTATTCTTGTACTTAAGGCGGCATTGTGCCTTTTGTATTTAATTCCGATGCGATTTCTGTATTTCATCGTCAATGTGTACGTCCAAGGAATATATTGAACCTGCTGTGGAGTATCGCAAACTAATAGTGTTCTTACAGGAAAGGATCAAAGCACATACTCTAAGAAGTCTCACTCTTCTTGCACTTGATGCGGCTTTGTGCCTTTTGTATTTAATTCCGATGCGATTTCTGTGTTTCATCGTCAATGTGAAATCCAAGGAATACTTTGAACCTGCAATGGTGTATCGGAAACTAATACTGGTCTCACAGGGAATGCTCGAAGCACCGACAGTAAGAAGAGTCTCTATTCTTGTACTTAAGGCGGCATTGTTCCTTTTGTATTTCATTCCGATGCGATTTATGTGCTTCATCCTCAATGTGTAGGTCCAAGGAATACACTTAAATTGCAGTGGTGTATCGGAACCTAATACTGGTCTCACAGGGAATGCTCGAAGCACCGACAGTAAGAAGAGTCTCTATATTTGTACTTAAGGCGGCATTGTGGCTCTTGTATTTAATTCCGATGCGATTTCTGTGTTTAATCGTAAATGTGAATGTCCAAGGAATACATTGAACCTGCAGTCGTGTATCGGAAACTAATACAGGTCTCACAGGGAATGCTCAAAGCATCGACTGTAAGAAGAGTCTCTATTCTTGTACATTTGGCGACATTGTGGCTTTTGTATTTAACTCCGATGCAATTTCTGTGTTTCATCGTCAATGTGAAGGTCCAAGGAAAACATTGAACCTGCAGTGGTGTATCGGAAGCTAATACTGGTCTCACAGGGAATGCTCAAAACACCGACTGTAAGAAGAGTCTCTATTCTTGTACTTAAGGCGGCATTGTGCCATTTGTTTTTAATTCCTATACGATTTCTGCGTTTCATTGTCAATGTGAAGGTCCAAGGAATACATTGAACCTGCCGTGGTGTATCGGAACCTAATACTGGTCTCACAGGCAATGCTCAAAGCACCGACTGTAAGAGCAGTCTCTATTCTTGTACTTAAGGCGGCATGGTGCCGTTTGTATCTAATTCCGATGCGATTTCTGTGATTCTTCGTCAATGTGAAGGTGCAAGGAACACATTGAACCTGCAGTGGTGTATCGGAAACTAATACTGGTCTCACAGGAAAGGATCAAAGAACAGAGTCTAAGAAGTCTCACGCTTCTTGCACCTAAGGCGGCATTGTGGCTTTTGTATTTAATGCTGATGTAATTTCTGTGTTTCATCGTCAATATGTATGTCCAAAGAATACATTCGACCTGCAGTGGTGTATCGGAAAGTAATACTGGTCTCACAGGGAATGCTCAAAATACCGACTGTAAGAAGAGTCTCTATTCTTGTACTTAAGTCGGCATTGTGCCTTTTGTATTTTATTCCGATGTAATTTCAGTATTTCATCGTCAATGTGTATGTCCAAGGAATACATGCAATCTGCAATGGTGGATCGGAAGCTAATACTGGTCTCACAGGGAATGCTCAAAACACCGACTGTAAGAAGTGTCTCTATTGTTGTACTTAAGGCGGCATTGTGCCTTTTGTATTTAATTCCGATGCCATTTCTGTATTTCATCGTCAATGCGAAGGTCCAAGGAATACATTGACCCTGCAGTGGTGTATGGGAAACTAATACTGGTCTCACAGGGAATGCTCAAAGCACCGACTGTAAGAAGTGTCTCTATTCTTGTACTTAAGGCGGCATTGTGCCTTTTGTATTTAATTCCGATGCCATTTCTGTATTTCATCGTCAATGCGAAGGGCTAAGGAATACATTGTACCTGCAGTGGTGTATCGGAAACTAATACTGGTCTCGCAGGGAATGCTCATTGCACCGACTGGAAGAAGAGTCTCTATTCTGGCACTTATGGCGGCATTGTGCCTTTTGTATTTAATTCCGATGTAATTTCAGTGATGCATCGTCAATGTGTATGTCTAAGGAATACATTGAACCTGCAGTGGTGTATCGGAAACTAATACTGGTCTCACTGGGAATGCTCAAAGCACCGACTGGAAGAAAAGTCTCTATTCTTGTACGTAAGGCGGCATTGTGCCTTTTGTATTTAATTCGGATGCGATTTCTTTGTTTCATCGTCAACGTGTATGTCCAAGCAATACATTGAACTTGCAGTGGTGTATCGGAAACTAATACTGGTCTCACAGGAAATGCTCAAAGCACCGAGTGTCAGAAGAGTCTCCATTCTTGTACTGAAGCGGCATTGTGCCTTTTGTACTTAATTCCGATGCGATATCTGTGTTTCATCGTCAATGTGACGGTACAAGGAATACATTTTACCTGCAGTGGTGTATCGGAAACTAATACTGGTCTCACAGGGAATGCTCAAACCACCGACGGTAAGAAGAGTCCCTATTCTTGTACTTAAGGCGGCATTGTGCCTTTTGTATTGAATTCCGATGCGATTGATGTGTTACATCGTCAATGTGAAGGTCCAAAGAATACATTGAACCTGCAGTGGTGTATCGGAAACTAATACTGGTCTCACAGGGAATGCACAAAGCACCGACTGTAAGAAGAGTCTCTATTCTTTTATTTAAGTTGGCATTGTGCCATTTGTTTTTAATTGCGATGCGATTTCTGTGTTTCATCGTCAATGTGAAGGTCCAAGGAATACATTGAAACTGCAGTGGCGTACCGGAAACTGATACTGGTCGCGCAGGAAAGGATAAAAGCACAGACTCTAGGAAGTCTCACTCTTCTTGCACTTAAGACGGCATTGTACCTTTCGTATTCAATTACGATGTAATTTCAGTGTTTCATCGTTAATGTGTATGTCCAAGGAATACATTGAACGTGCAGTGGTGTATCGGAAACTAATACTGGTCCCGCAGGGAAAGATCAAACACCGACTGTATGAAATCTCTCTTCTCTTGCACTTTAGGCGGCATTTTGCCTTCTGTATTTAATTCCGATGTAATTTCAGTGTTTCATTGCCATTGTGTATGTCCAAGGAATTCATTGAACCTGCAGTGGTGTATCGGAAACTAATACTGGTCTCACACGGAATGCTCAAAGCACCGACTGTAAGAAGAGTCACTATTCTTGTACTTATTGCGGCATTGTGCCTTTTGTATTTAGTTCTGATTCGATTCCTGTGTTTCATCGTCAATGCGAAGGTCCAAGGAATACATTGAACCTGCAGTGGTGTATCGGAAACTAATACTGGTCTCACTGGAAAGGATTAAAGCACAGACTCTATGAAGTCTCCCTCATCTTGCAGTTACGGCGGCATTGTTCCTATTGTATTTAATTCCGATGTAATTTCAGTGTTTCATCGTCAATGAGTATGTCTAAGGAATACATTGAACCTGGAGTGGTGTATCGGAAACTAATACTGGTCTCACAGGGAATGCTCAAAGCACGGACTGTAAGAAAAGTATCTATTCTTGTACGTAAGGCGGCATTGTGCCTTTTGTATTTAATTCTAATGCGATTTCTGTGTTACATCGTCAATGTGAAGGTACAAGGAACACATTGTACCTGCAGTGGTGTATCGGAAACTAATACTGGTCTCACAGGGAATGCTCAAAGCACCGACTGTAAGAGGAGTCTCTATTCTTGCACTTATGATGGTATTGTGCCTTTTGTATTTAATTCCAGTGTAATTTCAGTGTTTCTTCGTCAATGTGTATGTCTAAGGAATACATTGAACCTGCAGTGGTGTATCGGAATCTAATACTGTTATCACAGGGAATGCTGAAAGCACCGACTGTAAGAAGAGTCTCTATTCTTGTACTTATTGCGGCATTGTGCATTTTGTATTTAGTTCCGATGCGATTTCTGTGTCTCTTCGTCAATGCGAAAGTCCAAGGAATACATTGAACCTGCAGTGGTGTATCGGAAACTAAAACTGGTCTCACAGGGAATGCTCAAAGCACCGACTGTAAGAAGAGTCTCTATTATTGTACTTAAGGCGGCATTGTGCCTTTTGTATTTAATACCGATGCGTTTTTGTGTTTCATCGTCAATGTTGAGGTCCAAGGAATACATTGAACCTGCTGTGGTGTATCGGAAACTAATACTGGTCTCACATGGAATGTTTAAACACCGACTGTAAGAAGAGTCTCTATTCTTGTACTTAAGGCGGCATTGTGCATTTGTATTTCATTCGGATGCGATTTCTGTGTTTCATCGTCAATGTGTATGTCCAAGGAATACATTGAACCTGCAGTGGCGTATCGGAAGCTAATACTGGTCTCACAGGAATGGATCAAAGCACAGACTCTAAGAAGTCTCACTCTTCTTGCACTTACGGTGGCATTGTGCGTTTTGTATTTAATTCCGATGTATTATCAGTGTTTCATCGTCAATGTGTATGTCCAAGGGATAGATTGAACCGGCAGTGGTGTATCGCAAGCTAATACTGGTCTCACGGGGAATGCTCAAAGCACCGATTGTAAGAAGAGTCTCTATTCTTGTACTTATGGCGGCATTGTGCCGTTTGTATTTAATTCCGATGCGATTTCTGTGTTTCATCGTCAATGTAAAGGTCCAAGGAATACACTGAACCTGCTATGGTGTATCGGAAACTAATACTGGTCTCAAAGGGAATGCTCAAAGAACCGACTGTAAGAAGAGTCTCTATTCTTGTACTTAAGGCGGCATTGTGCCTTTTGTATTTAATACCGATGCGTTTTTGTGTTTCATCGTAAATGTTGAGGTCCAAGGAATACATTGAACCTGCTGTGGTGTATCGGAAACTAATACTGGTCTCACATGGAATGTTTAAACACCGACTGTAAGAAGAGTCTCTATTCTTGCACTTAAGACGGCATTGTACCTTTCGTATTCAATTACGATGTAATTTCAGTGCTTCATCGTCAATGTGTATGTCCAAGGAATACATTGAACGTGCAGTGGTGTATCGGAAACTAATACTGGTCCCGCAGGGAATGCTCAAACACCGACTGTATGAAGACTCTCTTCTCTTGCACTTAAGGCGGCATTTTGCCTTCTGTATTTAATTCCGATGTAATTTCAGTGTTTCATTGTCATTGTGTATGTCCAAGGAATACATTGAACCTGCAGTGGTGTATCGGAAACTAATACTGGTCTCACACGGAATGCTCAAAGCACCAACCTTAAGAAGAGTCTCTATTCTTGTACTTAAGGCGGCATTGTGCCTTTTGTATTTAATTCCAATGCGATTTCTGTGTTTCATCGTCAATGTGAAGGTCCAAGGAACACATTGAAACTGCTGTGATGTATCGGAAACTAATACTGGTCTCACAGGAAAGGATCAAAGCCCAGACCCTAAGAAGTCTCACATATCTTGCACTTAAGACGGCATTGTTACTTTTGTATTTAATTCCGATGTAATTTCAGTGTTTCATTGTCATTGTGTATGTCCAAGGAATTCATTGAACCTGCACTGGTGTATCGGAAACTAATACCGGTCTCACACGGAATGCTCAAAGCACCAACCATAAGAAGAGTCTCTATTCTTGTACTTAAGGCGGCATTGTGCCTTTTGTAATTAATTCCGATGCGATTTCTGTGTTTCATCGTCAATGTGTATGTCCAAGGATTACATTGAACCTGCAGTGGTGTATGGGAAACTAATACTGGTCTCACACGGAATGCTCAAAAGCACCGACTTCAAGAAGAGTCTCTATTCTTGTACTTAAGGCGGCATTGTGCCTTTTGTATTTAATTCCGATGCGATTTCTGTGTTTCATCGTCAATGTGTACGTCCAAGGAATATATTGAACCTGCTGTGGAGTATCGGAAACTAATAGTGTTCTTACAGGAAGGGATCAAAGCACTTACTCTAAGAAGTCTCACACTTCTTGCACTTGATGCGGCTTTGTGCCTTTTGTATCTAATTCCGATCCGATTTCTGTGTCTCATCGTCAATGTGAATTTCCAAGGAATACATTGAACATGCAGAGGTGTATCGGAAACTAATACTGGTCTCACAGGGAATGCTCAAAGCACCGACTGTAAGAAGAGTCTCTATTCTTGCACTTAAGGCTGCATTGTAGCTTTTATATTTAATTCCGATGCGATTTCTGTGCTTCATCGTCAATGTGAAGGTCCAAGGAATACATTGAACCTGAAGTGGTGTATCGGAATCTAGTACTGGTATCACAGGAAAGGATCAAAGAACAGACTCTAAGAAGACTCACTCTTCTTGCACTTAGATCGCCATTGTGCCTTTTGTATTTAATTCCGATGCCATTTCTGTGTTTCATCGTCAATGTGTATGTCCAAGGAATACATTGAACCTGCAGTGGTGTATCGGAAACTAATACTGGTCTCACAGGAAAGGATCAAGCACAGACTCTAAGAAGTCTCACTCTTCTTGCATTTAAGGCGGCATTGTGCCTTTTGTATTTAATTCCGATGTAATCTCGGTGTTTCATCGTCAATGTGTATGTCCAAGGAATACAATGAACCTACTGTGATGTATCGGAAACTAATACTGGTCTCACAGGGAATTCTCAAAGCACCGAATGTAAGCAGAGTCTCTATTCTTGTACTTACGGCGGCATTATGCCTTTTGTATATAATTCCGATGCGATTCCTGTGTTTCATCGTCAATGTCTATGTCCAAGGAATACATTGAACGTGCAGTGGTGTATCGGAAACTAATACTGGTCCCGCAGGGAATGCTCAAACACCGACTGTAAGAGGAGTCTCTACTCTTGCACTTAAGGCGGCATTGTGCATTTTATATTTAATTCCGATGTAATTTCAGTGTTTCATCGCCAACGTGTATGTCCAAGGAATACATTGAACCTGCAGTGGTGTATCGGAAACTAATACTGGTCTAACAGGGAATGCTCATAACACCAACTGTAAGAAGAGTCTCTATTCTTGTACATAAGGCGGCATTGTGTCCTTTGTATTTAATTCCGATGCGATTTCTGTGTTTCATCGTCAATGTGTATGTCCAAGGAATATATTGGACCTGCAGTGGTGTATCGGAAACTAATACTGGTCTCACAGGGAATGCTCAAAGCACCGACTGTAAGAAGAGTCTGTATTCTTGTACTTAAGGCTGCATTGTGTCTTTTGTATTTTATTCCGATGCCATTTCTGTGTTTCATCGTCAATGTGAAGGTCTAAGGAATACATTGAACCTTCAGTGGTGTATCGGAAACTAATACTGGTCTCACAGGAAATGATCAAAGCACAGACTCCAAGAAGTGTCACTCTTCTTGCTCTTAAGGCGGCATTGTGCCTTTTGTGTTTAATTCCGATGCGATTCAATGTTTCATCGTCAATTTGAAAGTCCGTGGAATACATTGAAACTGCAGTGCTGTATCGGAAACTAATACCGGTCAAACAGGAAAGGATCAAAGCACAGACTCTAAGAAGTCTCAGTCTTCTTGCACTTATGGCGGCATTGGGCCTTTTGTATTTAATTCCGATGTAATTACAGTTTTTCGTCGTCAATGTGTATGTTCAAGGAATACATTGAACCAGCAGTGGTGTATCGGAAACTAATACTGCTCGCACAGGGAATACTCGAAGCACCGACTGTGAGAAGAGTCTCTATTCTTAAACTTAATGCGGCATTGTGCCTTTGGTATTTAATTCCGATGCGATTTCTGTGTTTAATCGTCAATGTGAAGGTCCAAGGAATACATTGAACCTGCAGTGGTATATCGGAAACTAATACTGGTCTCACAGGAAAGGATCAAAGCACAGACTCTAAGATGTCTCACTCTGCTTGTACTTAAGGCGTCATTGTGCCCTTTGTATTTAATTCCGATTTAATTTCAGTGTTTCATCGTCAATGTGTATTTCCAAGGAATACATTGAACCTGCAGTGGTGTATGGGAAACTAATACTGGTCTCACAGGGAATGCTCAAAGCACCGACAGTAGAAGAGTCTCCATTCCTGTATTTAAGGCGGCATTGTTCCTTTTGTATTTAATTCCGATGTAATTTCAGTGTTTCACCGTCAATGTGTATGTCCAAGGAATACATTGAATCTGCAGTGGTGTATCGGATACTAATACTGGTCTCACAGGGAATGCTGAAAGCACAGACTGTAAGAAGAGTATCTATTCTTGTACTTAAAGCGGCATTGTGCCTTTTGTGTTTAATTCCAATGCGATATCTGTGTTTCATCGTCGATGTGAAAGTCCAAGGAATACACTGAACCTGCAGTGGTGTATCGGAAACTAATACTGGTCTCACAGGGAATGCTCAAAGCACCGACTGTAAGAAGAGTCACTATTCTTGTACTTATTGCGGCATTGTGCCTTTTGTATTTAGTTCTGATTCGATTTCTGTGTTTCATCGTCAATGCGAAGGTCCAAGGAATACACTGAACCTGCAGTGGTGTATCGGAAACTAATACTGGTCTCACAGGGAATGCTCAAAGCACCGACTGTAAGAAGAGTCACTATTCTTGTACTTATTGCGGCATTGTGCCTTTTGTATTTAATTCGGATGCGATTTCTGTGTTTCATCGTCAACGTGTATGTCCAAGCAATACATGGAACCAGCAGTGGTGTATCGGAAACTAATACTGGTCTCACAGGAAATGCTCAAAACACCGACTGTAAGAAGAGTCCCTATTCTTGTACTGAAGCGGCATTGTGCCTTTTGTATTTAATTCTAATGCGATTTCTGTGTTACATCGTCAATGTGAAGGTACAAGGAACACATTGTACCTGCAGTGGTGTATCGGAATCTAATACTGGTCTCACAGGGAATGCTCAAAGCACCGACTGTAAGAGGAGTCTCTATTCTTGCACTTATGTGGCATTGTGCCTTTTGTATTTAATTCCAGTGTAATTTCAGTGTTTCTTCGTCAATGTGTATGTCTAAGGAATTCATTGAACCTGCAGTGGTGTATCGCAAACTAATACTGTTCTCACAGGGAATGCTGAAAGCACAGACTGTAAGAAGAGTCTCTATTCTTGTACTTATTGCGGCATTGTGCATTTTGTATTTAGTTCCGATGCGATTTCTGTGTCTCTTCGTCAATGCGAAAGTCCAAGGAATACATTGAACCTGCAGTGGTGTATCGGAAACTAATACTGGTCTCAAAGGGAATGCTCAAAGAACCGACTGTAAGAAGAGTCTCTATTCTTGTACTTAAGGCGGCATTGTGCCTTTTGTATTGAATTACGATGCGATTTCTGTGTTACATCGTCAATGTGAAGGTCCAAAGAATTCATTGAACCTGCAGTGGTGTATCTGAAACTAATACTGGTCTCACAGGGAATGCTCAAAGCACCGACTGTAAGAAGAGTCTCTATTCTTGTACTTAAGTTAGCATTGTGCCATTTGTATTTAATTCCGATGCGATTTCTGTGTTTCATCGTCAATGTGTATGTCCAAGGAATACATTGAACGTGCAGTGGTGTATCGGAAATTAGTACTGGTCCCGCAGGGAATGCTCAAACACCGACTGTAAGATGTCTCTCTTCTCTTACACTTATGGCGGCATTTTGCCTTCTGTATTTAATTCCGATGTAATTTCAGTGTTTCATTGTCATTGTGTATGTCCAAGGAATTCATTGAACCTGCAGTGGTGTATCGAAAACTAATACTGGTCTCACACGGAATGCTCAAAGCACCAACCTTAAGAAGAGTCTCTATTCTTGTACTTAAGGCGGCATTGTGCCTTTTGTATTTAATTCCAATGCGATTTCTGTGTTTCATCGTCAATGTGAAGGTCCAAGGAACACATTGAACCTGCTGTGATGTATCGGAAACTAATACTGGTCTCACAGGAAAGGATCAAAGCACAGACTCTAAGAAGTCTCACATATCTTGCACTTAAGGCGGCATTGTTCCTTTTGTATTTAATTCCGATGTAATTTCAGTTTTCATTGTCATTGTGTATGTCCAAGGAATTCATTGAACCTGCAGTGGTGTATCGTAAACTAATACTGGTCTCACACGGAATGCTCAAAGCACCAACCTTAAGAAGGGGCTCTATTCTTGTACTTAAGGCGGCATTGTGCCTTTTGTATTTAATTCCGATGCGATTTCTGTGTTTCATCGTCAATGTGTACGTCCAAGGAATATATTGAACCTGCTGTGGAGTATCGGAAACTAATAGTGTTCTTACAGGAAAGGATCAAAGCACATACTCTAAGAAGTCTCACTCTTCTTGCACTTGATGCGGCTTTGTGCCTTTTGTATCTAATTCCGATCCGATTTCTGTGTCTCATCGTCAATGTGAATTTCCAAGGAATACATTGAACCTGCAGTGGTGTATCGGAAACTAATACTGGTCTCACAGGGAATGCTCAAATCACCGACTGTAAGAAGAGTCTCTATTCTTGCACTTAAGGCTGCATTGTAACTTTTATATTTAATTCCGATGCGATTTCTGTGCTTCATCGTCAATGTGAAGGTCCAAGGAATACATTGAACCTGAAGTGGTGTATCGGAATCTAATACTGGTCTCACAGGAAAGGATCATAGAACAGACTCTAAGAAGACTCACTCTTCTTTCACTTAGATCGCCATTGTGCCTTTTGTATTTAATTCCGATGCCATTTCTGTGTTTCATCGTCAATGTGTACGTCCAAGGAATACATTGAACCTGCAGTGGTGTATCGGAAACTAATACTGGTCTCACAGGAAAGGATCAAAGCACCGAATGTAAGCAGAGTCTCTATTCTTGTACTTAAGGCGGCATTGTGCCTTTTGTATTTAATTCCGATGCGATTTCTGTGTTTCATCGTCAATGTGTATTTCCAAGGAATACATTGAACGTGCAGTGGTGTATCGGAAACTAATACTGGTCCCGCAGGGAAGGCTCAAACACCGACTGTAAGAAGAGTCTCTACTCTTGCACTTAAGGCGGCATTGTGCATTTTATATTTAATTCCGATGTAATTTCAGTGTTTCATCGCCAACGAGTATGTCCAAGGAGTACATTGAACCTGCAGTGGTGTATCGGAAACTAATACTGGTCTCACAGGGAATGCTCATAACACCAACTGTAAGAAGAGTCTCTATTCTTGTACTTATGGCGGCATTGTGTCTTCTGTATTTAATTCCGATGCGATTTCTGTGTTTCATCGTCAATGTGTATGTCCAAGGAATACATTGGACCTGCAGTGGTGTCTCGGAAACTAATACTGGTCTCACAGGGAATGCTCAAAGCACCGACTGTAAGAAGAGTCTGTATTCTTGTACTTAAGGCTGCATTGTGTCATTTGTATTTTATTCCGATGCGATTTCTGTGTTTCATCGTCAATGTGAAGGTCCAAGGATTACATTGAACCTGTAGTGGTGTATCGGAAACTAATACTGGTGTCACAGGAGAGGATCAAAGCACAGATTCTAAGATGTCTCACTCTGCTTGTACTTAAGGCGTCATTGTGCCCTTTGTATTTAATTCCGATGTAATTTCAGTGTTTCATCGTCAATGTGTATTTCAAAGGAATACTTGGAATCTGCAGTGGTGTATCGGATACTAATACTGGTCTCACAGGGAATGCTCAAAGCACAGACTGTAAGAAGAGTCTCTATTCTTGTACTTAAGGCGGCATTGTGCCTTTAGTATTTAATTCCAATGCGATTTCGGTGTTTCATCGTCAATTTGAAGGTCCAAGGAATACATTGAACCTGCAATGGTGTAACGGAAACTAATACTGGTCCCACAGGGAATGCTCAAAGCACCGACTGTAAGTAGAGTCTGTATTCTTGTACTTAAGGTGGCATTGTGCCTTTTGTATCTATTTCCGATGCGATTTCTGTGTTTCATCGTCAATGTGAAGGTGCAAGGAATACATTCAACCTGCAGTGGTGTATCGGAAACTAATACTAGTCTCACAGGGAATGCTCAAACAACGTCTGTAAGGAGAGTGTCTATTCTTGTACTTAAGGCGGCATTGTGCCTTTTGTATTTAATTCCGTTGCCATTTCTGTGTTTCATCGTCAATGTGAAGGTCCAAGGAATGCACTGAACCTGCAGTGGTGTATCGGAAACTCATACTGGTCTCACAGGGAGTACTCAAAGCACCGACTGTAAGAAGAGTCTCTATTTTGGTACTTAAGGCGGCATTGTTCTTTTTGTATTAAATTCCGATGTGATTTCTGTGTTTAATCGTTAATGTGAGTATCCAAAGAATACATTGAACCTGCAGTGGTGTATCGGAAACTAATACTGGTCTCACAGGGAATGCTCAAAGCACGGACTGAAAGAACAGTCTCTGTTCTTGTACTTAAGGCGGCATTGTGCATTTTGTATTTATTTGCGATGCGATTTCTGTGTTTCATCGTCATTTTGAAGGTCCAAGGAATTCATTTAACCTGCAGTGGTGTATCGAAAACTAATATGGGTCGCACAGGAAAGGATCAAAACACAGACTCTAAGAAGTCTCACAGTTCTTGCACTTATGGCGGCATTGTGCCTTTTGTATTTAATTCCGATGTAATTTCAGTGTTTCATCGTCAATGTGTATGTCCAAGGAATACATTGAACCTGCAGTGGTGTATCGGAAACTAATACTGGTCTCACAGGGAATCCTCAAAGCACCGACTGTTAGAAGATTCTCTGTTCCTGTACTTAATTCATCATTCTGCCTTTTGTATTTAATTCCAATGTATTTTCAGTGTCTCATCGTCAATGTGAAGGTCCAAGGAATACACTGAACCTCCAGTGGTGTATCGGAAACTAATACTGGTCTCACAGGGAATGCTCAGAGCACCCACTGTAAGAAGAGTCTCTATTCTTGTACTTAAGGCGGCATTGTACCTTTTTGAATTTAATTCCGATGCGATTTCTGTCTTTAATCGTCAATGTGAAGGTCCAAGGAATACATTGAGCCTGCAGTGGTGTATCGGAAAGTAATACTGGTCTCACAGGGAATGCTCAAAGCACCGCCTGTGAGTAGAGTCTGTATTCTTGTACTTAAGGCGCCATTGTGCTTTTTGGGTTTAATTCCGACGTGATTTCTGTGTTTAATCGTCAATGTGAACGTTCAAGGAATACATTGAACCTGCAGTATTGTATCGGAAAATAATACTGGTCTCACAGGGAATGCTCAAAGCACCGACTCTAAGAAGAGTCTCTATTCTTGTACTTAAGGCGGCATTGTGCATTTTGTATTTAATTCCGATGCGATTTCTGTGTTTCATCGTCAATGTGAAGGTCCAAGGAATACATTGAACCTGCAGTGGCGTATCGTAAACTAATACGGGTCGCACAGGAAAGGATCAAAACACAGACTTTAAGAAGTCTCACTCTTCTTGCACTTATGGCGGCATTGTGCCTTTTGTATTTAAATCCGATGTGATTTCAGTGTTTCATCGTCAATGTGAAAGTCCAAGGAATACATTGAAAATGCAGTGGTGTATCGGAAACTAATACTGGTCTCACCGGGTATATTCAAAGCACCGACTGTAGGAAGAGTCTCTATTCTGGTACTTATGGCGTCATTGTTCTTTTTTTATTTAATTCCGATGTGATTTCTGTGTTTAATCGTTAATGTGAAGGTCCAAAGAATACATTGAACCTGCAGTGGTGTATCGGAAACTAATACTGGTCTCACAGGGAATGCTCAAAGCACCGACTGAAAGAAGGGTCTCTGCTCTTGTACTTAAGGCGGCATTGTGCCTTTTGTATTTATTTGCGTTGCGATTTCTTTGTTTCATCGTCAATTTGAAGGTCCAAGGAATTCATTTAACCTGCAGTTGCGTATCGAAAACTAATACGGGTCGCAAAGGAATGGATCAAAACACAGACTCTAAGAAGTCTCACTTTTCTTGCACTTATGGCGGCATTGTGCCTTTTGTATTTAATTCCGATGTAATTTCAGTGTTTCATCGTCAATGTGTATGCCCAAGGAATACATTGAACCTGCAGTGGTGTATCGGAAACTAATACTGGTCTCACAGGGAATGCTCAAAGCACCGACTGTAAGAAGAGTCTCCATTCTTGTACTTAAGGCGGCATTGTGTCTTTAGTATATAATTACGATGCAATTTCTGTGTGTCATCGTCAATATGAACGTCCAAGCAATACATTGAAACTCCAGTGGTGTATCGGAAACAAAAACTGGTCTCACAGGGAATTCTCAAAGCACCGACAGTAAGAAGAGTCTCTATTCTTGTACTTATGGCGGCATTGTGCCTTTTGTATTTAATTCCGATGCGATTTCTGTGTTTAATCGTCAATGTGAAGGTCCAAGGAATTCACTGAACCTGCAGTGGTGTATCGGAAACTAATACTGGTCTCACAGGGAATGCTCAAAGCACCGACTGTAAGAAGAGTCTCTATTCTTGTACTTAAGGCGGCATCGTTCTTTTTGTATTTAATTCCGATGTGATTTCTGTGTTTAATCGTCAATGTGAAGGTCCAAGGAATACATTGAAACTGCAGTGGTGTATCGGAAACTAATACTGGTCTCACAGGGAATGCTCAAAGCACCGACTGTAAGAAGAGTCTCTATTCTTGTACTTAAGGCGGCATTGTGTCTTTTGTATATAATTACGATGCCATTTCTCTGTTTCATCGTCAATGTGAAGGTCCAAGGAATTCACTGAACCTGCAGTGGTGTATCGGAAACTAATACTGGTCTCACAGGGAATGCTCAAAGCACCGACTGTAAGAAGAGTCTCTATTCTTGTA
Source organism: Schistocerca americana (assembly GCF_021461395.2). Classification (NCBI taxonomy): domain Eukaryota; kingdom Metazoa; phylum Arthropoda; class Insecta; order Orthoptera; family Acrididae; genus Schistocerca; species Schistocerca americana. Next base: position 726,578,174 of record NC_060123.1, on the reverse strand, counting down.
CTTAAGGCGGCATCGTTCTTTTTGTATTTAATTCCGATGTGATTTCTGTGTTTAATCGTCAATGTGAAGGTCCAAGGAATACATTGAAACTGCAGTAGTGTATCGGAAACTAATACTGGTCTCACAGGGAATGCTCAAAGCACCGACTGAAAGAAGAGTCTCTGTTCTTGTACTTAAGGCGGCATTGTGCCTTTTGTATTAAATTCCGATGCGATTTATTTGTTTCTTCGTCAATGTGAGGGTCCAAGGAAGACATTGAATCTGCAGTGGCGTATCGGAAACTAATACGGGTCGCACAGGAAAGGATCAAAACACAGACTTTAAGAAGTCTCACTCTTCTTGCACTTATGGCGGCATTGTGCCTTTTGTATTTAAATCCGATGTGATTTCAGTGTTTCATCGTCAATGTGTATGTCCAAGGAATACATTGAATCGGCAGTGGTGAATCGGATACTAATAATGGTCTCTTAGGGAATGCTCAAAGCACAGACTGTAAGAATAGTCTCTATTCTTGTATTTAAGGCGGCATTGAGCCTTTTGTATTTAATTCCAATGTAATTGCAGTGTTTCATCGTCAATGTGTATGTCCAAGGAATACATTGAATCTGCAGTGGTGTATCGGAAACTAATACTGGTCTCACAGGGAATGCTCAAAGCACCGACTGTAAGTAGAGTCTGAATTCTTGTACTTAAGGCGGCATTGTGCCTTTTGTATTTAATTCCGATGCGATTTCTGTGTTTCATCGTCAATGTGAAGGTCCAAGGAATACATTGACCCTGCAGTGGTGTATCGGAAACTAATACTAGTCTCACAGGGAATGCTCAAAAACCGTCTGTAAGAAGAGTGTCTATTCTTGTACTTAAGGCGGCATTGTGCCTTTTGTATTTAATTCCGTTGCCCTTTCTGTGTTTCATCGTCAATGTGAAGGTCCAAGGAATGCACTGAACCTGCAGTGGTGTATCGGAAACTAATACTGGTCTCACAGGGAATGTTCAAAGCACTGACTGAAAGAAGGGTCTTTGTTCTTGTACTTAAGGCGGCATTGTGCCTATTGTATTTAATTCCGATGGGATTTCTGTGATTCATCGTCAATTTGAAAGTCCAAGGAATACATTTAACCTGCAGTGGCGTATCGAAAACTAATACGGGTCGCACAGGAAAGGATCAAAACACAGTCTCTAAGAACTCTCACTGTTCTTGCACTTATGGCGGCATTGTGCCTTTGTATTTAATTCCGATGTAATTTCAGTGTTTCATCGTCAATGTGTATGTCCAAGAAATACATAGAACCTGCAGTGGTGTATCGGAAACTAATACTGGTGTCACAGGGAATGCTCAAAGCACCCACTCTAAGTAGAGTCTGTATTCTTGTACTTAAGGCGCCATTGTGCGTTTTGGATTTAATTCCGATGCGATTTCTGTGTTTCATCGTCAATGTGAAGGTCCAAGGAATACATTGAACCTGCAGTGATGTATAGAAATCAAATACTGGTCTCACAGGTAATGCTCAAAGCACCGACTGCAAGAAGAGTCTGTATTCTTGTACTTAAGGCGGCATTGTTCCTTTTGTATTTAATTCCGATGTATTTCAGTGTTTCATCGTCAATGTGTATGTCCGAGGAATAGATTGAACCTGCAGTGGTGTATCGGATACTATTACTGGTCTCACAGGGAATGCTCAAAGCACCGACTGTAAGATGAGTCTCTATTCTTGTACTTAAGGCGGCATTGTGCCTTTTGTATTTGATTCCGATGCGTTTTCTGTGTTTCATCGTCAATGTGAAGGTCCAAGGAATAAACTGAACCGGCAGAGGTGTAGCGGAAACTAATACTGGTCTCACAGGGAATGCTCAAGTCACCGACTGTAAGAAGAGTCTCTATTCTGTTACTTAAGGCGGCATTGTGCCTTTTGTATTTAATTCCGATGCCATTTCTGTGTTTCATCGTCAATGTGAAGGTCCAAGGAATAAACTGAACCTGCAGAGGTGTAGCAGAAACTAATACTGGTCTCACAGGGAATGCTCAAAGCACCGACTGTAAGAGGAGTTTCTATTCTTGTACTTAAGGCGGCATTGTGCGTTTTGGATTTAATTCCGATGCCATTTCTGTGTTTCATCGTCAATGTGAATTTCCAAGGAATACATTGAACCTGCAGTGGTGTATCGGAAACTAATACTGGTCTCACAGGGAATGCTCAAAGCACCGACGGTAAGAAGAGTCTCTATTTTTGTACTTAAGGCGGCATTGTTCCTTTTGAATTTAATTCGGATATAATTTCTGTGTTTCATCGTCAGTGTGTATGTCCAAGGAATAGGTTGAACCTGCAGTGGTGTATCGGATACTATTACTGGTCTCACAGGGAATGCTCAAAGCACCGACTGTAAGAAGAGTCTCTATTCTTGTACTTAAGGCGGCATTGTGCCTTTCGTATATAATTCCGATGTAATTTCAGTGTTTCATCGTCAATGTGTATGTCCAAGGAATACATTGAACCTGCAGTGGTGTATCGGAAACTAATACTGGTCTCACAGGGAATGCTCGAAGCACCGACTGTTAGAAGAGTCTCTATTCTTGTACTTAAGGCGGCATTGTGCCTTTTGTACTTAATTCCGATGTAATTTTAGTGTTTCATCGTCAATGTGTATGTCCAAGGATTTCATTGAACCTCCAGTGGTGTATCGGAAACTAATACTGGTCTCACAGGGAATGCTCAAAGCACCGACGGTAAGAAGAGTCTCTATTCTTGTACTTAAGGCGGCATTGTGCCTTTTGATATTTAATTCCGATGCGATTTCTGTGTTTTATCGTCAATGTGAAGGTCCAAGGAATACATTGAACCTGCAGTGGTGTATCGGAAATTAATACTGGTCTCTCAGGGAATGCTCGAAGCACCGATTGTAAGATGAGTCTCCATTCTTGTACTTAGAGCGCCATTGTGCCTTTTGTATGTAATTCCGATGCGATTTCAGTGTTTCATCGTCAATGTGAAGGACCATGGAATACATTTAACCTGCAGCGGTATATCGGAAACTAATACTGGTCTCACAGGAAAGGATCAAAGCACAGACTCTAAGAAGTCTCATTCTTCTTGTAGTTAAGGCGTCATTGTGCCCTTTGTATTTAATTCCGATGTGATTTCAGTGTTTCATCGCCAATGTGTATGTCCAAGGAAAACATTGATCCTGCAGTGGTGTATCGGAAACTAATACTGGTCTCACAGGGAATGCGCAAAGCACCGACGGTAAGAAGAGTCTCTACTCTTGTACTTAAGGCGGCATTGTTCCTTTTGTATTTAATTCCGATGTAATTTCAGTGTTTCATCGTCAATGTGTATGTCCAAGGAACCGATTGAACCTGCAGTGGTATATCGGATACTATTACTGGTCTCACAGGAAGTGCTCAAAGCACCGACTGTAAGAAGAGTCTCTATTCTTGTACTTAAGGCGGCATTGTGCATTTTGTATTTGATTCCGATGCGATTCCTGTGTTTCATCGTCAATGTGAAGGTCCAAGGAATACATTGAACCTGCAGTGGTGTATCGGAAACTAATACTGGTCTCTCAGGGAATAATCAAAGCACCGACTGTAAGTAGAGTCTGTATTCTTGTACTTAAGGCGGCATTGTGCCTTTTGTATTTAATTCCGATGCCATTTCTGTGTTTCATCGTCAATGTGAAGGTCCAAGGAATAAACTGAACCTGCAGAGGTGTACCGGAAACTAATACTGGTCTCACAGGGAATGCTGAAAGCACAGACTGTAAGAAGAGTGTCTATTCTTGTATTTAAGGCGGCATTGTGCCTTTTGAATTCGATTCCGATGTGATTTCTGTGTTTCATCGTCAATGTGAAGGTCCAAGGAATACATTGAACCTGCAGTGGTGTATCGGAAACTAATACTGGTCTCACAGGGAATGCTCAAAGCACCGACTGTAAGAAGAGTCTGTATTCTTGTACTTAAGGCTGCATTGTGTCATTTGTATTTTATTCCGATGCGATTTCTGTGATTCATCGTCAATGTGAAGGTCCAAGGATTACATTGAACCTGTAGTGGTGTATCGGAAACTAATACTGGTGTCACAGGAGAGGATCAAAGCACAGATTCTAAGATGTCTCACTCTGCTTGTACTTAAGGCGTCATTGTGCCCTTTGTATTTAATTCCGATGTAATTTCAGTGTTTCATCGTCAATGTGTATTTCAAAGGAATACTTGGAATCTGCAGTGGTGTATCGGATACTAATACTGGTCTCACAGGGAATGCTCAAAGCACAGACTGTAAGAAGAGTCTCTATTCTTGTACTTAAGGCGGCATTGTGCCTTTAGTATTTAATTCCAATGCGATTTCGGTGTTTCATCGTCAATTTGAAGGTCCAAGGAATACATTGAACCTGCAATGGTGTAACGGAAACTAATACTGGTCCCACAGGGAATGCTCAAAGCACCGACTGTAAGTAGAGTCTGTATTCTTGTACTTAAGGTGGCATTGTGCCTTTTGTATTTATTTCCGATGCGATTTCTGTGTTTCATCGTCAATGTGAAGGTGCAAGGAATACATTGAACCTGCAGTGGTGTATCGGAAACTAATACTAGTCTCACAGGGAATGCTCAAACAACGTCTGTAAGGAGAGTGTCTATTCTTGTACTTAAGGCGGCATTGTGCCTTTTGTATTTAATTCCGTTGCCATTTCTGTGTTTCATCGTCAATGTGAAGGTCCAAGGAATGCACTGAACCTGCAGTGGTGTATCGGAAACTCATACTGGTCTCACAGGGAGTACTCAAAGCACCGACTGTAAGAAGAGTCTCTATTTTGGTACTTAAGGCGGCATTGTTCTTTTTGTATTAAATTCCGATGTGATTTCTGTGTTTAATCGTTAATGTGAGTATCCAAAGAATACATTGAACCTGCAGTGGTGTATCGGAAACTAATACTGGTCTCACAGGGAATGCTCAAAGCACGGACTGAAAGAACAGTCTCTGTTCTTGTACTTAAGGCGGCATTGTGCATTTTGTATTTATTTGCGATGCGATTTCTGTGTTTCATCGTCATTTTGAAGGTCCAAGGAATTCATTTAACCTGCAGTGGTGTATCGAAAACTAATACGGGTCGCACAGGAAAGGATCAAAACACAGACTCTAAGAAGTCTCACAGTTCTTGCACTTATGGCGGCATTGTGCCTTTTGTATTTAATTCCGATGTAATTTCAGTGTTTCATCGTCAATGTGTATGTCCAAGGAATACATTGAACCTGCAGTGGTGTATCGGAAACTAATACTGGTCTCACAGGGAATCCTCAAAGCACCGACTGTTAGAAGATTCTCTGTTCCTGTACTTAATTCATCATTCTGCCTTTTGTATTTAATTCCAATGTATTTTCAGTGTCTCATCGTCAATGTGAAGGTCCAAGGAATACACTGAACCTCCAGTGGTGTATCGGAAACTAATACTGGTCTCACAGGGAATGCTCAGAGCACCCACTGTAAGAAGAGTCTCTATTCTTGTACTTAAGGCGGCATTGTACCTTTTTGAATTTAATTCCGATGCGATTTCTGTCTTTAATCGTCAATGTGAAGGTCCAAGGAATACATTGAGCCTGCAGTGGTGTATCGGAAAGTAATACTGGTCTCACAGGGAATGCTCAAAGCACCGCCTGTGAGTAGAGTCTGTATTCTTGTACTTAAGGCGCCATTGTGCTTTTTGGGTTTAATTCCGACGTTATTTCTGTGTTTAATCGTCAATGTGAACGTTCAAGGAATACATTGAACCTGCAGTATTGTATCGGAAAATAATACTGGTCTCACAGGGAATGCTCAAAGCACCGACTCTAAGAAGAGTCTCTATTCTTGTACTTAAGGCGGCATTGTGCATTTTGTATTTAATTCCGATGCGATTTCTGTGTTTCATCGTCAATGTGAAGGTCCAAGGAATACATTGAACCTGCAGTGGCGTATCGTAAACTAATACGGGTCGCACAGGAAAGGATCAAAACACAGACTTTAAGAAGTCTCACTCTTCTTGCACTTATGGCGGCATTGTGCCTTTTGTATTTAAATCCGATGTGATTTCAGTGTTTCATCGTCAATGTGAAAGTCCAAGGAATACATTGAAAATGCAGTGGTGTATCGGAAACTAATACTGGTCTCACCGGGTATATTCAAAGCACCGACTGTAGGAAGAGTCTCTATTCTGGTACTTATGGCGTCATTGTTCTTTTTTTATTTAATTCCGATGTGATTTCTGTGTTTAATCGTTAATGTGAAGGTCCAAAGAATACATTGAACCTGCAGTGGTGTATCGGAAACTAATACTGGTCTCACAGGGAATGCTCAAAGCACCGACTGAAAGAAGGGTCTCTGCTCTTGTACTTAAGGCGGCATTGTGCCTTTTGTATTTATTTGCGTTGCGATTTCTTTGTTTCATCGTCAATTTGAAGGTCCAAGGAATTCATTTAACCTGCAGTTGCGTATCGAAAACTAATACGGGTCGCAAAGGAATGGATCAAAACACAGACTCTAAGAAGTCTCACTGTTCTTGCACTTATGGCGGCATTGTGCCTTTTGTATTTAATTCCGATGTAATTTCAGTGTTTCATCGTCAATGTGTATGCCCAAGGAATACATTGAACCTGCAGTGGTGTATCGGAAACTAATACTGGTCTCACAGGGAATGCTCAAAGCACCGACTGTAAGAAGAGTCTCCATTCTTGTACTTAAGGCGGCATTGTGTCTTTAGTATATAATTACGATGCAATTTCTGTGTGTCATCGTCAATATGAACGTCCAAGCAATACATTGAAACTCCAGTGGTGTATCGGAAACAAAAACTGGTCTCACAGGGAATTCTCAAAGCACCGACAGTAAGAAGAGTCTCTTTTCTTGTACTTATGGCGGCATTGTGCCTTTTGTATTTAATTCCGATGCGATTTCTGTGTTTAATCGTCAATGTGAAGGTCCAAGGAATTCACTGAACCTGCAGTGGTGTATCGGAAACTAATACTGGTCTCACAGGGAATGCTCAAAGCACCGACTGTAAGAAGAGTCTCTATTCTTGTACTTAAGGCGGCATCGTTCTTTTTGTATTTAATTCCGATGTGATTTCTGTGTTTAATCGTCAATGTGAAGGTCCAAGGAATACATTGAAACTGCAGTGGTGTATCGGAAACTAATACTGGTCTCACAGGGAATGCTCAAAGCACCGACTGTAAGAAGAGTCTCTATTCTTGTACTTAAGGCGGCATTGTGTCTTTTGTATATAATTACGATGCCATTTCTCTGTTTCATCGTCAATGTGAAGGTCCAAGGAATTCACTGAACCTGCAGTGGTGTATCGGAAACTAATACTGGTCTCACAGGGAATGCTCAAAGCACCGACTGTAAGAAGAGTCTCTATTCTTGTACTTAAGGCGGCATCGTTCTTTTTGTATTTAATTCCGATGTGATTTCTGTGTTTAATCGTCAATGTGAAGGTCCAAGGAATACATTGAAACTGCAGTAGTGTATCGGAAACTAATACTGGTCTCACAGGGAATGCTCAAAGCACCGACTGAAAGAAGAGTCTCTGTTCTTGTACTTAAGGCGGCATTGTGCCTTTTGTATTAAATTCCGATGCGATTTATTTGTTTCTTCGTCAATGTGAGGGTCCAAGGAAGACATTGAATCTGCAGTGGCGTATCGGAAACTAATACGGGTCGCACAGGAAAGGATCAAAACACAGACTTTAAGAAGTCTCACTCTTCTTGCACTTATGGCGGCATTGTGCCTTTTGTATTTAAATCCGATGTGATTTCAGTGTTTCATCGTCAATGTGTATGTCCAAGGAATACATTGAATCGGCAGTGGTGAATCGGATACTAATAATGGTCTCTTAGGGAATGCTCAAAGCACAGACTGTAAGAATAGTCTCTATTCTTGTATTTAAGGCGGCATTGAGCCTTTTGTATTTAATTCCAATGTAATTGCAGTGTTTCATCGTCAATGTGTATGTCCAAGGAATACATTGAATCTGCAGTGGTGTATCGGAAACTAATACTGGTCTCACAGGGAATGCTCAAAGCACCGACTGTAAGTAGAGTCTGAATTCTTGTACTTAAGGCGGCATTGTGCCTTTTGTATTTAATTCCGATGCGATTTCTGTGTTTCATCGTCAATGTGAAGGTCCAAGGAATACATTGAACCTGCAGTGGTGTATCGGAAACTAATACTAGTCTCACAGGGAATGCTCAAAAACCGTCTGTAAGAAGAGTGTCTATTCTTGTACTTAAGGCGGCATTGTGCCTTTTGTATTTAATTCCGTTGCCCTTTCTGTGTTTCATCGTCAATGTGAAGGTCCAAGGAATGCACTGAACCTGCAGTGGTGTATCGGAAACTAATACTGGTCTCACAGGGAATGTTCAAAGCACTGACTGAAAGAAGGGTCTTTGTTCTTGTACTTAAGGCGGCATTGTGCCTATTGTATTTAATTCCGATGGGATTTCTGTGATTCATCGTCAATTTGAAAGTCCAAGGAATACATTTAACCTGCAGTGGCGTATCGAAAACTAATACGGGTCGCACAGGAAAGGATCAAAACACAGTCTCTAAGAACTCTCACTGTTCTTGCACTTATGGCGGCATTGTGCCTTTGTATTTAATTCCGATGTAATTTCAGTGTTTCATCGTCAATGTGTATGTCCAAGAAATACATAGAACCTGCAGTGGTGTATCGGAAACTAATACTGGTGTCACAGGGAATGCTCAAAGCACCCACTCTAAGTAGAGTCTGTATTCTTGTACTTAAGGCGCCATTGTGCGTTTTGGATTTAATTCCGATGCGATTTCTGTGTTTCATCGTCAATGTGAAGGTCCAAGGAATACATTGAACCTGCAGTGATGTATAGAAATCAAATACTGGTCTCACAGGTAATGCTCAAAGCACCGACTGCAAGAAGAGTCTGTATTCTTGTACTTAAGGCGGCATTGTTCCTTTTGTATTTAATTCCGATGTATTTCAGTGTTTCATCGTCAATGTGTATGTCCGAGGAATAGATTGAACCTGCAGTGGTGTATCGGATACTATTACTGGTCTCACAGGGAATGCTCAAAGCACCGACTGTAAGATGAGTCTCTATTCTTGTACTTAAGGCGGCATTGTGCCTTTTGTATTTGATTCCGATGCGATTTCTGTGTTTCATCGTCAATGTGAAGGTCCAAGGAATAAACTGAACCGGCAGAGGTGTAGCGGAAACTAATACTGGTCTCACAGGGAATGCTCAAGTCACCGACTGTAAGAAGAGTCTCTATTCTGTTACTTAAGGCGGCATTGTGCCTTTTGTATTTAATTCCGATGCCATTTCTGTGTTTCATCGTCAATGTGAAGGTCCAAGGAATAAACTGAACCTGCAGAGGTGTAGCAGAAACTAATACTGGTCTCACAGGGAATGCTCAAAGCACCGACTGTAAGAGGAGTTTCTATTCTTGTACTTAAGGCGGCATTGTGCGTTTTGGATTTAATTCCGATGCCATTTCTGTGTTTCATCGTCAATGTGAATTTCCAAGGAATTCATTGAACCTGCAGTGGTGTATCGGAAACTAATACTGGTCTCACAGGGAATGCTCAAAGCACCGACGGTAAGAAGAGTCTCTATTTTTGTACTTAAGGCGGCATTGTTCCTTTTGAATTTAATTCGGATATAATTTCTGTGTTTCATCGTCAGTGTGTATGTCCAAGGAATAGGTTGAACCTGCAGTGGTGTATCGGATACTATTACTGGTCTCACAGGGAATGCTCAAAGCACCGACTGTAAGAAGAGTCTCTATTCTTGTACTTAAGGCGGCATTGTGCCTTTCGTATACAATTCCGATGTAATTTCAGTGTTTCATCGTCAATGTGTATGTCCAAGGAATACATTGAACCTGCAGTGGTGTATCGGAAACTAATACTGGTCTCACAGGGAATGCTCGAAGCACCGACTGTTAGAAGAGTCTCTATTCTTGTACTTAAGGCGGCATTGTGCCTTTTGTACTTAATTCCGATGTAATTTTAGTGTTTCATCGTCAATGTGTATGTCCAAGGATTTCATTGAACCTCCAGTGGTGTATCGGAAACTAATACTGGTCTCACAGGGAATGCTCAAAGCACCGACGGTAAGAAGAGTCTCTATTCTTGTACTTAAGGCGGCATTGTGCCTTTTGATATTTAATTCCGATGCGATTTCTGTGTTTTATCGTCAATGTGAAGGTCCAAGGAATACATTGAACCTGCAGTGGTGTATCGGAAATTAATACTGGTCTCTCAGGGAATGCTCGAAGCACCGATTGTAAGATGAGTCTCCATTCTTGTACTTAGAGTGCCATTGTGCCTTTTGTATGTAATTCCGATGCGATTTCAGTGTTTCATCGTCAATGTGAAGGACCATGGAATACATTTAACCTGCAGCGGTATATCGGAAACTAATACTGGTCTCACAGGAAAGGATCAAAGCACAGACTCTAAGAAGTCTCATTCTTCTTGTAGTTAAGGCGTCATTGTGCCCTTTGTATTTAATTCCGATGTGATTTCAGTGTTTCATCGCCAATGTGTATGTCCAAGGAAAACATTGATCCTGCAGTGGTGTATCGGAAACTAATACTGGTCTCACAGGGAATGCGCAAAGCACCGACGGTAAGAAGAGTCTCTACTCTTGTACTTAAGGCGGCATTGTTCCTTTTGTATTTAATTCCGATGTAATTTCAGTGTTTCATCGTCAATGTGTATGTCCAAGGAACCGATTGAACCTGCAGTGGTGTATCGGATACTATTACTGGTCTCACAGGAAGTGCTCAAAGCACCGACTGTAAGAAGAGTCTCTATTCTTGTACTTAAGGCGGCATTGTGCATTTTGTATTTGATTCCGATGCGATTCCTGTGTTTCATCGTCAATGTGAAGGTCCAAGGAATACATTGAACCTGCAGTGGTGTATCGGAAACTAATACTGGTCTCTCAGGGAATAATCAAAGCACCGACTGTAAGTAGAGTCTGTATTCTTGTACTTAAGGCGGCATTGTGCCTTTTGTATTTAATTCCGATGCCATTTCTGTGTTTCATCGTCAATGTGAAGGTCCAAGGAATAAACTGAACCTGCAGAGGTGTACCGGAAACTAATACTGGTCTCACAGGGAATGCTGAAAGCACAGACTGTAAGAAGAGTGTCTATTCTTGTACTTAAGGCGGCATTGTGCCTTTTGAATTCGATTCCGATGTGATTTCTGTGTTTCATCGTCAATGTGAAGGTCCAAGGAATACATTGAACCTGCAGTGGTGTATCGGAAACTAATACTGGTCTCACAGGGAATGCTCAAAGCACCGACTGTAAGAAGAGTCTCTATTCTTGTACTTAAGGCGGCATTGTGCATTTGTATTTAATTCCGATGCTATTTCTGTGTTTCATCGTCAATGTGTATGTCCAAGGAATAGATTGAACCTGCAGTGGTGATTCGGATACTATTACTGGTCTCACAGGGAATGTTCAAAGCACCGACTGTAAGAAGAGTCTCTATTCTTGTACTTAAGGCGGCGTTGTGCCTTTTGTATTTGATTCCGATGCGATTTCTATGTTTCATCGTCAAGGGGAAGGTCCAAGGAATACATTGAACCTGCAGTGGTGTATCGGAAACTAATACTGGTCTCACAGGGAATGCTCTAAGCACCGACTGTAAGTAGAGTCTGTTTTCTTGTACTTATGGCGGCATTGTGCCTTTTGTATTTCATTCCGTCGCGAATTCTGTGTATCATCGTCAATTTGAAGGTCCAAGGAATACATTGAACCTGCAGTGATGTATCGGAAACTAATACTGGTCTCACAGGGAATGCTCAAACCACCGACTGCAAGAAGAGTCTCTATTCTTGTACTTAAGGCGGCATTGTGCCTTTTGTACTTAATTCCGATGTAATTTCAGTGTTTCATCGTCAATGTGTATGTCCAAGGAATTCATTGAACCTCCAGTGGTGTATCGGAAACTAATACTGGTCTCACAGGAAATGCTCAAAGCACCGACGGTAAGAAGAGTCTCTATTCTTGTACTTATCGCGGCAATGTGCCTTTTGGTATTTAATTGAAATGCGATTTCTGTGTTTTATCGTCAATGTGAAAGTCCAAGGAATACATTAAACCTACAGTGGTGTATCGGAAATTAATACTGGTCTCTCAGGGAATGCTCGAAGCACCGATTGTAAGATGAGTCTCCATTCTTGTACTTAGAGCGCCATTGTGCCTTTTGTATGTAATTCCGATGCGATTTCAGTGTTTCATCGTCTATGTGTAGGACCTTGGAATACATTTAACCTGCAGTGGGATATCGGAAACTAATAGTGGTCTCACAGGAAAGGATCAAAGCACAGACTCTAAGAAGTCTCATCCTTCTTGTAGTTAAGGCGTCATTGTGCCCTTTGTATTTAATTCCGATGGGATTTCAGTGTTTCATCGTCAATGTGTATGTCCAAGGAATACATTGAACCTGCAGTGGTGTATCGGAAACTAATACTGGTCTCACAGGGAATGCCCAAAGCACCGACGGTAAGAAGAGCCTCTATTCTTGTACTTAAGGCGGCATTGTTCCTTTTGTATTTAATTCCGATGTAATTTCAGTGTTTTTTCGTCAATGTGTATGTCCAAGGAATAGATTGAGCCTGCAGTGGTGTATCGGATACTATTACTGGTCTCACAGGGAATGCTCAAAGCACCGACTGTAAGAAGAGTCTCTATTCTTGTACTTAAGGCGGCATTGTGCCTTTTGTATTTGATTCCGATGCGATTCCTGTGTTTCATCGTCAATGTGAAGGTCCAAGGAATACATTGAACCTGCAGTGGTGTATCGGAAACTACTACTGGTCTCACAGGGAATGCTCAATGCACCGACTGTAAGTAGAGTCTGTATTCTTGTACTTAATGCGGCATTGTGCGTTTTGGATTTATTTCCGATGCGATTTCTGTGTTTCGTCGTCAATGTGAAGGTCCAAGGAATACATTGAACCTGCAGTGGTGTATCGGAAACTAATACTGGTCTCACAGGGAATGCTCAAAGCACCGACTTTAAGAAGAGTCTCTATTCTTGTACTTAAGGCGGCATTGTGCCTTTTCTATTTAATTCCGATGCCATTTCTGTGTTTCATCGTCAATGTGAAGGTCCAAGGAATAAACTGAACCTGCAGAGGTGTAGCGGAAACTAATACTGGTCTCACAGGGAATGCTCAAAGCACCGACTGTAAGAAGAGTCTCTATTCTTGTACTTGAGGCGGCATTGTGCCTTTTGTATTTAATTCCGATGCCATTTCTGTGTTTCATCGTCAATGTGAAGGTCCAAGGAATAAACTGAAACTGCAGAGGTGTATCGGAAACTAATACTAGTCTCACAGGAAATGCTCAAAGCACCGACTGTAAGTAGAGTCTCTATTCTTGTACTTAAGGCGGCATTGTGCCTTTTGTATTTAATTCCGATGCCATTTCTGTGTTTCATCGTCCATGTGTATGTCCAAGGAATAGATTGAACCTGCAGTGGTGTATCGGATTCTATTACTGGTCTCACAGGGAATGCTCAAAGCACCGACTGTAAGAAGTGTCTCTATTCTTGTACTTAAGGCGGCATTGTGCGTTTTGGATTTAATTCCGATGCCATTAATGTGTTTCATCGTCAATGTGAAGGTCCAAGGAATTCATTGAACCCGCAGTGGTGTATCGGAAACTAGTACTGGTGTCACAGGGAATGCTCAAAGCAGCGACTGTAAGAAGAGTCTCTATTCTTGTACTTAAGGCGGCATTGTGCCTTTTGTATTTAATTCCGATGCCATTTCTGTGTTTCATCGTCAATGTGAAGGTCCAAGGAATACATTGAGCCTGCAGTGGTATATCGGAAACTAATACTGGTCTCACAGGGAATGCTCAAAGCACCGACTGTAAGAAGAGTCTCTATTCTTGTACTTAAGGCGGCATTGTGCCTTTTGTATTTAATTCCGATGCCATTTCTGTGTTTCATCGTCAATGTGTATGTCCAAGGAATAGATTGAACCTGCAGTGGTGATTCGGATACTATTACTGGTCTCACAGGGAATGTTCAAAGCACCGACTGTAAGAAGAGTCTCTATTCTTGTACTTAAGGCGGCGTTGTGCCTTTTGTATTTGATTCCGATGCGATTTCTATGTTTCATCGTCAAGGTGAAGGTCCAAGGAATACATTGAACCTGCAGTGGTGTATCGGAAACTAATACTGGTCTCACAGGGAATGCTCTAAGCACCGACTGTTAGTAGAGTCTGTTTTCTTGTACTTATGGCGGCATTGTGCCTTTTGTATTTCATTCCGTCGCGAATTCTGTGTATCATCGTCAATTTGAAGGTCCAAGGAATACATTGAACATGCAGTGGCGTATCGAAAACTAATACGGGTCGAACAGGAAAGGATCAAAACACAGCTCTAAGAAGTCTCACTCTTCTTGCACTTCTGGCGGCATTTTGCCTTTTGTATATAATTCCGATGTAATTTCAGTGTTTCATCGTCAATGTGTATGTCCAAGGAATACATTGAACCTGCAGTGATGTATCGGAAACTAATACTGGTCTCACAGGGAATGCTCAAACCACCGACTGCAAGAAGAGTCTCTATTCTTGTACTTAAGGCGGCATTGTGCCTTTTGTACTTAATTCCGATGTAATTTCAGTGTTTCATCGTCAATGTGTATGTCCAAGGAATTCATTGAACCTCCAGTGGTGTATCGGAAACTAATACTGGTCTCACAGGAAATGCTCAAAGCACCGACGGTAAGAAGAGTCTCTATTCTTGTACTTATCGCGGCATTGTGCCTTTTGGTATTTAATTCAAATGCGATTTCTGTGTTTTATCGTCAATGTGAAAGTCCAAGGAATACATTAAACCTACAGTGGTGTATCGGAAATTAATACTGGTCTCTCAGGGAATGCTCGAAGCACCGATTGTAAGATGAGTCTCCATTCTTGTACTTAGAGCGCCATTGTGCCTTTTGTATGTAATTCCGATGCGATTTCAGTGTTTCATCGTCTATGTGTAGGACCTTGGAATACATTTAACCTGCAGTGGGATATCGGAAACTAATAGTGGTCTCACAGGAAAGGATCAAAGCACAGACTCTAAGAAGTCTCATCCTTCTTGTAGTTAAGGCGTCATTGTGCCCTTTGTATTTAATTCCGATGGGATTTCAGTGTTTCATCGTCAATGTGTATGTCCAAGGAATACATTGAACCTGCAGTGGTGTATCGGAAACTAATACTGGTCTCACAGGGAATGCCCAAAGCAGCGACGGTAAGAAGAGCCTCTATTCTTGTACTTAAGGCGGCATTGTTCCTTTTGTATTTAATTCCGATGTAATTTCAGTGTTTTTTCGTCAATGTGTATGTCCAAGGAATAGATTGAACCTGCAGTGGTGTATCGGATACTATTACTGGTCTCACAGGGAATGCTCAAATCACCGACTGTAAGAAGAGTCTCTATTCTTGTACTTAAGGCGGCATTGTGCCTTTTGTATTTGATTCCGATGCGATTCCTGTGTTTCATCGTCAATGTGAAGGTCCAAGGAATACATTGAACCTGCAGTGGTGTATCGGAAACTAATACTGGTCTCACAGGGAATGCTCAATGCACCGACTGTAAGTAGAGTCTGTATTCTTGTACTTAATGCGGCATTGTGTGTTTTGGATTTATTTCCGATGCGATTTCTGTGTTTCGTCGTCAATGTGAAGGTCCAAGGAATACATTGAACCTGCAGTGGTGTATCGGAAACTAATACTGGTCTCACAGGGAATGCTCAAAGCACCGACTCTAAGAAGAGTCTCTATTCTTGTACTTAAGGCGGCATTGTGCCTTTTGTATTTAATTCCGATGCCATTTCTGTGTTTCATCGTCAATGTGAAGGTCCAAGGAATGAACTGAACCTGCAGAGGTGTAGCGGAAACTAATACTGGTCTCACAGGGAATGCTCAAAGCACCGACTGTAAGAAGAGTCTCTATTCTAGTACTTGAGGCGGCATTGTGCCTTTTGTATTTAATTCCGATGCCATTTCTGTGTTTCATCGTCAATGTGAAGGTCCAAGGAATAAACTGAAACTGCAGAGGTGTATCGGAAACTAATACTAGTCTCACAGGAAATGCTCAAAGCACCGACTGTAAGTAGAGTCTCTATTCTTGTACTTAAGGCGGCATTGTGCCTTTTGTATTTAATTCCGATGCCATTTCTGTGTTTCATCGTCCATGTGTATGTCCAAGGAATAGATTGAACCTGCAGTGGTGTATCGGATTCTATTACTGGTCTCACAGGGAATGCTCAAAGCACCGACTGTAAGAAGTGTCTCTATTCTTGTACTTAAGGCGGCATTGTGCGTTTTGGATTTAATTCCGATGCCATTAATGTGTTTCATCGTCAATGTGAAGGTCCAAGGAATTCATTGAACCTGCAGTGGTGTATCGGAAACTAGTACTGGTGTCACAGGGAATGCTCAAAGCAGCGACTGTAAGAAGAGTCTCTATTCTTGTACTTAAGGCGGCATTGTGCCTTTTGTATTTAATTCCGATGCCATTTCTGTGTTTCATCGTCAATGTGAAGGTCCAAGGAATACATTGAGCCTGCAGTGGTGTATCGGAAACTAATACTGGTCTCACAGGGAATGCTCAAAGCACCGACTGTAAGAAGAGTCTCTATTCTTGTACTTAAGGCGGCATTGTGCCTTTTGTATTTAATTCCGATGCCATTTCTGTGTTTCATCGTCAATGTGTATGTCCAAGGAATAGATTGAACCTGCAGTGGTGTATCGGATACTATTACTGGTCTCACAGGGAATGCTCAAATCACCGACTGTAAGAAGAGTCTCTATTCTTGTACTTAAGGCGGCATTGTGCCTTTTGTATTTGATTCCGATGCGATTTCTGTGTTTCATCGTCAATGTGAAGGTCCAAGGAATACATTGAACCTGCAGTGGTGTATCGGATACTATTACTGGTCTCACAGGGAATGCTCAAAGATCCGACTGTAAGAAGAGTCTCTATTCTTGTAATTAAGGCGGCATTGTGCCTTTTGTATTTAATTCCGATGTAATTTCAGTGTCTCATCGTCAAAGTTAATGTCCAAGGAATTCATTGAACCTCCTGTGGTGTATCGGAAACTAATACTGGTCTCACAGAGAATGCTCAAAGCCCCGACTGTAAGAAGAGTCTCTATTCTTGTACTTAAGGCGGCACTGTTCCTTTTGTATTTAATTCCGATGTAATTTCTGTGTTTCATCGTCAATGTGTATGTCCAAGGAATAGATTGAACCTGCAGTGGTGTATCGTATACTGTTACTGGTCTCACAGGGAATGCTCAGAGCACCGACTGTAAGAAGAGTCTCTATTCTTGTACTTAAGGCGGCATTGTGCCTTTTGTATTTAATTCCGATGTAATTTCAGTGTTTCATCGTCAATGTGAATGTCCAAGGAATTCATTGAACCTCCAGTGGTGTATCGAAAACCAATACTGGTCTCACAGGGAATGCTCAAACCAACGACCGTAAGAAGAGTCTCTATTCTTGTACTTAAGGCGGCATTGTTCCTTTTGTATTTAATTCCGATGTAATTTCTGTGTTTCATCGTCAATGTGTATGTCCAAGGAATAGATTGAACCTGCAGTGGTGTATCGGATACTATTACTGGTCTCACAGGGAATGCTCAAAGCACCGACTGTAAGAAGAGTCTCTATTCTTGTACTTAAGGCATCATTGTGCCTTTTGTATTTGATTCCGATGCGATTTCTGTGTATCATCGTCAATGTGAAGGTCCAAGGAATACATTGAACCTGCAGTGGTGTATCGGAAACTAATACTGGTCTTACAGAGAATGCTCAAAGCACCGACTGTAAGTAGAGTCTCAATTGTTGTACTTAAGGCGGCATTGTGCCTTTTGTATTTAATTCCGATGCCATTTCTGTGTTTCATCGTCAATGTGAAGGTCCAAGGAATAAACTGAACCTGCAGAGGTGTAGCGGAAACTAATACTGGTCTCAAAGGGAATGCTCAAAGCACCGACTGTAAGAAGAGTCTCTATTCTTGTACTTAAGGCAGCGTTGTGCGTTTTGGATTTAATTCCGATGGCATTTCTGTGTTTCATCGTCAATGTGAAGGTCCAAGGAATACATTGAACCTGCAGA
The DNA here is from genome assembly GCF_021461395.2 of Schistocerca americana. Taxonomy (NCBI): domain Eukaryota; kingdom Metazoa; phylum Arthropoda; class Insecta; order Orthoptera; family Acrididae; genus Schistocerca; species Schistocerca americana. Next base: position 726,560,022 of record NC_060123.1, on the reverse strand, counting down.
GGTGTATCGGAAACTAATACTGGTCTCACAGGAGAACCTCAAAGCACCGACTGTAAGAAGAGTCTCTATTCTTGTACTTAAGGCGGCATTGTGCCTTTTGTATTTAATTCCGTTGCGAATTCTTTGTAACATCGTCAATTTGAAGGTCAAAGGAATACATTGAACCTGCAATGACGTATCGAAAACTAATACGGGTCGCACAGGAAAGGATCAAAACACAGCCTCTAAGAAGTCTCATTCTTCTTGCACTTATGGCGGCATTGTGCCTTTTGTATATAATTCCGATGTAATTTCAGGGTTTCATCGTCAATGTGAATGTCCAAGGAATACATTGAACCTGCAGTGGTGTATCGGAAACTAGTACTGGTCTCACAGGGAATGCTCAAAACACCGACGGTAAGAAGAGCCTCTATCCTTGTACATAAGGCGGCATTGTGCCTTTGGTATTTAATTCCGATGCGATTTCTGTCTTTCATCGTCAATGTGAAGGTCCAAGGAATACATTGAACCTGCAGTGGTGTATCGGAAATTAATACTGGTATCTCAGGGAATGCTCGAAGCACCGATTGTAAGATGAGTCTCCATTCTTGTACTTAGGGCGGCATTGTGCCTTTTGTATGTATTTCCGATGTGATTTCTGTGTTTAATCGTCAATGTGAAGTTCCAAGGATTACATTGAACCTGCAGTGGTGTATCGGAAACTAATACTGGTCTCACAGGGAATGCTCAAAGCACCGACTTTAAGAAGAGTCTCTATTCTTGTACTTAAGGCGGCATTGTGCCTTTTGTATTTAATTCCGATGCCATTTCTGTGTTTCATCGTCAATGTGAAGGTCCAAGGAATAAACTGAACCTGCAGAGGTGTAGCGGAAACTAATACTGGTCTCACAGGGAATGCTCAAAGCACCGACTGTAAGAAGAGTCTCTATTCTTGTACTTGAGGCGGCATTGTGCCTTTTGTATTTAATTCCGATGCCATTTCTGTGTTTCATCGTCAATGTGAAGGTCCAAGGAATAAACTGAACCTGCAGAGGTGTATCGGAAACTAATACTAGTCTCACAGGGAATGCTCAAAGCACCGACTGTAAGTAGAGTCTCTATTCTTGTACTTAAGGCGGCATTGTGCCTTTTGTATTTAATTCCTATGCCATTTCTGTGTTTCGTCGTCCATGTGTATGTCCAAGGAATAGATTGAACCTGCAGTGGTGTATCGGATTCTATTACTGGTCTCACAGGGAATGCTCAAAGCACCGACTGTAAGAAGTGTCTCTATTCTTGTACTTAAGGCGGCATTGTGCGTTTTGGATTTAATTTCGATGCCATTAATGTGTTTCATCGTCAATGTGAAGGTCCAAGGAATTCATTGAACCTGCAGTGGTGTATCGGAAACTAATAGTGGTCTCACAGGGAATGCTCAAAGCACCGACGGTAAGAAGAGTCTCTATTCTTGTACTTAAGGCGGCATTGTTCCTCTTGTATTTAATTCCGATGTAATTTCTGTGTTTCATCGTCAATGTGTATGTCCAAGGAATAGATTGAACCTGCAGTGGTGTATCGTATACTGTTACTGGTCTCACAGGGAATGCTCAGAGCACCGACTGTAAGAAGAGTCTCTATTCTTGTACTTAAGGCGGCATTGTGCCTTTTGTATTTAATTCCGATGTAATTTCAGTGTTTCATCGTCAATGTGAATGTCCAAGGAATTCATTGAACCTCCAGTGGTGTATCGAAAACCAATACTGGTCTCACAGGGAATGCTCAAAGCACCGACGGTAAGAAGAGTCTCTATTCTTGTACTTAAGGCGGCATTGTTCCTCTTGTATTTAATTCCGATGTAATTTCTGTGTTTCATCGTCAATGTGTATGTCCAAGGAATAGATTGAACCTGCAGTGGTGTATCGTATACTGTTACTGGTCTCACAGGGAATGCTCAGAGCACCGACTGTAAGAAGAGTCTCTATTCTTGTACTTAAGGCGGCATTGTGCCTTTTGTATTTAATTCCGATGTAATTTCAGTGTTTCATCGTCAATGTGAATGTCCAAGGAATTCATTGAACCTCCAGTGGTGTATCGAAAACCAATACTGGTCTCACAGGGAATGCTCAAACCAACGACCGTAAGAAGAGTCTCTATTCTTGTACTTAAGGCGGCATTGTTCCTTTTGTATTTAATTCCGATGTAATTTCTGTGTTTCATCGTCAATGTGTATGTCCAAGGAATAGATTGAACCTGCAGTGGTGTATCGGATACTATTACTGGTCTCACAGGGAACGCTCAAAGCACCGACTGTAAGAAGAGTCTCTATTCTTGTACTTAAGGCGGCATTGTGCCTTTTGTATTTGATTCCGATGCGATTTCTGTGTATCATCGTCAATGTGAAGGTCCAAGGAATACATTGAACCTGCAGTGGTGTATCGGAAACTAATACTGGTCTCACAGAGAATGCTCAAAGCACCGACTGTAAGTAGAGTCTCAATTGTTGTACTTAAGGCGGCATTGTGCCTTTTGTATTTAATTCCGATGCCATTTCTGTGTTTCATCGTCAATGTGAAGGTCCAAGGAATAAACTGAACCTGCAGAGGTGTAGCGGAAACTAATACTGGTCTCAAAGGGAATGCTCAAAGCACCGACTGTAAGAAGAGTCTCTATTCTTGTACTTAAGGCAGCGTTGTGCGTTTTGGATTTAATTCCGATGGCATTTCTGTGTTTCATCGTCAATGTGAAGGTCCAAGGAATACATTGAACCTGCAGAGGTGTATCGGAAACTAATACTGGTCTCACAGGAGAACCTCAAAGCACCGACTGTAAGAAGAGTCTCTATTCTTGTACTTAAGGCGGCATTGTGCCTTTTGTATTTAATTCCGTTGCGATTCTTTGTAACATCGTCAATTTGAAGGTCAAAGGAATACATTGAACCTGCAATGGCGTATCGAAAACTAATACGGGTCGCACAGGAAAGGATCAAAACACAGCCTCCAAGAAGTCTCATTCTTCTTGCACTTATGGCGGCATTGTGCCTTTTGTATATAATTCCGATGTAATTTCAGGGTTTCATCGTCAATGTGAATGTCCAAGGAATACCTTGAACCTGCAGTGGTGTATCGGAAACTAGTACTGGTCTCACAGGGAATGCTCAAAGCACCGACGGTAAGAAGAGCCTCTATCCTTGTACATAAGGCGGCATTGTGCCTTTGGTATTTAATTCCGATGCGATTTCTGTCTTTCATTGTCAATGTGAAGGTCCAAGGAATACATTGAACCTGCAGTGGTGTATCGGAAATTAATACTGGTATCTCAGGGAATGCTCGAAGCACCGATTGTAAGATGAGTCTCCATTCTTGTACTTAGGGCGGCATTGTGCCTTTTGTATGTAATTCCGATGTGATTTCTGTGTTTAATCGTCAATGTGAAGGTCCAAGGAATACATTGAACCTGCAGTGGTGTATCGGAAACTAATACTGCTCTCACAGAGAATGCTCAAAACACCGACTGTAGGAAGAGCCTCTATTCTTGTACTTAAGGCGGTATTGTGCCTTTTGTATTTAATTCCGATGCGATTTCTGTGTTTCATCGTCAATTTGAAGGTCCAAGGAATACATTGAAGCTGCAGTGGCGTATCGAAAACTAATACGGGTCGCACAGGAAAGGATCAAAACACAGACTCTAAGAAGTCTCACTCTTCTTGGACTTATGGCGGCTTTTTGCCTTTTGTATTTAATTCCGATGTAGTTTCAGTGTTTCATCGTCAATGAGTATGTCAAAGGAATACATTGAACCTCCAGTGGTGTATCGGAAACTAATACTGGTCTCACAGGGAATGCTCAAAACAATGACAGTAAGAAGAGTCTCTATTCTTGTACTTAAGAAGGCATTGTGGCTTTTGTATTTAATTCCGATGCAATTTCTGTGTTTCATCGTCAATGTGAAGGTCCAAGGAATACATTGAACCTCCTGTTGTGTATCGGAAATTAATACTGGTCTTACTGGGAATGCTCAAAGCACCGACTGTTAGAAGGGTCTCTATTCTTGTACTTAAGGCATCATTGTGCCTTTTGTATTTAATTGCGATGTAATTTCAGTGTTCCATCGTCAATGTGAATGTCCAAGGAATACATTGAACCTCCAGTGGTGTATCGGAAACTAATACTGGTCTCACAGGGAATGCTCAAAGCCCCGACTGTAAGAAGAGTTTCTATTCTTGTACTTAAGACGGCTTTGTGCCTTTTGTATTTAATTCCGATGCGATTTCTGTGTTTAATTGTCAATGTGAAGGTCCGAGGAATACATTGAACCAGCAGTGGCGTATCGGAAACTAATACGGGTCGCACAGGAAAGGATCAAATCACAGACTCTAAGAAATCTCACTCTTCTTGCACTTATGGCGGCATTGTGCCTTTTGTATTAAATTCCGATGCGATTTCTGTGTTTAATCGTCAATGTGAAGGTCCAAGGAATACATGGAACCTGCAGAGGTGTATCGGAAACTAATACTGGTCTCACAAGGAAACCTCAAAGCACCGACTGTAAGAAGAGTCTCTATTCTTGTACTTAAGGCGGCATTGTGCCTTTTGTATTTAATTCCGTTGCGAATTCTGTGTAACATCGTCAATTTGAAGGTACAAGGAATACATTGAACCTGCAGTGGCGTATCGAAAGCTAATACGGGTCGCACAGGAAAGGATCAAAACACAGCCTCTAAGATGTCTCACTCTTCTTGCACTTATGGCGGCATTGTGCCTTTTGTATATAATTCCGATGTAATTTCAGTGTTTCATCGTCAATGTGAATGTCCAAGGAATACATTGAACCTGCAGTGGTGTATCGGAAACTAATACTGGTCTCACAGGGAATGCTCAAGGCACCGACGGTAAGAAGAGCCTCTATTCTTGTACATAAGGCGGCATTGTGCCTTTGGTATTTAATTCCAATGTAATTGCAGTGTTTCATCGTCAATGTGAAGGTCCAAGGAATACATTGAACCTGCAGTGGTGTATCGGAAATTAATACTGGTATCTCAAGGAATGCTCGAAGCACCGATTGTAAGATGAGTCTCCATTCATGTACTTAGGGCGGCATTGTGCCTTTTGTATGTAATTCCGATGCGATTTCTGTGTTTCATCGTCAATGTGAAGGACCATGGAATACATGTAACCTGCAGTGGTATATCGGAAACTAATACTGGTCTCACAGGAAAGGATCAAAGCACAGACTTTAAGAAGTCTCACTCTTCTTGCACTTATGGCGGCATTGTGCCTTTTGAATTTAAATCCGATGTGATTTCAGTGTTTCATCGTCAATGTGTATGTCCAAGGAATACATTGAATCTGCAGTGGTGAATCGGATACTAATACTGGTATAATAGAGAATGCTCAAAGCACAGACTGTAAGAAGAGTCTGTATTCTTGTACTTAAGGCGGCATTGAGCCTTTTGTATTTAATTCCAATGTAATTGCAGTGGTTCATCGTCAATGTGTATGTCCAAGGAATACATTGAATCTGCAGTGGTGTATCGGAAACTAATAATGGTCTCACAGGGAATGCTCAAAGCACCGACTGTAAGTAGAGTCTGTATTCTTGTACTTAAGGCGGCATTGTGCCTTTTGTATTTAATTCCGATGCGATTTCTGTGTTTAATCGTCAATGTGAAGGTCCAAGGAATACATTGAACCTGCAGTGGTGTATCGGAAAGTAATACTGGTCTCACAGGGAATGCTCAAAACACCGCCTGTAAGTAGAGTCTGTATCCTTGTACTTAAGGCGGCATTGTGCTTTTTGTGTTTAATTCCGATGTGATTTCTGTGTTTAATCGTCAATGTGAACGTCCAAGGAATACATTGAACTTGCAGTGGTGTATCGGAATCTAATACTGGTCTCACAGGGAATGCTCAAAGCACCGACTGTAAGAAGAGTCTCTATTCTTGAACTTAAGGCGGCATTGTGCCTTTGGTATTTAATTCCGATGCGATTTATTTGTTTCTTCGTCAATGTGAAGGTCCAAGGAATACATTGAACCTGCAGTGGTATATCGGAAACCAATACTGGTCTCACAGGAAAGGATCAATGCACTGATTCTAAGAAGTCTCACTCTGCTTGTACTTAAGGCGTCATTGTGCCCTTTGTATTTAATTCCGATGTAATTTCAGTGTTTCATCGTTAATGTGTACGTCCACGGAATACATTGAACCTGCAGTATTGTATCGGAAAATAATACTGGTCTCACAGGGAATGCTCAAAGCACCGACAGTAAGAAGAGTCTCTATTCTTGTACTTAAGGCGATATTGTTCCTTTTGTATTTAATTCCGATGTAATTTCAGTGTTTCATCGTCAATGTGTATATCCAAGGAATACATTGAACCTGCAGTGGTGTATCGGAAACTAATACTGGTCTCACAGGGAATGCTCAAAGCACCGACTGTAAGAAGAGTCTCTATTCTTGAACTTAAGGCGGCATTGTGCCTTTTGTATTTAATTCCGATGCGATTTCTGTGTTTCATCGTCAATGTGGGGGTCCAAGGAATACATTGAACCTGCAGTGGCGTATCGAAAACTAATACGGGTCGCACAGGAAAGGATCAAAACACAGACTTTAAGAAGTCTCACTCTTCTTGCACTTACGGCGGCATTGTGCCTTTTGAACTTAAATCCGATGTGATTTCAGTGTTTCATCGTCAATGTGTATGTCCAAGGAATACATTGAATCTGCAGTGGTGAATCGGATACTAATACTGGTATCTTAGGGAATGCTCAAAGCACAGACTGTAAGAAGAGTCTGTATTCTTGTACTTAAGGCGGCATTGAGCCTTTTGTATTTAATTCCAATGTAATTGCAGTGTTTCATCGTCAATGTGTATGTCCAAGGAATACATTGAACCTGCAGTGGTGTATCGGAAACTAATACTAGTCTCACAGGGAATGCTCAAAGCACCTACAGTAAGACGAGTCTCTATTCTTGTACTTAAGGCGGCATTGTGGCTTTTGTATTTAATTCCGATGCAATTTCTGTGTTTCATCGTCAATGTGAAGGTCGAAGGAATACATTGAACCTGCTGTGGTGTATCGGAAACTAATACTGGTCTTACTGGGAATGCTCAAAGCACCGACTGTTAGAAGAGTCTCTATTCTTATACTTAAGGCATCATTGTGCCTTTTGTATTTAATTCCGATGTAATTTCAGTGTTTCATCGTCAATGTGAATCTCCACGGAATACATTGAACCTCCAGTGGTGTATCGGAAACTAATACTGGTCTCACAGGGAATGCTCAAAGCGCCGAATGTAAGAAGAGTCTCTATTCTTGTACTTAAGGCGGCATTGTGCCCTTTGTATTTAATTCCGATGAGATTTCTGTGTTTAATCGTCAATGTGAAGGTCCAAGAATACATTGAACCTGTAGTGGCGTATCGGACCTAATACGGGTCGCACAGGAAAAGATCAAGTCACAGACTCTAAGAAATCTCACTCATCTTGCACTTATGGCGGCATTGTGCCTTTTGTATTTAATTCCGATGTAATTTTAGTGTTTCATAGTCAATGTGTATGTCCAAGGAATACATCGAACCTGCAGTGGTGTATCGGAAACTAATACTGGTCTCACAGGGAAAGCTCAAAGCACCGACTGTAAGAAGAGTCTCTATTCTTGTACTTAAGGCGGCATTGTGCCTTTTGTATTTAATTCCGTTGCGAATTCTGTGTATCATCGTCAATTTAAAGGTCCAAGGAATACATTGAACCTGCAGTGGCGTATCGAAAACTAATACGGGTCGCACAGGAAAGGATCTAAACATAGATTCTAAGAAGTCTCACTCTTCTTGCACTTATGGCAGCATTGTGCCTTTTGTATATAATTCCGATGTAATTTCAGTGTTTCATCGTCAATGTGTATGTCCAAGGAATACATTGAACCTGCAGTGGTGTATCGGAAACTAATACTGGTCTCACAGGGAATGCTCAAAGCACCGACCGTAAGAAGAGTCTCTATTCTTGTACTTAAGGCGGCATTGTGCCTATTGTATTTTTATTCCGATGCGATTTCTGTGCTTCATCGTCAGTGTGAAGGTCCAAGGAATACATTGATCCAGCAGTGGTGTATCGGAAACTAATACTGGTCTCACAGGGAATGCTCAAAGCACCGACTGTAAGAAGAGTGTCTATTCTTGTGCTTAAGGGGGCATTGTGATTCTTGTATTTAATTCCGATGCCATTTCTGTGTTTCATCGTCGATGTGAAAGTCCAAGGAATACACTGAACCTGCAGTGGCGTATCGAAAACTAATACTGGTCTCACAGGGAATGCTCAAAGCACCGACTGTAAGAAGAGTCTCGATTCTTGTACTTAAGGTGGCATTGTGCCTTTTGTATTTAATTCCGATGCGATTTCTGTGTATAATCGTCAATGTGAAGGACCAAAGAATACATTGAACCTGCAGTGGTGTATCGGAAACTAATACTGGTCTCTCAGGGAATGCTCAAAGCACCGACTGTAAGAAGAGTCTCTATTCTTGAACTTAAGGCGGCATTGAGCCTTTTGTATTTAATTCCGATGCGATTTCTGCGTTTAATCGTCAATTTGAAGGTCCATGGAATACATTGAACCTGCAGAGGTGTATCAGAAACTAATACTGGTCTCACAGGGAAACCTCAAACACCGACTGTAAGAAGAGTCTCTAATTTGTACTTAAGGCGGCATTGTGCCTTATGTATTTAATTCCGTTGCGAATTCTGTGTATTATCGTCAATATGAAGGTCCAAGGAATACATTGAACCTGCTGTGGCGTATCGAAAACTAATACGGGTCGCACAGGAATGGATCAAAACACAGACTCTAAGAAGTCTCACTCATCTTGCACTTATGGCGGCATTGTGCCTTTTGTATATAATTCCGATGTAATTTCAGTGTTTCATCTACAATGTGTATGTCCAAGGAATACATTGAGCCTGCAGTGGTTATCAGAAACTAATACTGGTCTCACAGGGAATGCTCAAAGCACCGACGGTAAGAAGAGCCTCTACTCTTGTACATAAGGCGGCATTGCGCCTTTGGTATTTAATTCCGATGCGATTTCTGTGTTTCATCGTCAGTGCGAAGATCCAAGGAATAGATTGAACCTGCAGTGGTGTATCGGAAACTATTACTGGTCTCACAGGGAATGCTCCAAGCACCGACTGTAAGAAGAGTCTCTATTCTTGTACTTAAGGCGGCATTGTGCCTTTTGTATTTAATTCCGTTGCCCTTTCTGTGTTTCATCGTCAATATGTATGTCCAAGGAATAGATTGAACCTGCAGTGGTGTATCGGATGCTATTACTGGTCTCACAGGGAATGCTCAAAGCACCGACTGTAAGAAGAGTCTCTATTCTTGTACTTAAGGCGGCATTGTGCCTTTTGTATTTGATTCCGATGCGATATCTGTGTTTCATCGTCAATGTGAAAGTCCAACGAATACATTGAACCTGCGGTGGTGTATCGGAAACTAATACTGGTCTCACAGCGAATGCTCAAAGCACCGACTGTAAGAAGAGTCTCTATTCTTGTACTTAAGGCGGCATTGTGCCTTTTGTATTTAATTCCGATGCCATTTCTGTGTTTCATCGTCAATGTGAAGGTCCAAGGAATAAACTGAACCTGCAGAGGTGTTGCGGAAACTAATACTGGTCTCACAGGGAATGCTCAAAGCACCGACTGTAAGAAGAGTCTCTATTCTTGTACTTAAGGCGGCATTGTGCGTTTTGGATTTAATTCCGATGCCATTTCTGTGTTTCATCGTCAATGTTAATTTCCAAGGAATACATTGAACCTGCAGTGGTGTATCGGAAAATAATACTGGTCTCACAGGGAATGCTCGAAGCACCGACGGTAAGAAGAGTCTCTATTCTTGTACTTAAGGCGGCATTGTTCCTTTTGTATTTAATTCGGATATAATTTCTGTGTTTCATCGTCAATGTGTATGTCCAAAGAATAGATTAAACCTGCAGTGGTGTATCGGATACTATTACTGGTCTCACAGGGAATGCTCAAGGCACCGACTGTAAGAAGAGTCTCTATTCTTGTACTTAAGGCGGCATTGTGCCTTTTGTATTTAATTCCGATGCGATTTCTGTGTTTCATCGTCAATGTGGGGGTCCAAGGAATACATTGAACCTGCAGTGGCGTATCGAAAACTAATACGGGTCGCACAGGAAAGGATCAAAACACAGACTTTAAGAAGTCTCACTCTTCTTGCACTTACGGCGGCATTGTGCCTTTTGAACTTAAATCCGATGTGATTTCAGTGTTTCATCGTCAATGTGTATGTCCAAGGAATACATTGAATCTGCAGTGGTGAATCGGATACTAATACTGGTATCTTAGGGAATGCTCAAAGCACAGACTGTAAGAAGAGTCTGTATTCTTGTACTTAAGGCGGCATTGAGCCTTTTGTATTTAATTCCAATGTAATTGCAGTGTTTCATCGTCAATGTGTATGTCCAAGGAATACATTGAACCTGCAGTGGTGTATCGGAAACTAATACTAGTCTCACAGGGAATGCTCAAAGCACCTACAGTAAGACGAGTCTCTATTCTTGTACTTAAGGCGGCATTGTGGCTTTTGTATTTAATTCCGATGCAATTTCTGTGTTTCATCGTCAATGTGAAGGTCGAAGGAATACATTGAACCTGCTGTGGTGTATCGGAAACTAATACTGGTCTTACTGGGAATGCTCAAAGCACCGACTGTTAGAAGAGTCTCTATTCTTATACTTAAGGCATCATTGTGCCTTTTGTATTTAATTCCGATGTAATTTCAGTGTTTCATCGTCAATGTGAATCTCCACGGAATACATTGAACCTCCAGTGGTGTATCGGAAACTAATACTGGTCTCACAGGGAATGCTCAAAGCGCCGAATGTAAGAAGAGTCTCTATTCTTGTACTTAAGGCGGCATTGTGCCCTTTGTATTTAATTCCGATGAGATTTCTGTGTTTAATCGTCAATGTGAAGGTCCAAGAATACATTGAACCTGTAGTGGCGTATCGGACCTAATACGGGTCGCACAGGAAAAGATCAAGTCACAGACTCTAAGAAATCTCACTCATCTTGCACTTATGGCGGCATTGTGCCTTTTGTATTTAATTCCGATGTAATTTTAGTGTTTCATAGTCAATGTGTATGTCCAAGGAATACATCGAACCTGCAGTGGTGTATCGGAAACTAATACTGGTCTCACAGGGAAAGCTCAAAGCACCGACTGTAAGAAGAGTCTCTATCCTTGTACTTAAGGCGGCATTGTGCCTTTTGTATTTAATTCCGTTGCGAATTCTGTGTATCATCGTCAATTTAAAGGTCCAAGGAATACATTGAACCTGCAGTGGCGTATCGAAAACTAATACGGGTCGCACAGGAAAGGATCTAAACATAGATTCTAAGAAGTCTCACTCTTCTTGCACTTATGGCAGCATTGTGCCTTTTGTATATAATTCCGATGTAATTTCAGTGTTTCATCGTCAATGTGTATGTCCAAGGAATACATTGAACCTGCAGTGGTGTATCGGAAACTAATACTGGTCTCACAGGGAATGCTCAAAGCACCGACCGTAAGAAGAGTCTCTATTCTTGTACTTAAGGCGGCATTGTGCCTATTGTATTTTTATTCCGATGCGATTTCTGTGCTTCATCGTCAGTGTGAAGGTCCAAGGAATACATTGATCCAGCAGTGGTGTATCGGAAACTAATACTGGTCTCACAGGGAATGCTCAAAGCACCGACTGTAAGAAGAGTGTCTATTCTTGTGCTTAAGGGGGCATTGTGCCTCTTGTATTTAATTCCGATGCCATTTCTGTGTTTCATCGTCGATGTGAAAGTCCAAGGAATACACTGAACCTGCAGTGGCGTATCGAAAACTAATACTGGTCTCACAGGGAATGCTCAAAGCACCGACTGTAAGAAGAGTCTCGATTCTTGTACTTAAGGTGGCATTGTGCCTTTTGTATTTAATTCCGATGCGATTTCTGTGTATAATCGTCAATGTGAAGGACCAAAGAATACATTGAACCTGCAGTGGTGTATCGGAAACTAATACTGGTCTCTCAGGGAATGCTCAAAGCACCGACTGTAAGAAGAGTCTCTATTCTTGAACTTAAGGCGGCATTGAGCCTTTTGTATTTAATTCCGATGCGATTTCTGCGTTTAATCGTCAATTTGAAGGTCCATGGAATACATTGAACCTGCAGAGGTGTATCAGAAACTAATACTGGTCTCACAGGGAAACCTCAAACACCGACTGTAAGAAGAGTCTCTAATTTGTACTTAAGGCGGCATTGTGCCTTATGTATTTAATTCCGTTGCGAATTCTGTGTATTATCGTCAATATGAAGGTCCAAGGAATACATTGAACCTGCTGTGGCGTATCGAAAACTAATACGGGTCGCACAGGAATGGATCAAAACACAGACTCTATGAAGTCTCACTCATCTTGCACTTATGGCGGCATTGTGCCTTTTGTATACAATTCCGATGTAATTTCAGTGTTTCATCTACAATGTGTATGTCCAAGGAATACATTGAGCCTGCAGTGGTTATCAGAAACTAATACTGGTCTCACAGGGAATGCTCAAAGCACCGACGGTAAGAAGAGCCTCTACTCTTGTACATAAGGCGGCATTGCGCCTTTGGTATTTAATTCCGATGCGATTTCTGTGTTTCATCGTCAGTGCGAAGATCCAAGGAATAGATTGAACCTGCAGTGGTGTATCGGATACTATTACTGCTCTCACAGGGAATGCTCAAAGCACCGACTGTAAGAAGAGTCTCGATTCTTGTACTTAAGGCGGCATTGTGCCTTTTGTATTTAATTCCGATGCCATTTCTGTGTTTCATCGTCAATGTAAAGGTCCAAGGAATAAACTGAACCTGCAGAGGTGTAGCGGAAACTAATACTGGTCTCACAGGGAATGCTCAAAGCACCGACTGTAAGAAGAGTCTCTGTTCTGTTACTTAAGGCGGCATTGTGCGTATTGGATTTAATTCCGATGCCATTTCTGTGTTTCATCGTCAATGTGAAGGTCCAAGGAGTACATTGAACCTTCAGTGGTGTATCGGAAACTAATACTGGTGTCCCAGGGAATGCTCAAAGCACCGACTGTAAGAAGAACCTCTATTCTTGTACTTAAGGGGGCATTGTGCCTTTTGTATTTAATTCCGATGCCATTTCTGTGTTTCATCGTCAATGCGAAGGTCCAAGGAATACATTGAACCTGCAGTGGTGTATCGGAAACTATTACTGGTCTCACAGGGAATGCTAAAAGCACCGACTGTAAGAAGAGTCTCTATTCTTGTACTTAAAGCGGCATTGTGCCTTTTGTATTTAATTCCGTTGCCATTTCTGTGTTTCATCGTCAATATGTATGTCCAAGGAATAGATTGAACCTGCAGTGGTGTATCGGATGCTATTACTGGTCTCACAGGGAATGCTCAAAGCACCGACTGTAAGAAGAGTCTCTATTCTTGTACTTAAGGCGGCATTGTGCCTTTTGTATTTGATTCCGATGCGATTTCTGTGAACCATCGTCAATGTGAAAGTCCAACGAATACATTGAACCTGCGGTGGTGTATCGGAAACTAATACTGGTCTCACAGCGAATGCTCAAACACCGACTGTAAGAAGAGTCTCTATTCTTGTACTTAAGGCGGCATTGTGCATTTTGTATTTAATTCCGATGCCATTTCTGTGTTTCATCGTCAATGTGAAGGTCCAAGGAATAAACTGAACCTGCAGAGGTGTAGCGGAAACTAATACTGGTCTCACAGGGAATGCTCAAAGCACCGACTGTAAGAAGAGTCTCTATTCTTGTACTTAAGGCGGCATTGTGCGTTTTGGATTTAATTCCGATGCCATTTCTGTGTTTCATTGTCAATGTGAATTTTTAAGGAATACATTGAACCTTCAGTGGTGTATCGGAAACTAATTCTGGTCTCACAGGGAATGCTCGAAGCACCGACGGTAAGAAGAGTCTCTATTCTTGTACTTAAGGCGGCATTGTTCCTTTTGTATTTAATTCGGATATAATTTCTGTGTTTCATCGTCAATGTGTATGTCCAAGGAATAGATTGAACATGCAGTGGTGTATCGGATACTATTACTGGTCTCACAGGGAATGCTCAAGGCACCGACTGTAAGAAGAGTCTCTATTCTTGTACTTAAGGCGGCATTGTGCCTTTTGTACATAATTCCGATGTAATTTCAGTGTTTCATCGTCAATGTGTATGTCTAAGGAATACATTGAACCTGCAGTGGTGTATCGGAAACTAATACTGGTCTCACAGGGAATGCTCGAAGCACCGACTGTAAGAAGAGTCTCTATTCTTGTACTTAAGGCGGCATTGTGCCTTTTGTACTTAATTCCGATGTAATTTTAGTGTTTCATCGTCAATGTGTATGTCCAAGGATTTCATTGAAACTCCAGTGGTGTATCGGAAACTAATACTGGTCTCACAGGGAATGCTCGAAGCACCGACGGTAAGAAGAGTCTCTATTCTTGTACTTAAGGCGGCATTGTTCCTTTTGTATTTAATTCGGATATAATTTCTGTGTTTCATCGTCAATGTGTATGTCCAAGGAATAGATTGAACCTGCAGTGGTGTATCGGATACTATTACTGGTCTCACAGGGAATGCTCAAAGCACCGACGGTAAGAAGAGTCTCTATTCTTGTACTTAAGGCGGCATTGTGCCTTTTGTACATAATTCCGATGTAATTTCAGTGTTTCATCGTCAATGTGATGGACCATGGAATACATTTAACCTGCAGTGGTATATCGGAAACTAATACTGGTCTCACAGGAAAGGATCAAAGCACAGACTCTAAGAAGTCTCATTCTTCTTGTAGTTATGGCGTCATTGTGCCCTTTGTATTTAATTCCGATGTGATTTCAGTGTTTCATCGCCAATGTGTATGTCCAAGGAATACATTGAACCTGCAGTGGTGTATCGGAAACTAATACTGGTCTCACAGGGAGTGCTCAAAGCACCGACTGTAAGAAGAGTCTCTATTCTTGTACCTAAGGCGGCATTGTGCATTTTGTATTCGATTCCGATGCGATTCCTGTGTTACATCGTCAATGTGAAGGTCCAAGGAATACATTGAACCTGCCGTGGTGTATCGGAAACTAATACTGGTCTCTCAGGGAATGCTCAAAGCACCGACTGTAAGTAGAGTCTGTATTCTTGTACTTAAGGGGGCATTGTGCCTTTTGTATTTAATTCCGATGCCATTTCTGTGTTTCATCGTCTATGTGAAGGTCCAAGGAATAAACTGAACCTGCAGAGGTGTAGCGGAAACTAATACTGGTCTCACAGGGAATGCTGAAAGCACAGACTGTAAGAAGAGTCTCTCTTCTTGTACTTAAGGCGGCATTGTGCCTTTTGTTTTCGATTCCGAAGCGATTTCTGTGTTTCATCGCCAATGTGAAGGTCCAAAGAATACATCGAACCTGCAGTGGTGTATCAGCAGCTAATACTGGTCTCACAGGGAATGCACAAAGCACCGACAGTGAGAAGAGTCTCTATTCTTGTGCTTAAGGCGGCATTGTGCATTTGGATTTAATTCCGATGCCATTTCTGTGTTTCATCGTCAATGTGTATGTCCAAGGAATAGATTGAACCTGCAGTGGTGTATCGGATACTATAACTGGTCTCACAGGGAATGTTCAAAGCACCGACCGTAAGAAGAGTCTCTATTCTTGTACTTAAGGCGGCGTTGTGCCTATTGTATTTGATTCCGATGCGATTTATATGTTTCATCGTCAATGTGAAGGTCGAAGGAATACATTGAACCTGCAGTGGTGTATCGGAAACTAATACTGGCCTCACAGGGAATGCTTAAAGCACCGACTGCAAGTAGAGTCTGTTTTCTTGTACTTAAGGCGGCATTGTGCCTTTTGTATTTAATTCCGTCGCGAATTCTGTGTATCATCGTCAATTTGAAGGTGCAAGGAATACATTGAACCTGCAGTGGCGTATCGAAAACTAATACGGGTCGAACAGGAAAGGATCAAAACACAGACTCTAAGAAGTCTCACTCTTCTTGCACTTCTGGCGGCATTTTGCCTTTTGTGTATAATTCCGATGTAATTTCAGTGTTTCATCGTCAATGTGCATGTCCAAGGAATACATTGAACCTGCAGTGGTGTATCGGAAACTAATACTGGTCTCACAGGGAGTGCTCAAAGCACCGACTGTAAGAAGAGTCTCTATTCTTGTACCTAAGGCGGCATTGTGCATTTTGTATTCGATTCCGATGCGATTCCTGTGTTACATCGTCAATGTGAAGGTCCAAGGAATACATTGAACCTGCCGTGGTGTATCGGAAACTAATACTGGTCTCTCAGGGAATGCTCAAAGCACCGACTGTAAGTAGAGTCTGTATTCTTGTACTTAAGGGGGCATTGTGCCTTTTGTATTTAATTCCGATGCCATTTCTGTGTTTCATCGTCTATGTGAAGGTCCAAGGAATAAACTGAACCTGCAGAGGTGTAGCGGAAACTAATACTGGTCTCACAGGGAATGCTGAAAGCACAGACTGTAAGAAGAGTCTCTCTTCTTGTACTTAAGGCGGCATTGTGCCTTTTGTTTTCGATTCCGAAGCGATTTCTGTGTTTCATCGCCAATGTGAAGGTCCAAAGAATACATCGAACCTGCAGTGGTGTATCAGCAGCTAATACTGGTCTCACAGGGAATGCACAAAGCACCGACAGTGAGAAGAGTCTCTATTCTTGTGCTTAAGGCGGCATTGTGCATTTGGATTTAATTCCGATGCCATTTCTGTGTTTCATCGTCAATGTGTATGTCCAAGGAATAGATTGAACCTGCAGTGGTGTATCGGATACTATAACTGGTCTCACAGGGAATGTTCAAAGCACCGACCGTAAGAAGAGTCTCTATTCTTGTACTTAAGGCGGCGTTGTGCCTATTGTATTTGATTCCGATGCGATTTATATGTTTCATCGTCAATGTGAAGGTCGAAGGAATACATTGAACCTGCAGTGGTGTATCGGAAACTAATACTGGCCTCACAGGGAATGCTTAAAGCACCGACTGCAAGTAGAGTCTGTTTTCTTGTACTTAAGGCGGCATTGTGCCTTTTGTATTTAATTCCGTCGCGAATTCTGTGTATCATCGTCAATTTGAAGGTGCAAGGAATACATTGAACCTGCAGTGGCGTATCGAAAACTAATACGGGTCGAACAGGAAAGGATCAAAACACAGACTCTAAGAAGTCTCACTCTTCTTGCACTTCTGGCGGCATTTTGCCTTTTGTGTATAATTCCGATGTAATTTCAGTGTTTCATCGTCAATGTGCATGTCCAAGGAATACATTGAACCTGCAGTGATGTATCGGAAACTAATACTGGTCTCACAGGGATTGCTCAAACCACCGACTGCAAGAAGAGTCTCTATTCTTGTACTTAAGGCGGCATTGTGCCTTTTGTACTTAATTCCGATGTAATTTCAGTGTTTCATCGTCAATGTGTATGTCCAAGGAATTCATTGAACCTCCAGTGGTGTATCGGAAACTAATACTGGTCTCACAGGGAATGCTCAAAGCACCGACTGTAAGAAGAACCTCTATTCTTGTACTTAAGGGGGCATTGTGCCTTTTGTATTTAATTCCGATGCCATTTCTGTGTTTCATCGTCAATGCGAAGGTCCAAGGAATACATTGAACCTGCAGTGGTGTATCGGAAACTATTACTGGTCTCACAGGGAATGCTAAAAGCACCGACTGTAAGAAGAGTCTCTATTCTTGTACTTAAAGCGGCATTGTGCCTTTTGTATTTAATTCCGTTGCCATTTCTGTGTTTCATCGTCAATATGTATGTCCAAGGAATAGATTGAACCTGCAGTGGTGTATCGGATGCTATTACTGGTCTCACAGGGAATGCTCAAAGCACCGACTGTAAGAAGAGTCTCTATTCTTGTACTTAAGGCGGCATTGTGCCTTTTGTATTTGATTCCGATGCGATTTCTGTGTTTCATCGTCAATGTGAAAGTCCAACGAATACATTGAACCTGCGGTGGTGTATCGGAAACTAATACTGGTCTCACAGCGAATGCTCAAACACCGACTGTAAGAAGAGTCTCTATTCTTGTACTTAAGGCGGCATTGTGCATTTTGTATTTAATTCCGATGCCATTTCTGTGTTTCATCGTCAATGTGAAGGTCCAAGGAATAAACTGAACCTGCAGAGGTGTAGCGGAAACTAATACTGGTCTCACAGGGAATGCTCAAAGCACCGACTGTAAGAAGAGTCTCTATTCTTGTACTTAAGGCGGCATTGTGCGTTTTGGATTTAATTCCGATGCCATTTCTGTGTTTCATTGTCAATGTGAATTTTTAAGGAATACATTGAACCTTCAGTGGTGTATCGGAAACTAATTCTGGTCTCACAGGGAATGCTCGAAGCACCGACGGTAAGAAGAGTCTCTATTCTTGTACTTAAGGCGGCATTGTTCCTTTTGTATTTAATTCGGATATAATTTCTGTGTTTCATCGTCAATGTGTATGTCCAAGGAATAGATTGAACATGCAGTGGTGTATCGGATACTATTACTGGTCTCACAGGGAATGCTCAAGGCACCGACTGTAAGAAGAGTCTCTATTCTTGTACTTAAGGCGGCATTGTGCCTTTTGTACATAATTCCGATGTAATTTCAGTGTTTCATCGTCAATGTGTATGTCTAAGGAATACATTGAACCTGCAGTGGTGTATCGGAAACTAATACTGGTCTCACAGGGAATGCTCGAAGCACCGACTGTAAGAAGAGTCTCTATTCTTGTACTTAAGGCGGCATTGTGCCTTTTGTACTTAATTCCGATGTAATTTTAGTGTTTCATCGTCAATGTGTATGTCCAAGGATTTCATTGAAACTCCAGTGGTGTATCGGAAACTAATACTGGTCTCACAGGGAATGCTCGAAGCACCGACGGTAAGAAGAGTCTCTATTCTTGTACTTAAGGCGGCATTGTTCCTTTTGTATTTAATTCGGATATAATTTCTGTGTTTCATCGTCAATGTGTATGTCCAAGGAATAGATTGAACCTGCAGTGGTGTATCGGATACTATTACTGGTCTCACAGGGAATGCTCAAAGCACCGACGGTAAGAAGAGTCTCTATTCTTGTACTTAAGGCGGCATTGTGCCTTTTGTACATAATTCCGATGTAATTTCAGTGTTTCATCGTCAATGTGATGGACCATGGAATACATTTAACCTGCAGTGGTATATCGGAAACTAATACTGGTCTCACAGGAAAGGATCAAAGCACAGACTCTAAGAAGTCTCATTCTTCTTGTAGTTATGGCGTCATTGTGCCCTTTGTATTTAATTCCGATGTGATTTCAGTGTTTCATCGCCAATGTGTATGTCCAAGGAATACATTGAACCTGCAGTGGTGTATCGGAAACTAATACTGGTCTCACAGGGAGTGCTCAAAGCACCGACTGTAAGAAGAGTCTCTATTCTTGTACCTAAGGCGGCATTGTGCATTTTGTATTCGATTCCGATGCGATTCCTGTGTTACATCGTCAATGTGAAGGTCCAAGGAATACATTGAACCTGCCGTGGTGTATCGGAAACTAATACTGGTCTCTCAGGGAATGCTCAAAGCACCGACTGTAAGTAGAGTCTGTATTCTTGTACTTAAGGGGGCATTGTGCCTTTTGTATTTAATTCCGATGCCATTTCTGTGTTTCATCGTCTATGTGAAGGTCCAAGGAATAAACTGAACCTGCAGAGGTGTAGCGGAAACTAATACTGGTCTCACAGGGAATGCTGAAAGCACAGACTGTAAGAAGAGTCTCTCTTCTTGTACTTAAGGCGGCATTGTGCCTTTTGTTTTCGATTCCGAAGCGATTTCTGTGTTTCATCGCCAATGTGAAGGTCCAAAGAATACATCGAACCTGCAGTGGTGTATCAGCAGCTAATACTGGTCTCACAGGGAATGCACAAAGCACCGACAGTGAGAAGAGTCTCTATTCTTGTGCTTAAGGCGGCATTGTGCATTTGGATTTAATTCCGATGCCATTTCTGTGTTTCATCGTCAATGTGTATGTCCAAGGAATAGATTGAACCTGCAGTGGTGTATCGGATACTATAACTGGTCTCACAGGGAATGTTCAAAGCACCGACCGTAAGAAGAGTCTCTATTCTTGTACTTAAGGCGGCGTTGTGCCTATTGTATTTGATTCCGATGCGATTTATATGTTTCATCGTCAATGTGAAGGTCGAAGGAATACATTGAACCTGCAGTGGTGTATCGGAAACTAATACTGGCCTCACAGGGAATGCTTAAAGCACCGACTGCAAGTAGAGTCTGTTTTCTTGTACTTAAGGCGGCATTGTGCCTTTTGTATTTAATTCCGTCGCGAATTCTGTGTATCATCGTCAATTTGAAGGTGCAAGGAATACATTGAACCTGCAGTGGCGTATCGAAAACTAATACGGGTCGAACAGGAAAGGATCAAAACACAGACTCTAAGAAGTCTCACTCTTCTTGCACTTCTGGCGGCATTTTGCCTTTTGTGTATAATTCCGATGTAATTTCAGTGTTTCATCGTCAATGTGCATGTCCAAGGAATACATTGAACCTGCAGTGATGTATCGGAAACTAATACTGGTCTCACAGGGATTGCTCAAACCACCGACTGCAAGAAGAGTCTCTATTCTTGTACTTAAGGCGGCATTGTGCCTTTTGTACTTAATTCCGATGTAATTTCAGTGTTTCATCGTCAATGTGTATGTCCAAGGAATTCATTGAACCTCCAGTGGTGTATCGGAAACTAATACTGGTCTCACAGGGAATGCTCAAAGCACCGACGGTAAGAAGAGTCTCTATTCTTGTACTTAAGGCGGCATTGTGCCTTTTGGTATTTAATTCCAATGCGATTTCTGTGTTTTATCGTCAATGTGAAAGTCCAAGGAATACATTAAACCTGCAGTGGTGTATCGGAAATTAATACTGGTCTCTCAGGGAATGCTCGTAGCACCGATTGTAAGATGAGTCTCCATTCTTGTACTTAGAGCGCCACTGTGCCTTTTGTATGTAATTCCGATGCGATTTCAGTGTTTCATCGTCTATGTGAAGGACCATGGAATACATTTAACCTGCAGTGGGAAATCGGAAACTAATACTGGTCTCACAGGAAAGGATCAAAGCACAGACTCTAAGAAGTCTCATTCTTCTTGTAGTTAAGGCGTCATTGTGCCCTTTGTATTTAATTCCGATGTGATTTCAGTGTTTCATCGTCAATGTGTATGTCCAAGGAATACATTGAACCTGCAGTGGTGTATCGGAAACTAATACTGGTCTCACAGGGAATGCCCAAAGCACCGACGGTAAGAAGAGCCTCTATTCTTGTACTTAAGGCGGCATTGTTCCTTTTGTATTTAATTCCGATGTAATTTCAGTGTTTCATCGTCAATGTGTACGTCCAAGGAATAGATTGAACCTGCAGTGGTGTATCGGATACTATTACTGGTCTCACAGGGAATGCTCAAAGCACCGACTGTAAGAAGAGTCTCTATTCTTGTACTTAAGGCGGCATTGTGCCTTTTGTATTTGATTCCGATGCGATTCCTGTGTTTCATCGTCAATGTGAAAGTCCAAGGAATACATTGAACCTGCAGTGGTGTATCGGAAAATAATACTGGTCTCACAGGGAATGCTCAAAGCACCGACTGTAAGTAGAGTCTGTATTCTTGTACTTAAGGCGGAATTGTGTGTTTTGGATTTATTTCCGATGCGATTTCTGTGTTTCGTCGTCAATGTGAGGTCCAAGGAATACATTGAACCTGCAGTGGTGTATCGGAAACTAATACTGGTCTCACAGGGAATGCTCAAAGCACCGACTTTAAGAAGAGCCTCTATTCTTGTACTTAAGGCGGCATTGTGCCTTTTGTATTTAATTCCGTTGCCATTTCTGTGTTTCATCGTCAATGTGAAGGTCCAAGGAATAAACTGAACCTGCAGAGGTGTAGCGGAAACTAATACTGGTCTCACAGGCAATGCACAAAGCACCGACTGTAAGAAGAGTCTCTATTCTTGTACTTGAGGCGGCATTGTGCCTTTTGTATTTAATTCCGATGCCATTTCTGTGTTTCATCGTCAATGTGAAGTCCAAGGAATAAACTGAACCTGCAGATATGTATCGGAAACTAATACTGGTCTCACAGGGAATGCTCAAAGCACCGACTGTAAGTAGAGTCTCTATTCTTGTACTAAAGGCGGCATTGTGCATTTTGTATTTAATTCCGATGACATTTCTGTGTTTCATTGTCCATGTGTATGTCCAAGGTATAGATTGACCCTGCAGTGGTGTATCGGATTCTATTACTGGTCTCACAGGGAATGCTCATAGCCCCGACTGTAAGAAGCGTCTCTATTCTTAAACTTACGGCGGCATTGTGCGTTTTGGATTTAATTCCGATGCCATTAATGTGTTTCATCGTCAATGTGAAGGTCCAAGGAATACATTGAACCTGCAGTGGTGTATCGGAAACTAATACTGGTGTCACAGGGAATGCTCAAAGCACCGACTGTAAGAAGAGTCTCTATTCTTGTACATAAGGCGGCATTGTGCCTTTTGTATTTTATTCCGATGCCATTTCTGTGTTTCATCGCCAATGTGAAGGTCCAAGGAATACATTGAACCTGCAATGGTGTATCGGAAACTAATACTGGTCTCACAGGGAATGCTCAAAGCACCGACTGTAAGAAGAGTCTCTATTCTTGTACTTAAGGCGGCATTGTGCCTTTTGTATTTAATTCCGATGCCATTTCTGTGTTTCATCGTCAATGTGTATGTCCAAGGAATAGATTGAACCTGCAGTGGTGTATCGGATACTATTACTGGTCTCACAGGGAATGCTCAAATCACCGACTGTAAGAAGAGTCTCTATTCTTGTACTTAAGGCGGCATTGTGCCTTTTGTATTTGATTCCGATGCGATTTCTATGTTTCATCGTCAATGTGAAGGTCCAAGGAATACATTGAACCTGCAGTGGTGTATCGGAAACTAATACTGGTCTCACAGGGAATGCTCAAAGCACCGACTGTAAGAAGAGTCTCTATACTTGTACTTAAGGCGGCATTGTGCCTTTTGTATTTGATTCCGATGCGATTTCTGTGTTTCATCGTCAATGTGAAGGTCCAAGGAATACATTGAACCTGCAGTGGTGTATCGGAAACTAATACTGGTCGCACAGGGAATGCTGAAAGCACCGACTGTAAGAAGAGTCTCTATTCTTGTACTTATGGCTGCATTCTGCCTTTTGTATTTAATTCCGATGCCATTACTGTGTTTCATCGTCAATGTGAAGGTAAAAGGAATAAACTGAACCTGCAGAGGTGTAGCGGCAACTAATTCTGGTCTCTCAGGGAATGCTCAAAGCACCGACTGTAAGAAGAGCCTCTATTCTTGTACTTAAGGCGGCATTGTGCGTTATGGATTTAATTCCAATGCCATTTCTTTGTTTCATCGTCAATGTGAAGGTCCAAGGAATACATTGAACCTGCAGTGGTGTATCGGAAACTAATACTGGTCTCACAGGGAATGCTCAGAGCACCGACGGTAAGAAGAGTCTCTATTCTTGTAATTAAGGCGGCATTGTTCCTTTTGTATTTAATTCCGATGTAATTTCTGTGTTTCATCGTCAATGTGTATGTCCCAGGAATAGATTGACCTGCAGTGGTGTATCGTATACTGTTACTGGTCTCACAGGGAATGCTCAGAGCACCGACTGTAAGAAGAGTCTCTATTCTTGTACTTAAGGCGGCATTGTGCCTTTTGTATTTAATTCCGATGTAATTTCAGTGTTTCATCGTCAATGTGAATGTCCAAGGAATTCATTGAACCTCCAGTGGTGTATCGAAAACCAGTACTGGTCTCACAGGGAATGCTCAAACCACCGACCATAAGAAGAGTCTCTATTCTAGTACTTAAGGCGGCATTGTTCCATTTGAATTTAATTCCGATGTAATTTCTGTGTTTCATCGTCAATATGTATGTCCAAGGGATAGATTGAACCTGCAGTGGTGTATCGGATACTATTACTGGTCTCACAGGGAATGCTCAAAAATCCGACTGTAAGAAGAGTCTCTATTCTTGTACTTAAGGCGGCATTGTGCCTTTTGTATTTAATTCCGTTGCGAATTCTGTGTAACATCGTCAATGTGAAGGTCCAAGGAATACATTGATCCAGCAGTGGCGAATTGGAAACTAGTACGGGTCGCACAGGAAAATATCAAAACACAGTCTCTAAGAAGTCTCACTCTTCTTGCCATTATTTCGGCATTGTGCCTTTTGTATACAATTCCGATGTAATTTCAGTGTTTCATCGTCAATGTGTAAGTCCAAGGAATACATTGAACGTGCAGTGGTGTATCGGAAACAAATACTGGTCTCACAGGGAATGCTCAAAGCACCGACGGTAAGAAGAGCCTCTATTCTTGTACATAAGGCGCCATTGTGCCTTTGGTTCTTAATTCCGATGCGATTTCTGTGTTTTATCAATGTGAAGGTCCAAGGAATACATTGAACCTGCAAGGGTGTATCGGAAATTAATACTGGTCTCTCAGGGAATGCTCGAAGCACCGATTGTAAGATGAGTCTCCATTCTTGTACTTAGGGCGGCTTTGTGCCTTTTGTATGTAATTCCGATGCGATTTCTGTGTTTCATCGTCAATGTGAAGGACCATGGAATACATGTAACCTGCAGTGGTATATCGGAAACTAATACTGGTCTCACAGGAAAGGATCAAAGCACAGACTCTAAGAAGTCTCATTCTTCTTGTAGTTAACGCGTCATTGTGCCCTTTGTATTTAATTCCGATGTAACTTCAGTGCTTCATCGTCAATGTGTATGTCCAAGGAATACATTGAACCTGCAGTGGTGTATCGAAACTAATACTGGTCTGACAGGGAATGCTCAAAGCACCGACGGTAAGCAGAGTCTCTATTCTTGTACTTAAGGCTACATTGTTCCTTTTGTATTTAATTCCGATGTAATTTCAGTGTTTCATCTTTCAATGTGTATGTCCAAGGAATAGATTGAACCTGCAGTGGTGTATCGGATACTATTACTGGTCTCACAGGGAATGCTCAAAGCACCGACTGTAAGAACAGTCCCTATTCTTGTACTTAAGGTGGCATTGTGCCTTTTGTATTTGATTCCGATGCGATTTCAGTGTTTCATCGTCAATGTGAAGGTCCAAGAAAAACATTGAACCTGCAGTGGTGTCTCGGAAACTAATACTGGTCTCACAGGGAATGCTCAAAGCACCGACTGTAAGTAGAGTCTGTATTCTTGTTCTTAAGGCGGCATTGTGCGTTTTGGATTTAATTCCGATGCGATTTCTGTGTTTCATCGTCAATGTGAAGGTCCAAGGAATATATTGAACCTGCAGTGGTGCATCGGATACTAATACTGGTCTCACAGGGAATGCTCAAAGCACCGACTGTAAAAAGTGTGTCTATTCTCGTACTTAAGGCGGCATCGTGCCTTTTGTATTTAATTCCGATGCCATTTCTGTGTTTCATCGTCAATGTGAAGGTCCAAGGAATAAACTGAACCTGCAGAGGTGTAGCGGAAACTAATACTGGTCTCACAGGGAATGCTCAAAACACCGACTACAAGAAAAGTCTCTATTCTTGTACTTCAGGCGGCATTGTGGCTTTTGTATTTAATTCCGATGCCATTTCTGTGTTTCATGGTCAATTTGAAGGTCCAAGGAATACATTGAACCTGCAGTGGTGTATCGGAAATTAATACTGGTCTCACAGGGAATGTTCAAAGCACCGACTGTAAGAAGAGTCTCTATTCTTGTACTTAAGGCGGCATTGTGCCTTTTGTATTGAATTCCCATGTAATTTCAGTGTTTCGGCGTCAATGTGAATGTCCAAGGAATTCATAGAACCTCCAGTTGTGTATTGGAAACTAATACTGGTCTCACAGGGAATGCTCAAAGCACCGACTGTAAGAAGAGTCTCTATTCTTGTACTTAAAGCGGCATAGTGCCTTTTGTATTTTATTCCGATGCGATTTCTGCGTTTCATCGTCAATGTGAAGGTCCGAGGAATACATTGTACCTGCAGTGGTGTATAGGAAACTAATACTGGTCTCACAGGCAATGCTCAAAGCACCGACTGTAAGAACAGTCTCTATTCTTTTACTTAATGCGGCATTGTGCCTTTTGTACTTAATTCCGATGAGATTTCTGTGTTTCTTCGTCAATGTGAAGGTGCATGGAACACATTGAACCTACAGTGGTGTATCGGAAACTAATACAGGTCTCACAGGAGATGATCAAAGCACAGACTCTAAGAAGTCACACTCTTCTTGCACTTAAGGCGGCATTGTGCCTTTTGTATTTAATTCCGATGTAATTTCAGTGTTTCATCGTCAATGTGTATGTCCAAGGAATACATTGAACCTGCAGTGTTGTATCGGAAGTTAATACTGGACTCACAGGGAATGCTCAAAGCACCGACTTAAGAAGAGTCTCTATTCTTGTACATAAGGCGGCATTGTGCCTTTTGTATTTAATTCCGATGCGATTTCTGTGTTTCATCGTCTATGTGAAATCCAAGGAATACATTGAACCTGCAATGGTGTATCGGAAACTAATACTGGTCTCACAGGGAATGCTCGAAGCACCGACTGTAAGAAGAGTCTCTATTCTTGTACTTATGGCGGCATTGTTCCTCTTGTATTTCATTCTGATGCGATTTCTGTGCTTCATCCTCAATGTGAAGGTCCAAGGAATACACTGACATTGCAGGTGTGTATCGGAAACTAATACTGGTCTCACAGGGAATGCTCAAATCCCCGACTGTAAAAAGGTCTCTATTCGTGTACTTATGGCGGCATTGTGCCTTTTGTATTTAATTCCTATGCGATTTCTGTGTTTCATCGTCAATGTGAAGGTCCAAGGAATACACTGAACCTGCACTAATGAATTGGAAACTAATACTGGTCTCACAGGGAATGCTCTAAGCACCGACTGTAAGAAGAGTCTCTAAATTTGTACTTAAGGCGGCATTGTGGCTTTTGTATTTAATTCCGATGTGATTTCTGTGTTTCATCGTCAATGTGAAGGTCCAAGGAATACATTGAACCTGCAAGGGCGTATCGGAAACTAATACGGGTCGCACAGGAAAGGATCAAATCACAGACTCTAAGAAATCTCACTCTTCTTGCACTTATGGCGGCATTGTGCCTTTGGTATTTCATTCCGATGCGATTTCTGTGTTTCATCGTCAATGTGAAGGTCCAAGGAATACATTGAACCTGCAGTGGTGTATCGGAAATTAATACTGGTCTCTTAGGGAATGCTCGAAGCAGCGATTGTAAGATGAGTCTCCATTCTTGTACTTAGGGCGGCATTGTGCCTTTTGTATGTAATTCCGATGCGATTTCTGTGTTTCATCGTCAATGTGAAGGACCATGGAATACATGTATACTGCAGTGGTATATCGGAAACTAATACTGGTCTCACAGGAAAGGATCAAAGCACAGACTCTAAGAGGTCTCATTCTTCTTGTAGTTAAGGCGTCATTGTGCCCTTTGTATTTAATTCCGATGTAATTTCAGTGTTTCATCGTCAATGTGTATGTCCAAGGAATACATTGAACCTGCAGTAGTGTATCGAAACTAATACTGGTCTCACTGGGAATGCTCAAAACACCGACGGTAAGAAGAGTCTCTATTCTTGTACTTATGGCGGCATTGATCCTTTTGTATTTAATTCCGATGTAATTTCAGTGTTTCATCGTCAATATGTATGTCCAAGGAATAGAGTGAACCTGCGGTGGTGTATCGGATACTACTACTGGTCTCACAGGGAATGCTCAAAGCACCGACTGTAAGAAGAGTCTCTATTCTTGTACTTAAGGCGGCATTGTGCCTTTTGTATTTGATTCCGATGCGATTTCTGTGTTTTATCGTCAATGTGAAGGTCCAAGGAATACATTGAACCTGCAGTGGTGTATCGGAAACTAAAACTGGTCTCACAGGGAATGCTCAATGCACCGACTGTAAGAAGAGTCTCTATTCTTGTACTTAAAGCGGCATTGTGCCTTTTGTATTTTATTCCGATGCGATTTCTGCGTTTCATCGTCAATGTGACGGTCCGAGGAATACATTATACCTGCAGTGGTGTATAGGAAACTAATAGTGGTCTCACAGGCAATGGTCAAAGCACCGACTGTAAGAACAGTCTCTATTCTTGTACTTAAGGCGGCATTGTGCCGTTTGTATTTGATTCCGATGCGATTTCTGTGTTTTATCGTCAATGTGAAGGTCCAAGGAATACATTGAACATGCAGTGGTGTATCGGAAACTAATACTGGTCTCACAGGGAATGCTCAAAGCACCGACTGCAAGTAGAGTCTCTATTCTTGTACTTAAGGCGGCATTGTGCCTTTTGTATTTTATTCCGATGCGATTTCTGTGTTTCTTCGTCAATGTGAAGGTGCAAGGAACACATTGAACCTACAGTGGTGTATCGGAAACTAATACAGGTCTCACAGGAAAGGATCAAAGCACAGACTCTAAGATGTCTCACTCTTCTTGCACTTAAGGTGGCATTGTGCCTTTTGTATTTAATTCCGATGTAATTTCAGTGTTTAATCGTCAATGTGTATGTCCAAGGAATACATTGAACCTGCAGTGTTGTATCGGAAGCTAATACTGGTCTCACAGGGAATGCTCAAAGCACCGACTTAAGAAGAGTCTCTATTCTTGTACGTAAGGCAACATTGTTCCTTTTGTATTTAATTCCGATGCGATTACTGTGTTTCATCGTCTATGTGAAATCCGAGGAATACATTGAACCTGCAATGGTGTTTCGGAAACTAATACTGGTCTCACAGGGAATGCTCAAAGCCCCGACTGTAAGAAGGGCTTCTATTCTTGTACTTAAGGCGGCATTGTGCCTTTTGTGTTTAATTCCGATGTAATATCAGTGTTTCATCGTCAATGTGAATGTCAAAGGAATACATTGAACCTCCAGTGGTGTATCGGAAACTAATACT
Source organism: Schistocerca americana (assembly GCF_021461395.2). NCBI lineage: Eukaryota > Metazoa > Arthropoda > Insecta > Orthoptera > Acrididae > Schistocerca > Schistocerca americana. The sequence goes on along the minus strand of NC_060123.1, from coordinate 726,530,958 downwards.
GGTCTCATAGGGAATGCTCACAACACCGACTGTAAGAAGAGTCTCTATTCTTGTACTTAAGACGGCTTTGTGCCTTTCGTATTTAATTCCGATGCGATTTCTGTGTTTCATCGTCAATGTGTATGTCCAAGGAATAGATTGAACCTGCAGTGGTGTATCGGATACTATTACTGGTCTCACAGGGAATGCTCAAAGCACCGACTGTAAGAAGAGTCTCTTTTCTTGTACTTAAGGCGGCATTGTGCCTTTTGTATTTGATTCCGATGTGATTTCTGTGTTTCATCGTCAATGTGAAGGTCCAAGGAATACATTGAACCTGCAGTGGTGTATCGGAAACTAATACTGGTCGCACAGGGAATGCTGAAAGCACCGACTGTGAGAAGAGTCTCTATTCTTGTACTTAAGGAGGCATTGTGCCTTTTGTATTTAATTCCACTGCGATTTCTGTGTTTCATCGTCAATGTGAAGGTCCAAGGAATAAACTGAACCCGCAGAGGTGTAGCGGAAACTAATACTGGTCTCACAGGGAATGCTCAAAGCACCGACTGTAAGAAGAGTCTCTATTCTTGTACTTAAGGCGGCATTGTGCCTTTTGTATTTAATTCCGATGTAATTTCAGTGTTTCATCGTCAATGTGAATGTCCAAGGAATTGATTGAACCTGCAGTGGTGTATCCAATACAATTACTCGTCTCACAGGGAATGCTCAAAGCACCGACTGTAAGAAGAGTCTCTGTTCTTGTACTTAAAGCGGCATTGTGCGTTTTGGATTTAATTCCGATGCCATTTCTGTGTTTCATCGTCAATGTGACGGTCCAAGGAATACATTGAACCTGCAGTGGTGTATCGGAATCTAATACTGGTCTCACAGGGAATGGTCAAATCACCGACTGTAAGAAGAGTCTCTATTCTTTTACTTAAGGCGGCATTGTGCCTTTTGTATTTAATTCCAATGCCATTTCTGTGTTTCATCGTCAATGTGAAGGTCCAAGGAATACATTGAACCTGAAGTGGTGTATCGGAACCTAATACTGGTCTCACAGGGAATGCTCAAAGCACCGACTGTAAGAAGAGTCTCTATTGTTGTACTTAAGGCACCATTGTGCCCTTTGTATTTAATTCCGATGCCATTTCTGTGTTTCATCGTCAATGTGTATGTCCAAGGAATAGATTGAACCTGCAGTGGTGTATCGGATACTATTACTGGTCTCACAGGGAATGCTCAAAGCACCGACTGTAAGAAGTGTCTCTATTCTTGTACTTAAGGCGGCATTGTGCCTTTTGTATTTGATTCCGATGCGATTTATGTGTTTCATCGTCAATGTGAAGGTCCAAGGAATACATTGAACCTGCAGTGGTGTATCGGAAACTAATACTGGTCTCACAGGGAATGCTCAAAGCACCGACTGTAAGAAGAGCCTCTATTCTTGTACTTAAAGCGGCATTGTGCCTTTTGTATTTTATTCCGATGCGATTTCTGCGTTTCATCGTCAATGTGACGGTCCGAGGAATACATTGTACCTGCAGTGGTGTATAGGAAACTAATACTGGTCTCACAGGCAATGCTCAAAGCACCGAATGTAAGAACAGTCTCTATTCTTGTACTTAAGGCGGCATTGTGCCTTTTGTATTTAATTCCGATGCCATTTCTGTGTTTCATCGTCAATGTTTATGTCCAAGGATTAGATTGAACCTGCAGTGGTGTATCGGATACTATTACTGGTCTCACAGGGAATGCTCTAAGCACCGACTGTAAGAAGAGTCTCTATTCTTGTACTTAAGGCGGCATTGTGCCTTTTGTATTTGATTCCGATGCGATTTCTGTGTTTCATCGCCAATGTGAAGGTCCAAGGAATACATCGAACCTGCAGTGGTGTATCGGAAACTAATACTGGTCTCACAGGGAATGCTCAAAGCACCGACTGTAAGAAGAGTCTCTATTCTTGTACTTAAGGCAGCATTGTGCCTTTTGTATTTAATTCCGAGGCCATTACTGTGTTTCATCGTCAATGTGAAAGTCCAAGGAATACATTGAACCTGCAGTGGTGTATCTGAAACTAATACTGGTCGCACAGGGAATGCTGAAAGCACCGACTGTAAGAAGAGTCTCTATTCTTGTACTTAAGGCGGCATTGTGCTTTTGTATTTAATTCCGATGCCATTTCTGTGTTTCATCGTCAATGTGAAGGTCCAAGGAATAAACTGAACCTGCTGAGGTGTATCGGTAATTAATACTGGTCTCACAGGAAATGCTCAAAGCACCGTCTGTATGAAGAGTCTATATTCTTGTACTTAAGGCGGCATTGTGCCTTTTGTATTTAATTCCGATGCGATTTCTGTGTTTCTTCGTCAATGTGAAGGTGCCAGGAACACATTGAACCTACAGTGGTGTATCGGAAACTAATACAGGTCTCACAGGAAAGGATCAAAGCACAGACTCTAAGATGTCTCACTCTTCTTGCACTTAAGGCGGCATTGTGCCTTTTGTATTTAATTCCGATGTAATTTCAGTGTTTCATCGTCAATGTGTGTGTCCAAGGAATACATTGAACCTGCAGTGTTGTATCGGAAGCTAATACTGGTCTCACAGGGAATGCTCAAAGCACCGACTTAGGAAGAGTCTCTATTCTTGTACATAAGGCAACATTGTGCCTTTTGTATTTAATTCCGATGCGATTACCGTGTTTCATCGTCTATGTGAAATCCAAGGAATACATTGAACCTGCAATGGTGTATCGGAAACTAATACTGGTCTCTCAGGGAATGCTCAAAACCCCGACTGTAAGAAGGGTCTCTATTCTTGTACTTAAGGCGGCATTGTGCCTTTTGTGTTTAATTCCGATGTAATATCAGTGTTTCATCGTCAATGTGAATGTCAAAGGAATACATTGAACCTCCAGTGGTGTATCGGAAACTAATATTGGTCTCATAGGGAATGCTGAAAACACCGACTGTAAGAAGAGTCTCTATTCTTGTACTTAAGACGGCTTTGTGCCTTTTGTATTTAATTCCGATGCGATTTCTGTGTTTCATCGTCAATGTGTATGTCCAAGGAATAGATTGAACCTGCAAATGTGTATCGGATACTATTACTGGTCTCACAGGGAATGCTCAAAGCACCGACTGTAAGAAGAGTCTCTTTTCTTGTACTTAAGGCGGCATTGTGCCTTTTGTATTTGATTCCGATGCGATATCTGTGTTTCATCGTCAATGTGAAGGTCCAAGGAATACATTGAACCTGCAGTGGTGTATCGGAAACTAATACTGGTCGCACAGGGAATGCTGAAAGCACCGACTGTAAGAAGAGTCTCTATTCTTGTACTTAAGGAGGCATTGCGCCTTTTGTCTTTAATTCCGATGCCATTTCTGTGTTTCATCGTCAATGTAAAGGTCCAAAGAATAAACTGAACCTGCAGAGGTGTATCGGAAACTAATACTGGTCTCACAGGGAATGCTCAAAGCACCGACTGTAAGAAGAGTCTCTATTCTTGTACTTATGGCGGCATTGTGCCTTTTGTATTTAATTCCGATGTAATTTCAGTGTTTCATCGTCAATGTGAATGTCCAAGGAATTCATTGAACCTCCAGTGGTGTATCGGAAACCAATACTGGTCTCACAGGGAATGCTCAAACCACCGACCTCAAGAAGAGTCTCTATTCTTGTACTTAAGGCGGCATTGTTCCTTTTGTATTTAATTCCGATGTAATTTGTGCGTTTCATCGTCAATGTGTATGTCCAAGGAATAGATTGAACCTGCAGTGGTGTATCCAATACTATTACTGGTCTCACAGGGAATGCTCAAAGCACCGACTGTAAGAAGAGTCCCTATTCTTGTACTTAAGGCGGCATTGTGCCGTTTGTATTTAATTCCGATGCCATTTCTGTGTTTCATTGTCAATGTGACGGTCCAAGGAATACATTGAACCTGCAGTGGTGTATCGGAATCTAATACTGGTCTCACAGGGAATGCTCAAAGCATCGACTGTAAGAAGAGTCTCTATTCTTGTACTTAAGGCGGCATTGTGCCTTTTGTATTTAATTCCGATGCCATTTCTGTGTTTCATCGTCAATGTGAAGGTCCAAGGAATACATTGAACCTGCAGTGGTGTATCGGAAACTAATACTGGTCTCACAGGGAATGCTCAAAGCACCGACTGTAAGAAGAGTCTCTATTCTTGTACTTAAGGCACCATTGTGAATTTTGTATTTAATTCCGATGCCATTTCTGTGTTTCATCGTCAATGTGTATGTCCAAGGAATAGATTGAACCTGCAGTGGTGTATCGGATACTATTACTGGTCTCACAGGAAATGCTCAAAGCACCGACTGTAAGAAGAGTCTCTATTCTTGTACTTAAGGCGGCATTATGCCTTTTGTATTTGATTCCGATGCGATTTCTGTGTTTCATCGTCAATGTGAAGGTCCAAGGAATACATTGAACCTGCAGTGGTGTATCGGAAACTAATACTGGTCTCACAGGGAATGCTCAAAGCACCGACTGTAAGAAGAGTCTCTATTCTTGTACTTAAAGCGGCATTGTGAATTTTGTATTTGATTCCGATGCGATTTCTGTGTTTCATCGTCAATGTGAAAGTCCAAGGAATACATTGAACCTGCAGTGGTGTATCGGAAACTAATACTGGTCGCACAGGGAATGCTGAAAGTACCGACTGTAAGAAGAGTCTCTATTCTTGTACTTAAGGCGGCATTGTGCCTTTTGTATTTGATTCCGATGCGATTTCTGTGTTTCATCGTCAATGTGAAAGTCCAAGGAATACATTGAACCTGGAGTGGTGTATCGGAAACTAATACTGGTCGCACAGGGAATGCTGAAAGCACCGACTATAAGAAGAGTCTCTATTCTTGTACTAAAGGCGGCATTGTGCTTTTGTATTTAATTCCGATGCCATTTCTGTGTTTCATCGTCAATGTGAAGGTCCAAGGAATAAACTGAACCTGCAGACGTGTAGCGGAAACTAATACTGCTCTCACAGGGAATGCTCAAAGCACCGACTGTAAGAAGAGTCTCTATTCTTGTACTTAAGGCGGCATTGTGCCTTTTGTATTTAATTCCGATGCGATTACTGTGTTTCATCGTCAATGTGAAGTTCCAAGGAATACATTGTACCTGCAGTGGTGTATCGGAAACTAATACTGGTCTCACAGGGAATGCTCAAAGCACCGACTGTAAGAAGAGTCTGTATTCTTGTACTTAAGGCGGCATTGTGCCTTTTGTATTAAATTCCGATGCCATTTCTGTGTTTCATCGTCAATGTGAAGATCCAAGGAATAAACTGAACCTGCAGAGGTGTTGCGGATACCAATACTGGTCTCACAGGGAATGCTCAAAGCACCGACTGTAAGAAGAGTCTCTATTCTTGTACTTAAGGCGGCATTGTGCCTTTTGTATTTAATTCCGATGCGATTTCTGTGTTTCATCGTCAATGTGTAGTTCCAAGGAATACACTGAACCTGCAGTGGTGTATCGGAAACTAATACTAGTCTCACCGGGAATGCTCAAAGCACCGACTGTAAGAAGAGACTCTATTCTTGTACTTAAGGCGGCATTGTTCCTTTTGTATTTGGTCCGATGTAATTTCTGTGTTTCATCGTCAATGTGTATGTCCAAGGAATTCATTGAACCTCCAGTGGTGTATCGGAAACCAATACTGGTCTCACAGGGAAAGCCCAAACCACCGACCGTAAGAAGAGTCTCTATTGTTGTACTTAAGGCGGTATTGTTCCTTTTGTATTTAATTCCGAAGTAATTACTGTGTTTCATCGTCAATGTGTATGTCTAAGCAATAGATTGAACCTCCAGTGGTGTATCGGATACTATTACTGGTCTCACAGGGAATGCTCAAAGCACCGACTGTAAGAAGAGTCTCTATTCTTGTACTTAAGGCGGCATTGTGCCTTTTGTATTTAATTCCAATGTAATTTCAGTGTTTCATCGTCAATGTGAATGTCCAAGGAATTCATTGAACCTCCAGTGGTGTATCGGAAACTAATACTGGTCTCACAGGGAATGCTCAAAGAACCGACGGTTAGACGAGTCTCTATTCTTGTACTTCATACGGCATGGTTCCTTTTGTATTTAATTCCGATGCGATTTCTGTGTTTCATCGTCAATGTGAAGGTCCAAGGAATACATTGACCCTGCAGTGGTGTATCGAATACTATTACTGGTCTCACAGGGAATGCTCAAAGCACCGACTGTAAGAAGAGTCTCTATTCTAGTACTTAGAGCGGCATTGTGCGTTTTGGATTTAATTCCGATGCCATTTCTGTGTTTCATCGTCAATGTGAAGGTCCAAGGAATACATTGAACCTGCAGTGGTGTATCGGAAACTAATACTGGTCTCACAGGGAATGCTCAAAGCACCGAGTGTAAGAAGAGTTTCTATGCTTGTACTTAAGGCGGTATTGTGCCTTTTGTATTTACTTCCGTTGCCATTTCTGTGTTTCATCGTCAATGTGTATGTCCAAGGAATAGATTGGTCCTGCAAAGGTGTATCGGATACTATTACTGGTCTCACAAGGAATGCTCAAAGCTCCGACTGTAAGAAGAGTCTCTATTCTTGTACTTAAGGCGGCATTGAACCTTTTGTATGTGATTCCGATGCGATTTCTGTGTTTCATCGTCAATGTGAAGGTCCACGGAATACATTGAACCTGCAGTGGTGTATCGGAAACTAATACTGGTCTCACAGGGAATGCTCAAAACACCGACTGTAAGAAGAGTCTCTGTTCTTGTACTTAAGGCGGCATTGTGCCTTTTGTATTTAATTCCGATGCCATTTCTGTGTTTCAACGTCAATGTGTATGTCCAAGGAATAGATTGAACCTGCAGTGGAGTATCAGACACTATTACTGGTCTCACAGGGAATGCTCAAAGCACCGACTGTAACAAGAGTCTCTATTCTCGTACTTAAGGGGCATTCTGCCTTTTGTATTTGATTCCGATGCGATTTCTGTGCTTCATCGTCAATGTGAAGGACCAAGGAATACATTGAACCTGCAGTGGTGTATCGGAAACTAATACTGGTCTCACAGGGAATGCTCAAAGCACCGACTGTAAGAAGATTCTCTATTATTGTACTTAAGGCGGCATTGTGCCTTTTGTATTTAATTCCGATGCCATTTCTGTGTTTCATCGTCAATGTGAAGGACCAAGGAATAAACCGAACCTGCAGAGGTGTAGCGGAAACTAATACTGGTCTCACAGGGAATGCTTAAAGCACCGACGGTAAGAAGAGTCTCTATTCTTGTACTTAAGGCGGCATTGTTCCTTTTGTATTTAATTCCTACGTAATTTCAGTGTTTCATCGTCAATGTGTATGTCCAAGGAATTCATTGAACCTCCAGTGGTGGGTCGGAAACTAATACTGGTCTCACAGGGAATGCTCAAAACACAAACTGTAAGAAGAGTCAATATTCTTGTACTTAAGGCGGCATTGTGCATTTTGTATTTAATTCCGATGTAATTTCAGTGTTTCATCGTCAATGCGAATGTCCAAGGAATTCATTGAAGCTCCAGTGGTGTATCGGAAACTAGTACTGGTCTCAGAGGGAATGCTCAAAGCACCGACGGTAAGTAGAGTCTCTATTCTTGTACTTAAGGCGGCATTGTTCCTTTTGTATTTAATTCCGATGTAATTTCAGTGTTTCATCGTCAATGTGAATGTCCAAGGAATTCATTGAACCTCCAGTGGTGTATCGGAAACTAATACTGGTCTCACAGGGAAGGCTCAAAACACAGGCTGTAAGAAGAGTCTCTATTCTTGTACTTACGGCGGCATTGTGCCTTTTGTATTTAATTCCGATGCCATTTCTGTGTTTCATCGTCAATGTGAAGGTCCAAGGAATAAATGGAACCTGCAGAGGTGTAGCGGAAACTAATACTGGTCTCACAGGGATTGCTCAAAGCACAGACTGTAGGAAGAGTCTCTATTCTTGTACTTAAGGCGGCATTGTGCCTTTTGTATTTAATTCCGATGCCATTTCTGTGTTTCATCGTCAATGTGAAGGTCCAAGGAATAAACTGAAACTGCAGAGGTGTAGCGGAAACTAATACTGGTCTCACAGGGAATGCTCAAACCACCGACGGTAAGAAGAGTCTCTATTCTTGTACTTAAGGCGGCATTGTTCCTTTTGTATTTAATTCCGATGTAATTTCAGTGTTTCATCGTCAGTGTGTATGTCCAAGGAATTCATTGAACCTCCAGTGGTGTATCGGAAACTAATACTGGTCTCACAGGGAATGCTCAAAACACAGACTGTAAGAAGAGTCTATGTTCTTGTACTTAAGGCGGCATTGTGCCTTTTGTATTTAACTCCGATGTAATTTCAGTGTTTCATCGTCAATGTGAATGTCCAAGGAATTCATTGAACCTCCAGTGGTGTATCGGAACCTAATACTGGTCTCACAGGGAATGCTCAAAGCACCGACGGTAAGAAGAGTCTCTATTCTTGAACTTAAGGCGGCATTGTGCCTTTTGTATTTAATTCCGATGTAATTTCAGTGTTTCATCGTCAATGTGAATGTCCAAGGAATTCATTGAACCTCCAGTGGTGTATCGGAAACTAATACTGGTCTCACAGGGAATGCTCAAAGCACCGACGGTAAGAAGAGTCTCTATTCTTGTACTTAAGGCGGCATTGTGCCTTTTGTATTTAACTCCGATGCCACTTCTGTATTTCATCGTCAATGTGAAGGTCCAAGGAATAAACCGAACCTGCAGAGGTGTAGCGGAAACTAATACTGGTCTCACAGGGAATGCTCAAAGCACCGACTGTAAGAAGAGTCTCTATTCATGTACTTAAGGCGGCAATGTGCCTTTTGCATTTGATTCCGATGCGATTTCTGTGTTTCATCGTCAAAGTGAATGTCCAAGGAATACATTGAACCTGCAGTGGTGTATCGGAAACTAATACTGGTCTCACAGCGAATGCTCAAAGCAACGACTGTAAGAAGATTCTCTACTCTTGTATTAAGGCGGCATTGTTCCTTTTGTATTTCATTCCGATGCCATTTCTGTGTCTCATTGTCAATGTGAAGGTCCAAGGAAGAAACCGAACCTGCAGAGGTGTAGCGGAAACTAATACTAGTCTCACAATGAATGCTCAAAGCACCGACTGTAAGAAGAGTCTCTATTCTTGTACTTAAGGCGGCATTGTGTCTTTTGTATTTAATTCCGATGTAATTTCAGTGTTTCATCGTCAATGTGAATGTCTAAGGAATTCATTGAACCTCCAGTGGTGTATCGGAACTAATACTGGTTTCACAGGGAATGCTCAAAGCACCGACGGTAAGAAGAGTCTCTAATCTTGTACTTAAGGCGGCATTGTTCCTTTTGTATTTAATTCCGATGTAATTTCTGTGTTTCATCGTCAATGTGTATGTCCAAGGAATAGATTGAACCTGCAGTGGTGTATCGGATAGTATTACTGGTCTCACAGGGAATGCTCAAAGCACCGACTGTAAGAAGAGTCTCTATTCTTGTACTTAAGGCGGCATTGATCCTTTTGTATTTAATTCCGATGTAATTTCTATGTTTCATCGGCAATATGTATGTCCAAGGAATAGATTGAAACTGCAGTGGTGTATCGGATACTATTACGGGTCTCACAGGGAATGCTCAAAGCACTGAAGAGTCTCTATCCTCCTACTTATGGCGGCATTGTGCCTTTTGTATTTAATTCCGATGTAATTTCAGTGTTTCATCGTCAATGTGAATGTCCAAGGAATTCATTGAACCTCCAGTGGTGTATCGGAAACTAATACTGTTCTCACAGGGAATGCTCAAAACACAGACTGTAAGAAGAGTCTCTATTCTTGTACTTAAGGCGGCATTGTGCCTTTTGTTTTTAATTCCGATGCGATTTCTGTGTATAATCGTCAATGTGAAGGTCCAAGGAATAAACTGAACCTGCAGAGGCGTAGCGGAAACTAATACTGGTCTCACAGGGAATGCTCGAAACACAGACTGTAAGAAGAGTCTCTATTCTTGTACTTAAGGCGATATTGTGCCTTTTGTATTTAATTCCGATGCCATTTCTGTGTTTCATCGTCAATGTGAAGGTCCAAGGAATTCATTGAACCTCCAGTGGTGTATCGGAAACTAATACTGGTCTCACAGGGGATGCTCAAAACACAGACTGTAAGAAGAGTCGATATTCTTGTACTTAAGGCGGCATTGTGCCTTTTGTATTTAATTCCGATGTAATTTCAGTGTTTCATCGTCAATGTGAATGTCCAAGGAATTCATTGAAGCTCCAGTGGTGTATCGGAAACTAATACTGGTCTCACAGTGAATGCTCAAAGCACCGACGGTAAGTAGAGGCTCTACTCTTGTACTTAAGGCGGCATTGTTCCTTTTGTATTTAAATCCGATGTAATTTCTGTGTTTCATCGTCAATGTGTATGTCCAAGGAATAGATTGAACCTGCAGTGGTGTATCGGATACTATTACTGGTCTCACAGGGAATGCTCAAAGCACCGACTGTAAGAAGAGTCTCTATTCTTGTACTTAAGGCGGCATTGTACCTTTTGTATTTAATTCCGATGTAATTTCAGTGTTTCATCGTCAATGCGAATGTCCAAGGAATTCATTGAAGCTCCAGTGGTGTATCGGAAACTAGTACTGGTCTCACAGGGAATGCTCAAAGCACCGACGGTAAGTAGAGGCTCTACTCTTGTACTTAAGGCGGCATTGTTCCTTTTGTATTTAATTCCGATGTAATTTCTGTGTTTCATCGTCAATGTGTATGTCCAAGGAATAGATTGAACCTGCAGTGGTGTATCGGATACTATTACTGGTCTCACAGGGAATGCTCAAATCACCGACTGTAAGAAGAGTCAATATTCTTGTACTTAAGGCGGCATTGTGCATTTTGTATTTAATTCCGACGTAATTTCAGTGTTTCATCGTCAATGCGAATGTCCAAGGAATTCATTGAAGCTCCAGTGGTGTATCGGAAACTAGTACTGGTCTCACAGGGAATGCTCAAAGCACCGCCGGTAAGTAGAGTCTCTATTCTTGTACTTAAGGCGGCATTGTTCCTTTTGTATTTAATTCCGATGTACTTTCAGTGTTTCATCGTCAATGTGAATGTCCAAGGAATTCATTGAACCTCCAGTGGTGTATCGGAAACTAATACTGGTCTCACAGGGAAGGCTCAAAACACAGGCTGTAAGAAGAGTCTCTATTCTTGTACTTACGGCGGCATTGTGCCTTTTGTATTTAATTCCGATGCCATTTCTGTGTTTCATCGTAAATGTGAAGGTCCAAGGAATAAACGGAACCTGCAGAGGTGTAGCGGAAACTAATACTGGTCTCACAGGGATTGCTCAAAGCACAGACTGTAGGAAGAGTCTCTATTCTTGTACTTATGGCGGCATTGTGCCTTTTGTATTTAATTCCGATGCCATTTCTGTGTTTCATCGTCAATGTGAAGGTCCAAGGAATAAACTGAAACTGCAGAGGTGTAGCGGAAACTAATACTGGTCTCACAGGGAATGCTCAAACCACCGACGGTAAGAAGAGTCTCTATTCTTGTACTTAAGGCGGCATTGTTCCTTTTGTATTTAATTCCGATGTAATTTCAGTGTTTCATCGTCAATGTGTATGTCCAAGGAATTCATTGAACCTCCAGTGGTGTATCGGAAACTAATACTGGTCTCACAGGCAATGCTCAAAAATCAGACTGTAAGAAGAGTCTATATTCTTGTACTTAAGGCGGCATTGTGCCTTTTGTATTTAAGTCCGATGTAATTTCAGTGTTTCATCGTCAATGTGAATGTCCAAGGAATTCATTGAACCTCCAGTGGTGTATCGGAACCTAATACTGGTATCACAGGGAATGCTCAAAGCACCGACGGTAAGAAGAGTCTCTATTCTTGAACTTAAGGCGGCATTGTGCCTTTTGTATTTAATTCCGATGTAATTTCAGTGTTTCATCGTCAATGTGAATGTCCAAGGAATTCATTGAACCTCCAGTGGTGTATCGGAAACTAATACTGGTCTCACAGGGAATGCTCAAAGCACCGACGGTAAGAAGAGTCTCTATTCTTGCACTTAAGGCGGCATTGTGCCTTTTGTATTTAACTCCGATGCCACTTCTGTGTTTCATCGTCAATGTGAAGGTCCAAGGAATAAACCGAACCTGCAGAGGTGTAGCGGAAACTAATACTGGTCTCACAGGGAATGCTCAAAGCGCCGACTGTAAGAAGAGTCTCTATTCATGTACTTAAGGCGGCAATGTGCCTTTTGCATTTGATTCCGATGCGATTTCTGTGTTTCATCGTCAAAGTGAATGTCCAAGGAATACATTGAACCTGCAGTGGTGTATCGGAAACTAATACTGGTCTCACAGCGAATGCTCAAAGCAACGACTGTAAGAAGATTCTCTACTCTTGTATTAAGGTGGCATTGTTCCTTTTGTATTCCATTCCGATGCCATTTCTGTGTCTCATTGTCAATGTGAAGGTCCAAGGAAGAAACCGAACCTGCAGAGGTGTAGCGGAAACTAATACTGGTCTCACAATGAATGCTCAAAGAACCGACTGTAAGAAGAGTCTCTATTCTTGTACTTAAGGCGGCATTGTGTCTTTTGTATTTAATTCCGATGTAATTTCAGTGTTTCATCGTCAATGTGAATGTCTAAGGAATTCATTGAACCTCCAGTGGTGTATCGGAACTAATACTGGTTTCACAGGGAATGCTCAAAGCACCGACGGTAAGAAGAGTCTCTAATCTTGTACTTAAGGCGGCATTGTTCCTTTTGTATTTAATTCCGATGTAATTTCTGTGTTTCATCGTCAATGTGTATGTCCAAGGAATAGATTGAACCTGCAGTGGTGTATCGGATAGTATTACTGGTCTCACAGGGAATGCTCAAAGCACCGACTGTAAGAAGAGCCTCTATTCTTGTACTTAAGGCGGCATTGATCCTTTTGTATTTAATTCTGATGTAATTTCTATGTTTCATCGGCAATATGTATGTCCAAGGAATAGATTGAAACTGCAGTGGTGTATCGGATACTATTACGGGTCTCACAGGGAATGCTCAAAGCACCGAAGAATCTCTATCCTTCTACTTAAGGCGGCATTGTGCCTTTTGTATTTAATTCCGTTGTAATTTCAGTGTTTCATCGTCAATGTGAATGTCCAAGGAATTCATTGAACCTCCAGTGGTGTATCGGAAACTAATACTGTTCTCACAGGGAATGCTCAAAACACAGACTGTAAGAAGAGTCTCTATTCTTGTACTTAAGGCGGCATTGTGCCTTTTGTTTTTAATTCCGATGCGATTTCTGTGTATAATCGTCAATGTGAAGGTCCAAGGAATAAACTGAACCTGCAGAGGTGTAGCGGAAACTAATACTGGTCTCACAGGGAATGCTCGAAACACAGACTGTAAGAAGAGTCTCTATTCTTGTACTTAAGGCGATATTGTGCCTTTTGTATTTAATTCCGATGCCATTTCTGTGTTTCATCGTCAATGTGAAGGTCCAAGGAATTCATTGAACCTCCAGTGGTGTATCGGAAACTAATACTGGTCTCACAGGGGATGCTCAAAACACAGAGTGTAAGAAGAGTCTATATTCTTGTACTTAAGGCGGCATTGTGCCTTTTGTATTTAATTCCGATGTAATTTAGTGTTTCATCGTCAATGTGAATGTCCAAGGAATTCATTGAAGCTCCAGTGGTGTATCGGAAACTAATACTGGTCTCATAGTGAATGCTCAAAGCACCGACGGTAAGTACAGGCTCTACTCTTGTACTTAAGGCGGCATTGTTCCTTTTGTATTTAATTCCGATGTAATTTCTGTGTTTCATCGTCAATGTGTATGTCCAAGGAATAGATTGAACCTGCAGTGGTGTATCGGATACTATTACTGGTCTCACAGGGAATGCTCAAAGCACCAACTGTAAGAAGAGTCTCTATTCTTGTACTTAAGGCGGCATTGTACCTTTTGTATTTAATTCCGATGTAATTTCAGTGTTTCATCGTCAATGTGAATGTCCAAGGAATTCATTGAACCTCCAGTGGTGTATCGGAAACTAATACTGGTCTCACATGGATGCTCAAAACACAGACTGTAAGAAGAGTCTCTATTCTTGTACTTAAGGCGGCATTGTGCCTTTTGTATTTAATTCCGATGCCATTTCTGTGTTTCATCGTCAATATGAAGGTCCAAGGAATAAACGGAACCTGCAGAGGTGTAGCGGAAACTAATACTGGTCTCAAAGGGAATGCTCAAAACACAGACTGTAAGAAGAGTCTCTATTCTTGTACTTAAGGCGGCATTGTGCCTTTTGTATTTAATTCCGATGCCATTTCTGTGTTTCATCGTCAATGTGAAGGTCCAAGGAATTCATTGAACCTCCAGTGGTGTATCGGAAACTAATACTGGTCTCACAGGGAATGCTCAAAACACAGACTGTAAGAAGAGTCTCTATTCTTGTACTTAAGGCGGCATTGTTCCTTTTGTATTTAAGTCCGATGCAAATTCAGTGTTTCATCGTCAATGTGTATGTCCAAGGAATTCATTGAACCTCCAGTGGTGTATCGGAAACTAATACTGGTCTCACAGGGAATGCTCAAGACACAGACTGTAAGAAGAGTCTATATACTTGTACTTAAGGCGGCATTGTGCCTTTTGTATTTAAATCCGATGTAATTTCAGTGTTTCATCGTCAATGTGAATGTCCAAGGAATTCATTGAACCTCCAGTGGTGTATCAGAAACTAATACTGGTCTCACAGGGAATGCTCAAAGCACCGACGGTAAGAAGAGTCTCTATTCTTGAACTTAAGGCGGCATTGTGCCTTTTGTATTTAATTCCGATGTAATTTCAGTGTTTCATCGTCAATGTGAATGTCCAAGGAATTCATTGAACCTCCAGTGGTGTATCGGAAACTAATACTGGTCTCACAGGGAATGCTCAAAGCACCGACGGTAAGAAGAGTCTCTATTCTTGTACTTAAGGCGGCATTGTGCCTTTTGTATTTAACTCCGATGCCACTTCTGTGTTTCATCGTCAATGTGAAGGTCCAAGGAATAAACCGAACCTGCAGAGGTGTAGCGGAAACTAATACTGGTCTCACAGGGAATGCTCAAAGCACCGACTGTAAGAAGAGTCTCTATTCATGTACTTAAGGCGGCAATGTGCCTTTTGCATTTGATTCCGATGCGATTTCTGTGTTTCATCGTCAAAGTGAATGTCCAAGGAATACATTGAACCTGCAGTGGTGTATCGGAAACTAATACTGGTCTCACAGCGAATGCTCAAAGCAACGACTGTAAGAAGATTCTCTACTCTTGTATTAAGGCGGCATTGTTCCTTTTGTATTTCATTCCGATGCCATTTCTGTGTCTCATTGTCAATGTGAAGGTCCAAGGAATAAACCGAACCTGCAGAGGTGTAGCGGAAACTAATACTGGTCTCACAATGAATGCTCAAAGCACCGACTGTAAGAAGAGTCCCTATTCTTGTACTTAAGGCGGCATTGTGTCTTTTGTATTTAATTCCGATGTAATTTCAGTGTTTCATCGTCAATGTGAATGTCTAAGGAATTCATTGAACCTCCAGTGGTGTATCGGAACTAATACAGGTTTCACAGGGAATGCTCAAAGCACCGACGGTAAGAAGAGTCTCTAATCTTGTACTTAAGGCGGCATTGTTCCTTTTGTATTTAATTCCGATGTAATTTCTGTGTTTCATCGTCAATGTGTATGTCCAAGGAATAGATTGAACCTGCAGTGGTGTATCGGATAGTATTACTGGTATCACAGGGAATGCTCAAAGCACCGACTGTAAGAAGAGTCTCTATTCTTGTATTTAAGGCGGCATTGATCCTTTTGTATTTAATTCCGATGTAATTTCTATGTTTCATCGGCAATATGTATGTCCAAGGAATAGATTGAAACTGCAGTGGTGTATCGGATACTATTACGGGTCTCAAAGGGAATGCTCAAAGCACCGATTGTAAGAAGAGTCTCTATCCTTCTACTTAAGGCGGCATTGTGCCTTTTGTATTTAATTCCGATGTAATTTCAGTGTTTCATCGTCAATGTGAATGTCCAAGGAATTCATTGAACCTCCAGTGGTGTATCGGAAACTAATACTGTTCTCACAGGGAATGCTCAAAACACAGACTGTAAGAAGAGTCTCTATTCTTGTACTTAAGGCGGCATTGTGCCTTTTGTTTTTAATTCCGATGCGATTTCTGTGTATAATCGTCAATGTGAAGGTCCAAGGAATAAACTGAACCTGCAGAGGTGTAGCGGAAACTAATACTGGTCTCACAGGGAATGCTCGAAACACAGACTGTAAGAAGAGTCTCTATTCTTGTACTTAAGGCGATATTGTGCCTTTTGTATTTAATTCCGATGCCATTTCTGTGTTTCATCGTCAATGTGATGGTCCAAGGAATTCATTGAACCTCCAGTGGTGTATCGGAAACTAATACTGGTCTCACAGGGGATGCTCAAAACACAGCCTGTAAGAAGAGTCTATATTCTTGTACTTAAGGCGGCATTGTGCCTTTTGTATTTAATTCCGATGTAATTTCAGTGTTTCATCGTCAATGTGAATGTCCAAGGAATTCATTGAAGCTCCAGTGGTGTATCGGAAACTAATACTGGTCTCACAGTGAATGCTCAAAGCACCGACGGTAAGTAGAGGCTCTACTCTTGTACTTAAGGCGGCATTGTTCCTTTTGTATTTTATTCCGTTGTAATTTCTGTGTTTCATCGTCAATGTGTATGTCCAAGGAATAGATTGAACCTGCAGTGGTGTATCGGATACTATTACTGGTCTCACAGGGAATGCTCAAAGCACCGACTGTAAGAAGAGTCTCTATTCTTGTACTTAAGGCGGCATTGTACCTTTTGTATTTAATTCCGATGTAATTTCAGTGTTTCATCGTCAATGTGAATGTCCAAGGAATTCATTGAACCTCCAGTGGTGTATCGGAAACTAATACTGGTCTCAAAGGGAATGCTCAAAACACAGACTGTAAGAAGAGTCCCTATTCTTGTACTTAAGGCGGCATTGTGCCTTTTGTATTTAACTCCGATGCCATTTCTGTGTTTCATCGTCAATGTGAAGGTCCAAGGAATAAACCGAACCTGCAGAGGTGTAGCGGAAACTAATACTGGTCTCACAGGGAATGCTCAAAGCACCGACTGTAAGAAGAGACTCTATTCTTGTACTTAAGGCGGCATTGTGCCTTTTGTATTTGATTCCGATGCGTTTTCTGTGTTTCATCGTCAATGTGTAGGTCCAAGGAATACATTGAACATGCAGTGGTGTATCGGAAACTAATACTGGTCTCACAGCGAATGCTCAAAGCACCGACGGTAAGAAGAGTCTCTATTCTTGTACTTAAGGCGGCATTGTTCCGTTTGTATTTAATTCCGATGTAATTTCAGTGTTTCATCGTCAATGTATATGTCCAAGGAATTCATTGAACCTCCAGTGGTGTATCGGAAACTAATACTGGTCTCACAGGGAATGCTCAAAACACAGGCTGTAAGAAGAGTCTTTATTCATGTACTTAAGGCGGCATTGTGCCTTTTGTATTTAAATGCGATGTAATTTCAGTGTTTCATCGTCAATGTGAATGTCCAAGGAATTCATTGAACCTCCAGTGGTGTATCGGAAACTAATACTGGTCTCACAGGGAATGCTCGAAGCACGGACGGTAAGAAGAGTCTCTATTCTTGAACTTAAGGAGGCATTGTGCCTTTTGTATTTCATTCCGATGTAATTTCAGTGTTTCAACGTCAATGTGAATGTCCAAGGAATTCATTGAACCTCCAGTGGTGTATCGGAAACTAATACTGGTCTCACAGGGAATGCTCAAAGCACCGACGGTAAGAAGAGCCTCTATTCTTGTACTTAAGGCGGCATTGTGCCTTTTGTATTTAACTCCGATGCCGTTTCTGTGTTTCATCGTCAATGTGAAGGTCCAAGGAATAAACCGAACCTGCAGAGGTGTAGCGGAAACTAATACTGGTCTCACAGGGAATCCTCAAAGCACCGACTGTAAGAAGATTCTCTATTCTTGTACTTAAGGCGGCATCGTTCCTTTTGTATTTCATTCGGATGCCATTTCTGTGTCTCATTGTCAATGTGAAGGTCCAAGGAATAAACCGAACCTGCAGAGGTGTAGCGGAAACTAATACTGGTCTCACAATGAATGCTCAAAGCACCGACGGTAAGAAGAGTCTCTATTCTTGTACTTAAGGCGGCATTGTTCCTTTTCTATTTAATTCCGATGTAATTTCAGTGTTTCATCGTCAATGTGTATGTCCAAGGAATTCATTGAACCTCCAGTGGTGTATCGGAAATTAATACTGGTCTCACAGGGAATGCTGAAAACACAGACTATAAGAAGAGTCTCTATTCTTGTACTTAAGGCGGCATTGTGTCTTTTGTATTTAATTCCGATGAAATTTCTGTGTTTCATCGGCAATATGTATGTCCAAGGAATAGATTGAAACTGCAGTGGTGTATCGGATACTATTACGGGTCTCACAGGGAATGCTCAAAGCACCGACTGTAAGAAGAGTCTCTATTCTTCTACTTACGGCGGCATTGTGCCTTTTGTATTTAATTCCGATGTAATTTCAGTGTTTCATCGTCAATGTGAATGTCCAAGGAATTCATTGAACCTCCAGTGGTGTATCGGAAACTAATACTGTTCTCACAGGGAATGCTCAAAACACAGACTGTAAGAAGAGTCTCTATTCTTGTACTTAAGGCGGCATTGTGCCTTTTGTATTTAATTCCGATGCGATTTCTGTGTATAATCGTCAATGTGAAGGTCCAAGGAATAAACTGAACCTGCAGAGGTGTAGCGGAAACTAATACTGGTCTCACAGGGAATGCTCAAAACACAGACTGTAAGAAGAGTCTCTATTCTTGTACTTAAGGCGGCATTGTGCATTTTGTATTTAATTCCGATGCCATTTCTGTGTTTCATCGTCAATGTGAAGGTCCAAGGAATTCATTGAACCTCCAGTGGTGTATCGGAAACTAATACTGGTCTCACAGGGAATGCTCAAACCACAGACTGTAAGAAAAGTCTATACTCTTGTACTTAAGGCGGCATTGTGCCTGTTGTATATAATTCTGATGTAATTTCAGTGTTTCATCGTCAATGTGAATGTCCAAGGAATTCATTGAAGCTCCAGTGGTGTATCGGAAACTAATACTGGTCTCACAGGAATGCTCAAAGCACCGACGGTAAATAGAGGCTCTATACTTGTACTTAAGGCGGCATTGTTCCTTTTGTATTTAATTCCGATGTAATTTCTGTGTTTCATCGTCAATGTGTATGTCCAAGGAATAGATTGAACCTGCAGTGGTGTATCGGATACTATTACTGGTCTCACAGGGAATGCTCAAAGCACCGACTGTAAGAAGAGTCTCTATTCTTGTACTTAAGGCGGCATTGTACCTTTTGTATTTAATTCGGATGTAATTTCAGTGTTTCATCGTCAATGTGAAGGTACAAGGAATAAACGGAACCTGCAGAGGTGTAGCGGAAACTAATACTGGTCTCACAGGGAATGCTCAAAGCACAGACTGTAGGAAGAGTCTCTATTCTTGTACTTAAGGCGGCATTGTGCCTTTTGTATTTAATTCCGATGCCATTTCTATGTTTCATCGTCAATGTGAAGGTCCAAGGAATAAACTGAACCTGCAGAGGTGTATCGGAAACTAATACTGGTCTCACAGGGAATGCTCTAAGCACCGACGGTAAGAAGAGTCTCTATTCTTGAACTTAAGGCGGCATTGTGCCTTTTGTATTTTATTCCGATGTAATTTCAGTGTTTCATCGTCAATGTGAATGTCCAAGGAATTCATTGAACCTCCAGTGGTGTATCGGAAACTAATACTGGTCTCACAGGAATGCTCAAAGCACCGACGGTAAATAGAGGCTCTATACTTGTACTTAAGGCGGCATTGTTCCTTTTGTATTTAATTCCGATGTAATTTCTGTGTTTCATCGTCAATGTGTATGTCCAAGGAATAGATTGAACCTCCAGTGGTGTATCGGAAACTAATACTGGTCTCACAGGGAATGCTCAAAACACAGACTGCAAGAAGAGTCTCTATTCTTGTACTTAAGGCGGCATTGTGCCTTTTGTATTTAATTCCGATGCCATTTCTGTGTTTCATCGTCAATGTGAAGGTACAAGGAATAAACGGAACCTGCAGAGGTGTAGCGGAAACTAATACTGGTCTCACAGGGAATGCTCAAAGCACAGACTGTAGGAAGAGTCTCTATTCTTGTACTTAAGGCGGCATTGTGCCTTTTGTATTTAATTCCGATGCCATTTCTATGTTTCATCGTCAATGTGAAGGTCCAAGGAATAAACTGAACCTGCAGAGGTGTAGCGGAAACTAATACTGGTCTCACAGGGAATGCTCAAAGCACCGACGGTATGAAGAGCCTCTATTCTTGTACTTAAGGCGGCATTGTTCCTTTTGTATTTAATTCCGATGTAATTTCAGTGTTTCATCGTCAATGTGTATGTCCAAGGAATTCATTGAACCTCCAGTGGTGTATCGGAAACTAATACTGGTCTCACAGGGAATGCTCAAAACACAGACATTAAGAAGAGTCTATATTCTTGTACTTAAGGCGGCATTGTGCCTTTTGTACTTAAATCCGATGTAATTTCAGTGTTTCATCGTCAATGTGAATGTCCAAGGAATTCATTGAACCTCCAGTGGTGTATCGGAAACTAATACTGGTCTCACAGGGAATGCTCTAAGCACCGACGGTAAGAAGAGTCTCTATTCTTGAACTTAAGGCGGCATTGTGCCTTTTGTATTTTATTCCGATGTAATTTCAGTGTTTCATCGTCAATGTGAATGTCCAAGGAATTCATTGAACCTCCAGTGGTGTATCGGAAACTAATACTGGTCTCACAGGGAATGCTCAAAGCACCGACGGTAAGAAGAGTCTCTATTCTTGTACTTAAGGCGGCATTGTGCCTTTTGTATTTAACTCCGATGCCATTTCTGTGTTTCATCATCAATGTGAAGGTCCAAGGAATAAACCGAACCTGCAGAGGTGTAGCGGAAACTAATACTGGTCTCACAGGGAATGCTCAAAGCACCGACTGTAAGAAGAGTCTCTATTCTTGTACTTAAGGCGGCATTGTGCCTTTTGTATTTGATTCCGATGTGATTTCTGTGTTTCATCTTCAATGTGAAGGTCCAAGGTATACATTGAACCTGCAGTGGTGTATCGGAAACTAATACTGGTCTCACAGCGAATGCTCAAAGCACCGACTGTAAGAAGATTTTCTATTCTTGTACTTAAGGCGGCATTGTTCCTTTTTTATTTCATTCCGATGCCATTTCTGTGTCTCATCGTCAATGTGAAGGTCCAAGGAATAAACCGAACCTGCAGAGGTGTAGCGGAAACTAATACTGGTCTCACAATGAATGCTCAAAGCACCGACTGTAAGAAGAGTCTCTATTCTTGTACTTAAGGCGGCATTGTTCCTTTTCTATTTAATTCCGATGTAATTTCAGTGTTTCATCGTCAATGTGTATGTCCAAGGAATTCATTGAACCTCCAGTGGTGTATCGGAAACTAATACTGGTCTCACAGGGAATGCTCAAAACACAGACTGTAAGAAGAGTCTCTATTCTTGTACTTAAGGCGGCATTGTGCCTTTTGTATTTAATTCCGATGTAATTTCAGTGTTTCATCGTCAATGTGAATGTCCAAGGAATTCATTGAACCTCCAGTGGTGTATCGGATATTATTACTGGTCTCACAGGGAATGCTCAAAGCACCGACTGTAAGAAGAGTTTCTATACTTGTACTTAAGGCGGCATTGATCCTTTTGTATTTAATTCCGATGTAATTTCTATGTTTCATCGGCAATGTGTATATCCAAGGAATAGATTGAAACTGCAGTGGTGTATCGGATACTATTACGGGTCTCACAGGGAATGCTCAAAGCACCGACTGTAAGAAGAGTCTCTATTCTTGTACTTAAGGCGGCATTGTGCCTTTTGTATTTAATTCCGATGTAATTTCAGTGTTTCATCGTCAATGTGAATGTCCAAGGAATTCATTGAACCTCCAGTGGTGTATCGGAAACAAATACTGTTCTCACAGGGAATGCTCAAAACACAGACTGTAAGAACAGTCTCTATTTTTGTACTTAAGGCGGCATTGTGCCTTTTGTATTTAATTCCGATGCGATTTCTGTGTATAATCGTCAATGTGAAGGTCCAAGGAATAAACTGAACCTGCAGAGGTGTAGCGGAAACTAATACTGGTCTCACAGGGAATGCTCAAAACACAGACTATAAGAAGAGTCTCTATTCTTGTACTTAAGGCGGCATTGTGCCATTTGTATTTAATTCCGATGCCATTTCTGTGTTTCATCGTCAATGTGAATGTCCAAGGAATAAACTGAACCTGCAGAGGTGTAGCGGAAACTAATACTGGTCTCACAGGGAATGCTCAAAGCACCGTCGGTAAGAAGAGTGTCTATTCTTGTACTTAAGGCGGCATTGTTCCTTTTGTATTTAATTCCGATGTAATTTCAGTGTTTCAGCGTCAATGTGTATGTCCAAGGAATTCATTGAACCTCCAGTGGTGTATCGGAAACTAATACTGGTCTCACAGGGAATACTCAAAACACAGACTGTAAGAAGAGTCTCTATTCTTGTACTTAAGGCGGCATTGTGCAATTTGTATTTAATTCCGATGCCATTTCTGTGCTTCATCGTCAATGTGAAGGTCCAAGGAATAGATTGAACCTGCAGTGGTCTATCGGATACTATTACTGGTCTCACAGGGAATGCTCAAAGCACCGACGGTAAGAAGAGTCTCTATTCTTGTACTGAAGGCGGCATTGTTCCTTTTGTATTTAATTCCGATGTAATTTCTGTGTTTCATCGTCAATGTGTATGTCCAAGGAATAGATTGAACCTGCAGTGGAGTATCAGATACTATTACTGGTCTCACAGGGAATGCTCAAAGCACCGACTGTAAGAAGAGTCTCTATTCTTGTACTTAAGGCGGCATTCTGCCCTTTGTGTTTGATTCCGATGCGATTGATGTGCTTCATCGTCAATGTGAAGGTCCAAGGAATACATTGACCCTGCAGTTGTCTATCGGAAACTAATACTGGTCTCACAGGGAATGCTCAAAGCACCGACTGTAAGAAGATTCTCTATTCTTGTACTTAAGGTGGCATTGTGCAATTTGTATTTAATTCCGATGCCATTTCTGTGTTTTATCGTCAATGTGAAGGTCCAAGGAATAGATTGAACCTGCAGTGGTGTATCGGATACTATTACTGGTCTCACAGGGAATGCTCAAAGCACCGACTGTAAGAAGAGTCTCTATTTTTGTACTTAAGGCGGCATTGTACCTTTTGTATTTAATTCCGATGTAATTTCACTGTTTCATCGTCAATGTGAATGTCCAAGGAATTCATTGAACCTCCAGTGGTGTAGCGGAAACTAATACTGGTCTCACAGGGAATGCTCAAAACACAGACTGTGAGAAGAGTCTCTATTCTTGTACTTAAGGCGGCATTGTGCCTTTTGTATTTAATTCCGATGCCATTTCTGTGTTTCATCGTCAATGTGAAGGTCCAAGGAATGAACTGAACCTGCAGAGGTGTAGCGGAAACTAATACTGGTCTCACAGGGAATGCTCAAAGCACAGACTGTAAGAAGAATCTATATTCTTGTACTTAAGGCGGCATTGTGCCTTTTTTTATTTAAATCCGATGTAATTTCAGTGTTACATCGTCAATGTGAATGTCCAAGGAATTCATTGAACCTCCAGTGGTGTATCGGAAACTAATACTGGTCTCACAGGGAATGCTCAAAACACCAACGGTAAAAAGAGTCTCTATTCTTGTACTTAAGGCGGCATTGTGCCTTTTGTATTTAATTCCGATGTAATTTCAGTGTTTCATCCTCAATGTGAATGTCCAAGGAATTCATTGAACCTCCAGTGGTGTATGGGAAACTAATACTGGTCTCACAGGGAATGCTCAAAGCACCGACGGTAAGAAGAGTCTCTATTCTTGTACTTAAGGCGGCATTGTGCCTTTTGTATTTAGCTCCGATGCCATTTCTGTGTTTCATCGTCAATGTGAAGGTCCAAGGAATAAACCGAACCTGCAGAGGTGTAGCGGAAACTAATACTGGTCTCACAGGGAATGCTCAATGCACCGACTGTAAGAAGAGTCTCTATTCTTGTACTTATGGCGGCATTGATCCTTTTGTATTTAATTCCGATGTAATTTCTATGTTTCATCGGCAATGTGTATATCCAAGGAATAGATTGAAACTGCAGTGGTGTATCGGATACTATTACGGGTCTCACAGGGAATGCTCAAAGCACCGACTGTAAGAAGAGTCTCTATTCTTGTACTTAAGGCGGCATTGTGCCTTTTGTATTTAATTCCGATGTAATTTCAGTGTTTCATCGACAATGTGAATGTCCAAGGAATTCATTGAACCTCCAGTGGTGTATCGGAAACTAATACTGTTCTCACAGGGAATGCTCAAAACACAGACTGTAAGAACAGTCTCTATTTTTGTACTTAAAGCGGCATTGTGCCTTTTGTATTTAATTCCGATGCGATTTCTGTGTATAATCGTCAATGTGAAGGTCCAAGGAATAAACTGAACCTGCAGAGGTGTAGCGGAAACTAATACTGGTCTCACAGGGAATGCTCAAAACACAGACTATAAGAAGAGTCTCTATTCTTGTACTTAAGGCGGCATTGTGCCATTTGTATTTAATTCCGATGCCATTTCTGTGTTTCATCGTCAATGTGAATGTCCAAGGAATAAACTGAACCTGCAGAGGTGTAGCGGAAACTAATACTGGTCTCACAGGGAATGCTCAAAGCACCGTCGGTAAGAAGAGTGTCTATTCTTGTACTTAAGGCGGCATTGTTCCTTTTGTATTTAATTCCGATGTAATTTCAGTGTTTCAGCGTCAATGTGTATGTCCAAGGAATTCATTGAACCTCCAGTGGTGTATCGGAAACTAATACTGGTCTCACAGGGAATACTCAAAACACAGACTGTAAGAAGAGTCTCTATTCTTGTACTTAAGGCGGCATTGTGCAATTTGTATTTAATTCCGATGCCATTTCTGTGCTTCATCGTCAATGGGAAGGTCCAAGGAATAGATTGAACCTGCAGTGGTCTATCGGATACTATTACTGGTCTCACAGGGAATGCTCAAAGCACCGACTGTAAGAAGAGTCTCTATTCTTGTACTTAAGGCGGCATTGTACCTTTTGTATTTGTTTCCGATGCGATTTCTGTGTTTCATCGTCAATGTGAAGGTCCAAGGAATACATTGAACCTGCAGTGGTGTATCGGAAACTAATATTGGTCTCACAGCGAATGCTCAAAGCACCGACTGTAAGATGATTCTCTATTCTTGTACTTAAGGCGGCATAGTTCCTTTTGTATATCATTCCGATGCCATTTCTGTGTCTCATCGTCAATACGAAGGTCCAAGGAATAAACCAAACCTGCAGAGGTGTAGCGGAAACTAATACTGGTCTCACAATGAATGCTCAAAGCACCGACGGTAAGAAGAGTCTCTATTCTTGTACTTAAGGCGGCATTGTTCCTTTGGTATTTAATTCCGATGTAATTTCTGTGTTTCATCGGCAATGTGTATGTCCAAGGAATAGATTGAAACTGCAGTGGTGTATCAGATGCTATTACTGGTCTCACAGGGAATGCTCAAAGCACCGACTGTAAGAAGAGTCTCTATTCTTGTACTTAAGGCGGCATTGTGCCTTTTGTATTTAATTCCGATGTAATTTCAGTGTTTCATCGTCAATGTGAATGTCCAAGGAATTCATTGAACCTCCAGTGGTGTATCGAAAACTAATACTGTTCTCACAGGGAATGGTCAAAACACAGACTGTAAGAAGAGTCTCAATTCTTGTACTTATGGCGGCATTGTGCCTTTTGTATTTAATTCCGATTCCATTTCTGTGTTTCATCGTCAATGTGAAGGTCCAAGGAATAAACTGAACCTGCAGAGGTGTAGCGGAAACTAATACAGGTCTCACAGGGAATGCTCAAAACACAGGCTGTAAGAAGAGTCTCTATTCTTGTACTTAAGGCGGCATTGTGCATTTTGTATTTAATTCCGATGTAATTTCAGTGTTTCATCGTCAATGTGAATGTACAAGGCATTCATTGAACCTCCAGTGGTGTATCGGTAACTAATACTGGTCTCACAGGGAATGCTCAAAGCACCGACGGTAAGAAGAGTCTCTATTCTTGTACTGAAGGCGGCATTGTTCCTTTTGTATTTAATTCCGATGTAATTTCTGTGTTTCATCGTCAATGTGTATGTCCAAGGAATAGATTGAACCTGCAGTGGAGTATCAGATACTATTACTGGTCTCACAGGGAATGCTCAAAGCACCGACTGTAAGAAGAGTCTCTATTCTTGTACTTAAGGCGGCATTCTGCCCTTTGTGTTTGATTCCGATGCGATTGATGTGCTTCATCGTCAATGTGAAGGTCCAAGGAATACATTGACCCTGCAGTTGTCTATCGGAAACTAATACTGGTCTCACAGGGAATGCTCAAAGCACCGACTGTAAGAAGATTCTCTATTCTTGTACTTAAGGTGGCATTGTGCAATTTTTATTTAATTCCGATGCCATTTCTGTGTTTTATCGTCAATGTGAAGGTCCAAGGAATAGATTGAACCTGCAGTGGTCTATCGGATACTATTACTGGTCTCACAGGGAATGCTCAAAGCACCGACTGTAAGAAGAGTCTCTATTCTTGTACTTAAGGCGGCATTGTACCTTTTGTATTTAATTCCGATGTAATTTCAGTGTTTCATCGTCAATGTGAATGTCCAAGGAATTCATTGAACCTCCAGTGGTGTAGCGGAAACTAATACTGGTCTCACAGGGAATGCTCAAAACACAGACTGTGAGAAGAGTCTCTATTCTTGTACTTAAGGCGGCATTGTGCCTTTTGTATTTAATTCCGATGCCATTTCTGTGTTTCATCGTCAATGTGAAGGTCCAAGGAATGAACTGAACCTGCAGAGGTGTAGCGGAAACTAATACTGGTCTCACAGGGAATGCTCAAAGCACAGACTGTAGGAAGAGTCCCTATTCTTGTACTTAAGGCGGCATTGTTCATTTTGTATTTAATTCCGATGTAATTTCAGTGTTTCATCGTCAATGTGTATGTCCAAGGAATTCATTGAACCTCCAGTCTTGTATCGGAAACTAATACTGGTCTCACAGGGAATGCTCAAAACACAGACTGTAAGAAGAATCTATATTCTAGTACTTAAGGCGGCATTGTGCCTTTTTTTATTTAAATCCGATGTAATTTCAGTGTTTCATCGTCAATGTGAATGTCCAAGGAATTCATTGAACCTCCAGTGGTGTATCGGAAACTAATACTGGTCTCACAGGGAATGCTCAAAACACCGACGGTAAAAAGAGTCTCTATTCTTGTACTTATGGCGGCATTGTGCCTTTTGTATTTGATTCCGATGCGATTTCTGTGTTTCATCGTCAATGTGAAGGTCCAAGGAATACATTGAACCTGCAGTGGTGTATCGGAAACTAATACTGGTCTCACAGCGAATGCTCAAAGCACCGACTGTAAGATGATTCTCTATTCTTGTACTTAAGGCGGCATTGTTCCTTTTGTATTTCATTCCGATGCCATTTCTGTGTCTCATCGTCAATGTGAAGGTCCAAGGAATAAACCAAACCTGCAGAGGTGTTGCGGAAACAAATACTGGTCTCACAATGAATTCTCAAAGCACCGACGGTAAGAAGAGTCTCTATTCTTGTACTTAAGGCGGCATTGTTCATTTTGTATTTAATTCCGATGTAATTTCTGTGTTTCATCGGCAATGTATATGTCCAAGGAATAGATTGAAATTGCATTGGTGTATCGGATACTATTACTGGTCTCACAGGGAATGCTCAAAGCACCGACTGTAAGAAGAGTCTCTATTCTTGTACTTAAGGCGGCATTGTGCCTTTTGTATTTAATTCCGATGTAATTTCAGTGTTTCATCGTCAATGTGAATGTCCAAGGAATTCATTGAACCTCCAGTGGTGTATCGAAAACTAGTACTGTTCTCACAGGGATTGCTCAAAACACAGACTGTAAGAAGAGTCTCTATTCTTGTACTTATGGCGGCATTATGCCTTTTGTATCTAATTCCGATTCCATTTCTGTGTTTCATCGTCAATGTAAAGGTCCAAGGAATAAACTGAACCTGCAGAAGTGTAGCGGAAACTAATACAGGTCTCACAGGGAATGCTCAAAACACAGACTGTAAGAAGAGTCTCAATTCTTGTACTTAAGGCGGCATTGTGCCATTTGTATTTAATTCCGATGCCATTTCTGTGTTTCATGGTCAATGTGAATGTCCAAGGAATTCATTGAACCTCCAGTGGTGTATCGGAAACTAATACTGGTCTCACAGGGAATGCTCTAAGCACCGACGGTATGAAGAGTCTCTATTCTTGTACTTAAGGCGGCATTGTGCCTTTTGTATTTAATTCCGATGTAATTTCTGTGTTTCATCGTCAATGTGTATGTCCAAGGAACAGATTGAACCTGCAGTGGTGTATCGGATACTATTACAGGTCTCACAGGGAATGCCTAAAGCACCGACTGTAAGAAGAGTCTCTATTCTTGTACTTAAGGCGGCATTGTGCGTTTTGGATTTAATTCCGATGCCATTTCTGTGTTTCATCGTCAATGTGAATGTCCGAGGAATACATTGAACCTGCAGTGGTGTGTCGGAAACTAATACTGGTCTCACAGGGAATGCTCAAAGCACCGACTGTAAGAAGAGTCTCTATTCTTGTACTTAAGGCGGCATTGTGCCTTTTTTATTTAATTCCGATGCCATTTCTGTGTTTCATCGTCAATGTGAAGGTCCAAGGAATACATTGAACCTGCAGTGGTGTATCGGAAACTAATACTGGTCTCACAGGGAATGCTCAAAGCACCGACGGTAAGAAGAGTCTCTATTCTTGTACTTAAGGTGGCATTGTTCCTTTTGTATTTAATTCTGATGTAATTTCTGTGTTTCACCGTCAATGTGTATGTCCTAGGAATAGACTGAACCTGCAGTGGTGTACCGGATACTATTACTGGTCTCACAGGGAATTCTCAAAGCACCGACTGTAAGAAGAGTCTCTATTCTTGTACTTAAGGCGGCATTGTACCTTTTGTATTTAATTCCGATGTAATTTCAGTGTTTCATCGTCAATGTGAATGTCCAAGGAATTCATTGAACCTCCAGTGCTGTATCGGAAACTAATACTGGTCTCACAGGGAATGCTCAAAACACAGACTGTAAGAAGAGTCTCTATTCTTGTACTTAAGGCGGCATTGTGCTTTTTGTATTTAATTCCGATGCCATTTCTGTGTTTCATCGTCAATGTGAAGGTCCAAGGAATAAAGTGAACCGGCAGAGGTGTACCGGAAACTAATACTGGTCTCACAGGGAATGCTCAAAGCACAGACTGTAGGAAGAGTCTCTATTCCTGTACTTAAGGCGGCATTGTGCCTTTTCTATTTCACTCCGATGCCATTTCTGTGTTTCATCGTCAATGTTAAGGTCCAAGGAATAAACTGAACCTGCAGAGGTGTAGCGGAAACTAATACTGGTCTCACAGGGAATGCTCAAAGCACCGACGGTAAGAAGAGTCTCTATTCTTGTACTTAAGGCGGCATTGTGCCTTTTGTATTTAATTCCGAAGTAATTTCAGTGTTTCATCGTCAATGTGAATGTCCAAGGAATTCATTGAACCTCCAGTGGTGTATCGGAAACTAATACTGGTCTCACAGGGAATGCTCTAAGCACCGACGGTATGAAGAGTCTCTATTCTTGTACTTAAGGCGGCATTGTGCCTTTTGTATTTAACTCCGATGCCATTTCTCTGTTTCATCGTCAATGTGAAGGTCCAAGGAATAAACCGAACCTGCAGAGGTGTAGCGGAAACTAATACAGGTCTCACAGGGAATGCTCAAAGCACCGACTGTAAGAAGAGTCTAGATTCTTGTACTTAAGGCGGCATTGTGCATTTTGTATTTGATTCCGATGCGATTTCTGTGTTTCATCGTCAATGTGAAGGTCCAAGGAATCCATTGAACCTGCAGTGGTGTATCGGAAACTAATACTGGTCTCACAGGGAATGCTCAAAGCACCGACTGTAAGAAGAGTCTCTATTCTTGTACTTAAGGCGGCATTGTTCCTTTTGTATTTAATTCCGATGTAATTTCTGTGTTTCATCGTCAATGTGTATGTCCAAGGAATTTATTGAACCTCCAGTGGTGTATCGGAAACTAATACTGGTCTCACAGGGAATGCTCAAAACACAGACTGTAAGAAGAGTCTCTATTCTTGTACTTAAGGCGGCATTGTGCCTTTTGTATTTAATTCCGATGTAATTTCAGTGTTTCATCGTCAATGTGAATGTCCAAGGAATTCATTGAAGCTCCAGTGGTGTATCTGAAACTAATACTGGTCTCACAGGGAATGCTCAAAACACAGACTGTAAGAAGAGTCTCTATTCTTGTACGTAAGGCGGCATTGTGCCTTTTGTATTTAATTCCGATGCCATTTCTGTGTTTCATCGTCAATGTGAATTTCCAAGGAATAAACTGAACCTGCAGAGGTGTAGCGGATACTAATACTGGTTTCACAGGGAATGCCCAAAGCACCGACGGTAAGAAGAGTCTCTATTCTTGTACTTAAGGCGGCATTGTTCCTTTTGTATTTAATTCCGATGTAATTTCTGTGTTTCATCGTCAATGTGTATGTCCAAGGAACAGATTGAACCTGCAGTGGTGTATCGGATACTATTACAGGTCTCACAGGGAATGCCTATAGTACCGACTGTAAGAAGAGTCTCTATTCTTGTACTTAAGGCGGCATTGTGCGTTTTGGATTTAATTCCGATGCCATTTCTGTGTTTCATCGTCAATGTGAATGTCCGAGGAATACATTGAACCTGCAGTGGTGTGTCGGAAACTAATACTGGTCTCACAGGGAATGCTCAAAGCACCGACTGTAAGAAGAGTCTCTATTCTTGTACTTAAGGCGGCATTGTGCCTTTTTTATTTAATTCCGATGCCATTTCTGTGTTTCATCGTCAATGTGAAGGTCCAAGGAATACATTGAACCTGCAGTGGTGTATCGGAAACTAATACTGGTCTCACAGGGAATGCTCAAAGCACCGACTGTAGGAAGCGTCTCTATTCTTGTACTTAAGGCCACTTTGTGCATTTTGTATTTAATTCCGATGCCATTTCTGTATTTCATCGTCAATGTGTATGTCCAAGGAATAGATTGAACCTGCAGTGGTGTATCGAATACTATTACTGGTCTCACAGGGAATGCTCAAATCACCGACTTTAATAAGAGTCTCTATTCTTGTACTTAAAGCGGCATTGTGCGTTTTGGAATTAATTCCGATGCAATTTCTGTGTTTAATCGTCAATGTTAAGGTCCAAGGAATACATTGAACCTGCAGTGGTGTATCGGAAACTAATACTGGTCTCACAGGGAATGCTCAAAGCACCGACTGTAAGAAGAGTCTCTATTCTTGTACTTAAGGCGGCATTGTGCCTTTTGTATTTAATTCCGATGCCATTTCTGTGTTTCATCGTCAATGTTAAGGTCCAAGGAATACATTGAACCTGCAGTGGTGTATCGGAAACTAATACTGGTCTCACAGGGAATGCTCAAAGCACCGACTGTAAGAAGAGTCTCTATTCTTGTACTTAAGGCGGCATTGTGCAATTTGTATTTAATTCCGATGCCATTTCTGTGCTTCATCGTCAATGTGAAGGTCCAAGGAATAGATTGAACCTGCAGTGGTCTATCGGATACTATTACTCCTCTCACAGGGAATGCTCAAAGCACCGACGGTAAGAAGAGTCTCTATTCTTGTACTGAAGGCGGCATTGTTCCTTTTGTATTTAATTCCGATGTAATTTCTGTGTTTCATCGTCAATGTGTATGTCCAAGGAATAGATTGAACCTGCAGTGGAGTATCAGATACTATTACTGGTCTCACAGGGAATGCTCAAAGCACCGACTGTAAGAAGAGTCTCTATTCTTGTACTTAAGGCGGCATTCTGCCCTTTGTGTTTGATTCCGATGCGATTGATGTGCTTCATCGTCAATGTGAAGGTCCAAGGAATACATTGACCCTGCAGTTGTCTATCGGAAACTAATACTGGTCTCACAGGGAATGCTCAAAGCACCGACTGTAAGAAGATTCTCTATTCTTGTACTTATGGTGGCATTGTGCAATTTTTATTTAATTCCGATGCCATTTCTGTGTTTTATCGTCAATGTGAAGGTCCAAGGAATAGATTGAACCTGCAGTGGTCTATCGGATACTATTACTGGTCTCACAGGGAATGCTCAAAGCACCGACTGTAAGAAGAGTCTCTATTTTTGTACTTAAGGCGGCATTGTACCTTTTGTATTTAATTCCGATGTAATTTCACTGTTTCATCGTCAATGTGAATGTCCAAGGAATTCATTGAACCTCCAGTGGTGTAGCGGAAACTAATACTGGTCTCACAGGGAATGCTCAAAACACAGACTGTGAGAAGAGTCTCTATTCTTGTACTTAAGGCGGCATTGTGCCTTTTGTATTTAATTCCGATGCCATTTCTGTGTTTCATCGTCAATGTGAAGGTCCAAGGAATGAACTGAACCTGCAGAGGTGTAGCGGAAACTAATACTGGTCTCACAGGGAATGCTCAAAGCACAGACTGTAAGAAGAATCTATATTCTTGTACTTAAGGCGGCATTGTGCCTTTTTTTATTTAAATCCGATGTAATTTCAGTGTTTCATCGTCAATGTGAATGTCCAAGGAATCATTGAACCTCCAGTGGTGTATCGGAAACTAATACTGGTCTCACAGGGAATGCTCAAAACACCAACGGTAAAAAGAGTCTCTATTCTTGTACTTAAGGCGGCATTGTGCCTTTTGTATTTAATTCCGATGTAATTTCAGTGTTTCATCCTCAATGTGAATGTCCAAGGAATTCATTGAACCTCCAGTGGTGTATGGGAAACTAATACTGGTCTCACAGGGAATGCTCAAAGCACCGACGGTAAGAAGAGTCTCTATTCTTGTACTTAAGGCGGCATTGTGCCTTTTGTATTTAGCTCCGATGCCATTTCTGTGTTTCATCGTCAATGTGAAGGTCCAAGGAATAAACCGAACCTGCAGAGGTGTAGCGGAAACTAATACTGGTCTCACAGGGAATGCTCAATGCACCGACTGTAAGAAGAGTCTCTATTCTTGTACTTATGGCGGCATTCATCCTTTTGTATTTAATTCCGCTGTAATTTCTATGTTTCATCGGCAATGTGTATATCCAAGGAATAGATTGAAACTGCAGTGGTGTATCGGATACTATTACGGGTCTCACAGGGAATGCTCAAAGCACCGACTGTAAGAAGAGTCTCTATTCTTGTACTTAAGGCGGCATTGTGCCTTTTGTATTTAATTCCGATGTAATTTCAGTGTTTCATCGACAATGTGAATGTCCAAGGAATTCATTGAACCTCCAGTGGTGTATCGGAAACTAATACTGTTCTCACAGGGAATGCTCAAAACACAGACTGTAAGAACAGTCTCTATTTTTGTACTTAAGGCGGCATTGTGCCTTTTGTATTTAATTCCGATGCGATTTCTGTGTATAATCGTCAATGTGAAGGTCCAAGGAATAAACTGAACCTGCAGAGGTGTAGCGGAAACTAATACTGGTCTCACAGGGAATGCTCAAAACACAGACTATAAGAAGAGTCTCTATTCTTGTACTTAAGGCGGCATTGTGCCATTTGTATTTAATTCCGATGCCATTTCTGTGTTTCATCGTCAATGTGAATGTCCAAGGAATAAACTGAACCTGCAGAGGTGTAGCGGAAACTAATACTGGTCTCACAGGGAATGCTCAAAGCACCGACTGTAAGAAGAGTGTCTATTCTTGTACTTAAGGCGGCATTGTTCCTTTTGTATTTAATTCCGATGTAATTTCAGTGTTTCAGCGTCAATGTGTATGTCCAAGGAATTCATTGAACCTCCAGTGGTGTATCGGAAACTAATACTGGTCTCACAGGGAATACTCAAAACACAGACTGTAAGAAGAGTCTCTATTCTTGTACTTAAGGCGGCATTGTGCTATTTGTATTTAATTCCGATGCCATTTCTGTGCTTCATCGTCAATGGGAAGGTCCAAGGAATAGATTGAACCTGCAGTGGTCTATCGGATACTATTACTGGTCTCACAGGGAATGCTCAAAGCACCGACTGTAAGAAGAGTCTCTATTCTTGTACTTAAGGCGGCATTATACCTTTTGTATTTAATTCCGATGTAATTTCTGTGTTTCATCGTCAATGTGAATGTCCAAGGAATTCATTGAACCTCCAGTGGTGTATCGGAAACTAATACCGGGCTCACAGGGAATGCTCAAAACACAGAGTGTAAGAAGAGTCTCTATTCTTGTACTTAAGGCGGCATTGTGCCTTTTGTATTTAATTCCGATGCCATTTCTGTGTTTCATCGTCAATGTGAGGGTCCAAGGAATGAACTGAACCTGCAGAGGTGTAGCGGAATCTAATACTGGTCTCACAGGGAATGCTCAAAGCACAGACTGTAGGAAGAGTCTTTATTCTTGTACTTAAGGCGGCATTGTTCCTTTTGTATTTAATTCCGATGTAATTTCAGTGTTTCATCGTCAATGTGAATGTCCAAGGAATTCATTGAACCTCCAGTGGTGTATCGGAAACTAATACTGGTCTCACAGGGAATTCTCAAAGCACCGACGGTAAGAAGAGTCTCTATTCTTGTACTAAAGGCGGCATTGTGCCTTTTGTATTTAGCTCCGATGCCATTTCTGTGTTTCATCGTCAATGTGAAGGTCCAAGGAATAAACCGAACCTGCAGAGGTGTAGCGGAAACTAATACTGGTCTCACAGGGAATGCTCAAAGCACCGACTGTAAGAAGGGTCTCTATTCTTGTACTTAAGGCGGCATTGTGCCTTTTGTATTTGTTTCCGATGCGATTTCTGTGTTTCATCGTCAATGTGAAGGTCCAAGGAATACATTGAACCTGCAGTGGTGTATCGGAAACTAATATTGGTCTCACAGCGAATGCTCAAAGCACCGACTGTAAGATGATTCTCTATTCTTGTACTTAAGGCGGCATAGTTCCTTTTTTATATCATTCCGATGCCATTTCTGTGTCTCATCGTCAATACGAAGGTCCAAGGAATAAACCAAACCTGCAGAGGTGTAGCGGAAACTAATACTGGTCTCACAATGAATGCTCAAAGCACCGACGGTAAGAAGAGTCTCTATTCTTGTACTTAAGGCGGCATTGTTCCTTTGGTATTTAATTCCGATGTAATTTCTGTGTTTCGTCGGCAATGTGTATGTCCAAGGAATAGATTGAAACTGCAGTGGTGTATCAGATGCTATTACTGGTCTCACAGGGAATGCTCAAAGCACCGACTGTAAGAAGAGTCTCTATTCTTGTACTTAAGGCGGCATTGTGCCTTTTGTATTTAATTCCGATGTAATTTCAGTGTTTCATCGTCAATGTGAATGTCCAAGGAATTCATTGAACCTCCAGTGGTGTATCGAAAACTAATACTGTTCTCACAGGGAATGGTCAAAACACAGACTGTAAGAAGAGTCTCAATTCTTGTACTTATGGCGGCATTGTGCCTTTTGTATTTAATTCCGATTCCATTTCTGTGTTTCATCGTCAATGTGAAGGTCCAAGGAATAAACTGAACCTGCAGAGGTGTAGCGGAAACTAATACAGGTCTCACAGGGAATGCTCAAAACACAGGCTGTAAGAAGAGTCTCTATTCTTGTACTTAAGGCGGCATTGTGCATTTTGTATTTAATTCCGATGTAATTTCAGTGTTTCATCGTCAATGTGAATGTACAAGGCATTCATTGAACCTCCAGTGGTGTATCGGTAACTAATACTGGTCTCACAGGGAATGCTCAAAGCACCGACGGTAAGAAGAGTCTCTATTCTTGTACTGAAGGCGGCATTGTTCCTTTTGTATTTAATTCCGATGTAATTTGTGTGTTTCATCGTCAATGTGTATGTCCAAGGAATAGATTGAACCTGCAGTGGAGTATCAGATACTATTACTGGTCTCACAGGGAATGCTCAAAGCACCGACTGTAAGAAGAGTCTCTATTCTTGTACTTAAGGCGGCATTCTGCCCTTTGTGTTTGATTCCGATGCGATTGATGTGCTTCATCGTCAATGTGAAGGTCCAAGGAATACATTGACCCTGCAGTTGTCTTTCGGAAACTAATACTGGTCTCACAGGGAATGCTCAAAGCACCGACTGTAAGAAGATTCTCTATTCTTGTACTTAAGGTGGCATTGTGCAATTTTTATTTAATTCCGATGCCATTTCTGTGTTTTATCGTCAATGTGAAGGTCCAAGGAATAGATTGAACCTGCAGTGGTCTATCGGATACTATTACTGGTCTCACAGGGAATGCTCAAAGCACCGACTGTAAGAAGAGTCTCTATTCTTGTACTTAAGGCGGCATTGTACCTTTTGTATTTAATTCCGATGTAATTTCAGTGTTTCATCTACAATGTGAATGTCCAAGGAATTCATTGAACCTCCAGTGGTGTAGCGGAAACTAATACTGGTCTCACAGGGAATGCTCAAAACACAGACTGTGAGAAGAGTCTCTATTCTTGTACTTAAGGCGGCATTGTGCCTTTTGTATTTAATTCCGATGCCATTTCTGTGTTTCATCGTCAATGTGAAGGTCCAAGGAATGAACTGAACCTGCAGAGGTGTAGCGGAAACTAATACTGGTCTCACAGGGAATGCTCAAAGCACAGACTGTAGGAAGAGTCCCTATTCTTGTACTTAAGGCGGCATTGTTCATTTTGTATTTAATTCCGATGTAATTTCAGTGTTTCATCGTCAATGTGTATGTCCAAGGAATTCATTGAACCTCCAGTCTTGTATCGGAAACTAATACTGGTCTCACAGGGAATGCTCAAAACACAGACTGTAAGAAGAATCTATATTCTAGTACTTAAGGCGGCATTGTGCCTTTTTTTATTTAAATCCGATGTAATTTCAGTGTTTCATCGTCAATGTGAATGTCCAAGGAATTCATTGAACCTCCAGTGGTGTATCGGAAACTAATACTGGTCTCACAGGGAATGCTCAAAACACCGACGGTAAAAAGAGTCTCTATTCTTGTACTTAAGGCGGCATTGTGCCTTTTGTATTTAATTCCGATGTAAGTTCAGTGTTTCATCCTCAATGTGAGTGTCCAAGGAATTCATTGAACCTCCAGTGGTGTATGGGAAACTAATACTGGTCTCACAGGGAATGCTCAAATCACCGACTGTAAGAAGAGTCTCTATTCTTGTACTTAAGGCGGCATTGTGCCTTTTGTATTTAGCTCCGATGCCATTTATGTGTTTCATCGTCAATGTGAAGGTCCAAGGAATAAACCGAACCTGCAGAGGTGTAGCGGAAACTAATACTGGTCTCACAGGGAATGCTCAATGCACCGACTGTAAGAAGAGTCTCTATTCTTGTACTTATGGCGGCATTGTGCCTTTTGTATTTGATTCCGATGCGATTTCTGTGTTTCATCGTCAATGTGAAGGTCCAAGGAATACATTGAACCTGCAGTGGTGTATCGGAAACTAATACTGGTCTCACAGCGAATGCTCAAAGCACCGACTGTAAGATGATTCTCTATTCTTGTACTTAAGGCGGCATTGTTCCTTTTGTATTTCATTCCGATGCCATTTCTGTGTCTCATCGTCAATGTGAAGGTCCAAGGAATAAACCAAACCTGCAGAGGTGTAGCGGAAACAAATACTGGTCTCACAATGAATTCTCAAAGCACCGACGGTAAGAAGAGTCTCTATTCTTGTACTTAAGGCGGCATTGTTCATTTTGCATTTAATTCCGATGTAATTTCTGTGTTTCATCGGCAATGTATATGTCCAAGGAATAGATTGAAATTGCATTGGTGTATCGGATACTATTACTGGTCTCACAGGGAATGCTCAAAGCACCGACTGTAAGAAGAGTCTCTATTCTTGTACTTAAGGCGGCATTGTGCCTTTTGTATTTAATTCCGATTCCATTTCTGTGTTTCATCGTCAATGTAAAGGCCCAAGGAATAAACTGAACCTGCAGAAGTGTAGCGGAAACTAATACAGGTCTCACAGGGAATGCTCAAAACACAGACTGTAAGAAGAGTCTCAATTCTTGTACTTAAGGCGGCATTGTGCCATTTGTATTTAATTCCGATGCCATTTCTGTGTTTCATGGTCAATGTGAATGTCCAAGGAATTCATTGAACCTCCAGTGGTGTATCGGAAACTAATACTGGTCTCACAGGGAATGCTCAAAACACAGACTGTAAGAAGAGTCTCTATTCTTGTACGTAAGGCGGCATTGTGCCTTTTGTATTTAATTCCGATGCCATTTCTGTGTTTCATCGTCAATGTGAATTTCCAAGGAATAAACTGAACCTGCAGAGGTGTAGCGGAGACTAATACTGGTTTCACAGGGAATGCCCAAAGCACCGACGGTAAGAAGAGTCTCTATTCTTGTACTTAAGGCGGCATTGTTCCTTTTGTATTTAATTCCGATGTAATTTCTGTGTTTCATCGTCAATGTGTATGTCCAAGGAACAGATTGAACCTGCAGTGGTGTATCGGATACTATTACAGGTCTCACAGGGAATGCCTAAAGCACCGACTGTAAGAAGAGTCTCTATTCTTGTACTTAAGGCGGCATTGTGCGTTTTGAATTTAATTCCGATGCCATTTCTGTGTTTCATCGTCAATGTGAATGTCCGAGGAATACATTGAACCTGCAGTGGTGTGTCGGAAACTAATACTGGTCTCACAGGGAATGCTCAAAGCACCGACTGTAAGAAGAGTCTCTATTCTTGTACTTAAGGCGGCATTGTGCCTTTTTTATTTAATTCCGATGCCATTTCTGTGTTTCATCGTCAATGTGAAGGTCCAAGGAATACATTGAACCTGCAGTGGTGTATCGGAAACTAATACTGGTCTCACAGGGAATGCTCAAAGCACCGACGGTAAGAAGAGTCTCTATTCTTGTACTTAAGGTGGCATTGTTCCTTTTGTATTTAATTCTGATGTAATTTCTGTGTTTCACCGTCAATGTGTATGTCCTAGGAATAGACTGAACCTGCAGTGGTGTACCGGATACTATTACAGGTCTCACAGGGAATGCCTAAAGCACCGACTGTAAGAAGAGTCTCTATTCTTGTACTTAAGGCGGCATTGTGCAATTTGTATTTAATTCCGATGCCATTTCTGTGCTTCAT
Organism: Schistocerca americana; assembly: GCF_021461395.2. NCBI lineage: Eukaryota > Metazoa > Arthropoda > Insecta > Orthoptera > Acrididae > Schistocerca > Schistocerca americana. The sequence continues at coordinate 726,491,488 of NC_060123.1, read as the reverse complement.
CGTCAATGGGAAGGTCCAAGGAATAGATTGAACCTGCAGTGGTCTATCGGATACTATTACTGGTCTCACAGGGAATGCTCAAAGCACCGACTGTAAGAAGAGTCTCTATTCTTGTACTTAAGGCGGCATTATACCTTTTGTATTTAATTCCGATGTAATTTCTGTGTTTCATCGTCAATGTGAATGTCCGAGGAATTCATTGAACCTCCAGTGGTGTATCGGAAACTAATACCGGGCTCACAGGGAATGCTCAAAACACAGAGTGTAAGAAGAGTCTCTATTCTTGTACTTAAGGCGGCATTGTGCCTTTTGTATTTAATTCCGATGCCATTTCTGTGTTTCATCGTCAATGTGAGGGTCCAAGGAATGAACTGAACCTGCAGAGGTGTAGCGGAATCTAATACTGGTCTCACAGGGAATGCTCAAAGCACAGACTGTAGGAAGAGTCTTTATTCTTGTACTTAAGGCGGCATTGTTCCTTTTGTATTTAATTCCGATGTAATTTCAGTGTTTCATCGTCAATGTGAATGTCCAAGGAATTCATTGAACCTCCAGTGGTGTATCGGAAACTAATACTGGTCTCACAGGGAATTCTCAAAGCACCGACGGTAAGAAGAGTCTCTATTCTTGTACTAAAGGCGGCATTGTGCCTTTTGTATTTAGCTCCGATGCCATTTCTGTGTTTCATCGTCAATGTGAAGGTCCAAGGAATAAACCGAACCTGCAGAGGTGTAGCGGAAACTAATACTGGTCTCACAGGGAATGCTTAAAGCACCGACTGTAAGAAGGGTCTCTATTCTTGTACTTAAGGCGGCATTGTGCCTTTTGTATTTGTTTCCGATGCGATTTCTGTGTTTCATCGTCAATGTGAAGGTCCAAGGAATACATTGAACCTGCAGTGGTGTATCGGAAACTAATATTGGTCTCACAGCGAATGCTCAAAGCACCGACTGTAAGATGATTCTCTATTCTTGTACTTAAGGCGGCATAGTTCCTTTTTTATATCATTCCGATGCCATTTCTGTGTCTCATCGTCAATACGAAGGTCCAAGGAATAAACCAAACCTGCAGAGGTGTAGCGGAAACTAATACTGGTCTCACAATGAATGCTCAAAGCACCGACGGTAAGAAGAGTCTCTATTCTTGTACTTAAGGCGGCATTGTTCCTTTGGTATTTAATTCCGATGTAATTTCTGTGTTTCGTCGGCAATGTGTATGTCCAAGGAATAGATTGAAACTGCAGTGGTGTATCAGATGCTATTACTGGTCTCACATTGAATGCTCAAAGCACCGACTGTAAGAAGAGTCTCTATTCTTGTACTTAAGGCGGCATTGTGCCTTTTGTATTTAATTCCGATGTAATTTCAGTGTTTCATCGTCAATGTGAATGTCCAAGGAATTCATTGAACCTCCAGTGGTGTATCGAAAACTAATACTGTTCTCACAGGGAATGGTCAAAACACAGACTGTAAGAAGAGTCTCAATTCTTGTACTTATGGCGGCATTGTGCCTTTTGTATTTAATTCCGATTCCATTTCTGTGTTTCATCGTCAATGTGAAGGTCCAAGGAATAAACTGAACCTGCAGAGGTGTAGCGGAAACTAATACAGGTCTCACAGGGAATGCTCAAAACACAGGCTGTAAGAAGAGTCTCTATTCTTGTACTTAAGGCGGCATTGTGCATTTTGTATTTAATTCCGATGTAATTTCAGTGTTTCATCGTCAATGTGAATGTACAAGGCATTCATTGAACCTCCAGTGGTGTATCGGTAACTAATACTGGTCTCACAGGGAATGCTCAAAGCACCGACGGTAAGAAGAGTCTCTATTCTTGTACTGAAGGCGGCATTGTTCCTTTTGTATTTAATTCCGATGTAATTTCTGTGTTTCATCGTCAATGTGTATGTCCAAGGAATAGATTGAACCTGCAGTGGAGTATCAGATACTATTACTGGTCTCACAGGGAATGCTCAAAGCACCGACTGTAAGAAGAGTCTCTATTCTTGTACTTAAGGCGGCATTCTGCCCTTTGTGTTTGATTCCGATGCGATTGATGTGCTTCATCGTCAATGTGAAGGTCCAAGGAATACATTGACCCTGCAGTTGTCTATCGGAAACTAATACTGGTCTCACAGGGAATGCTCAAAGCACCGACTGTAAGAAGATTCTCTATTCTTGTACTTAAGGTGGCATTGTGCAATTTTTATTTAATTCCGATGCCATTTCTGTGTTTTATCGTCAATGTGAAGGTCCAAGGAATAGATTGAACCTGCAGTGGTCTATCGGATACTATTACTGGTCTCACAGGGAATGCTCAAAGCACCGACTGTAAGAAGAGTCTCTATTCTTGTACTTAAGGCGGCATTGTACCTTTTGTATTTAATTCCGATGTAATTTCCGTGTTTCATCGTCAATGTGAATGTCCAAGGAATTCATTGAACCTCCAGTGGTGTAGCGGAAACTAATACTGGTCTCACAGGGAATGCTCAAAACACAGACTGTGAGAAGAGTCTCTATTCTTGTACTTAAGGCGGCATTGTGCCTTTTGTATTTAATTCCGATGCCATTTCTGTGTTTCATCGTCAATGTGAAGGTCCAAGGAATGAACTGAACCTGCAGAGGTGTAGCGGAAACTAATACTGGTCTCACAGGGACTGCTCAAAGCACAGACTGTAGGAAGAGTCCCTATTCTTGTACTTAAGGCGGCATTGTTCATTTTGTATTTAATTCCGATGTAATTTCAGTGTTTCATCGTCAATGTGTATGTCCAAGGAATTCATTGAACCTCCAGTCTTGTATCGGAAACTAATACTGGTCTCACAGGGAATGCTCAAAACACAGACTGTAAGAAGAGTCTATATTCTAGTACTTAAGGCGGCATTGTGCCTTTTTTTATTTAAATCCGATGTAATTTCAGTGTTTCATCGTCAATGTGAATGTCCAAGGAATTCATTGAACCTCCAGTGGTGTATCGGAAACTAATACTGGTCTCACAGGGAATGCTCAAAACACCGACGGTAAAAAGAGTCTCTATTCTTGTACTTAAGGCGGCATTGTGCCTTTTGTATTTAATTCCGATGTAAGTTCAGTGTTTCATCCTCAATGTGAGTGTCCAAGGAATTCATTGAACCTCCAGTGGTGTATGGGAAACTAATACTGGTCTCACAGGGAATGCTCAAATCACCGACTGTAAGAAGAGTCTCTATTCTTGTACTTAAGGCGGCATTGTGCCTTTTGTATTTAGCTCCGATGCCATTTATGTGTTTCATCGTCAATGTGAAGGTCCAAGGAATAAACCGAACCTGCAGAGGTGTAGCGGAAACTAATACTGGTCTCACAGGGAATGCTCAATGCACCGACTGTAAGAAGAGTCTCTATTCTTGTACTTATGGCGGCATTGTGCCTTTTGTATTTGATTCCGATGCGATTTCTGTGTTTCATCGTCAATGTGAAGGTCCAAGGAATACATTGAACCTGCAGTGGTGTATCGGAAACTAATACTGGTCTCACAGCGAATGCTCAAAGCACCGACTGTAAGATGATTCTCTATTCTTGTACTTAAGGCGGCATTGTTCCTTTTGTACTTCATTCCGATGCCATTTCTGTGTCTCATCGTCAATGTGAAGGTCCAAGGAATAAACCAAACCTGCAGAGGTGTAGCGGAAACAAATACTGGTCTCACAATGAATTCTCAAAGCACCGACGGTAAGAAGAGTCTCTATTCTTGTACTTAAGGCGGCATTGTTCATTTTGCATTTAATTCCGATGTAATTTCTGTGTTTCATCGGCAATGTATATGTCCAAGGAATAGATTGAAATTGCATTGGTGTATCGGATACTATTACTGGTCTCACAGGGAATGCTCAAAGCACCGACTGTAAGAAGAGTCTCTATTCTTGTACTTAAGGCGGCATTGTGCCTTTTGTATTTAATTCCGATGTAATTTCAGTGTTTCATCGTCAATGTGAATGTCCAAGGAATTCATTGAACCTCCAGTGGTGTATCGAAAACTAGTACTGTTCTCACAGGGATTGCTCAAAACACAGACTGTAAGAAGAGTCTCTATTCTTGTACTTATGGCGGCATTATGCCTTTTGTATCTAATTCCGATTCCATTTCTGTGTTTCATCGTCAATGTAAAGGTCCAAGGAATAAACTGAACCTACAGAAGTGTAGCGGAAACTAATACAGGTCTCACAGGGAATGCTCAAAACACAGACTGTAAGAAGAGTCTCAATTCTTGTACTTAAGGCGGCATTGTGCCATTTGTATTTAATTCCGATGCCATTTCTGTGTTTCATGGTCAATGTGAATGTCCAAGGAATTCATTGAACCTCCAGTGGTGTATCGGAAACTAATACTGGTCTCACAGGGAATGCTCAAAACACAGACTGTAAGAAGAGTCTCTATTCTTGTACGTAAGGCGGCATTGTGCCTTTTGTATTTAATTCCGATGCCATTTCTGTGTTTCATCGTCAATGTGAATTTCCAAGGAATAAACTGAACCTGCAGAGGTGTAGCGGAAACTAATACTGGTTTCACAGGGAATGCCCAAAGCACCGACGGTAAGAAGAGTCTCTATTCTTGTACTTAAGGCGGCATTGTTCCTTTTGTATTTAATTCCGATGTAATTTCTGTGTTTCATCGTCAATGTGTATGTCCAAGGAACAGATTGAACCGGCAGTGGTGTATCGGATACTATTACAGGTCTCACAGGGAATGCCTAAAGCACCGACTGTAAGAAGAGTCTCTATTCTTGTACTTAAGGCGGCATTGTGCGTTTTGGATTTAATTCCGATGCCATTTCTGTGTTTCATCGTCAATGTGAATGTCCGAGGAATACATTGAACCTGCAGTGGTGTGTCGGAAACTAATACTGGTCTCACAGGGAATGCTCAAAGCACCGACTGTAAGAAGAGTCTCTATTCTTGTACTTAAGGCGGCATTGTGCCTTTTTTATTTAATTCCGATGCCATTTCTGTGTTTCATCGTCAATGTGAAGGTCCAAGGAATACATTGAACCTGCAGTGGCGTATCGGAAACTAATACTGGTCTCACAGGGAATGCTCAAAGCACCGACGGTAAGAAGAGTCTCTATTCTTGTACTTAAGGTGGCATTGTTCCTTTTGTATTTAATTCTGATGTAATTTCTGTGTTTCACCGTCAATGTGTATGTCCTAGGAATAGACTGAACCTGCAGTGGTGTACCGGATACTATTACTGGTCTCACAGGGTATTCTCAAAGCACCGACTGTAAGAAGAGTCTCTATTCTTGTACTTAAGGCGGCATTGTACCTTTTGTATTTAATTCCGATGTAATTTCAGTGTTTCATCGTCAATGTGAATGTCCAAGGAATTCATTGAACCTCCAGTGCTGTATCGGAAACTAATACTGGTCTCACAGGGAATGCTCAAAACACAGACTGTAAGAAGAGTCTCTATTCTTGTACTTAAGGCGGCATTGTGCTTTTTGTATTTAATTCCGATGCCATTTCTGTGTTTCATCGTCAATGTGAAGGTCCAAGGAATAAAGTGAACCGGCAGAGGTGTACCGGAAACTAATACTGGTCTCACAGGGAATGCTCAAAGCACAGACTGTAGGAAGAGTCTCTATTCCTGTACTTAAGGCGGCATTGTGCCTTTTCTATTTCATTCCGATGCCATTTCTGTGTTTCATCGTCAATGTTAAGGTCCAAGGAATAAACTGAACCTGCAGAGGTGTAGCGGAAACTAATACTGGTCTCACAGGGAATGCTCAAAGCACCGACGGTAAGAAGAGTCTCTATTCTTGTACTTAAGGCGGCATTGTGCCTTTTGTATTTAATTCCGAAGTAATTTCAGTGTTTCATCGTCAATGTGAATGTCCAAGGAATTCATTGAACCTCCAGTGGTGTATCGGAAACTAATACTGGTCTCACAGGGAATGCTCTAAGCACCGACGGTATGAAGAGTCTCTATTCTTGTACTTAAGGCGGCATTGTGCCTTTTGTATTTAACTCCGATGCCATTTCTCTGTTTCATCGTCAATGTGAAGGTCCAAGGAATAAACCGAACCTGCAGAGGTGTAGCGGAAACTAATACAGGTCTCACAGGGAATGCTCAAAGCACCGACTGTAAGAAGAGTCTCCATTCTTGTACTTAAGGCGGTATTGTGCATTTTGTATTTGATTCCGATGCGATTTCTGTGTTTCATCGTCAATGTGAAGGTCCAAGGAAACCATTGAACCTGCAGTGGTGTATCGGAAACTAATACTGGTCTCACAGGGAATGCTCAAAGCACCGACTGTAAGAAGAGTCTCTATTCTTGTACTTAAGGCGGCATTGTTCCTTTTGTATTTAATTCCGATGTAATTTCTGTGTTTCATCGTCAATGTGTATGTCCAAGGAATTTATTGAACCTCCAGTGGTGTATCGGAAACTAATACTGGTCTCACAGGGAATGCTCAAAACACAGACTGTAAGAAGAGTCTCTATTCTTGTACTTAAGGCGGCATTGTGCCTTTTGTATTTAATTCCGATGTAATTTCAGTGTTTCATCGTCAATGTGAATGTCCAAGGAATTCATTGAAGCTCCAGTGGTGTATCGGAAACTAATACTGGTCTCACAGGGAATGCTCAAAACACAGACTGTAAGAAGAGTCTCTATTCTTGTACGTAAGGCGGCATTGTGCCTTTTGTATTTAATTCCGATGCCATTTCTGTGTTTCATCGTCAATGTGAATTTCCAAGGAATAAACTGAACCTGCAGTGGTGTATCGGATACTATTACAGGTCTCACAGGGAATGCCTATAGTACCGACTGTAAGAAGAGTCTCTATTCTTGTACTTAAGGCGGCATTGTGCGTTTTGGATTTAATTCCGATGCCATTTCTGTGTTTCATCGTCAATGTGAATGTCCGAGGAATACATTGAACCTGCAGTGGTGTGTCGGAAACTAATACTGGTCTCACAGGGAATGCTCAAAGCACCGACTGTAAGAAGAGTCTCTATTCTTGTACTTAAGGCGGCATTGTGCCTTTTTTATTTAATTCCGATCCCATTTCTGTGTTTCATCGTCAATGTGAAGGTCCAAGGAATACATTGAACCTGCAGTGGTGTATCGGAAACTAATACTGGTCTCACAGGGAATGCTCAAAGCACCGACTGTAGGAAGCGTCTCTATTCTTGTACTTAAGGCCACTTTGTGCCTTTTGTATTTAATTCCGATGCCATTTCTGTATTTCATCGTCAATGTGTATGTCCAAGGAATAGATTGAACCTGCAGTGGTGTATCGAATACTATTACTGGTCTCACAGGGAATGCTCAAATCACCGACTTTAATAAGAGTCTCTATTCTTGTACTTAAAGCGGCATTGTGCGTTTTGGAATTAATTCCGATGCAATTTCTGTGTTTAATCGTCAATGTTAAGGTCCAAGGAATACATTGAACCTGCAGTGGTGTATCGGAAACTAATACTGGTCTCACAGGGAATGCTCAAAGCACCGACTGTAAGAAGAGTCTCTATTCTTGTACTTAAGGCGGCATTGTGCCTTTTGTATTTAATTCCGATGCCATTTCTGTGTTTCATCGTCAATGTGAAGGTCCAAGGAATACATTGAACATGCAGTGGTGTATCGGAAACTAATACTGGTCTCACAGGGAATGCTCAAAGCACCGACTGTAAGAAGAGTCTCAATTCTTGTACTTAAGTCGGCATTGTGCCTTTTGTATTTAATTCCGATGCCATTTCTGTGTTTCATCGTCAATGTGTATGTCCAAGGAATAGATTGAACCTGCAGTGGTGCATCGGATACTATTACTGGTATCACAGGGAATGCTCGAAGCACCGACTGTAAGAAGAGTCTCTATTCTTTTACTTAAGGCGACATTGTGCCTTTTGTATTTAATTGCAATCTAATTTCAGTGTTTCATCGTCAATGTGAATGTCCAAGGAATTCATTGAAGCTCCAGTGGTGTATCGGAAACTAATACTGGTCTCACAGGGAATGCTCAAAGCACAGACTGTAGGAAGAGTCTCTATTCCTGTACTTAAGGCGGCATTGTGCCTTTTCTATTTCATTCCGATGCCATTTCTGTGTTTCATCGTCAATGTTAAGGTCCAAGGAATAAACTGAACCTGCAGAGGTGTAGCGGAAACTAATACTGGTCTCACAGGGAATGCTCATAGCACCGACGGTAAGAAGAGTCTCTATTCTTGTACTTAAGGCGGCATTGTGCCTTTTGTATTTAACTCCGATGCCATTTCTCTGTTTCATCGTCAATGTGAAGGTCCAAGGAATAAACCGAACCTGCAGAGGTGTAGCGGAAACTAATACAGGTCTCACAGGGAATGCTCAAAGCACCGACTGTAAGAAGAGTCTCCATTCTTGTACTTAAGGCGGCATTGTGCATTTTGTATTTGATTCCGATGCAATTTCTGTGTTTCATCGTCAATGTGAAGGTCCAAGGAATCCATTGAACCTGCAGTGATGTATCGGAAACTAATACTGGTCTCACAGGGAATGCTCAAAGCACCGACTGTAAGAAGAGTCTCTATTCTTGTACTTAAGGCGGCATTGTTCCTTTTGTATTTAATTCCGATGTAATTTCTGTGTTTCATCGTCAATGTGTATGTCCAAGGAATTTATTGAACCTCCAGTGGTGTATCGGAAACTAATACTGGTCTCACAGGGAATGCTCAAAACACAGACTGTAAGAAGAGTCTCTATTCTTGTACTTAAGGCGGCATTGTGCCTTTTGTATTTAATTCCGATGTAATTTCAGTGTTTCATCGTCAATGTGAATGTCCAAGGAATTCATTGAAGCTCCAGTGGTGTATCGGAAACTAATACTGGTCTCACAGGGAATGCTCAAAACACAGACTGTAAGAAGAGTCTCTATTCTTGTACGTAAGGCGGCATTGTGCCTTTTGTATTTAAATCCGATGCCATTTCTGTGTTTCATCGTCAATGTGAATTTCCAAGGAATAAACTGAACCTGCAGAGGTGTAGCGGAAACTAATACTGGTTTCACAGGGAATGCCCAAAGCACCGACGGTAAGAAGAGTCTCTATTCTTGTACTTAAGGCGGCATTGTTCCTTTTGTATTTAATTCCGATGTAATTTCTGTGTTTCATCGTCAATGTGTATGTCCAAGGAACAGATTGAACCTGCAGTGGTGTATCGGATACTATTACAGGTCTCACAGGGAATGCCTATAGCACCGACTGTAAGAAGAGTCTCTATTCTTGTACTTAAGGCGGCATTGTGCGTTTTGGATTTAATTCCGATGCCATTTCTGTGTTTCATCGTCAATGTGAATGTCCGAGGAATACATTGAACCTGCAGTGGTGTGTCGGAAACTAATACTGGTCTCACAGGGAATGCTCAAAGCACCGACTGTAAGAAGAGTCTCTATTCTTGTACTTAAGGCGGCATTGTGCCTTTTTTATTTAATTCCGATGCCATTTCTGTGTTTCATCGTCAATGTGAAGGTCCAAGGAATACATTGAACCTGCAGTGGTGTATCGGAAACTAATACTGGTCTCACAGGGAATGCTCAAAGCACCGACTGTAGGAAGCGTCTCTATTCTTGTACTTAAGGCCACTTTGTGCCTTTTGTATTTAATTCCGATGCCATTTCTGTATTTCATCGTCAATGTGTATGTCCAAGGAATAGATTGAACCTGCAGTGGTGTATCGAATACTATTACTGGTCTCACAGGGAATGCTCAAATCACCGACTTTAAGAAGAGTCTCTATTCTTGTACTTAAAGCGGCATTGTGCGTTTTGGAATTAATTCCGATGCAATTTCTGTGTTTAATCGTCAATGTTAAGGTCCAAGGAATACATTGAACCTGCAGTGGTGTATCGGAAACTAATACTGGTCTCACAGGGAATGCTCAAAGCACCGACTGTAAGAAGAGTCTCTATTCTTGTACTTAAGGCGGCATTGTGCCTTTTGTATTTAATTCCGATGCCATTTCTGTGTTTCATCGTCAATGTGAAGGTCCAACGAATACATTGAACTGCAGTGGTGTATCGGAAACTAATACTGGTCTCACAGGGAATGCTCAAAGCACCGACTGTAAGAAGAGTCTCAATTCTTGTACTTAAGTCGGCATTGTGCCTTTTGTATTTAATTCCGATGCCATTTCTGTGTTTCATCGTCAATGTGTATGTCCAAGGAATAGATTGAACCTGCAGTGGTGCATCGGATACTATTACTGGTATCACAGGGAATGCTCGAAGCACCGACTGTAAGAAGAGTCTCTATTCTTTTACTTAAGGCGGCATTGTGCCTTTTGTATTTAATTGCAATCTAATTTCAGTGTTTCATCGTCAATGTGAATGTCCAAGGAATTCATTGAAGCTCCAGTGGTGTATCGGAAACTAATACTGGTCTCACAGGGAATGCTCAAAGCACCGACGGTAAGAAGAGTCTCTATTCTTGTACTTAAGGTGGCATTGTTCCTTTTGTATTTAATTCTGATGTAATTTCTGTGTTTCACCGTCAATGTGTATGTCCTAGAAATAGACTGAACCTGCAGTGGTGTACCGGATACTATTACTGGTCTCACAGGGAATTCTCAAAGCACCGACTGTAAGAAGAGTCTCTATTCTTGTACTTAAGGCGGCATTGTACCTTTTGTATTTAATTCCGATGTAATTTCAGTGTTTCATCGTCAATGTGAATGTCCAAGGAATTCATTGAACCTCCAGAGCTGTATCGGAAACTAATACTGGTCTCACAGGGAATGCTCAAAACACAGACTGTAGGAAGAGTCTCTATTCCTGTACTTAAGGCGGCATTGTGCCTTTTCTATTTCATTCCGATGCCATTTCTGTGTTTCATCGTCAATGTTAAGGTCCAAGGAATAAACTGAACCTGCTGAGGTGTAGCGGAAACTAATACTGGTCTCACAGGGAATGCTCAAAGCACCGACGGTAAGAAGGGTCTCTATTCTTGTACTTAAGGGGGCATTGTGCCTTTTGTATTTAATTCCGATGTAATTTCAGTGTTTCATCGTCAATGTGAATGTCCAAGGAATTCATTGAACCTCCAGTGGTGTATCGGAAACTAATACTGGTCTCACAGGGAATGCTCTAAGCACCGACGGTATAAAGAGTCTCTATTCTTGTACTTAAGGCGGCAATGTGCCTTTTGTATTTAACTCCGATGCCATTTCTCTGTTTCATCGTCAATGTGAAGGTCCAAGGAATAAACCGAACCTGCAGAGGTGTAGCGGAAACTAATACAGGTCTCACAGGGAATGCTCAAAGCACCGACTGTAAGAAGAGTCTCCATTCTTGTACTTAAGGCGGCATTGTGCATTTTGTATTTGATTCCGATGCGATTTCTGTGTTTCATCGTCAATGTGAAGGTCCAAGGAATCCATTGAACCTGCAGTGGTGTATCGGAAACTAATACTGGTCTCACAGGGAATGCTCAAGACACCGACTGTAAGAAGAGTCTCTATTCTTGTACTTAAGGCGGCATTGTTCCTTTTGTATTTAATTCCGATGTAATTTCTGTGTTTCATCGTCAATGTGTATGTCCAAGGAATTTATTGAACCTCCAGTGGTGTATCGGAAACTAATACTGGTCTCACAGGGAATTCTCAAAACACAGACTGTAAGAAGAGTCTCTATTCTTGTACTTAAGGCGGCATTGTACCTTTTGTATTTAATTCCGATGTAATTTCAGTGTTTCATCGTCAATGTGAATGTCCAAGGAATTCATTGAAGCTCCAGTGGTGTATCGGAAACTAATACTGGTCTCACAGGGAATGCTCAAAGCACCGACGGTAAGAAGAGTCTCTATTCTTGTACTTAGGGCGGCATTGTTCCTTTTGTATTTAATTCCGATGTAATTTCTGTGTTTCATCGTCAATGTGTATGTCCAAGGAATAGATTAAACCTGCAGTGGTGTATCGGATACTATTACTGGTCTCACAGGGAATGCTCAAAGCACCGACTGTAAGAAGAGTCTCTATTCGTGTACTTAAGGCGGCATTGTACCTTTTGTATTTAATTCCGATGTAATTTCAGTGTTTCATCGTCAATGTGAAGGTCCAAGGAATACAATGAACCTGCAGTGGTGTATCGGAAACTATTACTGGTCTCACTATGAATGCTCAAAGCACCGACGGTAAGAAGAGTCTCTATTCTTGTACTTAAGGCGGCATTGTTCCTTTTTTATTTAATTCCGATGTAATTTCAGTGTTTCATCGTCAATGTGAATGTCCAAGGAATTCATTGAACCTCCATTGGTGTATCGGAAACTAATACTGGTCTCACAGGGAATGCTCAAAGCACCGACGGTAAGAAGAGTTTCTATTCTTGTACTTAAGGCGGCATTGTGCCTTTTGTATTTCATTCCGATGTAATTTCAGTGTTTCATCGTCAATGTGAATGTCCAAGGAATTCATTGAAACTCCAGTGGTGTATCGGAAACTATACTCGTCTCACAGGGAATGCTCAAAGCACCGACGGTAAGAAGAGTCTCTATTCTAGTGCTTAAGGCGGCATTGTGCCTTTTGTATTTAACTCCGATGCCATTTCTGTGTTTCATCGTCAATGTGAAGGTCCAAGGAATAAACCGAATCTGCAGAGGTGTAGCGGAAACTGATACTGGTCTCACAGGGAATGCTCAAAGCACCGACTGTAAGAAGAGTCTCCATTCTTGTACTTAAGGCGGCATTGTGCATTTTGTATTTGATTCCTATGCGATTTCTGTGTTTCATCGTCAATGTGAAGGTTTAAGGAATACATTGAACCTGCAGTGGTGTATCGGAAACTATTACTGGTTTCACTGGGAATGCTCAAAGCACCGACGGTAATAAGAGTCTCTATTCTTGTACTTAAGGCGGCATTGTTCCTTTTGTATTTAATTGCGATGTAATTTCAGTGTTTCATCGACAATGTGTATGTCCAAGGAATTCATTGAACTTCCAGTGGTGTATCGGAAACTAATACTGGTCTCACAGGGAATGCTCAAAAAACAGACTGTAAGAAGAGTCTCTATTCTTGTATTTAAGGCGGCATTGTTCCTTTTGTATTTAATTCCGACGTAATTTCAGTATTTCATCGTCAATGTGAATGTCCAAGGAACTCATTGAAGCTCCAGTGGTGTATCGGAAACTAATACTGCTCTCACAGGGAATGCTCAAAGCACCGACGGTAAAAAGAGTCTCTATTCTTGTACTTAAGGCGGCATTGTTCCTTTTGTATTTAATTCCGATGTAATTTCTGTGTTTCATCGTCAATGTGTATGTCCAAGGAATAGATTGAACCTGCAGTGGTGTATCGGATACTATTACTGGTCTCACAGGGAATGCTCAAAGCACCGACTGTAAGAAGAGTCTCTATTCTTGTACTTAAGGCAGCATTGTACCTTTTGTATTTAATTCCGATGTAATTTCAGTGTTTCATCGTCAATGTGAATGTCCAAAGAATTCATTGAACCTCCAGTGGTGTTTCTTAAACTAATACTGGTCTCACAGGGAATGCTCAAAACACAGACTGTAAGAAGAGTCTCTATTATTGTACTTAAGGCGGCATTGTGCCTTTTGTATTTATTCCGATGCCATTTCTGTGTTTCATCGTCAATGTGAAGGTCCAAGGAATTCATTGAACCTCCAGTGGTGTATCGAAAACTAGTACTGTTCTCACAGGGAATGCTCAAAACACAGACTGTAAGAAGAGTCTCTATTCTTGTACTTATGGCGGCATTATGCCTCTTGTATCTAATTCCGATTCCATTTCTGTGTTTCATCGTCAATGTGAAGGTCCAAGGAATAAACTGAACCTGCAGAAGAGTAGCGGAAACTAATACAGGTCTCACAGGGAATGCTCAAAACACAGACTGTAAGAAGAGTCTCAATTCTTGTACTTAAGGCGGCATTGTGCCATTTGTATTTAATTCCGATGCCATTTCTGTGTTTCATGGACATTGTCAATGTCCAAGGAATTCATTGAACCTCCAGTGGTGTATCGGAAACTAATACTGGTCTCACAGGGAATGCTCAAAACACAGACTGCAAGAAGAGTCTCTATTCTTGTACGTAAGGCGGCATTGTGCCTTTTGTATTTAATTCCGATGCCATTTCTGTGTTTCATCGTCAATGTGAATTTCCAAGGAATAAACTGAACCTGCAGAGGTGTAGCGGAAACTAATACTGGTTTCACAGGGATTGCCCAAAGCACCGACGGTAAGAAGAGTCTCTATTCTTCTACTTAAGGCGGCATTGTTCCTTTTGTATTTAATTCCGATGTAATTTCTGTGTTTCATCGTCAATGTGTATGTCCAAGGAACAGATTGAACCTGCAGTGGTGTATCGGATACTATTACAGGTCTCACAGGGAATGCCTAAAGCACCGACTGTAAGAAGAGTCTCTATTCTTGTACTTAAGGCGGCATTGTGCGTTTTGGATTTAATTCCGATGCCATTTCTGTGTTTCATCGTCAATGTGAATGTCCGAGGAATACATTGAACCTGCAGTGGTGTGTCGGAAACTAATACTGGTCTCACAGGGAATGCTCAAAGCACCGACTGTAAGAAGAGTCTCTATTCTTGTACTTAAGGCGGCATTGTGCCTTTTTTATTTAATTCCGATGCCATTTCTGTGTTTCATCGTCAATGTGAAGGTCCAAGGAATACATTGAACCTGCAGTGGTGTATCGGAAACTAATACTGGTCTCACAGGGAATGCTCAAAGCACCGACTGTAGGAAGCGTCTCTATTCTTGTACTTAAGGCCACTTTGTGCCTTTTGTATTTAATTCCGATGCCATTTCTGTATTTCATCGTCAATGTGTATGTCCAAGGAATAGATTGAACCTGCAGTGGTGTATCGAATACTATTACTGGTCTCACAGGGAATGCTCAAATCACCGACTTTAAGAAGAGTCTCTATTCTTGTACTTAAAGCGGCATTGTGCGTTTTGGAATTAATTCCGATGCAATTTCTGTGTTTCATCGTCAATGTTAAGGTCCAAGGAATACATTGAACCTGCAGTGGTGTATCGGAAACTAATACTGGTCTCACAGGGAATGCTCAAAGCACCGACTGTAAGAAGAGTCTCTATTCTCGTACTTAAGGCGGCATTGTGCCTTTTGTATTTAATTCCGATGCCATTTCTGTGTTTCATCGTCAATGTGAAGGTCGAAGGAATACATTGAACATGCAGTGGTGTATCGGAAACTAATACTGGTCTCACAGTGAATGCTCAAAGCACCGACTGTAAGAAGAGTCTCAATTCTTGTACTTAAGTCGGCATTGTGCCTTTTGTATTTAATTCCGATGCCATTTCTGTGTTTCATCGTCAATGTATATGTCCAAGGAATAGATTGAACCTGCAGTGGTGCATCGGATACTATTACTGGTATCACAGGGAATGCTCGAAGCACCGACTGTAAGAAGAGTCTCTATTCTTTTACTTAAGGCGGCATTGTGCCTTTTGTATTTAATTGCGATCTAATTTCAGTGTTTCATCGTCAATGTGAATGTCCAAGGAATTCATTGAAGCTCCAGTGGTGTATCGGAAACTAATACTGGTCTCACAGGGAATGCTCAAAGCACCGACGGTAAGAAGAGTCTCTATTCTTGTACTTAAGGTGGCATTGTTCCTTTTGTATTTAATTCTGATGTAATTTCTGTGTTTCACCGTCAATGTGTATGTCCTAGGAATAGACTGAACCTGCAGTGGTGTACCGGATACTATTACTGGTCTCACAGGGAATTCTCAAAGCACCGACTGTAAGAAGAGTCTCTATTCTTGTACTTAAGGCGCCATTGTACCTTTTGTATTTAATTCCGATGTAATTTCAGTGTTTCATCGTCAATGTGAATGTCCAAGGAATTCATTGAACCTCCAGTGCTGTATCGGAAACTAATACTGGTCTCACAGGGAATGCTCAAAACACAGACTGTAAGAAGAGTCTCTATTCTTGTACTTAAGGCGGCATTGTTCTTTTTGTATTTAATTCCGATGCCATTTCTGTGTTTCATCGTCAATGTGAAGGTCCAAGGAATAAAGTGAACCTGCAGAGGTGTACCGGAAACTAATACTGGTCTCACAGGGAATGCTCAAAGCACAGACTGTAGGAAGAGTCTCTATTCCTGTACTTAAGGCGGCATTGTGCCTTTTATATTTCATTCCGATGCCATTTCTGTGTTTCATCGTCAATGTTAAGGTCCAAGGAATAAACTGAACCTGCAGAGGTGTAGCGGAAACTAATACTGGTCTCACAGGGAATGCTCAAAGCACCGACGGTAAGAAGAGTCTCTATTCTTGTACTTAAGGCGGCATTGTGCCCTTTGTATTTAATTCCGATGTAATTTCAGTGTTTCATCGTCAATGTGAATGTCCAAGGAATTCATTGATCCCCCAGTAGTGTATCGGAAACTAATACTGGTCTCACAGGGAATGCTCTAAGCACCGACGGTATGATGAGTCTCTATTCTTGTACTTAAGGCGGCATTGTGCCTTTTGTATTTAACTCCGATGCCATTTCTCTGTTTCATCGTCAATGTGAAGGTCCAAGGAATAAACCGAACCTGCAGAGGTGTAGCGGAAACTAATACAGGTCTCACAGGGAATGCTCAAAGCACCGACTGTAAGAACAGTCTCCATTCTTGTACTTAAGGCGGCATTGTGCATTTTGTATTTGATTCCGATGCGATTTCTGTGTTTCATCGTCAATGTGAAGGTCCAAGGAATCCATTGAACCTGCAGTGGTGTATCGGAAACTAATACTGGTCTCACAGGGAATGCTCAAAGCACCGACTGTAAGAAGAGTCTCTATTCTTGTACTTAAGGCGGCATTGTTCCTTTTGTATTTAATTCCGATGTAATTTCTGTGTTTCATCGTCAATGTGTATGTCCAAGGAATTTATTGAACCTCCAGTGGTGTATCGGAAACTAATACTGGTCTCACAGGGAATGCTCAAAACACAGACTGTAAGAAGAGTCTCTATTCTTGTACTTAAGCCGGCATTGTGCCTTTTGTATTTAATTCCGATGTAATTTCAGTGTTTCATCGTCAATGTGAATGTCCAAGGAATTCATTGAAGCTCCAGTGGTGTATCGGAAACTAATACTGGTCTCACAGGGAATGCTCAAAGCACCGACGGTAAGAAGAGTCTCTATTCTTGTACTTAGGGCGGCATTGTTCCTTTTGTATTTAATTCCGATGTAATTTCTGTGTTTCATCGTCAATGTGTATGTCCAAGGAATAGATTAAACCTGCAGTGGTGTATCGGATACTATTACTGGTCTCACAGGGAATGCTCAAAGCACCGACTGTAAGAAGAGTCTCTATTCGTGTACTTAAGGCGGCATTGTACCTTTTGTATTTAATTCCGATGTAATTTCAGTGTTTCATCGTCAATGTGAAGGTCCAAGGAGTACAATGAACCTGCAGTGGTGTATCGGAAACTATTACTGGTCTCACTATGAATGCTCAAAGCACCGACGGTAAGAAGAGTCTCTATTCTTGTACTTAAGGCGGCATTGTTCCTTTTTTATTTAATTCCGATGTAATTTCAGTGTATCATCGTCAATGTGAATGTCCAAGGAATTCATTGAACCTCCATTGGTGTATCGGAAACTAATACTGGTCTCACAGGGAATGCTCAAAGCACCGACGGTAAGAAGAGTTTCTATTCTTGTACTTAAGGCGCCATTGTGCCTTTTGTATTTCATTCCGATGTAATTTCAGTGTTTCATCGTCAATGTGAATGTCCAAGGAATTCATTGAAACTCCAGTGGTGTATCGGAAACTATACTCGTCTCACAGGGAATACTCAAAGCACCGACGGTAAGAAGAGTCTCTATTCCTGTGCTTAAGGCGGCATTGTGCCTTTTGTATTTAACTCCGATGCCAATTCTGTGTTTCATCGTCAATGTGAAGGTTTAAGGAATACATAGAACCTGCAGTGGTGTGTCGGAAACTATTACTGGTTTCACTGGGAATGCTCAAAGCACCGACGGTAAGAAGAGTCTCTATTCTTGTACTTAAGGCGGCATTGTTCCTTTTGTATTGAATTGCGATGTAATTTCAGTGTTTCATCGTCAATGTGTATGTCCAAGGAATTCATTGAACTTCCAGTGGTGTATCGGAAACTAATACTGGTCTCACAGGGAATGCTCAAAAAACAGACTGTAAGAAGAGTCTCTATTCTTGTATTTAAGGCGGCATTGTTCCTTTTGTATTTAATTCCGACGTAATTTCAGTGTTTCATCGTCAATGTGAATGTCCAAGGAACTCATTGAAGCTCCAGTGGTGTATCGGAAACTAATACTGCTCTCACAGGGAATGCTCAAAGCACCGACGGTAAAAAGAGTCTCTATTCTTGTACTTAAGGCGGCATTGTTCCTTTTGTATTTAATTCCGATGTAATTTCTGTGTTTCATCGTCAATGTGTATGTCCAAGGAATAGATTGAACCTGCAGTGGTGTATCGGATACTATTACTGGTCTCACAGGGAATGCTCAAAGCACCGACTGTAAGAAGAGTCTCTATTCTTGTACTTAAGGCAGCATTGTACCTTTTGTATTTAATTCCGATGTAATTTCAGTGTTTCATCGTCAATGTGAATGTCCAAAGAATTCATTGAACCTCCAGTGGTGTTTCTTAAACTAATACTGGTCTCACAGGGAATGCTCAAAACACAGACTGTAAGAAGAGTCTCTATTATTGTACTTAAGGCGGCATTGTGCCTTTTGTATTTATTCCGATGCCATTTCTGTGTTTCATCGTCAATGTGAAGGTCCAAGGAATAAAGCGAACCTGCAGAGGTGTACCGGAAACTAATACTGGTCTCACAGGGAATGCTCAAAGCACAGACTGTAGGAAGAGTCTCAATTCTTGTACATAAGGCGGCATTGTGCCTTTTGTATTTAATTCCGATGACATTTCTGTGTTTCATCGTCAATGTGAAGGTCCAAGGAATAAACTGAACCTGCAGAGGTGTAGCGGAAACTAATACTGGTCTCACAGGGAATGCTCAAACCAACGACGGTAAGAAGAGTCTCTATTCTTGTACTTAAGGCGGCATTGTTCCATTTGTATTTAATTCCGATGTAATTTCAGTGTTTCATCGTCAATGTGTATGTCCAAGGAATTCATTGAACCTCCAGTGGTGTATCAGAAACTAATACTGGTCTCACAGGGAATGCTCAAAACACAGACTGTAAGAAGAGTCTATATTCTTGTACTTAAGGCGGCATTGTGCCTTTTGTATTTAATTCCGATGTAATATCAGTGTTTCATCGTCAATGTGAATGTCCAAGGAATTCATTGAACCTCCAGTTGTGTATCGGAAACTAATACTGGCCTCACAGGGAATGCTCAAAGCACCGACGGTATGAAGAGTCTCTATTTTTGTACTTAAGGCGGCATTGTGCCTATTGTATTTAACTCCGATGCCATTTCTGTATTTCATCGTCAAAGTGAAGGTCCAAGGAATAAACGGAACCTGCAGAGGTGTAGCGGAAACTAATACTGGTCTCACAGGGAATGCCCAAAGCACCGACTGTAAGAAGAGTCTCCATTCTTGTAATTAAGGCGGCATTGTGCCTTTTGTATTTGATTCCGATGCGATTTCTGTGTTTCATCGTCAATGTGAAAGTTCAAGGAATACATTGAACCTGCAGTGGTGTATCGGAAACTAATACTGGTCTCACATGGAATGCTCAAAGCACCGACGGTAAGAAGAGTCTCTATTCTTGTACTTAAGGCGGCATTGTTCCTTTTGTATTTAATTCCGATGTAATTTCAGTGTTTCATCGTCAATGTGTATGTCCAAGGAATTCATTGAACCTCCAGTGGTGTATCGGAAACTAATACTGGTCTCACAGGGAATGCTCAAAACACAGACTGTAAGAAGAGTCTCTATTCTTGTACTTAAGGCGGCATTGTGCCTTTTGTATTTAATTCCGATGTAATTTCAGTGTATCATCGTCAATGTGTATGTCCAAGGAATAGATTGAACCTGCAGTGGTGTATCGGATACTATTACAGGTCTCACAGGGAATGCTCAAAGCACCGACTGTAAGAAGAGTCTCTATTTGTGTACTTAAGGCGGCATTGTACCTTTTGTATTTAATTCCGATGTAATTTCAGTGTTTCATCGTCAATGTGAATGTCCAAGGAATTCATTGAACCTCCAGTGGTGTATCGGAAACTAATACTGGTCTCACAGGGAATGCTCAAAACACAGACTGTAAGAAGAGTCTCTATTCTTGTACTTAAGGTGGCATTGTGCCTTTTGTATTTAATTCCGATGCCATTTCTGTGTTTCATCGTCAATGTGAAGGTCCAAGGAATAAAGTGAACCTGCAGAGGTGTACCGGAAAGTAATACTGGTCTCACAGGGAATGCTCAAAGCACAGACTGTAGGAAGAGTCTCTATTCTTGTACTTAAGGCGGCATTGTTCCTTTTGTATTTAATTCCGATGTAATTTCTGTGTTTCATCGTCAATGTGTATGTCCAAGGAAAAGATTGAACCTGCAGTGGTGTATCGGATACTATTACTGGTCTCACAGGGAATGCTCAAAGCACCGACTGGAAGAAGAGTCTCTATTCTTGTACTTAAGGTGGCATTGTACCTTTTGTATTTAATTCCGATGTAATTTCAGTGTTTCATCGTCAATGTGAATGTCCAAGGAATTCATTGAACCTCCAGTGGTGTATCGGAAAAATAATACTGGTCTCACAGGGAATGCTCAAAACACAGACTGTAAGAAGAGTCTCTATTCTTGTACTTAAGGCGGCATTGTGCCTTTTGTATTTAATTCCGATGCCATTTCTGTGTTTCATCGTCAATGTGTATGTCCAAGGATATCATTGAACCTCCAGTGGTGTATCGGAAACTAATACTGGTCTCACAGGGAATGCTCAAAACACAGACAGTAAGAAGAGTCTATATTCTTGTACTTAACGCGGCATTGTGCCTTTTGTATTTAATTCCGATGTAATTTCAGTGTTTCATTGTCAATGTGAATGTCCAAGGAATTCATTGAACCTCCAGTGGTGTATCGGAAACTAATACTGGTCTCACAGGGAATGCTCAAAGCACCGACGGTAAGAAGAGTCTCTATTCTTGTACTTAAGGCGGCATTGTGCCTTTTGTATTTGATTCCGATGTAATTTCAGTGTTTCATCGTCAATGTGAATGTCCAAGGAATTCATTGAACCTCCAGTGGTGTATCGGAAACTAATACTAGTCTCACAGGGAATGCTCAAAGCACCGACGGTAAGAAGAGTCTCTATTCTTGTACTTAATGCGGCATTGTGCCTTTTGTATTTAACTCCGATGCCATTTCCTTGTTTCATCGTCAATGTGAAGGTCCTAGGAATAAACCGAACCTGCAGAGGTGTAGCGGAAACTAATACTGGTCTCACAGGGAATGCTCAAAGCACCGACGGTAAGAAGAGTCTCTATTCCTGTACTTAAGGCGGCATTGTCTCTTTTGTATTTAATTCCGATGTAATTTCAGTGTTTCATCGCCAATGTGTATGTCCAAGCAATTCATTGAACCTCCAGTGGTGTCGGAAACTAATACTGGTCTCACAGGGAATGCTCAAAGCACCGGCGGTAAGAAGAGTCTCTATTCTTGTACTTAAGGCGGCATTGTCCCTTTTGTATTTAATTCCGATGTAATTTCTGTGTCTCATCGTCAATGTGTATGTCCAAGGAATAGATTGAACCTGCAGTGGTGTATCGGATACTATTACTGGTCTCACAGGGAATGCTCAAAGCACCGACTGTAAGAAGAGTCTCTTTTCTTGTACTTAAGGCGGCATTGTGTGTTTTGGATTTAATTCCGATGCCATTTCTGTGTTTCATCGTCAATGTGAAGGTCCAAGGAATACATTGAACCTGCAGTCGTGTAGCGGAAACTAATACTGGTCTCACAGGGAATGCTCCTAGCACCGACGGTAAGAAGAGTCTCTATTCTTGTACTTAAGGCGGCGTTGTTCCTTTTGTATTTAATTCCGGTGTAATTTCAGTGTTTCATCGTCAATGTGTATGTCCAAGGAATTTATTGAACCTCCAGTGGTGTATCGGAAACTAATACTGGTCTCACAGGGAATGCTCAAAGCACCGACGGAAGAAGAGTCTCTATTCTTGTACTTAAGGCAGCATTGTTCCTTTTGTATTTAATTCCGATGTAATTTCTGTGTTTCATCGTCAATGTGTATGTCCAAGGAATAGATTGAACCTGCAGTGGTGTATCGGAAACTAATACTGTTCTCACAGGGAATGCTCAAAACACAGACTGTAATAAGAGTCTCTATTCTTCTACTTAAGGCGGCATTGTGCATTTTGTATTTAATTCCGATGCCATTTCTGTGTTTCATCGTCAATGTGAAAGTCAAAGGAATAAACTGAACCTGCAGAGGTGTAGCGGAAACTAATACTGGTCTCACAGGGAATGCTCAAAACACAGACTGTAAGAAGAGTCTTTATTCTTGTACTTAAGGCGGCATTGTGGCATTTGTATTTAATTCCGATGCCATTTCTGTGTTTCATCGTCAATGTGAAGATCCAAGGAATAATCTGAACCTGCAGAGGTGTAGCGGAAACTAATACTGGTCTCACAGGGAATGCTCAAAGCACCGGCGGTAAGAAGAGTCTCTACTCTTTTACATAAGGCGGCATAGTTCCTTTTGTATTTAATTCCGATGTAATGTCAGTGTTTCATCGTGAATGTGTATGTCCAAGGAATTCATTGAACCTCCAGTGGTGTATCGGAAACTAATACTGGTCTCACAGGGAATGCTCAAAACACACTGTAAGAAGAGTCTCTATTCTTGTACTTAAGGCGGCATTGTGCCTTTTGTATTTAATTCCGATGTATTTTCAGTGTTTCATCGTCAATGTGAATGTCCAAGGAATTCATTGAACCTCCAGTGGTGTATCGGAAAATAATACTGGTCTCACAGGTATTGCTCAAAGCACCGACTGTAAGAAGAGTCTCTATTCTTGTACTTAAGGAGGCATTGTTCCTTTTGTATTTAATTCCGATATAATTTCTGTGTTTCATCGTCAATGTTGAAACGTCCCCTTTGAACAATTATACAGGACTGTGCTTAACCTGACACACAATATTTTGTTAGCGCAACGCAATCTGACTTTCAAAATTCCCTACAAAATAATGGCCCTGACTAACATTAAACTATACCTTTCACAAATCACTAAATCACTTACCTCACAATAATCTTCGTTTCTCCCACTACTGCAATACAGCAAGCGCCACTACTGCCAGCTAAATAAAAGATTCAAACTACTAAAGGCACTAACTACTGATAGGGATAGTTAGCAAATGAAAGATATTAATAGAGAGCAAACAATGTATTTACCTTAATATCATCACATGCCATAATATATATATCAGTTCATGAAAAATTACAAAACTCCGCCATCTCTCTCCCCACATCCACCACTGCTGGCGGCTCACCTCCAACTGCGCAACGCTACGTGCTGTTCACAGCCAGCTGCCTAACACTACAATGGCGAGTATTACAACAATGCAAAGCAGCCACAGACTGCACACAGCACAGCCAGTGATTTTCATATTGAGCGCTACGTAACGGTGCCAATAAGAAAACATAAACAGCCTACTTACATAGAGAAAACATAAACAGCCTACTTACATAGAGAAAACATAAACAGCCTACTTACATAGAGAAAACATAAACAGCCTACTTACATAGCCCCCATGCTCCCCACAAAATTTTTTACAAATGGTGTTGGGCACTGGCCAATACAGATTTGACAAAAATTTTTCACAATTACAGTAACAAAGATATAAAATGCGCACACTTATTGATACAACGTTGGTCAAAAGCTCAAATTTTCTCACAGTCCCTAAAGACAGTCCTAATCGTACATAACAGGAGAATAGCAGTGTTTGTCTCAAAGTCTGAGCAGTAAAACAAAATGCACACGGAAGTAGTGGATTTCCATGCAGTCTTGAAGAAGTAGTGTTGTCCTTCCAATGGAAAGACAGTGCTGACTCTCGACATGCTGACAGGTAATGGGCCACAACAGAGCAAACCCACAGCAGAGTCATTCGAAGTTTGGAAGAATATTGGTAGGTAGGTCATCACAGAGCAGACCCACTGGAGTCCTGGTAGAGATTGTGGTATTGGTGGGCCACCAGAGGTGCAGACCCACTGCAGTCCTTGTAGAAATAATGGCGTTGGCGGGTCATCAAAGATGTAGACCTACTGTTGTCCTTGTAGAGATAATGGTATTGGTGGGCCACCAGAGGTGCAGACCCACTGCAGTCCTTGTAGAGATATTGGTATTGATGGATCATCAAAGATGTAGACCCACTGTAGTCCTTGAAGAGATGGCCAGCAGCCATCTGTTGCGATTGTGCAGGTGCACATTCACCATCGAAGAGTCTTGCGGAGAATATAGCAAGTCCATAAACCACCACTTGTGCACTCACAACGTTTTTGGAATTGTCCTTAGAACGAGCAATGCTGTTATCCAGTCCCTTGCTGAATTAGTAACACACGTGCAGACACTAACAGTCCCTACTTCTCACATATTGTCCATATACTATGACCAACAGAAACGTGTGCAGTGAAATGTAACTTAATTTGAAGAACTGGTAACAATTACAATTTGGTAACATAAAAATACAATTACAAAGACACAGAAAACATCATTAAAAACATAATAATACAGATAACATTTGTAGTACAGGCTTTACAAAAGAATCGAACTAACATATACATCAGTGGAATTATGACATGAGTACATACATAATTTTTGAAACATCAACTTCACATATGAGCATTAAACAGAATAAATAATGTGTAAGCATATTTATAAGGTAAATAACATATTATTAATGCCAATTGTATTTGAGGATAAAAGTATTCCTCATCATAGTGAATGTAGCTTAATATTAAAAGAAGAAAATATTCTATGAAACTACACAGAGACAGGAAGAAAAGAAATACACAAGGGTACACACACACATAGTGGGATAACACCAATAGGAAAGCACAGGGTTCGTTTTCAGTGTAACATTTGGTACTGCAGTCCAACCCAAAACTTCATATATCTTTCCTCTTATTTCATCCTTTGTTTCCACCAAAAAAATCTTATCCAAGCATGCTTTCTGTATTCTGTTCATATTTCTTTCAAAATAATTATTTCTGATTGTACACTACTCATTTGGGCCCAAATCCTTTTTATATAACTTCGCAATGCATTCTTTACCTATTCTCCATAGTCAGTTTCTCATATAGTCTACCCCCTCTTAAGCTAACTTAAATCTACTGAGCTCAGATGCTAAACTAAGGGACGAGGCAATGCAGCAGCACAAAACAATTAATACAAACAGCAATGAAAAGAATGCAAAATGGCAAAGCCAGCAGCAGTAAATCTAATTTACAGATAAAATGCAAAATTACAACTAATATGAGCCAATGTGCAGCAACATGAAAAATCAATGAGTAGTAAAATTGGCTTAGCAGAGTAATGTAATGTGAAATTTAGTAGCACTATGCCTGGCAAACAGCAACAGCAAATGCAATAACTTATATCTAAACATGACATAGCTCAAGCAGAAAAAATATTACAGTAAAAACAACAATGCAGATAAGGGAAATGTATAATCACATCTTAATGTCTATGTAATTAAAGCGGTGCACCACAACAACTTATTGTAAAAGAAATATTACCATGTACCTGAAAAGAAAATTATAGATGCAGTTACTGGTATTAGTCCCTTCTTATTGTTCTTTCCTTTCCAAGTGCTCCTTTTTTAAAGAATGTGGATCATAAAATAATTATTTAATAGATCTGTTGACAGAAAGTGTTCACATTAGCAAATGCATTTCATTTTATAAAAGCAATGCTGCAACACAGCTGGAAACCAGATATCAAGTGAAATAAGCAACTACGAAAAGCAAAGTATAAAAATATCATTCAGTAGTGATGTGATATTTCATAAGTTAGTAGAAACTCTCTCAACTCTCGTAGAAAGACGCTTGTCGTAATCAGGTGTGCAGATGTACGAATATTTCCCATCAATTCATAAGCATTTCAGTAATTAGCACAAAGTGTGAGTAATCATATGTTTTCAAGTAACGAGGGTGCCGCATTAGCGATGAAAGGCACACCCTAATGGCTTGTTCTCCAGGTGTTTGACACGTCCCACGTCCCCTTTTTTTTTCTACCTGTGCCGCTGAAAAGGGCTCGCAATAATGGCTTTTTCTCCAGGCGTCTGACACAGCTGGGTGCCCGCGACGCATTACGTGCAGGTGGTCACTTAACTTTCGTACGGAAATATTTACCGCTACAGTGACAGTCATATATACAAAATTTCACAGGTCGAGAATTTACTTTGCAAATGTGTAGAAACAAAACCCTATAAATATAACAGTGTCCAAAAAATTTTCACCAGCATTGTGATACATTCACACATGATTCACACATGTCATAACTCTTAAAGTACGATTCTTGGTTTCCAACATCCTTTTTCACAAGTCAAGAGTCCCTACCCACTATTCATTACTCCTTACCTTATTACACATATACGTATCCATCGACACTCGTCAATATTTCGTCATTATAAATATGAAGCATATTCAAATAACTCATATAGCCTCAGCCTATTAATCGTAAACATACCTCAGCAGCATAATACACATCGTCGTCGTAAAAATAACATCATAACACCTCAGTCAAATCTCAAAATCGTCGTAGCTTCCTCCAATAATTAAAAAAATTCTCTGCTCATGTCAAAAGTGTCATCTGCCTCAAACGTACTTTAAAAATCATAATCCCTTTACCAAATACATCATTCAAAGCTCTCATAGTATCACAATGATTCCGAAAAAATATGAACAGTTTACAAAGTACAGACAAAATACAGTTTCATAAGTGTGAAGTTATCCAACTGTATAATTGCGTAAACATGTGTCACTGATGTAATAAAAAAATGTTTATCTCTCTCAGTTAAATAATCAGATAGCTGTGTAATTTGTGTGTTGGAGAAATATGGTACCGATGTGTAAAGTTGTATAAGCAAATACCATATTAGCTAGGGTTCCTTGTGGTTGCCACACACATGGTACACAAAGTAGGCGTGTACCCCCCTGAGGATTTATGTAATTATACCCTCAGGTGTTACAAATTACAGCAATGGAATGAAATGTATCACGGAAAACTTTCTTTGTAATTAAAAAATCTTTGAAAATAAGTGTTTTAAGTATAAGATTAATCACTCAAATGCGTGTCCTGTAGCGCTAAATGCGCGTCTTGCTGTAAGATAATTCTGTGGAACTGTCGTAGTTATCGTCCTCTGTAAGCAAGGTTCTGCTAAAGTCAATGTACTTACCTCATGAAACACAAAAGTGAAATGCTTTGCGTATAGATATCTTAGTTATTACGCTTATTGCCGTGATGAGGAAAGTACTGTACAGTAACGTATTGTTATGCCACGAAAAAGGCTGTCTCATTGTTGCTATACCACAAAAGTTACTACTAAAACATGTTTTTCTTCCTAGAAGAATTCAGAAAACTGTGCAGATATAAAACAGATACACTGCAAAAGCAACATTGTAAATTGTCACTCATTAGTAGCGTCGTGATAAAAATCGTGTAGCTGTCACATAAACTAACCTCTGTGTCATCTGGTATCTCTCAGAAAGTACTTTAAATCCGGAATGTATTTTCAAGTAAACCAAAATATTGCATTAAAATCTCATGAGCAGTACCAGTACATGTTCTATGTATGTAAGCCTGATAGTCGTTACGTAATCGTGCAACTAGCAAGCAAGAACGTACAAATACAACACTGTGTCGTCTGTTCACTATAACAATGCATTCGTAATTTCTGTTTAAATAAGTTCTCATGGTTCTTGGCTGGATATTTAACTTCAAACATTGTTGCATGGTAACAGTTTCTAAAGCATACTAGTAACGTGAAGTGAAACGTTTTATGGCAAAGACAAAGTTAAAAGGCAGATTATCTGTCAATAAATGGTTTTACATGAGAAATGTGGTGTAAACCTTTACTCTTCCTAGTACGCAGAATTTCAACTTGAATGCAATTATCATGCGGTATTCGTCCGTAAAGAATACTGGAATTTTGCTCAAGGTTAGCGTCAATGTTATTTTTCTCTGAGCCAGCCGGCGCACGCGGCTGCCTGCGGTGTGAGTCATTGTCTGTTTCTTTGTTGGCGCGCGTCGTTACTGGGATTACGAGGCCTAACTTCCACAAATTCGCCTTGCCGAGAGGGCCCAGCTCTGTTAGAGTCCCGCCAGTTCTGATGAAATTCACGTCTATCGTTACGATCACATCGTCTGTCGTCATGTCGGTAGTTCCTGTAGTTCCTTTCTTGTCGGTTAAGTGGTGGAGAATTTCTCCCTGAATCGTAACTGCGCGCTGGTCCGTTGCGTCTAAAGTTATTCTGTCTCCCTTGATAGTATTTATTTTGGTTCCCATATTGTCTGTTTCTCTTATTGTCTCTGTGATAATCATTACCACGGAGAGGTGATCTTTCCCTGTAGTTATTACTACTCTGCCAACGGTTGTCATACGGGTGGTGTCTGTTTTGGTCACGATTTGTGTTGTGAGAATAGCCTTGTCGTGTCAAGTTATTACTTCTTTCATCGCGGAATTGCGACGGATGTGACCTGTAATTGTTGTGTTCCTGGTTTCGCGTTCCGCGATTGTCAGTGTCAATTTCTAATTCTTGTAACAGTCCCTGAAATGCTTCAATGTCGTCTTTGCAACGTCCTGCCAAAATAATATGTCGTAAATGTTCAGGCAGTTTGATTAAGCAAATGCGGATGAGTTCTGAGGGGCTGTATGGGTTTGTCAGGTACTGATTCTTGTGCAACATGTCTTCAAAATATTTCACAAGACTGGAAAATTCAGACTGTTCAAAGTGTTTCATCATTATGATGCCATGTTTTACGCGGTCTTGTGTGGCTTGAGACCAATATGCTGAGAGGAAGGCATGGTAAAATTCTCCTTCACTGTGGCAATCGTGAATTACCGATCGCATTCTTACAGCTGGTTCATTCTCCAAGTAGCCACACATAAATTCTAATCTGTGCTCCAATGACCAGTTGGGAGGAAAACAATGAGAGAATTGATGGAGCCATGCTTGTGGATGAATGTCGTTGCCAGAATTCTTAAATGTTTTGAATTTACGTGTAGTAATGAACAGCTTATAGTCAAAATCATCATGTCGTCGAGTCGCATATCGGTCATTGTTAGGTCGTGTCGGCCGTTCCATCTCAAAATTCGGTGCACATTGCCAATTTCTTTCATAACTTCCGAAATGCCCTGTGTTATTATTTTGTGGCTGTTCCGTATTTCTGTATCCCTCTTCCCGTGTTGTAGCGCGAGTGTCCTCTGAAATACGTAATTCTTGTATTAACTGTGTCAGCTGATCTTGTACTTCCCGGATTTCTCTTTGGTGTTGCGTATTAATCTGATTCTGATTTTGTTTGAATTTCCTAATTTGTTCGCACTCTTCAGTGTCAGTGAAGGCTACAGGTCTTGTGTCATTCAGATCATCATCTACCTTTGTAGATAAGTTAGTGACCTGATCCGAAAGTTCGGCTACTTTCTCCGATAGTGAACACATTTCCTCAGTGTGTTTTTCTGAACCAAGTTTCAGAATGTCCATTTGTGTTGAAATCGTATCTACTGTGTCCTTAAAGTTTTCCTGAGTTTTTGCAAGTTGCGTAACCGAATCGGTAGATGCAACTGAGTCAAATTTAGCTTGCAAGGTCTCATGATTTTCATGAACAATAATTTGCAGTTCTTTTATGGCTGCTTCGTGATTCTGTAATGCATTTTCATGCCGCGAAAAAATAGGTTGAAAATGCTCACAAATTTGTGTTTTTACGTCATTACAGACTTTTTGACATTTCGATTCAATGTTATGTAACTCACTAGTTAAATCTTCACGTGTTTGTTCAAGTGTGGTGTCTAACTTTTGAAGATTTTGTTCCATTGTGTCTAACTTTTTGAGATTTTGTTCCACTGTGTCTAACTGTTGCTGTGTTTGTCTCTGGTGTTGTTCCATTGTGTCTAACTTTTCAAGCTTTTGCTGTGTTTGTCTCTGATTTTGTTCAAGTGTTGTGTCTAACTTTTGTAGCTTTTGTCCCATTTGTTGCATTAACTGTAATAACAATGCACTGGTGTCTGAAACATGTTCCTCAGTGCTTTTCGGCAGTGAAGTTGCACCGGCAACATTCACATTTTGACAAGCGGAAAATGTGTCTTGACTCATTTGAGAAAACGGTGAGAACCCAAAACCTGAGTCTGCAGTATTTGCAATATTGTGTCCTGTCATTCCCGATTCCTGAGGCAAGCTGTTGCCGACCGATCGATCGATAATGCGTCCCTCTTCACTAATTGTTTCACTGTCCACGCCATTGTTTGCCGCCTGCTCCATTTCCCTATGAACAGTTACCAAATTACTACTTTGAACATCAGTTAATTCATTACTCGGTGGCGCTAACACACTGCTTTCATTTTCACTGTCATTTCTCAGTTTACTTTGGAGCCTAGTATTACGTTTTTCACACGCCATAATTGTCACAGTATTTCACACGACAACACAGAAAAACACAATTTGAAGATCAAAAATAAGAGAACACATTAACGTAGCACTGAAAATAATATTTAGTTAATTGCAAGCGCAGCTGCGAAAAACTTGCTGCAAATCTACATGCATGCCACAACTGTTTTACTGTACAACAATGAAAGACTGCAACTACAAAGGAGATTCTCTCTACAGTTACGCGCTAGCAATAAACAAAATCTACACTAATTACACAAACTACAAGAAAAAATCAGAAGATTCCAGTGAGGTATCCTAGGCTAAGGGTCGACATATGAAACGTCCCCTTTGAACAATTATACACGACTGTGCTTAACCTGACACACAATATTTTGTTAGCGCAACGCAATCTGACTTTCAAAATTCCCTACAAAATAATGGCCCTGACTAACATTAAACTATACCTTTCACAAATCACTAAATCACTTACCTCACAATAATCTTCGTTTCTCCCACTACTGCAATACAGCAAGCGCCACTACTGCCAGCTAAATAAAAGATTCAAACTACTAAAGGCACTAACTACTGATAGGGATAGTTAGCAAATGAAAGATATTAATAGAGAGCAAACAATGTATTTACCTTAATATCATCACATGCCATAATATATATATCAGTTCATGAAAAATTACAAAACTCCGCCATCTCTCTCCCCACATCCACCACTGCTGGCGGCTCACCTCCAACTGCGCAACGCTACGTGCTGTTCACAGCCAGCTGCCTAACACTACAATGGCGAGTATTACAACAATGCAAAGCAGCCACAGACTGCACACAGCACAGCCAGTGATTTTCATATTGAGCGCTACGTAACGGTGCCAATAAGAAAACATAAACAGCCTACTTACATAGAGAAAACATAAACAGCCTACTTACATAGAGAAAACATAAACAGCCTACTTACATAGAGAAAACATAAACAGCCTACTTACAATGTGTATGTCCAAGGAATAGATTGAACCTGCAGTGGTGTGTCGGATACTATTACTGGTCTCACAGGGAATGCTCAAAGCACCGAATGTAAGAAGAGTCTCTATTCTTGTACTTAAGGCGGCATTGTGCCTTTTGTATTTAATTCCGATGTAATTTCAGTGTTTCATCGTCAATGTGAATGTCCAAGGAAATCATTGAACCTCCAGTGGTGTATCGGAAACTAATACAGGTCTCACAGGGAATGCTCAAAGCACGGACTGTAAGAAGAGTCTCTATTCTTGTACTTAAGGCGGTATTGTGCCTTTTGTAGTTAATTCCAGTGCCATTTCTGTGTTTCATCGTCAATGTGAAGGTCCAAGGAATAAACTGAACCTGCAGAGGTGTAGCGGAAACTAATACTGGTCTCACAGGGAATGCTCAAAGCACCGACGGTAAGAAGAGTCTCTATTCTTGTTTTTAAGGCGGCATTGTTCCTTTTGAATTTAATTCCGATGTAATTTCTGTCTTTCATCGTCAATGTGTATGTCCAAGGAATAGATTGAACCTGAAATGGTGTATCGGATACTATTACTGGTCTCACAGGGAATGCTCAATGCACCGACTGTAAGAAGAGTCTCCATTCTTGTACTTAAGGCGGCATTGTGCGTTTTTAATTTAATTCCGATGCCATTTCTGTGTTTCATCGTCAATGTGAAGGTCCAAGGAATACATTGAACCTGCAGTGGTGTATCGGAAACTAATACTGGTCTCACAGGGAACGCTCAAAGCACCGACTGTAAGAAGACTCTCTATTCTTGTACTTATGGCGGCATTGTGCCTTTTTTATTTAATTCCGATGCCATTTCTGTGTTTCATCGTCAATGTGAAGGTCCAAGGAATACATTGAACCTGCAGTGGTGTATCGGAAAGTAATACTGGTCTCACAGGGAATGCTCAAAGCACCGACTGTAGGAAGAGTCTCTATTCTTGTACTTAAGGCGGCATTGTGCCTTTTGTATTTAATTCCGATGCCATTACTGTGTTTCATCGTCAATGTGTATGTCCAAGGAATAGATTGAACCTGCAGTGGTGTATCGGATACTATTACTGGTCTCACTGGGAATGCTCAAAGCACCGATTGTAAGAAGAGTCTCTATTCTTGTACGTAATGCGGCATTGTGCCTTTTGTATTTGATTCCGATGCGATTTCTGTGTTTCATCGTCAATGTGAAGGTCCAAGGAATACATTGGACCTGCAGTGGTGTATCGGAAACTAATACTGGTCTCACAGGGAATGCTCAAAGCACCGACGGTAAGAAGAGTCTCTATTCTTGTACTTAAGGCGGCATTGTTCCTTTTGTATTTAATTCCGATGTAATTTCTGTGTTTCATCGTCAATGTGTATGTCCAAAGAATAGAATGAACCTGCAGTGGTGTATCGGATACTATTATTGGTCTCACA
This sequence comes from Schistocerca americana, assembly GCF_021461395.2. Classification (NCBI taxonomy): domain Eukaryota; kingdom Metazoa; phylum Arthropoda; class Insecta; order Orthoptera; family Acrididae; genus Schistocerca; species Schistocerca americana. Next base: position 726,458,507 of record NC_060123.1, on the reverse strand, counting down.
GGGAATGCTCACAGCACCGACTGTAAGAAGAGTCTCTATTCTTGTACTTAAGGCGGCATTCTGCCTTTTTATTTAATTCCGATGTAATTTCAGTGTTTCATCGTCAATGTGAAGGTCCAAGGACAACATTGAACCTGCAGTGGTGTATCGGAAACTAATACTGGTCTCACAGGGAATGCTCAAAGCAGAGACTGTAAGAAGAGTCTCTATTCTTGTACTTAAGGCGGCATTGTGCCTTTTGTATTTAATTCCGATGCCATATCTGTGTTTCATCGTCAATGTGAAGGTCCAAAGAATAAACTGAATCTGCAGAGGTGTAGCGGAAACTAATACTGGTCTCACAGGGAATGCTCAAAGCAAAGACTGTAAGAAGAGTCACTATTCTTGTACTTAAGGCGGCATTGTGCCTTTTGTATTTAATTCCGATGCCATTTCTGTGCTTCATCGTCAATGTGAAGGTCCTAGGAATAAACGTAACTTGCAGAGGTGTAGCGGAACCTAATACTGGTCTCACAGGGAAAGCTCAAAGCACCGACGGTAAGAAGAGTCTCTATTCTTGTACTTAAGGCGGCATTGTTCCTTTTCTATTTAATTCCGATGTAATTTCTGTGTTTCATCGTCAATGTGTATGCCCAAGGAATAGATTGAAATTGCAGTGGTGTATCGGATACTATTACTGGTCTCACAGGGAATGCTCAAAGCACCGACTGTAAGAAGAGTATCTATTCTTGTACTTAAGGCGGCATTGTGCCTTTTTTATGTAATTCCGATGCCATTTCTGTGTTTCATCGTCAATGTGAAGGTCCAAGGAATACATTGAAACTGCAGTGGTGTATCGGAAACTAATACTGGTCTCACAGGGAATGCTCAAAGCGCCGACTGCAGGAAGAGTCTCTATTCTTGTACTTAAGGCGGCATTGTGCCTTTTGTATTTAATCCCGATGCCATTTCTGTGTTTCATCGTCAGTGTGTATGTCCAAGGAATAGATTGAACCTGCAGTGGTGTATCGGATACTATTACTGGTATCACAGGGAATGCTCAAAGCACCGACTGTAAGAAGAGTCTCTATTCTTGTACTTAAGGCGGCATTGTGCATTTTGTATTTAATTCCGATGTAATTTCAGTGTTTCATCGTCAATGTGAATGTCCAAGGAATTCATTGAACCTCCAGTGGTGTATCGGAAACTAATACTGATCTCACAGGGAATGCTCAAATCACCGACGGTAAGAAGAGTCTCTATTCTTGTACTTCAGGCGGCATTGTTCCTTTTGTATTTACTTCCGATGTAATTTCTGTGTTACATCGTCAATGTGTATGTCCACGGAATAGATTGAACCTGCAGTGGTGTATCGGATACTATTACTGGTCTCACAGGGAATGCTCAAAGCACCGACTGTAAGAAGAGTCTCTATTCTTGTACTTAACGCGATATTGTGCCTTTTGTATTTAATACCGATGCCATTTCTGTGTTTCATTGTCAATGTGTATGTCCAAGGAATAGATTGAACCTGCGGTGGTGTATCGGATACTATTACTGGTCACACTGGGAATGCTCAATGCACCGATTGTAAGAAGAGTCTCTATTCTTGTACGTAATGCGGCATTGTGCCTTTTGTATTTGATTCCGATGCGATTTCTGTGTTTCATCGTCAATGTGAAGGTCCAAGGAATACATTGGACCTGCAGTGGTGTATCGGAAACTAATACTGGTCTCACAGGGAATGCTCAAAGCACCGACGGTAAGAAGAGTCTCTATTCTTGTACTTAAGGCGGCATTGTTCCTTTTGTATTTAATTCCGATGTAATTTCTTTGTTTCATCGTCAATGTGTATGTCCAAAGAATAGAATGAACCTGCAGTGGTGTATCGGATACTATTATTGGTCTCACAGGGAATGCTCACAGCACCGACTGTAAGAAGAGTCTTTATTCTTGTACTTAAGGCGGCATTATGCCTTTTGTATTTAATTCCGATGTAATTTCAGTGTCTCATCGTCAATGTGAAGGTCCAAGGAATACATTGAACCTGCAGTGGTGTATCGGAAACTAATACTGGTCTCACAGGGAATGCTCAAAGCAGAGACTGTAAGAAGAGTCTCTATTCTTGTACTTAAGGCGGCATTGTGCCTTTTGTATTTAATTCCGATGCCATTTCTGTTTTTCATCGTCAATGTGAAGGTCCAAAGAATAAACTGAACCTGCAGAGGTGTAGCGGAAACTAATACTGATCTCACAGGGAATGCTCAAAGCACAGACTGTAAGAGGAGTCTCTATTCTTGTACTTAAGGCGGCATTGTTCCTTTTGTATTTAATTCCGATGCCATTTCTGTGTTTCATCGTCAATGTGAAGGTCCAAGGAATAAACTGAACCTGCAGAGGTGTAGCGGAAACTAATACTGGGGTCACAGGTAATGCTCAAAGCACCGACGGTAAGAAGAGTCTCTATTCTTGTACTTAAGGCAGCATTGTTCCTTCTGTATTTAATTCCGATGTAATTTCTGTATTTCATCGTCAATGTGTATGTCCAAGGAATAGATTGAACCTGCAGTGGTGTATCGGATACTATTACTGGTCTCACAGGGAATGCTCAAAGCACCGACTGTAAGAAGATTCTCTATTCTTGTACTTAAGGCGGCATTCTGCCTTTTTATTTAATTCCGATGTAATTTCAGTGTTTCATCGTCAATGTGAAGGTCCAAGGAATACATTGAACCTGCAGTGGTGTATCGGAAACTAATACTGGTCTCACAGGGAATGCTCAAAGCAGAGACTGTAAGAAGAGTCTCTATTCTTGTACTTAAGGCGGCATTGTGCCTTTTGTATTTAATTCCGATGCCATATCTGTGTTTCATCGTCAATGTGAAGGTCCAAAGAATAAACTGAACCTGCAGAGGTGTAGCGGAAACTAATACTGGTCTCACAGGGAATGCTCAAAGCAAAGACTGTAAGAAGAGTCACTATTCTTGTACTTAAGGCGGCATTGTGCCTTTTGTATTTAATTCCGATGCCATTTCTGTGCTTCATCGTCAATGTGAAGGTCCAAGGAATAAACGTAACTTGCAGAGGTGTAGCGGAACCTAATACTGGTCTCACAGGGAATGCTCAAAGCACCGACGGTAAGAAGAGTCTCTATTCTTGTACTTAAGGCGGCATTGTTCCTTTTCTATTTAATTCCGATGTAATTTCTGTGTTTCATCGTCAATGTGTATGTCCAAGGAATAGATTGAACCTGCAGTGGTGTATCGGATACTATTACTGGTCTCACAGGGAATGCTCAAAGCACCGACTGTAAGAAGAGTCTCTATTCTTGTACTTAAGGCGGCATTGTTCGTTTTGGATTTAATTCCGATGCCATTTCTGTGTTTCATCGTCAATGTGTATGCCCAAGGAATAGATTGAAATTGCAGTGGTGTATCGGTTACTATTACTGGTCTCACAGGGAATGCTCAAAGCACCGACTGTAAGAAGAGTATCTATTCTTGTACTTAAGGCGGCATTGTGCCTTTTTTATGTAATTCCGATGCCATTTCTGTGTTTCATCGTCAATGTGAAGGTCCAAGGAATACATTGAAACTGCAGTGGTGTATCGGAAACTAATACTGGTCTCACAGGGAATGCTCAAAGCGCCGACTGTAGGAAGAGTCTCTATTCTTGTACTTAAGGCGGCATTGTGCCTTTTGTATTTAATCCCGATGCCATTTCTGTGTTTCATCGTCAGTGTGTATGTCCAAGGAATAGATTGAACCTGCAGTGGTGTATCGGATACTATTACTGGTATCACAGGGAATGCTCAAAGCACCGACTGTAAGAAGAGTCTCTATTCTTGTACTTAAGGCGGCATTGTGCATTTTGTATTTAATTCCGATGTAATTTCAGTGTTTCATCGTCAATGTGAATGTCCAAGGAATTCATTGAACCTCCAGTGGTGTATCGGAAACTAATACTGATCTCACAGGGAATGCTCAAATCACCGACGGTAAGAAGAGTCTCTATTCTTGTACTTCAGGCGGCATTGTTCCTTTTGTATTTACTTCCGATGTAATTTCTGTGTTACATCGTCAATGTGTATGTCCACGGAATAGATTGAACCTGCAGTGGTGTATCGGATACTATTACTGGTCTCACAGGGAATGCTCAAAGCACCGACTGTAAGAAGAGTCTCTATTCTTGTACTTAACGCGATATTGTGCCTTTTGTATTTAATACCGATGCCATTTCTGTGTTTCATCGTCAATGTGTATGTCCAAGGAATAGATTGAACCTGCGGTGGTGTATCGGATACTATTACTGCTCTCACTGGGAATGCTCAAAGCACCGATTGTAAGAAGAGTCTCTATTCTTGTACGTAATGCGGCATTGTGCCTTTTGTATTTGATTCCGATGCGATTTCTGTGTTTCATCGTCAATGTGAAGGTCCAAGGAATACATTGGACCTGCAGTGGTGTATCGGAAACTAATACTGGTCTCACAGGGAATGCTCAAAGCACCGACGGTAAGAAGAGTCTCTATTCTTGTACTTAAGGCGGCATTGTTCCTTTTGTATTTAATTCCGATGTAATTTCTGTGTTTCATCGTCAATGTGTATGTCCAAAGAATAGAATGAACCTGCAGTGGTGTATCGGATACTATTATTGGTCTCACAGGGAATGCTCACAGCACCGACTGTAAGAAGAGTCTCTATTCTTGTACATAAGGCGGCATTATGCCTTTTGTATTTAATTCCGATGTAATTTCAGTGTCTCATCGTCAATGTGAAGGTCCAAGGAATACATTGAACCTGCAGTGGTGTATCGGAAACTAATACTGGTCTCACAGGGAATGCTCAAAGCAGAGACTGTAAGAAGAGTCTCTATTCTTGTACTTAAGGCGGCATTGTGCCTTTTGTATTTAATTCCGATGCCATTTCTGTGTTTCATCGTCAATGTGAAGGTCCAAAGAATAAACTGAACCTGCAGAGGTGTAGCGGAAACTAATACTGGTCTCACAGGGAATGCTCAAAGCACAGACTGTAAGAGGAGTCTCTATTCTTGTACTTAAGGCGGCATTGTTCCTTTTGTATTTAATTCCGATGCCATTTCTGTGTTTCATCGTCAATGTGAAGGTCCAAGGAATAAACTGAACCTGCAGAGGTGTAGCGGAAACTAATACTGGGGTCACAGGTAATGCTCAAAGCACCGACGGTAAGAAGAGTCTCTATTCTTGTACTTAAGGCAGCATTGTTCCTTCTGTATTTAATTCCGATGTAATTTCTGTGTTTCATTGTCAATGTGTATGTCCAAGGAATAGATTGAACCTGCAGTGGTGTATCGGATACTATTACTGGTCTCACAGGGAATGCTCAAAGCACCGACTGTTAGAAGATTCTCTATTCTTGTACTTATGGCGGCAATCTGCCTTTTTATTTAATTCCGATGTAATTTCAGTGTTTCATCGTCAATGTGAAGGTCCAAGGAATACATTGAACCTGCAGTGGTGTATCGGAAAGTAATACTGGTCTCACAGGGAATGCTCAAAGCAGAGACTGTAAGAAGAGTCTCTATTCTTGTACTTAAGGCGGCATTGTGCCTTTTGTATTTAATTCCGTTGCCATATCTATGTTTCATCGTCAATGTGAAGGGCCAAAGAATAAACTGAACCTGCAGAGGTGTAGCGGAAACTAATACTGGTCTCACAGGGAATGCTCAAAGCAAAGACTGTAAGAAGAGTCACTATTCTTGTACTTAAGGCGGCATTGTGCCTTTTGTATTTAATTCCGATGCCATTTCTGTGCTTCATCGTCAATGTGAAGGTCCAAGGAATAAACGTAACTTGCAGAGGTGTAGCGGAACCTAATACTGGTCTCACAGGGAATGCTCAAAGCACCGACGGTAAGAAGAGTCTCTATTCTTGTACTTAAGGCGGCATTGTTCCTTTTCTATTTAATTCCGATGTAATTTCTGTGTTTCATCGTCAATGTGTATGTCCAAGGAATAGATTGAACCTGCAGTGGTGTATCGGATACTATTACTGGTCTCACAGGGAATGCTCAAAGCGCCGACTGTAGGAAGAGTCTCTATTCTTGTACTTAAGGCGGCATTGTGCCTTTTGTATTTAATCCCGATGCCATTTCTGTGTTTCATCGTCAGTGTGTATGTCCAAGGAATAGATTGAACCTGCAGTGGTGTATCGGATACTATTACTGGTATCACAGGGAATGCTCAAAGCACCGACTGTAAGAAGAGTCTCTATTCTTGTACTTAAGGCGGCATTGTGCATTTTGTATTTAATTCCGATGTAATTTCAGTGTTTCATCGTCAATGTGAATGTCCAAGGAATTCATTGAACCTCCAGTGGTGTATCGGAAACTAATACTGATCTCACAGGGAATGCTCAAATCACCGACGGTAAGAAGAGTCTCTATTCTTGTACTTCAGGCGGCATTGTTCCTTTTGTATTTACTTCCGATGTAATTTCTGTGTTACATCGTCAATGTGTATGTCCACGGAATAGATTGAACCTGCAGTGGTGTATCGGATACTATTACTGGTCTCACAGGGAATGCTCAAAGCACCGACTGTAAGAAGAGTCTCTATTCTTGTACTTAACGCGATATTGTGCCTTTTGTATTTAATACCGATGCCATTTCTGTGTTTCATCGTCAATGTGTATGTCCAAGGAATAGATTGAACCTGCGGTGGTGTATCGGATACTATTACTGGTCTCACTGGGAATGCTCAAAGCACCGATTGTAAGAAGAGTCTCTATTCTTGTACGTAATGCGGCATTGTGCTTTTTGTATTTGATTCCGATGCGATTTCTGTGTTTCATCGTCAATGTGAAGGTCCAAGGAATACATTGGACCTGCAGTGGTGTATCGGAAACTAATACTGGTCTCACAGGGAATGCTCAAAGCACCGACGGTAAGAAGAGTCTCTATTCTTGTACTTAAGGCGGCATTGTTCCTTTTGTATTTAATTCCGATGTAATTTCTGTGTTTCATCGTCAATGTGTATGTCCAAAGAATAGAATGAACCTGCAGTGGTGTATCGGATACTATTATTGGTCTCACAGGGAATGCTCACAGCACCGACTGTAAGAAGGGTCTCTATTCTTGTACTTAAGGCGGCATTATGCCTTTTGTATTTAATTCCGATGTAATTTCAGTGTCTCATCGTCAATGTGAAGGTCCAAGGAACACATTGAACCTGCAGTGGTGTATCGGAAACTAATACTGGTCTCACAGGGAATGCTCAAAGCAGAGACTGTAAGAAGAGTCTCTATTCTTGTACTTAAGGCGGCATTGTGCCTTTTGTATTTAATTCCGATGCCATTTCTGTGTTTCATCGTCAATGTGAAGGTCCAAAGAATAAACTGAACCTGCAGAGGTGTAGCGGAAACTAATACTGGTCTCACAGGGAATGCTCAAAGCACAGACTGTAAGAGGAGTCTCTATTCTTGTACTTAAGGCGGCATTGTTCCTTTTGTATTTAATTCCGATGCCATTTCTGTGTTTCATCGTCAATGTGAAGGTCCAAGGAATAAACTGAACCTGCAGAGGTGTAGCGGAAACTAATACTGGGGTCACAGGTATTGCTCAAAGCACCGACGGTAAGAAGAGTCTCTATTCTTGTACTTAAGGCAGCATTGTTCCTTCTGTATTTAATTCCGATGTAATTTCTGTGTTTCATCGTCAATGTGTATGTCCAAGGAATAGATTGAACCTGCAGTGGTGTATCGGATACTATTACTGGTCTCACAGGGAATGCTCAAAGCACCGACTGTAAGAAGATTCTCTATTCTTGTACTTAAGGCGGCATTCTGCCTTTTTATTTAATTCCGATGTAATTACAGTGTTTCATCGTCAATGTGAAGGTCCAAGGAATACATTGAACCTGCAGTGGTGTATCGGAAACTAATACTGGTCTCACAGGGAATGCTCAAAGCAGAGACTGTAAGAAGAGTCTCTATTCTTGTACTTAAGGCGGCATTGTGCCTTTTGTATTTAATTCCGATGCCATATCTGTGTTTCATCGTCAATGTGAAGGTCCAAAGAATAAACTGAACCTGCAGAGGTGTAGCGGAAACTAATACTGGTCTCACAGGGAATGCTCAAAGCAAAGACTGTAAGAAGAGTCACTATTCTTGTACTTAAGGCGGCATTGTGCCTTTTGTATTTAATTCCGATGCCATTTCTGTGCTTCATCGTCAATGTGAAGGTCCAAGGAATAAACGTAACTTGCAGAGGTGTAGCGGAACCTAATACTGGTCTCACAGGGAATGCTCAAAGCACCGACGGTAAGAAGAGTCTCTATTCTTGTACTTAAGGCGGCATTGTTCCTTTTCTATTTAATTCCGATGTAATTTCTGTGTTTCATCGTCAATGTGTATGTCCAAGGAATAGATTGAACCTGCAGTGGTGTATCGGATACTATTACTGGTCTCACAGGGAATGCTCAAAGCACCGACTGTAAGATGAGTCTCTATTCTTGTACTTAAGGCGGCATTGTTCGTTTTGGATTTAATTCCGATGCCATTTCTGTGTTTCATCGTCAATGTGTATGCCCAAGGAATAGATTGAAATTGCAGTGGTGTATCGGATACTATTACTGGTCTCACAGGGAATGCTCAAAGCACCGACTGTAAGAAGAGTATCTATTCTTGTACTTAAGGCGGCATTGTGCCTTTTTTATGTAATTCCGATGCCATTTCTGTGTTTCATCGTCAATGTGAAGGTCCAAGGAATACATTGAAACTGCAGTGGTGTATCGGAAACTAATACTGGTCTCACAGGGAATGCTCAAAGCGCCGACTGTAGGAAGAGTCTCTACTCTTGTACTTAAGGCGGCATTGTGCCTTTTGTATTTAATCCCGATGCCATTTCTGTGTTTCATCGTCAGTGTGTATGTCCAAGGAATAGATTGAACCTGCAGTGGTGTATCGGATACTATTACTGGTATCACAGGGAATGCTCAAAGCACCGACTGTAAGAAGAGTCTCTATTCTTGTACTTAAGGCGGCATTGTGCATTTTGTATTTAATTCCGATGTAATTTCAGTGTTTCATCGTCAATGTGAATGTCCAAGGAATTCATTGAACCTCCAGTGGTGTATCGGAAACTAATACTGATCTCACAGGGAATGCTCAAATCACCGACGGTAAGAAGAGTCTCTATTCTTGTACTTCAGGCGGCATTGTTCCTTTTGTATTTACTTCCGATGTAATTTCTGTGTTACATCGTCAATGTGTATGTCCACGGAATAGATTGAACCTGCAGTGGTGTATCGGATACTATTACTGGTCTCACAGGGAATGCTCAAAGCACCGACTGTAAGAAGAGTCTCTATTCTTGTACTTAACGCGATATTGTGCCTTTTGTATTTAATACCGATGCCATTTCTGTGTTTCATCGTCAATGTGTATGTCCAAGGAATAGATTGAACCTGCGGTGGTGTATCGGATACTATTACTGGTCTCACTGGGAATGCTCAAAGCACCGATTGTAAGAAGAGTCTCTATTCTTGTACGTAATGCGGCATTGTGCCTTTTGTATTTGATTCCGATGCGATTTCTGTGTTTCATCGTCAATGTGAAGGTCCAAGGAATACATTGGACCTGCAGTGGTGTATCGGAAACTAATACTGGTCTCACAGGGAATGCTCAAAGCACCGACGGTGAGAAGAGTCTCTATTCTTGTACTTAAGGCGGCATTGTTCCTTTTGTATTTAATTCCGATGTAATTTCTGTGTTTCATCGTCAATGTGTATGTCCAAAGAATAGAATGAACCTGCAGTGGTGTATCGGATACTATGATTGGTCTCACAGGGAATGCTCACAGCACCGACTGTAAGAAGAGTCTCTATTCTTGTACTTAAGGCGGCATTATGCCTTTTGTATTTAATTCCGATGTAATTTCAGTGTCTCATCGTCAATGTGAAGGTCCAAGGAATACATTGAACCTGCAGTGGTGTATCGGAAACTAATACTGGTCTCACAGGGAATGCTCAAAGCAGAGACTGTAAGAAGAGTCTCTATTCTTGTACTTAAGGCGGCATTGTGCCTTTTGTATTTAATTCCGATGCCATTTCTGTGTTTCATCGTCAATGTGAAGGTCCAAAGAATAAACTGAACCTGCAGAGGTGTAGCGGAAACTAATACTGGTCTCACAGGGAATGCTCAAAGCACAGACTGTAAGAGGAGTCTCTATTCTTGTACTTAAGGCGGCATTGTTCCTTTTGTATTTAATTCCGATGCCATTTCTGTGTTTCATCGTCAATGTGAAGGTCCAAGGAATAAACTGAACCTGCAGAGGTGTAGCGGAAACTAATACTGGGGTCACAGGTAATGCTCAAAGCACCGACGGTAAGAAGAGTCTCTATTCTTGTACTTAAGGCAGCATTGTTCCTTCTGTATTTAATTCCGATGTAATTTCTGTGTTTCATCGTCAATGTGTATGTCCAAGGAATAGATTGAACCTGCAGTGGTGTATCGGATACTATTACTGGTCTCACAGGGAATGCTCAAAGCACCGACTGTAAGAAGATTCTCTATTCTTGTACTTAAGGCGGCATTCTGCCTTTTTATTTAATTCCGATGTAATTTCAGTGTTTCATCGTCAATGTGCAGGTCCAAGGAATACATTTAACCTGCAGTGGTGTATCGGAAACTAATACTGGTCTCACAGGGAATGCTCAAAGCAGAGACTGTAAGAAGAGTCTCTATTCTTGTACTTAAGGCGGCATTGTGCCTTTTGTATTTAATTCCGATGCCATTTCTGTGCTTCATCGTCAATGTGAAGGTCCAAGGAATAAACGTAACTTGCAGAGGTGTAGCGGAACCTAATACTGGTCTCACGGGGAATGCTCAAAGCACCGACGGTAAGAAGAGTCTCTATTCTTGTACTTAAGGCGGCATTGTTCCTTTTCTATTTAATTCCGATGTAATTTCTGTGTTTCATCGTCAATGTGTATGTCCAAGGAATAGATTGAACCTGCAGTGGTGTATCGGATACCATTACTGGTCTCACAGGGAATGCTCAAAGCACCGACTGTAAGAAGAGTCTCTATTCTTGTACTTAAGGCGGCATTGTTCGTTTTGGATTTAATTCCGATGCCATTTCTGTGTTTCATCGTCAATGTGAGGGTCCAAGGAATACATTGAACCTGCAGTGGTGTATCGGAAACTAATACTGGTCTCACCGGGAATGCTCAAAGCACCGACTGTAAGAAGAGTATCTATTCTTGTACTTAAGGCGGCATTGTGCCTTTTTTATGTAATTCCGATGCCATTTCTGTGTTTCATCGTCAATGTGAAGGTCCATGGAATACATTGAGCCTGCAGTGGTGTATCGGAAACTAATACTGGTCTCACAGGGAATGCTCAAAGCACCGACTGTAGGAAGAGTCTCTATTCTTGTACTTAAGGCGGCATTGTGCCTTTTGTATTTAATTCCGATGCCATTTCTGTGTTTCATCGTCAGTGTGTATGTCCAAGGAATAGATTGAACCTGCAGTGGTGTATCGGATACTATTACTGGTATCACAGGGAATGCTCAAAGCACCGACTGTAAGAAGAGTCTTTATTCTTGTACTTACGGCGGCATTGTGCCTTTTGTATTTAATTCCGATGTAATTTCAGTGTTTCATCGTCAATGTGAATGTCCAAGGAATTCATTGAACCTCCAGTGGTGTATCGGAAACTCATACTGATCTCACAGGGAATGCTCAAATCACCGACGGTAAGAAGAGTCTCTATTCTTGTACTTCAGGCTTCATTGTTCCTTTTGTATTTACTACCGATGTAATTTCTGTGTTTCATCGTCAATGTGTATGTCCAAGGAATAGATTGAACCTGCAGTGGTGTATCGGATACTATTACTGGTCTCACAGGGAATGCTCAAAGCACCGACTGTAAGAAGAGTCTCTATTCCAGTACTTAAGGCGGCATTGTGCCTTTTGTATTTAATACCGATGCCATTTCTGAGTATCATCGTCAATGTCTATGTCCAAGGAATAGATTGAACCTGCGGTGGTGTATCGGATACTATTACTGGTCTCACTGGGAATGCTCAAAGCACCGATTGTAAGAAGAGTCTCTATTCTTGTACTTCATGCGGCATTGTGCCTTTTGTATTTGATTCCGATGCGATTTCTGTGTTTCATCGTCAATGTGAAGGTCCAAGGAATACATTGGACCTGCAGTGGTGTATCGGAAACTAATACTGGTCTCACAGGGAATGCTCAAAGCACCGACGGTAAGAAGAGTCTCTATTCTTGTACTTAAGGCGGCATTGTTCCTTTTGTATTTAATTCCGATGTAATTTCTGTGTTTCATCGTCAATGTGTATGTCCAAAGAATAGAATGAACCTGCAGTGGTGTATCGGATACTATTATTGGTCTCACAGGGAATGCTCACAGCACCGACTGTAAGAAGAGTCTCTATTCTTGTACTTAAGGCGGCATTATGCCTTTTGTATTTAATTCCGATGTAATTTCAGTGTCTCATCGTCAATGTGAAGGTCCAAGGAATACATTGAACCTGCAGAGGTGTATCGGAAACTAATACTGGTCTCACAGGGAATGCTCAAAGCAGAGACTGTAAGAAGAGTCTCTATTCTTGTACTTAAGGCGGCATTGTGCCTTTTGTATTTAATTCCGATGCCATTTCTGTGTTTCATCGTCAATGTGAAGGTCCAATGAATAAACTGAACCTGCAGAGGTGTAGCGGAAACTTATACTGGTCTCACAGGGAATGCTCAAAGCACAGACTGTAAGAGGAGTCTCTATTCTTGTACTTAAGGCGGCATTGTTCCTTTTGTATTTAATTCCGATGCCATTTCTGTGTTTCATCGTCAATGTGAAGGTCCAAGGAATAAACTGAACCTGCAGAGGTGTAGCGGAAACTAATACTGGGGTCACAGGTAATGCTCAAAGCACCGACGGTAAGAAGAGTCTCTATTCTTGTACTTAAGGCAGCATTGTTCCTTCTGTATTTAATTCCGATGTAATTTCTGTGTTTCATCGTCAATGTGTATGTCCAAGGAATAGATTGAACCTGCAGTGGTGTATCGGATACTATTACTGGTCTCACAGGGAATGCTCAAAGCACCGACTGTAAGAAGATTCTCTATTCTTGTACTTAAGGCGGCATTCTGCCTTTTTATTTAATTCCGATGTAATTTCAGTGTTTCATCGTCAATGTGAAGGTCCAAGGAATACATTTAACCTGCAGTGGTGTATCGGAAACTAATACTGGTCTCACAGGGAATGCTCAAAGCAGAGCCTGTAAGAAGAGTCTCTATTCTTGTACTTAAGGCGGCATTGTGCCTTTTGTATTTAATTCCGATGCCATATCTGTGTTTCATCGTCAATGTGAAGGTCCAAAGAATAAACTGAACCTGCAGAGGTGTAGCGGAAACTAATACTGGTCTCACAGGGAATGCTCAAAGCAAAGACTGTAAGAAGAGTCACTATTCTTGTACTTAAGGCGGCATTGTGCCTTTTGTATTTAATTCCGATGCCATTTCTGTGCTTCATCGTCAATGTGAAGGTCCAAGGAATAAACGTAACTTGCAGAGGTGTAGCGTAACCTAATACTGGTCTCACAGGGAATGCTCAAAGCACCGACGGTAAGGAGAGTCTCTATTCTTGTACTTAAGGCGGCATTGTTCCTTTTCTATTTAATTCCGATGTAATTTCTGTGTTTCATCGTCAATGTGTATGTCCAAGGAATAGATTGAACCTGCAGTGGTGTATCGGATACTATTACTGGTCTCACAGGGAATGCTCAAAGCACCGACTGTAAGAAGAGTCTCTATTCTTGTACTTAAGGCGGCATTGTACGTTTTGGATTTAATTCCGATGCCATTTCTGTGTTTCATCGTCAATGTGAAGGTCCAAGGAATACATTGAACCTGCAGTGGTGTATCGGAAACTAATTCTGGTCTCACCGGGAATGCTCAAAGCACCGACTGTAAGAAGAGTATCTATTCTTGTACTTAAGGCGGCATTGTGCCTTTTTTATGTAATTCCGATGCCATTTCTGTGTTTCATCGTCAATGTGAAGGTCCATGGAATACATTGAGCCTGCAGTGGTGTATCGGAAACTAATACTGGTCTCACAGGGAATGCTCAAAGCACCGACTGTAGGAAGAGTCTCTATTCTTGTACTTAAGGCGGCATTGTGCCTTTTGTATTTAATTCCAATGCCATTTCTGTGTTTCATCGTCAGTGTGTATGTCCAAGGAATAGATTGAACCTGCAGTGGTGTATCGGATACTATTACTGGTATCACAGGGAATGCTCAAAGCACCGACTGTAAGAAGAGTCTTTATTCTTGTACTTACGGCGGCATTGTGCCTTTTGTATTTAATTCCGATGTAATTTCAGTGTTTCATCGTCAATGTGAATGTCCAAGGAATTCATTGAACCTCCAGTGGTGTATCGGAAACTCATACTGATCTTACAGGGAATGCTCAAATCACCGACGGTAAGAAGAGTCTCTATTCTTGTACTTCAGGCGGCATTGTTCCTTTTGTATTTACTACCGATGTAATTTCTGTGTTTCATCGTCAATGTGTATGTCCAAGGAATAGATTGAACCTGCAGTGGTGTATCGGATACTATTACTGGTCTCACAGGGAATGCTCAAAGCACCGACTGTAAGAAGAGTCTCTATTCCAGTACTTAAGGCGGCATTGTGCCTTTTGTATTTAATACCGATGCCATTTCTGAGTATCATTGTCAATGTCTATGTCCAAGGAATAGATTGAACCTGCGGTGGTGTATCGGATACTATTACTGGTCTCACTGGGAATGCTCAAAGCGCCGACTGTAAGAAGAGTCTCTATTCTTGTACTTAAGGCGGCATTGTGCCTATTGTATTTGATTCCGATGTAATTTCAGTGTTTCATCGTCAATATGAATGTCCAAGGAATTCATTGAACCTCCAGTGGTGTATCGGAAACTAATACTGGTCTCACAGGGAATGCTCAAAGCACCGACGGTAAAAAGGGTCTCTATTCCTGTACTTAAGGCGGCATTGTTCCTTTTGTATTTAATTCCGATGTAATTTCTGTGTTTCATCGTCAATGTGTGTGTCCACGGAATAGATTGAACCTGCAGTGGTGTATCGGACACTATTACTGGTCTCACAGGGAATGCTCACAGCACCGACTGTAAGAAGAGTCTCTATTCTTGTACTTAAGGCGGCATTATGCCTTTTGTATTTAATTCCGATGTAATTTCAGTGTTTCATCGTCAATGTGAAGGTCCAAGGAATACACTGAACCTGCAGAGGTGTAGCGGAAACTAATACTGGTCTCACAGGGAATGCTCAAAGCACAGACTGTAAGAAGAGTCTCTATTCTTGTACTTAAGGCGGCATTGTTCCTTTTGTATTTAATTCCGATGCCATTTCTGTGCTTCATCGTCAATGTGAAGGTCCAAGGAATAAATTGAACCTACAGAGGTGTAGCGGAAACTAATACTGGGGTCACAGGTAATGCTCAAAGCACCGACGGTATGAAGAGTCTCTATTCTTGTACTTAAGGCAGCATTGTTCCTTTTGTATTTAATTCCGATGTAATTTCTGTGTTTCATCGTCAATGTGTATGTCCAAGGAATAGATTGAACCTGCAGTGGTGTATCGGATACTATTACTGGTCTCACAGGGAATGCTCAAAGCACCGACAGTAAGAAGAGTCTCTATTCTTGTACTTAAGGTGGCATTGTGCGTTTTGGATTTAATTCCGATGCTATTTCTGTGTTTCATCGTCAATGTGAAGGTCCAAGGAATACATTGAACCTGCAGTGGTGTATCGGAAACTAATACTGGTCTCACTGGGAATGCTCAAAGCGCCGACCGTAAGAAGAGTCTCTATTCTTGTACTTAAGGCGGCATTGTGCCTTTTGTATTTGATTCCGATGTAATTTCAGTGTTTCATCGTCAATATGAATGTCCAAGGAATTCATTGAACCTCCAGTGGTGTATCGGAAACTAATACTGGTCTCACAGGGAATGCTCAAAGCAACGACGGTAAGAAGAGTCTCTATTCTTGTACTTAAGGCGGCATTGTTCCTTTTGTATTTAATTCCGATGTAATTTCTGTGTTTCATCGTCAATGTGTATGTCCAAAGAATAGAATGAACCTGCAGTGGTGTATCGGATACTATTATTGGTCTCACAGGGAATGCTCACAGCACCGACTGTAAGAAGAGTCTCTATTCTTGTACTTAAGGCGGCATTATGCCTTTTGTATTAAATTCCGATGTAATTTCAGTGTTTCATCGTCAATGTGAAGGTCCAAGGAATACACTGAACCTGCAGAGGTGTAGCGGAAACTAATACTGGTCTCACAGGGAATGCTCAAAGCACAGACTGTAAGAAGAGTCTCTATTCTTGTACTTAAGGCGGCATTGTTCCTTTTGTATTTAATTCCGATGCCATTTCTGTGCTTCATCGTCAATGTGAAGGTCCAAGGAATAAATTGAACCTACAGAGGTGTAGCGGAAACTAATACTGGGGTCACAGGTAATGCTCAAAGCACCGACGGTATGAGGAGTCTCTATTCTTGTACTTAAGGCAGCATTGTTCCTTTTGTATTTAATTCCGATGTAATTTCTGTGTTTCATCGTCAATGTGTATGTCCAAGGAATAGATTGAACCTGCAGTGGTGTATCGGATACTATTACTGGTCTCACAGGGAATGCTCAAAGCACCGACAGTAAGAAGAGTCTCTATTCTTGTACTTAAGGTGGCATTGTGCGTTTTGGATTTAATTCCGATGCTATTTCTGTGTTTCATCGTCAATGTGAAGGTCCAAGGAATACATTGAACCTGCAGTGGTGTATCGGAAACTAATACTGGTCTCACTGGGAATGCTCAAAGCGCCGACCGTAAGAAGGGTCTCTATTCTTGTACTTAAGGCGGCATTGTGCCTTTTGTATTTGATTCCGATGTAATTTCAGTGTTTCATCGTCAATATGAATGTCCAAGGAATTCATTGAACCTCCAGTGGTGTATCGGAAACTAATACTGGTCTCACAGGGAATGCTCAAAGCACCGACGGTAAGAAGACTCTCTATTCTTGTACTTACGGCGGCATTGTTCCTTTTGTATTTAATTCCGGTGTAATTTCTGTGTTTCAACGTCAATGTGTATGTCCAAGGAATACATTGAACCTGCAGTGCTAAATCGGATACTATTACTGGTCTCACAGGGAATGCTCAAACACCGACTGTAAGAAGAGTCTCTATTCTTGTACTTAAGGTGGCATTGTGCGTTTTGGATTTAATTCCGATGCTATTTCTGTGTTTCATCGTCAATGTGAAGGTCCAAGGAATACATTGAACCTGCAGTGGTGTATCGGAAACTAATACTGGTCTCACTGGGAATGCTCAAAGCGCCGACTGTAAGAAGAGTCTCTATTCTTGTACTTAAGGCGGCATTGTGCCTATTGTATTTGATTCCGATGTAATTTCAGTGTTTCATCGTCAATATGAATGTCCAAGCAATTCATTGAACCTCCAGTGGTGTATCGGAAACTAATACTGGTCTCACAGGGAATGCTCAAAGCACCGACGGTAAAAAGGGTCTCTATTCCTGTACTTAAGGCGGCATTGTTCCTTTTGTATTTAATTCCGATGTAATTTCTGTGTTTCATCGTCAATGTGTGTGTCCACGGAATAGATTGAACCTGCAGTGGTGTATCGGATACTATTACTGGTCTCACAGGGAATGCTGAAAGCACCGACTGTAAGAAGAGTCTCTATTCTTGTACTAAAGGCGGCATTGTTCCTTTTGTAATTAATTCCGATGTATTTTCTGTGTTTCATCGTCAATGTGTATGTCCAAGGAATACATTGAATCTGCAGTGGTGTATCGGAAACTAATACTGGTCTCACAGGGAATGCTCAAAGCACCGACGGTAAGAAGTGTCTCTATTCTTGTACTTAAGGCTTCATTGTTCCTTTTGTATTTAATTCCGATGTAATTTCTGTGTTTCATCGTCAATGTGTATGTCCAAAGAATAGATTGAACCTGCAGTGGTGTATCGGATACTATTACTGGTCTCACAGGGAATGCTCAAAGCACCGACTGTAAGAAGAGTCTCTATTCTTTTACTTAAGGCGGCATTGTGCCTTTTTATTTAATTCCGATGTAATTCAGTGTTTCATAGTCAATGTGAAGGTCCAAGGAATACATTAAACCTGCATTGGTGTATCGGAAACTAATACTGGCCTCACAGGGAATGCTCAAAGCAGAGACTGTAAGGAGAGTCTCTATTCCTGTACTTAAGGCGGCATTGTGCCTTTTGTATTTAATTCCGATGCTATTTCTGTGTTTTATCGTCAATGTGAAGGTCCAAAGAATAAACTGAACCTGCAGAGGTGTAGCGGAAACTAATACTGGTCTCACAGGGAATGCTCAAAGCAAAGACTGTAAGAAGGGTCTCTATTCTTGTACTTAAGGCGACATTGTGCCTTTTGTAATTAATTCCGATGCCATTTCTGTGTTTCATCGTCAATGTGAAGGTCCAAGGAATAAACTTAACCTGCAGAGGTGTAGCGGAAACTAATACTGGTCTCACAGGGAATGCTCAAAGCACCGACGGTAAGAAGAGTCTCTATTCTTGTACTTAAGGCGGCATTGTTCCTTTTGTATTTAATTCCGATGTAATTTCTGTGTTTCATCGTCAATGTGTATGTCCAAGGAATAGATTGAACTTGCAGGGGTGTATCGGATACTATTACTGGTCTCACAGGGAAAGCTCAAAGCACCGACTGTAAGAAGAGTCTCTATTCTTGTACTCAAGGCGGCATTGTTCGTTTTGGATTTAATTCCGATGCCATATCTGTGTTTCATCGTCAATGTGAAGGTCCAAGGAATTCATTGAACCTGCAGTGGTGTATCGGAAACTAATACTGGTCTCACAGGGAATGCTCAAAGCACCGACTGTAAGAAGTGTATCTATTCTTGTGCTTAAGGCGGCATTGTGCCTTTTTTATTTAATTCCGATGCCATTTCTGTGTTTCATCGTCAATGTGAAGGTCCAAGGAATACATTGCACCTGCAGTGGTGTATCGGAAACTAATACTGGTCTCACAGGGAATGCTCAAAGCACCGACTGTAGGAAGCGTCTCTATTCTTGTACTTAAGGCGGCATTGTGCCTTTTGTATTTAATTCCGATGCCATATCTGTGTTTCATCGTCAATGTGTATGTCCAAGGAATAGATTGAACCTGCAGTGGTGTATCGGATACTATTACTGGTATCACAGGGAATGCTCAAAGCACCGACTGTAAGAAGAGTCTCTATTCTTGTACTAACTGCGGCATTGTGCCTTTTGTATTTAATTCCGATGTAATTTCAGTGTTTCATCGTCATTGTGAATGTCCAAGGAATTCATTGAACCTCCAGTGGTGTATCGGAAACTAATACTGGTCTCACAGGGAATGCTCAAATCACCGACGGTATGAAGAGTCTCTATTCTTGTACTTAAGGCGGCATGGTTCCTTTTGTATTTAATTCTGATGTAATTTCTGTGTTTCATCGTCAATGTGTATGTCCAAGAAATAGATTGAACCTGCAGTGGTGTATCGGATACTATTACTGGTCTCACAGGTAATGCTCAAAGCATCGACTGTAAGAAGAGTCTCTATTCTTGTACTTAAGGCGGCATTGTGCCTTTTGTATTTTATTCCGATGCCATATCTGTGTTTCATCGTCAATGTGTATGTCCAAGGAATAGATTGAACCTGCAGTGGCGTATCGGATACTATTACTGGTCTCACTGGGAATGCTCAAAGCACCGATTGTAAGAAGAGTCTCTATTCTTGTACTTAAGGCAGCATTGTTCCTTTTGTATTTAATTTCGATGTAATTTCTGTGTTTCATGGTCAATGTGTATGTCCAAAGAATAGATTGAACCTGCAGTGGTGTATCGGATACTATTATTGGTCTCACAGGGAATGCTCACAGCACCGGCTGTAAGAAGAGTCTCTATTCTTGTACTTAAGGCGGCATTATGGCTTTTGTATTTAATTCCGATGTAATTTCAGTGTTTCATCGTCAATGTGAAGGTCCAAGGAATACATTGAACCTGCAGTGGTGTATCGGAAACTAATACTGGTCTCACAGGGAATGCTCAAAGCAGAGACTTTAAGAAGAGTCTCTATTCTTGTACTTAAGGCGGCATTGTGCCTTTTGTATTTAATTCCGATGCCATTTTTGTGTTTCATCGTCAATGTGAAGGTCCAAAGAATAAACAGAACCTGGAGAGGTTTAGCGGAAACTAATACTGGTCTCACAGGGAATGCTCAAAGCACAGACTGTAAGAAGAGTCTCTATTCTTGTACTTAAGGCGGCATTGTGCCTTTTGTATTTAATTCCGATGCCATTTCTGCGTTTCATCGTCAATGTGAAGGTCCAAGGAATAAACTGAACCTGCAGAGGTGTAGCGGAAACTAATACTGGTCTCACAGGGAATGCCCAAAGCACCGACGGTAAGAAGAGTCTCTATTCTTGTACTTAAGGCAGCATTGTTCCTTTTGTATTTAATTTCGATGTAATCTCTGTGTTTCATCGTCAATGTGTATGTCCAAGGAATAGATTGAACCTGCAGTGGTGTATCGGATACTATTACTGGTCTCACAGGGAATGCTCAAAGCACCGACTGTAAGAAGAGTCTCTATTCTTGTACTTAAGGCGGCATTGTGCGTTTTGGATTTAATTCTGATGCTATTTCTGTGTGTCATCGTCAATGTGAAGGTCCAAGGAATACATTGAACCTGCAGTGGTGTATCGGAAACTAATACTGGTCTCACTGGGAATGTTCAAAGCACCGACTGTAAGAAGAGTCTCTATTCTTGTACTTAAGGCGGCATTGTGCCTTTTGTATTTGATTCCGATGTAATTTCAGTGTTTCATCGTCAGTATGAATGTCCAAGGAATTCATTGAACCTCCAGTGGTGTATCGGAAACTAATACTGGTCTCACAGGGAATGCTCAAAGCACCGACGGTAAGAAGACTCTCTATTCTTGTACTTACGGCGGCATTGTTCCTTTTGAATTTAATTCCGATGTAATTTCTGTGTTTCAACGTCAATGTGTATGTCCAAGGAATACATTGAACCTGCAGTGCTGTATCGGATATTATTACTGGTCTCACAGGGAATGCTCAAAGCACCGACTGTAAGAAGAGTCTCAATTCTTGTACTTAAGGCGGCATTGTGGCTTTTGTATTTAATTCCGATGCAATTTCAGTGTTTCATCGTCAATGTGAATGCCCAAGGAATTCATTGACCCTCCAGTTGTGTATCGGAAACTAATACTGGTCTCACAGGGAATGCTCAGAGCACCGACGGTAAAAAGAGTCTCTATTCCTGTACTTAAGGCGGCATTGTTCCTTTTGTATTTAATTCCGATGTAATTTCTGTGTTTCATCGTCAATGTGTATGTCCACGGAATAGATTGAACCTGCAGTGGTGTATCGGATACTAATACTGGTCTCACAGGGAATGCTGAAAGCACCGACTGTAAGAAGAGTCTCTATTCTTGTACTTAAGGCGGCATTGTGCCTTTTGTATTTAATTGCGATGCGATTCCTGTGTTTCATCGTCAATGTGAAGGTTCAACGAATAAACTGAACCTGCAGAGGTGTAGCGGAAACTAATACTGGTCTCACAGGGAATGCTCAAATCACAGACTGTAAGAAGAGTCTCTATTCTTGTACTAAAGACGGCATTGTACCTTTTGTAATTAATTCCGATGTAATTTCTGTGTTTCATCGTCAATGTGTATGTCCAAGGAATACATTGAACCTGCAGTGGTGTATCGGTTACTATTACTGGTCTCACAGGGAATGCTCAAAGCACCGACTGTAAGAAGAGGCACTATTCTTGTACTTAAGGAGGCATTGTGCATTTTGTATTTAATTCCGATGCCATTTCTGTGTTTCATCGTCAATGTCAAGGTCCAAGGAATAAACTGAACCTGCAGAGGTGTAGCGGAAACTAATACTGGTCTCACATGGAATCCTAAAACACCAACGGTAAGAAGAGTCTCTACTCTTGTACTTAAGGCGGCATTGTTCCTTTTGTATTTAATTCCGTTGTAAATTCTGTGTTTCATCGTCAATGTGTATGTCCAAGGATTAGATTGAACCTGCAGTGGTGTATCGGATACTATTATTGGTCTCACAGGGAATGCTCAAAGCACCGACTGTAAGAAGAGTCTCTATTCTTGTACTTAAGGCGGCATTGTGCCTTTTGTATTTAATTCCGATGTAATTTCAGTGTTTCATCGTCAATGTGAAGGTCCAAGGAATTCAATGAATCTCCAGTGGTGTATCGGAAACTAATACTGGTCTCACAGGGAATGCTCAAAGCACCGATGGTAAGAAGAGTCTCTATTCTTGTACTTAAAGCGGCATTGTTCCTTTTGTATTTAACTCCGATGTAATTTCTGTGTTTCATCGTCAATGTGTATGTCCAAGGAATAGATTGAACCTGCAGTGGTGTATCGGATTCTATTACTGGTCTCACAGGGAATGCTCAAAGCACCGACTGTAAGAAGAGTCTCTATTCTTGTACTTAAAGCGGCATTGTGCCTTTTGTATTTAATTCCGATGTAATATCAGTGTTTCATCGTCAATGTGAAGGTCCAAGGAATTCATTGAACCTCCAGTGGGGTATCGGAAACTAATACTGGTCTCACAGGGAATGCTCTAAGCACCGACGGTAAGAAGAGTTTCTATTCTTGTACTTAAGGCGGCATTGTTCCTATTGTATTTAATTCCGTTGTAATTTCTGTGTTTCATCGTCAATGTGTATGTCCAAGGAATAGATTGAACATGCAGTGGTGTATCGGATACTATTACTGGTCTCACAGGGAATGCTCAAAGCACCGACGGTAAGAAGAGTCCCTATTCTTGTACTTAAGGCGGCATTGTGCGTTTTGGATTTAATTCCGATGCCATTTCTGTGTTTCGTCGTCAATGTGACGGTCCAAGGAATACATTGAACCTGCAGTGGTGTATCGGAAACTAATACTGGTCTCACAGCGAATGCTCAAAGCACCGACTGTAAGAAGAGTCTCTATTCTTGTACTTAAGGCGGCATTGTGCGTTTTAAATTTAATTCCGATGCCATTTCTGTGTTTCGTCGTCAATGTGACGGTCCAAGGAATACATTGAACCTGCAGTGGTGTATCGGAAACTAATACTGGTCTCACAGGGAATGCTCAAAGCACCGACGGTAAGAAGAGTCTCTATTCTTGTACTTAAGGCGGCATTGTGCCTTTTGTATTTAATTCCGATGTTATTTCTGTGTTTCATCGTCAGTGTATATGCCCAAGGAATAGATTGAACCTGCAGTGGTGTATCGGATACTATTACTGGTCTCACAGGGAATGCACAAAGCACCGACTGTAAGAAGAGTCTCTATTCTTGTACTTAAGGCGGCATTGTGCCTTTTGTATTTGATTCCGATGCGATTTCTGTGTTTCATCGTCAATGTGAAGGTCCAAGGAATACATTGAACCTGCAGTGGTGTATCGGATACTATTACTGGTCTCACAGGGAATGCTCAAAGCACCGACTGTAAGAAGAGTCTCTATTCTTCTACTTAAGGCGGCATTGAGCATTTTCTATTTAATTCCGATGACATTTCTGTGTTTCATCGTCGATGTGAAGGTCCAAGGAATAAACTGAAATTGCAAAGGTGAAGCGGAAACTAATACTGGTCTCAAAGGGAATGCTCAAAGCACGACTGTAAGAAGAGTCTCTATTCTTGCACTTAAGGCGGCATTGTGCCTTTTGTATTTAATTCCGATGCGATTTCTGTGTTTCATCGTCAATGTGAAGGTCCAAGGAATACATTGAACCTGCAGTGGTGTATCGGATACTATCACTGGTCTCACAGGGAATGCTCAAACCACCTACTGTAAGAAGAGTCTCTATTCTTGTACTTAAGGCGGCTTTGTGCCTTTTGTATTTAATTCCGATGCGATTCCTGTGTTTCATCGTCAATGTGAAGGTGCAAGGAATACATTGAACCTGCAGTGGTGTATCGGATACTATTACTGGTCTCACAGGGAATGCTCAAAGCACCGGCTGTAAGAAGAGTCTCTATTCTTGTACTTAAGGCGGCATTGTGCCTTTTGTATTTAATTCCGATGCCATTTCCGAGTTTCATCGTCAATGTGAAGGTCCAAGGAATACATTGAACCTGCAGTGGTGTATCGGATACCATTACTGGTCTCACAGGGAATGATCAAAGCACCGACTGTAAGAAGAGTCTCTATTCTTGTACTTAAGGCGGCATTGTGCCTTTTGTATTTAATTCCGATGCCATTTCTGTGTTTCATCGTCAATGTGAAGATCCAAAGAATAAACTGAACCTGCAGAAGTGTAGCGGAAACTAATACTGGTCTCACAGGGAAAGCTCAAAGCACCGACTGTAAGAAGAGTCTCTATTCTTGTACTCAAGGCGGCATTGTGCCTTTTGTATTTAATTCCAGTGCCATTTCTGTGGTTCATCGTCAATGTGAAAGTCCAAGGAATACATTGAACCTGCAGTGGTGTTTCGGATACTATTACTGGTCTCACAGGGAATGCTCAAAGCACCGACTGTTTGAAGAGGCTCTACTCTTGTACTTAAGGCGGTATTGTGCCTTTTGTATTTAATTCCGATGCGATTTCTGTGTTTCATCGACAATGTGTATGTGCAAGGAATACATTGAACCTGCAGTGGTGTATCGGATACTATTACTGGTCTCACAGGGAATGCTCAAAGCACTGACTGTAAGAAGAGTCTCTATTCTTGTACTTAAGGCGGCATTGTGCCTTTTGTATTTAATTCCGATGCCATTTCTGTGTTTCATCGACAATGTGAAGGTCCGAGGAATATACTGAACCTGCAGAGGTGTAGCGGAAACTAATATTGGTCTCACAGGGAATGCTCAAAGCACCGACTGTATGAAGGGTCTCTATTCTTGTACTTAAGGCGGTATTGTGCCTTTTGTATTTAATTCCGATGCCATTTCTGTGTTTCATCGTCAATGTATATGCCCAAGGAATAGATTGAACCTGCAGTGGTGTATCGGATACTATTACTGGTCTCACAGGGAATGCACAAAGCACCGACTGTAAGAAGAGTCTCTATTCTTGTACTTAAGGCGGCATTGTGCCTTTTGTATTTGATTCCGATGCGATTTCTATGTTTCATCGTCAATGTGAAGGTCCAAGGAATACATTGAACCTGCAGTGGTGTATCGGATACTATTACTGGTCTCACAGGGAATGCTCAAAGCACCGACTGTAAGAAGAGTCTCTATTCTTCTACTTAAGGCGGCATTGAGCATTTTCTATTTAATTCCGATGCCATTTCTGTGTTTCATCGTCGATGTGAAGGTCCAAGGAATAAACTGAAATTGCAAAGGTGAAGCGGAAACTAATACTGGTCTCAAAGGGAATGCTCAAAGCACCGACTGTAATAAGAGTGTCTATTCTTGCACTTAAGACGGCATTGTGCCTTTTGTATTTAATTCCGATGCGATTTCTGTGTTTCATCGTCAATGTGAAGGTCCAAGGAATACATTGAACCTGCAGTGGTGTATCGGATACTATCACTGGTCTCACAGGGAATGCTCAAACCACCTACTGTAAGAAGAGTCTCTATTCTTGTACTTAAAGCGGCTTTGTGCCTTTTGTATTTAATTCCGATGCGATTCCTGTGTTTCATCGTCAATGTGAAGGTGCAAGGAATACATTGAACCTGCAGTGGTGTATCGGATACTATTACTGGTCTCACAGGGAATGCTCAAAGCACCGGCTGTAAGAAGAGTCTCTATTCTTGTACTTAAGGCGGCATTGTGCCTTTTGTATTTAATTCCGATGCCATTTCCGTGCTTCATCGTCAATGTTAAGGTCCAAGGAATACATTGAACCTGCAGTGGCGTATCGGATACCATTACTGGTCTCACAGGGAATGATCAAAGCACCGACTGTAAGAAGAGTCTCTATTCTTGTACTTAAGGCGGCATTGTGCCTTTTGTATTTAATTCCGATGCCATTTCTGTGTTTCATCGTCAATGTGAAGATCCAAAGAATAAACTGAACCTGCAGAAGTGTAGCGGAAACTAATACTGGTCTCACAGGGAAAGCTCAAAGCACCGACTGTAAGAAGAGTCTCTAATCTTGTACTTAAGGCGGCATTGTGCCTTTTGTATTTAATTCCAGTGCCATTTCTGTGGTTCATCGGCAATGTGAAAGTCCAAGGAATACATTGAACCAGCAGTGGTGTTTCGGATACTATTACTGGTCTCACAGGGAATGCTCAAAGCACCGACTGTTTGAAGAGGCTCTACTCTTGTACTTAAGGCGGTATTGTGCCTTTTGTATTTAATTCCGATGCGATTTCTGTGTTTCATCGACAATGTGTATGTGCAAGGAATACATTAAACCTGCAGTGGTGTATCGGATACTATTACTGGTCTCACAGGGAATGCTCAAAGCACTGACTGTAAGAAGAGTCTCTATTCTTGTACTTAACTCGGCATTGTGCCTTTTGTATTTAATTCCGATGCCATTTCTGTGTTTCATCGACAATGTGAAGGTCCGAGGAATATACTGAACCTGCAGAGGTGTAGCGGAAACTAATATTGGTCTCACAGGGAATGCTCAAAGCACCGACTGTATGAAGGGTCTCTATTCTTGTACTTAAGGCGGTATTGTGCCTTTTGTATTTAATTCCGATGCCATTTCTGTGTTTCATCGTCAATGTGAAGGTCCAAGGAATTTATTCAACCTGCAGTGGTGTATCGGATACTATTACTGGTCTCACAGGGAATGCTCAAAGCACCGACTGTGAGAAGAGTCCCTATTCTTGTACATAAGGCGGCATTGTGCCTTTTGTATTTAATTCCGATGCCATTTCTGTGTTTCATCGTCAATGTGAAGGTCCAAGGAATACATTGAACCTGCAGTGGTGTATCGGATACTATTACTGGTCTCACAGGGAATGCTCAAAGCACTGACTGTAAGAAGGGGACCTATTATTGTACTTAATGGGGCATTGTGCCTTTTGTATTTAATTCCGATGCCATTTCTGTGTTTCATCGTCAATGTGAAGGTCCAAGGAATAAACTGAACCTGCAGAGGTGTAGCGGAAACTAATACTGGTCTCACAGGGAATGATCAAAGAACCGAATGTAAGAAGAGTCTCTATTCTTGTACTTAAGGCGGCATTGTGCCTTTTGTATTTAATTCCGATGCCATTTCTGTGTTTCATCGTCAATGTGAAGGTCCAAGGAATACATTGAACCTGCAGTGGTGTATCGGATCCTATTACTGGTCTCACAGGGAATGCTCAAAGCACCGACTGTAAGAAGAGTCTCTATTCTTGTACTTAAGGCGGCATTGTGCTTTTTGTATTTAATTCCGATGCCATTTCTGTGTTTCATCGTCAATGTGAAGGTCCAAGGAATACATTGAACCTGCAGTGGTGTATCGGAAACTATTACTGTTCTCACAGGGAATGCTCAAAGCACCGACTGTAAGAAGAGTCTCTATTCTTGTACTTAATTCGGCATTGTGCCTTTTGTATTTAATTCCGATGCCATTTCTGTGTTTCATCGTCAATGTGAAGGTCCAAGAAATACATTGAACCTGCAGTGGTGTATCAGATACTATTACTGGTCTCACAGGGAATGCTCAAAGCACCGACTGTAAGAAGAGGCTCTATGCTTGTACTTAAGGCGGCATTGTGCCTTTTGTATTTAATTTCGATGCCATTTCTGTGTTTCATCGTCAATGTGAAGGTCCAAAGAATTTATTCAACCTGCAGTGGTGTATCGGATACTATTACTGGTCTCACAGGGAATGCTCAAGGCACCGACTGTAAGAAGAGTCTCTATTCTTGTACTTAAGGCGGCATTTTGCCTTTTGTATTTAATTCCGATGCCATTTCTGTGTTTCATCGTCAATGTGAACGTCCAAGGAATACATTGAACCTGCAGTGGTGTATCGGAAACTATTACTGGTCTCACAGGGACTGCTCAAAGCACCGACTGTCAGAAGAGTCTCTATGCTTGTACTTAAGGCGGCATTGTGCCTTTTGTATTTAATTCCGATGTAATTTCTGTCTTTCATCGTCAATGTGTATGTCCAAGGAATAGATTGAACCTCCAGTGGTGTATCGGATACTATTACTGGTCTCACAGGGAATGCTCAAAGCACCGACTGTAAGAAGGGTCTCTATTATTGTACTTAATGGGGCATTGTGCCTTTTGTATTTAATTCCGATGCCATTTCCGTGTTTCATCGTCAATGTGAAGGTCCAAGGAATACATTGAACCTGCAGTGGTGTATCGGATACCATTACTGGTCTCACAGGGAATGATCAAAGCACCGACTGTAAGAAGAGTCTCTATTCTTGTACTTAAGGCGGCATTGTGCCTTTTGTATTTAATTCCGATGCCATTTCTGTGTTTCATCGTCAATGTGAAGATCCAAAGAATAAACTGAACCTGCAGAAGTGTAGCGGAAACTAATACTGGTCTCACAGGGAAAGCTCAAAGCACCGACTGTAAGAAGAGTCTCTATTCTTGTACTTAAGGCGGCATTGTGCCTTTTGTATTTAATTCCAGTGCCATTTCTGTGGTTCATCGTCAATGTGAAAGTCCAAGGAATACATTGAACCTGCAGTGGTGTTTCGGATACTATTACTGGTCTCACAGTGAATGCTCAAAGCACTGACTGTAAGAAGAGTCTCTATTCTTGTACTTAAGGCGGCATTGTGCCTTTTGTATTTAATTCCGATACCATTTCTGTGTTTCATCGACAATGTGAAGGTCCGAGGAATATACTGAACCTGCAGAGGTGTAGCGGAAACTAATACTGGTCTCACAGGGAATGATCAAAGAACCGAATGTAAGAAGAGTCTCTATTCTTGTACTTAAGGCGGCATTGTGCCTTTTGTATTTAATTCCGATGCCATTTCTGTGTTTCATCGTCAATGTGAAGGTCCAAGGAATACATTGAACCTGCAGTGGTGTATCGGATCCTATTACTGGTCTCACAGGGAATGCTCAAAGCACCGACTGTAAGAAGAGTCTCTATTCTTGTACTTAAGGCGGCATTGTGCTTTTTGTATTTAATTCCGATGACATTTCTGTGTTTCATCGTCAATGTGAAGGTCCAAGGAATACATTGAACCTGCAGTGGTGTATCGGATACTATTACTGTTCTCACAGGGAATGCTCAAAGCACCGACTGTAAGAAGAGTCTCTATTCTTGTACTTAAGGCAGCATTGTGCCTTTTGTATTTAATTCCGATGCCATTTCTGTGTTTCATCGTCAATGTGAAGGTCCAAGAAATACATTGAACCTGCAGTGGTGTATCAGATACTATTACTGGTCTCACAGGGAATGCTCAAAGCACCGACTGTAAGAAGAGGCTCTATGCTTGTACTTACGGCGGCATTGTGCCTTTTGTATTTAATTTCGATTCCATTTCTGTGTTTCATCGTCAATGTGAAGGTCCAAGGAATTTATTCAAATTGCAGTGGTGTATCGGATACTATTACTGGTCTCACAGGGAATGCTCGAGGCACCGACTGTAAGAAGAGTCTCTATTCTTGTACTTAAGGCGGCATTTTGCCTTTTGTATTTAATTCCGATGCCATTTCTGTGTTTCATCGTCAATGTGAAGGTCCAAGGAATACATTGAACCTGCAGTGGTGTATCGGAAACTATTACTGGTCTCACAGGGACTGCTCAAAGCACCGACTGTAAGAAGAGTCTCTATGCTTGTACGTAAGGCGGCATTGTGCCTTTTGTATTTAATTCCGATGTAATTTCTGTGTTTCATCGTCAATGTGTGCGTCCAAGGAATAGATTGAACCTCCAGTGGTGTATCGGATACTGTTACTGGTCTCACAGGGAATGCTCAAAGCACCGACTGTAAGAAGAGTCTCTATTCTAGTACTTAAGGCGGCATTGTGGCTTTTGTATTTAATTCCGATGTAATTTCAGTGTTTCATCGTCAATGTGAATGCCCAAGGAATTCATTGAACCTCCAGTTGTGTATCGGAAACTAATACTGGTCTCACAGGGAATGCTCAAAGCACCGACGGTAAAAAGAGTCTCTATTCCTGTACATAAGGCGGCATTGTTCCTTTTGTATTTAATTCCGATGTAATTTCTGTGTTTCATCGTCAATGTGTATGTCCAAGGAATAGATTGAACCTGCAGTGGTGTATCGGATACTGTTACTGGTCTCACAGGGAATGCTGAAAGCACCGACTGTAAGAAGAGTCTCTATTCTTGTACTTAAGGCGGCATTGTGCCTTTTGTATTTAATTCCGATGCCATTTCCGTGTTTCATCGTCAATGTGAAGGTCCAAGGAATACACTGAACCTGCAGTGGTGTATCGGATACCATTACTGGTCTCACAGGGAATGATCAAAGCACCGACTGTAAGAAGAGTCTCTATTCTTGTACTTAAGGAGGCATTGTGCCTTTTGCATTTAATTCCGATGCGATTTCTGTGTTTCATCGTCAATGTGTATGTCCAAGGAATAGATTGAACCTGCAGTGGTGTATCGGATTCTATTACTGGTCTCACAGGGAATGCTCAAAACACCGACTGTAAGAAGAGTCTCTGTTCTTGTACTTAAAGCGGCATTGTGCCTTTTGTATTTAATTCCGATGTAATTTCAGTGTTTCATCGTCAATGTGAAGGTCCAAGGAATTCATTGAACCTCCAGTGGTGTATCGGAAACTAATACTGGTCTCACAGGGAATGCTCTAAGCACCGACGGTAAGAAGAGTTTCTATTCTTGTACGTAAGGCGGCATTGTTCCTATTGTATTTAATTCCGTTGTAATTTCTGTGTTTCATCGTCAATGTGTATGTCAAAGGAATAGATTAAACCTGCAGTGGTGTATCGGATACTATTACTGGTCTCACAGGGAATGCTCAAAGCACCGACGGCAAGAAGAGTCCCTATTCTTGTACTTAAGGCGGCATTGTGCGTTTTGGATTTAATTCCGATGCCATTTCTGTGTTTCATCGTCAATGTGACGGTCCAAGGAATACATTGAACCTGCAGTGGTGTATCGGAAACTAATACTGGTCTCACAGGGAATGCTCAAAGCACCGACTGTAAGAAGAGTCTCTATTCTTGTACTTAAGGCGGCATTGTGCCTTCTGTATTTAATTCCGATGTAATTTCAGTGTTTCATCGTCAATGTGAACGTCCAAGGAATTCATTGAAACTCCAGTGGTGTATCGGAAACTAATACTGGTCTCACAGGGAATGCTCAAAGCACCGACGGTAAGAAGAGTCTCTATTCTTGTACTTAAGGCGGCATTGTGCCGTTTGTATTTAATTCCGATGTTATTTCTGTGTTTCATCGTAAATGTTTATGTCCAAGGAATTGATTTAACCTGCATTGGTGTATCGGATACTATTACTAGTCTCACAGGGAATGCTCAAAGCACCGACTGTAAGAAGAGTCTCTATTCTTCTACTTAAGGCGGCATTGAGCCTTTTCTATTTAATTCCGATGCCATTTCTGTGTTTCATCGTCGGGGTGAAGGTCCAAGGAATAAACTGAACCTGCAGAGGTGTAGCGGAAACTGATACTGGTCTCACAGGGAATGCTCAAAGCACCGACTGTAAGAAGAGTCTAAATTCTCGTACTTAAGGCGGCATTGTGCCTTATGTATTTAGTTCCGATGCGATTTCTGTGTTTCATCGTCAATGTGAAGGTCCAAGGAATAAACTGAACCTGCAGAGGTGTAGCGGAAACTAATACTGGTCTCACAGGGAATGCTCAAAGCACTGACTGTAAGAAGAGTCTCTATTCTTGTACTTAAGACGGCATTGTGCCTTTTGTATTTAATTCCGATGCCATTTCTGTGTTTCATCGTCAATGTGAAGGTCCAAGGAATAAACTGAACCTGCAGAAGTGTAGCGGAAACTAATACTGGTCTCACAGGGAATGCTCAAAGCACCGACTGTAAGACGAGTCTCTATTCTTGTACTTAAGGCGGCATTGTGCCTTTTGTATTTAATTCCAGTGCCATTTCTGTGGTTCATCGTCAATGTGAAGGTCCAAGGAATACATTGAACCTGCAGTGGTGTTTCGGATACTATTACTGGTCTCACAGGGAATGCTCAAAGCACCGACTGTATGAAGAGTCTCTACTCTTGTACTTAAGGCGGCATTGTGCCTTTTGTATTTAATTCCGATGCGATTTCTGTGTTTCATCGTCAATGTGTATGTGCAAGGAATACATTGAACCTGCAGTGGTGTATCGGATACTATTACTGGTCTCACAGGGAATGCTCAAAGCACCGACTGTAAGAAGAGTCTCTATTCTTGTACTTAAGGCTGCATTGTGCCTTTTGTATTTAATTCCGATGCCATTTCTGTGTTTCATCGTCAATGTGAAGGTCCAAGGTATATACTGAATCTGCAGAGGTGTAGCGGAAACTAATACTGGTCTCACAGGGAATGCTCAAAGCACCGACTGTAAGAAGAGTCTCTATTCTTGTACTTAAGGCGGTATTGTGCCTTTTGTATTTAATTCCGATGCCATTTCCGTGTTTCATCGTCAATGTGAAGGTCCAAGGAATACATTGAACCTGCAGTGGTGTATCGGATACTATTACTGGTCTCACATTGAATGTTCAAAGCACCGACTGTAAGAAGAGTCTCTATTCTTGTACTTAATGCGGCATTGTGCCTTTTGTATTTAATTCCGATGCCATTTCTGTGTTTCATCGTCAATGTGAAGGTCCAAGGAATAAACTGAACATGCAGAGGTGTAGCGGAAACTAATACTGGTCTCACAGGGAATGCTCAAAGCACCGACTGTAAGAAGAGTCTCTATTCTTGTACTTAAGGCGGCATTGTGCCTTTTGTATTTAATTCCGATGCCATTTCTGTGTTTCATCGTCAATGTGAAGGTCCAAGGAATACATTGAACCTGCAGTGGTGTATCGGATACTATTATTGGTATCACAGGGAATGCTCAAAGCACCGACTGTAAGAAGAGTCTCTATTCTTGTACTTAAGGCTGCATTGTGCCTTTTGTATTTAATTCCGATGCCATTTCTGTGTTTCATCGTCAATGTGAAGGTCCAAGGAATAAACTGAACCTGCAGAGGTGTAGCGGAAACGAATACTGGTCTCACAGGGAATGATCAAAGCACCGACTGTAAGAAGAGTCTCTATTCTTGTACTTAAGGAGGCATTGTGCCTTTTGTATATAATTCCGATGCCATTTCTGTGTTTCATCGTCAATGTGAAGGTCCAAGGAATACATTGAACATGCAGTGGTGTATCGGATACTATTACTGTTCTCACAGGGAATGCTCAAAGCACCGACTGTAAGAAGAGTCTCTATTCTTGTACTTAAGGCGGCATTGTGCCTTTTGTATTTAATACCGATGCCATTTCTGTGTTTCATTGTCAATGTGAAGGTCCAAGGAATACATTGAACCTGCAGTGGTGTATCGGATACTATTACTGGTCTCACAGGGAATGCTCAAAGCACCGACAGTAAGAAGAGTCTCTATGCTTGTACTTAAGGCGTCATTGTGCCTTTTGTATTTAATTCCGATGCCATTTCTGTGTTTCATCGTCAATGTGAAGGTCCAAGGAATTTATTCAACCTGCAGTGGTGTATCGGATACTATTACTGGTCTCACAGGGAATGCTCAAAGCACCGACTGTAAGAAAAGTCTCTATTCTTGTACTTAAGGCGGCATTGTGCCTTTTGTATTTAATTCCGATGCCATTTCTGTGTTTCATCGTCAATGTGAAGGTCCAAGGTATACATTGAATCTGCAGTAGTCAATCGGATACTATTACTGGTCTCACAGGGAATGCTCAAAGCACCGACTGCAAGAAGAGTCTCTATTCTTGAACTTAATTCGGCATTGTGTATTTTGTATTTAATTCCGATGCCACTTCTGTGTTTCATCGTCAATGTGAAGGTCCAAGGAATACATTGAACCTGCAGTGGTGTAGCGGAAACTAATACTGGTCTCACAGGGAATGCTCAAAGCACTGACTGTAAGAAGAGTCTCTATTCTTGTACGTAAGACGGCATTGTGCCTTTTGTATTTAATTCCGATGCCATTTCTGTGTTTCATCGTCAATGTGAAGGTCCAAGGAATAAACTGAACCTGCAGAAGTGTAGCGGAAACTAATACTGGTCTCACAGGGAATGCTCAAAGCACCGACTGTAAGACGAGTCTCTATTCTTGTACTTAAGGCGGCATTGTGCCTTTTGTATTTAATTCCAGTGCCATTTCTGTGGTTCATCGTCAATGTGAAGGTCCAAGGAATACATTGAACCTGCAGTGGTGTAGCGGAAACTAATACTAGTCTCACAGGGAATGCTCAAAGCACTGACTGTAAGAAGAGTCTCTATTCTTGTACTTAAGACGGCATTGTGCCTTTTGTATTTAATTCCGATGCCATTTCTGTGTTTCATCGTCAATGTGAAGGTCCAAGGAATAAACTGAACCTGCAGAAGTGTAGCGGAAACTAATACTGGTCTCACAGGGAATGCTCAAAGCACCGACTGTAAGAAGAGTCTCTATTCTTGTACTTAAGGCGGCATTGTGCCTTTTGTATTTAATTTCGATGCGATTCCTGTGTTTCATCGTCAATGTGAAGGTCCAAGGAATACATTGAACCTGCAGTGGCGTATCGGATACTATTACTGGTCTCACAGGGAATGCTCAAAGCACCGACTGTAAGAAGAGTCTCTGTTCTTGTACTTAAGGCGGCATTGTACCTTTTGTATTTAATTCCGATGCAATTTCCGTGTTTCATCGTCAATGTGAAGGTCCAAGGAATACACTGAACCTGCAGTGGTGTATCGGATACCATTACTGGTCTCACAGGGAATGATCAAAGCACCGACTGTAAGAAAAGTCTCTATTCTTGTACTTAAGGAGGCATTGTGCGTTTTGCATTTAATTCCGATGCCATTACTGTGTTTCATCGTCAATGTTAAGGTCCAAGGAATAAACTGAACCTGCAGAGGTGTAGCGGAAACTAATACTGGTCTCACAGGGAATGCTCAAAGCACCGACTGTAAGAAGAGTCTCTATTCTTGTACTTAAGGCGGTATTGTGCCTTTTGTATTTAATTCCGATGCCATTTCCGTGTTTCATCGTCAATGTGAAGGTCCATGGAATACATTGAACCTGCAGTGGTGTATCGGATACTATTACTGGTCTCACATTGAATGTTCAAAGCACCGACTGTAAGAAGAGTCTCTATTCTTGTACTTAATGCGGCATTGTGCCTTTTGTATTTAATTCCGATGCCATTTCTGTGTTTCATCGTCAATGTGAAGGTCCAAGGAATAAACTGAACCTGCAGAGGTGTAGCGGAAACTAATACTGGTCTCACAGGGAATGATCAAAGCACCGACTGTAAGAAGAGTCTCTATTCTTGTACTTAAGGCGGCATTGTGCCTTTTGTATTTAATTCCGATGCCATTTCTGTGTTTCATCGTCAATGTGAAGGTCCAAGGAATACATTGAACCTGCAGTGGTGTATCGGTTACTATTATTGGTATCACAGGGAATGCTCAAAGCACCGACTGTAAGAAGAGTCTCTATTCTTGTACTTAATGCGGCATTGTGCCTTTTGTATTTAATTCCGATGCCATTTCTGTGTTTCATCGTCAATGTGAAGGTCCAAGGAATAAACTGAACCTGCAGAGGTGTAGCGGAAACTAATACTGGTCTCACAGGGAATGATCAAAGCACCGACTGTAAGAAGAGTCTCTATGCTTGTACTTAAGGCGTCATTGTGCCTTTTGTATTTAATTCCGATGCCATTTCTGTGTTTCATCGTCAATGTGAAGGTCCAAAGAATTTATTCAACCTGCAGTGGTGTATCGGATACTATTACTGGTCTCACAGGGAATGCTCAAAGCACCGACTGTAAGAAAAGTCTCTATTCTTGTACTTAAGGCGGTATTGTGCCTTTTGTATTTAATTCCGATGCCACTTCTGTGTTTCATCGTCAATGTGAAGGTCCAAGGAATACATTGAACCTGCAGTGGCGTATCGGATACTATTACTGGTCTCACAGGGAATGCTCAAAGCACCGACTGTAAGAAGAGTCTCTATTCTTGTACTTAAGGCGGCATTGTGCCTTTTGTATTTAATTCCGATGCGATTTCTGTGTTTCATCGTCAATGTGTATGTCCAAGGAATACATTCTACCTGCAGTGGTGTTTCGGATACTATAACTGGTCTCACAGGGAATGCTCAAAGCACCGACTGTAAGAAGAGTCTCTATTCTTGTACTTAAGGCGACATCGTGCCTTTTGTATTTAATTCCGATGAAATTTCTGTGTTTCATCGTCAATGCGAAAGTCCGAGGAATACATTGAACCTGCAGTGGTGTATCGGGTACTATTACTGGTCTCGCACGGAATGCTCAAAGAGCCGACTGTAAGAAGAGTCTCTATTCTTGTACTGAAGGCGGCATTGTGCCTTTTGTATTCAATTCCGATGCCATTTCTGTGTTTCGTCGTCAATGTGAAGGTCCAAGGAATAAACTGAACCTGCAGAGGTGTAGCGGAAACTAAAACTGGTCTCACAGGGAATGCTCAAAGCACCGACTGTAACAAGAGTCTCTATTCTTGTACTTAAGGCGGCATTGTGCCTTTTGTATTTAATTCCGATGCCATTTCTGTGTTTCATCGTCAATGTGAAGGTCCAAGGAATAAACTGAACCTGCAGAGGTGTAGCGGGAAACTAATACTGGTCTCACAGGGAATGCTCAAAGCACCGACTGTAAGAAGAGTCTCTATTCTTGTACTTAAGGAGGCATTGTGCCTTATGTATTTAATTCCGATGTCGTTTCTGTGTTTCATCGTCAATGTGTATGTCCAAGGAATACATTCTACCTGCAGTGGTGTTTCGGATACTATAACTGGTCTCACAGGGAATGCTCAAGGCACCGACGGTAAGAAGAGTCTCTATTCTTGTACTTAAGGCGGCATTGTGCCTTTTGTATTTAATTCAGATGCGATTTCTGTGTTTCATCGTCTATGTGAAGGGCCAAGGAATACATTGAACCTGCAGTGGTGTATCGGATACTATTACTGGTCTCACAGGGAATGCTCAAAGCACCGACTGTAAGAAGAGTCTCTAGTCTTGTACTTAAGGCGGCATTGTGCCTTTTGTATTTAATTCCGATGCCATTTCTGTGTTTCATTGTCAATGTGAAGGTCCAAGGAATACATTGAACCTGCAGTGGTGTATCGGATACTATTACTGGTCTCACAGGGAATGCTCAAAGCACCGACTGTAAGAAGAGTCTCTATGCTTGTACTTAAGGCGTCATTGTGCCTTTTGTATTTAATTCCGATGCCATTTCTGTGTTTCATCGTCAATGTGAAGGTCCAAGGAATTTATTCAACCTGCAGTGGTGTATCGGATACTATTACTGGTCTCACAGGGAATGCTCAAATCACCGACTGTAAGAAAAGTCTCTATTCTTGTACTTAAGGAGGCATTGTGCCTTTTGTATTTAATTCCGATGCCATTTCTGTGTTTCATCGTCAATGTGAAGGTCCAAGGTATACATTGAATCTGCAGTAGTCAATCGGATACTATTACTGGTCTCACAGGGAATGGTCAAAGCACCGACTGCAAGAAGAGTCTCTATTCTTGAACTTAATTCGGCATTGTGCCTTTTGTATTTAATTCCGATGCCACTTCTGTGTTTCATCGTCAATGTGAAGGTCCAAGGAATACATTGAACCTGCAGTGGCGTATCGGATACTATTACTGGTCTCACAGGGAATGCTCAAAGCACTTAATTCCGATGCGATTTCTGTGTTTCATCGTCAATGTGTATGTCCAAGGAATACATTCTACCTGCAGTGGTGTTTCGGATACTATAACTGGTCTCACAGGGAATGCTCAAAGCACCGACTGTAAGAAGAGTCTCTATTCTTGTACTTAAGGCGGCATTGTGCCATTTGTATTTAATTCAGATGCGATTTCTGTGTTTCATCGTCTATGTGAAGGGCCAAGGAATACATTGAACCAGCAGTGGTGTATCGGATACTATTACTGGTCTCACAGGGAATGCTCAAAGCACCGACTGTAAGAAGAGTCTCTATTCTTGTACTTAAGGCGGCATTGTGCCTTTTGTATTTAATTCCGATGCCATTTCTGTGTTTCATTGTCAATGTGAAGGTCCAAGGAATAAACTGAACCTGCAGAGGTGTAGCAGAAACTAATAATGGTCTCACAGGGAATGCTCAAAGCACCGACTGTAAGAAGAGTCTCTATTCTTGTACTTAAGGCGGCAAAGTTTCTTTTGTATTTAATTCCGATGTAATTTCTGTGGTTCATCGTCAATGTGTATGTCCAAGGAATAGACTGAACCTGCAGTGGTGTATCGGATACTATTACTGGTCTCACAGGGAATGCTCAAAGCACCAACTGTAAGAAGAGTCTCTATTCTTGTACTGAAGGCGGCATTGTGCCTTTTGTATTTAATTCCGATGACACTTCTGTGATTCATCGTCAATGTGAAGGTCCAAGGAATAAACTGAACCTGCAGAGGAGTGGCGGAAACTAAAACTGGTCTCACAGGGAATGCTCAAAGCACCGACTGTAAGAACAGACTCTATTCTTGTACTTAAGGCGGCAATGTTTCTTTTGTATTTAATTCCGATGTAATTTCTGTGGTTCATCGTCAATGTGTATGTCCAAGGAATAGACTGAACCTGCAGTGGTGTATCGGATACTATTACTGGTCTCACAGGGAATGATCAAAGCACCGACTGTAAGAAGAGTCTCTATTCTTGTACTTAAGGAGGCATTGTGCCTTTTGTATATAATTCCGATGCCATTTCTGTGTTTCATCGTCAATGTGAAGGTCCAAGGAATACATTGAACCTGCAGTGGTGTATCGGATACTATTACTGGTCTCACATTGAATGTTCAAAGCACCGACTGTAAGAAGAGTCTCTATTCTTGTACTTAATGCGGCATTGTGCCTTTTGTATTTAATTCCGATGCCATTTCTGTGTTTCATCGTCAATGTGAAGGTCCAAGGAATACATTGAACATGCAGTGGTGTATCGGATACTATTACTGTTCTCACAGGGAATGCTCAAAGCACCGACTGTAAGAAGAGTCTCTATTCTTGTACTTAAGGCGGCATTGTGCCTTTTGTATTTAATTCCGATGCCATTTCTGTGTTTCATTGTCAATGTGAAGGTCCAAGGAATACATTGAACCTGCAGTGGTGTATCGGATACTATTACTGGTCTCACAGGGAATGCTCAAAGCACCGACAGTAAGAAGAGTCTCTATGCTTGTACTTAAGGCGTCATTGTGCCTTTTGTATTTAATTCCGATGCCATTTCTGTGTTTCATCGTCAATGTGAAGGTCCAAGGAATTTATTCAACCTGCAGTGGTGTATCGGATACTATTACTGGTCTCACAGGGAATGCTCAAAGCACCGACTGTAAGAAAAGTCTCTATTCTTGTACTTAAGGCGGCATTGTGCCTTTTGTATTTAATTCCGATGCCATTTCTGTGTTTCATCGTCAATGTGAAGGTCCAAGGTATACATTGAATCTGCAGTAGTCAATCGGATACTATTACTGGTCTCACAGGGAATGCTCAAAGCACCGACTGCAAGAAGAGTCTCTATTCTTGAACTTAATTCGGCATTGTGCCTTTTGTATTTAATTCCGATGCCACTTCTGTGTTTCATCGTCAATGTGAAGGTCCAAGGAATACATTGAACCTGCAGTGGCGTATCGGATACTATTACTGGTCTCACAGGGAATGCTCAAAGCACCGACTGTAAGAAGAGTCTCTATTCTTGTACTTAAGGCGGCATTGTGCCTTTTGTATTTAATTCCGATGCGATTTCTGTGTTTCATCGTCAATGTGTATGTCCAAGGAATACATTCTACCTGCAGTGGTGTTTCGGATACTATAACTGGTCTCACAGGGAATGCTCAAAGCACCGACTGTAAGAAGAGTCTCTATTCTTGTACTTAAGGCGACATCGTGCCTTTTGTATTTAATTCCGATGAAATTTCTGTGTTTCATCGTCAATGCGAAAGTCCGAGGAATACATTGAACCTGCAGTGGTGTATCGGGTACTATTACTGGTCTCGCACGGAATGCTCAAAGAGCCGACTGTAAGAAGAGTCTCTATTCTTGTACTGAAGGCGGCATTGTGCCTTTTGTATTCAATTCCGATGCCATTTCTGTGTTTCGTCGTCAATGCGAAGGTCCAAGGAATAAACTGAACCTGCAGAGGTGTAGCGGAAACTAAAACTGGTCTCACAGGGAATGCTCAAAGCACCGACTGTAACAAGAGTCTCTATTCTTGTACTTAAGGCGGCATTGTGCCTTTTGTATTTAATTCCGATGCCATTTCTGTGTTTCATCGTCAATGTGAAGGTCCAAGGAATAAACTGAACCTGCAGAGGTGTAGCGGAAACTAATACTGGTCTCACAGGGAATGCTCAAAGCACCGACTGTAAGAAGAGTCTCTATTCTTGTACTTAAGGAGGCATTGTGCCTTATGTATTTAATTCCGATGTCGTTTCTGTGTTTCATCGTCAATGTGAAGGTCCAAGGAATACATTGAACCTGCAGTGGTGTATCGGATACTATTACTGGTCTCACAGGGAATGCTCAAAGCACCGACTGTAAGAAGAGTCTCTATTCTTGTACTTAAAGCGGCATTGTGCCTTTTGTATTTAATTCCGATGACATTTCTCTGTCTCATCGTCAATGTGTATGTCCAAGGAATACATTCTACCTGCAGTGGTGTTTCGGATACTATAACTGGTCTCACAGGGAATGCTCAAGGCACCGACGGTAAGAAGAGTCTCTATTCTTGTACTTAAGGCGGCATTGTGCCTTTTGTATTTAATTCAGATGCGATTTCTGTGTTTCATCGTCTATGTGAAGGGCCAAGGAATACATTGAACCTGCAGTGGTGTATCGGATACTATTACTGGTCTCACAGGGAATGCTCAAAGCACCGACTGTAAGAAGAGTCTCTAGTCTTGTACTTAAGGCGGCATTGTGCCTTTTGTATTTAATTCCGATGCCATTTCTGTGTTTCATTGTCAATGTGAAGGTCCAAGGAATACATTGAACCTGCAGTGGTGTATCGGATACTATTACTGGTCTCACAGGGAATGCTCAAAGCACCGACTGTAAGAAGAGTCTCTATGCTTGTACTTAAGGCGTCATTGTGCCTTTTGTATTTAATTCCGATGCCATTTCTGTGTTTCATCGTCAATGTGAAGGTCCAAGGAATTTATTCAACCTGCAGTGGTGTATCGGATACTATTACTGGTCTCACAGGGAATGCTCAAATCACCGACTGTAAGAAAAGTCTCTATTCTTGTACTTAAGGCGGCATTGTGCCTTTTGTATTTAATTCCGATGCCATTTCTGTGTTTCATCGTCAATGTGAAGGTCCAAGGTATACATTGAATCTGCAGTAGTCAATCGGATACTATTACTGGTCTCACAGGGAATGCTCAAAGCACCGACTGCAAGAAGAGTCTCTATTCTTGAACTTAATTCGGCATTGTGCCTTTTGTATTTAATTCCGATGCCACTTCTGTGTTTCATCGTCAATGTGAAGGTCCAAGGAATACATTGAACCTGCAGTGGCGTATCGGATACTATTACTGGTCTCACAGGGAATGCTCAAAGCACCTAATTCCGATGCGATTTCTGTGTTTCATCGTCAATGTGTATGTCCAAGTAATACATTCTACCTGCAGTGGTGTTTCGGATACTATAACTGGTCTCACAGGGAATGCTCAAAGCACCGACTGTAAGAAGAGTCTCTATTCTTGTACTTAAGGCGACATCGTGCCTTTTGTATTTAATTCCGATGCCATTTCTGTGTTTCATCGTCAATGCGAAAGTCCGAGGAATACATTGAACCTGCAGTGGTGTATCGGGTACTATTACTGGTCTCGCACGGAATGCTCAAAGAGCCGACTGTAAGAAGAGTCTCTATTCTTGTACTGAAGGCGGCATTGTGCCTTTTGTATTCAATTCCGATGCCATTTCTGTGTTTCGTCAACAATGTGAAGGTCCAAGGAATAAACTGAACCTGCAGAGGTGTAGCGGAAACTAAAACTGGTCTCACAGGGAATGCTCAAAGCACCGACTGTAAGAAGAGTCTCTATTCTTGTACTTAAGGAGGCATTGTGCCTTTTGTATATAATTCCGATGCCATTTCTGTGTTTCATCGTCAATGTGAAGGTCCAAGGAATACATTGAACCTGCAGTGGTGTATCGGATACTATTACTGGTCTCACATTGAATGTTCAAAGCACCGACTGTAAGAAGAGTCTCTATTCTTGTACTTAATGCGGCATTGTGCCTTTTGTATTTAATTCCGAT
This sequence comes from Schistocerca americana, assembly GCF_021461395.2. NCBI lineage: Eukaryota > Metazoa > Arthropoda > Insecta > Orthoptera > Acrididae > Schistocerca > Schistocerca americana. The sequence goes on along the minus strand of NC_060123.1, from coordinate 726,416,061 downwards.
GCCATTTCTGTGTTTCATCGTCAATGTGAAGGTCCAAGGAATACATTGAACATGCAGTGGTGTATCGGATACTATTACTGTTCTCACAGGGAATGCTCAAAGCACCGACTGTAAGAAGAGTCTCTATTCTTGTACTTAAGGCGGCATTGTGCCTTTTGTATTTAATTCCGATGCCATTTCTGTGTTTCATTGTCAATGTGAAGGTCCAAGGAATACATTGAACCTGCAGTGGTGTATCGGATACTATTACTGGTCTCACAGGGAATGCTCAAAGCACCGACAGTAAGAAGAGTCTCTATGCTTGTACTTAAGGCGTCATTGTGCCTTTTGTATTTAATTCCGATGCCATTTCTGTGTTTCATCGTCAATGTGAAGGTCCAAGGAATTTATTCAACCTGCAGTGGTGTATCGGATACTATTACTGGTCTCACAGGGAATGCTCAAAGCACCGACTGTAAGAAAAGTCTCTATTCTTGTACTTAAGGCGGCATTGTGCCTTTTGTATTTAATTCCGATGCCATTTCTGTGTTTCATCGTCAATGTGAAGGTCCAAGGTATACATTGAATCTGCAGTAGTCAATCGGATACTATTACTGGTCTCACAGGGAATGCTCAAAGCACCGACTGCAAGAAGAGTCTCTATTCTTGAACTTAATTCGGCATTGTGCCTTTTGTATTTAATTCCGATGCGATTTCTGTGTTTCATCGTCAATGTGTATGTCCAAGGAATACATTCTACCTGCAGTGGTGTTTCGGATACTATAACTGGTCTCACAGGGAATGCTCAAAGCACCGACTGTAAGAAGAGTCTCTATTCTTGTACTTAAGGCGACATCGTGCCTTTTGTATTTAATTCCGATGAAATTTCTGTGTTTCATCGTCAATGCGAAAGTCCGAGGAATACATTGAACCTGCAGTGGTGTATCGGGTACTATTACTGGTCTCGCACGGAATGCTCAAAGAGCCGACTGTAAGAAGAGTCTCTATTCTTGTACTGAAGGCGGCATTGTGCCTTTTGTATTCAATTCCGATGCCATTTCTGTGTTTCGTCGTCAATGCGAAGGTCCAAGGAATAAACTGAACCTGCAGAGGTGTAGCGGAAACTAAAACTGGTCTCACAGGGAATGCTCAAAGCACCGACTGTAACAAGAGTCTCTATTCTTGTACTTAAGGCGGCATTGTGCCTTTTGTATTTAATTCCGATGCCATTTCTGTGTTTCATCGTCAATGTGAAGGTCCAAGGAATAAACTGAACCTGCAGAGGTGTAGCGGAAACTAATACTGGTCTCACAGGGAATGCTCAAAGCACCGACTGTAAGAAGAGTCTCTATTCTTGTACTTAAGGAGGCATTGTGCCTTATGTATTTAATTCCGATGTCGTTTCTGTGTTTCATCGTCAATGTGAAGGTCCAAGGAATACATTGAACCTGCAGTGGTGTATCGGATACTATTACTGGTCTCACAGGGAATGCTCAAAGCACCGACTGTAAGAAGAGTCTCTATTCTTGTACTTAAAGCGGCATTGTGCCTTTTGTATTTAATTCCGATGACATTTCTCTGTCTCATCGTCAATGTGTATGTCCAAGGAATACATTCTACCTGCAGTGGTGTTTCGGATACTATAACTGGTCTCACAGGGAATGCTCAAGGCACCGACGGTAAGAAGAGTCTCTATTCTTGTACTTAAGGCGGCATTGTGCCTTTTGTATTTAATTCAGATGCGATTTCTGTGTTTCATCGTCTATGTGAAGGGCCAAGGAATACATTGAACCTGCAGTGGTGTATCGGATACTATTACTGGTCTCACAGGGAATGCTCAAAGCACCGACTGTAAGAAGAGTCTCTAGTCTTGTACTTAAGGCGGCATTGTGCCTTTTGTATTTAATTCCGATGCCATTTCTGTGTTTCATTGTCAATGTGAAGGTCCAAGGAATACATTGAACCTGCAGTGGTGTATCGGATACTATTACTGGTCTCACAGGGAATGCTCAAAGCACCGACTGTAAGAAGAGTCTCTATGCTTGTACTTAAGGCGTCATTGTGCCTTTTGTATTTAATTCCGATGCCATTTCTGTGTTTCATCGTCAATGTGAAGGTCCAAGGAATTTATTCAACCTGCAGTGGTGTATCGGATACTATTACTGGTCTCACAGGGAATGCTCAAATCACCGACTGTAAGAAAAGTCTCTATTCTTGTACTTAAGGCGGCATTGTGCCTTTTGTATTTAATTCCGATGCCATTTCTGTGTTTCATCGTCAATGTGAAGGTCCAAGGTATACATTGAATCTGCAGTAGTCAATCGGATACTATTACTGGTCTCACAGGGAATGCTCAAAGCACCGACTGCAAGAAGAGTCTCTATTCTTGAACTTAATTCGGCATTGTGCCTTTTGTATTTAATTCCGATGCCACTTCTGTGTTTCATCGTCAATGTGAAGGTCCAAGGAATACATTGAACCTGCAGTGGCGTATCGGATACTATTACTGGTCTCACAGGGAATGCTCAAAGCACCTAATTCCGATGCGATTTCTGTGTTTCATCGTCAATGTGTATGTCCAAGTAATACATTCTACCTGCAGTGGTGTTTCGGATACTATAACTGGTCTCACAGGGAATGCTCAAAGCACCGACTGTAAGAAGAGTCTCTATTCTTGTACTTAAGGCGACATCGTGCCTTTTGTATTTAATTCCGATGCCATTTCTGTGTTTCATCGTCAATGCGAAAGTCCGAGGAATACATTGAACCTGCAGTGGTGTATCGGGTACTATTACTGGTCTCGCACGGAATGCCCAAAGAGCCGACTGTAAGAAGAGTCTCTATTCTTGTACTGAAGGCGGCATTGTGCCTTTTGTATTCAATTCCGATGCCATTTCTGTGTTTCGTCAACAATGTGATGGTCCAAGGAATAAACTGAACCTGCAGAGGTGTAGCGGAAACTAAAACTGGTCTCACAGGGAATGCTCAAAGCACCGACTGTAACAAGAGTCTCTATTCTTGTACTTAAGGCGGCATTGTGCCTTTTGTATTTAATTCCGATGCCATTTCTGTGTTTCATCGTCAATGTGAAGGTCCAAGGAATAAACTGAACGTGCAGAGGTGTAGCGGAAACTAATACTGGTCTCACAGGGAATGCTCAAAGCACCGACTGTAAGAAGAGTCTCTATTCTTGTACTTAAGGAGGCATTGTGCCTTATGTGTTTAATTCCGATGTCGTTTCTGTGTTTCATCGTCAATGTGAAGGTCCAAGGAATACATTGAACCTGAAGTGGTGTATCGGATACTATTACTGGTCTCACAGGGAATGCTCAAAGCACCGACTGTAAGAAGAGTCTCTATTCTTGTACTTAAGGCGGCATTGTGCCTTTTGTATTTAATTCCGATGACATTTCTCTGTTTCATCGTCAATGTGTATGTCCAAGGAATACATTGAACCTGCAGTGGTGTATCGGATACTATTACTGGTCTCACAGGGAATGCTCAAAGCACCGACTGTAAGAAGAGTCTCTAGTCTTGTACTTAAGGCGGCATTGTGCCTTTTGTATTTAATTCCGATGCCATTTCTGTGTTTCATCGTCAATGTGAAGGTCCAAGGAATAAACTGAACCTGCAGAGGTGTAGCGGAAACTAATACTGGTCTCACAGGGAATGCTCAAAGCACCGACTGTAAGAAGAGTCTCTATTCTTGTACTTAAGGCGGCATTGTGCCATTTGTATTTAATTCAGATGCGATTTCTGTGTTTCATCGTCTATGTGAAGGGCCAAGGAATACATTGAACCAGCAGTGGTGTATCGGATACTATTACTGGTCTCACAGGGAATGCTCAAAGCACCGACTGTAAGAAGAGTCTCTATTCTTGTACTTAAGGCGGCATTGTGCCTTTTTTATTTAATTCCGATGCCATTTCTGTGTTTCATCGTCAATGTGAAGGTCCAAGGAATAAACTGAACCTGCAGAGGTGTAGCAGAAACTAATAATGGTCTCACAGGGAATGCTCAAAGCACCGACTGTAAGAAGAGTCTCTATTCTTGTACTTAAGGCGGCAATGTTTCTTTTGTATTTAATTCCGATGTAATTTCTGTGGTTCATCGTCAATGTGTATGTCCAAGGAATAGACTGAACCTGCAGTGGTGTATCGGATACTATTACTGGTCTCACAGGGAATGCTCAAAGCACCGACTGTAAGAAGAGTCTCTATTCTTGTACTGAAGGCGGCATTGTGCCTTTTGTATTTAATTCCGATGACACTTCTGTGATTCATCGTCAATGTGAAGGTCCAAGGAATAAACTGAACCTGCAGAGGAGTGGCGGAAACTAAAACTGGTCTCACAGGGAATGCTCAAAGCACCGACTGTAAGAACAGACTCTATTCTTGTACCTAAGGCGGCATTGTGCCTTTTGTTTTTAATTCCGAAGCGATTTCTGTGTTTCATCGTCAATGTGAAGGTCCAAGGAATACATTGAACCTGCAGTGGTGTATCGGATACTATTACTGGTCTCCCAGGGAATGTTCAAAGCACCGAATGTAAGAAGGGTCTCTATTCTTGTACTTAAGGCGGCATTGTGCCTTTTGTATTTAATTCCGATGCCATTTCTGTGTTTCATCGTCAATGTGAAGGTCCAAGGAATAAACTGAACCTGCAGAGGTGTAGCTTAAACTAATACTGGTCTCACAGGGAATGCTCAAAGCACCGACTGTAAGAAGAGTCTCTATTATTGTACTTAAGGCGGCATTGTGCCTTTTGTATTTAATTCCGATGCCATTTCTGTGTTTCATCGTCAATGTGAAGGTCCAAGGATTACATTGAACCTGCAGTGGTGTATCGGATACTATTACTGGTCTCACAGGGAATGCTCCAAGCACCGACTGTAAGAAGAGTCTCTATTCTTGTACTTAAGGCGGCATTGTGCCTTTTGTATTTAATTTCGATGCCATTTCTCTGTTTCATCGTCAATGTGTATGTCCAAGGAATAGATTGAACCTGCAGTGGTGTATCGGATACTATTACTGGTCTCACATGGAATGCTCAAAGCACCGACTGTAAGAAGAGTCTCTATTCTTGTACTTATGGCGGCATTGTGCCTTTTGTATTTAATTCCGATGCCATTTCTGTGTTTCATCGTCAATGTGAAGGTCCAAGGAATAAACTGAACTTGCAGAGGTGTAGCGGAAACTAATACTGGTCTCACATGGAATGCTCTAAGCACCGACTGTAAGAAGGGTCTCTATTCTTGTGCTTAAGGCGGCATTGTGCCTATTGTATTTAATTCCGATGCCATTTCTGTGTTTCATCGTCAATGTGAAGGTCCAAGGAATAAACTGAACCTGCAGAGGTGTAGCGGAAACTAATACTGGTCTCACAGGGAATGCTCAAAGCACCGACTGTAAGAAGAGTCTCTATTCTTGTAATTAAGTCGGCATTGTGCCTTTTGTATTTAATTCCAATGCCATTTCTGTGTTTCATCGTCAATGTGAAGGTCAATGGAATACATTGAACCTCCAGTGGTGTTTCGGATACTATTACTAGTCTCACGGGGAATGCTCAAAGCACCGACTGTATGAAGAGTCTCTATTCTTGTACTTAAGGCGGCATTGTGCCTTTTGTATTTAATTCCGATGCGATTTCTGTGTTTCATCGTCAATGTGTATGTCCAAGGAATACATTGAATCTGCAGTGGTGTATCGGATACTATTACTAGTCTCACAGGGAATGCTCAAAGCACCGACTGTAAGAAGAGTCTCTATTCTTGTACTTAAGGCGGCATTGTGCCTTTTGTATTTAATTCCGATGCCATTTCTGTGTTTCATCGTCAATACGAAGGTCCAAGGATTAAACTGAACCTGCAGAGGTGTAGCGGAAACTAATACTGGTCTCACAGGGAATGCTCAAAGCACCGACTGTAAGAAGAGTCTCTATTCATGTACTTAAGGCGGCATTGTGCCTTTCGTATTTAATTCCGATGCGATTTCTGTGTTTCATCGTCCATGTGAAGGTCCAAGGAATACATTGAACCTGCTGTGGTGTATCGGATACTATTACTGGTGTCACAGGGCATGCTCAAAGCACCGACAGAAAGAAGAGTCTCTATTCTTGTACTTAAGTCGGCATTGTGCCTTTTGTATTTAATTCCGATGCCATTTCTGTGTTTCATCGTCAATGTGAAGTTCCAAGGAATAAACTGAACCTGCAGAGGTGTAGCGGAAACTAATAGTGGTCTCACAGGGAATGCTCAAAGCACCGACTGTAAGAAGAGTCTCTATTCTTGTACTTAAGGCGGCATTGTTCCCTTTGTATTTAATACCGATGTAATTTCTGTGTTTCATCGTCAATGTGTATGTCAAAGGAATAGATTGAACCTGCAGTGGTGTATCGGATACTATTACTGGTCTCACAGGGAATGCTCAAAGCACCGACTGTAAGAAGAGTCTCTATTCTTGTACTTAAGTCGGCATTGTGCCTTTTGTATTTAATTCCGATGCCATTTCTGTGTTTCATCGTCAATGTGAAGGTCCAAGGAATAAACTGAACTTGCAGAGGTGTAGCGGAAACTAATACTGGTCTCACAGGGAATGCCCAATGCACCGACTGTAAGAAGAGTCTCTATTCTTGTACTTAAGGCGGCATTGTTCCCTTTCTATTTCTATTCCGATGCCATTTCTGTGTTTCATCGCCAATGTGAAGGTCCAAGGAATAAACTGAACCTGCAGAGGTGTTGCGGAAACTAATACTGGTCTCACAGGGAATCCTCAAAGCACCGACGGTAAGAAGAGTCTCTATACTTGTACTTAAGGCGGCATTGTGCCTTCTGTATTTAATTCCGATGCCATTTCTGTGTTTCATCGTCAATGTGAAGGTCCAAGGAATACATTGAACCTGCAGTGGTGTATCGGATACTGTTACTGGTCTAAGAGGGAATGCTCAAAGCACCGACTGTAAGAAGAGTCTCTATTCTTGTACTTAAGGCATCATTGTGCCTTTTAAATTTAATTCCGATGCCATTTCTGTGTTTCATCGTCAATGTGAAGGTCCAAGGAATAACCTGAACCTGCAGAGGTGTAGGGGAAAGTATAACTGGTCTCACAGGTAATGTTCAAAGCACCGACTGTAAGAAGAGTCTCTATTCTTGTACTTAAGGCGGCATTGTGCCTTTTGTATTTAATTCCGATGCCATTTCTGTGTTTCATCGTCAATGTGAAGGTCCAAGGAATAAACTGAACCTGCAGAGGTGTAGCAGAAACTAATAATGGTCTCACAGGGAATGCTCAAAGCACCGACTGTAAGAAGAGTCTCTATTCTTGTACTTAAGGCGGCAATGTTTCTTTTGTATTTAATTCCGATGTAATTTCTGTGGTTCATCGTCAATGTGTATGTCCAAGGAATAGACTGAACCTGCAGTGGTGTATCGGATACTATTACTGGTCTCACAGGGAATGCTCAAAGCACCGACTGTAAGAAGAGTCTCTATTCTTGTACTGAAGGCGGCATTGTGCCTTTTGTATTTAATTCCGATGACACTTCTGTGATTCATCGTCAATGTGAAGGTCCAAGGAATAAACTGAACCTGCAGAGGAGTGGCGGAAACTAAAACTGGTCTCACAGGGAATGCTCAAAGCACCGACTGTAAGAACAGACTCTATTCTTGTACTTAAGGCGGCATTGTGCCTTTTGTTTTTAATTCCGAAGCGATTTCTGTGTTTCATCGTCAATGTGAAGGTCCAAGGAATACATTGAACCTGCAGTGGTGTATCGGATACTATTACTGGTCTCCCAGGGAATGTTCAAAGCACCGAATGTAAGAAGGGTCTCTATTCTTGTACTTAAGGCGGCATTGTGCCTTTTGTATTTAATTCCGATGCCATTTCTGTGTTTCATCGTCAATGTGAAGGTCCAAGGAATAAACTGAACCTGCAGAGGTGTAGCTTAAACTAATACTGGTCTCACAGGGAATGCTCAAAGCACCGACTGTAAGAAGAGTCTCTATTATTGTACTTAAGGCGGCATTGTGCCTTTTGTATTTAATTCCGATGCCATTTCTGTGTTTCATCCTCAATGTGAAGGTCCAAGGATTACATTGAACCTGCAGTGGTGTATCGGATACTATTACTGGTCTCACAGGGAATGCTCCAAGCACCGACTGTAAGAAGAGTCTCTATTCTTGTACTTAAGGCGGCATTGTGCCTTTTGTATTTAATTTCGATGCCATTTCTCTGTTTCATCGTCAATGTGTATGTCCAAGGAATAGATTGAACCTGCAGTGGTGTATCGGATACTATTACTGGTCTCACATGGAATGCTCAAAGCACCGACTGTAAGAAGAGTCTCTATTCTTGTACTTATGGCGGCATTGTGCCTTTTGTATTTAATTCCGATGCCATTTCTGTGTTTCATCGTCAATGTGAAGGTCCAAGGAATAAACTGAACTTGCAGAGGTGTAGCGGAAACTAATACTGGTCTCACATGGAATGCTCTAAGCACCGACTGTAAGAAGGGTCTCTATTCTTGTACTTAAGGCGGCATTGTGCCTATTGTATTTAATTCCGATGCCATTTCTGTGTTTCATCGTCAATGTGAAGGTCCAAGGAATAAACTGAACCTGCAGAGGTGTAGCGGAAACTAATACTGGTCTCACAGGGAATGCTCAAAGCACCGACTGTAAGAAGAGTCTCTATTCTTGTAATTAAGTCGGCATTGTGCCTTTTGTATTTAATTCCAATGCCATTTCTGTGTTTCATCGTCAATGTGAAGGTCAATGGAATACATTGAACCTCCAGTGGTGTTTCGGATACTATTACTAGTCTCACGGGGAATGCTCAAAGCACCGACTGTATGAAGAGTCTCTATTCTTGTACTTAAGGCGGCATTGTGCCTTTTGTATTTAATTCCGATGCGATTTCTGTGTTTCATCGTCAATGTGTATGTCCAAGGAATACATTGAATCTGCAGTGGTGTATCGGATACTATTACTAGTCTCACAGGGAATGCTCAAAGCACCGACTGTAAGAAGAGTCTCTATTCTTGTACTTAAGGCGGCATTGTGCCTTTTGTATTTAATTCCGATGCCATTTCTGTGTTTCATCGTCAATACGAAGGTCCAAGGATTAAACTGAACCTGCAGAGGTGTAGCGGAAACTAATACTGGTCTCACAGGGAATGCTCAAAGCACCGACTGTAAGAAGAGTCTCTATTCTTGTACTTAAGGCGGCATTGTGCCTTTTGTATTTAATTCCGATGCCATTTCTGTGTTTCATCGTCAATGAGAAGGTCCAAGGAATACATTGAACCTGCAGTGGTGTAGCGGATACTATTACTGGTCTCACAGGGAATGCTCAAAGCACCGACTGTAAGAAGAGTCTCTATTCATGTACTTAAGGCGGCATTGTGCCTTTCGTATTTAATTCCGATGCGATTTCTGTGTTTCATCGTCCATGTGAAGGTCCAAGGAATACATTGAACCTGCTGTGGTGTATCGGATACTATTACTGGTCTCACAGGGAATGCTCAAAGCACCGACAGTAAGAAGAGTCTCTATTCTTGTACTTAAGTCGGCATTGTGCCTTTTGTATTTAATTCCGATGCCATTTCTGTGTTTCATCGTCAATGTGAAGTTCCAAGGAATAAACTGAACCTGCAGAGGTGTAGCGGAAACTAATAGTGGTCTCACAGGGAATGCTCAAAGCACCGACTGTAAGAAGAGTCTCTATTCTTGTACTTAAGGCGGCATTGTTCCCTTTGTATTTAATACCGATGTAATTTCTGTGTTTCATCGTCAATGTGTATGTCCAAGGAATAGATTGAACCTGCAGTGGTGTATCGGATACTATTACTGGTCTCACAGGGAATGCTCAAAGCACCGACTGTAAGAAGAGTCTCTATTCTTGTACTTAAGTCGGCATTGTGCCTTTTGTATTTAATTCCGATGCCATTTCTGTGTTTCATCGTCAATGTGAAGGTCCAAGGAATAAACTGAACTTGCAGAGGTGTAGCGGAAACTAATACTGGTCTCACAGGGAATGCCCAATGCACCGACTGTAAGAAGAGTCTCTATTCTTGTACTTAAGGCGGCATTGTTCCCTTTCTATTTCTATTCCGATGCCATTTCTGTGTTTCATCGCCAATGTGAAGGTCCAAGGAATAAACTGAACCTGCAGAGGTGTTGCGGAAACTAATACTGGTCTCACAGGGAATCCTCAAAGCACCGACGGTAAGAAGAGTCTCTATACTTGTACTTAAGGCGGCATTGTGCCTTCTGTATTTAATTCCGATGCCATTTCTGTGTTTCATCGTCAATGTGAAGGTCCAAGGAATACATTGAACCTGCAGTGGTGTATCGGATACTGTTACTGGTCTAAGAGGGAATGCTCAAAGCACCGACTGTAAGAAGAGTCTCTATTCTTGTACTTAAGGCATCATTGTGCCTTTTAAATTTAATTCCGATGCCATTTCTGTGTTTCATCGTCAATGTGAAGGTCCAAGGAATAACCTGAACCTGCAGAGGTGTAGGGGAAAGTATAACTGGTCTCACAGGTAATGTTCAAAGCACCGACTGTAAGAAGAGTCTCTATTCTTGTACTTAAGGCGGCATTGTGCCTTTTGTATTTAATTCCGATGCCATTTCTGTGTTTCATCGTCAATGTGAAGGTCCGAGGAATACATTGAACCTGCAGTGGTGTATCGGATACTATTACAGGTCTCACAGGGAATGCTCAAAGCACCGACTGCAAGAAGAGTCTCTATTCTCGTACTTAAGGCGGCATTGTGCCTTTTGTATTTAATTCCGATGCCATTTCTGTGTTTCATCGTCAATGCGAAGGTCCAAGGAATAAACTGAACCTGCAGAGGTGTAGCTTAAACTAATACTGGTCTCACAGGGAATGCTCAAAGCACCGACTGTAAGAAGAGTCTCTATTATTGTACTTAAGGCGGCATTGTGCCTTTTGTATTTAATTCCGATGCCATTTCTGTGTTTCATCGACAATGTGAATGTCCAAGGATTACATTGAACCTGCAGTGGTGTATCGGATACTATTACTGGTCTCACAGGGAACGCTCCAAGCGCCGACTGTAAGAAGAGTCTCTATTCTTGTACTTAAGGCGGCATTGTGCCTTTTGTATTTAATTTCGATGCCATTTCTCTGTTTCATCGTCAATGTGTATGTCCAAGGAATAGATTGAACCTGCAGTGGTGTATCGGATACTATTACTGGTCTCACATGGAATGCTCAAAGCACCGACTGTAAGAAGAGTCTCTATTCTTGTACTTATGGCGGCATTGTGCCTTTTGTATTTAATTCCGATGCCATTTCTGTGTTTCATCGTCAATGTGAAGGTCCAAGGAATAAACTGAACTTGCAAAGGTGTAGCGGAAACTAATACTGGTCTCACATGGAATGCTCTAAGCACCGACTGTAAGAAGAGTCTCTATTCTTTTACTTAAGGCGGCATTGTGCCTATTGTATTTAATTCCGATGCCATTTCTGTGTTTCATCGTCAATGTGAAGGTCCAAGGAATAAACTGAACCTGCAGAGGTGTAGCGGAAACTAATACTGGTCTCACAGGGAATGCTCAAAGCACCGACTGTAAGAAGAGTCTCTATTCTTGTAATTAAGGCGGCATTGTGCCTTTTGTATTTAATTCCAATGCCATTTCTGTGTTTCATCGTCAATGTGAAGGTCAATGGAATACATTGAACCTCCAGTGGTGTTTCGGATACTATTACTAGTCTCACGGGGAATGCTCAAAGCACCGACTGTATGAAGAGTCTCTATTCTTGTACTTAAGGCGGCATTGTGCCTTTTGTATTTAATTCCGATGCGATTTCTGTGTTTCATCGTCAATGTGTATGTCCAAGGAATACATTGAATCTGCAGTGGTGTATCGGATAGTATTACTAGTCTCACAGGGAATGCTCAAAGCACCGACTGTAAGAAGAGTCTCTATTCTTGTACTTAAGGCGGCATTGTGCCTTTTGTATTTAATTCCGATGCCATTTCTGTGTTTCATCGTCAATACGAAGGTCCAAGGATTAAACTGAACCTGCAGAGGTGTAGCGGAAACTAATACTGGTCTCACAGGGAATGCTCAAAGCACCGACTGTAAGAAGAGTCTCTATTCTTGTACTTAAGGCGGCATTGTGCCTTTTGTATTTAATTCCGATGCCATTTCTGTGTTTCATCGTCAATGTGAAGGTCCAAGGAATACATTGAACCTGCAGTGGTGTATCGGATACTATTACTGGTCTCACAGGGAATGCTCAAAGCACCGACTGTAAGAAGAGTCTCTATTCATGTACTTAAGGCGGCATTGTGCCTTTTGTATTTTATTCCGATGCGATTTCTGTGTTTCATCGTCAATGTGAAGGTCCAAGGAATACATTGAACCTGCTGTGGTGTATCGGATACTATTACTGGTCTCACAGGGAATGCTCATAGCACCGACAGTAAGAAGAGTCTCTATTCTTGTACTTAAGTCGGCATTGTGCCTTTTGTATTTAATTCCGATGCCATTTCTGTGTTTCATCGTCAATGTGAAGTTCCAAGGAATAAACTGAACCTGCAGAGGTGTAGCGGAAACTAATACTGGTCTCACAGGGAATGCTCAAAGCACCGACTGTAAGAAGAGTCTCTATTCTTGTACTTAAGGCGGCATTGTTCCCTTTGTATTTAATACCGATGTAATTTCTGTGTTTCATCGTCAATGTGTATGTCCAAGGAATAGATTGAACCTGCAGTGGTGTATCGGATACTATTACTGGTCTCACAGGGAATGCTCAAAGCACCGACTGTAAGAAGAGTCTCTATTCTTGTACTTAAGTCGGCATTGTGCCTTTTGTATTTAATACCGATGCCATTTCTGTGTTTCATCGTCAATGTGAAGGTCCAAGGAATAAACTGAACTTGCAGAGGTGTAGCGGAAACTAATACTGGTCTCACAGGGAATGCCCAAAGCACCGACTGTAAGAAGAGTCTCTATTCTTGTACTTAAGGCGGCATTGTTCCCTTTCTATTTAATTCCGATGCCATTCCTGTGTTTCATCGCCAATGTGAAGGTCCAAGGAATAAACTGAACCTGCAGAGGTGTTGCGGAAACTAATACTGGTCTCACAGGGAATCCTCAAAGCACCGACTGTAAGAAGAGTCTCTATTCTTGTACTTAAGTCGGCATTGTGCCTTTTGTATTTAATACCGATGCCATTTCTGTGTTTCATCGTCAATGTGAAGGTCCGAGGAATACATTGAACCTGCAGTGGTGTATCGGATACTACTACAGGTCTCACAGGGAATGCTCAAAGCACCGACTGCAAGAAGAGTCTCTATTCTCGTACTTAAGGCGGCATTGTGCCTTTTGTATTTAATTCCGATGCCATTTCTGTGTTTCATCGTCAATGTGAAGGTCGAAGGAATACATTGAACCTGCAGTGGTGTATCGGATACTATTACTGGTCTTACAGGGAATGCTCAAAGCACCGACTCTAAGAAGAGTCTCTATTCTTGTACTTAAGGCGGCATTGTGCCTTTTGTATTTAATTCCGATGCCATTTCTTTGTTTCATCGTCAATGTGAAGGTCCAAGGAATAAACTGAACCTGCAGAGGTGTAGCTTAAACTAATACTGGTCTCACAGGGAATGCTCAAAGCACCGACTGTAAGAAGAGTCTCTATTATTGTACTTAAGGCGGCATTGTGCCTTTTGTATTTAATTCCGATGCCATTTCTGTGTTTCATCGTCAATGTGAAGGTCCAAGGATTACATTGAACCTGCAGTGGTGTATTGGATACTATTACTGGTCTCACAGGGAATGCTCCAAGCACCGACTGTAAGAAGAGTCTCTATTCTTGTACTTAAGGCGGCATTGTGCCTTTTGTATTTAATTTCGATGCCATTTCTCTGTTTCATCGTCAATGTGTATGTCCAAGGAATAGATTGAACCTGCAGTGGTGTATCGGATACTATTACTGGTCTCACATGGAATGCTCAAAGCACCGACTGTAAGAAGAGTCTCTATTCTTGTACTTATGGCGGCATTGTGCCTTTTGTATTTAATTCCGATGCCATTTCTGTGTTTCATCGTCAATGTGAAGGTCCAAGGAATAAACTGAACTTGCAGAGGTGTAGCGGAAACTAATACTGGTCTCACGTGGAATGCTCTAAGCACCGACTGTAAGAAGAGTCTCTATTCTTGTACTTAAGGCGGCATTGTGCCTATTGTATTTAATTCCGATGCCATTTCTGTGTTTCATCGTCAATGTGAAGGTCCAAGGAATAAACTGAACCTGCAGAGGTGTAGCGGAAACTAATACTGGTCTGACAGGGAATGCTCAAAGCACCGACTGTAAGAAGAGTCTCTATTCTTGTAATTAAGGCGGCATTGTGCCTTTTGTATTTAATTCCAATGCCATTTCTGTGTTTCCTCGTCAATGTGAAGGTCAATGGAATACATTGAACCTCCAGTGGTGTTTCAGATACTATTACTAGTCTCACGGGGAATGCTCAAAGCACCGACTGTATGAAGAGTCTCTATTCTTGTACTTAAGGCGGCATTGTGCCTTTTGTATTTAATTCCGATGCGATTTCTGTGTTTCATCGTCAATGTGTATGTCCAAGGAATACATTGAATCTGCAGTGGTGTATCGGATAGTATTACTAGTCTCACAGGGAATGCTCAAAGTACCGACTGTAAGAAGAGTCTCTATTCTTGTACTTAAGGCGGCATTGTGCCTTTTGTATTTAATTCCGATGCCATTTCTGTGTTTCATCGTCAATACGAAGGTCCAAGGATTCAACTGAACCTGCAGAGGTGTAGCGGAAACTAATACTGGTATCACAGGGAATGCTCAAAGCACCGACTGTAAGAAGAGTCTCTATTCTTGTACTTAAGGCGGCATTGTGCCTTTTGTATTTAATTCCGATGCCATTTCTGTGTTTCATCGTCAATGTGAAGGTCCAAGGAATACATTGAACCTGCAGTGGTGTATCGGATACTATTACTGGTCTCACAGGGAACGCTCAAAGCACCGACTGTAAGAAGAGTCTCTATTCATGTACTTATGGCGGCATTGTGCCTTTTGTATTTAATTCCGATGCGATTTCTGTGTTTCATCGTCAATGTGAAGGTCCAAGGAATACATTGAACCTGCTGTGGTGTATCGGATACTATTACTGGTCTCACAGGGAATGCTCAAAGCACCGACAGTAAGAAGAGTCTCTATTCTTGTACTTAAGTCGGCATTGTGCCTTATGTATTTAATTCCGATGCCATTTCTGTGTTTCATCGTCAATGTGAAGTTCCAAGGAATAAACTGAACCTGCAGAGGTGTAGCGGAAACTAATACTGGTCTCACAGGGAATGCTCAAAGCACCGACTGTAAGAAGAGTCTCTATTCTTGTACTTAAGGCGGCATTGTTCCCTTTGTATTTAATACCGATGTAATTTCTGTGTTTCGTCGTCAATGTGTATGTCCAAGGAATAGATTGAACCTGCAGTGGTGTATCGGATACTATTACTGGTCTCACAGGGAATGCTCAAAGCACCGACTGTAAGAAGAGTCTCTATTCTTGTACTTAAGTCGGCATTGTGCCTTTTGTATTTAATTCCGATGCCATTTCTGTGTTTCATCGTCAATGTGAAGGTCCAAGGAATAAACTGAACTTGCAGAGGTGTAGCGGAAACTAATACTGGTCTCACAGGGAATGCCCAAAGCACCGACTGTAAGAAGAGTCTCTATTCTTGTACTTAAGGCGGCATTGTTCCCTTTCTATTTAATTCCGATGCCATTTCTGTGTTTCATCGCCAATGTGAAGGTCCAAGGAATAAACTGAACCTGCAGAGGTGTTGCGGAAACTAATACTGGTCTCACAGGGAATCCTCAAAGCACCGACGCTAAGAAGAGTCTCTATACTTGTACTTAAGGCGGCATTGTGCCTTCTGTATTTAATTCCGATGCCATTTCTGTGTTTCATCGTCAATGTGAAGGTCCAAGGAATACATTGAACCTGCAGTGGTGTATCGGATACTGTTACTGGTCTAACAGGGAATGCTCAAAGCACCGACTGTAAGAAGAGTCTCTATTTTTGTACTTAAGGCATCATTGTGCCTTTTAAATTTAATTCCGATGCCATTTCTGTGTTTCATCGTCAATGTGAAGGTCCAAGGAATAACCTGAACCTGCAGAGGTGTAGCGGAAAGTATAACTGGTCTCACAGGTAATGTTCAAAGCACCGACTGTAAGAAGAGTCTCTATTCTTGTACTTAAGGCGGCATTGTGCCTTTTGTATTTAATTCCGATGCCATTTCTGTGTTTCATCGTCAATGTGAAGGTCCGAGGTATACATTGAACCTGCAGTGGTGTATCGGATACTATTACAGGTCTCACAGGGAATGCTCAAAGCACCGACTGCAAGAAGAGTCTCTATTCTCGTACTTAAGGCGGCATTGTGCCTTTTGTATTTAATTCCGTTGCCATTTCTGTGTTTCATCGTCAATGTGAAGGTCGAAGGAATACATTGAACCTGCAGTGGTGTATCGGATACTATTACTGGTCTTACAGGGAATGCTCAAAGCACCGACTCTAAGAAGAGTCTCTATTCTTGTACATAAGGCGGCATTGTGCCTTTTGTACTTAATTCCGATGCCATTTCTGTGTTTCATCGTCAATGTGAAGGTCCAAGGAATAAACTGAACCTGCAGAGGTGTAGCGGAAACAAATACTGGTCTCACAGGGAATGCTCAAAGCACCGACTGTAAGAAGAGTCTCTATTCTTGTACTTAAGGAGGCATTGTGCCTTTTGTATTTAATTCCGATGCGATTTCTGTGTTTCATCGTCAATGTGAAGATCCAAGGAATACATTGAACCTGCAGAGGTGTAGCGGAAACTAATACTGTTCTCACAGGGAATGCTCAAAGCACCGACTGTAAGAAGAGTCTCTATTCTTGTACTCAAGGCGGCATTGTGCCTTTTGTAATTATTTCCGATTCCATTTCTGTGTTCCATCGTCAATGTGAAGGTCCAAGGAATAAACTGAACCTGCAGAGGTGTAGCGGAAACTAATACTGGTCTCACAGGGAGTGCTCAAATCACCGACTGTAAGAAGAGTCTCTATTCTTGTACTTAAGGCGGCATTGTGCCTTTTGTATTTAATTCCGATGCGATTTCTGTGTTTCATCGTCAATGCGAAGGTCCAAGGAATACATTGAACCTGCAGTGGTGTTTCGGATACTATTACTGGTCTCACAGGGAATGCTCAAAGCACCGACTGTAAGAAGAGTCTCTGTTCTTGTACTTAAGGCGGCATTGAGCCTTTTGTATTTAATTCCGATGCGATTTCTGTGTTTCATCGTCTATGTGTATGTCCAATTAATACATTGAACCGGCAGTGGTGTATCGGATACTGTTACTGGTCTCACAGGGAATGCTCAAAGGACCGACTGTAAGAAGAGTCTCTATTCTTGTACTTAAGGCGGCATTGTGCCTTTTCTATTTAATTCCGATGCCATTTCTGTGTATCATCGTCAATGCGAAGGTCCAAGGTGTACATTGAACCTGCAGTGGTGTATCGGATACTATTACTGGTCTCACAGGGAATGCTCAAAGCACCGACTGTAAGAAGAGTCTCTATTCATGTACTTAAGGCGGCATTGTGCCTTTTGTATTTAATTCCGATGCGATTTCTGTGTTTCATCGTCAATGTGAAGATCCAAGGAATACATTGAACCTGCAGAGGTGTAGCGGAAACTAATACTGTTCTCACAGGGAATGCTCAAAGCACCGACTGTAAGAAGAGTCTCTATTCTTGTACTCAAGGCGGCATTGTGCCTTTTGTAATTATTTCCGATTCCATTTCTGTGTTCCATCGTCAATGTGAAGGTCCAAGGAATAAACTGAACCTGCAGAGATGTAGCGGAAACTAATACTGGTCTCACAGGGAATGCTCAAAGCACCGACTGTAAGAAGAGTCTCTATTCTTGTACTTAAGGCGGCATTGTGCCTTTTGTATTTAATTCCGATGCCATTTCTGTGTTTCATCGTCAATGTGAAGGTCCAAGGAATACATTGAACCTGCAGTGGTGTATCGGATACTATTACTGGTCTCACAGGGAATGCTCAAAGCACCGACTGTAAGAAGAGTCTCTATTCATGTACTTAAGGCGGCATTGTGCCTTTTGTATTTTATTCCGATGCGATTTCTGTGTTTCATCGTCAATGTGAAGGTCCAAGGAATACATTGAACCTGCTGTGGTGTATCGGATACTATTACTGGTCTCACAGGGAATGCTCATAGCACCGACAGTAAGAAGAGTCTCTATTCTTGTACTTAAGTCGGCATTGTGCCTTTTGTATTTAATTCCGATGCCATTTCTGTGTTTCATCGTCAATGTGAAGTTCCAAGGAATAAACTGAACCTGCAGAGGTGTAGCGGAAACTAATACTGGTCTCACAGGGAATGCTCAAAGCACCGACTGTAAGAAGAGTCTCTATTCTTGTACTTAAGGCGGTATTGTTCCCTTTGTATTTAATACCGATGTAATTTCTGTGTTTCATCGTCAATGTGTATGTCCAAGGAATAGATTGAACCTGCAGTGGTGTATCGGATACTATTACTGGTCTCACAGGGAATGCTCAAAGCACCGACTGTAAGAAGAGTCTCTATTCTTGTACTTAAGTCGGCATTGTGCCTTTTGTATTTAATACCGATGCCATTTCTGTGTTTCATCGTCAATGTGAAGGTCCAAGGAATAAACTGAACTTGCAGAGGTGTAGCGGAAACTAATACTGGTCTCACAGGGAATGCCCAAAGCACCGACTGTAAGAAGAGTCTCTATTCTTGTACTTAAGGCGGCATTGTTCCCTTTCTATTTAATTCCGATGCCATTCCTGTGTTTCATCGCCAATGTGAAGGTCCAAGGAATAAACTGAACCTGCAGAGGTGTTGCGGAAACTAATACTGGTCTCACAGGGAATCCTCAAAGCACCGACTGTAAGAAGAGTCTCTATTCTTGTACTTAAGTCGGCATTGTGCCTTTTGTATTTAATACCGATGCCATTTCTGTGTTTCATCGTCAATGTGAAGGTCCGAGGAATACATTGAACCTGCAGTGGTGTATCGGATACTATTACAGGTCTCACAGGGAATGCTCAAAGCACCGACTGCAAGAAGAGTCTCTATTCTCGTACTTAAGGCGGCATTGTGCCTTTTGTATTTAATTCCGATGCCATTTCTGTGTTTCATCGTCAATGTGAAGGTCGAAGGAATACATTGAACCTGCAGTGGTGTATCGGATACTATTACTGGTCTTACAGGGAATGCTCAAAGCACCGACTCTAAGAAGAGTCTCTATTCTTGTACTTAAGGCGGCATTGTGCCTTTTGTATTTAATTCCGATGCCATTTCTTTGTTTCATCGTCAATGTGAAGGTCCAAGGAATAAACTGAACCTGCAGAGGTGTAGCTTAAACTAATACTGGTCTCACAGGGAATGCTCAAAGCACCGACTGTAAGAAGAGTCTCTATTATTGTACTTAAGGCGGCATTGTGCCTTTTGTATTTAATTCCGATGCCATTTCTGTGTTTCATCGTCAATGTGAAGGTCCAAGGATTACATTGAACCTGCAGTGGTGTATTGGATACTATTACTGGTCTCACAGGGAATGCTCCAAGCACCGACTGTAAGAAGAGTCTCTATTCTTGTACTTAAGGCGGCATTGTGCCTTTTGTATTTAATTTCGATGCCATTTCTCTGTTTCATCGTCAATGTGTATGTCCAAGGAATAGATTGAACCTGCAGTGGTGTATCGGATACTATTACTGGTCTCACATGGAATGCTCAAAGCACCGACTGTAAGAAGAGTCTCTATTCTTGTACTTATGGCGGCATTGTGCCTTTTGTATTTAATTCCGATGCCATTTCTGTGTTTCATCGTCAATGTGAAGGGCCAAGGAATAAACTGAACTTGCAGAGGTGTAGCGGAAACTAATACTGGTCTCACATGGAATGCTCTAAGCACCGACTGTAAGAAGAGTCTCTATTCTTGTACTTAAGGCGGCATTGTGCCTATTGTATTTAATTCCGATGCCATTTCTGTGTTTCATCGTCAATGTGAAGGTCCAAGGAATAAACTGAACCTGCAGAGGTGTAGCGGAAACTAATACTGGTCTGACAGGGAATGCTCAAAGCACCGACTGTAAGAAGAGTCTCTATTCTTGTAATTAAGGCGGCATTGTGCCTTTTGTATTTAATTCCAATGCCATTTCTGTGTTTCCTCGTCAATGTGAAGGTCAATGGAATACATTGAACCTCCAGTGGTGTTTCAGATACTATTACTAGTCTCACGGGGAATGCTCAAAGCACCGACTGTATGAAGAGTCTCTATTCTTGTACTTAAGGCGGCATTGTGCCTTTTGTATTTAATTCCGATGCGATTTCTGTGTTTCATCGTCAATGTGTATGTCCAAGGAATACATTGAATCTGCAGTGGTGTATCGGATAGTATTACTAGTCTCACAGGGAATGCTCAAAGTACCGACTGTAAGAAGAGTCTCTATTCTTGTACTTAAGGCGGCATTGTGCCTTTTGTATTTAATTCCGATGCCATTTCTGTGTTTCATCGTCAATACGAAGGTCCAAGGATTCAACTGAACCTGCAGAGGTGTAGCGGAAACTAATACTGGTATCACAGGGAATGCTCAAAGCACCGACTGTAAGAAGAGTCTCTATTCTTGTACTTAAGGCGGCATTGTGCCTTTTGTATTTAATTCCGATGCCATTTCTGTGTTTCATCGTCAATGTGAAGGTCCAAGGAATACATTGAACCTGCAGTGGTGTATCGGATACTATTACTGGTCTCACAGGGAATGCTCAAAGCACCGACTGTAAGAAGAGTCTCTATTCATGTACTTATGGCGGCATTGTGCCTTTTGTATTTAATTCCGATGCGATTTCTGTGTTTCATCGTCAATGTGAAGGTCCAAGGAATACATTGAACCTGCTGTGGTGTATCGGATACTGTTACTGGTCTCACAGGGAATGCTCAAAGCACCGACAGTAAGAAGAGTCTCTATTCTTGTACTTAAGTCGGCATTGTGCCTTTTGTATTTAATTCCGATGCCATTTCTGTGTTTCATCGTCAATGTGAAGTTCCAAGGAATAAACTGAACCTGCAGAGGTGTAGCGGAAACTAATACTGGTCTCACAGGGAATGCTCAAAGCACCGACTGTAAGAAGAGTCTCTATTCTTGTACTTAAGGCGGCATTGTTCCCTTTGTATTTAATACCGATGTAATTTCTGTGTTTCGTCGTCAATGTGTATGTCCAAGGAATAGATTGAACCTGCAGTGGTGTATCGGATACTATTACTGGTCTCACAGGGAATGCTCAAAGCACCGACTGTAAGAAGAGTCTCTATTCTTGTACTTAAGTCGGCATTGTGCCTTTTGTATTTAATTCCGATGCCATTTCTGTGTTTCATCGTCAATGTGAAGGTCCAAGGAATAAACTGAACTTGCAGAGGTGTAGCGGAAACTAATACTGGTCTCACAGGGAATGCGCAAAGCACCGACTGTAAGAAGAGTCTCTATTCTTGTACTTAAGGCGGCATTGTTCCCTTTCTATTTAATTCCGATGCCATTTCTGTGTTTCATCGCCAATGTGAAGGTCCAAGGAATAAACTGAACCTGCAGAGGTGTTGCGGAAACTAATACTGGTCTCACAGGGAATCCTCAAAGCACCGACGCTAAGAAGAGTCTCTATACTTGTACTTAAGGCGGCATTGTGCCTTCTGTATTTAATTCCGATGCCATTTCTGTGTTTCATCGTCAATGTGAAGGTCCAAGGAATACATTGAACCTGCAGTGGTGTATCGGATACTGTTACTGGTCTAACAGGGAATGCTCAAAGCACCGACTGTAAGAAGAGTCTCTATTTTTGTACTTAAGGCATCATTGTGCCTTTTAAATTTAATTCCGATGCCATTTCTGTGTTTCATCGTCAATGTGAAGGTCCAAGGAATAACCTGAACCTGCAGAGGTGTAGCGGAAAGTATAACTGGTCTCACAGGTAATGTTCAAAGCACCGACTGTAAGAAGAGTCTCTATTCTTGTACTTAAGGCGGCATTGTGCCTTTTGTATTTAATTCCGATGCCATTTCTGTGTTTCATCGTCAATGTGAAGGTCCGAGGTATACATTGAACCTGCAGTGGTGTATCGGATACTATTACAGGTCTCACAGGGAATGCTCAAAGCACCGACTGCAAGAAGAGTCTCTATTCTCGTACTTAAGGCGGCATTGTGCCTTTTGTATTTAATTCCGTTGCCATTTCTGTGTTTCATCGTCAATGTGAAGGTCGAAGGAATACATTGAACCTGCAGTGGTGTATCGGATACTATTACTGGTCTTACAGGGAATGCTCAAAGCACCGACTCTAAGAAGAGTCTCTATTCTTGTACATAAGGCGGCATTGTGCCTTTTGTACTTAATTCCGATGCCATTTCTGTGTTTCATCGTCAATGTGAAGGTCCAAGGAATAAACTGAACCTGCAGAGGTGTAGCGGAAACAAATACTGGTCTCACAGGGAATGCTCAAAGCACCGACTGTAAGAAGAGTCTCTATTCTTGTACTTAAGGAGGCATTGTGCCTTTTGTATTTAATTCCGATGCGATTTCTGTGTTTCATCGTCAATGTGAAGATCCAAGGAATACATTGAACCTGCAGAGGTGTAGCGGAAACTAATACTGTTCTCACAGGGAATGCTCAAAGCACCGACTGTAAGAAGAGTCTCTATTCTTGTACTCAAGGCGGCATTGTGCCTTTTGTAATTATTTCCGATTCCATTTCTGTGTTCCATCGTCAATGTGAAGGTCCAAGGAATAAACTGAACCTGCAGAGGTGTAGCGGAAACTAATACTGGTCTCACAGGGAGTGCTCAAATCACCGACTGTAAGAAGAGTCTCTATTCTTGTACTTAAGGCGGCATTGTGCCTTTTGTATTTAATTCCGATGCGATTTCTGTGTTTCATCGTCAATGCGAAGGTCCAAGTAATACATTGAACCTGCAGTGGTGTTTCGGATACTATTACTGGTCTCACAGGGAATGCTCAAAGCACCGACTGTAAGAAGAGTCTCTGTTCTTGTACTTAAGGCGGCATTGTGCCTTTTGTATTTAATTCCGATGCGATTTCTGTGTTTCATCGTCTATGTGTATGTCCAATTAATACATTGAACCGGCAGTGGTGTATCGGATACTGTTACTGGTCTCACAGGGAATGCTCAAAGGACCGACTGTAAGAAGAGTCTCTATTCTTGTACTTAAGGCGGCATTGTGCCTTTTGTATTTAATTCCGATGCCATTTCTGTGTATCATCGTCAATGCGAAGGTCCAAGGTGTACATTGAACCTGCAGTGGTGTATCGGATACTGTTACTGGTCTCACAGGGAATGCTCAAAACACCGACTGTAAGAAGAGCCTTTATTCTTGTACTTAAGGCGGCATTGTGCCCTTTGTATTTAATTCCGATGCCATTTCTGTGTTTCATCGACAATGTGAAGGTCCAAGGAATAAACTGAACCTGCAGAGGTGTAGCGGAAACTAATACTGGTCTCACAGGAAATGCTCAAAGCACCGACTGTAAGAAGAGTCTCTATTCTTGTACTTAAGGCGGCATTGTTCCCTTTGTATTTAATACCGATGTAATTTCTGTGTTTCGTCACAAATGTGTATGTCCAAGGAATAGATTGAACCTGCAGTGGTGTATCGGATACTATTACTGGTCTCACAGGGAATGCTCAAAGCACCGACTGTAAGAAGAGTCTCTATTCTTGTACTTAATTCGGCATTGTGCCTTTTGTATTTAATTCCGATGCCATTTCTGTGTTTCATCGTCAATGTGAAGGTCCAAGGAATAAACTGAACTTGCAGAGGTGTAGCGGAAACTAATACTGCTCTCACAGGGAATGCCCAAAGCACCGACTGTAAGAAGAGTCTCTATTCTTGTACTTAAGGCGGCATTGTTCCCTTTCTATTTAATTCCGATGCCATTTCTGTGTTTCATCGCCAATGTGAAGGTCCAAGGAGTAAACTGAACCTGCAGAGGTGTTGCGGAAACTAATACTGGTCTCACAGGGAATCCTCAAAGCACCGACGGTAAGAAGAGTCTCTATACTTGTACTTAAGGCGGCATTGTGCCTTCTGTATTTAATTCCGATGCCATTTCTGTGTTTCATCGTCAATGTGAAGGTCCAAGGAATACATTGAACCTGCAGTGGTGTATCGGATACTGTTACTGGTGTAACAGGGAATGCTCAAAGCACCGACTGTAAGAAGAGTCTCTATTCTTGTACTTAAGGCATCATTGTGCCTTTTAAATTTAATTCCGATGCCATTTCTGTGTTTCATCGTCAGTGTGAAGGTCCAAGGAATAACCTGAACCTGCAGAGGTGTAGCGGAAAGTGTAACTGGTCTCACAGGTAATGTTCAAAGCACCGACTGTAAGAAGAGTCTCTATTCTTGTACTTAAGGCGGCATTGTGCCTTTTGTATTTAATTCCGATGCCATTTCTGTGTTTCATCGTCAATGTGAAGGTCCGAGGAATACATTGAACCTGCAGTGGTGTATCGGATACTATTACAGGTCTCACAGGGAATGCTCAAAGCACCGACTGCAAGAAGAGTCTCTATTCTCGTACTTAAGGCGGCATTGTGCCTTTTGTATTTAATTCCGATGCCATTTCTGTGTTTCATCGTCAATGTGAAGGTCGAAGGAATACATTGAACCTGCAGTGGTGTATCGGATACTATTACTGGTCTTACAGGGAATGCTCAAAGCACCGACTCTAAGAAGAGTCTCTATTCTTGTACTTAAGGCGGCATTGTGCCTTTTGTATTTAATTCCGATGCCATTTCTGTGTTTCATCGTCAATGTGAAGGTCAAAGGAATAAACTGAACCTGCAGAGGTGTAGCGGAAACAAATACTGGTCTCACAGGGAATGCTCAAAGCACCGACTGTAAGAAGAGTCTCTATTCTTGTACTTAAGGAGGCATTGTGCCTTTTGTATTTAATTCCGATTCGATTTCTGTGTTTCATCGTCAATGTGAAGATCCAAGGAATACATTGAACCTGCAGAGGTGTAGCGGAAACTAATACTGTTCTCACAGGGAATGCTCAAAGCACCGACTGTAAGAAGAGTCTCTATTCTTGTACTCAAGGCGGCATTGTGCCTTTTGTAATTATTTCCGATTCCATTTCTGTGTTCCATCGTCAATGTGAAGGTCCAAGGGATAAACTGAACCTGCAGAGGTGTAGCGGAAACTAATACTGGTCTCACAGGGAGTGCTCAAATCACCGACTGTAAGAAGAGTCTCTATTCTTGTACTTAAGGCGGCATTGTGCCTTTTGTATTTAATTCCGATGCGATTTCTGTGTTTCATCGTCAATGCGAAGGTCCAAGGAATACATTGAACCTGCAGTGGTGTTTCGGATACTACTACTGGTCTCACAGGGAATGTTCAAAGCACCGACTGTAAGAAGAGTCTCTATTCTTGTACTTAAGGCGGCATTGTGCCTTTTGTATTTAATTCCGATGCGATTTCTGGGTTTCATCGTCTATGTGTATTCCAATTAATACATTGAACCGGCAGTGGTGTATCGGATACTGTTACTGGTCTCACAGGGAATGCTCAAAGGACCGACTGTAAGAAGAGTCTCTATTCTTGTACTTAAGGCGGCATTGTGCCTTTTGTATTTAATTCCGATGCCATTTCTGTGTATCATCGTCATTGCGAAGGTCCAAGGTATACATTGAACCTGCAGTGGTGTATCGGATACTGTTACTGGTCTCACAGGGAATGCTCAAAACACCGACTGTAAGAAGAGCCTTTATTCTTGTACTTAAGGCGGCATTGTGCCCTTTGTATTTAATTCCGATGCCATTTCTGTGTTTCATCGACAATGTGAAGGTCCAAGGAATAAACTGAACCTGCAGAGGTGTAGCGGAAACTAATACTGGTCTCACAGGAAATGCTCAAAGCACCGACTGTAAGAAGAGTCTCTATTCTTGTACTTAAGGCGGCATTGTGCCTTTTGTATTTAATTCCGATGCGATTTCTGGGTTTCATCGTCTATGTGTATGTCCAATTAATACATTGAACCGGCAGTGGTGTATCGGATACTGTTACTGGTCTCACAGGGAATGCTCAAAGGACCGACTGTAAGAAGAGTCTCTATTCTTGTACTTAAGGCGGCATTGTGCCTTTTGTATTTAATTCCGATGCGATTCCTGTGATTCATCGTCAATGTGAAGGTCCAAGGAATACATTGAACCTGCAGTGGTGTATCGGATACTATTACTGGTCCCACAGGGAATGCTGAAAGCACTGACTGTAAGAAGAGTCTCTATTCTTGTACTTAAGGCGGCATTATGCCTTTTGTATTTAATTCCGATGCCATTTCTGTGTTTCATCGTCATTGTGAAGGTCCAAGGAATACATTGAACCTGCAGTGGTGTATCGGATACTATTACTGGTCTCACAGGGAATGCTCAAAGCACTGACTGTAAGAAGAGTCTCTATTCATGTACTTTAGGCGGCATTGTGCCTTTTGTATTTAATTCCGATGCCATTTCTGTGTATCATCGTCAATGTGAAGGTCCAAGGAATACATTGAACCTGCAGTGGTGTATCGGATACTATTACTGGTCTCACAGGGAATGCTCAAAGCACCGACTGTAAGAAGAGTCTCTATTCTTGTACTTAAGGCGGCATTGTGCCTTTTGTATTTAATTCCGATGCGATTTCTCTGTTTCATCGTCAATGTGAAGGTCCAAGGAATACATTGAACCTTCAGTGGTGTATCGGATACTGTTACTGGTCTCACAGGGAATGCTCAAAGCACCGACTGTAAGAACAGTCTCTAATCTTGTACTTAAGGAATCATTGTGCCTTTTGTATTTAATTCCGATGCGATTCCTGTGTTTCATCGTCAATGTGAAGGTCCAAGGAATACATTGAACCTGCAGTGGTGTATCGGATATTATTACTGGTCCCACAGGGAATGCTGAAAACACTGACTGTAAGGAGAGTCTCTATTCTTGTACTTAAGGCGGCATTGAGCCTTTTGTATTTAATTCCGATGCCATTGTTGTGTTTCATCGTCATTGTGAAGGTCCAAGGAATACATTGAACCTGCAGTGGTGTATCGGATACTATTACTGGTCTCACAGGGAATGCTCAAATCACTGACTGTAAGAAGAGTCTCTATTCATGTACTTAAGGCGGCAATGTGCCTTTTGTATTTAATTCCCATGCGATTTCTGTGTTTCATCGTCAATGTGAAGGTCCAAGGAATACATTGAACCTGCAGTGGTGTATCGGATACTATTACTGGTCTCACAGGGAATGCTCGTAGCACCGACTGTAAGAAGAGTCTCTATTCTTGTACTTAAGGATGCATTGTGCCTTTTGTATTTAATTCCGATGCCATTTCTGTGTTTCATCGTCAATGTGAAGGTCCAAGGAATAAACTGAACCTGCAGAGGTGTAGCAGAAACTAATACTGGTCTCACAGGGAATGCTCAAAGCACCGACTGTAAGAAGAGGCTCTATTCTTGTACATAAGGCGGCATTGTTCCCTTTGTATTTAATTCCGATGCCATTTCTGTGTTTCATCGTCAATGTGAATTTCCAAGGAATAAACTGAACCTGCAGAGGTGTTGCGGAAACTAATACTGGTCTCACAGGGAATGCTCAAAGCACCGACTGCAAGAAGAGTCTCTATTCTTGTACTTAAGGCGGCATTGTGCCTTCTGTATTTAATTCCGATGCCATTTCTGTGTTTCATCGTCAATGTGAAGGTCCAAGGAATACATTGAACCTGCAGTGGTGTATCGGATACTATTACTGGTCTCACAGGGAATGCTCAAAGCACCGACTGTAAGAAGAGTCTCTATTCTTGTACTTAAGGCGGCATTGTGCCTTTTGTATTTAATTCCGATGCCATTTCTGTGTTTCATCGTCAATGTGAAGATCCAAGGAATACATTGAACCTGCAGAGGTGTAGCGGAAACTAATACTGTTCTCACAGGGAATGCTCAAAGCACCGACTGTAAGAAGAGTCTCTATTCTTGTACTCAAGGCGGCATTGTGCCTTTTGTAATTATTTCCGATTCCATTTCTGTGTTCCATCGTCAATGTGAAGGTCCAAGGAATAAACTGAAGCTGCAGAGGTGTAGCGGAAACTAATACTGGTCTCACAGGGAGTGCTCAAATCACCGACTGTAAGAACAGTCTCTATTCTTGTACTTAAGGCGGCATTGTGCCTTTTGTATTTAATTCCGATGCCATTTCTGTGTTTCATCGTCAATGTGAAGGTCCAAGGAATACATTGAACCTGCAGTGGTGTTTCGGATACTATTACTGGTCTCACAGGGAATGCTCAAAGCACCGACTGTAAGAAGAGTCTCTATTCTTGTACTTAAGGCGGCATTGTGCCTTTTGTATTTAATTCCGATGCGATTTCTGTGTTTCATCGTCAATGTGTATGTCCAAGGAATACATTGAACCGGCAGTGGTGTATCGGATACTATTACTGGTCGCACAGGGAATGCTCAAAGCACCGACTGTATGAAGAGTCTCTATTCTTGTACTTAAGGCGGCATTGTGCCTTTTGTATTTAATTCCGATGCCATTTCTGTGTATCATCGTCATTGGGAAGGTCCAAGGTATACATAGAACCTGCAGTGGTGTATCGGATACCGTTACTGGTCTCACAGGGAATGCTCAAAACACCGACTGTAAGAAGAGCTTCTATTCTTGTACTTAAGGCGGCATTGTGCCCTTTGTATTTAATTCCGATGCCATTTCTGTGTTTCATCGTCAATGTGAAGGTCCAAGGAATAAACTGAACTTGCAGAGGTGTAGCGGAAACTGATACTGGTCTCACAGGGAATGCTCAAAGCACCGACTGTAAGAAGAGTCTCTATTCTTGTACTTATGGCGGCATTGTTCGCTTTGTATTTAATTCCGATGTAATTTCTGTGTTTCATCGTCAATGTGTATGTCCAAGGAATAGATTGAACCTGCAGTGGTGTATCGGATACTATTACTGGTCTCTCAGGGAATGCTCAAAGCACCGACTGTAAGAAGAGTCTCTATTCTTGTACTTAAGTCGGCATTGTGCCTTTTGTATTTAATTCCGATGCCATTTCTGTGTTTCATCGTCAATGTGAAGGTCCAAGGAATAATCTGAACCTGCAGAGGTGTAGCGGAAACTAATACTGGTCTCACAGGGAATGCTCAAAGCACCGACTGTAAGATGAGTCTCTATTCTTGTACTTAAGGCGGCATTGTTCCCTTTGTATTTAATTCCGATGCCATTTCTGTGTTTCATCGTCAATGTGAAGGTCCAAGGAATAAACTGAACCTGCAGAGGTGTTGCGGAAAGTAATACTGGTCTCACAGGGAATGCTCAAAGCACCGACTGTAAGAAGAGTCTCTATTCTTGTACTTAAGGCGGCATTGTGCCTTCTGTATTTAATTCCGATGCCATTTCTGTGTTTCATCGTCTATGTGAAGGTCCAAGGAATACATTGAACCTGCAGTGGTGTATCGGATACTATTACTGGTCTCACAGGGAATGCTCAAAACACCGACTGTAAGAAGAGTCTCTATTCTTGTATTTAAGGCGGCATTGTGACTTTTGTATTTAATTCCGATGTGATTTCTATGTTTCATCGTCAATGTGTATGTCCAAGGAATACATTGAACCTGCAGTGGTGTATCGGATAGTGTTACTGGTCTCACAGGGAATGCTCAAAGCACCGACTGTAAGAAGAGTCTCTATTCTTGTACTTAAGGCATCATTGTGCCTTTTAAATTTAATTCCGATGCCATTTCTGTGTTTCATCGTCAATGTGAAGGTCCAAGGAATGACCTGAACCTGCAGAGGTGTAGCGGAAAGTATAACTGGTCTCACAGGTAATGTTCAAAGCACCGACTGTAAGAAGCGTCTCTATTCTTGTACATAAGGCGGCATTGTGCCTTTTGTGTTTAATTCCGATGCCATTTCTGTGTTCCATCGTCAATGTGAAGGTCCGAGGAATACATTGAACCTGCAGTGGTGTATCGGATACTATTACAGGTCTCACAGGGAATGGTCAAAGCACCGACTGCAAGAAGAGTCTCTATTCTCGTACTTAAGGCGGCATTGTGCCTTTTGTATTTAATTCCGATGCCATTTCTGTGTTTCATCGTCAATGTGAAGGTCCAAGGAATACATTGAACCTGCAGTGGTGTATCGGATACTATTACTGATCTCACAGGGAATGCTCAAAGCACCGACTGTAAGAAGAGTCTCTATTCTTGTACTTAAGGCGGCATTGTGCCTTTTGTATTTAATTCCGATGCCATTTCTGTGTTTCATCGTCAATGTGAAGGTCAAAGGAATAAACTGAACCTGCAGAGCTGTAGCGGAAACAAATACTGGTCTCACAGGGAATGCTCAAAGCACCGACTGTGAGAAGAGTTTCTATTCTTGTCCTTAAGGCGGCATTGTGCCTTTTGTATTTAATTCCGATGCGATTTCTGTGTTTCATCGTCAATGTGAAGATCCAAGGAATACATTGAACCTGCAGAGGTGTAGCGGAAACTAATACTGTTCTCACAGGGAATGCTCAAAGCACCGACTGTAAGAAGAGTCTCTATTCTTGTACTCAAGGCGGCATTGTGCCTTTTGCAATTATTTCCAATTCCATTTCTGTGTTCCATCGTCAATGTGAAGGTCCAAGGAATAAACTGAACCTGCAGAGGTGTAGCGGAAACTAATACTGGTCTCACAGGGAATGCTCAAAGCACCGACTGTAAGAAGAGTCTCTATTCTTGTACTAAAGGCGGCATTGTGCCTTTTGTATTTAATTCTGATGCCATTTCTGTGTTTCATCGTCAATGTGAAGGTCCGAGGAATACACTGAACCTGCAGTGGTGTATTGGATACTATTACAGGTCTCACAGGGAATGCTCAAAACACCGACTGCAAGAAGAGTCTCTATTCTCGTACTTAAGGCGGCATTGTGCCTTTTGTATTTAATTCCGATGCGATTTCTCTGTTTCATCGTCAATGTGAAGGTCCAAGGAATACATTGAACCTGCAGTGGTGTATCGGATACTGTTACTGGTCTCACAGGGAATGCTTAAAGCACCGACTGTAAGAAAAGTCTCTAATCTTGTACTTAAGGAGGCATTGTGCCTTTTGTATTTAATTCCGATGCGATTCCTGTGTTCCATCGTCAATGTGAAGGTCCAAGGAATAAACTGAACCTGCAGAGGTGTAGCGGAAACTAATACTGTTCTCACAGGGAATGCTCAAAGCACCGACTGTAAGAAGAGTCTCTATTCTTGTACTCAAGGCGGCATTGTGCCTTTTGTATTTAATTCCGATGCCGTTTCTGTGTTTTATCGTCAATGTGAAGGTCCAAGGAATAAACTGAACCTGCAGAGGTGTAGCGGAAACTAATACTGGTCTCACAGGGAATGCTCAAAGCACCGACTGTAAGAAGAGTCTCTATTCTTGTACTTAATTCGGCATTGTGCATTTTGTATTTAATTCCCATGCCATTTCTGTGTTTCATCGTCAATGTGAAGGTCCAAGGAATAAACTGAACCTGCAGAGGTGTAGCGGAAACTAATACTGGTCTCACAGGGAATGCTCAAAGCACCGACTGTAAGAAGAGTCTCTATTCTTGTACTTATGGCGGCATTGTTCGCTTTGTATTTAATTCCGATGTAATTTCTGTGTTTCATCGTCAATGTGTATGTCCAAGGAATAGATTGAACCTGCAGTGGTGTATCGGATACTATTACTGGTCTCACAGGGAATGCTCAAAGCACCGACTGTAAGAAGAGTCTCTATTCTTGTACTTAAGTCGGCATTGTGCCTTTTGTATTTAATTCCGATGCCATTTCTGTGTTTCATCGTCAATGTGAAGGTCCAAGGAATAATCTGAACCTGCAGAGGTGTAGCGGAAACTAATACTGGTCTCACAGGGAATGCTCAAAGCACCGACTGTAAGAAGAGTCTCTATTCTTGTACTTAAGGCGGCATTGTTCCCTTTGTATTTAATTCCGATGCCATTTCTGTGTTTCATCGTCAATGTGAAGGTCCAAGGAATAAACTGAACCTGCAGAGGTGTTGCGGAAAGTAATACTGGTCTCACAGGGAATGCTCAAAGCACCGACTGTAAGAAGAGTCTCTATTCTTGTACTTAAGGCGGCATTGTGCCTTCTGTATTTAATTCCGATGCCATTTCTGTGTTTCATCGTCTATGTGAAGGTCCAAGGAATACATTGAACCTGCAGTGGTGTATCGGATACTATTACTGGTCTCACAGGGAATGCTCAAAACACCGACTGTAAGAAGAGTCTCTATTCTTGTATTTAAGGCGGCATTGTGACTTTTGTATTTAATTCCGATGTGATTTCTGTGTTTCATCGTCAATGTGTATGTCCAAGGAATACATTGAACCTGCAGTGGTGTATCGGATAGTGTTACTGGTCTCACAGGGAATGCTCAAAGCACCGACTGTAAGAAGAGTCTCTATTCTTGTACTTAAGGCATCATTGTGCCTTTTAAATTTAATTCCGATGCCATTTCTGTGTTTCATCGTCAATGTGAAGGTCCAAGGAATGACCTGAACCTGCAGAGGTGTAGCGGAAAGTATAACTGGTCTCACAGGTAATGTTCAAAGCACCGACTGTAAGAAGCGTCTCTATTCTTGTACATAAGGCGGCATTGTGCCTTTTGTGTTTAATTCCGATGCCATTTCTGTGTTCCATCGTCAATGTGATGGTCCGAGGAATACATTGAACCTGCAGTGGCGTATCGGATACTATTACAGGTCTCACAGGGAATGGTCAAAGCACCGACTGCAAGAAGAGTCTCTATTCTCGTACTTAAGGCGGCATTGTGCCTTTTGTATATAATTCCGATGCCATTTCTGTGTTTCATCGTCAATGTGAAGGTCCAAGGAATACATTGAACCTGCAGTGGTGTATCGGATACTATTACTGGTCTCACAGGGAATGCTCAAAGCACCGACTGTAAGAAGAGTCTCTATTCTTGTACTTAAGGCGGCATTGTGCCATTTGTATTTAATTCCGATGCCATTTCTGTGTTTCATCGTCAATGTGAAGGTCAAAGGAATAAACTGAACCTGCAGAGCTGTAGCGGAAACAAATACTGGTCTCACAGGGAATGCTCAAAGCACCGACTGTGAGAAGAGTTTCTATTCTTGTCCTTAAGGCGGCATTGTGCCTTTTGTATTTAATTCCGATGCGATTTCTGTGTTTCATCGTCAATGTGAAGATCCAAGGAATACATTGAACCTGCAGAGGTGTAGCGGAAACTAATACTGTTCTCACAGGGAATGCTCAAAGCACCGACTGTAAGAAGAGTCTCTATTCTTGTACTCAAGGCGGCATTGTGCCTTTTGTAATTATTTCCGATTCCATTTCTGTGTTCCATCGTCAATGTGAAGGTCCAAGGAATAACCTGAACCTGCAGAGGTGTAGCGGAAACTAATACTGGTCTCACAGGGAATGCTCAAAGCACCGACTGTAAGAAGAGTCTCTATTCTTGTACTAAAGGCGGCATTGTGCCTTTTGTATTTAATTCCGATGCCATTTCTGTGTTTCATCGTCAATGTGAAGGTCCGAGGAATACACTGAACCTGCAGTGGTGTATTGGATACTATTACAGGTCTCACAGGGAATGCTCAAAACACCGACTGCAAGAAGGGTCTCTATTCTCGTACTTAAGGCGGCATTGTGCCTTTTGTATTTAATTCCGATGCGATTTCTCTGTTTCATCGTCAATGTGAAGGTCCAAGGAATACATTGAACCTGCAGTGGTGTATCGGATACTGTTACTGGTCTCACAGGGAATGCTTAAAGCACCGACTGTAAGAAAAGTCTCTAATCTTGTACTTAAGGAGGCATTGTGCCTTTTGTATTTAATTCCGATGCGATTCCTGTGTTCCATCGTCAATGTGAAGGTCCAAGGAATAAACTGAACCTGCAGAGGTGTAGCGGAAACTAATACTGTTCTCACAGGGAATGCTCAAAGCACCGACTGTAAGAAGAGTCTCTATTCTTGTACTCAAGGCGGCATTGTGCCTTTTGTATTTAATTCCGATGCCGTTTCTGTGTTTTATCGTCAATGTGAAGGTCCAAGAAATAAACTGAACCTGCAGAGGTGTAGCGGAAACTAATACTGGTCTCACAGGGAATGCTCAAAGCACCGACTGCAAGAAGAGTCTCTATTCTTGTACTTAATTCGGCATTGTGCATTTTGTATTTAATTCCCATGCCATTTCTGTGTTTCATCGTCAATGTGAAGGTCCAAGGAATAAACTGAACCTGCAGAGGTGTAGCGGAAACTAATACTGGTCTCACAGGGAATGCTCAAAGCACCGACTGTAAGAAGAGTCTCTATTCTTGTACTTATGGCGGCATTGTTCGCTTTGTATTTAATTCCGATGTAATTTCTGTGTTTCATCGTCAATGTGTATGTCCAAGGAATAGATTGAACCTGCAGTGGTGTATCGGATACTATTACTGGTCTCACAGGGAATGCTCAAAGCACCGACTGTAAGAAGAGTCTCTATTCTTGTACTTAAGTCGGCATTGTGCCTTTTGTATTTAATTCCGATGCCATTTCTGTGTTTCATCGTCAATGTGAAGGTCCAAGGAATAATCTGAACCTGCAGAGGTGTAGCGGAAACTAATACTGGTCTCACAGGGAATGCTCAAAGCACCGACTGTAAGAAGAGTCTCTATTCTTGTACTTAAGGCGGCATTGTTCCCTTTGTATTTAATTCCGATGCCATTTCTGTGTTTCATCGTCAATGTGAAGGTCCAAGGAATAAACTGAACCTGCAGAGGTGTTGCGGAAAGTAATACTGGTCTCACAGGGAATGCTCAAAGCACCGACTGTAAGAAGAGTCTCTATTCATGTACTTAAGGCGGCATTGTGCCTTCTGTATTTAATTCCGATGCCATTTCTGTGTTTCATCGTCTATGTGAAGGTCCAAGGAATACATTGAACCTGCAGTGGTGTATCGGATACTAATACTGGTCTCACAGGGAATGCTCAAAACACCGACTGTAAGAAGAGTCTCTATTCTTGTATTTAAGGCGGCATTGTGACTTTTGTATTTAATTCCGATGTGATTTCTGTGTTTCATCGTCAATGTGTATGTCCAAGGAATACATTGAACCAGCAGTGGTGTATCGGATAGTGTTACTGGTCTCACAGGGAATGCTCAAAGCACCGACTGTAAGAAGAGTCTCTATTCTTGTACTTAAGGCATCATTGTGCCTTTTAAATTTAATTCCGATGCCATTTCTGTGTTTCATCGTCAATGTGAAGGTCCAAGGAATGACCTGAACCTGCAGAGGTGTAGCGGAAAGTATAACTGGTCTCACAGGTAATGTTCAAAGCACCGACTGTAAGAAGCGTCTCTATTCTTGTACATAAGGCGGCATTGTGCCTTTTGTGTTTAATTCCGATGCCATTTCTGTGTTCCATCGTCAATGTGAAGGTCCGAGGAATACATTGAACCTGCAGTGGTGTATCGGATACTATTACAGGTCTCACAGGGAATGGTCAAAGCACCGACTGCAAGAAGAGTCTCTATTCTCGTACTTAAGGCGGCATTGTGCCTTTTGTATATAATTCCGATGCCATTTCTGTGTTTCATCGTCAATGTGAAGGTCCAAGGAATACATTGAACCTGCAGTGGTGTATCGGATACTATTACTGGTCTCACAGGGAATGCTCAAAGCACCGACTGTAAGAAGAGTCTCTATTCTTGCACTTAAGGCGGCATTGTGCCATTTGTATTTAATTCCGATGCCATTTCTGTGTTTCATCGTCAATGTGAAGGTCAAAGGAATAAACTGAACCTGCAGAGCTGTAGCGGAAACAAATACTGGTCTCACAGGGAATGCTCAAAGCACCGACTGTGAGAAGAGTTTCTATTCTTGTCCTTAAGGCGGCATTGTGCCTTTTGTATTTAATTCCGATGCGATTTCTGTGTTTCATCGTCAATGTGAAGATCCAAGGAATACATTGAACCTGCAGAGGTGTAGCGGAAACTAATACTGTTCTCACAGGGAATGCTCAAAGCACCGACTGTAAGTAGAGTCTCTATTCTTGTACTCAAGGCGGCATTGTGCCTTTTGTAATTATTTCCGATTCCATTTCTGTGTTCCATCGTCAATGTGAAGGTCCAAGGAATAACCTGAACCTGCAGAGGTGTAGCGGAAACTAATACTGGTTTCACAGGGAATGCTCAAAGCACCGACTGTAAGAAGAGTCTCTATTCTTGTACTAAAGGCGGCATTGTGCCTTTTGTATTTAATTCCGATGCCATTTCTGTGTTTCATCGTCAATGTGAAGGTCCGAGGAATACACTGAACCTGCAGTGGTGTATTGGATACTATTACAGGTCTCACAGGGAATGCTCAAAACACCGACTGCAAGAAGGGTCTCTATTCTCGTACTTAAGGCGGCATTGTGCCTTTTGTATTTAATTCCGATGCGATTTCTCTGTTTCATCGTCAATGTGAAGGTCCAAGGAATACATTGAACCTGCAGTGGTGTATCGGATACTGTTACTGGTCTCACAGGGAATGCTTAAAGCACCGACTGTAAGAAAAGTCTCTAATCTTGTACTTAAGGAGGCATTGTGCCTTTTGTATTTAATTCCGATGCGATTCCTGTGTTTCATCGTCAATGTGAAGGTCCAAGGAATACATTGAACCTGCAGTGGTGTATCGGATACTATTACTGGTCCCACAGGGAATGCTGTAAGCACTGACTGTAAGAAGAGTCTCTATTCTTGTACTTAAGGCGGCATTGTGCCTTTTGTATTTAATTCCGATGCCATTTCCGTGTTTCATCGTCAATGTGAAGGTCCACGGAATACATTGAACCTGCAGTGGTGTATCGGATACTATTACTGGTCTCACAGGGAATGCTCAAAACTCCGACTGTAAGAAGAGTCTCTATCCTTGTACTTAAGGCGGCATTGTGCCTTTTGTATTTAATTCCGATGCCATTTCTGTGTTTCATCGTCAATGTGAAGGTCCAAGGAATAAACTGAACTTGCAGAGGTGTAGCGGAAACTGATACTGGTCTCACAGGGAATGCTCAAAGCACCGACTGTAAAAAGAGTCCCTATTCTTGTACTTAAGTCGTCATTGTGCCATTTGTATTTAATTCCGATGCCATTTCTGTGTTTCATCGTCAATGTGAAGGTCCAAGGAATACATTGAACCTGCAGTGGTGTATCGGATACTATTACTGGTCTCACAGGGAATGCTCAAAGCACCGACTGTAAGAAGAGTCTCTATTCTTGTACTTAAGGCAGCATTGTGCCTTTTGTATTTAATTCCGATGCGATTTCTGTGTTTCATCGTCAATGTGTATGTCCAAGGAATACATTGAACCTGCAGTGGTGTATCGGATACTATTACTGGTCTCACAGGGAATGCTCAAAGCACCGACTGTAAGAAGAGTCTCTATTCTTGTACTTAAGGCGGCATTGTGCCTTTTGTATTTAATTCCGATGCCATTTCTGTGTTTCATCGTCAATGTGAAGGTCCAAGGAATAAACTGAACCTGCAGAGGTGTAGCGGAAACTAATACTGGTCTCACAGGGAATGCTCAAAGCACCGACTATAAGAAGAGTCTCTATTCTTGTACTTAAGGCAGCATTGTGCCTTTTGTATTTAATTCCGATGCCGTTTCTGTGTTTTATCGTCAATGTGAAGGTCCAAGGAATAAACTGAACCTGCAGAGGTGTAGCGGAAACTAATACTGGTCTCACAGGGAATGCTCAAAGCACCGACTGTAAGAAGAGTCTCTATTCTTGTACTTAATTCGGCATTGTGCCTTTTGTATTTAATTCCGATGCCATTTCTGTGTTTCATCGTCAATGTGAAGGTCCAAGGAATAAACTGAACCTGCAGAGGTGTAGCGGAAACTAATACTGGTCTCACAGGGAATGCTCAAAGCACCGACTGTAAGAAGAGTCTCTATTCTTGTACTTAAGGCGGCATTGTTCGCTTTGTATTTAATTCCGATGTAATTTCTGTGTTTCATCGTCAATGTGTATGTCCAAGGAATAGATTGAACCTGCAGTGGTGTATCGGATACTATTACTGGTCTCACAGGGAATGCTCAAATCACCGACTGTAAGAAGAGTCTCTATTCTTGTACTTAAGTCGGCATTGTGCCTTTTGTATTTAATTCCGATGCCATTTCTGTGTTTCATCGTCAATGTGAAGGTCCAAGGAATAATCTGAACCTGCAGAGGTGTAGCGGAAACTAATACTGGTCTCACAGGGAATGCTCAAAGCACCGACTGTAAGAAGAGTCTCTATTCTTGTACTTAAGGCGGCATTGTACCCTTTGTATTTAATTCCGATGCCATTTCTGTGTTTCATCGTCAATGTGAAGGTCCAAGGAATAAACTGAACCTGCAGAGGTGTTGCGGAAACTAATACTGGTCTCACAGGGAATGCTCAAAGCACCGACTGTAAGAAGAGTCTCTATTCTTGTACTTAAGGCGGCATTGTGCCTTCTGTATTTAATTCCGATGCCATTTCTGTGTTTCATCGTCAATGTGAAGGTCCAAGGAATACATTGAACCTGCAGTGGTGTATCGGATACTATTACTGGTCTCACAGGGAATGCTCAAATCACCGACTGTAAGAAGAGTCTCTATTCTTGTATTTAAGGCGGCATTGTGACTTTTGTATTTAATTCCGATGTGATTTCTGTGTTTCATCGTCAATGTGTATGTCCAAGGAATACATTGAACCTGCAGTGGTGTATCGGATACTGTTACTGGTCTCACAGGGAATGCTCAAAGCACCGACTGTAAGAAGAGTCTCTATTCTTGTACTTAAGGCATCATTGTGCCTTTTAAATTTAATTCCGATGCCATTTCTGTGTTTCATCGTCAATGTGAAGGTCCAAGGAATAACCTGAACCTGCAGAGGTGTAGCGGACAGTATAACTGGTCTCACAGGTAATGTTCAAAGCACCGACTGAAAGAAGCGTCTCTATTCTTGTACATAAGGCGGCATTGTGCCTTTTGTATTTAATTCCGATGCCATTTCTGTGTTTCATCGTCAATGTGAAGGTCCGAGGAATACATTGAACCTGCAGTGGTGTATCGGATACTATTACAAGTCTCACAGGGAATGCTCAAAGCACCGACTGCAAGAAGAGTCTCTATTCTCGTACTTAAGGCGGCATTGTGCCTTTTGTATTTAATTCCGATGCCATTTCTGTGTTTCATCGTCAATGTGAAGGTCCAAGGAATACATTGAACCTGCAGTGGTGTATCGGATACTATTACTGGTCTCACAGGGAATGCTCAAACACCGACTGTAAGAAGAGTCTCTATTCTTGTACTTAAGGCGTAATTGTGCCTTTTGTATTTAATTCCGATGCCATTTCTGTGTTTCATCGTCAATGTGAAGGTCAAAGGAATAAACTGAACCTGCAGAGCTGTAGCGGAAACAAATACTGGTCTCACAGGGAATGCTCAAAGCACCGACTGTAAGAAGAGTTTCTATTCTTGTACTTAAGGCGGCATTGTGCCTTTTGTATTTATTCCGATGCGATTTCTGTGTTTCATCGTCAATGTGAAGATCCAAGGAATACATTGAACCTCCAGTGGTGTAGCGGAAACTAATACTGTTCTCACAGGGAATGCTCAAAGCACCGACTGTAAGAAGAGCCTCTATTCTTGTACTCAAGGCGGCATTGTGCCTTTTGTAATTATTTCCGATTCCATTTCTGTGTTCCATCGTCAATGTGAAGGTCCAAGGAATAAACTGAACCTGCAGAGGTGTAGCGGAAACTAATACTGGTCTCACAGGGAATGCTCAAAGCACCGACTGTAAGAAGAGTCTCTATTCTTGTACTTAAGGCGGCATTGTGCCTTTTGTATTTAATTCCGATGCCATTTCTGTGTTTCATCGTCAATGTGAAGGTCCAAGGAATACATTGAACCTGCAGTGGTGTTTCGGATACTATTACTGGTCTCACAGGGAATGCTCAAAGCACCGACTGTAAGAAGAGTCTCTATTCTTGTACTTAAGGCGGCATTGTGCCTTTTGTATTTAATTCCGATGCGATTTCTGTGTTTCATCGTCAATGTGTATGTCCAAGGAATACATTGAACCGGCAGTGGTGTATCGGATACTATTACTGGTCTCACAGGGAATGCTCAAAGCACCGTCTGTAAGAAGAGTCTCTATTCTTGTACTTAAGGCGGCATTGTGCCTTTTGTATTTAATTCCGATGCCATTTCTGTGTATCATCGTCAATGCGAAGGTCCAAGGTATACATTGAACATGTAGTGGTGTATCGGACACTGTTACTGGTCTCACAGGGAATGCTCAAAACACCGACTGTAAGGAGAGCCTCTAATCATGTACTTAAGGCATCATTGTGCCTTTTGTATTTAATTCCGATGCCATTTCTGTGTTTCATCGTCAATGTGTATGTCCAAGGAATAAACTTAACCTGCAGAGATGTATTGGATACTATTACTGGTCTCACAGGGAATGCTCAAAGCTCCGACTGTAAGAAGAGTCTCTATTCTTGTACTTAAGGCGGCATTGATCCTTTTGTATTTAATTCCGATGTAAATTCTGTGTTTCATCGTCAATGTGTATGTCCAAGGAATAGATTGAGACTGCAGTGGTGTATCGGATACTATTACTGGTCTCACAGGGAATGCTCAAAGCACCGACTGTAAGAAAAGTCTTTATTCTTGTACTTAAGGCGGCATTGTGCCTTTTGTATTTAATTCCGATGCCATTTCTGTGTATCATCGTCAATGTGAAGGTCCAAGGAATACATTGAACCTGCAGTGGTGTATCGGATACTGTTACTGGTCTCACAGGGAATGCTTAAAGCACCGACTGTAAGAAGAGTCTCCAATCTTGTACTTAAGGAGGCATTGTGCCTTTTGTATTTAATTCCGATACGATTCCTGTGTTTCATCGTCATTGTGAAGGTCCAAGGAATACATTGAACCTGCAGTGGTGTATCGAATACTATTACTGGTCCCACAGGGAATGCTGAAAGCACTGACTGTTAGAAGAGTCTCTATTCTTGTACTTAAGGCGGCATTGTGCCTTTTGTATTTAATTCCGATGCCATTTCCGTGTTTCATCGTCAATGTGAAGGTCCAAGGAATAAACTGAACTTGCAGAGGTGTAGCGGAAACTAATACTGGTCTCACAGGGAATGCTCAAAGCACCGACTGTAAAAAGAGTCTCTATTCTTGTACTTAAGTCGTCATTGTGCCTTTTGTATTTAATTCCGATGCCATTTCTGTGCTTCATCGTCAATGTGAAGGTCCAAGGAATACATTGAACTTGCAGTGGTGTATCGGATACTAATACTGGTCTCACAGGGAATGCTCAAAAACACCGACTATAAGAAGAGTCTCTGTTCTTGTACTTAAGGCGGCATTGTTCCTTTTGTATTTAATTCCGATGCGATTTCTGCGTTTCATCGTCAATGTGTATGTCCAAGGAATACATTGAACCTGCAGTGGTGTATCGGATACTATTACTGGTCTCACAGGGAATGCTCAAAGCACCTACTGTAAGAAGAGTCTCTATTCTTGTACTTAAGGCGGCATTGTGCCTTTTGTATTTAATTCCGATGCCATGTAAGTGTTTCATCGTCAATGTGAAAGTCCAAGGAATAAACTGAACCTGCAGAGGTGTAGCGGAAACTAATACTGGTCTCACAGGGAATGCTCAAAGCACCGACTGTAAGAAGAGTCTCTATTCTTGTACTTAAGGCAGCATTGTGCCTTTTGTATTTAATTCCGATGCCGTTTCTGTGTTTCATCGTCAATGTGAAGGTCCAAGGAATAAACTGAACCTGCAGAGGTGTAGCGGAAACTGATACTGGTCTCACAGGGAATGCTCAAAGCACCGACTGTAAGAAGAGTCTCTATTCTTGTACTTAAGGCGGCATTGTTCCTTTTGTATTTAATTCCGATGTAAATTCTGTGTTTCATCGTCAATGTGTATGTCCAAGGAATAGATTAAGCCTGCAGTGGTGTATCGGATACTATTACTGGTCACACAGGGAATGCTCAAAGCACCGACTGTAAGAAGAGTCTCTATTCTTGTACTTAAGGCGGCATTGTGCCTTTTGTATTTAATTCCGATGCCATTTCTGTGTATCATCGTCAATGTGAAGGTCCAAGGAATACATTGAACCTGCAGTGGTGCATCGGATACTGTTACTGGTCTCACAGGGAATGCTCAAAGCACCGACTTCAAGAAGAGTCTCTAATCTTGTACTTAAGGAGGCATTGTGCCTTTTATATTTAATTCCGATGCGATTCCTGTGTTTCATCGTCAATGTGAAGGTCCAAGGAATACATTGAACCTGCAGTGGTGTATCGGATACTATTACTGGTCCCACAGGGAATGCTGAAAGCACTGACTGTAAGAAGAGTCTCTATTCTAGTACTTAAGGTGGCATTGTGCCTTTTGTATTTAATTCCGATGCCATTTCCGTGTTTCATCGTCAATGTGAAGGTCCAAGGAATACATTGAACCTGCAGTGGTGTATCGGATACTATTACTGGTCTCAGAGGGAAGCTCAAAAATCCGACTGTAAGAAGAGTCTCAATTCTTGTACTTAATGCGGCATTGTGCATTTTGTATTTAATTCCGATGCCATTTCTGTGTTTCATCGTCAATGTGAAGGTCCAAGGAATAAACTGAACTTGCAGAGGTGTATCGGATACTATTACTGGTCTCACAGGGAATGCTCAAAGCACCGACTGTAAGAAGAGTCTCTATTCTTGTACTTAAGGCGGCATTGTGCCTTTTGTATTTAATTTCGATGCCGTTTCTGTGTTTCATCGTCAATGTGAAGGTCCAAGGAATAAACTGAACCTGCAGAGGTGTAGCGGAAACTAATACTGGTCTCACAGGGAATGCTCAAAGCACATACTGTAAGAAGAGTCTCTATTCTTGTACTTAAGGCAGCATTGTGCCTTTTGTATTTAATCCCGATGCCGTTTCTGTGTTTCATCGTCAATGTGAAGGTCCAAGGAATAAACTGAACCTGCAGAGGTGTAGCGGAAACTAATACTGGTCTCACAGGGAATGCTCAAAGCACCGACTGTAAGAAGAGTCTCTATTCTTGTACTTAAGGCGGCATTGTGCCTTTTGTATTTAATTCCGATGCGATTTCTGTGTTTCATCGTCAATGTGTATGTCCAAGGAATAAACTGAACCTGCAGAGATGTATCGGATACTATTACCGGTCTCACAGGGAATGCTCAAAGCACCGACTGTAAGAAGAGTCTCTATTCTTGTACTTAAGGCGGCATTGCTACTTTTGTATTTAATTCCGATGTAAATTCTGTGTTTCATCGTCAATGTGTATGTCCAAGGAATAGATTAAGCCTGCAGTGGTGTATCGGATACTATTACTGGTCTCACAGGGAATGCTCAAAGCACCGACTGTAAGAAGAGTCTCTATTCTTGTACTTAAGGCGGCATTGTACCTTTTGTATTTAATTCCGATGCCATTTCTGTGTATCATCGTCAATGTGAAGGTCCAAGGAATACATTGAACCTGCAGTGGTGTATCGGATACTATTACTGGTCTCACAGGGAATGCTCAAAGCACCGACTGTAAGAAGAGTCTCTATTCTTGTACTTAAGGCGGCATTGTGCCTTTTGTATTTAATTCCGATGCGATTTCTCTGTTTCATCGTCAATGTGAAGGTCCAAGGTATACATGGAACCTGCAGTGGTGTATCGGATACTATTACTGGTCT
Organism: Schistocerca americana; assembly: GCF_021461395.2. NCBI lineage: Eukaryota > Metazoa > Arthropoda > Insecta > Orthoptera > Acrididae > Schistocerca > Schistocerca americana. The sequence continues at coordinate 726,372,174 of NC_060123.1, read as the reverse complement.
CACAGGGAATGCTGAAAGCACTGACTGTAAGAAGAGACTCTATTCTTGTACTTAAAGCGGCATTGTGCCTTTTGTATTTAATTCCGATGCCATTTCTGTGTTTCATCGTCAATGTGAAGGTCCAAGGAATACATTGAACCTGCAGTGGTGTATCGGATACTATTACTGGTCTCACAGGGAATGCTCAGAGCACCGACTGTAAGAAGAGTCTCTATTCTTGTACTTAAGGCGGCATTGAGCCTTTTGTATTTAATTCCGATGCGATTTCTGTGTTTCATCGTCAGTGTGTATGTCCAAGGAATACATTGAACCTGCAGTGGTGTACCAGATACTAATACTGGTCTCACAGGGAATTCTCAAAGCACCGACTGTAAGAAGAGACTCTATTCTTGTACTTAAGGCGGCATTGTGCCTCTTGTATATAATTCCGATGCCATTTCTGTGTTTCATCGTCAATGTGAAGGTCCAAGGAATAAACTGAACCTGCAGAGGTGTAGCGGAAACTAATACTGGTCGCACAGGGAATGCTCAAAGCACCGACTGTAAGAAGAGACTCTATTCTTGTACTTAAGGCGGCATTGTGCCTTTTGTATTTAATTCCGATGCCATTTCTGTGTTTCATCGTCAATGTGAAGGCCCAAGGAATACATTGAACCTGCAGTGGTTTATCGGATACTATTACTGGTCTCCCAGGGAATGTTCAAAGCACCGACTGTAAGAAGAGTCTCTATTCTTGTACTTAAGGCGGCATTGTGCCTTTTGTATTTAATTCCGATGCGATTTCTGTGCTTCATCGTCAATGTGTATGTCCAAGGAATACATTGAACCTGCAGTGGTGTATCGGATACTATTACTGGTCTCACAGGGAATGCTCAAAGCACCGACTGTAAGAAGAGTCTCTATTCTTGTACTTAAGGCGGCATTGTGCCTTTTGTATTTAATTCCGGTGCCATTTCTGTGTTTCATCGTCAATGTGAAGGTCCAAGGAATAAACTGAACCTGCAGAGTTGTAGCGGAAACTAATACTGGTCTCACAGGGAATGCTCAAAGCACCGACGGTAAGAAGAGTCTCTATTCTTGTAGTTAAGGCGGCATTGTGCCTTTTGTATTTAATTCCGATGCCATTTCTGTGTTTCATCGTCAATGTGAAGGTCCAAGGAATAAACTGAACCTGCAGAGGTGTATCGGATACTATTACTGGTCTCACAGGGAATGCTCAGAGCACCGACTGTAAGAAGAGTCTCTATTCTTGTACTTAAGGCGGCATTGTGCCTTTTGTATTTAATTCCGATGCCATTTCTGTGTTTCATCGTCAATGTGAAGGTCCAAGGAATAAACTGAACCTGCAGAATTGTAGCGGAAACTAATACTGGTCTCACAGGGAATGCTCAAAGCACATACTGTAAGAAGAGCCTCTATTCTTGTACTTAAGGCAGCATTGTGCCTTTTGTATTTAATTCCGATGCCGTTTCTGTGTTTCATCGTCAATGTGAAGGTCCAAGGAATAAACTGAACCTGCAGAGGTGTAGCGGAAACTAATACTGGTCTCACAGGGAATGCTCAAAGCACCGACTGTAAGAAGAGTCTCTATTCTTGTACTTAAGGCGGCATTGTGCCTTTTGTATTTAATTCCGATGCGATTTCTGTGTTTCATCGTCAATGTGTATGTCCAAGGAATAAACTGAACCTGCAGAGATGTATCGGATACTATTACCGGTCTCACAGGGAATGCTCAAAGCACGGACTGTAAGAAGAGTCCCTATTCTTGTACTTAAGGCGGCATTGTTACTTTAGTATTTAATTCCGATGTAAATTCTGTGTTTCATCGTCAATGTGTATGTCCAAGGAATAGATTAAGCCTGCAGTTGTGTATCGGATACTATTACCGGTCTCACAGGGAATGCTCAAAGCACCGACTGTAAGAAGAGTCTCTATTCTTGTACTTAAGGCGGCATTGTACCTTTTGTATTTAATTCCGATGCCATTTCTGTGTTTCATCGCCAATGTGAAGGTCCAAGGAATACATTGAACCTGCAGTGGTGTATCGGATACTACTACTGGTCTCACAGGGAATGCTCAAAGCACCGACTGTAAGAAGAGTCTCTATTCTTGTACTTAAGGCGGCATTGTGCCTTTTGTATTTAATTCCGATGCGATTTCTCTGTTTCATCGTCAATGTGGTGGTCCAAGGTATACATTGAACCTACAGTGGTGTATCGGATAATATTACTGGTCTCACAGGGAATGCTGAAAGCACTGGCTGTAAGAAGAGACTCTGTTCTTGTACTTAAGGCGGCATTGTGCCTTTTGTATTTAATTCCGATGCCATTTCTGTGTTTCATCGTCAATGTGAAGGTCCAAGGAATACATTGAACCTGCAGTGGTGTATCGGATACTATTACTGGTCTCACAGGGAATGCTCAGAGCACCGACTGTAAGAAGAGTCTCTATTCTTGAACTTAAGGCGGCATTGAACCTTTTGTATTTAATTCCGATGCGATTTCTGTGTTTCATCGTCAGTGTGTATGTCCAAGGAATACATTGAACCTGCAGTGGTGTACCAGATACTATTACTGGTCTCACGGGAAATGCTCAAAGCACCGACTGTAAGAAGAGACTCTATTCTTGTACTTAAGGCGGCATTGTGACTCTTGTATATAATTCCGATGCCATTTCTATGTTTCATCGTCAATGTGAAGGTCCAAGGAATAAACTGAACCTGCAGAGGTGTATCGGATACTATTACTGGTCTTACAGGGAATGCTCAAAGCACCGACTCTAAGAAGAGTCTCTATTCTTGTACTTAAGGCGGCATTGTGCCTTTTGTATTTAATTCCGATGCCATTTCTGTGTTTCATCGTCAATGTGAAGGTCCAAGGAATAAACTGAACCTGCAGAATTGTAGCGGAAACTAATACTGGTCTCACAGGGAATGCTCAAAGCACCGACTGTAAGAAGAGTCTCTATTCTTGTACTTAAGGCGGCATTGTGCCTTTTGTATTTAATTCCGATGCCATATCTGTGTTTCATCGTAAATGTGAAGGTCCAAGGAATAAACTGAACCTACAGAGGTGTAGCGGAAACTAATACTGGTCTCACAGGGAATGCTCATAGCACCGACGGTAAGAAGAGTCTCTATTCTTGTAGTTAAAACGGCATTGTGCCTTTCGTATTTAATTCCGATGCCATTTCTGTGTTTCATCGTCAATGTAAAGGTCCAAGGAATACATTGAACCTGCAGTGGTGTATCGGATACTATTACTGATCTCACAGGGAATGCTAAAAGCACCGACTGTAAAAAGAGTCTCTATTCTTGTAATTAAGGAGGCATTGTGCTTTTTGTATTTAATTCCGATGCGATTTCTGAGTTTCATCGTCAATGTGTAGGTCCAAGGAATACATTGAACCTGCAGTGGTGTATCGGATGCTGTTACTGGTCTCACAGGGAATGCTCAAAGCACCGACTGTAAGAGGAGACTCTATTCTTGTACTTAAGGCAGCATTGTGCCTATTGTATTTAATTCCGATGCCATTTCTGTGTTTCACCGTCAATGTGAAGGTCCAAGGAATAAACTGAACCTGCTGAGATGTAGTGGAAACTAATACTGGTCTCACAGGGAATGCTCAAAGCACGACTGTAAGAAGAGTCTCTATTCTTGTACTTAAGGCGGCATTGGTCCTTTTGTATTTAATTCCGATGTAATTTCTGTGTTTCATCATCAGTGTGTATGTCCAAGGAATAGATTGAGCCTGCAGTGGTGTATCGGATACTATTACTGGTCTCACAGGGAATGCTCAAAGCACCGACTGTAAGAAGAGTCTCTATTCTTGTACTTAAGGCGGCATTGTGCCTTTTGTATTTAATTCCGATGCGATTTCTGTGTTTCACTGTCAATGTGAAGGTCCAAGGAATACATTGAACCTGCAGTGGTGTATCGGATACTATTACTGGTCTCACAGGGAATGCTCAAAGCACCGACTGTAAGAAGAGTCTCTATTCTTGTACTTAAGGCGGCATTGTGCCTTTTGTATTTAATTCCGATGCGATTTCTGTGTTTCATCGTCAATGTGAAGGTCCCAGGAATACATTGAACCTGCAGTGGTGTATCGGATACTATTACTGGTCTCACAGGGAATGCTCAAAGCACTGACTGTAAGAACAATCTTTATTCTTGTACTTAAGGCGGCATTGTGCCTTTTGTATTTAATTCCGATGCCATTTCTGTGTTTCATCGTCAATGTGAACGTCCAAGGAATAAACTGAACCTGCAGAGGTGTAGCGGAAACTAATACTGGTCACACAGGGAATGCCCAAAGCACCGACTATAAGAAGAGTATCTATTCTTGTACTTAAGGCGGCATTGTGCCTTTTGTATTTAATTCCGATGCCATTTCTGTTTTTCATCGTCAATGTGAAGGGCCAAGGAATACATTGAACCTGCAGTGGTGTATCGGATACTATTACTGGTCTCACAGGGAATGCTCAAAGCACCGACTGTAAGAAGAGTCTCTATTCTTGTACTTAAGGCGGCATTGTGCCTTTTGTATTTAATTCCGATGCCATTTCTGTGTTTCATCGTCAATGTGAAGGTCCAAGGAATAAACTGAACCTGCAGAAGTGTAGCGGAAACTAATACTGGTCTCACAGGGAATGCTCAAAGCACCGACACTAAGAAGAGTCTCTATTCTTGTACTTATGGCGGCATTGTGCCTTTTGTATTTAATTCCGATGCCATTTCTGTGTTTCATCGTAAATGTGAAGGTCCAAGGAATAAACTGAACCTGCAGAGGTGTAGCGGAAACTAGTTTTGGTCTCACAGGGAATGCTCAAAGCACCGACGGTAAGAAGAGTCTCTATTCTTGTAGTTAAGGCAGCATTGTGCCTTTTGTATTTACTTCCGATGCCATTTCTGTGTTTCATCGTCAATGTGAAGGTCCAAGGAATAAACTGAACCTGCAGAGGTGTAGCGGAAACTAATACTGGTCTCACAGGGAATGCTCAAAGCACCGACTGTAAGAAGAGTCTCTATTCTTGTACTTAACGCGGCATTGTGCCTTTTGTATTTAATTCCGATGCCATTTCTGTGTTTCATCGTCAATGTGAAGGTCCATGGAATACATTGAACCTGCAGTGGTGTGTCGGATACTATTACTGGTCTCACAGGGAATGCTCATAGCACCGACTGTAAGAAGAGTCTCTATTTTTGTACTTAAGGCGGCATTATGCTTTTTGTATTTAATTCCGATGCCATTTCTGTGTTTCATCGTCAATGAGAAGGTCCAAGGAATGAACTGAACCTGCAGAGGTGTAGCAGAAACTAATACTGGTCTCACAGGGAATGCTCAAAGCACCGACTGTAAGAAGATTCTCTATTCTTGTACTTAAGGCAGCATTGTGCCTTTTGTATTTAATTCCGAAACCATTTCTGTGTTTCATCGTCAATGTGAAGGTCCAAGGAATAAACTGAACCTGCAGAGGTGTAGCGGAAACTAATACTGGTCTCACAGGGAATGCTCAAAGCACCGACTGTAAGAAGAATCTTTATTCTTGTACTTAAGGCGGCATTGTGCCTTTTGTATTTAATTCCGATGTCATTTCTGTGTTTCATCGTCAATGTGAGAGTCCAAGGAATACATTGAACCTGCAGTGGTGTATCGGATACTATTACTGGTCTCACAGGGAATGCTCAAAGCACCGACTGTAAGAAGAGTCTCTATTCTTGTACTTAAGGCGGCATTGTGCCTTTTGTATATGATTCCGATGCGATTTCTGTGTTTCATCGTCAATGTGTATGTCCAAGGAATACATTGAACCTGCAGTGGTGTATCGGATACTATTACTGGTCACACAGGGAACGCTCAAAGCACCGACTGTAAGAAGCGTCTCTATTCTTGTACTTAAGGCGGCATTGTAAATTTTGTATTTAATTCCGATGCCATTTCTGTGTTTCACCGTCAATGTGAAGGTCCAAGGAATAAACTGAACCTGCAGAGGTGTAGCGGAAACTAATACTGGTCTCACAGGGAATGCTCAAAGCACCGACTGTAAGAAGAGTCTCTATTCTTGTACTTAAGGCGGCATTGTGCCTTTTGTATTTAGTTCCGATGCGATTTCTGTGTTTCATCGTCAATGTGAACGTCCAAGGAATAAACTGAACCTGCAGAGGTGTAGCGGAAACTAATACTGGTCACACAGGGAATGCCCAAAGCACCGACTATAAGAAGAGTATCTATTCTTGTACTTAAGGCGGCATTGTGCCTTTTGTATTTAATTCCGATGCCATTTCTGTTTTTCATCGTCAATGTGAAGGGCCAAGGAATACATTGAACCTGCAGTGGTGTATCGGATACTATTACTGGTCTCACAGGGAATGCTCAAAGCACCGACTGTAAGAAGAGTCTCTATTCTTGTACTTAAGGCGGCATTGTGCCTTTTGTATTTAATTCCGATGCCATTTCTGTGTTTCACCGTCAATGTGAAGGTCCAAGGAATAAACTGAACCTGCAGAGGTGTAGCGGAAACTAATACTGGTCTCACAGGGAATGCTCAAAGCACCGACTGTAAGAAGAGTCTCTATTCTTGTACTTAAGGCGGCATTGGTCCTTTTGTATTTAATTCCGATGTAATTTCTGTGTTTCATCGTCAATGTGTATGTCCAAGGAATAGATTGAGCCTGCAGTGGTGTATCGGATACTATTACTGGTCTCACAGGGAATGCTCAAAGCACCGACAGTAAGAAGAGTCTCTATTCTTGTACTTATGGCGGCATTGTGCCTTTTGTATTTAATTCCGATGCCATTTCTGTGTTTCATCGTAAATGTGAAGGTCCAAGGAATAAACTGAACCTGCAGAGGTGTAGCGGAAACTAGTACTGGTCTCACAGGGAATGCTCAGATCACCGACGGTAAGAAGAGTCTCTATTCTTGTAGTTAAGGCGGCATTGCGCCTTTTGTATTTAATTCCGATACCATTTCTGTGTTTCATCGTCAATGTGAAGGTCCAAGGAATAAACTGAACCTGCAGAGGTGTAGCGGAAACTAATACTGGTCTCACAGGGAAGCTCAAAGCACCGACTGTAAGAAGAGTCTCTATTCTTGGACTTAAGGCGGTATTGTGCCTTTTGTATTTAATTCCGATGCTATTTCTGTGTTTCATCGTCAATGTGGAGGTCCAAGGAATAAACTGAACCTGCAGAGGTGTAGCGGAAACTAATACTGGTCTCACAGGGAATGCTCAAATCACCGACTGTAAGAAGAGTCTCTATTCTTGTACTTAAGGCGGCATTGTGCCTTTTGTATTTAATTCCGTTGCGGATTCTGTGTTTCATCGTCAATGTGAAGGTCCAAGGAATACATTGAACCTGCAGTGGTGTATCGGATACTATTACTGGTCTCACAGGGAATGCTCAAAGCACCGACTGTAAGAAGAGTCTCTATTCTTGTACTGAAGGCGGCATTGTGCCTTTTGTATTTAATTCCGATGCGATTTCTGTGTTTCATCGTCAATGTGATGGTCCAAGCAATACATTGAACCTGCAGTGGTGTATCGTATACCATTACTGGTCTCACAGGGAATGCTCAAAGCACCGACTGTAAGAAGAGTCTCTATTCTTGTACTTAAGGCAGCATTGAACCTTTTGTATTTAATTCCGATGCGATTTCTGTGTTTCATCGTCAATGTGAAGGTCCCAGGAATACATTGAACCTGCAGTGGTGTATCGGATACTATTACTGGTCTCACAGGGAATGCTCAAAGCACCGACTGTAAGAAGAGTCTCTATTCTTGTACTTAAGGCGGCATTGTGATTTTTGATTTAATTCCGATGCCATTTAGGTGTTTCATCGTCAATGTGAACGTCCAAGGAATACATTGAACCTGCAGTGGTGTATCGGATACTATTACTGATCTCACAGGGAATGCTAAAAGCACCGACTGTAAAAAGAGTCTCTATTCTTGTAATTAAGGAGGCATTGTGCTTTTTGTATTTAATTCCGATGCGATATCTGAGTTTCATCGTCAATGTGTAGGTCCAAGGAATACATTGAACCTGCAGTGGTGTATCGGATGCTGTTACTGGTCTCACAGGGAATGCTCAAAGCACCGACTGTAAGAGGAGACTCTATTCTTGTACTTAAGGCAGCATTGTGCCTATTGTATTTAATTCCGATGCCATTTCTGTGTTTCACCGTCAATGTGAAGGTCCAAGGAATAAACTGAACCTGCAGAGGTGTAGTGGAAACTAATACTGGTCTCACAGGGAATGCTCAAAGCACGACTGTAAGAAGAGTCTCTATTCTTGTACTTAAGGCGGCATTGGTCCTTTTGTATTTAATTCCGATGTAATTTCTGTGTTTCATCATCAGTGTGTATGTCCAAGGAATAGATTGAGCCTGCAGTGGTGTATCGGATACTATTACTGGTCTCACAGGGAATGCTCAAAGCACCGACTGTAAGAAGAGTCTCTATTCTTGTACTTAAGGCGGCATTGTGCCTTTTGTATTTAATTCCGATGCGATTTCTGTGTTTCACTGTCAATGTGAAGGTCCAAGGAATACATTGAACCTGCAGTGGTGTATCGGATACTATTACTGGTCTCACAGGGAATGCTCAAAGCACCGACTGTAAGAAGAGTCTCTATTCTTGTACTTAAGGCGGCATTGTGCCTTTTGTATTTAATTCCGATGCGATTTCTGTGTTTCATCGTCAATGTGAAGGTCCCAGGAATACATTGAACCTGCAGTGGTGTATCGGATACTATTACTGGTCTCACAGGGAATGCTCAAAGCACTGACTGTAAGAACAATCTTTATTCTTGTACTTAAGGCGGCATTGTGCCTTTTGTATTTAATTCCGATGCCATTTCTGTGTTTCATCGTCAATGTGAACGTCCAAGGAATAAACTGAACCTGCAGAGGTGTAGCGGAAACTAATACTGGTCACACAGGGAATGCCCAAAGCACCGACTATAAGAAGAGTATCTATTCTTGTACTTAAGGCGGCATTGTGCCTTTTGTATTTAATTCCGATGCCATTTCTGTTTTTCATCGTCAATGTGAAGGGCCAAGGAATACATTGAACCTGCAGTGGTGTATCGGATACTATTACTGGTCTCACAGGGAATGCTCAAAGCACCGACTGTAAGAAGAGTCTCTATTCTTGTACTTAAGGCGGCATTGTGCCTTTTGTATTTAATTCCGATGCCATTTCTGTGTTTCATCGTCAATGTGAAGGTCCAAGGAATAAACTGAACCTGCAGAAGTGTAGCGGAAACTAATACTGGTCTCACAGGGAATGCTCAAAGCACCGACACTAAGAAGAGTCTCTATTCTTGTACTTATGGCGGCATTGTGCCTTTTGTATTTAATTCCGATGCCATTTCTGTGTTTCATCGTAAATGTGAAGGTCCAAGGAATAAACTGAACCTGCAGAGGTGTAGCGGAAACTAGTATTGGTCTCACAGGGAATGCTCAAAGCACCGACGGTAAGAAGAGTCTCTATTCTTGTAGTTAAGGCAGCATTGTGCCTTTTGTATTTACTTCCGATGCCATTTCTGTGTTTCATCGTCAATGTGAAGGTCCAAGGAATAAACTGAACCTGCAGAGGTGTAGCGGAAACTAATACTGGTCTCACAGGGAATGCTCAAAGCACCGACTGTAAGAAGAGTCTCTATTCTTGTACTTAACGCGGCATTGTGCCTTTTGTATTTAATTCCGATGCCATTTCTGTGTTTCATCGTCAATGTGAAGGTCCATGGAATACATTGAACCTGCAGTGGTGTGTCGGATACTATTACTGGTCTCACAGGGAATGCTCATAGCACCGACTGTAAGAAGAGTCTCTATTTTTGTACTTAAGGCGGCATTATGCTTTTTGTATTTAATTCCGATGCCATTTCTGTGTTTCATCGTCAATGAGAAGGTCCAAGGAATGAACTGAACCTGCAGAGGTGTAGCAGAAACTAATACTGGTCTCACAGGGAATGCTCAAAGCACCGACTGTAAGAAGATTCTCTATTCTTGTACTTAAGGCAGCATTGTGCCTTTTGTATTTAATTCCGAAACCATTTCTGTGTTTCATCGTCAATGTGAAGGTCCAAGGAATAAACTGAACCTGCAGAGGTGTAGCGGAAACTAATACTGGTCTCACAGGGAATGCTCAAAGCACCGACTGTAAGAAGAATCTTTATTCTTGTACTTAAGGCGGCATTGTGCCTTTTGTATTTAATTCCGATGTCATTTCTGTGTTTCATCGTCAATGTGAAAGTCCAAGGAATACATTGAACCTGCAGTGGTGTATCGGATACTATTACTGGTCTCACAGGGAATGCTCAAAGCACCGACTGTAAGAAGAGTCTCTATTCTTGTACTTAAGGCGGCATTGTGCCTTTTGTATATGATTCCGATGCGATTTCTGTGTTTCATCGTCAATGTGTATGTCCAAGGAATACATTGAACCTGCAGTGGTGTATCGGATACTATTACTGGTCACACAGGGAACGCTCAAAGCACCGACTGTAAGAAGCGTCTCTATTCTTGTACTTAAGGCGGCATTGTAAATTTTGTATTTAATTCCGATGCCATTTCTGTGTTTCTTGGTCAATGTGAAGGTCCAAGGAATAAACTGAACCTGCAGAGGTGTAGCGGAAACTAATACTGGTCTCACAGGGAATGCTCAAAGCACCGACTGTAAGAAGAGTCTCTATTCTTGTACTTAAGGCGGCATTGTGCCTTTTGTATTTAGTTCCGATGCGATTTCTGTGTTTCATCGTCAATGTGAACGTCCAAGGAATAAACTGAACCTGCAGAGGTGTAGCGGAAACTAATACTGGTCACACAGGGAATGCCCAAAGCACCGACTATAAGAAGAGTATCTATTCTTGTACTTAAGGCGGCATTGTGCCTTTTGTATTTAATTCCGATGCCATTTCTGTTTTTCATCGTCAATGTGAAGGGCCAAGGAATACATTGAACCTGCAGTGGTGTATCGGATACTATTACTGGTCTCACAGGGAATGCTCAAAGCACCGACTGTAAGAAGAGTCTCTATTCTTGTACTTAAGGCGGCATTGTGCCTTTTGTATTTAATTCCGATGCCATTTCTGTGTTTCACCGTCAATGTGAAGGTCCAAGGAATAAACTGAACCTGCAGAGGTGTAGCGGAAACTAATACTGGTCTCACAGGGAATGCTCAAAGCACCGACTGTAAGAAGAGTCTCTATTTTTGTACTTAAGGCGGCATTGGTCCTTTTGTATTTAATTCCGATGTAATTTCTGTGTTTCATCGTCAATGTGTATGTCCAAGGAATAGATTGAGCCTGCAGTGGTGTATCGGATACTATTACTGGTCTCACAGGGAATGCTCAAAGCACCGACAGTAAGAAGAGTCTCTATTCTTGTACTTATGGCGGCATTGTGCCTTTTGTATTTAATTCCGATGCCATTTCTGTGTTTCATCGTAAATGTGAAGGTCCAAGGAATAAACTGAACCTGCAGAGGTGTAGCGGAAACTAGTACTGGTCTCACAGGGAATGCTCAGATCACCGACGGTAAGAAGAGTCTCTATTCTTGTAGTTAAGGCGGCATTGCGCCTTTTGTATTTAATTCCGATACCATTTCTGTGTTTCATCGTCAATGTGAAGGTCCAAGGAATAAACTGAACCTGCAGAGGTGTAGCGGAAACTAATACTGGTCTCACAGGGAAGCTCAAAGCACCGACTGTAAGAAGAGTCTCTATTCTTGGACTTAAGGCGGTATTGTGCCTTTTGTATTTAATTCCGATGCTATTTCTGTGTTTCATCGTCAATGTGGAGGTCCAAGGAATAAACTGAACCTGCAGAGGTGTAGCGGAAACTAATACTGGTCTCACAGGGAATGCTCAAATCACCGACTGTAAGAAGAGTCTCTATTCTTGTACTTAAGGCGGCATTGTGCCTTTTGTATTTAATTCCGTTGCGGATTCTGTGTTTCATCGTCAATGTGAAGGTCCAAGGAATACATTGAACCTGCAGTGGTGTATCGGATACTATTACTGGTCTCACAGGGAATGCTCAAAGCACCGACTGTAAGAAGAGTCTCTATT